>NC_044310.1:84101832-86601832 GCF_007474595.2 Lynx canadensis | reverse complement strand
GAATTGTGAGATCAGGACCTGAGCGGAGATCAAGAGTCCGTCATTAACTGACTGAGCCACCTAGGGGCCCCAGCAATCTGTTATCTTCCAAATACATGGGAATAGGAACTAACTAGAAATTTATAAATTCCAAGGATAGGCAGAGAAGGGTGGAAGAAACACTGAACAAACAGAACAACAAAGAAAAATAGGTAAAAAAAACATAAAGGGGGGAAAAGGGGGTGTAAATGGATAGGATATTCTTTTAGACTAAAGGTCAACATCGATAGGCATTCATATTGCCCTTCACAATGTGTAAAGGTCACTTTTAATTTTTGCTATTTAAAGTCTTTTAAAATGCCTGGGTTTCTGTTTGGTTTATGTTTTGGCATTTATTAAGTCTGAAGCTTTCCTAAAATCTTACACTTAGGGTGATAAAAATATAATTTTTCAAGAAAGTCATTAATTTTTCATGTGTATTACATTGATTGATACTCTATCTTTCACTGCATGTGCCTACAGGGTCTGGAGGGCTTGAGTTTTTTGGGACTTTGTGTTTGTTTGCACCTTCAATGGCTGCTGTATCAGGCCCTGCCATCTGCACAAGGCATACCCTTCAAAACTCTACCTCTTTCAGGTAGACTGAATTTTTATTGTATATTCTATAAATATATCTTCCAAAGGAGCTGCTCATTCACCAACACAAACTTTAAATCAGCTTACAGAGTTCTTTCTGGCCTGTATCAATTGTCCAAAATCTCAAGGCATGGGGTGGAGGAGGGATAGGAGAGCAGGTGATCAGGTAAACAGGCCCGTGGTAAATTTGTTTATTTTTTCTGACTTCTTTATTAAGATGAAGCAGCTGCTAAAGTGGTATAAAGACAATGGCTTTCCTCACTATTTCTTTCCAGATTGTACAAATCATTTCCCATTTTAAAACACCCATTCTTGAGATTTAGAGCCCTGAAAAAGCCAAGTACTCATGGTTCAAATTATAGTTAAATGCACAGTACCCTACATGAATGATCATTAATTCAGAATATGTGATATTAATCTCATGGTTTTGCTTTGTTTCAGGATCCCATTCTTACTCTTGAAAATCCTATGAGTGTGGTGGGAGTTTGACTGTGGTTTAAGTATGTGTGTTGCAATCATTGTTCATGTTCACCCAACATGTTTATGTTTTTCTAATTTCAGCATGTGGCAAATTGATGAAAATCACAGGCCCAATTACAGTCAAGACATCTGGAACCCGATTTGGTGCTTGGATGACAGATCCTTTAGCATCTGAAAAAAATAACCGAGTATGTTGCTTCCACAAATGTCTTTGCTTAGGATTATGTTTTATTTGCACTTTATATCGATTGAACTATTTGTTTTCTTCAGGAATATTAGTTTCAACTTGAAAAGTGTTACACTGTTTGCAAGTATTCTTAGTTTGATAACATTAGCATATCTACAGCAACCTTATTTTGGTAAAATGTTCCATCTTACAATTCACAAGGCAGTCTAATTGCTCTAATAGTCTGTTTTATGCTAGGAAAAAATGCTTATTACAAGTATACAAAATTTTCTATATACTCCTTCTAAAACCTGTTCCTTAGCGTAAGAAAAAAAATAACACTAAATGACAAACTCAAGAGCTAACCAATTTGCTAAACAAGGTGAAGCATCTCTGGATTCTAAAGGTAATTTTAAAGTCAATAGCACTGAAACTTTTGGGGTGCATTTTCATAAGCTCACAATGCCTGTATTAGGCAAATCAACATACTGGAAACCTACCACAGCTCTACTTACAGTCTATTACAGAATTCAGTTTACATTAACATTCTCAAGGGTTACATCCAAATGAGATTAGTAGCTAAATTAGTAAAATAGTTTCACTAAAGAGTAGTTGTACTTATAAGGCGATCCAGTGAACAAGCATTACTAGAAGTTTCTATGGTATCAATAAAGGAGAAATAAATTAAATGTGTAAAACTAGACCATATATTTTTCAGAGCAAAAGATGGAATAAATTTGCTGCAGTTGGTATTTTTTGCAGTTATCACGTTGCACGGATTGTAAAACTGAACAAAGTGATGTGATTTGCATTGACACGTGTTTAGTTCACTCGGTCATATGCACTGAATGGTCAAATAAATAAAAAGGGCAAAAAGAAAATCAACTTCAAAGCAGTAAAGTCAGTTGTTTACTTTCCACATGGAAAATGCCACTATTTTTGCCTGTAGTACTATCACATTGTAAGAGGTCACCAGTAAGATGATGTGGTTTCCAGATCCTGAGAACAGGGATATTAATATATGTTGACTCTATTTTGGAATTCTCAGAAAATTACAGAGTTTAGTCACTGCTTTTATTTTTTCCCCCCTTTTCCTCAGGTCTGGTACATGGACAGTTATACTAACAATAAAATTGTTCGTGAGTACAAATCAATTGCAGACTTTGTCAGTGGGGCTGAATCAAGGACATACAACCTCCCTTTCAAATGGGCGGGAACTAACCATGTTGTCTACAACGGCTCACTCTATTTTAACAAGTATCAGAGTAACATCATCATCAAATACAGCTTTGATATGGGGAGAGTGCTTGCCCAACGAAGTCTGGAGTATGCTGGTTTTCACAATGTTTACCCCTATACATGGGGTGGATTCTCTGATATCGACCTAATGGCTGATGAAATTGGGTTGTGGGCTGTGTATGCAACTAACCAGAATGCAGGCAATATTGTCATCAGTCAACTTAACCAAGATACCCTGGAGGTGATGAAGAGCTGGAGCACTGGCTATCCTAAAAGAAGTGCAGGGGAATCTTTTATGATTTGTGGGACACTATATGTCACCAACTCCCACTTAACTGGAGCCAAGGTGTATTACTCATATTCCACCAAAACCTCTACATATGAGTACACGGACATTCCTTTTCATAACCAATACTTTCACATATCCATGCTTGACTACAATGCAAGAGATAGAGCTCTTTATGCCTGGAACAACGGTCACCAGGTCCTGTTCAATGTCACACTTTTCCACATCATTAAGACTGAGGATGACACATAAGCAAATGTAATTTGTTTTCATTTATCTAAACAGTGTCATTTGTGATAAACTCTATAGAATCCCTTCTGTTGTTCCTTTATTAGAACTTCTCATCATTTCTCCAAAGCATTTTTTTATTATCAAGTTGGTTTTTCAAAAATACAGCTGAGCCTGTCTAAATCAGCCTGTTGGAAACACATCTTAACTCCTAAATTTACAGGGCCTATCATGTCCTTGTCATGAAAAGCACTAAAAAGAGTTTAAATGGCTAAAGTCATAGTTTTGCAAAAGATTAATGATCTGCCTTATATTAGAGTCAGAGACTAATGATGGCTTAAATGCATGAATTTTTTTTTTAATCGTCATTTTTTACTGTCTTTTGCTCTACATCAGGAAATATTTTGGTGGGAATTAGGGGAAAAAAAGCACTTTCCTCCCATTTCTAAAAAAGATTTAAGGATTTTATTTATATGGAAAAATTATAGTACTCATTTTGCTGTTCTAGAATTCTCTGATGCGGTGCTGTACAGTCATTTTTAAATCTCTTGCTAACATTTTATTGGCAATATGTATTTCTACCATTGCAACCACCATTGTGCAATTGTATCTCTTCACTTCTGTGAAAGTAAGTAATATTTTTTATAAAATACACTGAAGTTTAATCTCAGTAATTATTATGGGCCAGTTTTCAAGTGTGGTCAAGAAGCAAATATCTTCAACTTAACCCTTTATTTAAAACTATAAACCAGAAGAAAAAAAAATCAAACTAAATCCCTTACGTAGAATATTTATATTACCCCAGGTTTATCAGACCACTAACACTGAATGCTAAAACTGATTCCGTAAGGATGAGTTACTCTGTTCACTTCACTGAAAGCAACCCTTATTGTCGCTCGCAAAAAATGCAACAGAGTCAGAAAATTTGGATTTGACTGGATTTTACTCATTTATTATTCAACTAAACAAATTTTGTTCTTCCTAACATATAGTGTTGTAACTTAAGTTTTTACACACAACTTCCAACTTGTGTCAGGAATCTGAAAGTACATGAAGCACATAAAGAAGACTCTTAGAAAGAAACTTCCTGTGATGTCATCTAGATTTACATTATGAGCTGTAGAGGGTTACTGGCAATATCAGTGTGAAAAAAAATAGCAAGACTTGGAAGTTGTCTGTGCAGTTTAAATGTACAAAAAAACAATTCAGAAAACAAGATGAGAAAGCAACCCTTTGTTACCCTGATTCGCTATGTGTGCAAAATAATGTAACCAAAAAAGAAAGCTTTAGTAATATTTTATGTTAATAACTCCAAAAACATAATCAGTATTTATCACACATTTCACTGAGTTTGGACGTACTTTCCATATATTAAGAATACTTACCTAAGTCAGTTTTGCAGAAACTAGTGTGGGTTGGTTTCATAACTTAAAAAGTATATTCTATAACAAATAATGTATAACTTAAATTGTGGTAAATGTTTAGTTTCACACGTACATACTAACAACTTCCTTTTAAAGTAAGGATATAATAATTCAGATAAAGCATTGTGTAAAAAAAATGCTAACACTTAAGAGTAATTCATTTCAAATGTCACAAGTAAAACATACTTCTCAAATATCTCACTGTCAAAGTCATAGGATTAAATAACTCACTCTCTAGACTGTGAAAGTTTAGCAAAGATTTCTTTTCCTTTTTGCCTACAAAAAGTTAGCATGACTTAGTGACCACTCGGGTCCTTTTGCAAGGTTGTCTTCTCTTTCAAAATGTTTGTATGAGTTCTCCTCTGTTTTTCAGAGTTAGAAAATTTAGGGGATTCACTTGCCATTGTATACACATCACAGATATAATCAGCCAGTACTTTGTATATCAAGAGTTTGTATGAAGAAAGTCAATTTCAAAAATGAATGAATTTTTAAGGAGATGGCCTCTGATGGATATCTGGGTCTTCATTACTTGTTTTTGTTTTTTTTTAATGATGTAATATAGTATCACACACATTTGAAACCTGGATGATCACAGCTTTTTTGTGAGATGTGCAGCTTGTAAAGCACTCTATTGTTTTCTATGTAAGGTTTCATCACCATATCCAATTTACAGTGTATGTGCTGCTAGGGCAAGCACAGATTTTATTATTGTCGTAGAGTTTAAAATGTGATTTGCATTAAACATTTACAGTTCAAAAGCATTTTTCTTAATAAATTATCAGTTTTGTGCCTGAAATAAGAGCTTACTCTAATCACTTTTTTTTAATCTCAAATTTTATGAGGGAAATAATATTTTTAAATCACCTACATAATCCAATCAGTAAAAAAATCCGAGCTCAGAAGTCTTAATCCTAAATGAACTGTGCAACTGGTATTTTCTGAATTAATCAGATCATTAACAAACTGCCATGTCATTCAAGTAACAACAGAATCATGGTCTGATTGAGTTTATGTGACATCTGGATTTGTGGCACTTGAATCACAACACTTATTATCTAAACTTACATCTATTAGTTCATAAAATGATAGTGTTTTAGTATATTATCAATATGTAGGATAAAAGAAAATAATGGTAGATGCCTAAATATAACATTATAATTGGATAAGATTTACCGTAAACTCACAATCTTTGGATTTTATCACCATACTCAGTCATTTCATTTTTGCAATCCATAGTACTCCTTCTAATGCAACACTGTCTTCAGAAATAATTTATTCCTAAGAAAATGGTCTTTATACCGGAAAATATCTACCAAACTTACAAGTATAAATTTTTCCAACAGAAGAATTATTTTTTAATGTAACTATATAAAGTTTTTCTTATGTTCTCCTAAAAATAAAAGGTATTTTCCTACTAAGGTAAGTGTTACATATTATAATCCTTTATTTTCCTTTTTTTCCCCCAAAAACAAATTAAAAAGAAAAATCCTACTGGTCTCCCTACCACTCAGGATTACCAAATCATTTCTGCAAATGTTAAATTTGAATGTAATTGATAGCAAAATTTAAAATATCCCTTTGAGTTAGAATCAATATGAAAGATATAGACATTTCAGAGTTTCTAAAAGCTATGCCTTCTAAAAATATATATCAGATACTTTTGTAAACAGAATTTTAAAATGGCATCTTGCTGACTTGACAAGGAAGGTATGATTATATCCTTTATGTACACCTTGAGTTCCTAAGGCACTATAAAACAATGGACATTTACAGATAGTTACTTTGCCGTCTCCATCACCACATGTTAAGTCGACCACAAGAAGAACTACTATAAAGTGGTCTACCTCTCACTATAGGCAGGCAGCATTAAATTAAAATTTAGCTGTTATAGGATGACACCAAACCTTAATCTCTGACTGCTCATAACTAGAAATAGTCATTTCTCAAAAGGCTCAGAGGCACTAAATATCACTCAATTCAGTAGGCTGTATCCATACTGAAATTAAGATCATGGAACGGTTTCTGGTTCTACAATTAAGCAAGCTCAGCATAAATAAATCTCTTAACTAAAATTTTTTCATAATGAGTGACTCTCCAGAGAAGGTCTGGGGGCTTTATAAAATATATTCTTTTGAATTGAGCTTACACTGGAAAAAATACAATGAAAACATTAGCTTATGGGAGAAAAACTAACTTCAAATTCTTTTAGCTATTTTTCTATAAAATAATGAATTCAACTGATGACAGTCTATTGAATAGAAAATTGTTCTACCCTTTAACCAATCAGAAAGAAAGCCTCCCAAAATGACTTTACCAAGCTGATTTATCTGATTCCCATCCTAAAATTATGTTATACAGTTTATCCCTTTGGGTTGAACAATTCCATTACGCTTAGAGGAATTTTAATCCTGTTTAGAGCCTGCTTTGTCTCCAAAATGTCAAACCAGATGGCAGAAAACTTATCCCCTTTGAAGCTCAGTTTATTGATTGCCATATAAGCTTTATAAGTATAAATTATTATTAAACACAACTTGGAAACGATATAACGACATAGAATTGTACCTTGCCAAAAGTACACAGTACCTTTCATAACTACAACCATCTTAAAACATTAATCCTAGTTACAGATGTGAAACAGCATGGTAAATGTGGAGAAGTTACCAGGAATACCTTAGTGCTGCAAGAAGTTTCTTGATAAACCATACACACAAATGCAGTTCAGTACTAATTTGCATCCCTACCAGTGCCATAGTCTGCCTAGAAGAGCTTGCACCCATTTTCTTAAAGAAAATAAACTAAAATATTGCCATAATATATCATTCCCTACTGCAGCCAGACCTGGAAGTATCACATTATCAGCAGACATTTCCAAAAAATGAATATTTATGACAAAGGTCTTGAAGAGATCTCAAGAAACAGACTGACTAAAAGAAACATTAGCCATTTTAAATTTAAGCATGTCAGAGAAATTTATCATATTGAGCTTGGTAAGACAAAACCAGCTAAGCTCTTTGTATCACTCTTTTTTTTTTTTTAAGGTTATTTTCAGAGACAGAGACAGAGCAAGACAGAATGTGAGCGGGGGAGGGGCAGAGAGAGAGGGACACACAGAATCTCAAGCAGGCTCCAGGCTCTGAGCTGTCAGCACAGAGCCCGACGGTGGGCCCAAACTCACAGATGGCGAGATCATGACCTGAGCCAAAGTCGGATGCCCAACTGACTGAGCCACCCAGGTGCCCCTGTATCACTCTTAACTTCACATGAATTCATATATATTACCAATATATAGTTTTATGGGCTTTCCAACTAGTTAATACTGCATTATTCGTTTATTTGAAAAATAATTCCTGAACAAAACTATGTGCTAGACAATACAGTTGTCAACAAAGTCTTCATGTGCTTAAATTTTAGTTAGAACAGGCTGCAATGAAAAATAAGTTCTGATTGTACTAGTTGTTGTGAAGGAAATAAATTAAGTCATAAAAGTGAGTGGATGTTTACTAGGGCAGAGGTGGGTAGGAAGTGATGTAATGAGGAATAGTGAAGAGAGATCTCTCTTAGAAGCAGCCTACCATGGTAAATTCAGTCAAAGAATGGAATGTCACAATCCCATCCCCATACAAAATGTAACCTCTTCCTTATGTTCCTATTTATCCGTAGATCAAATATTTCTTAATATTTCTCTATTACAGAAGGTTTTTTTTGTTGTTTTTTTTTTAACTCAGAGTTTAAGGATACACTTCTGGGGATGGATGAACCCTGAAAACATGTGCTAAATTTAGTGTTTATATGTGGCTATACATTCTTTCATGTAGAGGATTTACAACTTTCATCATATTCTCAAAGAACCATGACCCAAAAGATCACCACTATGTCAATGCAATCTAATTTAATCCCAAATTTATTAACATCTTTATGACAAGCACTGAAAGTCTGTTATCTGTCTTGTAATCCAAGAATTTCAGCAGAGAGGAAAACTTGCTTCTATCAACATCCTAATATCAGTATTTTTTTTTCCTCAGAACTCAAGATTCAGTTGTTCTCTATAACAACTCTAAAGGGATTTAATATTTTACAAATCTTACTATTTTTCTACAATCCAGTCTTTAGGGCACCTTCTTGCCAGATTCAGTGACCCAGAGTGTCTATTATAAGGCTCCTATAACTATTTGAGTCAGGAAAACATTCTTTTTAATTCTAACGCAGCCTCTTGGCAGCCCCATTAGAATCTGACTGAAATTGAGCAGATGTGGTGTGCTTCATCAAATTTAACTGCAAACTCCTCTTCTGAAATTAGCAACTGCGGCAACACAGAAATAGCAAAAAAGAAAGGTTCTAACACTTGCCTTGGTTCAGACGTTATTGTAATTGATATGCATGCAATCTACAGCTATAAAAAATAAAAAGATTTTTTATTAAAAAAAAAAACTCAAGTCACATTTATAAAGTCATGACAAATAGAGTCAGTGCCACTTCTGTCAGTGAAGTTTCTCTTCCCCTCCCCCAAGAGCTTAAGACATTCATTAGCTTCAACTTCAATATGAACCAAAATAATAAAAAAGTATTTTTATTCTCTCTCCAGTGTCTTTATTAAACTCCATTAGAAACTACTCTTGGAATACGAAGTATGCGCTGAAAAAGAAACCAAACATGTCTCTATATAAGTAATGAGTTCTTATATTTATATGATATTTCTGCCCTTCAGGTAAAGTTTGGCCCATCAAAGTGGCTAAAATGTGTAATTAATTTGCAATTAGCTTTTCTTGCCCTTCTTTAAAAATGTTCACTAAAAAATTAAAAAGTAAATAAAAAACCATAACCAAAAGAACCCTTTCCATTGTCCATTGCTTTGCTTTCTGCTTTTCAAGGCAATTTCATTTCTATTTTTCATGTAAGGCTTTACAACATCCTTATAGAAAAGGGAGGGCTAACGTTATTATCCTTATTTTACAAGTAACAAAGCAGAGCATTTACATTTAAATGTTTATGTTTCTCCACAGATATTCCACTTTACACTAAATATGTTCCAAACCAAAATACTTAGCTTTCCTTCGTCTGCCCCCCCCAACTCTGCTTTTCCTTCTTAACCTCAGTTAACAAAAATATCATCCCATCCTCAGCCTCCCTTCTTATATCTTTGGCTCTTTACATGTACCTTCACTCATACAACATTTCCATAAATAAAATATGATAAAACTTAAACATGTCTAAAATCTAAATCAATGCCTATTTCAGTTTTGTTCTAAACGATTACCTCCCAATTTGTTCTGTTCATTGTTTCCTAGCTCTCTTCAATCCACCCTCTCATCTCCATTTCTAGACTCAGAATTGAGTACCCTGTTTGGAAATGCTTCTTTTGAATACTGACCTCTGATTCCTCTCCAGTTTTACTTTTTGCTTTGGCCAAGGGCACTTCCAATCAGCTATGGCTTTATGAAATGCTCCATGACCAAGCAAGCCCTTCACCTTCTAACTCAGACTAAAGAGTAAAGTTTATACCTTCTTTCATAATCCACATTCAAGACTGACCTCTTACTCGTTCATTAAATTCTTATTTATCATTCACAATTCACTTAAAATATTACTTTATATCTGAAGTCTATAAAAAAATTCATTCTTTTGTGCTCCCAAAGTATTAATCCTGTATTATTGAAATTATAGCATAACATTATTTGTTTCCTCCAAGTTAGTGCGGCTTTCTCAAGCATAGGGGCAATTATTTCCCTTGTACATCTTCACAGTGTCTGACACCGAATAATCCCACAATAAATGTTAACAACCAAAGAAGATGGAATATCTTCTTATACCTAAAAACACGAACCACTTGGTTCCATTCTAAGAACATCATGAGAAATTAACTTTTCCAAATGTACTGTATTGGAAATAAATTCCCATCTCTTACTAAATTAAGCTTTTAAACACAGGAAGTACAAAAAAGGTAAAAATAGCTTCATTTACTCTCAGGTGAATTGTTCTCTCCATGATATAGAATTTTATTATAGGACAAAATACCTTAAAAGCGCTACCATAGTTGTGTGCATTATTTCTCTCCTTCACATTCATTTTTTAAAGGAAAAAGCATTTACATTTTCACCTACCCAACTTATGATTTATTTTGCCTTTATTTCCTCTGTAAGTAAAGACTTCTCTTAGAAGTATACTTTGTCTTTGGCAAAACAAGATTTTCTCAAAAGAGTAAATGCTACCAGGCCAGGGAAAAGTAAAGGAGACATTCCTCCCTTCTCAATGCTACCCCCCCTCTTCCTTATCCTATGTTTTCAAAGGATGCACCAACAAGAAACCTGATGTGCATTAATGTGCCTGTGATTCTAAGTAACATTAGTAAAGATGAGTTATTCTCTCTTTGAGAGGCAGAATATTAGTTCTAAAGTAGGTCTAACTGTACGCCTTTGAGAAAATTTTTTGGTTTCTGTACGTGAAAGCACTGGGCTCTGTCAGAAGTTTTCAAACGCTGTCCTTTAGAGCTGGAGGTTTCTATGGACTTCTTTGGAGTCTACCACAAAAAAAAAACCAGACAACCTTAATTGAGGTGGGAAAATGAACCACATTCCCTACCACTTCCAATAAAAGCAACTTCACTTTTACCATTTAAAATGTTCCTATGTTATTAGCTTTACTATAAGAAAATGTTTTCTGATGTTTAAAAAAAAAAAGTATGAAAACCACTTAACTGGATGGTCCCCAAAGTTCCTTTTAGCTCTAACTTTCCCCTAATCTGTTACTCTAAATGATCCATAAAGGCTGTGTAGGAACTGAGACTCAGATCCTTGTATAGCTCAAACTCAAAGGGAAAATACAAGAAGGAAAAGAGATAAAAATGAAAAGTTTACTAACTCAGTTTCCAAAACTAAAACTTGCTACCTATCTAGGGATATCCCCCTTCTACAAATCACTTAAAAACCCATGGTTCTTTCCTCTTTACACTCCTTTTTAGAACTTATCTTCTCACATGGTTTCAGCTATTACTGAATGACTTCCAAATCCATTTCATGTTTCCAAGTTGAGGATCTCAAGCTATCTACATGATACCTATACACAAATGCTCCATTACCTTAAAGACAACATATCCATAAGTGAGCTAATCTTTCATACAATAGCTTCCCTGATGGATAAAGTCTACTCTCCTTAACACAACAATACAACCACCTATAATGCTCAACATAGAAACACTTAGGTTTCACTTCTCATCATTCCTCTCCTGCTATTCCTGCTTCTTACAGCACTACATGTAGTGTCTTTCTAATGTGATTAATTCCTGCCTGTGTTTCAAAGATAAGCTTAAGAGTTTGCTTCTCCTAGAAAGTTTTCCTAATTATTCCCTAAGCTATGCTATCTGATCTCTTTCTATACTGTCATTATTACCTTGTACTTGCCTTGATTATAGCACATTTCCTACAAATAAATTATTCATTTCCTTGTCTGCTTCCCACCCTGGACTATAAGTTTCTTGAGGTCATACATCGCATCTATATTAGCCTGCTACTCCCTGGTAAATTTTAGGTTCTCTATGTTGCTGGTTTGACCAGTCAAACCATTACATTTCACCAATATATCACTGTTTTAGACATTAATTCTTCCATCACTTTCAGTCCCTATGTTCAAACTCACTAAAATACAAAAATCAGTTGTTTCTTCTTTAAAAAGACTTTTTCCTCCATCTTGCTGACTCACCCCAGTGCCACAGTGATACAAGGTCTCATCTTCTATCTATAAAAGGTACTGCAAAATTCTACTGTCAGATAGATAGCTCTATCTCCAACCTGTCCTCACAAAATCTAATCTGCATTCTTCTGTCAGGCTCATCTTGACAAAGTATTATGACACTCCCTGTTCATTAGCACACCATAGTTTTCTGCTTCCCATTACATCAATTTCAGGCTGTTCTGACTGAATACACCCGACATTTCTGACTTTATTTTCTATTGTTACCTAACATACTTCTCTAGTCCAGTCATAAAGCCCCCTCCTTAACCATATACATAACTTTTCTTTCCTCTAAGCTTATATCCACATTCTGAATTTATTTATGTTTCTCAGCCCAAGATAAAGCCCACTCAGCCCAAATAATTCCATAAGGAGCATCAATATTAGATAGTAGGAGAGAACACACATTTCAAGCCATACTACAAAGCTATAATAATCAAAACAGTACAGCACTGGCACAAAAACAGACACATAGATCAGTGGCATAAGACAAAAAGCCCAGAGATAAAACCACACTTATGCGGTCAATTGATCTACAACAAAGAGACAAGAATATACAATAGAAAAAAGTCTCTTCAATAAATGGTGCTGGGAAAACTAGACAGCTACGTGCAAAAGAATGAAACTGGACCACTTTCTTATACCATAAACAAAAATAAACTCAAAATAGATTAAAGACCTAAATATGAGACATGAAACCATAAAACTCCTGGAAGAAAACATAGGCAATAATTTCTTTGTAATTGGCCACAGAAGCACTTTTCTGAGGCAAGGGAAACAAAAGCAAAAATAAACTATTGGGACTGCATCAAAATTAAATGTTTTTCCACAGCAATGGAAACTATCATCAAAATGAAAGGTACTATTTGCAAATGATATATCTGATAAGGGGTTAATATCCAAAATATATAAAGAACTTACACAACACCAAAAAAAAAAAAAATCTGTTGAAAAAAGGGAAAGACCTGAAAAGGCATTTCTCCAAAGAAGACACAGATGGCCAACAGACATGTGAAACGATGCTCAGCATCACTAAACATCAGCAAAAAGCAAATTAAAACCACAATGAGATATCACTTTACCTATCAGAATGGATAAAATCAAAAAGATAAGTAGTAACAAGTGGGAAAAAAAGGAACCCTCATGTACTCATTGTTTAGGGGAATGTAAATTATTGCACCCACTGTAAAAAAAAAATAGCACAGAGGTTCCTTGAAACATTAAAAATAGAAATACCATATAATCCAGTAATTCCACTACTGGGCATATGGCCAAAGAAAATGAAAACACTAATTCAAAAACATATATGCTCCTCTATGTATACTGCAGCATAATTTACAATAGCCAAGATATGGAAGCAATCAAGTGTCCATTCATAGACTAATAAACGAAGAAGATGGGGGGTGAACATAAACAATGAAACATTACTCAGTAATAAAAAATAAGATCTTGCCATTTGCAACAACATAGATGGACCTAGACGGTATAATGAAATGCTAAGTGAAATGAGACAGAGAAAGACAGATACCACATGATTTCACTTATATGTAAAATCTAAGAAAAAAAACCAAGAGAAAAAAAAAACAGCAGAAACAGACCCATAAATACAGAAAGCTGGTAGTTGCCAGAGAATGAGTAGAGGGGCTGGCAAAATTGGTGAGTTAAAGTGGGAGCTACATGCTTCCAACTATGGAAAAAGCCCCAGTGATAAAAGATACAGCATAGGGAATATAGTCAGTGCTATTATAATAGTGTTGTAGGGTGACAGATGTTAACTACACTTGTGATGAGCACAGCATAACGTATGGACTTGTCGAATCACTATATTGTACACCTGAAAGTAATGTAATATTGTGTACCAACTATACTTCAACTAAAAAAAGAAAAAAATAGAAAATAGGCATCAGAAATTTGCAAGGAAACGTGGTTTTTGTCTCTGCCAAAGTATATAGTGGTATTGGTGAAATAAATTTAAGGGAAGGACTAGCTTATATGTTTATAAAACAAACAGACTTAAGACCTTGCTCTTGACCCTACAGTCCAATTAATTACTTTCCCAAATATGTTTGAGCTATTTTGTTAGACCAAATCTCTGTAGAAGCTGACTAATGATGCTATCAACTCTCCTCCAATAAACCCCATAGTTGAACCAACATGTCACTGAATGAATTCCCACTGGGTATGTTACCCTGGAGGAAGGATATAATTTCTAGTGCTCCTGAGAAATAGAAGGAAAGGAAATTTGAGTATTTATTATAGCATAAATTGGTTTGAACTGTGTTGAAATTCCTCTTTGGGAGCCTTAACCTCCCTGGGATGTCCTTTAGACTGATTTTGAAACTTATACCCAATGAAAGCTTCTTGGAACCTGAGTATTTCAACTCCCCCCAAACAAGGGAGTTCAAATCCGAATGTTTAATGAAAGAAGGAAAGAAAGCAGGCAATAGGGTAAGATAAAAAATAAAGCACTTTTTTTTAGTGTTTATTTTGAGAGAGAGCATGCACACATATGCATGAGAGTGGAAGCAGGGCAGAGAAGGGAGAGAGAATCCAAGCAGGCTCCTCATTGTCCACGAGAAACTTGACGCGTGGCTCAATCTCATTAACAGGGAGATCATGACATCAGCCAAAAGCAAGGAGTCAGATGTTTAAACAACTGAGCCACCCAGGCACCCGTAAAAAAAGCTTTTAATAATAACACAAGAAGTTTAGGTTATACACAAGTTTATTCTCAGCTAACTAGGTAACTAGGTACTAGTTACCGTGGATGCAGAAATTAAAGGCCAACTTAGGCCCTATTATGAACTTTGCAGTCCATAGTACTTGGCTAGGTGCACTCTGAATTTCTTAAGAACAGGAAGTAGACATTCCTCACTTCATTAAATGCTGTTGCTTCTGACTCAGCTGCAAGATTCAATTTCATGCCCTGTATCTGCTTATTTCCTCTAATTTTCATATAATGCCAAACAGCAAGTAAACTCCATCACGGCTGGGATTATGGTTGTCTTACACCTGTTTTTATCTGCAGTGCTTAAATCAGTACCTGGAATAAAGTGGTTTCCCAATAAGTAACTGTTGAATGAATGAAACAACCAATTGTCTAAAAATATCAACAATTATCTCACTCAGAACTTCAGATTGTATATTTCAACATGATAGTAGCTGCTTATTTCCTCAATAACTTGTGAATTGCTTTCAATTTTTTTATATTTATATCCATAAGATCAAATATTTGTTGGTTTAAACACAGTGATTAACTGGTTAAGAGAAATTCCAAGTCTCGAGTCTGCAATAACACAAGCCAAATACCCCATGTTTTTACCTATGAGGTAACAGTACAACAGTATGCTTATTAGACTTTCTGTAACAACTCCTACTACAACAATTGTTACTACTAATAACACTAGACTAACAACAGCAGGGAAGATCATGTCTGTCTGCACTTCTACAATCAGCCTTTATATTTAGTTTTGTTTTAAATAATAGGGACAAGTATTTTGAATTAAGGGTTAAATTTCTACCTCTTTCTTTCATCATATTCGTGGAGCTGTTACCAAATTAATGAACTACTGAGAGAGAAATTTGCTTCCTAATAAGCATTAAGATGTCTTCATTTTTTTCCTTGCAGAATTTTAGTGTTCCATTTTTATAGCTAGGCTGTTTAGCCCTTCTGTTCTTACAGCTAGCAGGCCATTGGAAATTCCTTATTTTTTCCTAAGAGAGATAGAGATTCACAATATAAAGTCAGCATTTCCCTAAAAATCAGCAACATCTGTTGCAGTCAAAAGTAACTTGCCTTTAGAGTCTCCCCAGAACATCCTTCAGAGTTCTGCCTACACCCACTGCTTCAACAAGAAAAGATAAATTCCTTGTGAGAGTGATGTAATGGTCTAAAGGAAGAGAATATAGTCAGGTAAAGAAGGCATAACATTTGCAGTGGTGTATATGACATAGGTTTTATTCCGATTAAACTAGATATAATGGGACATTTCCTGATTCTCATTCTGTGTAAGTTCTGTTTTTCCTAAATGCCACAAAAGTACTGTAGTGTAAAAAGGGGATAAGAAAATTTAAGTCCCATAAAGTTATCCTCTACATATAAATAGTATGTTCACTTTATTGACTTCCCAAATTCTTAAGTCAAACATATAGAGTCTTCAGTTCATGTAGATGTAGATTTTTCTTTCTGTAACTTACTCTCTCCACCAAGACACAGGAGTCATAAAGTCTCATTTTACCAGCAACTTACAGATATTCAAGTGGCCAGACTGCAGAATTTAAGCCTCAGAAGAATCATATTGTTTTAGTCCCCCCCAGAGAGGCCTGCTTCTACCTTTCTGTCATTAACAGGCAGGCTGTGTCAAGATGATTTCACTTTTATTGAATGTCATCTATATACTAGCCACTACTGACTCCTCATTCATCAAAGCCTAAGGTACTCACCTGCATGAGACAGGTTTTCTAAGCATAAAAAATGACCATGCAACAAAAATTCACAATTTTTATAAGGTATATTAATAATGCTAATTAAAAAAACATGACAAGACTGATATTTAGGTATCAAAACATATTGGAAATAAAGCAAAATCAATAAAAGGGTAGTCTGGACTGTGTACTCATCACCAGTCCCACTGGCAGCCAAGAGGGCTTTTCTTGCTAAGAACAAAGTTTTTCCCTCCCCTATCCTCCTTGTGTTCAATGGTGAAGAGAGAAAGGGAGGCCAGAGAACTCTACACACCCCTGGGGAGGACTCCCTGCCTACCCCCCACCCCAGTATGCAATGTTCACAACTGTGGTCATCAAGTCTAACCTCTATATGGTTCAGAAATCTCAGAATTTTAAGACTTCTCACTCCCACTAAGTGTCCTCTAGTATTCAAAATCCATCTAAGCAAAACCTCCTACTTTTCTAACCTCTGCTCCCAATGTTCCCTTTGCCTTCTTGATCTAACTGAAACCTGCCTGCAGTCCTAGTTCTTGGGAACTAAGTGCCCAAGTGGGAATTGGTGCCACGACTCAGTTTTAAATCTCTTATCACACCTCACTACTCATTATACCTCTTTATAGAATCATCTGTAGACCCTCAGGTCCCACTCCTTGTTTTCAGAATTTTGCGCCCTGGCTCATCATCACTGTCTCCAACACTACCACTCTAGATAATCTTCCAATACTGGTGCCTCTCAATTCCTTGACTTCTTTTCCATCAGTGAGCCATTTGCCCACATGGTCATACCCCAGACAAGACTATATATACACAAATAGTTTTCTGGTGGAAATTTCCTCTCCTCAAAGAGTTGGCATCCTTTTTTTCTTAAGCACCACCATTTCTTTGTTTAAACCACGAAGCAAAAATTAATCAATTCACCAGAAAAAGAGCTGGCAAATTCAACCAATCCAAATAGTGGTATGGGGGACACAAACACCACATTTCTAGACTAGACTATAAGCCAGATTCCACTGCTACCACCTCAAAGTGTAAAATTTTTTACCTATTAAATGATTTTTGAAGTAACTGTTTTGACACAGATTAGATTTTTTTATGGTTAAATTAAGAATTAGATTATGATCCAATTTATTATAAAGAAGTATGACCTATTGTCACATGTATTACATGCCATGAGGGAAGGTTCCTTTAGGCAATTAGTCAATTTGCCAATTAAAATAAATGTGTTTCAATCATCACGTTCCACACAAGAAAAGGGAAAAAAAAATGACTTCAATAATTGCACTTTGCATTTCTATAGCAACTTTCATTTAAGAAGCTGAAAGCACTAATTTAATTAAACTTCCGAATACTCCCATGAAGTAGGTGTTATTATTTCCATTTGACAAAGGCGCAAATGAAGTCACAGAAAGATTAACTCACCTGCCTGGGGTTATGTGGTGAGTTAGCAGCAGCGGAGGTGGGAACAAACCCCGATTGTTCTCTATAGTCTCGAGACAGAGTCTCTAAGTCTCTGCACTCTTGCCTAAGTCTTAGCAGCTCAACCCCTACCTGCTGCTAGAGCACTGGAGATTTTAATTCTTCAGGAGTTAGAAGAACCACAGATTATTCAAAAATGCTTCTGGTTGTCAATGAATGTCACGGCATTCATTTGGGGCAAATTTTGGTTATGTTTTTATTTTTACCCAAACACTCCTTTATCAACATAGTCCCTCTTTTTTCTTACATAATTAGGTGGTCTAATCCCAGAAAGCAACACTGTTTGCTTTTAATTAAGGAATAAATCATGCAAAGTTTCGTGGGAAATTTTCAGAATCTCCACCTAATCTTCTATTAATGAAATGGATCTGATGGCTGCTCTGTTTGCATTAGTCACAGTACATGCCACACATGAATTTAAGAAGCGTATTGAGCAAGGTTAAAATATACCAGGAAGTAATCTGTAGATTTAAATGAATATTTAGACATCTTCAAGGGCAAACAGTCCATCATCGTATTAAATTAGGATATAGAATCACTCCATCTTTGTCACAAGGCATTTTCTGACCATTTCTTTCTAACCTTTCAGACAATGAGCTTATACATCCTTTCAAAAGTAATATTTTAGAAAAATCCATTTGGAAAAATGTAACTTCCAGTTTCATCTTGTTACATGATGTATAGATTTTGAGACCAATAAGGTCAAAGGGATAGAATCAAGATATGCGATTTCTTACTGTTAAGTAAGGTATTAGCTCCAGCTGCCATAATAAATAGCACAGACTGGGTCAATAACAGAAATTTATTTTCCCACAGTTCTGGAGGCCAGACATCCAAGAACAAGGTGACAATAGGGCTGTCTTTTGGTGATGCCTCTCTCCTTGGCTTGCAAACGGCTGCTATCTTGCTGTGTTCTCACGTGGCCTTTTCTCTGTGTGCAGAGATATCTGAGGTCTCTTCCTCTCTTTGCAAGGATACCAGTCTTATCAGATTAGGGCCCAAACCTTAGAACCTCATTTAACCTTCAAGACCCCATCTCCAAATACAGTTACATTGGAGGTGAAGGCTTCAGCTATAAATTTTGAGGAGATCCAATTCAGCCAATAACAAGTAATTTCCATCTTAGTCAATAAAACAGAAAAGACCCTACTGCTATGTCCAGGAAACCACAGACACAGGGATGACTCTTATCAGGAAGGACATAACATATATACACATGTAAAACATTTTTTAAAATCTTTATTCTCTTAAAAGGAATTCTGGGGTTCACTGTTTAACTTAAATTCCACTTTTCCATGTACCCCTACCCAGACCCACTCACCAACACAATTGCCACTCCAAGCCGAGGAAACTCCTCACCTGAAACCTACTCCTCCTTCAGTAGGTTCAAAACACAGCTCAATTTCAGCTTTCAAAAGGAAGCAATATCATGTAGCAGAAATGTCACTCATATTAAGAGATCTGAAACTGAGTCCCAGCTCTCACATTCGGTGACACTATAACCTTTCTCTTCCAACCTCAGTATTTTATTAAATCCAGATTCAAAAATATCTATGATTAAAAGAAAACAAGCACTTTGATATATGTATTTGAGGAACAGTAGTAAAACATAATAGTAAATGATTATCAGCCTCAGGATATCCTTTTACTCATCAGCAAATGATCATTATTTCAAATACAGTGAACCATTTAGAACCATTCAGAATATGTAAGGATGTATGGAAAGATAATAGAGTATGAGTATACTTATTCGGGTCTGAATAATATGTAAAGCAAGAATCTTAGAAATTTCTGCCAGTTTATTTCTGCTAATTAGCTCTATTGAAGATATAGTTTTTATGGTCTTAAACAGCTAAACAGTTTTAGAAGCTTCTTTGGTAACTTATGAGGCATTTTTTTTTTCTAGAAACAGTTTCCCATTCATACTCTATTGTTTACTCCCTTTTATCTGTTCTCATACTTTTTTGTATGTATTCCCATTGCAGCAGTTTTCACTTTGTATTTATTATACATAATTAGTTATTTGTAAGTTGTCTTCTTCATACATTGTAAGCTTCTTAAAAACTAGAATCAATTATTCATTTAAATGTGTTTCCCCAGCAACTGGCATAGTGCCTAGAACATAGCATGACTCAATATGTTTGTTTAAACATGTAGGAATTCTTCCTAATTTGTGAATAATAATTTCATTTCCCAGATGTCTGAAGTGTCTCTTCTTGTTTATGTAACTACATAAAGGATGGAGGAGATTACAAATTACTCAAATCACCATTACGTTTTAATTAATAACATATTTGTCTTCTGGAAATCCATATAATTCAGGTTAGCTACTCTCTCTCAATTAGGGGTCTCCGTGGGTCATTTGTAAAGGGAGCTTATAAGTTACTATATGAGTATAAAACTTAACACTATATAGAGGGATAGTACTTGCTAGTGCTATCTAGAATTCTAGAATTCTGAGAAGTTGAAAATGGATTATCAATAATCTGTGGAAGGGTTATTTCCATATTCTGTCTGTTACAAAAGTGTTTCCCATTTTCTAACTGTCAAAAGTAATCAGGAAGCAAAAGGAAAACATAGCCAGAGGTGTGCTATCTTAAAAGGTCTGAGAGCCAATATTCTGTTCCCCCAAAATAAATTTAAATCCATTTTGGGGGGTCCCTGGGTGGCTCAGTGGTTACGTGTTGGACTCTCGATTTGGGCTCAGGTCATAACCTCATGATTTGTGAGACAGAGCCCCACATAAGGCTCTGCACTCACAGCAAGGATCCTGCTTGGGATTCTCCCTCTCAACCTCTGTCTCTGCACCTCCCCTCCTTGCACACATGCCTCTCTCTCAAAATTAATTAAAACTTTAAAAAATAAAATTATCGCTGCTAGGCTTGGTGTGCTAGAATAATCTGATTATGTTCCCACTAAAATAAGTCAAACCAGTGGAATAGTCCTAGATTGCAGCTGAAAGAATTTTGTTTTTAATTTATACTTTTATAAGACTTCCCCACACAGAAATATTGTGGTGGTAGATAGTCTTCAGTCACATTCTATGTGCAAGGAGAACAACGTTTGTGTAGGTCCAATGATGACCTAAGCCCAGGATTGGAAAAGTATGGCCTCCTTGTCATCTGCTTCACAGGAGAGTTGTCATAAAGGCAAATCCTATGTCATCACCCCAGACCTATTGAATCAAACTCTGGGTTGAAGCCTGGTGATATGTTTATACAAGTCCTCCATATAATTCATGTTAAGCTAAAATCTGAGAACCATTGGTCTAAGTTCATAAAGTTATACGTCATGATGGCAAAGCCTTGGTTTGAACGCTTTGAGTTCCATCTTTGCTTTAACTACCTTGATTTTGGTGTTGATGTAATAAATGTTTTATTGATAATGTTAATAACTCTGGAAATAATAAACCTGTCGAATCATGTTCTGTCACTGTCTACTTTCTTAGTTAAAATCTGTCTTGAGTGTCTTTAGGTTCACAGTGATGCATATAAACAGATCTGGTTTTAAAAACAGAGAGCTCTCTCTTTTTAACCAAATTCTTCATATAAATCATTTTCATGCATTCATTTTCGTGGTATCCTCCAACTCTCTCTTCAGCTTCCTCATTCTATATCTGTTGTTCCCACTTTCTCTCTTTCTCTCTGGCCTCTTTATATGAATCGTGATCATTGCTTACACCTGCTGTAGCCCAGCTTATCATAATGAATGAATTTTAATGCCAAGTTGTTTAGATAGAATTTGAAACTGCAAAGGAGATTTATAGTTCAGGGAGCATCATCTGGAGAAGCCCTAATTTATTTTCACAGTTATGTAAAATTTAGATCTCTTGTGTCTGTACAACCCACCTGGAAGAGGCAGCAATTGTATTTCACAGGTTGGTCTGCACAAATGATTTAGACCAAACTCTAGACAGCAGGTGCTCTTTTCCTTACCTTACTCCCTCCCCCAGGAAAGATTTGAATATTTTGTTCTCTAAGAGAAAGGAAAGGAAATTAGACTACTATAAATACAAACAATCAGAATGTCCTTTCATATCAACAAGCTGTGTCCATCACCAAGAAAACTTAAGTAAGCTATTCTTCCCAACTCTCTAAACAAGACAGACACTTTGTTTCTGGGGATACTCCCAAAGGGGACATTCTGTCTACTTTACTTATACTACAGGGCAACAATCACTGTGGCTATTTTTATTCTTGCCAAAGATGACCCTGAGAATGGAAACCTAGCTGAAGAGCTGCTATATGGTCCCTACACCAGAAAGACCCACCTCAGCCAGGTGGCCTTTGAATGCTACTGAACCATGTAAACTCTACCTGCTTCAATCGAATTTACCTTTATGCTGTGTACAATCATTTAAGTCAGAAGGGCATAGGATTCAGTCAAAACCCCTTCCAAGTTCAAGTCGTGGCTCTATAGATCACTAGCCAAAGGATACTGCATAAGCCACTTGAACACTAAAATTTAGTTTGCTTAGCTGTAAACTAGAAACCTAATAATGATCATCACTCCCATAAGAAAGCTTGAGGATAAAATGGCAATCAGTGGTTCTCAAAGGAAGGTTATTTTGACCCCCAGAGGAGGTTTCATAAAGTCTGCAGTTATTTTTGGTTATCATAGTTGAGGTGAAGTGGAAGGGTAAATCTAGTGGGCAGAGACCAGGGATTTTACCAAACTTCCTATAAGCACAGGACAGCCCTCCACAACAAAGAACTATCTGGCCGAGAAGAGTCAATAGTTCTAAGCTTGAGAAACTCTTGATGAGATGTTATATGTGAAACTACTTTGTAAATTAAAATGATAGTTACTCAACAAATGTTTACTATGTGTCAGGCACTGTCTTAGAAACGAGATGTTATGTTAAACCTAGATGCACAGAAATGTGACCCTAAGATTCAAGGTGCTTCAAATCATCCAAAAAGGACTCAACTTATTTGACCTTCCAATGCCTTGCTCAGTGCCTTCAATATAGATAGCATCAAGTGCTATACATGTTTTGCTTGCTTGTTAACTGATCCAGTCAAAACAAATTGCAAAGGTCTCTTGAAAGCTGCCAATGTTTATTCTTTGTCACACACATCCTTATGTCAGACATCACCACAGATTTTCAAGAACTAATGGTCAATAAGTATTTCAGAACAAATTTTGCAATACCATTATTTTTTCTGGGTCAGCCAAAAAAAAAGGATTGAGTAAAGTATCAAAGTTTAGGGGTGCCTAGGTGGCTCAGTCGGTTGAGCATCCAACTCTTGATTTTGGCTCAGGTCATGATCCCAGTGTCATCGGATCAAGCCCCATCTCGGGCTCTGTGCTGACAGGATCCTGCTTGGGATTCTCTCTCTCTCTCCCTCACTCTACCCTTCTCCCCCACTAGTGTGCACACTCTCTCTTAGTAAAACGAACAAAAGGATCATGATTATAATTTAAAGTAATAATTATACTGATAGAATGCTTACAATATGCCAGGCACTTAAACCTATGTTAATTTATTTAATCCTCACAACCAAACTTTGCCCCTATTTTACACGTAAGGAAACAGGGGCACAGGGAAGTTATGTAAGTTTCCCAAAGTCCTACAGCTAACTAATGACAGACCAGGACTTGAGCCTCAGGACAGTCAGGCTCCAGAGTCCACGTGCTTCATTTACCGTATTTTTTAGAAGCAGGTAAATTGATGTTACCTAGCAAAGTCACAGCTATGGAAGACATTCAGCACAGGTATAATCAGTGGATCAGTTCAATTCGGAAAAATATTGAAGTAGTGTCCACCTGATTGCCAGCCTAAAAAAGGTGCTGACATATTTGGGCCGAGTCATAATACCTCCAATAAAGTTGTAGCCCTTCCAAAAACCCATGACTCTTGTTTTGATCAAACTGTTTAAATGGCCAAGTACATGACCTTCTTGTTGCCAAACATATGCTCACTGCAGGTGACATTTCAGTAGCTTTCTGAAGGAGAAATTGCTGCTTTCACTTTGCTCCTATAAACTGTGCAAAATGGCCCATTACTTCTGGTCCCTACAATAGGCAACTTCTAAGGCAAGTTGAGAGGAGAAGGAGAAACACGAATCTGAATGACAAGCTGCCAGTAAGCCGACAATGTAAACTGACACACCGTGTCCCTTCAGGGAAGGAGGGGGCTTGGTGGCCTGGAGACCCCTCTGAGCAACGGCTTTGTGTGTTTTCCTATTTCTCCTCTTTCTTCTGCCAAATGTGATTGGATGTGATGCAAATTTTCCACTATGAAGGTTTTCTTTCACAGAAACATACCCCATATCTCTCCATTGGCCCCAAATTCACAGAAACTCAGTTTATTGTCCAGAACTGAAAATAACAAAAATCAAAGAGAATAGTCCCCTCTTAAAGAAGCACTGGGCTTCACTAAATCAGACTTTTTAATCTACTGAAATTATTTCAAGTCAGTTGTTTTATTCTGGTTACAAAATTCATTTTAAAACAGGGCTCTTTAAAAAATCTGCTGAGAATATAGAAAAGAACTTGATTTATTCATCCACCAAAATCCCATTTTAACAGTGTTTATGATATGGCTCGTTGACCAATCCTTCAAAACATAGCTATGAACAACAAAAAGCCTTCCACATCACATAATTAGCCTATAAAACAGATGTTCATTTCTTCACACAATGTGAACATTCTTGAAAAATATTTTATTTAACTCCAACATTCTCAATGGATGTGCATTTTATATCAAAGTAAAACTGAACCCAAAATATTAGCAAAAAAATTGAAACCATATATTGTAGTGACTGGTATGAATGTCTTAATCTTTGAAAACTTCTGCACAAAAGCAGAGACACGGCTTAGTTTGCCAGTCACTAGAGATTAAAACTTCTCTAGCTCTCAAGTCATAATCATAGGTAAGTAATAACTATGCACTATGGGGATTAGAAACTTTGGAACATTCTTCTATAAATTAGCCAACTTTTCCCCTCACAAATAGAATATGAGGTAGCTATACAGAAATCACTTGCTCACGTTAAAAACTGAGGGGTAAAGATAAAGATAATTTAAGTAACTCCCTGATAAAATACAATACTTACTCACAGAAGTGAAACTTAACCCTGCTCTCGAGTCTCAGATCTGTTACCATCCTAATGGACCAGCCATTCCTAGGTGTGCTGTGGTGAGATGTTCACTTGCCTTCTCTCTCTCTCTCTCTCTCTCTCTCTCTCTCTCTCTCTCTCTCAGCACCCCTCTGCACCCTACTTGCATGCTTTCTAGAAAGTAAAATAAATAAAATTTACTTAAAAAATTTAAATGACTGTGATAAAAATGGTAGCTGTTTGTATTTCGAAATGGTCTTTCTTGCTATATCTGTCTAAACTCCCTCTGTTGCACATATGTAAAACCTCACTCTAACTAGTTTAAGCTAAACAGAATTTATTGGCACATAGAAAAAAATATATAATATATATATTTTGTGTTTATATATAACATTCTATATATATTTTATATATATACAAATATATACAAATATATAAATATAAATATATATAAATATAAATTTTATACATATATATAATCATTTTAACAATGGTCCGTTTGCTCATAAACCCAAAGATAGAGTCAGACCCTCTGAACAAAATGGAGTAGTCATGAGGAAGAGGTGACCCTCTAAGAAAATCAGGGTACACGTTACCAGAGAGAAGGTAAATAATTTTGAGTTAAACAGAACATCAGCTATCCACTAGTCTTGCCAAAATGATGCCTTGATAATGCTGTATCAGTTTCTTAACTTTCATAAAAAGTTATAATTCCCTTAAATCCTCAAAGCTAGAAATTGCTGTATTAGACTACATGCCCTAAGATTGAGTAAAATTTCATGATTCCTACTAAGTAGTAATAAAAATCTTTGGAAATCTAAGCAAAGTTAATTAACTGTCTAAGCAAAATAAACAGTGTGATACTGCCTGCTCTTTTTCTCATTTATACATCAAAATTCAACTTTTTTTCACTAATATCCAAACATGTCCATTAAACTCCCCCTGCCAAAATTTTAAAATACAAAGGCAGACCAGATGTTAAAAATGTGGTCTCTGATCTAAATTTTAATTTACTCCTATCAAAAATGAGAGAATAAAGGAAAAAGGAACTTTCAGCCATCATGCCAGCTCTGCTCCTAAATCAGACTATGCTTGAATTAAGGAAAGAGGCCCAAGTTATAGACCTGATATTATCTGAAACCTGCATGTTCTCTGTGTTTGGTAAGTAAATAAGTGTTAAAGTTATGATATTCTTTAAGAATTGAGAACACTTATTAAAAATGATATTTGTAACTTAAAATTGGTACAAAGAACTCTTTGGTATATGAACCCATGAAAAAGGAGCCAAGACTGGCCTTCAAAATAATCCTACTATTTCTTCTAGGTTTTCTATGGACTGCTTCAAGCTCTTGCATATCCCCAAAGATAGTTGCTTTTGGATTATTAAAATGATTTCAAAGGTCCATTAGGATTCATTTCCTTAAAAATATACTCTGTCTGTTGACCAGAGTGACTTCACAGTATCAAAATAAGAAATTTTTCAAATGCTGATGTTTCGTGTAGATACACTAATATAAACAGAGCCAAGTATCCTCCTAGGGATAATGCAGGTAACTAATGGCAACTCTGAAGTCTGGACATCACAAGCGCCTATTGTTCCTAAAGCTACTACGGGCTAATTCCATTCACTGTAAACTACTTAAATGACTACATGGTAGAATCTGCTTACTTGTTTCCTCTGTAATTACTAGACATCTGTCTTCTATTACTACTAATCTGCTAAAAATGCTTTCTTGAAGATCTCTTTCTTGAGAAATTAAAGGGTCTTTTTCTCAGTCTTCATTCTTTTTCATCCTTTCAATGTCTTTTTTAACCATATTTTTAATTCTAGTAGCTTTCCTTTCTCTTATGCAAATACTCCATCTACATTTGGAAAAGCTTCTCCATATGTGCTTATTCCTCTGTTTCCCTTAACATGAACAAGCTTAAAAAAAAAAACTAAATTTTTTTAGCGTGTATTCTACTTAATAGTACCTTGTAAATCATTCAAGTAATAAGTGAAAGGTAAGATTTGAATGAAAAGATCAAAATATATAGTATCATTGCTCTGATTCTCTAGTTAACTATTTGAGGGTACAACATAGGTCTTTATAAACTCAACTGGAAGAAATGGAGGCTGATAAAGTCTAGAAATAGCTATTTCCCCAGTGATACAGTAAGCTTCTCAAAAGTGAAAAGTAATTTATATTTTTTTGTGTTCGAAGTACCTAAGCAGTGTCTGGCCCAATGGAGAAAATAAAAAGCTTTTTAAAAATACCAAGTCTTGCTATTGTCTGGGGCATATGGTATATGCAAGAGAGTAATGAAAATACTAAAAATGTGGATGAATATTAACCTACATGGTAAAGATTTGGGGTTTATTCTGTATATAATGAAGAGACTTGAGGGGTTTTGTACAGAACTTAATACAGCAATATATATGAAAGCACTTAGAACTGTGTCTGACATACAATACTTATAATAATAAGTATAAGGTATTGTAAGTATTGTAATATCTTTATCAGACCCATATTTACGGTTTAAGAATTTCTTTTTCAGTTTTTTCTGATTTACTCACATTCATATTCAAATGTCTAAACCACTGAGATTGCCTTTAGTATTTAAGGCATTTTCTTTGCAAAAACAGATTTCAAGGAAATTGCTCCCACTTTTGGTCTCCTACTCTAAGTCTGGTTTCCAAAGTCAAACCACTTCCTTTAATCCACAGAACTCACTCAAAGCTGAAAATCACTCAACTCCAAACATGAAAAGTTTCAGCTTGAAAGGAGCTACAGCATGCATCTGCCTCCACACCAGGGACCACAAAGCCTGAGTGAGCCATTGTGGCTGCGTGCGTGTGTGCATGAAAGAGGAATCTGAGCATGTTTGCTGTGTGATCTTTGCAAAAATGAAGAAATAACCACAGAGGAGACTCAGCTCAGGGAATTAGATAAATGAGCAGGCAGCTCTATGCAGACCACAAAAAATTAATCAAGGTTTGTAACAATTTTATTCTAGTTTGTATTCTTTGGCAATAACTTCCTTAGCAGCTAAATGGGGTTCCCTAAAGCCTGCCAAATATCCCATTTAAATTAGCATATATTTGCATATATTGACATGCACAAAAACGCACTGCCAGACTACCAAAGGTGTCCTTCCACACATTCAGGTGGGTCGTCTTCCTCTGTGACTATCTGGACAACCAAGGTAAGAATGATGCAGGAGCAGGGACCTGAAAGACTAGGATTTTCCTTCTTTGTTTTTGTGACTGAATACCTATGCTGTCCTAGGCAACTCAGTCCTTCTTTGTAGGCCTTAGTTGTCTCATTTAAAAATAAGTAACAAATGCCAGAAAACATCTAAAATTTCTTGTTTCTCAAGTTCTCTTTTCTATTAACCACATCTTTCCAGTAGATTAGCTGTTGATGTAAGGACAGGAAAATTACAATCAGAAGCCAGATGCTCCCGCAATTTGGTTTTATAAATAAAGTTTTATTGAAACATGACTCACTCATTTGTTTATGTCTTGTCTATGGCTGCCTCTACCCAATGAGAGTCCATAGACCAGCCATGGGGAAGTGAAAAGCATTTACTATGTGGCTGTTTACAAGAAAAGTTTGCTGTTTTCTGATCTAAGTGAAAGTAAATGGAATTTTTTCATTTTGTTATTTCTTACACTAATAAATAGGTCTTTAAATATGAGTAAATTGAGAGCACGTGCGTAAAACTTATTGCTGAGGCAGTGTTCACAACTATTCTTTCTACTCTTAAAGAAGTAACAGCAAACAAATGACAGATTTGTGGTAAATCATGATGTTTAAACCATCAGAAAAGCACCATGTGAGTTGTTATTGTCACAATCAAATCAATTTCCAGCACATACATGGACACAGTCTTAGTTGAAATGCTAAACTATCATCATATTCTAAATAATTTTATTGCAGAACTTAAAATAGGTTACTGTTTGCTTTATGGGTGATTCTGATGATCTTTACAAAAAGAGAAATGACTTGGCATCAAGATTTCACCATTCTGACTTGAATGATTTCTTTTTTTTTATATATATATATATATATGAAATTTATTGACAAATTGGTTTCCATACAACACCCAGTGCTCATCCCAAAAGGTGCCCTCCTCAATACCTATCACCCACCCTCCCCTCCCTCCCACCCCCCATCAACCCTCAGTTTGTTCTCAGTTTTTTAACAGTCTCTTATGCTTTGGCTCTCTCCCACTCTAACCTCTTTTTTTTTTTCCTTCCCCTCCCCCATGGGTTCCTGTTGAGTTTCTCAGGATCCACATAAGAGTGAAACCATATGGTATCTGTCTTTCTCTGTATGGCTTATTTCACTTAGCATCACACTCTCCAGTTCCATCCACGTTGCTACAAAAGGCCATATTTCATTTTTTCTCATTGCCACATAGTATTCCATTATATATATACCACAATTTCTTTATCCATTCATCAGTTGATGGACATTTAGGCTCTTTCCATAATTTGGCTATTGTTGAGAGTGCTGCTATGAACATTGGGGTACAAGTGCCCCTATGCATCAGTACTCCTGTATCCCTTGGGTAAATTCCTAGCAGTGCTATTGCTGGGTCATAGTGTAGGTCTATTTTTAATTTTCTGAGGAACCTCCACACTGCTTTCCAGAGCGGCTGCACCAATTTGCATTCCCACCAACAGTGCAAGAGGGTTCCCGTTTCTCCACATCCTCTCCAGCATCTATAGTCTCCTGATTTGTTCATTTTGGCCACTCTGACTGGCGTGAGGTGATACCTGAGTGTGGTTTTGATTTGTATTTCCCTGATAAGGAGCGACACTGAACATCTTTTCATGTGCCTGTTGGCCATCTGGATGTCTTCTTTAGAGAAGTGTCTATTCATGTTTTCTGCCCATTTCTTCACTGGGTTATTTGTTTTTCGGGTGTGGAGTTTGGTGAGCTCTTTATAGATTTTAGATACTAGCCCTTTGTCCGATATGTCATTTGCAAATATCTTTTCCCATTCCGTTGGTTGCCTTTTAGTTTTGTTGGTTGTTTCCTTTGCTGTGCAGAAGCTTTTTATTTTCATAAGGTCCCAGTAATTCACTTTTGCTTTTAATTCCCTTGCCTTTGGGGATGTGTCGAGTAAGAGATTGCTACGGCTGAGGTCAGAGAGGTCTTTTCCTGCTTTCTCCTCTAAGGTTCTGATGGTTTCCTGTCTCACATTTAGGTCCTTTATCCATTTTGAGTTTATTTTTGTAAATGGTGTGAGAAAGTGGTCTAGTTTCAACCTTCTGCATGTTGCTGTCCAGTTCTCCCAGCACCATTTGTTAAAGAGGCTGTCTTTTTTCCATTGGATGTTCTTTCCTGCTTTGTCAAAGATGAGTTGGCCATACGTTTGTGGGTCTAGTTCTGGGGTTTCTATTCTATTCCATTGGTCTGTGTGTCTGTTTTTGTGCCAATACCATGCTGTCTTGATGATGACAGCTTTGTAGTAGAGGCTAAAGTCTGGGATTGTGATGCCTCCTGCTTTGGTCTTCTTCTTCAAAATTCCTTTGGCTATTCGGGGCCTTTTGTGGTTCCATATGAATTTTAGGATTGCTTGTTCTAGTTTTGAGAAGAATGCTGGTGCAATTTTGATTGGGATTGCATTGAATGTGTAGATAGCTTTGGGTAGTATTGACATTTTGACAATATTTATTTTTCCAATCCATGAGCAGGGAATGTCTTTCCATTTCTTTAAATCTTCTTCAATTACCTTCATAAGCTTTCTATAGTTTTCAGCATATAGATCCTTTACATCTTTGGTTAGATTTATTCCTAGGTATTTTATGCTTCTTGGTGCAATTGTGAATGGGATCATTTTCTTTATTTGTCTTTCTGTTGCTTCATTGTTAGTGTATAAGAATGCAACTGATTTCTGTACATTGATTTTGTATCCTGCAACTTTGCTGAATTCATGTATCAGTTCTAGCAGACTTTTGGTGGAGTCTGTGGGATTTTCCATGTATAATATCATGTCATCTGCAAAAAGGAAAGCTTGACTTCATCTTTGCCAATTTTGATGCCTTTGATTTCCTTTTGTTGTCTGATTGCTGATGCTAGAACTTCCAGCACTATGTTAAACAACAGCGGTGAGAGTGGGCATCCCTGTCGTGTTCCTGATCTCAGGGAAAAAGCTCTCAGTTTTTCCCCATTGAGGATGATGTTAGCTGTGGGCTTTTCATAAATGGCTTTTATGATCTTTAAGTATGTTCCTTCTATCCCGACTTTCTCAAGGGTTTTTATTAAGAAAGGGTGCTGGATTTTGTCAAAGGCCTTTTCTGCATCGATTGACAGGATCATATGGTTCTTCTCTTTTTTTTTGTTAATGTGATGTATCACGTTGATTGATTTGCGAATGTTGAACCAGCCCTGCATCCCAGGGATGAATCCCACTTGATCATGGTGAATAATTCTTTTTATATGCTGTTGAATTCGATTTGCTAGTATCTGATTGAGAATTTCTGCATCCATATTCATCAGGGATATTGGCCTGTAGTTCTCTTTTTTTACTGGGTCTCTGTCTGGTTTAGGAATCAAAGTAATACTGGCTTCATAGAATGAGTCTGGAAGTTTTCCTTCCCTTTCTATTTCTTGGAATAGCTTGAGAAGGATAGGTATTATCTCTGCTTTAAACGTCTGGTAGAACTCCCCTGGGAAGCCATCTGGTCCTGGACTCTTATTTGTTGGGAGATTTTTGATAACCAATTCAATTTCTTCGCTGGTTATGGGTCTGTTCAAGCTTTCTCTTTCCTCCTGATTGAGTTTTGGAAGAGTGTGGGTGTTCAGGAATTTGTCCATTTCTTCCAGGTTGTCCAATTCGTTGGCATATAATTTTTCATAGTATTCCCTGATAATTGTTTGTATCTCTGAGGGATTGGTTGTAATAAAATCATGAATGAAAATGGAATTATCTATTTGGGTCATCTCCCTTTTCTTTTTGAGAAGCCTGGCTAGAGGTTTGTCAATTTTGTTTATTTTTTCAAAAAACCAACTCTTGGTTTCGTTGATCTGCTCTACAGTTTTTTTAGATTCTATATTGTTTATTTCTGCTCTGATCTTTATTATTTCTCTTCTTCTGCTGGGTTTAGGCTGCCTTTGCTGTTCTGCTTCTAGTTCCTTTAGGTGTGCTGTTAGATTTTGTATTTGGGATTTTTCTTGTTTCTTGAGATAGGCCCGGATTGCAATGTATTTTCCTCTCAGGACTGCCTTCGCTGCGTCCCAAAGCGTTTGGATTGTTGTATTTTCATTTTCGTTTGTTTCCATATATTTTTTAATTTCTTCTCTAATTGCCTGGTTGACCCACTCATTCGTTAGTAGGGTGTTCTTTAACCTCCATGCTTTTGGAGGTTTTCCAGACTTTTTCCTGTGGTTGATTTCAAGCTTCATAGCATTGTGGTCTGAAAGTATGCATGGTATAATTTCAATTCTTGTAAACTTATGAAGGGCTATTTTGTGACCCAGTATAGGATCTATCTTGGAGAATGTTCCATGTGCACTCGAGAAGAAAGTATATTCTGTTGCTTTGGGATGCAGAGTTCTAAATATATCTGTCAAGTCCATCTGATCCAATGTGTCATTCAGGGCCCTTGTTTCTTTATTGACCGTGTGTCTAGATGATCTATCCATTTCTGTAAGTGGGGTGTTAAAGTCCCCTGCAATTACCACATTCTTATCAATAAGGTTGCTTCTGTTTATGAGTAATTGTTTTATATACTTGGGGGCTCCGGTATTCGGCGCATAGACATTTATAATTGTTAGCTCTTCCTGATGGACAGACCCTGTAACTATTATATAATGTCCTTCTTCATCTCTTGTTACAGCCTTTAATTTAAAGTCTAGTTTGTCTGATATAAGTATGGCTACTCCAGCTTTCTTTTGGCTTCCAGTAGCATGATAAATAGTTCTCCATCCCCTCACTCTGAATCTAAAGGTGTCCTCAGGTCTAAAATGAGTCTCTTGTAGACAGCAAATAGATGGGTCTTGTTTTTTTATCCATTCTGATACCCTATGTCTTTTGGTTGGTGCATTTAATCCATTTACATTCAGTGTTATTATAGAAAGATACGGGTTTAGAGTCATTGTGATGTCTGTATGTTTTATGCTTGTAGTGATGTCTCTGGTACTTTGTCTCACAGGGTCCCCCTTAGGATCTCTTGTAGGGCTGGTTTAGTGGTGACAAATTCCTTCAGTTTTTGTTTGTTTGGGAAGACCTTTATCTCTCCTTCTATTCTAAATGACAGACTTGCTGGATAAAGGATTCTCGGCTGCATATTTTTGCTGTCTAGCACCCTGAAAATCTCGTGCCAATTCTTTCTGGCCTGCCAAGTTTCAAAAGAGAGATCAGTCACGAGTCTTATCGGTCTCCCTTTATATGTGAGGGCACGTTTACCCCTTGCTGCTTTCAGAATTTTCTCTTTATCCTTGTATTTTGCCAGTTTCACTATGATATGTCGTGCAGAAGATCGATTCAAGTTACGTCTGAAGGGAGTTCTCTGTGCCTCTTGGATTTCAATGCCTTTTTCCTTCCCCAGTTCAGGGAAGTTCTCAGCTATTATTTCTTCAAGTACCCCTTCAGCACCTTTCCCTCTCTCTTCCTCCTCTGGAATACCAATTATGCGTATATTATTTCTTTTTAGTGTATCACTTAGTTCTCTAATTTTCCCCTCATACTCCTGGATTTTTTTATCTCTCTTTTTCTCAGCTTCCTCTTTTTCCATAACTTTATCTTCTAGTTCACCTATTCTCTCCTCTGCCTCTTCCATCCGAGCCGTGGTGGTTTCCATTTTGTTTTGCATTTCATTTAAAGCGTTTTTCAGCTCCTCGTGACTGTTCCTTAGTCCCTTGATCTCTGTAGCAAGAGATTCTCTGCTGTCCTGTATACTGTTTTCCAGCCCAGCGATTAATTTTATGACTATTATTCTAAATTCACTTTCTGTTATATTATTTAAATCCTTTTTGATCAGCTCATTAGCTGTTGTTATTTCCTGGAGATTCTTCTGAGGGGAATTCTTCCACTTGGTCATTTTGGATAGTCCCTGGTGTGGTGAGGACCTGCAGGGCACTTCCCCTGTGCTGTGGTGTATAACTGGAGTTGGTGGGCGGGGCCGCAGTCCGACCTGATGTCTGCCCCCAGCCCACCGCTGGGGCCACAGTCAGACTGGTGTGTGCCTTCTCTTCCCCTCTCCTAGGGGCGGGATTCACTGTGGGGTGGCGTGGCCCGTCTGGGCTACTTGCACACTGCCAGGCTTGTGATGCTGGGGATCTGGCGTATTAGCTGGGGTGGGAAGGCAAGGTGCACGGCGGCAGGGGGGCAGGCTTAGCTCGCTTCTCCTTAGGTGATCCACTTCAGGAGGGGCCCTGTGGCAGCCGGAGGGAGTCAGATCCGCTGCCGGAGGTTTGGCTCCGCAGAAGCACAGAGTTGGGTGTTTGCGCGGAGCGAGCAATTTCCCTGGCAGGAACCGGTTCCCTTTGGGATTTTGGCTGGGGGATGGGCGGGGGAGATGGCGCTGGCGAGCGCCTTTGTTCCCCACCAAACTGAGCTCTGTCTTCCGGGGGCTCAGCAGCTCTCCCTCCCTTTGTCCTCCAGCCTTCCCGCTTTCTGAGCAGAGCTGTTAACTTATGACCTCCCAGATGCTAAGTCGCGCTTGCTGTCGGAACACAGTCCGTCAGGCCCCTCCGCTTTTGCAAGTCGGACTCGGGGGCTCTGCTTGGCTGACGAGCCGCCTCTCCGCCCCGGCTCCCTCCCGCCAGTCCGTGGAGCATGCACCGCCTCGCCGCCCTTCCTACCCTCTTCCGTGGGCCTCTGCCCTTCCTACCCTCTTCCGTGGGCCTCTCGTCTGCGCTTGGGTCTGGCAACTCCGTTCTGCTAATCTTCTGGCTGTTTTCTGGGTTATTTAGGCAGGTGTAGGTGGAATCTAAGTGATCAGCAGGACGCGCGGTGAGCCCAGCGTCCTCCTACGCCGCCATCTTCCCTCCCCTCTGATTTCTTAATTAATAGCTGAAGGTGGTAGCTGTATGAGCTCCACAGTGAATCCTATATTAATTATGTAAAAAAGAACAATGCTAAATCATGAGTATGAAATAATGAATTTTAAGTGGGCAATATATATAAAACAAGTAGAAACAGATTCATATCTGACTTGACACTTGATTTTAAGTGGGTCTCTTCTTAGAACAAAGTAGAAAATGAAAGCAGCTATTCAGATTTTCTGCATTTTTAAAATGAAGCCTAGCAGAAAATGCGAAATGTGTCTGTTTCTTTACAAAATAGCCTTCACCCTGAGCCTCAAAAGGATCCCGTGGTGAAGCCTTCCTGCTTTACCTTACCCTTGTAGAAGTTATTCCTTTAATCTCCATGGTTCTGTTCATCAAGTAACAATCCTCCCTCTTTTTCAGATTAAAATCTATTGCTTCATTTTCCAAACAGTGTTGAACTGAGTGTCAGTTTGGAGCCATACAGACCTGTATTCGATTTCTAGCACAAGGACTTCAGGGAAGTTATTTAACCTCCCCCAACAAGTCCAGGATTCTACATCTGTCAAAAAATAAAAATAAAGGGGCGCCTGGGTGGCGCAGTCGGTTAAGCGTCCGACTTCAGCCAGGTCACGATCTCGCGGTCCGGGAGTTCGAGCCCCGCGTCAGGCTCTGGGCTGATGGCTCGGAGCCTGGAGCCTGTTTCCGACTCTGTGTTTCCCTCTCTCTCTGCCCCTCCCCTGTTCATGCTCTGTCTCTCTCTGTCCCAAAAATAAATAAAAAACAAAAAAAAAAACAAAACAAAAAAAAAAATAAAAAATAAATAAAAATAACAGTCTCTACTTCATAGTGTTGTTGTGAGAGTTCTACTTGCTAAATGTATATTCCTGGTATGTAGCCCAGCCTTACAAACATCATTAGTTAATTCACTTTCTACACAAAAGCAAGGAGATTCTTTCTCCCCTCCTACACCTATTGGTTTTCCAAAACTGTAGTATCCTAACAATCATTCGCTTCTTAGCATTCAGTCACATGTAGCTCTCAAACACTACTTTTGTTGAAATTTGTTCCTATTAGGTTAAATTTATAAGACATCATGTATCCCTTTCATAAAGTAGAAGGCTCATTTCAAAGATGCTGTACTAGAGGTAATACTGACGAGATCCCGAAGATTTAAAATGTTGTGAAGCCAGTAGTCTATGAAAGCCTTGTGATCTGTTACTTCATCATTCTTGACAGTAACCTAAGTAGTGGTTAATTATTTTCCACTTTCCGAATACATCACGTATAAATCCGCAGAATAGATTAACCGAAGTCAATAAGCAGGGAAGAACGAAACACTTAAAAGCCTTATATCTAGACAGGAAAGCCACTCTGACAATATGCATTTAATCATGTGTGTTACTTTAAAGGTCAGCATTACAGTTCAATTAGTAATTTTACTTATTAGATACATTTTTCCTAGGAGAATTCTTCATCTCAGCTTTTAAAACGTGTTTAAATCCCAATTAAATAGATCTCTTGGAAGGAATTCCCATCAGATCTCTTGGTCTGTCCTGAGGCTCCTCATTGAAATTGTCACTTAATACCATTACATTTTGTTTTCTCTCAGTCATCTCTAACTCTCTGCCTAAACATATAGGACAGACAGAATCTTTGCATGAACTGATAGAGAAGACCAAAGGGATTGTATTTAATACAAGTAATTCATGCCCTTTGGCTTGCTTTGCTAACACACACACACACACACACACACACACACACACACACAAATTGCTGACTCTCAAGAAGTTAGTCCCAAGTGAGTCTAAAATAGTACTCAAGACCTCACTCTAAAACATTTCTTTCTACAGAATTTTAACACTATATAGTCATGTGAGATTTGGTTTACAATTATTATATAACTGCAATAGATGAACATGTGAAAAATGATGATTATACAAGCAACATCTTAAATAGTAGTAGTGGAGGGGCACCTGGCTGGCTTAATCAGTAGAGCATGTGACTCTTGATCTTGGGTCATGAGTTCAAGCTCCACATTGGGGATCGAGCCTACTTAAAAAAAGTGGGGGGGGGGGCACCTGGGTAGCTAATTCAGTTAAGCATTCAACTTCAGCTCAGGTCATTATCTCACGGTTTGTGAGTTCAAGCCCCACATTGGGTTCTGTGCTGACAAGCTCAGAGCCTGGAGCCTGCCTGAGATTCTGTGTGTCTCTCTCTCTTCCCCTCCCCCACTCACACTGTCTCTCAAAAATAAATAAATACATTAATTTATATTAAGTATAAATATTAAATAAAAAACATAAAAAAAGAAAAAAGTAGAATATAACTTAAGGCATTAAATAAACAAAAATAAATTTGAAAAGGGATGATATGGGGTAATAACATTTGTCATCATTTTCACCTTACATATATAAACAAAGCACAGGGCTTCAAGTAAGAAAAGCTTGTTTCTCTCAATTTACATTTGCAAAAGACTCAACATCTAAAATTTTTTTGCATTTATAAAACACAGTAAAACTCAAAACTAATGCCAAATAAATTATTTTTTTGCTATTCAATGGTCTCTTACTGTACTTAAATGCTGAAGCAATGCAAGGTATTCATTTTCATAACAAGAGAAACTGGTTGAATAACAGACCGTTATAAAAACTGTACTTCTATTACTTGAAATGATTAACCATTGGTCTTACTGAAGTTAAGACCATGAAATAAGAGCCATTCCTTAAGCCATTATCTTTAGAAGGCCTTAGAATATGATTACAACTTGATGCATCAAAGGTCATGTATTTTTGTTAAAGCTAAGTTTAAGTGGGGTCTATAAAGATTTCTATTAATTCAAAATTGATATGCTCTTATGTGAAAGATTAGGAGGAAACTGGAAATTGCACCATAGACAATTGATATAAAATTCCTGCTTTTATCTCTTTTAATGGAACAAAATTGGTTTAAATTTTAAATATAATGTCAGTTAAAGACAACTAATGTGTTTAAAACTTGGCTTACCTGCACTAATTCTCTCTTGACAATAGAGACAACACTATAAAATCAGTGTTTTGTGAGCATGTGAAGTGAATATGTGCAGGGACATGAGAAACTATGGTTAAGAATACCCACGTAATCACAGAAAAGATACAAGAGTTCGAAGGGCAAGAGAATTCATCACATCTCTGAAAATATTCTATTTTGTGAGTTTTCCTAAAATAAGCAAATGCAATATTCAGATCAATTTTTAAAACTACTGATGTCCAGACATGTCCCTTAGAATTATTTCCTCTAAAGTCTTTTGAGCACACTATTGTGGTTTAAACCAATCACTTCTCAGTAACCATTCTCATTGGTCCAGTTATAGGATTAGTTGACAGTGATTTTCCTTCGTTAATTGGAAAAATTAGCCCTGCCACACTGAAAGAATTGGTGATAATGAAACCAAACTACCTGCCTAATGACACAATTTAGATCTCATTAGAAACCTGTAGAGCTCAATGTATAATGGTTGTTACAAGGAGATGAAGGGTTAGATTCTCATCACAGGCCTCCTCTTTTAAGCTTAAACCTTCTCTATCCCAAATAGAGATGTCAGAAGTGTTCTGGCTTTACTGAGTTGTACGGCAGAAAATAAATTAGGCAGGATATTGCCTAATTAATCATCAGAAACATGACAGGCACTTCCTTCTTATAGCATTTAAACCTGTATTCACATTCTGCTATCTGAAATATTTTTTAAATTGTGTTTTCATTATTTAACAATCTTTATCTCTCCTCCTGGCTACGAATAAGGTATGAGTTCCTGAACAGTAGGGACTCTATTTAACTGGTCTTTAAATCTACTTCAGAAGAATAGGCATTCATTAAAAGTAAACTGAAGAAATGACTGAATGAATAATTGAAACATGCTAACACCTAAAAAGTACATTGGAGGAAAAAAAAATCACGTAAGAACTAGGATACATGACCAGGGTTAAACAAGTGCACAAACTAGAGACCTTTCCAAATTATGTCCACAGCAGAGAGGTCCTTGAAAGAGATGGATGGTCTATGAGCCAAGCAGTCGAGGTTGGTTGCCACCTGGTGGCCTCAGGGAGTAACTTAAGTTTCTGAGTCCAGTTCTATACTGCTGAAAACCTGAACTCCTAATTGCAATGGCACAGGTATATTGGATGTTTATTTCCTGCTTTTAGGGATGCAGAAAACACATCCATTCTCTGAAGAGCTCCAGGCTGTAGTGGCATTCATTGCTTCTCTTAGAAGACATTGGAGGGAACTGGCCATACAGCCAAATCTCAATGTTAGATAGAGTCAAAGAAATGTGATCTAGCCATGTGCCCACTAAAATTCTATTTTTATGGAAGGAGAAAAGGATATGGAAGGTGAAAAGAAGTCTCTGCCATACTTAGTTTCTTCATTTGTAAAAATAACATCCAACTCAGACTGTGATCTCGAAAATTAAATGATGAAAATACATACGTTAATTATCAAGAATAACAAATTAATAGAAGTTAGCTAGCATATCTACAAGAGCCCTTAATTTTTAGAAGAAATTAATAAGGGATAGTCTCCACTAATGTAAGTAGGAATACCTGCATGGTATTTTATTCTATCCTAGGTAGAATCCTAGAGTTCTAGATGATTCATAGAGAAACTTCATGTATTCACATAGTTACTAAATGGTCATTGCACACCCACTCTGTGCCAGGCACTTTGTTACAGTCCTAAAACACAGCAATAAACAAAATCCTGCCTAACACATTACATAGGAATAACAGAGGAAACTTTAGAGCACATTTATGATCTATTACACATTCTAAGAGAGTCAATTATATTTTTACACTACCCAGCTCTAAGAAATAGGATACAAGGAAAACAAAATGTGTTTTACCTGAGTTACACTGGTAATTTCTCCAATAGTTAAAAACTATTGTGATATAGACTATTAAAAAAAAAAGCAAACACAGTATGCTGTGAGAGCAGCTAACAGAGGGATCTGACCTAATTTAGAGTGATCAAAAAACGCCTCCCTTATAAAATGACACGTAAAGCACAACCTAAAGAACAAGTGAATGTTTGCCAGGTGACAGGATGGGGGTGACAAAGCATTCCGAGCACAGGAATTTTCATACATAGGTTTCCAATGCTGGAAGACGCATGGGCATTGGCTAAACTGAAATAAGGCCAATGTGACTAAAAATCATACAATGAGAGAAGAATAGTATATTAGGCTCAGTAAATTAGATCATACAGAGACTCAAAGCTTACGTCAAGGTCTTTGAACTTTATTCAAAGAATTAGAATCCACAAACTGTTTTAAGCAAATGTATAAACTTTTTACATTGCAAATTAGAGCATGTTAATCTAGCTGTCAGAGAACGGGTTAGAAGGAATAAAAAGTACATTCGATGGAACCAATTCAAATATGTTTGTTACATTATAGGCAAAGTACCATTCTGGCTTGGACTAATGTAGTGAAAAGGAAACAGAAGAAAACTAAAGAAAAACGTACAAAGTAGAAGAGCAGGATATGACAAATGATGAATGGAATGAGGACTGAAAGTAGCGATGAGGGAGAGAAAAAAAAAATAATCCCAATGGCTCTAGTTTGAATAAGAGGGAAGATATTTGATGGAACATCCTGATTTAAGAAACATATAGTAAGAAATGCCTCAGGGGAGGATTTTAAGGGAAACTACAGCATCCCTTACAGATTTTTTCTCACTTCCCCCCCCCTTCCCTGGTGTAATACTATATCTGAGAATAGATAACTGGAATCCTTCTTTTTTTTCCTTTTAATCAGACATATGTAAATATGCTCAAAGTAATCTTCACCTTAGAATAATGCTTGCTAAAGTATGGGAAAAGTAAATAACTCCACGACTAGCAAGAATATACTCTTGCATTTAGAGATCCCCCCCCAATAAGGGCCACTTAAAGATTTTATTTATTTTTTTTTAAGAGGGTGGGGAGAGATAGAGTTTGAGCAGGGGAGGGGCAGAGATAGAAAGGGAGACACAGAACCTCTGAGCTGTCAGCACAGAGCGCGACATGGCCCGAACTCAGGAAGACAATGAATGACCTGAGCCAAAGTCGGACACTTAACCAACTGAGCCACTCAGGCGTCCCTACAATAACCACTTAAAAAAAAGCATAAAATTATTTTAAATCTGTTAAAAAAAAACCAAAATCCAACTAAGTTAGAAGATCTAATTGGCTTTATTAAACAATTCACAAATTGTTTGATCATCTAGCAAGTAGAGGGAAACTCCTAGGAGTTACAAAATGGAAGGTTTTTATCCAAGGATGGCGGGGCAAGAAAGTTCTCAGCAAAAGCAAAGAATTGTTCCAGGCAAGGTCACTTTCCCTTAGGAGAAAAAGCAACAGGGTCTCTTCCTACAGATTATTTCAACTTCATTTGGAAGATGGAGAAGGCCCACGTGGTAGACACTGGTGCGGACCAAAAAATTCCTGAACTCATTGGTTAAGACTACATTTCTGGGGGAGGTTGAAACTGCAATTAAATTCGGTTTTAAGCTAAGTGACACCATCTCAGGCCTGTGGTCTTCTTTTCTTTTTTTTTTTTTTTTTTAATTTTTTTTTTCAACGTTTATTTTTGGGACAGCGAGAGACAGAGCATGAATGGGGGAGGGGCAGAGAGAGGGAGACACAGAATCGGAAACAGGCTCCAGGCTCTGAGCCATCAGCCCAGAGCCCGACGCGGGGCTCGAACTCACGGACCGCGAGATCGTGACCTGGCTGAAGTCGGACGCTTAACCGACTGCGCCACCCAGGCGCCCCTGTGGTCTTCTTTTCAACAGATGCTACAGTTTGGCAATAGTCTGGAGTAACCTTATTTAGTGAACTATAATACTCAGCATCCTTATGGGATGGCTATCATTCCTACTGTAACAGATTTGTAATAAATAAGGTAATTCATAGGAGTTCTAGCACATTGTACACATGTAAACATTCAGCTAGTATTATGGTAATTCTAGTATTCATTTAAGATTTATTCATTCTTGAGAAAATCCTAAGCAGGCTCTGCACTGTCAGCACAGAGCTCGATACAGGGATCAAACCCACAAACTGAGATCATGACTTGAGCTGAAATCAAGTCGGATGCTTTACCAACCAAGCGACCCAGGTGCCCCAGTAATGCTAGTGTAAGCATTGATAGGAATTTTTATCCAGTAAAATTCACATTATCTTCTACACAAAGATACTTTCTTCTATTTCATGATTATAGCAAAACTAGTACATTTTGCCTATTCATAATACTTTACGCTTTCACAGCAACTATATATTACAAAATACTTTCATGCACATTGGTTCATTTGAGCCTCACCATATCTATGTGAGATAATCATGGCAAGTATTATTCGCGTTTACAATTAAGAAAACTGAGCCACAAAAGCAAATTTCATATATTATATAGCTAACATGTACAAAAGCCAGAACTAGAAACCAACAGCAAAATAGAACTTCATATAGAGTCCACTAAGGAAATAAAGCTGCCTTCCGCACAGAAAAAAGTAACTCCTACAAAAATTCACTTTTAATGACTCATTTATTAGTTTAATCTATACCTTTGCATTTCAAAAGCACGGTCTGTGGTGGAATCTGAAATATATATGCTAATTTTGGAAAGCACCTGGGATTCTGTTTCAGAATTTACAACTTCATGTAAATCTGAATCTTCTCAGTGAGCTGACAAATGACAAAAGAAACATTACTAACACTTGTATAAGTAATATATTTAATTGTAGGTCATGAGAATTATAGTAACTCAGTACTTACTGAGTTCCTATTCAGCAATAAGCATACAATGATATTTAGGTTAAACTCCAAATATACAAAATAAATTAGACAAAGCCCATGAGCTCAAAAAGTTCAAAATTCAAAGGTAAACATACACAAATTATTGTGACAGTGTCTACATTTTTCTATATTAGAATACTCTTATCTGTCTCTCATTCTCGACTAAGAGCATCTTAAGTTATTATTTCCTAAGAAAGTCAGGAATCCAAAAGGATGAATAAAAGACATAAAGGGGCCCAGGAGGAGACCTGTATTCCAGGCAAAGACAGAGTGTGAAGAGGTAGTGAGGTGTGAAGTCGTGCATCCTGTAGAAGGAACAGCAAGTGGATCAGCATGGAGACAAGGTTAAGATCTATGATGGAGGAAGAAAGCAGAAAGGATTTAGTAGGTGTTGTAGGTGGAAGTGTGTCCAACTTTGAAATATTTATCCAATATGGGAAGAGAAGAAGAGTCTGGGAAAAGACAAGGAATTCAAGGAATGTTACATCCCCTGTGTAACATTCGGATGAAAACAGGTCATTGTATACACAGGTGTGCAGTTCCAAAATTAAAAATTTTTAGGGGCACTTGGGTGGCTCAGTTAAGTGACCAACTCCTTTAAATTTTTTTTTAAAGTTTACTTATTTTGAGAGAGAAAGATTGCATAAGAGGGGTAAGGGGCAGAGACAGAGGGAGAATTCCAAGCAGGCTCCGCACAGTCAGCACAGAGCCCCATGTGGGGCTCAAGTCCATGAACTGCAAGATCACAACCTGAGCCAAGAACAAGAGTCCAACGCCTAACCAACTGAGCCACCCAGGCACTTCAGTGACCATCTCTTGATTTCGGCTCAGGTCATGATCTCAAGGTCATGAGTTCAGGCTCCCCCTGCAACCCCACTCTCCTCCAGCACTGAATGTAAAGCCTACTTAAGATGGTCTCTAGAGGTGCCTGGGTGGCTCAGTCAGTTAAGGGTGGGACTTCAGCTCAAGTCACGACCTCATGGTCTGCAAGTTCAAGCCCCGTCAACAGGCTCTGTGCTGACAGCTCAGATCCTGGAGTCTGCTTCAGATTCTGTGTCTCCCTCTCTCTCTGTCCCTCCCCTGCTCACGCTTTCTCATGCACAGGCAAAAATAAACATTGAAAGAAAAAAGATAAAAAAAAAAAAAAAGATGGTCTCTCTCCTTCTGCCCCTCTCCCTCATTTGTGCTCTCTTCAAAATAAATATATACATACATACATAAACAAATTCAAATCATTCATGAGTCAATGGTAACCAATGGGACTTCTCAAAAAGAAAAAAAGATGGGTACAACTAGAGATGTACTCCTTGAAGAAAAAAATATTTTCTTAACACCCCAAAAGTGTTGCTAATCCTTGAAAATTCGTAATATTGTACCAGGAAAAGAAACTTTTGAATTGCTGATGTAAAAACTTAGATTCTCTCCATGTGCTCGAATTGTCAGAAAAGTGGCAGGCTTCATCTCTGCTGCGATGGTTAAGTAGAGAGCTTACAGTTCAAAAGAGCCAAGCTTCATCTGAGAATGCCCATTTCAAACACAATAAGTGAAAATGAGACATATTTTCCATTCAAAATTTTGAAGGAGGAAAAGGAAAAGGAAGTTGTCATATGAGTGCTCTTATACTTCTTTAGGGCTTCTAGAGTTCTGGTATGTCTTGTCTTCCTTTATAATAATTCTCATCAGAAATGTATCTTACAACAAATTAACATCATTCTTGAAGCTTCACTTAGAGGCATTCAGCTTGAATAGCTTTTTTCATAATTGTTCATGGAGACAATTTCCCTGATTATTTTATGAGGGTTTTAAAACTATGCCAGAAGCAGAGAAATAAAATAGAATCTATACTCCTCATTCTCATATGTTCAAGCAAAGCAGTGAAAATGCCATGGTAAGGGTAAAACAACGACAAGCAAAAACATTAGTTGTTATAACTGGCCTAAACTTATCAGATTTAAACTACACCAGTTTTGCTGTGTTAGCCTAGCAAGGATAGAAGTCAATAAAACATGTCCTATCTATGACCTTAATCCCAAAGGATATTTAATCCTGGTCTCTACATTAAATCAAAAAGAATCTTAAGTGAATCAACAGACACACTCTTGAGCATACTTTTTTCTCGTTTGACCTTTTATAAGCCCACGAGCTGCAGGCATATAGTCTCACTGGATCTAGAAACTATTCTGAGCTGCTTCCTGAAACAGTCCAAAGACAAAGGAGACCAACATGTTCACTGTGTATTTCTTCACTGAGCTCTCTTCTCCCTTTTCCTAGGGAATGATGTGTCAGGGGCCAATGGGCAATATTAGAAATCACATCCTTTTGTTTTATATATGGCTCATTACCTTAGTGTATCATTTCCGTAAGCCAGATACAGAAGGATAGGTAATAGATTATAAGAGATAACTACAAACCAAACACATTCCTTAAATTCCACATCCATGGATGTCTTAAGACAGATTATATGGTAATCTAACATTATTATAAAAGGTTGGAATTTGGAACAGAGGACATTTTTGGTAACTGTAAACTCTGAAAAAAGCAAATAAAAGTTGGCAACATGGATTGAAGCACTCATGAAAGGTGTGGCATAGAAAGGCTATCAATATACTCATAAACATAGTAATTATCAATCAATATAATAATTGAATATTTGAAAACCAACCTCTTCAAAGGGTCAATAGTAATGGTACAGACAGTACCATCTAACTTAGTAGGTAGGTGTCTGGTAATATTCAAAGAACTTCACATATACCATTAAAACATACCACATAGACCCTTAAAACATTGGAAATAGACAATATATTTTATCGATAAAAAAAAAACCAGCAAAGTAGAAAAAAGTTATGTAACTTCCCCACAATCATACAGTTAATTACTGGAGGAGCTACCCAATAAAATAGTATATTCAATGAGACATAAGAAAACCTCTATTTCTGGATGGCAAAATAGATACCTATACAAACTCTCAACACAAAAAAATTAGAAATGTATAAATTTATTAAAGTATAATAAATGTCATTTTAAAGACATGGTTTAATTCTTTTTTTTTTTTTTTAATTTTTTTTTTCAACGTTTATTTATTTTTGGGACAGAGAGAGACAGAGCATGAACAGGGGAGGGGCAGAGAGAGAGGGAGACACAGAATCGGAAACAGGCTCCAGGCTCTGAGCCATCAGCCCAGAGCCCGACGCGGGGCTCGAACGCACGGACCGCGAGATCGTGACCTGGCTGAAGTCGGACGCTTAACCGACTGCGCCACCCAGGCGCCCCAGGACATGGTTTAATTCTTAAACTAAGAGGGCAAAAGCAGGAAGCACTGGAAACAAGAATACACACTCCAAAGTCATGATTAAAGAGGATTTATTCATCTCAGTAAAACAGAATCTTTGGTTTTTAGGCCATATATGGTCCAAGTAGCAGAATCTTGGGTCTCATAAGGTGAGGTGTTAGAAATGAGATCATTCCACAAAGATGGAAGCCTCACAAGTGTATAGTCTTAGTCAAACTGTAGCTGAGGGGAATACAATACCGCCAGGGAAAAAAAAAGGGAACAAAAATGTTAGCTTTTATAGAGAATCTACATGCGAAACAACAACAACAACAAAAAAGAAAAGAAGAAAAAAAAAAACAAGCTTAGATGTGATTGAAAAGATGTAACTCCGTTTCATTCTACCTTCAAGGTCTAAGAGAAAATTAAAACAGTAGCATTCTTAAGACTCAAAGGCAAATCTTCTCAGGAGAGAAGCACAAAAATGCCAAGAACCCTGGAGGTTCTCAGAGACAAACTATTCATGCAACATATGAATATCTTAAGACTACATACGCCTTAAGAAAATAAGATGCCATCAGTAAGTCAGCAGAAATAGCCAATGGCAGAATTAAATATCCTATTATGTCATACAATGTAATTATTAGATTCAGAATGTAAAAGTATTTTAAAATATTTAAATAGGTTAAAATGGAATTGAAAGCAGTAAGATATTTAAAAGGCATGCTTTAAAATAAGTGAGGGGCGCCTGGGTGGCGCAGTCGGTTAAGCGTCCGACTTCAGCCAGGTCACGATCTCGCGGTCCGTGAGTTCGAGCCCCACATCGGGCTCTGAGCTGATGGCTCAGAGCCTGGAGCCTGTTTCCGATTCTGTGTCTCCCTCTCTCTCTGCCCCTCCCCCGTTCATGCTCTGTCTCTATCTCAAAAATAAATAAACGTTAAAAAAAATTTTTTTTAAATAAGTGAATATTAATTCTAGAAATAAAAATGTTAGGCTAAAATTAAAGATCTAGATTAAAACAAATGTTCACATTAAACAGATAATAAATAGCTCAAGGGAAAATAAATTAAAAAGTACATATGAAGACATTACTGATAATACAGGCTAGAAATAGAATGAGTTTTAAGATAGAATATATGGAAGCCAAAATAAGAAAGTCTAACACATGTGTAGTTGGGTTTTCATAAGAAAATAAGAATATTTGAAAAGACAGTGACTGGATTTGTATAGTGGACTTCCACACATTGATAAAAATATTGGGTAAAATTAAGTCATACATAAAAGAATATGTACTGTGAAATTCCATTTATGTAAAGTTTGAAAACTGGTTATACTGTAAGTTATAGAATTCTAGACAATGGCAATACTTCAGAATAGATGGTGACTGGCAGGGACTTGATGGTGACTAGTAGGGACTTGATGGTGACTAGTAGGGACTTGATGGGGTCATGTAGAGTTCTATAAATGGTTTATTTCTTGATTTGTGGGCTGATAGAGACCAATAAACATGGTTTGTAAAAAGTCATTAAATTGTACACCTAAAAGCGCTTTTCTGCCTGATTATACTTCAGTAAAATGTTTTAAAAGGTTTAGACTTTTCCAGAATAAATGAATATCCATCATCAAGCACAGAAAGTAAAATTTTCATCTAGAAACCTCATATCAAAACTTAAGAAGAAAAAGATAAAGAGAAGGTCTTAAAAATACCCAGAGAGAAACAAAAACAGATTATATGTAAAGGAATGCCCAACTAGATTAAAAGAATACTCAACAACAAGGGAAGACAGGAAACAGTAAAATAATATTTTCAAAGTCCTGAGAGAAGATAATTGCCAATATTTAATTTTATACCAAACATAATCATTTGAGAATGAAGACAAATTTTAAAATATTTTTCAATAGACAAAAACTGTAAAAATATACCATCAAAAAATTATTAAATGTATTTGAAAACTTTGCTTCATGAAAAAAAGAAAATGATCTCAAAAGGAAAGTCTGATGAAAAAAAAGCAGTGATAAAACGTTATTTTTTAGTATTTTTTGAGAGAGAGAGAGAGAGACAGACAGACCCACACAGAGTGCAAGTGGGGGAAGGGCAGAGAGAGAGGGAGACATAGAATCCAAAGCAGGCTCCAGGCTCTGAACTGTCAGCACAGAGCCCGATGAGGGGCTCGAACCCACAAACTGTGAGATCATGACCTGAGCCAAAGTTGGATGCTTAAACAACTGAGCCACCCAGGTGCCCCATCAGTGTTAAGGCTTTAAACAGATCTTAATAGCAGATAATCAAAATAAAAGTATATATTAAAAAATGAAAAATTGAGACGAAACATAGGAGATGTACAATGTGGCCAAATAGCTAGAATAAAATTACTAAGAGATACAAAGAGCAATTAGGGGAAAAAAAAATGAGAAGCCAAATTTGAAGAGAAAATGGGTGAGAATTTTCCAGAACCTAGGAAAGATAGCAATCCACATATTCAAGAAGCACTTCAAAATTTAAGCCCAATAAAAACAATTTTTCTATAGATGAAGCCAAATGGGAAAATCTGAAAATAAGATTTTACAGGTTTCTCAATAGAAATGATGGAACCCAATTGACAACTGAACAAGATCTTTTAAGTACTAAAATAAATATTTGCCCATTTACATTTCTGCACACATACAAAATATCCTTCAAATACCAAGATGAAATAAAGAAATTTTCAAATGTAACAAAACAAAGGAAACAATGTCACCAAGCAAAACTGCACAGAAAAAAAATATTAGAGGGAGGTTACTAGAAAAGTATCAAAATAATCCAAGATGGAAACCTGGGGACATCAGAAGGAATAGAGTAAAAGAATGAGTAAATTTGTAGTTAAATATGAAGTAATAGTGACAATACAAACCAACTCAAGAAAGATAGCCAGTCCACTTGATTGGAGTCCAGGATGTCTGATTAGTTGTTGATGGCTCACATTGTGGAGATAATGAACCATATCCTAACCACCTACAAAAGTCCTATGCCAAAACAGTATAAAAACCAGAGTTTGCCAAAACGAATACAGTCATCGCCTGGATCTCCTGCTGCCATCCCCTTCAACTAGGTAAATCCTTTAAATTGTTCTTCATGGCTTCAATCAAGCCCAGTTTCACTATAAAAGGACTTTGGATTTTGCCATTTTGTATCTGAATTTGTTATAGGACTCTATCCTTCAGATAAAACCCCATCCCACTAGCACCAGCAAAGCACAAATGGTTCATCATGACTTGTACAGAATGCCATTCAAATTTGACACTCGGAACTTAGTTCCAGGATAATGATTCTACCAATGCCCAGGTGATTTATGGATTTCACTTTTCAATATAACTAAAATCTAGATTTCAGGGAAGATATTAAGGCCAAATTTAAACAGTGCTAGAACATGGAAGAATTTTTTATTCTCCTTTACCTTTACAAACCGTTTATGAATACAGAAAAGCTGTATCTGTACTAAGATATACATTTAGATATACGGTTATGTTTTCTGTGAGAATTTAATAATGTGTAACTGGATTCTTTTAATGGTTATCACAGTCCTAAAAAGTTGATATAAAACACATCCAAATTGCTCTACTTGAGAAAACAATTCAGAGTAGGTAGGAATATAATACCTACTGTATATTTTTCTATAAATTTGTGAGGTAAATATACACATTACAAACGTTATGTATATATATAAACACATATATACACATATAAAAGGTATTTGGAATAAAAGTTTCATACCAAAATAAGGGTCTCCTAAAATTATTAATCCCAACTAATTTTTAAGAGATAAAAATAAGTAATGCCATTTTAAAAAACAATAAAATATACATTCATAAAACTAATTAGTGGTCATTTCTCCTTAAATTTTTTTCCCTCTGACATCATTTAACACTATTGAGACATTAACCCCCTTGCTCCTAGGCAGCATTGACTACTGTGTGGATAAGAGAGAAGTAGAGTCTTTCTCTATGTAATGGAGAGGGAAACGTCAAACAGGTTATATGTTTTAGGACTCACTATCCACTGGAGGTGGCTGCCAGGCCTTCTGGCATTTCATCTGACGTCTCCTTATTATAATCCTTTCTCTTGCCAATGGGAGCACCAACATGACCATGCCCTCTTGCCTGGCTGATACAGGCTGCCAGGTTTTAATTCCTGGTGCACCAGATCAAAAGAATGGCTATTTAATAATGTTGATTCTATTTGTCCACAAGCAAGTTCTTCAAGCCCACTTCTAATTCACATACTTTTAAATGGCCCTTATTTGTATTTATCACAGTTATATGATACCTTAGTCTTTTAAATTTGTCATATTGCCAAAAAAGCGATTATGACCAATGAATACGGGCAAATAGAATAAGTAACTTAGTGAAAATGTGAAAAATGTGAAAAATGGTGGTCTGTGAGATTGAGGAAACACATAGCATATAGATAGGAATTCTTGTATAATGAGGAGAAAGCTTAAGCAGCATCTGAAATGAAGAAATTTAATAAATAAGGACTTTCAGCCTTCCATATATATTTTTGGAGATTAAATTTTTATATACATATATAAACTATATATATGTATATATACACACACATACATTATATATATACATACACATACATTATATATATACATACATTTATACATATATACATATATATATATATATATATATATATATATGTGTGTGTGTGTGTTGTGTGTATGTATCCTCACTGCTTACCAAAATTCTTTAACCTCCGAGAATGTTAGTAAAATGCTAATAAAGGGAGATCTGTGGGATGCGCTCTTCCACTTTAAGGGACTAAGGTAAAGGAATGTCTGACTTCAGAAACATAGGAAGACTCCACACACACAGATTACTGGCCAGAGATTATTCCAGAAAAGGTTATTCATTTCCTCCTCTTCCATTAATCAATTCATCCATCCACATATTCATCTACTCAACAAACTCTCGTTAAGTATACTAGTCCAGTAACTCTGTGTACTGCAATTTATAAAAAATAAATAAATAACACATGATGCCAATTTTTGAGGAAGTCGCAAAAGAAACTCTCCTTATAAACAAGTGATATGACAAAACTTAAGAAGCAAAATTATAGATGTAAACACAAAGTACTATTAAAATTAAGGTGAAAAATATTTCTACAGAACGCATGGAATAACAATGCTGTTCCATCACAGAGTGTTATCACTATTCTCGGTCTCTTTCTACTAGAGATAAAGTAAGCTTGAAGAATTTTGTCTTTCCCAGGATCTAAAACAGTTCCTGGCACATAGTAACATTTACTAATCACCTGTTTTTTTAACTAATGAGTAAGTGAAATTCTAGTACAATTTCCTTGTTTCACACATGATGAAATATAAAAAACTCAATTATGTATACAGCAGGACTAAAACCAAGTCTCTCTGTTCTCAGATTGTAAAATCACACTGCGTTTACTTCCCAAATAAGGACAGACTATTATCACTCCTGCTGGCTATTTAGGAGTATGAAAAATTTGCTAGGAAATACTTGGGAGTTAACTATTAATGGGCTGACTGGCCAACACAAATATGGTAAGTAAAGAACTTGTGCCTTGAACAAAGCTCTAAACTATACACTTATAACTTAAAAATAGAAAGCAGTCTTCATGCAATAAGTTAACATTTTAATACTTTTCCTCCATTCTTTTTATTTCCCATAAGGTTTCACACAGAAAGCAATTTAGTGCCTAACAAGTAAATTTAATGTAGTATCCTTTGCAGTCTAAGAAAAGATGCCCCACTATTTAAAGTATCTTCTGCAATAGGTGAAAATGACCATAGGTCATTTGTCTCTTTTATCCCAAATAGTTTTGCAAAATGAATGAGTAATTATTTCTAATTTAATGAAATATCTCAATACATGTAAGAGAAACCTGTTTATGATATGCCAACAGTTCTGATTTTTGAGCCTGTGAACATATTTAAAATTTAATTTTATAAGCCTCAAGGGTATAAAAATAATTTATCGACTCTCTGCAGTTATCTCATATGGTAAGAATGTAAAACAGCATTTCCCTCTAGCCATGCAGCATTAAAGAGTAGTGAAAACTAAATATGCAATGTCAAATATGCCAAAATTCTCACAAGTGAAAATTGAATAGCAGTGGATCATTGTAAAAGAGGGCATAAAAGAAAAAGTTTTAGTCAAGAAACTTTTAGAAATTTAGAACAAATTCACCTACATAGTATGATACTAGCCATAATATAGCATAACTAATCCCCGTATTGTAATAAAATGTACTTTTAACCAGATTATACAGATATAATTATCTGAAACCAAATTCTGATATACATTATGAGTGTTTCTCATAAATATTTCATCTGATCCTAACAACATTGTTAGCTAGTATTAAATAATATAGGTAACATGTGGGGTACCTGGTGGCTCAGTCGGTTAAGCATCCTACTCTTGATTTTGGCTCAAGTCATGATCTTATGGTTTGTGAGATTGAGCCCCATCTCAGGCTCTGCACTATCAGTGCACGGATATCCACTCCTTTGGATTCTCTTTCCCTCTCTCTCTACCCCTCTCGCAATAAACAACTTTTTAAAAACTTGTACATAACATGCTTAAAATAGTGCTGAGCACACAGTACTATATGAATATTAGATGCCACTTTTTTATATTAATAGGTAGCTCATAGGGACTCTACGGATGAAGTGAGATGATGCCTTTACATCATTCAATCTGGTGTGTGCTACATATACTAAATTTTCATAGAGGTTAGCCTCTTGTTATTGCCATTATTATTGTTATTCTTTCCATTTTAAAGATATTAAGGCAGAATCTTGCTTAAAGTGGTACAAGTAAATTGAAGATTCAATGCCAAAACCTGCATCAACTGACCTACAACCCATTCATTTTTTTTCTTTTTAGTACTTTCTTCCAATGCTTCTATTTTTTCATGTGCTTTGGCCAAAAAGGGATAGTTGGAATTTACACTTACTATTCTATAAACAAGAATAGAATCTCAAGTGTTCTCACTTAATGAACGCATTCAGTCACTCATTCAAATACTTCTGCTGTCTACTTTGTGCTTAGTCGTGAAGTTTGACAGTAATAAGAAATCGAAGAGTGTTCCTATTCTTCTGGACCCTAACCCTAAAATTTTAATTGCCAACTAGAGAGAAACTTTCTCAAGGACTCAAATTGCATAACTGTTGGTTGACAATAGCCACCAGTCCAAGACAGAGGTGTACATCGTACTTAAGAACTTTTAATAGGGACGACTGATCTGGCTAAGGTGGTCAAGAACCACTTTTCTAAAGAAGAACCAAGAAGAACCAAAGATAGAAAGTTAGCTAGGCTAAGGTTGAGTAGGGTGAGCCAAGTATACCAGGCAGAAGGAATAGCATATACAAGAAAATCTGCACATAGAAAAAATTAAAAAAAAAATTAAGGCTAAGGTAACTGTCCCAAATACAATAGGAGGAAGTATGGCACCAAAATGGTCTGGAGAAATATTTAATGACATACCATACAAGGCTGTACAGAAAATTTTAAGTATTGTGTTCTTCATCCTGGCAGCTATGGAAAGTTTAAAAAATGAGGTGATGAGACATGAGAAGAAATCAGATTCGCACTTCAAACATTACTCTGGCTTCCGGGTTTTGAATTGGAAAAAGAACAAGAGTAAGTGTAGAAGACCAATCCAAAACCTACTGCATGATCCACGTGAGAGTTTATGGTAACTCAGATAACCACGGTGGGGCTGGAATTGGAAAGAAGCGAACAAACCCATCAGTGAAGATGAGAAGATATCATAGCACATAAGAAATAGGAGATTTGTATTTCTAACTCTCCTGCCTATTATAACTAAAGTCAAACACATGAATGAGATTTCCCAAGGCAAGGTTTGGTGTGAAAGAAGAGAGCCGAGGACAGAAACTAGGAAAACTGTAATATTTCACGGTTGGCTGTATTATAGATGTCATATTTGATAGGATGTGTTTGCAAATAAAAACAAAGTAGCTAGAAAGGGAAGAAAAACCCCAAGCCTGGGAAAGATATTATTTCAAGAAAGAGAGAACATTTAACAATGCCAAATCCATCAGATTTAATGGTATAAAATTCATAGAAAGGGCTGGTTTAGTGATATGATGTGGAGAGAATGGGATGAGAGATGAAGACAGCACAGTTGATCATCAAAGGAAAAAACAAATTCTGTGAAGATTTGAGTAACTCAAGACTGCTGTAACTCAAGAGCACTTCTGACAAACCACGTTAGACATTTATGTATTGGTAAAAGTGGTGTTGACACGTGACTTAACAGAGGAAATTTTTTCCCAGTTTTGAGATATAATTGACATAAAACCTTGCCTTAAAGTGCACATCATAATGATTTGATATATGCATATATTGCAAAAATAATTCCATTTCCTGTGATTAAAACTCTTTAAGATCTACTCTCTTAGCAACACAAAATTTTAAAACTCCACATGCCAACTTTTGATTAAAGCGATTTCTGGCTAAGATTTTATTTGTAGTGATTCGCATCACTTCAAATTTTGTACACATAGGTATGTTAGTAGGGAGTCATACCGCACCATTAAAATTTGCCTGTTTTGAATTTACATAATTCCAACACAACTGTAGAGGCATCACTTTTGGAAAAGTGGGTGATAAAGGGGATGGAGAAGGCAGCATATTTTTTTAAACTGAATGTGAGTCAACATCAAATTTATGTTACAGACTCAACATCACTCTATTAGAGACGTTTCAGTTCATCTGCCTCCCTAGTTCTCCCTTCGTTCAATGTTTATCAGCATATAAGATTGTCTTTCTGATAAGAAATTAGTGCCAACTTTTTTACTATCAACAATTCTAGGCACATTGCAAATGATGCCTCAATGTTAGTAACTAGGTGATTGCTAGGTAGGGGGAGAAAGGCCAGGTCTTTAAAAAAAATAATAATAATAATCGAGAGAAGAATGCTCCATAACAGCTTTTTAAAAATAAAACAAGCTGGGCTTACCACATAATCCAATCAGAAATGTTTCCTTAAAAATTATAATTAAAAAGAGGGGAGTAAAAAAAAAAATCCCACATCCTTAAATTCCATCCTTTGTGGATTTTTCTACAGTTAGTAAATACGCTGGTTTTCAGTGTACAAGCTTTTATCCAATTTTCGTTTTCAATGCTATTTTAACCTTAGTATCATTTTTTGCATATCTACACACACACACAAATTTAAATTCTCATACAACACTGAAGTAGGCATTATTTCTATTAAAGAGGAGAAAACAAAGTCAACAAAATGAAGTAAAATGTCCAAAGCCATGTGGTTTGAAAATGGCAAAGCTATAATTTAACCCAAACTATCTCATCACAAAGCCTCTTCCTGCAGTGCCAGTCTAGAGCTCTAAGCTGTGGTACAGGACTAGATCAATTAGGATGACAGTGGAGGTAGAAGGAGAAACAGCAAAACAAAGAAGATCTAAAATGTAAGTAGAATCCACATTCTTAATGATACCCCACCCCTGCCCATGATGCCTGCATTCATTTCCAGCAAAATTCTCACAAACACAGCCCCAGGAACTCACTGTATATGCATGAAAACAAGCTCATGTTCAAAAAGCCTTCTTCGGGCTTCCCAGGGGGCAAGGAATGAGCCACCACACCTGAATCGATGAATCAAAACTAGGCATATCTTTGCAACATTAATATGTATAAAGACTTCCAGGGCAGAATAAATTGTTGAGCACCAATAATGAGAAATGTGATGGCAAGTTATTCAAGAAACTTCAAAGTGGCTTTATCTCAGGAGAACAAGTTATTGAAATCCATTCTATTTTAGCAAGACATCATCTCTAATGGAAACAGAAAGCGTCTACTTCCAGATCTAAGTCCCAGTATGCAAAACAAGCATAAGAACTTTACAAGGATTAGAGATTAGGAAAGTTACCATTGTTGGAACAGTCTAATAATATGGAAATGCAGAACCACAGAGAGAGCTTAATTTTCTGAAAGTGAATCATCCAAAATAGATGGTCAGTTACAAACTGAAGATAAATATTACAGAAAAAGAAAAATGATCTTTGTTCCCATGTGACTATTAACTCAGAGGCATAATTTCCTTTTATTTTTATATATGTAATCATTACATGAGTTTTTGAAGGTAAAAAACTTTTGACAAATTAGGTTGATTATCAACTCTAAAGTAAGACATGTAAAGAATTAAAATAAGATGTATGCAGTCCTGGTATCCAAACATTTTTAAAAGTCTAATTACAGGATAACTTATTTTTACCCAAGCAAAGTAGAGACCATTAATGAATCTGGAGAATTATCATCTCCTCAAAAAAACCCCATATACACCTTTATAACAAATTACATGAATTTACTATTTATGTGTCTCTTACGAGCCAGGCACTGTTTTTAGGTTACATCTAGGCTTCTTAGGAGATAAGGATAAACAGAACAGTCACATATCCCTATACTCATGGAGCAGATATTTCTAACTAGGAGATAAATATAATGAAAGAAATTATATAGTAGGTTAGCAGATGATGAGTACTACGAACAAAATAAAAAGGGGAAAATAGAAAAATGTCCAGCTCATCTTCCCACCCAAAGCCCACCATCAGATCCTTTTCTATGGATCCCAGAGGAAATAGCCACACAGAGGCAATCATTTTCCATAGACTTTTCCATGAACCACCCCTTCAGGTTCCCTCCACTGGCTGGGAGTGCTTAGCTTCTCAGATTGCCTTGCAAAGCTCCCTTTCCAGTCATTTTGTTCCTGGTCCTCCCACATTTGTATAAGGCCCATTTCCTATAGCCAATCTCTAATCCTACAAAATAATAGCACAGCTTCCACAATTACACTGACCAATACAAAAAGCATTCTTCACAGCACAATCAAAATGTTCTTTCGGAGGACATAGTGTGTCCTCTACCTGTTAAAATCAGTCAGTGATGCCCCATTTCCTTCAGGATAAAGCCCTCTTTTTGAAAAATGGGCTTATCAGTCCTTCAAGATAAGCCCATTAAAAGGTTGGGGTCATCTCTCTCAATTCCAAAGGTAGAGAATTTCTACCCTTTCCTCAAACTCTCATCTCTAGGTACCTTCCTCTTCCCTGAGGCATTCCCTTCATTTTTCAGTTGATGGATTTCTTATTTTTCAGACCTCAAATGAAAGGTCACTTTCTTAGACAAACCCTCCCAATACCAACATTACTAGTCAGTTTTTTTTCCTGCCATATAGACACAAAATGTCCCATAATCACCATTCTGTACCACTACTGTATCATACTTGAGAGTATGTCTTCTTCAATTAAAAAAAAAAAATCAGCTCCAAAAAGACAATAACCATGTTTTCTTTGTTCACTGTTAAATCCTCAGTGCCAACACAGTTGCTAGCATATAAAAAATAGTCCATCAACATTTGTGGAATGAATGAACAGATGGTTGAGTGAATAAATCAGAGGTATTTTAGTTAACCATAGAGGATTAAAACAATACACATTTATTATCTCATGGTTTCTGTGGGTCAGGAGCCCAGGCACAGCTTCACTGGGTCTGCTCCTTCAGGATCTCTCCCTCCCACAGGGACAGTCAAGGCGGCAGCCAGGGCTGTCATCTCATCTGAAAGTCGGACTGGGGGGACGATCTGCTTCTAAGATCACGTGGTTGTTGGCAACACTTAATTTCTTGCAGGCTGTTGGACTGTCAGACTCACTCTCCATATAGCTTGCTTCATCAAAGCCAGCAAAGAAGTCTGCTACCAAGACCAAAGTGAGAATCTTCTGAAATCTAATAGCAGAAGTGGCATCCCCTCAATGTTGAGGCAGAGTGCTTAGAAGCAAATTACTACAGGAAATGGAATTATACAAGGCCATGAATGTCAGGAGATAAGGATCATGGGAGATCCATTTTTGGGTCTGTCCACCATAACAGAGGTGTGCCAAGCATTGTACTGGAACATCTGTGACAAGTTTCTATTGGCCGTCAAATGCATCTGTATGGATGGTACAGGCTAACCAAAAGTTCAATGGCCAACTGGTTAGAAGACATACTTAATGAAGTTGCTTCACACAGATCCTAAGTTCATCTTATCTAAATGTATGCAAAATACCTGAGCAGTAACAATTAGCACTAGAGAGATTCTAGTGAATCCTAGTACTATTACAAAAATATAGAGAAAAAAGTGCAATTTAAGGAATTCAATAGTTTATAATAACAAGTGCTTAATAATCATAATATATGTAGGGCTGCAGGTCAGCTATGCTCTAATTCAAGCTCTAGCTCTGCTCCACGTGTCTTTTATACCAGCATCCAGACAAGCAGCTGCACCGATTTCAAACATTCCATTTGTGAGACCAAAAGCACTAATGGAAATTTAGGATCCCTGTTAAAGCATCTGCACAAAATCGAAACTTTGTTACTTCCACTGGAATCTTGCACAAGGGTGGAAAGTACATACACCTCACTTTCAGGAAAAGCCGGGAGTTAACTGGCAGTGACCTGGGATGTATACTCTGCTTCTAGGGATGGGGAGGAGGTATAACTAACTAGGAACAATGATAGGATATACCAAAAGGATAAGTTTATTTCAATGCCACCATGTTATAAGCAAAGGAACTGTGGCTTGAATAGGGCAATGACCTGCCCATGTTTATACAATAAATTAATGGCAGAATTGAACCTACAATTCAAGTCTTCATCTATTTGCTCCTCCTTTCAGCAAAGCTTTATTTTACTTTTATATACATTGCTAGAACTTAAACTGGGATCTGGGATATTAGAAATGAATAAGGCTATCATTAGAGATCACAGTCTATTGAGGAGATAGGTATGTGGACAAAAGAAACTACATTACATTTTTCCTGGGGAAAGCTTTATATTGGAGACCATTTGAGCGAGGTACTGACTGATGAATAAAAATGTGCTAAGTGTGAAGTGTGGGCATTCCAGGAAGGGAGCACAGCAAAAGCATAGAGGCAGTGACCAGCATGAGATGGTTATGGTTTTACAGCACATTGAACACAGTTGGAGTCAGTGGAGTATAGGAGGCGTCCTCACAATGGCTTTCGAAATTACATATATGTATACAAAATTTTTAATATTTCTGGATTCCAGAGGATAAGACTTCTGACTTTTTAAAAGTAAATGTATGTGTAGAGCCAAAAAAAAAAAAATAGATGTTTAAAGAATGATAAAGTCCATTGGTTTTTAGTGATAAAAGCTTAAACTCCATTTTTAGTTCTTAAAGATTTCTAATGATGTGCAAAAGGCATGTGCCTTAAAGTCCATGGTCAACAAAACTATGTGGAAAAAATATCCACAAATTTCAAAAATGCAAATGTGACCAAGTATCATTAAGGGTCACAAAGCACATGTATTTTTGTTTTCTATACCAGAATGGTGCTATATTTTTAGACTTCGGGAGTCTAGTTCACTCCTGGAAAATGGAGGCGGATGGAAGGGAGATAAAATGGTTTGTCTTTATTGAAATGTGCCATATGTATCCCAGAACTGTTCTATAAATTCATCCTAGAGTTACCAGATGTACCACTTTGACAAAACTTAGATGTTTAAAAAAAAAAAAAAAAATCAAGAAAACAGAAAGTGACTTTTTCCTACTGGGAATTTAAGGAGTAGTTAACTTTTTCCTACTGGGCTAACCAGATCAAAGTTATCTAATGCTATGAAAACAACTTCACTGGAAAAAATGTCCACCTAATATAATACAGTCTCACAGGCCATTGGTCAGATATATTCAAGAACTGTAAAATAACTCTCAAAAAGAAGACTATTTCTTCTTCCCAGTATTAAGGACTAGGGGGCTCTTACAGCTTCAAGGGTCACATCACTTGTCAAAAACGAGAGAAAGTTCACATTTAGTGCTTTCTGTGTATTAAGCTTTTCCCAAGGGTTGGCTCCTTTAATCCTGTGAAATAAACTTTATCATCCTCATTTTACATATCTAAAAACTGAGGGTCACTAACTTTTACTATCTCAGTTAGTCACAAAGTAAGCAGTAACTTGCTGATCTTAAAGGATCTCTTCATTCCACTGTGCTACCATGGCTACCATAGCTCTACGCTGGTGGGAAAGGGAGTTAAGGTCAAAGAATATTTAGTTGCTTACTAACTATGGTGGCCAGCTTGCCCCAGACTATCCTGGTTTAACACCCAGGTTTCCTGCATTCCAGAAATTCTTCAATGCTGGGCAAAGAGAGAAGGCGAGTCACCTTAACATGCTATCTTCTGACACTCATGTTGGGTTGCACAGAAAGCAGCACAGAGCTCAAGAACTCCTATAAACACAGTGGCATAAATGGTAGCCAAAGACACAAGGGGGAGATAATTGGTAAGTACAGTTACTTTTCCTGCTGGGCCTTTTTCTGACAAAGTTACCTTCACATTCTGGGTTCCTCCTACCTCCTTTCACCATTCACCTTTACTTCACTTAGCAGCCCACCTTACGAGGCTAATACAATGCATGTGGAACACCTCAAATAGCTCATTTATTTTATTAGATTAAAGCACAAATGAAACTATCACTAGCATAAGAGTTACTTGAATAGTAAGGCTGCTGCTAAAATGGTGCTTGTAGACCATCCATTTAAATGGCCATCCATTGGGGCGCCTGGGGGGCGCAGTCGGTTAAGCGTCCGACTTCAGCCAGGTCACAATCTTGCGGTGCGTGAGTTCGAGCCCCGCGTCAGGCTCTGGGCTGATGGCTCAGAGCCTGGAGCCTGTTTCCGATTCTGTGTCTCCCCCTCTCTCTGCCCCTCCCCCGTTCATGCTCTGTCTCTCTCTGTCCCAAAAATAAACGTTGAAAAAAAAATTAAAAAAAAAAAATAAATGGCCATCCATTTAAAGTGGACTAAACACCCACCTTGTTCAGGCCCACCTCACAATAAACTGAAAAGGTACTGATGTTCAGAACACTGGTCAGATCTCCAGCTCCCAAGTATCTCCATCCCTGCCTTTTAATGTTCCAAAAATGCTACCATTGGTTAAGGTTCTGAGAGAATCAGAGGACAGAAGGAGGAGGCACACTCACATGGAAGAGAAGAAGCTTCACTTGCAATGTGGCAGAGTGGAGCTCCATCCTTATTGCAGATGCAGCAAATGTGCGTTTCCAGAAGTTTCTGAAAAGGCGAGCTATTAGCCATTGAGTCGAAAGTATTACAAATTCAATTGTTTTATAAGGTTTTGGGTCTAAGCTCACGTAAAATTTTAAGTACTTGGTAGAAAACATCATTCCAATAAAAAAAATTAGGCTTTTTATTTTAAAACAAGTTTACAGAGTGGGTCAATTCACTGGAGACATTATAACTGTTCTCACTGTGGAAGTCAAAGGTCTCCATTCCCACAGGAACTATTTTATCAACTTCAGAGGACCTCTGATGGCCTGGTATAATACTATAAAAGAGTTATCTTGATCTTTGGTAATGTTTATTGCCTCTTTCTACAACTCAAAGAATAGTTACATCCTAGCATAATGAAGACATTTTCCAAATCTCAAGTTGAATGTTTGGCCTTAAGGAAAGAATGAAGCCAAAGCAGTAAGAGAATTAAAAAGACAGCTATGCAGCAATATTTCTTACCACACAGTTCATTACTAGAACACTTTAAAATGGAAAAATCTATTGCTAACAGTGTGGTTTGTAGCGCTTAAACCACAGATAGGCAAACTTTGCTTTTGTCAATAGGTGGGATCATGAATTCTTTATTTTCAATGCCTTGGAAATTGTAGTTGAGAAAATGTGCTATGTATACAGCCACCCTACTGCCCACATCATAAGTCGAATATTTATAGACCTCCCAAGTGGATAATCGTAATTAAAAAATAAAAAAAGATCTACAGTCAAATAAATAAGGCTTGGAGAATCACAATATACATGAATATAATAAAGTTCTCAAATTCCTGAGTAAATATTCACACAATGAAAAACAAAATTATTTGACCTCCGAATCCCATTTAATATTACGTCAGAACACATTTGGAATATATTTGTAAGAATCCAATATTTGTAATCATCCCTGTCTCATAAAACCAGACATAAAGTCACTACGGTTATTAATATGGACTTCTGTTCATTCCACGAGTGTGTCAGGAATCCCTGGAAAGAGGTAGAATTAAGACCTGCAATCATTATTATATCAAGTTCTAGGACACAGACCTTAAAGTGCTGAACCAACTCCCCAGGCTCCTAAAGCTGGCTTACTTTGGGCACCATAGTGACTTACTATGGAGCCTCATTAATTCTTTCAGATAAATAGAATCCGTTTTCTTTTACTCTGTATTTTTTTTTTCTTTAGAGAGAGAGAAACCATTAGAGAGGAAGAGGGAAGGGACAGAGGGACAGAGAGAGAATCTCAAGCAGGCTCCATGCTCATCAAGGAGCCCAGAGCTCAACATGGGGCTTGATTCCATGACCCAGGTATCATGATCTGAGCCAAAAATCAAGAGTCTGACACTCAACCCACTGTACCAACCAAGTACCCCTCTTCTACTCCATTAAAATGAGTTAGTATAGGGGCGCCTGGGTGGCTCAGTCTGTTGAGCATCCAACTTCAGCTCAGGTCATGATCTCAAGGTCTGTGGGTTCAAGCCCTATGTCAGGCTCTGTGCTGACAGCTCAGAGCCTGGAGCCTGCTTCCAATCCTGTGTCTCCCTCTCTCTCTGCCTCTCCCCCTCTCACTTTGTCTCACTCTGTCTCTCAGAAATAAATGTAAAAAAAATTAAAAAATAAAATGAGTTAGTATAATACACTTGTGGGGTGTTGGGAAATTATCAAAATAATCAATGATGGTTGGTTAATTTGGGGCACAAGGCAAAGAAGCTGTGCCTCAAAGAGAATTAGGCTCCATCAGGGCTGGTAATGGGTACTCTCTGAAGGTCATCAGGCATCTTTCCTGAGAACCTGATGGAGAAAATACTATCAGTCATATTATCAGTCTTTTCTACTTAACTCCCAGACCAGAGCACCATCTTGAAAAAATGGCTGTGGAGGAAGATTAATATTCACTTCATAATCCACCTGTGATTTCTAAGGGCTTTTACTAAACCTTGTTTTAACACTATGTTTTAGTGGATGTAATTCTGTCTGTAATCCATCAGAAGATGTACAATAAGACAAACAAGACTAAGGTCCAAATCTGTATTTTCTAAGTGTTGAGAAACTCTGTAGTACTGAGAAAAGAGCCACCACAAAAATCACCAAGCAGAAAAAAAAAATGCTATAAATACATTTTACTCATGATTTTTTAAACTCATTTGTCAAACACAGCAGAATTCTTTTATATACTAATGGCCCTCTAAGGAAATACTCTCCTATAAATTTATTAAAATTATAAAATTCTAAAACTCACTACAGGAGAACATAAGAGGAAACGACTCACAGGAGGTACTTCCTCATCACAAAGGGGCTCAGCTTCCTTAAAAATATACTTTCTGTGTATGTTGGCACAGTCTTGAAAATAAAGAGCAGTACAATAACTTCAGTCATCAATCAGCTAGAACATTCCACTATCAGTGAGATCCACTTGGTGACAAATACTCTACTTACAGTTCTAGGGTTAGAGGTAACCATTTTTAAACCTTTATTTCAGTACATGGGAGAAAAAAGGTGCCCAATAATTATTTGTCTGTGTAACTTTAATGAATCCACACGGTCAATAACTTCCTAATAGGTAATTTTTTAAATTTGCAAATAAAGCTCAAGAAAATTTTACTATGGTCTTAATTTTATATTTAACATATGACTAGATGTCTAAAGTCAGAAAGCTTTCAAATTAGTAAATTTGCATCAAATTGGACAGAAAACTTACTACATAGTTAGAACTACACTAGACAAAGCTTACTACTACAGCTAAGAAACAAAATACCTTAAGGAAATTTTCCAGAAACACAGCAAACTATTTCAAATATTATAAAACATATTTGATGCAGGAGAAATTTTTACAAGTATTGGATGTATAAAGAGAAAATGAGCATAATAGTGATGGAAAACACGTTTATCTAACTTTACTAGTTTTTAACTTTTTTTCTACACTGCATGATATAAAATATATAAACGTATCATAAAACTAGAGGGTTGTTTTGAAATCCACAAAGGACAACACTCTGGCCTCATGTTTTGGACTTAATATCAATTTTATGACTTTCTATAAGCTCTGTTTTCTGAAACTGGGGGGGAAAAAAGCTTTATGTTTCAATTCATTCAAGTAACACCCGGTATAAAATGGACTGTTGGTAGTTTTTAAAGCCAATAACCTTCTTTCTTTCCTTGTGGTTCTTCTTGCATATAGCCCAATCTTGTTTCAGCTATCGTGAGCAGCCAAAAAAGCAATATGTTGGTGAGAACACTGCTGGGAACAGTAATTGAATGAATCAAGCCTGAATCCTTACCCAGTTCAGGTCCAGCAAATAGAGGACATTTAAGAATAACCGTTTCTCCTTTGTAGCTATATTAGCTGCAGTACTTTCTTTCAGCAACATATAAAAGTATTCTGAAGACAGTCTCTTGAATTTTCAAGCAGCATCTGGCTGAAAAAATGTTGCTAAGGATGACTGTTTTGGTTTTATTTTTTCTTCCTCTTTTTTGATTACAATTTTTATACAGGAATTGGACCACTTCATTCAAGCCTGTCTAAAGTATGGCAAGCAAGTCTTCACATACATGTTTGTTTCTGTCATTGGTAAGACTAAGAATAGAAATGATTCTAGTTTAGAGAATTCATAACTAAGTAAAACTCAAACTACAACCAAACTTTCAGTTTATAAATCCAATCTATATTCTCTAATAGGACCCGGGGACTCAATTCTCTATTGAGAACAACACTATATTGAAAATTTATACAATATGTGCAATGGGAAATGGTATGGTTTCCTTTTATATCCCATTCTAATTGATCTTCTTTATTAAAATGTATCTAATGTCTTACAAAAGGAAACCAAAGTGAATACATTCAAAATTCTGACAAATTATCCTTGCCATGAAAAATCCAGTATACTGTCCTGTCTATGAAGCTGCTCCTATACAAAAAGATTAATCTCAGTCATCTTAGAGACTAAGTAAGGAGGAAGAAGCTACATATTTCGTCTGGAGGAGAAATGAATAAACTGGACCACGCATGAGGTTTACGGGTAGGGTATATACCTCACTCCCTTCTGAGTTATACATATGAAGTTTAAGTTTGCCTAGGCACCAGGTACGGTACAATAAAAACACCTCTACAATTCTTAAACTAAAATTTTATTTTGGAAATTTCAAAAGTCAGTTAATATCAGTTCTAAGAGGAATTAAATCTATAAAAGACATTACCTTCCTGTTTTAATATAGAAATATTTGCTAAAAAAGAAAAGATCTGGTCCAGTGGGAAGAATTTTATTTCCTTTAAATAAGAAGTGTTGAAAAAATATTTCTAGGTTAAAGATATAGTTAATAGTTCCTTTAATGTATGATTACTCTTCAATCTCCAAGATTTCTTAGTTAATGCACCCCATAGTTGATATTGAAATGTACAGTCACCATATACATCATCCCACACATATCACTTAGCTTAGAGGACAAGATAAGCTAAGACATAAGTAGCTTTCCATTTATTTCTTTGCTTTCTATTGTGATAGGCTGAAAAGTTATGATCTTAACCAGATGACATGGTATAGCTACTGGCAGGTAAGAGACCATAGACTCAGGGTAAGCACAGAAGCCTGCTTCAGGATTTAGGTCTTCAGAAGGACAAACGCTCTCCCTGCCAGGTGCAGGAATAATCTACTCTTTAGCATGGGCATTCCTTATTGATTTTTAAAAGCACTATGTATACCAAGAAATTTAGATGTTTATCTGTTATTTGCACATGGCTTTATGTTTTTTTGCTGAACAAAATTTTATGGAAAGTATTTATGTGGTTAAGGTTTTGCAATTTTTTTAGTCTTCTGAATTCTGTGTCTAGAGGAGAAAGCCTTCTTCGCTAAAATAGTACATAGTTCTAACGTGTGTCCGTACTTGTTGCCTCCATCTTTACTACTGACCTAATTAAGACTCTCCCTTAAAAAAAAAAAAAAAAAAAAAAAAAAAAAAAAAAGAAAAGAAAAGAAAAATCATGGTGCCTGGGTGGCTCAATTGGTTAAGCATCCAAACTCTTGATTTCAGCTCAGGTAATGATCTCACAGTTTCATGAGTTTGAGCCATGCATCCGGCTCTGTGCTGACAGCTCAGAGCCTGCTTGGGATTCTCCCTATGTCTCTGCTCCTCCCCTGCACACACTCTCTCTCCAAATAAATAAATACACTTAAAAGAAGAAGATTCTCCTCCTCCCACCAGGAATTCACCAAGCCTTGCCTTTTATGCTCTAACAACAGTGAAAGGCTACAAGTTCCCTGGCTTTGTGGGGCCACCTCTAAACTATAGGACTTTATTCTTACCTTAACTTCACTCTACCTTAATTAAGAGCATCATTCCCTCCTCTCCACCAGTCTACTTGGCTGACCCTGCATTTCCTTAAAGATTCCACTAAAGTGTCATTTCCTCCACAAAGACTTTCTTACCCCTCAACAGTATTAGCCCTTACTCTGTATTACAGAATACCAAGTGCTTAGTAATCCACGGCATATCGGCCTCTCCCATGTGACTGTTAATTGCTTATCATACAGAACTGTTCCTTGGTCAATCTTGTATCTGAGCCCTTCACACAGTATCTGGGGCCAAAAAGGAGATTGAGAGATATTTGACAAATCAATGAATAAATTAACCTAATGACAAGTTCAAAGGATTACCGTAACAGCTTGGACAGAGCTTTAGACTTTCTGGGGCAATTGAGGTTACCAGTTCCAACCCCTAGAAGATCATTTTGAAAGCAAATTCCAGTTTCATATATCTATGGCTCTCATGCTTTCCCTTTATTCTAATTTTCTTCTGCAGTACTGTGCAAGAATTGGAGCTTGAATACATCAAGACTTCAATGGATCTCTCCTATTACTCTGAAAAAGACTGCTTTGTGCTTTATGCTTACATATAAAAACTGCTTTCCCCCACCCCTCCTCACGAAGGTTCCAAAAGCACTTCTAGAAAAACCTAGATAAACTCAATTTATCAAAGATACCAAAGGGAGTTTTACCATACTAAAAGCACAAGTGAAGATTTCTTAAGCATATACTATTGGAGGAATTATATCAGAAATATAAGGCATTTTAGAAAAGTGTTCTTCTAGAAATACATATTTTTATATATCCAAAATAATTTTTAAGACCAAAAAGAACATAGTGTCTTCTAGTGCAGTGACTCTGACTTACATTATAGTGTTTAACCTTTCTTCCTGGCTTCATTATCTGTACCTCTAAGTCTCTAAGAAATAATTTCACCCTAAATGCACATGTCATAGAACTAATAAAAATAGTATTATTGGCAGACACTTACCTAGGACCTGACATACACCCAAAATTGTACATATGCACAACACGCATGACACACACATATTAAACTTCAAAAACCAACTTTATAAGGTAAGTACCATTATTGTCTCCCCCCCCCCCCCCCCCCCAAATCGAAGAGAAAAGGAGACACACAGTGTTTAAGTATCTTGTTTCGGGGCACATGGCTGAAAACTGGCAGAGGCAGGATATGAAGCCAGGCACGCAGGCTCAGGGCCCACTAACCCCCACCCCTCAAACTCTTGCGTTCATTGATCCAAGTGTGTGAATTAGAAACACGGACAGATCCACTACCTTAATTATGTAAATTTGTTATTCATAAGAATTTGACAGTTTAATGAAGCTGGACCACAGGCAGATGTATCTGTAAAATGGAATTCTTAGGTTTCATGATGTTGGGGGGATAAAAAGAAAGTATGTCTAAGTTTCCCGCACAAGTGCCGGGTGCACATTAAGTGGTTAGTAAACATTAAAACCCTTTTACCCTCTGGCTATCCCTCAGAAACCTCAAATTTTAAGTGTCACAAAACCAATCTCCAGATCCTTGCTGCTCCTTCCACACGTCTTGATGCCATGAGGAATTAACACATGCCTAGGAACCTCAGTATAGTCCTCTACTGTTCTTTCTCTTACCACATCAAATCTATCATCTGTTCTAGAACTTAAGTATTTCTCAAATCTGCCTCCTCCTCTGTCCTCCAACCTCCACATCACTGCCATCGTACCATGGGCTCTCATTCACTTTCACCTAAGTTATAATAGTTCCCAAGCTGGTATCTCTGCCTGTGGTCCTTCTACTTCCCAGCTCATCCGTGGCTACCTCAGTTATTGACTTCCTAAAACACAAGTCTGAATCCAGTCATGCTGGTGACTAATGACCTTCATTGCTTCTACACCTGCAACAGGGTGAAGTCTTTCAAACACTCATCTGGTTTCATCCAGAGCCTTACCAAAGGTAGCTCTCCCAGTACTCCCATTTTCCATGCTCAAAGCAACATCCAACATTCCCAGTACGATGTGCTGGATTGTTTCCCAGTCCTTTGCACATGCTCTTCCTCTCAACTTAAAAGGCTATTGAAATTTCAGATTTAGAGGACATATTTTAAATAGATAAACTGATGAACAACAGATTTGTTCACTCCAGATATCCAATCGTTCTCCAAACACAGTCTCTCACACTTCAGATCTTATATCCTCTAAGAAGAAGGGAGTCTAAATATATATAGCATCAGGCTGGGAATTAAATCTCCCAAGTGAGCAGGATATCAGACTAGAAGCAAGGCACTGCACTAACAATCTATAAAGATACATGAGAAGACAGAAGTCTATAATGGCAATATACATCAAAGCTTTAGAAACAGCACTTTTGGGGTGCCTGGGTGGCTCAGTGGGTTAAGCATCCGACTTCAGCTCAGGTCATGAGGTCATGGTTTGTCAGTTCAATCCCCCCATCAGGCTCTGTGCTGACATAGCAAATCCTGTTTCAGATCCTCTATCTTCCTCTCTTTCTGCCCCTCCCCCACTTGCTCTCTCTCCTGCTCTCAAAAATAAACATTAAAAATAAAAAAAGAGAAATGTCACTTTTCCCAAACCACATTTTTACTAATGGTAACACTCGATGGATACTGATTAGAAACCAAGGCCTTCAATATATTCCATAAACCGCACCAGAATATAGAAGGTCCAAAAACCATTAGAAAAAAATATTCTGAGTGACTCCAGCCAAGCATCACTAATTATGGGATGCAGGGGATAAATTTGCTATAAAAAAAGGACCTGGTTCAACTGAATTAGAATTCTAACCCATTCACCCCAGAACCTTGTCCTCCTCTCAGCTACTCCCCCCATCCCATTGTTTACTTTCAAAGCCACACAGAACCAAAACTCTCAGTATACATTGCAACAGTAGGCAGAACTATACATTTTATGTGCTGCAGAAGGAACTGTGAAAATAAGGAAACCTCATTTAAAATGTAGTCGGGAAGCGCCGAAGACGGAACTCTAAAGTACCACTCATTGCAGCCAACATAACAGGCAGGCAAAAGGAAGATAAGCATTTGGACAAGGAAAGGCACTTTTCACTTCAGAAAGTATCTCCTGCCTTTAAAAAAAGGAAGAACCCTCCCAGCCCAGCAACCATGCACTAACCACCACCTGCAGCCAATGAGAAGCCGCCGCCACCTCCAACCCTTGTTCTTCTCCAATGAGCTCCTGTTCAGAACAACCTTCTCCAATTTCCTCCTACAACTTTTAAACAAAAGTTGACTTTCCCTTTGAATTTGCAGAGGATTACCCATAGCTGGCTAACCTGAATTGCAATTCCTCTGCTATTCCCAAATAAACTCACTTTCTTAAATAAAATTGTTCTTTGCTCTGTTTAAAGTTAACAGAATGTCAAACCACACAAAAAGTATTAGAAGCAAAAAGAGAAGCACCAGTAACTTACCTTTTCTTCGACAGAGGATGCCGGTGGGCCGGTGCCTGGTCCTGGTGGTGGAGTGTGGTGTTGCCCAGAAGGCCAACAGGGTGCAGCTGGAGTCCACAGGGTGTGTGGCGAGGAGTAAGTGCAGGTCTGAGGCAGGTCCAAGTAGAGGAGCGGAGCAGAGAGGAGTTGAAATGCTCTGAGCATCAGGAGCAGCTCAGAGAATAGCTGGAATCAGAGTGGAGAGATGGAAGATCTGACCACCCTTCTTAAAGGAAGTCCGATCTCACGGGAATCTTGAGAATTCTACAGGTGCTGGCTTGGGAGTCCGGGGATGAGAAACACCTGTGTGCCCCAGGGGCTTAGAGACTCCTTTTCCCAGACTCATTTTAAAGAAGTCTGGCTCAGGCCACCTGGCAAGGCAATTCCAGTTCTTGTTGATGCTTCCCACCATGCCCCAAAGTCAAAGTGCTGCCTTGTCCCCCGCATCCAGCCAGCTGTGGGGGCCCTGGCTCTGGCCAAAATTTTGTGCTGGGGCAGGAACGCCCTAGGCCAGAATGGGGGCAGTAGACTACAAGTGCACAGGACACAAAGTCTATCATCCTGGTAGGAGGCGTCCTGTCACAGCAGTGACACGAAATTCTGATATGGGCTATGGGGCAATCCAATGTCTGCTGAGTTCCAGAGCCACAGCAACCAGCATGCGCCATTCTGTTATCCTCCTTGGGCCTGTTGTTCCTCCCAGCAGCAGTGAGCTATTCTAGAATTGTCCCAGGACACCATGGCTGTCTGCTCCTGGAGCCATCCCCTTTAGGAATCACCTCAGGGCATTAGTCTCTCTTTCTGACTTCCCTTGACTGCCAGCAGCCTGCGAAGGGGGTGCAAGCCTCTTCATCCAAGCCCTTCCATCAGGTAATGTTCTCCTCTTTTGAACACTAAGGAGGATGCTTGCTCCCCAGAGGCAGGGCCTGGCCGGTGGGTGGAGTGTGGTGTTTCCCAGGAAGGCAAATAGGAAGCACCTGGAGACCACAAGGTATGCTTAGTGGCTCTGGGTGTGTGGGGGGCTGCAGGACAGGGCAGGGAGTAAGGGCAGGTCCAGGTGGAAGATCAGGGAGATGATGGGCTAGGATGCTCTGAGCAGCAGGGGCAGCTTTTACATCCCACACTTATAATGGAAGACTGCCAGTGGAATACTACTCAACAACACGAAGCTACCAAAAGCTGAAAGCTGAAATGGGCCCTCCCACAGAGCCTCAGTGGATGTGTGTCCATGCTGGGTGGAGCCTAAGGACTGAGAACACAAAAATGCCTTTCAGGGCTAGATGCCCTGAAGTGGACACTGACAAAGGTTAGGACACTACTTCCGTCACCTATCCACCTGCTGGAAAATAAAAAATTTCTCTTCCAGAGTGAGTAGATACGGCAAAGGTCATGAGATTTCTGAAAAGATGTCTACAATCAAGGAACAGGAGCCATTGTTTTGACGGCTTAGATGAAAAACATCACTGAAAAAGGTGTTCTCCAAAAGACAGAAAAAAAATTTGGAAGATGCTCAAGAGTACATGGTCTGTATGTAACAAAAAGGGATGGCCCATCATGACAGCATAAATACAAAATTATCTGTCTATACTTAGAAAAACATCTCAAAAAATCTCAACCACAAAACATAATTAAAGCCCACCAAGATGGCTAAGAAAGCAGAGGAGCCACCACAGATTACCAAGTGAGTTCTATGGAGGAAAATTTGGGGAGACCCTCTCAGAAAGTAAAGACAAAGAACAAAGATAATAAAATGAATGAGAACTGGACATACATAGGAACTGAGAGAGCTAACCTAATAAATATAGAGGATCTCAAAGAAAAAGCAAGAAAAATAGAAACAGAATCAAAGATATACAAAATAACTTTTCTGGGCTTAAAAAAAATACCCAAGGCTGCAAACCAAAACATTTCACCAAATCATAGGCAAAAATAATGGAAAAAACACATAGACACAAAAACTCCATGGCAGTGAAACACACCAATTAAAAATCAAAATCCTGATCTTGGGTTTTAAACAAAATAAAGCTATATGTTTCTTACAACAAATAAAACAAACTGACAGAAAATTGGAAAATTTTTTAAATGAACACAAACACTTCAGACAAAAGCATACTGAGAGAAACTAGAATGATCATATTAAAGAATGATAATATTTTACAAAATATTACCTGTTCTTTCATAAATCATGTCCCCTATCATATGAAGTGTAATTGCGCATGGAAATAGAGCAAAGTTAAAACCTATGTCAAAGAAGTCAGTGATCAGCTTGGAAGGCACGTCAAAAAAACTGGTCCGAGGAGACAGTTGCTGCTAATTCTTCCCCTACCATCACTCACACAAGCAGAATAAAAGGGTCGCACACAGGGCTTCTTTCTGGACCAACCTGTGAGACAAAATCTCAAATGGGGAAAATTCCCTTTTACAATCCAGACACACCTTGAGGAGGAGTAGGGCAAAAGGGAGAAAATCTAAAACACTAACCTTTTAAGCCAAAAGACATTGCAGTATTAAAAACGCTAATTAAGTTATTACCTAAGAATGATTTTATCAGATTAGGTTAAGTTTAGTTATCTGTATGCACTCTGTGTGTGTGTACACGTGCGCATACCTGGAAGAGAAAGAGAGTTTTCAGTGTGTAAATTCTATCGGAGGAGTCTACACTGTTTTTGAGCATTACAAACCGGAGTATAGTACGTAATCTTAAAGAACAGAGATTCTGGAGCCAGACTGCCTGGTTTGGGATCAAATTTAATCTCTCTGTGTCACTGTACCTTCATATATCAAATAGAATAACAATAATAATACCTATTACATGGAGTTGTGGTCATGACTAAAAGGTTATATGCATGTAAAGTGCTTAATGTTTGTTAGGTGTGTTTTTTGAATAAACATGTGGCTCTGTTATGTTAATATCCAGGAAACAAATGTATTCCTCAAGATTCTTTAGTTTGATTCTTGGAAATAATTTATAAATTAGACTAGCAGAGGCAAAAGGAAGATTTGGCTCACCTGACAGAGCCACAAGAACACAACCCACAGAAGCATGAATAATGCAATAAATGTAAGGACAAATTGGAACCAGGGTTTTAAGCCCCACAAGAGTTCTCCCTCTTCACCCCTCCTACTTAGTTTATCCTTCCAGGTTAGCAACTACTTAAAACAAGTTCCCATGCCTAAACCAGTCACTATGATCCATGTAAAGATGGTAGCTCTTAATTGAAATCACATGGATAAAAATGATTAAATTTATCCAGTGTTTACTTTGTGGCTGGCACTCTCCCAAGCATTTTACATATGTTAATTCATTTATTGCTCACAGTAATCCAATGAGATGGATTGTAGAAAAAGAAACAGGGGCACCTGGGTAACTCAGTCAGTTAACGCACCTGACCCTTGACTTCGGCTAGGGTCATGATCTCACGCTTTGTGATCCAAGCCCTGCATAGGGCTCTGTGCTGGCAGTGCAGAGCCTGCTTGGGATTCTCTCTCCCTCCTCTGCTGGCACACTCTCACTCTCACTCAAAATAAATAAGTAAAATTTTAAAAAAGAGACAGAGAGAGAAGAAACAGACAAGAAGAAACAGACCAGAAGAAACAGACCCAAGGCCACACACCTACTTATCAGTGACGCTAAAATTTTAAACCAGTCAATCCACATGTCAACACATTCAGAATCTAAGCTGTGCCTCACCTCAGATACTATAGAGATATGAGAGAAATACACAAATATCAATAATATCCCTAGGTTATAATATTGTGGGTAGATTTTAAATTTTTCTCCATATTCCCAATCTACTTAAATATACATTATTATTTTAAAATCAGATAAAACCAATAAAATTTTATTTTCAATATTCAGACTCCAAGATTACAAAAAAAGGAAATGTATTTGGCTTTATTAAAACACCAAATTACAAAAAAGTAATCAACCTATTAGAGTGAAGAGAAGAAAATTGACAGAAATCAAGAGATAGAAATATACTTACAGATGAAACAGGTTAAAGGAAATTATAATCCACAGGTGGTATGAAGCAACTGCAATGGAAGAGGGAGTCATTCTACCCATCAGAGTCTAGGAAAATCTCTGAGCTCAGACTCTCTAGGGACAAAGGAAGAACAGCTGAAAACAAGGGGAATTCCTTCAAACTCTGCACACAGAATAACTGCATTACTCAATCCACTACCAACTTGCCTGATTATGGAGAACAGAGAATAGCCCACCATTTATTCAAAGAGAAAAGTAATTTTTAGACTCTACTCCAAAAAGAATAAAGTACATTTCCTTGAAACCAAAAATTCCAGTATGGGTAGTGTTCAAGTATTGGTGCCTAGTCCTACTATGATATCTTCCCTAAAGAGAACAAACATGCTAAAAATATCTAGGGTAACCACTTTGAGAAAAGAAATGGACATGGTCGCTAAATTGATCCAAGGGGCGCCTGAGTGGCTCAGTCAGTTAAGCGGCCGACTTCGGCCCAGGTCATGATCTCGCGGTCCGTGAGTTCAAGCCCCGTGTCAGGCTCTGTGCTGACAGCTTGGAGCCTGGAGCCTGTTTCGGATTCTGTGTCTCCCTCTCTCTGACCCTCCCCTGTTCATGCTCTGTCTCTCCCTGTCTCAAAAATAAATAAACGTTAAAAAAAATTTTTAAATTGATCCAAGATGAAATAGAAAATCTGATTGGCCTTATAAACATTAAATAATCTATCTAAATAGCCAAAATCCTTTCTATAATTAGAGAAGAATAAAAAGAAAAAACAGTTTCAAAACAAATAAAGAAATGAAATAAAAATATATAGTGGGGAAATGTAAATTAAAAAGTGGGAAAAATAGAAAGCACAAAATAAGAGGGTAAAAAGGAATCCAAATATTTAATAATTACAGCAACTATAAAGGGACTAAAATTTCCAATTAAAGGCCTGAGACTTTTTTTTTCAATTTTTATTTTAGACAATTCAGCCAAAAGCTGTTTATAAAAGACATACTTAATATAAGAATATAGGAAAGCAGAATATAAGAAACATTCATATATGTGAATCAAAAGAAAGCTGAAATAGCATAATTAAAATCAAATATAAGAACTGTAAGGCAAATAACATTACTATAAATTAAAAGGACTAGTATCCTCTTATTTTTAAGAAGTTAAATTCACTAAGAAGTCATCATAATTCTAAAGTTAATGAACAAAATAAAAATTTCAAACAATTTTCATTATTCATGAATTCTATGTTTGCAAATTTACCTACAGGCAAACCTAATTTGTAATCCCAAAAGCAATACAGTACTTTTGTGGTCATCTACAGACATGCGTGGAGAGAAAAAAATTTGAGTAGCCCCAAATGCACATTTCCAACTAAAGATGAACAAGGTGATAGTCTTACCTAAAAGTTTCAGTTTTCATACAGTAAGCAGGTGTCTTTTTCATGAACTGTTTAATGCCTTATTTTTAGCATTTTTGTGCTTTTTTTTTTTGGTGATTTTCCTGCTTAACATGGCCCCCATGTGTACTACTATAGTTTCGTAGTTTCCATAAGCACTAGAAGAGTGTGATTTGCTCACAGAGGAAACATATGTGTTAGATGAGCTTTGTCCAGGCATGAATTACAGCACTGTTGGTGTGAATTCAATGTTAATGAGTCAACAGTATGTATTAAATAAAGTATCTTTAAACAGAAACATACATAAAACAAAATTATGTATTGGTCAGTTGACAAAAATAGTGTTATCAGAGGCTCACAGGAACCTAACCTTGTATTTCCCCTAGGAGTAATGGTTCAATATTCACTATTTCAGTATTCATGGTAATTTTATACAATGTAATTATCAAAAACAGTGGGAACTGACTACATATAAAGCAAAAACTGACAGAATTACAAGTAGAAAATGATAAATTCACTATCAAAATGAAAGATTTAATATACTTCTTCCAGTATCCGGAAGATCAAACATATAAAAATAAGTCAGTAGGAATAAAGAAAATTTTAACAACACAATTAACATATTTTATCTACAGACAAATCAACACCAAGCCACTCTGATAGGATGTGATGATAAGAATGCAGTGTCACTTCTGTGCTATTCCTATAAAGATGTATATCTGGTTTTAATCATGAGGAAGCATCTGACAGGACCGAACTGAGATATACTCTACAAAATAATGAGCCTGCATTCTTCAAAACTGTCAAGGTCAGGAAAGAAAAAGACTGAGGAAATATTGTAAATTAAAAAAGACTAATAGACATGCTGGTAAAGGCAATGCATGATCCTGAGTTAGAACTTATAAAATCATATAAAATATAGCTATAATAGACATTATTGACAGAACTGACAAAATTTTAAATATAGATGTTAGACTATAGATAATATTGGGGAAATTGATAATCTTTTATTATGGACTATGGATTAGACAATAGCATAGCATCAATGTTAAATTTCCTGATAATAATGGCGCTGTGGTTATATAAGAAATTATTATTAATTTTTTAAGTAATATACACTGAAGTATTTAGGAGTCATGAGTATGATGTCCACAACTTACTCCCAAATGGTTTAAAGTGAAATATAATAGAGAAAGAGGAGAGAGAGAGAGAGACAGAGAGAGAGAGGAAATCCTGAAGTAAATGAGACAAGAATAAGTAAATGGTGAACCCCAGTAAAGCATATACAGGAATTCTTTGTACTACTCTTGAAACTTTTCTAAGGTTAAAATTAAACATGTACTGTTTAAATGTTTTGCTGTTGTAAATAACAAATTAATTAATTAATTAATTAAAACCTGAAGTCCAGAAATGAGGCTAGAATAATTGGAAAAGTGTGTTACCAGATGTTGTATAAAAATAGTTTCCACTCCTAGTAAGCAAATTGATTAATGAAAGATCACTGTAAAGTTAGTAATGAAGACCAAAATAAAGCATATGAAGAACAGCAACAAGGAGTATGGAACAGACAAAACGCAGGTTAGAAATGGATATTAGGGAGAATGATCAAGTGCTAGTGGTGGCCATCAGGCTTTGGTAAAGAAGTTTTTGTTCATTCAAAGCAATTAACTGAGTACCCCCATTTATCAGGTACTGCAGCCAGGCACTGCAGATACTAGAAATCACACATACACTTGAGAGAGTATCTTGACATCAGATGAGCAGTTTTCCAAGGCAGACAGACAAGAGCAAGGCAGAAAGCAAAGCCCCATTTGGAGAGCATTATTAAGAGGAATGGCTCAATATGCACTATTTCAGTACTCATGGTAAATTGATAGAACACAATTATCAAGACGGATGAGAACTGACTGTATATAAGGGAAAAACTAACACAACTACAAGTAGAAACTGAATAATCTATTATTAAATATAGGGCTTAGATCCAAGGAAGCCTAAATGGAAGCCTAGTTATAAAAATCAAGACATGCAAGATAGGTTACCTTAAAAATAAAGTGCTTTTGTGAAAGGGCTTAAGTGTGAATAACAGGGGTCAGCCAGAATAAATGGATCAGTTGGTAACGCCTGTTTGGAAGGGCAAGGATCACAGTTTCCCTGATATTAGGGAATAATCAGAAAGCGGATGTATAATAATAATCCAATAAGTTAAATTAAATAAAATTTAGCACATAGTGAGTTTAACACTCAGCTCAAGGCTTAACACAGTTGTGACATTATTCCTCAAAATCATCCTCCCACCTAATTCGGTTCTTTTCACCCCGTACACAATCCCAAAGACACAGGATCAGAGTATGCACTACATTATGAAAAACATTGGCATGTATATTTATCTCCTCACCTAATATTCTCAGGGCAAACTTATTTCTTGTTCAGCTCTCCTTTCCAACATCATGTGCAGTGCTGGGCACAGAATAAGTTCTAAATTAATGTTTGGTGAATGAATGAATGAATGAACGAACAAATGAATGAATATTAATTTAAAAGGCATCAAAATTACAGCAGCAGTTACAAAAGAGAAAAGGGAAAGTAAGAAAGAAACAACCACACACACCATTATCTGCTAGTGTGCATTTTTAAATAAAATGATAAAAAGTTTTAAATGGTGAGAGTCCAGAAGAAAAATGCATTAGATATGAGTGATGTTTTCCCTTTGTGGCAAGATCCTTCATCTTCTTCCCTCACTTTAAAACATCTCACAAAAGAATTGAAATCCAAAAAGCCATGTTTTTTGGAAAAGATGAGAGTTCCTTTAGCAAAGAAACTTCTTTAGCGCATTAATATTAAGCTCATGGTTGAATATATAATGTAATTCCCTTTGATGGTAGCCACAAATTGGTTACCACTCTTGGTATCTTGAATGTGACATAAATAGCCACAATCCTTTCAGCTGAAATAAAACTTAGATCTAAAATTTCAGAACTGAAATTGACTAAATATGGACAGAGTCCAAGATCTTGCAGCTTGGCTTACTCCCTCTGGAAAGATCATCATCACTTGTTATTTTGGCATTGTGTTCAACATGCTTTCATCTCCAGAAGCCCTGAATTCTTTGCTACAGACCAAATATTCAGTTTTGATTCTCCTTGCTTCCTTACACAGATTTAAAAACCCAACTGACTTATGATGAAGTAGTAGCCTAATTTTGGAGACAAGTTCTCAGAATGACCAGAATACAGAATACTTTGCCCAATGCCAACATTGAGGATCAGAGTAGGGTAGCAGAGACATGAGAACTGGAAGCATGAAGAAATTTTTAATCTGTATTTGTTCTCTTTTCTATCATTTATTGTCCAACATGGGAGTCATTTCTTGCTTGAAGAAACAAAAATCTATTTCAAATACTTCCATCCTCTTATGCAGAATCATGCAATCTTACAGTTGGATATGACTTTTAAGCAATGTTCTTCCAACTTTTGCCACAGCATCATGGTTTACACTGAACAGTTTAGAGGGGGGTGGAGATAGCATTTCCCCCACCACCAGAAATATGGTGGAAAGAGCTCCAGCCAGTTGTCTCCAGCCTTAATCAGCTCATTCTTTTGCGCCTAGATGTAGAAGAGGCTGGGATCCACTACCTTGGAGATCACATAGTCTAACTTACTCACAAAGAAATGCTTGTTACAACGATTCTGGCACAGGATTATTTGCGGTCTGTTTGCATGATTTCCATGACAGATTTCTCAATACTTCATGAAACAACTCTTTCTGAAAGATCTTCCAGAGAAAGAGGTTAAAAAATCTCCATCTAACTTCTGTAAATTGATGCAAATCTTGGCATTTGGACCTATAGTGGATACAACTACACATGATAGTTTTGAATCTCAGATGGCAAATATTGTATTTTTTTAGTTATTCTTTAGGATATACATTTTTAATTCTCTCAAATGTTTCTAAAATGACAAGCCTCAAGAACCTTTCACAATTTAGCAATGATCTCATTTACATGAAAATGTTTCTTTTTAAAATGCAGGGTCTAATACCTGAATACAAGATGTAATTAGATCAAAGCTTATTAAAATGTGTCTATTATTTCCTCAATTTTTATTTAATCAAGAAGAGAAAGGGAAGTTTTCTTCTTTTTTTCTTAGAAACTTCATAATTTTTGTTTGCATTTACCTTATGGTCAACGAAAAATCTCAAGATATTTTATGTGAACGACTATCGAATCCAGTCATAAATCTTTCATTGTGTACTTATTTTTTTTTAATTAATGAGCTTTATATTTTGTACATCTTTTAGCTTCACAGAAAAATTGAGCAGAAAGTACAACATTCCCATATGCCCTCTCTCTAAACGCACAAACAGCTTCCCATACCAGATATTCCACACCAGAGTGGTAGATTTGTTACAGTGACGCACCTACATCAACCCCTTAACCCCCAAAGTCCATAGTTTATGTTAGGGTTCACTCTTGATGTTTGACAGATGTATTATGACGTGTATCCACCATGACAGTATTATATGAAATCATTTCACTGACCTAAAAATCCTCTGTGCTCTACCTAATCACCCCTCCGGCAACCACTAATCTGTTTTATTGTCTCCATAGTTTTACCTTTGCCGGAATGCCAGGCAGTTGCAATCATACAGTATGCAGACTTTGCAGGTTGGATTCTTTCACTTAGGAGTCTGCATGAGAAGGACACCTGTTGGGATGAGCACTGGGTGTTGTATGGAAACCAATTCGACAATAAATTTCATAAAAAATAAAAAAAAATAGAAATAAATAAATAAATAAATAAATACATAAAAAAATACATAAATAAATAAATAAATATGTATTTATTTTTTTCTCATGACCAAGTAGATTTATTTCAGGGATGTAAGACTGATTCAATGTTTGAAAAATCACTGGAACCTACCATATTAACAGGCTAAGAACCAAAATTCACATGATCATATCTATCAGTACATAAAAGCATTTGACAAAATTCAATGCTCATTCATGATAAAAACCCCAAGAAAAATTGGAATAGAGGAGATCTTCCACAACTTAATAAAGAACATGTTAACAAAACAACCTTAAGCTAACATACTTAATAGTAAAAAACTGACCTCTTTACCCAAAGACTGGTAGAAGACAAGGACGTCCTTTCTTGCCACTTCTTTTCAGCACTTTACTGGAGCTTTTAACCAGGGAAATTACCCAACTTAACTTCTTCCACCAGTTTTACTGACATATGTTAACAAATAAACTTGTATGTATTTAAGGTGTACAACATGATGATTTCACATTGTGATGTGTATACATTATGAAATGATTACCACAATCAAGTTAAATAACACATCCCTCGCATAGCTACACTAGTGTGTGTGGAGGTGAGGTGAGGGAAGAACACTTAAGATCTAGTCTCTCAGCAAATTTCAAGTATACAATGTAGTGCTACCAACTATAATCATCATATGTGCATTAGGTCTTCATAACTTATTCACCTTATAATTGAAAGTTTATATACCCTTTGACCAACATCATCCCATTTCCCCATCCCCCAGCCCCGGGCAACCACCATTCTACTCTCTATTTCTATGATTTTGATGGGGTATTTTTGTTTTCTTTTATTTATTTATTTATTTATTTATTTATGTATTTATTTATTTATTTCTATTTTTTTTTATTTTTTATGAAATTTATTGTCAAATTGGTTTCCATACAACACCCAGTGCTCATCCCAACAGGTGTCCTCCTCAATGCCCATCACTCACTTTCTCCTCCCCCCCCACCCCGCATCAACCCTCAGTTTATTCTCAGTATTTAAGAGTCTCTTATGGTTTGCTTACTTCCCTCTCTGTAACATTTTCCCCCCTTCTCCTCCCCCTGGTCTTCTGTTGAGTTTCTCAGGATCGACATATGAGTGAAAACATATGGCATCTGTCTTTCTCTGCCTGACTTATTTCACTTAGCATAATACTCTCCAGTTCCATCCATGTTGCTACAAATGGCCAGATTTCATTCTTTCTCATTGCCAAGTAGTATTCCATTGTATATATAAACCACATCTTCTTTATCCATTCGTCAGTTGATGGACATTTAGGCTCTTTCCATAATTTGGCTATTGTTGAAAGTGCTGCTATAAACATTGGGGTACAAGTGCCCCTATGCATCAGCTCTCCTGTATCCCTTGGGTAAATTCCTAGCAGTGCTAATGCTGGGTCATAGGGTGGATCTATTTTTAATTTTTTGAGGAACCTCCACACTGTTTTCCAGAGTGGCTGTACCAGTTTGCATTCCCAGCAACAGTGCAAGAGGGTTCCCGTTTCTCCACATCCTTGCCAGCATCTATAGTCTCCTGATTTGTTCATTTTACCCAGTCTGACCAGTGTGAGGTGGTATCTCAGTGTGGTTTTGATTTGTATTTCCCTGATGAGGAGTGACATTGAGCATCTTTCCATGTGCCTGTTGGCCATCTGTATGTCTTCTTTAGATAAGTGTCCATTCATGTCTTCTGCCCATTTCTTCACTAGATTATTTGTTTTTCGAGTGTGGAGTTTGGTGAGTTCTTTATAGATTTTGGATACCAGCCCTTTATCCGATATGTCATTTGCGAATATCTTTTCCCATTCCGTTGGTTGCCTTTTAGTTTTGTTGATTGTTTCCTTTGCAATGAAGAAGAGTTTGACGTTTTTAAAACTCATCTTATTAAATATAAATACAGTGATATTCATTTTTCAATTACATATTACATATTTAATTACATTTACTTCTCATCTGAAAATAAAATTTTTATCCCTGTTTTATAAACAGTTAATTTTAATGGTTGATAACCATTTAATTTTGAACATGCCCTTTATGTAGTTCATCTGTGAAGTGATTAAACTGCAAAGGGTTGCAAAACATGTCATACCAGATAGGACACTATCATATGGCATACCACTAGGACCTTCTCTTCAACTTGGCATCTCACCACTGAAATATCACCAAAGTATTTCTTATCTGTAATCCTTCTCCTTATCTCTTTCTTTATTGTAGTATAATCAAAAACAAAGTCATACAAAGCCATACTCAGTTTATTAGTTAAGTAATGCTAGCTCACTGTAACAAACCAACCTAAAAACAGGTCAACTACGTTAAAATTTTATTTCTTCCTCCTATAAAGACTAAAATGTATTCCTGATTTACTATAACTGTCCTTCAAGCAGTAATTCAGGGACAGAGACTCCTATCTTATGGCTCCACAATCTTCAATATGTGCCTTCAAAAGTTGTCATGCTCCCCTGTATGAAGATGTTGAGAAATATAAAAAAGCAAGTGAAGAAGGCATACTATATTGTTAAAAATCCTGGCCTAAAAAGTGAACCATAAAATTGATGAAAGTAATTGCTAACTGGGAAACCACATCCCAGTGACAACTCCACATTATGGAAGAAGGGACACAATTTAGAAGGAGACTACTATGTTTCTTTAAAACAGTCCACCCTTTTGGCCATCTTTTTCTTCAAGTCAGTCTCTCCCTAAGAGAGACCATCCAAAGTCCATCCAGAAACCATCCACATCAAAGTTTAAAACATCCCAGGAAAATGCAACTGTCCTCACCAAGTCCAAATGTACCTCCTTATGGTCCTATAAGTTAATAAATTATCTTCTACTTACCACACATACATTCTCTCCCTCCATCTCTCTCCCCCTCCTTCCCTCCCTCTGTCTTTTTTTTTCTCTCTCTCTCTTACCCAGAAAATAGAGAAGCATGGACAGGAAAACTATAATAAAAACTCCCAATAGGAAAAAAATCACAGCAGTAATTAGCTGTTGATGGATAGGCATTATTAACATCTGCCTCTTACCTGATGGTAGAGAATGTTCCTACATTAGACTACCATCCTGCTCTCTGGCAGGAACTCTCTTGCCCATTGTTGTCTATTGACACTGGCTCCAGCCTTAGAAGGTTTGTCCTGGCCTCTTATCCTCTATAAATATTGAGGTATAAGCCCTCTTTGGGGTCTTGCAGAGCCTACCCCCTGCTGACGAAAGTTTGAGGGTCCAAAAACTGTTTTACAATTACAGGCCTTTCAGGCCAGGTCCACGGAGAAGTTGGCAATAAAAAAACCTTTAACATCTTAGTAGATTCTGATCCACTTCCACTCAGTTCCATGTGATGGAAAACATGGCCAAATTTATTGGTATAATTTTCAAGCCTACCTGATTTCTTTAGTTCTTTCTCTCATGCCATTCTCTTGAACTCAGTGTTGTCTACCATGAAACCTTATGATACTTTATGCATGAGTGAGAATATAGTCTGATCTTTGTCCCACTGTTGTTTACCTGGAAAAGTCTTAATAACTCTCTGTTGCTCAAAGGTTTTTCGGTTTCATTTCTTACTGTTCAAATACGTAGGAGCAGACAGCTTTTCCAACTCTGCAAGACCCAACATTTCTAGAAGCTTTCTATCCCCTTTTATTTCTGCTTTCAAACTTATAATTCTTCCTATACTTGTTTTTTTATAATACCTTGCCAAATACAGTAAGAAGCAACCAGCACACAATCAGGTGTCTGCACCTCTAGAGCTATCGATTTTGTAAGTGATTGATCTGTTTCCAACTGATTACAGTTTTGCCAAATGTTTGTCCCTTACATATAGATCTCCATCTTTCTGGTCTTCAATGTGCATTTTTTTGCTATCTTGTGACTATTAAGCCAATGCCACATATTTTAATTGTTGTTAGAGAAGTACCCTTTTTCAAGGTTCGAATTTTCATATTAATTAAAGACAAGCCATTTGACATAACAAATAAACCACAAATTTTAAATGGTCCAAACACATTAGAAGTTTATCATTCACTCCTATAAAGCCCAAAATAAATGTTTCTGAATCCGTAGAAGACTCCCCTCCCAATGGTAATTCAGAGAACTAGGCTGCTTCTACCTATGGCATCACCGTCTTCCAAGGTCACCATATCTGCAATGTTATTAGAAGGAGAAGACTCAGTGGATAAACCATATCTTAAAAACTCATATCCCCTCTATTCACATTTAATGGAGAGTATGGAAAGGGCCACATCTGTTTGCAGAAAGGGCTTGGTAGCCTTCTCTGCCTTCATCATCAATGGGGAGTTTGAGAGGCAAGTAAATTCCAATTCCTGAATTAGCCTGAGAGAATATGCATAGAACATTCATTCTAAATTAGCGTATACTCCACGATCCCAAAACTTTACTATGAAATTTTCAGCAGATCAATATCATACCAAAAGAAACACGACAAATTGTTTGCACAGTAATTCAAAATTGGTATATATATTATTATAAACACACAATTAAGGAACAACAATAACAGGTGGTAATCAGTTACTGAAATTAGACTTAAAAAATATAAGTGGGATGGGGCGCCTGGGTGGCTCAGTCAGTTGAGTGTCCCACTTCAGCTCAGGTCATACAGTTCATGGGTTTGAGCCCCACAACAGGCTCTGTGCTGACAGCTCAGAGCCTAGAGCCTGCTTCAGATTCTGTGTCTCTCTCTTTCTCTGCCCCTACCCCACTTGTGCTCTGTCTCTGTCTTTCAAAATGAATAAACGTTAAAAAAATTAATATATATATAATATATATACATATATATATACATATATATGCATATACATATGTATATACATATATACATATATACACACATATATATACATATACATATGTATATACATATATACATACATATGTATATATACATATATATACATATACATATATTATATATGTTATATAATACATATATTATATACATGTACATATATATATATATATATACACACATACATACATATGGGAAAAACAGGAAAACAAACACACTGTTAGAATCATGAGATATCATGGGGTGCATGGGTGGCTCAGTTGGCTAAGTGTCTGACTTCGACTCAGGTCATGATCTTACAGTTCATGAGTTCGAGCCCTGCATGGGGCTCTGTGCTGACTGCTCAGAGCCTGGAGCCTGCTTCAGATTCTGTGTTCCCCTCTCTCTCTGCCCCTCCACCACTTGCAATCTCTCTCTCTCTCTCTCAAATAAACATTTAAATTTTTTTTTAAAAAAAGAATCATGAGATATCATTAATACTAAACCATAATGTATTGTAGTGAGAAGAGGAGGGTGAAGGGATGGCAGCTGAGGTAGCAATAAAATATTACCACACACCCACCAGAATGGCTGAAATTTTGTCAATCTATCCATCAATCAACCTGGCAATACCAACTAGTAGGATATGGAACATCTGAAACTCTCATACTGTTAGTTAAGTGAAAATTGTTTGGCAGAATCTACCAAATTGGACCACATGCCTTCCTATTGCTTAACAAGCTCACTCCTAATTATGTACTCAACCAAAATGTGTACAGATATGCAACAGATGCATATGAGAATGCTAATGGCAGCATTATCAGTAATAGCCATAACTCAGCATCAGCCCACATGTCCATCAACAAGAGAACACATTTTTAAAGTGTATTTTCAAACAATGAGGTGTTATAAAACAAAGATTAAAGACACACTACTATTGGGGTGCCTGGGTAGCTCAGTGGGTTAAATGTCCAACTCAGTGGGTTAAATGTCCACAAGGTCGTGATCTTGTGGTTTGTGGGATTGGGCCCCACAGAGGGCTCTGTGCTGACAGCATGGAGCCTGCTTGGAATTTTTTCTCTCCTCTCTCTCTTCCCCTCCCCCTCTCATGTGTGCACCTGTGTGCACTCTCTTTCTCTCAAAAATAAATGGATAAACATGAAAAAAAGACTATTACTATATGCTGTCAAATGGATAAATACTAAAGCATAAAATGGAGTATAAAAAGCCAGATACAAAAATACATGAGATACTATTTGATTTCATAAAGTACACAAAGAAGTAAATCTAATCTGTAATATCAAAGTCAGAATAATAGTTATCTTTGGCCTGGGGTTCGGGGCGTGGGGGGTGGGGGCGGGCAATAGGTAACAGGAGAAGCACGAGAGGTTTCTGAGATGCTGGTAATGTTCAATATATTTATTTGGGTGCTTACACCATGGTGTGTTCACTCAGTAGAAGTAAATTCACTGTGTCCTTAAGATTACGCACTTTTGTAAAGAGCTAACGTTTGCATCAGTACATTTTGCTTTTATTGCTTATTTTCAACTGTAGACACCACAATCTGAAAGGATTAGTCTACTAACAAAACTACACTCATTAGTTGTTGGCACTATTTTTCTTCTTACACTCTATCAAATTTTAGCTAGTGATTGTATTTCTGAGTTCACAATATTATTTACAATATTACATAAGTCAGGATAGCAGCTGTGATACTCATAAGTAATAAAATTAAGTCCACAGACACTTAGCACTTTTCAATGCTACCAGTTACTCATTTCAATGTCACTCAGCACTTGTATGCAAGGGTGATCACCCACAGGACATTCATTTCATTAAAGTAACCATCTGACTGATTGTTCTAGTCACAGTATCTGATCCACTACCTGTTCCAATAATCTCCAGGAAGTCAACAGGACATCATCAATTCTTAACTTAAAGAAGTCATCACTTCTTAACTTAAAAATGTGCTTCTTTAGGGGCACCTGGGTGGTTCAGTCAGTTGACTGACTACTGATTTTGGCTCTGGCCCTGATTCCAGGGTTGTGGGATACAGCCCCATGCTGAGCTAAGCAAGGATCCTGCTTGGGATTCCCTCTCTCTCTTCCTCTGCCCCTCTCTCCCTCCCCACTGCTCATGTTCTCTCTAAAATAAAATAAAATAAAATAAAATAAAATAAAATAATGTGCTTCCTTTCAGCCCACATTTTAATTCCAATGAATTGAACAATCTCCAAAAGATTACTGAAATATTGAAAATGCCCCAGATTCCCATATCCATAGTCTTGGACCCTTAGAGATCTAGGGTCTAGCACATAATTTCTATTGCAGGCTTACATTAAGAAGGGAAGAGCCTGTTCCTTAATTATCCTCAATAAATGGTTTGTTGTCGAATGACTTGAAAGGGCTACTTAAAGAGATGCCCAACAGGAAGGAGTATTTAAACAATTTATATTTGAATCGAGATTCTGATCTTCTGTTTTACTTCTTTTCTCAAATTCTTCTCTTTGGAGTTTACTCTCTGCTACCTTTACTACCTTTGAAGGTGAATGAGACATCTTTCTATATTTAAATACCATTCATGCTAATGGATTAGTTTCAACTCAAACTTTTTATTTTTCTCTTTTGGAGGCAGACAGTGTTCAATTTACTCTGTTGGGCATATTTCTCAGTGCTGGATATATAGTAACAATGAAGACATAATCTTGCCCCCCCCCAACCAAAACTCACAGTATGTGGAGAAAAAATTTTAAAGTAAATACATTTAACTCTGAGATATGCACCAAGTGCAATGAATGCACTGAGGAAGTAAGAATCAATTCAACTTGGTGAATCAAGAAAACTTTAGAAAATAGATATCATCAGGGCCTTGAGGATCTGTAACAATAACTTACATCTGTGCAGCACTAATTTGCAAGTACTTTAATATGTATTTAGTTTTTCCTTAAAGAAGAAATACCTCTGAATTTTATATTGTCATTATTGTTATTATACCTAACCTAGGTGATTTGACAAGGCCATTAGGGACATGAAATACTAGGATTAAGTTCAAATCTCTGAAGAGGCAGTAAGCTTTGGTAGGAGAGAGCACTTTGTAATCAGAATAACCTGTCTTTGAAATACTGCTTTGACACTGCTATGTGAGAAAATTATTTATCCTTTCTGAGCCTTGGTTTCTTGATCTATAACACAAGGTTATCTTCACATCTGGATTACTGTGCACTTTATATGAGATAAATATATAAGCACTCAACTAACATGTGTTTTGTTTTTTGATTAGATGCTGAGGATAGGGTGATGATATAGTAAATTAATGTTCTAGAAAAGTAACTGGGGCAGCAATGTGGAGAATGGATTGAAATATCAAGAAGCACAAGAAATGTAGGATAGTCAGGAATGTTTCGCAATAGTGTAGCCAAAAGATGATGAATTGGGAACAGAGGCAATATCAGTTGGACAGAAAAGAGAAAAGACTTATGAGAAACATTCAAATGTAGAATTGCTTTGATGATTGGTTGACTGTCAGGAGTGGGGAAGAGGGACAGGATAAATTAATAAGTATATAATAATGTAATATTAAATTAATAATATTAATTATATAATAATTAGTATTTGGGAAACTGACTAATGGTGCTGCCAGGACTAGAGACAGGGAATACAGATGGATAAGATAATCTGAAGGTAGATACTCTACTATTTTTGACACATTGATTTAGGCATGCTTGTTGAAGAGAATTCTAAGTAGGCGATTAAAGACATAAGTCTAGAGCTCAAGAAAGATGTCAGAATTGCTTCTCTAAAGTCAAGGCATAGATGAGAGTTGAAGGAATGCTAAAAAGGAGATCAACCAGGTAGAACTTGTAGGCCAGTACAAAAAAAAGACAAAAACTAAAAACCTGAGAAATAATAACATTTAAGGGCAAGGGCAGAGATGGGGTAGCAGGAACCCAGGAAAAACCCAAACGTGATTAATCAGATATTGATTAATCAGATATTTAGAAGAAAAGTAGAGGAAGTAATATGACATAGAAACCAGGATAAGAGAGACTTAAGAGGAAGAGTCAACAAATAAATTACCACAGAAAAGATTAAAAACATAAGGACCAGTGGGAGGCCACTAGTAAAGTTTGACAGCTTCAGTGGATTAGATGAAAAGAAACTTATAGAGCATAAAAAGACGTAAGGAATCTACAGAAGATAAGCATGAACAAAGACACAGTTACAGGAAATAGTAAGATGTTCTTGGTGAATATTGAATTAACAGGGTCATCTCTGGCTTATCTCATTTTTGTACAAATTAGGAAAAGACACTCCTTTGAGCAGGCACAGCCCCAAATATGTTCAGCTAGGCAAGAGTGCAGGCTGAATTTCAGCTTCCTTATCTCTACGCTTTTGTGCAATACACAGACGGTGCAGTCATTTGCAACATCTCTGGGTGAATGGTCCCATATAGGTGAAATGCAAAGTATAGGAAGGATAGCCCTAGGATATAAATATGGAAAGACATATTAAATATCACCCTGTGGAGAATCTTGAATGACAGTTGAGACGTGTGTACTCAATTCAGGGGTCAATGGGGAACCATCCATGTCTGTAAAGTTCACTTAAGGAAGATGAGTTTGGCAGCAAAATGTGGGATGTTTGGGAGGAGAGTTGCGCAGGCAATCAGAAAACTACTTAGAAAGCTATTGCAATTCTATAGCTTAATGCACAGGTTCATTTTCCCTTTGATCTGATTTAAGAAATTTTTAATTAAGTCTGGAAAAAAAGGTGGCGAGGGGCAGGGGGGAGTCCAGAAAAAGCATTGTGTTTTTTCCATGAAGCTTTGGTTCCCAAATATAAAAAGAATTAGTTCTTCCAAGAGCAAATTAGGCAGATACAGAGAAAGGTAGTTTCTATTCAACTGGCAATATGATTTAGTGACCTGCTTTTCCATTTCTGTGAGAAACTTCAATGTTTTGAACTACTATTGGGGCCTTTCCTAGGGTCTTCCTCACATATCCTGCTACTGCAAGAAAAGTTGAGTCCTAGAAGGCCAGAACTTTGAACACTAAAAAGTTCAGTCAAACCAATAACTACTTGGCCTTACATGGATTGTCTCTCCTGCTCAGGCCATAAAAAACTCACAAAATGAGGGGCGCCTGGATGGCTCAGTCAGTTGAGCATCCGACCTCAGCTCAGGTCCTGATCTCACAGTCTGTGAGTCCAAGCCCCATGTCGGGCTCTGCGCTGACAGCTCGGAGCTCGGAGCCTGGAGCCTGTTTCGGATTCTGTGTCTCCCTCTCTCTGCCCCTCCCCTGCTCATGCTCTCTCTCTCTCTCTCTCTCTCTGTCAAAAGTAAATAAACATTAAAAAAAAACTCACAAAATGACTATTGTCTGACTTGTAATTACTTACTTGACTATTTTAACAAACAAGTTAAGCTGGCTTGATGAATCCAAAAGATATAAAAGAGTTAAAAGAGAAAAAAGAGAAAAGAGGAGAAGAATGAGAAGATAATGGGGAAGAGAAAAACATGGTAGAATGAGCTAGGAATTACTGGGTGCCTATTGTGTGCCTTGCTTCGTGTGAACAACATTGAGACACATTATATAAATCACATAACAATCCTGCTATTGCTATCAATATTTTATAGATAAGAAATCTGAATTACTTAGAAAATTGACTTACCCAATTATACTAATGGCAACTGATTAAAAAATGATGCCAAGTCATTAATAAAGAAATGAATACTATCATGACATTCCTACGACACAACAGTTAAAACAAATACACTAATTCTACGTGACTCAGCAGGAGTAAACACTGACACATACTGTTGAGTAGAAAAAGTAAGTTTCTAAAGAATACACACAGAATGAAAACATATGTAACATTCTTTAATTAAAAAAGAAAAATAGGGGCATGTGGGTGGCTCAGTAGGTTGAAGTTCTGACTCTTGATTTTGGCTCAGGCGATGATACCAAGTTCCTGGAATTGAGCCCTGAACTGGGCTCCACACTGAGTGTGGAACCTGCTTAAGATTGTCTCTCTCTCCTTCTCGCATACTCTTTCTCCCTCTAAACTAAAATAAATAAATAAATAAAAATTTTAAATTAAAAAGAAAAAGAAAAAGAATATGCAGTTCATTCACTCCCAGCCAAGATGGAGTAACATTGATCAGATTTACCCTTTAACTTATCTCCTAAAACAATTAGAAATTTAAAAAAAAAAAATCAAAAAAAGGATACAAATGAAGTGAGCCACAGCTTACTGCCTTAAAAGAGGTTTCACTCTGTGATCGTGAAGGAACTAAGGTGTCTCCATGAGTTGAGGAGAGAGTGCTGAGATTCCTGGGATATTACGGTGGCCAGATTTCATAGGACGAAGTACCAGCAAGGATAGAGTTGCACAGAGAAAAGAACCTGAAAATCTACAGAGGACCATTTTCTACCATCCCATCCCATCCCCATGAGCACCCAGCAGAGCATTGATCAGGGCAGATATATGAGAAAATTGTCCAAGCCTAGGAAAAGCTATTGAAAATTATTAGAGGTAATAATGCCCAGCACCCATGCAAGGTGAAGATCAGCGTCTGTTCTGACCAGCCAGATTGCAAAACCTAATTCACAGGGGAGAGCGCCCAGGAAAGCATTACCTCATTGGTGGGGAATAATTAATTCTAGCTGAGCAGTGATCCAAACTTACCCAACAAACCTTTTTTTTATGATTTGCCAGATGCAAAAGAAAACAAAGCATTTCCAAGTAACTAAAAACAAAGCTGAAAAATATTTATAGAAATACAAAATTGTCTAGTACCAAACAGGGTAAAATTCACAATATCTGGCATCTAATCAAAGAGCACCAGGAATGTAAAGAGGCAGAAAAGCACAATCCATAATTAGGAAAACAACAAATCAATCGAAATTGATCCAGAATTGACATAGATGCTAGAATTAGCAGACTAGGACACTGAAACATTTTTTATAACTATAATCTATGTGTTCAAAAGATTAAATAGAAACATAGAAGGTATAAAAGAAAGGCTCAAGGTGAACTTATGGAGATTAAAACTACTATATCTGAATTCACTAGCCAGGGTTAATGGCATATTAGACATTGTGGAAGATAAATGAACTTGAAAGCAACAGAAACTATCCAAAATGAAGCACACAGAGGAAAAAGAATTTTTTAAAAATGAAAAGAGCATCATAGTGCTGTGTGACAACTTCAGTTAGAGTCTTCAAAGGAGGAAACAAAATAATAATAGAATAAATGGTCAAAATTTTTCTAAACTTTAGAACAATATTCACCCACATATCCAAAAAGCTCAATGAATCCCAAGACCAAGAAACATGAAGAGAACTGCACAAATGCATATCATAATCAAATTTCTGCAAACCAGTGATAAAAATGAAATCCTTAAAGCAACCAGAGAAAAAGGATATGTGACATAGAAAGGAACAGATCTAAGGATTGTGTCAGACTTCTCATCTGAAACAATCCAAGTGAGAAGACAGTGACGCAACATTTTAAAGTACTGGAGAAAACAAAACAAAAAACAAACAAACAAAAAGTGTCATTCCAGAATTCTATACCCAGTGAATATACCTGAAAAAAAAAAGGCAAAATGAAAATATTTTCAGATGTACCAACGTTGAAAGAATTCACCACCAGTAAGACCTGAACTACAAAAAATATTAAAGAAAGCATTTTAGGGGGAAAAATCCATGATTTTATGAATGAGTAATATTAATATATGGATTAAGACCATAGGATCTGGGGACAGACTCCTTCCCTTCCTGCGTGACTTCGGGCAAGTAACATCTTTATGTTTCAGTTTTCGCATAAGTTGGAGATAATGACAGAATCTACCTTAAAGGGTTGTTGTGAAGATTAAATTGTGTGATGTGTGTGATATGTGTGTGCATGTGCCTACACGTACACATATGCCACTGCAACAATAAAAGCAAAATGTTTTCTAATATTAAAATTACATATGTCTGTAGTAAGAGTAGAAAAACATGGATGAGAAGGATATACACAGAACAACACCACTAATAAACAGTTAGGGAAAAAGAGCAAGACAGCCAGAGAAGATATGCCCCAATGACTAAGTACATGATGAGTAAGGGAATGGAGCAATCCTCATCTTCCCCGGCCTCATGAAAAAAAGGGAAGAATTCTGACAAGCAAAAGTGAGGAGATTATCTTCCAACTCCAACTACATATGAGAAAGTAAAGCAAAAAACCCACTCAACTATGCTTAATCTTTCAATCACTATGGAAGTTCAACTCCCAGAGACTGTGAACCCATAAAGATGAATATTCCTCCTCTTTGGGGATGGTTAGGCATGAAATCTAAGCATTGCTTAGAGATTTAGGTACAAAATACTTCCAGAAAGAAATTCTTAATTTTCAAATCTGTGAATGAGCTTCAGAGTCCCAGGATCCCTTTGAAATTGTATACAAATCAGAGTATATAAGAAAATGGTATGTGGGTGTGTGTACATATGTGTGTGTTTAGAGAGATCTCATAATCTTCATCAGATTTTCAAAGACCTTCACCCCCCCCCCAAAAAAAAAAAGATACAAACTACTCAACAAAGAGAAAGCCAACTGAATCTAGGGAGCACATTAATTAGGATATCTGATTTAAAAAACAAGTTCTCTTCTCTTAAAGTCCCTGGAATTTTTGTCAGTCCTGATATTATCAAGCCAACTGAAATGCATTAAAAATGGAAGCAGACACCAGAATGCAATTTATTAACTGACCATGAGAAACACAATAGCTATACAATCTAAACTTTAGAGAATGCATCCACAGCATTCTTTCTCTTATAACCCAATTGAAAGGGGAAGTTATCATAATCCCAAGGTGACACAAATAGAATTAGGACTGAAAGCACACAGATGACTTTGTTAAAAATCATCCAAATAAGACAGTTTATAATTTTAATGTAATGTATGTTTATTTTTGAGAGACAGAGCATGAGTAGGGGAGGCGCAGAGAGAGAGGAAGACACAGAATCTGAAGCAGGCTCCAGATTCTGAGCTGTCAGCACAGAGACCGACACAGGGCTCAAACCCACAAACTGCAAGATCACAACCTGAGCTGAAGTCAGACACTTAACCAACTGAGCCACCCAGGCACCCCCAAATAAGATAGTTTAGATGAGAACAGAAGACATTAAATATTTTGATCCTAGGAACATGCTCTTCTCTTTGAGAATAACTGGATGCTACTGGAGCAAGCTGCTCATAAGCTCCATGGTTTGTTTGTTTGTTTGTTTGCTTGTTTTTAATACTGTCTAGACTGTCTTCCATTACTGATTTTTTTTCTTTATATCTGTTAATAATATTGTTTATGCTACTGCTCTAAATTGTTAATACAGTCTGGAAAGGGGAAAAAACCTTTTAGTTTTATAATGCAACTCTAAAAATGCAACGCTATTGCTTTTACCTTCAAGGTCTAAAAGAATTCTCACATAAATTCAAGTGCCAATAATAACACGAACTTTATTATTACCAAACAAAAATATGCCCCAATTGTCACCACTGAGTATTTCAATAGTGCATAATACTTATTGACTAAATTCTCAACAATCTGATCCATCTAATGTCCCTCCCTCCACATACATCTCATCCCATACTTCACCATGTGCTCCAGGGGAAACAGAAATTAGTTGTGCTCAAAAAAATAGGCTCAAGTGGAAGGTCTTTGAGGTCAAGATTAATACTATCTCGCCAATTACTCCTGGGACTACATATACCTATAAGACACAATCAGTGACTCTTACCACTAACTTATGGTTGATCTCAAGCAAAAAGGAAAAACTTCTTCATTAAATGGGAATAGTATTTAGTGTGGAGATGCTGATTTTCCTTGCAAGGATAATTTGAATAGCATACTAATGATGATACATCTTTAAGAAACAAAAGTCCTAACCATGTTGAAATCTTTCAATGCACTATTTCTATAGATGTGCTCATTAAAAGAAAGTTCTGGACATTTTCTACCAAAAATTATTTTAAAGTCTATTTAAATATTAAACATTTCTTATAGCCACTCATTAAATGCAGAGTTGTGGAACCATTCTTGTTATTCCTTGCTATTTCTCTTCCCCCACTGGTATGGGAAAGGTCTATGAATAGGACCTGTGCCATTTCTTAATTATTAGGGGGAGAAAGGTAAGGGATGGGAGAAGAGGAATGAAATACTACTCATAAAGTAGCACTGCCATCCTTTTAAACTCTGTACTAGTGTAATCAGGGCTTACAAAGCCCTCATTTTAGAAGAGTCAGAAACTCTGCCTAGATAGCAAACAAAAATGATTCCAAGATAGGCACAATCCCCATAATATTTATGCTGGATAGAAATGGAAAATATTGAACTTGAAGCAAATAAGAGATAGAAAAAAGGCATACAAACAAATGACTATTATAACCATTGAGAGAAAGAGAAAGGGAGAGAGAGAAGCTTTTCAATATATGCCTCAAGATATTCAAATGTAAAAATTATAACAAACTGAAATGGGAAGTTGGTTTGGAAAATAAAAAGGGGAATAAATAACTCAGGTAATCCGCCTCTGAACCCTCACCCACACTCTACCCCACCTGCCCCCATCATCCCTTTATCAGAATAAACATGCTTCTACTTTTTAAAGGTTGATAGCATAATGCAGAATCAAATCTCAGTGCAGTTCTGTCACTAGTCAATAATTAATCAAACATAGATTTATTGAGGACTTTCTAGGAACAAAAGTCAGGGTTCCTGTCCTAAGAAAGCTCACTGTGCATTCATTTAACAAACACTTACAGTTACAGTACACCAGGTGCTTAAAGATATATTTGCTAACAAAGTAGACATTGTCCCTGATCTCAAGGAGGTTGCATTCTAACCCAGAAAACAGACTTTAAACCATTTACTCATTGTTCATTACAACTGTGATGAAACTTAAGAGCATACATACTGACTGCCTTGACCTAATTTTGAGAAACATAATTTTTCCTAAAAATGGTGTAAGCTTTGAACTGTTTTCCCTCAAGTTCAAATTCAAGCTCCATTGCTTCCAGCTTTGTAATCTTGAACAAGTCACTTCTCTAACTGCCCCATACTTCAGTTTCTTAACTGATAAAGTGGAGATGACAATAGAACATTCTCTGTAGGTTCGAGGTAAGACTTAAGTAAGTTAATATATGTAAAGTGCATAGGATAGTGTATGGCACGTAAAAAAGCTCAACAAATGCCAGCTAAAATTACATTTATCAAAAACATGTGGAGTCAGGGAGAAGGGTGGGAATAAGAAGGAAAGGGAGACGGTAAGGTAATTCCATATAATGAGAACAGCACATGCAAAAGTCATGAAAAAGGAAACAATACATTTGAGGAATGAAGGGAATTGAAATAGAAAATAATGCAAGATTGAACCAGAGAGACAGGCAGGGCCAGATTCAACAAGGCCTTCTGGGCTCTCAAGGACTTTCAGCCTTAATCCAATTAGATGTTATTAAGAGTTTTAAGTGGGAAACTTCTAAGTGAAAACCTTACTTTTGCTTTTTCATGGTTAAATTGTTTTAATTCTTATCTTTTATGGTTAAATTTTCCTTTCAAATAAAATAATCTTCAGTGCAAAGGATGTTTTATAAGGGCAAAATGGAGGAAGGGAGCTTAAGAAGCTATAGCTGCAATATCAGTGAGAGGTGATGATGGCTTCAAACTGAACAGCAGTGGTAGAGATAAAGAGATATCTAGGATGAAAATGCAACCAAAGGTTGAATGAGTCAATCTATATTAATTACTCTGTTAAATCAGATTTCAAACTTCTACAACAGGATGCAAGTGGTGCCATCCACTGAAATAAGGAAGATAAGAACTGTTTTGGAGGAAAATAAATGATTCAAAATTTGGACATGTGTATTAGTTTCCTAGGGCTGCCAAACAAAATACCACAGACTGGGTATCTTAAACAACAGAAGTTAGTTTTCTGGCAGCTCTGGAGACTAGAAATCCAAGCTCAAGGTATCAGGAGGTTCAGATTCTTTCTAGGTCTCTCTCCTTGGCTGGCAAATGGCTGCCTTCTCTCTGTGTCCTCACATAGTTATCCCTCAATCTGTGTCCCCTCATCTCCTCTTCATATAAAGACACCACTCATATTGGATTAGGCCCATCCCAATGACTCCATCTTAATTTAATCGCCTCTTTAAAGGCCCAGTCTCCAAAACAGCCACATTCTGAAACACTGGAGGTTAGGGCTTAAACATATGAATGGAGGTGGAGGGAATAATTAAGCCTAAAACAGTATGTTAGGCTTGAGGATACCTGTGAGAAAAATGCATGAAAATGCTATAAAAGCAGGATATGTAATCTGGAGTTCACAGGAAAGGTCTTGGCCAGAACTGTAAACTGATTTTATCTATATATTATTGACAAGTGAAGTCAAGAGTGTGGATGATTTCACCAAAACTACAGAGAGATGGAGAATGGAAGAAAGAGATGGAGAACTCGTTGTCCAGAGTTTAGAAGAAGGAGGAGAAGAAAGATGTGGAGATGGAGGTAGGGAAATATTTTACAAATGGAAAAACCTTCAAAGGAGACAAAGAAGCAGCAGCCAAAAACATGATAGGAAAAGAAAAGTATGAGGTCAAGGAAGCCATAGAAAGTGAGTGTTTCAAAAAGGATCAATGGCCAACTGTATTAGATGCCTTAGAAATGGCAAAAAATCATAAATCTAATAGGAGATACCAATAGGTAAGGAGGTAAATAATAATACAAAGCAGTATTAAGAGAAATAGGACCATGGGGGCCTATGTTTATTCATTTAATACATACTTACGGAGCAGGCAGTATAATCAGTATTTGGAGCATAATAGTAAAAAGACAAAAAATGTACCTGCCCTGATGAATTTAACAGTCTAATCAGATTTAGAATAAAATAATTAGGCAGAGCATAAGTGCAATAATAGGTTATTTGACTTCTGAAGAATTAGAAAGAGTTTTTTTTATAATAAGGGGACAGAGGGCTGAGGCAGAGACTAAGGCATTCCTAATAAAAGGAACAACTATTCCCCCAAGCACTGAGTCATGAAAGAGCCCAGTGTTCTGGTGAACAGAGATATATTCAATACTGAGAGAGTTGTAACATGAAGAGCAAAGAAATATATGTGTAAATTTGCATGTTGAAGCTACATTACAAAAGAATTTCCATGCCAAACTAAGAAATTTGCATTTTTCAATATCAATTGTGCCCCAAAGTTTTTCAACAGGAATGAAATAGTCAATTTTGTGTTATTGAAACATCGTTGACAGTAAGCTGGAGGATAGGTTGGAGTGAATAGAAATTACTAACAGGCACACCTATTAAGATTCTGTTGCAGTAATCCAAAAGAGAGGTAATGAAAGCTTTACTGAACTGGTTGCAAAAGGATATAGAAGGAAGGACCAACCAGAGCAACATTTCTTATACAGAATTGTTGCATTTTATTCCCCAAAAAAGTAGGAGGCAGAAAAATGGAGTCGAGAAACAGAAGTCAATAAAACAATAAAATTAGGCAAATGAGATGCTTTTATTGAAGAACACAGGAGACTGAAATGGTCTGGATGTTTAAGAATGCAATTGGGGTGAGATAATATTTTGAAACAATAATCATGCTTCTCTCCAGCATTCATGCCACAGGGAGGGCATTCTACACTACCCCCCTCACAGTTGGATTGTTACAGCAAAAATGCAAAGAAGAAAAGGGAGAGTACATGTTAGCTTCTTACTCCAAAACAGAACTTGGAAATACACAGTACAAAGTTTTTGATGGAAATCTTTTAAAATTGTGAGATCTTGATTTTGCAGATCAAAAGCCCTATGAAGGACATCAATTTTAAGCTTTAATTAATAAAACAGAAAAATCTGAGCTTAGTCAGAGCCAACCTTTTCCACCTATCGGAGAGAAACTAAACTTTCCTTGGGCTGGGGAAGAAGAAAAGAGTCAGAGAAGAAACTAATATTTATATACTAATATGACAAGAAATAAATATTTATATTTACATGAGACTCCAAGAAGTAGAGCCCTGTCTCTGCCTTTGATTAAAATGTTTGAGTGGGTGGGCGAGGGTGAAGTAATGACAATAAATCACCCAGATTGGGGATTCAAGAGCAGCGAAGACCGAAAGACCTATGCCAGCTTGGCTCAGCTTTAACAGAGTACAACGAAGCCATCAATCTCCCATGTCTCCAAATTGGCATGAAAGAGCATCAGAAAATTTCCATGTCTACATTGGGAAGGTCTCAGCAGTAAATGACAAAGGACCAAGAGATTCATTTTGTGTTATAAATGACTGGAGTGTGACCTATCTGGGTGTGTAGTGGAGACCAGATAGAAATACACCCATCTCAGCAGATGCCCCCCAGGACAAATTCTGACGACCAGGAACCAACATGAGTGAGGCTGCAAAGCAAGCATCAGCAAGTACGGGTGTAAACCAGGCAAAGCCCTACCTTTCCCTACCACCCACCATGCCCATTTATGCCTCTGGAACTTAAATGCAATCTCAGAAAGAAGTGGCAGAGGGAGAGATTCTGAACCAAAGGAAACTAATCTGAAATTTTCTGCCATGAAACAGTGGTTTGGTTATAGAAAAATAAGAATATATTTTTGCTTGTAGAATTTCAGTAAGTGATGGAAATGTAGATCTAAAACTAAGAAGAAAAGGCTGGACCAGAGATCCCAGTTTGGGGACCATTAGCAGGCAGATGATAAACTGAAGCCATAGGAGTCAATGAGATAAAGAGTAAGGAGGACAGAGCCCTCAGTGCTGTAGCATTCAGGGGACAAGCAGAGAAGGATATAAAAATAGAGGCAAAACCCCCTTTTACTGCCCATTCCATTCAGAGATAAACAGAAAAGAGTACTGGTAGAAGAGAGAACAAAAAGTCCAAGGTCAACAGAATAAAAACTTACTTGGGATGCATGTTCCATACAGGCAGGCTACTAGTTGACCTGATCAACAGAGTTTCATGGGAACTATAAAGACAGAAGCCAGATTCAATACGTTCAGAAGAGAATGGGGAATTTGACAAACTATAGACAGCAGGTACAGGCTGTGTTTTTAGGGAAATGGTATAGAAAGGAAGGAGAGAGACAGGGGAGAACTTTGAAGATGATATTCAGTCTCAGGAATGGTTTGAGTTTTTAGTCAGTCTTTATTTCCATTCTGAAGGTTTGTTTTCATTTTGTTTTAGGGGTGAGGAAAGGAAGTATTATTGAAGATGAAAAGGGAGAGGAAAAACAGATAGAAAGGGATGATGAGTGATTTATGAGAGTAGCTGCGAGACTGTCAGTGCCAAGTAAGAGATGTGGCCTTGGAATGGGACATTAGGAAGGAACAAGTGAGTGAAATCAAAATGAATACTGAAATAAGGAGAGAAAAACTGAATTCATTGAATTCCATTGTATTTTCCCCAGGAAGATGGCAATGAGTAGTCAGCTGGGGGTGAAGAGGACAGAATGAAAGGAGTAGTGTCCAGAAACTTGATAATCCTGGCATAAACAGGAATGGATAAAGCACTGCTGAGCTGTTCTGAGGACCTTGCTGAAAGTGAAACCCTAAAACCTTAGTGTCAACACAGTATTTTCCACAAGAAAATTGATGGATCACTACGAATACAAAGAAAACTAAGACACAGGTTGCTCCGTTGGAGTAAACAAGTAAATAAACAATTGGAGTTAAATGTGATAATTCCTTTACAAGAGGGGTACATGACATGCTATGTATGTAACAACTAGCTGTGTTTGTTCAGGAAGACTTCACAGAGGACGTGCCATTATATTTAGGATTTGAGGAGGAAGTTTCATAAGGGAACAAGGGAAGGAGGATTTCTAATTAAAAATATGTACCAACATATGGAAGTCATAAAAGATGTTGGTAATTTCAGAATATGGTGTAAATTTGACATGATTTAGAATGGGGTGAGGAGAAGGGATGATTAGAGACTGTTCCTCTAGAAGGGTAAAACTAGTGACCGCAATAAATTACTTCTAAAGTTCCTTATAGTTTTTCTTCAATGATTTTGTTGTTTTATTATGTAGGAGAGTCATAGGAAAGGAGGATTCAGGGCTATCATGAAATAGTATGTTTTTGAGGCTTAATAGTAGGACATGTTCAAAGGGAGAGGTAGAAAGGATACTCTACTATCATGTTGCACATAGCCAATTAATTCTTCAGGATCAATAGCTACAGAGATATAGATAGCGGATGATGGAGAGAGAAAGTGAGAGGGAGAGATTGATAGATATTGTATCTCTCTTGAAACTTCTGTGATTTCTTGGTTTTCTCTTTGGAAATCATACTTAAGACCATATTGCAGAGTCATCAGATGAAAAGAAAAAGGAAATGTTTCCTTTGGCTACAAATGGGGAGATATTTATGTTGATCCAGAAAAGACTAATTTGTGGATAGCGGCACACCAGATAGCAGCAAGTGGTTTGTGCAACAATTATAGTTTGATAATCACAATGTACTAAGTGATGCTCTTTCCATAGTGCATCATTGGAGTGATCGAATGAAAGAAACACCATGTCTAGGAAGAGTGCAGTGGATTTCAGCCCTATAGATCTAGAAATATAAAATACTCAAGAAAAGAGTATTTTGAACCACTTTTGTTAACCTGTCTAACAAAGAGTCTTCACTGTCTGGAAATTGCACTGTAATCCTAATCTGACCGATCTCTTTTACAACAACAGATGATTTTGCTCTGTTCTATTCAGAACAAGTAAAAATTGCCACCTCTACATTTGCTTTCATTTATTTTTACTTCAGAAATATGAACAAATTTCCTAAATCACCAGATTTATAAAAATAAAACTGGCTAATCTCAGATCCTCTCATGCTTTCTTAGGATTCCTAGCTTTTTTTTTAATTTTCCTTGCCAAATGCAGAATTTATTTTAATAGTCTACTAGTTACTATTGTTGTATTAAAAAAAACCTCCAAAACTAAGCAGCTGAAAACAACCATTTTATTTAGCTCAACAAGGACTCAGGATCAGAAATTTAGGAAGGATACAGAATGGCTGGCTCTCTTCTGCTCTACAATATCTGGGCATCAGCTTGGAGATAACTTAATGACTAGGCATATCTAGGGAGCTTGGGGCTGGTGTCAGCTAATGGTGTCTTCACTCCCTCATCTGAGACTTGAGTTGCAGCTACTGACAGGAGCATATACACATGGCCTCTCCTTGTGGCCTGGGCTTCCTCACAACTTGGCCATCTTGGTGCACTCACACTTCTTACAGGTGAACATGGAAAAAGCTCCAGCTTCTTTTATGACCTGGCCTCCAAAATCACACAGCATCATTTCCACCGAATTTTTTAGTTGTGAATGAGTCCCTAAGGCCAGCCTCATGTTTCCATGAGAGGAAAGTCAAGGAATTTACAGATATGTTTTAAAACCACCACAAAGAAGTAAAGAATTAAGCCTGTCCTCTCATAATTGTTCAATTGGAATAAAGTTTCAGTTATACTAGATAAATAAGTTCTGCAGCTCTGTTGGTCAACATAGTGATATGATAGTTAACAATAGGATATCATACATTTCAAAATTTGTTAAGAGGGTAGATCTCATATTAAATGTTCTTTTTTTTCAAGTTTTTATTTGTTTTCTTGAGAGAGAGAGTGCAAGTGGGGTGGGGCAGAGACAGAAGGAGAGAGAGAATCCCAAGCAGGCTCCACAATGTCACCACAGAGCTTGACACGGGGTTCAAACTCACAAACTGCAAGATCATGACCTGAGCCAAAATCAAGAGTTGGATGCTTATTTGACTGAGCCACCCAGGTGCCCCTCATGTTAAACACACACACACACACACACACACACACACACACACACACACAAATAACAAAGGCACACATGGAACTTTGGGAGGTGTTGGGAGGTATATTAGCTTGATGTGGTAAGGGTTACACAAGTGTTTGCATATATCCAAACTCATCAAATTGTATGCATCAAATATGTATACAATTAAATGTATACATTAAAGATAATTTTAAAAAATAAGAATGAGTTCACAATTTAAACCAGATTTTTCAAAGTAAGGAAATATATCTACTGTACAAAGAAATTCAAACTTTTTCAAGGCAATGTGGGCTTTACATATCAAATTCTTATTTGTTCTAAATTAATAGGTACTGGTGTTCTGAATTTACCTGTGTCCATTAAAAATTTTTAGAGAATTCAAACCTAATAAAATGTACTCAGTCCTGCATATAATATGAAATCCCCTACCATCATTGTTGAAATATTTTCTGAGAACAACATCCATAAGGTCATTTAGAGTCACTTATATAAAAGTTCATGTTAAAATTCCTTTAAGAATTCAGTATCGGGGCACCTGGGTAGCTCAGTCGGTTGAGCGTCCGACTTCGGCTCAGGTCACGATCTCACAGTCCGTGAGTTCGAGCCCTGCGTTGGGACTCTGTGCTGACAGCTCAGAGCCTGGAGCCTGTTTCAGATTCTGTGTCTCCCTCTTTCTCTCTCCTTCCCCGCTCATGCTCTGTCTCTCTCTTCTCAAAAATAAATAAACATTAAAAAAAGAATTCAGTATCAAGGGGGGCCCCTGGGTGGCTCAGTTGGGTAAGCATAGACTCTTGGTTTCAGCTCAAGTCAGGATCTCACAGTTGATGAGTTCCAGCCCTACAGTGGGCTCCACGCTGACAGCACAAAGCGTGCCTGGGATTCTCTCTTCCCTCTCTCTCTGCCTCTCAAAATAAATAAACTTAAAAAAAAAAAAAAAAAGAATTCAGTATCAAGGGAAAGACTGTATGCCTTTTTGATAAGGGTAGTAAAACTGTTTTTCATTGACAGTTTGGAATCTCAGAGCCAATTTTTACTCTCCAGTACAAGATTTATATTCATGCATTAAAACTTAGCATATCAACTTCCTTCATTTTACCTTTCTCTGATTTTTCTGATTTCCATCTATCCCTACTTTATTAGCTTTACAGTTTATGTCCTATTTTCTAAAATATATCAAATCCTTTTAGAAAAGCAACAGAGTATACTAAAATGGAAATAAAGAAATTCTTAACATTAAGGTTCCTCTGAATATAATGTAACCTTCCTTTAATAATACCAAAGATTTTAACATCATAAATACCTTGGGATCAATGTGATTAACATCTATATTTTTTTAAGTAAATCAAAAAGCTAGAAAGGACTAGGTGCTTCATTTTAAAATATCTTTATAGCTATTCTGTTTTCTATCTGTTTTTCTCATAAAAACAACTGGAAGGCTGGAAATCTGATTTCTAGGAGTTCCTCTCTACCACTCAACAGAGGACTGATCCGTTGACTTCTCTGCACCTTAGTTATTCCATGTGCAAAGGTAGAGACTGGAGGAGAAAATTGGGCATTTTTGACCTTTTAAAACTTTTGGATTTCGGGTAAGTGAGATTTGGATACGATGGAGGGATGGGAGGCATTTATTTATATCTGGTAAGTTTTTATCCATATGTTTAGTACCCACAATTCATACTTCGAGGTATTAAAATAGGGTTAGATTTTCAAATTACAAAGAAATAATCATGGTTAAAAATATACTTTGTGCATTATAATTTTTAGAATCCAAATTCACTGTTACTAGTGCCTAGTAGAAAATGCAAGAATTACATTTCCTCGTTTAAAGTTATATTATATACAAACATATCAAATATCTTCATAAACTCATTTTGTTTACAATTGAAAGATGGGATTAAAAACCTCAAGGTGAATATAAAAACTTTTAGTATTTTAAAATAAATGTTGGAGTTCCTTTAACACTAAACCAAGTTAACTGATATACTTTTTATAATTTTTATGTCACTCAGCAATATGAAATGTATCTTTTTTTGTCTTATGTGTATACTATAGTTATATGTATTCTATTTAGGTATATATTTCCATCTTTATTCTCTTGGATATGTAGTAGAAAAGGAATAGTTATATTCTTATTTTAAGCAGAGCCCTTGTCTAATTAAACTGTACATATTAACTCATTTAGTATTTTAGCATTTATATACATTAGTGCCCTAATGTTCCCTAATGTTCTCTTGATCCTGAAGTGTTACAGTGAGAAAGAGACTAAACATCATGAGCAATTATGAATCCAAGATCCATTTCACTGTAGAAGCACTGAGCAAACAGATCCACCAATTTTGATCTCACCAGTCATATTCATGTCAGAATTTTAGGAAACAAGGATGGTAACTTGTTTATTGGCTTTCAAAGCAAAAGTCTTCCATTACCACCAAAGAGATTTGTAGTATAAGATTAAATGGATAAGAGCACAAGATCTGATTGGACACATACAGGCCTGGTGTGAATCCTGGCTCTGCCTCTAGACAGAGTGGGTGGCCATGGTCCTGATGTTTAATCTCTGTCATTTCAGTTTTGCACAGTGAAATTAAAGAATAAATTCTGCTTCATAGGGTGGTTTTGAGGAACAAATGAAAAAATTTATGAAAGTGTTTAGAACCATGCTTGGCATATAGGATTGTATCCCATAAAGAATTTCCATAGATATTGATAAATATAGCATAAAACTGTTAAATTGTTTTCTGCTCTCCATCTCCATATCACATGTAGAAAAAATTATGTGCATGCTATTATGTGATAAAATATCATTTAATATCTCCAGGAATGAGATTGAGAATATATGTTACTTAATTTACATAGACCCTAAAAGTCTTAAAAAGAAAAGAAATACCACAGCAGCTTTCACTCTCGGCTCACTCTTTTCTCTTAAACCATCTTACAGAGGATATCTCTGAAATCTAGTGGCCCTTTGGTAGCACTCTAGTTGCAAATAAGTAATATAAACCATTGCCCACTCAAAATTTGCAGCAGCCATAACATAAAATACCAGCACCTTGACAGTTTGGGCTGCAGTGGCCAATTACTCCTTGAAATTTTGAAGCAAGCTCAGCTGACCCTCAGGGTAAGAACTGACTAAATCCTATGGTTTCAGGATCAACATGGAAGGGGCCCAACCCCGAAGATTATCCGCTCAGTTCCTACTGTGCATGGATGTCTAAAATTCTCTTAACAAGAAACAAGATTATTGCTTTCATAATTAGTGATAAAGCTTAAGTACCTTGAGAGAACTATTATTTATTGAGCATGTACCATGTGGCAGAGACTTCTCTGCTTTCCATTTCATTAACTCATTTAACCAAAACTACAAATCCTTGCCGTAGAAACTGCTATTATTTCATTTTACACACAAGGAAACTGAGGCACGGGGAGGTTAAGTTACAAGCACATCATTGTAATACTGTAGGTGGTGGATACAGGATTTGAATCCAAGCGGTCTGGCTCTTGAATCTCTGTTTTTAATTACTATGCAAAATTAGGGGCAAAAGATTAACACAGAGTTGTTGTTGTTGTTGTTGTTTTTCTAAGATTTTACTGATGGACAGGAGGGAAGACACTGAGAAGAGAGGGAAGAGACACAAATGGCTCAACAAAGAGTAGCAAATGCCAAAGAAGGGAGAAAATGACCGAGTAAAAATTGGCAAGCAAACACCTCAGGGGGTTCAGTTTTGTCAAGGTACTATCCTAGGGACTTCTTGGAGTCATTTTGGTAGACTTCTTCCATTCCCCAGGGACTTATTCATGAAGGCAGATGTCTGGAAGACACCACCTGGAATCTTTCCTCAAGGTTTCATCCCCATCAGCACTGAGCTAGTGCTATACTTAAAACTGTATTTTGAAGTATAAGCTAACTAACAGCATCCTTTACTGATAATTTATTAGCCTATAACACAATCCATTTTAAGAAAGCACCTATAACAAAGTATAATCAATTTTTATAAATTTTCTGTTATCACTGCTAAAGACTGGTTAGACCTAATTAACATTTATTATACTCTGACATCTTCACACATGTAAATTTTAAGTGCTACCCAAATGTTCTATTTTTTTTTTCCTAAGGTAAATGCCAGGTTGTTGAAAAATGCTTTATTAGAAATAAGCTATGCATGAAATTAAAGAACACTCTATTTTCATTTCAGCAAATAAGAGCTATTTAAAGCTGAACTCTGATGGGCAGCATAGCTTTCCTTAGTGGCTTAGAAACCTTAGAGTTATATAAACCAATATCAGAAACTTGCCAGGCTACATTTCCTATGACCCAAGAAACTTCTTAGAAAACAGAGAAGGTTATCAGGAACGACACAGGAGTCAACTACATCCTTGGCAGGTGTTTAATCCTAGTAAAGATAACACAGGTCATGTTGGTCTTATACCCTGATATGAGCCAGTGTTGAGAAAATCTTATTATTACTCTTCACTGATAATATTTTCTATGATCAGATGAGGTGACCAAAAATATAAAGATAGAGTATTAACTGTCCCACCAAATTTGCCAATTTTGGGTTCACTAATCAGTGACTGATCCCTTGAGTCTCAGAGAATGGTAAGTGTGATGCAAGATCCATGGGCTACATTCCCATCTGGGTCAACTTTCTTACTTCCCAAATTTACATTGGGCTGAAACACTAACCAAACCATTTTGAAATATTTTCCTTTAATGACAACAAAAGTTACTGTTGTTGTAACTGTTTCTTGATGATTCCATCTTACACATGTCATAATAACTCACAATCAGTGAAGTGACATTATGGTGATATGACATGAGCATTATTTCTTATTAATGCATTCATTCAACAATTACCTAACTGATGCAAAGCACAGTTCTAAAGTACTTACAGAAGTGAGCAGGATAAAGTCCCTGGATTCATGAGTTTTATATTCTAGGAGAAGGCAGACAGTAATCATATATACATAAACAATAAAACTTCAGAGGGAACAAAATAAGGTCATAAGAAAATGTTGAATGTTGCTGATACTTTAAGTAGGGTTGTCAAAGAGTCCTCTCTAAGGAGCTGACAATTCAACTGAGAACTAAATGGTGAAATAAAGTCTGACACATCAGAGAAAAGAAGGTTCCAGGCATGGAAAACTGCAGTTGCAAAGGCTCTGAGAAGCGTACGTGCCTTGCCTGTCAGGAGCAGTGACAAGGACAGTGCAGCTGACACAGAATGAGAGAAGCAAAGATCCATTTGAAATGCTTCCTCCATTGTGTAGAGCTTTGAAGGACATATAATGAATTAGGGATTGTGTCCCAATTTCAATAGGAAGACTTAGGAGGGTTTTACAAAAAGGAATAATAGGACTTGACAAACATTTAAGAAAATACCTTTGGCTGCTGATTGGAGAATGGCCTTGAGGTTTGGGGATGGGAACAACTGTGGCAGTTGAAAGATCTGTTTAGGAAACTTTTGATGTAGTAAAAGTGAGGGAGGATGTTGACTTCACCAGTGCAGTAAAGATGTTGAGAAGCAATCAGATTTGGGAAGTCACTGGAGACAGCACCAAGACGACTTCTAGATGGATTATAAATGGGATGTAAGAGAAACTGCATCATACAGTGTTAGCAGCTGCCCTAGGCTATAAAGTTCTCACTGCGCTACTTATAGCAATGAAAAAAAAAAAAGAAAAGGAAAGAAAAAATTTGACTTCTAGAAGAAGAAGGGGAAGAGGAAGGGAGAAGGAAGCAGCAGGAGGAGAGGGAGGAGGAGGAGAAGGAGAAGAAGAAAGTCCATAACCATGGGTATAATAGAGAAATGTAGTGGTGTGAGTTTTCTCTTTGTTCTGTATTGCAAAAAAAAAAAAAAAAAAAAAAAAAAAAAAAAAGAAAGAAAAAAATGTAGGTTAATCTGTTTAAGAGAGCTTTCAAACTTTTCTGAAATGAAATATACTGGAAGTTTTCATCTGCTTCACTCCTATGGCATTAAATGAAAATGCAAAACTCTCAGAACATATGTGGGAACATATTGGATTCTCAATGTCTAACTCTTCACTGGTTTCATCATAAAACCAATCTCTAGATTCTTGGCCAATTAAAATGTTCTATCTTCATTTTCTCCCGAGCCTTTTGCTCTATCAGTTGAATTCCTATTCTTTGTACACAATGCGTACAACTGTTAAAAATGGATTTTAAAATTGGCCATTTTCAGGGAAGCATTTGATTTACATCAAGGTATGAGAAGGTCAAAGCTTGTCAAACATGCCAACTACTACTAATATTATATTGATTCCAGTGAAAATCATTTTCAACTGTTCTAAACATATATCTTATTGTGTATTCCAAATTCAAACAGACCAGCTCAGAGCAGGGTACCATCAACCTGGTCCCCAACAGAATTTCTTTCATGTAATTGTACTTTGCTGTATGGCCATCAATCCACATTGAAGGTTATTAAAAGAAACAGTTCTCTGAAATTCATAGTTACATTCATTTTCAGGATTTGTAAAAAAGTTTCTTTATTACATCACAAACTGTCCTTTTATGAAGTTCTTCCCCAGAGATAATCCTGTCTGACCAGAATATTAAAATTGGCTGCTAATTGCACTTTTGCAAAATAAATGATTTTTTTTCTTACAATTGCTATGAAGGCTGTGACTCAATTTTCCTTTTTGTACAAGTTGTTTTAAAAAATTCCAAGATATTTTGGGTTACATAGAAAATACTTAAATAGGTCATTACAGAATGCATGTTGATATTTTTTCTGTTTTCCTTTTTTTCTCCCCCTAGGTTTTATAGATTCCCTGTTATGTTTATTTTATGTAACTTTATGTAAACTTCCGGAAAAAATTCAAGATTGGACAAACTACTTAGCCCTTCTGGATTTCAGTTTCCTCATTCTAAAACTTGAAAACTGGATTACAAGATTCTTTCCTTCTGTAATTGTGAATATTCAGAAGATGAAATATGTACTTCAGTTCCAGAGATAGGGAAAAAATTTTAGTACTCCTCAAATCCCAATACAGAAGCAGCTGCTTACTCTGCCTACATATAAAACCAGCACTGCCTTCAGGAAATGGAAAATCCAATTCCTTATCCTATCCTGTTAAGATGCAAAGTCACACTCATTAGGCCTATACACTTCAAGCAACATCTTTGAGTTCTTAAGAACACATGGGGTTATTTCTGGTGGCTATAGCTCTCTGGCAGTTATAAACTACACTAAATAGGTCAGTTTATAATTGAACCCCCAAAATGGATAAAGAAACAATTTTTTTTATCTGTCATCAATTTCAGGCGAGTATTTTATTTTGGCTTGAAGTATTGTCAATTACCTCTGCGCTCTCCTTTGTGAATCCAGAAAATCATAAAGTGAAATTGCTCCCCAGACCAGATACTGGCTCTCATCACGCCAAGCTAATACAAACACAAAAACAAACAAACAGGAGATGTAAATGAGCAAAAATCTGAAGGCAGTGCCACTCTGTAAATCAACAAGGAGTTACAAAGTAATGCAGTATTTTTTAAAACTACTTTATGCTGTGCCTATGCCAAGAGCATGAATCGCGACTGGCTCAAAGCACTAACTCTATTTCACTATCATATATCTTCCACTTGGGATTTTTAAAGTGATTTGCAGACTGAAAAACATGGGGGATGATGGCTTTTGGGTCTCCCATAGTACTGCAGTCAGCGTGGGAACTGAAAACTGCAGGCTGACTGCCTCAAGGAGTGTGTCTTCTGCTCCATGGTCTTGTCTGGAGACTAATTATTGTTTTAGACATCCCTAGGCTTTCCCGTGCACCTTGTATGAGAAGAACCTATTAAATTTTATGCCTTGGGATTTCTGCCCAACTTGTGAACTCTGCCATTAAACTAAATCTTTTCTCTACCTGTTTTGTCCCTGCCTCCTTCCAAGAAAAGAGTTTACATCAAAGTAAATGCCACAGTGACCAGTAAAAGATTAAAAAAAAAAACAAAAACAAAAACTATTCTTTTCCTTCGGATATCAATAAGATAGACATGCAAATTTTCAATTCTTGTTCCATATTCTTTATTTGCCATCTTTCTTGCTGATTTTCCCATATTCAAGCCCGATGTTTTCAGTTCTTTCAAAGCAAGAGCAATGCCAAGTAACACACTGAAAAACTCCAACACAGATGCCTAATCATTGACTCTACTCTAATTTCTTTTGATTGCACTCTTTTGGTTAGATTCCCATGTAGAAACCAATATAGAAAAGATTGTCCATATTTTAGAAGGCCTGTAAATGTGAGCAGATTGTGTATATGTGCATGTGTGTGTGCATATACATGTGCATGTGTGTGGATAAAACAGCTCATTAATCCTGACTTCCAGAACTGCTCCTATTTTCAAGTTGGATTGATAATAAAGTTTCCCATCCATTCTTTCTACATGAGAACCTAGAGAGGGAAAAAAACCTTAGGAAAAACCTAGGCTCAAGTAAACTAAATTCAGGGAGGTTGTTTTTAACTATCCCCATCTGAAACTGCAGAGTTTCTATCACACAGAATATTCTACAACTTAGAACAGTGATACTTTATATCACTAATATATATGTAATTAATAATAAAGTGTAAGATTAAGAAATTGATCAAACCATTATTACTGTAAATAACCCAGGCTTCTGAACAACTGAACATTCATTAAGCTTATAAAATGTGCCCAAAAGAACTCTACTTGGGAACTTGCATCACTCTTACTTCCTAAATTTGAGATAATTTGGAGATAGAGAACAAAGTATTTTAAATTGCAGATCACACAGTTTTCTCACCCAAGGTGACTGGAAGATTCCTATTTTCTTCCATTTTACCGTCCTTCTAGAAAACTAAACTTTCAAGATTTATATTTTAACTTCACTGAGTAACAATTGTTTTTTTAAATCTCCCTTAGAAATCAGGGGCAGCTGGATGGCTCAGTTAAGAGTCAAGGGTCCAATTCTTGATTTCCACTCAGATCATAATCTCATGGGTTCACGAGATTGAGCCCTGCATGGGGTTTTGTGCTGAAAGTGTGAAGCCTGCTTGAGATTCTCTTTCCCTCTCTCTCTCTCTCTCAAAATAAATAAATGATCTTTAAAAACAAAAATTTAAAAATATATAAATTTATCTTGGTAATCAAATACCTGTGTTGAATCCTGAATCAGGATCAAGAAGGAGATTTTATTTTTTTAAATACAGATTTATAGGGTTGCCTGAGTGGTTCAGTTGGTTAAACGTCCAACTTCGACTCAGGTCATGATCTCCAAATTCAGCTCAGGTCATGATCTTGCAGTTTGTGAGTTTGAGCCCCACGTCGGGCTCTGTGCTGACACCTCAGAGCCTGGAGCCTGCTTTGGATTCTGTGTCTCCCTCTCTCTGCCCCTCCCTCACTTGCTCTCTCTCTCTCTCAAAAATAAATAAGCATTGGGGCGCCTGGGTGGCTCGGTCGGTTAAGCATCCGACTTCAGCTCAGGTCATGATCTCACGGTCCGTGGGTTCGAGCCCCGCGTCGGGCTCTGTGCTGACAGCTCAGAGCCTGGAGCCTGTTTCAGATTCTGTGTCTCTCTCTCTCTGTGACCCTCCCCCGTTCATGCTCTGTCTCTCTCTGTCTCAAAAATAAATAAACGTTAAAAAAAAAATCAAAAAAAAATAAATAAATAAATAAGCATTAAAAATTTTTTTAAAAAAATACAGATTTATAAAACTAACTCCAAGAAATATGATCCAGTAGGTCTGAGAAGAGTGCAGAAATCTGTTTTGTTCTGTTAATTACATATTTTATAATACATTAGGCTAATTACATAATAAATATATAATACTATATTATACATTAATTTTTACATTCTATATATTAATATATATTAATATCAGATACAGTAAACTTTAAGATAAAGAATATTAGCTGAGGTAAGATGTTCATAATGATATAATAACGACAAAGGGTTAATTCATATCAAAACCTTAACAATCATAAATATGTATATACCTCATAAGAGCTTCAAAATACATGAAGCAAAAATGACAGAATTAAAGAGAGAAATACATGAAGCTATGTAATTGGCAGTTGTAACACCTTTCTCTCACCAACTACTAGAACTAATGTTAAACATTCAGCAAAGAAGTGCTGAACAACACTATGAACCATCTTCATTTAATTGACATTTATAAAACATCACATCCAACAACTGCAGAATACATTTTCTTTTCAAGGGCACATGGTATGTTCAACATAATAGAAAATACTCTAGGACAAAAACAAGTGTCAATAAACTTAAAAGAACTGAAATCAAGCAGCATATGTTTGTTCTCTGACCAAAACAGGATTAATTTAAAAATAAATAACAATAAGACATCTAGAAAAACCCACTACTTTGGAGGGAAAACATAATTTGAAATAAGCCAAGGGTCAAAGAAGAAATTACAAGTAAAATTAGAAAACATTTCAAACTGTATAATAAAAAGACTAATATTAAAATTTAAAGGAAGAGCTAGAGTAGTATTTACAGAAAAATGTATCTCTTAATGCTGATATTAGAAACTAAGTAGAAAGGTGTAGAATCAATAACATTAAATTCCATCTTAAAAAGCTAGAAAAATAAGTATAAACAAAACCCAAACTAAGCAAAAACAATGAACCAGAAAATAGGCAAATAGGGAAAATTTACAAAGGCAAAACTTTACTCTTTGAAAAGATCAACAAAACTGATAAATCCCTAGGAATAATGAAAAGAAAAAAGGAAGAACACAAACTTTGTGCACAAACTTTGTTTATGCATGACTGAGGAGACCATAGATTTGCATGGTAAGGAATCAACATAAGAACTTTGCTAATATAATATGTCCACTTTTTTTTTTTTTTGATACATCAATTAACTCTTCATATTCATTTCTGAATAAGAAGCACTCTGGTAGGGGCGCCTGGGTGGCTCAGTCGGTTAAGCATCTGACTTTGGCTCATGTCATGATCTCACCCTTCATGAGTTCAAGCCCCACATCAGGCTCTGTGCTGACAGCTCAGAGTCTGGAGCCTGCTTCAGATTCCGTCTCTCCCTCTCTCTCTGCTCATCCCCCTCTCACGCTCTTCTGTGTCTCTATCTCTCAAGAATAAATGAACATAAAAAAATTGTTTAAAAAAAAAAGAAGCACTCTGGTTGTAACTTAAAGTAAAGTTACCTCATAAGCCTCAAATTTGTGAAATTCTATCAGGCAGTTGAAATATAAGCATATTTATGTTTGCATGAGAGAACGGCTCCAACGATTAAATGATGGTGACAGCTATTAATTTTATGTACAAAATAATTATTAAGAACTTCCAAATAGTTAAATTGTGAAATAGACTGACAGTTAGTACAAATATTAAGAGTTCATTATCCAGACAACTTTAAAAATAAGCATGTCATTTTGAGCCTAAAAATATGCATGGAAATACAAAGAAGAAAAACAGAGATTAGATCATACCTAAATCTAATATTTGTAGAAAATTATGTGGTGTGCTACTATCTTTAACACTAAACAAAATAACACATTGAACTCAATTGATAGTTGTTTAGTTGATTAGTTGTTTAATTCAATTTATGCTCCAAGTATTCTAAGAAAAACTCCTATTAGAGAATTTTTCACATCTTTTGAGATAAAATTCAAAGTAGATTGCCCCCTCAAAATTTTCTAGACAGAAAAAACCTTCCAAAATCATGCATGAGAGTAATCATAATAAATCCCTTAAATCACACATAATAATGAATATAAGGGGTGTGAAATAGAAAGAAATTAAGGCACTCCAAATATCTTCATTAATTAAACTTCAGAACAACAGACTTTAGCAAAATGTTGTAAAAAAAAGGCATTCCTGCCCCTGTCACCTCACCCCCACCCCTGCCCCCTCCCCACCCCACCCACCAGCCAATAAAAGGCATTCCTGGAAGTTTTGAGTATAGGAAATCTCTATCAACATTTTACAAAAGCTGTTTAGAAGACTATTATAGATTGCCATTTATTTTCAGTAGGTAAAGATAAAAGTTTTTTATGACCTGCTAGCATTATAAATTCTGCTAGAAAATATGTTACTTCCCAGGTGGAGCTGATCAGGACAGCCTTCCTACCACCCTCAAACTACCAGCCCTAAAAATTTACAACATAGAAAAGGCAAGAGAAACAGAGAGAGAGAGGAGGAGCTAATCAGCAGCCCAGATTCTCTTTCCAAACCCCCTCCACTCCCAAGGGATACGGCTTTTAAAAGGACAGAGAGAGGCCAGGAGTGTTGCAATAATTGAAGGAAACAAGAGGTGGAGGAAAGTAGCTTTCCTCCAAAGTGGCCCTAAGGCCTTCTTTGTGCCAGGGCTTGCATTGGATACTGAGGATATGGAGAAGAATCAGGTGAGGTTTCTGCTCAGAAGGACCACACAATGTAGTGAAGAAGGTATTTCTCTCAACAGCCATCTATATACCCTCTGGCTTTACTTCACTTCTACTCCATCTTACACTTAGAGAGACTCCATTCTGCCCCAACCACAGCACTGTAATGGCTCTCACTGATCTGTATTAAACAAATCCAATAAGCATTGGTCTCCCCACTCTGTCCTCCTCTCCCAGCTCTGTGAAGCCACATTTTCTTGAATTTTCTTCTACTTCTCTGGCCATTCCTTTCTGTTTTCTCCTGCTCAGTGTTGGTGATTCTCAGGGCTCTTTCCTCCACCCTCTTGCTAGGTGGTATCAGTTCAACAAAGCTGCACTCACAGTATTTCCATATGTGGCCCAAAATGAGAGAATTATTCCAAGACCAAGAATGGAGGGACAATGTAAAGAGACTGGACTAGGTCCCTAAGTTAAACATTTACTGATTCTTCAAAATACACATACTCAATCAGATATCATTTATACTTGCTCAGACATTAGCCATTCTCATTTATTTTTTTTAAGTTTTTATTCATTTATTCTTTGTGTGATCTCTACACCCAACATGGGGCTTGAACTCATGAACCCAAGATCAAGCGTCACATGCTCTTCCAACCAAGTCAGCCAGGCACCCCAGCCATTCTCATTTATTATCAAGCATTACTCAGATTTTAATCAGTATTGTTTCTGTATTGAAATTTTAAAAAATCAGACTCCTATTACCCACCTGGATAGAGAAGGCCTCAGTAACAATTGTTCATTCTTATATGTGAATTAATTAACAAGTGAATTATTATGGTAACAACTCTTTAATTGGTTTAGGGAAACCATACAAGGTCTCTGTGACTGTGCATTTACCATCCATCTGCAAAATACATTTTATGTATATGTTGGGTCTTCAATTTCTAGTCTGATTAATCAGAGACAATTTTCCAGGAATCTGAAGTATCAGGGCTTCATGAACCCCCTTCCAAGGTAACTTCTAGGTAGTTAGATATGGGGTAGGGTAGACATGGCTCTGAGTTTACAGTACAACTGGGTCTACATATCAACGGAACTTACCTGAAAGTTTCCAATTTATGGAGAAGAGAGTGGGATGGCTTCTGCTAATAGGTCCTGAAGATCAGGCAGCACATATTACATCCCGGTGGCTTCTAGCTGAAAAGACCTGGGAAGAGGGCAGGAAGACAGAGTATATCATGGAAGGTTAGGAGGAACCCAGACTGAGGATATGGGATCAAGGGGAAGACAAAGAGGCCCTAGGTTGAAGGACTTCTCCCACTGTCTCTTTTCAGAGAAACCTGTAGAAGATAGACAGGGATGGGTCAGAAAAATTGGACAGATCCTTCAAGATCTTTAAGTTTGCTTCCTCATTTCATATATGGGGATACTGAGGCCAAAAAGGGGCAGGAAACTTCTTGAACCCAGATAGTTTGAAAAACAAAATAAATTTTTAAAGGTAGTCATGTTTTTAAACATTTTTTCTAAGTTATAATAAACTGTAATAAATATTTCTTGAATATTGAAATAATAATTTCTTAAAATAAGAAATAATGATTTATTGAAAATCATTAACAAAAATTGTGTGTAATGTCATTGACAATGTGACAAAAGTTGTGAGTGATTTAGAAATTACCCAAATAGATGTCTTGTTCATACTCTTTGATTGTAGTTCAGAAACTAATTATAATAGAGAATAATATAACAGAATTACTAGCTATATGCTGAAAAATGCTGGGCCACTTTGATCATTCTTCTTGAGTCAGACGCAAAAATCAAGACTTACAAGGGATTCTGGAATTGCCGTTCAAAACAGACAGAGAAATAGCTATCACATATTAAAATCTGCTTGAATAAAAGAAAGCCTTAACACTATATGTTGCAGATAAGAACACCAACATAGCAGGTCTTACTTAATAACAACTGGTTGTTTGCACAGAATGTTGTTCATAAACCAGATCAGGCAAACTATATGCCTTGAGATTACAACCATCTCTTAAATAACTGCTGCTAAAAAACATTCTCCCATCATTCTATCAGGAGAAAATACTAAGATCACATTGTAGATGCTAAAAGTTGGAATGCAGGCAGAAATTCAAACAAAATTTTGTTAGCTTCAAAGACAATCACATTGCTCCATTGCTGCATTTCTAATTTCAAGGTTTAAGGACAAATTTTCCCAAGACATAATGTGAAGCAGGAAGTGCCTAAAAATATATTTGAATAAAAACATATAAATAAAGCAACCATAAGCCTGCTTCCGAAATATTCAGAAACTGGTTCCCCCAATAATGCACAAAACTTCTGTGTACAGAACTGGATCACTTGGAACAGCAGCGACAGCACTGATCAAATCTGAGTCCAGCATTGAAGAGGAGTTAACCATTCATTATCAGTTATCATTAGAGAGGAAGAATGGCTTAATTACTTGGTGGCAATATCACAACCCAAAAGTATCCCATTCTGGAAGAACTGGTTGAAACTGACTTTGCCCCAACACCGACCTCAAATAAAAGTATCTACTATTGCAAACTGCACAGTATAATGAACTCAAGAAAAATCAATAGCTAACAGTGCTAAAAAGTTATAAACCCTGGATTGTAATATCAAACTTTCAAAATAGATCTAGTAAAAATTTTAGTAATGAAATTGTAATAATGGTAAACATTTTAAATAGAACATCAGATTTTCTCTGATCATCTTTGGCCAAAAGGCAAATTTGGGGTACCTCTAGCTATCAATTTCATATTTTTAATTACCCAATACTTTATTTTTTCAGTTGTTAAAAAATGTCATCCATCTCACTGTGGATTTCTGATCACGCAACTGAAATTGTTAGTGACAAATTGTACTGCTTTGAGAATTACTGGTTATGTATGCTCCTTCTTACATGATGGGTGGGAATGTTTATTTTGTGACAACCAAAAATACGTAACGTCTGCATTCATCCTAATTATCTGCAAAGAAATACCTAAAGCCAAGCCAGCATTGCCCAGTAAATTCTATTTTCCTCAACATACTCTACTCACCAGTCATTCTCAATACTTCCACTTCTGATCACCAAATGTGTGGATTTTTTCTCACACCAACCAATTTTCTAATTCTCTGCTGATACTAGACGGGTATTCTGCAATGTAACACAATTCTGACACTCTCTATCTGGAGGTAGCTTCAGATTGCACAGGTCAAGGTCTCAGACCCACAAGACTGCCCCTGTCCACTTCAGACAATTGCAAGTCCAGGTTTTCACCTGTGCTTCCTCCTAAGGTTCAATAATTTACTAGGATAGCTCAAGAAATCAGAAAAGCACTTTACTAACTATTAACCATTTATTATGAAGTTGAAACAACTCAGAAATAACCAGATGAAAGAGATGCTTAGGGCAAGGTATGGGGATTAGGGTAACTGAGTTTCCAAGCCCTCTCAGGGCACTCCACCTACCAGCACCTAAGAGTTTTCTGGAGGCTTCATTACATAGGCATGATTGCTTAAATGTTTGGCTGTTGATTACTTTGATCTTCATCCTCTCTTCTCTGTCAAGGAAGAGGAAACTGGCAGTGGCTGAAAGTTCCAACTGTCTAATCACATGGTTGGTTCCCAAGGCAATGAGCCCCCATTCCGAGGCTCCTGAGTAGCCTCCAACCATCTGTCTTCTTATTAACATACAAAAAGTCACTTAGCACTTCAGACATTCCAAAGGTTGTGCTCCAGGAAACACCTTAGCTGAAGACCAAAATACTGATGTCTTCTTAGATCACATTACACCTTAGCTTTTTAAAACTTATAACACTGTTGACTTTATATCTACGATTAACCCATTCTGCATGTGGAAACATAGGAAATTATGTTTGTCTAAATCTAATTGGCTCTAGACTTTACCCATATAAAGAAAGTTAACGTCAGAGGCCAAAGAATAATGGCTTTCAGGAAGGGATTTATTTGTGGGTAATGGTGTCATGGCCAAGTTAAGAAAAATAATTTCTTGTATTTATAAAATGGCCATAAATATTGAGGACTCAGAGGAACAAGCATTTCCCTCAAAAACTGGATTAAACTAATTGGATATTTATGCTTATATCAGAGTCTGACATTAAATTAAACTTACTATAGTTTCAAAAATCCCCTGTAACACACATTGCAAACATATAAATATTTTATATCACACATATGGTTAAAAGAAATCACAGATAAAACTTGTCCAAAAAAATATAAAATTTCTCTAGGACTTTTAGAAAAGTCTACCTAACTTTTAATGCTAAAGTAGGGTTTCTTTTGATTTTCCCTGAAATCTACTTAACAAAGGGAAAGAAAACTAGAAAACAGACTCAAAGGAACATATGCAGGGACATGAGGGTATTCTCTCTAAGTGATAAGTAAACTTTCATGATTCTAAAATGCTCTCAGTTTATCCTTACTGTAATGGGTGTAATTGTTCTAATTACCTCTAGTTTAAAATTGAACATCTTGCTGCATTTGACCTCAGTTGGACTGCCAACTATTTCAAAAGACTATTAAGAAAAATAAGCTTTTTAAATATTTTAATAGTTTCACATCTATTTAAATGATTAAGATAGAACAGACATGAGTCTTTAAACTAGACTCAGATTGGGGTGCCCGGGTGGCTCAGTCGGTTGAGCATCCGACTTTGGCTCAGGTCATGATCTCACAGTTCGTGAGTTTGAGCCCCACATCGGGCTCTGTGCTGACAGCTCAGAGCCTGGAGCCTGCTTCAGATTCTGTGTCTCCCTCTCTCTGCCCCTCCCCTGCTCATGCTCTGTCTCTCTCTGTCTCTCAATAGTAAATAAACGTTAAAAAAATAAAAAATAAATAAACTAGACTCAGATTGAAATTTCAAAGAGTGAACAATGCTTTCTTTTTCTAAATAAGCACGTGAAAATGGCAGAGTCCTTAAAATGGCTTCAGAACTAATAGATGTGGTTTTAGAACTTCAAAGAGGACCTCAGAATAAAAGTTCTACTTTTATATTTTAGTTTAGTTTAGTTATTTTTGCTGACAGAACAAGTGTGGGAGGCACATACAAAGATGACAGAAAGTGGACTACTGAAACTTCTGAAATGACTCTCCTATATAAAAAAGTCAGTTGAGTTTAAAATGGAAAAGTCATTAAGTCATGTGAAATTATGGTGACAGGCATATGGTTCATCAGCAAACCTCCCAGTCATGTGCATAAATATATTGCTGAGTTAGACTAAAATTCCTCTCAGCACAGATTCTGCCAGGACACCGAATGGTGAAGGACAGGTCACTGTGTCATGAAGTTAGGAAATGACCTCCCTTTTCAGGACTCTACTAAACCAGGACCCCAACCTACTCTGCCCTTGGGCTCTCAGTGACTTTGATCTGGCCTTCCACCACTCTGTTTTATGAAACAGCAAAGTCCCTCTTATTAATGGCTTACACTTGCTGATATGAGATTAACTACATTTTATTGCAAAAGAGCATTTACTTGATATGTATATGGTTTGCATTTTATCAGGATATTTATATTTTTCCCCTGTTGAAGTAATTTCAAGGCTTCAGCAATTGCTATATCTAATTTAATCCTCCTGTGATAACTATGGGAAGGACGGAATATGGAGGAAGATCACTGAGGTCTCCAAAATACATGAGTTCCTAATCACCTGGCTATTAGCGCTAAAGACCTATCAGGAGGTAAAAAGTGGGATTATCCTCCAATATCAATTCTCCCAAGACCTAGAGCTCTCTCTACTCTCCATCCAGACTCCCATCTCTTTCTGGAGAATTCTGCTCTCCTCCAACCACCCATTATCACCAACACATGCATATTTTCTTTTCTGGTCCATTTGACATTACTGTAGTTTAGTTAGCCTTTAATTATATTTTCTACCATAATCCCTCTATTATGGTGACTTGGAACACAGCCCTGTGCCTCTGATATTTGTAGTTCCCATTTAGTTCTGCCTTTCCGGGAGAGCCCCAGTTTAAAATATTCTGCCCTATTGTCCTCATAAATGCACTCATACTTATCAAACCATCTGTCCTTGATTTTAGTTTCTAAAATAATGCCTTGGCACTCTTGGTTGGAATTTGAAATGTTTTTTTTCTCATGGAAACATTATAAATGTTGGTAAGACTCCCAGGCAAGGCCCAAAGCTCATTTAGCCCATAGTTGAATATAATACAGATATCATTAATTATTAATGAATTATTTCTCAATTAATCCACAAGCCTGAATTAATTTCATGTGGACAAGGGGTTAGAGAGTATCTCAATATTATGGGCCAAGTGATGGGCTAACATCAAGGGACAGCAGGGCACTGACACAGAACAGGTAATATTCAAGAAATTACAAATAACTGTAATTAGTTGTATTGTATATATGTGAGTTAAACTTTTACAGATTGTAAGGAACAAAGATATAGCCAGCTCCTCTCAAATAATGAAAATTTAATATATAGATCACCAGAGATGTACACAAGAACAGGAAAGAATCGCAGGCTCAGGAGAGCTTAAGTCCTGGGGAAAATCCGAAGTGAACCTGAGAAGACAACAGCCTGGGAGTCTCTCGAGACACAGCAACAGCTGCAGGGATCTGGTGCTGTCTTCATGCCCTCTGCAGCACTGCTCCACTTTCAGGTGACTCAGCTGTTTTCAAGTTTGCTTCTTTGAACTTCTCTGATCACTACTTGGCTCATGCTATTTTGCACTAAAAATGCCCAAGTAAGAGATGTTATTGCTTTAGACAGTCTCTAGCTAATGCACTGACAGCCACATCAGGACTGCTATCCACTCAAGAGACAACTGCTTTGGAGAATCCCACCAGTTGTTAATCTAGTCAGTTGTGGTGACGGTGCTGAAGTAGGGTGGCCATAAATCCTGGTTTGTCCCAAACAGTTCCACCTTACACCTGTTATCCTGGTGTCATTAATGGCACCCTTTTCATTTTCAAAAGTGTTTGGTTTGTATTACATTTTATATGGTTACTCTCTGCAGAATCACACTGAACCAAAGCATGAGATTTGTAGGCTGGAAAATGCCTGCAGGAGGCAGGTACTGGCATTCACCCCAACCATCTGTCCAGTTCAGTAGGCTACTGCCTGCGCAAGGGCCAGTGCATTAAGTTGCTAGATTATGGGCCTAATTCTGATAACATGCAACTTACCAGTTCTAGATGTACACAATGTCCCATTCATTCATTCAGTATATTTTTCACGGAGTGCTGCAACGTCTCAGGCACTACTCTAAGAACCGCAGATCCACTAGTGAACATAACATACAAAAATCCCTGCTCTTGTGGTATTTACGTACTAGTTACCTATTTTCATAATCATAGCAAATATTTATCGAATACCTCTACATGCTGGGAACTGTAGTTGTCATATTACATATATTATTTCATTAAGTCCTCCATGTAACTTCATGGAGTGAGTCCTGTTACAGCTGTCATCACCATCATTACCATCATCAAGGACTGCACCACAGAGTGTAGAAATGTCAAGATGGGACAATGGTGAGTGGCAGACCTAGGAAGGATTTCAACCCAAACAATCTAACTCATGACCACTATATATTATACCACTTCCCTATTTGCAGGAAGTGTAGTCTCTCTCTTGAGAACATCCAAGAATCGTAAAAGAATCTCAGGTTGTAAAAGTCCAAGGGAGGCCAGCCCTACTTAAAATGTCAAAGATAATTTGTACTGGGATATGAACAAGCTACTACAACCCTCGCCCTCTCCTGTCAATTTTCAGCACTAGCATGGCACAACGTAACACATTTTTTTGTCCATTTCTTGGGGAAGCTCCTGCAGACCCATTGCCCAAACGTACCACATGCTCAAAGGTTACATTTCTCTTAGATCACATGGACGTGCTTAGTCATTGTTTTCCAAATCAATATCCCATTGGCATAGCTGAGTACTTTGCTACACTTTGCTAAATCTAACTTTCCAGGCTGTGAACACTTAGGTTCTTGTTTTCCAACCAGGTCATTAGCTTAGATGCCACCTGAAAACATAATTAATTAAAAAATATATATATATACTTATTTTCCATCCTGAGTATAATTTTCAGTATTTACAAGAAGATCATCTCCAAGCACTGGAGGGTTTTACACCAGGAATGCAAGATTAAATTAATATTTAAAAGTTAATTAATCCAAATCACCACATTAACAAGTTAAGGAGAACAATTTTAAGATCCTCTCAATAATTACAGGAAAAAAAAGTGGATAAACTTCAACATGCACAATAAAACTCTGAGCAAACTAGGAATAGAAGGAAGTCTCAACTTGATAAAAGATATCTATGAAAAACCTTTAGCTAACTTCTGTATTGATAAATTAATGAATTTGTCTGCCCTAAAATCAGGAACACGTTAAGAATGCCTGCTCTTTCCCTTATTTTCAACATTGTAATGGAGGTTCTAGCAATGCAAGAAGAAAAAGAAACAGGCATAACAATTTATAAAGAAAAAAGTAAAAATGCCTCTATTCCAAGAGAATATGATTATTTAGGCAGAAGATTTTGAGGAGTTTATAAAATCATTATAATTAGTTTTAAATTTAACATGATTGTAGGATACCAGGTCAAAAATATATATAATATCAAGTCAATAAAAAAATTAATTGTATTTCTGTAAACTGCCTATCAAAATTAGGAAATAGATTCACAAAAAATAGTGTTTAAAATAGTAACAAAACCTACAAAATATGTAGGAATTTTAATTAATATGCAAGATCTCTACACTGAATGCTATAAAAAGTGGAGAAACATTAAAGAAGGCTTACATAAATGAAAAGATAAACTATGTTAACGGATTGAAAGATTTAATATTGTTAAGATATCAATTATCTCTGCACTACCAGTGGCAGTTAGGCAGGGTTTAGTTGTTAAAGAAGACTTATAGGACTCAAAATGACAAATACTTCCATATCTACAGTTTATTGCAGGAAAAGAATGTGATATAACAACATTTTCAGGGGTTTTAAGACACATTACATATTCTAGAGTGGCCAAGAGCAAATTCCTATTGTCTTCCCTCTGTAAGGTTCACAAAGAAACAGACTTTCTCTCTGGGATCAAAAACCACCAAAATGTTTAGAGACTACCTCAGAACCAGGAAGTCTGAAATGGAAACTCAGCTGGGATTTTTTTATAGCATGTTGGACACATAGGCATTTCTGCTACGTAACCAATGCCAACAGCTGAGCCCTCCAAGGGTCTCACTGAGACTAGAGGCAAATCATCTAGCCAACTATTAACAATAAATAATGCTAAAAAGCTGATACACCTGACCCTGAAATTCCTTAGTCCACGACTACAAAGCAAAATATTAATTGGCATGTTATATGCTTTAACGGAAGTCAGTATAGTACAGGTACCTTAGCAAAACATCTCGGACGAAACTTGGAGCTGCTGGAATTAACCTTAATGGCAAAATCCCTCAAAAGAGCTAGAATCAAAACCATCTTTATCAAAATCCTAGCAGAAATTTTTGTTGAAATTGAGACACATTCAAAAATACATATAGAAATTCAAATAATCTAAAATAAAACGTTGAAAAAGAAAAAATGAAGTTAGAGCACTCACATTGCCTGACTTCAAAACTTTCTCTAAAAGTACGATAATCAAAACAGTATGGAATTGACATAAGTATGGATGACTAGATCAGAGAAATAAAATCAGGTCCAGAAATAGGTCCTCACAAATACTACTAAGTGATTCCTGACAAAGACCTCAAGGTAATTCACACTTCTCCTTACTTCTCCCACAAAGTACAGCTAAAAATATCAAAAACAACAACACAAAACATTAGAACCTTGGGAACAACACATTGGTGAATTCTACAGGCTTTATTTTGTCTAATATATCCCACACTGGGTGGTAGATAACCCAGTAAACCTGGAATGCCAACAGAGACCAAAAATGCCCCCTAAAAACTGTCTGCTCTCTCTAGTCAAAAGACTATGATAGGGTAGACTAACCTCTGCCTTTTATTTATTTATTTATTTATTTATTCATTCATTTTTTTTAATTGTATTTAATTATCTATTTATTTATTGGCAGCCTGTTTTCCCTGGGCTTTTCAGGTTGGATAATTTTCTACTGTTGCCTTGTTACAATGAGGCACTCATACACTGTATCTAGGCCACTGGGGTAGCTCAGAGAAGGGTAAGTGCTGGCACTGTTATTTTTTTAATTTTGTTTATTTATTTTTTACATACAATTCATCTATACTGCAATTAAAAAAGCTCCATAGTGAACAGAACAAATACTAAAGTATAACTTATTCTATAATTTTATAAATGGAGAATTCATGGTTGCAGAGGAATTAAATATACATGCCAAGTCTCAATATTCAACAAATACTACCAAACCCATAATGTAAGGAGGCACCAAGGTGTACAGGATAGCCCAGGCTTCAAGAAATCTACACTATAGCAAAGAAGATATGTAGAAAAAGGCTTTTGTAATAGTTTTTGCTAATACTTTCTGAGTCCTTACTTAGTGCCTTCTGTGTTAAACATTTTTCCTATATTGTTTAACCCTCAGAGCAATCTAGTAGGTAGTTACTATCATCACTCTCATTTTACAGATGAGTAAACTAACGTTCAGAGGCTCAATAACTTATTCAAGATCACATAGCTAATAACTTCACATCATTACAACATGTGAGCCAATGTTGGTCTTAATATTTTTAATCTTTGAAATCTTTTTATTTTTTAAATTTTTTACTAAATATTTAAAAATGTTTCTGTCTTCAGCATATAGTGTCCAGAACATAACAAATTCTTGATATATGCTTTCTGATGTGCACTAAGCTATTTATCAATAAATGAAAATGAAAATTTATTCTATATCTGCTTTGTGGCAGGATCTATGATATCTACTTCATGTATAGTAGGCAGTTTAATCTTCACAGCAGCCTATGAAGTAATTACTATTATACCATTATTGCAATTGAGAAGCTGGTCAAATTAAGAAACGCATCCAAGCACTATTCAACTAGCCCCAGGTGGGGCTGATATTTATACACAGGCTGACATCAAGATTCAGGTGTTTCCTTTCCGCCACACTAATAGTTTCAAAGACATTAGCACATTGATAAAGTATTCATATCCCAAAGAAGAACTCATTCTTATTATATTGTCTGGAGTTGAGCCAGTACTAACAACATAAAGTGTCCCTGTGTCTGATTTGTGTGAGGTCACTTGTACCTGATGGATCTCCTTCCATAGTGCTAACATTGCCCGGGAGGAACTCGTCCAGGAAGTGCCAGAAGGGCTTCTTCTCCAGCATCTGATCTTGTTATCCTCACCAGATCAGAAAGATACAGGGCAGTTCACTTGTGCTGCACTCTCAAGTCTCCTGCCTCAGCTATATTTTCCTTCCTGAAAATAAAGCTGCCACAAATATCTTGTTGGGAATTGAGAGACAAATCTCACTTCACTTCCCCAAAGCTAAGTCCAAGTAGAGCAACTCTTCCCCTAACTGAGGTATTTTCACTTAATTAAGTGGGAAATTAAAGCTTGTCACTTCTCAGCTAATAGTCCTAACTCTAATTTGTTAGTTATTCATTAAAAACCAGCCAGAAACTGTATTCATTTTAACTCTCTGGAGCCTTTTCCTCCTCTGCCTCAAAACAGAAAAATATAAATACCTTAAACTAATGATTGTCTTTGGCCCAGCAGTAGGAGTGGGAGATAGCTAGTCCCTCCATGGTTTTTATTCTGGACCCTAGCTTCATCAAGAGAAACAAGGCTGGCAGAACTAGCCTCAAAATCCAGCACCGTCATTCATTCTTCATGTGATGTTAGGCCAAACATTCTTGAGACTTACTATCTTCATCTACAAAAGGAAAACAATATAACTTAATCCTTACCTCATAAAACTGTAGTAAGGCTTCTAAGAGCTAATGTACAGACAGTGCTTAGCATAAGTTACCACATAAAATGTATGTATTCAAAAATAATAGTACCTCTTCCCTATTCACCCTTTTATTCATGCAGAGTCAACATAAATTCCTTGTGTTTCCAGTTCAATGTTATCATTTAATCCGACCTGAGCTTTTTCTTTTTCAGTCAATATTCTTCTGGAAGCCTTTAAACATTAATAGAATCTGTAAACAAATATGGCTTCCTTTCCAATCCAAACCAATGTGTGATAGCATGGAAATCAAATTGGTGGGTAACATGAAACTAGACAGAAAGCTAATATGCTGATTGCTAAATTTAGGAAGCAAAAAGGATTTCATCAAATGTAATTATGGGCTGAATTCAACTAGCATTTAGCATGGGCAAAAAAAATCTAGAGCACAAATCCAAAAATACAGTGACATATACATAACCTTTTGAAGAACTAGTTTTCTACAAGATGAATAAGAACCAACAATCTATGGGTATGTTTATGCCAACTAAAAAGGAACATGTTATTACATGTATGGTCTACCTGAATTCATCTCTAAAACATGGAGGTTGCCCCAAATCATTCTACTTTATCTACACTACCAGGTACAAAGTACCAGAACAAGGAAGATTATCCCATTTTACCCTGAGCACAATTAGAATAGATATAGTCTGGGGTATTAGAATGAATGAGATTTGGGAATGCTAGAATGAGTGCTAAAAAAAAAAAGTATCTGAGAGAACAAGAAGGTTCGATACAATAGCATATGAACTTTAGTCAGAGTCCCAAAGGAGAAGAAATAGACATTTTTTTCCCATGTGCCCCATAGGAACAACACAAAAGAGCAATGAGTATAAGTTTCAGGGAGCCAGATTTCATTTCAATATAAAGAAAAACTTCTTAACAATTATATCTACTATTAAATTGAACAGACTATCTTATAAAAAAATTCAAATCATTGATGGTTATAAAATAAAAGCGTTAGAGTTTAATCAGGAAATGACCTCCAATGTGCCTTCCAATTAGAAGTCTCTTATTTTAGGGTATGGGGTTCTGTTTCAACATCTGAGATCTTCTACAAACATATATACCCTGGAAATAAGTCTAGGGTAAGAAGAGGGTGTGGAATGTGTGACAGGTTCTAAATGAGACCCTACACATTATATATTTTGTTTAAATTATTTCTGATTTTTTAAATCAATTCAATCACCTAGTAAATGATAATGTTCACAAAGACTAACATGTATTGAGTCCTTGCAAACCCAATGCAAATACTTTTTTTTATAAATTTTTTTAATGTTTATTTATTTTTGAGAGAGACAGAGCACAAGCAGGGGAGGGGCAGAGAGAGCAGGAGACACAGAATCTGAAGCAAGCTCCAAGCTCTGAGCTGTCAACACAGAGGCCAATGCAGGGCTCGAACTCACAAACCACGAGATCTTTACCTGAGCCGAAGTCAGAGGCGCAACCAACTGAGCCACCCAGGTGCCCCTCAATGCAAATATTCTTCATGGATTATTCCACTTAATCCTCCATACATCTCTAGTGCTTTAACATACGCATACTTCTAACTTTACTCAATGCTACTCTTATACTCATTTTACAGGTGAGGAAACAAAGAAATGAAGAAACATTATTGTAATACTCATTTTTTTATGCTGCTCCTTGTGACACATAGAATAAAAGTCTAATGTTTCTTTGGCAGAATATATGAGGTCAATGGCATTGGCCCACAATTCAGTAACATTAGTACTAATTGGAGATGTCAAGACTCACATTCATGACACTCAAACTCTCAGGTTTGATTGATGAACATGCAAAACCCAGAAATGTGTTTATTTTCAGGATAGAGTGAGCTAATACATATTATATCCCTCACAGGCAAAACTTCTTCTTTACCAAAACCCATACTTCTTTTTCCTCCTTTTATTCGCCACTCCCTGCATTTCCTCCATCATTCCATTTGTCTCCTCCCACAGCCTCAGCCTCACTGACTCTGATATGGTAACAAGCTCAGGGCTGCATCACAATGACGGCAACTCGGGCTTCTCTTCCTTGCAGAGTTTAGCAGTTTCTCTCAGTTTTCTTTCTACCATCCTATCTTAGCACAAAATCCACCAAGTGTGTCAATCTGTCCGACATCCTCTCCTTTGAAATCTATTTATCATTTTATCCAAAGAATTGCCTGGGAAGGGTATCTTTCTCGAGGCATCTACAGAGCCTGGGCATATCACAAAATGAATGGAACCAGTGGGGAAATTAATTTGTTTCAGCTGCCTTAGAAATCCACATTTGTGTTTTGTGTATCCTTTCAAGCTCGCCTCCTTCTACCTTATAATTAATATTCCAGAGTCTTGATCGCAGAGTGTATACCCATCACAGGAAAACTGTGTCATTCTTTCTTTTGATATTTTTTTGTTCACATGCCAAACACTGCTGTGCAGCCTTCCCAGGGGGATTCTATTTCAACTCCAAAAGTTGTTAACATAAGGCTGAGCCTGTACTGTGACCTTATTATGACAGCTTGTTCAAAACTACAAAAGACAAAGGACAGGAAAAAGTTTAGAAATCGTGTCTGCTACATACACACATGGTCTCCACAATATGCTAACTTTGGAAGTGGTGGAAGCTACAGTCCTAGAAGGAAAACAAAAGCAGTGAACCATTCCTGATTCCTTTCAGCCATTTCAATAGTCAGCAGCTCTGCAAAATAAATCTGTTAAAATGCAGGGTGGCAACTATTCAGATAGGCTTTTGTGCCAATTATTCAAAAGGATCTTTTAAAAATATTTTACCATTATATTCAAATTATTCAACATCTTAAGTTAATCCTAAGTGTTAGCATGGATTTCTCTCCACCTAAGAAGGTAAGAAGAAAAAAAAAAGTGTGAATTCATTTTGCAGAATGTCTTGAAACAAACATTCAATGTATGCATAGAATAAGTATATAATGCAGTATTAGATAAGAAAACAATTCAAAATGACATGAAAACATTTATTAAAATTACATACATTACCTAAATGCTATTTGGGGCTGCCTGGCTGGCTCAGTCAATGCAGCATGTGACTGTTAATCTCGGGGTTGTGAGTTCAAGTCCCATGTTGGGTATAGAGATAACTTAAAAATTAAAAAATCTTAAAAAAAAAAAAAAAGCAGTGGTGACAAGTTAGAAGTAACAAAAATATCAAACAATGGGAAGATGATTATGTAAGCTGTGGTATGTTCATCTCATAGAATGTTACACAGTTTCTCAAAATCACATTAATAAGAGTTTATAATATATGGATGCATTTATTATACAATGAAAAAGTAGGACCAAAATTTACACATACAATATAATTGCAATTTTATAAATAAAAGGCATAGAAGAAAAGTTTTACATAGGACACAGATATTTTTAGTCTTCTTTTTTTCTTTTCCAATGTTTACAGGTATTCTTTAATGGTTATGCATTTTGATAATATAAAATTATAAAATGTTTGTAAAATATTTGAAGAGCAAATTGTTGAAATCTGTTAATGAGGAAGATCCCCACCTCCAGGGGACACCTGGTGCTCAGACCGTTAAGAATCTGACTCCTGATTTCAGCTCAGGTCATGATCTCACAGTTGGTGAGATTGAGCCCCTAGTCCAGCTCTGTGCGGACAATGCAGAGCCTGCTTGGGATTCACTCTCTCTCCCTCCCTCTCTGCCCCTGCCCTGCTCACTTGCACTCACTCTCTCTCTCTCTCTCTCTCTCTCTCTCAAGATAAATAAACACTAAAATAAATAAATAAAATAATAATGATAATAATAATAAAATTGCCCCATGTCCTACATCCCAACAATTCCATTCCTCAGTATGTGGTACCCAAAAGAAATGTTCACACCTGTACACAAGAAAACAAGTGCAAACATGTTCATTATAGCATCAACTAGCCGCAAGAGAATAGAGAATAAACTTTTTTTTTAGACAACAGTAAAATTGAATTAACCAGGGCTGCATGTATCAACATAGGTAAATCTCAAGAGTATAATGGTGACCAAGAGAGAAAAAAATCAAGTTGCAGAAAATACATATAGCATGACATTTTTATAAAGCTTGAAACATCCCAGAAAGTACTGTCTCTTGTTTATGCATGCTTATATATCTGTAGTAAAAGCAAACAATAAAAGAAATTCATGAATGGAGTAGATACCAAATTTAAGATGGCATAAACCTCTAGAAGGAGGGAGAAGAGATTAAATCAGAGAGAGAGATATAGACTTCTCCTGTTTCTATGTTTCATTATATATATATTTTTTAATATTTAAAACAGGGGCGCCTTGGTGGCTCAGTCGGTTAAGCGTCCAACTTCGGTTCAGGTCGTGATCTCACAGTCCATGAGTTCAAGCCCTGCGTCAGGCTCTGTGCTGACAGCTCAGAGCCTGGAGCCTGCTTCAGATTCTGTGTGTGTCTCTCTCTCTGCCCCTCCCCTGCTCATGCTCTGTCTCAAAAATAAATAAAAACATTTAAATTTTTTTTTTAATATTTAAAACAAATTAGGTAAAAATGGTAAGATTTGGCAAAGCCAGGTAGTGGGAATCTTGGTCTTTGTTATAGGATTATTCTTTTTAGTATGCTTGAAATACTTCATAATGCCAGGTAAAATAAACTATCTTTTAATATATGTGAAGTGAAAAAGTTAATTCAATTGTTAAAAAGTAGCAAATTTTTGTATTATCTTATACATGATAAAGTTATTTTTATATATCAAAATTTGTTGAGCATGAGAGGGTAAAAGTAGTTCGGTTAAAATACGTGTTTAAATGGTCAGAAATGGGAGGAAACAAAGATATTTGCAGACTGATAGAAAACCAAATAGTAAATTGCAAATTACCAAATGAAAAAAATAACCTAAGCAATTGGTAGTCCAAGCAGCTTTTTTGATCTGAGTCATGTTTAATTACCCAGAAGGTTGTATGGGATGTGTTTTGTGGGTATGGGTTCTATACTGCAGTCAGACTATCAGGGTTTGAGTCTTAGCTCTACCACTTAGTAGCTATTTACCAAGGCAAGTTATACATTTTGATTAGGTCACCATGCTTTTGTTTCCTCACTTAATAATAATAGAAAATATGAATAATTACTTCATAAGCTAAAGGTCAGGGAGGAAAATGAGTTAATACACATAAAATGCTTGTAATTGCACATAACTCATTTAATGTTTAGATGTTAGCTCAAAAATCACTGCCTCAGAAAAGAATTCACTAATATCCCAATCTAAAAACCCATTCACTCGATCACATCACATCACATTTTATCATCTTCATAGCACTTAATATTTTCCCATATTATTTTAAGTACTGATTTCTTTACTTGGTATTTCCCACCTCTTACCAGTATAAAGTAAGCTCCATGAAAGCAAATCCCTTCCCTGTTTCCTCCAACACAGTATTCCCAGGATCTAAGTCAGTGCCTGGCAAAAATATGTATTAAATGGAGAATAAAAGGCACATCTCTAGGAGGGAGGGAGTCTTGATAAACTTGAATGATTATTCTTGGATATTCTTCCAGATATTATAAAAATCACATTTGGTTGGATTTGGTAAAAGATATAACTCAGCTATAATCAATGTCAAACCACTCAATGGCCCCTGTTAACAGCATCCCCTTCAACAGAAATTGCACCCACCTACAGCCCCTACTGAAACAGCAGAACTAAACAGCCTTGTTATATTATATGGACCTGCCTTCCAGCCAAAACGGATTCAATTAGGGATGAACACAGAGAGCTACAGACATTAGCTGTGCTTAGCCATTCATAGCCTCTCAAAAGAATCTGAATAAAGAACACAGAGAGAATTGTCAATTAATGGAGGTTGATAAAGCTAAGAGTCCATGATGTAGTGATAGATGGAATTGGAGGCCATGTTGAACCAGATACATAGTGAGTAAGCAGGAAAAAAAAGAGAGAGAGAGAAAGATGAATAGAACACCAGGCAAAGCAAACATAAGACCACAGGGCTACAAAGAGATAATAAGAATGAATTCATTTCCTGGCTTTCTGGTTCCCAATTCTACTACAAAATACAATGTGAACCTTACCTTGGGATCACTGAGATCCCCTACATATCATGATCAAAACCCCTATTTTGCTAGTGTAGAAGGGTGACTATTCTTTGTAGCTAAAAGAAACTTTGATTGGAACTGTATTGAAATTCAAATATTTTCATTCAAGAGCCAAAGTATCCAAACTTGTAGAAAAGAGACAATCCCTAGAGAAACATTCAATGAATAGTGAGTGGCCAAGTGTATAAGCCAAATTCAATCAAAATGTAACTCCTACACTATTAATATCCTTAAAGAAGGAGGATTTGGCTGTAAAGCCAAATGGCATTAAGGTCCTTACAAATAGGTACCATGCCATAAACTTCTCTAGACTCTTCACATTACTCAACAATGTTCTAAGAACATAATGGTTCTTCAATAAACATTTTTGATTGATTTCCATACACTGAATTTCTTGTATTTTTTTTCAAATGCATGCCTATTTTTCTATTTATGAGATTTTCTTTGATATTTTTCACACCAGATCCTAACCCAAATGTCACTAGCACAGCATGCAATTATTACCCAAGATATTTTCATTCTGTTGTTTTTTTCCACCAACAAAATATAATACCTAGAACCAAGGGGCATATAGCATCAAAGTCATTATGAGAACTTAAAGAAAAAAATTCAACCAATTTCTCTAAATATGAAGAGTAAAAGAATCCTGAAAAGTCATTTCCTCAGAAGCTGACAAAGTAATTCTGGAAAGTCACAGTATACTTTCCAAGAGGGAGAAAACAGAGAAAAACAATAGGTTTAGCATAAAGATAGAAATGGAGTGCCAAAGGCTATTTATTTTAAAGATACAGAGTATTATAGAATAGTCAATAAAATATGACTGCAAATTGTCTGAGTTTCCCTGTGAAATATGCCAATAAAAACTTGGCTGACTGAACAGTATCTTCTATCATCCACATGTGAAAATTTGGAAAATACACGATAAATTTTTTTAAATATATAATGTTTCATGTTAACCTAGACTCTGACTTCCCAGGAACATCAGAATCCTTCCCCAACTCAGGGTTATCTCAGTTCTTCATAACTCTATATTAACCAGAGGACGTTCATAATTACCCATTGTTAAGAAAGTAACATTTCTTAAAAGATTGTCATTATGCAATGGAAAACATTGATTCTTTTTTTTTATATATATATATGAAATTTATTGACAAATTGGTTTCCATACAACACCCAGTGCTCATCCCAAAAGGTGCCCTCCTCAATACCCATCACCCACCCTCCCCTCCCTCCCACCCCCCATCAACCCTCAGTTTGTTCTCAGTTTTTAACAGTCTCTTATGCTTTGGCTCTCTCCCACTCTAACCTCTTTTTTTTTTTTTTCCTTCCCCTCCCCCATGGGTTCCTGTTAAGTTTCTCAGGATCCACATAAGAGTGAAACCATATGGTATCTGTCTTTCTCTGTATGGCTTATTTCACTTAGCATTACACTCTCCAGTTCCATCCACGTTGCTACAAAAGGCCATATTTCATTTTTTCTCATTGCCACGTAGTATTCCATTGTGTATATAAACCACAATTTCTTTATCCATTCATCAGTTGATGGACATTTAGGCTCTTTCCATAATTTGGCTATTGTTGAGAGTGCTGCTATGAACATTGGGGTACAAGTGCCCCTATGCATCAGTACTCCTGTATCCCTTGGATAAATTCCTAGCAGTGCTACTGCTGGGTCATAGGGTAGGTCTATTTTTAATTTTCTGAGGAACCTCCACACTGCTTTCCAGAGCGGCTGCACCTGTTTGCATTCCCACCAACAGTGCAAGAGGGTTCCCGTTTCTCCACATCCTCTCCAGCATCTATAGTCTCCTGATTTGTTCATTTTGGCCACTCTGACTGGCGTGAGGTGATACCTGAGTGTGGTTTTGATTTGTATTTCCCTGATAAGGAGCGACGCTGAACATCTTTTCATGTGCCTGTTGGCCATCCGGATGTCTTCTTTAGAGAAGTGTCTATTCATGTTTTCTGCCCATTTCTTCACTGGGTTATTTGTTTTTCGGGTGTGGAGTTTGGTGAGCTCTTTATAGATTTTGGATACTAGCCCTTTGTCCGATATGTCATTTGCAAATATCTTTTCCCATTCCGTTGGTTGCCTTTTAGTTTTGTTGGTTGTTTCCTTTGCTGTGCAGAAGCTTTTTATTTTCATAAGGTCCCAGTAATTCACTTTTGCTTTTAATTCCCTTGCCTTTGGGGATGTGTCGAGTAAGAGATTGCTACGGCTGAGGTCAGAGAGGTCTTTTCCTGCTTTCTCCTCTAAGGTTCTGATGGTTTCCTGTCTCACATTTAGGTCCTTTATCCATTTTGAGTTTATTTTTGTAAATGGTGTGAGAAAGTGGTCTAGTTTCAACCTTCTGCATGTTGCTGTCCAGTTCTCCCAGCACCATTTGTTAAAGAGGCTGTCTTTTTTCCATTGGATGTTCTTTCCTGCTTTGTCAAAGATGAGTTGGCCATACGTTTGTGGGTCTAGTTCTGGGGTTTCTATTCTATTCCATTGGTCTGTGTGTCTGTTTTTGTGCCAGAAAACATTGATTCTTTTAAAAATTCTAAAAAGTGTAAACATGCCAGTAAAAGTTGCCTTTTTTTCCAAAAGTTTATTTTATTATAACCTAAGACTTCATAGAAACATAGCTTGTTTGAATAAAAAAAAAAACAACCATGACATACCAACATATTATGGTTTCCCATAATATGGGAATTTCCCATGCCTATTTTGGCTGGGTTGATTACATACAGTGAATTGAAACCCCAGGATGTATATTGCTTTGTCTAGGATTCAAAAGTCTATCCCTAGATAGACTAGATCTAGAACACAATAGGTTAAAAAGGCAAAATGCTTGATATATCAGCACTTAAAACCTGAACAAAATATATGTAAAACCCTCTGGAGCAGTGAGGTTGGGCAATTCCAAGTATGATTAGTACTCAAGGTTAGTAGAGTAGTGAGACTTTAAAGGTTTGTCTTTTACTAAATCTTTGCCCATAAATAGAAGGAGCCCTACCTCATAGAAGATAGCTAAAGCAAAGAGAAGCTTTATTTAGGTAGAGTGCAGTAGCTATAGCTTGCTTCAGCAAGTTTTAAAGACTTTCTTTTCCTTTCCATCAAATAACCCCTAAAGTGTCATATTCTTGTTAGTTTCCCAAGCAAAAGCAAGAAATACTCTATTAAAAATTTTATAGCTGAGTAAACCAAGTCCCAAAGCACAATAAAAAATACAGCAAAAGGAACAATAAGTTTTCACACTGTTACTTTATAAAATAAGTTTATTTCATGTTATTTTCAGGCTTTCTTTGGAGTAAAAATTGATTTATGACCAGAATTGACCCAAATTAGGCTCCCAATCTTTCTCTGTTCAAGCTATAACACTGCTTCATAGGTTGCCTTCAATAGAAGTCACAGTTATTTCTCTAAAAATCCAAGACTTAATTAGATTTGAAGGGCTTTCTTGTTTGTAACCAGATCTATAGGATTTTATTCATAATAAAAATATGAATTTGTTGTGTTTTAAATTCCTTCAGAATATCCTTTGATGGAGGTTATCATGTAGGAAAGATTCAACTCCTCAAAGCTTCCCAGGAACCAAATAAAGATTGGCACATTTATTTATGCTGCCCCTTATATATATTGGCTTTTGTTAAAAACCAGTTAAATCAAATAACATAACTCCTTAGTTAGAGAACACCATCAATTGTAAAAAGCACATATGCTTTCAAACTTTGGGGGTAATTTACATATCAATAGAAGACACACTTAATTTCAGAAGTGCTAAAACATGTGCATCAAAGCCAGGAGGCAGATTTCAGTTCCCAGAGTCTTTATAGCAAAAATAAAACCTGGAATAATATTTTGAACTTGGTGTCCCTGTTGGCATCTGATTGATCTTCAAGTATAGACGATTCTAAGTATAGAGAACAGAAAAAAAGTAGGGATATTATCAACTGCTGGCTCTCTGAAAATATTACCAAAGGAACTTTTGGTAAGACAAAACTGAGTTTATTCTTACCATGCTAAGGGAGGGCACAATAAGGATTTTTATGAGATTTAGATTCTGGTTTAACCTGGGCCTTTCAATTTATGGGCATGGCTAGAATTCAATAAGAAGCATGATAATGCTAGGCTAGTACTGATGGACATCAATGAGGCAAGGATTTTCAGGCATATTCAAATACTCTTGAGAGTAAACAGTCACTAGAAGTTAGCTACTGAATAGTTAAAGAGTTTAAGGTTAATTTAAATGATTTTTCAGAAAGTTCTGAACAAACAGGAACATTATTTACAACTTCTGTCTTCTTGGGCAAGACTCCTGGAAACTAGAAACAGTGGAATGGTGGTCTCGATGATGTAGACAGCAAGCTTTGTGGGTGCAGATGGTTTGATTCTAGGGTTCTTGATGGTGAAAACCACATAACTGAAGATTAATGTCCAAAACTCTGAGATTAAAAATGGCCTCTGTTAATAATTACAATGGGGCAACAGATAAAAGCTGAAATACTCCTGAGCAAAGCAGGTTGTATGGTTCACCTCTCTGTGACAATAAGACTCCACACTTTCCAGGTACAAAATCCCATTTCTTTTCTACTTTAAACCAGAGAACAACTTTCAGTAAAGTGACTTGCTCCGTAGATGAGCCACCATTCCAGACACACTGAAAACAAAGCACACCTTTGACTTTTAGCACACCGAAATGAAGATAAACAGAGTTCCATGTGCCAAATGACCGTTGGAGACAGGAATTTTGAGATTCTGTTCTTCCTTAGCTTTACTTCTCACAAGGCCCCAGAAGTATCAGTGAAGGGAAGTTTTGCTTTTATGTAGCGTACTTCTATTCAAGTCAGAAACAAAATGGTATATTAGTTGAGCACACAGATGAGCTAGACAATGCATTCAAATCATGGCTTTGTGATTTACCAGTTAAGTGAATGTGGATAAGTTGTTTAACCAATCGGTACCTCAGTTTTCTCATCTGTAATGTGGAAATAATGGTAGTAACTATACAATATGTCATTATGAGGATAAGATGAACTAATAAACAGGAAGTAGTTTGAACAGTGGCATAGCAAAGTGTCTGCAAACTACAGCCAAGGTCTATTGCCCATATTTATACAATCTGCAAACTAAAAAAGGTTTCTACATTTTTAAATGGTTGGAGGGAAAAGTCAAAGCAAGAATAATATTTTACAACACGTGAAAATCTTTTGAAATTAAAATTTCACTGTCCATCATGAAGTTTTATTAGAATACAGACATGCCCATTTGTTTCCATACTGTCTAGGGATGCTTTTGCAATATGAGGGCAGAGTTGAACAGTTGCAGTGGAGACCATATGGCCCAAAATACCTAAGATATTTACTATTTGGCCCTTTACAGAAAAGTTTGCTATAGTAAATACTGTTAGTGCTCTACTCAGATTCTCTTCCTTTACCAATTCCTGTTGTGCCCTTCCACTGGCTTTGGCCTGTTTTTATTTCTAACTGCTTCCCTGTGATACTCTTTGGAGAACCATCTTGGAGCTACTAGAATCACTTTGCTTGCCAACACAGAGGCCTAGAAATACCAGGAAGGTTACATTTTCCCCATCCCACCATAGCTCTCAGCCAATTTTTTTGACTGGCATGGGATTACGAAAGCAGCTGCCTTGTCTCAAGTTGGAATAAATTCTGAGGGGTAATTTATACTTCATACATACCTATATACTTCAGATACTTGTCTATTGGGAAATGGCTTATCTTTCTGCCTACTATTTCACTATATTCTGTAATGCTATAGAGATGGCAAGGTTGAGTTTTTTCCAACGTCACTATCTTCCTACTTTAAAAAAAATTTACAAGAAGGCAAATGATGAATTGGTATAATCTGAAAAAGAAAATGTCCCATTGCTTAGAAAACAGGATGTCACACTAGAACAACTCCTCCTCCTCCACTTCCTCCCCCTCTTCCTCTTCCTCCTCCTCCTCCTCCTCCTCCTCCTCCTAGTGCAGATGCTCAGAGTTTGCTGATGAACCACTCAAGGGCCATCATTGGGTGATCTAGAGGTGTCATTTCTCCAGGTTGAGTGACTCAGCAGTTTTTGACCCTCCATTATATACCAGGCCCTAGCTAACTGCTGAGGACACTGAATGTAAGATGTCCCAGCCCCTGAAAGTTTCACACTTTGTGAGGTACTCAGTTTCATATGCCACTAGAGCAGGAACTGGATCTTCCATTATTTTTTAAATTTTCTGAGTGCGAAGCACAGTGATGTGCTAAATAAATACTTGTTAAATGTAATGGCACCTTACCAATTCCCAAGAATGGAAATCTATCCAGCCTGAGCAGCAGCTTAATCCCATGTAATTCTGTACAATTCATAGTAAAGGAATAAATGAAATGTAACCTAGCATGATACAGTGTCACCAGGAATGGGCTCCAGGCTGCGCCCTTAAAGTCCTGACTCCTGGTTCCCACTCTATTAACAATTTCCTAGGTAACTGTAGACAATTCATTTCATTCTCTAAGCCTCAATATCTTCACCTATAAAAAAAGCCAGATTAGATTATCCACAAGGTTCATTGCAGGTGCAAAATTCTGATTCCTTTGAACTTTCCAATTATTTAGCAATGCATGACTACTCATGAACTACTAATAAATTTATTTCGGGACTCAATCTAATATCATTACAGGCAATGAACTACAGAGTTTTTAAATGTGGTAAACTTTATTTTTGAGGGAGAACCTGTAATGTCCCATGATTTATTCTGTCTAGTCTCAGGCATGAAAATGATATTTTCCCATCATACCATTTATAGTTTGCAGTCTTTTATAAAAAGAGGCTTACAATAAGTCCTGAAAAATTATTTGCTACTTTTCTTCTGGCTCACATTTCTGGACAGAATCAAATCCCAATCAATGCCATCTTTTTTTTTCATGTAGAGAATTGCCCCATTTCACCATTCTGACTTATTTGTCAGATTTAAAACTTTTTAACACACAGGCTTGTTACCTTTTTTCCAACTACTCCACATCTTTCTTAGGTCCCCAGACCTCAGCATGAGTCTTAAAGTTTGTAGGAAATCAAATCCAAAACAGTTCCTGTTCCAAAAATGAATATAAAATCCTGATCTAGAAAGCAAAAATAATTGATATTCATTATTTGGATGCAAATAATTTAAAAATTTTTATAATGTTTATTCTTGCTGGGGGAGGGGAGGAAGGGGCAGAAAGAGAGAAAGACACAGAATCTGAAGCAGGCTCCAGGCTCTGAGCTGTCAGCCCAGAGCCCAGTGTGGGGATTGAACTCACAAACTGTGAGATCATGACCTGAGCTGAAGTCAGACACTTAACTGACTGAGCCACCCAGCACGCCTTGGTGCAAATGATTTATTTGGTCACTCTGACACAATTATAGGTGTGTAGTTGAATATTCACCTTGTTATAATTTTTTTTACCAAAAACTCAATTTTTATGTGATTCTAAAAATAAATTCATGTATAAAAATTTTATATTCTTAAAAAAAAGAATTTTATATTCTTTATATTTCCCTTCTTATTCCTCACCTCTGAAACTGTGTCTACTCCCATGGCCTTTCTCCAATGCAAAGGAAGAGAATTTTCTCAATACAAGTATTGATCCCTATATCATTTATCCATTGTTTCAAAATTTATTGGATACCTAGTACTTGGCCTGATGCTATTCAGTGAGAATATAAAGTGAGAAGACAGGGAAGTTTTCCCAGAAAAGTTGTTAAATTGCATTTTGAAGAACAAGTAAAGTTATAAGAAAGAGGATGGATGCTTAAAAATAAGATAAGACTGCACATTCAAGAGTCTGCAAGTGCCCTAGGATAGCAAAGTCTAGGGTCCTCTATGAAACATAGTAGAACTAGTCAAATATTAGTATAATATGCGTGATTTTTCAGCATGACTATCACTGTCTTCTATTCCCAAACCAGCCCTGATGCAAAACTATTTAGTCTGATGAAAGAAAATTAATTCAATTTTTAATTAATTGAATTAAATTTCTTTTAATTTTAGAAGTTTAAAATAATTTAAAATTAATTTTTAAATTGTCACCATTATCCAGATTCTTTTTTCTTCACAGTTTTTAATTTGTCACCTAAGCGTATCATTCAGCCCTCCCATCTCCTTGGGTTTTATTTCAGTTGTCACTGAACCAATTGTAACCCAGGCCTACGGTCGATTCTACATTAAAAATCTGGCATTCAGCATTTCTGGATTTAGAAAGACTAAAAGCTGAGCTAAAGAGATGAAAAATTGGCTTTAAACCCAAATCTAAATCTCACAATCATCAGTGTGTGCTATGAAATCCTGGGTATACAAATCCCTTAATACCACTGTTAAAGGAAAATATATGATTAAAAAAAAAAAAGGTTTTACTTACTCTGTAAGGAAAAAAAAAGCAAATAGCATATTTGATACAAGCAAAAGTAAGGGAAAATTGCTTTTATAAAAGCAGAGTGCCTGATTTACTTCCACCTCCACCCCCAAAAGGTCCTTAATTAGCCAGAAGTAAATGCGAATGTAAATAATTCACCTGAATGACATCTGAATGACACTACAAACACGTTTGCCTACAGACTCACTCAAGCATGCATGCACCCCAGATCCTTGACTTTCACCAGATTAACAAAACCCATGAAATGGAATCAAGTTCAAGGGCCAGACTTAGATAGGGCGATCACTGGTAGTCAAACTAAACAGATTGCCTACAATTATCTTTCACCCAAGTGCTGAGGAAGGGGGAACCATTCATCATTCCCACACCTTTCCATTGTGTATGTTCAATACAACCAAGCCCATATTCCCTCGTTTCATACTCATGATTTCATTGCCTGATCATGTGAATCAGAAAACAACTATGGGCCAAGTGAGTGTAGCTTAATTGGATCTAGATTTTAGTGTAATACTTTCTGGTTTAGTTCTTTATTCTTTTGCCCAGCTCTGAATGGGACCATTTTTAGTTAACAGAGAATTTCTCACCTTCCATTGGTATCATTTTGGTCACTTTAAGTTTTTTTTAATTTTTTTTTTAATGTTTATTTTTCAGAGAGAGACAAAGAGACAGAGTGTGAGCAGGGGAAGGGCAGAGAGAGAGGGAGACACAGAATCTGAAGCAGGCTCCAGGCTCTGAACTGTTGGCACAGAGCCTGATGTGGGACTTGAACCCACAGACCATGAGATCATGACCTGAGCTGAAGTCAGACACCCAACCGACTGAGCCACCTAGGTGCCCCTGGTCACTTTAAGTTTATTCTGTAAAGACAGATATTCACAGTCATTCTCTTACCAGTATGATGCTTCGTAAGCCAAAAGCAAAGGAGGAAAAGATGGCCATTCTTGTACTGGTGGCATAAACCAAGGCCCAGGACCCACAGGTTTCCTGAAGGGCATCTAGAAAGGCTCAGCAGGACAAAAAAGGATTCCTCTCTATATAAACGATGTCATACATCAAAAGGAAGCAGTCTGTTAAATATGTGTTTGACATAGAAACACCAAAATGTCAAGGTGACCAACTCATGGTAATGGGATGACAAATTACATTTTTTATCATCTTTATGCTTTTCTATATTTTAACTCATGAAACATAAACAATTATTATATTATTAGACAGAAAACCTTAAATGTCAGAGCACAGTTTCAAAAACTCAAAACCAAAAAGAGACATTAGTGCAGAGCAAAGCAAGAAAAAGCACTTTTCTCTGGGCCAACCAAACCAAAGTTCAAATTTTAGTTCCATCTATTACATGATCTTGGGAAGATTATTTAGTTTCTCTGAATCTCAGTTTACTTAAAAATCAGCAAGGTAATTCCTAACTCATAGGGATGTAATGGAGATGAAATAAAACAAACGCACCTAAATTTAAAAGAATTTCCATTTACAAATTTATTTATCAAGATGAAGCTTCACCTTTTCAAAGTTTAAAGGCTGTCCTCAGTCCACTCTGGTGCTGCCATCTTATCCATTAATTCATGGAGACACCAGTGATTTATGACCCCCAACACTCATCCTGTGGACTTTTAAAGACTTAATAAATTATAGGGAAAAACTGCATGCATTTCACATAGTATACTCTGCATATATATATATATATATATATGTATATATATATATATATACATGTATATATATATACAATGGTTATATTAGCAACAATAGTAATATGATGATAATAATAATAATAACGAATAATTCCTGTGGCTTTATTCTGTGTGAGGTTCTGGATTAATCATTTTATATACATTGTCTCACACTATCTTCACAGCAACCTAATAAGGTAACCATTATTGTTAGACAGTAATAACTTGCCCAGTATCATGGAGGCAAAAACTGGTAGCTTGAGTCACAAGTCCCAAATTTGTATGGCTTCAAGAACAGTCCCTAAACTACTTGATCATCTAAAGAAATAAAAAAGAATTCTGGCCCAAGACATAGCTCCAATTTCTTTTTTATTCACACTCTCGTTCTTAGATACAAAGTATATTAAACTCTACAATGTGCCATCCTTTCCCTGAGGCGTGACAAGAACAGCAAAAACCTAAACCCTACAGACAAGTCTGGTCACGGGAGCTGAAGAAGGTGGCAAAGCTGTGACTGAATCACAATTCCGATACATGCCAAAGTTTCTGCGTCTCAGTCTCCAAGGTCAGAACAAAACTTGTTACAGTGTTGTGATTCTGTTTTCACAGACTCTGAAGTGCAATCAAATCAGACCAAACTGAACCTGCTGCAAAATAAATCATTACTCTTCTCAACTCTTTAACCATGTAATCCTGCTTAGTCAGAATGGAGATTAATTCTTCACTGTCCAAAAACAATAGTTCTTCCTGTGTCCTTGGTATTTGATGATCTTATTTCCTAAAGAGGATGCCTTCTCTTTTATTAAAAAAAAAAATAATAATAACATCCTAAAATGTCAAATTAAGGAATCTGGGGATTGCAGAAACAGATACTATGCCTTCATGAAGTCTAAGCTGTGCAATATTTCTAAAGTGTGTTAGATTTTTAAGAAGGGTAGTTTTTAGTTTTTAAATTAGAGAAATCATGCACACATTTGTTTCTTCTGTCCTTGGAGATTATAAACACCCAGAGGCAACTCATTTTTGCAGAGTATTTGCTGTCAAGAAGCAATGAAGTGCGAATGGTAGCCAATTGAACTTAGCAATTTGTTTACTCAGAAGGAAAACAGCTGGGAAAAAATGGAGTATTTTAATAATTAGCCAGTCATATTAGATAAGGAACATTCAAGTATATGATCTAGCATTATAATAAGGAAGCTGCCACTTTGGGTGATAAAGAATTAGCAATTAACCTTCTAACTCAAGAAAAAAGTCGTCAAAGTGGGAGAAAAAAAGTAGAGAAACAGGCTTCAGTTTTGAATCTTACTCACAACGTTTCCGAACTCAAAATAATTCTTCTTCAAAAGTTTTACAAGGGAATATGCTTTAAGGACTTCACATATGAAGTTTCATGAGCCAATACTAAAGAGAGTATTATGGGGCACCTGGGTGGCTCAGTCAGTTGAGCGTCCGACTTCGGCTCAGGTCATGATCTCACAGCTCATGAGTTCGAGCCCCGCATCAGGCTCTGTGGTGACAGCTCATAGCCTGAAGCCTACTTCAGATTCTCTCTCTCTCTCTCTCTCTCTCTGCCCCACCCCTGCTCACACTCTGTCTCTGTGCCTCTCAAGAATGAATAAACATTAAAGAAAAATTAAAGATAGTATTCTTGAGGAATTTTAAACCATTATACCTGTCACAAGGAACTTTACTCCACTAACTGATGAGAATTCAAATTCTGATACTCTTTTGTCTATAATGTGTGTACCTACTGAAAATTATAAAAAGAAAAGAGTTAACCTCTGATGCATAGCCTAATTATTAGCTACCTGCTGGCACAGGATGCAAAGTTAATCATAAGCAGCATTTTCCTTTACTACAGATCTTTGATTAACCACAAAGTCCTTTCACCATGCACCTGGGTGGAGCATTTAAAAAAAAAAAAAACATAGAAGAAACATTCACAGAATACATATTACCATACTTGCTGAGATGTGAGGTTGTGACTATGGTCCAACCAAGACCGTAGCAATAGGAACCAGGAATAATGACTTTCTCTAATGTTCGCCTCTTCACCTTCCTGCCCTCTGCCAACAAATGGAGAACTTGAGTGCTTTCATTCCAGAGAAACATCCTTTCATTTCAAAAGGAGAATTGACCTGGACTTCAAATACTCTGCTCTTGTGTAGCAATATCCAAACAGGTAAATTGGCCTATGGAGTCCCAATGGACAACAAGAAAACTAAGCTAAGTAACAGTTGTACCATGAAGATCCTAAGGAGTGTGAAAAGTGGTCATTGTGTCAGGTCTTTTTGTTTTTGTTGTTGTCATTTTTAAAGTTTATTTACTTAGGGAGAGAGAGAGACAGACAGACAGAAAGCATGAGCAGGGGGAGGACAAAGAGAGAGGGAGAGAAGGAGAATCCCAAGCAGGCTCCACGCCATTAACATGGAGCCTGACGCAGGGCTTGAACTCATGAACCACAAGATTGTGACCTGAGCTGAAACCAAGAATCAGACACTTAACCTACTGAGCCACCCAGGCATTCCCGAAGTTGCTTTTGGCAGCTGAAGGGGAGAAAGGAAAGGAAGGGAAATACAGACAGCAGAAGAACTAAAAAGAAGGTTGAAGAGAAATAAAGATGTTTTATGGTCTCACTGGAAGTTCCTAAAAATTGGTTGTGAATCAAAAGAATTCAGAATAGTAGATGCACTGAACCAGATAAACCCAACAGCTAAGGCCCAGAAAATGCTGCCGCTGTTTTCATTGTGTGGTTGTCGTTCTTGCTGGTGCTGGTGCTAATGCTGCTGTTCTCCAAGAAGCTGTGATACATTTGAAGAACAACATTTGAAAGAGGGTAGACTTTGGAACCCAACATTACAGTGTAGCTGAGTTGCCCAACATCCAGAAGAATAAGACCATGAACACCAACACTTCTTCCTCATAAAAATACGCTCTTTTTCTCCTCCTTTGATCCCATAGATGTGAATATAATGAGATTTTATCAAAACCACTTTATCCTACTGTTACCTCTGCCAGACAGAGAGTGCATTACATCCTCCTGGCTTTGATGCAGACAATGGAACTTTCTAATAGATTGCCAATTGCTTTGACACAAAAGCTAGAGAAAATGTAACTTATCCTAGAACCTTGTTCCCAATCTGTCTCCAGCACTACAGCTGTCAAATTTGGCCCCTAAAATGCCCTTGATTAAAGGAGTGAGCCAAAGAAAGAGTAATAGTCTGCCAAGTTAGGTAGCTATAATCCTCAATATTGGTAATTACACTTCAAATACATTGAGCTTTGTTGTTGAAGCTCAGAAAGTAAAACTCTGATTCTTCTAAACAAAAGATCATTCAGATCTTGCAAGACCCCTGCAGCTAAATTACCTTCATTTGTGATTTTGTCAGATCTCCCTAGACAGCTTTTGCCTAGTCTGGTCATCTGAGGAAGTCTTAGCCAACTCTATAAAGTACTGAATGTGGCTTACTTTTCTGAGGAAGAACATCCGAGTCTGAAGCTAGGCTTTATTTGATAGAACGTAAATCTGGTAAATCTGAGGACTCTTCCACTTTTAGTCAACAGTTCTGGGATTCATCAAGAAAAGTTCACCTGCTCTTCATCTCTAAGCAGCCAGAATTAGCTCACCTTCCAAAATCTCTACCGTTTGCATCACAATCATGATAAAAGCCTTCTTTAACATGATGATGCAGTTCTCATATCTCAGTCAATAAAAATGCATTTTCACTTTCAGTATGTCACAGACTCAAGAGTTAGAAATATTTGCAGAAAAAAAACATCAGTAACACAGGGAAAACTTGTCTCCTGCTGGCTAGCATCTGGGTTCTGCATCGTTATTTATGGATTTCTTGATACAAAACATAAAAATCCTTATGTTTAACCACCCCCACTCCAAAATCAACCAACCAAATAAAGCTAGCTTACCCCAGACAAAAATTAAATTATGATTATGTTTTTAAAAAGTTCTACTGGAAGTTGTCTCTATATTTTCAACTTCATGCTTTTGGAACCTCCTCCACAATCTATTTTAAAATGATCTTGAAATTCAATCTCCCTTTTCAAAAAGCTACATTTAGAAATCCCTCATTCCTCATTGCAATCTCCAGGAATTCCCAAAATACTTTAGGGATGTGGATAGGTTGAAATCCCCAGCTTAGAATGTCATTTCAGAAATTAATCCCAGAAAGTAAGGTTTCATATATTATCACAGCTGTGGCCAAATTATCTTTCAGGCACTGAGGACTAAGCTGACACACACTTAGTTGTAAACAATGTGTTCTAAAAGAGGGCTTCTCTAACCTTGATTGCCCAGTCAAACCAGAGCCAGAGGACTGCCTGTAAATTGGCACCAGGATGCCACCCCAGCCCAGTAGAGCAGGAAAGAAATATCCAGACCTTGTGTTTGGAAGCTTAGTATTTTAGGAGTCAGTAGTAATAGAAGTAGTGGTAGAAAGAGTAGTAGTATCAGGAAGAGTGGTAATAGTGGGAATCGTTATCATTTGTTGAGTACTCACCATAAGCCAGACACCATGTTAAACGCTACACACACATTGTCCATGCACTTAATAACTGAATACTTAGGGAAATATAAACTTTAATATCGGGAATCTCAGATATCTGAATATTCAAAAGAACACTTGGTTTTCTCTGTAGATTTTTTTCTTAAGATAGCAGTGAAGAACTTGCCTAATTGCAGTCTTCAGCCTTTGGGAAGAGGTAAAATAGATGAGTGTTTCTGGGGATTAAGTCCTGGTTACTTCCAATTGAGAAAAGAGAACTGAATGGAAGTCCAAGGGAAAATGGATGAAAAAAACAGAAGATTTTCAAGAATAAGTCTTCAAGAAGAGTAACAATATCAAAGACCCAGTAAGATATAGATAGCACAGTGCCGAGGTTGAAAGAAGATGAACAGAGAGAGATTATATTAATGAGTGATTATATTAATGGCTGGACAAGAGAGATTATATTAACGGCTGGACAAGAAAGGTTGTCTACTACATTCCTGTCAAACATGAAGATGATTGAAGCAAACTACATAGACAGCTTGGGAAATATATAGTTTAACTATGGCTTTGTAGTCATTAATGAGCTTGATATTTAAATTCTAGAATGCCTTCACGTGGAAATATTTCATCCACATTAAAATGTGTTTTAAGGGGACTAAAACCCATTTCTTTTTTTCTTTTATTTTCTTTTTTCTTTTCTTTATCTTAGAGAAATAGCATGCAGGGAGCAGGGGAAGGGCAGGGGGAAAAGGAGAGAGACAATACCAAGCAGGCTCCACTCTCAACATGGAGCCCAACACGGGTCTTGATCCCATGACCCTGGGATCATGACCTGAGCTGAAATCAAGAGTCGGAGGCCCAACTGACTGAGCCGTCCAGGTGCCCCTAGAAACCCACTTTTCAATCAAATTTCTTTATCAGCAATTGTTGGAAGTTAAGTAATAACATTTCTGACATTCAGTTTCATCAACTGTATAATGGAAATTAATAAAACCACCCTGCCTACATCACACTTTTTTATATACTGTATAGGGTAAGATAATGGATATGAAAGCATGTTGAAATAATATAAATCTCTAAACAATGATAAAAGGTATTATTATCATTTTGTGACTGAATGCAATCAGCTCCAAACTGATGGCTGGATCCTCTAATCCTCCAAGAGAAACAAAGGACAACATAAAATAAAATAATAATAATAATAATAAAAATTAAATGAACTACTGGGGTCTCTATCTCATTTACTTACAAATGGAAAGAGTACAACAAGAATGAACTGAAAAGATCCACTGAGAGCAGTACCTAAAGGAAGAAATACATGAACATTTTCCTGTGTCTCCACTAATTGATTTAGTCATTCATTCATTAAATGTACAATTTTCTGCCTCAGGAAATTTCAAGCTTATTTTCTTTTATTCCTTGTTGTGTAGTTATAAGAATAGAATATTGGTCCTTCGTATATTAACTATAATAAAATCAACACCTAGATTTTTCTTCTTTAAGAAAAATAACTAGTAGGGGCTCCTGGGTGGCTCAGTCAGTTGAGCCTTGAACTCTTGATTTTGCCTCAGGTCATGATCCCAAAGTTGTGGGAGTGAGCCCCACGTCAGGCTCTGTGCTGGGAACGGAGCCTGCTTAAGATCTCTCTCTCTTCCTCTGCTCTTCTTCTATGCTTGCTCACTCTTTCTCTCTCTCTAAAAAAAAAAAAAAAAAACAAAAAAACAAAAACTAGTAATAACTCCAGTGTTTCTCATTCTTACTCAATGAGAAATTATTTCAACTACTTAATCACCCTCACTGAATTTGTCTGGACTCTAACACTTTAACAATATGGAAACCTGAGGTATCTGTCAAATTGTCAGAATGGAGAAAGGTCTCTTTGTCAGACAGGAGTCGTCTGAACCTGAATTTAATTAAGGTCAACTGTGATTGCTAATGCCGCTACATATCTCACAAAGCAAATGAAAATCCTCTTTACAGGAAGGTAACATGATGCTCTGTCTTGAATTATTTCAATAATTAATTTTTCAAAATACAATGTCTATCATACAAGCTAAGATAATTAAAAACATGTTGGGACAAAAACCCTGAAAAAGTACCAACAAAAATAATAGACAGCAAATTCCAAAGTCAAGTTTGAAAATGTCGGCAAAGAGCTAGAACCTATGAACAGTGATACGGGTAATTTTAAAAACAATCAAGTAAAAATGCTAAGATATAATAACAGCATTTAAGAACTGCATGCATACAACTGAAGACAGAATAAAGAGAAAGTGATGTAGGAAGGAACAAAGAGCAGTGAAAGTGAATAAATATGTGAGAGGCTCTAAATGAGCAGTGAATGAATACAACAATAACAATGTTTTAAAACATACATTGTATAAATATACATCTTCCATACCATCATTCATTGTTTTAGCCACTGATAATTTGGACTTACTCATATTTGTATGTATGTATACATACATATACATATATATATACGTACACATATATACGTATATATATATACACATATATATATATATGCATATATAGTGGGTATGTAAGACAAAATAAGAAAACAATAGCATATAAATCAATGTGAGTTAAGATATTCTACCGACCTGGTGCGCCCAGGTGGCTCAGTCAATTAAGCTTCCAACTCTTGGTTTTGGCTCAGGTCATGATCTCAGTTTGCAGGATCAAACCCCACAACAGGCTCTGTGTTGACAGCATGGAGCTTGATTGGGATTCTCTCTCTCCCCCCAAAAAATAAATAAACATTTAAAAAATATATGTATTCTACTGACCTTGAAACATACAGGGAAAGTCAAAAGTGTATGCTGTAATTTTTTGAGTAAACACACACACACACACACACACACAGGATATACCATTATGACCAGAGAATGAAAGGTAAAAGTTATCACCCTGGATAATGAGAAAGGAAAGATAGTCAGAGCTGAATCTTTGAATTAGAAAGAGACATATAAGGAAGGGTGAAGTGCTAATATCATCATTTTTACATTAAAGGAGTCAAGAGATATAGTAGAAAACTGGTCAGGGAAATGAAAGCTTAAGGACAATAAAGAAACAAAACTGACCAAACAGAATTGAGAGAAATATTATAGCTTTCAAAATTGGGAGACATGGAAAGGTGATGGGAAGTTTTATAAATGAGGCAAATGTTCATCGTCCATCATAAGGAGTCAAGTTGATAAATTAGAAAATAGTAATATAAGGATATCATTTTTATTTGAGGGTAATTACCTGAAAAACTAAAATAAGAAAATAGTTTGGTGATATTCTCTTAAAAATGGGACTAGGGAGAGGCACCTGGGTGGCTCAGTCAGCTGAGTGTCCGACTTCAGCTCAGGTCATGATCTCGCTGTTCGTAAGTTCAAGCCCCACACCAGGCTCACTGCTGTCAGCGCAGAGCCCTCTTCAGATCTTCTGTCCCTCCCCCTTCTGTCTCTCTCTGCCCCTCCCCCACTTCCACTCTCTTAAAAATAAATAAAACAATAAAATAAAATCGGACTAAGGAGGGTAAAGGATGAGGCAGGGGACTGCTGCTTTGTATTTCCAGTACTTTTGTTTATTTTATACTCCAGACATATAAGCATTTTTAAGTGTATTTTTTTAGTAATCTCCACATCCAACATGAGGCTCAAACTCACAACCCCAAGATCAAGAGTCACATTCTTGACACTCTGGAAAACAGTATGGAGGTTCCTTAAAAAGTTAAAAATAGGGGCGCCTGGGTGGCGCAGTCGGTTAAGCGTCCGACTTCAGCCAGGTCACGATCTCGCGGTCCGTGAGTTCGAGCCCCGCGTCGGGCTCTGGGCTGATGGCTCAGAGCCTGGAGCCTGTTTCCGATGCTGTGTCTCCCTCTCTCTCTGCCCCTCCCCCGTTCATGCTCTGTCTCTCTCTGTCCCAAAAATAAATAAACGTTGAAAAAAAAATTAAAAAAAAAAAAAAAAAGTTAAAAATAGAACTGTCCTACAACCCAACAATTACACTACTAGGTATATACCCAAAGGATACAAAAATATAGATTCAAAGGGGTACATGCACCCAATGTTTATAGCAGTATTATCAACAATAGCCAAATTATGGAAAGTGCCCAAATGTCCACTGACAGATGAATGGATAAAGATGTGGTATATGTGTATGTTTACACACACACACACACACACAGGAATATTACACGGTCATCAAAAAGAATGAAATCTTGCCATTTGCAATGACATGGATGGATCTAGAGTGTACTAAGCAAAATGAGTCAGTCAGAGAAAGACAAATACCATATGATTTCACTCATATGTGGAATTTAAGAAACAAAAGGGATGAACATATAGGAAGGGAAAAAAGATGGAGGAAAACAAATCATAAGAAACTCTTAATGACAGAGAACAAACTTGAGGGTTAATGGAGGGAAATGGGTGGGGAATAGGCTAAATGGGTGATGGGTATTAAGGAGGGCACTTGTTATGATGAGCACTGGGTGTTATATGTAAGTGATGAATCACTAAATCCTACTCCTGAAACCAATTATACTATATGTTAACTATCTAGAATTTAAACAAAAATTTTTTTAAAAACCCACAGGTGGCGCAGTCGGTTAAGCGTCCGACTTCAGCCAGGTCACCATCTCGCAGTCGGGGAGTTCGAGCCCCGCATCGGGCTCTGGGCTGATGGCTCAGAGCCTGGAGCCTGTTTCCGATTCTGTGTCTCCCTCTCTCTCTGCCCCTCCCCCGTTCATGCTCTGTCTCTCTCTGTCCCAAAAATAAAATAAAAACAAAAAAAATAAATAAATAAGTAAATAAATAAAAATAAAAACCCACAGGCTTTTCCAACCAAGCCAGCCAGGCACCTCTGCAAATATAAGCATTTAGATCATGTATATTTGTATATAATTTTATGGTATTACATTATATTAACATACAGCTATATTAAAGTATGTTTATATTTAATATATGCTATATTACTAACAGTATATAGTTTACATTAAATAATACCTACATACTTTTATGTATTATATATTTACCATATATAATATCCATATTTTATATGTTATGTTTACATTTATAGGTTAAGACTGTGAAATTAAAGTATAATCATTTTTATAAACTAATCTTATTCTCGCTGGTCTATTTAATATATAAGGCTGTTAAAACCCAGGTCATGCTCTTACAAGTTTAGAATTAGACAGATTAGGTTTTAAATCTCTTTCCTATCATAACCTAGCTATGTGACATATGAAAATTAACTTAACCTCTTTGTACCTCTATTTCCTTATCTATAAAGTAAGAAAATTGCAGTTACTGTCAGAAGTGTTACAATAATTGAAGATAATATATTTAAAATTCTTAGCTGGTGCCTGACATAAAGTATTAAGTAAATGGAAATAATCATTATTATTCTACAATATTACTATTCCTTTATTTAATAAACATTTGTTGGGACAAATTATGTATCAAACATTTTCCTAAGACTGCCCACAAGAAGTTTACAGTATGGTGGGATACTCTGAATGCAGAACTTCAGAGGAGGCTTCACTGAGTCATTGATACTTGAACTGAACTGTAACAAATAATCTGAGTTAAGGAAAGGAAATTGCAAACAGAGGGACAGCAAGGGCAAATATCATTGCTATAAAGTAAGATGACATGTGTCCTAGACAAGGAGTATGAATTTGTCTGACTCTACAGAAAGCCACTGAAGAATTTTAAACAGGGAAATTCCTATAATTGATATTAGAAAGCCACTCTGTTGACAATAATGATAAGCCAGAAAAACACTAGAAAAAAGTTGTAAGCAATTAAGAAGAGGGACCTTGTTAGAATAATATCATAGTAATCTGGGAGGAAAGTGACAAAGACCTGAATTAAATCAATAAGAATGGAAAGGGCAGGTCAGAAATTAGAAATTAAAAAGGTAGATATTAGAGACATGGACTAATCATAAAAGGTGAATGAAAAGTAAGAATTTAGAATGGCTTTGGAAACTGGGTGAATAGCAGTATATTAACTGAGATAAAAATGGTGACAGGAAGGGCAGCTGGGTGGCTCAGTTGGTTAAGCATCTGACTTCAGCTCAGGTCATAAACTCACAATTTGTGAGTTCGAGCCCCACGTTGGGCTCTGTGCTGACGGCTCAGAGTCTAGAGCCTGCTTTGGATTTTGTGTCTCCCTCCCTCTCTGTTCCTCCCCTATTTGTGCTCTCTCTCGTGCACGCGCTCTCATTCTCACTCTCTCTCTCACTCTCAAAATAAATAAAGGCTAAAAAGAAAATGGTGACAGGCACCTGGGTGGCTCTGTTGGTTAGGTGTCCAACTCTTGATCTCCATTTGGGTCATGATCTCACTGTTCTTGAGATGGAGTCAGCCCCACAGCAGGCTCTGAGCTGACAACATGGAGCCTGCTTGGGATTCTCTCTTTCCCTCTCACTCTCCTTCTCTCTCTGCCCCTCCCTTGCTAGTACACCCACATGCACGTCACCCCCCCCTTTCAAAAAGAAATAAACTTTTAAATAAATAAATAAAATAAAAAATACTTTAAAAAATATAGAAAAGAAAATGGTGACAAAGGAAAGCAGGTTGGGACTGAGTTTGGGTGGTCTATTGGACATCAAGTGCAAATGTCCAGTGGGTATTTAGCTGGGTGGATCTGGAGTCCAGCAGGAACTGTGTAAGATTCTAAATAAGGCTAGTATGTAAATAGTGACTGACGATACGAATTTAAACTAATTATCCAGAGGAAATTATAGGAAGTGAGAAGAGCACTTGCTCCTTATAGGAGAAACAGTCCTCCAGACTCACCCATTACACGAGTACAAAACTTCATTCCTTCACTCACCATAAATTTTCCAATTGAATGCCTATTGTCCAAAAGCAGAGATTTTTTTGCATGTCACATACTAAATATATGTTTCTACATTCCTAGACTAGACTAAACTTTTCTGGGATAGAGACTACGTCATGTCTATATCACCTTCATCACTGGCATAATTTCTGGCACAAAGAACGCCCTAAACACATGTTTACTGAGTTAATTCCTCATGCTTCTGATAGCCTTGTAATTCTATTCCCTAGCCTGTGTTCGAATCACAGCTGTTTCCAAAACTGTAATTCAAGTTGCTTCTCTGTTTCTCTAGCTCCCATTTTATACCATACCGCATGATACCGCTCAGGTTTCTTTTAATAAATATATGTCAGCAAAGCCACCCAGTCAACCACAGGGAGCTCAAACAACCATGACACAAATCACAAGAAAACAAGTGGAACCTGAAAGAAGCTGAAGGTTGACACTTGCACTCCCAAATTACTACTGACCAATAACCCCTGGGCCAGAAATAGAGAAGACGAGAGCATGGTCTCATCGACATCGTAATTTGTGGGTAACGTCAATACTCTCATGTTAGGGATAAGATGATGCCCCTTTTTTAAAAAAAAACTGTTTGTTTATTTTTAGAGAGAGAGAGGGCAGAGGAGGGTCAGGAGAGAAGAGAGAGAATCCTAAGCAGGCTCTGTGCAGACACCACAGAGTCTGACTCAGGCCTTAATCCCACAAGCTGTGAGATCATGACCTGAGCCAAAATCGAGAGTCAGACGCTTAACTGACTGAGCCAGCCAGGTGCCCCTGATACCCCTTTTAATTGGAACCACACCCAGTAGAGAAATGCCTTTGGTATGTGGGAGGCTCTTATCCTACTCCAGGTTTACCCACCACATAAAGATTTAACCTGCAGATTTAGCAAAAATGACAATATTCCTCTTAGATGAAAATTCTGAAAAAAAAGCAACACTCAGTTGGACATGAGAAGTACGTTCTTTAAAAAGTTTCATTCCAAAAAAAGACTTTTTTTTAAATGTTGAAAACATTTGGAAAGAGAAGGTCACATTAAAAGTCAGCTCCACATAAACATTTGCTCACAAAAGCACTGGCAACAAACGAATAACATTTGGGAAGCAAGTGTCTTGCCCTGACTATATACAAAGGAAGAAAAAGTCTTCAAATGCTTCAATACCTTCATTCTGAAATGACTGTCAACCTGAAGCGGTTCCTGGGAATACGTTACTGACAACACCAGTACCTCCCTGTTTTCAGAGCTATTATCCAAATGTGACATTATAAGAGTGCTATTTGAAAAAATATCTATCTGAGATGCATTTATTATGTAATTGGTTATATAAGGTTAGCACAACTAATTAATAGAACAGAAGAATACTGGAACAAAAATGATTTTTTTACCAAAAAAGTGAAAGTTTCAAAAAGCGAGCTTATTAAAAAATAAGTGACTTAGAGTAAAAAAAAAAAAAAAAACTTGAGTATGACGTATTAAGGGAGTGAAGGAGAGAAACGTCTTAAATTTGATAGCACACTGAACACAAGCAACAGTGGCCTCTGTTCTTGTCTTCTTTGTTGCCCTCATTAATTAAGAATTGCCTTTTAAAAGTCAAGCTATCACCCTAAGGATCACCTGGGGAGAGTGGTGAATTCTAGTCTTTTGCCAAAATAAGCATAGGCAGTATTTATAAAGGTCAAAAACATAGTTCATTAGTTTAAAAAAAAAAAAATGCAATCAGCACATGGAAAAAATGGCCAGGCTAGCCCTTCCTTCTCACCAATAATTAGCACCACAAACCCCCAAGTATCTTACAAGTGATCATTGTCCATTCAATTTCAAGGTCTTTGGGAACAAGCCTCCTTTGTTATTAGCCACAATGCCTACTATTCTGCCCAAAATTCCCTTTAGTTTTTCTGATTGACAAAAGGTGTCAGTGTATATATTCACATGGACAGAATATTTTCTTTAGATACAATTCTGAAATGCTATGGCCACTGCTGTCTTCAATGACAAAGGTAGAGGCATATGAGAAAGGAAAGGAATAAATATAAAGGAAAAGCAATTTCCCCAACTCCCCATTAACCCAGCTAATAAATAATAACATAGTTACCATATTGCATAGCATTTTACTGTACATCAATAATGCAGTCATCTGATGAACAGACTGCTAGTGCTGTATTTGCCATGCACCTAGAAAAATTAAAAGACAAACAAGCAAATAAGACTTCCATCTTTGGCAATGTGCCTATTGAATATCTTTGTGCTAATTGAATATTACTGAAATAAAGAGGACAGTAGCCATTCCTCAAAGGATCTGTTTCAGGGAGGGACCAAAACAAGGACCCAGGAGCTCTTTGTCTCCATTTTTTAGAACAAGGCAAAGAGTTAATGAAATACTATATGCTAAGGTTAATTAGCCCAGTTTCTCCTTCATGCAAGAAACGGTCAGATTGGGGACCGCTATGACCTCATGTGGTTATCTAAACACACAAGAGATGCCTCCTCTCCATTCCATGGCACAGAGCACAGCCACAAAGAATGACATCCTTACAAGGATACAGCAGTGGATCTGGAAATCAAGCTTCCTTAAACTGAATCCCTATCCAGCCATTTACTAACCACAGAACCTCCTGGTAAGTTACTCAACCCCTTTGTGTTTTGGGGCCCTTATCTGCAGTGCACATAGATGTAATAATAACTACTTCACAAGGTTATTGTAAAGACTGAAGGAGACAGCGCAAATACAAAGCCAGTAAATGCCTGGCACATGCAAAGAGCTCAAGAAAAGTGGGATGTTTTATCATGATTCCTGGACCTTCAATCTGCACGGCTTACATGTGAAATATCATCTCACGTAAGGGGACCAGACAGAATCAAAGCTGAGATATAGCTAGTGTGTCAGCTGGACGATGCCCTTCCTCCAAACTTCTAAGTGTGTCTATGGATTTTCCTGGTGGCTGAAGAGCCCTCTGGAACAAAAATTTGAGCCATATCCACAATTAGAGTTCAGACCTATACAGGAATGTGTAAGGACCTGGAGAGGGGGATGTTGTAGCCATGACAGGAGGAGGGTTCTGTCATATCTGCATAGGGGACAAAGGGGCCCTGAGATAGAAATCACTTGAAGGAAGAAGGGCCTGGGCCAAGGAGCCAGGAGCAGGAAAAAAATTAGAGGAAACAGTAATTCTAGATACAGATGGTAGTCATTATTTGAAACTATCCCATCTCACCTGTTCCAATGCAATTTAAAAAAAAAGGGCTGCATTATTAACCTCTGTAGTTATTCAGAACCCAGGCGACAATACAGTGATGCTCCTTGTCCCTGACCTGATTAGAAGGTAGAAGTGGCACCAACATACAAGGTGCATCAGCAGAGATCTGACCCTCAGCAGGTCAAGACAGCTGAGGGCAAAGCCGCACTGTTCAGCTGTTCAAGGCAGCAGCTGCCAGAATCCATGACCAACTAACAGCAGGGTCAGCAGATCTTCAGGGCAACCAGCACTGAGGTGCTGGAAGGAATTAAAAAAGAATGGTCAAGCTGGTGGCACAGCACAGAGCAGCAGAAATCAGCCACAAGGCTGGCTAATTGCCAGCCCAGAAGCCCTCAGGAGAGTGGGCTCCACCAGGGGCCGTCATAATTTGAGTATGAATGCTAATAGGACTTCATATGTGTTCTTTGGCTGATGAATCCTGCGACAGTTGGCTTTTGTTTATGTCATGTCTGTTGCCTTTCTCAGGAAAGCCCGTGTTTGTTTTTGAGGCAGCTGTCTGCATTCAGAGTAAGGAGCCTGGCTTTGACAGGTTGGTGTGCAGATTTTTCTGGTGATAACTGAAACACAAAACTCAGATATGAGAGAGGTTCTTCTATCCTCCGAATCCCAGAAGCCAGGTCATAGTGCTACCGTAGGTTCAGATGTGCAGGTGAGCTGAAAGCAAGTTCTATGTTCCTGTTTTGGAGACAGGAGTGTTGGGAGCAGACAGAGGGAACCAAGAAACACACTCTGTGGATTTCTTTTTCCATTTCTAACATTTTTCCTCAAGTGAAATATAGTCAAAATGAATAACAACTTAAAAAGCAGGTGAAGAAAGGAAATTAGAAAATCATGACTGTATCACGGATACAGTTTACAAACTTGGATATGCAAGAAACATATTTTTTTAAATTTTCTTAAACTAAAATAAAACTCAGACTCTGAGCCCCCAACCCATCAGATTTAGCAGAAAATTCAGCCTTGGACCTTCTTGGAGTTTCCCATTTTCCTGTTCCTCACCCTGTCTCCCCTTTGGATTGAGTAAAGGTTAAGCATCTTAGAGAAGAATCAAGGTATTAGGAATGCCATTCTGGTCAAGGCCCGCTGTCTACCTCGGAGACATGCAGTCCTTTAGAGACTGCATCTTTGCCACTGCAATGCCACCCGTGTCAGGACATCTTTAAAGAGGGTCAGAGGCTCCAGATTGGGCACTCAGGCTCCCCAGGGACTCCATTCAGCCTTTCCTTTGCCAACTGGTATCTCCACAGTGTGGAATTAGAGCAGAACAAGGGCCTCATGCTTTTTTTGTAAGTTAGTTTATTTTAAGAGAGAGTGCAAATAGGCATGAGCAGGGGAGCGGCAGAGAGAGAGAAACGCACGTGGGCTCTGTGTTGTCAGCATAGAGCCCAATGCAGGGCTTGATTGCACAAACCATAAGATCATGACCTCAGCTGAAATCAAGAGTCAGACACTTAGCCAAATGAGCCACCCAGGCACCCCAAATGTCCCAATGCATTAAGAAGTCCCTCTACAACATTTCTCCCTCCTCTGGTTGCCCTTAGCAGTTTTAAAAGTAAAACATAAAATACATATACAGAAAAAATATAGAGAGAATAAAATCTCCTGAACCTAAAAAGCTCTGGGTCTAACTTCCTGCTTGAACAAAGGAAGAAAAAGGCAGGAAATACATGAAGAAAATCATAAATTCAGGTGTCAAAAAATTATCCTGCTTCAAGTGAAAATCCGTGATGACAATTTGGATATTAAGTTATCAAGCCCTTACTTAGTGCAGCCACTGTTCTAAGCACTTTATAAGCATTAACATATTCAATCCTCATAACAACCCTACATTATCCTCATTTTATGTTGAAGAAACTCATGCACACAGATTAACACGTCCCAGTTCACACAGCAAATAAGTGGCACCCTATATTCAAAGCCAGGCTGTCGGGTTCCTGAGACTCTGCTTTTGTCCTCTGCTACACATGCCTTCTAGAAGGCGCAGGCGGGTCTGCAGAGTATTAAACACTTTAGTTCCGTTGGGCTTTCTTCTGCCACCCTCTCGGCCTGAGTCACTGCAGCTCCCACTACTTTATCCATGATTGGCTGGTCCCAGGTTTATGTTCTGAAGTTTAGACCTTCCACTGTGCCCATATCTCTTCACCTCCCACCCCAACATCTCCTCTTTCTCCCTTCTCTCTTCTTAAATCTTCACCATCCTCCTTGACCCTCAAACTTTAGCAAAGCTTTGGTTTTTGGCTTCCACCCTCAGAATCTGCTGACAGTTCCTCTTTGGGTTTTTGGAGTGACCTTCTTGACCAAGTTCCAGTGCTTTGCATCTAACTTTGACATGAGGCCTCCTGACCCATGTCCCTGCTGAACTTGCTCTGGCTTCCCTCAGGGGGGATTGGTGCCAAGAAGAACTTTAAGAAAATATGAAATGTTCTATATCCCTTAAATTCAGGGATTGCAAAACTCTAAAAAGTAACTTTTTTGTAATAAAATATAGCTCACATTTCTATTTTTAAAGTACTTAATACTTTGAGGGGCTCCTGGGTGGCTCAGTCAGTTGGGTGTCCCAGTCTTGATTTCAGCTTAGGTCATGATCTCATGGTTCACAGGATCGAGCCCCGAGTCGGGCTCTATGCTGACAGTACAGAGACTGCTTGGGATTCTCTCTCTCTCTCTCTCTCTCTCTCCCTCTCTCTCTTCCCTTTTTCATATTTTTTATCACAAAATAACACTATTCTATTATAGAAAATACAAAAATAAAGCACTAAATTTATTACCAAGTATTTCTTTTATTAGAGGTTATTTTCACATTGTGTACATTTACATATGAACCTTGTCATAACTCTTTGGGATAAACTGCTTAAGACATTTAAGTTGCTTTAAGCCAATGACTCCAACATTTTTAACTGCAAAATACAGTAAAAAAATAAAATAAAATAAAATAAAATAAAATAAAATAAAATAAAATAAAATAAAATATAATGGTACAAACCATATGTACCAAAACAAAACTTTCCTGTAATACAACTTACTTTCCCTATGTTTAGCACACTTTGATTTACCATATATTATGCTATTTCATTTTTATAATAAACTTAATAAGTTACGTTTCAATTTGAAAAATCAGATAATATCTGATAACGTGAGGGGAGGGAGGGACAAAGGGAGAGGGAGAGAGAGAATCTTAAGCAGGCTCCATGCTATTAGTGATGTGGGGCCTGGTCTCATGTGAGATTATGACCTGAACCGAAATCAAGAGTCAGAAACTCAACTGACTGAGCCACCCAGATGCCCCTGGCTTACTATTTTTCAATAAGCCCACCTTCTCCTTGCTTCTTACATACGCACACACACACACACACACACACTGCACAGAAAATATACATCTCAGAATTATACACTGGAGACAGGACACTCTCTTAGAACCTGGATGTTTTCACAATCCTAATGACCATCAGGATAGTGTGTGGGCACATGGATTTCCTGTCCCTCAGGTCCAAGGGATCAATTGATTAAATACTGGTAGGCTTTGTGTAAGAGTCTATCCTAAAGCAAATGACACTGGTAGAGCTTGCTTCCTCTGTCTGAAAGAGGTAGTACTGACTGTGAAACACACATTATTTGTCAAAGGAGTGTTAAGTGATACTTAAGGTTCAGAAGGAGGTATTTATATGCTGACAAGAAAACAAACTACAGTTTTTCTCTAGAATATGTTACTTCCTGAATTTATAAATCATGCTGGATTAAGAATATGGGATTTCATCCTAAAAGTTCACCTTACTAAGCGTTTTTTTCTATCTCTGTGATATAAAAATAGATGTTACTTCATTAAAGTTATCACAAGACTTAAGGAAGAGCCTAGGATAACTTAAAGAATGTTCCAATAATTTCCTTCACCCAAATCCATCAAACTTTACTCTTAACAAGACTGGTAACCAAGACTGTTATGGACTGAATGTCTGTGTCACACCCACCCTAAAATTCATGTGTTGAAATCCTAACCTCCAAGATATTATTAGGAGTGGGGCCTTGGGAGGCGATTAGGTCATGAGGAAGGAGCCCTCCTGAATGTAATCTGTGCCATACAAAAAACACCCCAGAAAGCTCTCTTGCCCCCTCTGCCATGTGAGGCACAGTGAGAAGACAGCTGCCTAAGAACCAGGAAGCAGGTCCTCACCAGACACCAAGTTGGTCAGTGCCTTGATCTGGACTTCCTGGCCTCTGAAACTGTAAAAAATAAATTGTTGTTTAAGACACCCAGGCTATGGCATTTTTTTTTTTGTTATAGCAGCCTGAACTAAGACAATGACCCTTTAAGACAATGTCTTCAGCCTCCAGATTCAGCTCAAAAAATGTATTTCCACTGTGTAAACAGACCTCCCATTCAAGAGAAAGTCAACTAGTAACAAGGACCAAAGAACCTAAGAGACCCTTCGTGATTACCTCACTACTCTTCAGAGGACTGTTATGAAGAAGGGTAAGCACTCCATGTTTGCAAAAGCTAGGTGTTGTTGGAAATAAGGGAACAGTTAACTATTTTCATTACTTTGGACTTGATTCTGTTACCTTGTTAATTCTGAGGGTATAAAATAATGATAGGATGAAAGCCAAGAAGCAAAATGTAACAAAAAGTGGTGGGACAGAGGTTGCTGAGAACACTGGTTTTGCTTCACAAGAGAAAGGTAATATGAAATTGAAAAGAAAGGAGGAACTAAAACACTCCCCATTAAGTAAGTAACAATAGACAAACTCACCAGGTCTCTTGGGGGTGGACAATTTCATAGTTACGGCATTTATAAATGTTTCAAAACTCTAAGCTTGTCATTGCCTAGCACATTGCTTAAATTATTTATGTCATTCATTTTAAAGATACATAATCTGTCTCCCCTGGATTCAGTCATTCTTCTCTTTCATATGTTCATTCAAAACTCAGCCACAAGGTAAAAGCCCTCCCACCAGTCACCTCAAATGTGCAGTCACTGTCTGCACAGCTTATTTTTGTACCTGGTCACACAGACAACTCTGATTTGCTTCACCCTGACACCTGTACAGGCAAACATGGCTACAGGAAGCCCCACAACCATGTAGGTAGACACTTTGAATTAATAGCCATGGTTCAAGGTGAGCCTTTAATGCAGTCCATAAACTTCCCTAGTCCAGTTACTTTCTCTCTCCCCTAAATAATCCACGTTTTCCTTTTCCTCATACCTCAAATACCATCTATCCTATCTTCACTCCCGTAGGAAGCTGGTGACCTTGCTTTCTGCCACACTAAGAAAATTAGAGCAATCAGAAGTTTCCATAAACTCCACCATCAGCTAACACTTGCATTCACACACTCAGCTCTTCTTCTGTTGCCATTGATGAATTATTGATTTAAGTATCTGAAGCCTAAGCTTCCATTTTTGCACTAGATTTTCTTGCCTCTCTCCTATACCATCAGTGTTTTGCCCTCTACTGAGTCATTCCCATCAGTATTCCAAAAATGTCTTCTTGACCCTACTACCCTTGCCACATCTTTGTTCATGTCTTTGACTCCCTTTTCAGGGGATCTATATTCTCTGCCTACAGCTCCTCTCACCCTAATTTTGTAAACCCATTGTGCCGGGCTTTTGCTCCACTGATCCACTAAAAATTCTCAGCTTAATGTCACAAATGAACTCCATGTTGCTAAATCCTGTGGTCCATTTTCATTCCTCACCTTATTGCATACAGTTGATCACTCTATACTCCTCGATACAGTTTACAAAGACTATATTTCTCACAAGTATCTTCCCACTGCACTCACTGATCACTCCCAAACCTTTTCCTCCTACTTAGTGGTCCCCAAACTCTTCCTATTTGGAGTGTTTCAGGATTCAGTCTTTAATGTTCTCCCAAAGAAGGTTTTAGAGTAAAGCTAATGAAGTTTAATCTTTGCTTTGGGGACTCTCCTTTTCATGGGCCCATTTCACAGCTATAGGAGGGCTCCCAGAACCTTCTCACATATTTTAACTGCAATTGGTTAAGAGTTTTTCTCCATTTACACTTCCTCTCTATCACATTCCCATGCATGTCAGGAGCTTTTAAAGTGGTGGCAGTCATTTTGGGGATGTGGCCAAAGCAAGTAGGATTTAGTAAGGTACTTTCATGCGGTTCACAGTCATGTCCAATTTTAGTTAAACTAATGCTAGCTACCTCATCAGGAGTGGCTTCAAAAAGTACTCCACAATATCCCACGTGCCAGAGGGCATGCTGCCATAAGACTGCATTCCAAGGCAGCTGACACTGCAGGTTATGGAAGAGAAACAAGGTTTAAAACATGTGGATCCAGAAACTAGTCCATGGAAAATTCCTGGGACATTTAAAATTAATACCTAATCAAAATAAAAGTTCTCTCCTGTTCACTTTAAGGAAGCACTCAGTAGTGAAGCATGCCAATGATAAATATACTTTTTCTTTTTTATGGGAATAATATGCAATCACATATATTAGATTTATTGTGTTTGTAGGGTGTAACCTATATCAATATTTCAGTATGTTTGAATAAAGTCTTGTGTGTTAGGCAATCAAGAGCAAATTTTGATCCCAGCAATCAAAAACAAATTTTGGTAAGCCATTTCTATTTTCTATGGAAACGTTTTTAAATTACGGCCATAAGAAATGGTTTTAATGGGCATTGAGGAGGGCACCTGTTGGGATGAGCACTGGGTGTTGTACAGAAACCAATTTGACAATAAATTTCATATAAAAAAAAGAGTAGACAACCAAAAAATGTAGGAAAAAAGGCGTGAATTCCTAATAAAAAAAAGTTAACTTTTTAAAAAAATGTGTAATCTGTTTTTTTATTCTAAAGAATGTTTACTATTGTAGCTAATTTTGTATTCTGTTTCTTTAAAGGATTTCCCACCTGTATGTGAGTCAGACCCTGGAAACCTGGATCCTCTTCCCTGTCTTTTTTTTTTTTTTTTTAATTTTTTTTTTCAACGTTTATTTATTTTTGGGACAGAGAGAGACAGAGCATGAACAGGGGAGGGGCAGAGAGAGGGAGACACAGAATCGGAAACAGGCTCCAGGCTCTGAGCCATCAGCCCAGAGCCTGACGCGGGGCTCGAACTCCCGGACCGCGAGATCGTGACCTGGCTGAAGTCGGACGCTTAACCGACTGCGCCACCCAGGCGCCCCTCCTCTTCCCTGTCTAATTCATTCCCTTGGGGATCTCATCCAGTCTCACGGCTTTAATCTCACCTCAATATTAAAGACACAGACTTCTATGTCCAGCCAAATGCATTTCTTAAATTCTAGATCCTAATGGATGTCTAATACACATCCTATATTCAGTATGTTTAAAACACACTCTTTTCCAAAACCAAACTGCTTCCTCTGCCAGTCTTTCCCAAGTCAATCATCGGCAACTCTACTGTTCCTGTTGCTCAGGCCAAAACTTTTGAGCTGTCCTTGACTTCTTTCTCTGAAAGCCCACAGCCAATTCTGTTAGCTCTATTTTCAACTATCTCTAGAATATACCTGAACTATATCCAGATCACTTTTCTCCACCTTCACTGCTTCCACTCGGGTTCACTTCTTGTCTGGATTACAATGGTTCCAAAGGATTGCCCTCTTTCTACTGTTGTCCAATCCATTCTCCCCAGCCCTCCCATATACACATAAGTCATGCTTATATTCCTCTTCTGGCTTTCCATTCCAATCAGAATAAAGAAAAAGTTCCTACAACTAAAGACAGGAAAAAAGTATAGTACCCAAACAATGAAAAAAAAAGTTGATTAGAAATATTAATACCAGGGGTGCCTGGGTGGCTCAGTCAGTTCAGCATCTGACTTTGGCTCAGGTCATGATCTCGTGGTTCACGAGTTTGACCCCCACCTCGAGCTCTGTGCTGACAGCTCAGAGCCTGGATCCTGTTTCAGATTCTGTGTCTCCCTCTCTCTCTCTCTCTGCCTCTCCCCTGCTCAGACTCTGTCTTTCTCTCTCTCTCAAAATTAAATAAACATTAAAAATTTTTTAAATAAAGAAATATCAATACCAGAAAAAATAGAATTTAGAGAAAACAAGAATCAAAAGAGAGGAGTGACCACTACTTTTACTTTAAATTGAGAATAACCAAATATTTATTCATGAAATAAACAAATATTTGTTGGCAATATACAATATGTGAGGCACTACTGTAGGCTAGGGACACATCACTGAAAAAAACAGAAACAAAGAGAATACATAATAGAAGAAAAATGCCATTTATCCTGCATCAAAAACTATGACATACTTCAAAACAAATACAACAAAGTATTTAAGATCTTAGGATTAAATCATAGCATGGCAACATATTATTCAAAAATTACAGTCATTATGTCAAGGTGCCTGGGTAGCTCAATCAGTTAGTTAAGGATCTGACCTTTGGTTTCAGCTCTGGTCATGATCTCACAGTTTGTAAGTTTGAGCCCTATATCAGGCTCTGCACTGACAGCATGGAGTCTGCTTGGGATTCTTTCTCTCTCTCTCTCTCTCTCTCTCTCTCTCTCTCTCTCTCCCCCTCCAGTTCTCTCTCTCTCTCAAAATAAATAAATAAATAAATAAATAAATAAATAAATAAACTTTAAAAAATATTATAGTCATTATAATTTTATTAGTTATTCTTTGTAATTATAAAATAATAAAATTGTATTAGAGACAGAGAAGACCTGAATAAATTGAAAAACATACCATGTTAATGAATTCAATGTTGGAAAAATACAAGCTATTTACAAAATAATCTGTTAATTCACCACAATTCATCAAAATCCCTGTTTTTTGTGGGAAATATAGGAGAGAGTAGGTGTTGAATTCAAAAAACAATTCTGAACTTCATATGGAATATTAAAGGTACATAAAAAATTAAGAAAATTTAATAAAGAATAATTAGGGTAAAGAACTAGTCCTCATAAATTAACAACATATTTCAAAGCTACATTAATTTAAAACATGATGGTTTAAATTTTTCTTAGGAAGAAAAAATATCTCAAAGGAACTGAACAGGGGCAGCTGGGTGGTTCATTCAGTTAAGCATCTGACTTTGGCTCAGGTCATGATCTCATCATGGTTCATGGGTTTGAGCCCCACATGGGGCTCTGTTCTGACAGCTCAGAGCCTAGAGCCTGCTTCAGATTCTGTGTGTGTCTGTCTCTCTGCCCTTCCCCTCCTCATGCTCTTTCTGTCTCTCTCTCTCAAGAATAAATGAACATTTTAAAAAAAGGAACTGAATAAAGAGTACAACAACAGACCCATGTATAGATGGAATCCTGTAATGATAGATGGCATTGCAAATGAATAGCAGAAAAAGGGCTATCAAGCAAATTGTCTTAGGACAACTGGATCTCCACATTATTAAAAAAAAAAAAAAAACATTTCTATTTCATACCACAAATTTCCATATGGATTAAAGACCTAAATTAAAGATAAAATTGAATTAAAAATGCAAAACTATTAGAAGAAAATAAAGGAAATTATCTCTGCCATGTCAAAATAGGGAACCTGCCTTATATGAGACACTTAAAGCATATACTTTAAAGAAAGAGACACATACATTTGACTTCACCAAAATTTAAGACCACCATATGATGGAAAGAGGGAGAGATACCAGCATGAGGCAAGTCAATTCACTTCACAGAACCTTAGGGAGTCCCAGGAAATGGAGTGTTTCATGCCTCTGAAGGCAGGTTTTGACCTGAGACTTAAAAAAGGAGTGGGTTGAACATCTATATAAAAAGCAACAGCCCTGATATTTTCCTCTCTCATTGTAAAGAGTGAAGGAACAACCCAATTCCATTCCAACCGTACTCTCCAGCAGAAGACAGATGGTATACTCTCTGGAAAAATTTCACCAGAGAGAATCTGGCTAAAAGGGACACTAGGCATAGTTGACGGAAGAAATGAGTCACTGTACTGAAAACCAAGGGATAAATATGAAACTCCACAAACCAAATAATGAGATGCTCAGGTCATTTACATTGTTAGTCCTCAGAGCTATACCAGCCGGGCTTCTGGCCATCCATTTCCACACTGCCAGTGAGTGATTAAAAGATCCTCTGGAGAGACTAGAGATTAAGCGGGTGGGGGTAGGAAGAGACCTATCGGCCTATTCATAAGTATCCTGCCATAAAATGTCAAGGTCCTCACCCCATAGCCCAACAAAGCCTACACCACCATGCTGTACACACACAGCTGCGACCAGGTTGAGAGAATCTGCCTTATTAAGTACAGATGGATGACAAAAGGTGACCAAGCAGTTGAGGAGATCCTCCTTCAGGAAAAAAGAGAAACCAAAATAAGAAAACATTTTCTAAAGGAACTTAAAGTAAATAAGAGCAATGTATGCAGCAATAGCAAAAACTTTTTTTAAAAAACTGTTAATCTATAAATGAAAACAGCAAAGAAAAAGACTGTTGAATAAAGAAACAAGAACCAAATACTATTTGGCACAATAGTATTCTAGACAAAAACTATTTGGAAAAAATAAACAGAAAGGGCTCTTGGAAATTAAACATATATATAAGATACATATACACACACATATAAATACATATATGCCCATATATAATATAAAAATATTTTAGCCCAGAGGCTCCTGGATGGCTCAGTCAGTTAAGTTTCTGACTCTTGATTTCAGCTCAGGTCATGATCTCACAGTCAGAGATCAAGCCCTGGGTCAGGCTCTGCACTAGGTATGGAGCCTGCTTAAGAGTCTCTTAACTCCCTCTCCCTCTGCCTCTCCTCTGCTTGCTCTCTCTCTCTCTCTTTCTTTACCTCAAAAAAAAAATTATCCCAAATTAAAAATTTAATCACAAACTTGGGCAATAAGATTGAGACAATTTAACAGAATGCAGAAAAAAAGATAGTAAGAGATGGCAAATAGAAAGAAAGAAAGAAAGAAAGAAAGAAAGAAAAGAAAGGATGAAGCCAAAAGGTCTCTAATCCAAATAATTAGTGTTGTAGAAGACGAGTAAAAGGTAAATGGAGGAGTAAAAAGTAAAAAGAAATAATACAAGAAAATTCCATACAGCTAAAGAACATGTGTTTCCAAAATAAAAGGGCCATTAAGGAGTCCACACAATGAACAAAAGGAAATAAAATAATTCTTTCAGGCACCCAATCATAAAATTTGAGAACCATGGAAATAAAGAGAAAAAATTCTAAAAGTTTTCAGAAAGGGGGATAAAAGCATGCCATACAACAAAAAACAGGAATCACAATTCTTTAACCACAACACTGGAAGCTAGATGACATTAGAGCAGGGACTTTGCAATTATGAGGGTTAACTATTTATTACCTATAATTCTATGGGCAAACAAGTGTGGGCACAAAATAACAGTATATTCAGATTCACACTGTTTCTCTGAAAGCTCTTGGAAGATGTGTACCATCAAAATAAGAGAATCAATCCAAAAACAGGGAACAAATTGGATCTAGGAGAAAAGAGATCCAATATTGGAGAGAGACAAAGATAATTCATGGTATAAATCTTAGGAAAAATGAGTAGCAAGCCTTGAGAGCCACAACTCCATCCCCAACAACTAGTTAGTACAAATTCTGTTCAATTGCCTGTGGATTATTTATAAAATTTAACCATGCATTTGGTCATAAAACAAATATTAAAGAGCTGGATTATGTAGATCACATTTTTACAATAGTTTCAGTTGGAAATCAAAATCAAAAGAAATGGCTAAAATTTTGTACAGATTTTAAATATACTACTAAATAACTTGTAAATTAAAACCTACTACTAAATAATTCAAAATCCAATGGGAATTCTAACAAACAGAACAGTTAGAAGTTAGACAAAGAATAAGAAAAGTAAAAAGCTTTGAAGGGCTAAAATAATACAGATGCATCAGAAATAAAGAGAAAAAGATGCAATAAAAACATTAACATGATTCCTCTTAAAATAATCAAGACAAAAATGTCTGCTCTCACCACTTCCATTCAATATTTTAATGGACATTCTAGCTAGTGCATTCAGGGAAAGAAGAAAGGAAGGAAAGGAAGAAAGGGAAGGAAGGCAAGGAAGGGAGGGAAGGAAGGAAGGAAGGAAGGAAGGAAGGAAGGAAGGAAGGGAAAAGGAGGAAGGGAGGGAGAGAGGGAAAGGGAAGGGAAGGGAAGGGAGGGGAGGGGAGGGGAGGGGAGGGGAAGGGAAGAAAGGAAGAAAGGAAGAAAGGAAGAAAGAAAGAAAGAAAGAAAGAAAGAAAGAAAGAAGACATGTAGGTAGTCTCCTCTTCAAAAATTGGTGTTACACCACTCTGCTTTTATGAAAGACTTAACATTAGTACCTGTTTTCACTAAGGTTAAGAAATCTGAAGATTTTTTCTTTTATGAAAAAAAAGCAAAAAGTGATAATAGCGTTCAATGGATTTTTTTAAGTTTATTTATCTATTTTGAGAAAGAGAGAGAGACAGAGGGAGAAAGAGAGAGATAATCTCTAGCAGGCCCCACACTGCAGAGCCAGATGCAGGGCTCGAACCCACAAACTGTGAGATCATGACCTGAGCCGAAATCAAGAGTGGGACACTTAACTGACTTAGCCACCCAAGCACCCCAGGGTTCAGTGTTTGTTTTGCAGTGTGCACATCCAGCAGCAGAGTGGCATCACCATACCTCTTCCCCAAGCTACACGCAGGATCTCAGCATCAAACTGCCAGCTTTGAATTGTGTCTTTGAGCATCTGTGCTTCATCTCCATTTATTTTGTGCATCTGTTAGCAAGATGTGTTCCAAGGCATCAGAAAAGTCTAAGAGGGGGTGTGTTTTTGCTCATAATATAAATGTATACTGAGAAAAATAAAAGAATGACAGATAAGCTTTGAGAATTAATAAGAATTTAGAAAGTTTACTGGATGTAGAAATACAATTGACTTTTTATAGTGGCCTAATGTCTAGTAAAATAGAATGCAAAATGTTTTATAAAATTCTATTCCTACTAGCATTTACAATAGCAAAGTTATAATGAGAATGAGGTGCTAAGGAATAAATCTAATGAAAGTTCTATTTTTTATAGAAAAAAATTTAAAGTGTATTGAAAAAATATTGAGGATCTAAATAAAAGGATAGGCATACCATTATGAAAAATACTGTCATAAAGATGTCAATTTTCCTTAAATTGATATATAGATTCAATACAATTCTAATCAATATCCTAACAGACTTTGTTCAAGAAATTCAAAAGATTCATTTCTTACTTATTTTTTTAATTTGAGACAGTTTTAGATTCTTGTACAATTGTAAGAAAGAATACAGAGACTCCACATACCTTTTCCTCAGTTTCCTCCAGCAGTAGCATCTTATAAAACTCTAGTACATCACCAAGGCATTACCACTGACAAAACAAAGATACAGAGCAATTCCATCGCCACAGTGATCCCTCATGTTATTCCTTCATCTCCACACATCCCCACTCTCTCATTCTTACCACTTGGCAACCACTAATCTGTTCTCTGTTTCTATCATTTTGTCATTTGAGGATGTTATATAAAGGGAATCACAGAGAATGTAACCTTTTGGGATTGGCTTTTTTGCTCAACACAATGCCCTCAAGATCCATCCAAGTTATAGTATATATCAATAGTAACTTTCTTTTTATTGCTGTGGTATAGATGTACCACAGTTCTTTTAATCACTCATCTGCTAAAGGATATCTGCTTATCCTACTTTGAGGCTACTATAAATAAAGTGTCCATGAATAATCTTGTCAGATTATTGTATAAAAGTTTTAATTCCTCTGGGATAAGTGCTCAATGGTATGATTGCTGGGTTATGTGATAGTTGCATGTTTAATTTGTAATAAATTGACAAACTGTTACCCAGCATGGCTGAACCATTTTATATTCCCACCAACAACGATGAGGGATCAAGTTTCTCTGAATTCTTTATAGCATTTAGTGTTGTTACTGGTTTTTATTTTAGCCATTCTAAGAGATATGTAGGGACTTCTTGTAACTTTAATTTGTGTTTCCCTAAAAACTGATGATGTTGAAACCTTTTCACATGTTTATTTGTCATCTGTATATGCTCTTCATTGCAATATCTGTTCACGTCTTTTGCCAATTTTTCTAATTGGATTGTTTGTTACTTTACTGTTGAGTTTGAACAATTCTTTATATGTTCTAGATACTAGTCCTATTTCAGATACGGATAGAAACATTTTTCCTGGTTGATACCTTGTCATTCCATCCTCATTACAGCCTCTTTTGGAAAGCAAATTTTTAAATTTTGATGAGGTCCAGTTTATCAATTCTTACATCCATGGATTATGCCTTTGCCATCAGTTCTAAGAACTCTTTGCTTAGCCCTAGAACCCAAAGACTTCATCCTATTTTTATCTGAAAGGTTTACAGTTTCACATCTTGCATTTAAGTCCATCATCCATTTTGAGGTAATTTTTGTATAAACTTTATATAAAGGTTTAGGTCAAGGTTCATTTTTTTGCTTATAGATGTCCAATTGCTCCAGAACGACTTTCTAAAAGAAAAAAAATAATAATAATAAGGAATGGGTATACCAAACTCATGATAGTGGCTATTTCTCAGATCAGGAGGGAACTAGACTGAAGGTAATGGTTTAACAGAACATTAGTCCTAGTAATTTATTTCCTTAACATGAAGGGGAAGAAAATATAACAAAATAAGCAAAATGTTCACAGATATGAATTCTGAGGGTAGCTGCAGTCAATATAGATTGTTTTTGTATTTTTCTTTACAATTTTCCTTTTTTGAATTATTTTCAAAATAAACTCTTGTAAGTCTGTCTCCTTTTGCTGGAATTATGTCATAGATAAATAGATAGCCAGCTAGATAGGCAGATTTCTGGGCAGATAGATAATAAAATAAGAATCAGCAGACCAGCAATATAGATATTTGGCTTCAACCTCTGAAATACAATGAGAGGATTGACATGAGGCATTGCAAAACAGCACTTAGCCCTTGGCTGAGTGAGATGACAGAGAAACACTTTCAGTTTATACAAAATCTTTATACTGTGTATCATTTTAATACCACCTACATCACCATGGAATTTCTTTCTGACAACAAAATTAACAAAAGGTGAGCAGTGAAATATGTTTTATTTAAGGGTAAGAAATAGGGCTAAGATATTTACCAGAAATCAGTGACACTGTACCAAATATAAGCATTCAATGACTGTAAAAACACTTAACAGCTACATCTACACTATAAACAGACAAAATAACTTGAAATACAATTGAAATCTGCAAAACTGTAAAAGATATCACCCAAATTCTCAAAGGCATAGCAGTCAGAAAGTCTGCTTTCGAAAGCTAAGAAATTTGTACAGTGAAGAGATAAAATCTTCAACTAAACAAGAGCCTTGTATAACCCAGGAAGAGAAAGAAATTGATATGTCAAAGAACTTGGAGAGTGAAATATGGAAACTATCAAAACCAATGGAAGGAAAAATGCATGAGAGATAAGAAAATTCAATGTGAAAACTGCGGAAAGATTCATTGAAAATGTCAAATACTTCAAGATGGCCATAGGAAAGTACATGCTGTTTCTCTAAGGAGAAAAGACTGCCCCATATCAGCAGAAAATTGAGGATATGTAAATATGCATGCAGTTTATAGAATGCCATTTAAATATATTGTCAACCCTTTTTCTATGCTTACATATTTAGAGTCTAGATAATAGAGATTTAGAGACCATTCCAATCGCCCTGAAGCATACTGGGTCGCAAAGATTAACATGAGCTATAAGTCCTGGGATGGCAGGGTTCGTGTCCAGTTCATCATTTTTATCTCCCTTGCACTTATTAAAGTACTCTGTTCATAATAGGTGCTCAATAAATTTACGATAAAAAATAATACCAGCCCTGCTAGAGAAAATAGGTCTTTTCTATCATCTTAATAATCAAATACGCTGTAAAATAAATTAAATATTTTTGTGGCACCTGGTTTCAGTCAGTTGAGTGTCTGACATCAGTTCAAGTCATGATCTCACGGTTCATGGGTTCAAGGCCCATATCAGGCTCTATGCTGACAGCTCAGAGTCTGGAAACTGCTTGGGATTCAATGTCTCCTTCTGTCTCTGCCCATCCCTCACTCACATTCTGTCTCTCTGTCTCTCAAAATGGAATGAAAAAGTTAAAAACAATTTTTTAATAAATTAAATATTTTTTACCTAAATTATTTTTTGTGAAATAATAGGAAACACCAAATTAACCATACCATTAGACTTTGAGAGAGCTGTCTAGACATGGCTTTCTCTAATGTGATATTGCAAATGTCTGTTGTACTCAGTAAATGAAAGCTTTATCATCAAGAGTCGGTATGGAATAATAAGAGAAGTTCCACACTAAAAGAATCAGATATCCTACTCTGTCTCTTAGACTATTTAGTTGTGAGATCTACAACAAACCACTGTACCTCCCTGCCCTTCATTTCCCCATCTAGATGATGAGGCTGTTAAACTAGAGATTCCCTAAGACCCCTTCCAGCCCTTTCATATAGTGTCTGATATGAATCCACAAAAAAAGCTAAACATAACCAATGATATCTATTGACCCTACTTTATTTAAAATAGTTTTCCTGGGTGCCTGGGTGGCTCAGTCCATTAAGCATCTGACTTCAGCTCAGGTCATGATCTCACAGGTTCGTGAGTTCAAGCCCCACGTCAGGCTTTGTGCTGACAGCTCAGAGCCTGGAGCCTCCTTCAGGTTCTGTGTCTCCCTCTCTCTCTCTGCTCCCCCCATGCTCACATTCTCTCTCTCTCTCTCTCTCTCTCTCTCTCTCTCTCTCAAAAATGAATAAACTTAAAAAGAATTAAAAAATAAAATAAAATAATTTTCCTTCCCAGATGTGGTTTAGGGAAAAAAAAAAAAAAACAGGAAATACAATATCCCAGAAGAGCCGAGTAGGGTTTTCCTAACTGGGTGCTATGCTGCAAATACCAGAGAGTCAGTCATATGAACTTAGTGGAGGCAAAATTGCTGCCTCCCAAATTAAGGTGCATGAAAAAACCCATTAGGAAATAATGGGGTTCAGACATGTGAAAAAGCATCAAGACAGAGCTAACAGAACAGTAGCACCATATTGTGGCTGTTCTCCCACAAACAGACATACCATCCTGGCCATGGAAGCAAGGCAAGGGAAATGAACAGTCAGCCTTTGCTGGTGTGTGCCCCCTTCCTCCTGCCCCATCCTGGGGAAAGCTCAGCCTCAATGGGCTGCACTACAGCCAGTTTCTCTTAAGTTCAAAGATGCCAAAAAGATCAAGGAAAATGGGACAATGAGACCAAAATGGCGTTAAGTGAAAAGAATATGAAAAAGCAAAAAGATGTGCAACCCTCGTGACTTGGAGGTGCACATTAATTCAACATCTCTGCATCCACAGAAATTTACAGCCTTCCATGGGTTTTAACATTTCAAGTTGTCTTGCTAAATCATAGGCAGCTCCACTATAATAATTATATAAGACATGAACCATTAGTATAAAACATAGTGGTTTCTTTTTTATTCTGCCTAATAGTGCATTGCATTACAAATCCCAAATAAAAATAATACTCTATGATTCCTTGGCACAGAATCATGCCATGCAAAAGAAATCTTCTGGATAAACAACCCATTTCTGTGGAACACACAGTTCTTTACTGCAAATGAAGACTCTCTAGAGTCCAGACTTTATTTTTTAACTTTGATCATTAACTTTTTCTCTTACATGTCTGATTAGGCTTAATGAGTTAGCTAAGTTAATGAAGTGTGATGTCCCATTAAATACATCAACTGACAACAATTAATTCCTCAGAGCATGTTCTCTGTTGATTGATTATATTTATCAGTGTAGTAGAATTTAAGTGATGTAAATCTCTTAGCAGAAAATAGGAGTTGCAAACTCTGAGACTTTAATTCAAAGAAAATGATTATTTGTCTAAGGGAACTTTGTTCATCAGTTCAGTGATTGAGCCTGTTGACTTGTCAACGAATTAATGAAAACTTCACAAAAACAAGTTATCAGTCAATGAAAAAAATGTCCTCTATCATCGAAAGCCCTTGTGCATGGTACTTCTCTGCAGTTACATTAGATCTAAGTACACGATTATACTGTATCTAGATAAAAAGCAGAATGAAATTTAGAGACTTAGAAAGAAATCTCAGATATGTAGAGAAAGTGTAAGTACCTTTGAACTTAAGGAAATCCCTAAATACCTTTATTCATTTTTGGTAATAGCCCAAGTTGCCCCAAAGCACCTAACTATCCCAGGAAGCCTGCAAACTTTCTCACAAATCACTTAAGTAATAATGGGCCATCATGAAACTTCTTAAATGATCCTGATAGAAATATTACAGGATTTCCCAAGAGATTAAAATTCCCCTGAGTCACTGCAGTGAGTGAAATTAACCAACCTGGGATGACACTAGTTGGAAAAGACCAAATACCCATTCAAACAAAAATAGCTTGATAATAAGCAAATGACAAAAGAACTCAAAACTATCATTTATAAAATACATCTACTGTTAGAAGAGTCTGAGTAATCTGGAGATTATTGGACAATTAGTATTAGATGTAGGGGGGAAGCAGTCAATGGGTGCAAGCGGTCAATGAATGAGCATGAGAAAACTCCTTGGCATTTCTTTGCACATTTCACAACAGTTCCCCTGGGTGGACACATACAGAAGACTGAAGAGCATTTAGCCATGTATTCATTGACTGACCCTAGCAATGCAGAGCCCAGTCTATCCTTGAGACACACATCTCTAGAGTCTTTCTGAGAACAGAATAAGCTTCCCTGGTTGTTGTATATTACTCATCAGCTGAGAGTCCTTAATAAAAAAAAAAATCATGTACTCAATTAAGTAGGTGTTTAGTGTTTGCAGGATAATCAAAGAGGCATCCTTGAATCTTGTTCATTTAACCAGTCAATGAATATAAGCAGTTAACTACAGTTGGCTGTTGTCCATGGTATATTTTTTGTTGTTTGTTTTTATGGTGCCTAACCCAGGACATAAAAGCAAATGATCAGTGACGGTCATTTTATATATTCAGATAAAATATTCAACAAACACCTTAAATGAGTCAAATTCTCCACATCCTATCCATAACCTTGAAGTTAGTATAAAAGGTTTTCACTACTACCCAAGTGAATAATAAACTTACAGAGGTCAAAAGTATACCTTGGCTCTTCTGTATCTACATAAGGTGCAACTGTTGAATCCTGGCAGCAGATGAAAACAAAATATTCCCAACTAAAGTAAGTGAAATTCACTGGCTAGCCCAGCCATTGAAATTAACAGGCACCTGCTCATCTCAAGAGCCTGAGCTGGTTAGTGGATTTCTCCCATTATCCAAGATGCCTCTCATTGCAATCTGGCTCACATTGCATTGGCAATTTCTATAACGGCCATAGCAGTGGGTTGGCATGTGACAAATGAGAAAGGCATAAAACTGTATGGCTCCAGCCCTACCTATAACACCTCCCCTTTGTTTCTTTCTCTCCTTACCCCCAAATATTAGATCCATCTGCTGGTGTCTCCCTTCAAGATTACCATTATTTCAGAAAAGCAGAAAGAAGCTGACTAAACACTGGTTTAAGCACTTAAAGTACTTTCAGACACTTTTTAAAAATTAATTATTCTCCCGGTTGCCAAATAAAACCATTGTAAGCAAGTAAGATAAATCCTCTGTTTGGTATGGGCATTCATTGTTGCACAATTCTTACTGTCACTTGAATATCCCATATAAATGTATCAGATTTTGGATATTTAAACAAATAACAAGCAAGTGACATGTTATATGAATTTTTATTATTATAACTGGCCCCAGTGTTAGAATTCTCTGTCCAGTTCAGTGCCTTCCAAAGTGTGCTAAAGACCATCTTAAACATTACAATCACCAGGGGGGTATGGGGAAGATTATTAGAAACACAAATATGTATGCATACACAAGCACACACACACACACACACACACACACCCCACTGAATCAGAATATCATGGAAAGGCCATAGGAATCTGCATTCTTAATAAATATAGCCCATGATAGCCCAAATCTGAGACTCCTGTCAAGTCAGTGAACCCTTAAAAAAAACCTCTCGGGTACCTGGGTGGCCCAGGCGGTTAAGCACCCAATTCTTGATTTCATCCCAGGGTGATGACATAGAGCCCCCTGTTCAGAGCATGCTTAAGATCGCTCTCTCTCTCCCTCTGCTCCTCTCTCTTGCTCATGCTCTCTTTCTCTCTCCAAAAAAAAAAAAAAAAAAAAAAAAAACACAAAAAAACAGAAAACAAAAAACCCTCTCTATGCACTTCACCACAAATGAGGGAACTGATAACCAGGACATTTCATTATAAACGTATGAAGGAGGTTAATTGGACAAAATATGCTGAGCTACCACTACTCCACACTGAACCTTGCATTTAACCTCGAGTATAGCACCTCCCACAATATTTTGCATCAAAAATATTTGGTGTATCTATTCCCCCTACTTAGCTGTAAGCTAGGAGAGAGCAGCAAAAGTGTCTTATTTTATTTTCCTAGTGACTCAGAGAGTGCTAATTATATGTACTAAAATAAAGGAATAAAAGAATAAATCTTGCATCTGGTAAGTCAGCTTATTCAGATATAGAATACAGCCAAACACAAATTTAAATAAATTCCACTTAAAGTTGCCAGAAGAGCAATACATCATATTTCATTGCATCTAAGATGCCATTGATTATAAGGCACACCATTATTTTATGTACTACTGAGAAAAGAAAAACTCTGGAAAGTAAATGTGACACTACCATTGATTGTAAGATACATCCCAATTTCAAGGATGAAAAAAAAAAGTGAAAAAGTATGTATCTCAGCATCCATGAAATAGGGAAATTATTATATGGTACCCTGATATCCAGAAAGAATAAACACACCTTCACAAAAACTGGTTTTCTTGACTGTATCATCCATTTATTCCTGATTCATCCTATCACCATGCAAAGCAATTAGGGTACATACTTCACATTAACTATAGTCTGAGAAATGCTATAGAAAGACACTTTTCCCATTGAACGCTGTCCAAAGCATGTGCAACTTACTAGAAAATGTAGGTCTCAAAAGACCTTGATTCATTGATCATCCAAATAGGTCACTTGCCTTTTCATCTAGCTTGCATGTGTGTAGGCCAGAGAGCTCTACAATATGAGCTTTAAATTGTATTCAGTGTTTAAATGGGAGTAATAAAAATAAGTGGGTGGGCCAGGGATTGAAGCCATCTATTTAAATGAATTTTAAACCTAATTAGGTGACTAATTGTGCATCAGAACTTAGTTGGTGTACAACATGTCATGTATTGTTAATGATGATTTATTCTAAAATTCTTCATTCAGATTGCTTTGTTCTCCATTTTTGATGAGTCAAATCACTAAAAGGCAGCTTCAGTTTTGACAATATTCTCTTTTTAATCATTCTCTGTCTACTAAATTTGCAGAGATTTAGGAACATCGTAAAATAGAACCCAATGTTACAAAATGAAAAGTAAGAAAACGTGCTGTTTAAAGCCCTCCCTGGAGCCTTACATGTGGCACAGAATTGAAGCAGTAAATTTTGGGGTATATTTGTCAAACACAAAGTAGTACACTGGTAATTATCAATATTTCAACACAAAAGGAGCATTCTATGAGTAAAACTTTGTGTAGGCCTATATAGTATGGTAGTAAATAAACTCTTCTAATACAATTTCCCTAAGTCAACTTTTGGACCAATGGGGGTAAAGGCAGTAAGAAATTAAATCAAATGGTTTCTACTCGGCTGGCCCAAAAAGAGATGGAATTATGGTATCAAGGAAATAAAAAGTAGGTAATTAATCTTTGGGGAAGTTCACATGAATCAGATCTGGTAGACAGTTTAGGAGCTTGGTCTCATCTGTCTTCTTTTTTAAAGTAGCTGACTTTACTGAGATGCAGCAGGTTGGAGGGAGGCGGGAGAGGAGTTGCTCTAACACATTAATACAGAGAGGACCCTTACCTTCCAGATTAAGGGCAGACTCTGCACATTCGGGAAACAAAAGAAGAGAATGTCAGAGCTTCTTCTTCCTCTTATTCTCCGCTGTGATCACCCCACTTTCTCACTGGACCCCTGTAATAAACTTTCCCTTCTCTTTATCAGCCTCTCTACTCAACTAGTACTCTGCATTCATAAAAGCAATATGTACTCCTAGTACTCCTCAACTAGTACTCTGCATTCATAAAAGCAATATGTAATCTTAATGTGTAACTCTATGCAGAAAACTGGAAATTGAATTTTTATTTCAGTCCTCCAATGATCCCATTCTGTGACCTTGGGCAAGCCCGGTCCTTCTCTGAACCTCACCTTTCTGATCTGTACAATGAACATAAAACCTCTTTCACAGAGTTATCATAAGCATTAAAGATAGCATAAACATTAAAGACGACGTATGTGAATAACTAATTTTATGCCTGGCACACAGATGGAAACTCATCCAGCAAATATTTACTAAAAGCCTATCCTGTGTCACTTGAACACAGAATATATAACTTGGGTATATAGGTGAGCTAAAGATGTATTAGTGAACCAGACAGACTTTGTGCCTACCCTATTAGAGCTTAAGGTCTACTGATGGGACAATTAAACAACCATAATAAATTATGTTAGTGCTCGGGGCGCCTGGGTGGCGCAGTCGGTTAAGCGTCCGACTTCAGCCAGGTCACGATCTCGCGGTCCGTGAGTTCGAGCCCCGCGTCGGGCTCTGGGCTGATGGCTCAGAGCCTGGAGCCTGTTTCCGATTCTGTGTCTCCCTCTCTCTCTGCCCCTCCCCCGTTCATGCTCTGTCTCTCTCTGTCCCAAAAATAAATAAACGTTGAAAAAAAAAATAAAAAAAAAAAATAAAAAAATTATGTTAGTGCTCTTGTAATGGAATTTCAGGGAGCTTCGTGAGGAACCCATAATGGTCTAATAGGAGGCAGGAAAAATTACAAACAGATATATAGCATCATCCAGGCTAGCCAAAGGAAAAGATTGTTCCATGCAGAGAAAACAGATGAGAGAAGGAAGAACTTATTTCAGGAAGTGAAAAAAGTTGCATTTATACGGGATTGGCAGTTTCAACATGATATGTGCAAGAAGAAAGAGTGCAAATAGGAAATAAAAATCTCTTAAGGAGTTTGGACTTTGTTGTAGATCAATGAAAAACCAATAAAAAGCTTTTACATCAAAAAGGGGCATGATCAGAATCAAATTCTAGAACCATCTTGTTGCTTTAGTTTGAAAAATGGATTGTGATGGAACAAGACAGAAGGAAAAGATTCCTGCTGCAAGAGAGTTGTGTCATTCCACATTCCAAAAGGGAGTGGACTGAGACCTGGCCTAGGGTAGGGACAACTGGGGATAGATGAGGATAGATATGGGAAAATGAGAATAGAATAAAAAGATTGGTAAAGTTGGTGATTTATTTGGATATGTGTAGGGGAAAGGAATAGGGAGGGGGCAGAAAGGAGTTGATGAAAATGAAGTCAATGAGTCATGCTCCAACAACCATGTGAGTGATAGGGCCTTTCACTGAGAAACCAGAGAAGCAGACCAAGAGAAGGGAAGGAGCAGGAGTTTGGTTTTAGATATTCTTAGAAATCTTAGAATTCTGCCACTTGAGAGGTAGGTAAGTTTGCTGTGAGGAGATAATCAATTGGCAGTTGGTTGGCAGTTGGATATACAGGTGTAGAGTTTAGGAGAGAGTTTTGGGCTGTGTCAACATTATTTTTTTTAATTTGCTTTATTCATTAACTCATACTCATTTCTTGTGAAAGATAATCTTTTGAACCTAACAGTTCAGCTCATACTTTCTCAGGTCAACAGGGTTCAAAAGAAATAGCAAAATAGTGCTGTGAGGGCAATAAAGAAAGCCTCTTTACGTGTTTGCCAGCTCTCTTCCCAGGACACCTACAGTTTTTCTGAAGAGCGGCTTCCTGATCTCATATGCAAAGACAGCAAACTACATATATTGCATAAAAAAATGATTTTGCTCAATGTGTGTGATTTACATCTGCCATTTTCTCAAAACATTTCTGCATCTAAGGAGATGCAAAAGGATGGTCCCAGCAGATGACCTCACCTGACAAGTGGCTTGCATCAAATGTGGTCTGCAGGGAAGAAATGAAAAGTGGAGAGAGGCTTTCCATGCTGCGGGTTTAAGAGAGAAAGCTGAGTTCTCTGCGTTCTGTAAGGGAACAGGTTTGCAGCACAGCAAGCTTGAGGGAATATTCTGCAAAGAGCTGTTGCACAAATGAAACAGAACATAAAAGAGCGTGTGCTGATCAGCACACAATTGCAAACAGAAACTGCATCTTTCCTTATTCATTTTCTACTCTGGAAAGCTCTGCTGGGCACTCTATACCCATGAACAATTTCTTTGCCAATTGCAGCAGGCACTTAAGAAAATGTTTTTCATAAACATCCTAGTAACAGACTTCCCCTGATGTTTGTCATGTCCTTTTGGGTTTAATCAATTCTTCACCTTTGAAATTCATTTTCTGAGTTTCACTCCATGAACAGCACTTAAATTTAAAACCAGCCTATAGACCCCTTCTGAGAAAATGATGATGCTATATTTCAGATGCTCATTAATGAAGGACAAAAAATATACCCCAAGTACAAAATCATTTAATTTCCCTTCTCATTTACAGCTGAATCTAAACTTCATTGCATTCTTTATGATGAATTCACCATCCACCTTGGGAATCATCTTTTTTTTCTTTGTACAAATCAAGGGTACGTAGCTCATCAGCCACATCGAAAGCCTATTTGTATACAATAAGTGACCATTATCATTTCTCTGACAAATACAACTTTATCATTTCTCTACCTCCTCTATACTAAAAAGTATTTTTGCTGGATAATTTCCTCATGGTTAGGATATGGCAAAAATTGCTCATGCGGGGTGTCTTTAAAGGAACTTAGTCTCCTTTCTTCAGAAAACAAGAATATGGATAACTAGAAAAATATGTAACTTCAACTCATACCAAGTGTAGCAAATGGGAATTTAAAAACGTAATAACAATGACACTTTAGCCACAATAATAATAGTGGCTTCACTTAGTCAGGATGTCCCATATAGCAGAACTTTGCTAAGTTCCTTACTAAGAAGTTAACATACTTTTTAAAAGTTTTAACTCCATAGGGACCCCTGGGTGACTTAGTCAGTTAAGCCTCCGACTCTTGATTTTGGTTCAGGTCATGATCTCACGGTTCCTGAGTTTAAGCCCCGAATCAGGCTCTGCACTGACAGCGTGGAGCCTGCTTGGGATTCTCTCTCCCTTTCTCTCTGTGCCCCTCCACTGCTCACACTCTCTCTTTCAAAATAAATAAACTTTAAAAAAATAATTAGAAAGAGAGAGAGAGAGAGGGAGGAAGGAAGGAAGGAAGGAAGGAAAGAAGGGAGGAAGGAGAAAGAAAGAAAAAGAAAGAGAGAGAGAGAGAAAAAGAAAAAGAAAGATTGATTCAACTCCATTAAAATGCTGAGATAAATATTTGTTTTAATTGCCTTTTTCACCCCCTTGGTGCCCCAAGGTAATGGAGATGGCTAAATACACAACACTCAACATTTGATAGATGAGGTGACAGCATTTGATTAGGCACATATACTCACAGCTCAGGGAAGGAGGTACCATGTGCCATAGAGGGCCACATGAGGGCTGCAATCAGAAACACAGTGAACCAGGGATTACAGGGTTTAGGCTTCGTAGTATCAAAAGGGTGGTTCTAATGGGCTTGTGTGAATACTCCTGTACATGGCAGGGAACTAAATCCACGAGGATAAGCAGGAATGGCTGGCACTTGGTCCATTTGACAAGGAAGCATGCTTGGCTAGATAGGGGACCTTATCTCTAGGAGCAGAATAGAGAGAAGAACGTGTGTTTAGGATACTTGAGGTCCTTCCAACTTCACCAGATGTCCATGCAGCACTTAACTTTAAACCTTAATTTTAGGCCTTACACTCTACTATTTTCTTCTCCTTATCAGAGGTAAGAAACTGAAATTTAGAGGTTTAATGATGTTCTGGGGTGATACAGAAGACATATAGCACAGCCAAGATATGGGCCTAGGTTTCTTACTCCACAGGAAAGGAAGTACTTATTTCTTGTCCTAAATGAATACTTTGTGTTATATTTCAAGCTTGCTCTACTTTTTGAGAGATAATGGAATAATCTCCTTGAAAATCAATCAAATTGACTTTACTTTAAAAGAGATAAACATCAGGGTGCCTGGGTGGCTCAGTCAGTTGAGCATCCAACTGCAGCTCAGGTCATAATCTCATGGTTCGAGGGTTCAAACTCCATGTTGGGCTCTGTGCTGACAGCTAGAATCCTGGAGCTTGCTTTAGATTCTGTGTCTCCCTCTCTCGCCCTGTCCCCATTCGCACTCTGTCTCTCTCTCTCTCTCTCGAAAATAAACATTAAAATAAATAAATAAATAAATACATACATACATACATACATACAAACAAAATAAAAGAGATAAACATCTGGGGTGCCTGGGTGGCTCAGTCGGCTGAGCATCCAACTTCAGCTCAGGTCATGGTCTCACAGTTCATGAGTTCTAGTTCCACACTGGACTCGCTGCTGTCAGCAGGGAACCCGCTCCAGATCCTTGCCCCCCTCTCTCTGCCTCTTCCCCATTTGCACTCTCTCTCAAAAATAATTAAACATTAAAAAAATCAAAGAAAAGAAAAAAAGAGATAAACATCTAAATCCTGCTTAGAAATTGTGGTAGGCAAAATAATGGCCCCCTAAAAATGTCTATGTCCTAATCCCTGGAACCCTTTCATGACAGAAGGGATTTTGCAGATGTGATTAAGTTATGGATCTTCAGATGGGGAGACTATCCTGGATTATCTAGGTGGGCCCAATGTAATCACATAAGCGTCCTCATAAGCCAAAGAGGGAGACAGGAGAGTCAGAGAAGAAACGAGATGATAGAAGCAGAGGTCAGAGTAATATCGTCTCTGGCTCAGAGCCATGAGCAAAGCTATGTGGGCAGCCTCTAGAAGCTGGAAAAGGCAAAGCAACAGATTTTTCCCCAGAGCCTCCAGAAGGAAACAGCCCTAACAACACCTTGTTGAGATCCAGTTCAGATTTTTGACCTCCAGAGCTGTAAGATTATAAATTTATGTAGCAGCTACAGAAAACTAATACAGCAGTGGTAAACAGTAATTCTTGTTTCAAACTTTGTTTTAACTTTCTCTCCATATCTGCAATTTCTTCCTGGGAGATTTTGATATCCATGAACCTCTGCTCCTATGGCCTCTCACAGAACCTTTAAATGTCTGTGTCTGCTCAGCTTTCCCAAATTCTACCTCATCTCCAATTTCCTATTTCAGATTATCATTCGCACAATTTACCTCCTACTTTCTTCTTCTCAAGGATTCTCATTCCCATTTTATTTCTGCTACTTCCTTTAATGTGAATCTCAGGCTTTCTGGCCTCCAATTTCTATTTTACTGATTCTTTCCATGCTCTATGCTGCTTCTCCTGTTCTGATGTACTTACATCATCTCTTTTCAACTGAGGACTCCGTTTAGATATGTCTCCCTATAAGTCTTTCTTATTCCCCAAAATCAGAACCTCATTTTATACAATCATGTCAGTTTTTGTAGCAGTTATAATTTATGTGATTTGAAGAGAAACCAGAGCATTGTAGCAGTTATAATTTAATGAATACTTTTATATATTAAGGTCTAGCTCTCCATTAGACACAATCTTTGTTCAAGAATGGTTTATGTCTTGTTTACAATGGTTATCTCTAACATTGAGCCAACTATCTAGCACATAATATATATTCAATAAATGTTGAAGTTATCAATAAATATGAAGTCCTGGTGGTAATTCCTGAAACTGAAAAGAGAATACAACCATTCTTTAAAAAAAAAAAAAAACATTTATTTATTTTGAGAGACAGAGAGAGAGCACAAGTGGGGAGGGGCAGAGAGAGAGAGGGAAACACAGAATCTGAAGCAGGCTCCAGGCTCTGAGCTGTCAGTACAGAGCCCGACGCAGGGTTCGAACCCACAAACGATGAGATCATGACCTGAGCCAAAGTCAGACGTTCAACCAACTGAGCTACCCAGGTGCCCTAACCATTCTTTATTCTAATTCTAATTCCCAATAATCAGAATAAAGACATCATAGTATATATTAATCAAGTACAACATACGCAACATTTATATTTTCATTCAAAATATAGTCAACTTGGGGTGCCTGGGTGGCTCAGTTAGTTAAGCATCTGGCTCTTGGTTTCAGTTCAGGTCATGATCTCATGGCTTCATGGGTTTGAGCCCTGCATCAGGCTCTGTGCTGCCAGCACAGAGCCTGCTTGGGATTTTCTCTCTCTCTCTCTACCCCTCCCCCACTCATGCTGTCTCTGTCTCTCTCAAAATAAATAAACCTAAATATATATATATATATATTATATATAATATATATATACATATATATATTATATATATGTATATATATAATACATACACATATAGTCAACCTATATATACACGCATATAGTCAACCTATATATATATATACATATATATACTATATATATAGTATATATACACATATAGTCAACCTGTATGAGTATGTTCACACACACACACACACACACACATGAATTTCATAGAGCCATTCTTTATAATGTTCTACTATAACGGCTAAAATTTCAAATTAAAATACCATTGAGTACTACCAGTTCTATCAACTGGGCCAAATAAAATATGGTAGAATTTATATCACATTACAGGTCTTGCTGAACCCAAGAGTGACTTCCCTTTAAGGCCAGTTTCATGAGTGGGCAACCTGAGAAGTGGTACAGGGCCCCACATTCAGAAGGGCCTCACACCTAGTTTAATGCTGTATGGTGACTATCTCGAACTTCTTAATATTATTCAACAAGGGCCCCACATTTCATTTTACACTAGAATCTGCAAATTATGTAGCCTGTGGGATGGATTCCTTCCATGATAGTTTTTAAGACTCTGTTATATGTCAACCATCATTTATGGGGGTAAGAAATATGAATATGATGATGGCCTAAGGATGATGCACATAGACAAAAAAATATTTACAAATAATTAAAAAATAATGTGACAAAGTTTGTAATGAAGACAAGTGAGGACTATAGGAACACTAAGGGAGAGGCCAAGGATTCTGCCTGAGAGAATTGAGAAAGGCTTCTCAGAAGGGAGCACATTTGGGGTGCCTGGTGGCTCAGTCGGTTGAGCATCCTACTCTTGATTTTGGCTCAGGTCATGATCCCAGGGTCATGGGATGGAGCCCCACATTGGACTCCTCACTGAGCATGTATTCTGCTTAAGATTCTCTCTGTCTCTCTGTCTCTCTCTCTCTCTCCCCCTCTTTCTCTCTCTCGTTCTCCCCTGCTTGCTCTCTCTCTCTCAAGAAAAAAAAGAGAGAGAGAGAGAGAGATCACATTTGAGCTCAGTCCTCAAAACTGAATAGGAATTCTTTAGTGGGAAAGTTCATTATTAATGTAGTGATTAAAATTCTTAACAAGTGGACAAGAAGAATTATAGGATGATAGGATTGTCACCTACTACTTTTTCAGGTCAGAGAGTATCCAGTTTGTTCATTTCATCACTCTCCCAAAACAGGTCCAAGGGTGCTTCCCCACAACAACCAAGTTAGGAAACAGGCAGACTGCCTGCTTCTTTACAGTACATAAAGACCTGGGCAGGTGGGGTAGGGAGAGAGTGATGAACAGTGAGCACAGGGCATAGAGGATCTGCTAGAGTCACCTGACAAGGACAGAGGAGAAGGCATAGGCACTGAGTATGGGCAAGACAACAGGCTACTTGGTACAGCTTTTTAATCACCCAAAGTGTCTTAGCCAGGACATTCACCTGGGTCCTCTCTCCTTTCAGAAAACTTCACTAAGACCAGCCTGTTGGCTTTTTGACATCCCTGTAGTAACTCTCTCACTTTCTCCCTCTTTTCTTACTTCCTCTTAATTTCAGGGTAATCCTTTCCTCTGCAGCCTTTCCCAGTGTCCTTCAAAGGGAAGCCTTCTCTCTCTTCTCAAAACTTATTCATTTTTTTCACATTATTCATTTATGACATATTAAGCCTTAAGCCCAAATCATTAACAATTAAATAACCAGTTCTTTCCTCAAGGGGAAAGAGGGCTTACTATTTAAAACATTCCAGAAGATGAAGGATAATATTTGTTTCCTATCCTACTGGTTCACAGAAGTAAAGAAACACTGAAGAGTTAAGTCTCCATATAAGAGAGTCTGTAAAAGGTCCATGGAGCACAGGATGGGAGATTCTGACTCAGGGTCCTTGGGGCAGCTCCCAAGGGCTCCTTGTGGCTTCACTTAGCATCAGCTAATTCCTATGGCTAAGATGGAAACCTTGGCTCCACCTTCTCATAACTCTTCCCTTTTCCAAAAGAAGAGCCCAAATAAGGTCTACTCATCTCTTACAAGATCTAGAAGCTACAGCTCTAAGGTCTGTGATGTCTGCTTTTCTGTCCAAAGCTTTATCTCAGAGGAAAAGGAAATGTCTAGACCTTGCCAAAGAGATGTAAAGAAATTTGTGACTCTGAGGAATTAGAACAACCTGGGTCAGTAGCAGAACTTTCCATTTCATCTCCTCCTTGTAGCAAGGGAAGGAGCCCTACTTTGGATATCAGATTGCTGAAAAGATACCCAAACCAAACAACATATTGTTGGATATCATTTTTATCCAATATGAGAATCTCCAACTTTTAACTCATTTTGTTACTAGTGTTATCATAGCTTCACAAAATAATTTGGGAAGTGTTTCCTTTTGTCTATGCTCTAGAAGAGTTTGTAGAAAATTCATTTTATTTCTATTTAAATTATGCATGGGTCCATAGATACATTATTGTGAAAGTGCCAATTCTCTCTGAATTGATCTAAAGATTCAAAGGAATCACAATAAAAACTCCAGTAATATTGTGTGTGTGTGTGTGTGTGTGTGTGTGTGTAAATTGACAAGCTGACTCTAAAATTTACCTGTAAATAAGAAGGGCCAAAAATATCCAAAACAATCTTGAAGAACAAATCTGTGGGCTTATATTGCCAGGTACCAGGATTCATTATAAAACTATAATAATTAAGCTAGTGTATAATTGTTGCAAGAATAGAAAAACTTACCAAAATTACAGACAAGAGAGGCCAGAACCAGACCCATGCATTGTGTCAGCCTTCACTCAGGACAGGATTTCTCACATTGCCTACATCTAATGCTTATGCCTTCTGTTCTCAGGGGAGTTGGAGAGTCAGGGAAGGAGTCACTAACCAATCCTCTTGATGCATTAGCATGACTGGGAAAGTCAAAACTTGCAAGGATACTTTAAAAACAAAGCAAAAAACAAATGAACAAAACAAGCTTGTCTAGCTATAGACATTAAGAAGGAACTAGTGTAAGGTCTACAGCAAACTGTCGTCTCCTTATACTATCACTCCTCTGGGTGTACTGCCAAGCATTTGATAGGAGCCTAGGGTTACTGTTGGCCAGCAAGGGGAGCAGTCAGGAAGAAAAGTTAGACATGGTGAGGGGAAGAATGAGGAAAAGCTAGAATCCACCGGTACTTCTGTGTCTGTCCACAGACATATCTAAGAAAAGCTTCAGAATAATGGCCACTTCCTTATTTTCTCCTTCCAAATTTTGTGCAAGTTCCTCTATTAGCCAGTACTAATGGAAAAAACACTCAGAGAAGGAGATTCTTGGAAACATAGTTCTCAGCTTAACCAAGTTAACACAGAAGAGTTGGACATACAGAGTTACCTGATTTATAACAAATGTAACATTGTATTATAATGCAGAAAGGATGATCTTTTCAATAAATGTACTTGGATTAATTAGATATTCATATGATAAAAATAAATCTGGATACCTAGTTCACACAACAAATATAATTAATTTCAGATGGATTATAGATCTAAATGTTAAAGGGAGAACACAATTTTAAAAGAAGACATAGACCAATATTGGTCTTCATAACCTTGAGATAGGAAGAAATTTCTTAAACAGGACACAAAAAACATTAATTATAAAGGGTAAAATTTTGTAAAATTGGCTACATTAAAATTCATATTCACTATTCATCAAAAAATGCCATTAAAAGAGTAAGAAGGCAAGCTAAAAAGTGGGAAAAGATATATGCAATACAGATGCTAGGAATTAATATTCATAATTATTAAAGCACAGTTACAAATAAATAAATATGCAAACAAATAAATAAGTAAGCATATAATTCAGCAGAAAAATGGACAAAAGATGTGTACAGACATATTAGAAAGGAATATATCTAAATGGCCAATATATTAGTTATTCATTGCTGTGTAATAAATTACCCCAAAACTTCATGGCATAAAACCACATACATTTATCATATCACATTTATTTATCTCACATACACTTATTTTGCCCACAGGTCAAGAATCTTTGTATTTACCGGGGTCTTCTGATTCTGAGTCTCTCACAAGGCTGCAGTCACCTTAAATTTTTTTTTAATGTTTATTTATTTGTGAGAGAGAGACAAACAGACAGACAGACAGAGTGTGAGCAGGGGAGGGGCAGAGAGAAAGGGAGACACAGAATCCGAAGCAGGCTCTAGGCTCTGAGTTGTCAGCACAGAGCCGATGCAGGGCTCAAACTCATGAGCTGTAAGATCATGACCTAAGCCAAAGTCAGACTCTTAACCAACTGAGCCACCCAGGTGCCCCAAGGCTGCAGTCATCTTTAACTAATGTCCATTAAAGATGGAGCTGTCCCAAGCTCATTCCAGCTGTTGCTGGCAGCATTCACTTCCTACCTAGCTGTTGGACTGAAGCTTGAGTTCCTTAGTTTGCAGTCATAAGGCCTCTCCATACGACAGGTCACAAGACAGCTTCATAAGAGTAAGCAATCAAGAAGGTAAGAGTGCCAGCAAAACAGATTTCAGTTTTTACAACCCAATCTTTGAAGTCACGTCCTATCACTTTTGCCACATTCTCAAGATTTGAAGCAAGTCACTAGATGGAGCACACACACAAAGGAAAGTGGTAGATTACACAAAGGCGGGACTGTCAGAACAACTAGCACCCTCAAACACTACTGACTGGAGTATAAATTGTAACAATCATCTTGGAAAAAGGTTTGGTAGTATTTATTCAAGTTGAATATACATATAACTTCTGACCCAGCAATTCTATGTATCCATGTGCTCATTCAAAGAAAGTAAAAAGAAAAAAAAAAAAGTTCATAGCCACACTGCCCATGATAGCCAAGGCAATTCAAATCTCAATTAGGAAAATGTAGAAATAAATTATATCCTATTTTTACAATGAAAGTCAGCACAACAATGAGAATGAGTAAGTTACAACTACATCCAACAATATGGACCAATCTATCAAATGTAACTTGAATGATACGCTAGATACTCAAAGGAGAATACTGCACAATTCCATTTTTATAAAATGCAAGCCAAAGTAATCTATGGTATTAAAAGTCAGAATAGGTTTTCTCTGGAGTAGTGACTGGAAGGGGGCACAAAGGGGCTTCTAGGACTTTCTCAAAAACTTTCAATAATTTTCTATCTCCTTCAGAACTTACTGAACTACAAGACCCTGCACTATCTGTCCTCTAATCCCCCCACCCCACTATCTCTCTGTCTTCATCTACTATTCTCCTGGCTCACTACTGGAGTTTCCTTGAAAACTCCAACCATGTTTCAACATGAAGGCATTTTGCCTTATTGCTGCTATGCATGGAAAATTCTTCTCTCAGATTTTGGGATGCCTCATATGCTCATCCTTTTTCAGGCTTTGTTCAAATGCAAGCTCAGCGAGGCCTTCCCTAATTATATAAAGTTGTCTTGTCTTTAACCTACTTTATTTTCACCATGCAGTTATCAATATCTGGTATATAATACATTTATTTGTCTAATATCTATCCTCCTCTACTAGAGTGTAAAGTTCATGAGCAGGGACTTTTTTTTTCACTGCTGATGCCATGGAATCTAGAACAGTGCCTTACATGTAGTAGCCACTCTTTAATTATTTGTTAAATGAATAAAGACACCAGGAATCCCAGGAAAGAGAAGAAGGAGGATCACAAAAACTGAAACAGAATCAATACAGACAGGGACCAAGGAAAATTACATACCACAAAGAGGCTACCCGTTTCAGCTAATGAAAAGAAAGAAGCTAGTAATCCACGTTCAATATCTTAAGACCAAGAGATATGGGTGAGGTAATACCCACTTGATGCAGGTGTAATATCCCATAAGTCCATTCTGAGAAAGATGGAAACAAGTACCAATCTCAATACTTTTTGATGGCAAGAGTTTTCCCTGTAAGATATACTTTTGGGTCTTGCATCAGGGTAGTCCTAAAGATACCACACTCAAGCTTCCTGAGTGTTTTTTATGTCAACAGAGTTCATTTCCTCTAATAGATGACTAACGTAATGTTCCACAGATATCTAAAAAAAAAGGAATTTATGTAAACAGAGCACAATGAAATAAGCTACACAATCAGACTTTCAAAGAGCTTATAGTACATTTAAAAAATGTTTCATTGATTTTTGTAGCCATTAGGGTAAGACTGCTGTTTGTTCCTAACTACTGTTAAGATTATTGCTTTGGTAAATGAACTGATCTACTGAAAGGGGCAGCTTTTAATCAGTTGCCACTATATTGATCACAAATAGAAATGATAAGACAAATGTTCCCAATGAACATTTAGTTCATATTTCTTTTTTTCCACGTTTCCATTTTTCTTAGGTCATTTGACTCAGAGAGCAGCTCATATGCCCACATAAGTAGTCTTCCTTTATGTTTTCCATTATTTGTACTCTGTGTAAATGTTTTATCTTCTTCACTGTCTCTATGGATTAATGACCATTTAAAATATCAAGTTTAAATGTGGTTTGTGTCTTGAGTATTCAAGTCCTAAAAGAATGGTGAACCCAATGCAATATAAGTCAATATTTAATACACATACATCCTGTAGTAACAAGATTCAATCCAATTTGGTTATTAGCACTTTAGGATAGCATCTGTCTTCTAATTGCATTTTTAATGGTAGTTGGTTATGCATTTCAACATCTGGGAGAACCTAAGAGATGGTGTCAAGAGATATGGAGTGAATGGTACACAACAACATATTAGCTTAGTATAAATACCCCCATACAACCAGAAGGATATGGCACTTCAATCTGACATTCAAACTTCTTTTGAGGAAATCATAATGTATATTTAGGTGAGGCACAGAAAATTATGTATTTATCTATAATCTAGCTGCTTACATGTATTTCAAGGAGTGCCTAAGTCCATGTTTATTTAATATAACCTTATATTTAAAAAATCAAGAAAGAGGGGTACCTGAGTGGCTCAGTCAGTTAAGAGTCCAGCTCTGGATTTCAGTTCGGGTCATGATCTCATGGATCGTGAGATTGAGCACTGAGTTGGACTCTGGGCTGACAGTTAACATGTTAAATTCAAATAAACTTATGGATTAATTATATAAAAATATAGCAAATAAGTGTCATTAGGAAAAAGGGTGAAGAAGCGCCTATATTAGCTACGTGGGAAAAAATACTGATCTTGTTTATTTTTTCCTTTTCCAAATTATTAAACTTATAAGGCTACTAATGGAAAATAACAAATACATACAACTCAATTTGATCTTTCATTACTGAATCAACATGAATTTTAGGCCAGTAATTTCCTAAGATAAGAAAACTCTTTTTTAATAAAATTCACATAATATTCTTTTCTCAAGAAATTCATGTCTTTTCTCAAAGTAAACAAACTTACTTCTTATATTACCAACACTCTTTTATACTTTATATACTCATTCATTCTTTTAGTTGGGAATCTAATACGCACTATTTTATTTTTATGCCTGCCGTACTCCTCATGTTTTTGTGCCATTATGGTACCCAGAAACTACCCAAAGATCCTTATCTTAAGTCTCCAACAACTGAAGCATTCCTTGTTTTCAAACTGCTATTTTCTTCACCTTGCTCCCCCTCACTGTTTAAGGGCCATGTTTGCCTTAATGATTCCAGCTGAGGAAATGCAGGCCAACTACTTAGGCTAATATATACTAACAGAACAATAAATCAACCATTGGAACCTAATCATTCCCTGTGTACCAACTCAATGAAAGTTAATTCAAACACTGCAATTTGGTGGGTTTGCCAACAAAATGATAGTGAATTAAGAAAGATGTTAGGAATCACACTTGTGCTTGTTTTTGTTCAGTTTTTTGGACAAAGACTCAGACAAGTACAGAAAATGAATCCTCTTTTGCAACCCGAAACTCATGGCTCAGTATGAGTTGTTTTTTTTTTTTTTTCAATGTTTATTTATTTTTGGGACAGAGAGAGACAGAGCATGAACGGGGGAGGGGCAGAGTGAGAGGGAGACACAGAATCGGAAACAGGCTCCAGGCTCCGAGCCATCAGCCCGGAGCCCGACGCGGGGCTCGAACTCACGGACCGCGAGATCGTGACCTGGCTGAAGTCGGACGCTTAACCGACTGCGCCACCCAGGCGCCCCAGTATGAGTTTTGATACATGTAAGAAGTAATAAGATCCCTTAGCCAACTACAGTGATGGTGGGAGTTTGATAAACTTGAAGGTTGGTTTCAGGACTATAGAATGACTAAAAGCACAGGATATAAGGGAAATCTCAGCTATGGTGAGTTAGTATTCTAATTTTAATGTTGACATGAAATAAAGACGCCTTTTTGTTTTAGAAAAAGAAAAAAAAAGCAAGAAGGTATTAGGGATTTGAATAGACGCTGTTCTCCAGCACAATAAAATCCCACGATATGGGTATGTTCTACCACTTCTGTCCTCACATGAAGGTGGTTGTGGAACCATATATTCTACTCACAGGTCAAATGTGCTGCTACAACCAGAAAAAAAATCTCCAGGGTACTCTCAGGTGTTAACAATGATCAGCCTTTAGTGGTACAGTTTAGAGCTGTGTGGATTTGAGAGGGTGGAAACAGCATCTGCTCCAAAAAGGAACAGTGGCAGGAATCAAGAACAATCTCACCAGTATCTTCCCACACCCAAGTCTTCACAAGTAGGAATGGGTCACAGTTAACCTAATGCATCATCATTATTATTCAACTGAATCATCATCATCTTTACCCAAAAACATTTACTGAGTCCTCTGTGCAAACCTTTGGGTGGAAGAAGATAAAAGAATATATAAAGAGTATAGGCCTTCTAGAAACTTACTAGCAAAATAAGGTTAAAAATAATTACAAAAGAATAGATGAGGGGCACCTGGCTGGCTCAGTCAGTTAAGCAACAGACTCTTGATTTTGGCCCAGGTCATGATTTCACAGTTCATGAGATTAGTGCCTGCTTGGGATTCTCTCTCTTCCTCTCTCCCTGCCCCCACCATGCTTGTGCTGGTGTGCACTCACACTCACTCTCCCTCAAAACAAATAAACTTTAAAAAAGATAAGTAAATATCAGCATGAGATAAATGTATGTAACCTGGGTGTTATTAATTCACAGACATTTTAGCGACAATGAACCTTAGATATTCTTCAGTCTAGCCTGATTATTGAGTCACAGAGAGGTTAAGTGGGTTAGCCCATGGTGCATAATTTACAACTGGCACCAAAACTCCCCATATTGACTCCAAGTGCTGACATTAATTAAAGAAAGTCACTTGGTCAATATAAAGCCAAGACAGGAAAAGAAGTCACTATTGCTCTTAATACTTTCACCATTTTATGTTATAATTTCCAAAGTCAATTGCAGGAGGTGGGTCTGTGTTCATCCTGTGAAAATAATATTCAACAGATTCAAAATGCGCCCCTTATTTTGCTGCTGTCAGGTTTCATAATGACCAGCAGGAAATCATAAGTTCTGAACTACTATGATCCATTTTACTGATCAGAGCATCCAGTTATCATGTAATAAGGTTCTGAAGCAATCTGCCCCTGCTATTTATTCTTCATTTATTAAATGACTTGGGAGAATTCACATATTAGTATTTGTGAAGAAAGGCTAAAAAATTAAATGCCTATTTTAGTCAGCCTTGAAATGAGAAATCTTGCTTATGAGAAATATTATATTCTTATTTAAAGTAGATACCATAGAAGGAAACAGTCAGTTCTTAGATAAAGAGAATAGTGAAGCCACGTTGTAAGAATGTCACTAAAATATTTTAAAAGTCATTTTTCTTAGTACCCAGAGGGTAATTTGAGAAAAAAAAAAAGACAAAAAGTGACTTCTCAGGTAAGTAAATGAAAATTGCATTCACTGTCACCATACTGTTGATTTTGTCCCAATTAAAATCCCCAAGTATATACACCACCTCAGAGTCACCAAGGTTACCTTAAGAAAGACATACACACACACACACACACACACACACACACACACACAAAATTGACACATAAGAAGTATTTATCTCCTCCAAAGGACAATAGGAACCAAGTAGATTTTTGTTATTAAGAAATGTTCAGGGGCACCTGGGTGGCTCAGTTGGTTGGATGTCCGACTTCAGCTCAGGTCATGATCTCACAGTCCGTGAGTTTGAGCCCCACGTCGGGCTCTGTGCTGACAGCTCAGAGCCTGGAGCCTGCTTCGGATTCTGTGTCTCCCTCTCTCCCTGCCCCTCCCCGCCTCTCTCTCTCAAAAAAATAAACATTTAAAAAAAAAAAGAAGTGTTCAAAACTCAAAAAAAAAAAAAGTTTAAAGCTCATACATTATCAACATGGATAGCAGTAGCAGGCAGATTAGAGAAATGAATAAGAATAAAATCACAAAGCACCCAAAAAAAAATATGAGGTAGTAAAAACAGGAGGTGATAAAAACTATCCAGCATACTTTCCTAAAGGGTAAATCTTTTCAGGAAATGCTGTAGAAATTTTAAAAGATAATATAAGTCCACTAAAGTGAATCACTAGGTACTAGCAAACCCCAAATGTGTTTGAAATTTGTGCCACATAAAGTCTACAGAAACCCAATGAAGATGGGGGTGGCTGGGAATGAAGTCAGGGGGAGTTTTTGAGGACATCTAATTAGTAATAAGTAACCAAGTACCTTACTGAGAAGAATTTTGTATTCCATTAACTTAGCCAAGAACTTGGTTTCTAACTGGTAGTAAATACATGTTTGTTGTAGTAAATGAAAAAGAATGGAGAAAATCTGCTTTCTAGACACAGCATCTAAACTAATGAGACAGTCAAGAGAAGACTGTAATGAATTTAGGAATAAGGAAGAACTGATTCATTAATACATAAAATTCTGTATTAAGATCATGAATGTTTAGAAGAGAAATTTACTTGGGGAAGGGCTGAAAACAGGATTATCCATCCAAATTTAGAATTATATAAACATCTAGATGAACAAAATTAAGCTTTTCTTTTGTAGGGCACAAGGGAGAAATTACTTCATGACTTTTGCTTGGGAACCTCCTTTTTTTAATTATGCAAAAAAATTATATACTGTGAAGTTCAAGCAGTCTCACAAAGCTTCAACTACATCTCAATTAAATAGCATAGGGAATTGTATAAGAAACCCAGACAGAAATGAAAACAAGTATGTGAGCAATTTAATCAAGTTAAGATTTTTTTTCAAAGTGGAATTAAAAAAAAATAATAATAAAGAAATGGAAAAAATAATTCCCTATCTTCTACTGTTTTCTCCACTTAACTTGAACCTTATGCCCAGCTCATTAATTATGTAGGACCCTCATTATTTGAGTGAAATATTGTAGCTATGGGTTCTTGTCTCCCCAGCACATTTCTCATCTTCCTATAACTGGGAATAATATGACTTTCTTTTTTCAGGTGCCATTTCAAGTCCATATAAATAAAAAATGGTACCCTCTACTCTCCCAGCCAGGGTGGAGACATTTGGCATAGTACTGCCTATCAACATACCCTGTTCTCTTGGCCAAGAAGAAGCATGTGGTCTAAACAAGGTCTATAAGAACCAGGAATTTTCCAGAATTAACCTGACACAAAGGGTGCTCAGCCAATATGTGTTAAATGAATGTCAGGCAACTGAATGAATAAGCCAGTGGGAATAAGTTAGACCTGTTTCTTTCCTTGAGAGTCATGATGCTAGGAGAATATAATCTTACCCTGCTCCAGCCTTTGTTAATTTACTAGAGGAAGCTCATCAATCAGTAGATGATAATGATGCTGAGATTAAGGAAAGCAGAGACAAACATAACTAAAAGATGAGTAAAGACAGAATCTTCATGAAACCCTTCTGGAACTTCCAGTTTTGTGACTAATTAACTTTCTTTTTTGCTGAAGTTGACAAGTTTCTACCACTTGTCCAAGGAAGTTTATGATATACACAATAATCTTTGGCAACACTTTAAAAGACCCCCAGAGTACCTACCTGGGGTGATCAAACAAGTAATCATTATAGATTTAAATAAAATGTATTTCATTATAGATGTAAATAATATTCAAAATTGTTGTTGAAATAAGCAGAAACATTTCCTCACAGTGCACTTTCAATTTACAGTCGCTCTCACATTAAGCCTAATAATATTGCTTTAGGAAAAAAATAGATAATATTAAGTTCATATATCCAGCATATCCTGCATAATATAGAAGATTCTAAAAGGCTACATGTTTACTATTCCATTTTCATGATTTAAGACTTTCATACAGTATTAGAAACATTTGCAATTTATTAGCAACTCCCTCTTTCATTTCCTTTTTTCTTATTGCTTTGGAAGTCTATTTTAAATTTACCATCAATTGATGAGTTTTATCTGTGGACATTAAGTTTCAGAATCATAAACTCAGATTCCCATAGGGCTCTTTCGTAAGCTTAAGAGTGTCTTAAGGGGTGCCTGGGTGGCTCAGTCGGAAGAACATTCAGCTCTTGATCTCTGGGTTGTTGAGTTTGAGCCCCATGTTAGATGTAGAGATTATTTATCTTAAAAAAAAAAAAAAAGAGTGCCGAGTGCCTTAAACTGTAATTCTGGTGAAACTAATTCCCCTTATCGGCTTTTGAGAATCAAGCCACAACTGTAAATTATTCCTCAAAGTGTAGAAGATGAATAAGGAAGAAAAAAAAAAAACACCTCAACTATAATTCAACACTCACCATGATCATCATGATAGAGGTACTGTTCCAGGTGCTAGAGGTAAAAGCATGAAGAAGACAGAAAGAACTGTAATATTATAATGCGGTTTCAGAAAGAGATAACAAAATTGGCATAAAATTAAAAAGGTACTGCATTAGAAAATGGCCAGACTAGGGAAATCCACTCTGGGGAGATGAGGTTTTAACTGAGATCTGAATGAAAGTTACCAGGCGTATCAAAACCTGTGAGACCAGCATTCTAAGCAGAAGGAACCGATGTGCAAATGCTCTGACGGAGCAGTATGTCTGAAGTTCAAGGAAAGTAGATGAATACCTAGTGCGGCTGGAGTGTGAGGAGCAAGAGGGAGTGTGGCAAGTGATGAGATCGGACAGCTCTGTGGGCACTGATAAGTTTGGGAAGCCATTCAGACAGGGGTATGGCACCATCTAACTTCCCTTTCCGAAAGGTCACTGGCACTGGTGGCAGGGTGAACTGTAGGTCTCAAGGTTAGAATTGGGAACATCAGTAGGAAGCTATTATGATAGTCCAGGGGAGACATGGTGGTAGCTTGGGCTATGGGGTTGAAACGAAGAGAAGTAGAATAGCATAGTATCCTTTTGGAAGTAGAGACTAGGATTTATAAGAAGTGGGTGAAGGAAAAAGAAGAATCAAAGAATCTCATAACTACATCTGAGCGTGAACTCCAGATAACATGGTGAACTGACCAAATCTCCAAGTTAAACTAAATTGTTAAATGTACTCTCATTTTCAGGACACTTAATTCATTAAGTAAGAATGACTAAGCCAACCAATATAATTAAGAATATAATTTAGGGGGGCGCCTGGGTGGCGCAGTCGGTTAAGCGTCCGACTTCAGCCAGGTCACGATCTCGCGGTCCGGGAGTTCGAGCCCCGCGTCAGGCTCTGGGCTGATGGCTCAGAGCCTGGAGCCTGTTTCCGATTCTGTGTCTCCCTCTCTCTCTGCCCCTCCCCCGTTCATGCTCTGTCTCTCTCTGTCCCAAAATAAATAAACGTTGAAAAAAAAATTTTTAAAAAGAATATAATTTAGGATATAACCAAATTTGCTTTGCAAGAAAAATAACCACCTTTATAAATTTTATTAATGTTTAATTTTGAGATGGAGAGGGAGAGAGGGAGAGACAGAATGTGAGTGGGGGAGGGGCAGAGAGAGAGACACACACACAGAATCTGAAGCAGGCTCCAGGCTCTGAGCTGTCAGCACAGAGCCCGATGTGGGGCTCAATCTCACGAACCGGGAGATCATGATCTGAGCCGAAGTCAAGCTCAGGTCAAAGTCGATGCTTAACTGAGCCACCCAGGCGCTGCTAAAAAATAACCACCCTTAAAAGACATGCATTATTAGGGTAAAGATGACAATTGGAGTTTGAATATTTTAGGTGTTTAAGTTGACAGCCTTATACAAAAATCCCCATCTGAACTCTTTTAGACCTTCTCTCTGTATCACTTAATCTGATCTTTAATTATTACTTTTCATTTTGGGGTATAAGAATTAAACCTTCTCAAATTGTAAGCTTATGCTTCTTTACACCCTCTCCATCATTTAACACATTTTCCCCCTCACAATAATGGCCCAATAAACATTTTTCAGTATAGAAATCACTTCATCTCAGAGAAATGTCTCCCCATCTCCCTTTTTTCATTGGTTACTATGCAAATGCTTCCAATACAATGAAGCCAGGGCTCCTCCGTAAGCCTTGTCTGCTGCCTCTTCAGTCTGCACAGAGCACTCCATTTTCACAACCTCCCATATCTGTTTTTCACTCTCACCTTATTAGTTGCTGGGTCACACAGGCAAGGAAATCAGCCCCTCCATCATTAACAGGACTTCGCATCCCATATTGTAAAAGTAGTGAACGTCTCAACTAACAAAGAGAATCTTAATATTGCACTCCCCTGGGCAAACACTGAAATCCCTCCATAGATTTTGATTATTTTACTCTCCTGAACAAAACCATAGCCCTCTAATGGATCCTTAAGGTTTCACCAGGCAACAATTGTAACCAGTATGGTATTTCAAATACTGTATTTCAAATTCAGAATTTCAGTGGTGTTCCTTTCAAATAGCCTAAAGCTCAAGTTAAGTAATGATAGAATCCGGTTTCCCTCTGCTACTGACCATTCACTATATCTCATCTACTCTACCGAAGTGCATGAAAAACCTCCTTTCCTGCAGACCACAAGACAAATATGAAAGAAGGCCTTTTATACTCAAGTGTAAAAGGAAGACTGTAATTTTGATGCATTTAAGAAACAGGGTATGGAGTTCCCCAAAGCCTGGCTGGTGGGTACTACCCTACATTCTTGCAGTGCATTTCTATCAATAGCAAAATCTTTTTTAAGTTTTTCTCACAATCTCTCATCTTCCCTACTAAACGATAAGCTTCTAGACCAGTGCTAATAACCACTGCAAAGTATTCGAAAAATATTTGTTTAATAAATTACTGCATGCACTTAATTAACAAACAAATCAATGAATGAATAAATGAATAGCTGCTTTGATGGTTAAGATTTGACTTCCAGGGCGGTCTCATTTGGGCCAATTTTTTTTTTAACTTTCAATCCAGTCAGATTTGCATTAGAAAGTCTCCTTTGTGCAAACACTCCAGGGCAACTGTGCAAAGTCACTTTGAAAGTAAATGCCATCAAATATTAATAAGATAAGCCAAGGGAAATAAGCTTGTAGTTTATCCCAGATAAAAAGCATTTTTTCCCCTTTCGTATGAATACATACAGGATTTACAGCTCCCTTCCAGACACCAGACAGAGACATGTGGGTGGCAAAGCTAACTAGGAACAGCAGAGTCAGTGGAGCATATTGGTAGGTTTAATAGGGTGGAAAACTCCTGAAATGGTGAACCTTAGAAGATGCTATTTCTTCCATTAGATTTTCTTCCCAGAATACACTTATATCCATATCTAATCTAAGGGGAAAATAAATTTAAAATTATATTTTAGCAATTCTACAATCACACTATAGTTTTCTAAAATAACTAAAGCAGTCCAGGATCTCTAGGGATCTCTAATTGGACCAAACAAGAAACATAAAGGATGTGCTACCCTCACAGTGCAACACCAAGCCTGGCTGGGAATGGAAGAGAAAAGGTTCTACAAGGTCCCCACTCAAATGACAGTTTTCCAATGAATTGTGAAATGTATTTTATTGAATCAAGGAACTAAATACTGAAAAAAGAGTCAATGTGTCATAGATCCTCTGCACAGCATCTTCCCGGTATACACAGGAGAGCCATCACCAGTTCTAGCACTGGTCTTACTCACAGACTACGTATGGTAGTAAGAACACTGGATTCGACATCAAAAGAACTGAATTCTCATTCTAACTCTGCAACTCATTAACCAGTTGACCTTAGTCAAATCATTCACTTCTCTAGGCCTTATTTTACTTATCCAGAGTGAAAGTGCCACTGATATCAATCTCCTGGAGCTGTATACATATATGTAATATATAAGCACAGTAAGCTGCGGCCTAAACAGTGTGTTGCAATAGGCCCTCTGCCACCCAACCCCTCCGCTACATGCTTAGACAAATGTTAATGTTATGTACATTAAAAAAAAAAAAAAAAAAAACAACTTACACGTAAAGTCGTGAACTTTAAATTCCAGGAAGACCAGCAGTGGCTGGGCGTGCTATGGTGGTGGTGGCTGGCACCGCAGAAACGAGAACCAAGGGGACCAGGGCCTGGCCTCCGCGCGGGGTGGAGCAGGTGGCTGTGTGAGCTGTCCGGGCATGGACAACCTGGACTACCGGCCCAGCAGCCGCATCTTGCTGGTGATGAGCAAGTGCAACCCCGGGTGTGAGCCGAGGGAGCGCTTCTCACCCTTCAGGGTGGTGCCGGTGCCGGACAAGAACATCAAGGAGTCCGAAGGCATGCTCTTGGACAAGTTTGAGTTCAGCTCGCCGACCCGCAGGGCCGTGGAGGAGATGCACAACCAGCGCCTCAGCCCCTATGGCACCAAGCCCAGGAAGGTGCGTGTCGCCACGTTAGCGTGACCACCGGAGTGCTGGTGGCAGCCGGAGACGGGCCTCTCCAGCCTCCCTTCACCAGAAGCTGTGCTGGCTGGGGTAGGGGTGGTATTTCCGCTCCCGGGGCGACGAGAGAACGCCTCGCAGTCTGTGCGCAGAAGTAGGGAGGAGGCGCTGCGAGTGGTTTTTTTCAGGATGCCCTGCGCGGTGGCGGCTCCCCGCTGTGGAGTTTGGGGGAAGCAGAAGGAACTTTGCCCCCTGCTCGGACCAGGCAGCCCCGACCAAGCAGCCGTGGCAACTCTGGCTTCACGGTTGCAGTGGCTGGGCCTCCCCCTACTCCCGCCGTCACTAATCTGGAACTTTGGATTCCACTGCCCAGAGGTGGTCCTGGCCTACTTTGAGTATTTCTTTGGCTCTCCTCTCTAGGAACCCCCGGTTTACCATGTATAAAAACATAATACTGCTTTTTCTCAGGTTGGTATGGAGCTTAACAACTTGATGAAAAGTACGTTAAACTGCGGCACCCTGGCATTGCGCTTTTTCCCAGTACCAGACAAAAGTATGCATATATATAATTTTTAAGTACAGGTAATTAAAACTGCCACTACTGGGGGGAAAAAGACACTTTAAATTCCAGGAAATGCAAGTCATTGACTAATTAATAATACGATGTAACTAACTGGTATCCTATTTTCCCCAAATATATCCAGAATAAAAGTGTGCACTGGGCCAGAAAGAAAATACTACAATTGATCTGAGAAAGAATGTAAAAAATCAAGCTGGGATACTGAATCTAAAATTATTCTTCCAAGCTGGTAACATTTAGGATGTTAACTGTGTAATATTGAGGAATAGTGATCTGAACTTTGCCATTGGTACCTCCTGGCCACTAGGGGGAGCCAGCAATGTTCGGCTGTATAAAGGAGAATGACTTGTTTTAAAGTCAATTCTGTACTTTTTGAAGAGCAGGAATTATTTTGATTTTGCATAGTCACAAGAACTTTGTCATCAAATTGTTCCTCTGGAATATAGAAGGACAGGATAGCAGTTCCATTTCCTGGAAAGAAAAATAATACAGAACAAAAATTCAAGGATTAGCAATCAGATATGCTGAGCATAACTACCCTTAAAAACTCATTCGGTAATCAGTGCATTGAAATAGAGCAAGTAATATAGAATGATGTCTTCAGGTAATGCACATATTTATTTTTAAACTTGATATCCTATAATTATTTGGCCCAGACATGGACACACATCTTGAATATGCCTTTGTTTTTGTTACAGCTGGTAGGTCCAGAGCCTGATATAGACTGCTATAATGTGTGCTTTTCTTTTTCTCTAAGTGTGTGTGTGTGTGTGTGTACTATATACTATTTCATACATGCAAAAATAAATAACATATATGTAAATACTGAAGCATATTAATGGAAAAAATAAGCTCAGTATCAACTAGAACATACATTTAAACTATGTTGGCTTATTCCCAAACCAAATTGCCTGTTTCCATCCATACTGATTCACTACTGTGAATATTGCATTTATCATTTCACTGCTTTTTAAAAACTAGTTTTCATCACACATATATACACTCAATGATATATATTTTAGAATTTTTATTCTTGAGTTTCATCAAAAGTATAGCATACTATATGTTGTTTTTGTGACTTTTTTTTGAATCGTCAACAATATGTTTCACCGATTCATCCATTTTTTCCATGTCAGTGACATTCATTCTCACTGGTGAATAGTATTCCATGGTGGACTATACCATACAGTATTTAATTGCTATCTCCTTATTGGACATTTGGGCTGTTTCCACTTTTTGCTCTTATAATCAGTTAACACTACTGCTATGAATATTCTTGCTTAAGCCCCTTGGAACACAAGACAAGAGTTTCTCAAGGGCATACACCTAGGAAGACAATTTCTGGATCATAGGTTGTCTGCATCTTCAACTTCCAAGTACTAATTGTATCCAAATTTGTGAATCCACTTTATACTTCTAACAGTGTATGAGGGTTCTCATTGTTCCACATCCTTACCCAGATTGGCATTGTCAGACTTCATTTTTTTTAAGTTTATTTTTGAGGAGGGGTTGGGGAGAGTGAGTGGGGGAGGGGCGGGGAGAGATGGGGACAGAGGATCTGGTGTGAATGTGGTGAGAATGTGGTGCTCAAACTCATGAACGGCAAGATCATGACCTGAGCAAAAGTCATACGCTTCACCAACTGAGCCACCCAGGTGCCCTGGCATTGTCAGACTTCTTAATTTTACCAGTTAAATGGTTCTAATTGGTTCCTTGATGAAGTCATAGTTTGCATAATAAGGATGAACTTCTTTTCAAATGCTTATTGACCATTTTTATTTCTCCTTCCTAGAAATGCTTGTTCACATTCTTTCTCCAGTTTTCTACTGAGTTGTTATTTCCTTAATGATTTGCAGGAACTTTTATATATTCTTTATTCTAATCTCTTGTCTGTCATATATGTTGAAAATAAATTCTCCCAGATTTTGGCTTGGTCTTTTCACTTTCTTTATAGGTCTTTTGATGTCAGGGGAACTTTTAAAGTAATCACACTACCATCTTTTTTTTTAATGGTCATTAATTAAAATAGTCTGGTTTTTTTTTTAAGTTTATTTATTTTGAGAGAGAGAAAGAGAGAGCACACACATGCACAGGTAGGAGAGAGGCAGAGAGAAAACTGAGCAGGCTCCAGGTTGTCAGCTGTAGCACAGAGCTCAAACTCATGAACCAGGAGTACATGATCTGAGCCAAGATCAAGAGTCACACACTTAACCAGCTGAGCCACCCAGGCACCCCTAGAATAGTCTATTTTTTAATTAATTAGTTAAAATGATCTGAGGTTTTTTTTTTCTGGAGTTTTTCTAGTTTTGCCTTTTACATTTAAGTATTTCATCAATCTAGAATTGATTTTGGGGTAGGCAGTAAGGTCAGGATAGGTTTTTTTTCTCATGTATTAAGCATTTGTCCCAGCCTCACTTGTTTCTAATGATCTACATCATCCTTCCCTCATATCTTTTCATTACATTTTCTCTTTAATTATGACATATAAAAATGCAATTGCATTTTTAAAATAGGTTTTATATCCAGCCACCTAGCTAAACGCTCTTATTAATTCTAATAAATTATCTGTGCATTACTTAGGGTTTCCTTATATAGATGACAATCATATCATCTATATAATTAGTTGTGCATTTTTTTCTGTAGCAGGCTAAATAAGGGTTTTATTCAAAGATGTCAAAGATGTCAACATCCCAATCCCCAGAACCTGTTAATATGTTACCTTACATTGTAAAAGAGACTTTGCAGATGTGATTAAGTAAAAGATCTTGAGATGGGGAGATTATTCTTGTGGGCTCAAATAATCATCAGTGTCCTTATAAGAAGGCAGAGAGAGATCGTATTACAGTAGTAGGAGATGTAACAAAGAAAGCAAGAAATTGTAGTGGGGTCAGGGAAGGGTCATGAGCAAAGAAGTGAAGATCTCTAGAAGCTGAGAAAGACAAGGAAACAGATTCCCCACTCAGAGCCTCCAGAAGGAGCCAGCCTGCCAACACCTTGACTTCAGCCCAGTAAGACTGATTTGTACTTCTCACCTCCAGAACTAAAAGGTAATAAGTGATTATTGTTTTAAGCTACTAAATTTGTGGTAATTTGTTAAAGCAGCCACAGAAAACTAATATACTTTCCAACCTTTTTTATTTCTTTTTCTTGCCTTAATACTTTGGCTAAAAATTCTAATAAATTTTTTTTTCTGATTACATGATTTTCTTACAGATTCTTAAATACAATAGGAAGAAAAGCTCATAATACTCTCGACATTTTCAGATTTATCAACCATAAGAAATTTCCAAAAAAAGTATCTAAATTCTTTCTAAAGTCTTTAATTAAAACTGGAACATGCTGTTTCAAATATTACAGGTACACTGTTTTTAATGATAGCTGCTTAATTCTCATGAGTATAATAATGCTCTGATTTATATATATTCTTTCTTTATGATTGATTGATATCTTCTTTATCTCTGGAAAGTTCTGAGGCATCAAAATTGTTGCAAAGGAAGACTAAAAATAACAACAAAAGAGCCTAGCCTTCTAAGGAAGAAAGAAAATAGATGTTCCAGGTGCCCGAAATGAGTAGTGGCTCAGTGGGAATTCTGAAAACATTGTCACTTTGGAGAACTTAATTTGCAAGTTAAAGATTGATTTCCCTATCAACCAAATACAAGAGTATCTTTATAGGTGTATGAATAGCCATAATTATTAATAGCAATAGGGTATCATGAAGAAGTGGGAGTCAACTGTAACTGACATGTGTTCAGTGAAATTTGGAGAATTTCTATCAAAATGCAGCCTTTATCACATGGTTTATAGAGTAATAATTTCAGTATGTAAGCCTGGTCACTTAGTCATCAAATTCATAACTTTACTTTTAAACACTCAACAGAAAAATACAGGAAAAAGCTGTAGTTCACTCGTGTTTTTATGATTTTTTAATACCATAATTATCGTCTTCCTGAGGAAAACTATTATAATATTTTTCCATGATTGAAACAAATCTATAGGTCTCCCTAGCAAGAATTGTTTAATAAGTAGATTGTAAACTCTTATCTACAGAAGTTTTATGATAAGACAATAAAATCAAGAAGAAGAAGGAGTTGTACTTACTTCCTTAACAGGGACCAAAGTCATCATAAAGTTGTAAACTCGGACTCTAAGGAGGAATACCCTGAAAAGATTATTTTGTACTCCCTAAAATCTGAGTAAGTTTTGCTAACCACTTTCAGATTTCTTGTAATCCCTGTTGCCTATCCTTGTCTTGTGTGATAAGAGCTGACTTCTTTGGTTTTTATAGCAGTTAGTTCAGCTCATTCATATTTTTGGAGATACACACCCATAGCTCCAAATCCATTATTTGCTTTCCTCATAAGCTGTACCTTTTTTCTACTGACTTATTCCTGAAGAGGAAGCTCATTCCACTGGACTTTTTTCTATAAAGGAAACCATCAACACAAAGAAAATTTATTTGCCTCAGGAAGTATTTTTATATATTGACCACATGCTGCTTTAACCTCACATCCTGGCTCTCTCCCACACCAACTTGTACTGTGATGCATAAAATCAAAATGGAAGAAAAGACACACAAAGTTTTTACCTTGAAATGTACCATTTACCCTTTTCTCAAGATTGAATGTAGAATCATCAGTGGGAAGATTAAAGAACTCTTTTCATGAACCTGATACAGATAAGTGAAACACTCTCCTGATTTTATCTGTTGGCTCAATCTGACTTTTGAGGCCCCAGCTCTGATGGTCTAAGCAAAATAGAAAATAGGAGGTAACGATGTAATTGCTTAGACATAGCTCTGATGTAAGCCTCAAGAAAGAGCAGTAATAATTATTATTATTACTAATAGCTACTTATCTTATAATGTAATATGAACCAGTCATTTAGAACACTTCATATACTGATTATATCCTTATTCGTGTGATCCTCATAACAATTCTATGAGTTGGATAGCAATAAAAAATTGAGACAGAGATTAAATAAAATGCCCAAAGTCACATAACTGTAAACTATGCTGGCTCTTGAAAGTTCTTAAAATTTTCATATTATCCAGTTAGCTCACCAGGAAAGGAGACTAGACAGAGACTTAATGTAGAACCCTAAGTGGAAGTTGATTACCAATTCCACTAATCATTGCAGTGGTAGTTAAGAGCCTGGGTGGAGGCCACATCCAGTGAAGAGTACATATGCAGAGTAGTATAGTATACTCTAAGAGGAATACATGAGAAATATAATACATGGTTTCTACCATCCCAAGTTTTATATTCTAAAGGCAAACTTAGTCACATGAAACAATTAAGTAGTAATTCAACCCAGTACATATTTATTCTATTCAATTCAACAGACAGTTGCTTGAGCTTTGCTCAGTTTTACAAAGTAACTAAAGATGCCAAAATCAGGATCTTCATTCAAGAAGAAAGATGAAGGAGGAGGCATGAGATCTATTTGAAGGATCTCAAGATTCAGTGAAGGGAAAAGCAGGGTTGTAATTCAGCCATTAAAAATTCAATGTGGTCAATGCATTCAGGCACTAGGTGCCTAAGAAGATGTGACTGACGTTTTCTAGAAGACCAAGGAATTCTTGCCAGGAAAGATAATGCTTAAGCTAAATCTTAAAGAATATATCTTTAATATTCTATGAATGAAACATTTCTCATTTGAAAACATATTTTCGTTCCTAAATAAAACCTTTGACTGTATTTGGCATTTCCTTGGTACATCATAGATATGCAACCCTGAGAGCGTAGCCCATTCATAGACACAATTAAACTTCCTATGTTGCAAATCTGTCTAACGTGGAGCGTGGCATTTGGGAAATCAATTTAGTAAAAGGCCAGCTGCCAGAGCAATGGACTCATGTGTCTTCACACCAGTCGCCTTCTGCTGGCTAATACAAAAGCTGTGTCAGTGACTAGATCAATGCCATTAAAAAAGAGATTTTTCAAGTTTAATCCATTGCAATACCTTATTTTCACACATTTAAAGAATGTAAAGTTTAGAAATATATTGTAGGTTCTTGTCATTACATTTTTTGAAGTAAGATCAAGATCCGATATTTTGACACATACATCTAAAGTGCTCTACTTCAGAAGCATTCATTCTTTCACTACATCCTTACTGAACACCCATTCAGAGCCAAGTACTATTGTGGGCATGAAGTATAATAGCAGTTCACAAGGCAAGTAAGAGTCTAGTTTCAGAAAGGCTATACTCCAATGGAGAAAGACCAACAATAGCTATGTGAGTAAATAGGCTAAATTTAGATAAGAATTAGAAGATAGATAAGTGCTATAAAGAAGATGAATAAAACAGGATGGTGGGTCAGGGGATGAATTGAGGGCTATAGGAGAAGCTATTTTAGCTAGGATGGTCCCAAGAGCCCTCTCTGAAAATATGACATATTAATCTAAGAAAATTTTTATCTGAAAAAGTTCCAACCAAGAAAAATCTAGTAGGGAAAATTTCAGGCAATGGGAACAGCAAGTACAAAGCCTCAGAGACAGAGGTGATCTTGGAGTGCTTAAGTAACAAAGGAAAACCAGAGGGGCTGAAAAATAGTGAAAAAGAATGAGGGGGGTCAGAGACGAAGACAGTTTAGGCATGTCACAGAGGACTTTGGAAAATAAGAAGTTTGGATTTTCTCCCAATTGGCATAGAAAGCCATTGGGAGGTATAAGTAAGGTAATGACATGATTTGATATAAACTTTTGAAGAACTGTTCCAGTTACTGTGAAGAAAATTGACCATAAGAGGAAAGAATGAAAGCAGGAAAATCACTTAAGAGGCAAGTACAGTTGGGCAAATAAGACATGACAGACAGTAGGTCAGACTAGAGTGGAAGGAGCTAGTGACATATGATCACATACATGATGCATTTTCGAAGAAGAGCTAGCAACATACTTGTAAGTTGGGTTTGGGCTTGGGAGATGATAAAGATAAGACTTGGAAAGAAACAAAAAAATAATTGGAAGAGGGAAGAATAAAGAGTATCTTTTGCCATGTTAAGTTGGTAATGCCTAATGCATTTCTGAGTGAAGATACTAAATAAGCTTCCAGGTATATGATTCTAGAATTCAGAGGGAAGATATAGAAAAAGGGATTTATATTTGGGAGTTATGATCATACCGATAGTATTTGAATGCAGGGAAAACATAGAGAAAGGAAAAGGGGACACACAGAGACTCCTGTGGTCCCCAACATTTAAAGATCTGCAGAAGAGAAAGAGAAGCAAGGGAAATTAAGAAAGAGCCTCAGTGAGGGAACAAGAAACTTAGTAGCTATGGTACCAGGAAGGCTCACAGAACAGTCAAAAGGAGCATCTTGTTCATGGTTACTGTGAAGTCAAGAAAGATGAGGACAAGTACTTGATTCAAGGATATGGTGAATTACAGGGCCCTGGTGACCTTGATAAGACCATTTCAGAAGTTTGGTGTCAATGAAAGCTTAATTAGTGGCATACAGCAGTTAGCTATTGCTATGTAACAACTACCACAAAACTCAATGGCCTAAAATAACAACTATTCTTTCTCACAAATTTATGGTCAGCTAATAGCTCTGTTAATCTGGACCAGTCTCAGCTGATCTCAGCTGGGTTAGCTCATGTAACCAGTGTGGTATCTTAGGGGTCAGCTGCTCTAAAATAGCCTCACCTGAAATGATGACTCATCACAGTTTTTGCAGGGTCTCTGAACCTCCCAAAGGACAGTCCTGGTTTGTTTTAGAATGGTGGCAGGGTTCCAGGAAAAAGGGCAGAAAGGCACAAGGTATCCTGAAAACTTGACTGCACATTGGCACTTCATTATCTCCTCCACATCTTATTAGCAAAAGCAAGTCTAAGTCCAACCCAGAACCAGAGTAGGTGATGACTAGGAAGTTAGAGACCAAAGTGCATGGATACAGGGAAGCTATTAGAGCCCGCAATGCAGCTAAGTTACTGTGTATTATGGTAAGAGGGTTGAGAAGAAAATAGAAGAGTGCATAGAGACAGTCGTAACAGTTTTGATGAATTTTGCTATAAAAAGGAACAGACAGATGCCATACCTGAGATGCTGTGGAGTCAAGGACATTATTTTGTTCATCTACTAAATTTTCATTTTTTAAGATGGGATATGAGAGTTTGCTCACAAACTGACTGGAATAATTCAGGAGAGAGGGAATTCAGGAGAGAAAAAGATACTTGTTGTAACAAAGTCCAAGAGTAGATAGGCTAAAATCAGAGTGGTGCATACCTGTCTCCTTCATGTTAAATTAGATGTTCATTTCAGAATTCTTAAGGATTAAAAAAAACTTCACCAGCTCAGGAAAATCTTATTTAAAAAGAAAAAAAAAAAGGACTTGCTTACAAATCAAATTTACACACAGAACTGTTCGTACCAGGGGAGTTTATTTCTATGAAATAAAGCTGTTGTAAGATAAAGACAAGTTCAGAAGAGGAATCACCTGGGATCAATGTCTTCATTCCAGAAATCAAAATTTTCCACAATGGTTTGCAATCTTAGTGATGTAAACTGTATCCTTACAGAAGTCACTCTCCCATGTAAAATACTTGTTTGACTTCATTGTTTAAAAGTGCATTGTTGGGGTGCCCGGGCAGCTCAGTCATTAAGTGCCAGATACTTAATTTTGGCCTAGGTCATGATGCCAGCATCGTGGGATTGAGCCTCACCTCGGGCTCTGCATGGAGCCTGTTCACGATTCTCTCTCTCTCTCCCTCTGCCTCTCTCCCACACTCATGCTTACTCTCTCTAAAATAATTAATAATAATAATAATTAATAAAGTGCATTATTACTATACTTCTAGAGTGTTACATTTTGAATGTGCAATATTGTAACATCTTTTATTTCATTAATCGCTTGAGGAATTGAAATAGCCATTCAGTTAAAGATTGTTTAAGTTTACAAACCACTGCATGCATGAAAAATTCATCAGCTCACTATCAATAGCTGTTGAACTAATTACCTTTGACCTAGGTCAAATGTCTTGGAGCGTCTAATACTATTTAGGCAAATTAGCGCAATGGAGATGATTGGAGAAGAAAAAGTCACAAAATTAATTAAAGTCTGAGTTTATCGTGCTGTTTTTGCAAAATTTTAGCCATTAAACTTCAGACTTAGGGGGAGCTATGTGTGGCTGACAATGAAAACAATGTGTATAGTGGCTGTCTCAAAATCAGAAGCCCTCTTTCATTCAAACCAGGTACTGATTTCACTGGGAACTCCAGCTGACTAAATATTTAAAAGCTGAACTTTTTATGTCAATTTTTAGGTCTTTACTTTCACAATAGTTAAAGCTAATACACCATGACTCCTAGGTCAAGGACAGAAGCTTCCTAATTTCAAAAACCCTTCTGCAAATCCTCTCTCTATATGATTTCATTCTGTATATTGCCTCAGGCTTCCGCCTGTGAGGATCCTAACAGGACAGGATCATGAGCAATTAAACACAGAATGGGCTACTTTAAAGAATTCTTGACTTCTGTCTTCCATTAAAGAAAGCATTTCAAAATCAAAATTGTCCCAATATTCATCATCTGGTTTAGAAATGCCTAATTGTACTGAAGCCATTAACAAGGATGAACAGGTAGAAGATACATAGTGGAAGATACAGATATAGACATGTAGATAAATAGATATAGATATATAGATATATAGATAGGCAGTCATCACAAAGAGACCAATCAACAACTAGAAGCACACAGAACAAAAAGGAGAGCCCGCTGAGCAGACTAAAAGCAGATAGAAATAAAACAAGTTTAAATAACTTTGGTACATGCCAGAAGGTATATCACCTGAGCTAGATCTTAAAGGGATGGATAGGAATCAGAAAAGTATAACAGAAGACTTTAAGGTGAAGCAAAGCATAAGTCCCAAGGCATACAATATTATAATATCTATAGGAAAAGTACAAGCAGTAAGTCTAGAGTGGTTAATAGACCAGGTCATGGAGAACCTGGTTTGCTGTGTCTGAACTTTATCCAGTAGGTAATGATAATCCTTTTCAGATTTTTAAGCACAGGTGTGACATGAATTGAAGGGATCGAGACTGAAGACTGAGAAATCAGTAAGAAGTATTGTATGAATATATGAAGAGGAAGGACCATACAGAAAAAAAAAAAAACTATATTGTAAAGTAAAATGTGTGGGATTTAGCAGATATATGGAAATACAGGTAATTCTATGGAAAGAGGAGTGAGGCAGGAAGAGTGGTTACTGCAAGATGTAACACCAGTAGAACAATGCCATGATAAATAGGCCTGGCAGATAAACTAGCTCTCAGCTCTGGAAATTTTGACATCCTTCCCCAGCAAGCAGACATCTACATGAGATGATCTCAAGATCCTGAAACAGAGCCTCAAGCAGATACGCAGCCAGTTTGCACCATTAGAGAAAAACTAGGACACTTTATTTGTGGAAATATCAGAGAGTATACAAATGAAGCACATCTTGGGACCTTCTGAAAAAATAAAATGACATAAACCTACTACGGTAATTTGAGTGATTAGTTACCACAACCACATCCATATCTGCAGATTGTAGGTAAAAATATGTAACCTTTCAGTTTGAGGTAGCCTGTTCTTTGGCCAGATCAAGTAGGCTGAAAACAAAACCACTAATCTCCACACTCAGCTTTTGCTATTGTCAAAATCAGACTAAACACATTTGACAACTTCAATTCCAATTTCTCCTCACCAGTGAAACCCAATATTTGTGTTTCAACTCTTCCTTTAAACTTTTCCACTAACTTTTGGTTGCTTTGAGGTAGCTAATTAATTAAAGCCATTTAGGAAATTGTTAACTGAGAAAAGGATGGATTTAGGGTCAGGATTATGATGGTTTGAGTGGCATTGGGAATACTAATAACTGAAATATATCCAATAAGCCCATTTACTATTGCTGTTCAAATATGGTGAAACTCTGTAAATGCAGCCCACAAATATTTAAACCAATATTTTATAAGATCTCATTTATGAGAAAAGAATCTTCCAAGGCTGTAAAAAGATCCAATGTTTTACCTGGAAGACAGAACTTCAATAACAGAGCTTATTACATAATCTGAAATCTAGTACCTCTCCAGAAAGCTTTAAAAGATGCAGTTCTAACGTATTTTTCAGCTCTCCTGGGTAGAAGGATAAACTGATTTTTTTTATTTTTTAAAATTTGTTTTAATGTTTATTTTTATTTTTGAGAGAGGGAGAAAGAGAAAGAGAGAGAGCAGGGGGAGGGGCACAGAGAGAGGGAGACACAGAATCCGAAACAGGATCCAGGCTCCCAGTTGTCAGCACAGAGCCAGATGCGGGGCTCAAACCCACGGACCGGACCATGAGATCATGACCTACCTAGGCCAAAGTCGGACACTTAACCGACTGAGCCACCCAGGCGCCCTGATTTTTAAATTTTTATTTGTGAAATCTCTGCATCTATATCATCACATTAAATATTAGTGGCCTGCTCCTATAACTCTTATAAAGCTACTTCCTAGAATAAAACAGACAACTACCGATGTTATAGCTGTAAGATCTGCTCTCTAATAGAAAAGGAAACATCTCACAAAGGCTGAGATCAAATCCCTTTAATGGGCTATCAACTTGCCGGGAGGAGATCTATTCCAAGCATAAACACAACCCACCAGAGATAGTCTTTTTATGATACTCTTAAATGCCTAATAGGTGTTCAACATTGCTGTGAACTTGTGAACCCAGAAGGGATTTAGTGGTATTTATAAGTATGTTGCCATATAGTACAACACACACACACACACACACACACACACACACACTGAATGCAGGCATAGTCAGCTACCTGTACAGTATCATAGGTCCTAAATAAAGGTTTTTAAAATTTACAACTTGAAAAAAAAAACTACAAAATGAATTATAGTGACTGTGCAAAATCAATAGTAAGCCACTTTAACACGAAAAGGTTTAAGAACTGAATGGCATTCTATTTTGTGCTGCTGAATTTTTAGTTAGATGTGTATTTTACTGTCTTCATTTAAGAACCCTACGTAATAAACTTATTCCTCAACAGTATACATTCTTCATAATATTGATATTTTTAAAAAGCATTCCAATTTTGAAAGTGCTGGTTGGCATCCTTTGTTAGGCCCCAGGACTATAGCAATTTCACAACTTCCCAAGCAGGCATTTAAATTCTCATACTTAAGTAAAAAATAAAAATCTGTATTTATGTAGCAAATATTATCTTGAAGAAACCTTTTCAAAGGCAGAATTTCTTAATTAGTTACAATGTAGTTAATAAATGGCAACTTGGACAGTTAAGTAAAATATATAATAAATCCTTAAATATGGTGAATCCTTTGGTAAATTGAAAAAAAAAGATCCTTTAATATATATGTTTTGTAAGTGAAGATTTAGTGTATGAGATTTTTTAAATTGAGGCAGATTTATATACATTGTTGTGGAGGAAGTAGCAATTCTCATGACATGAGTTGGGACTTTGCTGGGATTGCTCTATCTTTTTAACCACGAGTAGGTAGCTTTAAAAAAAAATTGCTTCTATGATAGCTGACCATTCCTACATTTGTCCCTTTAGTTACCTCAAATATCCTTGTACCAGGAGTCATTTTTATCTATAAACAATAGAACCCACTCCATCCAAGATATATAGTAAAATAATATATTGAAGGTTATGGGGTTACTTGTAAAATATCAGGGAATCCTGGAGATATCTGTTTTGCAGACTGCACAGCCAGGAAGAATAGTTCAATTACTTACAAACTGTTCTGGCAAAGGTTCTATTCTACTATTGCCATCACAGCCATGGATTTTGTACTGCCCACCCAGAGCATAGAACTATACCCCTAGAACATGTGTGTGTGTTCATGTGTGCGTGTGTATGTTACTTCTGAGAGCTCATTGTCTCTCCTTTATTCTCACATGAATTAATTCTCTATGTGTGACCTCTTCATGTCATTCTCTCCCGAAATAGTTTCCCAAGTGCGTTCTCCTTAGACTTCATTTTAGGTCTAATGGTAAGAAGGAAGCCTTTCTGTCCTCTGACTTAGAATGATATATCATTAGGTGAGAAATTTTAGGAGGGGTCTTCAGAAGGTGCTAGGAAGACCATAAATAAGATAAATGTTCACTATGGTTTCTGCCTACCGTCAATAAATCCCACTTTTCTATGCCTAAACTTCCAAACATTAACAACCACCACAACAAATATTTACATTATTTATATTTTTATATTTATATTTACCTAATGCACCCATTTTTTAATGTTTATTTATTTATTTTGAGAGACAGCACAAGCAGGGGAGGGGTAGAGAGAGCAAAGGAGAAAGAGAATCCCAAGCATCTCCACACTATCAGCACAGAGCCTGACACTGGGCTCCATCTCACAAATCATGAGATCATGACCTAAGCAGAAATCAAGAGTCAGACCCTTAACTAACTGAGCCACCCAGGTGCCCTTGCACTTATTTATTTATTTATTTATTTATTTATTTATTTTTAATGAAAGTGCACTTGCTGTTTCCCCAAAAGGGGAACTATCCACATCACTGGTTGCTGCATCAACTCCAAGTCTGGAACCAAATGACCTCATCCTAATAGCTTGCAACAAATAGATGAGATTGAGAAGTCAACCATCACCACAGGGATAATAAAATTAAATAGGTAAAATAGCAAAGGAATCAAATAAACAGGGGTAAATCAGTTAACACGTAATTCCTAAACATTTAACAGTAGTCTCCTATGAGCAAAGATTTTTCTCTGCTATGTTCAGCAGTGATGCTAGTCAAATAAGGGATGCCACCATCATCTGCCACCACAGCCACTTTATTTGATATCACACTGAGCAAGCACTGGTTTGGCTGGGAAAATCCTATGGATGAAATGGTCTTTCATGCATACCTGATTATCAAGAGCCTCTTCCATAGTGGAGGGTATATGCTAGATGTTCAAATATTCTCACACTACCTAATCTGAAAGAATAACCCACATATTTTTCCTCCAGATCTTTTCATTAACCCTCCTATCTGTTGACTCAATGCTCCTGGGTTGTCCAGCCAAAGCATTAGCATCTCCCCATGAATCATTGCAAATGCATACCTCAAGTATCTGTTCTTCTAGATGAAACGAACATGAGGCATACTATTCAACCAGCTATACACTGGGAACATTTCCCTTGCCTCAAGTCTTCAGACCCTCCTCAAAGTGCGGCTACCATGCCGCAGCAGTCCACTTTCAGCTATTGCCAACATAGTGTTAATGAATCTACTTCTAATTTTTCCCTTCTTCAGTCAAAGGTCACTGGCATAGGATGATGATGGAGTGATAGGATTTTGAAAGAGTGCATGGGAGAGAGGGAGAGAGAGAAAGAGAGACAGAGAGAGAGAATCCTAAGCAGAGGATGCAGAGTTCAAACTCATGAACTGTGAAACCATGTTGTGAGATCATGACCTGAGCCGAACTCAGGAGTCAGAAGCTTAACCAACTGAGCCACACAGGTGCCACAGGAGTGCTAAGAATGTAAACCACTTGCTAAAGGAATTTACTTTCCGCCATGTTTCAGCATATACTGGTTTGCCAGGGAAAGTACCAGTTCATTCAAAATGTCCCAAGAGAGTAGAATAACTGCTACTCCCTGAACTGCTTGTCCTTTCAGCATGATGACATCGGTGTAGTTAAGATACAAAATGCCCTGTGAAATGGTGAGAAAGTCATAGTGCCTGAAGACTACCTTTTCTTCATGAATCTAAAGAGTTAACGTGGCCCTAAGACCAGAAGAGGAAAACGTATTGCTTTCCTTATAAAAGAAAACTGCCTCTGTTGTTCTCTGCATATTGGAATAGATAAAAATCGAGAGCTGTACAGTAGATGCCACAGACTTTCCTAATTTGTTCCAATAAAGAGATAACATCTGAAGCAGCAACTGAAAATTAGTCACTGAATAAGCTGATGAAATCATGTCACATTTTTCAAGACCAGTATATCTTCCAAATGGCCAAACAGATAAGTTAAATGAAGTTTGCATTGATTAGTATTGGCTTAAAGTCAGTGTCTAAGGCACTGGACACAGTTACCCTATAAAGGAAAACAAGATTGGGGAAAGTTAGGAGGCAGATTTCAGCAAAGTCTTACGATATTATCACAGAACCTTTCCTCAAATATACAATCCTTCCCTTTTTCTTGCTTTCTTTTTTTTTTTTTTTTTTTTTTCCCAGAGTGTCTGCTTTTGTAAACTGACTTAGTTCTTGGAATTCAAGAATTCCTATGACTCTCCATCATGGTGGCCCAAGACAAGCTCCTTTTTAACACACCTAGAATCTGTATTTTGTTTGTTTCTTTGTTTGCTTATTTTTGGTTTTCCAGTTCATGTAAGATTTTAGTAAGCTACCTATTTCAATCCCAGTGAACCCAAAACCAATCAGGCACCCCCAAATACGCTTAAAGGTCATATAATTCTGGTTGACTCTACTTTTGCTGCCGGTAATGGAAACTATGACTGCCTCTGCCACTCTGGGATCCATCATTCCCACTGAAATCACCGAGGCCATTTCAGTTCTGCTCCTACCACTCAGACAAGTTATTTAATTGCTCTGTTAAAATTACTGGTATTTTCTGTAGTTGCTTTTTCTTGCTTCCTATTTCCATAGTATCTTAAGGGTCATGGTGAAGAAAGTGAAATATTGGGGCACCTGGGTGGCTCAGTTGGTTAAGGGAACTGAATTCAGCTCAGGTCGTGATCTCATGATCTCACGGTTCATGGGTTCAAGCCCCACATTGGGCCCTGTGCTGACAGCTCACAGAGGCTGGAGCCTGCTTTAGATTCTGTGTCTCCCTCTCTCTGTCCCACCCCTGCTCATACTCTGTCTCTCAAAAATGAAAAAATGAAAAAAAGTTTTTTTAAAGAAAAAAAACATACTAAGTATTTAAAACCATGCCGGGTAAAAAGTCAGCTATTACTATTGTTACTTTTTCCTTTGAATTTTTTTTTCTTTTTTTAGAAAACGGTTTAAATATGATTGTGTATGACACCCTATATAAACTGACTGCAAGATTCTATTAATATTGTTTAGTTTAATATAAACTATTTTCTTATTAAATAAAAATGTATTTTCCTTGTCCAGATTGATATTACTCTGTCTGCATAGTAGACGTCCTGGAGCACCAGGGAGTCCTCATGTTTCCAATTTACTTGATATGTACATATAGGGTCATGGTTAACAACCCAATTCTTACAGAATTCATTGGTAATGATTTTTGTTTTTCCCTCAGATAGGTAGATCTCTCTAAGAGGTTCACAAGAGATGTCATAAAGCATAGTGGCTTTACAAAGACCAGAGTTCACATCCCAGCTCTGCCACTTACCCGCTGTTGTTCATTCAGTAAGTTTCTTAAACTCTTTCAACTTTATCATGTGAGGATTAATTTTATTATATGTAAAATGCTCAGCAAAGAACCACTCAAACAATGGTAACTCTTAACACCATTAACAGCAACACAAAATCGCTTTTGTTATTTATTGTTCATATGGTTATAGTGAATGTCCTTTAAAACAAATTATAAACAATTGAGTAAAGACAAGGTGAAACTAACAGTTTTAGAGTATTACATTGGGTGGCTTTACATCACACATAAAAGTGTCTTAGTCCACAGCAGTAATTGATGTTCTTTATTCACAAAGGGAGAAAACAACATATTTCACTCACACCTCACTAGGTCTGAGTTACGGAGGCATTCATTATTTTAATAGTAACTCCCACTCCTCACTACCATCCATAAAGTGTTTTCTCACCTTGCACCCTTGACAACGTAAAAAGTGCATATACAGCTTCCGCATGCAACACAGCAATTAGGATAATGATCTTTCCATGTCCAGGGCATTGGACTGCCCCCTATATGATCCCCTTTTAGTTGGCTAGGAAGGTTTGCCATAGAGTGCTATTTAAAAAGGCTCTTTCCTGTGAAAGTTCCAGAAAGAAATTGTTAAAAAACACTGCTGGAAATTGAGCTTGCATCTGTTTTACCAAAAATGTTAAATTCTCTCAGCAATTTTTTAAAATTCTATTCCAAAGTAATATTAAACCATTTAAGACAACACTGCATAATTCAAAAGAAAAGGATATGCTTCAGCAAGGAAAATCATATAATACTGTGGTTTAATGTAATAAAGTCAGCATTATCTGGATCTTTCTAATCATAATTTCAGCCATTAAAGCACCAGGGACTCCATCAGTATAGACACTATATTCTGACTCAATTACATTGTGCATTAGAAGTAGTGGTTTACAGCATCTATTAGACTTGTCATTACCCTTGTGCCATAGTCGATTGACCAAAGGGTGGGGGAAGCCCTCTCTCCTAAGGAGAAGAAAACTAAAAAGCAAATTCAGTGGAATGCATAATAGGTGCTCCTTGGGAGAATGCTTTAGGTTTCAGTTCATTTCTTCATAAGATGAACATTCCCACCAAAAGCGTCAGAGTAAACATCACGCCTCATTACTCCTTTCCACTGTTCATACAGCATACGTATAGGTATAATGCTGATTAATGGAAAGAAATTACAATATTCAATGACTTTGAATAAGCAATGGGGGAGGCAAACATTTACTAGACTCCATGAACAAAAAAACTCTAAGAAAGCGTACGTGGGGGGATAATGGCTCCAGCTGCCCTGGTGAAGGACAGAGTCCCCTTTCCTATGAATAGCTGGGCTTAATGTGTGGTGTTGGGAATTAAATCCATACCATACATCACTCTGGAATGACAAAGCAAATAAATGACAATTGAGAAAGTAAGCCCTTCAGAAACATAGCGTTGTGTGGGCATTGGATAGACTCAAAAAGCATATATGGGAGATATATGCACAGGCTCTCATGGTTTGTAATTGAAAAAAGCTTTGATTTTGCAAATGATTTTGCCCTAGAAACCAGACCCATAGCATTTCTGACAAAAGAGTTCCCTAATATAATCAGCCTTGGTCTTCCAGAGAAGCTTTGTCAAAAATATTAATAATTTTATACACTAAATAAGAGTCACAATTATTGTTGTAGATTGAATAAATAGGTACATTTTGCATGTGGATATTTTGGCATAACCTGAGTCTCAAGATAACAAAGAAATAGAACACCAATGTTGGCTTTCATAGCTGCAAGAAGAGTGAAACATGTGACTTTTAATAGAAACAGAAATGTTGAAGACAATTTAGATCCAGGATCTCCAAACGAGACTAATCTTCAGAATTATTATGGAGCTATTTCACCATTCTACTTCCCAGGCCAGACAGACACACTGTTACAGGCTGAATTATATCCCCCCAAAATTCGTGTGTCCTGTCAGTACCTCAGAATATGACTGTTGTTGGAAATAGGGTCTTTAATGAAGTGATTAAGGAGAAATAAGGTCATTACAGTGAGTCCTAAAGCAATACAACTGGTATCTTTATGGGAGATTAGGACACAGACAGACACAGAGGAAAGTTCCTGTGAAAACAGAAGACAGCCATCTGAAAGCCAAGGAGAAAGGCCTCAGAAGGAACCAACCCTGATGTGTACCTGGGTGGTTCAGTAAGTTAAGCATCTGACTTCAGATCATGATCGCATGGTTTTTGAGTTCAAGCCCCACTCCGGGCTCTGTGCTGACAGCTTGGGGCCTGGAGCCTGCTTCAGATTCTGTCTCCCTCTCTCTTTGCCTCTCCCCCACTCATAATCTGTCTCTCTCTCTCAAAAATAAATAAACATTTAAAAATTAAAAAAAAAAACCTTGATCTCAGACTTCTAGCTCCCAGAATCATGAGAAAATGAATTTCTATTGCTTAAATAACAGTCTGTAACACTTTGTTCATATAGCCCTAGAAGACTAATATGCCCACTACATCACAATCTCTACATATTGGCCGAATAATTTTTCTGTTTGAAAATATCTCCAGGTTTATACATGCAAATGACATGGAAATAGGATATCAAAAGATATCTACTTTTATTGCAGTATTATTCACAATAGCCAAGATACAAAAGCAACTTAGTATCTGCCAAAGATGAATGGATAAAGAAGATGTATGTATAGATACAGTGGAGTATATTGTTCAACCACAAAAAAGGAAGGAAATCCTGCCATTTGTAACAACAGACATGGAATTTGAAGGCATTATGCTAGATGAAATAAGTCAGAGGAAGACAAACACTGTAAGATACCACCTATATGTGAAATCTAAAAATGCTGGATTCCTAGAAACAGAGAGTTAAAATGGTGGATGCCAGAGGCTGAGCAGATGGAGGAAATGGAAAGATATTGGTGTTAGAAGATAAATAAGTTCTGTGGAATCTACTGATCCAGCATCGCGATTACACTTAGCCATAATGCATTATATATTTGAAAGTTGTTCAGAAAGTAGATCTTAAGTGCTCTCACCACAAAAAATAAATGGTAATTATATGACAGATAGAACCGTTAGCTAATGCTATGGTGGTAATCATTTTTGCAATATCTAAGTGTATGAAATCAACATATTATACACATTAAACTTACACAATATTATATGTCAATTATATCTCAATAAAGCTAAGGAAAAAATGTCTCCAGGTGATTTTGATGATTGGTCAGATCTAGATCAACCCCACCATCCAGAAGTTAAATCCAGTTATCTATGCATTCATTTTTGCTTTGTTTCATTTTGTTTTGTTCTGTTTTGTCTTTGAAAGAACAATTATGGAGCATCTGCTCTGTACTAGGAATAGCTCCAGACACTGGGGATACAGATGAATAAGACACAATGGCTGCATTTGAAGAGCTCACCATTTAAAAAATACAGACATAAGATGTAGAATTAACAAAGAGCAGAGGGTATCAAAGGAGTATTACAGAAGGAGAAGGGCACTTAAAGTCTACAGAGGGTAGGAAAATCTTCTTGAAAGAGATGTTTGAGATGTGAATTGAAATAAGGTTAGGAGTAGGAGCACCTGGGTGGCTCAGTTGGTTAAGTGTCTGACTTCAGCTCAGGTCATAATCTAGCAGTTCATGAGTTCGAACCCTGTGTCAGGCTCTGTGCCGACAGCTCAGAGCCTGAGCCTGCTTCTGATTCTGTGTCTGCCTTTCTCTCTGCCCTTCTTCTGCTTGTGCTCTGTCTCTCTCCCTCTCTCTCTCAAAACTAAATAAAACATTAAAAATAATTTTTTATAAATCAGTTTAGGAGTATAGTAAACTAGAAGAGCAAACCTGAATGTGAGCATGAAGACAAGGAACACAATAATCAGGGCAGAGAACCACAGGTAGTTCACAGCTGCATGCCACAGATCTGCCAAGGGAGAATCTAGACTACACTTGAACATCTCCAACAACTTATCCTAACCCAAGTATTAATTTCTCTCCATCCATATCTTCCTACTTACTCTAAAAGTGAGAAAGAAGATAGTCACAGGAAGAAAAATAAATAGCTAAATCCATCTAGAGTTCTAGGCTATTTGGATTCCAAAAAAAAAATTAAATCCTATTAATAGAACCTACAAATATTTTTAGTGGAAGTGGGTCACAGAGAACGAGAATACAACAGAACTCTCTATAATAAGAGACTTCTATGTCAAGGGCTTAATTTTATTCAAACACTGTTTCTGCCAGAATTCCTTTAGTTAGAGTGAGAAAAATCCACTCAAACCAGTTTAAGTAAGAGATAATTTATTGAGTTCAAAAATTAAAACCAGTTTAATATGAAGGCAGAGTTCACAGTCTCAAAAAATACCATACCACCTCTGGAACCTTTGGAACATACCACCTCTATCTCACCCACCTCTTGGCTTTGCCATTTTCTGTGTTGGTTTCATTCTCAGGAATACCCCTCCCACATGGTGGCAAAATGGCCATGAGCAGTTGCATACTTCTTTTCTAACTTTTCGGCATGTCTTGGGGACCCCTTTCAGGCACTTTCAATAATACCATTAAGAAAATTTCCAGTTCCAAAATAAATAAGGCTCAGAGATGAAGAGTACAGCACAGGGAATATAGTCAGTAATACCGTAATAATGTGGTGACACAGGTAACCACACTTACTGCACTTGCTGTGATGAGCAATGGCAATGTGTAGAACTGTCAAATCACTATGTTGTACACTCAAAACTAATACAACATTCAATGTCAACTATACTTCAATTTTTAAAAAGAAGAAGGCTTTCAAAGGTCATAAGAATCAGATTCCCGCCCTTGAACCCATCGTTGTGGTCAAGAGGATGCAGGGTTATTACAGTCCAGGCTTTGGGTGATGGATCTTCACCTAGAACCAGAAGGAGAAACCACAGCCATCTAAAATACATGAACTGGGGGCGCCTGGGTGGCGCAGTCGGTTAAGCGTCAGACTTCAGCCAGGTCACGATCTTGCGGTCCGGGAGTTCGAGCCCCGCGTCAGGCTCTGGGCTGATGGCTCAGAGCCTGGAGCCTGTTTCCGATTCTGTGTCTCCCTCTCTCTCTGCCCCTCCCCCGTTCATGCTCTGTCTCTCTCTGTCCCAAAAATAAATAAACGTTGAAAAAAAAAATTTTTTTTTTAAATAAAATACATGAACTAAGAATAAAGAAGAGGCAATTAGTTCCCCCAAAGGAAATTCAGACTGCTGTCATGAGAAAAAGAAATGTTTTGAAGGCAAAAATATCAGATATTTATTACAAACATAGAAATGGATTGATTTGGCAGAGAGACTAAAGAGTAAAAAAAAAACCCTTCTTCCCCTCAAAAAAAAATTTCCTTGGGAATTTTCCATAAATACACACTTTGGAAAATGTTAAAATTAAGGCAAATAAGCTCTATGCTAAAAATCTTCATCTCTCTACACTACTGTCATCACCATCACCATTGCCATATGTATACAAACTGGCCCAAAATGCAGAGTATTGTCCTGAATAGAATCCTGACTATAAATGGGAGGCATTGGCCAAGCTATGCTAAGGAACAGAACAGGAAACCACACACAAGTATAGATTTGCCCACTTAGATCCATGTGCATAGAATAGATCCAAAACATTCTTACTTATGACTTCATAGGCCATCATGATTAGGGGGCAAGTCTCCCACAAGAAACAAAGACAAGAAGGATGCATTTTAGTTGATACACATGACAAAAGGTATAATCCAAGGAGGGGTAAAATTTCTCATTGTGTATTCGCATCTTAGGGTGAGAGAAAAGCTCAGTATTATCTCTAGGCAAAGTATGGCTTCCTTTTTGATGCTAATCAAATAAGGAAATGTTTATTATGCAGAATAATTTTTTCTTGACCAAGGTATTTTTCCAGAGAAAAAACTCAACATTTCATTAAAATTCTGTTTTTCCTCACAAAGAACACAGAACATTCTCAGTCACTGGTAATAACTTTGATAGCTGGCTCATAACAAATTCTAAAGCAAATCTTACACAGAGATTATTCAGTATTGTCAAAAATCCATTAGGACTTCATCAAAATTTCAAGCTGCTTTTCGAAAGACACTATTAAAATAATAAAAGACAAGCCATAGACCATAAGGAAATAATTGCACAACTTACATATGATAAAGGACTTGAATCTAGAATATGTATGTGCATGACTTGCTGAAAATGTTAGCTGTCCAGGTTCTGGGAAAGTATTAGTTCTACTGAAATCTATGCTGAACCGGCAGTTGCCCAATCATCTTTTCTGATGTCCTGGACCAATAGGCTGGAAATTACTATATAGACTAGGATAATTGATGCTGATTTTCTTTTTTTTAAATGTTTATTTATTGTGTGTGTGTGTGTGAGACAGAGAGAGAGAGAATGTGGAAGGGGAGTGGGGAGGGAGAGAGAGAGAGAGAGAAAGAGAGAGAGAGAGGAAGAGGGAGAGGGAGAGGGAGAGAGAGAATCCTAAACAGGCTCCATGTTCAGTGTAGAGCCCAACGTGGAGCTTGATCTCATGACCATGAGATCACAATTGAGCTGATATCAAGAGTCAGATTCTTAACCAACTGAGGCACCCAGGTCCCCCAGTGCTGATTTTCAAGAGGAAATAAAGGTTCTGCTGTGCAGGGGAGGCAGGAGGAGTAAGCCTGAAACCAATGGACTCCTAGTACCACCTTATCCAGCAATAAATTTTAGAAAAGCTACAACTCAATACAGGGCTGAGGGTGACAAAATTAGATAATGGATACACAGGGAAATGAATCAGGAATTAAGAATTTCCCTTCCCTTACCAATTGACTATTTTTTTTTTGCCTTTACATTTCTCCTACTAGTTTATATAAGATAAGCTGACCATGATAAACTTTATAAATCTGGTACAAAATTAAGAATATTAAGCCAGAATAATGACTGAACAAGAATTATGAACATCACTTAATGACTGATCCTCCCCTTTTGGGAGAAGGTCAGCCTTTCTTCAATTCCAAAAAGAATTGTTCCTTTATATTAGGTTCTTTATACATAGAGCATGCTGCTGGCTCCCATTGCTGTGGGAAGTTGTACTCTGGGAAAAAAGAGTACATGTTAGATGACCCAAGAGGTGGCCGCAGCAGATACTGCATATTGATTCACTTCACACCACTCCAGCAGCCTTACAGTGTATCTCCCTGCTCCCTAGGGGTGGGAAAATTATGTCTGCATTTCCCAGGCTGCCTGTAGGTAGGTTCTTCATTTGACTATATTCCACTAACAGACTCACTAATGAGACTTTGACAGAGACAAGATTGTGTGCAGGGGTTGCACAGATCTGACATTCATGGTCAAGAAGGCCCTAAGATTTTTATCAGTATCTCTAGAGGAGGTTTTGGTGAATAGGTATAGAATAACAGAAGACTGTAGTAAGATTTCTTGCTTTCTTTGGGAATAGTGCCATGATGTGTTTGGGCATTTCTTCTACTCACATTGCTCCTGTCTGTATAATACAGCTTTGATTCAATGTACACCTAGAAATTCTCTGAGCCCACTAACATGCTGTAACAAATTCCTTTTCATGTAAACTCACCAGAGTGAATTTGACTATAACTAAGAAAACTGACTAATACAAGGAGATAGTGGTGTAAATATAGCTGAGACTCTGACAGAATAAAACTGTGTTTATATAACATTTATATTGTTACAACAAGACCATGTTTGTACATTGCTTATACAACATAGAGTATGTAAATTACATTTAAATTAAATTTATATTAAGCAAGTTAAAATGTTCTCTTGGCCTGAAATAATGGGGAGGGGGTAAAAAGTTTTTTAAAAATTCTTTAAATAAGATTGTATATTTTACTGAAGGCTTAAATGCAAGATGAAGAAAGTAATCACAGACGGAAGCTGGGCAAACACCATATCTTAGTTCTTCACAAACTAAAATTACAAAATTCCTTTCGTATAAGAGCACAATCTGAGACATCTTCCAAGAATTGTCTTGAGAACAGAGAGGAGAAAGGATCTCATGACATTCAGGGAAGGTGAAACTTCTTGTTACTCAGAGGAGAGAAGAAAATGAACCTCCAAGTCCTAAGTTGGCAAATGTCAAAAAAAGCTATTTAAAAACAATCCTAATACCATAAATTTGAAAGAGGTCATAGTATTTGTAAGAAATTGAAGATCCATAAGCAGGTTACAGTATATTCCCATTTGAATGAAACATTATATCTCTTTGTTAATTGAAATTAAAACTGTAGAATATGTGGCATGAGATTCTATTGATTATGGAGGCTGTTTTATTCTCCAGAATCTCTAGATGACTAAGAGAGACCATGAGAGCCAAATGTTGCATGTTTACACAGATGTGTAGTTGATTGAATAACTGTGTCTAAACAATGGCATGCCATGTTTTATTTTCTGCCTTGTTCTTTTCAGTATTTTCAACATTGACAAGAAAGTAGATTAAAATAAACAAGTAGGACTACATCAAACTAAAAAGCTTCTGTACAGCAAAGGAAACCATCAACAAAGTGAAAAGGCAACCTACAGAATGGGGGAAAATATTTGCAAACCACATATCAAATACAGGGTTAATACCCAAACTATATGAGAAACTCATATAACTCAAGAGCAAAATAATCCATTTTAAAAGGACAAAGGAACCAAATGGATGTTTTTCCAAAGAAGTCATACAAATGGCTAAGAGATACATGGAAAGGTGCTCAGCATCACTAACCATCAAGGCAATGTAAATCAAAACCACAATGAGGTATTGCCTCATCTGTCAGAATTGCTATCATCAAAAAGATGAGCTAACGACATCACAATGTCAATAAGGACATAGAGAAAAGTGAACCCTTGATGGGATTATAAATTGGCATAGCCACTATGAAAACCAGTATGGAAGTTCCTTAAAAAATTAAAAATAAAACTACTATATGATCCACTAATTCTACTCCTATTTGGGAACTGAAAACACTACTCGAAAACATACCTGCACCCCCATGTTCATTACAGCATTATTTACAATAACGAAGGTATGGAAAAACTTAAGTGTTCATGAATAAATGAATAGAGAAAGAAGATGTAGTGTATATATACAATGGAATATTATTCAGCCATGAGAAAGAAGAAAATCCTGCCATTTGCAACAACACGAATGGTACTTAAAGGCATTATGCTAGGTTAAATAAGCCAGACCAAGAAAGACAAATACTTCATAGTAAAAAAAAAAAAAAAAATCAAACCTATAGAAACAGAAAGTAAAAAAGTGGTTGCCAAAATGTGGCAGGTGTGGGAAATAGGGTGAGGTTGGTAAAAGGAACAAGTCTGCAGCTGTAAGATGAGTAAGATCTGAGGATCTAATGTATAACATGGAAACTATAGTTGATAACACTGTGTTCTATCATTAAAATTTGCTAAGAGAGGAGAACTTAAATATTCTCACCAATAAGTCAATTAAGTAATTACATAATTATGTAATGAATGTGTTAATTAACCAGATGGTGGGAATCCTTTCCCAATGTACATGTACATCAAATCACGACGATGTACACTTTAAATATCTTACAATTTGTTAATTATACCTCAATAAAGCTGGAAAAGGGAAAAAGAAAGTATATACATGTTGCAACCTTATAAAATCTTTACAGGGCATAAATCAAGATCCAGAGTGAATTCAAGAAACAAGATGGACCACATGTGCACAATAAAATTTAGTCTTAAAAAATATGAACTCCACAACTGTAGAATAATGGAGATATGAATAAAAAATATCTCTGTGTTGGGGCACCTGGGTGGCTCAGCTGGTTGAGTGTCTGACTTCAGCTCAGTTCATGATCTCATGGTTCTTGAGTTCAAGCTCTGCACCGGCTCTGTGCTGACATCTCGGAGTCTGGAGCCTGCTTTGGATTCTGTGTCTCCCTCTCCCTCTCTGCCCATCTCCCGTTCCCTCTCTCTCTCTCCCTCTCCCTCTCATTCTGTCAAGAATAAATAAACATTAAAAAATATTTTTAAAAATATCTCTGTGTCAAAAAATTAGGTGTTTTGTTAAACCAAAGTTGAATATGGGTCAGTAGTGTGATAAGAGGTCCATAATTATAATTGATTCTGTTTCAGTATGCAAAGCTAGAAGTACAAAGCTCTGAAAAAGGGAGGTCACATGCTTCTTCTCTCATTGAATCTCATTGGATAAACTAGTCTTGGGATACTAAGCTCCATTTTAAGTATGACATTTTAAGAGAGACATTGAGAAAAGAATGCACGTCCAGAGAACCAAGTCCAAGATGGTGAGGGGAGAAGATCTGGAGTCCAAGTATTTGTGGAATGCTTGATAGAGCTGTATCTGTCCAACTGGGGACAGGCAGGGGAGCTTTTAAATATTTAAGAAAAGGCCTTGTGCAAGGGACACCTGGGTGGCTCAGGTGGTTGAGAAAAGTCCTTGTGCACATAGTATTAAACTTATTCGAGAAGGCTTCTAAAAACTAAAATCAATTAGTGCTATATAATCATTGGCTACTGTAACCCAAATGACTCCAAGTCCTCTGTGAGCTTCTGTGTTCTTATTTTCCTTTAGTAGGCAAGCAAAATAACACTCCTCCCGTCCCCACAATTCCATGATTTCTTGGAGGGACGAAGAAGGTGCTTATATTCTACAAGCCATTTCTCTGCTCTCACCTGCCGCCCCTGCTCTGATGTTTTCTCATAGGCTACTCTGATTGCCTCACCCTCTTCCTACAACTGTCCTGGATTTTTTTTGCCCCATGCCATCCCCCTTTCATTTCACAAAGCACCATCATCTATTGTTGTTACAAAACATACTTTTGCTGAAATCTTCCATTTGCTGATAAGCTTTACAGTATGAAACTAACCAACTGAACCAAAAACCTGTAATTAAATATCAAAAACCAATGTTCTTAGAGTTAATTTGCCCACACCATGTTTTTGGACACCACTTATAAAGTGATTTCTTCCCTGAGTCCCAGAACCTCAAACTCAGCCTTTAGATCACCCCAGATCAAAGCCAAATCCCTATTCCTTTATTAAGTTTTATTCTCTTTTACGCATTTCCTCCCCTTTAATATAGCCTGGGTCTTACTTTCATAATTTTTGAAAATTTGTTTTCCTAAAGAAAAAAGCCTGCTAGCCAGACTTTCATCTTAACTATTCAAAGAATCACCTAAATCCTAACTTTTAAGCTTTTATTTAGGACTTCACAAATTCCTAATGAAATTCTCTAAGAATTTAGAGGGGCTCTAAGGTCACTGTGCTGTCCTCCATCACTATTGCTCCCAGAACAGCAGAGTAGATATGTAAGAGAAGATTGATTCTCCTGCTACCTAGAGCAAACCCCAGGTGGTGTGCAGCAACCATTTTTCTTGCCCCACAAAGAAGAGTTTGCTAACATTTGGTGCTATCAGCGAAGGAAATGGACTGATTCGTGAGATCCTGAGTTTCTCCGACCTGGATTTATTCCAGCACAGACACCAACTTACTATCAGGAAGACTGTCACAGGGTAGAAAGTCAAATGAAAATCCCATCCACTCTAGAAGTATATGGTCCTAGTTCCTGTGTCATTTGTAGTGATGCCCTATAAACATCCCCTTGTGGAATGAAAAATACATGTCATGTACAAGAGAAAAAAATAAGAAAAAAACAAATTAAATCTGTGTGGATCTTTCTGTCCAACTAACACTTTACCAGTGAGTAATACAAGAACAGTGCTTCGTTCGTCTTTACTCAGGCCAAAGAAACTATCTTAATGAGAACTGCCTCATTTACTTTTTCACAATCCTCTGCTAATCCTTCAGTTTGGGTTAATGGCATTTCTTACAAAGAACAATTCCAATTTTTGAGCCACAGTCATTCAACCCAATTCAAATCTTTAAAACCATTTCCTCTCAGCTGTTTCTGATTCTAAGTAATTTCCCTAATTCTCAAATTAATCCTCATTAGTAGAAGACTCCTCTTTGGGGAAACCAAAGTCCCTTTCCTAGTCATAATGGTCCATTTAAATAGGGCTAGTTCCAATAGAGGGTTTTATTAAAAGACTTTTACAAGATATCAAACTCTGCCTTTCTATATTGAGCTGAAATGATTTGCCAGTGGCAGGCATAGCTGACACATCAATGTGCCCATCTCAATAATCAATGCATACGTCTACACAGTAAATTTAGCTGCAGGAATTACTGACAATCCTAATAATAGTCAAAATTAATCAAATGTGGCATTACATGCCAGCACATGTTTTACATTTCTTTTCTTGTGAATATAAAATGATAGGTCTAGACCTGGCATATGGGCATTAGAAAACTCAAACCATTTGTGTCTCATTACAACTTACCTCTCTATCAGTTTTTAGATAACTGTTAACCACAAAGATTTTTTTTAACAGTCTCTTGGCCACAATGGGTTTGAGGCAAAGACCACCTGTGTTGTTTTCTAGCCTCCCAAATACAGATGCAGAATTTCTTTGAAACCAGGTTTTGGCCATAGCCATATCTCAGCATCAACTTTTTTTTTTTTTAAGTTTATTTTTGAGAGAGAGCGAGAGAGAGAGAGAGAGAACGCACACGCAAGCAAGGGAAGGGCAGAGAGAGGGAGGCTGAGGACGTGAAGTGGGCTCCACACTGACAGCAGAGAGCCCTATGTGGGGCTCAAACTCACAGAACCACGAGATCATGACCCCAGCTGAAGTCAGATGCTTAACCCACTGAGCCACCCAGGTGCCCCTCAGACCCAACCTCCATATCAGCTTGACACACCAAGTTATTGTCTTTCTCCTAGATGCCCTCAATTAGAGCAATCCCAATAAATGCCCAAAATTCTCTAATTTCGTAGTTCCAAACACATGGTTTCTGATAACAGTAATTTCACTAGAGGATAAAATTAAAGATGTAGCAAGGCAAGACAGCCCAGGTATTCACATCTGGTCACTGCTCCATTAAGCATTACCACTGGGAGACTGAGTTACCATGCAAATAAAAGGAAAAATGCCCAAGTGCCCACCAGAGCCCTAAATTTTTTTCACTTAGTCCACAACGTTTTGCAGGTCCCCCCAAATTTCTGTTATTCTTCAGCTTCCTGATGCTTCAAATTTTACAGAACCCCATCATTAAATCTATGCCATGACACCCAATCCATTCATCATTTCCTTTTGATAACTGTTATTACTAGGTGCATTTATTCATTTTTTAATGTTTATTTTTGAGAGGGAGAGAGAGAGACAGAGAGAGACAGAGCACAAGCAGGGAGGGGCAGACACAAGCAGGGAGACACAGAATCTGAAGCAGGTTCAGGCTCTGAGCTGTCAGCACAGAGCCTGATGCGGGGCTCGAAACCACAAACCCAGAGATCATGACCAGAGCCAAAGTTGGAGGCTCAACCAACTGAACCACCCAGGGGCCCCACTAAGTGCATTTAAACTGTGCTGTTATTTACTTACATCAGAACACTTTATTATTATATTCTTTTAGAAACAATTATCTTCTTTTTAGAAAATAAGAAAAATATTATCTTCTTTTTAGAAAATGAGAAAAATAAGGCTCAGATTGGTTGCCCAAGACAACATTGTTCATAAGTGACAGAGACAGGATTCTAACAAGGCCTGTTGTATCCTCAATCTTCTACTAGTCTCACTCTATCTCACCGTCTCCTGTTTTCAAGCATCATAACATCCAAGCATTCAAATCTTATAATATGGTCTGAATATCCATAACTGTACCTCCCCCTATACTGTGAAGTTTCAGACACACACTCTTGGGGTCAGTTGCTACTTTCCCTGTGGCAGTTGTCACCTCATTCCATTTTCTTTATGTACCTAGAGTTCCAAAACTAAAAGCCTCAAGACATGCCCTCAATTAGCTGGAAATTAGAATCCTATCATGAATCATTGTTCTAGGTCCCTTGAGAAGCATGGGGTGGGGGGAAAGAATGTTGCCTTTCTAGCTCTATCACAGTTTCAAAGCCACATAATAATCTTTAATCTGAGAAAAGTTACTATTTTTTGCAATTGAAAACAATTACATTTTTGTTATTTTTTAGCATTATTGAGCTTTGTAAATTTCATAATATATGTATACTATCATAGGGTAATTTTTCAAGAATGTACTCAATGCTGGCAAGTCTGTTGTAAGAAAAGCATTTTCACACACTTCAAGAAGCAACATAACCTTTCTTAAAAAGTTAGGCTATGTGTATTCAGTTTAGGCCTTTACGATACTGATAACATCTGAATCAGTAACCTCTCTTCTGGAAATCCATCATAAAAAGGTAATCAGAAAGAAATACAAACAAAAAATATTGCTGCAGCGAAACTTTGAATAGTGATAGAGTAGAAAAGAAGAGGAAATGGTTAATTATGCTTAAATTCATGCAACTAAGTATTATACAACCATTAAATATCATGCTTATGATAAATTTCTAGAGTATTTTTAATTTTAAAAGTAGAGGTTAAAATTGTAGACTGTAGATGCACCTGGCTGGCTCAGTCAGTTGAGCGCTCGACCTCGGGTCAGGTCATGATCTCATGGTTTGTGAGTTCCAGCCCTGAGTCAGGGTCTGCACTGACAGTTCAGAGCTTGGAGTTTGCTTCAGATTCTGCGTCTTCCTCTCTGCCCCTCTCCCACTCTCTTTCTCTTCCTCTCTTTCTGCCCCTCCCCCATGCTCTCGCATGCTCTCTCTCTTTCCCTCTCTCTCTCTCTCTCTCAAAAATAAACATTGAAATATTTTTTTTTTAATTATAGACTGTAGGAGCTTAGTATTTTGTTTAATGGAAGGAAATACCAAAGCCAAAAGTGGTAGTATTAAGAAACTAAAAAGCAAGAAAAAATAAAATAAATCTCCCTCTAAAATTTTCTAGAGAGGGCAAAAATATATTTATGTGTGTGATTATATAGTGAATAGATAATATGCTGAAAATTCCTTATAAACACCTGATGTACCAAGAAAGTCTTTGGATAATGTTAAGCTTTTAAATCCCCCTGACCTAACTTAGAACTCAGTGCAAGTGGGACATTATAAAATGTCCCTTATAGCTTTTTTTCCCAAGTCCCCTAGGATTTTTTGTAATCAGGTTTTAGTACATTCCATTAGCAAAAAATATATGCCTGACTCTGTGTTCTCTGGTAATTAATACTTTGCATTCAGCCTAATACTTCTTGCACCTAAGGCGGGCACCAGGGGCCTAAAACACATGCTCTATTGATCCTCACGGTTAAGCTACAATTATAATCCTATCTAACTGGAATTATCAGGCCTCTGTTATCCAGTGGTTGAACTGTCTGAATCTAAGAAAAAGAAAGTGTCCCTGAAGCCATTAGTTGGGAATTCTCATTTCCCCCCAAAAGAAACAAATCTTGAATGAGATTTATATCAGTTACCTGTTGCCACAATGATACTATGAATGAACTATGCCAGAAATCAGCCTTTAATTAGTCCACAAGTCTATGTGTGAGCAAGTTAGACGAAGTGGGCCTTCTGCTAACAACTGGACTCACCTGCATGTCGGGTTGACTGGCTGTCAGTGGCTGATTCTGTCTACATGTCCCTTACATTCCTCCAGCAGCCTAGCTTGGGTGTGTTCCTGTGGAAAAGGCAGAGGGTCAAGAGCAGAAGCAGGAGTATACAAGCACTTTTTCAAACATCTACACATACCAAATCCGCAAATCACGTGGCCAAATTCAGAATTTAGGGACAGAGAGAAACTTTACCTCTTTAAGTAAGGGCAACTTCAAAGTCACAAAGCAAAGTTCATGGGCTAGAGGAGGGGTAAAGATCTGGAACCACTGATGCAATTAATCTACTAAAAAGGTATGTCTAGATTCCTATTATAGCCAACTAATCTCCTTTTCAGCAAGAAGCTTACATCAATACCACAATGGCTCACAATATCCCCAAATTGACTAGTGTCTTGAAAAAAAACTAAAGTAGGGGTGAAAATTTAAAAACAGGGGCACCTGGGTGGCTTAGATGGTTAAGCGTCCAACTTTTGGTTTTGGCTCAGGTTATGATCTTGTGGTTCATGACTTCGAGCCCCACATTGAGCTCTATGCTGTCAGTGCAGAACCTGGTTGGGATTCTCTCTCTACCTCTCCCCTCATCGTGCTCTCTCTCTCTCTCTCTCAAAATAAATGATAATTTAAAAAAAAAAAGCAAAAACCCTTGCTACTCTTGTCATCTTAGACACTGTTACACAATTCTCTAATTGGCAACCCCTCATGGGTGAAGTCGGGTACATTAAAAGTCAACATTAATTATATGTGTAATATACATCTATATTATATAAATTAAAATAAATCCAGCAATTTTTTAATGTTTATTTTTTTATATGTTTATTTTTGAGAGAGAGAGCACAAGCAGGGGAAGGGCAGAGAGAGAAAGGGAGACAGAGAATCCAAAGCAGACTCCAGCCTCTGAGCTGTCAGCACAGAGCCCAGGGTAGAGATTGAACGCACAAGCTGTGAGATCATGACCTGAGCCAAAGTTAGAAACTTAACTGACTGAACCACCAGGTGCCCCAACCCAATAATTCTTTCTAAAAGTAGTTGTTAACTTTCAGATTAGCTTTTTCTAGTACCTGGAATACTTAATGTAAACATTCTTATCATACCCACCCTTGAAGGGTTAGGTCATATTTTTTTTTAATTCTTGATAATTAAAAAAGTAAAATTAAAGTATCTATTATTCTTCCTAGTACCTGACATTCTATATGGAATAAGATAGACAGTAATTACAAGAAAGAAGAAAACCTCACTTAATTTCATAAAATAACATATCAATGGGCTATGAGATGATATTCTTTACTAGCTAACTACTTTCACTGCACAGACATTTTCCTCATCATCAGAATAGAAAGTAAGAAAGTACTTTCATTAACTACATTAGCTATGGTTCCAAACTAAAATGCATTTTAAAATCCTTGTCAGGCAGACTAACCACAGTACTAGAAAAACAGATTTTGATGCCTGGCTACAAAAGGGTCAGGATAACACAAAATGAATGCCAGACATCCACAATGTTCAAAACAAATAACTCACAATTGTTGAGAGGAATCTCAGAATGTTTTTTTCTTGGGAAGAAAGATTTGTAGCATCCGTCTGGCTCTTAAAAGCAAATCACATCCCTTGAAACACAATAAACATAAGTCATAATTACCTAAGGTAATATATTAGTATCAACTCTTTCCATAACATTAGAATTATAAAAGTATTCTGTACAATTTCACACATACTGTTAATAATTTTGTATTATCTCACTTCTTTCAGCTACCATTTTATCACAAAATATAAATATAAAAGAAAGAAAGAAATGTCGTATGCATATTCAACCCCCTCTTCCCCCCCCAAATACAGAACTACAAAGTAATTGGTAACATCTGTTGTCATTGACTATTTTCATGATTTGTGTGGTACCTGAAAATTTATTATAACTAAAATAGAGCACATTAGCTTTATTTTTGTTCAGATAGTGATTCCAAGAATGCAGCAAGAGCATCTGTGACTGTCACTAATTAGGGAGTCACTGAGCAGAAATATGGTACAATCACATGTGGTTGATACACTGAAAATTGCAGCTAAACATAAAATGCTAATTGTTTTCTTTATAAGTCTCTAGGTCATAGCCAACTGGATTGCAACAGAAACACTGGAAATCTTGGACAGTCCAAAGTAAACTTTACAAAAAAATTTTCTAAGGAGCGAAACAAAACGAAAAGACAGGAACGAGACCTCACCTATGGAAAAGGCCTGGAGTCAGGGCTTCCCTTTAACACCAGCAAAGACTCTATGAAACCGTGTCTGCCTGCAGGAGAAAACACCAAACTAGCAGCTGCTGGAATATGATGTCTTAAAATTGTTTCATTTATCGTGGCTTAAATCTTTTGTATGAGCAGAGGAGAGTTGGTGTCATTCTCTAGGACAACAGAAAACTTGATTTCTGTTTTAAAGTTACTCATCCAGCAACCATAAGTGCTTTTAATAAGGTCACAAGTACCTTTAGCCATTGGTCCTCTCAGGATATTTCTATAAAAGTGGATGATGAAGAATGAATTAGATAAGGTCAGTAAACTGACAAGACTAGCAAAATGCTACTAAAGTGGCTTTAGATTCCTTAGGAGCTTTGACAACATGGATTTATTTTTCTAGTGTTTGATCTTTGTTCCACCATCAGAATATAGTGTTGAAGTCTCAGAACTGCTCCCTGAACTTCATCTGTTTTTTTTTCTCGTAAGTATGTACTAAGCACCTTCTATGGGGCCTCTCTTTAGTGTGAAAGCTCCAACAGCGAACAAGATGTTGTCCCCATCCTCAAGATTATCTAATAGAGATAGCAGGCAAGGCAACAGGTATTTATAATGCAGTGTGATAAGCACCGCAGGAGAGATAGATACATCTGTGATGAGAACACACACACAAAAGAAACCTAACCCTGAGTTTCAAAGCAGAAAAACCTCCCAGAGAAGTTCATCTCAGAAGTAGGGGCAGGATGATTGCAGGTTTAGGTACAAAGATCTAAAGACAAGAGACAACCTGGTGTACTAGGGGCAATGCAATGTCTGTTAGTTCTCTGTATGAGCTGGAAAAGAGTGAAGATGGGTGTCAGTGAAAGAATGGTGTCTAATGAGCAGAGAAATAGAAACCAATCAGGCAATAAAAAGGTTTGTTCAATTTAAACATTCAGCAAAGAGATTAGCACTACCTAGTTAAACGAGTAAGGGATTCTATCCATCAAAATCAGAGGATGAAAAATAGAAAGGCAAAAGAAAGAAAGAGACAGAGAGAGACAAAGAAAGAAAGAGAAAAAGAAAGAAGAGAGAAAAAGAGAAAGAAAGGGTGGGGGAGGGAGAAAGAAATAAAGGATGGAAGGATGGAAGGAAGGAAGGAAGAGAGAGAGAAAGAAAGGGTGGGAGAGGGAGGGAGGAAGAGAGGGGAAGGAAGGAAGGAAGGAAGGAAGGAAGGAAGGAAGGAAGGAAGGAAGGAAGGAAAAAAGAAAAGATGCATACCATATACACACCAAAAAGGCATATCTTAAAAAATTCCTTGGAAAGAGATGGGAATACTCAGCATGTTTACCTGCGGCTTGGCTGAATCATCCTGGGTCTCTTCTCCAAGGACAGCCAGAAATGGTAAGTAGTTCTGTAACCTCAAGAATGTTGTGAATAATTTTTGGAAACATTCTAAAAGTTTGTAACTTTTCTCAACACTGGTCTGGAACAGAAATGTTTTCCATGCAGTAATTAATGACTTCTTCTGGGAATAAATCCCCACTGTGTGAAAAATTTTCTAAAGAACATAGGGATTATGACTTGTTCAACTAGTAAATAGTTCACTCTCAGCATGCTGTCACTTGTCAGTCAAGATTTTTTTTTTAATTTTTTAATGTTTATACATTTTTGAGAGAGAGAGAAAGAGAGCATGAGCAGGGGAGGGGCAGAGAGAGGAGGAGACACAGAACCCCAAGCAGGCTCCAGGCTCTGAGCTGTTAGCACAGAGCCCGTCACATCCCAGGAACCGTGAGATAATGACCTGAGCCAAAGTCGGAAGCTTAACTGATGGAGCCACCCAGGCACCCCAGGATATTTTTAATCAGACATGCTATTTTAAAAATCTAATTTTCTGAAGTATATATTTTTACAAAATTAAGAACATGACTCATAAAAGTATGAAATGAATACTATCACTTTATTTTAGCTCATTAATTAATGAGCAAATCAATAAGGTGTTAAAACTGGTTGAAAGGTGAATTTAAAGCACAGATAGATATATATGTGTAGGCAATCAAGATTGCTAAAATGAATTTGCTAATAGATTAAAACTGGTTAATAACTTAAAACATAATATTTGAAATTATTTTTTCCACATAGTAGAAACAAGTTATATCTCTACATGACATAATTCACTTGTATTGCTATGCATGAGAATCACTTGAGAAATACCAGTTTTCTATAACTTAATTTCTACCCCTATGGTTTTGAAATTGTCACAGAGAAACAATCAAAGGTGCATAGCCCTATAACGTCAGATAATCTCTGAAGGAAATCCCTAACATTCCTTTAAATCCCTCTTGCCCATTTCCAAATCTTTGAATTTTTTTTTCTTGGCAAGTCTAACATTGGTTATGTGACTATTCTCATTTCCTGTATGATGTGCCTGCAGAAAATGAATATTTAAATTGGCCTACTAGGATGTTGTTCCTTTGCATCAAGATGGTAATACAACCTTACCCATTTTCATAAGTAAATTTTTGAAATGTTTTCTTTAATGTATTTTTTATGTTCCAAATGTTTAAGAGAATATGACATAAAAGCCTTGTGATTTCACATTGAAATATCTAACTGGTATTTTTATTTTAACATAAAGGATATAAAATAACTAAATTGTGGACAGAATATGAATTTTTTGGAGACCCAATTTTCAACATTTATAAGTTTGATTTAATCAAACTTACAAAATATGCTTAAGCCCTTAGACTATTTTTAAAGCTCTAGTTAAAAGTATATCTGGATAACAGTGTGAATGCACTTAAGGACCCTGAACTAACTGTGCACTTAAAAATGGTAAAAATGCAAGTTTTATGTTATGTATTTTTTGCCATTATAAAAAAAAGCACATTTACTTGTTTTTTAAGGTGCCTAAGATCAAGAGATTTAAAAATTTTTAATGTGGTTTGAAACACTCAAGGGAATATAAAATAACTAAATTTATCAATGGAGTTAATTGCAGGGGAAATTTTAATCCACTAATTCATGAATTGATTATTAATAAAAGAAAACCAAGTTGAAGCTTCTAATTCATTTTTTTTAAACATTGGGTTTACAAATAAAATTAAAAGACGTGGATTTTGAGGTTGAGGGATTACAAGATAAGGCAAGAGAACTAAGGAGAAACCAGACTGTAATAGTAAAGAGTTTAGATTATATCTTGTAACAGGCAGCTACTAAAGTCAAGCAATGGGAGCAGCATATTTGTACCTCAAAAAGGATAATTCTGGCTTGTTCTGTGGAAAAAGCTAGAGGGAGATAAGATTGATGGCAAAAAAAAAAAAATTAATAGGTTATTGCTGTTATTTAGGTGAAAGGTGATGATGATCAGGACTAAAGCAATGAGGCAATAATTATAACCACCTTACACTGAGCACCTATTATGTGTCAGGAACTCTTTTAAAAAGCACTTCACCCATACTAACTCACTTTATCCTTATGTCAGTGCCATAGGGTAAGTATTATTATTACCTTACACAGCACAAGAATTCATCTCTTACTCAGAATCGTTGTTCAAAGTCATGGGGAAATTCTAAGAACATATGATTTTGCAAACGCCTTCTTAACCCGACTGGGGAGTGGGGAGTGGGAAACAGTTCATACTGTTAAAAGAGAAACTGAGGCATGTCAAAAATGTTAAGAGTTTATTTAAGCAAAAATCTATTTGAATCAGTGCAGCAACAAATCAGAAGTGGTTAGGGTGGATCCACTGACAGCAGCTGGGGGAGCAAAGGTAGAAGCAAAGTAAGGAAATTCTTGACTGGCTGTAGTTTAACGTCTCAGTTGGTTATGATTGGTTGTCCTTAGGTTTCAAATTCATAACCTTGAGGCGTTTACAGGCTTAGATTTTCATTTATGTATGTAGGCTGCTAGGACCTTAAAGCCATCTCAATCCAAAGGCTTCCTTGTTTAAATTATTTAACAATAGCAAAATACAAACAAAGAATAATGAACTCCTTACTGCCTGAAGTTCCAACTTCAAAAAAGAATGGGTCCAATATGGGAATAACTTTGTTCAAATGCAGTTACTCCTGATTTAAACAACCAATTATTAACTTGCAAAGACATCAAGTTCCAAATATACAAATAATTGATTTGTGAAAGAAGCAAATGAATTTCTTGTGATAAGGTATTTGAGGGAAGAGTTAGTTATTGACTTATTTGTTTGTGTAGGTGGTGGTTGTGGTGTTTTATCTCACAAGAAATCTTATTTCAGTAAATGACTAAGCAAATGAGAGTAACTTGAAAAATGGGAAAGGTTTTACATATGCCATGAAACTTCACAGGTCATATTTTCTGTCTCAATGATAGCTTCAAATTGCTGGCGATAAAACAAGAGCTAAATGGCTTGTCTCTTACAAAATGTGAGATTTAAAAATCTATGTATGCAAAACTGGCAGTCTTTCAGATGCTTTTTCCGAGCTCAAGGAATTCTAGGATCCCAGGATTTTGTCATCTCTAAGTATCTCATTGGACAACCCATTCCCAACATTGCCATGCTTAACTGTTGTTTATTTATTTAAAAAAAAAAATTTTTTAGCGTTTGTTTATTTTGGGGACAGGGAGAGACAGAGCATGTGTTGGGGAGGGGCAGAGAGAGAGGGAGACACAGAATCTGAAGCAGGCTCCAGGCTCTGAGCTGTAAGCACAGAGTTCAACGTGGGGGCTTGAACTCAGGAACCATGAGATCACCTGTTTAACTGTGTTTAAAAGCCTCAGGGAGGTATCAAAAGGTTTAGGCTTTATGCAAGAGAGAGAAATGGAGCCTTTGGGTGAAGTTTGCTCTCTAGTAGTGGGAAGGAATACGTCGTCATTTGCCTTATATTTGCAACACAATACAATGAATTGGGGCCTGGAAAGGGCGTGTCTCTAAACAGGCCTGAATCATACCTTGAGGAACAGGCAGTAGATCTGACTTCTTTGGGGTTTGCCTTTAAAGGAATACTATTCTAACGTTCTACCAGGTTTTCCCTTTAATATTCTGCAAATTAGGCAGAAAGCTTTAAACGTGCAAGCCACAGGCAGTATCTGCTGCCTCATTACCGGCTGAACGGCCTGCGCCACAAACCAGTTCATGCATGACAAACCATCCCCCTGACAGTCTATTATCATGTGGTCATTTTCACCCATCTCTACAGTACTGTTTGCATCCATTGACTAGAATATTCATCCTCTTCTCTTAATTGAGACTCCCTAAAATATCATCACCAGGAATTCCTAGAAATAAATTATTCCTAGAAATAGTATATATATATATATATATCCTCAATGAGCTTAATTTTAAAACATCACATTTCAGCACAACCTCTTTAACAATAAAAGCATCTTTGGGGAAAAGAGATGGTAAACGGTCATAATCATGGTGTGTATGTTTGGCTTCTTAGGTAATTTCACCTGTGTTGTCAGTGGACGCTACCTGACATTAAGCAGTAAATCAACTGGGCTTCACAACAAAGTCATGAAATATTTCAACCCACTAAAAATGAAGCAGATTCATTCCAATATCCCAACTGCTGTAAAGGGACTGTAATAGTGAAAGTCTAGTATCACATGGAAAGTAGTATCATACAGTGGAAACCACAATTTTGCTGCTGACAGACTTGAGTTCAAACCAACGTTTTCCGTTAATCAGTATTTTGATCTTAAAAGGTTAACTTAAATCTCTGGGTCTCAGTTTTTTTTTTTTTTTTAAGTTTATTTATTTTGAGAGAGAGAGTGTGTGGGGGGGGAGGGGCAGAGGGAGAGAGAGAGAGAGAGAGAGAGAGAGAGAGAGAGAGAGAGAGAGAATCCCAAGCAGGCTCTGCACTGTCAGTGAGAGCCCTATGCAGAACTCAATCCCATGAATCCTGAGATCATGACCTGAGCTGAAACCAAGAGTCGCACACTTAACTGACTGAGCCAGCCAGGCGCCCCTCTGTGTCTTAGTTTTATCATTAACAAAATGGGAGCTATGATAACTGCCCTTTAAATTATTATGAAGTTTACAAAAAATATATGTAAAATACCTGACGTCTAATAGGCATTATTATCACTCTCGGCATCAGGATTCCCAAGCGGCTGCTCTCTTGCAAACCTGTATAGAACATGTAAGCTGAGTAGAAAACACACTTGAGAGATAATAGGAAACAGTAGAAAACTGTCTCTTTCACTTCTGTTAAGGAACGACTTTGACTCTATTTTAACACAGGCTTCAGAACTGTCAGCTATAGAGAAACAAATGTTTTCAGTGAATTGATTACAGCTGCAAATGAACAGCCATTCTTCACACTTGCAAAACGTGCACATAAAGGGAGTTGCCAGCCATGTTTACAGTAGCAGCATTTTTTTAATTAGAAGAGATTATAAGATACATCATATATGCAGTGTCTAGTGATGAAAACATGAATAATCAAATAATAGCCATGATTTTGAAAAACATAGCTTTTTATCAAACACCTATTGAAGCTACCAAGGGACACTAAAGATTCACCAAATACCCTGCACAATAACTCAAAACTAATGCTAAAAGTTCAGCACATTTCCTTCAGGTCTTCAATGAATTACGATATGTGTATACCGTTAATACCATACTAAGTAAGACATATTCATGCTGTTTTCTCTACTTTAGACACTTGTGTTCCCCCCTTCATAGGGTATAATTCAGTGTTTTATTCATAATAAGTATTCCATAATTACTTTACAAAAATAGCCACAGTTAACACGAATGTAATTCTTTAATCAAACTGTGGATGAATTCACTTTAAAGGGTATGATACTATTGAAACATGCATATTAAGCCAGAGCTTTAATTCAGAAAGGATTACAGCTTGTGAGTTAAATAATTACAGGTTTCATGTTTGGAATATTTATTTCCAAGTCTGTTTTCTATCTTTTATTTGCAAAAAAATTTGGACTCATTTGGCCACATATAGGACGCTAAATTTCTCATATTTTTTATCCTCTAATATGAAAAAAAATTAGTATTTTATCACTGAAGTCATAATGCCATAAAACAGCCATTACAAAAACTTTCCATGACCTCACATGTGTGAAAACATTAATGAATTGCAAAAGTTGAAATTGGTGTTCCTCATTCTGGCACAGAATGAACACATGTGTCCCAAGATGAATCACCCAGGAATGTGCACTGGAACCAACAGGGAATCAGGAGAGGCAGCTGCTTTCTTGGCAACAGAAGTGACAGCATCTGGAGCTTCTGTGTAGGCATACTGCATTGAGGTACTGTGATTCTCCCCTGCGATGCTACTAAAGCGATGTATCTCTGACTATCACATGGAAAGTGTCATTGTTATTTCTACACAGCTTACAAAGGGACTGGTAATGCCACATGTTTACCAGCATAGTAGAAGAACACTTTTAAATCTAAGACTTCATAAAGATCCCGCAATGGAGCTCTACCAAAGTAACTTACCTTCACCAAATAGAAATTTCCTTCTCACATGACATCCAGGATAGGCAAGCAAGAGCTGATATGGTGGCTTCCTCATCACCTGGGACTTGGACTGCCTTCAGTTCCATTTCATGATTACTTATACTTGGTCCAACATGGTGCTCCAACCATCACATCTGAGTTCTACACAGAAGGAAGCAAGTAAGGGGGAAGCAGGTTTAAAGCACACCTACAATCTATCTTACAGAAGTTTCCCAGAAACTGTCATGCACTTCCATTTATATGCCTTTGGCTAGACCTTTAGGCATACGACCATATCTAACTGCAAATGTTGTCCTTATTCCAGACAATCACATGCCTTAGAGTTCTAAGAAGAGGAGATGGATATTAGGATGGGCAATGCGAATCTAGGCCACAGCTGCTAAAATGCCAAGAATCTGGGTAGATTACAAGACAAGTAATATTTTGAAACTTGGATATCATTACAGCACAGATCTAGAGAGGAAGAAAATACTATGGTGCTTGGGTTTGTTATTCACCCATGAATCAATACAACTTGAATTTGCAGAGTTCTCTTACAACATTTCTGAAGTCCTCCCATATTAAAAATTATTTTGAATGCCACAAGTTTTACAGCCCTAGAATAGTTTCCAATCAATCACAGTGGCTAGAATCCCTTATGGGACTTATTTTTATTACATACTCAACTTGGTCAAAGGAATGTTTACGTATCAGAATGCCTTTGGTCACCCAAATTGTGATTTAGATGTCAAGCAGGAGCCAACGAGCAGAAAAGTTGACATGGATGATAAATGGAGACCTAGAACAAGAAATTTTGAGGTAGGAGTTGGCAATAGTGGATTGACATCTCGCTAACCACTCACTACTCCCTTCCCAACTCTGTCACCCAAGTTCAGGCTAATTAGTCATCGTACACTGGAATATAGGCCAGCCAAGTACAATGCCAACCTAAAACACTCATCAGCCAGTGTGGAGAAACAAATGGTTCCATTTAACACAACATGACAGTTTCAATAATACAGTAAGCTCAAATGAGGAGTACAGTTCAATCACTGAGATACTTGGCAGAAAACAGAAGAAAGCCTCTTGGCAATCCACTTGTGTCATGTTCTTGAATGTTCGCAGACTATATGCTTCTTCCTTTCTCTTTTGAGGTAGAAAATATATATTTTTCAAAAAAGGACAGGTTTTTCAGATTGGTCTCTAATACAAAAAGTTAGCCCAGTTTTTTGTTTTTTTTTTTAGCCATTCCAGAGTCATTATGTTTTTTTGCTTTGTTTGCTTGTGTTCAGTTTGTTCTTTTAATGTGATAATCTGACTGGGGGACAGATTTTTTTCTCTCTCTTACCACTATTTGATAGCAATTCTACCATAATTACTCCACAGGGTAATTCCAATGTACTTCTACTTTCTGTCAGTACTCCTGCATATAATAAATATCGTGATTCAACATCACAGTCTGATGACAAGTATTCACAAGGACTTCCTAGTGAAAACATGTTCTATCCCAATTACTTGAAAAAGGAAAGGGAATTTCTCTTAATGGATTGTGACAGCCAACCTCCAAAATGGCCCATGATTATCCTCACTTTCTGTATTCATGCTGTATATTAGTCTCCTTCTATACGAATCAGAGCTGGCTTATGTGATAACTAAAGTACAGGCAGACATGACAGTGTGACTTCCAACGATAGGCTACCAATGGTATTAAAGCTTCAGTTTCTTTGATTGGCTCACTTTGGTGGAACCCAGCCACCATATCATAAGGACAGTCAACCAGCCACATGGAAAGGCACTCCGGGAGAGGAATTGAGAACTTCCACCAATAGTCAGCTCCAATTTGTCAATCATAGGAGTTAGTTACCTTTGTAGAGGATGTTCCAGCCTCAGTCAAGTCTTCATATCCCAGTAGTCTCACCTGACATCTGACTGCTATCTCATGAGAATCTTCAAGCCATAACGGTTTGGTCAAGTTGTTCCCATACTTCTAGCCCACAGAAAAGGTGATAGATACTAAATGGTTAAGGTTGTTTATAACCTTCTAAATTTGGTGACAATGTGTTACACAGCAACAGATAACTAACACACATACAATCACATATAACCCTCTCCTTTACTGCTTTTACCTGCCAGCTAATTCCCATAAATACATTGGCCAGCATCTCCCTTCAAATGCTCCTGCAACACACACACACACACACACACACACACACACACACACTCAAGTGTAATCAGATTGACCATTTGGCAATATTGAATTAAATTGCACCGGTCACTCCAGTAAGGCCAATATGAGACTAATCTGGCCTGACTAATCCTATTATCATGCCTTACCCCTCTCTTGCAGATTTCAGAAAATGTCTCCATGATGTCATATTTTACAATAGTCATATTGTTCCAATGAATCAAAGAGACAATCTAGGGTTCGAGGAGATGTAGCCTCCTCCAGCTGACTTTAACATTATCAGTCTGTGAAAAATGTCTCTCATTTGTTTAGATGCCTTCGTGTATCTGCCACATCTGAACCACTTAGGTCCCTCCTGTTTTGGAAAGGTAATCAATCTTCTCAGCCTGGGTTGTGTCCATACTCTTAATCATTACTCACTACTACCACCTCCTGGATGTCTAACACTTTGTAAATATTAGATCACAATGTTTGAAAATATCAGTTCTTTTATTATTTTTTCATTTTATTTAAACCCAAGTTAGTTAACATATAGTGTAATAATGGTTTCAGGAGTAGAATTTAGTGATTCAGCACTTACATAATGTGCTCATCCCAACAAGTGCCCTCCAATCAGTTCTTGTCTAAAGACATTTTAGTCACTCTCATTTTTTTAAGCAGTAAGCACTCAGCCCCACATGTAGTAAACCATGAGATTACAATATGGCTTAGCTAATCACTGAGGCAACAGAATGGAGTTTTTATTCATAGCTTCTCTCAAAGTCTAATACTCTTTCTGGAACCAGCTAACAGATCACCTGAGCTCCCCATGCCACCATTTAAAATAAATGCAGTAATGTTGATCCATTGATCTGAAACAGGGAGAAAAATAAACCAAATTATTTTAAATTATAAAGTTAAATTATGCCAGCCTAAAAATGCTCAGTGTGGTGGTTTAAGGGAAATCCACATAAATGTACATCCCCACCTTTATGCTACATATTCTGAAACTTAAAAGTTCAAATAATAAAAGTTATCTTTAATGATTTACAATTTTAATACCATTCTCCTTTTGAACTTCTGATATTGTCATGCCCTCTCTTACCAAATGCACCTGTTTAGTGTGATCCTCTGGTTTTAAAATATATATCTATTTCCAGTTAGATTTATAATTTACCTTTGCTTACTGTTATTCCCCCTATTTTCAAAATATATGCTTGAATTGTTTCTCCAATATATATTGTAAATGTGTTTATTTGTAAATACAGAAGGCCCTTTTCTATGGATCTCAAAAGAATTTCTGGAAGTGTGTGGGTGGGGAAAAGTTAGGGTTGCTCTTGGGTAGCATTCCTGTGTAAAAGAGAATTTGTAAAACCTATATATTCAGAACTGAGATGAATAGTCACTTGGCTTATGACTGGTGAATGATCCCAATTTGTTCCTTCATGTGGATCCTGAGAAAATGATAAAAGCCATGTTTTTAAAATGTACAAATCTGTGGTCTTATTACCACAAGTAAAAATGTTGACAGCTTTCTACCAAACATGTGCACAGCCATTATCCTTTCAACAAACAGTCCACCAGAAACTAATATAACACTGTATGTTAACTACATTGGAATTTAAAATAGAAAAAAAAAAAAAAAAACAGGTCACCAACATAAATACCATATTTATTTGGCATGCTTCTTTTTCAATCATTCCACCAAAAACAAATACACACACACATACTTACACATTCATATACACATGTGCACAAAATTTTCTAATACTTCTCATGGAGTGCAGATGTCTGTAGCTGTTTAGTTAAATCCCATTTGAACAATTATTTTTTTTTACTTCTCCAACTATTCTTTTTAAAGTGTTAAGAAACTATTCTATGCATAGTTAAAATAGTATCACAGAGATAGATAGAATTCCTAGTGATTCCCAGTGTACCTCAATAGCTTTCAGAAATAATCTTTAACAAAATAGCAGCAAACAATTAGTTTAAAATGGATTGGGTAGATTTAAATTCAAATTTAAAATGGATTTAAATTCTAGGTCTCTCCTGAAATCCATCCTTGTCTATCCTGGAATGTCCTTCACCAGCCTTGACCTAAGAGGTCAGTTTTATTACAAGACTGAAATATAGTATCTCAATAAAGGAAAAACCGCCAGAGCACTATATCCTTTGCCTTTTTTTTTTTTCTATAGTTGGAACAAATTCTGTCTGAGCAGATCAACTACTTAATGTCCAGTGGCTTTGGCTGACAGACTACATTCCAAAATGGATACTTACTCAGGATGAAGAGAGGAGGGTGTGGGCAGTAGATTGACAGGGAGCCAGCTTGTGGCCATATGCACACAAAACAGCTTGAAGTCAAGCCTGCCTGTTCCTCCTACTCTCCCATCCTCTTCAACTTGCAGGCCAGCTGTCAGTGCTGCCCAACTGCCTCGCCCATGCCAACCATAGAACACGCTCTAGATGGCCCAGCCTATTTTTTTTCTTTCTGCCTCCTATGGAGTCTTCACCTCCCCACTGAGCAAGTAGCAGGCACCCTGGGTGTTTCATGTCATTATTTTCCCATTTGCCATCCCATGCCACTAATTTAATTTTAGCACTGTGCATGTGAAGAATTGTCCATTTATATTCTTAAAAGGCAGCAGAGGCCATTAAGCTTGCTCACATATTCGAATGCTCCTTTCCAGTAACAGTGTGAGCTGTCTGATTTGATGGATTTTTGAAGCTGCAATCTTTGACATATAAAATGTCATATAGAGCCTTTAAATTCTAGGACTGAGTTATTTGGGGGATTAAAAAAAAACCTTTCTAGGAGTTGTATTTCTTGATGATTAATGCTTATGAAATATAACAGATACTATGAGATAGAAAAATACCAGGTGACAAGAAAGTAGCTCTTCACAATTATTTCAAGAATTTTATTTTTATGCTACTAGCCCCTCCAATTCATCCTCACGATCTTCAATTCTACCAAGGCAACCTTGACGTGGAGAGAGGGGAGAAACCAGAACGATTCTTTCTTTATTCAGACCAAACACTAATCATATTTCCCTTCCTTTCCACAACCGCAGATCAACACACAAATGCACACAAAGATGCTTTACTCTCTGCTGAAGGTTTTGTGAGGAAAATGGATGAGGATGGGTGAGTGGAAGAAGAGAAAGGAAGCTCATGAGGGTAGAGAAGTGATTGTGTAACTGAATGTGCTACATCTATTCAAAGAGGGAGCAGGCAACATTTCCAAAGAACACCCACTTCCTCTTGCTACTTTCCACTGCACTTTTTAAAAATAACTTCTATTTTTAGAGCAGTTTTGGGTTCACAGCAAAATTGAGCAGAAGGTACAGAGAGTTCCCATATACCTCCTGTACCTATATATGCAGAACCTCACCCTTTATCAACATCCCCACCAGAATGGTGCATTTGTCACAATTTATGAACCTGTATTGTTATATGATTATCATCCGAAGTCTGTAGTTTACATTAGAGCTTACTCTTGTATTGTACATTTTATAGATTTTGACAAATGCATAATGACATGAATCTACCATGATATTATCATACAGAGCAGTTTCACTGCCCTAAAAATTACCTGCCTGTTCACCCCTTCCTCCCCCACTTGCCCCTGGCAACCACTGATCATTTTCTGTCTCCATAATTTTGCTTTTTCTAGAATGTCATATAGTTGGAATCATTTGGTTTGTAGTCTTTCCAGATTGGCCTACTTCACTTGGAAATATGCAACCTGCATCCTCATCTTTTCAGAATTTTTCCATTGCGTTTTCTTTGATTGCAGACATGGATACTAACCAAATCCTAGACACAATTAAAATAAATGTAAGGCTCAGGGAATAGATGACATTAGTTTCCCAAAAAAGAACTAAAAAGAAAACAGTGAAGCAGTATCTTCTTCCACCTTTCATGCCATTTTCCATTTTAGTAATTTCAAACAAAACATCAAAAACAAAGTATGGGAGGCTGAGGGACACAGTGAAAAGAGCCAGAAAGAACTGGCTGTGAATCCCAACTCTCACTCTTGCATACCTGTAAGGTTTGGGGGAAAGTTTCTTAGCCTCTTGTGACCCTCAGTTTCCTAACCTATAAAAATAGACTGCTTTTAGAACTTCATAGAACACCAGCAGAGTATCCAGTCCATCATAGGCACTCAAAAAAATTATTAGAGTATCATAATGCAGATGTGTGGCAGTATACAATGATTAACAGAGAGGCATTCTCTTTCCGTGAACTTAAAACTGAAGAAAATAAATATGCCTCTGAACTAGAAAAATGCACATATGATGGTTGCACTAACTATAGATTTTAACTAATCTCAAAAATTTAGGGGTTCCTGGGTGGCTCAGTTGGTCAAGTGTCTGACTCTTGATTTCAGCTCAGGTCATGATCTCACAGCTTGTGAGTTCGAGCCCCCTGTCAGACTCTGTGTTGACAGTGCAGAGCCTGCTTGGGATTCTCTCTCCCTCTCTCTCTGCCCCTCCACCCTCTTCTCTCTCTCTCTCTCTCTCTCTCTCTCTCTCTCAAAAATAAATAAATAAATGTTTAAAAAATAATTTAGAAAAACTCAAAAGTGAAATCAAAGTAACTGTAATTTGACAAGCAAGAGCCATTGCAATTGAATTTGTACCATGTCTAAAGAAAGACTGAGTATTAAAAAAAAGAAGAAGGACTGAATAAACCACAGGAAGATTGTCAGATGGAAGAAAAAAATAGAAACCAACATCCCAGAGATTGGTAGTAGTTTCCAGACTACCCTGGGGAGAGTGATCAGGAATACAGAGCATGTGAACCCCTCACATAGATTACCCTATTGTAGAGAAGGTATGATTCACTGGGCATCAACTGACTTGGATGAATTATCCTTCATTTTTCTTTATTTCCTCTTCCTCTATGCTGATTTCATGCTTACTGAACAACTTTCTGGTTATTCATTTGGCTTCTGGTTACATTGATTCCAGAGGTGAAAGAAGTGTCCTGAAGAGCAGGCACCACCATCCCACTCTAGAAAATAGTATCTCCCGTTGTATATTCATGACTTGTCTATCTGGGTTCTCTACTTCAGTCTTTTTAAGTTTGATTGGCATTACTTATGTGATTCCTGTGAATGCTGGGATACTGAACATCTCAGATGTGATGTGAATCACGATGAATTCACCAGCCAATTTGGTCTTTTGGCAATCACCCCGTCTTCTCCTGGTGCATGGTATCTTGTCTTCCTCTCACTACCCCTATGCCCTACCCTTTTCCTACCCATAAAAGTCATCAATACTGATTTAAAATAATGCTTGATTTCCCCTGGAAGACAAAAGAAAATTTTCAAGTGAAGACAGTGCTGTCACAGGAAATGAAATAAAGGAAATGACTCTTTGGGTCATAGAAAAAAAAACTCCTCCAAGGAACATACTTAAAGACCATAAAAGCCATTTATGAAAAGCCCACAGCTAACATCATCCTCAATGGGGAAAAACTGAGAGCTTTTTCCCTGAGATGAGGAACACGACAGGGATGTCCACTCTCACCGCTGTTGTTTAACATAGTGCTGGAAGTTCTAGCATCAGCAATCAGACAACAAAAGGAAATCAAAGGCATCAAAATTGGCAAAGATGAAGTTAAGCTTTCACTTTTTGCAGATGACATGATATTATACATGGAAAATCCGACAGATTCCACCAGAAGTCTGCTAGAACTGATACATGAATTCAGCAAAGTTGCAGGATACAAAATCAACGTACAGAAATCAGTTGCATTCTTATACACTAATAATGAAGCAAAAGAAAGACAAATAAAGAAACTGATCCCATTCACAATTGCACCAAGAAGCATAAAATACCTAGGAATAAATCTAACCAAAAGTGTAGAAGATCTGTATGCTGAAAACTATAGAAAGCTTATGAAGGAAATTGAAGAAGATATAAAGAAATGGAAAAACATTCCGTGCTCATGAATTGGAAGAATAAATATTGTCAAAATGTCAATACTACCCAAAGCTATCTACACATTCAATGCAATCCCAATCAAAATTGCACCAGCATTCTTCCCGAAACTAGAACAAGCAATCCTAAAATTCATATGGAACCACAAAAGGCCCCGAATAGCCAAAGTAATTTTGAAGAAGACCAAAGCAGGAGGCATCACAATCCCAGACTTTAGCCTCTACTACAAAGCTGTAATCATCAAGACAGCATGGTATTGGCACAAAAACAGACACATAGACCAACGGAATAGAATAGAAACCCCAGAACTAGACCCACAAACGTATGGCCAACTCATCTTTGACAAAGCAGGAAAGAATATCCAATGGAAAAAAGACAGTCTCTTTAGCAAATGGTGCTGGGAGGACTGGACAGCAACATGCAGAAGGTTGAAACTAGACCACTTTCTCACACCATTCACAAAAATAAACTCAAAATGGATAAAGGACCTGAATGTGAGACAGGAAACCATCAAAACCCTAGAAGAGAAAGCAGGAAAAGACCTCTCTGACCTCAGCCGTAGCAATTTCTTACTTGACACATCCCCAAAGGCAAGGGAATTAAAAGCAAAAATGAACTACTGGGACCTTATGAAGATCAAAAGCTTCTGCACAGCAAAGGAAACAACCAACAAAACTAAAAGGCAACCAACGGAATGGGAAAAGATATTTGCAAATGACATATCGGACAAAGGGCTAGTATCCAAAATCTATAAAGAGCTCACCAAACTCCACACCCGAAAAACAAATAACCCAGTGAAGAAATGGGCAGAAAACGTGAATAGACACTTCTCTAAAGAAGACATCCGGATGGCCAACAGGCACAGGAAAAGATGCTCAACGTTGCTCCTCATCAGGGAAATACAAATCAAAACCACACTCAGATATCACCTCACGCCAGTCAGAGTGGCCAAAATGAACAAATCAGGAGACTATAGATGCTGGCGAGGATGTGGAGAAACGGGAACCCTCTTGCACTGTTGGTGGGAATGCAAATTGGTGCAGCCACTCTGGAAAACAGTGTGGAGGTTCCTCAAAAAATTAAAAATAGACCTACCCTATGACCCAGCAATAGCACTGCTAGGAATTTACCCAAGGGATACAGGAGTACTGATGCATAGGGGCACTTGTACCCCAATGTTCATAGCAGCACTGTCAACAATAGCCAAATTATGGAAAGAGCCTAAATGTCCATCAACTGATGAATGGATAAAGAAATTGTGGTTTATATACACAATGGAGTACTACATAGCAATGAGAGAGAATGAAATATGGCCCTTTGTAGCAATGGAACTGGAGAGTGTGATGCTAAGTGAAATAAGTCATACAGAGAAAGACAGATACCATATGTTTTCACTCTTAGGTGGATCCTGAGAAACTTAACAGAAACCCATGGGGGAGGGGAAGGAAAAAAAAAAGAGGTTAGAGTGGGAGACAGCCAAAGCATAAGAGACTCTTAAAAACTGAGAACAAACTGAGGGTTGATGGGGTGTGGGAGGAAGGGGAGGGTGGGTGATGGGTATTGACGAGGGCACCTTTTGGGATGAGCACTGGGTGTTGTATGGAAACCAATTTGACAATAAACTTCATATATTGAAAAAAAGTAAATAAAAATAAAATTAAGAAAAACAAAAAAAACCCGAAAAAACTCCTCCAGTTTTTCAGTTATTTTGGGGGTGGGAGGGAGGTAATAATTCACAACACAAAAAGTCTCAAATAAAAGAAAATGTGACAAATTTTAAAATAAGAAGACAGGAGATATGTCACAAAATGAACAATATAGGAAACAATTCCAGTGATCTCAGAGATGTGGGCAATAGTTCTCAAAGAAAAATGAAATGTAGACATTTTTTAAAAAACAAAATAAAAGATATGCCCCAAAAAGAAAGATTCAGGGAGCACTATTTTCAGAATGGGTCATTAAGAAACAAAAATAAAGATCTTGGTATTATGCTCGCCAATTGGAAACTTACTGATTTTAAGATAAATGGCCTTGAAAACTGCACTGAACTGAATCCATTTTAGTGGACTATTCAAGACAGACAACTATCTCTCAGGTCCTTTGGAAAATAATGGAATTCAAGTGCAGTACTAATCCAATAAAGAATTTTCAAGAGTCAATATCAGCTACTTAGCATGGTGATAGGCGCAAAGCCATTACTGTTGACTTCACTTCCGTTACTCAGAAGTATTGCTTTGCTATTAAACTATGGCTTTAGGGGATATTTAGACCTTTTCCCCCTAAGCATCCCTCGTAATTTATTCCATTTGGAAGATCTGCATCAAGCATAATTTAAAATCTTCGGGCTCTATTCTCTCCTGCAGAAGCATAGCTCCCATTAGTGCTAATGAAAGCTATCTGTACATCTCAAGCAGTGTACCTCTCATAAGTGTTTAAGAACCAAAATGTTTTATGTCCTGTGAGAGAAGCAGCACTAAAGAGAATCTGGATACAATTTAACAATGTTAAAATGCAAAGGGTGGGTTGTTTTCCAGATGACAGTATTCCTTAAAAGGTATGTCATGTTTCTGTTAAAAAAAAGCCCAGCAGGGTTCTCACAGACTCACTGAGGGGGGGGGGGGGGGGGGGGGGGGGGGGGGGGGGGGGGGGGGGGGGGGGGGGGGGGGGGGGGGGGGGGGGTGGGGAAGCAGTCCCAACTTTGAACATACACAAAGAATAGAAATACTTCTACTCTATAAAGGAAGTTTGGGGTTTGGGTTGCTATTCTTCCTTTTTTTTTTTTTTTTGAGAGGAGAGAGATATGTGTGTGTCTTAAGACTCAAGAGTATACCCTTTACTGCATTTACTGATAGACCTTAAATAATTTGCTGTTGTTCTTTTGGTTTGCATTAGGATACAAAAGAAACAAACTCTGTGTACCTTCTGTCTGTGTGGCCCAGATTGAATAAGGGAATATATTGCCAAAAAAAAAAAAAAAGGAGTACATACTTTATCGCAGAGTACTCTTTGCCTAGGGTCAGACACTCATCAAATCTTGTGCAGGCCCTCTCATGCCTTAACTAGATTATAGAGGATTAGAAATATGTTCTGTAAATTCGCGACTAAAAGTTTGTCATTTCCCACCTCCATCACACTCAACTGCCCCTGGATTCTTGTTTTTCTGGCCAGCTTGCTGCTGGATTTCCCACAGAGTATCCCAAATCGCACTCCAAGTAGCCTGCAGCCATTTCCTTCTACGTCATCACCAACCTTGGAGCCTCCTCCTGCAGGTCCTCTGAGACAGCTTGGTGAGCTTGTCTGGAATACCAAAATCTCTGAACTGCTGCAAGGGCAAATCTGTTTCAAGCCCCACCTCCACCCCTTACTGAAACTAAGGGATATCGAATGCTTCCTGAAACACAGAAATAATCCTGAAGACGATTAAAGGATTTCATCATATTTTGAATCAAATGGCTGTTCAAAAAAAACTGGGATGTCTCCAAGTTTTGATGTGGGGAAAATTTTTGGTTATCACACATTATCACTGAGGCGTACGTGGCACAAAACATTGATATAAAGCAACATCCTGCTGATTAAACACCATTAGCATATTCAGTTGGAAACACAAACGTAAACACAGATTTCCAATGTTTGCACCATGTACAATTGCAATATCTTGGGCAGAGTGAATAAATAGAGACTTGGAGACAGAAGAAAAGCTAGTGTGCACACTCAAAGAATGTAATGAATGCTTAAAGTAGCTGGGGAGTCGTATTTATCTTATTTTTAAAAACACTGGTTAAGTTCTCTTTTATTTTTTCTTACAGCTTGTAGCTATTATGTACTTGTGATCTTGCCAAGTGGAATGTGGCTGGAAGCATATGTTTAATAAAAGTGTGTGCGGTGCATACACACACACTCACACACACATTAAAGCAACACCCATGGTTTCCTCTTAAACTGACAGATGTAAGGCACTTTGGGAATTGAGGCACTCCTATTTTACTCTCCACATTATGTTCAGGCACTTGGAGTCTGAGTATGTTAGAGCAAAGGAAATAAGTAAGCCTTATGCACATCAAGAACGGTAAGAGCTGACAGTCTGGAGCAGTTACTTTTGTTTGTCCAATTCTGAAAGTGTTTTTCTGTCAGTTGTTGATCTCATGTGTTTTCAGATGGCCAGAAACCCAATCTAGGTTGTGCAGAATTGGTTTCCTAGGCACGGACCTCTACCAAGCTCACAGTCCACCCATAGCCCACCGTCAACCATCTAGACCTTAGTACTGGTATTTTGTGCCTTTACGTCCATCTTTCTTTCCCTCCCACAAATTCCCAATTTGTTGTTGTAAGCCATGTCAATTCTTCACGAATTAAGGGTCACTATAAACAAATAATTTGCAAATATGCATACATATTCATGAGAAACATATTAAAGATATTAGACTTATGTATATATGCTTACATATATGTTTATATGTTTATAGTTCTTTATCCTGTGTTCTCTAGGCATCAAAGATGGAGCACGTGAAAAAGTCCGAGATTCAAAAACCTGAGTTCGTATCCAAATTTTGCTACAATCTAATGATGTAATCGTATAATTTTTCTCATAGTCACTTAACCTTTGTAAGTTTCAATGTCTTAATTTGTAAGATGGTAGAGCTACAATACTTAAGTGGTTTTCGATTTTGTTTTAAGGAATAGAATCCTTTATTGCATGTAAAAACTTACCCAAAACCAATATTTAAAAGAGCCAAGACTGAAATGGCTCAAGTTGAAGCTGAATGGAGTGTGGTGTTTTCTTCTCTCCAACCTTCTCTTTTACCTCTCATTTCACCTTCATTGTTACCACTGCTTCCTCCATGAATTCTGGGGAACACTACTGAAAACATGTGAATACATCATCTCCGTGGACTCGTTCAGATTGAAATTATTTTTTTTAATTTTTTTTAACGTTTATTCATTTTTGAGACAGAGAGAGACAGAGCATGAATGGGGAAGGTCAGAGAGAGGGGACACAGAATCTGAAACAGGCTCCAGGCTCTGAGCCGTCAGCACAGAGCCCGACGGGGGGCTCGAACTCACAGACCATGAGATCATGACCTGAGCCGAAGTTGGCCGCCCAACCAACTGAGCCACCCAGGCGCCCCCAGATTGAAATTATTTTATTCTAGGTATTTATTCTAGGTAGAAAAAGAGCGGTAGTCAAAACATTTAACATACGCAGTATGGGTATCAATCTGTCAGCCTAAACCAACCAGTAACCTATGTCCCCACCTACCACGTGGGAATCAGTACTGACTTTGAGATTCATACCAAGCATGTTTAAGCACTAATGAATAACTGAGGCTCACTTACAGGGTGAATATCTGACAAACCTAGTTAGCAGGGCTCTTGGGAGAATACAATGAAATAATGACTAAGAAAGTGGATGGCATGCTATAAAGCATTACAGAGATGAAGGAAGAGTATACAGACTCTAAAATCAGTGCTCCTCAAACACATACAGCTCCCAAAAACAAGCACCAACTTTCAGATTCAACGCAGTCTACATCTTCATTTAAAAAAAAATCTTCCTTGGGGCACCTGGGTGGCTCAATCGATTGAGCCTCCAACTTCTGTTCAGGTCGTGATCTCCTGGTTTGGGCTCACTGCTGTGTCAGCCTGTCAGCACAAAGCCCACTTCAGATCCTCTCTCCCCCTCTCTCTACCCCTGCCCCCCTGTGATCTCTCAAAAATAAATACAGATTATAAAATATCTTCCCTAAATATAAACTCCATAGACACAAATGACTAAAAGTTTTACCCAATTAGCATCGATACACACAGCACTTAACTTCTCCATCTGAAACACCTGCATCCAGTTAGTTCCTGGCATTCAAATCTTCCTCAAGGGATTTTGGAGGACTGGTAATGTTCCGTTTCTGGATTTGGGTGCTGATGTGTTCAGTTGCATAACTTTACTGAACTGTATTTTGTGATGTGCATTCATATGTCAATAAATTTTTTTTTTAAATCTCTCAGGAACATAAGATAGGAAATTTCTTAGAGCTACATGTGTGTATTGGTTTTCTAGTGATGAGTAACAAAATTACCATAAACTTAGCAACTTCAAACAACACCACCTACTATCTCACAGCTTTCATGTGTCATCAGGAGTCCAGCATGGCTTAGCTGGGTCCTTCCATCAGAGACTCACAAGGATGCAACCAAGGTATGGGTGGGACTGTATCTTCATCTAGAGGCTTGAATGAGGAATTTACTTCAAAGCTCTCTCACGTTGTTGGCAGATTTCATTTTCTTGCTCTTGTAGGACTGAACGTCCATTTCTTACTGGCTATCATCTGGAAGTCCCCCTCTAGTTCTAGAGGCAACTCACAGCTCCCTACTATATGACCCTCTCCACAAGTGACCCACAACATGGCAGTTATTTCCTCCAGGCCAGCAGACTCTACTGAAATTGACTCATATAGAATGAAATACAATTAACTCCCATCGCTTTTGCCATATTCTATTGGTTACAATCAAGTCACAGTCTCCATGCACACTCAAGAGGAGGGGATCACTAGGGGCTTGCATTAGGGCACGTCCAACACCATATCTAAAAGTGCTCACTACTTGTGTTTGATTTTCCCCAGAACACAAATACAGTTGTCTCTAAAGGAATCTCAAGTATCCAAGGCACAGGCAAAGTTTTGGGCAGTTTCTGTCTCTTGTGTTCTACAACTGCCTGGAACTTTATACAATAGCTTTAGAAGCTTCCTAATCAAGAATTCAGTTTCACTGAGGATCACTGCATTACCTACATGATGCATAGCGAGTGTGACAAGAAAGGGTCAGATATTGGGTATAGAGTCTTGAGCTGAGAAGTGATGTCCAAGATGGAGATACAGATTTAGGAGTCACTGAGAAGAAATAGGCATGAAATCTTAGGGTCCTTAAGCCATACTGGAGTTATATTATCCTAATTAACAGAAGGATCCTGGGATCGGGGGTGGGGGAGATAATGAAACTAGAAGAAATATGAGACCTAGCTGATATCAATTGATTGTACTCCAAAATCATATTATATAAGATTCTTTGGATCCCACTTTACAATCGTAACTCCCCAGGAGGAAATTGAGGATACTGTCCAAAACCCTGTACCATGTCAACCAAGTGTCAGCTGCCTTGGTTGGTATGTTCTCTACCCATAATGAAAAAGGGTTGGGCTAAACCAAAGCAGGACTTTGAAGGGTCACACGTCTTCATCGATATTTCAATTGTTGACTGCTTATGTATTTGTTTTTTCCTTTACAAATGATAGTACTTTACCATCTTGCCACAGATTATTTCCTTGACCTCTCGAGATTTGAGGCTAACTAAGTAAGCTCTGTTGAAAGCACTAGCATGAAAGAGCTGGTGCTTGAGTTTGATGGTTGATTTAATGTGTTAATTTGACTGGGCCACAAGGTGGCCAGATATTTGGTTAAACGTAATTTCTGAGTGTGTGTATGAGGATGTTTCTGGATGAAATTAACATTTGAATCCATACACTGAGTAAAGCAGATTGCCCTTCCCAGTGTGGGCAGGTCTTATGCAATCTTTTAAAGGCCTAAATAGAATAAAAGATGGCTCTCCTGGGTCTGGACTTCTCAGCCTCCATAACCATGTGAGCCAACTGCTTATAATACATCTCTCCCTCTCCTTCTCTCCATATATATTCATACACATATATAGGGAACCCTGACTAAATACACAAAGGCTATTCACAATTAAACTCTGTATTTTGTAGCTAGGCTGCTATCAGGAATTTAACAAGGAAGTTTCACTCTTTCACTCATTGGATCTCATATATCCAAGATGCTTCTCTTGAGGTAATTTATATGAAAATGCTTAGTAAACTAAATGTCCTTTGTACACTCCATTATTTTTCATGTTACCTTAATCCATGTTTCTTTCTTTAAAAAAATTCCATTCTAGGGGCGCCTGGGTGGCTCAGTTGGTTAAGCGTCCAGCTTCAGCTCAGGTCACGATCTCGCGGTCCGCGGGTTCGAGCCCCGCGTTGGGCTCTGGGCTGATGGCTCAGAGCCTGGAGCCTGCTTCCAATTCTGTGTCTCCCTCTCTCTCTGCCCCTCCCCCGTTCATGCTCTGTCTCTCTCTGTCTCAAAAATAAATAAACGTTAAAAAAAAAATTTAAAAAAAAAAAAAAATACCATTCTAATAAAGAAAACAGGAAACTTTCTAATGAAGAGAAAATATCAACTAAAAATTAAATTAGGTAAGTTTTAATATTAAGATAAATCAACTACAGAAAAACCTGCTAAGACTAGTATACCTATCTACACTGATCAATTAACTAAAGAATGATGGAATCTCCATCTTATTTTCAACATATAAACAAGACCTAAGTTGTAGGAAATGGAAAAGATGCTAAAAGCTATTAGCACTCTCAGCTAACTGTCCTTTGTATCTTCGCACCTTCAATTTCTTTAATGAGCTATATCATACAAAGGGCTGTTGGAAGGATAGACGACTCTACATAATACACAATAAAAACAATGGCTGACTTACTGAAATCTTCCTGGGGTCCAGTATCTTGTTAAGCGTTCTTTAATATATTCAATTAATTATCTAACAATGTAATGAGGTAGGTATCAGTATTGAGAAAACTGAGGCTCAGAGAGGGGTATATAGAATTCCCAACAACGCATAATTAGCAAGAGAATAGCCAGATCTGAGATCAACAACAGGCTTCTAGGCTATTTCTTCTAACAGTTATCTATGCATCAAGCACCTGATAAAAGGTTTTGTCCCTCACTTCACCTGTTGGACTGAGAGTATCTCCAGTCCTCACTTCCAGAACTACCTTTTTTCTGCACTGTTTTGCTGTAAATATTTTGATTTAGAATGAAGTCTTGCTTTAGATTTGATTCTTTGTCCTACATAGATCTTAATCCAGTCTTTCCCAGAATGGTGACTTTAATTTCCCATGGTTTCATGCCTTCAAGCAGAAGAAGCCATCTCTCCCAATACTGCAGGCCACTCAGAGCCCTAGACTACCTGTTTGCCTGGCAAGAAAGTTTAGGTACATATGAAAGTAGAAACCTTATGCAAAAAGTACAGGGGATCAGGGTATGAATAGTCAGGAAACAGACTACTTCAAATACTCAAAGCCAGGTGCTTGGTCAACTTCACAATAGCCAAACACAAAAACTATGCAGATCCACCAGTTTCCTAAATTTGAAGTTAATTGAATTTGATATCATATTATTTTTATGATGTTACCAATGATTTCACATTATATTGGTTTAAAATGGAGAGAATAAGAAAATTTCTACAAGAAAAAGTATATGTATTAAGCTAAATAGTTTAGTTGGGGTAAAATGAGCATTTCTGAATTTCTCTCATTTGATAGCTCTTTCAAGTATCTTTTTTTAATTAAAAAGAAATACGGAAGATATACAAGATGAGCCTGGAGCATTTCGTAGTTTGTAGTAGCAGAAAATAAGGAAGTGCTTTAAAAAAGAAAATAGTGGAGTATGTCAAAGGGACACAGGAGTCAACTGAAAGAATTGCTAATGACCAAAGTTGAAACCATTTGAGCAACAAAATGAATTAAGTAGCATTGGATGATAACCCAAAGTATAAAATAAATATCCCTGAGTCATACTGACAGAAATAAATTATTAATTCAATAAATAAATAAATGAGCAAGAAGAGACAGAAGAATTCAAATAATTTATGTAGGTATCCTTAAGGAGATGGAACATAAATCCTCATCCTTTTGGAATGGACTAAGCATACTGACTTCTTTCCAAAAAGTACAGCATGGGGTGCCTGGGTGACTCAGTGGGTTGAGTGTCTGATTCTTGATTTCAGCTCAGGTCATGATCCCAGGGTCATGGGTTCAAGCCCCAAGTCAGTCCCTGCCCTGAGTGTGGAGCCTGCTTGATATTCTCTTTCTCTCTCCCTCTGCCCCTCTCTCCCACCTGTGCTCTCTCTCAAAAAACAAAAAACAAAACAAAACAAAATAAAAACCAATATAGAATATGAGAGAGAGTAACTTTACAACAGAGAAATCTGACAAACACAGTTGTCTCATTCAATGATTAAAAGTGGCATTTTACTTCTATGGTCTTCCTCCAAAACATTCACAAGCCCAGTCTAATTGTGACAAAAACCCCAGACAAACCCCTATTGAGGAATATTCTAGAAAATACCTGACAACTACTCCTGAAAACTGTCAAGATCATCAAAAACAAGGAAGATGGGGACATGATGACAAAGTACAATGTGGTACCCTGGATGGGGCACCAAAACAGAAAAGGTACAGTAGGGAGAAACTAAGGAAATCTGAATTAAGTATGGAATTCACATAATAATAATGTATAATAAGGAAAACTGGGTCTGGAATAAATGGAACTCTCTGTATTAGTGTCACCCTTTCTCTATACACCTAACACTGTTCTAAAATAAGAAGTTTGTTGGGGCACCTGGGTGGCTCAGTCGGTTGAGCATCTGACTTTGGCTCAGGTCATGATCTCACGGTTCGTGGGTTAGAGCTCCGTGTTGGGCTCTGTGCTGACAGTTGAGAGTCTGGAGCCTGTTTGAGATTCTGTGTCTCCCTCTCTCTCTGCCCCTCTATCTCTTGCCCTCTGTCTCTCTCTATCTCAAAAATAAATAAACGTTAAAAAAAATTTTTTTAAGTAAGCAGTTTGTTTAAAAATTTTTCCGCAGGCGTGCCTGGGTGGCTCAGTTGGTTAACATCCAGACCTTGGTTTCAGCTAAGGTTATGATCTAGCAGTTCGTGGGTTTGAGCCCTGCATCAGGCTCTGCACCATCAGCACGGAGTCCACTTGAGATTCTCTCTCCCTCCCTCTCCACTCCCCCGAAAAATAAATAAATAAACTTAAAAAAATTTTAATAAAAATTTAAAAAATAAAAATTTGTCTTCAAGTTAAAAAAAAGAAACTACACAGTCATATGGAACATTTATTTAACTTACATGACTTCAAATGTACATGCTCAGCCACGATAAAGAGGGAGGAGTGTAGTAGAGAGGAAATAGTGTGGTCAAATATTTTGAAATGTTAATGTGCACATTCCTCCTGGAGCCTCTTCCCCTGTGCCCCATCCTGCTTCCCAACTTAGACAGCTAGTCTTGAGTGACTCATTGCATCATCAGCAACATCTGACTATTAAACACCATTGCTACTCTGAGACAAGCAAAAGTAGTCAGATGCCTCTTTCCAAATGACATTTTTATGTCTGAGGCACTAGATAAAAAGTTGACCACAGAAGGGCAAGACCCATTACTCTAAGAAAAGGAAAGTGAAAGACCAAGCACCTGCTGGAGCGGGGACACAGTTCACTCTCAGCAAGGGAGGCTGTGTGAGAGCTGAGTCAGTTCTCCTCATTGCCACCCACAAAGGACCTCAGTCATGAGAAGATCTTTCTTTTATCAGACAACCAGTGTGAAAGAATTCCAAGACACTGACCCAATTCCTCTCCTATGAGGGCAATGCCCCATCTCAGAATATTCATAAGCTTTCCTCCCAAAACAAAAGATAGGGAACTTAGTCACCCTGAAGGTCTAAGATAACATGAAGAGAAGGCCTTATCTTTAAGGTATGACTAAATAAATTGCTTTGATATTAGCCTTTTTCTTAGAATACAAGGGATACATACTATATTTGACACCAAAACAACCATGAAGTTATAATGTTGATTATTAACCCTTCAAAAAAGACCACCAGAACAAAGATGATCAAACAAAGCTAAGTTTATTAGGCTTTCTGCTGTAAGGCAAACCACACCTTGATAGAATCTGGTTGGTAGTAAGAGAGGCATAATGACATTTATGGCATAATAGTTCCAGATGCATGGGCAGAAAGAGGTGAGGGTCGTAATTAAGAGTCATGATAAACTGCTGGTTTTGGTAAGTAAGTTGGCTCAGAATTTTAACTTCCAGGAGCAAGTAGTTCCTGAATCAAGTGGTTAAATTACTTTTACTTGTTCTCAGTTTTATGTAAGGTAGAAGCAGAAAAATATTTCCAGTCCTATTATGGCTTAAACATGGGCAGGAAGTATCCTCAGTCATAGTCTAAGTTGACACAGAAACAGGACATTAATTGGTTCTAATTCTCATCCCCTGGGTTTTATGAGGTGGTCTCAATGATCCCTAACTACTGGTATTCATGCCTTTATGATCTCTTCTCCCTGAGTGTGGGCATGATCTATGATTTTCCCCTAATCAAATGAATATGCAAATGCAATGGGATGTATGTGGTTATGTTACATAAGATTATAATATCCTGGGCACCTGGGTGGTTCAGTTGGTTAAGCTTCCAACTCTTGGTGTCAGCTCAGGTCATGATCTCATTGTTCATGGGTTTGAGCCCTGCATCAGGCTATGTGCTGACAGCATGGATTCTGCTTAGGATTCTCTCTGCCCCTTCCCTGCTTGCATGTGTGCTCTCTCTCTCTCAAAATAAATAGATTGGGGGCACCTAGGTGGCTCAGTTGGTTAAGCGTCTGACTTTGGCTCAGGTTGTGATCTTACAGCTCATGAGTTCGAGCCCTGCCTCCAGCTCTGTGCTGACAGCTCAGAGCCTGGAGCCGGCTTCAGATTCTGTGTCTCCTTCTCTCTCTGCCCCTCCCCACTTGTGCTCTGTCTCTCTCTATCAAAAAAAATAAATGTATAAAAAAATTTAATAAATAAATATTTTTTTAAAAAACTTAAAAAAAAGATTATAACATCCCTCTTGCTAGATTTTCTTCCTTATTGGCTTTTAGGAAGCAGGCCACCATGTTGAGAAACCCACTCAGCAAGGACCTGAGACAAGGGCCTCCAGAGGGCAGGCAGCAAAACTGAGGACCTCAATCCAACTACCCACCAGGAACTGAATTTTGTCAACAATCATGTGAGTTCAGAAATGGGTTCTTCCATGGTCAAGCCTCACATGAGACTGCAGCCCCAGCTGAAACATTGATTACAATGCTGTGAAACTCTGAAGTACTATGGGCCCAACTAAGCCATTCCAAAATTCCTTACCCAATGAAGCTGAGGTAATAAGTGTGTGTTTGTTTAAGCCTCTAAGTTTATAGCAATACTGTTACATAGCAATAGAGAACTAATATAGTCCCCCTTTAGATCATTCTTCCTCCTGAGATAAAGGATAGACCATTATCATATAAACACATGATTAATCCAGTTCTACATGGTTGAATGACATGTTTTGGTTGTGTAGAACTTCTTATGGTAGTCATTCCAACACTAATAAATGTCAGATTTTCTTATTATTTTGCTGGACAATGCATTAATTGGATCATTTGCTGGGACATTGACTTTTCCACAGCATTTAAGGCTCTGAAAACCATATATTTGTGCATTGAAAACAGACAAATACTAGCTGAAGGATAGTAATCAGAATGTGTAATTCACTAATAATGTAGGAGCCAAGACTGCCCAAATTATACCAAGAGAAAGATCCCATCCCCAAACCAAAAAGCCCACAAAACCAGATATGGAAGTAAAAGCCAAATTACCTGATGTCATCATTTCTTGGCTTCCTGGATATTTTTAGTAATATAAAAGACCCTAGAGAGAGGTCTGTCAGGATGTAAATACAACATTTTTCTCCTAAGACAACATACATTCCACCTCTAGACGCCAGTATCCTAAACATTTTGGACCACCACCTGTCTAATTTCAGGAGCCTCTCCTGTAGGTTTCAAGCCTCAGTTACATTGTCTAGCCCTTCTGCTATACTTTGAACCACTGCATGTAGGATTATTTACATCTTTGGGGGCTTTTGTAAAATATAAATTGAAGAGGGTTGGGGGTAGGAGAAAACTGTCCAAAATTATCTTTCAGTGATTAACAGTGTGAATGTAAACTAGGCTCCAATTTTTCTTATTCTTAAGTTTAACTATCTAAACAACTCTCTTTTTTTCTGAGTAGAGAAACCAGTGGGCCAGACGGACCTTGTGTAATGTCAGGGAATACTCTGAAGGTGGTCATCAGATACTCATGATGAGAGTTTTATACAAAATTTGTGGGTATAATCAGTAACTTTTATAACACAAGTCCAATCCCAGTCATTAGGAATCCACCATTAATCTATTTTTGGCCCAATACCTCATGGCGTTGTCATATAGTATGGCAATGTTTTAGTAGCACTCACTCATTGGGAGTGGTCCTGTGCCAGGTGATGAAATCTGTCTTACAGAGATCAGGTAACTCTAAAGCAAAAAAGTACGTAGAGTCGTCCTAAGTGGCACACATTTCTTATAAAGTCTGAAAAAGTGAGACAACCTCTGAACACATACCATCTGTTCTGTAGCTCTTTCCAAGCTCTAATTCTATGAAAGTTCTGTAGCAAAGTCTAGCTTCTATGAAAGGTCTCCATAGGAACCTTTCATAGGAGCTAAAGAGGAACCTACATTTTTAGATATAATGGAGTGTAAGGTTTTATATTTGTCTGGCCTGTTGTAATTTTTTGCCAAATAAAAAGTTGTTTAGTGCAATTGAATCTCCTTAACTTGGGAAACTAACTGGAACTGGTGTCAAAGGAAGATGGGTAGCATGCAAAGGCAAGTGGATACAAATAAAGACGCTAGGAATTATGTACTTTGGGCATCAGTTTCTCAGTCTGAGGTGAAATATTGGGGTTTCTGTGGTTGTTTTACCAACACATGCTTTTTTTAGGCCAAGATAAGAGTTTCTTAAGTTATACAATTCTCCAAAAATCTTAACAGACTTCTGATCTATTTGTTTCGGATCAATTCCTAGTGCCCATAACCACCCCCAAAGTCATAAATCCAAGCCTCCTATAATTTGTTGCTTCTCAGGGCTATTTCTCTTTCTCTACCAACTTAATGGGATCTACCTTGAGGCCATCTGAAATAAAGGGAAAGTAATATCCTTAATGTGATAGTTGCTGCCAGGATGAATCATTTGTTTAACTGGGAACTCTTAATGGGTTTTTTGCCATTCAAAGCCTTTTGTAGTCTTTATTTCCTAAAGTCTCGTGTCTAGAAGCAGTTGCCTCTTCTACTTCTGAAAGGCCACAAATTTCTGAACTTTGTCTAATCTCTTTAATTCTGCACAAAACTCATTTCTTTCTTTAAACACTGTGCTAAATGCATCAATAAATGATCAACGCACACTAATATTCTTGCTCCTCCCAGCCATTCTCACCAGAGTTATGGACTCAGTAGGAGTTGCGTCTGACTGCCTTCCATGTTATCACAGATAAGAGTTTCACAAAATCTGTGTTTTCTCACCATTCACTATTGAACCCCCAACTCAATGTTACTATTTTAAGTTTTTGTTATGATATAACCCCACGTCAATTCTGTATTTGTTAACATATTGCTAAAAAGCTATAGCAGATAATTACCCCAGTTTTGTTACTTTTACATGATAGATGTTGGGGTTTTTTCATTTGGTTGGTTGGTTGGTTGGTTGGGATTTTTTTTGTTTTGTTTTGCTCATGTAACAGCAGTTAGTGCATAAACGGTGAAGAAGACAGTCCTGTTCTGCAGGAGTCAGACTAATAACCTTCTAAACACATCGACATTTTAATCCCCAAAACCTATGCATAGGTTACCCTACATGGCAAAAGGGACTCTGTAGATAATACCAATTTAAAAATCTTGAAATGAAGAGGGTATCCTGGTATTCAGGTCAGCCCAGTGTAATCACAAGGGTCTTTATAAGAAGGAGGCAGGGGGGATCAGAGTGAGAGAAGGAGATGTGACAACAGAAACAGAGGTCACCAAGCAAAGGGCTATGAGCCTAGGAATTCTAGAAGCTGAAAAAGAAGGAAACAGATTCTCTCCCTAGGGCCTTTAAGAGAAACATAGCCCTACTGACCCATTTTAACACCTGACCTTTACAACTGTAAGATAAGAAATCTGTAGTGTTTGAAGCCACTAAATTTGCAGTCATTTGTTACAGCAGCAACGAGAAACTAATAAATACACCTGCAGAGTCAGCTAGGCGTCCAAGTGCAAACACTGCCATCTTCAAAATGTAAATTTGAAAGTTTGACTGAGGTTTAGCTCCACTACAAGCAACTAAAAAAAGAAAGAGTATAAAGCATCTCCCATGCAGAGTTGTATGGACTAGGTGCCTAGATATAACAGGGGCTGGAAAATATAGGTCTGGCTGGGAAGCTGCTTCCAATAATAACTCCATATACCATGGATACGAAAGCATGAATATTGGTGGCAAGTTGGTCATTCTGCCACAATCCTAGACTAAAAATAGGACAGTCAAGTGAAACTGTTTGTACTGAATGGGAGGTTTGCATTCTTTTTCTTCAATTAACTACCAGAACACTAGAGGCAGGCTTTTTCACTTCAAACATTCAGGGATTAGAAGAGTGTCTTCTGGAGGAACTGAGAAGTTCAAGAGAAAAAAGACACACAAATACAGAGCTTTAATATTCAGGGGTTCCCACACATATCCCACATCTGACTGCCCTGCACATCATTTAGCAAGCCCCTTCACCAGCCCTCCCACCCAGCTGCATGGAGACTTTAATCATCTTTGGAGTGACTTAGATACAAAGAGTCAAGAATCACCACTTTAGAAAAGCCTCCCATAGGAAAGAAAAACCGCCATCAACCCACCTCCACCACAAACCAGAAAGGGGGAATTTGAAGAAACAATGGCAATGTCACGGTAGGTGGCAAAAAGCAAAGAAGTTAAAACTAAAATTAAAATCTGAGAAATAAGAAAAAAAAATTAATTCATGAAATCAGAAGAAAAATGTTTAAAAAGAACAAAGACCATGAAAGAAAAGAATTGTTAGAAATTAAAAATGTGACTGAAAAATTGAAAAGAACTAGTTTTTCAAGGCAGAAAGATTAAATTTTGGCTATATCATAAGAAACACCAGACTTGAAAAATTAGATAGAAAGGATGAGAGCCCTCTAGGTTTGTGGCAAAGATAGTTACACTCATTAAATATTCCACTATGTGCCCAGAGTCCTTGGGAAAAGGCAGGATCATGTGACTAGTTCAGGCCAATGAAATGTGAGCAGAGTGACATGTGTTACCTCTAGGCTGAGAGAGAAAGTTCTCCACCCTCTTTCCTGTCAAAATAACCAACCCACAGCAAGTGGTGGAGCCTCCATCAGCTGGACACGTGTGTGACTATGTGGAGCAGATCTAATTTCACTCAGCTCGCTTTGAACATGAATATGAAACAAACAGTTGTTGGCTTAAGCACTGAGACTTCACAACAGAAATTTATCATAGCAAAATCTGGCCTATCCAAGTAAAAGTCAATCTAGGAGATTCAACATTTGACTAGCAGGAATGTCGGAACAAGAACGGGGGAAGAAATGCTTTTATTTAAAAATTTTTTTTAATGTTTATTTATTTTTGAGAGGGAGAGACAGAGCGTGAGTGGGGGAGGGGCAGAGAGCTAGGGAGACAGAATATGAAGCAGTCTCCAGGCTCTGAGCTGTCAGCACATAACCCGATGAGGGGCACGAACCCACAAACCGCAAACCCCGAGATCATGACCTCAGCCAAAGTCAGACACTTAACCGACTGAGCTAGCCAGGTGCCCCCAAAATGCTTTTTTTTAAATATAAATTTATGGTCCTATTTTACTTTATAAAATGTATACATTCATTAATTTGATTAAAAGGTGGAAAATATTTAATAAGATAACTTTAATATTCATATTGGAAAATGTTACGAATTGATGCTAAGCGGTGTTTGCAAGACAACTGGAAAATGAACATGCTTGTGCATTACTGATGGGTACATAAATCAGTAGGACCTTTTAGGAAAGCAATACGGCATTGTCAATTACATTTTAGTATATGTGCTGCCGAAGCGAGCACAGTCAATTACATTTTAAATTTACACACCAGCCATTCCAATTATAAGTGTCTTTGAAAATACATAAATGTGTCTAGCAAAGTATTCTTAGAATAATACCATAAAATTAGAGATTACTCAAATACCAGTAGGGAAACAGTTACATAAAGTGCATCCATACCTACCAATGCATGGAATACTATGGATTAGTTTGTTAAGGAATGATTTTGTTTTCTAAGAAGTAGATGTATGTATATGGACATTTAAAAATGTCCATAATAAATTGTTGAGCAGAAAAAGAAAAATGCAAAACAATATGTGTAGTATGATTTTTCATTTATGTAACTAAAAAAGATCAAGAAATCTGGATATGTAAGCATGAGTGTGTGTGCACATATATGTGTGTGTGTGTTGAGAGGGATAAAAAGAAAAGATGGTCTAATGTTAACCATATGTTATCCTTTTTGTCTCTATTACAAGAGAGATGAAAATGACTGACTTGTTTCCTCAGTCAGCTAGAAGACTCTAATTTGTTTTGTAAAATCTAGACGTTGAACAAAGAGAAAAAAAATTACTGACATAATACAGAACTACAGCAGAGAGAGGAGATAAGATAGAGAAGAGGGTTGGTCTTGAGTGAATTGCATGGAGAAATTTAGAAAGCTTGGGGTAAGAATGGAGTGAGTCTTTAAATTATTGCTGTAAGTGAGAACAATATTGACAATAAGGACTTAGGGGAAAAAGTTTTTGAAAGAAATTTTACGATGTGTTGGGAATGTTCTCGTTTGAATATTTTTGTGCAAGACTGGGTATACAAAGGTTAAAGTTGGGTATTCTAAGATTAAAACTGTATTATAGACAGATCAGAAGATAACCTATAAAGATATAGAGAGATAATCCACAAATATGAAAAAACATATATTTATGTCTTGTTCAGAAAAATTTATTAAAGAACAGACATCAAATTGTTAACAGCAGTTACCTCTACAAAGTCAGCCTAGATGAGGGAGAGTGAAATAGCTGGGCAGGGGACTTATTTTATATATATGTATCTTTATAATATAATTTTAAATCGAAACAGATGAAGAAAATAACAAAGGTAAGGTATTGCCTCTTCAAAAATGTGGCATTTATTTATGACTACACAAAAACTAAACCTTAAAATTATTTTTTTCTTCATTTCTAATCCCCCTATATGTGTTTATATGCACATATGGATTATAGGGGCCTTTCAACTAAAACATTAAAATAATTGATTCAAAAAATTGATATTTTTAAGTTTAAAATAAGCATGTAACTATTTAATTCCCCAACTCAATTTCAAGTATAAACCATACAGAAAGCTCAATTTTCACTATTTTCTGAAAAAGCTCCTTTTGGACATGTTTAGGCCTCCCTCTTAACATGAATATTCAAAGAAAGTGTTTTTATATTGTATTGTCAGATCTTTTCATGTAAAAACTAAAGGAAAATAGCATTTTAAATGATGTTAGACAAAGTAACACTCTGTGGATAATATTTTTAAGGTGGTAAGTTTTCAAATCCTACAATAATGACTGTAAAACTAAGGAACTCCTCTACATTTAGACAGAGGACATGTGAAAACAAGTCTCGGTAAGAGGCATGAACTCTAGCGCCATCTAGCAAACATGCTGGGTAACATCACCAACATAACAGATCTGACACAGCAAGGTGAAGCGTCCTAGAATTCTATATTGCCAACTTTGAAAATCCCACTCACGCATTCCTTAGATTTTCTAAAGTTCTGAAACTGGTATATAGCCCTTTCAAAGGCAGGGCCAAAAAACACATTTCAATTTTATCCGGCCTAGTATAGAATGGTGTCTTGGGAAAGAATGAACACCAGTTAACTACAGATGCCCCTCCGTACCTTAGGTGAAGCCGCTTTCCTTTTACGGAAGATCTACATTGATTGGCACCTGTGTTCTCTAACTGAAAGAAATCTGAAGAGGATTTTTGCTTTAATGAAAAAATCCACTACCATACTAATGAAGGTCTTTCATAAAAGCAAAGTATAGCAACAATGAACTTTCAGAAAGCAGGAGATACCTGTATAAGTTTGATAATATGTACATGCCTTCATCCTTATAAGAGTACTGGTATCATTTTATTTCATAATAAAAGCATAATGTTGCTAAGTTTGCTAATTTGTGATCTGGACTATTTTTAGTCATCAAAATAACAAGTAACAAAAGAAACAGCCTCCACCCAACACACACACACTCACTTCAATTTACTGATATTTTCAATATTTTCAATATATATTTTCAATATATATTCATATGTAGTGTTTTTCAATCTATACAAGCCTCAGCTACACAGGAATTTTCAAGCAGAAGTATGTATTTAAGCGCAAATCTGTGAATGAGTTAAACTCAGAAGTCTCTTCGCCTTCTGAGACCATAAGGTATAAATAAATGTCATCAAACATATGAAAATACAATACCTGATACCTTGCTGCTAAAATTCCAAAGTAGGAGGGTATAAAAATATGTTTTAATGATGAAATCCTGAGCATCATAATCCCAGATGGATTTCCACAATAACAATAAAAAGTGCCACAATATAACTGAGAACACATGGATTAATGACTAGAAGAATTAATAAATAAAATTCCTATCACCCTGCTATCAACCATAGAAAAGATTTCAAAAACAATGTTAATTTGTTCCTTTCTATTTATAAGGAACTTGTTCAAGAAACTCATCATGTTTGCAGCCTTCAGAAAGCTTATATGATACTGCTTTTACTGCTCCCCAGCAGCAAGAAATATATGGCTAATAACATGACCTTATTGGACTACAGCACATAGCCTTTTGTATTTTCAAATAAAGAGAGGTGTGAAAGATGTTGCTTAATTATGGGTGTCCAGCAAAATTAGTTACCATTTACATCAGTCAGGGACAGAGCAGGAGACAGAAATACAGGAATTTGGGGACATTTAATATAAATGTTTATTAAATTCAAGAGGGTATTGACTAATAAGAAGAAAGAAACACTAAAGAAAACAGAGTAGATAAAGAAGCAGTCACTACCCTTAGGGCTAACCTAGCGCTGCTGAAGAATTTTCCCCACCAGAGCTGATCCAAACCTCACTGGAGAAGGTGCAGTCCCGGCTCGTTGGATGGTAGAGAAGTTGCTGAAGTGCTGTGCCAGCAGAATTTGCTGGAATATTGCAGTCTGAAGTTTTTGAGAGAAAGCATCCTTGTAGTTCTTCACTGGTGGCTGTGCTGCAAAGCCACCTGAAGGGGTGCCTAGGGAACCATGCCATTGCAGGTACCTGGGTAGCTTAGTCGGTTAAGCATCTGACTTCAGCTAAAGTCATGATCTCACAGTTCATGAGTTCAAGTCCTGCATCAGGTGAGCCATGCTTGTCTCTCTCTCTTGCTCTCCCTCTCTCTCTCTCTCTCTCTCTGCCCCTCACTCACTTGTGCACCCTCTCTCTCTTCAAAAAAAAAAAAAGAACCATGCTATAGGAACTCATGCTACAGGAACCAGGTGCTAGAGACGTTGCACACTGACAAAAGCCAGACCTTGGAGAAGCCATGTGTGCTGCAGGAATCCAGAACGAGACACACACTGGGACCAATAAAAGGTAGTCCTTCCTCTGGTGTCCCTACAGTACCCTTCGCTGACAAATCGTAACACCTTGTCAGCTGGCAGAGTCAGCTCCTCTCTCACGGAGCAGACGCTACAGTGTGGATTTGTAGCTGAGAAGTAATAAATCTATGGTGGGTGCACCATTCTTAATGTGTACCCACTGTCACACATCACATCATGCTTAGGAATTGCTTATTCTCAGCTCACTGGTTTTCCCAAACTGAACTTCCACAGGAGATTTCTTATTGGTTTAGTGGCCTTTAGTCTCCACTTTGAAATCTATGGTGCGCGATCAGATTGATTTCCCTAAACCATCATTTCACTTTGTCTTTACGCTGCTCAAAAGCTTTCAATGGATTCGTATCGCCTAGAATAGTGATCCTAAACTTCTGAAGTATGAAAGCCCCTTGACAATATCAACAATTTTGTACAGATCACCTCATGATAATAGTTTTACTATTAACCCCTTTAAGTGAAAATATAGACAATAAAATGCTATCAGTTAGACATATACAATTAATTTGTATTTTTCACATGACTCATAGTCCAGTACAAATAGTAGCTCAGATACATGTAATAGACCCATCTATTCAGTGTCCAGGTTATGCTTGCTATAGATATGGATCAGAGAGCCTCTTACAGTAATAACTCCAGAGTCCCCAGAGATCTCAGGCCCACAAACTGGACTCCACCGACTTAAAATAAATTTCAGTACCCCAAACCCAGCATTGAGTTTTCCCTGATCTGATCCAACCTACATTTACAACTTTGTCATTCACTCATATTTCCCATATCACTCCAGTCAATTTCTCATAATCGCTGTGCCCTGACCACATTCTGGGATACCTGCAGCCCTAGTTCCACCTGAATTGTATACATTTATTCTTCCTTTTTAATCCAAATCTCACCTTTCCTCAAGCCTCCCATTATGTCCTTCTTCCAGGTTGCTTTTCTTGGCCACTGTAGCAGACGTTTCTGTTGACTCTCAGAAACACCACTGCCCTTCTAAGCCCTCTCCTCTACAGAAGAGGATGAAATCCTGGAAATTACACATCCAGGCTCTTTTCAGCAGGATTCATTGGATTCTACCAATAAGGGACAGAACCAGAAGGCAGATTTGAATGGGTCCCCATTCCCCTGCAGCATCTACAGGTAGATGAGTGGGTACTCTTGGCCGGCAAATGTGGGGTTTGGCCAGCGGTGCTCCCTTCCCTGGGCCCCTTTTGCACCCTGTACATAACTCTATCATATCACTTATTGCATTGTATCTGATTCTTGGTTTACCTGATTATTTCCCCCAGCAGACTCAGAACCCCACATGAATAAAAACCTACCACTGAGAATGCTGAGACCTGCCACTCCTACCACTCCAAAGTTGCAGACAGCTGAGCTCCTCAGCAGTAGTTTCCTGCAGCCCCTTCACCTCCAGGTGTGCTAAAAGCCAGCACCCCTCAGCCCTCCCACTATTTATATGAGCCTCCAACTTCCTGCATTAAACTCCTTCTCAAAATACCCACAGTAGCTTTCACTCCTCTGAACTGCAATAAAGGCCTTAACATAGCTATTTACTGCTTATATCTCCAATTACCTTTCCATTTGTATTTAGATTATCTCTACAGCTAAGCTTCTTAAAGAAAGGACTGCATTTCCTATTTCTTTATACACAATATAGTATCTTCCCTTGCAAGCAGTTATTCAATAACTGTTGATTTGGTTTGATTTAATTAAATATGGGTATAAATAAGACTTAGCAGATGGCATATTAGACATGTCTTAGAAAAAATTGGACAGACTTTCAAAAGGCCAAGTCAATACAGAGAGTTTCAATGGTTTAGGAAAGTTCAATGGCCCTTACCCTCCCATCTCTATGTAATCTAACTTACCTGTTTGAATCAAATTGCTGACTTTCATTCTAAACATCTGTAAACATTTTTGGATGGACAACATTGGGTTAGTTAGGCTAAGTCCATGCTTTATATTTCAGTCCTAAGCATTTTACATTCTTCCACATGTTAAATCTCCTTGCCTCTATATGATCTTTCCTAACTGCCCTTAAAGTCTGCCTTTCCCTATTTTGTTTTCTTTTTACCACCAGGTATAAAACAATATGAAAAAATACACATTTTTTTAAGTGTGAAAAAGGATAATGCTTTTAGCCTTGAGCTACAAACATGTCTTCCGCTTTTTCCATAAATCTAGTTACACTGAGTTGAATAGTGATCCCCAAACTTCATACCCATTCAGAATCGAGAATGTAACCTTATTTTGAAAGAGTCTTTGCAGATATAAAATTAATTAATAACCTCAAGAACAAAATCATCTTGGATTTAGAGTGAGTCCTACATCCAATGACTGGTGCCTTTATAACAAGAGGAGAAAATACAGAGACACAGGGTTGGAAGAAGGCCATGGAAATATGGAGGTAGAGACCGGAGTGATGCTTTACAAACCAAGAGACACCAGGGAGCCACCAGAAGCTGCAAGTGGCAAGGAAGGATTCTCCCCTAGAAACCTCAGAAGAAGGATGGCTCTGTTAACACCCTGTTTTAAGCCACTCATGGTACTTTGTTTGGCAGTCCTATGAAACTAACACTAGCACTGTACTAGTAGCGATAACACTATACTCATACTAGTATAACTGTTATTTTTCATGAAAGCCAATACAAACTTTAGAGGCACACATGAACGCATTAAATTGTGAGGCAGTTGACATCACTGTGCATGCTGCTAAACACAAAATATTCCTCATACCTACCCTCTGCCCTCTTTTAGGACCCCCTTCAGAGATGTCAATAAGGCATCTCCCGTGAAAGAGCTTCTTGGCAAATAGTTTCTTGGAAAAGCTCAATTTGCCATTTCCCATGTAGAAGTTGATTTCAAAGACACAATCACCAAAGTAAAATTAAACTATTTTCCACCTTCTAGAGATAATACCTTAGTAATTACAAAACACTGGAAAATTCAGTGAAGACATAATTCTCCTTTCCCCCTGAAGATAGGACTGCACAGGCTACAAGCATACCTGCTTCTCCTCCTGAACACATCACATATTCTGAGGTTTATATTCCAAGGGATGCTCTAGAACACAAATCCCCAGGCAGAGTTAGACACGCCCTCTGTATGCCCTCTTTGCTTTCCATGTGCAGCTCTATTTTATCACATTATGTTGTTATTATTGGTTTACCTGATCGTTCCTCCCAACAGACTGAGAACTCTACAAGGGCAGGAATGTGTATAACTCATCCTCATACTCCCGGGCCCTGGCATCGTGCTTGACGGCCCTGGTGCTTGATAAATGCTGAACTAATTAAACCATTGACCTTGCTCTATTCATAACAGAATAGACAAACTTAGACCACATTGCCAAATTGCAGCATTTATTCTCAAAGCAGATGCAGCAGACATATTTTTATTTACAAAATGTGTTTTATATACTGCCCCTTTCTCAAAAGAAAGCAGCGAGACTCAGCAATTAATTACCCAAACCTAATGAGAGAAATGTTCACAAGTTACTGCAGCCTGGTATTTATCAGAAAGATGTAATGGCCTGGGTGGTAGCAGGTTCAAGACATTTTTCCTCTTCATGTGCAATCCTGCCATAAAGCAGGTCAAGAACAACAGTAATGTGAGGCTGAAGGACAATGAGTTTTGCCTAGAAGTCAAACAAAGCCGGGGTTAAATCTCCCAAATCCTCTGTCCTAGAGTCTCAACCACATTCCATATCCTCTGAATTTAAAACTGATAATGAATGTTTAAGCATTCTAAGGTGGTTCTAAAGCTTTTCTAAATCCTCAAAATTGCTGGGTCAAGAGAACATAGGCCACAGCTAGTATACTCATCTCTGAGGTCATAACAGTCTAATTTTAGGCACTGCTAATGGCTTTAAGGAGCAGATACTCAAAAACAGTCTAGGTGAAACACCCCTAATAAAAAGTGAAAATGTTCGAAGATTCAGGACAGGGATCCTAATGAAAAAAGAATATCGAAAATCTTGGCTGCAGGAATTTGACTAAGAGAGGGGGACTTAAAGAAGAACTCACACTTGCCAGGTTTCTAGTTTGCAGAAGGCAGCCTCTAAGATGACCCCAAGGATCCCTATCCCCTAGTATTCATGCCTCTGAGTACCCCTCCTCTGGAGTGTGGGCTGCACCTAGTAAGTGGTTTCTAACAACTATGCTACAGCACAAGTAATGGGATGTCATTTCTGGGATTAGGCCGTCCATCTTTGGCGGCACTCCCTCATTCTTTTGCTCATTCACTCTGAAGAAGCCAGGGACCATGTTGTGAGTTGCCCTGTGGACAGTCTCATATGGCAAGGAGCTTAAGCCTTCTGTCCAACAACCCAGTAGGAACTGAGTCCATCCAAAAACCACTTGTGTGAACTTGGAAGATCCACCTCTGATTGAACCTTGAGATAACTGACCTTGACCACCCTCACTTCAGCCTCGTGAGAGACCCTGAGCAAGAGACACTCGGCCACACCACACCCAGATTCCTGACCCACATAAGCGTTGAGATAATAAATGTTTGCTGTTGTAAGCCACTAAGTTCTGGGATAATTTGTTGCATATCAATAGGTAATTATTATCTAGCAACTTCTATTGTAGTATTAAATACATTCTTACTTTTCAAAACACATATCCTGATTTTTGTTTGTGTAAGAAGGTCATCTGATTCCTGAGATGGAAATAAAGGCCACTTTCTTAGAAGCCACATACTTTGTCTGATACATAAACTGGGGAAGCGAATCATTATAGTCAAGGGACTGGTCTATCTCCTTACACGAAAGCCCAGTCAAGCAGAATGTAACAGAGTTGACCCTAAGATAGTCTTTCGAAGGCCAGAAACCATACATCCAAAGTACAGCCCATTCATTCACTCATCACCTTATCACCAGCAGTGGAAACAAAATCACTTCATTCTATAAATATCCAACTATGTGTTTATTAATCTTTTCAATTCAGCATTTTATAGGGAACTGGAGCGACCCAAGAACTGCTTCTCTATCTCCTCTGAATCACTAGAGATGTCCTCTACATGAACAAAATGGATACTAAGCACTTACTCTGTGAAGGAACATAATTGCCTGGCTGCCACAAGACAACATTTCACTTCAGATTCTATTCATTGCTTACTCATTTCCCCAAACAATTTCCCTTTTGCTCAAACTTTCCTATATAATAGAGTACTTTATTAGATAATGTTTACTAATAAACTGAAGGCAAGGGTAACTATTAAAAAAGATAAAGTATTCAATTAGAACAGCTTAATTACAATGTGACTTTGTATAGAACTCTAGCTTGTAATTTTATCTGATAGCAATGTCAAGTGTTTGTTCAAAATAAGACATCTCGCATTTGGTTCTTTCCAGCTTTGACTAGTTGAGCTGGACAACACGGGGCTTTAAACATAGATATGTGGTATCTAGGCCTTCACAAACAATCCTGATATTTTCTGTGTTTTATAATGAGAGATATCATATTAGGACACCCATTTAAAACACACATGTGTTGGGGTGTCTGGGTGGCTCAGTTGGCTAAGCATCCGACTCTTGATGTCGGCTCAGGTCATCATCTCACGGTTCGTGGGTTCAAGCCCCATGTTGGGTTCTGCACTGGCAGTGCAGAGCCTGTTTGGATTTCTGTCTCCCTCTCTCTCTCTGCCCCTCCCCTGCTTACTATCTCTCTCTCTCTCTCTCTCTCTCTCTCTCAAAATAAATAAACATTTTTAAAAAATTAAGATATACATGCTTTTAGGTATCTCAACCTAAGCTATCACCATGAAATTTAGTGTTAATAGTTAATGGTTCTCGAGTAGGAGGAAACATTGGAACTTGTCTTTGGAGATCTGTTATATATATAATACATATATATATTGTTTATATACTATATTATATATATTATATTTATATTATATACATAATTATATTATAATTATAAATATATTATTAATTATATTATAATTATAAATATATTATATATGTAAAGCAATATATATTGCTTTCCCTCTTAATTTATAAATATATATATTGCTTTCTATATTATATATATAAGCAATATATATTTCTTTCCCTCTTTTAATTTACAAATATATCTAAAGCTGAAAATACACGTAAATTCTTCTCCTTGAATCTTTCTTCAAGTCCTCTCTTTTAATAGATAGAATATTTTGAAGATTCACTTAATTTCTCACTCTTCCTACATTAATTCTAACAGAACCAGCAACATTATATGTTGCTCACCTGCAACATTGAACACGTGCCATAATCTGATTGAACTGATTGAACACCTGCCATAATCTACAAAATTGCCATTAACTCATCTTTGGAAAAATATTGAACAAATCACTAGCTATCAAATATTGGTGACTGTTGAAACAATATTCAGGTTGTAGTAACACCTAACCATTGCTTATTAATAATTTAAGCCAGGGCTTTCTTGACATTGTGTTTTTTCTCATTATATCTCACATTCTTAGAAAAGCATTATAGATTTTTTTGTCTTTGAAATCTTGTACCCTATTCAAAGAAGGAATATATCTTGTTTCATTTACATAAATTCTGCTGACCTTTTATAGGCAAATTGAGTTAGCAATAACCTAGAAATTTTTCTTTTTTTTTTTTTATTCAAGAGACGGAGAGAGAGATAGAGAGTGCATGTGTGTGTGAACATGTGCACAGAGAGCGGGAGAGGGGCAGAGGGGAGAGAGAGGGAGAGGGAGACAGGGAGAGAGGGAGAGAGAGAGAGAGAGAGAGAGAGAGAGAGAGAGAGAGAGAGAATCTTAAACAGGCTTCATGCTCAGCACAGAGCTCAACATGGGGCTCAATCTTGTGACCCTGGGATCATGACCTGAGCCAAAATCAAGGACCACCTAGGCGCCCCGGTCTGAAGATTTTTCAAAGATAAATCTGAACTATGTAGATAGTTGGGATAAAATTAACTCTCTGTGCTACTTAATTTCTTCAGCTTAGTGTTTTAACCTTGCTTCTGGTCAGATGGCCTTATCCTCAAACACCAGATTTTCACTCTATTAGCTGTTCTCCAAATCACCACCAAAGAAGTCTGTCTAAAATACCAATGTTTTCTCACTTCTCTACTTAATACTGTTTCATGGCATTGTCTGATATCTTCAGGATAAGGTTAACATTCATCAGAATGACATATAAGGCCCTTAATTACCTGGATTTGCTGGATTCTACCAGCCCCTTTAGTCTCGCTCTCTGTCCACTTCATACTTCACAGCCACTTCAGCCACCATAAGCGACTTGCAGTCCCGACTTCACCACATCCTCCACACACTGGGTCTTACGACTTCTGTTCCTTCCACCCAGGTCACTATCCATCCTATCAACTTTACCTGAGTGACTCAGACCTAAACCATCTTCGGTTCTCATCTCAGGTCACATCCACTTAGAAACACCTTCATTTTTGCTTCCTACCTAAGCTAAATGTTTTTCCTATTTTCTTACCAGCATTCTCTTCCAACCATCACATTTATCACACCGCATCACTGTTGACAATTTCTGTCTGTCAATCTCGCAACTAATTGTGAAGTCCTGGGGTCAGGTGTTGCATCTTACTTGCCTGTTTTTTTTTTTTTTTTTTTTTTTTTTTTTTGCAAAACTAGCATAGTGTCTGGAACACAGCAGGCACTCAGTAAATATCTGTTGAATTAGCTAGTATGTTTACAGTCTCTTAAAAGGAGTTTTGGAAAAAGATCTTTCTTTCAAGAGAATGCTGAGACAAAATAGCCATTGGTTTTGGAAAAAGATCTTTCTTTTAAGGCTGAGACAAACAGCCATAGCAGGACAAATAATTCAGAAATTGCCACTTATAGTTAATACATATGGTCCAATACGATAAGAGTATTTGTAACCTTTGAGAAATGAATATGCCATGAAACTGAAGGAATCAGTTGTCTTGTCAATCAAATGCTGGGAAGGTCAGCAGTATACCAAACTAAGAGGCCTGTTTTTGATCAGATAAAAGCCAAAGTTACTGAAACTAAAAATAAAGAATTAGTGTACATCATTGAAATATGAAATAAAGACACATCATGCATTATACACATGTATAGATCTTTCTCAACTTATGATGGAGTTACATCTCGATAAGCTCATCGTAAGTTGAAAATACTGAAAGTTGAAAATTGTAGACCTAAGCTATGGAACATCATAGCTTAACCTAGCCTACCTTAAACATGCTCAAAACACTTACATTAGCTTCTAATCAGGAAACATCATCTGACACAAATTCTATTTTATAATAAAGTGTTGAAGACTTCATGTAACTTATTGACTCCTGTACTGAAAGTGAGAAACAGAATGGCTACAAAGGTACAGAATGGTTCTCAGTGTACTGGTGGCTTACCCTCGTGATTGTGCAGCTGACTGGGAGCTGTGGCTCACTACCACTGCCCAGCATCATGACAGAGTACCGTACCACATATCACTAGCCTGGAAAAAGATCAAAATTCAAAGAATGGCTTCTACTGAATGCACATTGCTTTCATACCATTGTAAAGTCAAAAAATGAGAAGTCAGGGGCTCCTGAGTGGCTCATCTGGTTGAGTGTCCGACTTCGGCTCAGGTCATGATCTCACAGTTTGTGGGTTCGAGCCTCGCGTTGGGCTCTGTGCTGACTGCTCAGAGCCTGGAGCCAGCTTCAGATTCTGTGTCTCCATCTCTCTCTCTCTCTCTCTCTCTCTCTGCCCCTCCCCCACTCATGTTCTATGTCTCTCTCAAGAATAAATAAACATTTAAAAATGTTTTAAATGATAAGTCAAACCATAAGTTGAGGACCGTCCATATTTTAACCTAAATGTGCAAAAACAATTTCTGTTCAAGAATTCTACCTCAGGGTCTTCCTCAGGTCTATCTGGTAAAGTCCAACATACAACAAATGTTATACTATTGGAGGGTAAAATGTTCTGAGAATTCACTTTCTAACTTCTAGAATGAAAGCAACAGTTTAAAACAGCAGTTACTTCAGAGTTGGTCTTCAGATTAGTTTCGTTTTACTTTTCACTATTTTTTGAAATTATCCTCTGTAAAGAAAGCCATTACAAACAAAAAAATATCCCTCTATTGTGGTCCCAGTGAACTCTGCTGAAGGTAAAGTTAAAATCTAAAAGAATCTAAAGTGGTAGAGAAATCTAAGTGCTTACATAGGAGAAGTACTATGTATAAGTATTACCTTATTTCCCCAAACTCCCAAACTAAAAGCATTGGCCAATCTCAGCTGAGCTCTGTGGGTGCAAATCTGGGACAAGGCGAAGCTTCAGATAGCATGTGCTGGGCTGAGGAAAACCCATTTGATCTAATAGACCTTACATCAAAGAACATATTTTATTTGGGCAATTTTGGAGGAGATCAAGAAGCACACTTCTACTCTACAGTGATTCTAGGATCACAAATCACTCAACCTACCCTGGGCAATAGGCAGATGCCCACAATAACCCATGCTAATCATGGTCAATGAAACCACATTAGTCTCATACACCATTATATCTCCAGAACCTTGAATAGTGCATGGCACATAGTGGATGTTCAGAAAATACTTTTTGAATGAATAGATTAATAATTGTCATGCAACTAAACCATATTGCCCAGGACAACACTTAACTGTAGCTGTTGCCTATGGCCCTTACACTGGTTGAATGTTTTAGCCAGGGTATTTATCACCAGCATCTTACCACCCGAACTTGTACCTCCAGATATAGCCGAGTTGAACGAGTCCTTTCAATCTGGACATTTTAACAAACAAATAAGCATTTATGACTGGGATTAAAAACTGAGGTCCTTTTCCTTAAGCCACTTCCAAATCTCAACTCAGGGGAAACCTCCTAAGAGGACTTTCCTAATCCCTTCCTCCCATACATTTGACCCTTCCCTTCTTTGTGTACCCTCAATATCCCACAGCTACTTAAATATTTCTTAATTGTGAAATATGACATGCATAAAATATATGAAATATTGCTATACACTTTAATAAATTATAAGAAACTGCACCATTTAACAATTATAGCAAAATGGATCCTTGTGTAACATTCACCAAAGTCAAAATATTGAACATCATCAGTGTCAGAAAATGCCTCTATCTTGTCCCTTCCTGATCTCAAGCGCATCCCCACTCTGGGTTACCTAGTATCCTATTATAATTCATCCTTGCTTTGTTCTATAATTGTGCCACATAAGCAGGAATCTCTAATCAATTTGGTTTACAAAAAAAAATTGTTTACTTTTGTCCATTTTTGTCTCATTTCTTTTGTTGACATTATGTTTTTAGAATTTTTATATGTTGCACATAGCTGTAGTTTTTAAGTTTTCTGTGCTAAATGTTATCCCATTACATGAATAAGCAATTTGTTTGTTTATTTTGTTGTCATTGGACACTTGGGCAGGATCCTATTTGGGGCTGTTATAAGCAGCATTGCACATTCTTGGCAAATGTACCATAGTGCCCGTAAGTATGCATTTCAGTTAATAGCAAATATCTCTCTGAGAGAGGAATTTCTGCTTGTGTACATCTGCACATGCTGGATAATGCCAAAGCATTTGCCAAAGTGTGTGGATCGATGTTCAATGCCAGCCACCAGTTTTTGGAATCCTTTATTTCTCCATGTTCTTGCCTTGGAATTGTCCTACTTTCAAATTTTCTCCAATCTGGTAGATATGCAATTGTTTTTCACTGAAGTTTTGACAGGTTTTATTTGCTTACCAGTGGAGCTGAACACCATTTTACTTATTAACTTTTTAAAGTTGATTTATTTATTTTGAGAGAAACAGAAACAGCACAAGTGGGTGAGGGGCCAAGAGAGAGGGAGACAGAGAATCCCAAGCAGGCTCTACGCTGTCAGCACCGAGTCCTATGCGGCACCAGAACCCCACACCATGAGATCATGACCTGAGTCGAAACCGAGAGTCAGACACTAACTGACTGAGCCCCCCAGGTGCACCAAACACCATTTAAAATGTACATTGGGGGGCGCCTGGGTGGCGCAGTCGGTTAAGCGTCCGACTTCAGCCAGGTCACGATCTCGCCGTCCGTGAGTTCGAGCCCCGCGTCAGGCTCTGGGCTGATGGCTCGGAGCCTGGAGCCTGTTTCCGATTCTGTGTCTCCCTCTCTCTCTGCCCCTCCCCCGTTCATGCTCTGTCTCTCTCTGTCCCAAAAATAAATAAAAACGTTGAAAAAAAAATTTTAAAAAAAAAATAAATAAAATGTACATTGGTTATTTAGATTTCCTCATCTGTGAAGTGCCTCGCCCATGTTTCTATTGGATTGATAGTCTTTTTTTTCTTTTAAAAATTATTTGTAATAATTCTCTATGTATTCTGAATATTTTGGTTAAAATTGTTGCAAATATGTTCTCCCTCTTTGTGGTTGCCTTTTCATTATCTTAATGGTGTATGTCAATGAACAGAACGTCTTAAATTTAATGAAACCAACTTTATCGATCTTCTTTTAGTTAATGTTTATGTTTAAGAACTCTGTGTCATGTTTAAGAAATTATTTCCTACCTAAGGTCATGAAGATATTCCCCTTGTTATCTGGTACAAGTTTTATTGTTTTGTTTTTTATATGTAAGTCCATAATCCACCTGGAATTGATTTCTGTGTTAGGTGTGACAGGAAATCCAATTTCATTTTCTACAATAAAGATGTCCAACTGTCCCAATGCCATTTATTGACAATACTAGCCTTTCCCTCACTGCTCTGCATGTCACTGTATCATAAATTAAGTGTCTATATATGCCTGGTTTCTTTCTAGATACTCTATTCTATTCATTCCCCTTGTGCTAACAGCACACAGTATAACTTAATGTAGATTTATATTAACTTGGCTATTCTTTAATCTTTGTACTGTAGTTCCATATAAACTTTAGAATCAAGTTTTCATAATCTATAAAAACAAAAACAAAAAACCAGTGGAATTTTTATTGGATCTGAATTAAATCTATAGATTGATTTAGGGAAAAATAACATTTTGGCAAATTTGAATCTTCAAATCCATGAACAGTGTCTATCTTTCCATTTATTTCAGTGTTTCCAGTTTATTTTAATAAAGTTTCATAGTTTTATTTGTAGGTTTACTTCAAGGTACTTGACATTTAAAAAAAAATTTTTTTTAACGTTTATTTATTTTTGAGACAGAGAGAGAGCATGAACGAGGGAGGGGCAGAGAGAGAGGGAGACACAGAATCGGAAGCAGGCTCCAGGCTCTGAGCCATCAGCCCAGAGCCCGACGCGGGGCTTGAACTCACGGACCGCGAGATCACGACCTGAGCTGAAGTCGGACGCTTAACCGACTGAGCCACCCAGGTGCCCCAAGGTACTTGACATTTTAACCAAGTATCTTATTTAAACTTCAGTTTCTGACTGCCGGTAGTGTGTATAAGTACTTTTGTATATTACGTTGCCAAATGATCATTAATTCTAATTATTTCTCTGTAGATTGTCTCACATTTTCTGCATATAACATTGTATCATCCAAGAATAATACAAATTTTGGGTTTTTTTTTCAAATGCATATAACTTTTGTTGTTTTGATGATTTTGTGTTTTTTAGTTTTTTGTTTTTGTTTTATTGTACCAGATAAAACCTCCAAGAAAAAAATATCCTATACAGTTAGTGAGAATGAGCCACCTTGTCTTGCTTTGAAACTCACAGGAAGAGATGCCTGGGTGACTCAGTCGGTTAAGTGTCTGACTCGTGATTTCGGCTCAGGTCATGATCTCATAGCTGATGAGTTTGAGCCCTGCATCAGGCTCTGTGCTCATGATGCAGAGCCTGCTTAGGAGTCTCTCTCTCTCTCTCTCTCTCTCTCTCTCTCTCTCTCTCAAAAATAAATAAATAAACTTAAAAAAGAGAAACAGGAAAATTCTACAAAGCTCTAGCATCAAACGATTAAATATTAAGAATGATATGTTGTAGGTGTTTATTAAATACTTTTTATCAAATAAAAGAATTACCATTCCATTCCTACTTTGCTGAGGTCTTTTTCTTAATTTAATTAAAATATTGAATTTTGAAAAATTTCTCTGTTTATCTCTTAAAATTACCATAGGGTATTTTCCCATTTTTACTCTGCAAATGTAATAAATGTCATTAATTTTCTATATCAACCACATAGTCCTGAAATAAATTCAACTTGGTCACAATATACTATCCCTTTTATTTATCACAGTATTAGATTTACTAATATTTTATTTAGGATATTTTGATCTACATTTATAGGAGATTTTTGCCTATTTTATTTTCTTGTCTTTCAGATTCTTTATTAAAACCATGATATATGTATCATGTGTATGAGGAAGAATTGAAAAAAGAGAAAGGGGTTAATGCTGGCTGTCTCGTATACAATGAGACTAGTATGTCTAGTCTCTGGAAAGTTTGTAAAAGATAGCAGTTACTTGTGTCCCAAAAGCTTGACGGAATTCAATAATTAAGTAATCTAGGCATGATACTTTCTGTATGGAAAGTTTTTAAGTTATCTTTTCAATTTTTTAAACAGCTACACAACTACTCACATTTTCTATTTTTTTTATGTTCATTTTGGTAAATGGTAATTTTCTAAGAGTGTCTCCATTCCATTCAAGTTTTCAGATTTTCCATAAAGTGTTTGTAATATCCTATCATCATCTTTTCTGATACTGCAGGATATGCAATAATGTCCCATTTTTTATTCCTGGTCATTATTTTGCATCATTGCTTTCCTTGATCCATCTTGGAGAAAAAGTGCTATACAAAGAATAGAATGGAGTTTCCTTGATGTAATAAAAAGTATCTAATAAACACCTATAGTGCATGGTTTCTAATGAGTGTGGTAGCTCTCCATTGTGTACTTCCGGGTGTTGCCATGGTTTTGTCTTGTGTATGTGAGGCATGTTCCATGGTCTTCAACACATGGTTACAGTTGAGAGACAGCCAGCATTCAGAATTTTTCAATTCTTCTTCATACACAACAGAACAAACATTTTCCTTTCAAGGAAAGCCAAGGGCTTACTGATGAAATGACTGCATTCACTTAAACAAGAAGGCCACTGCCCTTGTCAACTATTCGGTCCACCAGTCCATTGGGCCATGCCCTATGCCCGTGATATGCCTGAAGCCACACGTTGCCAACCCAGCAGAGTCAGTGGAAGATGGGAAATAACATGTCAGATCTACATGAAGTATGTGTGAAAAATAGATGATGAGCTATTCTGCTGCTGAGCACAAGTAGCCTGAATGCACTTGCTACAGTGGTTTTGTCATTATTTTCACTGTGAATCATAAATGTGTAACTATTTATTTTATTATTTTTCATTACTTTCCAATTTAAAACAAACCCTGTTGGCCATGAGCTCAGAAGAACGGAACTGTATGTTTAATAGAAAAATAAGTACTACATATCTATTTCTGAGAAAGTTAATGATGACCCTGTAATTTGCAAAGATTGCCAATATTTACCATCTACTTTGAAGGTAGTAGTGATATCACTGAACACAAAAAAGGCACAGATCTCCTGAAGAATGCTTAGAATCTATTTCAAAAGTAGCTAAGAAGACTCAGTTTGAAAATCATAAGCCAACACATGTAGCTGCAGAAAGTGCATTTAAACAAGACTCTGTGAAGCTTATCTTTTCATTTAGAGTAAATGCCTGTTCTTCTAAATTAATTTCACTCATTTTGATTCTAGGCTTTCTTGTGCATCTTCAAAAAATGAAGCCATAGCTGTGAACATGTTGGTTCCATTAGCAGCAACAGCAACAGACCCTTGCAAACCATTAAACGATGCCAGTTGTATGGTATTTTACAGTATTTTCAATTACTTTAAAAATAAGTTAATTGCAATAATATTTTGATTTTCTCATCCAGCTGAAGAAATTAGAGTAAAGCTTTTGGAAGATCATTATGTCACTGGGAAATGATCTGACATTATTGTGACTGCTACTGAAAATCCTGTTTAAAATTTATGACCATTAAAATATTTGTTTTACAGGGATAATACACAAATTTGGTATACCAAGGCATTATGGTAAAAAATAGTCTTACAAAATTAATAAACCACTGAGATTTTAGTACGCGTGTACATGTATTAGTAAACTTGGCCTTGGATATATATATATATATACACACACACACACATATACTTGCAAATTTATTAAATAAAATTACTAAACTAGACTATGTTTATATTTAAGTAAAAATTTAAGCAAATTTAGGAAACTTGACCTGTTACCTACAATATAGTAAATATTATATATAATATATTATATAATATAGGGTATAATTATGTATGATTATACAGTATATATTACATAAATAAATATGATATATAATATAGAATTATAAAATACATACTATGTGTTCTACATTCTATTATATCCATTGTTATATTATGCATTGTATATTGTATTATTTCACATGTATAGATATAGATATAGATATAAAATAGTTAAAGTTTGCTAAATTGTTATTCAAATCTTTTATAATCTTGCAAGATTTTTCAAGATTTTTCTTGTTATGTTAATTACCAAAAAAGACATATTAAAATGTCTTGCTTGGGACACCTGGGTGGCTCAGTCAATTAAGCGGCCAACTTTGGCTTAGGTCAGGATCTCATGGTTTATGAGTTCAAGCCCCATGTGGGGCTCTGTACTGACAGCTCAGAGCCTGGAGCCTCCTTCAGATTCTGTGTCTCCCTCTCTCTCTGCCCCTCCCCCAATTGCGCTGTGTCTCTCTCTTTCTCTCAAAAAAATAAACATTGAAAAAAAAATTTTTTAATGAAATGTTATCTTCTGGGGTGCCTGGGTGGCTTAGTCAGTTAAGCATCCAAGTCTTGACTTCAGCCCAGGTCATGTTCTCACAGTCTGTGAGTTAGAGCCCTGTATAGCTGTCATAGCAGAGCCCCCTTTGGATCCTCAGTCTCCCTCACTCTCTCCCTTTTCCCACTCGCACTCTCTCTCCTTCTCTCAAAAATAAATAAACAATTTAAAAAATTCTTTTTAAAAAATGTCATGTTCTGGGGCACCTGGGTGGCTCAGTCAGTTGAGCCTGGACTTCAGCTCAGGTCATGCTGTTACTGAGTTTGAGCCCCACACTGGGCTCACTGCTGTCAGCCTGTCAGTTGGGAGCCTGCTTCAGATCTGTTCCCCTCTCTCTGTCCCTCCCCCACTTGCACTCTCTCAAAAAAAATAAACATTACAAAAAAAGACCATGTTCTGACTGTAAATTTGTCCATTTCTCCTTACAGTTAGGTTAGTTTTTATTTTTTAAGTTTCAGTGCTATGCTACTAGGTGAATACAATGTCAAATTGTTTATCTTCTTACTAAATTGAACATTTGTAAGATTCTCTGCTTCTAGTAATGGTTTTCAACATTTCTATGGTTTTAATATTTAGATGTGCTTCTGCAAAGGAAACAATTAACAAAACTAAAAGGCAACCGACGGAATGGGAAAAGATATTTGCAAATGACATATTGGACAAAGGGCTAGTATCCAAAATATATAAAGAACTCACCGAACTCCACACCCTAAAACCAAATAATCATATGAAGAAATGGGCAGAAGACAGCCAGATGGCCAACAGGCACATGAAAAGATGCTCAACGTCACTCCTCATCAGGGAAATACAAATCAAAACCACACTGAGACACCTCACACCAGTCAGAGTGACTAAAATGAACAAATCAGGAGACTATAGATGCTGAAGAGGATGTGGAGAAACGGGAACCCTCTTGCACTGTTGCTGGGAATGCAAACTGGTGCAGCCACTCCGGAAAATAGTGTGGAGGTTTCTCAAAAAATTAAAAATAGACCTACCCTATGACCCAGCAGTAGCACTGCTAGGAATTTACCCATGGGATACAGGAGTACTGATGCATAGGGGCACTTGTACCCCAATGTTTATAGCAGCACTTTCAACAATAGTCAAATTATGAAAAGAACCTAAATGTCCGTCAACTGACAAATGGATAAAGAAGATGTGGTTTATACACACAATGGAATACTACGTGGCAATGAGAAAGAATGAAATATGGCCCTTTGTAGCAATGGAACTGGAGAGTGTTATGCTAAGTGAAATAAGTCACACAGAGAAAGACAGATACCATATGTTTTCACTCTTATGTGGATCCTGAGAAACTTAACAGAAGACCATGGGGGAGGGGAAGGGGGGAAAAAAGTTACAGAGAGGGAAGGAGGCAAACCATAAGAAACTCTTAAAAACTGAGAACAAACAGGGTTGATGGGGGGGTGGGGGAGAGGGGAAAGTGGGTGATGGGCATTGAGGTAGGCAACTGTTGGGATGAGCACTGGGTGTTGTATGGAAACCAATTTGACAACAAAATATAAAAAAATAAAAAAATAAAACTTTTCCTTTCTTCCCCATGACAAAAAAATATTTAGATGTGCTTTAAGTAACATTATGTTATTTTGGTTTTTTTATGCAGTGTGTCAAACTTCACCTTTTAAACTGAAGGATTTGGTCTATTTAGATTAGATTAGATTAAAAACATATTTTAATGTAAATCTACCATCTTATTACATAGTATTTGTTCTATATATTCAATATTCCTATTTAACTCCTCTCTCACTTCCCTTTGGATTGAAATTTTTTTTATTATTTCATTTTCACCTCCACTGCTTTGGAGATTTTATATACTTTTTCAATTATTTTTTGGAAATCACAACATATATTTTTGATTCACCTATATAAGAATAATGAGGAACACCTTAATATACTTAACCCTCCCCCATTCATATTAAGTTATCATTGTATATTTTAATTATACATACAATTATTGCTAAATACAAAATGTTAACATATACATATAGCAATTATATCTTATGTATATTTTGTGGCTATATTATATTCTATATATATATTACATATAATTATATATTATATATTATTATACACCATATACATAACCTTAAACCTCACAAGATAGTTTATTATTTTATTCAGCCAATGTTCATTCAGACTTACCAAATATTTGCCCTTTTGTTTTTATTCTTCCCCTCAGCCCTAGCTTTCTATTTTTTTTTCTTCTAACACTCTTTAGTGTTTCCTTTACTGCAGGTATGCTTGTGGAAAACTATCTCAGTTTTTATCAGTTGCGAATATCTTTATTTCAAATTATTGTTAAAGGATATTTTTAGTAGGTACGAAAGTTCTTAGTTGTTTCAGTTGGCTAATATTTCAGCACATTAAGTGTATCATTTTATAGTTTTCCATTTCCCATTAATGCTGTTCAGAAGTCAGTTCTCAGTCTTACTTGTGTAGCTCTTTGTTCTCTGACTACTTTTAAGATTTAAAAATATTTTTCTCTTTGTCTTCAATTTTCTGAAGTTTCACCCTGATATGTCTAATTGTGGATTTATTTTTACTTATCATCCTTAGTATTTTGGGGGGTTTCTGAATCTTTGTATTTCATCAGTTATACAAAGATGGAGTGACACAGATAAAGACCAAAAAATCAACAAGAGCCCAATGGGGAAAAGCTTTGAAATCATGGTAAGAAATTGATTTTTATTTGAAATGCTATGGAAAGCCTTCAAAATATTTTAAGCAAAGATGTCATAAGGCAAATTGCATTTTTAAAAAGTTACTCTATCTGATTTAGGTAGAAGATATTGGGGAGACAAAGAATAGAAAGAAGGAGACAAGTGGAGGCTGTTGCAGTTGTCTAGGAAAGATATAAAGTGGCCTGTTCTAGAGTGTTGTCAATGGAGATGGAAAATAGTGGACATACTCAAGATATATTTTAGAGGTTGAAAAAAGAAGCTGATAGGTTACATTTGGAGGTTGAGGGAGAAGGAAGAATCATGAGTGACTATTGTTACTCTGACATGAACAACTGGATAGAGCCAGCTTTTTAGATGAAAAGGATTAGAAGTAGAACAGATGAATAACATAAGCAATTCAAACTCTGATGTGTTATTTGGAAGTACCCATGAGACATCCAAGTGAGATGTCAGGTTGATAAGATAGACGAGCTAGAGATAGACAGAGACAAATATATAGGCCTGAAATTCAAGGAATAGTTGGGTTTGAGATAGAAATTTAGCAGTTAGCTAAATAATAGATGGAATTTAAAGTCATGGGTATAGATTCTAATACCTAGAAGAGAATACAAATAGAGGAGAAAAGAAGTTCCAAGACTGAGTCCTGAAAAATTTCAAGATTTAGATGTCAGGTAGAGGAGAAGTACACTAAGAAGTAGAGAAGGAGGAAAACCATGAAATTCTGAGGTCTTAGCGGCCAAGTCAATTGAAGGCAGAAAAACAATTTCTTGAGTGGGCCACATAAAAGCCTTTGGTGTCTCACACAAAAGTATTTTCAATGCAATGAGGGTATGGAAGTCAAGCTAGAGTTTTTAATTACAAAAAATATTGAAAGCTGAATTAATTGCACTTTCCTATAATGTCAGTATTATCTACCTTGAGATTGCCTCTACAGAGCACTTCTTATTTTACAATAGGTAACCATCTGTCCTCTAAGACACTAATTCATGGGCTAGATCCACATCTCATAAACCCACATAACATTTATGTCATGGGAGTCCCAGAAGATGAAGAGGGAGAAAAGGGGACAGAAAGATTATGTGAGCAAATTATAGCTGAAAACTTCCCCCACTCTAGGGAAGGACACAGACTTAAAAATCCAAGAAGCACAGAGAACTCCTATTAAATTCAACCAAAGCCAGAAATCACCAAGACATAGCATAGTCAAATTCACAAAATACATAGACAAGGAAAGAATCCTGAAAGCAGCAAGGGGGAAAAAGTCCTTAACCTACAAGGGTGGAGAGATCAGGTTTGCAGCAGATTCGCCCACAGAAATTTGGAAAGAAGTGAGTGACAGGATATATTCAATGTGGTGAATGGCACAAATATGAAGCCAAGAATTCTTTATCCAGCAAGACTGTCATTCAGAATAAAAGGAGAGATAAAGAGTTTCCCAGACAAACAAAAACTAAAGGAGTCATGACCACTGATAGCTTGATATGTGGCTATAGTAGCCATATTTATATCAGATTTTAAACCAAAGACTATAACAAGAGATGATGAAGGACATTATATCATAATTAAGGGGTCTATCCATCAAGAAGATCAAGCAATTATAAATATTTATGCCCCCAAGTTGATAGCACCCAAATATATAAATCAATTAATAACAAACATAAAGAAACTCACTGACAATAACACAACAATAGTAGGGGATTTTCACACCTTACAGCAATGGACAGATCATCTAAGCCAAAAATCAACAAGGAAGTAATGGCTTTGAATGACACACTGGGGCCAGATGGACTTAACAGATATAGTGAAAACTTCCATCCTAAAGCAACAGAATAGACATTCTTTTTGAGCACACATGGAACATTCCCCACAATATATCACATTCTGGGCTACAAATCAGCCCTCAACAAGTACAAAAAGACTGAGATCATATTATACATATTTTCAGATCACAACACTGTGAAACTTGAAGTCAACCACAAGAAAAAAATTGGAAAAACCACAAATACTTAGAGGTTAAAGAAAATCCTACTAATGGGTGAATAGGTTAACTAGTAAATTAAAGAAGAAATAAAAAAAGTACATGGAAGCAAATTAAAATGAAAACATGACAGTCCAAAACCTTTGAGATGCACTGAAGGCAGTCCTAAGAGGAAAGTATATTGCAATACAGATCTACCTCAAGAAGCAAGAAAAGTCCCAAATACACAACCTAACTTTATGCCTAAAGGAGCTAGAAAAGGAACAGAAAATAAAGCCTAAATCCAGCAGAAGAAGAGAAATAATAAAAACTAGAGCAGAAATAAACAATATAGAAACAACAACAACAACAACAACAACAACAAAGTAGAATAGATCAATGAAATTAAGAGCTTGTTCTTCAAAAGAATTAATAAAATTGATAAACCCCTAGACAGACTTATCAAAAGAAAAGAAAAAGGACCCAAATAAGTAAAATCACAAGTGAAAGTGGAGACATCACAACCAACACTGCAGAAACACAAACAATTATAAGAGAATATTATGAAAAATTATATGCCAACAAACTGGGAAAACTGGAAGAAATGGATAAATTCCTAGAAACATATAAACTACCAAAACTGAAACAGGAAGAAATGGAAAATTTGAACAGACCATAATCAGTAAAGAAATTGCAACAGTAATCAAAAATCGCCAACAAAGAGAAGTTCAGGGTCAGATGTTCCCAGGGACTTCTATCAGACATTTAAAGAAGAGTTAATGCCTATTCTTCCCAAACTTTTTCAAAAAATGGAAATTTTAGAAGAAAACTTCTAAACTCATTCTACAAGACCAGCATTACCTTAATTTCAAAACCAGACAAAGATCCTACTAAAAAGGAGAATTACAGGCCAATACCCCTAATGAACATGGATGTAAAAATTCTCAACAAGATACTAGCAAATTGAATTTAACAGTACACTAAAATAATTATCCACCACAATCAAGTAGGATTTATTGCTGGGCTGCAGGGCTGGTTCAATATTCACAAATCAATCAGCGTGATACACCACATTAATAAAAGTAAGGATAAAAACCATATGATCCTGTCAATAGATCCAGAAGAAGCATTTGACAAAATACAGCATCCATTCTTGATAAAAAAACCCTCAACAAAGTAGGGGTAGATGGAACATATCTCAACATCATAAAATCCATATATGAAAGACCCACAGCTAATATCATCCTCAATGGGGAAAAACTTAGAGCCCTTCCCCTATGGTTGGGAAAAAGACAAGGATGCCCACTCTATTACTGTTCAACTTAGTATTGGCAGTCTTAGCCTCAGCAATCAGATAACAAAAAGTAATAAATGGCATCTAAATTGGCAAGGAAGAAGTCAAACTTTCACTATTTGCAGATGCCATGATACTCTATGTAGAAAACCCTGAAGACTCCACCAAAAAATTGCTATAACTAATACATGAATTCAGCAAAGTCACAGGATATGAAATCAATGTGCATAAATCTGTTGCATTTCTATACACCAATAACAAAGCAGTAGAAAAAGAAATCAAAGAATTGATCCCATTTGCAATTGCACCAAAAACAATTAGATACCTAGGAATAAACCTAACCAAAGAGGTAAAAGATCTATACTCTGAAAACTATAGAACACTTATAAAAGCAAATGAAAAGGACACAAAGAAATGAAAAAGTAATCCATGCTCATGGGTTGGAAGAACAAACGTTGTTAAAATGTCTATACTACCCAAATCAATCTACACATTTAATGCAATCCTTATCAAAATACCAACAGCATTTTTCACAGAGCTTGAAAAAACAACCCTAAAATTTGTATGGAACCACAAAAGACCCTAAATAGCCAAAGCAATCCTGAAAAATAAGAACAAAAACAAAACTGGAAGCATCATGATTCTGGATTTCAACCTATATTATAAAGCTGTAGTCATCAAGACAGTATGGCACTGGCATAAAAACAGACACATAGATCAATGGAACAGAATAGAGAACCCAGAAATGGATGCACAACTATATGGTCAAATAAACTTTGGCAAAGCAGGAAAGGATATCCAATGGAAAAAAGACAGTCTCTTCAGCAAGTGGTGCTGGGAAAACTGGACAGCAATATACAGAAGAATGAAACTGGACTATTTTCTTATACCTTATACAAAAATAAATTCAAAATGGATGAAAGACCTAAATGTGAGACAGGAAACCATAAAAATCCTAGAGGAGAACACAGGAAGCAACCTCTTTGACTTTGGCTGGAGCAACTTTTTCCTAGACACATCACCAGAGACAAGAGAAACAAAAGTAAAAATGAACTATTAGGACTTTATCAAAATAAAACCTTCTGCACAGCAAAGGAAACAATCAACAAAAGTAAAAAGGCAGCCTATGGAATGGGAAAAGATATTTGCAAATGCCATATCTGACAAATGGTTAGTATCCAAAATCTATAAAGAACTTAGTGAACTTTATGCCCAAAAAAACAAATAATTCAGTTAAGGAATGGGCAGAAGCCATGAATAGACAATTTTCCAAAGAAGACATCCAGATGGCTAACAGATACATGAAAAGATACTCAACATCACTCATCATCAAGGAAATACAAATAAAAACTGAAATGAGATATGACCTCACACCTGTCAGAATGGCTAAAATTAATACCATGAGAAACAACAGGTATTGGCAAGGATGTGGAGAAAGGAGAACCTTCTTGCACTGTTGGTGAGAATGCAAACTTGTGCAGCCTGCAGTATTGCACTCTGTGCAGCCTCCTTATTGCACTCTGGAAACCAGTATGGAGGTTAAAAATAGAACTACTCTATGATCAAAAAGTTAAAAATAGAACTAGTCTATGATCCAGCAATTGTACTACTAGGTATTTACCCAAAGGATACCAAAAAAATACAGATTCAAAGAGATACACGCACTCCAGTGTTTATAGCAACATTATCATAAATAGTAAAGCTATGGAGAGAACCCAAATATCAACTGACTGATGAACAGATAAATAAGATGTGATGTGTTTGTGTATGTGTGTGTGTGCGTGTGTGTAATATTCCATTATGAAATATTACTCAGCCATCAAAAATAATGAAATCTTGCCATTTGCAGTGATATGGATGGAGCTATAGGGTACTATGCTAAGCAAAATAAGTCACTCAAAGAAAAAACATACCACATGATTTTACTCATATGTGGAATTTAAGAAACAAAACAGATGAACATATGGGAGGGAAGGAGAGGGGAGAGAGGTAAACAAACCATGAGAGACTCTTTAAAGATAGAGAACAAACTGAGGGTTGATGGAGGGAGGTGGGTGGGAGATGGGCTAGATCGGTGATGGGCATTAAGGAGGGCTCTTGTTGTGATGAGTACTGGGTGTGGTATGTAATTGATGAATCCCTGAATTCATCACTGTATGTTAACTAACTAGAATTTAAATTAAAAATTTGGGGGAAAAAGGAAAGGAAAAGAAAGGAAAGGAAAGGAGAGGGGAGGGGAGGGGAGGGAAGGGAAAGGAAAAGGAAAAGGAAAAGGAAAAAGGAAAAGGAAAAGGAAAAGGAAAGGAAAGGAAAAAGAAAGGAAAAGGAAAGAAAAGATGTTCAACATCACTAATCATCAGGGAAAAGCAAATCAATACCACAAATCAACACTGCCTCACATCTGTTAGACTGGCCATTGTCAAAAAGACAAAAGATAACAAGTGTTGGAGAGGATGTAGAGAAAGGGATACATTGTACACTGTTGGTGAGAATGTAGACTGGTGCGGCCATTAGGGAAAATAGTATAGACGTTCCTCAAAAAATTAAAAATAAGTACCATATGATCTGGCAATCCCACTCCTGAGCATTTATCCAAAGGAAATAAAAACAGGATCTCAAAGAGATATCTGCACTCCCACATTCATTAATCACAGTAGCTGAAATTAAAAAACCGCCCAAATGTCCACTGATGGGTGAATGGATAAAGAGGATGTGAGATACACACACACACACACACACAGCGAGGGAGTGAAGAGTGAGGGAGAAAATACCATTCAGTCACAGGAAAGAAGGAAATTCTGCCATTTGCAACAACATGGATGAACCTGCAGAACATTATACTATGTGAAATAAATCAGATACATAAAGAAAAATATTGTATGATCTCACTTATATATGGAATCTAAGGGAAAAAAAGTTGAACTCGTAGAAGCAGAGTAGAACAGAGGTTGCCAGTGACTGGAGCGTGAAGAAATAGGGAAGATACTGGTCAAATGGTACAAAGTTGTTGTTATGTAGTATGAACAAGTCTAGAGATCTAATACACAGGCACAATGACTATAGTTAGTGATACTGTATTAAATACTGCAAATACACTGAGTAGATTTTAGGTACTCTCAACCACACACAAAAAATGATAACTATGTGAAGAGGTGACATGTTGACTAGGTTGACTGTTAGAATTCATTTCACTATGTATATGTATGTCAAATCATAATTTTGCACACCTTAAATATACGTAAGTTCTATTCTAAAAATGTTTTTAAAAAATATTTAGCTCCCAAAATGTGGAAGAAATATTAGACCCTTCTCAGAGGACCCATCAGCAATGCCCAGTGCTTCTCTTTTGATTTGTCTCCTCTCCCTCATCCCACAGAATTTTTATCTACCTGGATATCAGAAAAGCTGGCTGTGATCCACAATATATTCTTCCAAATTTATCACTTTGGGCATAAATTCTGCCTACTGATCTCAGGGCTAAGGCCTCTGATGCCCAAATTCCAGATTCTGGCAACTCCCAAGCAATTCACTCTTGTTTCAGAACTATGCTCTAAAACCCCTCCTTGGGATAATGAGTGACCTTGAGTAAATGGAAGAAGGTCAAGAGTTCAAAGTAAAAAGAGGAAGGGAGACACACATGTCAAATCAGTTAACATATTCAGCAGAATATGTATAGCTTATAGCTATCAGACTGTGTTCTACAGAACCCTAAGACAGAATTATATTTTCTAAACATGATTCTCAAATTGCCACGTTATTTACTAATATAAACACAGTGCACATAATTTATTAATAGAAATAAACTACACTGAAGTCTGCTTTTATGTTAGGATGAACAATCTCTAGCCACTAAATCACTGAAACCTCCAGAAGCAAATTGTTGGAGACCCGTCAAGTCCTTTCTGAGAATTTCCAGGGCTGCCCTAAGAAAGCTTTCCCCCTGATGCGCCATTCAGCTGGGAGCTTGGAGAGGGTCATGGAAAGGGCACAGGAATTGCCATCAGACTGACTTGGGTTTCGATCCTAGCCACACTACGTTTCAGTTGGGAGAAAGTAAGAAAGTTACACAGTTTCTCAGGACTTGTTTCTCACATGTTACCAAAAAATCAAAGTAAAAATCCCTGCCTCTCAGAGTTGAGAATCAATGGCATGCTACATGCAGAATATAGCAAAGTGCCAGACATGGGCTAAGTATTCAGTGAATGTCAGTCACCGTCCTTGTCTTTTTGTTAACCGTTTTCCAAACATCATAGAAAGGACTGTTCCAGCTCCTATTGAATCACGTCTTCCACAGAAGGGACTCTATCTACAACCACAAATGCACGACCATATAAAAAGTACTTTTTGTGCATGTTTGATGCTCTTTAACTGCATCTTCTAAACAGCTTCTCCACATCTACCCTGGCCTTCTAATCCAGAGGTACTTCACAGGGTTCCATTTGGCTCTGACCCTAAAACAACTTACTTTTGCTTCTGACAGTCCAGAACAAAAAACATTTCTATGGAATAGAATGGAGAGGCTGGCGGCAAAATGGAGAATCTAGCACAAGGCTTAGCATGCGGCAGTTATCCGTCAGTCACACTACAGAGCACGTCATGCATAATAAACAGCTGCATTTTAGCTCGATGGGGCATGCAGAAAATATGAAATGATAGGATGCAGTTACACACCAGTCCCAGGAGAATGTGCCGGTGTGGGCCAAATCGTGGGTACCATTGATGGGAATGCCAGAAATCAATTCTGCCCAGCACACATTTCTTTATCAGGAAACCTCTGGGAGATGACAAAGCCCAGAAGCCACCCAACCCTGCAGGGAAGACAACCAGTGTCCAGACTGAACTCTTGTGTCAGTTGGTAACAAATCTGCTTTCCTCTGCATGAGGATGCTACTAAATACATGTGTAACATGAATAAAGATAAACTATTTAGAAAGCTTATTTTTCATGCTCAATTAGCAAGGATATTTGAGGATTCGTTTCATGGCTTTAATCTAGACATATTCCTCCCCCATCTTTTTCTGAAATAGGCTAAATGTCTGTTTGCGACATTATCCATCTTGGGAGCATTTGTTACGGCGTGGAAATGGGAACTGGTTAGCCAGCAAGCCAGAAATGGCAGGTGATGTAAACCCCATAAGGCAGAAGTGAATGTGGAAGAAAATCAGAGAGTTCAAAGTCCTCACCTTCTGACCACCACTGCATTTCCTGAAAGATGATCAAAATTGCATCATCTGTGGTAGTTTGAGAATAGTAATCCCCACATTCCAGCCGATAGAACACAAATTGTTAAGTACATGCAAATTTCTAGTGCCTCTCCTAATATTCTTTCAACCTCTCTTTTCAGAATATAATACATCTGTGATTTCATTTTGTCCTATTCCATAATGACTTTCTGACCCACGGGATACCATGGAATAACATACTGCTGAAATCATCAAATTACAGAGTATGTGCCTCAGACTATGTCTCGTCAAATTAAAATTGAGCATTTCATAGGAAAACAAAAAACAAAAAACCTTCCCCAATGACCAAGGTATTTCCCATCTTACAATTCTTTATGTTTGCTATTTCAGGTCAATTCTTGTTTCCCTGCACAATCCAAGTAATTGCCACAGTTTCACAAATTTCCATGTTACTCTGCTGACATTCATACAAATTAGGCATGACCTTTTACAATATTCCACCACACAACCAGGTAAGGCTGGCTCTACATACTGTGACCTTATTTTCTGAACCAAAACTGGGACAAATGGGATGCCAGCGAAGCAGAGTGTTTTCCATCCAGTCCGTACCCTTGCATCAGGCTCTCTTCTATCAAACAAGTCCTCAAAACCACCACTGCATTATATTCATAAAATTGAAATCTTATCAAGTTGATCCTATGCTTTAAACCTTTTGACATCTTCCTCTTTCCCTATCAGATAAAATCTAAACTTGTTGATAGGGCAAGCAAAGCTCCAAATAGCCTGGTGCAAGCCATCTCTTTCCCCATGCCATCCCATAAACCCTCCTGTCCAGTCATTCTGCACTTCTCAGCAAGTCTTAACACAGCCTTTCCTAGATTCCCTATCTTTGTACCTGTTATTCTTTCTGTGGAAATACTGTTCCCCACCACACACGTGCACCCCCCCACACACACACACACACTCCTAATTACCCTTCAGGACAAACTCAAATGTCCCCTCTGAATACTTTCCCCAGACTCTCCCTTGTAGTCAGTTATTTCTAAACAACATATCTGTGCCTCTATCAAAGCATTTACCACATTTTATGCCACTTTATCTATTTAGGTATTCTTCTAAGCTAAAGCTCACCATAATTTTAAATAAAGTACATTGAGGGGTAACTCCAAATTACAACTGTAATTTGCTGGAGTCTGATTGCTGAAGTCTGTTTTTATCTACTACTAGATGTATTCTATCATGGTCAAGACTACCACTTGGGGGAGATGTTGTAAAGACGGTACCAGCATTGAATGGGTAAGGGGACAGTGGCCTTTAACAACTCTTTCATACTTTAATAACTTCCAAGCCTAAGATGATGAGTGTACAGGAGAAGAAATAATCAGTGTCAAAACAGTCCAGTCATGTAATCAATAACCAGCACTTGTAGAACCGGAGTTTCCATCAAGTCTCACTGTATAGAAAGGCAATGTACTTACAGCTCATTCATTAGGTTGAAACTCCACATTAGATATAGCTTAGGTTTAATAGGTGTGACCGATCTATCTCTCGAAAGCTAATAACAAAGACTATCATTCCCATTTTTGTTGGTAATTAAAGGAATTTAAGAGGTGAGTGTATTGGGGAAGTGTAAGCTGTTAGAGAGGGTTAATTTGGATAGTGCTAATTCCAAAGAGGGCACAATGATAACAAAAAGGCTTTCTTTCCCTTACACAGAAGTTTTCTTTGTACACAAATATTAACTCTAGGCAAAATGCTTTGGCTTAAATATTTAAACTCCTGCTGACAATCAGAGTCAATGGCGGACTGATGTCGTGCCAAAGGACATGCAGCGTGAGCCTTGAACTCCGAGTTTCCAGGGCTAATTAAACAGAACAATTACACCCTGCCACATCCAGTTCTGGAGTCTGTATGTCAACTACAGAATATGATAACAATTATGTACTACATCACATCTTCAAGCCTGATCTGAGACAAAGAATAAAATACTTTTAAAAGAATTCCTGAAGAACAGAAGAGGATTCAGCCTAACTTAACTCTTAACAGACATCTTTAAAAAAGAGAAAAAAAGGGTTACAGTGCCTTCAAAAGGAAATCTTTCTTATTTCTCAATTTTATGAGTTATTTTTTTTTTCCTCTCCTCCTGGCTGTAAAACAATAAAAACATCAGCTTCTTGTATTCAGTTTCTAATATAACCCAATCCAAGGCCAACATTTTTTCCCAGAGCCCAAGACCCTGCACCAGCCTTGGGAGCCCCACATGTGCTCCCTCCAAGGTCTGTGGGTGCTGAAACTTAGGAAAGGTGCCATCAGTTGAAATAAGCTGTTCCCAGCCTTTTCCAGGGTCTGAGGCCAGTTCTGTCCTGCGTGCCCTCCTCACACATCGGGGACACTGATTCTTTTTGGTTCTAAGCCCCCTTTCCTGTAGGCTGCAGTGATGTGGACCAGAATCTTGCCCCACCTCTCCCTCCTGGGGAGCCTCGATACCATCAGTTTTTCCTGCAGGGCCATTAACACAGTTTTTCCAGAAGCAAACATCTAAACCAAACCTAGGTCATCAAAAAAGTATAGCCAAGAGGCAATCAGAAAATAAGCTTCAAGGAGAAGAGAAGTATCAGAGAACATTGATCACAGAATCTGATGAAAAATTTTCACCATCTCCAGACGGTCAAAATTATCAAAATAACAGCCCCATGACAAAGTTGCTCTTTCTTTTATCAGTACATTTGAAGAAAATAACAGACCTTGGTCCTAAAGTGTTCATTCAACTATGGAATTCAGTTCACCAGAAGCCCCACAATTTATACTTTCTAACTGCCTCTTTCTAGAATCATTGAAAGTCATTTATTTTTAGTGCTGATATGTGAACCAAATAAAAGTGGTTCTGCGATAAATATTACTCAGGCCAATTTACTTTAATGTCAAGTATGTTAATAATAATTGCCTTTCAAAAGTACAAACATGGAGAGCTCAGGAAGCAAGTTTAAGCTATCTTTTATCAAATAAATGACCTTGTCCTTTGGCCCATTTTTCTGCTGGAAAAATGGAAACCCAAGTTGTATATCCAGAGAAAGCAACACAAGCCACAGTGGCATTTGTAGCTCCCACCTAGCCTGTTTCACTTCCTTCTCGCAATTATGGTTCTGCTTGCCTTTATCCTAGTGATAAAAGCCAAAATAAAACCTCAAAATTAAATATTAAAACTCAACATTATTTATAACTGCCCAATTTCTTACAACACAGCTACATTTGATTTGATGCGGTTCTGCGTGACTAGGAAAATTAAGCATAAAGCATGATATTCTATCTACTTCTCTAGTATCTGGGGTGCTTTCCAGCAATTCAACATGTGTGCACTTCCTCTTTGGTGGGAAAAAAAATATGAAGATAGATGGCATCACCTGAAAAGCAAAAGAAGTGAGGGCCTTTAAGCCTGTGGAGGCAGTTTAATCACCTGCAAGCAGTTTATCATTCAACATAATAACACAGGGCCTTAAAAAGCCTGCTCTGACACTCTCATTTGTCCTGTGATAGAGTGCTCACTGCATGGGAATTTAATATCCCCAATGCAATCAAACTTTGCAGTGCACAAAATGTGCCCATCATCTATAAGCTGGAAGTCACAGTACAACCACTTCAGTGACCAGGAAAACCTGTTTCCTACAGGGAGGTCTTAACCATATAAGACCCATTTCTGGATGCCCAGGCCCCACCTCTCAGAATGCATGATGCCAGGACTTGGGCATTTTTTTCCCCAAAGCTACACAGGTGATTCTGTCACAGAGCTTCATCGAGAATCACAGGGCTGCAGTGTTGACCTTCCAGCATCCATTGCTGGTGCATGGTTTTGAAATTCTGTCCAAGGGTTGGTGAGCACTGCCTTCAAGAAAACTAAGGCAGCCTCATTGGAGGAGGTTTTCCCTGTAGGTGGGCAGCCCCCCCCCCCCGGAAGTTCTCTGATGGGAGTATAAATCGCCCTTTCATAAAAACAAGCAAATCTGCTGGCTGTTCTGCTCCTGATTAGCCTGGGACAAAATTTCTTGTTCCAGGCAAAGTAGATGTTATTATCCTCATTGTATAGTTCAAGAAATGGAAAATCTAAGTGCTAGAATGACTTGCCCAGTTTCATACTACTGGCTTGAAAAGTGGCTGGCTCAAAGCAAGGATTAAGACATTCTGTTTCTAAGCATTTAAAAACAAAGTTTTTAAAATGCATTTCCTATTGTGTTATCTTCACAGATGAATAAAATTTCAGAGTTAGGAAAACAGGATGTCCTCTTTAAAAAAATAAAAAGCAGTTTATTTTAGAGCAGTGGTTCTCTCGAAGTGTTGTCCCTGAATGAACAACGTGAGAATCACTTGGGAATTTGTTAGAAATGCAAATTCTCAGTCCTCACCCTTAGACCCTGAGAATCAGACCCTCTGGGAGTAGAGTCAGCCCTCCAGGCAACTCTGAATGTTGAAGAACCATTCTTTTAGACAAACACCAAACCATAAGTCCTTTCCCTAGAATCTTGTTAAGCTACAACCCCATAAAAATATCTAAAAAAAAAAAAAAAAAAAACCTCAAAGGTAAAGCCAGAAAAGTAGTAGTTTTAGAGAAACCAGTTCGATTGCCAGAGGTGGGTTCTTTTTGACTAGAAAATAAATATTGGACAATTATGGGAAATCATCCACAAATCGTATTTCTTTTTTTCTCTTGAAGAGAAAAGGCATTTAAGTAAAAGAGCAGGCAAGCAGAAACAGTTTAAAGAAAATATGTTGAATAAAAAAAAAAGATAATTTTCTGGCAAGTAAAGCTTTAGGGCTTAGTTTGGTCATCAAAATAGCAGAATACAGGGGGGAAAAAAAGACCCTATGGAGATAGATGGTCAGGTTTACCAAACCTGTTTCCCTTTCCACTTTGGTACACAGCCAGACTACATTCCCTAGCCTCCTGGGCAATAAAATCTGGCCCCAGGACTGACTTCTGACCACAAAATGTGAGTGGAAAGGGTGGACACTACTTCTAAACTACTTCTAGCCCAGCCCATGCAAAAAACCTCCTTCATAAGGCCCTCTTTTTCTCTCCTCTCCCACTGACTGGCTGGAAACCAAGAATTCAGCAGAGGCCCCCAGAACTTGGAGGAGTAGTGGAGCCACTAGATAGAGAGGTTTTGAGCTCTTTAATCACCTTAGAGAAGGCCACCCCCCTCCCCTACCTGCACAGAAATACTATATGAATGAGACTTAAATTCCACCGGGCTAAGCCAATGAAACTTGGGTGTTGTTACGGACAGCACCTACCAAGTTTAATTGAAGGCTTTACTACAATAATTAAATAAATGCATATTAGCCAAAGCAGCAACCTTTAATACCATGTTCTGAAACCTACACATTAAAATGGTTATAGACCAGGAGCTCTGGAATTCCTAAAGATCAAAGTCAAATAGGGCTCCAGCCACGCACATCTGCAGCTTGTTTTCTCTGCAAGCCATCCGCAACGACACAGGATCCCACTGCTCCTGTTTCCCAGATTGTCCCTTCTGGAATTTGTCATCATGTCCACACAATGCTTAGAAGGTGGAAAGGTGACCCATATAGGGCTAACAGTTTTTTGTTTTTGTTTTTGTTTTTTGAGAGAAAGAGAAAGAGCAGACAAGGGAGGGGCAGAGTGAGAGGAAGAGAAAATCTTAGGCAGACTCCATGCCCATTGTGAAGCTTAACACAGGGCTCCATCTCACGACCGGAGATCATGATGCGACCTGAAATCAAGATTCGGACGCGTAACCATCTGAGCCACCCAGGAGCCCGATGGGCTAAAATTTTAAGTCTAACACAAAAATTGACTATAAACATCATGACGGATATGTTTTCAGAAATATTCTTTTCTCTCCTCAATCTCACCTTTTATTGTGACTTTTCTCCATTTTCCCTTAATGCCCTATACCTATCTTCCTTGAAGATTTCACACCTCTTGCTCAATATTCATTCACTGATTAAAAGGTTATTTATTAAAAGTCTACCATGGGCAAAGCTATTAGTTACTCTGAGGACAGCAGTGAACATAAGAAGTTTACAGGATAGTGGAGGAAATAGACAAGTCATTTTTTTTCATTCTCTTCACTGCTTCAGACATGGATGAATCTTTCTGGTTTATTCCTATTCTCTGCCACTTCCTTCACTCTACTTTGCACAATCACCCTTCTCCATCCAATAATTAAATGGTAAATGATGGAACTTTTTCAAGTCTCTGTCTTAGCTTTTCTCTCTTCCCAATTTCTACATTCAGGCTTTTATATCCACACCGATGTCTTCAGTTTTCACCTATTCATGCATGACTCACAAATGTGTATGTCTCAGACACAGATCTTTCTTTGATATTCCAGATTCATATAACCAATTATTGACTAACTGTTCCTCCTTGGGTATCTCCAAGTCCCTTCAAGCACAACATACCACAAAATTGAACTCATTGTTTCCAGCCCCATAGCCTACCTTCATAGTTGTCTTGCAGTGTGACCATTATCAAGGAATGACAAAAGCTTCCACTCTGGCAAGCAAAGCAGAAATCTCAGGATCCTCCTTGACACTTCCCTCTCCCTCACCCTGATATCTACTCCAAAACCACATCTTGCTGATTTGATTTCTGAAAGTCACATCCAAACTACCCACATCTCTTTTTGAATGTAGCAGTACTTTTCCCATTTAAACCACCACTAGTCCATTCTCTACAATACAGAGTGATCTCTTTCAAATTACAAATCTGATCACATCATTCCACTACTGTTTAAAAGTCATCAGAGGCTCCCCGTCAATGCTAGGCCAATGATCCAAATGTCGACATTGTCCACAGGATCCTGCCTTGGCCTGGATCCCACCTGCCTGCTCAGCCTCATCTCAAAGCCATGCCTTCACTTTCCCTCCGCAAGTCAACCACACTGGCTTTTTTCTTGAATGGGTGTGTTCCCTCTAGCCTTGGAATTTGAAACATACAACTTTTTTGGTCTTAATCTCCCTACCCATCCCATCCCTGTTTCATATCTTCTTTTACATTTTATCTCACCCTGTCGCCCTTTCTCAAGGATTCTAGCATGACCTCCATTTTGTGGTTAATTGCCCCGTTCCTAAGTCCCCCTAGAACCCTTCCACCTCCACATTTATCATAGTTGAAAATTTGCATGTAATTCTAAGTTTCTTTCATTACTGTCTATTGGTCTCGCTGAACTACAACCAGCCCCATGAAATCAGGAACCTCGTCTACTTTTGTTCCAATGTCATATCCTAGGTTGCTCTCTCATTGAACAGTCACGTGTCAGGAAAGATTCTAGGTACTGAGGACACAGTAATAACAAGATAGAGAAGTTTCCATCTCTTGTGGTATTTCCATTATAAGAAGAGGAGACAGATAATGGCAAACACTTGTTTTAAAATAAGAAAAACAACAGGTGATAAGTGCTATGCAGAGAATTAAAATAGGATGATCTTATAAGATGTGACTAGATGTTCACCTCAGATTGAAAGAAGACCATTTTGGAGTGGTGAATTCAAAGATTTCAGTTAAGAATTGAATGACAAGATGAATCCAGTCATGTGAAGATCAAAGAGAACATTCTAGGCAGAGGGAACAACTGTAAAGGCCCTAAGATGGGAGCCAATACCTGGCACAATGCAGGCCCATTATAAGTGTTCAATAAATATTAATTGGCTCTTGTTACAGTAAAGAGGCAGATCAGCAGGGACCACTGAGAGGCCATCACCCAGGCTTCTCTCTTCAGGCTGCAGGAGGTGCAGGGGACAGAGGAGAAAGGGGCAGGTGACACGAATTGTTTCTGTTGTAGTTGCTATTGACTGATAGATCCTCACGCAGCTTTCTAAGGAAGCGAGGTGTGACACATTGATTTTTGTAATTTCTATTGTGAGACAGGGATCACCGGTCTTATTGACAAGAGTGATTCAGTCACTTGCACACAGTAAGACTCTGGGCAAGCTGCTGGGAAAACCTGCATCTGCTATAACTATTACTGTTTTGCTCAAATTATAGCTGACTCCAGGACATTGCTTTGAACTAGTCATAGTTTAGTTAAAATAATTTTTTTTATTTAAGTTTCTCCTTTCAAAGTTAAGCTAAGTGTGTAAACAAATTCATAATGTCTAGAGAATACTTTGAACATAAAATATAATTTTCAAGTCTAGAATCATCTCATATCTTCTTCCCAGCCCTTGGCTACTCTCCCAAATTGCAGTTGTCCTCGGTTATTTTTCTCCTCCTCTAACTCTGGAGTAACAATAAAACTTTACACATTGACAGATGAATAAGACATGCTCTTCCCCAGGCAGAAAATAGGATCAAAGCCAAGTATGTTACTCAAGTCATCAGCCTTTTTGAAAAGCAAATGTTTCTTCATAGGATGAACTAAAATATTTAAGGTTTAAAAAGTATGGTATGGAAATTCCTTTAAAGTTGTTCAATTATATAAATAAAATTGTGCTGTTGAATAAGAGTTTTAAGAAGACAATCAGTTTTCATATTTTTTTTAAAAATTACTCTGTGTGTGTGTGTGTTATAAAAAAGAGGAAGGACTTCGGAAACTTTCTAAATAAAATTATTTAAATAAAATACCTTGTGTGCCTTTCCTTTCATAAAGTAACTCTTATGACAGAACTTGAATATGCTTCAGTTACTCCAGATCATTATCATTAACGAACTAATAATCAACCTTATGTTAACCACATCAGTTTATTAAATGGCACTTCCTTTGGGAAAGTTACTTATTCTCCCTGAGCCTCAGCATCCTGATCTGCAAGATTGAAATAATATTACCTTCTTTACATTTAGGTAATGCTAACAGCATCTAATACATCACCTACATGTGGAAAGTATAAGATACAAACAAAATTAAAAATTAAATAAAAATAAAAATTTTTATTAGCATGATGTCTAGACGAAATACATAACCAGCAGTATACTGGAATTACCAGGCAATTGTCTTTGGGGAATGCAACCTAACAAGTTGTTCTTCGTTGCAGCTGATCATCAGTATCACCAGGGAAGTATTTTTTAAGGTACAAATTCCCAAAGGAATCTGGGAGTCAGGTTTGGAAACTGAGCTGGAGAACAAATTGTAGCAACTAATACTCTAGAACATTTTTCACACATTACCTCTTGTAAAGCTCATGACAACTCTTACTATATTGAAAGGAGAAAGGAATTTGGAGTTAAAACAACTGGACGTAGAGTTCCCACCTTGTCACTTTTTAGCTACACACAGTACTTAACTTCTGTAATTCTCACCTTCTTTACCTATAAAATGGAAACAAAATGTAGTTATATCTGCCCTATGTGCCTCTTAGGCTTTTGTAAATGCCAAAGCACCTCCAAGTATAAGGTATAATTATTAAAACTGATAAATTGTGTGCTTTTTTGGAGGAGTTATTTGTCCCGAGTGTCTTTATTAAACAGTAAAGCTAAATAAAAATACGGGCATCAGAAGGAAGATGGATGAATGTGTGTGCATGTGTGCGTGTGTGTTTATGACAATATTAGAGGTAAGTTGGACCAAACAAGACTTTAGATAGCATCACCTTTAATAGCACCCACACATTTTTTTTTCTCTCTCAAGATTTCTAATTGTATGAATTCAGACTGAGTGTTAAAGAAAATATCTCAGTTTTAAATCTGAACTCTGGAGGAAAATTCATCTTCTAGAATAAAAGACAATATCTACATACGAAATTCTTTGGAAACACTACTGTCATTCTTTAACTTTTTATGTTGTATTGTGAACTAAGAGCACTTATAATAAGAAATCATTATGGGATTCTCACTCTCCTCTATAAAATAACTTTAATTTTTGGTTGGTTTTATTTTAATAGTTTCCATTCTTCTAAATCACCACCTAAATTAGATTTTGTAGTAAATGGGAGCACTTACAAAAGAAAAGAATAAAATTAAAAAGTCATATGGTTCTTAATGCATATGCTACAGAAACTAATTTTTTCCTATGGATACAGAATCAACCTTCACTTATGAGCCTAGATTATGGGTTATAAGACAATTGCAATGGTTACGTGAAATGAGCATATAACTATAATGCCAGTTTTAAGAAGGATGTGTATTACTCTTTACCTAGAGAATAGACAGTGAATACTTAAGGCCCAAAAGTAAAACGCCCTCCTTTACTTTTTTTAACCCCGGACATTAAAAATTAGAGAACAGGTGGAAAGAGCAAGGACACGAAAAGGACATACTCTCTGAGACTAACAGTAATCCACACAAAATGAATAGGATCCATTGGCACCTAGAAAACATCCCAGAAGCAATTAGGAGACAGTCCATTGAAAAGGTAGTCACCGTAAAATTGGATGTTGACATTGTAAGATGTTTGGAAGGTACCGCAGTGAGGTAGAAAACTGAAATAGGAGTTGGGTTTTGGGCCAATGCAAGGACTGTAGAAAGGAGAATCAGAAGAGAATACTTAAAAAAAAATTAATGCTTATTTATTTTTGAGAGAGAGAGGCAGAGCACAAGCAGGAGAGGGGCAGAGAGAGAGGGAGGGAGAGACAGAATCCAAAGCAGGCGCCAGCCTCTGTGCTGTCAGCAGACAGCCTGACGGGGAGCTTGAATTCACAGACCGTGAGATCATGACCTGAGCCGAAGTCAGATGCTTAACCACTGAGCTACCCAGGCTCCCCAGAAGATAATATTTTAGACATGTGTTTCAGCCATGTCCAATGGAAGAGATGATCTAAGTTTTTTGTTAGTCCAAATTATGGAACAAAAAAAAAATTCTAGAGAAAAGAAAGGGACTTGATTAAGCCAATATATGTCTATCCAAGTCATTTCTAAAGAATAATCATTTCTTTTGCTCTAAGTCTGAATTCCTCAAGCTCTATTTTCTTATACAATTGGTTCTTAAATGAATCAACCACAGAGAAACCTCAACTATAATGGGCCAAAAATATTTCCTGTTGTAAATCAATATTAACTTTCTGAATTACAAAAAGGTCTTTTGAGAATTTGGTTGGCATCAATAAATCTCCTAGAGATTGATGAAACAGAGGATGAAGAGTACCATAGAAGTAACTATGACAAAATGCGGTTATCAGGACGCGCCACCTATCTACCTCAAACGCACACACACACAAATACATGAAAAGAAAGCCCTCAAATCTGGGAAGCTTTGAATCTCAGGAAATACATCCTCAAAATTAGGATTTCCAGGTTTGTTTTAGCAAATTAAAATACAAGATGCCCTGTTAAATTTGAATATCAGATAAGCAACAGAAAATGGTTAGTATAAATAGGCTCCACACAATATTTGGGACGTACATATATTAGAAAACTATTGGTTGCTTATCTGAAATTCAAGTTTGGCTGGGCCTCCTGCATTTTATCTGGCAACCCTACATAGAGGTCTATGTCTTCAAGTTTCAAAAATACACTAAAAATTAAATTCTATCACTTCAGACACTCAACTGGCACCACAATCATAAACCAATCACTAATTTCATTACTGAAATCATATGATGGCCCTCTGATAGGAGGTAAGCATCCAGATGATCCTGAATATAAATATTTGATCATTATAATTATCATTAGATGCAAACACAAAATTTTAAAATTCTCATTCTGAAAGCCAGAGAGTAAGTCCTTACATCTCCCTAAGGGAATCCTTGTACCCCAGCATATTAGGATTCTCCAGAGAAACAGAATCAACAGAGGAGAGATATTTAATTTAATGAATAAATTCACATGGTTGTGGAGGGTTGGCAAGCCCAAAATCTGTAGAGTAGACCAGCAGGCTAGAGATCCAGGGGAGAAATGCAGTTCAAATCCAAAGGCTGTCTGTTAGCAGATTTCCCTCTTCTGGGGAGGTCAATGTTTTTCTATCAAGGCCTTAAGCTGATTGAGTGAAGCCTGTCCACATTATGGAAAGTAATCTGCTATACTCAAAGTCTAATGACTTAAATGTTAACTTTACGCAAAAGAATGCCTTCACTGAAACATTAGAAAAATGTTTCACCGAATATCTCAGTATTTTTACCTAGCCAAGTTGATACATAAAATTAATCATCACATTCAGTTTGTCCTACATCACACTATAATACACTACCTACTATATTTCCCACCAGAATCATAGTGACCTTAATCATCTGGCTGCTCGCCTGATGCCCCAGCCTGTACACTTATTTTCAGTCTTCAGTGTATCTAAGTATTACCTGAAAAGTTTGTTAAAAATGAGATACCTGATCCCTCCATGAACCCTACGTCCAAGATTCTGATATCTTAAGTTTGGAGTGGGATCCAGAAATCAAAAATTTTAATAAGCACCCAAGAGATTATGATGCAGGAAGTTTGGGGACCACTCTTTGAAAATATTACCATATTGAGGGCAATTCTTCACAACACATGGTGTCGCATTTTGGTTCGAATAAGGTATGTGGTAGAGACCTACAAATCACAATTGAGTCAATAAAATTCCATGTTATTTACATCTGTTTCTGTGGAATCTATAGGTGTCTATTCAATTGGACACCCCAGTGCAATAAAATTCAACGAGAACATCAGTAGGGAGCCCCGTGACTTCATCCTCTGTACTAACCCCAATCCTGTTCTAACTTAGACTAAAGGGTGCCAGTCTGAACTAAAAGTATCCACTAGGTCTTCCCCAAGAGAGAGAGACCCAAATTACTCTTGGAGGTCTACACAGAGATCCTGAGTAGTAGGAATCATGGACTAAAATAACAAATCAGGTAAGGCATATAATCGTTTTAAAAAAACAATATCAAGTAACAGAATTCAGGTGTATTTCTATATGGTCACTCTATTCTTTGACAATATTTTATCTGCCTGATATTTGTAATATTAATGCATTGAATTTCAAGCACAAGATGTAAATTCCCCAGTGTTAAAATTTTATAGCAAATGAAATTTTATGACAGAATTAGCAAGCATAACCAACTACTGAATTTTAGAAGGTAAATATTAAATGTAATACACTGGATTGAAAGTCACCCTTTCATTAGAAGCAGTGTCAAGGGTAAATGCATGTATCAGCTAATACATGATGATGATCACAAAGAAGGTGATTCTGAAATCCTAAACTATTATCCTATAATTTCAGTAAAGTTGTAACCCACTGTACATTCCACACCCTCACCACAAAAGTCATCTGTCTGAAGTCTTGTATTACCTACTGCTATATTTATACTTTCCTTCAGCTGAATCAGAGTCATTCTGAGAAGGCCAAGACAAAAAAAAACAAGATTAAGTAAGTGTGTTCTTTTTTTTTTTTTTAATTTTTTTTTTCAACGTTTATTTATTTTTGGGACAGCGAGAGACAGAGCATGAACGGGGGAGGGGCAGAGAGAGAGGGAGACACAGAATCGGAAACAGGCTCCAGGCTCCGAGCCATCAGCCCAGAGCCCGACGCGGGGCTCGAACTCACGGACCGCGAGATCGTGACCTGGCTGAAGTCGGACGCTTAACCGACTGCGCCACCCAGGCGCCCCAGTAAGTGTGTTCTTAATTCAGGGACAAATTTCCTGTCATAATTTAAAACAACTTATTCATCCTCGTGTCCTAGCAACATTTTTCAACATTTTTCTATGGTATAGTTGATTAAAATAAGCAATACTCTTGATTTCATGACATTGTAATCAATAGTTCCCATTAAATATATTTTATTCCATTTCTCTATTTAGTGAAAATTTTTTGTATTACCAATACTGAAGACAGAATTAATACCTATCTTTAAGCTACAGATATTATTATATCAAGGCTTTAGCTAATACAGTAAAAATTCAAGGGACGTTATTTGACAAATAACACACTTATGATGATGATGATGATAGATTACATAATAGATGATAGACAGACAGATAGATGGACAAACAGGAAGGCAATAGCAGTAGTAAGGGGATACCCATTTATCCTTGATCAGTTTCCTACTTTACATTTTAAAAAGTTATCGATCACACTACATTTTTTTTTAGAGAGAGTGCACAAGCCAGAAAGAGGGCCAGAGGAGGAGAGAGAGAGTGAGAGAGAGAGAGACTTTTAAGCAGGCTCCATGCTGAGCACAGAGCAGGAGCCTGACATGGGGCTCAATTCCATGTCCCTGGGATCGTGACCTGAGCTAAAATCAAGAGTTGGATGCTCAGCTGACTGAGCTACCTAGGCATCCCCATGAATATTTATATAGTGCTAATTTATATATGTATAGAATATATTTTATATATTAATCATATCTGTATATAATTTATATAATAATTATTGTTATAAAACACTATACCAATTTAGGGGATTTGGCACTATATAAAATACATGTGCCTGTATCAGTGTAACTTACAGCCTCAGGTACAACCAAATAAAGATTTTGTTGAGAGACAATTCCCCATATGTCTTTCATGTTTCTGTGAGTTTCTGCAAAGTCACTAATGGATTAAGTCCTTTGCTTCTAAGGATCTTTGTATAGCAAACAGCTTTGGAAAAACAGAGATAGTGTCTTTCTCTGGAGCAAAGGACAGATATACTTACAGTCTATTATAAGAGATTGAGGATCCCTAACCTCAGGGTTCTTCTTTTAAAATGCAACTTAGCAGGGGTGCCTGGGTGGCTCAGTCAGTTAAGTGTCCGACGCTTGATTTCAGCTCAGGTCATGATCTAAGGGTTGTGAGATCGAGCACTCCAGCAAACTCTATGCTGAGCATTGGAGCCCGCTTCAGATTCTCTCTCTCCCTCTCCCTCTGCCCCTCCCCACCTCATGAGCACACACACAAGCGCGCTCTCTCCCTCTCTCTCTCTCTCTCTCTCTCTCTCTCTCTCTCTCTTTCAAAGAAAAAATGAAACTTAGCAGCCACTGTGGACAACAGTATGGAGTTTCCTCAAAAAGTTAAAAATAAAGCTACCCTATGATCCAATAATTGCACTACTGGATATCTACCCCCAAAATAAAAAAAAAAATACTAATTCAAAAGGTTACATGCACCCCTGTGCTTATAGCAGCATTATTTACAATAGCCAAATTATGGCAGTAGCCCAAATGTCTATCCATAGATGAAGTGATATATATATATATATATATATATATATATATATACACACACACACATACACATACACCCAATGGAAATTATTCAGCCATAAAAAAGAATGAAATTTTGCCATTTGAAATAACATGGGTGGAGTTTGAGAGTATAATGCTAAGCAAAATAAGTCAGTCAGAGAAAGACAAATACCATATGATCTTGCTCATATGTAGAATTTAAGAAAGAAAATAAATGAACAAAAGGAAAAAAAAGAAGAGACAGAGGCAAACCGAGAAACAGATTCTAAATTATAGATAACAACTGATGTTTACCAGAGGAGAGGGTGTTGGGGATGGGTTAAACAAGTGATGGGGATTAAGGAGGGTACTTGTGATGAGCACTGGGTGATGTATGGAGTGTTGAATCACTAAATTGTACACCTGAAACTAATATAACATGTATGTTAACTGTACCCACTGGTATTACAATAAAAATAAATAAATAAAATGCATCCTAGTGCACAGATAGGCATCCATCCAGGCCCATCCACATCACTTCTGCGAGACTTGGGGGCAAGAAGAACTGATACATGTAGGCCAGCATTCATGCTGCTGCTGCTTTCTGGGTAATGGGTTCCTTCATCCCTGAGCCAGGATTTGTCCCTCAGCCAGGGTACTCATATGTTCAGCAAGCATCCATGATACTTGTTCGTTTGCAAGTAGGTTAAAATCTCAGACCCTTCACAGTTCTGGATACATAAGATTGCCATTGTCAACAGAATTCTCCCAAGAAAGCTCATTATTGTCTTAGTTCTAAGGTGCCCTTATTTATGAGATGCCTCATTGATTTAATAACAGCATTCAACAGTGGGGTGAAAACTAAGGTACTTAAGGCACACATTTAATATACAACATATTCCAATTTCAAAATAATTATCAGTGTGTAAAAATATCAAAATTAAGCAAAAAATTATTAACTTTGAAGAATTGAAGATCAACCTGGAAATCTCAAAAAAATTTTTTTGACATTCTCATTCACTTATTTGACAAATATAAATTGATTATCTCTTACATGCCAGGAATGGCTCTAGGGGATGGATAAGATAAGAACTCCAACTCCCATGAAACTTTCATTCTAGAGGGGAAATTAGTTGGTAAAGATGAAAGTAAAATATATAACGTATAATATATTATGATTAGTGTCAAGAGAAAGAAAGTAAAGAAGGGAATGGGAAATGTTGGGAAGGGACATTGAATCATTTCAAAGAGGGACTAAGCAAGTCTTCAGTGAGATTATTATTGAGTAAAGATGTGAAAAAAGTGTGGGACCCAGCTCTGCAGATATCTGAAGGACTAGCATTCTGGTCAGAGGAAATTTCAAATGATACTCAGACAGGCTCAGTTAGGAGGCCAGTGTGACTGAATTAGTGTGATCTAGAGAGTAAGAGCACATGAAGTCAGAGAGCTATTGGTGGAGGGTTTCCAGACAGAGGAGATAAGGGAAACATTGTGTAGGGCCTTGAGTTCATCATACGGATTTGGCTTTTTTTACAAGACTGAGATGAGAAGCCAATGGATGGCTTTGAAAAGAGAAAAAATATAACGTATCTGTATTAGGCTTCTCCAGAGAAACAGAATATCTATTTGTATTTATTTTTATTTATAGGTACATTATAAATTTTTATATTATGTATTTATATTTGTATTATTCATATCATATCATATCATAAGAGAGTTATTTTAAGGAATTGGCTCAAGTGGTTATGGGGGGTTGGCAAGTGCAAGTCTGACAGGGGAGGCCAGCAGGCTGGAGACTCAGAAAAGAGTTGCAGTTCAAATCCAAAGGCAGTGTGCAGTAGAACCAGGAAAAGCCTGTGTTGTAGATGAAGTCAAAGGACAGTCTGCTGGGGGCACTTGGGTGGCTCAGTCAGTTAAGTGTCCGACTCTGACTCAGGTCATGATTTCATGGTTCATGGGTTCAAGCCTCACGTCAAGCTCTGTGCTGACAGCTCAAAGCCTGGAACCTGCTTCGAATTCTGTCTCCTTCTCTCTCTCTGCCCCTCCCCTGCTTGCACTCTGTCTCTCTCTCTCTCTCAAAAATAAACAAACATTAAAAAAAAATTTAATTAAAAAAAATAAGACAGTCTGCTGGAGAATTTCCTCTTGCTCAGGGGAAGTCAACCCTTTGTTCTATGCAGGCCTTCAACTGATTGAATGAAGCCCACCACATTATGGAGAGACATTTATTTGCTTTTCTCAAAGTCCACCAATTTAAATATAAATCTCATCCAAAAACATCCCCACAGAAACACCCAGATATGTTTGACCATGTATATGGGCACCGTGGCCCAGACACATTAACACATAAAATTAACCATCGCAGCATCTGAAAAGATGAAAGAGGTAGAGGAAAGAACAGAGTTGTTTTGTCAGGTGAAGACAGCAGACTGGCTCCTATGAGTGGCAGTTATAATTAGGTAGATCTGTTTCATATAAAGATGTTACTTCATAAATTCAAGTAAAGCCTGTGTAATATTTGAAAAAAAAATTATTACTGCCTTGATAGGCTGAACCAAGTGAACCAGTTTATTTCTATCAATTCCATGATTCTGTGATTTGTTCATGTGATGTAGCAACAGAGTTAATCATAAGGTTTCAAAATTTCTGACTCTCAAACGGAAACATTAGTTCATGTTTCGCCAAATGAACCACATCTTCAGGGAAAATCCTGATATTTGGTTCTTAACTATAGTGATAATGCATCAAGTGTCTTAGCTCCGGCTGCCATAACAAAATACCATAGGCTGGGTGGTTCAGACAACAGAAATTTATTCTCTCACCAGTTCTGGAGACTAGAAATCCCATATCGAGATGCTGGCCAGTGCAGTTCCTGGTGAGAGCTCTCTTCCTGGCTTATAGATATCTACCTTCTCCCCTGTCTTTACATGACAGGAAGGATGGAAGGAAGAAAGGAAGGAAGGAAGGAAGGAAGGAAGGAAGGAAGGAAGGAAGGAAGGAAGGGGAAGGAAGGGAGGGAGGGAGGAAGAAAGGGCTCTCATGCCTTTTCTTATGAGGATACCTGTCCTATCAGACAAGGGCCTCCACCATTATGACCTCATTTAACTTAATTACATCCATAAAGACCCCCTCTTCAAATATAATCACATTGCGGGTTGGGACTTCAACATATAAATTGAAGGAAGTGGGGGAGTGGCACACATTCAGTCCATGGTACCAACTATCTCTTCTGCATATTGCCAACTCAGTAGAATTTATATAAATATAATACAAAATAACTTAATGTGCTCATCAATGTGAAACAGATTCTAATACCCCTTCATTCCTGAAGTTGGCAAGATGGAGACCCAGAGAGGTAGAGGCTGTCTTCTCTCTGACTTACCAACTTAGTGTGACACATAATGTCCTCACAGAGCAAGCTCTCAGAAAACCCCTGCTGATGACAGTGTCATGTTGCTCACAAATATTCTATTCTGCTCATTCTCATGGTTGTCATCTCTAGTCAGTTGTGGCTACCTGGAGCACTGTGCTGAGAGGCTCAGTGACAGGGTCACAGTCTCCTAATAATATCTGCCAGGGCTATGGCCACATATGTGCCACATACCTATCACGGACATAAAGGACTCTAAACAATGACATATATAATTACACCATTACCCTAGTCTGTTCATTCAACGTAATTATTGTTTTTTATAACAGCAAAAACAATAATAGGGTTAAGTTAGACAGGTTATCTCTCCTCAATGCAGGAATAAACAACCATTAAAAATATGATTTAGATATTTGTTAGATGATGAGGGAAGATGTTTATGATGGATTTATTGTGTGAAAAAGTGGATTTCAAACCATATGAAGTATGATCACATATTTTTAAAGTTTATTTATTTTGAGAGAGGCAGAGAGAATGTGAACAGGGGAGGGGCAGAGAGAGGGACAGAGAGAGAATTGCAAGCAGGTTCTTCCAGGTCAGTGCCGAGCCTGATGTGGGGCTCAAACCTACAAAACTGTGAGATCATGACCTGAGCCAAAACTAAGAGGTGGACACTTAACCCACTGAGCCACCCAGGTGTCCCTGATCACATTTTTAAACTAGATTGTTGAGAGAGGAATCATGTTAAGAAAATATTTACAATATTTGCAATATTTGCATATAAAGCAAATCACAATTTTCTTCCTCTCTCACCTTCTTATTTTCTCTTCCCTTCTACTTCTTGGTGGGAGGAGTTTTGCATTTTGCTGTTATGTCACTATTGTGGTTGTGGTGGTGATTCTTTTTTTCTATTTTATTTTGTTTATGTCTTTTTAAGGTAGGGGGAAAAAAGACATAGAAAATCTGTTTAGCCTAGTAAAGTATCAAATCTATACTATTAAAGTCATCAATATAATGCTAGCTTTTGTTTGCCCTGTAAATGTTTAACTCTGGATAAGCCACAATCCCTTCCAAGGAACCACAGGATAAAAGGCCCAGATGCCACCTCTCTGGGAGGCAAAGTCAGACAAATCAATAAATGAGAAGAGAGGGAAGAAAGGCAAAAATTCTGACAAGAGGGAGGCCAGAAGAAGTCCAACCGAGGCAAACCTGGATGAACAGACACAAAACTCAAAGGAGAAAGCAAAGGACTGTTGTGGTCCTCCTCAGAATGCTGGTATAGGGAAAACAGCTAGTAGTGCCCGTTCATAAGCACTTAACCATAATACCCTTCAAGATGTCACTAACATAACTAAAGAGTGTGTGTGTGTGTGTGTGTGTGTGTGTGCGTGTGTGTGTGTCTGTGTGTGTGTGTGTTTGTCTGTGTTTTCAGAAAAAAATGTCAGAGACTATATACATCAAGATGTTAACGTGGTGGTGAGACTATGCACCATTTTCATTATTTTTTAATGTTTTAATTTTTCTCTACCACAAACATGCAGAGTTTTGAGTAGGAATTTTTAAATTGTTATTTTTAAATTTTTAAATTGAAAGAATATACATATATAACATACCCTCTTTAAACTAAATGCACGTCTCTGCACTTTATTCTCTTCCTTTATAATACCCTACCCTGAGTCAGAGCTCAGACAAATAGCCAACTCTTGGTTTCGGCTCGGGTCATGATCTCACAGTTTGTGAGACGGATCCCCATGTTGGGAGAACTGAACTGATGGCACACAGCCTGCTTGGGATTCTCTCTCTCTCTCTCTCTCTCTCTCTCTCTCTGCCCCTCCTGCACATGCATGTGCTCTCTAAATAAATATAAATAAATAAATAAACTTAGAAAAAAGAATCCCTTCCCTCAGTGAAGCCTGCCTTGTGATTGGATCACCCATGACATCCTACTATCTCAAGAGAGTGAAAGAAACTTATTATCATTAAAACCCCCAGCTTTTTTCTGTGTCATATTTTAAAATATGGCTAGTTGATATATAAGCAGTACTTTCATCTCTCTCTTCTACTCCAAAGTTGAGCTTTAAAGAAAATTTTACAATAATACATGCCTCCAACCTATTTCAGGTAAAATGAATGTGACAACATTGACAAAATACTTTGAACTCCCAAGGCACAGACATCAGACACGAACAGTAGTAACCTTTCTCTCATGAAAGGTATCTGCTGAGCCCGGCGAGACACTGAACCATAAAATAACTTCCTGCAACACATCTGTATCTCCCAACTAAATACAGAAATTGAAACTAGGAACCAGTAATTTAGGGTAGAATCAAATGCCAAAATTGTTCTGTAGCATGGGTAAGAAAAGAGGTGAGAGGAGCAAAGGGGAAGCTCTGTGCGAACAGATAGTATAATGAAGTCAACTTTCAAAGTTAACTTCTTCCTTTCCCACGTACTCTGAATGTGACACATCTTTCCCATAGGCCTGCAGATGGTGCTTCAGGGTGGCTCTCACCGATCCCTGAAGGGTAAAACTGGAACTGAAACCCACAAACCTTGCACCTGCAGGGTCAGCTTCATTAACAGTGCTGACCCTTGCTGGTGTCCAAAACTTTTGATCCAAGATGGGCATCTTAAGTCAACCTTGATCTCTTTCTAGTAAAACTTGAGATTGATACTTTCTGATTGACACATCTCACCCAGCAAAGGAAAGTTTAACTACAAATTTATATCTTGGGCCTCAGTTAAGATTTTTTTGTTTGTTTCTAAAAATGACTTAACTGCCACAAAATCATTCCTCTGTCGCTCCTCAGACAAATTCTATCACCCCAACTTTCTGATATTTACCTTGACTGCAATAAAAGCATGCAGAGAACACAAAGGTAAGGGCAGCTAGCGGTCTTACCACACACAAAATTGCCATTTTCTGCTCTGGGAGCTGTCCTCATGTGTAGGGGAAATCTGGAGAATCCTGGGAATAGCAGAAAGATTAGACCGTATCTACTTTGGGTACAGGAAAACTATGGAATGTAGGTAGAACTTCCAGGAATTACTGAAAAGAAAAAGCATCATGAAGCTTGTCCACAATACTTGTCCCCATTTTACAGAATAAAAAATCTAGGCAGAGAGGTTAATTTGCCCAAATTATATAACTAAATTATAAACATTTCTATAAATACTTTTTCAATATGTAAAGCACATTATACATTTATTGAAGCATTTAGCATTACTGAGTAATTCTCATTCTACCAATATAGGAGCCCATGCTTTAAGAACTAAGGAACAAAACTGTTCATTTTGAATAAGGCTTTGGGCTGGCAGTGAATCCAGATGACGGTTTTATACTATTTGAGAACAGCAGCTCTTTGCATGATAGAAACAAAGCAAACTTGGCCCCAGGGTAGAAAAGTCTGTTCTATTTAAATTCTAAACATCCATCAAATACCTACCATAAACCCATCTCCAGTATTATACTGGTATGCCACAGAGATAAGCCCATCCTCTCTTTTTACAAAATTCTGAAAATCAAATAAGGGTTGAGAAATAACCAACTATAACATAATGCAGAATAAAGAAGTCTCCAACGAGAACTGTAAGTGAGTAACATTTGGAACCTGAGGAAGTAGCAGGGTGACCAAGGAAAATTTCAAGAACTGTTTGACCAACATTAGCTTTTTAGCCATAACCACAGACATGAGCACTGTCTCCCCACACCCCCTCCCGCACCCCCACGAAAGAATAAGCTATAACTCCAGGATTGAGTCAGAGATAAACTTGGCCCCTAGATGGTGCTGGCAAGGTGAAAATGATTACAGAAATTCCACAAAGGTTTCTTGGAGAAAGGGTAGACACTCAAAGATCAAAGTAAGGCACAGTAGTGCTTGGTGTCCAGCAGAAGAAAGAATGATTTATACATGGTAGACAAACAGGAAGTCAAAAGAAAAGAGGGGGAAACTAACAAAAAGCGACACAGCTGAAACATAGTTTAAACCATGTACAGTGGCTTCCATTTGAAGGAGAGATAAATGGAGAGAGAATAAAACCACCAGCATGAGCAGAATAGAAAATTCACGAGCAACATAACACCATCACCAGCAGGAGTTTTCTGAGAACTCGCTCTGTGCAGGATGTTGTCACACTAAGTGTGCAAGACAGAGAGAAGACAGCCTTTGCCTTTGAAGAACACACAGTGTAGTTAGGGACCCAGGAAATGCTAAATGAGATGTATATTTAAAAAAATAATGATAATAAGTGTGTTGGGGAGCGGAGGATGAAGTAATCAGGGACCTAGAAACCAAAAGGCAAGCAAGAAAGGGGCTGCGGTGAACCAAGGGTGTGATGGGGCGCTCCAGAGAGAGAGAAGTGGGGATTTGGAACACTTCTCAGTGAAAGTAAAGAAAGAACAATTTGAGATGATATTAAAGAGCTGTAAAGATACTCAAATCAAATAATATTCTGTGGTTCATAACATGTTCACCCACACATACTGAAACTATTTGGGTCCCAGGGACTTTTCCAGGCTATGAAATTGCAAATAGGTCCTCAATGAGTTAGAGAACAGTTCATTGAAGATATGTGAATGCTTAAAAAAAATTCTTATTTTCACTTAAACTCACCATACTTGCCCTACTATGGCTGAAAGGCAGGTCCCATTTTAGAGAACAGAGAATGATGCCTCTAGTACAGTGGCACAATTAATCAGCAACATATTCTGTGAAGATGTTTATCTATGAACTCTGTGTTTCTATGTTTAATCATTCTACATCTACATACAGTAACTTTCAGAGACTACCTTACATGGGGTGGGAGTGGTCTTATATTTGGAAAATGTGAAGTCAGTCTCTTGTTTAGAAAATGCAGTGGAGGGGCGCCTGGGTGGCTCAGTCGGTTAAGCGTCCGACTTCAGTTCAGGTCACGATCTCGCTGTCTGTGATGAGTTCGAGCCCCGCGTCGGGCTCTGGGCTGATGGCTCAGAGCCTGGAGCCTGCTTCCGATTCTGTGTCTCCCTCTCTCTCTGACCCTCCCCCATTCATGCTCTGTCTCTCTCTGTATCAAAAATAAATAAACGTTAAAAAAAAAAATTAAAAAAAGAAAAAAGAAAATGCAGTGGAAAATGAATATATTCATTTGGAAAGTGCTTTATTTCTGCAAATATGCATTATGCATTTTACTTATGTAATAAATAATTTTCTTTCTAATACAATCAAGATTCAATTATCTCCTAAGTATCTTACTGTCCTCTCTGAAGTACCAAATGTATCTCATGCTTCCCATTCAAAATATATAGAAAACACCTATAAGAACTTTCAGACCACTTTTTTATTGCTTTTTTTGTTTGTTTTTATTATCTTAGAATCACCCTGCTTGGCAATGTGTAAAGTTGTTGTGGATATTTGACCAGAGGTGAAAGTAAGCATTTGCCATCTGCGGTAGCTAGAATCACAGGGGTCCCAAAGATGTCCACATCCTGATCACTCAAACCCATGAATACATTGCCTTACAAGGCAGTGGTGACTCTGCAGATGTATTAGTTAAGAGTCTTGAGACGGGGAGATGATCTCAGATTATTCAGGTGCTCCAATGTAAGAGTTCTTGTAAGAGGGAGACAAGAGGCTCAGAGTCTGAGAAGGAGATGTGACTATGGAAGCTAAGGTCCGAGTGATAAAAAGAGAAGCCAGGGCCACAAGCCAGTGAATGCAAACAGCCTCTAGGAGCTAGAGAAGGCAAGGAAACAAAGTCTTCTCTGAAGTCTCCTGAAGGAACACAGCCCTGCCACCCCATTTTAGAGTTCAGATCTCCAGAATACAATAACCCTCTGTTGTTTGAAAACATTAAGTTTATGGTATGGGGCGCCTGGGTGGCTCAGTTGGTTAAGCATCTGACTCTTGATTTTGGCTCAGGTCATGATATCATGGTTTGTGGGATCAAGCCCTGAGTTGGACTCTGCACTGATAGTGAGAAGGGTGCTTCAGATTTTCTCTCTCTCTCTCTCTCTCTGTCCCTCCCCCAATTGTGTTTGCTCTGTCTCTCTCTCTCAAAATAAATAAACTTTTTAAAAAAAGCATTAAGTTCGTGGTAGTTTGTTAAAACAGCAATGGGAAACTAATACATGATTCATTTTGAAAGTCAAAATCCTGTGTTTACTCAGCACATCTTACTGACTCTGGGTCAAGTCTACAGAACACATACAGAAAGCTGTTCTCCACTAATGGAAAGACACTGAGGATGACTATCAACCAGCCACAACCATTTACAAGGAAGCTTTAAGGGGCTGGATGGATGAAATGTAAATTAAAAATCTAGGACTCCAACCTCACTATGGTCTAATCAACTAGCAATGTTTAGCAAACTTCTGCTGTAGAAGGCGAGATAGTGAATATTTTTGGTTTTGTGGGTCATACAGTCTCTGTCACAACTAAATTCTGATATAGTGCAAAAGCAGCCATAGACAACATAAAAATGAATGGATTAGCTGGCTGAGTTCCAATAAAACTTTATTAATGAAAAAGGTAGTGGATCAGATTTGGCCATAGGCTAACCCCAGAACTACACATTGACATCAGTCAGTAGTAATACACAAGATTAAATAGTTCTCCTTGGGGCGCCTGGGTGGCTTGGTCGTTTGGGTGTCCGACTTCGGCTCAGGTCATGATCTCACGGCCCGTGAGTTCGAGCCCCGCATCGGGCTCTGTGCTGACCGCTCAGAGCCTGCAGCCTGTTTCAGATTCTGTGTCTCCCTCTCTCTCTGCCCCTCCCCTGTTCATGCTCTGACTCTCTCTGTCTCAAAAATAAATAAATGTTGAAAAAAAAATTAAAAAAAAAATAGTTCTCCTTTACAAGGGCTTAATACCTAGGGAGATTTAGAACTTATGGATGGAAACTTTTGCCTAAACAAAGGAAAAATCTGGAGAATCCACACCAACATACCAGAACAGTCTAAGATACCAGTATGAAAAAGACTTAGTACATGAGATTAAAGGGGCATTTATCACCAAGTCTAGCTAGGGAATTAGAAGAAGTCTAAATTTGCATTTCAGGATCCTATCTGTTACAACGCATTTCTTCCAATCCTCATTCACCCCTGACCACTCCGGATCATCCCAGATTTTCTCTTACAAAGAGAAAGAATTCTTCACTCTTAATGTCGCTATGGCAAAGCTTAATTTCAACTCATAGGCAAGGCTTATAGCCAACATAGGGGGGGAAGTATACAGACTGCCTATCCTCCTTTGTTCTCTGTGTACAATTTAGTTCCTGGATTTTCTACTCCGGAGCATATGAAATGTTTCAACTCCAATTATCTCCACAGGAATGAGGGCTTTCCCCTCCCCTTATATACAGTTCAGAGGAAACTGCATATCCACTGTGATAGTAAAAGATTTCTTTAAAGAGGGAGAAGAAGCCTCCCTATAATAAAAGTGTTCTCAATAAATAATTTTCCCAGTATTTTCAGTTATTGCATTTAGTATCCTTTCCTCAAAAGAAATCACATGAAGAGTTCTGGAGAAAAACGCAAAGATACTTATTTTAATTTCAATCACTCTTCTAAAGGCCTAGAGTCATTGCCCTAAAAACAAGGTCCAAATGCTACTTATCTTGCTCCCCACCACTCCCTCTGCTTACAAGTGTTTCTCTGTTATTTTCCATTCATTTCTCTGTTATTTTCCATTCGTTCATTTCCATCCATTTTCAATTCATTCCATTCATTTTCCATTCACATTCTCTCCATGTGATCAAGCACATCAATCCTTCAGCAGGAAGGCAACATCATTTATAGTGAATCCTTCCGGGACGGGTATTAACCTCACACCCAGACAATGGTAACCTTTCCAGTGGCTCTTCCATTTCTGTCCTAATGTGCCTTCTCAGAGCTTCAGTTCCTTACTACGGTATTGAAAATGGAGCAGGATAAAAGGACACAGAGAAGTGCCGTGTAATAGATGCACTGAAGAGTCTGAGATACTTGTGAGTGCATGAGAGAAGAGAAATCCCCCATGCTCTAGCACTAACACAGTAGAATAATGTCAGGGAAAGTGCAGACTCACAAGACTGAGTTGGGAAAGATTTGAGATTGTACCTATATCACAAAGAAATGTTGAAAGGTTAACAGATGCCCAAGTGGTCAATTTAGATTAAAACACAACTCTGATGACAGACATTCAATACAGAAGTCAATAGACTCGGGCTGATTGAATTAACTAGCACATAAGGCCTTGAATCTTAACAAAATCCTTTTCTACCCACACAAAATTGTACATATATATGATATGTGTATATACATATATATTTATATATGCACACAAATGTATGCATATACATGTATGTGTGAATACAATGATTATACTATGTTTTTTAAAAATCCCATGCACTGTCTTAAAATGGACTAAAGGAATCATCCCAAACTATTAACAGTATCAAGGGGTGATTTTTGTCACTACATGTTTTTAGATTTCCAAATGTTCTTTAGTAAGTAAATATAACTTTTATAATTAAAAAATTAGTAGTAGTAGGTGCGCCTGGGTGGCTCAGTCGGTTAAGCATCTGACTTCGGTTTGGGTCATCATCTCACGGCTCATGAGTTCGAGCCCTGCCTCAAGCTCAGTGCTGACAGCTCAGAGCCTGGAGCCTGCTTCGGGTTCTGTGTCCCACTCTCTCTCTCTGCCCCTCCCCTGCTCATGCTCTGTCTCTCGAAAATAAAATTTTAAATTTTAAAAATTAAAAATTTTTTTTTTAATTAGCAGTAATAAAAACCATTGTCTTCATTCCTTTTCTTAATCCTCATGGATTTCATTTAATCCTCATGGATAGTGGTACTTTTATTAACTGTATGTTATACACCAAAACACACACACACACACACACACACACACACACAAAATCAAGGCTCTGAAAGGGAAATTATCCTGGGTTCACAGAGACATAGGATGCAAACCCAGATCTGTCTGGGTCCGAGCTATGTCACACAAGCTCCTCTCTAAAGAGTTAGATCGAGGCTCACACACAGAAAACCAGAAGGACAAGTTGTGTTCATGTACAAATTGCTTACAAGCTCTATTATTTATATTTCCACAACCTAACTCTGTATTTTAATTAAATAGTAAATTTGATTGATATGTTCTGTATATGTCTTATTGCTAAGGACCTCTGAGGAAAGAAAAGAGGTCAGCATATTTTAGCCATTCTGTTTTGAGCAATGCTGGTGATGGGGCGGGGGGAGGGCAGGGGGCAGAAATCAATGAAGAAAACTGTGCATTAGGAAAGAAACACTGGACTAATGGTAAATCAGAATGCTTTAAGCATAAACCTGGCAAACTGGATCTACTTATGCCTCCCCACAGTTCTTCAAAATCCATGTGGAAACATTCAAGGGGAAATAATATCTATCAGTTTGGGTGAGGGGGAGAACAGATTTCAACCATTTCTTATAAATTTGAGTTTGTATCCAAGAACTGCTGTTCTCACCTTTCTACCAGCAGCCTTTGTGCTTGGAGAGTGCAAATGTGCCCAGCTGGGAAGAAAGAGCTCTCAGCTTGCAGAAAAGTTGCAGGAGTAATGTACCAGAGAGCTGACGTAATAAACCTGACACCCAAGAAAGGCACAGTCATCTAGGAAATTTGGAAGTGTCCCAGAAATGTGATAGGCCTTTGAACTGGTTAGCAGAAACAGATTTCATTTTGATTGCTTTACAGTGACACCCTATCATGGGATGTGGTAGGTGTGATATGATTGCATGTGTGATTTTGTATGTGATGTGAAGTGTGTGTGTGTGTGTGTGTATGTTTCTGTGTGTGCGAGAGAGAGGGAGATTGTGTACATGTGTATGATGTAGTATATGTGTGATCATGATTTGTGATCCTGTGTGTGTGTAAATAAGATGAGAATCCATGTCAGAGACAGACAGCAATTCCCCCTCTACTCAGGTAGGGAAATAGACAACAGCAAGAAACCAACAATGACCAGTAAGGCAGTGAAGAGCAGACAGGGCAAAGGTTGGGAGCAGGGGAGGGTCCCCAAAGTTAAATAATAGAGCCCTTTGACTGCAGGAAACACAACTAGATCTGAATTCAGAAAGAAAACAAAACACGTAAATTAAAGTGAAATTAGACATTGGTCTTTGCCTATCAGTTTGACAAACATTAAAAAGATTGATAATATGGGGGCGCCTGAGTTGCTCAGTGGGTTGAGCACCTGACTTCAGCTCAGGTCATGATCTTGCGTTTTGTGAGTTCCAGCCCCACATCAGGCTCTGTGCTGACAGCTCAGAGTCTGGAGGCTACTTCAGATTCTGTGTTTCCCTCTCTCTCTGTCCCTGCCCCCCTCATGCTCTGTCTCTCTCTGTCTCAAAAATAAATAAACATTAAGGGGCGCCTGGGTGGCTCAGTCGGTTAAGCGTCCAACTTCGGCTCAGGTCATGATCTCACAGTTCGTGAGTTCAAGCCCCGCATCAGGCTCTGTGCTGATGGCTCAGAGCCTGGAGCCTGTTTCAGATTCTGTGTCTTCCTCTTTCTCTGACCCTTCCCCGTTCATGCTCTGTCTCTGTCTCAAAAATAAATTAACGTTAAAAAAAATTTAAGAATAAATAAATAAACATTAAAAAAAGAAAGAGAAAAAAGACTGATAATATGTAGTTTTGGCAAAGGTATATGAGGCTTTTGTACATATCTGGTGGGAGTGTATCTGGTACATTTCTGGAGGGCCACTGACAATATATACTACAGTGTAAAGCATGCATACTGTTTGACCCAGCAATTTGACTTTGGGGAATGAAATATCATAGGAAATGAAGGAGTAAGTGTGGAAAGATGTAAGTGAAAAAATATTTCTTGGACCACCCTATGTAATGGGGGTAATGCTCATGACTGAAGGATCTGTTAAATAAGTAGTAACAGTACTGCTGTTTGAAGGATAAGCTGTAGGTCTGTAGATAAGACCCAGAAAAATGCCCAATATATGGTATTAAGATCAAAGATCACATTACAAAACAAAAAGGTGTTGCATTTTTTTGTTTCAGAAAAGTAAAATTATATTCACATTTATAGAAAATATTTGGAATGATTTATAACAAAATATTAACAATGGGTTATGTCTGGGAGGTGAAGACATTGGTGGGGAGGGAAGAGATTTCATCTTCTACTTTATATGTAATTATTTTTTCCCCAAAGAGCAGATTTATTTCTACATCGGAGGGTAAATGACAATTTACCTTCCATGCTGTTTAGGAAGGAAGGATGGGAGATTTTCTAACACACTATGGTACAGCAGACTCAGTCTCTTCATTTCTGATCTGAGACCTTGGCCCCGATTACCAGGCTATGCAAAAAAAAAAACCTAACAGTTGAATTCCCCAGATTCCTAAATCTATTCTGAGGATGCATAACATAGTCTGGTATTTCCTACACAGTCTGTGCATCTGCAGTCATCTCTGCAAACCGGAGATGCCTCCCTACACAAGCAGGAAAGGTCTTTTTCCAAGAGCCCAGCTAGTGCTCCCTGGCAAACAGAAAAGAAGAGCTTTGGCTGTTAAGGACCTTATGGATGGTTTAATTTGCTCCAATAGTAAAAATGAAAGCAAAGGCTAAATATGCTCTTACAACAAAATCACCCAAAGGCATTAAGAATGCATGCTATTCAGCATACAAATGTACAGATCACCTTTGCATATATATAGCAATAACATTTAGATTTCAAAGGGTATGAGAGAATAATGGAACAGTATCGTGCATTCAACAATGCTGTAGCTCTATCCAATTGTTTGGGGCTTTGTTTTCTGCCTGTGACTTGCTGAAATAGAGCCTTCATCATTTATTGCATGTCTTGCTTTCACAAAGTACACTACCATACCTCTCCTCTGTGCGAGAGGATAGCTTTTATTTCGGGGGAAAAGACACTCTCCATCTTGCAAACCATAAAAGGTTTCATTTTCTATCACAATTTTCCTAAGTTATTATGAATTTAATATTTTTCTGGTGGCCAAAAATTTTCCAAGTGGGTTTTTTAAATTCTTTTATTGATCTTTAATCACTGATTTCCTAAATCATTTTATCTTTTCTGCCCTCTCTTCTTCACTATCACCACTTCCCATTTCTTTGTGATCTATAAATAAAATCCCAAGTATATTAGACTCATTCTATTTAAAAGAATTCTGGGAGAAAAGCCTGGTGGAAATCAAAGAATTGTGTAGGCCAACTCTATAACTTTCCTGCTTTGCAAATTCCCCATTTTGAATGTGGATATTTTTTAATCTCTCCTTTTTCTTGTTGTGTATAAAAACTAAGTAAGCAAAGAGAAGGGATATCTTGAGACAATTTGCAAATTAATGACGATTGAATCAGGAGCCCTAATTCTCAGTTCCAGCCAAGGTATGTTCAGGACTAATCCCCCGAAGTAAAAAATAAATCCTGAAAACAGATACTTTCTTTGAGAGAAAACACAAATCTATTAGCTCGTGCTAATTTCTCTGAGAAGACTATTGGTCAGTTCTACCTGACGTGCAGCTTCTTTTTCTTGACTAACAACAAAGATTTTTTTTTATCTTCCTGGGATCAACACTTTGTCAATAACCTGAAGGAGGACAGGAGGGAGCAGTAAAGCAAAAGTAAATAACTATGGCTTCATACACAGAGCCTGGAATTAAAGGAAAAGAGCCAGAAATGCAGTCCATATGGCCATCTCCCTTTGTACATGTTCAAATCACAACCGGAAAATAAGTGAGGCACGTATAGATAAGCAAAGGCAAACAGCAGACCCAACACATTGCAAATGATTCTGAATTAGGTCTAGCTCTGTGACTGATTCCTAAGTAACCTTGCAGGTGGCACACAGCAACTCTCAGCCCCAGTCTCCTTCAGCTGCCCGGAATCTTCTGCAAAAAGATTCAAACACTACAGAGGGGTGTTTTTTGTTTTGTTTTGTTTTTAACATTTATCTATTTTTGACAGAGAGAGAGAGAGAGCACAAGTGAGAGAGGGACAGAGAGAGACAGAGGCACAGCTCCAGGCTCTGAGCTGTCAGCACAGAACCCGACGCAGGGCTTGAACCCACGAACTGCGAGATCACGTCCTGAGCTGAAGTTGGATGCTTAACCGACTGAGCCGCGCGGGTGTCCCCCAAACACTACAGAAGTTTAAGGAGAACTGGACTTTTTTACATTTCTAGCCCGACACCAGGTCAGTCCTTTTCCATGTCACCACATAGATATTAAAAAAAAAAAAAAATGGGTATCTTCTTATTGTATTAACAGACTTCTGATTGCGGTAGCTATTGGCTCCTCTCTCTGAATGGATCACATACATCACTGCCTATTGTTATGTGATTTGTAATCTCCTAATAGGTACATTTGAGACGGTGGAAATTTGCATATGCAATTGGAACTCCCCATCTGGATCTCAGACAAGTCAGAAATAATGTGATGTGAAAATTTGGGGGTTGTATATAAATGATGGTGCTATTCTCTGAATGAGGGAACCATAGAGAAGGGCCAGTAATCCATTTACTATGGCTACATAATAAATTACCCCAAAACTTGGTGCCTTAAAACAACAATCAAATTTAACATTTTCTCACATGGTTCTGGGACTTACCTGGAACCAGCTGAGGGGTTCTCCCTCAGACTTTCTCACCTGGTTACAGGCAGAGGGGGGCTCATTCAGTCAGATGTCTGGTACTCAGACTGGGAAGACTAGAACCTCTGGGGGTTTTCTAACATTTTTCTTTGTCCTTTTGGTGGATCCACGTGGTCTCTCCAGCATGGTGACTTCAGAATTTCTGGACATCTTACGTGAAAGCTTGGGACTTACAAGCTGCATATTCCAAGAGAGAGCGAGTCATGTACAAGCTGCATTCTCTTTATGGGCTAGCCTCCGAAGTCACACAGCGGCACCTCTGCTGCACATGATCAGACCAAGCAGCAGTCCCAAGCCCCCTTGGAAAAAAAAAAAAAAAATTCAAGGGCACAGAGGAGTGAGAGGAGTATCTCAATGTAAGAAGCCCATAGGGAGTGGGATATATATCTAGCCATTTTGGGGAAACACAGTCTGCCATAGCCAGGTTTAGGAGGCTAGTAAAATGAACGGGTAGAAATCATGTCAAAATCCCTGAGAGTTAAAAATTATTATTGCCGTCATTAAAATGACTACGTAGTTGAAAATTTTCGGGGCGCCTGGGTGGCGCAGTCGGTTAAGCCTCCGACTTCAGCCAGGTCATGATCTCGCAGTCCGTGAGTCCGAGCCCCGCGTCAGGCTCTGGGCTGATGGCTCAGAGCCTGAAGCCTGTTTCCGATTCTGTGTCTCCCTCTCTCTCTGCCCCTCCCCCGTTCATGCTCTGTCTCTCTCTGTCCCAAAAATAAATAAACGTGGAAAAAAAAAAAAAAAAAAGAAAATTTTCACCCAGCCTACTGGTAAAATTGAGATGATCAGTATTAAAATTGAGTTATAATTATGCTTTTGTCTGTCATTAAGGGGAAGCATTCTACCCATCTTTATATTACTTTAATCTGTATATTAATAACGATTTAGATGGATAAATTCATTGATCCCCACAACTCAAAGCTTTTTTTGCATAATATTTTCAGAAGATGATTACTAAAAACATGTAAAGTACAGTATAAATAAGATTAATGGGAAGACTTCATTATAAACACATTGATAAATTGTTCATATAAAGCCTAATTTCCTTAACTTCTGGGGATAAAGATCTAAGAGGGGAAAATAAAACTGTAAAATGAGTTATGAGTTATTTAGAAATAAGTTATTTAGAAAGCTGCAGGTTTCTGGGATCTATGTACTGTAAAAAAGCAAAAAAACCCATGAAGAATGAAGCCATATAAAAAAAAAAAGTGACCAGGCAGGGATTTTTATAGCATTTCTGAATCATTTACATCAAATTGATCTCTCCTATTCTGTTAATACAATTCAGAAAATGCAAAAAGTTATAAAAATGCCCATGTTGTCAGTAATTAAGATAAGAACTCTCAAATGAAAGTGCTGGTATGGGATTTACAATTATACGAAGACCAACGTGTTAATTCATGGGCACAATTTCTAGTTATCAAATGTTTCATTAGCTGCTGGTTTGCGATACCAAAAAAAGGCTGTATCTGCTATAATGGACTTATATAATGAGGGATTAAGAGACATGGTTTGCCCTTTACCATCAAAGCTGTATAGTTCCTAATGAAACAAGATAGTTTTCCTATTGAATGTCAAATCTTAATCTTTATATTTGGCACTATACAGGAAGCAAGTTTTCAAAGGAGTGAAACATCACATTATTTTAAGTATTCATACCTGAATAGCATAAACTAAATACTTCACCTTTTGGATAACAATAGCACAAACAGCAAGTTTATTTAAGAATCAATTAATTTAAGTACTATGATCTTGGATGAAAAAAAAAAGCTCTAAAATCATTGTGCCAAAACTTCTTGTCCGCCTGAAAATTTTGTATGTGCCAGAAACCCAACTCCATGTCCCCTGAAAATGGAATGTATTCGTTCATGTAACTGAAAGATCCAAGATAAGCCTTCCTATGAAGCTGGTGTCAGCGACTTGGGTGATAGTCTCCTGTTCACTTGTATATATCCAATGTTGCTGCCTCTCAAGAGGAATTCATCCAACACCATGACTTCCAATTTTTCTTAATTTAAGCTTTAATTTATGAAGGATTGCTTCAGAAGGATAAGGGAATAAAACAAGGAAGAAGGAAGCACACAATCAAGGAGACAAGACCCACACAGAAGACTGGTGAGGTCCAAAGATGACCATGTGCAACAGGTCTGGGGGAAAAAGATCAGAGCAGAAGGATCTACACTCCACAGAGCAGAATAAGGGGATAAAGAGGAGAGAGTGATAACTAATAGTTGATCACACTTGTGAAACTGTTTAGGGAAAGATTCTTAAATGTGTATAGCAGATCTAGCGGAGCATTTGGAAAAAATAAGAGTGGGTATATAGGAGAGCATAGGACTGAAAAAAATAAGGCAGTTGTTTTTTTTTAATGTTTATTTATTTTTGAGAGAGAGATAATCAGAGTACAAGTGGGGAAGGGGCAGAGAAAGAGGGAGACACAAAACTCAAAGCAGGCTCTAGGCTCTGAGCTGTCATCACAGAGCCCAATGCCAGGCGTGAACCCATGGACCATGAGATCATGACCTGAGCTGAAGTCAGACGCCCAACTGACTGAGCCACCCAGGCGCCCCAAAATAAGGCAGTTTTTAATTCCAATAAAAATTTTTTGAAAATACAAGAAAGGGGGCACCAGGGTGGTTCAGTGGGTTAAGCATCAGGCACTATTTCTGCTCAGGTCATGATCTCATAGTTCATAGGTTTGAGCCCAGTGTCAGTCGGGCTCTTGCTGTCAGTGCAGAGCCTGCTTGGGATTCTCATTCTCTCTCTCTCTCTCTCTCTCTCTGCCCCTCCCCTGCTCACTTGCACGCTCTCTCTCAAAATAAATAAATAAACTTAAAAAATACAAGAAAGGAAATGTAATCATAGTAGAATAGTAGCTTCTTCAGTAAAATATATTTACTTACATCATCATCATCATCATCATCATCATCATCATCATATAAAGACTGCGTTTTGACTTTACTAAAATCATGGCCATCATAAAGGAAAAGGAAAGGAAGAAATTTGGAGGGTGGTAGAGAGCCAAGTTCTCAACTATCATAAGAGGAAGCCAGTAGGAAATGTCTAAAACCTAGGAATCAAGTGAAAACAGTATACTGAAGTTAATGTCAGAAGAGAGAGCAAAAAATGTTAAAAGTGGTCTTCTCAGGGATAAAGAAGGATAGGACAGGACACCACCAATTTTTTATTATTTTATAACTATGTGAATGCACTGTATTGCACTGACATGTTTTTAAGTGTGAGGAAACATTTTTTAAGTTGATGAAACAAAAATAAAAGTTTACATGATCTTTAAAAAGTTATCCTTGAAAATGTCTAACCTAATTTTATCCTTTAGCTCAGAAGTTCAAAAAATACAAAAATACAGTATACAGTAGGTAATACAAAATACAGTAGGTAAAAATTAGTCTTATCTGCCTTTGACCATGGCAGGAGGCATGGGCTCAAATATATCACCATTAAGGAGGCAACGCTAGGCTTGCAAAAGAAGCCATTCACTGAGGGCTTTTGACTACCTTGCCCCACGGTGGGGAACTTGAGTGGTCATCAATAAAAAATTTACTCTGATTCATTCACCAACTTATGAACACTCTGACAGGTGTTAAAGACAGAGTGTGAAAACTGCAAGTGTGCCTTTCTGAATTCTTTTAAGATTTTTGTAGTTATGGAGTTGTGGGTTCAAATCAAGAGTGGTGGTGTGGAACTGGGTGAGAGAGATACCACAAGATCGGTGTTTTGACACCAACTAAATGAGCATCACTAACGTCCACCTTGCATGTTGTGAGCCTCAGTTCCCTGGTCTGTAATTCCCTTCAAGTTTGAAAACACTAGGATTTTGGATTTGGTTCTGATGAGAAATGCCAGTGTATGTGGGTAGGAAGTAGAGGGCAGGTTTTTGTCTTTACTCTGTTTTCATTTTGAATTTTAAGTTTTTGTCTAAAGTTTATTTGATATTATGAGTGTTCCAAACTCATAAAGGGAATATATTATAGATGTGTGACAAATATTATAGATGTATAACAAATTTTCTCAGTACAATCGAGAAAAGAGCTAGGATTTATCTGAGACCAAAAGTAGAATATCTTGTCCTTTAAATTCCAAGTACATTTTGACATGAAAGAAAAAAAAATCTAAAGGACAAGAGAAAATAATGGCTCTTTGAGAAAACCTATTTGATCAGTTGAATGGATGAGGCCAAAACAGTCACCAGAGTCTATCTACTTGGCCTTGCACTACAAGGACTCAGAAAAAAATATTACCCCATCCCATGTGTATGAGATGCAGGGAAATAAAGTAAGTCAACGAATAGTGCCAGGGTTTGGGGCCACACTGAGAATACCTTCAAGTGTGATTTGACTTCATCGTCTATTTTGAGCTACAAAATAATTTTCCTCATTTTTCCTGACCACTACTCTTCTAGCTCCTCTAAGTGTGTACAGATATGTATATCCCTCCTCTAAGTGTATGCAAATGTCCATTGCAGACAGAACTCTGGAGGGTACAACAGGGAGCATATGTGGTATTATGAGTAGGGACAGGAGTTGCAACCAAACAGGCAAGAGACAACCTTCAAAATAAATTTCCCTATCAGCTCATTTTTCACCAGCATTACCCAGAGAAGAGAGTTTCCTTTCTCTGCTTTTTGAGTCCCAAACTCCTTTTAAGTGTTTCCTTTTGTTCACCTCTTATTGATGCCTTCCTTGATTCAGGTCAATCAGCATATAAAACCACCAATGCAAAGACAGTTCCCCTACCCTAGAAGAGATACATCTAGTCAGTCAATCAGCTATGACACTACTGAGAATGGGGAATAGGAGGAAATCATAGAAGAATTAGTGTTTATCAGTTGCTTACTAAGTATCTGACATTACATTAAGTGACTTTTATGTAATATTTGTCTCATTACTCCAAAATGGTTAGGACCCATTGCCCAAGGTCACCCAAATAGGGAGTGGCACACACAGCACCTGAACTTGACTCCATCAAGCTCCAAAAATTCAGTGCTTAATCTAGGCCACAGCGATACCAACCAAGGCTGGGCATGTCACTGCAATAGTCTATTTACCACACAGAGCGCATGGGGGTAGGTTATGACTTAAAAGAACTTCACAAAGTTTAACAGAGCTTACAAGGCTAACAAGTTGGTATAGTGTCACTAACCTTAATCACTTAGTTCACAAACCTTAGCTACATAAAAATCACTGGGGAACTTGTTTAAAATAGATCTGTAGGTTCTCCAAAACCACTAATCCAAACCTGTGGGAGCGGGGCCTATCTAACCAGCATCTTTAACAAGTGAGCTCTACTGGTGATTCTTACATAGATGGCCCTTGTCCCACAAGTTGAAAAACACTTACTGAACAGCTTTCAATAGGATACTCCTCTAATCCAGCCCCTTCTCAAAGTGAGGTCCCCAAACTAGCAGCACCAGCAGCATCTGGGAACTTGTTGAGATGCAAATTCTTAAACTCTACTCCAGAACTACTAAATCAGAAACTCTGGAGGTGGAGCCCAGCGATCTGTGTTTTAATAAGCCCTCAAGGTGATTCTGATGCACATGAAGCCATTTCTACCCTAACCCATCCTGATCCTGACATTTTCAGGCCTGTTCCACATTTCCAACACCATAGAAAAGCAAGCCTCCAACACTTCTATGATTTTATACTGACTATGCAACCAATGCCACTATTCCCTGAACTACCCAGTCCCTCATCATTGGACGGTCTAGTCAACACTTTGATTGTATACCCAACATCTAGTCTTTTCTTCCCCCGTCGCAACAGAGCCCCATTTTTGTTCAGTTATACACTCCATTTTTACTTTCAGAGAATATTACAGATCAACCAAAGTGCCATGACCCAGGAATAGCTCTTGGCCAATGGATGGGCCTGTCATCTGTTTGTCCAATTAGATTAAAGGGAATGAATTATATTCTTTGGTCAAGGAGAAGGTTTTTCTTTTCTCTTCTGCTGGACATAAACAAGGAAGCAAGCAGCTCCTGTTGCCAGCATCAACCATCTTGCTAACATAAGGGGAATCACCATTACGATGGCACACACACTGAGGACAGAAGAGCACAGAGATAGAAAGACCTTGGGTCCCTGAAAATATCAATGAACTCATTCCAGATTACACTGCTCTTGGGCCCACCACGTCTCCTACCTCTCTGTGAGATAATCATTTTCTTATTGTTTAAACCAGTTTTATATTTATAGCCAAAACCAATACTTCCTCATAAAAAAAAAAAAAATGTTCCCTAAGGCCCCTAAAGCTCAGGTTGATTCTCCTCTGGATTCTGCCCATCATCTTTTGCCTGCTGAACTCAGACTCCTGCCTCTGCCTGGACAAAATTCCCTGGAGTAACTGCTTTCTTACCTGACTTGCCTCTGATAAGTTACTGTACTTTGGCTGATTTTCTCAATCTCCCAAACTTGTGCAGTACTAATGTATCCCTTCTCAGTTTTTTATATTTCCTAAATTCCTCTGATTTTTCTCAAAGTTCCTGTCAACATAGAAATTAGGGTCACATTTTTGTTTCATATTTCATGATTTGGGGGAAAAGCAGAACAGGTGAAGATGCTACATGTTGGGTTGATCCAACTATGGAAATGCTATAAAACAACACATTAGCTTCATTGTAGGATAAACAAGACTGTACTTGGAAACCCAAGGCCCATTTAGACACTCAAATGTCTATTATTGAAAAAATACATGGAAAGTTATTTCTTTGAGACTAATTTTCCCCAGTAGAAGAATTCTATTTGAGGGCTTTAATTTCTCTTTGGAAACAAGAGGTAGAGAATTACATTTTGTTCCAATTTGGGGCATTTTTCTATTTTTGGCATCCCATTACTTGGGGAATTTTGTCATGAGCACACGATGTATAAACTTCTCTGCTAAGGTAGCCCAGACACTGAAGCTGCATATATTTTGAGATGGGAAATAGGATAAGTTTTAACCAAACCTATAAAGTCTTGGAAACAATCAATGTTTTCTTTTGAACAATTTCAGAAATTTTGGGGAGCAACATCAAAAACCATTATGTCTTCAGCTAAAATGCCCCTTAGTGCTTTCAGAGTAATATGGACAAGGAAACCATTGATGGACTTCAAGGTGGACTTCTTTGGTGCTCTGATAGCTTTTTCCTCCAGAAAACACTGCAACAAACCTAACCAGAGTTTTAAACCCATGTAGATTTTTAAAACATTGTTTTAGCTAAAAGTAAAAGAGGGATGCCTGGGTGGATCAATTGGTTGAGCATCTGACTTCAACTCAGGTCATGATCTCAATATTCATGGGTTCAAGACACACATCAAGCTCTGTGCTGACAGCTCAGAGCCTGGAGCCTGCTTGGGATTCTGTGTCTCCTCTCTCTGCCCCTTCCCTTCTTGTGCTCTCTCTCTCTCTCTGTCTCTTAAAAAAAAAAAAAAGTTAAAAGTAAAAGAATATAAGATAGAAGAATTTCCCCACCATGTTAGAGCCCCATACTAGCCATATTTTCCACTGAGTTCTGCTTTGAGGATTATGGGCATAGCTAACAATAAAATCACATCCTGTTTCCCTCAGTTATGTTTCCTTTTATATGTATCTCCTTCGGGAATATTCACACCATGTACACTCAGTGGGAGAAATGACTACAATTTAGGGCCTGAATTGGGGCTTTCCTGGATTCTTTATGTACGGTAGCATTTTAGAGACATCCTAAAATTCCAATTGCCAACACTAATTCGATATTAACAGGATATCACACCATCTTAAAATATACAGGAAGTTCTATTGACTGGGAAGACTAACATATCTACTCCCTTTCAAGTAAAAGAGAAACTTTCAAGAAACTAGTGACACCCTGAGTCACTACAAATCATAGATTCTTTGTGAATTACCCAATAGAGTTGAAATTAGCTTTAGTAGTAAGGGAATGTAGTAATTTTTTAAGGAGGTAGAAAGTATACAGACTCTAGAAGAAGATACCTCTTGGTATAAATATTGGCTCCTCTGTTAACTATGTGGTCATAACCAGCTTGTATTACCTCTGTGGGTATTATCATCTTCAGTCCAATATCGCAAGCTTCTTTTGGGGATTTGAGACATTTGTAAAGTACATAGTTCAGTACCCAGTACATTGGCCATCCTAAATAAGCACTGGTTCCTTGTCCTCCTTTAGCCTGATTAAACCCAAAACATAGAAAAGGATCCTTACTAACCAGAATATTTTATTAATCAGATTAACTATTCCCCAGATATGATGGAAAACGATTAAGGCTATCATATGAAATATTAAAATTCATTTTTACCAAAAGCTCTGGTATGTCTATTAGAATATCCCTTTATATAACAATACTTAATTGGCATTTTGCCTAAATAAAAAATTGGCTCTTTATCAGCCTTCCTACATCCAATCCATTCTTCACAACTGAATGTAGCTGCTGTGAATATCTGCAACACCACCGTGAGGACAGTCTGTGCTGTGCGACAGAAAGTTCATCAGTATTCATATAACAAACGAATGTCTTGGATGCTAATCTCTAAAATCTGTGATGGGGTGCCTGGGTGGCTCAGTCGGTTAAGCGTCCGACTTCGGCTCAGGTGATGATCTCACGGTCCGTGAATTCGAGCCCCGCGTCAGGCTCTGTGCAGACAGCTCAGAGCCTGGAGCCTGTTTCGGATTCTCTGTCTCCCTCTCTCTCTGCTCCTCCACTATTCATGCTCTGTCTCTCTCTGTCTCTCAAAAATAAATAAAAGTTAAAAAAATAAATAAAATCTGTGACTAAATTACCTTGTATGGTAAAAGGGGCTCTGTTGGTGTGATTTCATTAAGGATCCTGACATGGAGACACTACCCTGGATCATCCAGAAGGGCCTAAGGCAATCACAAGGGTCTTTATTTATTTATTTTTTTTAATTTTTTTTTAACGTTTATTTATTTTTGAGACAGAGAGAGACAGAGCGTGAACGGGGGAGGGGCAGAGAGAGAGGGAGACAGAATCGGAAGCAGGCTCCAGGCTCTGAGCCATCAGCCCAGAGCCCGACGTGGGGCTCGAACTCACGGACCGCGAGATCGTGACCCGGGCTGAAGTCGGACGCTTAACCGACTGAGCCACCCAGGCGCCCCACAAGGGTCTTTAAAAGAGAGAGGCAGGAGGGTCAGAGTCTGAGGAGGTATAGTGAGGATGGAGAGAGAGGTCAGAGTGATGTAGCCTCACCAGGCAAGGAATGCAGGCAGCCTCCAGAAGAGGCCAAAGGCCAGGGAACAGATTCTCTCCTGGATGCTCCAAAGGAACGCAGCCCTGCTGCCCACCTGTTTTGATGTTCTGACATCTGGAATCTTAAAATAATAAATATTTGTTGTGTTATGCCACTACATCTGTGGTAATTTGTTGGAGTAGTTTCAGGAAGAAAACTAATACATTAGACATCATCAGAGTTAAAAATCAATGTTAAGAAATATAACAGGCCAGGGGCACCTGGGTGGCTCAGTTGGTTGAGTGTCTGACTTTGGCTCAGGTCGTGATCTCGTGGTTTGTGGGTTCCAGCCCTGTGTTGGGGCTGGCCAGTAGTTGGTATTAAATTTTTAATTTTAACAAGTGTGCAATAAGACGTCATTGTGGTTTCAATTTTCATGTCTCATAACTGATCATTTTGGGTGTTTGTTCATATGTTTATAACCATTCAGATATCTTCTTCTGTAAATATCTGTTAACATGTTTTGCCCATTTTTAAATTAGGTTGTCCTATTATTACCGAGTTGCAAGATTTCTATATATATTCTGAATATAGGCCTTTTATTAGATATATGCACTGTAATTATTTTATCTCAGTCTGTAGCTTGGCTTTTTATACTTCTTTTTTTTTAATGTTTATTTTTATTTGAGAGAGAGAGGCAGCAAAAGAGGGGGACAGAGGATTGAAGCAGGCTCCGTGCTGATAGCACAGAGCCCAACACAGGGCTCAAACTCACGAACCATGAGATCATGAACTGAGGCAAAATCAAGAGTTGGATGCTTAACGGATTGAGCCACCCAGGCCTCCCTGAAACTGGTTTTTAAAAAGACCTAGTGATTTGGGGGCACCTGGGTGCCTCAGTCAGTGAAGCATCTGACTTCGGCTCAGGTCATGACCTCACAGTTCGTGAGTTTGAGCCCCGCGTCGGACTCTGTGCTGACAGCTCAGAGTGTGGGGCCTGCTTTGGATTCTGTGTCTCCCTCTCTCTCTCGGCCCCTCCCCATTCATGCTCTGTCTCTTTCTCTCTCTCTCTCTCTCACAGAAGTAAATAAACATTTTAAAAAATTAAAAAGACATAGTGATTAATAAATTCTTGAGAATTGGGGAAAATGAATGTAAAATACCATCAGACTGAGGCGGGAGCCACAGCAACAGCAAAGCAACAGCAACAGGGCGTAATTCTGCCCAGTGGCTGCATATGGCAGCAGCAGGGACCACCTAGAGGAGTTGGATCAACCTTGGTGTTCTGCTAATAGGACCAGTGGCATGGGTAGACATTCTGCCTGATTTGGTGTTTGACAAAAATTCTCTAATGAGAGGTTGTCAGGCAATGTGTGAGAAAATCAATTCTACATGTTTGGGGAAAAATAGATTTTACGCAGGAAAATGTTATCCTTTGTAAGTACCTCGTACATCACAGGACTGAACTAAATGGACTTGAGAGAACTACCTGTAGATACTGTCAGCAGGACAGAGTTTTCTGAAATTGTTTGAATAGTCATAGCTCTATAAACAAAAACAAACGAGAACACAGTCTTTGTCAGAGCTGCAAGAATCCTCCACTTACTGTACCATTACCCCTTTGAAAATGGACAGCCTTGCGTTGAAAAAGGCTCCCCGCTGATTCTGCACGAAGCAATGGATAAATATATTACTGTGTATTGGCAGTTATCTGAACTGGCTCAAGGCGATGTTGGGGTTGTCCCTTGCACTAACACTGGAAGAATTTGTATTTAGGCTAAGCAGTTGTATGTACATGCATTACAATTAATCAGAGAAACTGTTCTTAGGGATAATGATGCCCAGTTATTTCATCAGAAGCTAAAAAAAAAAAAAAATGCATGTATACACTGCATGGCCCTCTTGACACAGAGCAAGCCAAATATTGTTCTCTTGGAAACCTGACTGTCAAGATGCAACGTAATGACCAAAACGGTAGCAAATATTCCTAACGCTGGTTGTGCCCACTTCATGCTGGCCTCCTCCACCTTACCAGTGAAGAGGAAGAATGAGATGGTAGAGCTTCTTTCACCACTTGGTTCTTCATTGAATTAATAAACGAGAGTCAGATAATATTTAAGTTCAAAAAGAGATGCTTACCTACCCACCAGGATTGGGGGGTTTAGGGAGGCATGGTGGACTGAATAACAGCCCCCAAAGATGTCTACACCCTAAACTTCAGAACCTATGAATACATTTCTTTACATGGAAAACTGAATTTTGTAGATATGATGAAGTTAAGGACCTTGAGATGAGGGATCCCCCTGGGTCATCCAGGTGCATCCCAATGCGGGGGGAAGGGGGCAGTAGAGTAAGAGTCAGAGGACATGAGGCAGTGGAAGCAGAGGCTAGAGGTGTGTGCTTTGAGGATGGAAGAAGGGGCCACAAACCAAGGGCTGCAGGCAGCCCCTAGAAGGTGTAACAAACAAGGAAACAGATTCTCCCCTGGACCCTCTAGGAGAAACACAGTTCTGTGACACCTTGATTCTAGTTCTTAAGATCCATTTTGGACTTCTGACCTCCAGAAATGTAAGATAATAAATTTGTCTTGTTTTAAACACCAAACTTATGGTGATGTGTTACAGTAGCAGTAGGAAAATAATACAGGAGATATCCTAGATTCTTTGACTAAATGGGAGATAGGTATTTAAGACTCTAAACTACTAAATGTAAAGTGCTAATATGTTACAATGACTTGCAAATTCTACACCCACCATGCTCTTTCCAAACTCAAAAAATTGTATCCCTACTTTAGTGTATTTGTATGTGTTTTCAATATATGTGCAACCCACCTCAGTGTACAAATTGATGAAAAGGAAGTCAAGACACAGAAATAGAAATTAGATATAAGGTACTTCTTTCCCATTTGCCCTCATTAGGTCTCTCCTCATCCCTCTTTGGCTACCAAGAATTCAAATGCATTTGTTCCCTTCACCTGGGTCTGTTATATCATGTGTCCTTGTAGCCTTCTAGCAAAAACAAGTTCTGCCCTGTGTTTACGTAGCTTCTAAGGTCTAACATCCTACCCCCAGCCCTGAGGTAACTCCTGATTCCGAAGAGCCTGCTTCCTATCTATTTTCATTTCTTGAAACAGTTGGCAGTTTGGCACAAAAGATAGTATTTCTTATGAAATCCAGAGCAATAATTTTCTGTCCCATTCTAACTAGGGTGGAGACAGGGATCTGGAGAACCAGTCTAGCAAGGGTAATATGATTGGCCATTAAGGCATAAATAAGGAAGGGCATCTGGGTGGCTCAGTCAGTTAAGCACTCAACTCTTGATTTCGGCTGGGGTCATGATCTCATGGTTGGTCATGAGATCGAGCCCTGCATCAGGCTCTGCTCTGGGTGTGGAGCCTGCTTGGGTTTCTCTTTCTGCCCCTCCCCTGCTGGCGTGCATGTGCTCTCTCTCTCTCAAAAAAAATAAAGGCCATGAATAAAGAAAGAAAAGGAGAAGGCATTAATGTAGCATCTACGATGCACCAGCACATTACATAAATACACAATTTATCCTTAAGTAACCCAGAAAAGTGTTATTTTCTCTTTATAGATGAAGAAGCAAACACAGAGTGATCAAGTAATTTGCCCAAAGCTACCCGGCTAATAAAATGGCAATGCTAAGACCTAAACGCAGCTTAGTAACTACACAGTACTACAGAGTAGAATGAAAAACCCACCATCCACCTGAGTCACCTGCCTTAGGTGCCTATAGCCCTAGGGTCAGTCCTCTGCTCCTTGATGCAGAATCTCCAACTGCCATGGCTCCTTCCAACCCCTAATTCTAATTCTGTCCTCTACAGGAGGGTGCATTTGTTTCTTGTCTGCCAGAGAGCAGGAAATGGAAACAGTCTTGTTTAGTACTTAGCAATTCAGTATTTTGTAACAAATGTGAGCTCTGGAGAGTTTTCCCTGGGCTCCTGCTCAGCACTTCCATCTAGAACAGGTTGTGGGTAGAAAAATCACTGCTCTGTAGGACACTGAGCTAGGAAGCCCAAGAAAAACACCAGAATCATTTCCTTGGGCCCCAGCAAGAGCTGAAGCCCCTTGGCCTGAATCAAGGACAACTCACAAACGAGGGCAAGCTGTTTGTAGCTCTCAGAGTCCGTCTGTGATTCTGTGATTCTCTTCTCCAGGAACACAGGTCAAGTATAAGCCCTGGGGAGATGGGAAGAAATGAGTCTTCCTGGGAGAGACCTTGAGGCCAACTAGAAATTGGCCTCCCATTTTCTTTTTTATTTATCCAAGAGAGGCATCAAGACAAATATATGGCTCTTCCTAACCCCAAATTCTCAGTGGAAGCAAAAAGAATCACAAGTAACCATTGTCTAAAAATCAATTTTGAAATAGTAGCTCCACAAAATGTTGAGCGTGCAATTTCGTATTTCTTGATAAACTGAGGTCAGAAAATGTTCCCATAATTGGCATATTGTATTTGTGTCCCCAGAGACTAAATATGTGGGGATAGAGTGGTGGGAATTAGGGATTCTTGTTTCTGGAGCAGGCTGGGCTGGCAGCTCATTTATGCTTCATGGTCATCCAGAAGGTGCCAGACCCATCTGCATATGTGTGTCTTGTGGTGCTTCCCTAATGCTCCCTGACATGCTGTTGATTTAAGGCTAAAATCTCTCACAATAAAGAATATCACTGGTCCCCAAAGGCTCAAATATAATGATGTGTGGAGGATACAGATGCACCATTTATTTTATTCTTCTTTCTTCAACAGAGAACCACACACACACAAAAGTTATTTAAAGGCAAAGATAAGAAAAAGTCACTTTAATACAATTACACTTTCAAAGGACTTGCCAAGAAAATATTTTCAGCTGCCAAGTCAGCAATTTTCCAAAGATATCCAAACAGAGAAAAGGGGATTAATGGAAAAGAAATTATCAGGGGAAATTTAACTATAGTTTAAAGAACAGCAGGTGGTACCCAGCACATTATTACTTTTTTATTCATTACTTGCCTCAGACATTCAAAAAAAAACTAACCAAACTGACAGACAGCAGCCCAGTACTATGACCTTATGAATACCAAATCTGTGCAATAATAATATCAGTCTGACCCGCTGTGCTCTGCCTCCCCACATCCATTACTGCATTCTTTAAAGCACACAGCAAGCAGCATCCTCCCTGATTTGCAGAAAGGGAATCAAGCCCAGGAGACAGAAAGACCTTCCCAGGGACACAGGAGAGGCCTGTGGGGAGAAATATGCCTAGATCCCTCCCCTCCTCCCCCAGCTTCCCCCACCTCCAGAGCCAGCCCTCAACTCAATCATCAGCCTGACTCCTATCTGACCCCCAGCCAAACGGATCCTTCTTTCCATCTAGACAATGGGAAATGCTGACCCAACTGGCTTGTGCAATTGGTTTAATGTGACTCCTGAGTTTTCCTTAGATTTTAATTTCAGAAGTTAGAAGATTTACACTCAGGGGTGATTTGGCAAACATTTTTTATTGCAAAATATGCATGGATTTTGGTAAACTGCCATGGGAAAAAATAGGAGTACTATCCTGAGTTTACATCAACTTTCAATTTATTATAGGGCTGCTTATCCAGTGTGTGTTATTTATATTTTTAATTCTCTCTCTTGCTGCCTACCATTTCCACCATTTTATTGCTCTCAGAACTTTCCCAATAGCATGGTAAGGAATACATTTCACCATTTTATAATGAAATACCAGAGTTTGGAGAGGAATTTAAAATCCTAGTTACTTTATCTTTTCAGCAGTTGACTACAGTGTATAGTAAGAAAGAAGAAATCATTGCTATAATTAAAATTTGAGGACTGTTTATGAATTTTATCTATTTTAACATTAGTCTTTCAAACAGTATTTGTTAAAAGCTAACTATATGCAAAATATTCTGAAAAAGAATTGTATGACAGAAAAGAAAGAAGAAAAAGATTTATGGTTTGCAGCCTGATAATCACATCTTATATTTGGTTAGTACAATTTTAAAAATGTTGTCACTTTGAAATAATACCTATTTCTTCTGTAATACATATTAAATATCTACTGTGTATCAAGCTCTGAGATAGGTTCTGAATATACATTATTGTTCACTGGCCAAAATTGACTTTCATCATTTTCAGGTAAACATCCATACTCTTAATAGCTACTGTTTTATGAGAACTTACGATATGCTAAATACTACATTAGTACTTTATTAACAATAAAGACAGCTGAAATTCAATGAGCTCTTCAGAGCTGGGTACTGTGTTTTGGGAGACAATTCTCAAAGGGTCTCTCACATGCCTGCACATCTTGCAAACAGAGGCCCTGACTGCTTTTGTTCCGGACTGTCTTTTCAAGAATATTTGCATAGCTAACAGTCTTAGAGGATACAGAGATTGTTTCTGCCAGAGCAAAGGAGCAGGTTTGCTTACTGCCCATTACAAACAATTGGAATTCCCTAAGATCCAAATTTCTCTCCGTAACAAATGCACTGCATGTGCAGGTATCACCTGGCCCTGATAGCTTTACCTTGTGGGAAGCAGAGCTCAGGAACCCAGCGTAATTGCTGATCCTCTGACTACTGCTATTGCTGTGAGCAATGAAGTCATTTGTCTCTGACCCAAGAATCTTGTGTCTTTTGCCAGCATCCGTGAAACTGTAGCAGGTTAACTTGTGAGTTTGCAAGGGAGGTAAAACCTCAAACCATTCACAGTTCTTAACACTGCTGAGTGCTTTACATATGCTACTTCACTGAATCTTCTCAACAAGCTATTCATATTATCCCAAGTTTAGAGATAGAGAAACCAAGGCTTAGAGATGTTTTAGGGAAGAAAACAAAACAAAAATCCTGCTCAAGGTCATATAGCTGGTCTCCTCCTCCCACTTAGCAATACTTTTTGTTTATAGTGAATGCCCAGATTACAGCCCAGTTGTAGGAGTCCATGGGTATGCACATGACAAATGCCTCTGAGAGACTACACCAATTCAGGCACTGGAGCAGGCAGACCTGGGAGGGAATTTTGAGATATGCAAGTCAAGCTCCAGGCTTTACACTTTTCAGAATACACAAGACTGAAGTACTAAGGCAGAAGACCTTTGAGGAGAGTCATATTTTGGAAAGGGATTCTATTGGAAGACCAGTCACACGAAAATAATCAGGCTGGGCTTGGAAGCAAGGGGAGCCGAAGTCAGAGAAGGGAGACATGGAGGCACAGGTATAATCAGAGAGGCTATTCTGGTAGCTAAAACATTGGCTTCATGAGGACTTGAGGCATATCCACAAGCAAAATTTTCATTTCTGAGCTACTGAGAATAAGGCGACCTATGAAACTCCCAGATCTGACTCATAATGAGAAGTTGCTCTGGAGATAAAGCCTATTGGCTGCCAAATCTTTTAGCCTAAAGTTTCTTTCCCATATTACTCAGAGAGGTGACAGAGGCCACAAGAATGAGTCTCTTAATATCCTCTCGGTTGCAGATTAATGACGTACAGCCCAGAGGTCTGAACATTTCCAAAACCAGTAGGCACTGCATGCAGTGAGGGGGACTCTGTCCTCATGAGAGAAAACAGGAAATGGGTCTCTTAAGATTTAGACTTCTTTCACTGGAAAACAGTTTGTCAATGACACAGACAGCAGGGGCTTTCAGCATTGGGTTTCAGTAGGAAAACAGGGGTGTGAAGAAAAATCAGATGATTTTCCTCATCTCTGATGGTTTAGCATGTTTAAAACTTGAATTGTACCCAGGAGTGGGTCAGAATCCCAAGTAGCATTTGTGAGATGATTTGAACATTTTTAAAAGAAGGAAAAAAAATTAACTTAACATCAGCAGGCACAGACTGCCAGCCAAACTGTGCCCAGATCCACATGCGTAGACAACCCTGATTTCCTCATCGGGGCCTTCTTGTGATCCTTTGGGGAAAATTCACAAGTGCTATTACTAGCCTCTGACCTTAGATATATATCACGGTCAAACAGGAGAAGTTATAATTAGGAAGTGCAGTCTAAGAGGTAAAGGTCAGACAACGCTCTAAAATACTGCTTAATATACAGAGCACTGTGTGAAAGTGCTGATGCAGGAGAAATGGCTATTGATTAAATCGGGTGCTTCAAATCCCTGCTAATGCCATAAAATTTAATGGATTACAAAGGGAGCACACAAACCACGAGGAAAGCTGTGGGAAGCACAGCATCAGTGCTTCTCCTAATTAAGGCAAGTTCAGAAAACATACTCTGGATTTTTTTTTAAGCCAAACCTTTAAAGACAGGATAAAAATGGCATCTTTATTTATACTTGCCTAATGCTGTCATCCATCCCCCCTTCTTGAAGAGAATTTACTACACACATAAGAAACAGCCCTGGAGACTGCAAGGCTGTTGTGCCTTTTCTTTATGGCCAGCATAATTTGGGCTTTGAAAAGTTCAAGCCAAACATCCCCACAGTCCTCGATCAGACTCCCTGCTCTATGTTGTCAGTGAGCCCAACAGCAGCTATGAAGGGCCAGACAGGTCACCTTTGCTCATTGCCATTCTCTGTGGTCACTCAAAGCTTCCAAGAAGAACATTAATGGGAGGCCCTGTTCTCTTTCAGCTCTGCTCGGTGTGGAAGAGGACCATTTGGTATATTGTGAACAGCCCTAACAGCTGCTCTTGATGCGGGAGCATAAGGCCAGCTGAGGGCAAAGCACAAACTAGCACCCTGCCACCCAGCAGGTGGGAAATGTGTGACATTCCTCAGTCAGTTCTGACTTCCCAAGAACAAAGGAAAGGAGAGAAAACAAATGATTAATGGATAGAGATCACAGTCATGCAGGACATGAGTCTCCATCAGTTTATAAATGTCTTAGTAAACTATAAGAAAAAGGCAACCTTATCAATAGTCTAATCTCCAGAAACCTATAGACTCTGTTTCCTGGAGCCCCAACATCACCCTCCCCTCCATAGTGATATGAGGAACAAAGACAAGAAGGAAATGCTAGGTAAAATTAAATTTTCTTATAACCTGCAGCCCATTGACAAATACTTGAGGCAAATACAGAGTAGAACATTTCTCTAGGAACCCCTACTGTCCAAATGTTAATGCCTTACTAGAAGGGAAAACAACCTTAGCTTGACAATAGCAAGGTCCCTGCCATTTTAGGAGTCCTCTTTAGCATATGAAAGTCTTTCTGGAGGCCTCCCTCTTGCTTTACCTCCCCCAACTCCATAGTATATAAGCAGTCACTCTTCACAACCCCAGTACAGCTCTTTCTGCCCGTGGGTCCTATCCCCATGCTCTAATAAAATCACCTTTTTGCACCAAAGATGTCTCAAGAATTCTTTCTTGGCCATCAGCTCTGGACCCCTACCACTCCAAAACTCCATCACTCTCAAAACATTGCAGAAGAGCCACTCCAGCCCGTGAGGACAGCATGTTCAATTGCCACCTCATTTCCAACCTCTGCATGGCTGCCAGGGCAACCCAACCAAAACAAGCCTGAGCCTGTGACTTGACTTTTTACAAACAAAGGTTCTCAGTCACACAAAACAGACACAGCTCTGCTTACTTAAGTAGCAAAGGAAAGTACTGGAAGGTTCAGAGAGAGCTCAGAGGTCCAATGTACAGCCTGGAGACACAGACATGTGTCAGGGAAGGCAAAGCACAGCCAAGAGGGGGCATAAAAATGGTCTGCTTCGATCCCTGGTCCAGCACCACTTTTTACACAGTACCACGGCTCACCACCACACCTACAGACTCAACCCCTTGTCACTCTCAGAAGGAAAAGTCCCAGGCTCGAACATCCATTTGGCAGAGCCCGGGTTACACACGTGGCCAGGACCAGCTTGGTACCTGTGCAATAGAACATCTGCCCCTGCAGGAGGAAATATCCACCTCCAGAAACAGGAAGTTTTTGTAGATGCCAAGTAGCCACAAACATAATACTTTTCAATAATCTCTCTTGCCTGCAGCATAGAGTACAAGTTCTTTAAAAGCTGTCATAGAAGCAAGGTGAGGGTATGTCCCAGTTTTTCTGAGACAGTCCTAGTTTTACATTTGTGTCCTAGAATAATCTTTGAGACTCCGTTTACTCTCAACAGTGTCTGGGTTACATGGTCACGGTACTTATGAAGTGTTTCATGACACGGCCCCTGCCTGCCTTTCCAACTTAATTCTTCACGATTCCCTAATTTGTCTTTATTCTTCAGCATGACAGAAATGCTCAGAATTCCCTACCTGAAGAATGCTATTTTTACTTCCAGGTCTCTGCTCATGCTTCTTCTCTACCTGAAATCTCCTTTACGTTATCTCCATCTCATCCTGTAATGCCCGAAGGTCTTTCTTGTGTTATATGGGTTACTGAGTTGTGTACCCAGTCCAGTCATCATTTCCTGTTTGCACATATATCTGTCTTTGTGCTTACCAGATTATGTTGTGATCATCTGTTTAGGAGACTAACTTCCCCCTTAGACTGTGAGGTACTTGTGAGGAGCCGTGACCTGCTCATCTTTGATCCATCAAGGCCTAGCACAGTGTCAGACACTCTCAATGTGAGACTCTCAAAAAATGTGACACTCTCAAAAATAACTGATGAATGACTCAGTCATACAAGTTTGAAATAAGAGATTGGTTGTAAAATCACCACAGTGGGGCAATAAATGGAAAGAAGAAAGAGAGGTGGGAACAGATACAAATGAAAGTAAAACAAATTGCTGAGCCGACCACACAGGGAAAGATGGCTAGTCATCTACACCACAGCCTCAGAGTCATTCCTCCAATCAAGCTCAGAGCCCAAAGGCGTTCATTCTGATGGGTGGCATGGGGTAGAGACTGAAAGGTAGAGGAATGGTGTTTCCAATCCAGCTGATTTGTTAGATTTTAGAGACCTAACCAGGATTTGACGTGCAGAGGCTCAGGAGTTCAGACTGAGTGTCGGCCCCAGGAGGAGCCCTCAGGTGCAATCCAGAGACAGGCCAGACACCTAGGGGAGGATGATGGAAACCTGAGGCCTGAGAGATTCATGTATGCCCCACTTACTCCACCAAGAGCAAGCCTACCAGAGCAAGATTCTTTCATGATGTCTCAGTGGCATTGGTCAGCTCTGACTCCAGGCCCTGGCCCAGGGAAAAGTCAGGTTAAAGACTTGAAGCATCTGCCATTCAGTGAGGCTAGGAAAAACAGAGGCTGTCACCTGCAATTAATGGCAACCACAAGCTAGGCCTTAGATAAACACGATCTATTTGGAGGGGCCTGGGAGTATCCATATGCTTACTCTCTGAAGAAGCCAATACATATGTTTTGGTCTATTAAACTACATGTTTATCTTCCTTCAAGGCAAAAAGGAACATCTGTCAGCAGGCCCTTGCACTTAATTTCCATGGTGAATACTAAGCTTTGTCAGTTGCCAAGTCAAGTCACAAAAATGGGAAGTTTACAGGCTTGGCTGCAAGAAAACCCCACAGAACTGCCCCTTCGAAGTTCGAAATGGGCCACCAGGTCTCCCTAGCATGTGTCCTCTGTCCAGCACTTTATCTGAGCTCTCCTCCCTTGTTACTCATTTTGCACTGTGTCTGGGCTTCTCTATAAACAAATAAGGACTTTCTCTCTCAATTCTAGCACTGACTATTCTTGCTGAGAAAAGCCAGAGACAGAAATGGTCAAGTGACCACAAAAAAGATACAGAAACTTCTGTGATTGCCAGCTGAGCATTGTCATGGGTTTTGGAGTCAGAGAGACACATGCGCTGGTTTCAGCTCTACCATTGGCTAGCTGTGCATTTTTGAATGAGCTATGTCCCTGGGCCTTTATGTAACTGACGTTGTATCAGTGTAGTTCTTAGCACTAGGTAAACATGCAATAAATACTAGGTACAATATAAATTTATCTTCATGGTATGCTGGGTAGTACTGGTCCCTAAACCAAGTAGCTAGAGGGAGAATGATCTCTCTTCTAATAAGCTTTGGACTGCATGCATCTGGCTCTATATCAGCAATACTGCTTAGAAATCAAATTCCAAACTCAAACTTCAGTGCTTCCAGAGCCTAGAATGTCCCAATGACCAGAGCACTGAGATATCACCAGTAACTTAGGGTCTTAAGGTTCTGACATATGAATAACCTTTCTGTTTTCCAGGATGTTTATTATTTAAAGCCACACCAAAAAAAAAAAAAAAAAAAAAGGCATATCTGAGTACCTCCCTAACTTCCAAACCCCCTCTGGACAAACCATAAATTCTTATTTAAAAGAGATAGTATCAGGTGCTGCCTGGCTGACTCAGTCAGTGGAGCATTCAACTCGATCTCAAGGTGGTAAGTTCAAGCCCTACATTAGGTGTGGAGATTACTTAAAAAAATCAATAAAACTTAAAGAGAGAGAGAGCAAGAGAGAGAGGAAAGAGAGATGGTATCTGGTTGAGCAGAACCAGGCTGTTTTACTGGCAAAATTTTATCTGCCCTGAATGATTTTTGTGCCTAGAAAACTACAGATGATTAACTTGCCATCTAATAAATGCCAGCAAAGCTTTCCAATGGAGAACCCAGAAGTGATATTTAGAGCTATATTATAATTATTACAATCACACACAAAATACAGAAATACATGCTGTGTACAAGCCCCAGGTTCCCAAAAGAATTGAAAATAGACCAGTCCAAGGAGAGGCAGATGGCAGCAGACAAAAGTATGCTCGTGCATTTGACTTCTCTCCATGAGGCCTGTCTTCTTGCACACTCATCTAGCAGAACAGCCCACGCTCATGATTATCACACACTTCTACATTATGCATCAGTCATCAGTACCTTTATGAAATCATGATGCTCTTCTGGTTCAGGACTCAGGACATTCCTGAGGTTCCATCTACCATTTTGGTTCCAAATTTTTTAACTTTTAAGGTTAAATATTTCCCCATGTTCCTGGCTATTGCATACTAACTCAAATAGGTTAAACAAGCATTAATTTTCAAATATATGTACCAAAAAAACATCAGTTTTCAAAAACTACATACTGCATCATATCTGGGCTACATGATCTACATATTAATAAATTAATAAGCATATATCAAGCTACATAGAAATCTACTCTTAAAATCTCATTAGATTATTATTCACACAAATTAATTACTCAGCCCCCTTATGTTTTTACCTACCAAACAGTAGGATCTCCTTATTCCTAAAGAGGTGAGTCATTAAATCCAACCACTTATATTTATTAATATTGGGTATTTGTTTACAATAACATAGGCGTAAGTCTTAATCACTAGAAATTTAAAAACAGGCCCCAAGACTAAAACTGCACTTTTGTACACCAATCAATCCACTGTGGGCACCATATTTTACATAAACAGAATAATTCAAGCAGGTTTGGCCACATGGGACCCCAATCTGGATTAGCATTGACTCACGTGAAGCAGTACTTGATATATCTTAATGTTCCAACTAACCCATACAAAGAGAGTTTTATACTTCAAAAGCCAGCCAACCATTTGCCTCTAAAAAAATTAGTGGTGGAGACTGAATTATGCCTTTTATAATGCATTTTTAATGCCCTTTTTAATGCATTTTAATTTTAATATTTACCTCAGCACAGGAGGTAAATGTGGTTCCAAGGAGAATGGGGTAAAGCCCAGGGGCCATCTCTCAAAGTCAAGACACCCAGCACAAAGCTACCACTCTCCAAACTGAGTTCCTGAGCTCAGGTCATGGCGTCCAGCTGTTTCATTGTGGCTCTGACATTCTTCCATCTCTCCTCCTTATTCCTTCATGAGCTTACACTCAGGACTAACAGCTACTTAGTGAGTTCCTATATTCTAAACTGACATCCTCATCACGGCTGTTACATTCTGGCATTTCTGGCATCCCCTCTACACTCTTTTCGCAGGATGTGCTCCCTTCTCTAGTGTTACCTTTTGTCCTGCTTCCTGTGGAGTAAATGTCCTTTCAGGTTCCTCACACCCATTCTGGACCCAACCAGTCTTCTTAAATGTGAAGGAATTTGCAATCCTTCTGCCTCTCACCTGATTTCTATCCATTCCTTTTAAAACATTCTGAAATGAGGAACACCTGGGTGGCTCAGCCGGTTAAGCAGCCGATTCCAGATTTCAGCTCAGGTCATGATCTCACCGTTTGTGAGATGGAGCCTCACATCAGGCCCCACACTGAGAGTGCAGAGTCTGCTTGGGATTCTCTCTCTCTCTCTCTGCCCCTCCCGCACACACTCTCTCTTTCTCTCAAAATAAATAAATAAGTTTATAAAAAAAATTTTCTGAAATAAACCAGCCTTGAAGTGGAAGATGCTGGTGTGCACCGTGGTAGGGATGAAATGGCAATACAGTGGTGAAATTGGGGGAGTTCACAGAGGGGGATCCAAATGGGTGGTCTCCTCTAATTTCTCCATCTCCAATCTCCTTGTACTTCTGTGACCCTCTTGTCACTATCTGGGCAGTTTTCTCTTATGAACACGCTGCATTCTGGTGTCAGCAAACCCACCACCGTCCTTTTAAGGAGGAACCCAGGAAGCATTGTCCTTCTACAGCCTCTGCCCAGGCAGGTTCCCAGGTCTTTGGAGCACTAGCCAGGTGCCAGACCAAGAAGACCCCTGAAATTCTCTCTAAGGTTATATATCTTTTCAATACATTGAAATAACTTCTTTCAACCTCACATATAATCCTCCCTGATGGCTTCAGGAGGTCCATATAGAAGGGATTTAGGGGTAACAATCTATTTGAAAAGGGAGTTAAGAGACCGGCCTTGAAGCTATGGTTGCATAGAAAGCCCATGGTTTGGGTTTGGATTATACGTTTCAAATCATTCTTTTTTTTAAATAGCAAGATTTTTTGTAGATATAATCTACATAATACATAACATTGTTTTCATTTTCCTTATCAAAGAATAGGCAATTTATGGAGATTATGGGGATGAAAGGCCCCAAATCATTCTTTGACATCATTATAGCTTCAGTGTTTCTCTAAACACTCTCCGTATTCTTAGTGAAAATTAATTTCTTCATCTTCCCTCCAGCCTGTGGAATTTCCTCAGGGCTGAGGGCTGTGAGCCAGCTCGTGGACGCGTCCACAATGGAGCCGCTGCTGAGCCCACACTGTCTCGCACAGTACTTCTCAGCAAGGGATGTTCCTCACACTCACCTGTGGATCTTTAAAACCCACTAGTGCAGGGGCACAGGAGTGGCTCAGTCCATTGAGCAGCCGGCTCCTGGTTTCGGCTCAGGTCATGATCTCACAGTTAGTGGGTTGGAACCCCACATCGGGCCCTGCACTGATGGCGCAGAGCCTGCTTGGGATTCTCCCTCTTCTTTGCCCCTCCTCCCCCTCTCTCAAAATAAATAAATAAACCTAAAAAAAAAAATAAAACCCACTAGTGCTCAGGACCATCCCCCAGTTTGTAGAATCAGAATGTCAAAGGTTAAGGCTAGGTCACAAGCACCACAAGCATTGCAGGCAGTTCTGATGTTTATATAACCTTGGATAAGAGAACAGAGCTAATGAGAAGAATGAAGTTGGGATCTGAGCTGGAATCACATCTCTGTGAGTTTGGACCTGAAAGTCACATTTGAATTGGAAGTCAAAAATTTGCCAGTGATCATTTACATAGCGTAGAGTAAGTCATTAAACCCTTGAGCATGAACTTTTGTAATCAGTAAAATGAAGAGAAAAATGCCTGTTCTACCCCCTTTTAAGGTCATTACAAGGATCAAATAAAGTGACAGCTGTGAAATGTCTACAGGCTCCAGAGCTCTGCACTTGTGTGCAGATGCTAGTATTACTGTTTGATGGACCTGTGTTCTCACCAGCCAAGGACTTGGAAGCCTTCTTCGCCTGTGATCTTTTTCCCTTTATTTGTGCCTGATTCCAGCTCTTTCTATGGCAAGGAAGAGACTCATTCAATTTACCCCAAGAAATTAGTTATTTATAAACATAGTTGTGGAGTAGAAGTAGGCTTGGAACAAGAACCAGAAAGCCATCAGAAACTAAGGCCATTTCAGAGACCATCAACATCTCTAGCACTTTCTCACAGACCATATAATCTCTCTGGAAGAAAGTCTTCACTGGTGCCTGCTTGTCCTCTTACTCATAACCCCACATGGACCCTCACCAACCTCATAGAATTCACTCAACCTCCTGCCCCCTCTGTGCATACTTCCAGCTTCAGCTCGAGTTACCAACTTCCAGTGGTCTCAGCATTTTCTATTTCCAATATCTGAAAGAAGAGATAAAACTAACATGGCCAACTCCTGGGTCAATATTATAACAGCCAAATTTGGGTCAAGTACCCACCCTTGTCTGCCTACAAGGTAGGCAGAATTAGGGAGTAGAATAGAAGCGCATAATCTGTATAGAGAAGTCTCCTGAGCAGTAGCTGCAAGCAGGGCCATTCCACTGAGGAGGGACTGAGGGCCAGCAAACTCTGTGGTCAACATCTCACAGGCAATGTCTTGGTTCTTTTCTCCTCAGGTATAAGGCAATGAGAGCAAAATGGTCAACTCAGCTGTAAGAAAAATCACAATATTACTTTCTTAGAGCTTGAGATTATAAAAGGTTATAGACTATACCCAGGTCAGCAATCCCAACCCTAGGATATAGTTAGAGTCCAGCTTTGAACCACTGGTGTTTATTTGGAGACCCTGCGCTCCAGATGTCCATGTCCAGTCATTTCATCCAACTTAACGTGCTTCCTGAGACCCAGTACTCCTGTGCTGGTTCCCTCCCTTACTCGTGCCTTCTCTACTCCCCAAACTCGAGGCTGTCTCAGTCTCTCCTAACCTTCCTGAGCCATTGGGGATTGTTGGTCATGCTCCATGATTCTCATTCAAGGAGAAACACTCAATTCAAGTTTTCCTGTTTGTCTAAAGAATTTGCTTCTACAATTTCTAACTTGTACGTTCTCCAACTTCCCTTTCCCTTGGAAACAACTAAATTCTCTGGTAACCATCCCAATAGAATCCTTATTTTCCCAGGCCACACTGAACCTTCATAAGTATTATACTAGAAAAACAAGGCTTCGTCCACCATAATTTCACCTCCAGGTGGCTTCCTTTCCCCCCACATTTTCCGGTGTCTTCTGCAAGTTGTTGTCCACTTCTGCTGGGGGCTCTTTCTCTCTCTCTCAAAATAAACAAACATTTAAAAAATAAAATAAAATAAAATAAAATAAAATAAAATAAAATAAAATAAAATAAAATAAAATAGGGGCACTTGGGTGGCTCAGTCGGTTGAGTGTCCGACTTCGGCTCAGGTCATGTTCTCACAGCTCATGAGTTTGAGCCCCGTGTTGGGCTCTGTGCTGACAGCTCAGAACCTGGAGCCTGCTTCAGATTCTGTGTCTCCCTCTCTCTCTGCCCCTAACCTACTTGCATTCTGTCTCTGTCTCTCACAAAAATAAATAAACATTAAAAAAAATAAAAAATAAATAAATAAAAATAAGATAAAATAAAATAAAATATAAAATAAAATCTTTGTCCAGTTTTCAGGGCCCACCAAGATAATCTACTTTCAATATGCAGCTTTGTTTGTTTACATATATAAATAGCAGTTACCAAAATGATAGAGAGAAGATAAAATTTTTAACTAAGGAATAATTAAAAAAAAGAAAAGAAGACAAACCTGCTGTATTTTCTTAGGATAAAATTTTAATTGATTGATAACATAAAGACCCAAAATAATATACTTAAACAAGATTGAAGGTTTTCCTCTCACCAAGTGGGCTTACATGGTAGGAGTTCCACATGTGGGACCCAGGCTCCTACTACATGATCGCTCATCCATCCCTAGACTATTGCACTTAACGTTGATAGTCTAGGATGCTTTGCTACTATATCTGTACTGCAGCCATCGGAGGGAGGGAAAAGCAAGTCATATCCCGTGCAAGGACACACAGAACTTTTGTAAATCATATTTCTCATATTTAGAACAGTCACACCCAACTCCAAGGAGCTTAGAAGGTCAGAAAGACTGCTATATATCCAGCTGAAAATAGTAATAACTATGGAGGAAAGAGAACAGTGTGCAAGAAAACCAACAGTTTCTGCCACAGTGCTAATCAGGAGTTTTTCTCTGCCAAAACAAATATCAAAGTCAGAATAAGCCACATAAGTCAAAAACTGTCCAAGCTGCAAGTAATGACCCATTCATTTCAAACAAATCCATAAAGGAAATTTAACATCAGCCTAAAACACATATATAAATGACAGAGACTTTCAACTAAATCAAGGGAATGTAGCCATATAAGAAAACATTAAACATTTTATCCTATAAAAGCACCAATTCTTAGAGCTGGTGAGAATCTTAAAGGTGATGTAGTAAAACTTTCCATGTAATACAAGAATTCCCCATGCAGTAATCTTGACTAAAGCTACCCCATCTTTGCCTGAATGCCTGTAGGGGTTTTGTGTGCAGCTTGAAGGTCCATGGTACCCAGGAGTTTTGGACAAAAGCAGAAAGAGTGAGCCAGCAGGGAACACTGGCCACAGCCCACAACTGGGCACTCAGCCATGTGCAAGGCCAAGGTGTAAAAGCTCCAGTCCCAGAATCGATCAAGAGTACAAAAGATGGTTGAAGGAAAGAGGTTTTCACCTGCAACATAATTTTGAAAGCTCCAGAGTATAAAGTTTTGCCACAGCTCTCTATACCAGAAAGAAGTAGCTCCCCATAACATTGCCTTGAAGGTGCCTACGAGACATTTCAGTGGCAATTTAGAGTAAATTATCTAGAAAGGTATATCTGGAGTTCAGGGAGAATAATCAAAATTAGATGGATTTCATTAGCTAAATAGAAGTTATATTTGAGGTATTGAGAAGAACAAAAAGATACAGAGGTAAGAGAAGCTGGGTAAAGGACCTTGCTCGTAGACTAAAAAATGGTAAAAGAGGGAAGATGAAGAAGCTTTCTAAAATTAATGTTTTATGGAGAGGAAAGAAGGCATGAGTCTCTAGAGGAGCACTGATTATGGGCAAGGGATTCCCAGGGTAGAAGCCAGTAAGGGTTTCTGAGGTCAGGCTTAGGCCCGCATTTAGGCCACAAGAGGAGTCATTTTTAGTAGTAATTGGAGGATGTGTTCCACGTTTGGGAAAAAGGGCAGTTAAGGGAAGAGAAAGTCCCCCCTCTAAGGCTAAGTAAATGCAGTCACCAGCAGAGGACATCAGTTACCAAGGTCACTGGCCGTGGAGGCAGCAATGTAAAAAGGAGACAAGAAAATAGGACATGGAGAATGGCAGAAATCTAGGACAATCCAACTTGAAATGATAAAAAGGTGCGTGCTGAAAAATGACGTCATTTGGGTTGGCCAGCTAGTACGACCTGTGACAAAGTAAAATCTATGACGTGTCAAAGAACTCCCTGGAACTCTCTGAAGATGTTTGGAAAGAAAACTCAATGAAACACTAGAATTCCTTTGGGCAAGCCATGATCATTTGAATGTAAAAGATTATTTTTGTGATCATAGCTTGGAAAGGCCTAGGATGTACAGATAACAGAGAAGGAAAAAGTTTCCAAGGTTTGGTATAAATGGTGTCTCAAGCTCTAAACAAAATGAGAAGGATGGAGATCAAGGGAATGCCATTAGAAGGATCACTGTTTCTGTCAGCGACCTTCAAGAGAGTTGTTTAAGTAAGGTGACAGGGCAGAAAGCAAATTCAAAGAAATGACCTTGAGTGAATACCGAGAATTGACTGTGCTTTCAAGAAGTTTGGCTGTAAAAAGAGAAAAGAGCGGGGTGCCTGGGTGGCTCAGTCGGTTGAGCGGCTGACTTCGGCTCAGGTCATGATCTCGCGGTCCGTGAGTTCGAGCCCCGCGTCAGGCTCTGTGCTGACAGCTCGGAGCCTGGAGCCTGCTTCGGATTCTGTGTCTCCCTCTCTCTGACCCTCCCCCGTTCATGCTCTGTCTCTCTCTGTCTCAAAAATAAATAAACGTTAAAAAAAATTTTTAAAAAGAAAAAAGAAAAGAGCTAGAATTGCAGAAAACAGGATGTGGACGTTGAAAGGAGGGTTGGCAAAAGGAATGGACCAGGATATGAAGAGGGGCTGAAGTGAGCCAGTGGGGGCAGGGCTGATCCCCTGGAACCCACCAGATTCAGGCTTAAGGCTCTGTCCTTTACAATCTACACATCCTGTGCATGAGACTCACTCCTCTGTCAGGGTGATTAAGAAGTCAGTCAGTTACCTCAAGAAAACCACTTAGGATGGCACCAGTGATAAAGACAGATGCAGCGCTATAGACAGATGGTAAGAGCGGGGTATATGCCGGGATAGAGGCAGAGTCAAGAGAGATCAAGTCCTGTTAGGAAAGAAGGGAGGGAAGACAGGGATCTACCTGTGGCCCCTAAATGAGCAGGGGACAGAGAGCATCCTGTGTTTCTGCCTCTCACTACTGAGAGAACACAAATACAGTAGAACCTAAAAGACTCAAAGAGATTTTTTAAATGCTTATTTATTTTGAGAAAGAGAGAACATGTGCGTAAGTGGGGGAGGGGCAGAGAGAAAATGCCAAGCAGGCTCCCAGCTGTCAGCACAGAGCAGGACGTGGGGCTCAATCCCACGACTGTGAGATCATGACCTGAGTCGAAATCAAGGGTCATATGCTTAGCCAACTGAGCCACCCAGGTGTCCCAGATACACACTGAAAGTACAGATGCAGGGGCACTGGGCTGACACAATCGGTTAAGCGTCCAACTCTTGACCTCGTCTTAGATCATGATTTCATAGCTTTGTGAGTTCGAACCCTGCGTCAGGCTCTGTGCTGACAGTGTGGAGCCTGCTTGGGATATTCTCTCCCTCTCTCTTTCTGTCCCCACCCCCCCCTTGCTCTCTATCTCTCACTCAAAATACATAAAAATAAACTTTAAAAAGGAAAAGAAAGTATAGATGCAAGGGTTAACTGTGAAGATACTTCTTATAATGATTTGAGAGGCCTTGGAAATAATGAATGAAGATAAATAAAAATCTCTAGGTAGAAACAAAGCAACATGAAAGAATTCAAGTAGCAGGGTCTTAATCATCCATTAAACTACACTCTGGATATCACTGTTCAGCTAACTGTGAATCGAAACGTCTCCATCTTGCCCATAAAAAGATTCATTCCACCTTTTTTGTTTTATCTGACTTTTTAACATTAATTGAGCATGTGTATGCTCAAGAAAAAAGTCAAATGTATTTGAAAAGAGCAGCTCTGGAAGATGCAGTGGAATGGCTAGCAGAGGAGGGGTGGAGAAGCAGCCTCTCTACCGCCAGGTAAGTTCAATGATAAAAATATGAATAAGCCATGTGGGAACATAAAAAAGAAAATGCTTAACTCTGCCTGAAGAGTCAGAAGTGACTTCACACAGGTGACAATGGCTTGGCTTCGGAGTAGGCGTAGGCGTTCGCCAAACAAAGAAGGAAATGAGACACAGTAACCAGAAAGAATAGCATTTATAACGGCAAGGAATTAAAAGTATGGTGTATGAAAATAAGAGTAAGGGAAAGTTCAGTATAGCAAAATCAAAGATGGGACACAGTGCTTTGGAAAGGAATTGTTTTGCTGACAAAGCCAGGAGCAGACTGTAGAGGGTTTTGTATTAGGTGCTGGGTCTTTATCCTGTGAATGTTAAAGAGCCAGCAGAGTTCTGAGCATAATCAGTTCTATTTTCAGATAACTCTGGTGGCAGCACAGAGTATGATCCAGAGCAGTGAGAGAAAGGTAAGACAATAGGCTCAGGGTGAAAAAGGAGCAAAGCATCAAAGATTACTAAGAATTCTATCTTAGAAGATCAGTGGCCCCTCTAACTAAGCCATAAAGAGGAAAAGCTTCTGTGGAGGAAGATTGTCATGTTGTGATTGAGGAAATGACTTCCTACAAGGCAGTTAAAAGAGGCTGTCATCAAAAAAAGAAAATCCTGGGGCGCCTGGGTGGCGCAGTCGGTTAAGCGTCCGACTTCAGCCAGGTCACGATCTCGCGGTCCGTGAGTTCGAGCCCCGCGTCAGGCTCTGGGCTGATGGCTCAGAGCCTGGAGCCTGTTTCCGATTCTGTGTCTCCCTCTCTCTCTGCCCCTCCCCCGTTCATGCTCTGTCTCTCTCTGTCCCAAAAATTAATAAACGTTGAAAAAAAAATTAAAAAAAAAAAAAGAAAATCCATACAGACTTCTAATTATGAAATAAATAAATCATGGGTGTGTAATGTGCAGACTATAGTTAATAATACCATATTACAGTATTTACAAGTTGCTAAGAGAGTAAGTCTTGAAAATTCTCAACACACACACACACACACACACACACACACACAATGTGTAACTATGTATGGTGACGAACGTTAACTAGACTTATTGTGGTGATTATTTGGCAATATATACAAATACCAAATTGTTATCTTATATACCTGAAATTAATATGATGTTATATGTCAACCTCAATAAAAAGAAAGGAAGAAGAAAAAATGGGTGTCATCAGACACAGATACCTTAATAAAATCAAGATCAAGTATGTCTCAGATGCTCCCCTGATCCACCAGTGGGTAACTTCCAAAAATAAATGGGCTCGATTTGCCACATTACTTTCAGCAACTTGGATGTCATGACAATGCATGTATAAACAGTAGTGACGGCGGATGACAACTAGTGACTGCTACTTCCTTCCTGAAGTGTTTACAAACCATCTGCCTAACATTCTGTTTAATAGTAAATATCAATGGTCAGTTCAATCATGCATAATTTTCAGAAATTATCTTCTCCCCATCTTGGGAAATTGGCATAACACTGCACATCTGTAACTATTTCCATTTTGTTAGTCACTGTTATTCCTCAAAAGTGAATGAGGATAGTCTGGCAGCACATCAGCACATCTTCTCGCGGTTCTGGGATATTATTCATCTGGGTCTGGGATTTGACCTCATTAAATACAATTAATTCTTCATTTACTATCCTGACCTAGTATGAACTGCAATTCCTTCTTAACGTCACGTGCTTGGGCTTTTCCAGTTTTGAAATCATTTTTGTGGATGAAGAATATGGAAATAAAATCAGACCTGAACAGTTTTGCTTTCCCTTTGTCATGGGCAGTTAGCTTTACAGCATCTGTTTCAAGAAGCAGGCTTTGGGCATCTCAGAAATGTTCCCGGGTTTGGAGTCGCCAACATGTGAAATCAAAATTGAAATGTTGCTGTCCTTAGCATTTTGGAATCTCAGAGCATTCTTGCCTGCAGCCTTCCTAGCCCTGGTCTTATTGATTTATGCCACCCTTTTGTATCTGTTCTTAGCCATGTGACCCTCCCTCTGTGTTTTGTGACTATGCTGCCTGTGGATCCTTTATCTGGGCTCCTGTTTACACCCTCATTGAAGTCCACTGTAATTGCAATGTCGGAGTTATGTTTTTTAGACCCACCTGTGTTTCTTCCAGGCAGTGTTTTTAAGTAATGGAATTAATACCTATCTTTTCCTTTCTCAGTTTTCTGTCTGATTTTCCTAAGTGACAATAACCCACATCTTTGACCATGACACACTCCAAGATGACAGTCTTTTCCTTTAACACCAGGATACCATCTATCATTTACCCTTATGTTCTCTCTGTTGGTAATAGTCAAGCCCAAGTAGCAGTGCACTGTATTCTCAAACCTCTGAGAGATGAAGTTACCTCCAAGACCTGAATGTATTGGGTGCTCTGTCCTTGTCAGATCAGAACTCTCAGTGGCTACACCAAGGCTGAAGCATCCTTACTCTCCATCACGTCAATACCTTATTTCCAGGCCAACTTTTACTTTCTATTGAGAAATCTTCCACTATGTTCCTTTTCTGGATAAGTGTTCAACACTATCACTACCTTTTATCTTTACAAAAATGTTCCAAACCATGCATCTATTAATTTAACGAACACGTATTAGGCATATGTACTGTATTAGTTTGCTAGAGGTGTCATTAAAGGACCACAGACTGGGTGGCTTGAACAACAGAAATTTCTCTTGTCAGAGTTCTGGAGGCTGCATGTCTGAGATCAAGGTATGGGTGGGGTTAATTTCTTCTGAGGGCAATGACCTAGGTACGTGTTCCAGGCCTCTCTCCTTGGCTTGGGCATTCCTGTCTTCCCCCTGTGTCTTCACATCATCTTTCCTTTATATGTGTCTGTGTCTACATTTCCTCTATTTATAAGAATACCAGTCCTATTGGATTTGGGCCCACCCCAATGACCTCATTTTAACTTAATTACCTCTGTGAAGACCCATATGGTCATAGTCTGTGGTACTGGAGGCGTTAAGACGTCAACATATGCATGGGGGGGGGGTTACAATTTAGCCCAAACGTGCTATGAACGAGGCCCTGGGAATATATTAACAAATGCAATAAAGCCCTGCCCTCATGGAATTTATTCATGCTCTCATGGGAACAATAAACAGTAAACAGAGGTTGTAATGCCAGATAGTGGCATTTAGAATCTAAACAGGCCAGGCGAAGTAGCGTGACAGTTAAGGGATGAAGCTGGGAGGGCTATAATTCTAGATGAGTTCACATTTCAACAGAGACATGAATAAAGAGAGGGTAAGCCATGTAGTTATATCAGACACACACATTCCCGGCAGAGGGAACAGCCAGGACAAAGACCTGAGGTTGGAGCATCGTTGACACATTCAAGAAACATGAAGGAAGTAATCGGAAATGAGAAATAGGAATTGGGTCGAGTAATGGGTAATGACATCAGCAGGGTGTGGGGTCTTCTATGGATCTGGATTTTATTCTATGTAGTAGGGGAAGCAATTTGAGGGTTGCAAACAGGGAACTGACATGAGAAAGAAAATTGTACCAAACATGGATTTTATGAGATATAATGTGTAACCCCTTCTAGGAAATATATGTCATCCTTAATAAAAACGTCTAAACAGTTTTCTGGTAGACTTTACTGAAATTAAGAATTCCTTCTGGAAAAGGTATTACCCATCACCCGCCTACCTGACAGACAGGTCTTGTGAGAAGCCTAATATTCTTATCGCCTTCAATTAAACATTCATATAAAGTCTCTCTGCCAAGGGGGAGTCTTTGAATTGGGTTTTTCAGAAGACTCTTCCTTATGGCAAGTTTGAAATTAAACTTTGACATGTGGTTGCCATCAATTTGTCTAAGAAGTTGCTTTAACGAAGGAAATCATATTTACATTTTTGAAGGCTCACTGTGGGTACTGGATAATTCACTGTAGGGTTTCCATTTGGGCACATAACTTCTTTATTATACCTGAGGTTTTTTTGCATAGTCCAGGCACAGTTCTCTTAATTGTGCTAGTTCGTTTCAAATCTAAATTTACTACACAGGTCTTCTGACTCGAATATAGTCTAAATGATTACAAAATAACTGAAATGCCAAAGCAAGCCCATTTCTGATACAAATTGACCTTTCTGCAGTAATCAATAAAAAGCTTTCTAAGCTCTTTTTTTTTCATTTCCCTCTTTAAGATCATAATTAAGTATGTATTAAGACTCAATAGGGGCGAGTGGGTGGCTCTGTCGGTTAAGTGTCTGACTTCAGCTCAGGTCGTGATCTCGTGGTTCATGGGTTTAAGCCCTAGGTCAGGTTCTCTGCTGTCAGCTCAGCGAATGGAGCACCCACTGGTGCTCTGTCTCTTTCTGTCTCTCAAAAATGAATAAATGTTTAAAAAAAAAAGACTTAACAATATTTTGGAGACTGCATAACCAAACAAAACTGTTTGTCCCTCTTCTACTTAAAAAAAAAAAAAAAAAAAAAGCAAAAGTCTGTGCTTTACTTATGTGATTCACAGTTTCCAACCTAAATATAACATTAGTATTCACTGAGGGAGTCCCAGTAAACATCAAGGAGAAATCACACTGTCAGCAGAAGTCACTGCTTATAACATCTGGTAATATTGAGTGTTTTTTTTTTCAGTTCCAAATTTTAGATTAAGTCTAATTAATGAAAAGGGGCAAACTAGAGGTTCTTAGATAAACTAGGGCTCTACAAGGTTTTGTTTTGCTTGTAAAACCTGTGAGATCGCCTCCCAATAAGTGAGATACAGAAAAGGGAAGTTTTTAAAAAGTCAGATCAAATCCAGACCCAGTTCCCCTCTCGACAGGATGGGCAAGTAAAATATTAGCTATTCCTGAGCTAATTCTTGGGGCTACCATCAGTCCTGGGAAGTAGGTTGAGGCAGGTCCCCGGTTGTCATTCTTGCCTGTATTCCTCCACTAACTTTGTTCATTGAAGACTATGTATCTGCTGGAAATACAAAGTCATTAGCTTGTTGAGATTTTATTTAGTTATGGAACCCAAAGAACAAATGAGTGAGGAGCACAAGGGATGGGACAGGAAGGAAAGTCAGCAAAGAAGAAGGGAGGAAAAAAGAGAGAAAGAGCCAGGGAGGAAAAGTAACATTTGTTTAGAACTTTGATAAAGAATCCGTATGTGCAAAATAAATCAGACTCAAAAGATTATTTGCTTAAAGATAAAAACCACACGAACATAATTCAAGTTACAAATTATTAGTGTCACATTAAGCAACTGGGAAATTAGGGGCTTGCACTGACAGCAGCATATATACTAAAAATTGGAACTTGGAAATTAGTAATTAACGTCACAGCAGTGATGCATTTTCTTCCAAATGAATTGTACTGTTTTTTTTTGCTTAGGGACTTCAAGCTTTCTGTATGCAATGTTACTGCTAGTCTTTGCTAATCTAAGCTAAGTATTTCTAAGATCTTCATTTTATAATATACCAAGACTCCCTCTGTTACCAAAATTCTAAGCAAAGAGCATTCCTGAGATGTCTTTATGTCATTGGCTGATTTTTATTTGGTAATTCTTATTTGGCAGTGAACTTTTCACAAAATCACCTTAAATTTGATACAGTCTGTTATTGTGAAGATATTGTTTTCTTTTTTGCTCTCTCAGTCCTCAGTGAAAAATCTACAAATTACTGTGGGTTAGAGCACCTGCCAAGGAAGCATGAGTTCACACATGCCATCCTTCCTTGAGTTCAAAGACTCTGTGAAAGGTATTACCGTGACTTCTAAGAACCCTAGTATTCTCCCTCCACAAAGCCTTAACCGTGATCTTTAGGCTCATAAATCCACAGTGTTTAAGAGTTAGGTAAAGAGGACAAAGAAAAGATTGTTCTACCATATGCATCAAATGCACACATACCCCAATGAATTCATCTGATTTGTTGGGATATATGTGCATTGATACCAAAAAAGATATCAAGTATTTTAACATCACTACAAGTTAAAATACTTGATACCTTTTTGAGCTAAGTTACTTGGCATATAACAGGTTAACTGGAGTGTTTGGAAAGGTTCAGAATAACATTGCCATGCTCAGCCTAGCTCAAAGGCTGAGGTTTGGTTTATTATTATTATTATTATTATTATTATTGACTAAAGAATTAGGAACTAATTATCCGTTTTCAAATTTTAAGGTAATTGCAAAGTAGAGATACTGAAAATAATTGCTTTATGCATGTGCTGTCAATCACCCTAAGTTTGCTGGAGCTTCAGCAGCACTGGTTCCATGTCAAAGTGGGAGGCAAGCCAATCTCTGCACGAGCATTCACTTATTCCCCCTTTGTTATGCTGTAGAAAGTTAAGTGGTAGATTCATTGAACTAAAATAGCATTGATAAACACTACCAAACTCATTTTAAAAATCAATAGGAATCCAGCAGGCATTTCTATTGGACATTTCAGTAAAAATTTAAATGCATCCCAGGTGTTCTTCTTGTTTTATTCATGCTTATTATTTAAATGTTGCATTTGTAGCCTAACTGTGGCTACTCTAACCTGATTTCTGGCTTGAGAAGTTGTCACTCAGGCAACCTGTAGCCCCAGGCCCCCAAATTAGATCACTCTCTCAATTCACAAGGAACAATTGATGGTCTTGTCTCATAAAATATTAGTGGGTTCAAATCTCTTTTCCACTCCCATCTATTTCCAACTCTTTCCCAGGATAGTTGTCCTCAGAGAATTATGGCAACTACTAACCTCTCTGCAGCAGACAATTGAAGACACATACAGGAAAACCTGGTGCCCAGAGGCTGACAACAGTGTTGACTGAATCACCATGAATGTGTTCCCTCCTCCTGGATCCACCACACACACACACACATGCTAATCACTAGGACTTAAGGCACTTTTCCCCAGAGGAGCAAAAACCCAGATGTCTGATTTGTTGGGCTTTGGGAAAGTTATTCACTTATCTAAGCCTTGGCATCTTTAAAAAAAATTTTTTTTAATGTTTGAAAAGTTATTAGGAAATATTTAAGGTATATGAAAGGTATAAAATTAGAATATGTTAAACACCTGTGATGTTATCATCTAACTTTACAAGTATCATTAGCATTGCAGGTGAAGTCCCCCGTGGAGCTTCTCCCAGATTGAGGAGATAACCACCATCCACAGTTCATCTTTTACATGCATTCACAGGTGTTTATGCTACCCAAAATGTACGAAAGTTTTGTGTATGTAAAGGTTATAATACTGTATATGTTCTTTGGCAACTTGGTTTTTTGCCTTAAGATTCTATTTACGAGTCACATATTGATATGTGTAGCTGTAACTCATTCTTCTTCACTATTGTCCAATATCCCATTCTATTTTAATATATCACAACTTATCAATTCATTCTCTTGAAGATGGGTATCGAAGTTATTTCCAATTTTATGTTCTTAAAAACAATACTGCCATGGAAATGTTTGTATTTATCTCTTTGCTAAGACAGAGACATTAAGCCAGTATGCTGACCAGTTGGGGCACAAATGGGTATGACAGTAAATATATCTCTCTTGCCCTCAGATTTGGCCAGGTCAGGGCCTGGGTTGCCAGACCCCCTTACCGGTCCACTGCATCCATGAGCTACCTCGCCAGCTTATGATAGTACATGCTATGAAATAAGAACTGAAATTATCGGGAGGCGCAGGAAGATGGCGGCGTAGGAGGACGCTGGGCTCACCGCGCGTCCTGCTGATCACTTAGATTCCACCTACACCTGCCTAAATAACCCAGAAAACCGCCAGAGGATTAGCAGAACGGAGTCACTGGACCCAAGTGCCGACGAGAGGCCCACGGAAGAGGGTAGGAAGGGCGGCGAGGCGGTGCGCGCTCCACGGACTGGCGGGAGGGAGCCGGGGCGGAGGGGCGGCTCGCCAGCCAAGCAGAGCCCCCGAGTCTGACTTGCAAAAGCGGAGGGGCCTGACGGACTGTGTTCCGACAGCAAGCGCGACTTAGCGTCTGGGAGGTCATAAGTTAACAGCTCTGCTCGGAAAGCGGGAAGGCTGGAGGACAAAGGGAGGGTGAGCTGCGGAGCCCCCGGACGACAGAGCTCAGTTTGGCGGGGAACAAAGGCGCTAGCCAGCGCCATCTCCCCCGCCCATCCCCCAGCCAAAATCCCAAAGGGAACCGGTTCCGGCCAGGGAAATTGCTCGCTCCGCGCAAACACCCAACTCTGTGCTTCTGCAGAGCCAAACCTCCGGCAGCGGATCTGACTCCCTCCGGCTGCCACAGGGCCCCTCCTGAAGTGGATCACCTAAGGAGAAGCGAGCTAAGCCTGCCCCCCCCCGCCGCCGTGCACCTTGCCTTCCCACCCCAGCTAATACGCCAGATCCCCAGCATCACAAGCCTGGCAGTGTGCAAGTAGCCCAGACGGGCCACGCCACCCCACAGTGAATCCCGCCCCTAGGAGAGGGGAAGAGAAGGCACACACCAGTCTGACTGTGGCCCCAGCGGTGGGCTGGGGGCAGACATCAGCACTGACTGCGGCCCTGCCCACCAACTCCAGTTATACACCACAGCACAGGGGAAGTGCCCTGCAGGTCCTCACCACACCAGGGACTATCCAAAATGACCAAGCGGAAGAATTCCCCTCAGAAGAATCTCCAGGAAATAACAACAGCTAATGAGCTGATCAAAAAGGATTTAAATAATATAACAGAAAGTGAATTTAGAATAATAGTCATAAAATTAATCGCTGGGCTGGAAAACAGTATACAGGACAGCAGAGAATCTCTTGCTACAGAGATCAAGGGACTAAGGAACAGTCACGAGGAGCTGAAAAACGCTTTAAAGGAAATGCAAAACAAAATGCAAACCACCACGGCTCGGATGGAAGAGGCAGAGGAGAGAATAGGTGAACTAGAAGATAAAGTTATGGAAAAAGAGGAAGCTGAGAAAAAGAGAGATAAAAAAATCCAGGAGTATGAGGGGAAAATTAGAGAACTAAGTGATACACTAAAAAGAAATAATATATGCATAATTGGTATTCCAGAGGAGGAAGAGAGAGGGAAAGGTGCTGAAGGGGTACTTGAAGAAATAATAGCTGAGAACTTCCCTGAACTGGGGAAGGAAAAAGGCATTGAAATCCAAGAGGCACAGAGAACTCCCTTCAGACGTAACTTGAATCGATCTTCTGCACGACATATCATAGTGAAACTGGCAAAATACAAGGATAAAGAGAAAATTCTGAAAGCAGCAAGGGGTAAACGTGCCCTCACATATAAAGGGAGACCTATAAGACTGGTGACTGATCTCTCTTTTGAAACTTGGCAGGCCAGAAAGAATTGGCACGAGATTTTCAGGGTGCTAGACAGCAAAAATATGCAGCCGAGAATCCTTTATCCAGCAAGTCTGTCATTTAGAATAGAAGGAGAGATAAAGGTCTTCCCAAACAAACAAAAACTGAAGGAATTTGTCACCACTAAACCAGCCCTACAAGAGATCCTAAGGGGGACCCTGTGAGACAAAGTACCAGAGACATCACTACAAGCATAAAACATACAGACATCACAATGACTCTAAACCCGTATCTTTCTATAATAACACTGAATGTAAACGGATTAAATGCGCCAACCAAAAGACATAGGGTATCAGAATGGATAAAAAAACAAGACCCATCTATTTGCTGTCTACAAGAGACTCATTTTAGACCTGAGGACACCTTTAGATTCAGAGTGAGGGGATGGAGAACTATTTATCATGCTACTGGAAGCCAAAAGAAAGCTGGAGTAGCCATACTTATATCAGACAAACTAGACTTTAAATTAAAGGCTGTAACAAGAGATGAAGAAGGACATTATATAATAGTTACAGGGTTGGGGCGCCTGGGTGGCGCAGTCGGTTAAGCGTCCGACTTCAGCCAGGTCACGATCTCGCGGTCCGGGAGTTCGAGCCCCGCGTCAGGCTCTGGGCTGATGGCTCAGAGCCTGGAGCCTGTTTCTGATTCTGTGTCTCCCTCTCTCTCTCTGCCCCTCCCCCGTTCATGCTCTGTCTCTCTCTGTCCCAAAAATAAATAAACGTTGAATAGTTACAGGGTCTATCCATCAGGAAGAGCTAACAATTATAAATGTCTATGCGCCGAATACCGGAGCCCCCAAGTATATAAAACAATTACTCATAAACAGAAGCAACCTTATTGATAAGAATGTGGTAATTGCAGGGGACTTTAACACCCCACTTACAGAAATGGATAGATCATCTAGACACACAGTCAATAAAGAAACAAGGGCCCTGAATGAGACATTGGATCAGATGGACTTGACAGATATATTTAGAACTCTGCATCCCAAAGCAACAGAATATACTTTCTTCTCGAGCGCACATGGAACATTCTCCAAGATAGATCATATACTGGGTCACAAAACAGCCCTTCATAAGTTTACAAGAATTGAAATTATACCATGCATACTTTCAGACCACAATGCTATGAAGCTTGAAATCAACCACAGGAAAAAGTCTGGAAAACCTCCAAAAGCGTGGAGGTTAAAGAACACCCTACTAACGAATGAGTGGGTCAACCAGGCAATTAGAGAAGAAATCAAAAAATATATGGAAACAAACGAAAATGAAAATACAACAATCCAAACGCTTTGGGACGCAGCGAAGGCAGTCCTGAGAGGAAAATACATTGCAATCCAGGCCTATCTCAAGAAACAAGAAAAATCCCAAATACAAAATCTAACAGCACACCTAAAGGAACTAGAAGCAGAACAGCAAAGGCAGCCTAAACCCAGCAGAAGAAGAGAAATAATAAAGATCAGAGCAGAAATAAACAATATAGAATCTAAAAAAACTGTAGAGCAGATCAACGAAACCAAGAGTTGGTTTTTTGAAAAAATAAACAAAATTGACAAACCTCTAGCCAGGCTTCTCAAAAAGAAAAGGGAGATGACCCAAATAGATAAAATCATGAATGAAAATGGAATTATTACAACCAATCCCTCAGAGATACAAACAATTATCAGGGAATACTATGAAAAATTATATGCCAACAAATTGGACAACCTGGAAGAAATGGACACATTCCTGAACACCCACACTCTTCCAAAACTCAATCAGGAGGAAATAGAAAGCTTGAACAGACCCATAACCAGTGAAGAAATTGAATCGGTTATCAAAAATCTCCCAGCAAATAAGAGTCCAGGACCAGATGGCTTCCCAGGGGAGTTCTACCAGACGTTTAAAGCAGAGATAATACCTATCCTTCTCAAGCTATTCCAAGAAATAGAAAGGGAAGGAAAACTTCCAGACTCATTCTATGAAGCCAGTATTACTTTGATTCCTAAACCAGACAGAGACCCAGTAAAAAAAGAGAACTACAGGCCAATATCCCTGATGAATATGGATGCCAAAATTCTCAATAAGATACTAGCAAATCGAATTCAACAGCATATAAAAAGAATTATTCACCATGATCAAGTGGGATTCATTCCTGGGATGCAGGGCTGGTTCAACATTCGCAAATCAATCAACGTGATACATCACATTAACAAAAAAAAAGAGAAGAACCATATGATCCTGTCAATCGATGCAGAAAAGGCCTTTGACAAAATCCAGCACCCTTTCTTAATAAAAACCCTTGAGAAAGTCGGGATAGAAGGAACATACTTAAAGATCATAAAAGCCATTTATGAAAAGCCCACAGCTAACATCATCCTCAACGGGGAAAAACTGAGAGCTTTCTCCCTGAGATCAGGAACACGACAGGGATGCCCACTCTCACCGCTGTTGTTTAACATAGTGCTGGAAGTTCTAGCATCAGCAATCAGACAACAAAAGGAAATCAAAGGCATCAAAATTGGCAAAGATGAAGTCAAGCTTTCGCTTTTTGCAGACGACATGATATTATACATGGAAAATCCGATAGACTCCACCAAAAGTCTGCTAGAACTGATACATGAATTCAGCAAAGTTGCAGGATACAAAATCAATGTACAGAAATCAGTTGCATTCTTATACACTAACAATGAAGCAACAGAAAGACAAATAAAGAAAATGATCCCATTCACAATTGCACCAAGAAGCATAAAATACCTAGGAATAAATATAACCAAAGATGTAAAGGATCTGTATGCTGAAAACTATAGAAAGCTTATGAAGGTAATTGAAGAAGACTTAAAGAAATGGAAAGACATTCCCTGCTCATGGATTGGAAAAATAAATATTGTCAAAATGTCAATACTACCCAAAGCTATCTACACATTCAATGCAATCCCAATTAAAATTGCACCAGCATTCTTCTCGAAATTAGAACAAGCAATCCTAAAATTCATATGGAACCACAAAAGGCCCCGAATAGCCAAAGGAATTTTGAAGAAGAAGACCAAAGCAGGAGGCATCACAATCCCAGACTTTAGCCTCTACTACAAAGCTGTCATCATCAAGACAGCATGGTATTGGCACAAAAACAGACACACAGACCAATGGAATAGAATAGAAACCCCAGAACTAGACCCACAAACGTATGGCCAACTCATCTTTGACAAAGCAGGAAAGAACATCCAATGGAAAAAAGACAGCCTCTTTAACAAATGGTGCTGGGAGAACTGGACAGCAACATGCAGAAGGTTGAAACTAGACCACTTTCTCACACCATTTACAAAAATAAACTCAAAATGGATAAAGGACCTAAATGTGAGACAGGAAACCATCAAAACCTTAGAGGAGAAAGCAGGAAAAGACCTCTCTGCCCTCAGCCGTAGCAATCTCTTACTCGACACATCCCCAAAGGCAAGGGAATTAAAAGCAAAAGTGAATTACTGGGACCTTATGAAGATAAAAAGCTTCTGCACAGCAAAGGAAACAACCAACAAAACTAAAAGGCAACCAACGGAATGGGAAAAGATATTTGCAAATGACATATCGGACAAAGGGCTAGTATCTAAAATCTATAAAGAGCTCACCAAACTCCACACCCGAAAAACAAATAACCCAGTGAAGAAATGGGCAGAAAACATGAATAGACACTTCTCTAAAGAAGACATCCAGATGGCCAACAGGCACATGAAAAGATGTTCAGCGTCGCTCCTTATCAGGGAAATACAAATCAAAACCACACTCAGGTATCACCTCACGCCAGTCAGAGTGGCCAAAATGAACAAATCAGGAGACTATAGATGCTGGAGAGGATGTGGAGAAACGGGAACCCTCTTGCACTGTTGGTGGGAATGCAAATTGGTGCAGCCGCTCTGGAAAGCAGTGTGGAGGTTCCTCAGAAAATTAAAAATAGACCTACCCTATGACCCAGCAATAGCACTGCTAGGAATTTATCCAAGGGATACAGGAGTACTGATGCATAGGGGCACTTGTACCCCAATGTTCATAGCAGCACTCTCAACAATAGCCAAATTATGGAAAGAGCCTAAATGTCCATCAACTGATGAATGGATAAAGAAATTGTGGTTTATATACACAATGGAATACTATGTGGCAATGAGAAAAAATGAAATATGGCCCTTTGTAGCAACGTGGATGGAACTGGAGAGTGTAATGCTAAGTGAAATAAGCCATACAGAGAAAGACAGATACCATATGGTTTCACTCTTATGTGGATCCTGAGAAACTTAACAGGAACCCATGGGGGAGGGGAAGGAAAAAAAAAAAAGAGGTTAGAGTGGGAGAGAGCCAAAGCATAAGAGACTGTTAAAAACTGAGAACAAACTGAGGGTTGATGGGGGGTGGGAGGGAGGGGAGGGTGGGTGATGGATATTGAGGAGGGCACCTTTTGGGATGAGCACTGGGTGTTGTATGGAAACCAATTTGTCAATAAATTTCATAAAAAAAAAAAATAAAAAAAAAATAAAATGAAAAAAAAAAAAAAAAAAAGAACTGAAATTATCTACTCTCACACTCAGTCAAGACACTGAGAATAGAAACCAGATCTTATTGTCCACATTAACATGATTTTGCTATTTCACTACATTAGTATTGCTTTACTTCTCAGGAGCCTCCTGGTCAGATGAATTATTTGGTTGTTCAGTATGGAAACTTTCCAAAAGACTTATCAACTCTTCGATGGAAAGTATTGGCAGACAATGAGTTCCCTAAGAGTCCTGGAATCTGCTGCCTTAAAATCCTTGCCTTGGTGTTCCCATCAGTCCTGGACTGTTATAGCATGATCCTTACCCAATCCCACTGATGTTTCTTTATTGAGGTACATGGCCTAAACGAAAATTCCACTTCTCAATAAATTCTGATCTTGCCTTTCCGTTCCAAGATACTACCAAAGTTCTGTGTCGGTGTAAACAATAAACTAAGCTTCATCTTATCAACAGGTTGTATGGGTGATGTTTGAGGAACTGGTATTTGCATCAAGAGAGGTATTAATATTTTCAACATGTTGATGTGACAGCAAAGGCTTTGAGAAGCAAGGTTATAGAGTATATACCTCATTGTAGAATGTCTGGTCATTATCAACTTTACTATATATTGGCTACTTGTATCAATGTGAACCTTATTTTCTCTGTAAAATAAAATGATTGGGCAAGCTGATACTTAATTTTTTTTGTCTTAACAAATATTTTCATCTTCAGATCTAGAATAGGAACTCATTCTGAGAACAAAAAACATCACACCAATTATGTGTGTGTGTGTGTGTGTGTGTGTGTGTGTGTGTGTGCATGTGTAGCAAAACCTCATCTACCTTATCTTGCAATGTAAGGATATTTTTAAATGACTCTAAGAAAGAAAATGAAGCATAGAGAAGAAAAATTACTTAGTGTTTTCCAATGATAAGAAGTGGAAAAAAGAACCAAGCTTCCAAACCTTCTCTGGAATATCCTATAAGCACACCTCTTTTCATAGTTTCCATTAGTAGGATATCTATAGCAGGAATACCATATGCATGGCACATGTGCCAATGCCTCCCCACTTTACCCTTGGCAGACATTACAAAGCATTCACAGTACTCATTCCACAGCACAGAGTCTGTTTCAGAATCTCTTCCATATACCATTCCAGACAGCCAATGCCAATTACCTCAGGTTGGTGCTCAAGATAACACTTACTGACTATTCCTTGTTTGTCTCTGCTTCTCTAGTTCAAGCAATCTGGTTGACTTTCTGTCTTCCCCAACTGCCATGCCATTCCTTCACTGGATGCTCTGATAATACTCTTTCCCCATCTAGGAAACCCATTTCTCTCACTTTGTCTACTCTCCCCATGGCCATCTTCAAAGTTAAATTCAAATTGACTATTCTCCATGAAAGTTTGTCCTGCAATTCCACATCATGGTGACCTGTCCCACTCATAAACTAGAGTGGAACTTCAGCCTGAAGCTATCCCCAGAGATTTGCCATTTTCAGAAGAAAAAACATTGAAGAAAAATCTGACAAACTCTTTGGAAATGTATCACACGATTGGTCAAGAGTAGAAAGAGAGTGAAACCAGATGCCTCCTTGAGTAATTGTTTTTTTTGCAGCCAGGTCATCTTTTAAAGGGAAATGGTGTTGGATTTGGTGATGACAATGAAGGGTAGCTGAGAGACAGGATGATTCTACTCCTTGAGTTCTAGTGTGCAGCCTATTTTGCAGGTATTGAAGTTGGAGTAAGGAAATGATGTTAGAATTAAAACGTCTTCTCTGTAAAGATGATCAGCAGAACGGATTCACCTTGATGGTAAAGATGTAGAGATGGTGCACAGCTAAGCCTACAGTGGAAAGACCAAGACTAATAGAGATCACCAAACAATTGTCAGATCATGCGCCATCAATCTAATTTCACCATTAAGGCAGCCAAAGCAACCAGATCGATGATTTTGAAGTCCAACTCCGTGTTGTCTTGGAAACAAAATGGCTCACCCCTGTATGGAACTGATCAATTGCTCAGTGCTCAAATTGCAAATAATGCTCTGACTGGATTGTATCCCTGGAAGTTTTTGGACACAGAAGTAATTAGAATTCTAGGCAGGTTTCCTATCACAGAAGGTTAAAGAGACTTAACCAACACAAAGAATTGAGGCATTATATATTTGAAATTACACAATTTTCTATTCCCTTGGTCCCTTCCCAAACTCACAATTGCTTTCAATAAGTTGCCTGTTTAATTGGTTTCTCTGCAACCAGCAAGAATGCTTGCTTTAATCTAGAAACTAAAGGCAATCATTACAAATCCAGAATTTTAGTCACTTGTCATGTTTATACACTTTCTGAAAAAGTTACACACGTCTATTTTTTGTCTTGTATCTTTTTGAAAAAAGCATAAATATTTTGTTAGAGGGGCTAATTTTGCGGTATTAAGCAATTTGTCTCCATCCTATATAGAAGGTCATGAATGAAAATTCAAATAAAGGAAAATGTTAATGAAGCTGTTGGGAAGCAAAATGAAGAAAACAGAAGGTTTAATGATGCTGTAAGTGCTCTTTAAAATAAAAGGGAAGCAAAATAACTGGGGAAGATCTCTTCCCTCCCCTAAAGCCAAGGATTAGAAGAATTACAACAATGAGTACATAATTATAAAGAAGAAATAATCAATGAATTTTCAAACGTGTATGCTCATATTTATGCCTCATTCTTCCTTTTATGTTAGAGAAGGTGACCCTTTCCCCAGGCCAGCTCTACTCTGTGGAGGCTTTACCTTCCCCTGTTTCTGAGACCTTCTCTCTCCTATATAAATCAACCTCTTCCTTTCAATTGGATCCTTCCCATTAGCAATTATACATGTTCAAGATTATCCCATCTTAAAAAAAAAAAAAATTCCCTCATCACTCCACAGCATTTAATTCCTCTACTTTCCTTCACAGCTAGTCTCTTAAGAGTTGACTAAATCCAATTTCCACTTCTCACCTCCCACTTACTAAAACTTACACCTAGATGGCTTCTATGATCGACACACCGTTGAAAAAGCCTTCCAGTTACATGTCAATAAATCCAGAGAGAATTTTTTTTTTAGTGTTCAGCCTGCCTGACAGCACGTGCCAGTCTCTCCAGCTTAAAACACTCCTTCTCTTGGATTCCATGACACTTCACTCCCCTCCCCTTTCTTTCTAGTCTTGGATCTCTGCCTCCTTTGCTATCTCTGTCCTTTAACAGGATCCATGGTAGAGTGTCTTGAGATTGTGCTCTCTACCACCTTCTTTTCTTACAATTTGTTTTCTTCTTGGGCAATTTCATCTAGGCCCATGTCTTTGACTAGCATTTTCAGTCCCGAAGACTCTCAAGATCAAACCTCTTCTCTGAGCTTCCAAATAATAGGTTTAATAATACGTCTAAATCTCCAATTGAATAGCTTGCAGGCATTTCAGTCTCACCATGTACAGAACTGAACTCATGATCTGCCCCTAAAACTTGATCTTACTCCAGTGTTCTCAATGTTAGTGAATGGCATCAAACCAGAATCCTAGCTTAAATATTTCTCAACTATGTCCACTGCTAACCCATTCCACTGCCATGCCCTAATCTATGCTACCATCTCTTGCAAAAGCTTCTACAATGGTCTACTACCAACTGGTCATCCTACACACTAACCTGTCTCCAGCACATTCCCCACATAGCAGCCTGAGTGACATTTTCCAAACCAAGAGCTGATCATGGTGACACCATTATAAAAGCCATTATTGACTTCCCACAAATCACAAATACCAATATCTTGTATGTTGACTACAGGGTCCTACACTCCTGCACGTTGCCCACCTTTCAAGCATCAAATAGTACCATCTTCTTCTTATCTTCTAGTCTCCAACCCCACTAACACCTTCCTTCAGTTCAGCAATTATTTTCTCCCACAGGGCTTTAGTACAAGCCACTCCTTCTACATGAAATATTCTCCCTTCCTCTTTTCTCTCCCACCTCCAGCCAAGCTAACAGCCTACTCATCCTTTATGCTTTATCACTTTCTCCCAGAAGGCTCCTTGCCACCCCTGTCTAAGTCAGGCTCCTTTGTTATACATTTTCACAGAAATTCATCCTTCCTTCAGATAACTTAGCTGTTTATAATAATACATCCATTTTTACAATCATTTATATAATGTCTACCTCACCCACCTATCTAAAAGCTCCATAGGAGTAAGCTTTAGATGTGTTTTTTTCACTACTCTTTCCAAGGAACCTAGCAGAATATTTAGCACATAAACATCACTTAATAAAGAATGTTCTTAATAAAGAAGTGTTTTTAAAGTATTTCACCTGTATTTTATATTTTTGCCACTGAAAATGTGATAAAATATCCTGGAATGGCTACAGGATAACTCACACAACTACTTTTGTATGAAGGGAGGTATCATAAATGTAGCACAAATGTTCTGAGAATGATGGGGGATAACAGAGTCCATTTATTTTTAAGGCAAAGGGTTGAAGAATCCACGGAACAATTCTGCAAAATTCACTGCACTCAATGAGAGAAATTACTAAGGGGAATGTGCCATGACCATAAATGTGTGGAAGAAATAAAAGGCTGTACTCTTTTTTGCATCTAATCTTCTCAATTTACAAAGGAGATGAGCTCCAGAAAGGTAAAAAGACTTGTCCAAGTTCCTGTAATGTAAGACCCAATAACACCACTTTATTTATGTCTTTCCATGTACCTAACATTGGGCTCTGTTCTCAGAGGGCATATGATAAAGTGTATTAATTAAAAGGAACATGTAGGTACACAATAAATATAATTCATTCAACACATGCCTCTGCAGCACATTCTATTTGTTGGGCCTTGGATAAGTACCGCAGAACTGAAAACAAGACAAACATGATATCTTCCCTCATGGATCTTACATTAATTAAGAAAATTATGGATTGTGAGAGCTGCTATAAAATATATAAACAAGGCAAGGTGATAATGTGACAGGAGGAATAAGCCACAGTCACTTTGGATAGACCAGTCAGAGGAGAACTGTCCTAGGAATGACACTGGAGGCTAGACATAAAAGATGAGAAGGGGCCAACCCAATGAAGAGGATGTGGGATAACTCCAGTGGAAAGAGGCAACAGCACATGCTAAGGCCCTAGGGAGTATAAGAATTTGTCTTCTTCAAGGCAAAAAGCACCATGGTTGGGAGGTGGTGCTTGGTGGGAGCATTGTGTGGGGTAAAGCTGAGGAAACTGATAGGAGTCAAATCAAGTCATTGAAGCCTGTGGCAAAGTTTGCCCTTGCTTTTAAGAACTGTGCATAGCTGTAGAGACAGAGCCTGAAGGCCTTGCATTCTTCAGCCTCCATCACTGTGTATGTGAGCGAATTCCTTTTTTTTTTTTTAAGTTTGTTTTCTTAAGTGAGAAACAGATACAGTGCAAGCAGGGGAGGGGCAGAGAGAGAGGGAGACACAGAATCCAAAGCAGGCTCCAGGCTCTGAGATGTCAGCACAGAGCCCGGCATGGGGCTCAAACCCATGAACCCTGAGAACATGACCTGAGCTGAAGTTGGACGCTTAACCGACTGAGCCACCCAGGCACCCCTGAGCCAATTCCTTATAACTACCTCCCACCTGCCTCTAAGCTCAGAGATCTGCAGTTAGGAAGCAAGAGACCCAGGAGAGCCAATAGTGTAGTTCTAGTCTGAAGGCATTCAGCTGGAGACCCAGGAAGACCTGATGTTTCAGTTTGAGTGCAAAGGCAGGAAAAAACAGACACCTCTGTTCAAAAAGAGTCAAGAAAAAGGAATTCTCTTATTCAGTCTTTTTGTTTTGTTCAGGCCCTCAACTGATTGGATGAGGCTCACAATAGGGAGAGCAATCTGCTCTACCAATTCAAATGTTCATCTCATCCAGAAACATCCTCACAGACACACCCAAAATAATGTTTGACCAAATATCTGTGCACCCTATGATCCAGTCAAGTCGAAACATTAATTCAATCATCACATTTAACTCTATAAGGCTGCCTTCTAGGTGCAGAACTGTGTTGAGTTGAGGGCTGCAGGATATATTAATACTGCTGTTGAATAGATGCCAGCATGTTGTGCTTGGCTATGTGGCTATAGTGACCTTGGACTAGCTCTAAGGTTAGGCAAAGTCCTGACAAAGAATAGCAGAGGTAGGGAAAGTATGTGGAGTAGGAAAGAAAGACAATAAGCTGATTTGGCTCACCTAGGTAAGGAAACTATTTCAAAGCAAGAGAAGTTGTGAGCATTTGGAAAACTCTATAACGTAGTTTGTGAAAGTCTATACAGTAGGGTGAGATCAAGAAAGGTTAATTGGAAGAGATTGTACACCCAGGAAGCCATGTTGGTAGAAGGAAGATTTCATAATCTGAGCAGAACACAAAAAATCACCAGGGTAAGGTTGGAAACAGTATCTGGAAGAGAGCCGGAACCTGATTCTAAGGGATAAACTAGAGCTCAGAAAGAAATCCCTCAGTTTTCTTATCGGTAGAATGGACATAATAATATTGTGTGACTTCTCGGATTATTATGAGGATCAAATAAACCCTATTTACAGAGGCACCTGGATGGCTCAGTCAGTTGAGCCTCCAACTCTTGATTTCAGCTCAGGTCATGATCTCATGATTCCTGAGTTGGAGCCCCACACGGAGCCCAGTGTGAAGCCTGATATGGGGCCCAGTGTGGGCCACACTGACAGGGTGGAGCCCGCTTGGGATTGTCTCTCTCCGTCCCTGTGTGCCCCTCACCCACTTGTGCATGCACGTGCTCTCCCTCTCAAAATCAATAAATACACTTGATCTTAGTCAAAAGGCCGAGAAGCGATCAAAATCAATAAATAAAGTCTTAAAAATAAATAAATTCATTCATTAAATAAATCCCACTTTTGTGGCTCACACTGCTGTGTAGGGAATTTGCTTGTTTATTCTGTGGGGAATGTTACACTATGTCATGCTATGGTTAATAGAAATTTGTGCATTAGTTATTATTCTATTGGTTGTGAGAACTGAATAATGCAAGAAACCATCAGCAACACCTGGCACAACATAAAGGTTACTTACCTCTGTCTCACTATGCCATTCCCACCTGTCACCCTCTATGCTGAAGGGAAGGGGCAACAGAAAGAAGGCTCTTAAATTAATATGCTTCTACTATTTGTTCCAGAAAATTCTTGCCAAGGAAGACAAGGGTATAAAGGCTGTACATTCTTAGTCCACCAATCCTAAAGCATAACTTGCACTTTACCATATCTTATTCAGATCCCCACCCTGAAATTTGCTCTAATTTCAAACAGATTTCCAAATCCTATAAATTTCTGCCTCTGACCTTTCTCTTCTGAAATCCTAGACATTATCAAGGGGGCATTCTCCCTATTTCAGTGAGTAATAAATCAGCTTTGATTGATAGGTCTTTTGAAGGTGTCAAGAATCAACACCTATCTTCTTTTCCTATCTTACACTGTGACTTTGGTTAAGTCAGTTACGTTGTCAAAGGTCTCTAGATACAAAACAAGTCCAATAATACCACACGTCTTCCTCACAAAGTATTTGGAAGAATGAAGTGTGCTATGATTTTCTACAGCACTTTCTGTCCAAGGATCTCAAAACATTTTATTTCTGCCAAGTGCAAATATATTACATGATTAATAGTACGGCTTCTGAATGTGGCAGGAAAAAAAAAAAGATTTCATAGTTCCAAGTATTGTGCTGTCAAACTCAGCATTCTCTTAATGCAATGACTTTATCATACCATTACATAAGAGCAATACAATAGGAAGAATTGGATGAAAATTGAGACCTTAAACTTGCTGCTAGTTTCCTAATTAAAAACTAAAGAATGCCTCCCAACTGCTGATTTCTTTATTTGACTTCATTAGAAAATCACACATGGATGGATTCATAATTACTCTTAAATTACAAGCACTTGTTTATTAATGTTACCAAACTGAGGAACAGTACAACTGTCTATGATATGTCAATTTTAAAAAGCTGTGAAGCAAACTGATACTCTGTGTTAATTACATTGAACCTTTCACATTTTGGATTCTAAATGGTACTAGTGCTTTTATGGGCTTGGAACATTCTGTCTTTACTCTTCACAGAGAGGGGGGAAAAACCTACTTACCGTTCATTATCTAACAAAAGGGTAGATAAAAAACAGAAAATAGTTAATACTATTTTTTTAAGGATCATAAACCAAACTGCATTAGACTCCAATAAAATCCAATTACAGAACAAATCAGCATTCAAATTTCTGTGCAAGAAAGTGTTGCTTTGGAAAGTGTTCCTTTCCCAATTCTTGCTGCCTGATTGTTTAAGATGCAAAGAAAAGGTTCAGGGAGTCATCTGATTCTTTAAAATGAGACTCTACTAAATATCTAAGTTTATCCCTGTATATTGGGGTGTGTGTAACTCAAAAGATGTAATCTGACATTCCAATAATAATACTGAATTTCCTGGACAATATAGAAAACAATAAGAGAAATGTGAGGTCTTCTATGAACTTGAGATCATGGCTTTATCCTTGCCAAGATTTAGTGAAACTGGATTTGTAATCAACAAAGAAGGTCCCGCAGGAAACCTGTAGTCTATAGGATCTTTCTCATTTGTAATATTGACTAAAACACTCATGATGAATTATAAAGTTTTGTTAACTGGAGGAAGAAATAATATAATTATGAAGACTCCAAGGCAATGAATCAAGCCAAGTGTCTTCATTGTACATAGAACAATGCCCTTCAACAGTGACCAGAATGTATCCTAGCAACATAATAAGTCCTTCGCTGATAACAAAGAACATGTGATTGTTAAAGCAAATAACTGCTCATCCCTAGTTTTGTATTCTATTCTTGGTTCAGCTACTAATTTGTAGCCATAGTAAATCACTAATCTACCTTCATGTCTCTATGTCTGCTTCCATAAAATTAAAGGAGAGGTTGAGGGATGTTTAGCAAGAAGAGCAAAGAGCTGGACTAGGTTAAGTAATAGTAATTTAACTCAAATTTGAGGTCAATAAAAAGGAAGGGAGGTAAATGTCAGAGAGAGCTCAAACCTCCCTTTACCCACTGACACCAGATTTCACAAAACACAGCTTGTTCTTTTGATAGGCTCTAGAGAACAGTCTTTAAACTCTCATTATAAAGTATGGTCAGAGCCCAGCCACACAAACCATAGTGATTTTTTTTTCTGTCACTCCATTAGCCCTTCTGGATACCTAGTCCCTTCTTGCTTTCACAGTGAGGTGACTTCTGGAACAAATTAGGGACAAGGGAAGAGAGCCTGGGGCTTACCTGTCTTCATCCCAACTCCTTTCCCCCAAGCACCTGCCCCACTCTTGCTACCCCTTGTTACAAAAAGGGTTAAACTAGACTCTGGAAAACTGCCACCACCGACGTTCCTCTGTCCCATACCTACCCACCTATGGATGTCCGTAACAGCCCTGCACTTGGCATCTACTCCTCGGCGTGACATGAAAAATATACTATGAGAAAGCATCCAGTGAATTTCTCATCTCCATTAAGGGAATGTTACTAATTCCAAAAAAAAAAAAAAAAAAAAAAAAAAAAAAAAAAAAAAACCAAAACCTTTATCTTCGTTCCCCTTCAGGGTATTTATTTTTCACTGCTAAAGAATCCAAGCCCAAACATTGCAATGAGCCCAAGACAACTAAGCTATTAGAAGCTACTCTCAAATCTTACCAAAGGTGTTTCCTTGGTGGCCATTCTCAGCATTCCTGTCAGCACATGAAAACACGTCTCAGAGAGAAGCAAAGCACTCATTTACAAATTAGTTCCCTTGCAGTTAATATATTGTTGCTAGGATTTAATGCTCTCATTATCTTTCATTATTTACAGCCAATGTATTAATATCCCATGAAATGTTTCCTCTGAAATGATTTTAATCTTCTTATTTAGCTTGTTCTAAACTCAACCACTTTGCAGTAATGAACCTGCTCCCCCTAATTAGCTGTTCATGGGAAGCCCACACTACCCTGCGAGGAACTTATTACTAATGTGAAGTGTTCAAATGGTCCTGGTGGGGAGCTGAGATGCCAGCAGGCTCAGCATTCCCAGCTCCATCAATTCTTTCATAACCATGAGCTTAGATTCTGAGTAGTAATACCTTCTAACACCTCAAAATCTGCACAAAAGACAATCCACATGTCCCCAACAAGATCCTTTCACTCTGTCTAGGACTGCAACAATCAACACTAGAAATTCATTTATTAAGTAAAACAGCTCTTATTGATACACCTACCAAGAAACCAGCACATTTCAGGACACTAGAGATTAAAGGATATTTAAGCCACAGTCACAAGGGTCTCAGAATCTTACAGGCAACAGAGGAAATTCCACTTGAAAGTTATATCTAACAAAAGATAGAATTAAAACGTCTGTGCACACAAGAGTACAAAAATATCATAAAACATTACCAGGTTAACTGTCAAATAAGTGCACTGGATAGTTCAGAACAGTAAAAGATCACTGTGGGCTAGGAGCAACTGGGAAGCTCTTTCCAATTTTAAAAATGTTTAGGCAAAATCTTGATGAAATGGCAGGGCTTGAATGGTCATAGTTGAAGAAGGGCGCTCTCAGTAATTACAGGTCACTCATTACTGAATGTTCATTATATGAGTACCAGTCAACTCAGCTCAATACCTCTACTAGCTAATGTATACCTCAAAACTTACAAGTATGCCTTCTATCTTTTGTTGTTGTTGTTGTTCTTTTACAAAGGAAACGGAAGCATAGAGAAGTTACACCACTCTTAAGTCAGTCTTTCTGCTCTGCTATTAGTGTGTCCCCATTTAGGTGACAGGAAACTAAGTGAGAAAGAACCCATAGACCTGACACTATAAGTAGATTGGTTTGACTGCAGGGAAGAGCCCAAGAATTTGAACCAAGAGAGATAAGGATACAAAGGTAGGCCGTGGAGGGCTCTGAATGTTATGAAGTCTCCTTCTGAGCAGACTTTCAGTGTTGTGGGTCACTTTGCAGGAGCTGCTACTCTGATCTTGCACCATGGAGGTTTTAGGGGAATCGGTGGGACTCAACCACTGGAAATCTGAGTGTGATAGAGAAGTGAGGAGGACCTCGAAACAACCAGCACATGGATCTTGGCAGACCAAGTTCACACCTGCAGTGCTCAAGTCATAATCCCAACCAGAAGTTCTGCTCATCTGCAGAACCAAGCCAGGGACACATTATGACCAGGGCACTCGGTGAAGTATAGCTCTAGCTCATTAGAATCCTCAGATAAGGAGTTTTGCCAGCCCTAGAGCCCATGCCCATGTCACTATATAATGATAAAGCAGTCAATACGTCAAGAAGATACAACAATGATAAATATTTATGCACCCAACATTGAAGCACCTAAATACATAAAGCAAAATTTAAGAGAGCTAAAAGGTGAAATAAACAGTAATGCAATAATAGTTGGGGACTTTAATACCTCACTCTCAACAATGAATAGATCATCCAGATAGAGAATCAATAGGATAAAGTGGATTTGAACAACACTATGGACCAAATGGACCTAACAGATATACAAAGAATACTCTAACCAACAATAGAATATACATTCTTACTAAGTGCATATGGAACATTTTCTAGGATAGATCACATGTTAGGCCACAAACAAGCCTTAGCAAATTCAAGACGATTGAAATCACACCAAGTATCTTCTCTAACCACAATGGTGTGTAACCAGAAATTAATAACAGGAATAAAACTGGAAAATTCATGAACACATAGAAATTAAATAACACTCTCCTAAACAAGCAATGGATCAAAGAAGAAATTAAAGGGGAAATTAAAAAGTTTCTTGAGGGTGCCTGGGTGGCTCAGTCAGTTGAACGTCTGACTTCAGCTCAGGTCATGATCTCACAGTTTGTGAGTTTGAGCCCTGCATCAGACTCTATACTGACAGCTCAGAGCCTAGAGCCTGCTTCAGATTCTTTGTATCCCTCTCTCGCTGCCCCTCCCCTGCTCACACTGTGTGTCTCTCTATCTCTCTCAAAGGTAAATAAACATTAAAAATTTTTGAAAAAATTTTTCTTGAGACAAACGGAAATAGAAACACAACAAGTAAGAACTTGTGGGATGCAGCAATAGCAGTTCTAAGAGGTAAGTTCCAGCAATAAACACCTACATTCACAGAAAAGAAAAATTTCAAATAAACAATCTAAATCTACACATTAAGGAACCAGTAAAAGAAGAACAAGCTAAGCCTAAAGTTACCAGAAGAAAGAAAACAATAAAGATCTAATTAGAGCAAAAACAAATGAAATAGAGGACAGAAAAATAGAAAAGATTAACCAAATTAAGAGTTAGTTCTTTCTTTAAAAATTTATTTATTTTGAGGGGCGCCTGGGTGGCGCAGTCGGTTGAGCGTCCGACTTCAGCCAGGTCAAGATCTCACGGTCCGTGAGTTCCAGCCCCGCATCGGGCTCTGGGCTGATGGCTCAGAGCCTGGAGCCTGTTTCCGACTCTGTGTCTCCCTCTCTCTCTGCCCCTCCCCCGTTCATGCTCTGTCTCTCTCTGTCCCAAAAATAAATAAATGTTGGAAAAAAAAATTTAAAAAAAAAAAATTTATTTATTTTGAGAGAGAGAGAGGGCATGCATGCAAGTGAGCATGGGAGGAGCAGAGAGAGGGAGAAAGGGCGAATCCCAAGCAGGCTTGGCACTGTCAGTTTAAGCCTGGTACAGGGTTCAGACTCACAAACCATGAGATCATGACCTGACTCATATTTGGACACTTAACTGTTAAACCGACTGAGCCACCCAGGCACCCCAAGAGTTGGTTCTTTGAAAAGATAAACAAAATTGACAAACCTTCAACTATATAATCAAGGGAAAAAGAAAAAGTACTGAAATCAACAAAATTATAAATGAAAAAGGAGACATTACAACAGATAACAGAAATTCAAAGGCTGAGAGGCCACTGTGAACAACTATATGCCAAAAAACTGGACAACCTAGAATAAATGAAAAAATTCTTAGAAACATAAAATTTACCAAGACTGAATAAGGAAAAAAAAAAAGAAAAGAAAATCTGAATAGATCAATTACTACTCAGGAGAGTGAATCAGTAATGAAAAAAAAAAAAAATCTCTCAATGACGAAAACTCCAGGACTAGATAGCTTTACTGGTGAATTTTACTAAACATTTAAAGAATTAACCTCAATTCTTCTGAAACTCTTCCAAGAATCAAGGCATCTCAAATTCATTTTACAGGACCAGCATTTAGTCGATACCAAAACCAGAAAAGAACACATACTAGAAAAAAAAAAAAAAAAAAAAAAACTATAGGCCAATGTCCCTAATGAGTAAAGATGCAAAAATTCTCAATAAAATACTAGCAAACCAAATTTAGCAGCACATTAAAAGATTCATACACACGATCAAGTGGGATTTATCCCTGAGATGCAATGATGGCTCAACATACACAAATCAATCAACGTGATACATCACATCAGTAGAATGAAAGAATCACATGATCATCTCACCGAAAAAAAAGTACTTGACAAAATTCAACATCCATTCATGATAAAAAAAAAAAAAAAATCGGGGCGCCTGGGTGGCGCAGTCGGTTAAGCGTCCGACTTCAACCAGGTCACGATCTCGCGGTCCGTGAGTTCGAGCCCCGCGTCAGGCTCTGGGCTGATGGCTCAGAGCCTGGAGCCTGTTTCCGATTCTGTGTCTCCCTCTCTCTCTGCCCCTCCCCCGTTCATGCTTTGTCTCTCTCTGTCCCAAAAATAAATAAACGTTGAAAAAAAAAATTAAAAAAAAAAAAATCAAACCTCTTAACAAATTAGGCATTGAAGGAACATATCTCAACATAATAATATAACTTAATTATATTATTATAATAATAACCTTGCCATATATGACAAGCTCACAAGTAACATTATACTCAACGGTAAAAGGTAAAGGAATTTCCTCTAAGATCAGCAATAAGACAAGGATGCCCACTCTCATCACTCCTATTCAACATAATACCAGAAGTCCTAGTTTTGCCAATCAGGCAAAAAAAAGAACTAAAAGTATCAGATTTGTAAAGGAAGAAGTTACATTGTCCCTTTTTTGCAGATGATATGATTTTATATATAGAAATCCTAAAGACAACCAAAAAACTGTTAGATCTCATCAATAAGCGCAGTCAAATTGTAAGATACAAAATTAACATGCAAAAATCAGTACCATTTGTATACACTAACAACAAATTTTCTGAAAAAGAAATAAAGAAGTCGATCCCACTTAGAGTAGCATCAAAAATAATAAAATACTTAGTAATAACTTTAAGGAGATAAAAGATTTCTACTCTGAAAACTACAAGACATTAAGGAAAGGAATCAAAGAATACACAAATGGGAAGGTATTCCATGATTACTAATTGGAAGAATTAATATCATTAAAATGTCAATACTACCTATCAAAAGTCATCTATAAATTCAATGCAATTCCTATCAATATTCCAATGGAATTTTTTATGGAAGTAGAATAAACACTTCTAAGATTTATATGGGATGATAAAAGACCCTGAATAACCAAAGAAATCCTGAGAAAGAAGAACAAAGCAAGAGACCTCATACTTCATGATTTCGTTATACTATCAAGCTAGTCATCAAAACAGTATGGTAGTGGGGCACCTGGGTGGCTCAGTCGGTTAAGTGGCTGACTTCGGCTCAGGTCATGATCTCACTGTCCGTGAGTTTGAGCCCCGCGTCGGGCTCTGTGCTGACAGCTCAGAGCCTGGAGTCTGTTTCAGATTCTGTGTCTCCCTCTCTCTGACCCTCCCCCATTCATGTTCTGTCTCTCTCTGTCTCAAAAATAAATAAACATTAAAAAAAATTTTTTTAACAGTATGGTAGTGACATAAAACAGACAGACCAATGGAACAAAATAAAGAGCCCAGAAATAAACACACTCATATGCAGTCAACTAGCATTTGATAAGGGAGTCAAGAATACTCAATGGAGAAAAGACAGTCTTTTCAATATATGATGTTGAGACAATTGAATATTCACAAGTTAAAAAAAAATGAAACTGGGGGCACCTGGGTGGCTCAGGAGGTTGAGCATCTGACTTGGCTCAGGTTATGATCTCATGATTCATGAGTTTGAGCCCCAAATCAGGCTCTCTGCTGTCAGCCTGTCAGTGCAGAGTCTGCTTCGGATCCTCTGTCTCCCTCTCTCTCTGTCCCTCCCCCACTTGTGATCTCCCCAAAATCAATAAATATTTTTTTAAAAATTAAACTAGATCCATGCCTTACCTCATTCACAAAAATTGACTTAAAATGGATTAAAGATTTGGGATGCGTGGGTGGCTCAGGCAGTTAAGCATCCAACTCTGGATCTCATCTCAGGTCTTGATCTCAGGGTTGTGAGTTCAAGCCCTGCCATGGGCTCTGTGCTGGGTGTGAAGCCTACTTAATTTAAAAAAAATGGATTGAAGATTTATACATAAAACCTGAAACTTTGAAATATAGGAATAAAGCTCCTTGGGCTTTCAAAATAATTTTTTTATACAACACCTAAAACATAAAAACAAAATAAAAAATTAAAAAGTGGGACTACATCAAACTAAAAAGCTTCTGCACAGGAACATAAATCATCAACAAAATGTAAGCACAACCTATGAAATGGGAAAAAATATTTGTTAATCATCTATTTTATAAGGGGTTAATATCCAAAAAATATAAAGAACTCATATAACTCAATAGCAAAATACCAAATAACCCAATGTGAAAAATAAGCAAAGAACCTGTATGGATATTTCTCTGAAGAAGATGTACAAAAGGCCAACACGTGCATAAAAAGATGCTCAATATCACTTGTCATTAGGAAAATGCAAATTAAAACCACAATGAGACATCACCTGACACCTGTTAGAATGGCCATCATCAAGAAGACAAAAGATAACAGATGCTGGCATGGATGTGGCAAAAGGCAACCCTTGCACACTGTTGATAGGAATGTAAGTTGGTGTAGCCACTGTGGAAAACAGTAAGCAAAATTCTCATACCATACAATCTAGTAATAGAAATACCATAAAATCTAGTAATTTCACTTCTGGGAATATATCCAAAGGAAACAAAAACACTGACTTGTAAAGATATCTGTACCCCATATTCATAGCAGCATTATTTACAACAGCCAAGACATGGAAACAACCTAAGTGTCCATCAATGGATGAATATCCATCAACCAAAAAAAGCAAGGAAATCCTATCATTTGCAACAACATGGATGGCTCTTGAAGACATTATGCTAAGTGAAATAAGTCAGAAGAGAAAGACAAATATTATATGACCTCATTTATATGAGAAATCTTTAAAAATAATAATAATAGAAAAGGAGATCAGGGGCCACCTGAGTGGCTCAGTCGGTTAAGCTTGCAACTCTTGGTTTCAGCTCAGGTCATGATCTCACAGTTAGTGAGATCAATCCCTGAGTCGGGCTCTACACTGGTAGTGCAGAGCCTGCTTGGGACTCTGTCTCCCTCTCTCTCTGCCCCTCCCCAGCTCACACTATCTCTGTCTCTCTCAAAATAAATAAACTTAAAAAAGGAGAGAGAGAGAGATCAGATTTGTGGTTACCAGAAGTGGAGGGTTGGGAAGGGAATTGGAAGAAGGTGGTCAAAACTTCCAGCTTATATGTACAAACTCATGTGCAAGCTTCCTGTTAGAAGATAAGTACTGGGGATGTGATGACTATAGATAACAAGAAAGTTGTTAAGAGAGTAAATCCTAAAAATTTTCATCAGAAGGATAATTTTTTTTCCTTTTTTCTTTCTTTCCTTTTTATTGTATCTATATAAGATGGATGCCAGCTGAACCTATCGTGGTAATCATTTCATAATACATGTAAATCAAACCATCATGTTGTACCCCTAAACTTATACAATGCTGTATGTTTATTATTTCCCAATAAAACTGGGGTTGGGGGGGTGGAAACTAGATGCAAGACTCATCCCCACTCTGCCCCTTGGGCTGTGTGATCTCAAACCCAAGACTTAACCTTTCATACCTAGATCTCTCTATGAAATGATCTCAGTCATTACTTCCCAGATTCCTTATGTGATCTCAAAATACTTCCAGAGATGTCTGACACCCAGCCACTAAAATGTTCTTGAAACTTCCCTACCAAGCTCTTCAGACTATATAGAGTAGTTCCCAAAACAGTTTGCTTATGAGAACCCTCACTGAATATTTTAAAATACCAAGAGTCCTCTCCCATGGTGGCAGGTGTTTGTATTTTTTCAATTGACTGAGAAAATAATGACCAAAGCTGCTGCTGACATCGTCACATTTTAGAATGAATTTGCATTTTACTATCTGGAGCAGCATCCACATAGAGTTGAAAAAAACAAAATTACCAATCTGTGGGAGCCTATCTAGCTATTCAGGCTATAGACAATACCGATCTTCTAACGAAATAGATTTGCCATACTTTGCATTGATGTTAAGGTCTTTCCACAGATATTCAGCCCTCAGCCTGGGAACCACCGACTAGAGTTACTTAACTAATTAGGTAATTATTATCCTCAGAAAATTAATTTTTCCTACAGTTTCCTCACTTAATGAAACAGGATGTTAAATGCCACTGCTGTTAAAAAGCAGCCACCAGAGCGTCTGGTTTGTTTGATGTAATGTAGATTACAAATACAGAGATTCTTACCCTCATAGCACAACTATATTCTGATAAAGGATTTAGAAAGCAGTTGCTTAAAGGGAGAACTCTTGTTTGGCTGTTTGTTGGCTTTCCCTTCTGAAAGTCCTCATTAAGCACAAGAGGCTGAACAGCAGAATTAAAGAAGAAGAAGAAGAAGAAGAAGAAGAAGAAGAAGAAGAAGAAGAAAAAGAAAGAAAGAAAGAAAGAAAGAAAGAAAGAAAGAAAGAAAGAAAGAAAGAAAGAAAAGGAAGCAAAACTGCCTTCCCAAATCCAAGAGTTCAAATGAGATTGCATACAAATTGCTGGGGACTCTCTTCGTTCAGCCTAGTAGCTATTATTCCTATTTCTATGTGACTTGCATGGCAAACGCTGGAACAGAACACAGAGACAAAGAGCCAGGACCAAGAAAGACAATAAAATTGTTGTGCACGCTTCTGCAATCTACCAGGCTAGTTTCTGCCTCGCAAATTTCTTCCACATTCTGCTGTCCATCATAGAGGCAGCTTTTAGGAAATGGGGGGGGGGGGGGGGGAGCGGGGTGGGCAGGAAGCCATCCGTTGTCATAGAAACAATAGCAATTTGTGCCACCTTTGTGCAAGTGGAGAGAAGCCTGGCTGCTGCTGTCGGGCCCGTTTCCAAGGACCCAGATTGAGAAACACCAGCCAGCTTAAAAGGGAGCCCCTGAATTTTTGCCAAGCAAGCAAACCTATACCCCTCAAGCGGGCTGTCACATATTTGCCTGGGATTGAAAGTTGATTAAAATACAACCCTGGATGTGGGAGCCCTTTGAGAAAGACACGTTACTCCACCTCAAATTCCCCCATGTGAGGTGTAACGAGGCAGTGGTAACCTTGCACGCCAGGGTCATTCTGTGGGGAGCAGCCGGGAGCAGGGTGTTCAGCCCTCAGTCTGATGGGATCTGTTCTCATCAGAGAAAGATGTAATCATCTTTAAGAGACTCTAATTAAGCTGGTGATTAAGGTTAGCGTTGGGAAAGGAAACATCCCAAGGGTGAGGCCAAGCTGCCAGGGATCACGCTGACGGCGTGCAAGGCCAGGTGGCTGTGGCTTTCCCTGAATTTATGGCCTCTTTAAGACGGTTGCAAAATGGCTTCCCTCGTAAATCAGCAGGCAGACATGAAATAGTAACCCCCAGCCTTCCACAGTAGGCTCTAAATATCTGGCTGTCCCTGTGGGCTCCCCCAACACAGGAAGTGCCCATCTGAGAGTTGGGACACAGCAACCTTAAATATAATAAGCTCATGTAAAAATGCAGGTCCTGTGGGCTCACAGAGAAGAAGAAATTCCTGTTAGTACAACTTCTACAAGTTCCCTCCCACCATTTATGCTGTTTCTACTCGTGAGTACTGAGAGAGTATCTAAGGGTTATTGATACAGATCAACGAGGCAGGATTGGAGTCTGAGGACTTGGTGGTGAGACAAGCTGGGCTGTAGGGCTGTCACCAGACAGGAGGGCAAATCCAAATGAAGGACAGAAGAGTCCAGAGAGCTGAGGGAGAGAGGTCAGGAATCACATAGGAGGCAGCAGGGTACACATAAGCAAAGACAAGGAGATTGCCAAAGGTTTCCACAGACTGGGAATACACAGACTCCCAGAACAGACTGGAGAGTCCATCTGAGGCTTAATTTTGAGACATGAGCCAAATTCACTCAGAAGTTTTCCATGTGCTTCTGCTAGGGCAAGAACAAATCACACACCAGATCAGTTGGATTAGGTTTAACTGAATGGGACAGATAATCAAAAAGATCCTTGGAAAAAGCCAGAGGTTGGCAAACCAGGGCTGCTACAGTGGCTCTAAGGCAATCAGGGACCTGCTCCTTTCAGCTTTTCACTCCACCTCTAGGCTGAGGGCCTTAGTCTCTTGACCTACAATAGCTGTTACAGCTGCAGCTATCACACACACATTCCAAATGGCAGGAGGGAGGAAGCAAGTTTTGCTCTTCCCCTTCTACAAAGGCTTACCAGAAGTATGGAGCAATACTTTATCAAGCAACCCTTTCACTGGCCAGAATCTACTCATAAGGCCACTCCTAACTGCAAAGTGTAGAGAAAATGTGGTCTTTAGACTGGATTCATTGCCATTCTGAATAAATTACTAAGTAAAAGGAAAAATAGATACTTTTACATAACTAGAAGTCTCTGCCACTCAGGGTATTTCTTCTTAGACACTCTGGTGATCTCTTTGGAATGTGTCAGTCATGGTTGCTAAAAGGAAAAGTGTTCTTCCACTCACTACTCACCAAATCAGGGAGTGGGAAGCATTCCCACACCAATTCTCCAACTCTCCAGACACCAATTGGGTGTCCTACCATTAAAATTGGACAGTAACAACCACAGTTAGTGCAGACCCCACAGGACAAAGGCTCAGTCCCACAAGATGTCCCCCACCAAGTCCCAACCTCCCACACTTCTGACCAACTGGCTATAAATCAGGGGGTCCACAACCCTCTCTGTAGGTTCAATAATTTGTTAGAACAGCTTGAGAACTCAGGGAAACACTCTACTTACTAGTACCAGTATATTATATAGTATATAACTTAGGAACAGTGAAATAGAAGAGATACATAGGGCAAGGCATGTGAGAAGGGGTGTAGAGCTTCTATGCCATCCCCAGGCCCACCATGTCCCCATAACCCAATGTGTTTACCAACCTGGAAGCCCTCTGAAGCTCTTCTATCAGGGTTTTTACAGAGGCTCCATTACATAAGCATGATTGATTGAATCATCAGCAGTTGATGATTGAACTCAATCTCTAGCCCCATTTCCAATGGGAGAGGGCTGAAATTTCTAACCCTTAGTCACATAGTTGGTTCCTCTGGCAACCAGTGCCCCTCATCCTGAACATCTAGGTGCTTCTAGCCACCAGTCATCTCATTAACATTCCAAAAGACACTCACCACTCCAGGATTCCAAGGGTTTAGGAAGCTCTCTGGCAGGAACTAAGACCAGTTATAACAAAAAACCCTTTTACCACCCGTTCTGTTCAGGAAATTACAAGGCTTTTAGGAGCCCTGTGTCAGGAATGGTGGTTAGACTCCAAATATATATTTCCTTTTTGTTGTTGTTGTTGTTGTTTTGTTTGTTTGTTTTAATATATGAAAATTATTGTCAAATTGGTTTCCATACAACACCCAGTGCTCATCCCAAAAGATGCCCTCTTCAATACCCATCACCCTCCCTCCCCTCCCTCCCACCCCCCATCAACCCTGAGTTTGTTCTCAGTTTTTAAGAGTCTCTTATGCAAATATATATTTCCTATTACATCACTATCACACAATTCTGCAGCAAGAAAGTCTTTCATCAGCTCTTTGTCCCCAGAGTACAGCATGTCCTCTTCAAGGTTGGTGGGCAGTACTGGCGTCATGGGTTGGATGGATTGGAGATAAGAAGCTTTAGTACCCACAGGAGAAGAACCCCCCGGAGGGTCTAAAGCCCCGACAACGAGTCTACCACCCAGAATCTGAGTCACTGTCAGAGACACCTCTGGCTTTAACTACTCTGGGCTTACACCAAATCAAAGTCAGCTTGGATCCCGAGATGGCCAAAGAGACCACAGTCATAATCATAGCTTCACAAGTAATGGGATTCATTTGCAGAGCACTTACTTTCTGCAAACACTGTTCTAGGCTCTCGAGATGCAAAACCTGAGAAGCATCCCTTCCTCTGAAAGTTTCCAGTCTTGCAAGTGAAACAGTAGTAAACTACAGGTTAAAAGACAGCATGATCCATGTGATGCTACGTGTTGCTGGCACACTATGATAGATTCATCTAAATCCTATAGTAGATAAAGGAAGGCTTCTCCTGACATGAAATCCTGCTGAGTTTGAAACGCAAATAGAAGTCAGACTAATTGAAGAAACAGGAAAAGTGTGTCATGCAGAGCAACAGCACATGTACAAATGTAAACACAAAATAGGGCACATTCGAGGGGAACACTGGTAGTTCAGTCTGGGTGGAGTGTGTGGTAAAAGTGAATGAATGGCTTGAGACTCAATCTTGAAGCACCTGGGTGGCTCAGTCGGTTAAGCATCCGACTTTGGCTCAGGTCATGCTCTCATGGCTCATGAGTTCAAGCTCCATGTCAGGCTCTGTGCTAACATCTCAGAGTCTGGAGCCTGCTTCAGATTATCTGTCTCCCTCTCTCTCCGCCTCTTCTCTGCTTGTGCTCTCTCTCTCTCCCTCTCAAATATAAATAAACTAAAATATAAAAAATATTAAAAAATATAAAAAATATAAAAAAAACTAAAAGATAAATAACAGTAATGACTTACATAATGATTATCATATGCCAAATTCTGTTCTAAATGCTTTGGCTAGAACTCATTTAATGCTCATGACACCTCTATGAATGAATATATATTTTTTAATATTTATTTATTTTTGGGTGAGCACAAGTCCGGGGGGTGCAGAGAGAGAGGGACAGAGGATTCAAAGCGGGCTCTGCACTGACAGGCTGACAGCAGCGGGTCCAATGTGGGGCTTGAATGCACAAACCACAAGATCATGACCAGAGCTGAAGTCGGATGCTCAGACGACTGAGCCACCCAGGTGCCCTTCTGTGAATGAATATCTTATCCTGTTTTATAGGTAAGAGAACTGAAGCCCAGAGAGCGAGGTCACACAGCTAGCATGTGACATAGGCAGTATCTGAACACAAGAAGACTGACTCTAAGGTCTACGTCTTTAACCCCTACACAAAACTGCACCACCACAGTCTGGTAAGGGGCTACTAGCACTTGGAATTTGAACTTTATCCCAAAGGAAATAAGGGGCCTTTGAAGAGTCGAAGAATTTTAAGCCAAATGGTATAGGATCACATACTCCTTTAGCAAGTCAGTCTAAAGGTTATGTAAAGAAGCCTGGAGGGGATAAGACTAGAGTGATGGGGCCAAACCTAGGACAGCTGAGATCTGAAGGCACAGAGATCTCTTTGGTTGAGTCAGTATTAAGGAGAAACACGAACCTGGGAGTGTCAATGTCACGAAGCCCTGCTGCACCCAACAGGAGCGACGGGCAGCTGAGTACGGTCTCAGAGGACCAGGTGCATCCAGGGCTCAAGTACAATACAGCAAGGAAACGTGGGAATTTATAGTCAAGGGGCTGGAGGGGGGCTGTGTCATTGGGTAGAAAATTACTAAGATGAAACATCAGGGGTAAGAGGGGATTCTGGCAAGAGAAAACCAACAAATTTTTTTTTTAATATTTATTTATTATTGAGAGAGAGAAGGGGTGGTGGGGAGAGCCCGCACATCAGGGAAGATGCAGAGAGAGGGAGACAGAAGATCCAAAGCAGGCTTTGTGCTGACAGCAGCTAGCCGGATGCAGAGCTCAAAGTCACAAACTCTGAGGTCATGACCTGAGCCGAAGTTGGACGCTTAACTGACTGAGCCACACAGGTGCCCCAAACCTGACTGGATTCTTGCTGAAGGCAGGCCAGGGTCATCAGACACCATCTGGGAATGATGAGGAATGAGGAACTTGGATAGATATCAACGGTTACGGGGTATTGAGGGTGAGGGGTTCTGGTTAAATGACTTAACGATTCTTGGTAAAATTGGACCACACGGAGACAAAAGTCAAGGCCTAGTTGAAAAAGAGCTCAAAGGAGCCTGTGTAGAGTTTGGTCAAGGAGAGACTCTTTGTCAGGGACTGGAAAAACCAAAAAACTAATCAACAAAAACCTCAGTAATGTCATAATGACAAATCAAGAACAGCTATGGAATGCCCATACATCTTCTATATTTTTCTATTATTCTAAAGGCAAGATAACAACTCTGCAGTTACACACCATCATTTAAATACATATTCGCTGCAAACTAGAGACAACCTAGCCCTAAGGAACAAAACAGCATATGAGTTCAGTGCATTAAATCTGTCATCACAGAACCATGCTTTCAGGGATCTCACCCTTCCTTTTCCTATCCTCTCCTGCCCTCACAGAAAACAGTAGAGCATTTTCCATTGGAATCTGTTGTTTAGTAAGATTTTTAAAAACGTTTATTTATTTTTGAGAGAGAGAGAGAGCATGCATGCAAGCAGGGAAGGGGCAGAGAGAGGGGGACAGAGGATCCGAAGTCAGTTCCGTTCTGACAGCAGAGAGCCCCACATGGGGCTTGAACCCGCAAACCATGAGACCATGACCTGAGCCAAAGTCCAATGCTTCACTGACTGAGCCACCCAGGTGCCCCTGGAATTTGTTGTTTAGAGTAAGATATGTGATTACCTCAGTATAAACTGAGAAACGGTGCCTGTATATATTCTGAAAATAGAAAATATGTCTCTCTTACACCTATAGGTATTTGTTTCCTAGTGCAGATCCCTGCACAATCCCCTTTCTGACTCCCCCAAAGTAGGAGAACCCTTGAACATTTAAAAACCAATGAAAGACAAAGGGAAACTTAAATGCAGATTACTAACTGGGGAAACAAATCTGAAAAGGCTACATACTGTATGATTCCAACTACATGACATTCTGGAAAAGGTAAAACTATGGAGACAGTAAAAAAAAATCAGTGGTTGCCAAGGAAGGGGGAGGGGGAAGATCAATAGGCAGAGCACAGAGGATTTTTAGGGCAATGGAACCATTCTGTATGATACCATAATGGTGGATACACATCATTATCCATTTGTCCAAACTCACAAAATATACAACATCAAGAGATAAGTCTACGGTCAACTATGGACTTTGGGTGATTATGATTGTTGGTGTAGGTTCAGTCTTGTTAAAGAATGGACCATCTTAGGAGTGTTGTTAACAATGGGGGAAGCTATGCACCTGTGGAGGCAGAGAGTCTATGGCAATCTCTGTACCTGCCTCTCAGTTTTATTGTAAACTGAAACCTGCTCTAAGAAACAGTCTTTTAAAAATAACTAATGAAATCTCATTATTTTGAATTATGCTGTTTTGAAAGATGCAATCTTTTCATTTGCTTTGGGATGAAATTTACAGAACACAGTTGCAGGAAGGTTTCTAAACCACTTAATAGCACACACTCTGTGATAAGCCCCTGATATGTCCGTTCTTTTCTTGAGTTAACTATTTCTTTTGGGAATAGCTAAGACAAACGCAAAACCCTAAGTCATCAAGTGTTTGTCCTCAGATTTCCTGATGTGTGACTCAGTTTAAAGGGCAGCTAGGCAAGTGCCAGGGAGAGTGAAAAGGAAGCGTGGAAAGGTCCTCTTGCACCCCAGAATACAGAGCCTTGTTTGGTGCTGGCCCCACCACCTCTGTGGCTGCAAAAGTCCTCGGTGAGGGAGCTCAGGCTGTGAATGGCTCCACAATGAGGGAGCCCCCCCCCCCATGAAGCTGGAATAAAGGGAAAAGAGGCAGGCGGGGACACAAAGGCAACACTAAAGATCAAAAGGTGGGCTGCGGCGGTTGAGTAAAGGTTGGGGGTCTGAATGAGGAAGCAGGAAAGCCGGGGCAATCCCTGCTCACGCTTGGCAGTGAACCCTGCAAAGAGCTGCAGAACAATGCGGAACCGAGATGACTGGGGCAGCTAGCAGATCTAACGCCTTTGACGCCGGGGGAGTTTGTCAGCGCTAAAACCTGACGTGTGGAAAAAAAAAAAAAAAAAAAAAAAAGAACAAAGGAAAGTCTGAAGGCTCCTGTATATCAAAGGAAAGGGGCTGGAAGAAATGCTGCAAAGAAATGATTCAGCCCAAGATGCTTCCGGAATTTAGGGTGCTGATGCAGCCGCTGCCCTCTGCAGCTGCGACTCTGAGCGTTGCCTTCCCTTTAACTGCCACTTTGATACCACAGCCTTTTGAAGTCCTTTTTCATATATTTGTAATTTACTTCTGCAACAGAACTTACTGTTCTGGTGTTTACCCTGTCGTTGGGTTCTGCCGCAAGGCAAGAGGAAAGACAGGTCCGTCGGCGCCCTCTCCTGGTGCTACTGAGAAGCTGCAGCAAGTAGAGCTAGAACGCTTATGTTTTCCCCTTCGGTGCAGCCAATTTTTATTAACGTTTACCCCGTATCTCTGTTTTTCAAACTTAAGCGGTCACAAGAAACGCCTGGAGGACTCGTTAAAACAAGATTTCTGGGTCCCGCCCCCAGAGTTTCTGATTCAGTAATTTTGGATTTGCATTTCTAGCAAGTTCCCAGGTGATGCTGCTATGGGAGCACAGTTCGAGAACCCACTGCTCTATATACACAAGGCACTGGGTGAGATAGGAAGGCACTTTATAAAATTAGTGGACCTTATTCTAAAGCAGGAAGAAAGCTCAGTAAACTGAAAAAGGCTTCCACTTGTCAGGGTCACTCAAGGTAGTAAGTGGTACCATCTGAATGAGAACTGAGCGGTCTCAACCCCCCCGACAGTGCACTTTCCATTATACTGTGCTGAGCCTTAACTACCCTGACATGCCCTTGATGTGTGTAACAGCTCTAACTGCCACCCAGGGGGAAAAACACACGTCAGAATCTTGCTGAGATAGGCAGACTTACCACACACACTCAACAAACCCAAGTCTCCAGCTGCATTCACCAGCCACACCCACGTGCCTTCTGAAGATCTATGGCCCAAGAGCACAGTCAGGTGTGGCTGTGGTAACTTTTCTCCCTGCAACCCAGCGTGTTAGAGCAGGTGTGAGAAAGCCAGGTGTTTGTTGCTGCTGCTGCTTTTGACTGTTTTGTGGCCACTCATTGGCCTCAGGATATGTTCTTTAGCAGGATTCTGTATCACACCTCCCTACCCCTTCTTCTCGCTTCATACTTTACTCTAAATAATTAAGGTTTCCCTTCTCTCCTCATTGAACCTTTGAGTCCATGAGGACTCAACTTCGATATTGTCCCGGGAAAGCTCCCTTTGCCGCCACGCCCCTCCCCAAGACTGAGTAGGAACCCATGCTACAGTGTTCCCACTGCAGCATCCGGGCAGACCACAGCCTCCACACACCCATGGCAATTGCATGGGGTCATGGGGCCCTCCCACTACACTCCTTGAGGGCAGGGACTATGCCCTTAGCTTTACCTTCAGATCCAGCACAGTGCCTAGAATACAATGGGTGCTCTGTACCTAAACTACAAGGCATGAACACAGGGTCTTGGATGAAGAATTTCTGTGTCATGGATCCACAGAAACTGAAAAGGAGCAGTAGGGGACCAACCCAAAGGGCATTTAAAGCCATGAAGCGTCGTTACTCTCAGCCCCCAGGCCATGAATGAAAAGGCACATGTCCTACAGGAGATAACTGCAGGCATGTTATGCTGAACTCTGGCAATCCCAGAACAAATCATAAACTGAAGTGTCATAGTTGGAGGGGTTGTAGAGATTTGAGAAGACACAGGTGCATGAACTGCCCTCGGTCCCCAATTTTTTTTTAGCAAATGATAGGAAGTAGTCCCCAGGTCTCTGGATCCATTGTCCCATGTTTTCACTACGTGTTGTGATAAAGACCTTGGATAAGTCCAATGATGAAAAGGTGGGGCAGAATAATAATAGCAAGAGGGTCTCCTGACAACAGTGCCAGCTGTGGCCACCACAGACGTGCACTGATCAGATCTCCCTTCAGAAGATACCTTGTCAGCAGCTGCAAGGGGTACACTGAGCTGACAGCTGTAAGCCTGTCAACTCCAGGCTTCACCTACATTTTGAGTCTCATCCCTGGAAGCCCCCAGCCAATGACACAGCACAACAGGGGGCCCGGGACACGGTCAACTCTGTCTCATGTGGGAACTCCCAACTGGGTTGCCTGATGGTCAGATCTCTATAGTCATCTGAAACTTTCCCTGCCCAGTCCTGCTTCTTCCCCTTTTTATCTTTTACAGGCATCCCATCCACTAAATCAGTTCTACTCCTAACTTCATCTTACCATCTGCTTCATGGAGGACCCGATATGTTGGCCAGAGCCAGGTGGAATGTCCACAGGTAAGAGTGGGAACCACAGAGGAGATGGAGTCCCTGTAGCTGTTGAGAACACCAAACCTGAGGTCCAATAAGCGATCTCTCACAAGACCACACAGCAGGCTTCCTTGGAGAACACAGGAACTGGTAGGTGCATCTTCCACGCTGTTAAGGATCAGGTGTTGTTTTTAAAAAAAAAAAAAAAATCTAAGTGCCCAGAGGCTGTGTATCATGTGACCTTGCTTTTCTTGCTTGATACCCTTTCTTTGCATGTGAGGGGAATTTGGATAAAGAAGGGGAAATCGGGGATTCTAAAAAGAAAACCTCATTCATAGTGTAAGGCAAGCTCCCTCAGCTCCAAACTTCGTACTATACCCAGGCTCACAAAACTATATCCTTGGTGCCCAGAGAACATTCCCAGTATGTTAAGTAAAAAAAAAAACAAACAAACAAAAAAACAAAAAAAACACCAGCCCCTGCATCTCAAACATAACCTTCACCCTTGTATCCTTTTCTAGCTCATTGTCAGTATGAGAGCTCTGTCCCTTTTGGTGAAATGGCCTCAAAAAAACTAGGAGAATGAAAGGATTTGGTTCTCCTATAATTTCAAGTCTTCTCAAATATACATCTTCTGATATCCTAGAGCCCTTTGGTCTAAAAGCCTGAGGTGAGGTGGGGAGAAAGAAAATAAAATGAGGAGGTTTATCTCTTATGATCACACCCAAATATTTCTACAGTCTCTCCACTAGCTGTCCAACTTTGATGTCTGTGACACAAGAGGGATGCCAGGTGTACCTCAAACATATTTTCCCAGCAACACCTACCTCACAGGCCTGCATGCCTTCAAGATTCTGAAGAAAGAGGGAGAGAAAGATCCACCTCCAGTTGAGAATTTGCTCGGGTTGGAGTAATCCATCTCACTGAAAGGAGCTGCCCTTTGGTTGTTAATTTAAAAAGTAACCACACAAACCAGCTATACTTTGTACTTTATAGATTTTCTTAGCCCACCATTCAATATTGCAAAATAGTGTTGATGCAGTTTTAGCCAGCCCAAATCCCAGCTACATGCCCGTCTTCAAACGTGTCCCTACCAACCCTCATACTATCCATTCATTGCATCTTTTTTTTTTTTAATTTTAGAGAGAGAGGGAGAGCAGGGGAAGGGCAGAGGGAGGGCCAGAGAGAGAAAGAGAGAGAGAGAGACTCTTACACAGGCTCCACACTCAGTGCAGAGCTCTATCCCACAGCCCTGGGATCATGACCTGAGCCAAAATCGAGAGTCAATGCTCAACCAGCTGAGCCACCCAGGTGCCCTATTCATTGCATCTTTAAACGATCAACCTAAGTATACCTTTAAAATGCAGCCTTCCAACACCACCATCATTCATTGTTCCATCTAGCTCTCAAAGACACATTTCTCGGTCAGAGTCGACCTAGGGACACGGAGTAGACTATATAGTAACTCTATTTTAGCTCTTACTGTCAAAGACAGTTGAGAATTAGGTCCATTTGCTTTGCCTCCAGGCTCTTATCAAACCCTGGGAATCGAAGGGCAATGGTTTCATCTACCATCTTTAATCAGGGCCACATATAAGCCTTCCCAACAGAGCAGAATTTATGTTTAAAAAGAATTCAAAAGATACTGAGTGAATAAAAGAGGTCATTTCATTAATTATGTGGTGAGTAATGGACATTTCTGCACATAAATGGCATTGCCATTGGCTGTGCTGCTTATAGAAATCCAGCCTGCACAGAAATGCTCACTTAGGAGTGTAATCGCATCCAGAACACATTATCAGGAGATAAGTATACAATGGGGCAGAAGTTACAGAGCATCTCTCAGTTTGATAAATTAAGTTGGCTTTCTGAAGTCATCTGGGAATGTGCTAAAAAACTGGGTAAAGGAACATCCTTCTCTGAGCAACTATGATCCACTCTCAGGGCGTTTCCTGGGAATTCACAGCCAGCAAGTCCACTCACTGACCCAATTGTGCATGTCAAGCCATTAACCCAGAATTGAACACTCATTTCTAGGGAATCTATTATGCTTGAATCATTGTCACTGTAATAAGGATAAAAGAAGAGGGCATAAGGATTTCTTCTGAAAGAAGCCTTTTTGCCTAGTTCTAGAGAGCTGTTTGCTGGGCATCAGCCTGGAATAATTCTTCTAGGCTTCACGACTCTTCTCAAAAGAGGTTAATGATTCGTTACCAACTGCATTGGAAAAAAAAATAGTACCTCATGAGTGCTACGATGGCAATTGATAAAACTGAATTGAAATCCCAGGTGGATCATTTACTGCATGTACATCTATGGGAGAGTTGTTTAACCTCTTGAAGACTCCGTTTTCTCACCTGTAAAATGAAGGTTATACTATCTGCCATCCAGATGGTTGCAAGAATTGAATGAAATTCAGCACAGCAGTGGTGTTAGGAGTTGCTCTTTGGCATCCGACTCCTTGTGTTCAGAATGGCTTCTTACCAGCGAGGTGCCTTTGGACAAGTTAACTACCCTCTCTGTTCTTCAGTTTCCTCATAATAATAACTGCTACTTTTGGTGTTGTTATGAGAAGGAAATGAGCTCTTTACACAGATAAAGAGCTGAGAGCAATGCCTGGCACAGAGTAACCACTCAAAAATTGTTCATTATTGCTATTGTTGTGTGTAAAGAACCAAATGAGGTGCGTGCACTGCACATTCTAGATGCTCAATAAACACGACTTCTCTTTCTGTCCACTATTCTTTTGGCCAGGTCCAGGGGAAGCTTTAGGTAACATGACTCAGTACTTGTTATTCTTCAGTTCTTCTCCATAAATCAGGGGTATAGCAAAAGACTGTCCCCTTACCTCTATGGACACAGACCACTTTGCCTCATTTCCCACTGGAAAACTTGCACAGTTGGTTGACCCCTAGCCCAACAAAAGTGACCTCTAAAGCCCCCCTGACAAAAAATACAGATCCCTCTGACCCACTTGGCCCTAACCAAAAAAATACACTCCCCTCATCTTGCCAACCCATGTGCTTCAAATACCCATGATTCCATAATCCAGAAAGTACTTGCAAAACACCTGCCATATATAAAGCAATAAGGACTCAGAAGAAGCAGTCATGACCCCTGCCTCCAGAACTTGGTGACCAGTAGAGACACAAAAGGCAGAGGGGATAATTGCCAGGAGAGAGAAACGAAGCAGATCAGAAAAGACTTCAGGACAGAAGTGGCATTGAGACTTTATCTTAACGAATATGTAGCATTTTAAAAATTTTATTTATCCTTGAGAGAGAGAGAGCAGGGGAGGAGCAGAGAGAGGGAAAGAGAGAGAATCCCAAGCAGACTCCACACTGTCAGCACAGAGCCCAACACGGGGCTCAAACTCACAAACATGAGATCATGACCTGAGCCAAAATCAAGAGTTGGGCCCTTAACCAGCTGAGCTACCCAGGTGCCCCAATATGTAGCATTTTTAATGGCGTCCATGTACGTGGGGAATTCCAAATGGAAGAAAGAGTGGGAGTAAAGGTTTAGTCAGTAGAAAGCATGGAACATAGGAAAGGTATGTCAGCTCCTCAGGCAGGAGCTTAAGATAAATAATAAGACAATGTTGGAGATAAGAATTTTTAAAGATGTTTAGGACAGAGCTGAGAGAGCATCAGGAGATCTGTAAAGTAGGGAGCCAGTGGAAGTTTCCAAAAGGCAAGGAAGTGGCATGGTTAAAGCTGGTTCTTGGATGGGAAATCTAACACCGCAGAGGATGAATTTGAGAGGAGAGAGGAGTTAGGGGAATCACCATAATAGCACAGGTGAGGAAATTGAAACTTGGTGCCGGTAAGAGGGCAGAATGAGAAAGATACGGGGTGTGGTGTCCACAGGTCTTGACCATTGATTGGATTTGGAGGTGAAAAGAGAAAGACACCAAGGATGAGCCTCAGACCTTGAACATATCTGCCATAGCTGCCAGTGGAACAAAGGACAATGGCCTCGCCTGAAGTAGGGAAAAAGAAGATTCTGCCTCTGGCATGAAATGACTTGGGTTCATCCTTCTGAGAGTTAGCTTTGCCCATCCTAGTCCTTTCCTGAAGCTGCAAACAGTGGGCCTTACTTTCTCAGTTCTTTATTTACAGGAGGAGTCCTCATGAAAATCACAGGGCTCTGGGATATTGGAGAAGAAAGCAGAGGCAAAAGCAGAGGCAAGATGGGAATAAATCTTCTCTTCTGTCCTCAGGTTTGTGTGACGAGGTAGTCTCTTGCTCACGGAGAAAACGAAAGGACAACAGGAGGAACTGCCCCCAGTAGAATGTACATTCCATGAGAGCAGGGATTTTTTTTTTCCCGTTTTGTTCAGCGATGTATCTCTGTGCCTAGGCAGTTCCTGGCAATAGTGGGAGCTCAGCCATGTTTGCCGAATGAACGAATGATCCCTGCTTCTTTTCCTGTTTTTCTTTTCTTTTTTTTTTTCTTTTCGAGAGAGAGAGGGCGCAACTGAACGAGGGGTAGAGAGAAGTAATCCCTTGAAAGGCAGAGAGGAGAGAGAGAGAGAGAGAGAGAGAGAGAGAGAGAAGTGGGGCTCACCCAACTCGGGGCTCAAACTCACAAACGGCGAGATCATGACCTGAGCCGAACTCCAATGCTTAGCCAACTGAACCACGCAGATGCCCCGAATGATCCCTGTTTCTAGACGTATGAAGAAATAAATAGAAGGCCCTTCACAGCTAACTCTGGATCTCCCTCCCAACCCCAGTCATGTAGTCTTTTCGTTCTTTTAATGTTTTTCATCTTTGTCCAAGAAGTACCTAGAAATAATTCCCAAAGAGCCCCGCTTTACATTCTCACAGTCTTGCAAAGCTCTCAGGAATTGACAATTGCGGGCAGTATAACCAAGGAAATGGCAGCTCTCTGATGAGCAGGAAGCTGGATATTTATGATGTCAAGCAAATAAGGCCTGTCACTGGGGAGGGAGGCTGGATTTGGAAGGATGCAAGTGTGTGACTTATTGTCTTGATTTTATTTTCCACTTGTAGGCTCTTTTCATTATTTTCATCTTTTCCTTTTTAGAATGTGACGGGTGGAGGGGCGCCTGGGTGGCTCAGTCGATTGAGCATCTGACTCTTGATTTCAGCTCAGGTCATGATCTTGTGCTTCCTGGGTTTGAGCCCCATGCCGCGTTCTGTGCTGACAGCTCAGAGCCTGGAGCCTGCTTCAGATTCTGTGTGTGTCTCTCTCTCTCTCTCTCTCTCTCTCTCTCTCTCTGCCCCTCCCCTGCTTGTGCTCTCTCCCTCTCTCACTGTGAAAAATAAATTAATTAATAAACGTGAGAATATGACTAGGTAGAAATTTGCCATTTGGAAACTAGAATACCATCCAGAATAATGTGTCTCTTTTGATGCTATGAGAGGACACCTTGCAACCAGTTTGGGGAAATCTGAGATGTGGATTCTTCTATAGATTCTCAAAAAGCATCACAAGGTCTAGGAGTTGGTGTGAGAAAGTGGAATCAAGGTAAAATATTTTTAAATGGATAAAGATTGCGAAGTGAAAGGATGTTATTCAAAAGAGTAGTTTATGAGTCAGGTTGGTCTGACATCAGAAGTCCTTAGCATCAGGCCCACCCATCCGGACTCATTATGTTAAATCACGTCTTATCTTCCTTTTCTGCTTCCTGAGACTTAATCATTGTTTCCTCAGTGAGTATCATCAGCTCCCTAAAACTTTGTAAGATAAAAGATTTTCTTTTTTTGGGAGCTGCCACTCAGGGACTGAAACTGACTTCTGAACCTACAGTTTTAAACCGTATCATGCCTGACATGAGCCACTCATCCAACTCTGTTCAGATTATACTCTAGGGTCATGTATTATGTGCCTATTGCATGCAAAGCACAGTGGGAATACAGATACAGAGAAGAATAAGACTTTGTTTCTGCCCCGAAGGTAACCACAATTCCTGTGTAGAGAAACACATACAACAACCTCTTCCATGACAGGCTGACAGGGAGCCACTGAAGGTTTTACAGCAGTAAGTTTCATGAACACCCAGGGTCAGCCTTTTTCAATGTGTTCTACTTTATCTGTGTCAGGACCAACCTCATCACTTCGAAGGAAGTGCAAAAGGAAAATAAAGTCATTTTGTTCATTTTCCGAATATTTACTGGAGAGTCCATTCTGAGGAATTATATGGGCATGTACTTCTAGTTAAATCCTAAAGAAGAAAGCAATCAAAGAGAGCTAGAGCTAAAGGTGGGGAAAATAATCAAATTCGGGACAGGGGGAGTTAACCTGGCTGAGGAAACTGGGAAGAAGAGAGGGAAATGGGGGCCGGGGGGTGGGGAGAGGAAGGGAGACACTTGTGGAATCTAGGAGAAAAAGAGACAAGAAAATCTCACTTAAAGGCATGAAAACATCGAGACACATCAAGATGTATGTGATAGGGCCATGTCTGGCTTCTCCCCAGGACTTAGGACAGTGCCTTACATGTGGAATTGAGTGAATATTTGTGGATAAAGGTACTATGAAACAATTAATCAGGGGTATTAATTTATAATCCTTACACTTGTGGCTTATGCTTATTCTCTTTGGAAAGCAAAGGTTAAACTCTCTCTACCATCTATGTTTCATTTCCCAGATCATCTTAACACATACGAGATCGCAACGTCATAATGTATCATTAAGGTGCTTTCCCATAGCAAATAAGCCACATCTTAGGCTACTGCAAGTGTTTGATTTTAATACTGTAAATATACAAAGGAAAGCAAGAAAGTATCTCAGCACTGCAGAGTAAAACACCATGAGGGACCCAAAAGTAAATCAGTAAATGTTCCTTGCTGGTTTGGAATTCAAAAGCAATCCTGGTGGCCTGCTCAGTCTTCTCTCCCTCAGAAGTAGGTAAGTCTGGTTCTCCCTCTGGTAGACTCTGCCATTTGTAGGAATAAGCTTCTCTCTCCAACTCTGCTTTTCCCCTGCTTCTCTTATTCCATGCCTCCTGCCTGCCCTTCTGTCTAGCATCAGATTTCTGCATGGGAGAGAACATGAATGGGTTAGTACCTACCCAACGAAGACTGCCCCCGCTAGAGAGAATTCTTGCACCTGGGATCTCAAAGGTGCTCACTCAGAGGATCCCATTGGCCAGGGTACCCATGTGGCAGTGTGCGCCAGGAGAGTTCCCTGAGGCTGCCTAAAGGGCTCAAAATGTGGCACGTGCTTGGGATTTCATGGATTTTTATGACGTTTATATGAATATAGGCAAACAAGTATCACAAAACTATCTAGAATTAGCGGAACATTGAAAACATCATGTAACCAATTCTGAACTCATGAAATTCCAACCTGCCACCACCTACCCACTCCCAGCAAACCTGCTGTTCCCACAGACTTCTTCATCTCAGCTGAAGACCACTCCACCCTTCTATTTATTTGGTCCATGAAATTGGATTCATCCTTCATTACTTTCTTTCTCTTACATCCCACATCTGATCTGACTGGAAATCCCACTTTTAAAATGTATCCAGAAACTTAGAACTTCTCACCATTATCTGCACTGTCATCACCACGGTCCAAATCACTATCAGTCTAGATTTACTGCTGTAGGCTTTTTTTTCAAGTTTATTTGTTTATTTTCTGAGGAGGGGTGTAGGGAGCAGAGAGAGTGAGAATCCCAAGCAGGCTCCACACTGTCACCATGGAGCCTGGTGCAGGACTCAAACTCATGAACCGGGAGATCATGACCCGAGCCCAAATCAAAATTTGAATGCTTAACCCACTAAGCCACCCAGGCACCCCAATTGCTGTAGGCCTCTAACTGGTCTCTATGCCTCCCCCCTTGCTTCCCGCCTGCACTCACCCCTCCACCAGCCTAGTCTTAACACAGCAGTCAAATTGATCCTTTCAAATATCGATCGGATCAATCATGTCACTTTTCAGTTCAAAACTCCTCAGTAGGTCCTCATGTCTCTTAGAAGAAAGCCCAAGTCCTTACAAGAGCCCACAGTGTTGACATGATTAGGCCTTCCCACCTCCTCTCCATCACTCTCACTCTTGCTCACTCTGTGCCAGCCATGCTGGTCTCTTTGATGTTTCTGGAACATACTGAACATGCTCTCATTTCTGGTCTTTGCACTGGCTTGTCCCTCATTTTGGAACTCTCTTTCCCCCAGAAATCCACAGGACTAACTACCTCAACAACCCCGGGTCTCTGTTCAGATGTCAACTTCTTATACTAACAAATCACCTCACTTAAACCCCCACCCAACATTCTCAAACCCCACACCTTCCCCATGTGGCATGGATTAACATACCATATAATTTTCTCATTATGATTTGGGGGTGGGGGTTCTGTAGGGTTTTTTGGTTTGGATTTATTTTTCTTGTTGGTCTCTCTCCCCCTAGTAGAATGAAAGCTCCATAAGGAAACCTAGACCCATCTCTGAAACTTATAGATGCTCACTAAATATTTGTTGGTGGATACCTGATTCACCAGACAACTGAGGCAGCACCCTGAGCTTATGAATTTAGAAGAGATCAAATATTGTGAAAACTCAAGTGTGGCTTGGGGTTTGGTGTGATGGGTTGAAAAAATATATATGATTTTCAAAGGAAACTTCTTTTTTTCCCCCTACTATCTAACTTCGAATCACCAATCTGAACTGATGGCAAGTATACACAGATACTGATGTGCTAGTTCCCATAAATAAGTGCAAGCTAGTGAGTCAGTCCATCACTCACAGATCACTGTAATGTAGGCAGAATGAACAGGTAAGTTTCTCATTCTCAAGGACCTTATATGTAGCATGCATGAATAATTATTCCACTATACTCACATGCAAGAAATATCACATTGTTGGATTTATTTGTTTGTTTTTCCTGTATCTAAATCAAATTAAATCTGCTCCACTCCCTCTAAAACAAGCTTAGGCTGAGGTCTTCTGCTATGTGCCCCAAGGTCACCACTTTTAGTGTTTGGCCACCCTGGCTTCCACTTGTCCCTGTCAGTGGCCCTATTAATCCCAGGGGTGCTGTGATGGCGGTCCCTGACACTCTTGGAATAGTCTACCACTAAACCATCCTTCCTAAATTTAGAGGAAGCTCACCTTTCAAAAGGTTACCTCTTCTTAAAAACAATGTCAACCTCTAGTCCCTCTTTCTTGATGATCCTGAACCCAAGAGATCTGTTACTTCAGCATGGCAGATGGAGTGTAGATGCGGAGTTCTACAAGGCACCAAGAATCAGATCTTAATTCATCTCTTTACCTGATGTAATACATCCGATAAGACAAAATAGCTTCAGAATGATTACAACAAAAGAAATTGTATCATAGAGTTTCTAAATTGAATGCATAAATTCTCAGAGAGTGTAAAACAAAGATTGATCCAATGGGCTAGAATTTCTCAAAGGAATGTTGCTGGAAGAAGTAGATTTTGAATGAGTCCTGGAACAGGGGGAGAGAGACTGAAACATTCCAATAAAGGCAGGCGATTTTGTCTTTGTATGCAATAGGGGAAGGAGGGGGAGGACACCAAGTCGGGAAACAGTGAGTCACAACCTGGGCAGAAGGGTTAGAGGATCAGGATGTAGGATACCGCAGTCGGCAGGGGGATTCTTTACCATGGCAGAACAGCAAGTCTTATGGTGTGGTAGGCAAGATAGCTGGAAATCTGAGCACATCGAGTATGACTCAAGACCAGTTTAGATTCTGGGAAGAGACAGAGGGGAATGCAAATGCACTCCCAAAGCATTAGTGAAAGATGACCCACAAAAAAGGAAGAGACCAAATACTGCAGGGAAGAATCCCAAGTGTGGTATTGGGTATGTGCTCCATTCCCACTGAAGCATAAATTGGCTACTGTATTGCATTTCCCAGAGCTACTTCAGTGACTGGGCTCATCCAATTTCTCCTTTGGGTGGTAAAAACAAAAAATTGAAACCACAGAAACTCACTAATGTAGGAAAACCTGGGGTCATCTGTACTTCTTTTCTGGGATGGTGCTAAACTTTGTAACATTTCTCCCTCCCTCGGGAACTCAAAGCCCTTGCAAAGACCCAGAGCGTTACAATCACAGGCGGCATGCTTCCTGCAAAAGGAAGTGCTTGTAACAAACGACAGGAATGCTTTCCCCTTCAGTGTAGTTTCTAAGTAGTATCACTACTGCTTCAAATTTGTAGTATGTCCTTCATACTAGATACAGGTGCTCAGGCATACATCCTTTATTATTCCTAAGTTTTGTCCAATCTTTATCCTTTGAGGTGGATGATTGCGTGAAACGGCTAAAAGTGTTTTGTGACTTTAGTCACAGCTCTAGTGACTAAGGTATGTGATTAGACTGGGTACAATGCCATATTTATGACAGTAAATAGATTGCTTTTCTCCTGCCTTTCCTTTTGGAGACTCTTTACAGAGAGCTGTTGATTTCTTACTTCGTCAGCTGCCACAGGGGGGGACTGGATTCTTCCTGTGGTCCCTGACACCAGTAAGCTTACATTTTAAGGCAGTATGTACTCAAGCGAATCATGTTTAATACCCGCAAAAGTGAAATACCATGATGTGTGAGAAGAGAGCAAGCCATCCTGGTTTGAAGAGCAGGGAAAGGCTTCATAGGAAAAGGAGCGGTTTTGCCGGCAGTTAGGGGATGAATGGCATCAATAAGCAAAGAAAGGAACGAAAGGAACATTCCAAACTGAGTAAGAATAACAAAGTCACAGCCATGTGAAAGTGCAGGGTGAGTTCAAGCAACAGCAAACAGTTCTGTGGTTGCAGCAACGGGCACTTGGGAGACGGCGGTAGAAGATGAAACCCGACGATGGGGGGCCATAAATATCAGACATGGGGTTGCAGCAGGGACCCAGAAGAGCATGCCCAGTCATGTTCTGCAAATGACGGCCTCGTTGGAATAAATGGGTACCTTCCTAACATGAGTACGTTGAAGGATGGCACTCCCTGGGATGCCCAAGTTCCAGGGTCGCTGAAACACAAATCAGTCCCCCTCACTTGACTAATCACATCTGATATGATTGTGTTTCGGCAGAGAAAAAGTAAACACCAATTAGGTAAGAAATCAGGCTTCAGAGCACAAAATGAGTCATCGGCAGACCCACAACTGCGGAGGAGACTTGTTCCTGCTGGGTGGCCTCATCTGAGGTTTCGGGGTATAAAGATAAACTCTGCCAGGAAGCCCCCTTAAAAAAATCTGTTTCTGCCTCAGGGGATTTACAAAGGTCTCTCCCAGGGTCAGGAGTCCCAGGGGATGAGGTGGCAGGGGTGGTTTGGGAAAAGCCCAGCATGGTAAAGTGCTGAGGTACAAGGCAGAGAAATTGAGAAGCTGAGTCTATTCTCCAGCACCAAGAGGAGATGGAAGTGATGAGGGTATTGGAGGGAGACCGCAGCTGGCTCAGCCTGTGGGCACCCAAGACGCACACCAAGGGCTCAGGATAGAGCACCCCTTGCTGCACAATGCATTCTGAATGCCACAGCTCGTGGTCTAAGGCTACCAAAACAATGCCCTGTCCTGGGCAGAAGTGGCCTCAGGACAGTGGCTCTCAAACTTGGGATACACCAGAACAATCTAGAGGTTTTATCAAAACACAAATTGCTTGGCCCCAACCCCAGAATTTCGGATTCAGTAGGTATAGGGTGGGCTGCAGAATTTGATTTTCTAAGGATTTTCCTATTTAGTGCTGATGTTCTGGTCCAAGAACCACTGACCTAGAATTTGATGGGCCAGAGAGCTCAAGTAAAGTTTTCAGCAGTTGAAGGCAGGCAGAACTGGACAAGGTAGGATTTGATCATTTCTAGTTTGAACTACCTGAAGGGGTTTTATATGCTCAGGAGACTGATGAATGTCAAAAGAGGCAACAAGTCAGTGACAATGCAATAGAAAGAGTGGAAGAAGGGAAGGCTAGCTTAAAGGATTTTAAGAGGGAATCTGGCCATTTGCCCAGAACAACCACCTGTTGGAGGAGGAAGGCACTGCATCACTGGCCACTCACTGATAATCTACAGCTCTCCTGTCACCTGGCTGCCTCTAGAATCATCTGGGAAGCTTTCCCAAAACTCCAGGCACTGGGTCCCACGCCCAGGCAAATTATATCAGGATCCCTGCTGGTGGGGCCCTGACTGTGGAAGTTTCTGAAAGCTCCCAAATGATTCTAACAGCAGGTAGGGCTAAGAGCCACTGTCTGAAAAAATCTGATCCAGTTGAAATAGGAAACAAAAATCTAATAGGGGATCGTTGAAATAAGGAGTCTATCTCCAGTTAACTTAAAACCTAAAGAGATTTCTACACTGACCAGTCCTCACTCTCTTGCTCTGTCCTTCCCAGTTCTTCAAATCCCGTTTACTGTTGATATTCCCAGTACCTGAGCAGTTTCTTCACTGTGCTCCCCCTACACTTTGCTAACTGTAGATCACCGTTATGGTTTACAGCAGCCAAATGGCCTAAAGCTGAAAGCACTGACCAAGGGGTTCTCCAAGAGATTGTTTTCTTCCTGTCTCCCAGAAGCCTGACACCGTGAGCAGGTTCAAAGGGTGCTTGTCTCCACAGAGCCCCAAGTCCATGAGTCATTTCTTTTCTGATCAAATCAAAATGTAGGTTTAAGAGTCATGAAATGCCCTAGTGAAAAGGAAGATTTATAGATGAGCTCGTCAAATATTTCCTAGGTAGATAATCTCAGTATAATGAAATCTAAGTGAAATTTCAATGAAATTCCAACATAAAACAGATTTTAAAAGAGGCACTAGGGGGGCACCTGGGTGGTTCAGTCGGTTGAGCATCTGACTCTTGATTTCAGCTCAGATCATGATCCCAGGGTCGTGGGGTTGAGCCCTGCATCCAGCTTCTTACTGAGCATGGAACCTGCTTAAGATTCCCTCTCTGTCTCTCTCTCTCTGTCCCTCTCCCCTGCTTGTGCTTTCTCCTCTTTCTCTCTCTCTCTCAAATAAAAAGAAAAAAAAAGGCACTGTGGAACAGTGTGTATGCTACGTTGCTACTTGTGTTAATAAAAGAAAGGAGATGGGACAATGGTGGGAGGAGGGGGTAGGCTATCTCTGGACAACAGACCAGAGATTGTGACATTGGTTTCCTTTAAGGTAGAGAACTGGAGACAGGTTAGTAAAAAGACTAGTCACCACATACTGTTTTGTACCTCTTGAATTTTGAATCATGGGCATGCATCACCTATCCAATATTAAATTTTTTTTTTGCAATTAATTTTTTGTAGTAGAACTATTCTGATTGGAGCAGTCTGGGCTTCACCTTGCCCCCCCCCCCCTTAGCCTACACCTCCACCCCTGGACAAAGAACCATTAGAATTTTTAATCCCATGAAGTTACTCAGAGGATGCCACCATGGGATCTGGCTGGAGACCTGCTAAACTTTTTCAACCCTACATTTTTTCTTTTTTTTTTTTAAGTTTATTTACTTTTTAAAGTTTATTTACTTATTTAAGTAATCTCTGCGCCCAACATGAGGCTCAAATTCACGACTCCAAGATCAAGAGTTGCACGCTCTTCCAAGTGAGCCAGCCAGGTACCCCTCAACCCCACATTCCTTAACAGCCAGAATTGATGCCTAGAGAGGCCAAGTAACTTGCTCAAAGTCACACAGCTGTAAATTAACCTAAATCTCCTGATTCTTCCTTCAGTGTTTTTTTTTTTTTAATGCATCCTCAGGCATTTAATCCCTTCTATGTAGCATCTCAGATACTTGCTGAGTTCCTACAACCATGCCAAAAAGATACAATTAATACAAGCACACACCAGGGGCACAGAAAGATTATTGACCGGACACCAAATAAATAAGCACAGCCCTCACTGTCACATTGTATTGAAAATATAACAATAACCCTTACCATCTGTGAAAAATCACCTTATTAGCAACCACACAATATAAAGGATTATGTAGTTTATTTGGGTATTTTGTAGCATGAGTCACAAGACAAACATTTTGAAGATAAAAGCACCATATATAGAAAGCAACTCTGTAAGGTTTTTGTCGATGCTGGCACAGCCCCAATGACCACTAGGTGGCAGTAGTGTCCCAACAACAATAAAGCAGTAGGTCTACAGAGCTCTTCGTGAAACAATTATCACACAACTGCCCCACCTGGTTACACAGTCTTGAGACCCAGAGAGAATTATTAGTGCAAATTCCAAACAATTCGTCATTGTCTTGATAAGCTATGCTCTCTATTGTAACAGCCAAGAATGCTTTCGCTGGTGTCAAAAAGTAGGCTGCAACCAGCAGCCCTTGGGCAGAATCTGGTCAGCAGCAATGTGTTTGCCTAGGTCAGTGTTTGTTTGGTTTTGCTGTTTTGTCTTCATCCACAATGACTTTAGGTGGAACAAGCTCTCTCCAGTTTTCCAGATGCCGCACCACTCTTTAATATCTTATTAAAGATATTTAAGTTTCCTCCATATTTCTGCATGGCCCCTGAAGGCATTTGAGATTGAGATCTCTGCTAAAATGTCTTTCTTAAATATGCAGTAACTCCACAATTGCAATCTCACTGGTCTACTCAACAATCTAGAGCTCTCTCGCCTCCACCTATCTTTTCTTATATCACCCTTCTATCTGTAATGTTCTTTTCCGAGATGTGTCCTTTTAAAAAAAAAATTGTTAATGTTTACTTATTTTTGATGGAGAGAGATAGAGTGTGAGTGGGAGAGGGACAGAGAGCGGGTGATACAGATTCCCAGTTGGGTTCCAGGCTCTGAGCTGTCAGCACAGAGCCCCATGCGGGCTTGAACTCACAAACCGTGAGATCATGACCCGAGCCAAAGTCTGACACTTAAGCGCTTAACTGGCTGAGCTAGCCAGGCACCCCCAAACCTTCTCATTCTTGAAGGCCCAGATTAAATGTCACCTCCTCCTTTTTCAGTCATATCAGGCTTAAGTGCATTTTCCCTCCCTTCTGTCCTCCAATGCCCCACAGGGCCTATACTACTTGGTTGGTGCTTGTTTTCCGCTCCATAGATTTGTCTATCTTTCATAGGCCTCAGCTATTTGTAAGTTCTCTGAGGAGTCGGCCTCTTCTTCATGTATGTAATGGTATTTTGTACAGTGCCCTCCCCAGCTTTTGATTTCTTCCAACTTAAAAATTATGCCAAAATCTCCTTAATGGGGAGGAACGGGAGGCAGAATGGTTTAGAAAAAAGTATTGTAGGGGTGCCTAGGTGGCTCAGTCAGTTGAGCATCTGACTTCGGCTCAAGTCATGATCTCACAGTCCATGAGTTCAAGCCCCATGTCCAGCTCTGTGCTGACAGCTCAGAGCCTGGAGCCTGCTTTAAATTCTGTATCTCCCTTCCTCTCTGCCCCTCCCCCGCTTGCTGTCTCTCAAAAATAAACATTTAAAAAAAAAGGATTATAAGTCCTTAAAAAAAAGAAAAAAGTATTCTATAGAATATCACTAAAAATATATAATTTTTGATACAAGTATATGAAAAGTTAAAACTAAGATAAGACTCCATTGTCTCCCTGAGGTGCTAAGAGGATATATTTCAGGATTTAAGATAAGCTCTGGAATGAGACAGCCTGGATACATATCATCGCCTCACCCTTAACAAGCTGGGTGACTGAGCAAGTTATTTCACCTACTAATAATAGGATAATCATAGCACCTATTTGAGAAGATTTTTTTTTTAATTTTAGTTTGAAATAACTTTAAAATTACAGAAAAGCTGAAAACTTTGTAGAGTATTTCTACACACCCTTCACTCGGCTTCTTCTGATGTTAACATCTTACATAAACATAGTCCAAAGATCAAAGCCAGGAATTGACATCAGTGTGATACTATTAACTACACCTACAGACCTTATTTGAATTCCATCTGTTTTGCCACCAATTTCTCTTTTCTGGCCCAGGATCTTATACTGCATTTAAGTGTCATGTCTTCTTCATCTCCTCCAGTCTGTGATACTTCTGGAAAGGCAGGCCAGTTGTTTACAAAATGTCCCTCATGTTTTCTCATGAGTTGATGGAGGTTATGCATTTTTGGCAAGGATACCCAGATGAGATGCTCTGCCCTCTTAGTGCATCATAGCTGGGGGTACATGATGTCTACATGTCTGACTATTGGTGAGGTTAACCTTGGTAACTTGGATTAGGTGGTGTCCGGGGGGCTTCTCCACCGTAAAGTTACTATTATTCCCTTTGTAATTAATAAATTTCTTGTGGGGAGATACTCTGAGGCTATGCAAGCACCCCGTTTCTCATCATACTCTCACCCACTAATTGGATTGTCCATCACTGGGTCTCATCTGCAACAATTATTATTGCGGTGTTTGCCCAATGGCAATCTTCTATTTCTCTCATTCCTTCTGCATTTATTAAGCAGAATTTTACTGGAAGGAAAAACTGTTCCTCCTCCCTCCCCCCCCCCAAGTAAATAATGGTGGATGCAATGAAGTAAGACATTTACAACAATGCCTGGCACACAGTGAAAGCTCAGTGTGATCCATTTCTAATGTTATTATTGAGACAGTGTGAAAGTCCTCTGATGAATATGGCCATTTTCTGATTGGGAATGAGTACTTCTAAAATGTTTAAGGATATTCCAAAATAGTCTACTGTATTAGTTTGCTACAGCTGCCATAACAAAATACCACAGACTGGGTGACTTACCTTTTCCACACTTCTGGAGGCTGGAGGTTTAAGATCAAGGAGTGAGCAGATCTGGTTTCTTCCCAGGCCTCTCTCCTTGGCTTGCAGACAGCCACCTTCTCCCTGCGTCCTTCCCTCTATGTGCTTCCCCCTGCTGTCTCCTCCTGTGTCCACATTTCCTCCTCTTATAAGAACACTGGTTGGATTGGATCACGACCCTCTTTAAAGGTCCTGCCTCCACATACAGTCACATTCTGAGGTATGGGAATACCTCTGAGGGAATTAGGGCTTCACTGTATAAATTTTGTGGGGAACACAATTGAACCTGTAATATTTACTTACTTATTTCAAAGAACAATTGTGAGGAAATAATTGTACGTGTGAGGGTGCTTTCAGAATTGGAAAGCACTGGAGCACCTGGGTGGCTCAATCGGTTAAGCGTTTGACTCATGGTTTCGGCTCAGGTCATGATCTCACAGTTCTTGAGTTTGAGCCCCACATCGGGCTCTGTGCTGACAGCATAGAGCCTGCTTTGGATTCTCTGTCTCCCTCTCTCTCTCTGCCCCTCCCTTGCTCATGCACTCACTCTCTCTGTCTCAAAAATAAACATTTATTAAAAATTAAAAAAAAAAGAACCGGAAAGCACCGTACAAATGCAAAGCAATGGTGTAGAAGTCATCACAGAGCTGTAGCCATGCACACACCTCACCTACAGACTGCTTAACAATGTCACTAGCACTATTAATCTGACCGTCCTTTCATGGCTATCACAGAACTCTGGAAGGCAAACTTCAACCCAGCTGCTGTCTGCATTATCACACATTCTCGTTGATTGGCACCCGCCATTAGTGTGTTTCGGCTTTTTGTCTTCCTGAGGCTCCGGGCTTCTAGCAGCTCACTGCAGGCTGTGCCAGCTACCTCGACAGAGGCCCAAGGCTTGCCCTTACCTCAGAGAGGAAGCCTGCCTGTGAGGCCTGCCAGCACAGCGCCTGGTGGCTCCATCCACCAGCTGCGTAGCCTCGGGCTAGGCCGCTCAGCGCAGCACTTTGTCTCAATTCCACAGCTGAAAAAAAGGGATAACAACCCTCACAAGCAGGCAATGAGGATGAATGAGTTAATCTTTGTAGAGCATTTGGATAACACAAAATGGACAAATTCCCATTCATGTCTTTTGAGAACCCGCATCAGACTAAACACCTGCCAGGAAGCTAATCCTTTTATATAATGTTTTCTTGAAGGAGGCAATTTGCAGATTTTAATAAATCTTAGCCTCCCAGAAGTGGGAAAAGGGCACACACTTTACTCTATCTGCGTAAGTGACAAAAGGGAGAATGATCTCTTCCCGCTGAAGGTTTTGCTTATCAGAGGCTACCAGAGGCCAGGCAGGAGCTGTGACCCTCGGTCTGCCTTGCCTGTCCCGGATAAGGGAAAAGACCCAGAGACTCTCCCCCTGGGCTGCTGGATATTTCTTCAGCCTCTGACATCCTCGCCGTCCACAGCCTCCACGCTGAGTGTGTGGGAGGACAGAATGGATAAAGTTTAACTGCTTCCGCCACTAGCTTCCAAGCTCGCCACCATTCTGCCAAGATAACAGCAGCCATTCCTTGCCTAAACATCATGCTTGGAAGCTATTCAGAGTCATGGGTGCTTTGACAGCCAAAGGAGACAAGTCTTCCTTACGAGCTGCTTGGCCACTTCCAGAACATCCCAAGGGAACTTCTCTGTAGGAACTGTCTTTGTTTACTATACTGCATCCCCTTTTTTGAAAAAATTTATCCCTCTACCTGTGACTTACTGCCAGTGAGTACCCACCTAGTTTTGTTGGAAATCTTACTGTAGCATTTCCTTGCTCCACTGGCAGGTCATTATCACTTCCTGTTCAGCAGCAGCCTTCTAGAATATCTCCCTAAGTCATCCTGCATACTCCCAGTCTAGCCTTCCCTGTTCCTCTCCTCCTGGTCAAATCCTAAAATTGAAACAAAATCTCTCTATTCCCATATCCTCTGTGAAGTTCCATGTGGCTGTTGTGGCTTTTGACCACGCAGAGACAGTGTGTGCACGTGTGACAGGCTAATGAGGGAAAGGAGATCAACAGGGGCTGACAGAATAGCATGTACAAAATCGTGAAGTGAGCATGCGGCCTATTTGGAGAACTACGTATAATTCTATCAAACTGGGACCTAAGCAGCAGGCAGGAAAGCTGGTGAGGGTACACGGAGCAAGGTCACAAAGAGCCTCGGGTCCCACGTGAAGCTTGGGCTTTATCAAGAGACAGTGGGAATCATTGAAGGGTTTTATGGAGGGTAACGTCGCAAACAGATTTACAAGTTAGAAAGATTTCTCTGGAGTGCCTGGGTGATTCAGTCGGTTAAGCATCTGATTCCGGCTTGGATCACGGTCTCAACAGTTCCTGGGCTGGAGCCCCACATCGGGTTCTGCGCTGACTGTGCAGAGCTTGCTTGGGATTCTTTCTTTCCCTCTCTCTCTGCCCCTCCCCTGCTTGTACTCTCTCTCAAAAGTAAATAAACAAATAAATAAGAAGATTTCTCTGGCAGAGGAGTGGAGAATGCATGGGAAAAAACAGCTACAAGCGGGGAGACCATCCAAGAGACTGTTGCAACAATCCAGAGTTGACAGCCGCGAGGGAGGAGACGTGATGGTAACGTAGGTGATGTTCTTCAAAGTGCTGTACTTGGACCAGTGCGACTGTCTGGATGAGAGTCAGTCTTCCACCTGTTTTTAGCGATCCACTATGAGATAAGAACTTTTGCTAGAAAGTAAACCCAAGGCAGTTCTTCCTTCATCAAGAAAGCCTTGCTTTAAAGGGAAACAGTGTGTTTGGTGAGGTAGTTGTTTTACGTTTTCCATTCTGGCTCAAGTGCCTTATCTTTGTGGACCTGAAACCAGCAGTTTACAGACCAGTACCATGAGTGGCACTAATTAAAAGTCCGTTCTGATCTGATGATGATTTGGATCCAAGTGAAAAAGTTCAGTCATGGTGGGCTAGGAAAAGGAAGAAGACAATATATGCTTGTAAGAAAAACCAGTAACCCAAGGTGCTGAAGAGCTAAGACGCTGAAAGAGTGATGCATGAACTAAGTCTTTGAGGGCTCAAATCCAGAAGCTGGATCCAAGAATGGAATTACAGGCTTTTGAGTAAAGGAAAATGGAGTTTAAATCCTAACTCTATGAGTATATACTGACGCTAGTTAGCTGATCTCTCTGAGCCTCATTTCCCTGTCTGTAGAACGAAAGGAAATGATACCTACCTCACAAGAATACGCTACCATGATACAGCATGTGACAGGTGTTTGTGAACATCCCCAAGATCTGGTACATGATAAGCACTTATGAAAATGTATTAAACACCAGAAAAACTAAGCAGAAAGGTAATGAGAAGACTATTTACCAAAAAAAAAAAAAAAAAAAAAGTAAATCCATGCAGAGATCTGCCCCAGCAGAGCTGCAAAGTCCTCTTTTCTACCTCCATTCCTTCCCCAGAATTTTCTTCCTACTTCCAGCTCCAGTCTGATGTTCTGTGGCCCAGCCTTTGAGTCATCCTAAGTGTCCATCTCCAACCTTTAGTCTTGTCTGATAACAGGGCGTCGCTTTGGTGCCATTTTGGCCCTATTTCAACCCCGTTCATGTTGTAGGTACCTACCCAGCACCCCAGGTCCCTCTATTGGACCACCTGGGCTGCTCTTACTAATCCCCTCCCACGGAGATTCCCAGACTCGTAGCCCTATAGCAGTTGCCCTGACACCTACCTGCAGATAGATGCCCTTGAGAACACACAGAAGCCCATTACCTCTTTCTTTGGACCTCTCTACAGTTTACCTGCAGGACTCTGATGTAATATTGCCAGCACCCTTGGGCACCAAACTTTGTGGTCAGATGGAAATGTATCCCAGTAGCTGATGAGTCAGGGGTTCCCCCACCCCTCAGTACCTGCCTGAGCCCCAGAGTAAAACTCCAGTTCTAGATCCAAGCCCTTCATTACACATACCTCGGGTTAAAAAAGCAAATGGTACTTTATATTCATATGGCAGTTCGCAACTTAGTGTTCTTTCACATTATCTCATTTGAGCCTCACACTAAACTCATGATATAAAAAAGAATCAATTTCCTGATTTTACAGATAAAGGCAAGTGACGTAGCAAGTAACCATTCCAGTTTTCCTGACAGTCCTGGGGAAACTGAGATAGTTTGTCACCCTAGGTCCTAGAGCTAGTAAGTGACAGAGCTAGGATTTGAATTCAGCACACATAGCTCAGTACTGGATTAGTTGCACTCAATAAATATTTGTTAAACGAACGACACCTCATCTGTCTGCTTTCCACTGCATCGTGTGCCTCTCACAAACAGCATCCCTGTTAGACTAAGACATACAGGTCTTATACGCCTTCTTTCTTCCTGAAATGGCAATCAGAGAAAGGATGGGGGAAAGCACTGCTTTGCATGAGAAAAGCATCCTTGCATTAACTCCCATGTAGGAATAAACACCGACAGTAATAATTTCAACAAAGGAATTAATTAAGCAGAGTCTGTGATTATCTTAACAAGAACTTGAAATCAAAAGTGATTGTGAATGGGCCACTAACCCAATCAATATACACACTCTGCCCCAGAATAATCAAAGCTGATTGCATATATGAATATTCAGTATATGTAAATTTTAAATCCTAGAATCACATCATAATGGATGGTTGTAAGAGACATGAAGTATATCTCTTTAAAGTCAAGCCTAGCCTCTGGGGCACTTGGCTGGTTGAGTTGAAGGAGCTTGGGACTCTTGATCTCAGGGTCATGAGTTCAAGCCCCATGTTGGCTGTAGAGGTTATTTAAATAAAACTTTAACAAAAAATAAAAAAGTCAAGCCTAGCCTCACTGAAACCATCTCAGGAAAGATGACAATCTGTGCTCTTTTTGAAGAGAGAGCCCACATGACACTTCATTTAACCATCAAGGAAGGATGAGAGTTAAGAGGATTTGTCAAAGGTATGAATTCTAACTCAACACGGAAAATCTTTCCCTTTCCCTTCACCTGCCAAGTAGGCTTCTGTCCCTCAACAACGAAAAAAGAGAGAGAGAGAGATAAGCATTGTTATCCAGGGAGGGGTTCAGGTGGTGACCCTCAGAGGGGCAAGGGTTTCTTTACAGGCTCCTCCAGGGCCAACACTAGCTTGGGACTTTGTGCAAATCACAAAAACTCAGCTTCTCCAGGGGTCCCATCTTCTGAGCTGTCACAGACACCCTCCGTGGCAGACAGCTAGTTGGGAGAGGGCCCAGGGTCAGCCCCAGGCACGTACCCTCTGCCAGACTCTTGTGCAGGCACCACTTCCAGTCACCACCCACCCAAGCCTCTGCCAGTTCAAGCTCCCCTCTGTCATCCGGGGTGCAACTGTCCTCCAAGACCACAGCCTTTCTTTTGACATTTTTCCTTCATTAACGTATATCACCTTCGGGGATAATTATTTCCCAAGACTCAGCCACATTGTAGGGTAACCGTTGTATGCACTGAACATTGACCTTTTTCGCCACTTTACAATCTTTATATGCATCAAAAAGCTTCTGAATAGTCACCATTCATTCAACAAACATTCATGAGATGCCTATACTGTCTCAGGCACAGTGCTGGGTACTGAAATCTGCAGTGGAACAGTTACAAGGGGCAGGAGTTCTGGAGGCCATTAAGGGAGCAAGGAATAAAAAGCCATTCCTGGAAGAGAAGACAGCATCACACAGTTTAGACAAAATGCTCAGAAAACTACAAGTTAGCTCAGAAAGGCTGCAGGCAGGAGTCTTTAAGAATTGGCAGATGTGAGCCTGGATAATTCGGTACTTTTCCAGGAAGTCTTCTCCAGCTGATCCCTAGAAAAGCAAACGCCTCTGCCCTCTCTCCTTATTAAACATAAGGCAATCAAGGCTTCCTACCCTCCCTTTCCCATTTTCCAATTCCCAATGCTTTTCCACCAATGAAAATAGATCATTCCCTATCTGCATTTTCTTTTCCATCTGTCTTCTGCATATACCCTACATGTTAATCCACATCAGTGTTTTCTGCCTGTAACCACTGGGAAGGGTGGAGTAGTCAGTGTTTCCTGTGACCCAGGAAGAAGAGAAAACAGAAGTTATCAGTTCTGGGCTATACAAGCCACTGTTTCCTCAGAAGCCTGGTTAACCTATCTTACTGTAACATCAGATACCTGTGTCTGCCAAGCATACATCGTTAACAGAAGAAACAGAATATTTTACACTCCCAAAAATGCTTTCTAGTGGCAGAAAGGGAGCTAAGCAAAGGACTGGCTTAACTCAGCCAGGGTTAAGAGCAATACAAACAGTGGGAAGGGAGAAAGGCTGAGAAAGGCAATGGAGAACGGGAAGGAGGCTCTGTGAGAAGTGCTCCTGGCTCACGGGCCAGGAGAAGTGCTAGCTCACGGGCATGACAGTCATGTGCCTGTCCCATCCACAGGCTCACCAGCAAGTCTTCCCCCAGCTGGCACTGCCAACCTGAGCAGGTTGGGACAGGAATAGGATCCGACCCAAGGGCTGTCAACCCGCAGGCTGCACAGTGAGCTGCGATGCAGCCTGGGAATGATGACAACAGTGGTGATAATAACAGCTGTGATGTGTTGCGTGTTTACAATATGCCTAGTAGATAGCTTATCTCCGTTTAATCCTCACAACAATGCTATGAAGTAGCTACTACTATTATCTACCTTTTACAGAAGACAAAAAACGTGTTTCCAGAGGCTTCACGAATCTCCCAAGATCAGAAGCTTAAGTCAAACCCTGGTCTGTCTGATTCTAGAGCCAAGCTCTTGCTCACCTTTCAGTACTGCTTTTCGTTCATTTTGTATGTGTTCAACAAATGCTACCTAGTACTCACTGCTAGCCAAGTACTGTGATAAGTGCAGATACAACAAAGGCCAAGATTAAAAATGTCCCTGCCCCCAAGCAGGTTATACTCTTCAGAGGAGCTGGATAAAGAACACACAAATAATGAAAATAAGTACAGGTTGCATTGAATGCTATGAACAAGGTGAATGGAATGTTATGGTAGAGGAAGATGGAAGAGAACTAGTTAATTGTATGGGCAGAGAAGGCCCCTTGATGAAGGGACATTACTGAGATCTGAAGGATGTGACACAGCCAGCCATGAAGTGACCTGAAGAAGAGGTGAGGGAACAACAAGACCCAGAACAGGCCTATCAAAGAAGAGGCAGGAGGTCAATGTGGCTTTTGTCTATAGAGAGTGTGGCAGGGAGCGGATCATGAGGGCCTGTAAATGCTGTAAAACGAGTTAAAATTGTCTTCTGTGTGCAACCCATGCCATTGTAGTTTGTTAAGCAGTAGAGTGGTGGCTTTTTCACTTTTTATTAAAAAGAGAGACAGCATACATGGATTGGAGGAACAAATACTATTAAATGTCCATACTCCCCAAAGCAATCTATACATTTAATGCCATCCCCATCAAAATACCAAAGCATTTTCCACAGAACTAGAACAAGTCATCCTAAAATTTGTATAGAACCACAAAAGACCCTGAGTAAACAAAGCAATCTTGAAAAAGAAGATCAAAGCAAGAGGTATCATAATTCCAGACTTCAAGTTGTATTACAAGGCTGTGGTAATCAAAACAGTAGAGGGCAGATGAAAAAATAGATACACAGATCAAGAAAACAGAAGAGAAAACCCACAATTGTATTATTAATCAATCTTAGACAAAGCAGGAAAGAATATCCAATGAGAAAAAGACAGTCTCTTCAACAAATGGTGCTGGGGAAACTGGACAAAAACATGCAAAAGAATGAAACTGAACCACTTTATTACACCATACACAAAAATAAATTCAAAATGGATTAAAGACCTAAAATAAATTCAAAATGGATTAAGGACCTAAATGTGAGACCTGAAACCAAAAAAAATGTAGAAGAGAGCATAGGCAATAACTTCTTTGACATGGGCTATAGTAACTTCTTTCTCAATATGTCTTCTGAGGCAAGAGAAACAAAAGCAAAAATAAACATTGGGACTACATCAAAATAACAAAGGAGGAGGAGGAAACAATCAACAAAACTAAATGACAACCTATGGAATGGGAGGAGATAATTGCAAATGACATATCTGATAAAAGAGTATTTAAAATATATAAAAAAACTTACAAAACTCAAAAATGAATAATCCGATTAAAAAACGGGCAGAAGGCATGAACAGACATTTCTCCAAAGAAGGCACACATATGGCCAACAGACATATGAAAAGATGCTCATCCTCGTTTATCATCAGGGAAATGCAAATCAAAAGTACAATGAGATACCACCTTATACCTGTCAGAATAGCTAAAATCAAAAACACAAGAAACAACAGGGGTTGGTGAGGGTGTGGAGAAAAATGAATACTCATATACTGTTGGTGGGAATGCAAACTGGTGCAGTCATTGTGGAAAACAATGTGGAGGTTTCTCAAAAAGTTAAAAATGGAACTACCTTATTATGATCCAGCAATTGCACTACTGGGTATTTACCCCAAAAAACACAAGAACACTAATTCAAAGGGATACATGCACCCATATGTTTATAGCAGCATTATTTACAACAACCAAGATATGGAAGATGTGGTATATATATATATATATATATATATATATATATATATAGGAATATTATTCAACCATAAAAAAGAATGAAACCTTGCCATTTGCAACAACATGGATGGAGTTAGAGTATTCTGATAAGTGAAATAAGTGAGTCAGAAAAAGACAAATCCATATGATTTCACTCATATGTAAAATTTAAGAAACAAACAACAACAACAAAAAACAAGCAAAAGAAAAAAAATAAGAGAGAGAGACAAAGCAAGAAACAGACTCTTAATTATAGAGAACAAAGTGATGGTTACCAGAGGAGAGGGGGGTAGAGGGATGGATCAAATAAATGATGGGAATTAAGGCATGCACTTGTTATAAGCACAGGGTGATGTGGTTTTGGAATGATGGGGATTTGGAACTGACAGCCAAGAAAGAATTTTTGAGACATCTTTGGTACAAAAAAGGTGATTTCATTAAAGCACAGGAACAGGACTCAGGGAAGGAAGAGCTGTACTGGGGTTGTAAAGAATGACTGGTTATATACTATGGAGTTGGGGGAGGTAAAGGTATAGGAAGGCCTCCAGAAGGACTTTCGTATGCTAAAAGGGACTCTTAAGATGTCAGGGGCCTTGCTATTATCAAGCTAAGGTTGTTTTCCCTCTAGTAAGGCACTGACAATAAGACAGTAGGGGGTTTGGGGCACCTGGGTGGCTCAGTTGACTGAGGTCTGACTTTGGCTCAGGTCATGATCTTATTGTCACTGGGTTGGAGCCCTACATTGGGCTCTGTGCCGTCAGCCCATCAGCACAAAGCCTGCTTCGTCCTCCTTTCTCTGCCCCTCCCCCACTTACACTCTCCCCAAATAAATAAATATTAAAAAAGACAATAGGGGGTTCCTGGAGAAATGTTATACTCTGTATTTGCCTCGAGTATTTGTCAATGAGCTGAAGGTCATAAAGAAATTTTTCAAATAAATTTTCATGTTTATTTATCTTTGAGAGAGAGATTGAGAGAGAGAGAGAGAGAGACAGAGAGAGAGAGAGAGAGAGCAGGGGAGGGCTAAAGAAAAAGGGAGACGCAGAATCCAAAGCAGGCTTCAGGCTCGGAGCTGTCAGCCCAGAGTCCAATGCGGGGCTCAAACAAGATCATGACCTGAGCGAAGTTAGAGGCTTAACCAACTGAACCACCTGGGCTCCCGGAAGATTGCCTTTTTCTTGTAATTTACTAAGATATTTGTAAACTTAAGGAGACTCCCGCCTTACATGATTGTGATCTCTATCAGTTAACCATTTGTTTTCCCCCTTTCCTTTTGTTCTTGGGCAGCCAGAAGTGCTAGAGGAATATCCCACAAAGGACTTGGGGAGGAGGAGGGATGTGTTTGCTGAGTCTCAGCTTGCATTATGCTCCCTCATCATTAACTAACTGTAGTTAAAATAAAAACTTTGAGAAAAAGAAAGGCAGCATAGTGTTCTAGTTAGCAGCATAGATTCTAGAGACAGAATAACTGGCTGCAAATCCCTGACTTGCTGCTTGCTAATGTTAAAAAAGGGACAACAGGCCCCAAATGGAGTCACTTGTGCTAAGCCCACGTCACCAAACCAAGACTTAATACCGAACTTAATTACACTTTCAACCTCTCCCAGAAGTAGACTTGGGCCAGTTAATTTGGAATTTCCTCATCAGCACTAAGGTAATCTGCCTGATGGACTTCTGCTCTCCTCTAAAGGAAGGTGACCTTGCCGCAAACAATCCACTCTTTGCTAATGACTTCCTTGTCCTGTCCCCTTCTGCCTATGAAAATATTTCATTTTGCCCAAGTCTTCAGAGCTCCTTTCTATTTGCTAGATGCGATGCTGCCCGATTCATCAATCATTGAATAAAGCCAATAAGAACTTTAAAATTTACTAGGATAGGGGCGCCTGGTGCCTCAGTCGGTTGAGCGATCAACTTCAGCTCAGGTCATGATCTTGTGGTTTGTGACTTTCAACCCCATGTCGGTCTCTGTGCTGACAGCTCAGAGCCTGGAGCCTGCTTCAGATTCTGTGTCTCCTTCTCTCTCTGCCCCTTCCCTGCTCATGCTCTGTTTGTCTCTCTCTCTCTCTCAAAAATAAATAAAAATTAATTTTTTTTTAAATTTCCTAGGATAACTCTTGCTTTTTAACAGATTTGGTGGCAGCCGTGGGATCTGAAAGAGACTTTCAACAGTTTGGGGGACAACAAAAACACAGGCATGGTCCCCATTCACCCTTTGAGTTCTCTGTCTATCTCACTGTTTCTGAGGGCCATGAGTTAGTTCCTCTGGATTCTGAGCTCCACTTTCTCTGCGTCACACTCCTGATTTAACTGGCTTTGCAGTCCAGCGCTTGTCAGGTGAGCTTGAGCAGGCACACAGTTCCATCTGGAACTTGAGTCCCTAGTCCTTGGTTCAGTCCCCAGCTCCCCATTTGTTTGGAATCCTAGTCCATAGTCCCCATCTGTTGATTTCTGCTTGCTCAGTCCTCTCCCCAGACCTCAGTTCGATGCTGGGAATTGCTGGTCGTGTACACAAGGCTTTCTACTGACCAGTCAGTAATATCTGTGGTTACTCCTGGCATGTTACTATGAGCATGTTTATCTGTCTTGCTTTGTATAATTTAAGGCTACTGCTAAGGGACTCTTGGAAGCCAAAAGCCATAAAATTGGTGGGCATGAGCCAAGCAGTAGAGGCTATCAGAGCACTCACCACCTAACTCTAAGACCCCTGTGTTAGGATAAGTTGGTCACAGAACGGGTTAGACTGACACTAGGTCACCCACCAACCTCAAGAAATTTCCATGCAGTGAGATACACTGTAAAGCACCACACAATCCCCAGCCTCAGGGCCCATCCCTTTTAAGAATTAGCTTGGTTTCTGGGGACCCAAAGGCTTAGCTAAAAAAATGGGATCCTTAAATTCCAAGGAGTTGAGCATGCTACCTTCCAGCACATCTGCTTACTTTATGTATAAAAACTGTGATCCTGGAAGCTATGAATATCTACAAAAGTGGCAAAATTTGTATTAAATTTGGCTGGACAGAAATGTGGGTTGCACCCCCATTTGCAGCTAGAGATTTGTGGACAGAAATGTGAGTTAAACTCCATTTGTGGTTAAGGATCCTACCAAACCACCACCAGCCTTCAGGGAAATCCCAGCCCAGAATTATGGTGGCCATTATGGAGAATATTGCAATGAGACAAGATTATCCATTTAAGCAGTACACTTCAAAGCAAGGGCTCTCAAATCAAACAGAATGGGATACCTAATTTAATTGCCATGCAGAAGCTTCCTAAAGGCTTCGAGACTCCAAAACACCTTCACTGAAAAACTCATTATAAAACGTGGAAGAAAAAATTAAAGACACATGTGGGACCTAAAACGAAACACTGAGATGGATGCAACTCTTACTGCTCTCTCGATTTTTCTTGACTCAAGTACTCCTTCTGGTAATCCTCCATCTGAATTCTTTCCCCTCTGAAGAGACCACATGACCATAAACCAAAGCGCACCAAGTTAGTGGCTACTTACAGACACCCCCAGAGCTACCCATGAAGGAGAGCCCCCACATGGGCCCCGCCCAGGGCTGATGGGACTCTGAGGGATTCTCTGGTAAACTGCCACATTATTCTCTTAAACAGCCAAGGGAAACTAAACCTAAAATTAATAAAAATTGATTAGAAACCTTGCCAAATTCTAGTAGATATCAGACCTACACTCTCCACTTTAAACTCCACTCAGAGACTGCAGATGGAATCCCAGGAAAACGTCCTTTGTGGAGGATTTACTAAAATATTCCAAAGACAAGCTCTAAATCCAGAACATAAAAATCTTTTTATTTCCATCTTAGTTGGAAATCTCCCTGATATAAAAAAGCAAATTGATGAGAATGTGATAGGTTGGAAGATCAGTCCCTTGATGTCACCTGGCCACAACCCAATTCTTTGAGGGATTAAAAACAACTTTCCTTTTTTTACAAATCTCTGTGAAACCAGAAATGTGGCTCCATTTTTTATCAATCCCCAAACCTCCCCCTATTCATATTAAAGGCCTTGTAAATATTGTAACAAGTCTGGCCTTAGAGAATTGGCATTCTGTTCCTATGCTTTTGAGATGTAAATATTCTACCTGATCTTCTCCACTGAGCTTTATCTAGGCCATCTCTTTGAAATGCAAAGTTCAGGGAGGTAATTCTTATCAAAAGGGAAAAAGAGGGGAGAGTATTTGAAACTTAGGTGAATACAAAATCTAAAGTGTTTTCTCTACAAATAATAGTAAAATAGTCATCCAAGCAGGTAAATTCAAGTTATTCCATCTACCAAAACCACAATTTGGATTCAACATATTTTATAACTAGTGACTTTTGTATTATTGTACCAGATTCATGGATAGCTAAAACTTTAGAATAGACTACAAGGTCTCTTTTGGCATCTGTCTGTATGTGTGTGTGTGTGTGTGTGTGTGTTATACATGTATGTATATGTTATATACAATGCTGTTATATACCTAAACAATGTTGTTGTATGTATATATTAATGATATGTATGCTACATTCCCAACAACCATAATTAGTTCTCCATGCCTGAAGGGACGTTTGAGTGGTGCATCACACTGTCTACCACAGGAATGTTCTTGAAAACATCTGTAGGGGAGTAGGGGAAACATGACTGGACAGAGGCATAAGTTAAACTGTGATGTAGTTCTAACAGAGACCTCCTCCAGTTCTTCAGGGAACTCTGGAACTGGTATGGCCCTCTAGAGTTGTCCTGAACTAAAGGCCTTTGTACCTTTGCTTCAACTAACATTGGATGCAGGCTGTTCCTGGGCAAAGGGTCTAATCTTGAGCAGAAGACAATACTCAATGAAGTAATCAGTTGTGAACTGCCAACAGCCAACAGTTCATCTGGCAGAATGAGTGCTGTAGTCCTGAAAGGAATATCTGGATGTTAGACTACAGTCTCCAGTAGGAGTTATCAGCCTAGAGATGATAAATTAGGCCATGGACATGGATGGGATCCTGGGGAGAAAATGCAGAGTAAAGAGAATAGAACCCAGGACCTAGCCCTAAATCCAACTACTAGAAGCCAGAGGGGGAGAGCTGGTAAAGAAATGGTAAAAGAGCAGCCAGAATTGTGGGATCTAAATGGGGTGTATGTCTGATCAATTGGGGGCCCTCAAATGTGGGGCAACAACCAGGTGGAAGCCAATGGCACTTGAGGTGGAAGAATTCTCCTGAGGCAGAACAAAGGAGATAGAAGTTTGTTGAATACACTGCAAGGGAGCAGCTGGCAAGTCCGCAGAGAGGCTGCCTGCAATGAGGCAGTGGATGGAAGGGGGAAGTCGAGGAGATTTGGTGAAGTATGGAAGCTTCCCTTTTCTTGGTAACTGTGCCTGGTTCTAAGTAGCCCATTGGTCAGTTAGGGCCTCTGGATATTCTGAGGTGGGAAGCCTGCTGGGCCTGTCAGTATTCAGCTGGGGTGGCAGGAAGCAGGGGGGGGGGGGTGGGGGGGGGTGGGGGGGGGGGGGGGGGGGGGGGGCACAGTGGACCCTTTCCATTGTTTGAAATTGTTTGCCTCAAAGTGTTCTCTCTAAGAATGGCAGAAGAAAACCCAGGGGAGCAAGGTGTCACTGAAATCAGGGAATAAGGACAGAATCATTCCCCAAGGGGAATGATGCTGAAAGTCTGGCAAATGTAAGACACCACGTATCCATTGTTATCCATTGTCTTACCGGCAGCTTAAAGATCATTGGTAACTGACTAAAGCTGTTTTAGTGACTAGTGGAGAGACAGGCCAGCTTAGAGTGTGAGGAAGGATGAAATGAAGTTCAGGAAGTGGAGACTACTTACGAACAAAACTTTTTTGAGATTTACTTAAAAAGGAACATAAAAATAGGTGGGGGTAGTAGCTGGAGGTAGATAAGGGCTCAACATAGGATTTTGCATGTTTTATTTGTGCTTGCTTTTTATTTTGATAACTACTAGAGTATGTTTGCATATTGAGGGAAGATATGGATGCTGCTGGAGAAAAGATAAGAGAAGGACAAGGGTCAATGGCTAGCTGGCAGAGGCAATGGCTCTCAGGGCCAAATGGGAGAGACTAGCCTTTGGTAAGAACAGGACCATGAGGAAAGATGGGGAAAGATGTGGGCAGAATTATGATTGGGTGGTAGAATAGATACGTTCCCAAAGATTTACTTTATTTTCTCAACAAAATATAATTGCATTGAGTAGGTTAATATCTGCTTGTACCTTGCAGTTCTGCTCCCACCCTAAACTATAATGGTCCCAGACTCTGCCTCTCATATTAAACAGGAAGAGAGAAACAAGGTGTGGCTTTGCAGAGCTAACAGCCACGGGCATATGTTGCTTTGCTTCTTGGCCTTCTTTCTTTTTTCTTCCATTTACAGTCAGGGGTGCCAGTTTTTAGACCAGTAACACAGGGTGGGGCTAAAGGTCAAAAGGTGACAAGATTTCAATCTGAACTCACTGGAGTGCTCAGCTGTGCTTCCTCATTTTAATCAGGAAATCCTGGAGTGACCTAGCCGGCAAGAACACATCTGGGGAGACAGACAGGGGAGGAGGGAAAAGAGAAGAAGGAGGAATCATGTAGCAAGGAAGGGGGAGGCTCATCTCTATTCTCTGGGCTCAAAATGGATCATTTCTTTAGTTCCTACCTTTGCATATATTCAATGTGCGCCCATTTTGATCTCTGCCGTACCTTTTCCCTTTGCAGTTCTGTTTTTATAATCTCTTGCCCGACTAGCGAGGATTTCATTGCACTTACACATAAGGTCTGTTGATTTCCAGATACACCCAAGATAATCAACATTATATCTTATTATATTATATATATATATATATTTTTTTTAACATTTATTTATTTTTTTGAGACAGGGAGAGACAGAGCATGAACAGGGGAGGGTCAGGGAGAGGGAGACACAGAATATGAAGCAGGCTCCAGGCTCTGAGCTGTCAGCACAGAGCCTGACACGGGGCTAGAACTCACGGACCGCGAGATCATGACCTGAGCCGAAGTCGGCCGCCTAACCGACTGAGCCACCCAGGCGCCCCATCTTATTATATTATAAAGCATACAGATATTAATGGTAAAACAAAGAAAATAAAACAAAAGGTATTTATTGACATATAAGTATAGTCCTAATATATTGTTTAACAATAAATGTAGGTTTTTAAAAGTATAGATCAATAAGTAGATATGTATTCAAAGATATATACATTATATATATATGTTTTTAAATGGCTAATACTTATTAAGTGGATATTATATGCCAGCTATAATGTTACCTCTGACTTTTGAAAACTGATGTTTTTATTTAAAATTTTTATCAGTAGTTATTAATTTTCCTATATGCATTGCTTCTGTAACTTAAAAAAATTTTTTTTCAATGTTTATTTATTTTTGAGAGACCAAGAGTGTGACCAGGGGAGGGGCAGAGAGAGAGGGAGACACAGAATCCAAAACAGGCTCTAGGCTCTGAACTATCAGCACAGAGCCCAACACAGGCCTCTAACTCACATACCACGAGATCATGACCTGGGCCAAAGTTGGATGCTTAACCAACTGAGCCACCCAGGCACCCCGTGTAAATTTTTTATTTAAAAAAATTTTTCTGTAAAAATGTTACAGTCAATTTTAGAACCAGTATCAGGTCCCTGGTAAACCCTGTCATTTACAACCAGATTCCATGGTTCCTCCTCCCATTTGCAACCTATAATTGTATCAGACATGAGGTGGGACCATTCTTCTGCTCTGGTCAGTCTTTGCTCTTTGTAACATTTGCCAACCCTAGGTCTGAGTTTGGAATGCCTTGCCGAGCTAAGTATCTTCTGGGCTCTCTAAATCACTAACAACAAATTTCATGTGTTAACCAACATTAATTTAATTTCTGTTCTCTTCTCAAAGAAGCTCTCTGATTTTTTAAAAGCCTATGCATGGTTTCCCCATTACTCCAGTGTTTGTGGCTTTGACCTCCAATCTCTTAACTACTTGAGTGCCAGAAGCAGCTCCCCACTGTGGCTGACTTCTTGCAAGAAGGCAATAAGTGCCTCCTCTACCCCCTAAATTGTCTCCTTTTCCACTCTACCTCTGTTGCATCTTTTCATACAATGAGAAAGAAAACTTGACTCTTTCTTTCTCCTAAAGTTTGGGCACAAGAAGAGAGATGGTAAACGTGCTCAGAGGAACTAACAGTGTTTTTGTATCATGTGTCAGTCATGTTCCAATCAGGAAAAGTTATCCTGACAACCAAATAGCCAAGTACTTTTTAGCACTCATCTCTGTCTTCTATAAATTTAGTTCTCTGTTCTAGAGTTAACATGCCTCCTACGTTCTTATAGACATGATACAGTTAAGCCTGCCGACAATGACAGGCATACGGTTAAAATTGCTGCAAATCTTCTTTCCTATTTCTCTCTCTTGAAGTTGAAAACTACCTGAACGTTGGCATCCCACATTTCCTGTTCAGTCTCCCTATTTCCTTTGGAGATCACAACTAAAAGGGCTGGCAAAACCTCCCTGAAGGCGCTATTTTTAAGAGAAGTGGGATGGGGAGAGAGAGTGGGAGCATTCCTAATTCCTGTAAGAAGAAAAAGGGCCAGAGAACCACTAGAATCATGTTTCCTGATTTGTCCTGCAGGCTTTTTGACACCCTACTGGCCAAACTCCCTAATATTGTACTACTTTGTCATAGTTTCCAGGGAGTATTTTCCTGAACAGATTATGCTTATTTGATTTATAGGAAAAGTCTAAGACTTTTATAGATCTAAACTTTTCTTTTGGAAGCTACTCCTTGCACGCTGAATAAGACCCTAATTTGAATCAAAGAAAAAAACAGTAAAAGCATAAGAAAACACACTCAGAGGCTAAAATGTATGTTTTATTCCTTAACTTCTATCTGCTATGCACCCTGTTTGTTTCTATTTTTTTTAATTAAAAAAAATGTTTTTAATGCTTATTTATTTATTTTGAGGGAAGGGTCAGAGGGAGAGAGAGACAGGGAGAGAGAGAGAATCTCAAGCAAGCTCTGTTCTGTGTTTGCAGAGTCTGACACAGGGTTCAATCCCATGAACTGTGAGATCATGACCTGAGCCAAAATCAAGAGTCTGATGGTTAACCAACTGAGCCACTCAGGCACGCCCCCCCCTTCCCTGTTTGTTTCTTTTTTTTTTTTTTTTTTTTTCAACGTTTATTTATTTTTGGGACAAAGAGAGACAGAGCATGAACGGGCGAGGGGCAGAGAGAGAGGGAGACACAGAATCAGAAACAGGCTCCAGGCTCCGGGCTGTCAGCCCAGAGCCCGACGCGGGGCTCGAACTCACGGACCGCGAGATCGTGACCTGGCTGAAGTCGGACGCTTAACCGACTGCGCCACCCAGGCGCCCCCCCTGTTTGTTTCTAATTACCCCCGCATGTATCTGGATTTGAAGACCCCTACCAGCCAATTAGTGTTTCTTAACTTTAATCCAAATGCTTATTACTGGTTAAGGGTGGGGGTGGGCCTAGTAAAGGAGGATGAATGGTAAGTCTAAGCCTAGGTCACAATTAGAAACATGACCTGGAATATATCCCCATTCCAAGTGCATTGATGACCTCTTCTTTGTGAGGATCAGCATATTCACTGTGCAGGGGAGGAAAAGTTTTCCTCTACTACTGTAGATTCTTTTGGTTTGTCTATGAATTAAATTGGCGTAAGACAGATTAACTGGAGAAAAACAAATTTAATTACATTTATAAGGGAGTCCCATAAAATATATAACACCCAAAGACAAGTCAGTCAGCTGAAGCTTATATGCCATCCTGATTTAAGAAATGGGATAAGGGGCGCCTGGGTGGAGCAGTCGGTTAAGCGTCCGACTTCAGCCAAGTCACGATCTCGCGGTCCGTGAGTTCGAGCCCCGCGTCAGGCTCTGGGCTGATGGCTCAGAGCCTGGAGCCTGCTTCCGAGATTCTGTGTCTCCCTCTCTCTCTGCCCCTCCCCCGTTCATGCTCTGTCTCTCTCTGTCCCAAAATAAATAAAAAACGTTGAAAAAAAAATTAAAAAAAAAAAAAAAGAAATGGGATAAGGGCTTAGGGCATCAAAGGGAGGAAGGAGATTCACGGACAATAAGAAAAGCAGATGTTTGGGAATTAGATGTTTGCGTTGCCATATAGATATGTCTTTCAGACAAAAAGTTATCTTTGGTAATAGCTCTCTTTCCGGACCAGGCTCTCTATTTAAATTCTTTTAGATAGTTAAGGGAGAAGTAAAAGTTTTTCTTGAATCTGCTGGGTCTTGATTGCCTTTAGCTCAAGATAATCTACATGCCAAAGTGGCATATTTCAGGATCATGCTCCTCCTGTTTTCCTTTGAAACTTCCCTGAGAAGTTTTGCAGTCCAGAAGTTAAGTTGATAGACTGTTTCACCTAATTGAACTAGTCTCTTAGTCCTGAGAATAGGTCAGTTCAGTGAAACAGTTGTGTCTCATTTCAGGATGCAGAGAAGTAAGTGGGCTCATGTTAGGCCTGTGGTGCAAGCCACCTGGTAGTTAATAAGAGATATTTCTATGGAAACAAAAGAAAAACAATGGCTAATGATCAGAGCAGACTACAGTCACAGTTTATGAGTTTTGAAGGCAGACAGTTGAGAAGACTTCTAGATGTCCAGCTTGAAGCATCTTCAGATGGAGTGAGGGCGGGCAGTGACAATATGATAGATCTTCCTGATTTGTAATTTGAATATCTCTGGTGATTTTTCTATGTGGCCTGTAGGACAACAGGCATGAAGATTACCCATACATGAACTATTATCATGATTTCTCTGAAGTTGATATCAAGTTGTCCAGCATAGCTTGCAGGGTTTTAGAAAAAAAAGCAACTTTAGTTCTCCATGACTCCAAGTCAGAAGGGTGAGATAAAATTTGAAATGTTAGTTTGGAGAGTTGTAGCCAAATACTGGAGAAAACTTGAAGAATTCAGGATCCATTCCAGTGTATAGGTAGGAAAAAACCTCAAAGCAATGAGCAATACTAGAATCTGATGTCCACAAGTGCTTATCATAGTTTCTATTAGAACATAATTTTTCTGTCTCTGGTAACCCCTATTTCTATCAAAGAAAATGATCATAAGACTAATTTGTTTGCAAAGTCAGTCCAGTTTCAATATATTTTGCCAGATTATTTATGTAAGTACAGCAAGAATAGTGATTAACCATATAGGCTTTTTAAATCTACTTTGCTAGACATTTTTCATAAGGAATCTCAGATTCCAACTTTCTAAAAGCCTCTTGAGGCTAGAAAAATAAGCCAAAGACTTGCCATCAGAGTTTGCCTGAAAAACCTATAGATTTCGGTTATTTCCTCTCTTCTTGAGGTCCCCAAATTAAGCTAAGGTTCCTGTGCCTGCCAGAAAGTGATCTTCCTTACTCACCTGGTAAGACTGTCAAAAACCCTAAAAGCAGGGCAGAGAGATTTTTGCAAGGGGCTTTATTAATTCCATAAAGTCAACCTTAGTTTCTTAAAGCTATTTGGTCACCTGAGTTTATCACATCATTCTCAAATATGACATTTTAGTTAAAGCATTGGTAATAAAACCCATGTTTCTAATTTTCTTATTACAAGAACAGATTCTTACTGAACTTACACAAATACGTATATTGCCATGAAAATATAAGAATAGTCAGTATTTTTCAAATTCAGGAGGGATCAGTTAGGGAGAAAATGTAATTATGTCATCTTTGTTCACAAAGGCATATCTTACCAAGTTGTTGATAGCTTAAAAGAAAAAAAGAAAAGCTTTCCTTAAATCTGGAGAAACAAAACATAAGGAACCAGCAATGTTTCAAACAAAAAAGTCATAATAAATATAATCATCCACCTCAGTTCAGTCAGTTCCATGTAATTAATGTTTGTTCTGCTTGAATCACGTTTTCCATTAGTTTTAGAAATTCCTGGGGTGCCTGGGTGGCTCAGTCAGTTAAGTGCCCAACTCTTGGTTTTGACTCAGGTCATGATCTTATGGTTAGTGAGTTTGAGCCCCACATTACCCTCTGCACTGACAACACTGAGCCTGCTTGGGTTCTCTCTCCCTCTCTCTCTGCCCCCTCCCCTGCTCACATGCTCTCTCTCTCTGTCTTTAAAAATAAGTCAGTAAATATTTTAAAAAATTTTCGTTTAGAAAATGATTTGGGGAAGTTTGTCAAAAATATCAGAAGGTTTAGACACTTTACCAAATAAGATCATAGATCATCATGAAACAATACTCAATTTCTATTTAACCAAAGTGACAAAAGGTTTTAAGGCAAATACAAAAGGTTACATAGTTGTGAGCAAAACCAATAAAAGACCTGATAAAGCACAGAAAATTATTTTGAGAAAGCAAAGAATATTTGCTTTCTAGGCAAAAAACGTGAAAGGTAAAGACAAAACTGGGTGTTATGCATAGGGGATGAATCACTGTAATCTACTCTTGAAATCATTATTGCACTATATGCTAACTAACTTGGATGTAAATAAATAAGTAAGTAAGTAAATAAATAAATAAATAAAATTAAAAAACTAAATTAAAAAAGTAACAAAACAAAAACAAACAAACGAAAAGGGTAATGACAAAACTTCCATAATCCCTTAGCAGGAGCAGTACAAGAAAACTTAGTCCTTTTAGCAAATGAAAGAAAATTAAGGTTTAGTTTTACATAAGCACATTACTGATTTTAAAACTTAACTTTATAAACCTTATATGATAAGGACAGCAGCTCTCAAGTCCTCAAATAATTAGGTTGCAGCCTAAATGACATCTTAGGGGATTTACTCACCCAACTACATTGTTTTCATTTTACCTTTTTTTATATCGTGGAATTTTGGAATATTTTAATAAATCCTATGACAAAGGTTTTAGAAGGTTTTTCTTTTCCTCTAGGTACATTTAGCTTCATTTTTGCTTCAGGGGGGAAAACCTAAAAAAAAAAAAAATCTTCCTTTTAAATATCTTATCAGTTTTCAGCAGGGACAAAAGTAAATATTTCTGGCAGTCTTGAACAACCCACCTTGGATGTAAGAGGGGTCCCCAAAGAGGGTGCACAGGACACTGAAATTCCAAGATCCAGAGTTACTCCCAAAGATAGCCAAAAAAGAAAATAAAAAATCTGCATGCCCCGGACAGGCAGAAAGCCAAGCCAAGTTCTTAGGATACAACAACTAGATAAGTGAGAAAGCCAAATTATGTAAACAACCCAAATTTCCACTGGTTGATGAATGGATAAAGAAAATGTGGTATATATATATATATATATATATATATATATATTGTATGTATATATATATATACATATATATATATATATATATATATATACAATGGAAAATTACTCAGCCATAAAAAAGAATGAAATCTTGCCATTTTCAACAACGTGGATGGAGCTAGAGAATATTATGCTAAGTGAAGGAAGTCAGTCAAAGAAAAACAAAACAAATTATTTCACTTATATGTGGAATTTAAGAAACAAAACAAACAAGCATAGGGTAATTAAGACGGAGAGAGATCAGCCAGCCGAGAACAGACTTCTTTTTTTTTTTTTTTTTTTTTAATTTTTTTTTTCAACGTTTATTTATTTTTGGGACAGAGAGAAACAGAGCATGAACGGGGGAGGGGCAGAGAGAGAGGGAGACACAGAATGGGAAACAGGCTCCAGGCTCTGAGCCATCAGCCCAGAGCCCGACGCGGGGCTCGAACTCACGGACCGCGAGATCGTGACCTGGCTGAAGTCGGACGCTTAACCGACTGCGCCACCCAGGCGCCCCCAGACTTCTAACTATACAGAACAAACTGATGGTTACCAGAGGGGAGGTGGGGGAAACAGGTGATGAGGATGAAGGAGTACACTTGTGATGAGCACTGGGTGTTGTATGTAAGTGTCGAATCACTAAATTGTACACCTGAAAAGAACATTGCACTGTGTGTTAACTGGAATTTAAATAAAAACTTAAATAAAAAAAAAAAGAAGACAATAGCTATCCCAGGGAGGGGAAGGATCAATAATCAATATGTCTAGAGTTGTAAAGAAAGGAACAACATGAAATTTTATTTTCTTCTTTCCAGGAGACCTGAACTCCTTGGTGGCAGTTTAGGGTACATCTGTGAAGGACATTGCATAGGAAGACCTAACGCTGGCAGGGCCTGGTTATAGCCCTCAGCAAAATGATCCCTACTGCCCGTCCCAGGTGCTTCTGCCAAATTCACTTTCTGACTTTTGGTATTTTTACACGTAAACTGTATACTCTGGGCCTGGGCATCAGGCTGAAGTGCTCTCTGTAAATTTTATAGGGAAATGAAAGTTAAATATGGCAGATGTGGCCATATTTTGAGATGGTGAATTTACTTTGGATTTAATTCTTCTTCTAATTTCAATGCTATCATCTTCTTAATGGATTTCCTAAAGTTAGCCATTATATCTCTTTGTGTTCTTTTTAATTTGGTCTTTCCCTGTGTACCAATAAGACAATTTGTTCAGGATGAAAGCTCTCTAATTTCTTTTTTCTTTCAAACATAGCCAGTTCAAAGGATCCATCATCTAGCCAATGATGAGTAGGATCTCATATTAATGTCAATGGCAACTCAAACCAGTAAACCTTTTATGACTTACACATGGGTGCAAGAGGTATTCCCAAAGAAAAGTGTGGGGGGCGGGGGGAAGCAGCTCTCACAAGGTCCAGAAAGTGCACTCCTAAAGTTAGCCTAAGAAAGATCTAGCTGCAAATGGGGTGCAGTTCACATTTCTGTTGCCACAAACTGGTGATGACTAATTTGAAGGTTGAGGTGACACAGACCCCTTAAGGACTGGGACCTCTTATGACAAACTCCCCTGACAGCTGGCACAGTTGGACAAAGAGAACACTGCTTATCAGATCCACAGTCTATTCAGCTGTCCACCAGATGCATGCATCCTCTAACTGGTGGACCAGAGAAAATACTCTCATTGGTCATAAAGCCAAGCTCTCAAAGCATAGAACACGATGAAAGGGAAACCTCATCTGATTTTTCTTATATGCACATTAACAGTTGTAGCTAAGCCTTGAGTCTTTTGGAGTCAAACGAATACTCAAAAGGGATGTGCTTCCAGTTTGAGGATTGTGTGGTATTTTTTTACAGAGTACCTTGTTGCACAGAAATTTTCTTGAGGTTGGTGGGTAACCTAGTATCAACCTAACCTGTTCCATAACTAAGTTATCCTAACAAGAGAGTCTTTGAGTTAGGTGATGAGTACTTTAATAGCTTTATGTGCTCCACCCATTCTCACCAACTTTGCGGTGTTAGCTTCTAAGATGTCCTTTAGCAAGTCTTTACCTAATGTGCACATTAACCCACACCAAAGTTTATCTAAATAGACATCAGTCATGGTGAGAACTGTGAACTCATCAGTCTGTTAGACAGGCTTATAGGGCCTATGATTGTATTCTACCTTACAGCTTTTATCCTTATGACAAAGACAAAGAAAAACAGTGACTATCTCTGCGAGGAAAAGGATGAATAAAAATCAAGAGTACTCATATCAAATCTTTACCAGGGTTACTATACCCAAAGAACTATTTCCACAAATGTTTTTCCTGCTACTCTAAATTTAGAAAAGGAAGAAAAAGACTCTTACCTCTCTTGTTTCCAATTCTCCCTGTAGGCAGAGATCTCAGAGGCTGATGTTGTAAGAATTCTTAGCTTTTTTTGTCAAAGATTTCACAGCTGCAACAGCCTCAGAACAAGCAGTGTCCAGCCAGTAAAGTTTGTCCCATCTGAGTCACCAACTGTAGGGGAGGAAAATTTTTTTCTCTTTCTTTCTAGGTTCTTTTGGCTGGTCTATGAATCAAACTGACATAAGACAGATTAATGGGAGAAAAACAGATTTAATTATGTTTGTAAGGGACTCCCATAATATATATGAGATCCTTGGACAAGTCAGTCAGTGGAAGCTTGTATGCCATCCTTAGCTAATAAATGGGATGGAGGGGGGTGGGGAAGAAAAGAAAGGAAGAGAAAAGAAAGGAAAGGAAAAGAAGGAAGGAAGGAAGGAAGGAAGGAAGGAAGGAAGGAAGGAGAAGAGAAAGAAAGAAAGAAAGAAAGAAAGAAAGAAAGAAAGAAAGAAAGAGGATAGGGGCCTGGGGCATTAAAGGGGAGGAAGGTGATTCACAGGACAATAGGAAAAGCAGATGTTTGGGAATAGAAATAGATCTTTCAGACCAAAGTTATCTTTGGTAATAGCTCTCTTTCTGGGCCAGTCCCCCTATCTAAATTATTTTAGGTAGTTGTTAAGGGAAAGGTAAAAGTTTTTCCTGAATCTGTTCGGTCATAATTGCCTTTAGCTCAAAATAATCCACATGCCAAAGTGGCTTATTTTGTAATCACATATTTTGCTGCCCTTCAATTACATTTTCTTTTTCCCTATCAATTCTTGCAGGATTATATAGCATTGCATCCAAAGAAAGTAAAGTAGACTCCTTGGGGAAGATACCAGAAGCAGATCATCTGGACATCCCACCTCTCTGCTCAATTCTTGGTAGGATCTTAAAGTAAATAGTCTTAGTCAGGTACATGCACCATTATTTATCACCTCAGTCTAGATGTCAAGGATGGTTCTAAATACTTAAAGGTCACCTGTACATGTGTTCTTCATGGGACTCATGAATTAAATGACATGAATATGAAATAAACACATAAGCACAGATGATATGTGATTCAATGATAGTCCTGTTTATACAAATAATTTCTTAAAATTGACCAGTTAATAAATAATACACATCGAAATTGGTCTTTACTAACACCTTGTGCCCAACAATAATTGTGGTATCGAATCAGGCTTCATTTCCTCTGAGTGCCTGTGATATCACTAGTAGTGAAGTTTCCTGAAAAGTCACAGAAGTTTGAGGACAAAAAAATCTTGTATCTCAAAATAACAGAGAAACTTGAGGAACTAACCTTAGCTTCTTCCAAGCCATAAAGGATTTGCCCCCACCCATTCACTTCCTCTGAAACAGGAACCTGTGAAGATCTTTCTTTGTTCTCAAAAGAGGAGCTTTATAGGAATCCTCCCCATTCTCCCTTAAGGACAAACCATTCAAGGAAATCAGAGGGAAGAGGAGAACATCAGCAGGAGAGGAAAGAGATTAAATATGCTTTAGTTTTAGTTTATACAGTCTTTTTTTGAAAATTCTCTTTATTTTTTTCCCCTCTCTTCCCTAATCCTTAAAATGTCAGTTACTCAGGGCACCTGGGTGGCTCAGTGGGTTAGGCATCTGACTCTTGATCTCTGCTCAGGTCATGATCTCACGGGTTTGTGAGTTCAAGCTCTATATTAGGCTCTATGCTGACAGGATAGAGTCAGTTTGGGATTTTCTCTCTCTTCCTCTCTGTCTCTCTGCCCCTTCTCTGCTTGCTCTCTCTCAAAATAAATAAATAAAACATTAAAAAAAATGTATCTTCAAAAATATTTTTAAAAAGTCAGTCACTTAACCCCTCTGAATCATCATTTTGATTTGATACTAAAGCCTACCTTGATTCAAGAGGATACTGAGAAGTAACTCATAGCAAATAACTATACATTCTTTTGGTAGGATTCATCTTCCTTCTCAATCCCAAAGACACACACACACACTGACTCATTTTTTTTTTTTTTCTCAAGTGAATGCTCCATCAGGTTTTCTCATTGAGCCACCCATTACCTTTCAGTCAACCTCACAGAATAAAAAATATACTCCGGCAGGGTTCCACAAACCACCCCCAAATGCTACAATGGCACAAGTATAATTGGTGGATGAATTGGCCATCCAAGAACAAAGCTGAAAGCAAACGTCAAAGGACACTGCTTATGATAGCCAGGATTTTAGAGATAAAGATTCCAGTATATTTTATTTTCAATGACTTAATGGGGCAAAACACTGAGTAAGGATGATAGAAACAAAGCAGGAGAAAGAGGAAAACAGGAAGAAGAAAAGGGGGAATAAAGATGAATGGTGAAAGATGCTAAAAAATTGGGAAGTTAAAGTATGATTTTAAAAATGAACGATCACCTAAACAGCAAAGGGGGAAATAATTTGGCCTGCAAGAACAAAACAGAAGAATGGAAGAGGAAGAAGTCTGGGTTTCAGCCCAGAAAAAAGCTGGAACCAAAATAATATGGAGACCTCCACTGTTAGCAATTTTGAGTGGCTAAAATCTGTGACCTTCTTTCCATTTCCTGACTTGTACTGTCCTCTTTACCAACAACAATTCAAAATAAGCTGTCATCAGACCATTAGTCAGCACTTTTAATAGAATTGCATCAAAGATTATTCATCTCTGAAAAGGAGTTCCCCATTATTCCCTCAAATGGTTTTTAGACTAGTCATCATAAGACAATGTTTGAGTTGCATGTTCAGAGTTATTGTAGGATCATTCAATTTATGTAAAATCTTTACACAGAAGTCTACATTATTGTTCAGAACAGTGTGCCTTAGTGGAATGGGTTTAGAGGCCAATGAAACCTGTGTTCAAGTCCTAGTTCTGAAGCCTGTAACAAATTACTTTTTAACTTCTCTGAGCTTCAGTTTCTTCCTATATACAATGGAGATTTTTTTTAAGTTTGTTTATTTTGAGAGGGAGAGAGGCCGGGGAAGAAGCAGGGGAGGGGCCGCACGAGAGAGAATCCCAAGCAGGTTTCACACTGTCAGCTTAGAGCCAGATGCAGGGTTCAAACTCACAAACCATGAGATCATAACCCAAATCCAAATCCAGAAGCTTAACTGACTGAGTCACCCAGGTGTCCCATACAATGGAGATCTTTTAAATTAAATGACAAAACCAATATAAAAAGACCTTTCTCATCTCTACTTTGTAATAGAGCTCAACAAATTATGGCAATAATTATCATCACATTAATGAATGAATGCTCACATATATAAAAGTTCAAGTGTCAGATCAGAGAGAAAAAGAAACCCAATAATGAGAAAAGGATAATGAAGAGGAAGAGGAAGGAGGGAGATCCCACTGGGTGGAAGAGGGTAAGTTTGACTGAAAAGCAAGTAATCTGCCACTGATGCCAAATCAAGAGCTTGTGGGGCAACTTCCCAGGGCTACCTACATCAGAGCAGTCCAGTCACCTGGACGTTGGAGTACCAGATGCTAAAAGAAGACAATGAGTTCCTGGAAGGCAATAGCGTGGTTCTATAATAGGAGTCAATTTCTGAAGTACTTCTCACTTTTTGTCTTCCTGAGCAGAAATCTTTGCACTAGTCTGCCTCAGGTAATGATTTGTCCAAAAGGAAGGTTTGCATTTTCTTACAGAAGGAGAACAAGAAAAAGAGCAACGTTCTGCTTCTGTCATTCAAAAAACCTGGGTAAGCAAGCTTCTTGAAAAGGGATTTGCTGAACTCCGTTATGAGACCTTTGTATCTGTTTTTTAAATGTTTATTTATTTTTGAGAGAGAGAGAGCACGAGTGGGGGATAAGCAGAGAGCAGGAGGACAGAGGATCCAAAGCGGGCTCCATGCTGACAACAGAGAGCCCGATGCAGGCTCAAACACATGAACCATGAGATCATGACCTGAGCCAAAGTTGGACACTAAACCGACTAAGCCACCCAGGTGCCCCAAGACCTTCGTATTTCAACAACCAATCATGGAGACTTCAGATCATAGAGGTCTATCACAATAAGGTTACAAAAAAAAAAAGTAACCTGTTTTATCACTAAGATTTAGCCAAGTGAATGAAGTCAGGAAAAAGAAATGAGGGAAAGAAAGATCTGCTCTTTTTTAGTGTGGGGAATTGTGAGAAGTTAGAAGAGCCCTGTGGATGGTGGGGGATGGGGGAGGAGGGGATGTGAAATGGCCCAGGAAGGGAAAGGTGCACTGGGAAAGCAAAGTTACCTCCGAAGGCAGAACCGGGGTCATTTGAAGATACCTCCCCATAGACTCCGGAAAAAGTGGGCCCCTGTGTGTCATGCTCCATACAAACCTAGGGACCCAGCCCATCCTGAGGCAGTATGGTTTGGTCAGACAGAGGGATGAAGACAGGAGCCAGAAATCAAGCCTCTGTGCTTGTCAGAGGTAGACGAGGCAGAGGCTGGAGAGGCCAGCCAGACTTCAAAGGGCTCTCTAGCACCAGAGGAAACTGAAATGAGGGCATGTCAAACATAGCAGACTACAGACTTTGACCAGCCAGGAGATCAACCACAAGTCACACCCACCCAGTTTTCAGCCATAAACACCCACAGGGCCAGTAGCACCCAATAGAGAAGGGACAACAGCCTGGGGCCAGAGCAAGCTAAGAGCTATGCCTAAAGACACCAACCCCTCCCACCACAACAACTACCACCACCACGAGGTTGAGGTTGCATAAGCCTCAGCCCTTCCCCCGCGTTCCAGACAAGCTAGGGAGGAAGAGGTCTGTCATCTGAGAGGCCGAACATTTTTAGCTAAGGAAAGCAGAATAGTACCCAAATGGATTAAATTATTGAATGGGACTACATTTTAAACCGATGTTTAGTTAATGGCATTCCTTCCTCTATCCAGAAAGTAAGGGCTTACAAAAGAAGCCAAAACGGTATAGACTAAATAAAGTTTATTTTTTGCACACTCAAGTTGTAACGTAGGTTACATTTCGCAATCCCATTACACATTCTTTCTTTGGTTTCATGCGGAAAGGCAATCTAAGCACAATATGTAATGAATGGTTGACTGGCAAAACTTCCAAAGGAATGAATTCTTTGAAAGAACAAAAATATTCATCCTATGTGGTCTGGTTTTAGTGGAGAGGATCGAGTGACTGGGGTGGAGGGAAAGAGAAGAAAAGGGAGCTGGCTGTGGACAAGGATTTTGTCTATTTTATTCACTATCATGTTGGCCACGCCTGGAGCATAGTAGGTGCTCCATAAATCTGGGTCAAGTGAATGAACATTTATACTCAACAAATAAACATTTATTGGGTACCTGTCTTATGCCAGACATTGTCAACATGATCCTATTTCATTCTCACAACAGCCTTTGAAGTTGGTACTATGATCACTACTTGATAGATTAAAAAAATGAGTTCAGAAAGGTTGAGTAACTTCTTCAGTCACACACCTGGGAAGTGTGTGATGGGAAAACAGGACAAGTGGACCACTGTGACTTATCAAAGTATTTCCTCCTATGGAAGGAAATATCTTCCTATAGGATAAATTTCAGTGATAACTCTGCCCTCCATTTTATAATTACAAGAAAGATCCTGATGTTCTCTGCCATGACCTGACTCCCACTGAGAAAATGATTCTTCTGCTGCCATGGTCACAAGGCAAAGGTAACGCTGATATAGTAGCAGTTGCTGTATCTAAATTGAAACGTTAATAGAATAGTTATCTGGGTAAGAAGAAATCACAGGAAAGTAGAAAGAGCTGTGTGGGACACTGAAATGCAATCCTAGAAAAAGAAAAAGAAAAAAGGGAAATCATAACCGTAATCAGTACTTTAACTGAAATAAGCATTTTTAAACGTCAAAAGAACCCTTGAGCTTTGTGTAATCAAAATAAACAAACAAAAAAAAATAGACTAAATTGCATAAAATAAGCCCTTTCTTGGGTTTCCAGTGACGTTACAAACCGCAGAGGCTCCACCATCTATTTAAATTACAGCACGGGCCTTCACCCGCTGGTGGGTAGTTTGGTCAAACCCGGGCATCTACATTAACACTCACCACGCCCTTCTGCTTTGATCTGAGGCCCCTTCTAAATTCAACAGACATTCAAGGGGACTCAGAAGCAAAACCATTGTCATTTCAGACTTGCATTCCATTTATCCCAGTTATAAAAATTAGCAAAGGGCCAATGGCCTAAGGATCTAAAGAAAATCTGGCTGGATCTAAAGAAATGCAGCTGGAGGCACAAAAATGGAAATGTCACCAGCAACACAAATGATCCACTTTCGATCATTCCTCTTGCTAATATGACTCTGATATCTAAACGGCACAAAGAAAGGAGAAAAGATTATGAGTCAACAACAAGTCACTTATCTCTGAAATGAGACAGCCGGATACATCAATTTCTAAGATCCCTTCCAACTCAATGGTTCTATAAGTCTGAGGAAGCCTGAGGAAGTTCTCCTGGCTTCACTGTGTAAGGGAAAAGCAAAGCCCAGTTTCGCTGGCCACTCGCTACTGGGCATGGGGAAGTTATTTAACACCATTAGTTTAAGAGTCCTCATTGTCGGGGGTCAGATGGCTACACAGTTCACAGGATTGTTGTGTATAGCTACTGAAAAAATGGGGAAGTCAGACTTGCTCATATGCTTTTTAAAGCCTTTAATTTTTAAAGGAATTTTCCAAAGGGAGGATGAAGGAGGGAACTAACATTTGGTAAGTGCCTAGAACGCACCACAGGATGTGCATGGCTGGTTTTCTCAATGTGCTACTTCTTTGTACAATACGACACCTTTTAGAAAGGTTGAGATGCTACTATTTTTGAACCCATCATCACCATGCAGTGCAAATGCAGGAGCTGGAAACCTCCCATTTAGGTATGTGGTGGACTCCAGTGATCAGACATGCCAGCTTGGAAGCCTACCTAACACTCAGTCCCAGAACACAGGCTGGCCTGTTCTCCTACTCCACCCAGGGCTCTCACACTCCAGGCCACCAAAAGGAGATTGCTCTCAAGTGAGACTGACTTAGTACCCATGGTGAACCTCAGCTCTGAGATCTCAGTTATTCCAATTTAAATCAGGTGGCAAAATAGGAGCCCCGAGGTCACATATGGCTACTATCATGTTACAGTTAGCCTGTATAAGATTTTTTTTCTTAATTTTTTTAACATTTATTAATTTTTGAGGCACAGAGAGAGACAAAGCACAAGCGGGGGGAGGGGCAGAAAGAGAGAGAGAGACACAGTATCTGAAGCAGGCTCCAGCACAGAGCACGACACAGGGCTCGAACTCAGGAACCGCAAGATCATGACCTGAGCCAAAGTTGGATGCTTAAGCGACTGAGCCACCCAGGTGCTCCAAGATTTTTTGAAACTGGATTAGTTACCAGTATTTAAAAATCAGGAGATCACACATCAAAATCCATATTTTCAGCTCCTTGTGGAACACCTAAGCACACTGGGCTCACAAGTGTGAGCAGTATTTTCAGCTGCAAGGGCTAGAGAAGATAAAGACGTCTCCAGTGAGATGGACATTTACTCTCAAGTTCACCGCAGTCCCTGCCTGGTGTACCTCACTCCAGTGAGTTCTATGCCCGATTCTTAAAGGCATTTCAGTGCAATTGCTGATTCAGAACATCTAGACTAAAAAATTTCTTTTCTTTTTTTAAAGTTTACTGTGAGAGAGAGAGAGAGAGAGTACTCAGGAGAGGGGCAAGAAGAGAGGAAGACAGGAAGAATCTCAAGCAGGCTCTACATGGTTAGCATAAAGCCCTAGACATGGCTTGAACAAATGGTGAGATCATGACCTGAACTAAAATCAAGAGTCACACACTGAACTGACTGAGCCCCCCGGGTGCCCCGAAACTAGAAAATTTCTGACTGCCCTCAGCTTCCAGGATGAAGTTGCCTCAGGATCAAAGTGGCTACTTGGGCATCTAGTTCATCTAGCCAGAGACCTGTTCTAGGGAGCCCTGAAAACCAAATGATGGAAGAACACTGGCTAGTTAAGCAACGTAGCAAGTAGGCTGAAGATCCTTATGACACTGACAAGGAATCAGGTCCAGGCCAGAAACAACTGTTTTAGGTGGGTGTTTTTGTTTGGTTGTTTGGTTGTTTTTTGTTTGTTTGTTTTAAGTAGGCTTCACACCCAGCACTAGTCCAATGTCAAGCTTGACCTCATAACCCTGAGATCAAGACCTGAGCTGAGATCAAGAGTCAGATGCTAAACCGACTAAGCCACCCAGGTACCCACCAGAAACATGATTTTAATATTGCAACTGCTTTTAGACTGTCTTGCCATGTATGGGATATAAAATGTCATTTTATAAGATATCATGTTAATTAGCTGACAAATCTATGGAGACATTTCCACAATATAAAGGAATATTTCAGCACACTTAAAGCTGAATTCAAACAGTGGTTCACTAAAATAAATGCTTTCTATATCCCACAATTCTCTTCAACAAAAATAAGCTCAGTTCCCTGGAAAATATTATAAATTACAGAGATCCCAATCTTAGCAGAGCTTAACAGATAGATCCTTATTTTCCCAAAGCCCATACTTGGCTCTTTTTTGGGAGAATTACTTTTGTTTCTCTGTGCTGTTTCCCAATATATGATGGTTGTCAGCCTGAATGCCAGTCCCCAAATCGGGTCCCGCTTGTGGGAAAGAGCTCGGTGCACTTAGACTTTTATGTTAGTTCATCCCATTAAAGAGCTTATGCTTTGTTATCCTTTCCTGAACCTTGGCAGGACCTCTTCATTTTCTTACAAGTTAAGTGAAAAGCAAAACTCTGCACTGGGCTGTTAATGATTCCTAGTGAGAGCCATGAAATGTGAATGGTGTTCGTCCTGAGATTATTCAAGTAGGCAGCCACAAATCCCAGGGACACTCTGTCAGTTGGAAAACAGGGAAAACATAGTTGCAGCCTCAATTTCTGCCCCTCCTTAAACTTACCAAAAAAGGAATCTGGGAAGGGGAAATGATACTGCCAACTTTACTCGCTTTAGGCAGGGTGTTTCAGCCTCTGAAATGAGACTTAAAGCTATGAATTTCCTCAAATTAAAGAAAAGCTCATGGAGCAACATATAAAGAATGTGAATAGTTCAGAACACAGGGAAACTATAGTAATCCCTGATGTCTAAGACTCCTTTTGTATGGAAAACAAATTGTTCTTTTTCCCTTTTCCTTCAAATAGATTGAAATGAAAGTAGGAAAAAAGTAAAAGTACTGTCAGCAATAAGCAAATGTAATTAGTTTGCTCCAAATAGAAGTTTCCTACCAGTTACCAGTGCATTCTTAATTGATAATGAAATGCAAAGTCTAAAGTGAACTCGCTGTGGTAACACAGACAAACGCAATTCCATATGAGTCGAAATTCTGCAAACCACTGAAGAGCATCATCTTCAATGCCAGAGTCAACCCTGACATGACTGAAAGGCAGCTGCGGTGGCCTGAAAATCATCCTCTCCAGGGAAGAAATCATAACATTTGGTCACTGCGTGGTTTTTCAGTGAAACTCATCTTTTGTGTGCTGTTATTTTCCCTTTCAATGTTTATGTAATTCCTTCAAATTCTCCACAGCCATATTCTATCCATTAGGCAAAATGTATGTATAAATAATTGTTTCTTGTAAGAGACTCTGATAAAATCATATAGTGCTTCCAAAAAGCCAAAGATCCATAAGTCAAGAAAGTTTTAAAACACAAAATTTTATACCACAAAGAAAAATAATTGTCCATGCCTTACATTAAAATTATTTTAGGTTTTCAACATTGAACACTGCATTGAATTAATACATTTCTTCTAATTTTTTTACTTTGGGGAGGAACTAGTTAATTCATTCCTTTTCTGAGAAGACAAACAAAAGGTTGAGCAATTTTTTTTTTTTTCCCTAGTAAATCTGATGTGTATTTAGGCAGCCAAGATCCCATGCTACCAATTCTCCGGTAGTTAGCTGCTGTGAACATTTCAGTATTAACACACACACTTCAAATAGACGCCCTAGCCCCTTGATTAGTATTTAACCAAGACTTTCTGAGAATACTCAACACTGGCCTTTTTACAAATCTAATATAAAACCCAGATGACCATAGAAAAATACCAAATAAACAACCCTAGAAATCAAAATCCCCTTATCTGCAGGCCACATACACCTCAGCCCAGCTCCTGTCCCTGATGATATCCTTGTAAGGAAAGAAAGCATAATCCAGATATCTCCTTTAACTTTACCCTTGTAATAAGTTCAGTAACTAACTGGCTTATATTGAATTCCTTAGAAAATGAACAGAGAGGGACGCCTGGGTGGCTTAGTTGGTTAAGCATCTGATTCTTGATTTCAGCTCAGCTCATCATCTCACGGTCAGGCTCTGCCCTGAGTGTGGAGCCTACTTGGGATTCTCTCTCCTCTCTCTTTGCCCCACCTCTGGTTTGTGCACAGGTGCTCTCTTTCAATCAATCAATCAATCAATCAATAAGGTACTTTACCATCTCCAGACCCAGAGTGACATTAAAAGAAAGAAAGAAAGAAAGAAAGAAAGAAAGAAAGAAAGAAAGAAAAGAAAAGAAAAGAAAAGAAACAGAGAACGGAAGTCCCTTTGATACAAATTGTATACAGATGTTTAAATCATTTCAACACATTTCAATTTTTGCAACTCAGGGCTACCATTCAAAATAACTGATGATGAAAAGAAAAACACTGAATAAGCATCTTTTTAAAAAATAAAAACTAATAAAAATGAATACATAAGAAAAGATAATGTATATAAAGCTGTTTTTCAAACTGTATGTTATTATATGGGTCTTTTTGCCCCTTTAAGTTAGGAGGTCCCTGTTGGGTATGTCTTCTAAACTCCTTATAATTCTGCAACTTTTACTGTCATGCTTAATAGAGTATAATAACTCGGAAAAAAGGTTGACATTAACCATCCTGATAATCGAGACGAAGGAATTTATGGATTGAATAATCTAGGTAAGTCTGTGCTATCCTAATTCACTTTGCGCGTGTGCATGGGAATATGAAAATCTGTGTTTTTCTAAATGCTGCCCTGACTGGCATCTAGACAAGGAAGAGAAACCAAGAACTCATATCTGCAGGTGGCCGCATGAAGGGAGCTGAAGCAGAACAACATGTGAGCGCTAACCACTATTTCTGGTGCCACCAAAGAAGCCTGGGTGAAGACTCTCTGGCACACCTAATGATAGCTGATGTCTTTTTATATGTCTTCTCTTATTTTAGAACATAACTTTACTGGTGATTTAAATTTGTTTTTCTCTCAAGTGTCTAGACGGGCACAAGAGAAGCCCTGAAATTAGAAATAAATATGCTTTCCTTTGTACAAAAGAATGAAACCGCTAGTTCTGCCTCTAGAAGACCTTTGAGGGGTAGATCCGGTAAAGGTTAGCGGCATCTGAGCTATTGACATTCTCAAGGGTCCTCCTTATAAAAACGGCCCTAGCCCTGGTGCAGTGGGTGGAGGCTGCTGGGAGTGCTCTCTGGCAGAAGTAGCCACTGAGACATATAGAACACAACAAGGCCTTTCTCTAGCCCTAGATGATTGCAATTGCCCACCATTAGGTGGATTTGCTCATAATGATATTGATAATTAAGGTCATGTCAAGCTTCCTCTTGAGTGGTGCATTTGTGTCTCCTTTCCCTTTCATCCAAGTTAAGTAAGGACACCACCTAAGATTTACTCAAGTGTAGGCTTCATTTGCTCATTTTAACCCAAGGGGCTACACCCAACAGAGTTCACAGCGGTGCTCTAGAAGGAAAACACAAATTAAGGTGAGATGCTGGATGCTTTGATTTCACATGGGGTCTAGGATTTGAAAAATTGAATACAAATGCTGATACTTGCAACAGCATCCAGAGCTTCTCCATTCCAAATCTGAAAGCTAATGTCCCATTGGTTAAAAGATAGCTGCTAACATTAATCATATTTGTTAAATAAAATTCTTCTACATTGCTTAAGAACTCAGTATATTAGGGGGACGGTACAGCAGTGGGAAAAACTCATGAAAATAACTGTTTCTTACCGTATCAGTTGCCCTGGACCACAAAGAGAAGGAACCAATGAAACACCAGAACTGGAGGAATGAATCCTGTAAGCTCTATGAAGTCAGAGACCTTTTAAATGGTTTTCTTGCTAGCCAGAGTACATGGCCTAGGGCAAGCATTCTTGTTGAAAGGATAGGTGAATGGATGGGTGTACCCATCAAAAGCGGTGGGAGTGGGAAGCCTGAGCCACACCAGTTTTCCTCAATAGGGTTCTTCTTTCTACCTTGGTATCACAAAGGAGCAGAAAAGTGGAGTGATAATAGGATCAAAGCTCCAGGGAAGTAGATAAGCAACTACCTACTTTCCTTCATCCCATCCTCCCTGCTGTCCTTGCCCTGTTTTTCCTCTTCCCATTCCTCCTTGGATCTAATCAGCCTGATCTAGTAACACTGCAGCACCTGAGGCAATTTGCTGGGTGTAAAGGAGGGAATCTCTAGGGCTGAGCACAGGCAAACAATGTATCTAGCCACAAGCTTATAAAGCCCTCAGGAACACCAGCCTGTCTTCCTTTTATTGTGTCTCTGCCCCTGACTCCTAACAATGCAGTGCTTGCACCCAGTACCGGTGTTACAATCTGCCTGAATGCTTTTTATAGGTTTGGTCAGGTGGTAAGAAATGGTTTGACACACTCCAGTGTGTATGTCACCTATACTAATACGTTTCGGTATCCTTGCCAGTGTTTTAAAGCCCATTCTTCCTAAGGCTATTTACGATACATTATATGTTCCTAGGACCAAAATCTGAATGTCAATAAACGTTTATTGTGACAGTTTCATTGCAATCCTAGACTCTTCCAAAACACAGACATTCTTAGGTATTACAAATACCAATACTATACCTAATTCTCATCCTATAGAAGCAAGGAGAATATCATCGGGTTACAATTATTTAGCATTTTAACGCTTTGGTTCTGGGACTTAGGAGACTGCTGAAAGAGCAAATTTTCCTTCTGTGGAACAGTGTGGAACTTTTGCAGTGTTCTATTGAATTCTTTGGAATCTCACTGCATAATTTCACAGAGAAAGGCCCAACAGTCCTCATATTCAGGTGGAAATCTACCATACTGACTTTTTTTTTTTTAATTTCACAGACCCTAATATGGTTGGATAAGTTTATATAAATGCGTATACCCAAGTAAACAACATCCTAAGAATTAAGATACAGAACACTGCTAACAATCTAACAGAATTTCCTTCATGTTCCTTTTCAGTATATCTTCTCCATGAGGCAACCGGTGTTCTGATTTCCATCTCCATAGATCACTTTTGCCTCATCTTGAATTTCACATAAATGGAATCACGCAGTGTGTTCTCTTTTAGTGCTGGCTTCTTTTCTCAATAGAATGGTTTTGAGATTTATGCAAATTGTTGCAAGTATCAGTAGTAGTTCCTTGCTTAAATATCTGACTAGTATTCCACTGTATGAATTTACCACAATGTGTTTATCCATTGTTAACACAGGAGCTGGTTGGGCACATGATGGTGCTTCAATGAAACAAAATATGGCAATTCTTGTTCATTCAAATATGCAATACACACATGCTTTTGCTAATGATTATACTCAGAGCTAAATCTGATTTTCAATCCTTCAGTCCTCAAAGGGATGAAAAAGAGACCATGAGAAATGCAGGAATCACTTGAAAGTCTAATTCTAAGAAGAAAGCACAAAGAGTATTAGGCAAGATGTCTTCAACAGGAACCAAATTTGCCATTGGTCCTGGCTCTTGTCAAGGATTGTGAAAAGGCTAAATTAAATGCAGGTCTAACCCTCCCTCAGTGTTATCCTCCTCTTTCATCTTTCCTAGCTCTTTTGAGCACTGGTTAAAAATTCTTTTTCTTTTGGGGCACCTGGGTGGCTCAGTCCGTTAAGCGTCCAACTTCAGCTCAGATCATGATCTCACAGTTTGTGACTTCAAGCCCCGCGTCAGGCTCTGTGCTGACAGCTCAGAGGCTGGAGCCTGCTTCGGATTCTGTGTCTCCCTCTCCCTCTGCCCCTCCCTTGCTCACACTCTGACTCTGTCTTTCAATAATAAATAAACATTTAAAAAGTTTTTGTTTTAATTCTTTTTCTTTGTAAACAATAAAAAGGCTTTTAGTAATTCAAGTAGACCTTGCTTGCTTGCTTGCTTGCTTGCTTGAGTATTCTGATTGGACTCTAGTTCCAATCATTATGGCAGTGAAGGCAATGGTATGTGTGAAAAAGTATTTTGAGTCCCTTTCCTTGGGCCTTGTGAAGCACACATCAAAAAAGTGGCAAGATTGGAGGAAAGGATGTAATCTATTATGATTTCTCATCATCCAGAACTTACTTTGTCCACAGGGAAAGAATACTCTAACAGGCCATATAAAGGCTTCTTTTGGTTAGTTGTGATTCCTCCCTCCAGACTTTTTAAAACTATTTGTGGAAAACACAGACACATCTAGTTTGATGTGGTTAGTTAAGAAACAAATGAGATTGATCTAGTTTGATCTAATTACTGAGGTGTCCATAGAAAACACCATTCCAGCTGGGTATGGAGTAAGCAACATTTTTCAAAAATCTTATTTCTTTATTTTGAGAGAGAGAGAGAGAGAGAGAGACAGAGAGCGAGCAGGGGAGAGGTGGAGAGAGCGAGCAGGGGAGAGGCAGAGAGAGCGAGCAGGGGAGAGGTGGAGAGACAGGGAGACACACCTCTGCGGTGTCAGTGCAGAGCCCAGCGTGGGCTCAACACCCATGAACTGTGAGATCTTGACTGGAGGTGAAACCAAGAATCAGATGCTTAACTGACTAAGCCACTCAGGCAACCCCGGAGAAAGCAATATGAAAGAAAAGAATAACTGAACGTTACAAAGAGATCACAGAAAATGATTATTGCACATCATATAGGTAAATAAGAGTGTTCCTGGTTAGAAATTAATTTTTGAGTCAGTGACCCATTTACAAGTTCAAAGTTAACAGTTTTGTAATGAAAACATTTTTTAAATGTGTCACTCAAGTATTATCCCTTACTTCTCAATTGAAAATGGGGTTGCTAATATTTAATCGTACTTAAACTTCAAGTCCTCACTTTGTAGGACTTTCCCGATAGAGCTAATCATCTTTTTGAAGTTGCTATTTCAGAGTAGTAGCTCCCAAACAGAGCTGCATTTGTAGTTACCTAGAAAATGTGAGAGGTCTCAGAGATACACTGAAGGGAGGCAAGAAGAGTCAAAATCATTCAAAAAGTACAGTCTGGGTTAGAAGTACTACAAGGATATTACATTGGGTGCATCCTTATCATAGGCAGTGTCTATAGCAGAAATTAATCCAATTTGAAAGTAAGTTAAAAGCTTCATCAAAAAGGGGCACCTGGGTGGCTCAGTTGGTTGAGCATTGGACTCTTGATTTCAGCTCAGGTCATGATCCTAAGGTCATGGGATCGAGCCCCACATTAGGCTCTATGCTGAGCATGGACCCTGCTTGGGATTCTTTCCTTTCTCTCTCTCTCTCTCTCTCTCTCTCTGCCCCTCTCCTTTGGCCCCTCTCTCTAAAATTAAAAACAACAACAACAAAAACCTTCATAATAAGACTTTTTACATTGGGGGAACATTAAAGATGCCATAAATCACAACCAAAGTACTGATAATGCCAAAATAAAATCCATTCTCTAGTTAACATAAATGCAACATTTCTATTACTGTAAATGTTGGAATTTCTAATATCACTAGATTAACTTTTACTAAAGAATTTCATTTTTCTACTTATAATGAGGCTAAAAAGCAAGGGCAAGCATTTTTCTTATATACAATTTCTATGTGAATGTTCTATAGAATTGTAATCACATTTAATATCATTGGGAATAAAGTATTGTTTGATGTCATTTTGTAATTTTCCTCAATATTTATGCCAGGGGCCCATTTACAAGAATATGTCAAGTATTTCTCAGGCTGCCTGTTTTATTCCTCTTTAAAAATACTACATAAGTTTTTTAATCAAAACTTTATGGACATTTAAATTTAGTATAAAAATAGTTACTGAGATTTTTGTTTTCATCCTCAATTCTCAGGATATACTAAATTAAAACCAGATATTCACGTTGAGATACCACCAAGGACTCCTTTATCTCAGCCATTGCTTCTCAGCCAGAGGTAGGCTTCTATCCCACACCTGCCCAGGAAAACCACAGTCCATGACTGTCTAGCTCTCTTGGAATGAAAGGCACAGTGTGGAACTTCCAGGAAGAATGCACATATGATGACTGGGTAATGTGCTCACAGGTGGGCAAGTAAGGCTGTCCTCTCTGTCACTCGTTGTCATGAGTTTTCCAATCCCCACCAGGGTCAGCTGCCCTACCTCAACTTCCCCATGTTGTGTGAGTCATTGCTTTGTTTATAAAGATAAAACCAATAGTAGGAACACTTATCGTCCATAGAAACACGAAATGGATGGGCTTTTCCATTATGCTTGACTCTGCAATGAAAGCTCTAGGAAGTGAGTACAACATGAACTCATTCCTTCCGCCTCAGCAGACAGATGGATAGAGACATTCCAGTTTGTTTCCAGTCTTTTGTCTTCAGCACATTTTTGGCATTTCCTTCAGGAAACTGGAGGTTGTGACCTAAGGTTTCCTTCGTGAACACACTTCTGTTTCCCACAGTTAACCTTACCCAGAAATGACATCTACTCTGTGAGGTGAGGTTTATCTTCATGTCCCAACTGTGTCCTGTGCATATGCAGTGACAGTTGAAAGCACAGATTCTGAAAGCAATAACGGGACTGAAGAGGCAAACACACCCAAACCCTTCAAATGAATTCTCAGTGAAGATGACAATAATATCGAAACAATTATTACAGTAATTCTGTGGCACTTACAAAGTGCCCTTGGTCTCATTGCCTAGTTGGGAGCAATTAATGGCCAGGGCGCCAAAGCTATCAGAGATTATTGAAAGCTTTCAGGTATGAGGGGTATACTACTCAACCTACATTCTACAACTTGCTACTCCTTGCTAGCTATGTGCTCCTACTACTGTGTGGTCCCATATTGTCCAAAAGACAGTCTGGGAGAAGCCAAGACAGTGTCTTGGAAAAAAGTGATTTAATATACTATCTCCCAGATCCATATCCCTATTTCCCCAGCATGTTGGTAGAAAGCCAAGAATGTAAAAGCTTTTGTTGATGGGCTTGGAGCGACCATTGCGTTTCACAATTTAAATTAGATTTACTGGGGCACTGGGTGGCTCAGTCGGTTGAGCGTCCGACTTCAGCTCAGGTCACGATCTCACGGTTTGTGAGTTTGAGCCCCGCGTCGGGCTCTGGGCTGATGGCTCAGAGCCTGGAGCCTGCTTCCGATTCTGTGTCTCCCTCTCTCTCTGCCCCTCCCCCGTTCATGCTCTGTCTCTGTCTCAAAAATAAATAAACATTAAAAAAATTTTTTTAATTAGATTTACAACTACATTCTTGTATATTATTTCTTTAAAAGCCCGTGTTTTAGGACAAGAATTATTGTGTAACACTTAGTTTGGCTCGAATGCAATTTAAAACTCCAATAATGGCATTTACTTGTCAGCGTGGTATTTAGAGGTTGGTGGTTTTCATCGCATTTTTTACTACTCTTCAGTGTTAACTTATTGAAGTTTCTCTTCCTGAAAAAGATAGAGTGGTTTTTTAACAAACCACATTTTTTTTCACACCCTAGTTTATCAAGGTGAAATCCTTTAAAGAGTAACAGAAAATTGCCCTTAACTTTGATTCTAAAGATCCACATAGTCAAACACAATGTCTTATTTCTTTAAAAAAAAATGCTATTCACAAAGGAATCTTTAAAAAAAATCAGTTTATTAATGTTTAAAAGTTGATAAAGCTATGTGCAAAATGATCCACAAAAGTCAGAAACCTATTAAATACTATTTTTTTTAAAAAAGACATTTCTCGGTTTAATTGCACTGAAAACCATACTAAAGAGACAGCAATATATTTTTATTTTTTGTGACATTTATACACATCTTTAATTAACTATTTAATGAACAGCTGTATTTTAAAACTTCTGGTATTCCCTATCAGTTAAAGTAATGCTTTAATGGCACAAGAGGGTTGTATTTTCTTAGGAAATACACGTTCAACGGTGTTAACACAGGTTAGAAAAGTCCAATAAAATGCTGAAACAAATACATTCAAAAATCACGGAAAGTACTTTTAACACAACAAAATACAACCATCCTGTTGGTTGAAATAATTCACACAACACTCTGAAATAAACGTCAACAAAAGTGCCAAAGACAGACGTTGTATTTGTTAGACAAACTCATTAAGAAATCTCTCTTGGTTTACAAAGTCACCCCCAGTCAGTTTTCACCTTGTTTTACTTGTTTGATTCTCCTATGACACAAAGGATCCCGGTTGATAGCATCTAGATAAACTGGACTTATGCAGACTTTCAGACACAATGGATAACGATGCTGTAACATACTTCGTTGTAAAGTTGTTAAAAGAAAAAAAAAGAAATCAAAGTGACTGTAACCAAATTCCAAAAACCGATCCAGCTTACGTGGAAACTTTGGCCTCAGCAAATAAAATTGCTTTACATCTCCAAACCATCTCCATTCCTCACAGTTTCCCTCCTGAACACGGCCTACCCGCTGCAGACGATCAGGAAATGGACCGTGCCACAACCCCGGCTCTGATGAACGCCAGGTCGTTCAAATATAAAGTAACAGAATTTTGAGGTGGGGTGTGAAGGGAAAGGGAGGGTAGGATATGCAGGGCATACCCAGAGACGCAGAAGTGCACACAGTCACTTGGGCTGGCAACTAAGGTGAGAGAAAACGTCTCCTCCAAGCTCTCCACAGATGCTCTCACACTGGGGCCTTAGTCTTAGAGGAGCGGCCAGATTAACCCTCCAGGAGCTTGACAATGCTAGACCTTTGGCTCAGTGCAAAATCAAAGCTCCAGGGCGGGGGTAGGAAATAGATCCCAGGCGAGGACCTGATCTCCACCCTTCCCAGTGCATTGTTCACAGGAACTAACCCACCAACACCCCGGCACCACCAGGCTGCTCTTACTCTGCCCCCTGCCCCCTCCGTCTGGCTCCCAGCAGCTCCTCCCTGGCAGCGGTGGAGGCACAGAGACTTTTTTATTTTTGTTTTTGTTTTCCAAACACTGGGTGGTGGGGTGACCATGCAAGAACTCTCCCCATGGGTAGGGCAGCTTTCAGTTTTAGGAAGAAGAGTTGACATTTCCAGAGGACATAATGGTCTCTGGGTTGTCCCCATCGTCCTTCTGGGGGTGGGAGGAGTTGTCCGACTTACTGCGGCTGAATTCCATGCCGGCGATGATGGGTCGCTTGAATTTGCCGGCGGAGTCTCCGCTGGGGCACTTGCAGCAGGACAGGATCCGGATGAAGGCCCGGCGCATCTCCTTGTTGGTCAGAGTGTAAATGATGGGGTTGGTGCCGGAGTTGAGCACCGCCAGCACCAGGAAGTACTCCGCTCTGAAGAGGATGTCGCAGGTCTTCACCTTGCAGCCCACGTCCAGCAGGAGCAGGATGAAGAGGGGCGCCCAGCAGGCGATGAAGACGCTCAGGACGATAATCACGGTCTTGAGGAGCGCCAGCGACTTCTCAGAGCTGCGGCTGGCCTTGGAGATGTTCTTGCGGAAGGTCAGCCGGCGGCTCCGAGTCCTGACCAAGGAGTAGATCCTGCAGTATAGGATGACGATGGCGAGCAGGAGCAGGGTGAAGACGGTGGTGCAGAAGAGGATATAGTGCTTGTGGTAGAGCGGCAGGACAGTGGAGCAGCTGGCCAGCATGTTGATGCAGTTCCAGCCCATGATGGGGAAGCCACCCAGGATGAGGGAGATGACCCAGCAGGCACTGATCAGCAGGAAGGAGCGGAAGCTGTTGCTCCCGTTGTGGAGTTTCATCTTCAGCATTGTGATATAGCGCTCGATGGCGATGGCTAGGAGGCTGAACACCGAGGCAGACAAGGCCACAAACATACTCCCTTCCCGCAGAAACCACTGGGCGGGGGTGAGCTTGTAGGTGGTGGCGCCAGACAAGAGCAGGTTGGCCGTGTAGGCCACTCCCGCCAACAGGTCTGAGAGGGCCAGGTTGCCGATAAAATAGTACATGGGTCGGTGGAACTTCTTGGTTTTCCAAATGGTCAGCAAGACAAAGATGTTCTCTAGGATGATAAAGCAGCAGATGAGAATGAACACCACGGAGCTCAGTTTAATGCCGTTCTCGTCCGCGCTGACATTCAGTTTTCCCGTGTAGTTGTAATGCCGGACGATAATGTCGTAGTTGACATAGTCAGACACAGAACTGCGGTGAGTCTTCACCAGCGGGACGCTGGTGGACCCCATGGTGCGCAGGGTCTCCAGGAACCCGGGGGTGGCGCTTCTCCTGAAGGACGCTAGAGGGCGACGCCGAGAGAGCCTTCACTTGCCGCGGTGGGGGGGTGGTTCCGTCCGGGAGATCCAGGCTTTTTGTGTAGCTTTTCCTTGGCTGGAGAGGGCCTCGGGAACAGCAGCTTTAAACAAGTCACAAAGAGGAGAGAGTCAGGGAAAAAGCCACAGCACACTGGCATAATTCATTCTAGCTAAGGCACTGCTCCAGTTTTGTCATGGATTTGTTTTAAGTAAACTTGGGGAAAGCGCAAGGAGAAGGATTTCAGAAAAAGAAAATCAAATTCTTATTTCTTGCAAAAAAAAAAAAAAAAGAAAAGAAAAAGAAAAAAGGGGGGAGTAGGGTGGGTAAGGGAAGGGAGAAAAAATTTTTTACCCAAACTGAAAACTCCCAACTCGACAAGACTAAAACTCTCCCTGTGTCACATCCAAACGGAAATGGGAAAACTAGAGAAGCAAGTCCCATTTAACATCCCTTCGGCTCCCTCACGCCGCCACCTCGATCCCCCTCCAGGTTTCCAGCTTGGAGGTGTTCTGGAGCATTCGCCCTCTCAGCAGCGGGTTCACTACCAGCTCTTGGTCTCTCCTCGGAAGAGACCCAACCGCCAATATGAGGGTGGAGACGCACAGCACCACCCAGCTAAAAGAACAGAGAACCACCTCCTAATTGCCATGCAAGACATTAGATTCGCACGAAAATCACTTGACAGAGTAAGTCATTCTTTGGGCTCTATTAATAACTCTCTAGGAACAGGTGTGCTTTGGGTCCGAGGGCGCCGCATGGTGTGGGCAGCCAAGCCCGCCCCGGCCTTGCGGTAAACAGGAAAGCTTAACGCCTCTGTGAAGCAACTGCCTTTTCTTTCTTCTGCTGCTTCTTCTTCTTTTTTTTTTCCTTGTAAGCTAATGCAAGAAACTCTAAAGGTTCAGTGAAAATCATTCATAAAAGATTGCAATAAATCCCAGGAGTTTCGCACATTCATTGATTGCATAAGGAGTATGTTTAGTTACTGTGGGTTTGGCCAACACACACACACGAGATAAGTTATACTACTAACGATAACAATGCATGCCACTACATTCCTAATTCCAAGTGCAAATCTACAGTCCAGAAGCCTGAACGTACGTCTGGTGCATTGCTAAACGTGAGGCGGTAGTTTTACTTACTGCCCTCCCCCAACATGTTGCCTCGTCTCACAGAACTAGAAAGTGTGGAGAGAATGAAACACGGCACGGTTCGCAGAAGTCTACTTGTACCTCGTTGAAATGTTTCAAAGTAACGCCGCAATGTGATAGAAGGGGCGTAACAGAGAGCAGTTCCTGGGACAGCCGACGCTGCTCGTACCCAGAAACTCGGCATTTCTCCCATCTAATTCCACACCCTCCTCGCCGGCAGTGCAAGTTTAAGCCCTTACCCCCACCCCCACCTCCCATATTCTTTGTCTATAAGATTTCCAAAACTAAGCCCCTTCCCCCACCCCTCTGCGACCAACCGCAGTTTCCACTCTCCCCCACCTCTAGTCGGTTTTACAACCGGACTGAACCCTTTTCCAAACTTCATTAACTCACAAGTGCCCCAAGAACAATCCGATGGACTGGGCTTAGTAGCCCAGGGATGAATGTTTCTACCGCCCAGAGATGGATGTTTTAAAAGTTTCCGTTTTGCTTCGTTCCGGCTTAAAAATTCGTTTCTAACACTGAACACTTCCTGCAGCTGGGGTCCCCCGCACCCCCGGCCCACGCTGGCACCGCGCTCAGTCCCCTACCTCGCTCATGCAGGACGAAGTTGCGTTGGGAGAGCTCTGGGTCTCCACTGCGCGCTCGGCATCTTGCTGCCGCCCCCGACTGACTGCGACGCTCTTGAAACTTACTCGAGTCGGGGTCCCCTCCCTCCGCAGCCGCACACTCCAATGGCCAGCCCTGCTCTCCGCGGCCCGCGCCGGCCCGCTAGCTGAAGTCACCGAGCGCCCCGCTGAGGCCGTGTGGCTTCCCTAGGAAGAGGCGGGGAGGGGTTAATATCTCAACCCCCACGCCCTCCGCCTGCGGCTGCGGGCCTCCGGCTCTCGGCTTCGGAGACTCACTGTCCAGGAAAGATCTGGGGCAGAAGCAAGCGCAAGTGCGCGCGCACACACACACACACACACACACACACACGTGCACACACCCTCCTCCCCACCCCCCCTCCCCAGGCAACCGAATTAAAAAAAAAAAAAAAAAAGGAAAAGAAAACAGAGAAGGGACGGAGGCTGGTGCCCCCTGGACTCTGATGCATAAATCACAGCCCTCGCCCGGCTGTCCACCGCTCCCAGACACCGTTCTCCCGAGTCTTAGAAAAGAGAGGACGTGGGGAGCCTTTGGAAACTTTTCTCCCGAAAAGTCTCAGGGGGCAGAGGACGGCCCGGCGTCTCGCAGCGCACCTCGCTGTTTCCCTACCCCCGCAAGCTCTCGATTGGATCGGAGTCCCGAGATCGTGGCGGGGCGCCCCGGGGCCGCTTCTGTGCAGACAGGGAAAGGAGGAGCCGACACCCCGCGAGTCCCGGCCGCCCACCGGGGACGAGAGGCTGGCAAGGGGCTGCCACAGACGCGGAGGAGATATGCAGCAGCCTAGAAGGGAGAATGGTCCCGGAGGTTCCTCTGCTTCTCCCTACCCCCGTCCCACTGCAGCCCCGAAACTTGTGGTCTGAGGGGCAGAAAGTGGTTTTCCCGGGGCTCGGTGACGAATGGGCTAACGCGGGGCGAGAAGTAGGGCTGGCTTTCCCCTCACTCAACTGGGCGCAAACTCAAGCCGTGTGTCCCAGATTCTGAGACCTTTGGGGAGGTGGTCAGCTGCTGGGGCCTGACAGATTTAAAAGCTTGGGCAGCACAAGAATTTCCAAAAGGGAAGAGCCGCCGGACCCAGCCAGCCTAGTCTGAGACCGGTGACCTTCTTTCTCTCCCTTTCTACTCGGGAGGATTCAGAGGCCCCCACACCTCATGCTCCCAACACGCCCACTCTCTTCTTTCACTTTGATGCTACTTCAGAAGGTGAGACATAGAGGCTGCCTTGGTCAGCTCCGCCTAAGTGACAAGCTCAGAGCACTTCTGCCCTGCTCTGCTGCTAGATTTCCACCCAGTTCCTGGTCGCTCTGGCTTCCCATCCTGGCAGATGTGAACGCAAAACTTCTCCGTGTGCAGTTTCAATTGACAGACACACCCTGTACCTGAATGACTCAGAAGGAGGTTAAATGAATAAACAACAGACCCCTGACTTCTGGGATCTTATGATTTTGCAAAAGAAGAAATCTAACGACAGTTAAAATCAAGTTCACAGCTGCCTTCAAGTCTTCAGCAACCGAGTTGCACGGAGCACATCGCCACAAAAAACAGCACATGCATACAACGTGGAAATGCAGAGGAGTGTCCTCTAGACTCTAGAATAGGCTCTGGATGGGTTTGGGGACTTCCTTTATTTAAAAGGAGGGGGGCGCCTGGGTGGCGCAGTCGGTTAAGCGTCCGACTTCAGCCAGGTCACGATCTCGCGGCCCGTGAGTTCAAGCCCCGCGTCAGGCTCTGGGCTGATGGCTCAGAGCCTGGAGCCTGCTTCCGAGATTCTGTGTCTCCCTCTCTCTCTGCCCCTCCCCCGTTCATGCTCTGTCTCTCTCTGTCCCAAAAATAAATAAACGTTGAAAAAAAAATAAAATAAAAAAAAAATAAAAGGAGGGATATGCTGAGTCTGCCCTGCACAACATAAGGTGTGGAGTTGGCAAAATCCACCCCATCCACTAAATTATGAGTTCTTTGAAGGGGAAGGAATTAAAGTGACTTGCATACCCAAACTCTATCTATCACGATAGATTATCTAATTTGAACAAGCATTGTTGGTCATTTTATTGATGAGAGAAATGTCACTAAGACAGCTTACACTAGGCATCCCAGAACTGAGTTCCAAAACTTAATGAGTGCAAATGCATGTCTCCCAGTTCAAACACGTGCAGTCAATACACAGTGAAGGGATTGAAGGGAAACCCCTGGTTTTAAAATTTTTATTTTTTATTAAAAAATGTTTTAATGTTTACTTATTTTTGAGAGAGAGAGACAGAACACAAATGGAAGTTTGGGCCAAGTGGGCCAAGAGAGGGAGAGGGAGACACAGAATCCGAAACAGGCTCCAAGCTCTGAGCTGTCAGCACACAGCCTGACGCTGGGCTCGAACTCTGGAATGGTGAGATCATGACCTAGGCTGAAGTCAGACACCTAACTGACTGAGCCACCCAGGTACCTGGTAGTTTAAAAAATTTTAAATTGTGGGGTGCCTGGGTAGCTCAGTCCATTAAGTGACCAACTCTTGATTTCGACTCAGGTCATGATGCCACGGTTTATGAGATTGAGTCCCCCCTGGCACCTGTTTAGGATCCTTTCTCTCTCTCTTCCCCTTCCCTGTTCTCTCTCCCTCAAAATAAATAAATAAGTTTAAAAAAAGAAAAGAAAATAAAAATTTTAAATTGTGCTAATCTCTTAGCTATATATGTATAAAATGTATACAAAGATATGCTAGTGAATGTCCTTTTAAAAACCACTTATTTCCTAACCATGCAAGTCTGTGAAACATATATAAAAGTATGCTAGTAAATGTTTTTTCCCAGAAGAAAGCATTTTTTTTGCTGAAATGCTTTGTTAAATTAAATTTATTTTTATTAAATTATTAAATGTTACATTATTTATTAAAATAAATTTATTTTTATTTTTACCACTTTTTAAATTATAAAGACTTTTTAAAAGAGTAGTTTTAGGGTCACAGCAAAATTGAGTGGAAAGTGCAGGCATTTCCCAAAGCCCCCATACCCCACACATGCATGGTGTCTCCCATCATCAACATCCCCACCAGAATGAGACATTTGTTACAGTTGATGGGCCTACACTGACACATCATAATCATCCATTGTCCATAGTTTCTACCATGGCTCATTCTTGATGTTGTACATTCTGTGGGGTTGGACAAATGTATAATGACATGTATCCATGATTACGGTATCATGCATAATATTTTTACTGCCCTAAAAATCCTCTGTGCTCTGCCTGTTTATGCCTCCCCTCCCCCATGAATGTCCTTTTTAAAAACTACTGATTTCCTTACTACATATTTCCTGACATAGTGTATACAAATGTATAATAATGAATAATAAATTTAATAATGAATATTAAAACATCTCATTATCCACCTATAACATCTAATATAAGGTTGTACATTTGGGTACCAGATTCTAAGTATTATACATACTAACTCATCCTTCTGATGACCCTACAAGTTAGGAATTATTATTACCCTAACTTTACAAAGAAGGAAATTGAGTCCCAGGTGAATTATGTTAAGTAACTTGGTTAACGTGGGCTGTGACCATAGATGGGCCATAGCCTCTTAACCACTAGTACAAACCACCACAATAAACCTCAAACGTGTCAAAGAATTACGTAGGGGAACAGTCTTTTTCTTGTGAATATTGCTGGTGAGGACAACATTCATTTGGTATTAATGCAGTGTTTTAAAGAGCTCAAGTCCTTTTCAGACGATTACTTAGTAATCTCCATCCTTAGTGCACACCTATTAGATATAAAATGCAGATGACCACTCAGGCAAAATTAGAAAGCAGGGCAAAACAATTTGCAGCAATGGCTTCCCTGCCAGTTCCAAGTCTCTGGTTCCCACACATATCTCTTCCCATTACTCTCAGGAGAGGCCCTAAGAATTGCATCCCCAAGCTATCTCCTGGCTCTCAGCCCAGCTGCCTTTCCGCTGCTGCCTGGAAGGCCAGCCCAGTGTTTTACCTCACTTCTCCTGGCAATGAGGTTACCATCTGATGCCCAACTCACACTGAGGTTGCTCCATTCCACATTTCTTATTTCAAAGCAACATTGCTGTTCTTTATGCATGCTCTACTATCTCTCTTTAAGAGTTGCCAGAGAAAATACCATGTAATTTATGGGACTTATACCAAAAAAACTATGTGTCATTAATCTGCAATTCAAATTTAACTGAGTGAGCTGTATTTTTATTTGCTAAGGCTGGCAACTCTACTCTCTTTCCTAAATGCTCCAGGTACTTTCCAACTCCTCCCCTCCACCACAATCCCCTGTAAAGATCCAACCCTCCCCTTCCTCCCTCGTCTATTCTTAGGAGAATAACTAGCCTCCTACTTTCATGGAAAAAACAGTACCACCGCATTAATTTCTCTCTTCCGAGTTCCACCTTAATAGCAGCAACTTCACCCACCCTTACTTCCTGCCCACAGCTTTACTCCTTCCCAAGACAAACGCTTGCCCCTATCACTGTGCTACTCCCCCCAGACTTCTTAAGACTTGACTCAGTGATTCCTCTCTCTCTTGTACTTTCCATTCTTGGTCTCTGATGACCCTTTATCTTCAACTTACATTAATATTTATGTGTTTCCTCTACAAATAACTCATGATTTCCCCTCGTACTAACTAGGATCCAATATAAATCTCTCTTCACTTGTTTGCCACCATTCAAAACTGTAATGGAACATGACGGACTTGGGTTCAGCCTTCATACTGCCTGTTTCCAGCTGTGTAACTTTGGGAAAGTTCCTTTAATCTCATGGAACCTCAGTTTCCTAATCTCTTTCTCTTTCTCCACAATGTTCCAGAATTATACAATAGTGTATCTTGATTTTCCAAGTTCTCTCCTGGACACACAATGGGCCCTTTATAGTCTGAGAAATTATTTGTCCGATAACTTCATCTTCTCTGTTTTCTCTATTCTCACTTTCTGGAACTCTTACTATTCAGATTATGAACCTCCTGGGTGGTTCATAATCTGAATATATATATATATATATATATATATATATATATATATATTATAAATTTCATCATATTTATTTTCCACTTCTTTTTTTTAATTTTTATAAGTGTTTATTTATTTTTTGAGAGAGACAGAACATGAATGGGAAAGGGGAAGAGAGAAAGGGAGACATAGAATTCGTAGCCGACTCCAGTCTCTGAGCTGTCAGTCAGCACAGAGCCAGATGCAGGGCTGGAACTCATGAACCTCAAGACCATGCATGACCTGAGCTGGAGTTGGATGCTGAACCGACTGAACCACCAGGCACCCTTCAACTTTATCTTTTAAATCTTCCGTTAATATTTCCTTTTATGCTATCAGACTTTTGATTCTAAATGCTCTTTTTTTCAAAACCCTGAATATTTCATTTTTACAGAAATCTGGTTTTTTTAAATTTTTTAAAGTTTATTTATTTATTTTGAAAGAAAGAGAGAGGGAGAGAGGCAGAGAGAGGATCCCAAGCAGGCTCCACACTCTCAGCACACAGCCTGACATGGGGCTCAAACTCACAAACCGCAAGATCATGACTTGAGCCAAAATCAAGAGTCAGACACTTAACCGACTGAGCCACCCAAGTGCCCCCAAACTCTGTTTCTGTTTCAGGGATCCCATATCTTTACTTACCTCTAAATATGTTAGAATATTATTGTTGTTGTCAAGATTTTCTCCTTTTTTTAAAAAATTGTCTCATTTTCCTCTTTCTTTGGGTTCTTGGTGCTGTGATCTCTGGCTACCCATTCCTATTTCAGAGGGAGGCACTGGAAACTAATTAAAACTCTGTGGGAAGGCTTGCCAATGGAGGGTGCTAGGTAATCAGGTTGTGTTCTTTTGCTGGAGGACCCCAACAGGACTCTCCATTCCTGGACTGGTCAACTTTGTCAGAGAGGAATTCTAAAATCTCTTGTCTGCCTTCTAATATTTTCCCCAGTGAATCAAGGGAGGCAGGGGAGCAAAGAAGGGAGAATTTTATGATTCAGTATTTCAATTTGAACTGAATCACAGTGATGGGGATCTCCATACACATGCTCTCTGCCCTGCCAGGTGCCCTTGGGTCCAAACATCCTCTGATTTAGCCCATTTAGAAAATAAACCTCCAGGCTTCTGCCTGAATGGTGGTATTGGTACTTGTCCTATTAGATACGTTGGAGGCAGAGGGCTGTAGATTGGCTGCTAATCATCATCTGTAAAAGATAATTTTACTCAAAAACCAGGAAAGAAAAAGAGTGGAAAGTAAGATATTGACAACAATGAGTACAGCAGTGTTATAGAGAAGTGGGGGTGGTGTGTGAAGCATTTCCTCTCTCCTAGGGCCTATGTTTCACCCTCAGGCCTCTTGTTTTCAGATTGGCATTTACCATCATGTTTAGAAATATCCGGAGTTTCCATTTCCTAATCCTATTTGTGGATCTTTAGTGGGACATTTGCTTGCTTCTAGATCCCCCTGCTTCTAGCTTGGGTTTCAACTTTCTCTTGTCTGACAAGCCATTTAGACACATCAGTTTGTTTTCCAAAATTTCATTGCTATTTTACAGGCAAATTAACCTTGAAGCTAAATGTTGCTTAGAGTTTCGTTTCCAAGGTCCTGGAAGGTGTCTTAGCAATATGTCCACATGATTATATAAATATTAAAAGTGAGGTGTTTTAGCTGTGATTGGCTAAGCTTTCTGTCTCTTTCAATTAGGAAGTCTCCACTATTTCATTTCCCTGTGTGTAGGGGTGGTTTGGGAGTCACTGTGGGAATTTTGGGATCTGACTAAGGGGAAGCTGAGTTTGGGCTACATTTAGATTGAGTTTAGAAGGATATGTGAGTGAGATTCCAGTTGCATCCATATTATTACCAACCATCCTAGTGTAGAAATGACTTTCAAGGCTATTTTTACTGCCCTCCAAGGCTACTCATGCTGTCATGATATAAACATGCAGGACCAGTGTCACATGACTCTGAGCCAGAAGCTAGTCTGGGGAAAGTTATTCCAGGGATGTCATGTGTAAATTGTAATTGAGGAATCTGATTCTCATTGACTCTCATAGTTAAAACAATTTCTCCCAGCACTTATTTGATAACTCAATATATATCATTATTAAACATGTCGTACATATTTTCTGCTATTTTTAAGTTTTTTTCTTCTTTTAGAGAAAGAGAGAGAGAGCATTCATGAACAGGGGGAAGGACAGAGGGAGAGAGAGAGAGAGAGAGAGAGAGAGAGAGAGAGAGAGAATCCTAAGTAGGCTCCATGCTCAGCAAGGAGCCTGATTTGGGGCTTGATTCTATGACCCTGGGATCATGACCTGAGCTGAAATCAAGAGTCAGACACTCAACCAACTGAGCCACCCAGGTGCCCCCCCTTTTATCTATTTTTGATGGAATTCACACAAAAAAAGATTGATCAGAATTTGTGTATATGTCTGGTATTTGTAGGGTGTAACTATTGAAGTTTGGAAATAAATTTAGGGTAATTTCAATAAAGTACATGAGAAATTACAGACTCCTCATCTGGATATACATGTAAAGGATACTTTATTTTGCTATCTATAAGTTATGTAATAAAGGATTGAGAGTAAATCCACACTAAAAATTATTGAGATATGAAATAAAAACAATAAAAATGAGCAGCTAAATCAATAGGAATTATTCTGGTGCTAATAAGCAAATTGTATCAAAAAAGCTTTCAGCTCATACCAAGGATACAATAGGATAAGTACCATTATCCCCATTCCATGATTAAAAGAAAGGTACATGTTTCACATAGAAGCAATATGTTCTTGGAGTGTTGATAATCCATAGAATGAAGAGGAATGAATCATAAGAACCAGAAAAAGATACATTTCCAGCTGATTTGACATACAAAAATACTGACACAGAGAAAGACACTATCAAACTCAAAATATGTCACTATGATGTAAAGACACCAATAACAAAATGGTTAATGATAATCTCAATTCAAATGTATTTATAATTAGAGCATAAGAAAACTAAGAATGTTTTTAAGTTCTACAGGTTACATATGAAAAAAAAAGTCCTAGCAATTTTCCTAAATTTGGCAACAGTCCTGAAATAAATCTCACATGTTACCAATAATCAATTTTGAAGCTGAAAGAAAGTTTTCCCACTTCTTTTTAATTTTTTTTTAATCTTTATTTTTGAGAGAGAGAGAGAAAGAGCATGAGCAGGGGAGGAACACAGAGAGAAGAAGACACAGAATCCAAAGCAGGCTCCAGGCTTTGAGCTGTCAGCACAGAACCCGACACGGGACTCGAACCCACGAACCATGAGGTCATCGAAGTCAGATGTTTAACCAACTGAGCCACCCAGGCACCCCTGAAAGAAAGTTTCAAAACCAATAGTAAATTTTTTTGATTAAAAGTACTAGAGGGAAGACTAAATTTGTTCACTCTAAAGAAAATGATATTTTAACATTTTATTCCATGAAGAAGAGATCAAAGGGTAGATAGCCAAAGATGTAAGAAAAAAAGAATTATAAAATGTTTAAGGCAGTTAATAAAAACACTGTTATTTGGCAGAGGGGGGCAGCTAGGTAGCTCAGTTGGTTAAGCATCTGACTTTTGATTTCTGCTCAGGTCATGATCTCACAGTTCATGGGATTGAGCCCTGCAATCAGCTCTGTGCTGACAGAGTGGAGTCTTCTCGGGATTCTCTCCCTCTCTGCCTCCCCCACTCACACACTTGTACTTTTTCTCTCTCAAAATAAATAAATGAGCTAAAAAAACCTTGTTTTTTATTATTTATTATTTTTTCGTTACATTTTTAGTGTTTATTTTTGAAGGAGAGACAGAGCATGAGTGGAGGAGGAGCAGAAAGAGAGGAGACACAGAATCCGAAGCAGGCTCCAGGTTTTGAGCTGTTAGCACAGAGCCCAATGTGGGGCTCGAACTCAAGAACCACGAGACCATGACCTGAGTAGAAGTTGGATGCTTACCTGACTGGGTCACCCAGGCCCCCCAATACTGTTATTTTTATAATTTCATGATGTTTGTTAGATTTTTTTGTAAAGTTTATTTATTTATTTTGAGAGAGAGGGAGCATGAGCAGGGGAAGAGCAGAGAGAGAGAGAGAGAGAGAGAGAGAGAGAGAATCCCAAGCAGGCTCTGCACTGCCTACACAGAGCCCAATGTGTGGCTTGAACTCAAGAACTGTGAGATCATGACCTGAGCTGAAACCAAGAGTCAGACAATTAGCCAACGGAGCCACCCAGGTGCCCCTGTTAGATTTTTAAAACTAGTACTTTGTTGTGATATCTTTTCTTCTTCCAAATTCATTTTCATACCCAATTTTGTATTTTTTTCTAAATGGGGGCCCGCTGTCTTCAATTGTATAAGCTCCTATCTAGTTCTCATTTCTTCTTCCATTTTCTTTGTTCTTGTAAGTCGATTTATTGCTTTCAGTGGGATTGGGAAGGGAAGAAAACATTTGCAAATCTCCATATTTTGACAGAAATTTCCACTCATGATTTTTAAAATAGCAATTTTTATTTAAATCACCTATGTATACAGTTTTTAAGTGAAATATTTCCATAGAAGTTATTAAGTAAAAAATAATTTCTCCTCTGAATTTTGCTCCCCAATGGCAACTACTTTTACCTCTTTCACTTTTCCTTTGCATATTTGTCTCTACTTTTTTTTTTAATTTTTTTTTAACGTTTTTATTTATTTTTGGGACAGAGAGAGACAGAGCATGAACGGGGGAGGGGCAGAGAGAGAGGGAGACACAGAATCGGAAACAGGCTCCATGCTCTGAGCCATCAGCCCAGAGCCCGACGCGGGGCTCGAACTCACGAACCGCGAGATCGTGACCTGGCTGAAGTCGGACGCTTAACCGACCGCGCCACCCAGGCGCCCCTCTACGTTTTCTAATAATATGCTTATTTTGACTTTTAGCCTATTTTCAAGTTTAAGTATTATGTGTTGAATTAGTCCTTTGGAAATTAGGATTTAGCTCCCTTAAGTACACTGCACCCCCCACAGTTTCCTACCTTCCGAATAGAGATTACATTTAATTTTTTAATGACTATGCAGATTTTACTCACAGTTTAGCTATGTATGTACAGATTGACTTTCATGTAAATCTTCTGGTTTTCCCTAGACTTAACTATTGTCTTTTTCTTGGTTTTCTCAGCCTCCGATGTACTTATCACTCAGGGCATTCACACATGTCAGAAAATGAATCTTATTTATGGGGACATCACTCCCGAGTCTTCTGTCCTCTCTAACCCTAATTACAGCACAGTTGTCATTCTAGGGGGTAGGGGTTCCCTCAATTTCTTAACTGTTCAGAGCCTCAATTCCTGGCTCTCCTTCATTCTCTGTTTATGTCTTCATATTGATGGAGCGTCTAGGAGTTTCCTGGCCGAGGGCCATGGAAGATAAATTCTTTGAGAAGCTGAATATAGGGGCGCCTGGGTGGCTCAGTCAGTTAAGCATCCGACTCTTGATTTCAGTTCAGGTCATGATCTCATGGTTTGTGAGATCGAGCACCATGCAGGGCTCTGTGCTGACAGAGCGGGGCCTGGTTGGGATTCTTTCTCTCCCTCTCTCTCTGCCCCTCCCGTTCATGCTCTCTGTGTCTCAAAAATAAATAAATAAACATTTTAAAAAGTTGAATATATACAAATGTCTTCATCCTGTCTTAACTCTTTAGTCATAGCTTGGCTGAGTATAGAAATCTAGGTTGAAAGTTATCTTCCTTGCTCCTCACTGAGGCACTGTTCCTTGTCTGCTGGCATCCAGCTCTGCTAAGGACTTGTGATGTCATTCTCCTTCTCCATCCTTTGTGTATAAGCTGTTTTTATTACTTTTTTGTGTCCTACTCCATGTGCCCTTCTTACAGAATAACAACTTACATTCCTCCATCAAGGGTGGGGCTATGTTGCCTCTAGTTGAACCCGGTGGACCTTTGTAATCAGAATGATGTACAAATGATGTTGAGGAACTTCCAAGGCTAGGCCACTGAAGGTGACATGACTTCTTCTGGCTTGTTCTCTTTGGCTTTTAGCACTCACACCACAATGTAGACACTATAGGGAAAGATGAGAGAGATAGAGAGAAATACCCGGGGTGCCATTTGTCTTTTGTGAAGATTTTAGACACACACACAGAAAAACTATGGAAGCGCTCTGCACGTGAACAAGCCTTGCTAACTGGTGGACATCACTGTAAGATGATCTGGCTGAGTCATTTCATTGGGGGACCCCTAAATGTCAGTATCTTTAGGTTATTTCTTCTGGGGCACTCACACATCCAGAGAAAAAGTTTTCCATTCTTCTTCCCAGAAGAAACAAACTTGGTTGCAGCACCTGGGAAGAGAGTGAAAGAATGAAGCTGGGGTGTCTTACCATTCTGCATGTGGACTTCCACTTAACCTTCCTGTTTTCACTGTGATATTGCACCATCGAAGTCATTCTATTCACCCCAGGTGTCTTCTCCAGTGAGAGAGTTTCAGTCCCTTGGGCCACACAGGGCTGGGGAAGATCATGATGGGGCAGCACGAAGGGGTAAGGATGAGTCTAACTGCTTCTAAAGCAGACCATCTGTTTTCATCTCCACTCTCAACCCTGATTTCAGAGACACCTGAAATCCCCAATTTCTGGGCCTCTCTGGGGTTCTGTAGAGCAACTCAGCTTGCTTCTTGCCTTCCCCCACTGTTGCCTTAGTTTTTGGGGTTTTTTGGTTGTAGTAAGAAAATTAACACTCATCCCTCTTCTTTTCAGTTTCCAAAATTTTGTTGCCTTTATCTCTTGTCTTTTCTTTCCCTTTGTTTGTTTATGCCCAAAGCAAAGCAAAGCAAAGCAAAACAAAACAAAAGCCTTTACTCTTATGTCAGTGGAGCGTAGGAGTGGAGGGAAGTGAAAGTGTTCAATTTACCATCTCTGAACAGAGGTCATTTCCATTTCTCATAAACCCCTGCAATCTGGCTTCTGAAACCATTCTTCTGAGCCTGCCCTTTCTAAGGACACAAATGACTCCCTAACTGACAGAGCCAAAAACTTCTCATAAACCCTTATTTAGGGGAACTTAGTGTAACATTTGACACTGCCGACCATCCCCTTGCTGAAACTTCTCAGTCTGCTCTCCTGGAGAACTCCTCTCTCGCATCATCTTCTGACTTGGGTTGCTCTTTCCCAGTGCTCTTAACTCAGATACCTTAAAGATCCTTACTCCAATAATGTGAGATAATTATAGAACCTGTATTATGTGCCAGATACTGTACTAAATAAGCATTTTGTGTACAATGAATTCATCTCCCCAACACTCTATGAGGGAGGTACTACTATTAAATAACCCATTTTACAGCTATAGCACCTGAGGTACAGAAAAGTTAAGTAAGTTGTTCGAAGTCCCAGCTCTTACCCACTGAGCATATTGCCTCTCCAAATGCTACATCTACTGTTCTCTCTCTTATCCATTTGCACTTTCTCAGCTTTTCTTACGCACTTCTAGGGCTTTGTCTATCACATCATGCAGACAACAGTACACCTTTATTTTCACCCTCCTCCTAAGCTCCAGACTCAATATCCAAATATTAATTGGAAACCTCCATTTGTGTGCCTCACAAGTAACTCAAGATCAAAATGTCCAGGGTCCAACCATGTCATTCTGCTCATTCTCTTCCCAGAACAATTCAGCTTGCTCCCTGCCGTATGTATCCGTGAATGGCATCAGCGCTCACCTCATCAGACAAACTAGAATGTGAAGACTCCATTCTGACTGGTTCCTCTCTCTTACCCATGTGAAATTTGTTGTCAAGGCTGTTGTCCTCTGAAGGAGCTTCTGAATTCATTTCCTCATCATCTTCCCATGCCCTTGTGAGGTTCTTACCACCCTCCCCCCATCTGTAACAGCCTCCTTCTTAGGGGTCTCTGCTCTGAGCTTCTACACCACCATCATAGCTACTTTTCCAAATGCTTGAGATCTGTTCATGCTACTTAGGGTTGACAGGTAGTCTCCATGGTAGGAAAGGGGCTCCTTACATTACAAAAGAATAACAGGATTTATTAAAGAAACACCTTTTGTGTATGTTTACAGATCAATAAACATATACCAGGAGAAATTAAAAGATGTAATGTTTCAAACCATTGACGTTTAAGTACCAATCAGAAACTAAGATAAAACAGTTCTGAAATTATAACAATAAAAATGGATGCACATTTATTTATTCAATTTCACTCTAAAATAAAGTCTATTGACTTTTTTAAGTTTATTTATTTATTTTGAGAGAGACAGAGAGAGTGTGAAAGGGGGAGTGGCAGAGAGAGAGGGAGAGAGAGAATCTCAAGCAGGCTTTGTGCTGTCAGAGCCTGAGGTAGGGCTCAATCCCAGGATCCTGGGACCACGACCTGAGCCAAACCCAGGGTCAGACACTTAACCGACCGAGCCACCCAGACGCCCCATTAATTTTTTTTTTAATTGAAAAATTTCAGGGATGTCTCTCTCTCTCTCTGCCCTTCCCCCCGCTCTCACTCTGTGTCTCTCCATTTCTCAAAAATAAGTAAAAGTTTAAAAAAAAAAAGAAAAAAGAAAAATTACAGGTGCACCTAGGTGGCTCAGTAGGTGGAGGGACCCCATTCTTCATTTTGGCTCAGGTCATGATCTCGAAGTGATGAGATTAAGCCCTGCATTGGACTGTGGGCTGAGTGTGGAACCTGCTTGGGATTCTCTCTCTCCCTCTCTCTGCCCCTCCCCGGCTCGTGCTCTCTCTCTCTCTCCCTCTCTCTCTCTCTCTCAAAGTAAGTAAACATTAAAAAAAAAAAAAAAAAGAAAGGAAAAGAAAAAAAAAAGAAAAAGAAAAATCACAGAGACCCCTTTGTTTCCTTTGTGACTTGTTCTCCTGTAGCTGGTCACTTCAGTCTTTCCTTGTTCCATTGTTTCACTGCACCAAAGGATGTTAACCCAGTCTTTTTGGGGTATCCTGGGATACCTTAAGTTTTTGTCTATTTTAAGTCAGTCTATCTTAATCCCTCTTATTTTGAGAAAATTCTGTCTAGTAAGTTTTTCATGAGGATGTAAATTTTGTGGGCATAAAGTGCAATGCTATAGTCCCTGCAAATTTGTTAATATCAACATTGTACAATCACCTTAATCCTTATTACCTGGAAAAGGCTGCAGGAGATCAGTATGACATTTAAATTAGAAAGTATGTGAAAAGTAATTTCGACCTAATTCTTTTGAAATCCCCTAGCTTCCAAGAATGAGAGTAACCAGGTATCGCTTAGGAGCTGGCTTGGGTAAAAGGAAGAGGTCAAAACCAGCTCTCATATATATGAGGGAAACATGTTCCGCAAGGGCTTCAGGGATACTAATATGTTTATTCAGAGCCCTTAAGTGTTGTGTAGACTCAGCCGGATTAGTAAAACTTTGTCTTCACAGGTTATTTTGCCCTCAGCCCGCCCCAACTCTCATTCTCTGTTTGTTTGTTTTGTCTATCCTTTTTCTGTGTCAGGAGGGAACTGGTAATTGAACAGAGAGGCAAAAGGATAAATGGATAAAAGGATGTGTATATGTTCCCACAATCCAGCCAAGGGTTTCCAGTCACTGGAGTTTTGTCTCTATCACCAGATCTGAAATGCTGCAATCTGAGGAATTTTGCGAGGTTATAAGGTAACTACTATCCTGGAATCTTGCACGTTTGACATAAAAGCATCGACTTTATCTTCTCCTGCCAGGATGCAAACTCTAGAAGGGAATTGTTTTGTTGGTAGCACAGAGGAGTCCTCAGGACAGTAGTCAATCAAATATTTGTTAGGTGTGGGGTGCCTGAATGGCTCAGTCGGTTAAGCATCTGACTTCAGCTCAGGTCATGACCTCAGGGTTCGTGAGTTTGAGCTCCACATCAGGCTCTGTGCTGACAGTGCAGAGCCTGCTTGGGATTTACTCTCTCTCTCTCTGTCTCTCTCTCTCTCCCTCTCCCCCCCTTTAACACTCTCCCTCAAAATAAATAAATAAACTTAAAATTTTTTTTTAATATTTAAGTGAATGAATTAAAATCACAAAAAATTAGTGATATTTCTTTTTCCTTAAACACCAAAAGATTTTTTTTTTAATTTAGAGTGTGAATATTCTCTGATTGAAAGAAAAAAACGTCTCATTAAAGGCCAATAAAAGCATAAAAACCTCTAAAGCTCTAAAGTAAAATCTAGAGCTTTCGTAAAAGTGTCTATGGACATCGTCAAACTAGACCTAACATGGACACTGTATCATCCTTCGAGGAAGGAGCATCTGCTCAATTACTACTAAATTGTTACATTCAGTCAATTCAGTGAAAGAAATCAGTAAGACTAGTTGTTTACCATTGCATAGAGAAGACCACCGGTTGCTTGGTTATAGTTGTTACCATTGGCTTGACTTCAGGTAAGAGCATTGTACCTGTATGAAAAACCCAGTGGCTGAAAGTTGGCTTTCTTCCTGATCTTTCCCATTTCTTCTCATAACTTATCTCTCTGTGAAGAAGATTTACTTATTTGTTAATCCTGTACACAAATATTCTAATACTACATATATGCTAACGCTAGGGGTACAAAAGCCCTGGCCCTTACATGCTCAGGTTAGCAAGACCAACTGAGAAATAAACATCTATGTACCATGCAGGGTTAGAAGTCATAAAATCGGTATGTGACTCTGTATCCCAGTGGAGCTTGTGTTTTTCTGGACCCAGGTTTTGAGAGTGTTGCTTCTACTAGAACTTTGTTTTGGTTTTTTTAAAAATGTTTATGTATTTATTTTTCAAAGAGAGTGTCAGAGCATGAGCAGGGGAGGAGCAGAGAGAGAGAGGGAGACACAGAATCCGAAGCAGGCTCCAGACTCTTAGTTGTTAGCACAGAGCCCGATGTGCTATGAACCGTGAGATCGTGACCAGAGCCAGAGTCAGACACTTAACCAACTGAGCCATCCAGGTCCCTCTAGAAGAAGAACTTTGTATCTGAACCTGACCTGTCTGAAACTTGGCCTCAAAATCATCAAAATCTCTGTAAGGGGTGGAAATAGAGCTGGAAAAACTCATACCAAAACTGCAAGCAATTTTCTGAAGAATTTGACACTTGATACGTATTTGAATCAGATTTGTCTTTTATTCTTAAAAAAAAAAAATAAGCCCTTCAGTTAAGCAAAAATAAAATAAAATAAATAAATAAAAATTTTTTAAAAATCCAAAGCAGGAAAGGTCACTTAAGAAATGATGGCATCAGAGAGTGAAATTTCTATTTCCACAAAGTAAAAACAAAAAATAACTTACTTAGTATCTCCAGCTGACTATGTCAGACATCTCATACTCAATGTAACTACAATGGAACTCTTGACTTCCTCCTTCAAAACCCCCTGTGTGCCCCAGCCACCCCCACCGCCCCATTTTCCATTTCTCAGTAAATAGTATCACTAGTCACCCAGGGGCATCCAAGATTGTCCCTTTCCTTTAACAGCAGATTCAACCCCTCAGCAAACTCTGTCAGTTCTATCACCAAAATACATCTGAATCTGTCCACCTCTCCCTTTTTCTGCTGTCACATTTATTTCCAAGTTACTGTCATCTCTCACTGAATCACCACAGTGGCTCCTTCCACTCCTGCTCCTGCTCACCTCCAGTCCATTCTCTGTTCAGGAACCAGAAGGAGCTTCCCACACCGCCCACCCCGCCCCCGCCTTTAACTTGATAGTTCCATTTTCTTTTTATTTATTAATTTGTTTGTTTGTTTGTTTGTTTATTTTTGAGAAAGAAAGAGAGAACACACAAGCAAGGGAGGGGCAGAGAGGGAGAGAGAGAGAGAGAGAGAGAGAGAGAGAATCCCAAGCAGGCTCTGTGCTATCAGCGCAGAGCTGGACTAGGGGGGGCTCAAACTTTCTGTGAAATCATGACCTGAGCTGAAATCAAGAGTCGGGCACTTAACCGACTAAGCCACCCAGGTGCTCCAGTTCCATTTTCTTTTTAATTAATAAAATTTATTTTTTAGAGTAGTTTTAGGTTCACGGTAAAATTGAGTGGGAGGTACAAGGAGTTCCCATATACCCCCTCTCCCTGCCCATGCACAGCCTCCCCCACTGTCAGCATCCCCTACCAGGGTGGTACATGTGTTACAATCAATGAACCAACACTGACACATCATAGTCACCCAAAGTCCATATTTTACATTAAGGTTCACCCTAGGTGCTGTGCATTCTATGGTTTTGACAAATGTATAATGACATATATCCACCATGACATGGATATCCACCATATATCCACCATTTGTCATATCCACCATGACAAATGTATAATGACATATATCCATCACTATCAGATAGAATAGTTTCACTGCTCTAAATATCTTCTGTGCTCTGCCTATTAATCCCTCCCTCCCTACTAACTCCTGACAACCACTAGCTGTTGACTGCTTCTGTAATTTTGCCTTTTCTAGAATGTCATATAGTTGGAATCAGATCGGCTTTTTTCACTCAGGAAGATGCATTTTAGCTTCCTCCATGTCTTTTCTTGGCTTGACAACTCATTGATTTTTAGCGCTGAGTAATATTCCATTGTCTGGATGTACCACAGTTTATTCATTCACCTATTGAACGGCATCCTGGTTGCTTCCCAGTTTTGGGAATTATGAATAAAGCTGCTATAAATATCTGTGTGGAGATTTTTGTGTGGACGTGACAATTCATTTGGATAAATACCAAGGAGCGTAATTGCTGGATTACACGGTAAGAGTACGTTTAGTTTGGTAAGAAACTGCCAGACTGTGTTCTATAGTGTCACTTTACATTCCCACCCGCAGTGAATGAGAGTTCCTATTACTCCACATCCTCACCAGTATTTAGTGTTGTCAGTGTTTTGGATTTTGGTCATTCTAATAGGTATCTCATTGTTGTTTTAACGTGTCATTCCCCAATGATATATGATGTAGAGTATGTTTTCATGTGCTTACTTGCCTTCTGTATGTCTTCTTTAGTGAGGTATCTGTTCAGGTTTTTGGCCCATTTTTTAAATTGAGTTGTTCATTTCCTTATTGTTGAGGTTTAAGAGTTCAAGGTGTTAATAAATACTAGTTGAGCAAGTGAGTAACTGAAACCTTCAGCCCATATCTACATAATCACATATACATTAGAACAATATAAGTTTGTTCCAAATGAGACCTGTCAGTCTTTTCAGTACTACAACTCATTCACAAGAATAGAATTAATATATAAAGAGTAATTTTTATATATTTGGCTAGTAATTAGGTAACATAAAACAGTATTTTATTCTGGCTTTCTTACTTATAAAATGACTACAGTTATAACAAAAAGTCAGATAATATTCATTTTTTTCTTTGAGATAGATATTCTGGAGAAAAGAAAATTATTTCCAATTATAATGCTATCATTAGATGTCTTGAGCCTCCTAGAAAACAATTCACGAAGAGTCCACCAGCCAGCCTTTTGTTAATTGTATAAGGAGTACGGCTCCAGCAACTACAAAGGTGGTATTTTTGCCTATGGAGACAGAAAAGGAAACTAGTTGGTGGAGCATAATTTTCTTTGTTCTGGCTTTATTTCACTCTCTGATACCTTTTCTATTTTCCGTAAGCATGTGGATGTTTAATCCTCAACAATTTAACTGATCTTTGGAATGTGGATACCACTGAATTTTATTTTTAACAAGGATCAAAATCAAGTAGGTATTATATTTAAATGCAGTTTTAAAGAACAACTTTAAAGTTTTGCTAAATGTAAATATATTTTTGAACTATGTACTTGAGAACATAGAGGCTCAACAAGCCCCTGCTCTTGGAATTGTTCTTGGAATAGGGAGAGGGAACAGATTCTAATGAGGCTCAAATCATGTGGGAATTCTGAAAATAGCTAAGAATATGGTCTTACTGTACATGTTCTTTTTAAAAGCTATCATTATAAAGAACTTATCAAGCTGAACATACAAAAAAAACAACCCAGTTAAGATATGGGCAGAAGACATGAATAGATACTTTTCCAAAGAAGACATCTATATGGCTAACAGACACATGAAAAGATGCTGAACATCACTCATCATCAGGGAAATACAAATCAAAACCATACTGAGATACCACCTCACACCTGTCAGAATGGCTAAAATTAACAACACAAGAAACAACGGGTGTGGTGAGGATGTAGAGAAAGGGGAGCCCTCTTGCACTGTTGGTGGGAATGCAAACTGGTGCAGCTACTCTGGAAAACAGTATGGAGATTCTTCAAGAAGCTAAAAATAGAACTAACTTCTGATCCAGCAACTATGCTATGAGGTATTTACCCAAAGGATACAAAAGAACAGATTTGAAGGGGTCTATGCACCCCGATGTTTATAGCAGCATTATCAACAATAGCCAAACTATAGAGAGAGCGCAACTGTCCAAGGACTGATGAATGGATAAAGATGTGGTGTATATATATACAATGGGATATTACTCAGCCATCAAAAAGAATGAAATCTTGCCAATTGCAATGATGTGGATGGAGTTAGAATGTATTATGCTAAGCAAAATAAGTCAATCAGAAAGACAAATACCATATGATTTCACTCATATGTGGAATTTAAAAAACAAAACAGATAAACATGTGGGGAGAGGGAGGAAGAGAAGAGAGGGAAACAAACCACCAGAGACTCTTAATTACAGAGAACAAACTATGGGTTGATGGAGGGAGGCGGGTGGCAGATGGGCTAGATGGGTGATGGGTACTAAGGAGGGTACTTGTGATGAGCACTCGGTGTTATACGTAGGTGCTGAATTACTGAACTCTACTTCTGAAACCAATATTGCACTCTATGTTAAGTAACTAAAATTTAAATTTTAAAAAAGGCGGGTTGCTCTGTCTCTGTCTCAAAAATAAATAAACGTTAAAAAATTTAAAAAAAATGGGGCGCCTGGGTGGCTCAATTGGTTAAGCGTCCGACTTCAGCTCGGGTCACGATTTCACGGTCTGTGAGTTCGAGCCCCATCGTCGGGCTCTGGGCTGATAGCCTGGAGCCTGCTTCCGATTCTGTGTCTCCCTCTCTCTCTGCCCCTCCCCCGTTCATGCTCTGTCTCTCTGTCTCAAAAATAAATAAACGTTAAAAAAAATTATAAAAAAAGGCGGGGGCGGGGGGAAGCTATCTTTAGTTGAACTCATAGAAATAGAGAATAGAATGGTGGTTACCAGGGGCTCGGGCTGGGGAGAACTAGAGAAATGTCATTGAAGGATACAAATTCACAACTAAAAGATGAATAAGTTGTGGAGCCCTAATGCCCAGCATTGTGATTACAGTCAACAATGCTGTATTATAAATTTCAAAGTTGCTAAGAGAGTGTATCTTAAATGTTCTCACCACAAAAAAGAAATGATAACTATGTGATGTGATAGAAGTGTTAGTTAAAACTTTGGTGGTAGTCATATTTCAGTATATGCATCAATGTGTTGTACAATTGTACAATGTTACATGTCAGTTATATCTCAATTTTAAAAAGCTATCTTCCATAAGGAAATATTATGCTAAAGCTTCAATTTAGCAGCATCCTAAATAACTTTTAAATATGTTTCTATAATTTGGGGGACAGAGATGGATTGATCTATATTAAAATATTTCATTCATTCATTTATCCATTCATCAAATGTTTACTTGAAACAAAACATGTGGCAGGCCCAGGTCAAAGGACTTGGGATAAAACAGAAAAATATCCCTGCCCTTGTGGAGATTATATTCCAGTAGGGGAGACATCCAATTTATCATCAATATAGAAATAAGCAAATTATGTAGTATTGAGCCAATCAAAATATTTATCGAGCACATACTAGAAGCCCAGCAGTAAACAAAACAGGCAAAGATGTTTATCTCTATGTGGTCTACTTTCTGGAAAGGGGAGATAGGTAACAAGCATAATAAAAAAGTAAATTATATAGTATGCTAGAAAGAGTTAAAGCTAGTAAGTTTAAATCCAGAACAGAGGAAATAGTTGAAATAAATCGTCTTTCCTTCTGAAAGTTTTTAGTTTCTGCATAGTCTAAAAACAAAAACTGCTCAATTTTTAAAAAAATATTTTGGAAAACAAACAAACTTGTCCAGTTGTAAAATCTCGTTTGTTAATAGCGGGTAGATTCGTTCAGTCATCAATACCTTTATTCCGAAAATATGTATCAAGCGCCCATTTGGCACAGTAGACCGCAACAAACAATATAGACACAGTCCCTGCCATGATGGGCTAATACTTTATTTCATCCAAGAATTTCATGGAGACCAAATGGATCTGAAAAAAACATTTACCGTAAAGTTTATAACCACTCTTTAAAGACTTATTTTGTGTTTGTTTGGTCAACCAAAAATCTCCCGAAATCCAAACCACTGCTTCTAACTGGAGAGACGGAGAAAGGGAACAGTCTTTGCTGCTGCTAATATTGTTTCATTTTTGCTGCAACAAGGAAACCTCTCCTGCTCTTAAACCAAGATGTGTGAACTGAACCATGGAGGGAGGTGTCAAGGAAGGTATTCCCAACTGCATACTTAGGGGAGTCCGGGCGAAGAAATTGTAGTTTCTACAAGAGTTTTTAAGTACCACCTCTGTGGCCTTCTTACTGAACACTACGTCCACATGGACTATGGTCCACATAGTCTTAATGTCCCAAAGTCCAAATAATGGAAATGATTAAGAAAGAAAACGTACCGTATCTAATATCTTAACATGTCCTAAAGTACTCTGAAGACATTTATGGTGGAATCTGTTCTTTTTCCTGGCCTACAATGTCTTCCCCCTTCTCCTGGTTCTAGCACCCCATTTTTCCTTTGGAAAACAACCCTGCTTTATTCCACATGCCAGGACTGCCAGTCAAGTAACCCAACTCCCTTGGCCAAGCAGTGTGTCTGGGGACCTGAGCCAGACCAGGCTGATTCTCCTGGGATTTGAATCCTGAGCAGGGTGACTCAAGGTCAGAAAATATTTATAGCCAAGACTTTCCGATGGTGGAGCCCTGAAGAAGTGGTTCATTCGCTCCTGTCATCTGGATCCCCAAGCTTACTGAACTACCCCCATATATCCTTCCAGTAAAATTCCTTTTACTTAAATATGCCTGGGTTGACTTCTGTTGCTTACAAGCAAAGAATTTTATTAGACCTACCCACATAAATAGATTGGAGAGTATAATATAAATAATTATTGCACCTTGAAGAAGAAATTTGTGGAAAATGGCAAAAATGAGAATTGATTTTGTTTTCCCTTAAGTGTCATCCAGTTTACTCCTCAGGGCACAAGAGCACAGTTTAAATATAGATGCAACAAGCATAATTTTTCTTAATGTATTGAGAAAAACTGTACTTTTATAAAAACACTATTTTAAAATAGGAATTACAAATAAGCTTACTTTTTGATATAAAATTGTTAATGTTCAAATAAATCTTGTCACAAAAATAGACTCTGACCTCCCAAATGAGATCCTTATTGCAAAAATAAAATGAGTCACTGTAATAGCTCTATGTGGGTGCAATTGCTGTAGTTTCTTTACCAACAAGTACATATATGTATATGTGTGTGTAGACAGACACACACACACAAATATATATTTACAAAAACAGTATTTACCTGTTTGACGTTTAGGTACCGATTCCTTGAGGATGGAGAGTTTAACTATGATTGGAAATCCTTCCATTCTGTTAACTATTCAGCTTTCTGACCGTTTCCTAATTTATAAAGGGGAAGCAAAGCAGATCCAAGGGCACCTTATTCAATATAACCTTGATCTGGCTGCTGATTTTTCAATTTACTTCTGGTCTTAAATCTGGGCTGGTACAATATTTAGGTAAACCAGGAAAGTTTTGCAAACTTCAAAATATAGTACTGATGACGAAAATATGGTCCAGTAACAGTAATGCTCATTTGATGACCTATATCTTTAAGGATGGTACCTTATAATTTTCAAAACTTTTTGTTTATCATACCCATCAGATTCCAAGCAAGAAATAGAAAGTACTCAGAAGGTGCAATAGGGAGACTTTAATAAAGAGACTGATAACCGAGTGTGCACAGTTTGTACACAAAGCAAACCAAGGATGTTGAGAGAGTCAGACTCGCAAGAGTAGGTAGAAGACATTACTTCTCCTAGAACCTAAGGGCTAAGGGGTGGAAAGAGTGTTATCAGAACTCCATGGAAAGTCAAAGCCAAAGAAGAAGGGTCACACAGCTGCCGCCAAAGCTGTGGGGTGGAAACAGTGAAAGAAGGCAGAATTATCTTGCTCCTTCTTCCCACCTTCTGATCCACTGCTAAAGCCAATCAAAAGCCAGATGGCAAGGGAGTCCTGGCAATGCAGTTAGTAGGAGACAGCAAATCCTTAGGGCACAGAAAATCAGAGAAGGGGGGTAAATGTCTCTGGGGGTGGGGGAGGGATGGAGAATAACCAGCCACATACATTAACTCAGAATAGAACAGGCTCAGAGAGATTAAGCGCCTGATTAAATTTACACAGTTCATAATCCCTGATCGGAGACTTTTGAAAACAAGTTTCCAGACCCTCCAAAGCCAGTGTTTTTCCAATATGCTTTAGTTAATGGCTCAGGTGCTCATGATTGAGGAGGATTGTGTTGCTTGGGTCTGAAATAATATTTTGTTTCTAACTGAGCTACCTCAGTGAAGATCCCTAAGAAGGTCCTTTGTTGCACATCTACCATGAGAATTTGGCCTACAAAGTAGATTGTCTGATAACCTGGTGGACACAGTGATGATGACTGTCCTGTCCTGATGAGGTCAATGGAGACACTGGGAGTCACGGGGGCAACAGAGAGGAATGAGGCAGCCAAGAGGGGAGCCCTAAGGCTGTCAGGGAGGAGCATTGTGGTGTGGGTAAGAGCCTGGCCGTAGCAGGCAGCCACCCTGAGTGCTGAATCCACTCTTTCTCTCATTATCTGGGATAGTGGGTAATTAATCTGCGTCTCCATTTACACATCTATCATTGAGGGTAAAATACCTACTTCACTGAGTTGATATGAGGATGAAAATAATGCCTAGAAAGGGCTGAGCATGATGCTTGACGTAGTAGCTCTAATTGACATGTCTACCATTCACTGGGCTCTTGCTACCCACAAAATAGACTTCGCGTGAGTCTTACTATCCCTCATCTTACAGATCTGGAGATGGAGGCTTAGAGAATGATTTGCCAAAGACCACAGAGCTAACACAGGTGTCGGGATCGGAATTTAAGAGCACATGCTTCTACTCCATTACACAGTTTCAGACAAGGTGGCGTCCCGTGGTTTTCCTAGTGGGTCTCAAGGCAGAAACTTTAAAAATGTGCCGAGCACACATTTTTCTTGAAATTTTCCAGGTTGGTGTCATGTGAGGAACATGAATTATACACCCTTTTCTGGTTATTGCTTTCATCAGTTCGTTGTGTCCATTGTTAACATTTCAGGGCTAGCACCAGCAATGTTAGTGTTTTTTAAATAAAGCACATCATGCCCTTGAGGGATACGCCTTTCACCAGGGGATAATTGGTTTGGAATCCTGATGCCATTATTTATCATCACGTGGAGGTGATTTGCAAGGAATATGGCTTTGATGCTTGAGGATTGGCTTTGCGCCAAGAAGTCACTGTTGGGGATTCTGGCTGTTTGATGTTAAGATGCAATCTGCCGAGGAGCTGCCTGGGCCTATTAATAGGAGTTCAAACACAGTGTCACCAGCTTAACTACGAGGGCCTGGACAGAGAGCCTGCATAACAATTCTGAGCGAGCCAGGGGTGTCATTGCACAGGACAGTGTGACCTCAGCACCATGATAAGGCCTCACGAAGGCATCTGAAACATGCCAGCACTTCCCTCCACACTCACTCTCACTCAAACTCACTCTTTTGGGCACTGACAAAACAGGGTATGCCACAGTTAGGTGTCTGTCTTTCCCACAGGACAGAGCTCCTTAGAGGCAGGGATTATGTCATTAATTCAAAAAGCATTCATTGAGTGTCTCTTGCCACTGTCAGGCATTGTATGAGGAGCCAGGAACCTTATTCATCTTTGCACCCAGCACCTCATACAGAGGCTAGCACATGGCAGGCATTCAGTAAGGGTTGTGGGTAAAATATTGCTCACTGAGGGGGCTCAACATAAGCACTGTCACATGAATGTGATGTTTTTTTCAAAATTTCCTGTAATACCCAGGCTTTTTGAATTAGGAAAATCAATCAACTTACGGCAAATATAACAGAACCGATTTTTTTAATTTTTTAAAGTTTTTTTTTTATTTTTAGAGAGAGAGCAGGGGGCGGGGTGGGCAGAGAGGGAGGGAGATCGAGAATCCCAAGCAGGTTCTGCACTGTCAGTGCAGAGCCTGATGTGGGCCTTGAACTCACCAACCATGAGATCATGACCTGAGCTGAAATCAAGAGTCAGACACTTAACCGACTGAGCCACCCAGGCACCCCTAACAGAACTACGTAATACTTTCTTATTTTTCTTGTGGTTAAAAGTCAAAGAATGCCAGTTGATTAAATATTTGGTTATTTAACACTTAAGTGCATATTTGGTCATATCAATTAAAAAATAAACTCAATACCTAAACAAAACATAAATCATTCATTGCTATTGTCTAAAAGGGAATGTGTATCTCACAGCTACCATTAAGGGGATCAAGAGCTTGGATTGATAAATGCTTTCCCTCTTACCGATATTACTTTTTATAGTGAATTAATCATACATGATTATGATGAGACCACTAGACTACAGTCAATCATTTAAAAAATCATAAAAAAGAACCCCATATTAATGAAATGTTGTTTGTCAAAGCAACAGAAACTAAGACTGACTAAATGCAACATAAAAAAAATTATTTGAAAGATAACGATAAACCATTAACAAAGTGAAAAGCCATCCTATGGATTGGGTGAAAATATTTGCAAATCACATATCTGATAAGGAGCTAACATCCAAAATATATAAAGAACTTATACAACTCAATAGCAAAGGAAAACATATCTGATTAAAAGATGGGCAGAAGATCCAAATAGACATTTTTCCAAAGAACACATATCAATGGCCAATAGGCACATGAAAAGATGTTCAACACCACTCATCATCAGGGAAATGCAAATCAAAACCACAATAAGATGTCACCTCACACCTGTCGGAATGGCCATTATAAAAAATACAAGAAATAACCAGTATTGTCGAGGATGTGAAGAAAATGGAAACCTTGTGCACTGTTGGTGGGAATGTAAACTGGTACAGCCAATGTAAAACAGTATGAAGGTACCTCAAAAAATTAAAAACGGGATTACCATATAATCCACATTTCTACTTCTGGAGAAAACAAAAACACTAACTCAAAAAGATATATACACCCATATGTTTATGGTAGCTTTATTTACAGTAATAAGATACGGAAACAACCTCAATATCCATCAATGGATGAATAGATAAAGAAAATGTGATACATATATATATATACATATATATAGATACATATATATATACATATATATAGATACATATATATATACATATATATAGATACATATATATATACATATATATAGATACATATATATATACATATATATAGATACATATATATATACATATATATAGATACATATATATATATACACACACAATGCAATATTATTAAGCCATAAAAATGAATGAAATTTTGCCATTTGCAACAATATGGATGGACCTTGAAGGCATTATGCTAAATGAAACAAGTTAGACACAGAAAGACAAATACCATATGGTCTCATTTATGTGTGGAATCTTAAATAAACAAAAACAAAAACAACCAAGCTCATGGATACAAAGTGGTTGGTGGTTGCCAGAGGCAGAGGGTGGGTATGGGCAAAATGGGTGAAGGGAGCTAAAAGGTACACACTTCCAATTATAAAATAAATAAGTCATGGGGGGTGTAATGTATAGCATGGTGACTATCGTTAATACTATACTGTATAGTTGAAAGTTGCTGAGAGTCAATCTTAAAAGTTCTCATTACAAGAAAAAATATTTTTGTAGCTATGTAAGGTGACAGATGTTAAGTAGACTTCCTATGTGATCATTTCCCAATGTATACAAGTATTATGCTGCATGCCTGAAATTGACACAATGTTATATGTCAATTATATTTCAATTTTTAAAAATCAAGGAAAAGAAAGAAAGAAAGATAATAAGTAGCTCTTAAAAGAGAAGCTCTTAAAAAAAAATGTCAGGAACCAAAGGGTATTAGATAGCAGGAAGCACAGTGGGGTTGTGTGGCAGAAGCTGTATGGATATCCTGCCACTAGACTCTGGCTAACCCTGCCCCTCTGTGCAGAATGTCTAAACTGTCTCTGTGACATGGAGGTGGAGCCTATGCAGGCTGAGCTAAGATCACAGGACCGCAGCCCAGATTCCAGGGCACCGGAGCAGTGAAGATGTGGCCCCTTGAGCTTCTGTAGCAAGAATCTGGGCTCTGTCTCCCATAAGCCTTATCCATTGGGACAGCCATAAAAGGCTATGTCCATTATATAAACTGAGTGATTTTATTTATTTATGTATGTATGTATTTATTTATTTAATTTTAAACTGCGTGATTTTATAACAAACCCAAATTATATTGTTTGTTATAATACCTTGTGATAAAAAATTAATGTACAAAAATCTGATGCAATAGTATAAAAAAAGATAAGTTGGGGCACCTGGGTGGCTCAGTTAGTTAAGGGTCTGACTTCGGCTCCCGTCATAAGCTCACTATTCGTGAGTTTGAGCCCCGCATCGGGCTCTGTGCTGACAGTTTGGAGCCTGGAGCCTGCTTTAGATTCTGTGTCTCCCTCTCTCTCTGCCCCTCCCCTGCTTGTGCTCTCTCTTTCTCTCTCTCTCAAAAACGAATACACATTAAAAAACTTTTTTAAATACATAAGTCAGTAAGGTTGAATAATGCCTCCCTCCCTACCCTGCAAGGATATCCACATTCTAATCCTCAACACTTCAGAACATGCTGTTTATATAGCAAAAGGGACTTGACCCATGAGATTAAGTTAAGGGTTGAGATGGAGAGAATAACCTGGATTACCTGAGTGTGTCCCAGGTAATCAGAGTCCTTCTGAGAGAGAGAAGAGGGACTAAAATCAGTACAAAGATATGTGATGGTAGAAGTAAGAGGTTGGAGAGATGTGAGTAAGGGGTCCCAAGCCAACGAATGCAAGAAGCCTTTACAAGCAGGAAAAGGCAGGAAATAGATTCCTCTTAGAGTCTTCAGAAGAAACCAATCCTGCTGACACCTTGACATTAAGCTTCTAAGACCCAATTTTGGCCTTTTGACTTATAGAACTATAAGAGAATAAATTGTGCTGTTTTAAGCCACTAAGTTTCTGGTAATTTATTATAGCAGCTGTAGGAAGCTAACACAAGGGGTAAAGGAATCCTAGCCATTTAAACTTACCGGTAAAACACAGAATTCTAGGTAAATAGGAAATTCCAGAAAATGGAAGATAGAATACAAAGACACTTTATGATCATTAACTGCAGCTCTTCAGTATTGTCAACACAAATGTAGTTTATTCTACCAGCCAAATTTGTTGTCAATTGTATCAACATGGTGAAATTTGGGGCATAACTCCAAGAGCCCGTATCTTCCAATGACCTACCAGTATGACTACAAGCGTATAAGGAAAAGGGTATATCTGTTAGCAAACATAATTTTTTTTCATGTTTATTTATTTTTGAGAGAGACAGAGCACGAGTGGGGGAGGGTCAGAGACAGAGGGAGACAGAGAATCTGAAGCAGGCTCCAGGCTCCACACTGTCAGAACAGAGCCCTACGCAGGACTCAAACCCACAAACTGTGAGATCATGACCTGAGCCGAAGTCAGATGCTTAACCGACTGAGCCACCCAGGAGTCCCTACATTTCTTTTACAGAAGTTAAGTTTATAGAATATACTACTTTGAGCATGTAGGAGAAACAAAGCAAGAGTGGTAAATACTTCATATATTTTTAAATAACTCAGTAAGCCAAAGAAATTTATGACTGATCATTAAAAGAGAAACCATCCTTTTTAAATATGTTTTTCAATATTTGTAGTTTAGACCAAGTTCTATCATTAAAGCTATTTTGAAGGAAGAAGACTTATACCATAACACATTTTCCCCCTTTTCCCCTTAACACTCATTAAAAATTGTTTCTATCCATAAGAATACCTAGTCATTATATCCAACCTCCCTAACCTCATCCAGATCCTCTCTCAAATAGAAACTAATAATTCTAGGGGCGCCTGGGTGGCTCAGTCGGTTAAGCGTCCGACTTCGGCTCAGGTCATGATCTCACGGTCAGTGAGTTCGAGCCCCGCATCGGGCTCTGTGCTGACAGCTCAGAGCCTGGAGCCCGTTTCAGATTCTGTGTCTCCCTCTCTCTCTGCCCCTCCCCTGTTCATGCTCTGTCTCTCTCTGTCTCAAAAATAAACATTAAAAAAATTAAAAAAAAAAAGAAATTAATAATTCTAATTTTTATCCAGCTTTTTATCAAAGCCCTGTATCAAAATCAGTTGGGTCACTGAAGATAAAACATATCTCTGGCTGCCAGTTCCCTTCCCTCATATGTCCATGTGCCCTGGTTATATGTAAGGATGTCCAAATAGCCTTTACCCGCTATGGTAGCTGAGTTAAGAGTAAACGCTTTAATACTTAAATTAATCCTCTCCCTGCAGTGAAGTGAAAATAGAGGGTTTCATTCTTGAAAAGTCACTTGAAAAACTAAATACAATGAAATATAATATTCTGTTGCATGGAGATAAAAGAAAGACAGACATATCAGTGACAGAGATGTATTATATAAAGTGAAACAATACTTAGCACTTTTGAAAGAAAGAGAACACATTGATAGGAAATATTCTTTATTTTACATTAGTGAGTTTGTTTTTGTGTAAAAACTAATCCTTTGTTTTCCATAATGGGTAGGTGAGATGAAGCTGCTTGTTGCTATTCATTGAGTTTAACACATTGGACATTTGATTCAGACAAAACATTTCTCTAAGTTACATTTGATTAGCCAAGTCACATTAAACTCTTTGAGTTCCATAGTGGCTTTAAAAATTTTTTTTAATGTTTATTTTATTTTTGAGAGACAGAGAGACAGAGAACGAGCGGGGGAGGGGCAGAGAGAGAGGAAAACACAGAATCCGAAGCAGGCTCCAGGCTCTGAGCTGTCAGCACAAGCCTGATGCGAGGCTTGACCTCAGGAATCAAGACATCACGACCTGAGCCGAAGTCGGACACTTAATCGAATGAGCCACCCAGGCGCCCCTATACAGTGGCTTTAATGAGTCCAAGCCTAGTATTATTCTCCCCAAATTGTAACATTTTTAAAAGCACATAATCACATCACTGATAAAAGTTACAGTTTACAAAGAATAAAATGATTATTCTCATTTCACTGACAAGACTTTGCTCAAATAATATTTTGACTTTTAGTGAATCTTGGAAGCAATAGTTTAGTTCATGGAATTATTATACATTGATATATTTTAATGAAATATAAATGATTACTTTCTATGGTAGTGAAGTCAACAAGTTATAGTTCCATGTGATTCAACAGACCTGAATACTGTAGAATTGAGAAACCTCTGGTTATGCTGATTCTTGCTCCCTGGAGTTGAGTCTCACTCTTGTGCCAGAATCAATTAACTGGGGCAGGTACATGGTAAGAGCATCATTCTCACTGTGGAGGTGAGGCCCGGAACTGAGACTTGCTATGACTGGCCTGCATATCTGGTTCACCCAAAACTGGGCCTTGGCACTTGGAGCCTCTGAATTTCAGCATTTCCTGCAGCCCTGTACTTGTGCCTCACTTTCCTTGCCTGTCCTCCACTTACCACCACTCTCTGTATCTTTTGGCTATTGGGGTAAATGAGGAATTGCTAGAGATTCCTACCACCCTTCCTGACTTTTAGCACTGTCATCTACCGTATCCATGACAGAGCTCTGCAGAAGACCTATTGTAAGTAGGTAACTTTACATCCTGTTCAGTTTGGGTGTTGTGGACTGAATTGTGTTCGTCTAAATTCATAGGTTGAAGTCCTAACCCCTACTAACTCATAATGTGCCTGTTTTAAGAGAAAAAGCCTTTAAAGAGGTAATTAAGTTAAAGGGAGGCCGTTAGAATAAACCCTAATCTAATCTGATTGGTGTCCTTATCTGAAGAAGAGATTAGGACACAAGACAACACACGAGGGATGAACACCCACAGAGAAAAGCCTATATGGGGATACAGCAAAGAAGGTGGCCGGCCACATGTAAGCCAAGGAGGGAGGCTTCAAGAGAAACCAAATCTGCCGACACCTTGATCATGGACCTCCAACCCCCAAACCTGTGCAAAAATAAATTTCTGTTGTTTAAGCCACCCAGTCTGTGTGTTATAGGTCTGTTGTAGCAGCTCTAGCAAACTTGTACACTGGGGAACTTTTGAGAATGACCAAAGGGCTGCTATCAGTAAATATTCTGAGACAAGTTAAATTGGGATTGTTCTGGACAAATCTGGATCAATAGTCAAATCAGTGCTAAGCTTTAGAATAACCTGCCCCAAGGAGATGATGGGGGAAAGAAAGAGGAAGTTGTTCCATGCTAAGGGAACTCCTGAGTATCACACAATTTGGGCATGTTTAAGAAATACCAGGGGCACTTGGGTGGCTCAGAAGGTTGAACGTCTGACTTCAGTTCAGGTCATGATCTCACGATTTGTGAGTTCACGCCCCACGTTGGGCTCTGTGCTGACAGCTCAGAGCCTGGACCCTGCTTCAGATTCTCTGCCTCCCTCTCTCTCTGCCCCTTCCCCTCTCTCTCAAAAATAAACATTAAAAAAAAAAGATTTGTGGGTTGTTTTATTTTTGAGTAGGGTCATGCCCAACGTGGGGCTTGAACTTATGACCCTGGGGCCAAGAATCCTATGCTCTACCAACCGAGCCAGTCAGGTGCCCCAAGATTTGTGATTTTGAAAAACCAGTCTGGCAGCATGTGGCTGAGGGATTGTTAAGTAAAAATGTAGACTGAAGGAGACTGAAACTGAAGGCTATTGCAAAGGCATCAGGAAAAGATGGTGAGAGCCTGCCTAAACTCTGGGAGTTACAGTGGGATGATGGGAGGAGACAAGTGCAAGGAATATAGAACCTGGTCACCAAGTACATATAAGGGACAAGTGAGAGGTTCATAAAACAAATTTGAGTTTTGGTTCCTTAATCAATGGAGATGCCATTTACTGGAGACAGGAAATAAAGAGAAAGGTCAAGTTTGGAGAGTTTCTTCCTAAAATGGTTAATGGTGGCCCTGGCTATGTAATTTTTATGGGTCTGACTGTAGACTATGGAATATAATAAAGTTAGAGATAACTGAAACTAGTATTTTGAAATGTTTGTTAAAAATGGAATAAATCCCCAACTCTTCTTTGAAAAGATCAATTTAAATAATTAGTAAAATAATGTGCCAATTATGACTTTATATTACTCAAAAATACCTCTAGACTGTATCAATAACTTTTATATTTAAACATCTCATGTTACTGTATATTTAGAAACTATGAGAACACTTCTCACTGGCGATGCAGGCTATCCATGTTCAGGGCAGCGTCTGGCTAAATCAAGTTTCGGCTGTTCAAGGTGGAAGGAAGATTTGGTCAGTCAACCTTGAAACCAAGCAAGTTGTTCACTTGCTTCTTGGATGATCAGTCATCCAGATCTTCCCTTTTTCATGCTTCATCAGCTTTCCAATAACTTTAGCAATAGGAGTCAGTCATTGATTCATTCCACAAATAAGTGCAATAACCTTGCCTGCTACCTGGAGAACACTGATAGGTCTGAGGTCACAAAATCTGAGATATAACCATTGTCCTCAAGTTGTGCAGCTTCTCAGGGGAAACAAAGCAAGAAAATGGATGTTTTTGGATAGTACAGCAATTGCCTTAGTAGAAATATGCACAAGGAGCTCAATCAAATCCATAGACAAGAAGTGGGGCCATTTCTCACTACCCCAGGCCAACTACATATTCATAGTTTTGTGGTTTTTTTCCCACATATTCATGGTTTAAAGAATAAGGTCGTAAATCCTCATGTTGCTTAGTGGGAAGATAATGATAGTGGGTAAAGTTGATTAATTAAAAAGAAATCATATAGACACATTATTTAAAGATATGGAGTTAAGCTAGAAGAACTAAAAATAGGAAAAGTTTTGAGTGATTACCCCTGGGAAAGGAATGGTGGGAGGTGGGGTGGGGCAGAGGATTGGTGCTTTTCATTATACACCTTTCTTCTTTTTAAATTTTTAAATATTTATTTATTTTTTGAGAGACAGAGAGAGAGCACAAGCAGGGGAGGGGCAGAGACACGGAGACACAGAATCTGAAGCAGTCTATAGGCTCTGAGCTGTCGGCACAGAGCCGGACGGAAGGGCTGAACTCAAGAACTGTGAGATCATGACCTGAGCGAAGTCAGAAGCTTAACCAATTGAGCCACCAGGCGCCCCCATTATACACCTTTCTATTTTAATTTTCTATCATATGCATGCATTTGATAAAAATAAGAAAATAACTATACATTTTAGCTCCTTCTCTTCAGTCACCTTCCTTTGGCTCAATCACTTTCAATAGCACCTTGCTGCCTGCACAATACTTTTCAACATTTCTTATCTTGTCATTGAAGGGACTTCATAGGTTGGTCTCCCTCAATATTATTTTTCAGTTTCTCAAAATAAGTCCAGGCTGGTCTACTCACTGTCTCTCCAAATTTCTTCTAAGTCCCACATTTGCACCTTTGCTTGTCCTATTTTCCTTGCCTAGATTCTTCCTTCTCTCTCTGCTTCTTCAGTCTACTAAATGCCTAATGCTTAATTAGGTCAAATGCCATCTTCTCTGTGAAGTTTTATTATCCAGTTTCTTTTTTTATTATTAATTTTTTTTTGTTTTCATTCATTTGAGAGAGAGAGAGAGAGAGAGAGAGAGAGAGAGGAAAGCAGAGGGAAAGAGAAAGAGAATCCTAAGCGGACTTCATGCTCAACACAGAGCCCGACATGGGGCTCAATCCCATGACCTGAGCTGAAATCAAGAGTCAGATGCTCAACCGACTGAGCCACCCAGGCACCCCTATTATCCAGTTTCTATAACATTGATTTTGGGGTTACTCACTTGATACTTATATATTATCTGCCATTATTTGGTATTATACCTACTTTAGACTATAAGCTTCATAAGACCAAAAAATTTATTTTAAAAGTACCCAGCATAAAATCATTTTTCAAAATGAAGTATTTAAAATTTTTTTTTAATGTTTATTTTTATTTTTGAGAGAGAGAGAGAGAGAGAGACAGAGTGCAAGCAGGGCAGGGGCAGACAGAGAGGGAGACACAGAATCCGAAGCAGGCTCCGGGCTCTGAGCTGTCAGCCCAGAGCCCGACATGGGGCTTGAACTCAAGAACCATGAGATCATGACCTGGGCTGAAGTCAGATGCTTAACCAACTGAGCCATCCAGGCGCCCCAAATTGAGGTATTTTTAAATTGAGGTATCTAAGGATATAACTTGATGCACACTGTAAAACCTACAACTTATGTAGGCACCACCATACCAATTAGGATGGAGAGCATTTCCAGTGTTTTGCACCAGGTGAGCGCTTGGTAGACACCACACCTGGCACAGAGAGTAGGAAGCAGAACCAGGAGGATGAATCTTGAGCTTGAGGCCTGTCGAAAAGGATTGGATCCTCTGAGGTCAGATGAAGTGAAAAGTCACATACCGACGTTGGGGTGGGGGGTGGGGACGACGAGGGGGCAGTATTTACTAAGTCCGAGCAGGTTTGGAACTGTGCAGTCATGTGCTATGCAGGCAAGGTTCAGAGACCAAGAGGCAGCGGTGGAGGTGGAGGTGTTGGGGTGGCCATGCCAAAGTCAGCTTTCTTTCTCTAGTTGGGAGAATCGGCTCTCTTAAAAATCCTAGAAAGGGAACGGTTGCAGTATGTGGTGCTCCTCAGGTCTGAAGCAATGAGATTTGTGGGGGAGAGGTTTCTCTTAAAAACATTTACTCACTGACTGACTGGCTGGCTGCTGATAAAAGTGAGATCTTGGCTGACTTGGATGTTTGGCTGTGCTATATTAATAAAATGCCCCACTCAATTCCCCACGTGGGAACTGCATCTGACTAAGAGCACATGAAAAGGCCAATCGATTGATCCTAGCACAATACCTCTCCAACATTATGCTAGATTGCTTCTACCTTATATTTCAACAGAGCTGTCATCCGGCAGGCATCACAAGGCTCAGAGTGTCTACTGAATGTCTTCAGCTGGCTGTCTGTGCGGCATCTTGAATTTAACGTGTTCCCTTCTTGGTCCCTTCTCCCCTGTCTAGTCTTCTCCACATTTTTAAATGTCATGCAGTTGTTCACACCAACGTTCTAAAAAGTTCAAGGAGTTTTCTTTGATTCCTGTCCTTTCTTTCATACTCAGTGTCAGAGCCATCAAGATCTGCCAGCTGTCCCTTTGAAATGTATCCTGATTTTGTGTTACACATAGATTAAGCAGGCCAAGTTTGGAGCTAGATTGCCTGGGTTTGAAGCTTAGCTCCAACACTTACTAGTGGTGTAATGCTGAAGAAGTGCTTTAGTGTCCTCATGCGTAACATGGAGATAACAATATCATAGTTTTACATGTGTTCCACGTGTTGATACATATAAAGTACTTGGAATTAAGCCCAGGTGTACTAGGTGTGCAATAAAGGCTAATTCTGCCTCTCAGTCTACCATTTTAATCCAAGCCCATCTTCTCTCACTTGGATTACTGAAAACACTAACCTCTACCCAGTTTCCCCGCTTTTATTTTTTGCCCATCTTTGGTCTACACAGTTACCAAAGTGAATTTTTAAAAATATAAATCAGGGGCGCCTGGGTGGCTTAGTCGGTTGAGCATCCGACTTCGGCTCAGGTCATGATCTCGCGGTCCGTGAGTTCAAACCCCGCATCGGGCTCTGTGCTGACAGCTCAGAGCCTGGAGCCTGTTTCAGATTCTGTGTCTCCCCCTCTCTCTGACCCTCCCCCATTCATGCTCTGTCTTTCTCTGTCTCAAAAATAAAAATAAACGTTAAAAAAAAAGGTTTAAAAAAAATATATATATATAAATCAGATCAAGCCATCAACCTCTACAAAACCTTCCAATAGTTTCCCAGCCACAAAGGAAATCTAAAGTTCTTACCAACAAGGCACGTGCTAGGCTGGCTTCTGATGATGACTCATCATCTACAGCTTACTCTTTGCACTGGCTTCGCTTAGTTTCTCCCTTCCTGCTGCTTCTCAGGTAGGCAGGTCACCCCAGTGTGGACCTTTGCCCTTGCTGTCCTCTGGTGAGGAATGCTCTTCAGCAAGCCCTTCGCATCCAAGCATCCTTTATTTATTTATCACAGCTCCTTACAGAAGTCTTCCCAAATTACCCTATCTCCCCCTTCCCCATTTTATACTTCCTCATCGTTTTTATCAGTACCTGAAAATACACTATCACTGAAATTGTATGGGCAGTTTTCCCTACTCCAATGTGAGTTTTCATAGTCTATCTGGTTCATTATCATGTCCCTGTGGCTACAGCAGTAACTGAACATCATAGGAACTCAATAAATATTTGATGAGTGAATGAATGGGTTAATTTTCATATCTTCTCATACTCTCCACCCATCCAGCCTGTGCTCCAAATTAAATACCACAGAGACATCTAGCTCAATGTTCTCATTTTGTAGGGGGAGAAACCTATCAGCCAAGGTGAAGGTTGTCTAGGGACCACCTTCTACTCTTGTCCCAGTGTACTCTGGTATAGCATGTGGCCAGTCACCTTCTTTCATCCATACTCTATGGTTCCTTGGTGCTACTGACAATGCACAATGAGCACAGGTAACTAAAGGTTATTATTCAAAGGTCTTCTTCTCTTATCTTCTACCTCTAGGTTTTTTCATCTCCTCTCTTCCTTTTCTCCCTCCACCTTTCTTTCAGCTAGTCCTCTGACCTCCCCTTTTGGCTCACCTTCCCCAATGCGTAGTCAAGTCCATTGCTGTGCCTTCAACTACCATCTACATGACAAGGAATCTATACCTTCTGCCCAGATTTCTCTTCTCATCTCCAAGTGACACTAACTGCTTACCAGGTATCTCTGTCTAGATCCCCGCCCCTGCCCTCAGGCATCATACACTCAATATTTCCAAAGCAGATTTTATTCTCCATCAAAATAGTTCTTCCTTCACTGCTCTCTATCCAATGAATGGAAAGGGATTGCTCAACCTGGAAAGCTCCTCACTTTCTGTTCCCTTCACTCTTTTAAATTTTTTTTTAAATTATTTTAATGTTGATTTATTTTTGAAAGAGAGAGAGAGAGAGAGAGAGAGAGTGTGTGCGTGTGTGTGTGTGTGTGTGTGTGTGAGCAGGGTAGGGGCAGAGAGAGAGGGAGACTCGGATTCCAAAGCAGGCTCCAGGCTCTGAGCTGTCAGCACAGAGCCCAACGAGGGGCTCAAATTCACGAACCCGTGAGATCATGACCAGAGCTGAAGTCAGATGCTCACTGACTGAGCCACCCAAGCGCCCCTTTGTTCCCTTCACTCTTAAGGACATGCTGATGCTACCCAAATAATTATTGCATTTATTTGTCTCATTTCTACTGCTAATACTTTAGTTATACCTATCATCATCTCTTATATAGATTACTGTAACAATCATCTAATTAAGTATTTTTCTTTTTTTTTTTAATTTTTTTTCAACGTTTATTTATTTTTGGGACAGAGAGAGACAGAGCATGAACGGGGGAGGGGCAGAGAGAGAGGGAGACACAGAATCGGAAACAGGCTCCAGGCTCTGAGCCATCAGCCCAGAGCCTGACGCGGGGCTCGAACTCACGGACCGCGAGATCGTGACCTGGCTGAAGTCGGACGCTTAACCGACTGCGCCACCCAGGCGCCCCTAATTAAGTATTTTTCAAAATGTGGTTTATAACCCCTTAATGAGGCACCAAATCAATGTACTGGGCCATCCCAAGCTTTAAAAAAAAAAAAAAAATCTTAAGCTTACTTCTTTATACAATCCAGACATTAGCAGCATCGAATTAGCAGCAACACAGATACATTTACTGGAAGCTTTCCTTTTTTCATAAAGGTCAAGATACTCGAAAACATTTTTAATGAGCACAAAGAAACATTTAACAAAGAAAGTCAGTCTTCTGGTCTGATACACTTAACCTGAGCGGAGGAATGTTTTATACGAATAGCACTTAGTGGATAGCATTATCAAATTCAGTGGCAATTTGGTTTTAAGATGATTTACATATGCATCATGATTATGAAAGACTATTTCTCCACAGCGTTACTCTCCAGCAGCCATATTCATCATGCCTCCTGCCCCAAAAAGGTTAGCTCCTTGGAATAAATTCTTTCTCCCTTTCTACGTATTAGCTCCCATCTAATGGTAGTTCCATTAGCAACCATCTTGGGTTTGAAATAGCAGTTGGATACTCTTACTTCAACTTGGTCCAGGTCCATGATCTGGGTGGGAGCTGAGTTTTTCACTCACTGTGAAATTTTTTCCCATGTCAATGTGTCCAATAATCGTGCCTCCCTAAATTTTTCCCCTTCAGCAAACTGTGAATTTGAACAGGAGTCATTCCATGTCTCTCTACCAGTAGCTCAGCCAGGTTCCATCTTCCAGGCCTTGAGAGCAATGTGGATGGGATACAGTTCCCCTGACTGACAAGCGCAGGATGGCAAGGGGTCTCCAATGTCTACTTGGCTTAAGACAAAACAGCCGAACCTGGCGTTCCCTAAGCTCTCTGGCCCTTTAGCGTTACTCTTGTGGCCTCATTATCTTGCTCAGTTGTTTTCTTGGTTGTTGCAGCCAAGCTCCAGGAGGGCTGGAACTGTGTTGGGTTCACTGCTGTATCTCAAGCACTTCCCCCTGTCTACTCCTCTGCTATTTGCATTTCTGACCATTTTGCTTTGTGGCTTCAGAGAAAACACTCTTCCATTTGTCTCAGTATCTTCCTGTCCCACATAGGGCCAGGCAAATTGGCATCCCCAGGAAAGGTACTGCCTTCCTGTGGCAGGGGACCCTCCCGTGGTCTCCAGATCCGCCTGGCCTGCCATTCCCAGTATGCTGGGCCTACCAAGGGCTGTGGCCATGCAGGGGACAGTCCTCAGCATCCTGTGGCCCAATAAGAGCACTTGGACAAGGACCACAACCAGATGAGGGGACTGCACCCTCCCTGCATAGGCTTGCTTCCAGGTGACCCCTGATTGAGGTTGTTTGTCCCCCACCCTCAACCACTTCCCCAGACCCCTGCCTGGCCACTATAACCAGAATTTTTTAAAAACATGAAATAGAATGCAATGGAGTAGTAAATATTTGAGTGCAGCACATGCAGTGAAGTCCAACTATTTTTTTTTTTAATTTTTTTTTCAACGTTTATTTATTTTTGGGACAGAGAGAGACAGAGCATGAACGGGGGAGGGGCAGAGAGAGAGGGAGACACAGAATCAGAAGCAGGCTCCAGGCTCTGAGCCATCAGCCCAGAGCCTGACGCGGGGCTCGAACTCACAGACCGCGAGATCGTGACCTGGCTGAAGTCGGACGCTTAACCGACTGCGCCACCCAGGCGCCCCTCAACTATTTTTTTATAGTTGTACGTATTCAGGGTTTACAGTGTAACACTGTGGATCATAGCCAGAAGAATTGAAAGGTACTATTTTAATTTGTTACCCTGTCTCCATTTCTTTCCCCCTCACATTCACTTTCCACCCTAGGAATGACCTTTCTAAAGAGTGAGTGCAATATGGGGAATCTTTAAACTCTGTATGCCAAGTAAGGCAAAGCTAGGCTTGAAGTCAGGCAAAGTCTGACATTTAATGATGGTGTGATAATGGGAGAGTTAAGTAAACACTGACCCTCCACCTCCTCAGCTTTATAGTGCAAATAATAGCTTCATGAATTCAGGGTTGTAGGCCAGCCCCATGCCAACCATTTTAAATGATTTAGGTCTAATCTTTGCAATAATCCCAAGGTACTTCTTATTATCCTCATTTTGTTACGGAAACTGAAGCTCAGAGAGGTAAAGAAACTTGCTCAATGTCAGGTTGCTAATATGTTGCTGAGTAAGGAGTTCATTTCTAGATTCTCCACGCTCTCCATGGAGCATGTATTTCTACCCATATAACGTTGCAGATTTGTAATCCCATGGCAATTTGTATTGACTGCTCACACATGCATTTAACTCAATCAATTCTGTATTTATTAAGCATCAGTTAAGTACACGGCACTGAGCTGGGGACCAGGGGGAAAGAGAAGAGTAAAATGCCATCTGTTCCTATGGAATGTACACTTAACTTGGAGAGAAAACTCGGGGAGACACAGAGCAGCAGCAGCAAGCTTACTGGTGGTGCTCAGTACCTGAAGCACCTTAGACATTTAAAAAATTGTAACACGTGTTATTCTGTTATAAATTTAAATGATAGTTAATGAAAGAAATCAATTTATATTTTATGCAATGCCTAAGGGATCCAGAATATGGATACAATCTATAGATAAGGGCTCTACATGGATATAAATGAGTGAAGTTACTTTTTTTTTTTTTCAGAAGATGCCCCATTTCATAGACTCAGATTATTGGAATAATGTAGTCTCTTACACTTTAAAAGTAAACCACATATATTTGTGCTTGATTTAATTATCAACACTTTTTTTTTTCAAATAAATTCATCTGCTTTGCAGTTAAGAACTAATAGGGAACAGTTTTTAAAAAATCATTCTTTAAAAGGCTCACAGGAAGCTGTATACTTAGTCACTCATCAGAACAAACCTCGCCCTTCCACATTTTGTTTACTCTCTCTGCTGTCCCTATTTATTGTTTCCAATTGATTTTCCACTCCTCTAGTGAGCACCCTGTTCCCAACAAAGCTGGGAAATTCAGTTTATATATGTGTTACTGACTTACCAGGTTTTCTATCAGGAGTTATTTAATATGATTAAGGTGGATGGCAGGATGGAAAGGATATGATACAGAAACTGAACGCAGAGAATGTGGATTTGGAGGGAATAACCTGAAGGTTCTGTTGCTTTCGTGCAGCCCATCCATAGAGTGTGAAGGAGATGGAAGGGCTAACAATATGCCCTAGGACCTTTGCAGGGGTCGATATGAAAGAAACAGTCACCGGGCACATGGGTGGCTCAGTCGATTAAGCTTCCGACTTCGGCTCAGGTCATGATGTCACAGTTCTTGAGTTTGAGCCCCACGTCTGGCTCTGTATTGACAGCTCAGAGCCTGGAGCCTGCTTCGGATTCTGTGTCTCCCTCTCTCTCTCTCTGCTCCTCCCCTGCTCCCATCTCTCCACCCCCCCTTTCAAAAATAAATAAACATTTTTAAAAAAAAGAAAAGAAAAAAGAAAGAAACAGTCACACCAGATTTCTCTTTGAAGTATTAAAAAACCAAAAAACTGACATGAGCTATATCATTACCTTGGTTTAACACTTACTCAAAACTTATACTCTGTTATCATTTCCTAAAACTAAGCTCTGTGGTATCTTAGCTACAACCTATGAGAAAACCCTAAGAAGAAATCCTAGGAAGAATTGAGTTTTCATCTTTCTTCCTTTTAGTTTCTTTCCTTGCAAATAAAATTAGTATTAAAGCCTCTAGAACAAAATCAGTACTACTCATATCCTGTTTAGGTAAGCTAAATGACATACATGTTTATCCAGAAACCAAAAGTTCCTTTCACTTTTTTTTTCCACACCGGAGTTTCAAAGGATACCAGGATATTTCTCAAAGAGTTGGGAATTTGCCACGTAGGTGCACACTCCCAGAGGTACATGATAAATGGGATTGTCTTGTTAATGAACCAAAGAGTTAAAAAAAAAATTTAATTCTTTAAAGAATGATCAGATCCATGATAAAATATCCAGGAAAGATCTTTAAAAACATTGTCACAAGTATGAAAACTAGACAAAACATTTGACAAGAAAAAAGACAACTTGAGCTATAATACATACAAAACTCCCAGCTGCCACAATATTCCCAGGCAGCACGAGATAACAGGATTCCATTCTTGTGATGTGTGGGAGTTAATACGTACAAAAGAAAACAATGGCTTATGCTTAGTGAAGGCACAATATGAAAATTTACACATCATTTCGTATTTGACAGGAAGATTATACGGATCAGGTTTAATCCACTGTGAACTTACTATAACATATATGGTACTGGGCTCTGTAGCACTGTGAAGTAAAAGGCATTCTCTCATAGGCATGCCTATGGTTAAATTTGCAAAATTATAAGCCAGAAACTAAGAAATGGAAAGTAGACACCATCCCTTCTCCAAGACAATATAAAAAGTTCTAGACCATGTGGAATAGCAGGAAAAAATTAAACTATAAAGAAAGGCACACACATTAGAAACGAAAAGCTAAGTAATAAACTTTACAAAAGTTACAGTCAGATTAAGTGCATGTTATCTTGAAGGAAGTTGATAACATTGGTTTCTCAGGTATGTCAAAGTGGAGTGACAGGATATCAGAGAAGATACAATTACAAAGCAGAAAGTTGGTTTCATTCACTTGGAAAAAATACACTGAGTGCTTCCTATGAATACATCACCATGCTGCATGTGAAACACTCTTTTAAAAGTTAATAGATGTGATTTTGTGTCCTGTTCTAGGGTTTGCATTTTTATATGCATGATCAAATAGTTGTGAAGTGTGAATCCAATGGAATTTTATTATTACTATTATTTTAGAGAGAGTGTGAGTGGGGGAGAGGGATTGAGGTAAAGAGAAAGAGAGAGAGAGAGAGAGTAAGAGAGAGGGAGAATCTCAAGCAGGCTCCACACGCAGTGCGGAGCCCGATGAGGGGCTCAATCCCACAACCCTAGGATCATGACCTGAGCCAAAATCAACAGTCAGATACTCAACTGACTGAACCACCCAGGCGCCCCTCCAATGATATTTTTAAAACTATTTTCAGTTTTAACCCCTTTTAGAAGGTATAGAAATTTAAAATGGTAATGTGAAACAATTGCTGCACTCATCTGGGCTAAAAGTGACATATGAAAGAAAGAAGTGTAATGTTGGCTGTATACACGTGGGTAAGTGAGTATATGCGCATGAACATACGTGCATATGTGTTGAGGGGCAGCCTCCAGTTGAACTGAGCGTGTTAGAGAAATTCAGCAGACATTCTCTTGTCTTCCCGCTTCCGCATCTCATAAAGCCACTCTTCAGTTTTCAGGTTCCTAAGTTATTTGGCCACTTTTTGGTGTGAGGAGTCTTTTACCAAAGGTCTTATTTATGTGCCCTGAAATGTAGGCTTATTGATGAACTTCACAAATCACTTGCTTTTGTTAATAAGGTCAAAGGTAACTGATGGTTACTGGAAGGGATGCAGAGGGGGTCATGGGTTAATCAGGTGATGGTCACTAAGGACGGCACTTGTAGTGATGAGCATTGGGTGTTGTACGTAAGTGGTGAATCACAAAAGTCTACACTGGAAACTACTATTTCGCTGTATGTTAACCAGTTGGAACTAAAATAAAAACTTGGAGAAAAAAAAATTTTCAAAGGACAATGGCTTTGGTAACTAGCAATGTTTCAGTCTAAGGCATAATGAATCATTATACTTAAAAAGTTGAACATCACTTTCACTGTTGATATTTACAATTGATATGGTAGGTAATCACATAAAGGTTTTTACTGTGTAACAAGCTTGATCCCATAGAAAACACTATTTAATTGATCGCTTTACATCTAGTTTTCTAAATAATTATGTGGAATAGATAGGATAAAACTTCAAAATTTTATATTTTGAATAAATGTAGCTTATTGTATGTCAATTATATCTCAATAAAGCTTTGTTAAAAAATCCAATCTTAAATGTGTTTTTTTTAATGTTTATTTATTTTTGAGAAAAAGAGAGAGAGACAGAGCATGAGTTGGGGAGGGGCAGAGAGAAAGAGGGAGACACAGAATCCGAAGCAGGCTCCAGGCTCTGAGCTGTCAGCACAGAGCCCAACATGGGGCTCAAACTCACAAAATGTGAGATCGTGACCTGAGTGGAAGTCAGACACTTAACTGACTGAGCCACCCGGGCACCCCAAAGATCCAATCTTAACTGTCAAGTTATTTCTGCCCAAATGAACTATGAAAATATAACTATATATTACACATACCTGGGGATAAAGATGAAAAATAAAGATAAGAAAATAGAACCACAGACATATGATTGGCAGGACAGGTCTTTCTTCTCATGCTATATATGAAGTTCATGTCTCCAGTGACTTATCACTTTCAACTTTTCCAGAAACACCCAACAGTTTGCTTTCATCACCAAAGAACTAGTAACCTTCTAAATCCTCAGGTCTCTCAAGAAGCTAATGCTACAAAATAATCTCATAGGATTGTAGTTGCATAACCCAGGGAGCAGATTTAATAGCTTTTATTGATAATGGGGAAGGCAAGTGAAAGCAATGATTCAAGGACAAGAAAGACAGTTTGGTACCTTTATTTTACCACTAATATCTAAAAGGAAAAAGGCTGTTGAAAAATAGGAATTGGTGTTCAGAACACCCCTGTCATCCCTTGTGTACTGCGGCCAAAGTGGTATTTCAAGTATGTTTGAAATGGTATCTGATCATTATCTTCCCTGCTTAAAAATTCTACAATGGTGGCTTCCTGCTGGCCACTGCCTTTAGGAGGAGTCCTTAGCATGGCTCACCAAGTGCTTTAGGATTTGACCCCTGCCCACTTTTTCAGCCTCAGTTCATCTCTCTGTCTCCTACTGAATCCACAGTCATTCTGAAAGCCTGTAAGAACCTTCAAAGCCTTTACATGTTGTAACGCAGTTTCGATTCACCAGGAAGCAGACTCCTGTGGAGTTTAGTGTTCAGGATGTTTATTAGGGAGTGCCCTTGAAATCAACACCCATGCAAGGGAGGGAGCGGAAACAGGAATGGGAGAAAGCAAGCTGTGATGCAAGCCCCACAGCCTCAGACACCCGTGCCAGGTGCTGTGCAACTGAAATGACCCATCAGAGTGGCCTAGGTGTACGTGACTTTGGGCAAGGCATCTCTCTACAGCTGAGGCAATGCCCAAAGGGGCTGCCAGCACTGCTGATGCTGGGGGCAGCATATCCTTCCTTAAAGGAGGATCCGTGCAGGGCATTTGCATGCTCCCCTCTCCTTGGTATCCACTTAGTGTGAAGCTCTCTTCTCCAGTTCACCCTGGTAACTTCTGCTGGTCCCTCAGATCTCAGCCAGAGAGAGCACTTCTTCAGAGAGCACCCCCCAAATGCCCAAGCCAGCTCAAACCTCCACATTTCTTTTGTACCATCCTTGTCATAATTCTTATCATACTTAATTGTGATTCGTCGATGATAACTCCGTGAGGACAGAGATAACTTCCATAGTAGTCACCTCTGATCCTTAATGCCTGCCAAGTGTTGGCATATACCGTGTACTCAGTGATTACTGATTGAGTCCGTGAATGAATCCGAGGCCTAAGTGGCACTGCAAAGAGCAAACACATTGTGCTTGCCAACACATCTAATACACCGATTTGTTGTGGCATGATGCTGAGGCAGAGACTTCCTTCAGGCTCTGGCGTCAGACGGCCCACCCCATCACACTCTAGCTGTGTGACCTGGGGAAGGTTAATCTGTATACCCATCCACTCCTTCACCTATACTATGACTACTACTAGCAACTAAAGTATTTTCTCCATAAGGCTGTAGGGAGAGTTCAATGAAACCATCTATGTTAAGGGTTTATCATAGCTCATGGATCGTAGGTATGCATCACTAAAAGTCAGCTGTAATTGCCATCTATAAGTTCTTAATATGCCTCAAAAAAAAAAACTATTAGGAAAAGTTTTCATTTGTTGCTTTAAAATCCATGAAAATAGTGGAAAAATTAGAACTTTGTGGATTTCCCTACACTTACTTTATGGCTTAAGCTTAGTTTTTTATTTAGTTTTATCTGTAGGAGAGGAGAATGGCATTATTTTCTCATGTACTCAGGGTCTTCCAAGGTTTTGAATAAATACTGATCCTGTCCTCTCCTCGCACAACCTGGGCACCTCATTCAATATACTGATCATCTTGTACCTTACAAATAGTGGTGGCGGGGGGGCGGGGATGTGTGCATGTATGTATGTGTGTGTTTGTGAAACATGTTTTTGCTTATGTCTGAAATGCCTTTTCTTACCTTAGGAGATTTCTACTTCAGCATGAATGGGCTCCTCAGCTCAAAAAACACCTTCTGAAAGAAGTCTTCCCTGACTTCTCCCATTGCTTCTTCTGCCTTTACAGGAGTAAAAGCTTTCACAGGTAAATAAGCAGTCATAAAACCATTTACACACCTGGATTGTTGTTTTAATCACCCCTGCATCGCACCTCCCCATTAGACTGTGAGCTTCCTAAAAGTACATCTTCTTTATCTTTTGTATCTGGAACATTCAGACACTCAATAGATGTTTGCTGGGTTGATCTGAATTAGAAGAAAAGCACCAAATCTCTTCAGAATGACACAAATGATAAAGAGATTTAGGTAATCTGTGACGTGCTCAAAAAAACCAGTAGGATTTAAGAAGAAGTCAAATATTTTCTTTTTAATTTAAATATAATACTCACATAAAGAAAAGTGCCTGTAATAATAATGTATTACACAATGAATGGTCACAAAAGGAACATATCTGACCAGGTTAAGAAATAGAACATTCAGAAGCCCCTCTTGTGTCCCCCTGCCAAGCACTTATCTTTATATATTTTCTTTTATATCAGAAAGCCTATCTGAGCCTTTAGAGGTTAAATTTTCCCCTTCATAAATAATTAAAAAAATTAATCATCCCATACAAATATTTATTTATTTATTGAAATTATTTACGGGAAATAAATAACTGTCCTACCCTGCTTTCTTTCTTTTTTCTTTTTTTTATGTTTATTTATTTATTTGGAGAGAGAGACAGAGTGTGAGCAGAGGAGGGACAGAGAGAAACAGAGAATCTGAAATAGGCTCCAGGCTCTGAGCTGTCAGCACACAGCCTGATGCAACGCTTGAACCCAAGAATCGTGAGATGATGACCTGGGCTGAAGTCGGAGGCTTAATTGACTGAGCCACCTAGGCATCCCCCTATCCTGCTTTCTTTATGGGCTGCCATGGCAACAGAATGTGAGTCGCTTACCTCCATGCTTTCACTGACATGTACTTTCAAATTCTCTCATCTTCTTAAAGAAATACATTTAGCAGCACACTTCTATGCCCTTATGACTCATTTCTGGGTGTTCTGCTTCCTCCTTTGTCTCTTTTTACTATGTGTTCTGTGTCCCCATATTCTTCCCAATTGAAACACTCTCCCCCGGGGAATTGTGAATCACCTGCCCTCTTTCTATCTAACCCCTCCACTATTATATGCTTTAAAGATCTCCAACAGGACTTGAAGTTTTGAGGAGTATTTAAAATAAGATCCAAACAGGAATTCTGTATTTAATTCAGCATGTAAAGATGAAGAGAGCTCAATATAGGAAGATGGGCCAATGACATTGTAGAAAAGATGACAAATTCAGAGAAAATGATTTATTCTCTTCAAAGTACCAGGCAAAAGGACATGAGGAAACCGAAACCACCAGCAACCTCAAAGGGGTTAATAATAAGAGTTGTACTCAGGATACAGATGCCACAGTGATGTAGACAACAGTACTACAGAAAGTTGTAAAAGGTACAATTAACTGAAAATGTTATTTATTACTCAGCTAGAAGAAAGAAAATTAATTCTCAAAAGAACAGACTACTTCTCTGGAAATGTCTCATTTCTTTACGTGTCACTGCATGTTGGTTTTATTATTATTATTATTATTTGTAACGGTTCTTTCCATTTCTTGTCAACCTTATGTCATTTAAAGAATTGGTATTTGCTGAAATTTGCAATTAGAAGATCATGCTAGGAATCAAAGTGCTTCTCTTAAGTCTTCATGAGATGCTTCCATCATATCCTTTAAAAACATTAAAAAGTTGCACTGGTATGTATGTTTGAGCTAGCCTTATATATTACGGATGAAAGACTGGTCTGGGAAATTCAGTGTAAGGATACATGGCGACTACAATTAATAAGAATAAATTCTGGGATCTGATAGCATTCACATAATTTCATGATAGTTTAGTCAAAGTGTCTTCAATAACTTATTGCTCCCATTTGAAAAAATATATAAAGGGTGATGTAGTTACAAAAATCCCACCTACAATAGAAATCCTTAGGGGTGCCTGGGTAACTCAGTTGGTTAAGTGTCCAATTTCAGCTCGTCATGATCTTGTAGTTCATGAGTTTGAGCCCCGAGTCGGGCTCTGTGCTGACAGCTCAGAGCCTGGAGCCTGCTTCAGATTCTGTGTGTGTCACTCTCTCTGCCCCTCCCCAACTCATGCTCTGTCTTTCTCTCAAAGATAAATAAACATTAAAAGCATTAAAACATTAAAAACATTATGTATCCATTAACATAAGTATGTGTTTCCCTGACAGACTTTGAGAATCTTAGAGAAGAAAATGTGTGTTATTCATCCACAGCATCTAGGATGATGCCTAAAATGTTGGTGCTTCAAGCTTCCTAAACTAAAAATCTCAGTGTTAGTCTCAGGATCTCTCCCTCACTAACTACTTCCAACAACCACAATTTTTTTTTTTTAACCAGGTAAGAGAAATATCTTTGAAATCTCACCTTTCTTCACCATCCCCAATTCTAAGCTAAAGTCTATGCCCTCAAGGTCTACTGCATTGGCCTTTTCACTGGTCCCAATGCTTCTCTTCTCAATACTTGATGGTCTATCTTCCTCACTGCCTTAAGGAAACTTTTCAAGTGTCACCTATGTGCCAAGTACCTTGTTAAGCATTTCAAATACATTATCTCCCTTAATACCCACAATATGCAGCAAAGATGTATTACTGTGGTATTTCTACTTGAGGAAATTAAGGGAGATTAAGTACTTTTTCTAGCAAATATGGTGGTTAAGTGCTAGAGCTGGTATTTAAACTTTCTTCTTTCTGACATTAGCTGTCGTCACTCTCTTGCTGGTCATGTTATATTCTTGCTTTAAAAATCTCCACTGAGGGGCGCCTGGGTGGCGCAGTCGGTTAAGCGTCCGACTTCAGCCAGGTCACGATCTCGCGGTCCGTGAGTTCGAGCCCCGCGTCGGGCTCTGGGCTGATGGCTCAGAGCCTGGAGCCTGTTTCCGATTCTGTGTCTCCCTCTCTCTCTGCCCCTCCCCCGTTCATGCTCTGTCTCTCTCTGTCCCAAAAATAAATAAACGTTGAAAAAAAAAATTAAAAAAAAAATAAATAAAAAATAAAAATCTCCACTGAAAAGAGTTTTTACTACTGGATCCTACTTGTAGAACAAAATAGAAACTCCTTGATTTAACATACAAAGAAAAAGAAGTCCTCCCCAGTATAACTGCACCCACTTTTCAAGCCTCCTATACATCTGTCTGTATAGCATATAATAAGCCCCAGCAGGTCTGGACTTCTCACAATTCCTCAAACTTCCAGCCCTTCCATAATTCTGCATCTTCATATGTTTCTGTCCGGAATGATCTTTCTCATCTTTTCCTGGCACATTTAACCTTCAAGAGTCAACTCGTGTAAAAATCAATTGCTTAGAGAAGATTTCCTTGACTTTTCAGAGAGCTGTTTGCTCTATCCTATTGATCACATGAATATAAAAACATTCCAAATCACATTACAACCCATTAAAGAGACCTTGTGTTTCTGATGCTTTCACTGTGAGATGTTTATTTTTTAATGTTTAGTTATTTTGAGAGACTGTGAGCTGGAGAGGGGCAGAGGAGAGGAGAACAAAAGATCTGAGGGGCTCCATGCTGACAGCAGTGTGCCAGTGAACCCAATGTGGGGCTTGAACTCATGAGCCATGAGATCATGACGTGAGCAGAAAATCAACCAACTGAGCCACCCAGGTGCCTGTCACTGTGAAATCTTCAAAGCCATAATTGGGTGTGTTTATTCAAATTGGTATCTGTCTTAGTCAGTTCAGGCTGCTATAACAAAACTACCAAAGACTGGGTGCATTAACAACAGAAATTTATTTCTCATATTTCTGGGGGCTAGGATGTCCAAGATCAATGTGCTGGACAATTTGGTTGCCAGTCAGAGCCTTCTTGCTGTGTCTTTACATGCCTGAGAGAAAATCATCTATCTTCTTCTAAGGGCACTAACCCTATTCATGAGGGCTCCATCCACATGACCTACTTAGCTTCCAAAGACTCCACCTCCAAATACCATCACAACAGGGATTAAGCTTTGACATATGAATTTGAGAGTGGGAGGACATAAACATTTTGTCTATAGCAGTATCTCTAACACATGGTTTAAAATTTTTGCTGAAGAAGGATGGAAGGATTAAACAGTGGTAACAGAAAAAAATTTTCCTGACTTGCCCCCTTCCCCCCAGGAAGCAGCTAAGAAACAAGCTTGTTGATGAAAGCAATCTGCTTAGCTTTCAAAATGTTATTGCTTCAGCAGGCATTTTGTAAAATCATTAAGAAGAAGACACAATTAGCAAAGAATAAAAACTATTCAATCTAAATAAACAGTGCAACAATAACAGCAGCTAACCTTTATTGCTCAATTATTACCGAATTGTTCCGCTTTCATGAGCAAACTCATTTAATCCTTACAACAACCCTATTAAGTAGTTAATTCTGTTATAAGCTGCCTTTGGGAACTGAGGAAACTGAGGCACTGAAGATTTCCCTGAATTTAGAGCCATAAAGAAAACCGATGTCAGAGAAAAGGATTTTCAAAAGATTAAAATTTCCCATCTCTGTTCTAATTCTTAGGGGAAAGATTCAAATGAGAAAGACCTATGTATGAATAACCAGTAAGGCTTTTTATAACTAAGCTGGCCCATAGGAAAATCTATCATGTTTCTATAGAATGTACTTAAGGAAGGCAAGTGAGACTCAAATTATTATAAGAATTAAATTAAAAGACTATGATGTAAACACAGATTTATCAAGGGAGCTTTTACAGATATATATGTAACACTATGGTACAGGTTTCAGGGATACAAAAGAACTGTAAAATATGATTCCTGCTCCAAAGAAAACACATTGTTATTGCTGAAGGTGTGACTGTCACACTCAAAATAATTAGATAACAGATGATAAAATCTTACATTTTGTGGTACAGGCAATAAATGCAATTATAGAACAATAAATACATGTTAAATAATCACGTTATTTATTTTTAAAGGTAATTTTGAAAATTAAACTGGGAATTCTTTTTCTCAAATGTTTCCAGAATCATTCCCTCCACAGAAGTTTTATAAAATGAAATTGCTACTCCTATAAAACTCCATAAAAATTAAGCTTAAGAGACAAAGAACAAAACTGAAACACAGTGCACAATTCAAGACTGAATTTGGATTAAAAAAAAAACAACAAGCTTTGTTTCATGGTGTGAGTAAAATGGAATAGCATTAGGAAAACTGCTTCAGGAAGTCAGAACACAATATAAATCAGTCAAACTTTCCATACCTTTCTAGTTGCAGGAAATCTTAAAATATCACTCCATTCTGCCTGTGTGTGCAGCAAAGGCAAAGTTTTTAAGGCATTCAAAATATTTCGTAAGGTAGAGGTTATATGTTTTATCAAATTGAAGTAACAACTTGCATGTTAACCTTATTTATAAATAAGGAAGGAGAGAGTACATTATAAAAGACACAGGAAGTCTTGCCAAAAATGGAATGAAGGAAGAAACCCACAAGGGAAGGAAATTAATGAAAGTAAAGGCGAATAAAAAAAAAGATATTTTTTGGCCATTCAGTATTAAAAGGTTTCAAGCTTATCAAAATAATAATTAACTACAGAATCAGAACTACATAAATTTAAAAAAAATTTTTTTAATGGATTTTCCAACATGCTGCTGATGTGTAGGGGAAGAAGACTTCAAGGGCTGAAGAAATGGAAGACACTGGGAAAACAGAGGTGCCTTAAGAATTTGATAGATGATACTTGGGCCAAAAATATTCTGGAACTTAGTTCTTGAACTGAGAAGTTCAGAGTTATTAAGGTTTAGTTATCGGGCAGCCAGATAGTTCAGAATGACTTACTTAATTTAGGCATCTCAAAGGTCGTGCAATTACTAGGTCCTCAACCTCGAGAAGCTTTGCTAAAATAATTCAATGTCTTTGATTAGACCTCTAGGAGTTCATCTTATTTGCCACCTTTATTCTTAATTAAGGTCTTACTGTTACATATTATTTTATACTTGGATCTTCATTGTCACTATTTTTAATACTTTGTAGGAAAATATATATTCATCTCTCTATATTGTGTGTGTCTATCTTCCAAATAAATTGCAGCTTGTTTCCAGGATGGCTACTATCAATTTTTTTTTTCCTTTTCTGTGTCTACTCCCTTGAATCTGGGCTGGTTTGTGACATCTTTGCCTAAAAGAATATGGTGAAATTGATGCTGCATGACTTCCAACACTAGCTCCCAGGTCTTGAACCCTCTGCTTGAATCTCTTAGAATGCTTACTGTTTAAGTTGTTTTGCTGTATGAAGCCCAAGTCAGACATGTAGAGTGGCCACAAGAAGAGAAGACAGAAATGCCCTACTAGTCCCCAGCTGTTGGAGAAATCTCAGCCCAGGAGCAAGACATGTGAGTTTCAAAGAAGCTTTCAAATGACTCCAGCCTCAGCTGACCCCAACTAAGAAGTGCCCAGCTCTGTCTGTTAACCCCCTGAGAAGTGAAACATAATAAATTATTGTTTTAAGCTACTAATGTTCCACAGAACAATACCATCATATTATACTTATTTCACTGGACCCCAAAATAAATGGCTATATTTTGTTGTAATTTTTAAGGGCCATAAAATAATACAATAAAAGTGATGCATACATGAATATACTCCAGACGTTTATATAATGAAAAATGGTTACATATTCTTTTTAATAAATAGACTTCATTTTTTATTTTATTTTTTAAAAAATGTTTACTTATTTTGAGGCGGAATGAGAGAAGGTGAGCATGAGTAGGGGAGAGGCAGAGAGATAGAGAATCCCAAGCAGGCTTCTCACTGTTAGCACAGAGCCTACTTGGGGTTCGATCTCATGAACTGTGAGATCATGATCTGAGCCAAAATCAAGAGTCGGACGCTTAACTGACTCAGCCACCCAGGTGCCTCTACACTTTATTTTTTTGGAATAGGTTTAGGTTCACAGAAAAATTGAGTGGAAAGTATGGAGCATTCCTATATACCACCACATATTCACAGAACTCTCCCACTAGTAACATCTGTGCCACAGTGGTACATTTGTTATAATGGATGAACCTACATCATCACATCATTATCACCCAAATCCATAATTTACATTGTTACTCTGGTGTTGTATGATTTATGGGTTTTGACAAATGTATAATGACATGTATCCACTATTATGGTATCATACATGATAGTTTCACTGCCTTAAAAATCCTCTGTGTTCTGCCTATTTATCCCTGCCTCCCCTCTAACCCTAGGCAACCACTGATATTTTTTCTGTCTATATAGTTTTGCTTTTTCCAGAATGTCATACAGTTGGAATCATACAGTATGTAGTCTTTTCAAATTGGCTTCTTTCACTTAAAATATGCATTTAGGGTTCTTTCAATGTCTTCTCATGACCTGATTATATATTCTCTTTGAAAGAACACTCTCATATTTTCTTATCCCTGACTCATTCCTTAAATCCTTTTAAATTTAGTTTCTGTTATTACTCCTTTATGGAACTCCATGCACTTAAAGGTCACAAAAGATTTCCTACTTCCAAAATCCAGCCTTTTCTGCAGCATTGACTATTGCTTCCCTCTATCTCCCTAAATTCTTGCCTATAGATTTTATGAAATTATTCTTTTTCTTCTCTTCAATCTTTCTCCTTCCTTTCATATCACCATCCCACACAGTCTTCAAGGCTAGGTACTCCCCAAAAGGCTGCCTTTGGCCTTGGCCATACCCCCCATTACCATTTCAGCATCTCTTTCTCTCACACCTATATTATCTTCCATGTAAAAATATCTAAGCATAATCTTTGATAGTTTCTCTTGCTTATTACATTCAGCCAGTTACCAAGACCTGTCAATTCTCCCTCCTTGTTACATCTTGCAATTGTTTCTTCTTTCCATTTCTTCAATCTCTTTCCTAGTTGAGGACCTCATTAACTCCTGTTTAGATAATGGCAATAGACTTATAGCCAATATATCTCTGTCTTATGACTATTTTCTTCTAGCTCATTTTATTCTGTCCTGCTAGATTGATTTTCCTGGACCGCCTTGCTGATTAATGCCTTACTTCAGTGTCATTTGAAGCATAAATGTGTATTTAGGATGATTGTGAAAAACTGTTGTTTTTGGATATAATTATGAGTAACTTGTAACTAGAGTAAAAATAATTAAATAAGTTAACATCCAATGAAAATGTATCAGATGAAATAAAAGGACATCATATTCAATAAACTGAATGTCAAGAGAGGATGAATTAGATATCTCTTTGAGTCAACAAATATGTATAAAATTTTGAATTACAGTGCAAGGCAGAATAATGTATTATATAATAATTAAAATATTTATAATAGTACTTTTGTACTGGCATTCTAACTTTAATAAAATTTTTATTATTTTATTGGATTTAGGCCATGAGTGTTTTATCAAAATATCCTATGTGGTATTATTTACATCTTGACAGGATGTTTTATGAAGCAAAATTTTATTCCCTTAAAACTTTCTCAAAATATGGAAAAAGCTACAAACTCATGCATAATATACATAAGTTATCTCTGAGCCCAAATGAAACATGTATAAAGAAAAGTTGAAAAAATTAGAGAAACATCAAATATTCAAAATACACTTATAAATTTTTTAAGTATATGACTAAGTTTAATTTGAGTACATGGAGGCTATAAATTCAAATTAAAATCTTGCCAAATTTTTATCCTTCCTATTGTTGATGAAGAATGTTAGAGATTTTTCCCAAATAGAAGTGCTAGGTACAAAGTCCCTTCTAGAAAACATATCAGTGAAAACCTCATTTCCTTAATTGTATTTTATCTTACACAAAAAGGGTAATGGTCATTTTAAAATGTGTTACTTCAGCTTCATGTGCATCAGACATTTTGGAATGGAGAACCAACTAGCAATAATTTTTAATGGACAGAATGGTATATAAAAGATGAATTCAATTGCACTTCTGCTACTTGCTTTCTGAGAGATTTCTGGGTCTTGGTCAACTAATAACATAGTGAGTTGGACTGAAAGAATACTAATAGAATGGAAAATCAGCAAAGAAAAATACCATCTAGTTGTCATCGACACTGAAACAAACGCGATCATTTACTGTCAACTTGGCATCACTGCTTTCCCATTTATGATCCATGCATTTCAGAAGAAAAATAGAACCATAGTTCCCAGAATCCTCCTCCCCAGTTGGTTCCAGGTCAGAGTCTGCCAGGAACAGGCACTTATGTGACATTGGAAAGGGAAGGAGTAGAAGCTATTATTCAAGCAGGGCAGTGACAGATAGACATGTGGGCTGACAATAGACAAGAGGTTCACGGCAGCTTATGGATGAATTCCAGCAAATTACCGTCTTTGGTTCCATAGACAATGGAGATGGCTAGTGGTAGCTGCTTGAGAATGATCTGTTGTAATGCTGCAAGCTTATATAGCTGGTAGAACTTCCTGGAGACTGAGGGAAATGGAGGCTCCCAAGAAAGTTCGGGGAGCCAACTACCTGTGCAATGCAAGCTGAGATTAGTGGCAACAGCTTCCTGGATCTTTAATCTCCCAACCCTTCCAATGCTTGTGGAAGTCTCAAATTCCCATATGAAAATTCCTATTTAGTCAACATACAGTAGCTCTTGTTTTTCTATAAGAGCTGTATTTAATACAACGTGCAGGTTACTATGCACTGCCCACACTGTTTTGATAGGGTGTTCGAAATTACTATGAATTTGAGGTTAAGTGAAAAAAAAAAAAGGAAAAAAATTACTATGCATTGTAATAGAGTATAGAATTATTAACCGAAACCAACAAAACACACTACATATGAGAGACTTTTTTTTTTAATTTGAGAGAGAGAGAGCACGCTCCAGAAAAGAGGGGCAGAGGAAGAGAGACAGAATGTTAAGCTTACCATGGAGCCCGAAACGGGGCTTGATCCCACGACCCAGGGATCATGACCTGAGCCAAAATCAAGAGTCAGATGCTCAACCGACCGAACGACCCAGGTGCCCCACGTATGAGAAATTTTTAAATTACCTTGTCATGTACTTACACATGTTTAAACAAGACAGAATAGGACCTGTAACATTTTAAAAAGGTGTTTGAACAAAAGAAAGCTTTAAAAACATTCCATATAAAAATATTAACATAGCAGGCCTTATAAAACTAAATATTGGCTACTTTCAGGGATGCAGCTTATCTGCTGGAATCTCCTAAAGAAATAACCAAACTGATATGCCTCAAGAATATAAATGTTTCTTAGGTAATATGTGCTAAATATTCTATTATTTACTGCAGATGTAAATTTTTTAACCTTCTTGATCTGTATTGTAACGGGCTTTCTAGATACACTCTAACAATCCATACTTCTACTTGCATCGTTGGAGAATGCCCGTTTCACTATATCCTTGCCTACATTATGATAATTTTTTTAGCTTTTTAGCTAGTAAGATTTCAATAGCATTTTAAAGAAAGTTGTTTCTCTTGGCCTTTGAGTTATCTGGCCTTTATAATATTAGTCTTATCTACATAAGAAAACACAAATCTAAACACCAGGAAACATGATATTATTCTTGGTTCTGTTGTGGATTTTTCAATCTGGCCAAATATTTGTGTTTTCACTTAAAAAATTTTTTCAAAAAGGACTGTTTGCCCTTTTTATTTTTCCTTTAAGGAACTTCTGTGCTCCACGTGGGGCTCAAATTCACAACCCTGAGATCAAGAGTCACACGCTGTACCAACTGAGCCAGCCAGGAGCCCCAGCCCTAACTCTTCTTTCTCAAAGTAGTTAACATTTAAAAAATATGAATAGAAGAAAGTCGATAAATTTAAATACGTTAAATTGAGAGCAAATATTCACGGACTTTTTTATTTATATTTGTTGGGACCCACTAGACACCAGGCAGGTATAAGGAACCGAGGCCTCACACTCTGGTGGGGACACAGACTAGCAATCAGGCGACAGTGCAGCTCCACTGGTCTCGATCCAAAGCACTTGGGCCACCAGTGTTTCAGAACCAACGCTCTTCATGTTGGTTTTAGAAAAGTAAAAAAATATATAACATTTAATATGCAACACCCCTGACAGAGCCTAGGGCAGCCTTCCGCAAGCATATACTGTAACATTTCTGGAGTAAAACATAACATAAATAGCTTCATGCCAGTTCAGGTCAGGTTTTGCTGCCAAATAAGGTTTGGCACTAATCATAAAATAAACTTTGTTTTTCAGAACTGCAGATAAAGACTGTGGACTCGGAAAATGGCATCATAGGTCCTAGGATAGAGAGAAAAACAGAGTACTATGGGAATGTACAGGGATGGTAGCCAACCCAGGCCGGCAGGGGGCAGATGCATTGGTGGAGAGAATTTATTTATTTAATTTTTAAATTTCCCATTGTTCATTGCAAATATATAGAAATACAATCATTTGTTCTTCTGTTCAATCATCTGTAACTTTTTTGTAGATTCCATAATGCTTTTTATAAAAATCTACATTTAAGTTAGTTATCATAATCGTTAGTGCAATAACAATTTCAGGAACAGATTCCAGTGATTCATCCCCCATGTATAACACCCAGTGCTCATCCCATCAAGTGCCTTCCTTAATGCCCCTTACTCATTTAGCCCATCCCTCCACCTTCAACCCCTTCCAGCAACCCTCAGTTTTTCTCTGTATTCAAGAGTTTTATGTTTTGTCCCCCTCCCTTTTTTATATTATTTTTGCTTCCCTTCCCTTATGTTCATCTGTTTTGTATCTTTAATTCCACATGAGTGAAGTCATATGATATTTGTCTTTCTCTGACTAATTTTGTTTAGCATAAAACCTTCTAGTTCCATCCACATTGTTGCAAATGGCAAGATTTCACTCTTTATGATTGCCAAGTAATACTCCATTGTGTGTGTGTGTGTGTGTGTGTGTGTGTGTGTACCACATCTTCTTTATCCATTCATCAGCTGATGATGGACATTTAGGCTCTTTCCATAATTTGGCTATTGTTGATAGCACTGCTATAAACATTAGGGTGCATATGCCCTTTTGGAACAGCATACTTGTATCCTTTGGATAAATACCTAGCAATGCAATTGCTGGGTCATAGGGTAGTTCCATTTTTAACTTTTTGAGGAAACTCCATACTGTTTTCCAGAGTGGCTGCACCAGTTTGCATTCCCACCAGCAGTGCAAAAGAGATACTCTTTCTCTACATCCTCGTCAACATCTGTTGTTGCCTGAGTTGTTAATTTTAGCCATTCTGACTGTTGTGAGGTGGTATCTTATTGTGGTTTTGATTTGTATTTCCCTAATGATGAGGGATGTTGAGCATTTTTTCATGTGTCTGTTAGCCATCTGGATGTCTTCTTTGGAAAAGTGTCTATTCATGTCTTTTGGCCATTTCTTCACTGGATTATTTGGGTTTTTTTGGGTGTTGAGTTTGATAAGTACTTTATAGATTTTGGATACTAACTCTATCTGATATGTCATTTGCAAATATCTTTGATGGAGAGAATTTATAAATTGGCTCATAAGTACCAATGAAACAAAAAAAATATTGTATTATTGTTCCAGAGAGCTTTGAGAGAGGTTGGGGAAAAGATATTGCCTGGTGATGAACTTTGAGAGACTGCTTTCAAGTTTTCTTACTTGATTGCTGTGTTACACACTGTCAGAGACTTCCTATTGCTGTGTTACAAAGTTAAAAATGAAAACATTATTGTCTGGTCTATTCAATTCCCCTACTGATAGAGTGAAAAATATTGCAAACAATACAGTTGTAAACAACAATGTCTTCATTTAAACACTCAACTATTTCTTGCAGGTCTATGCCATAGTTCAAAGTTTTTATACTTTCTTACTGTTCAGTTGGTCTCTCTGGCCCCAGCCAGGCTCTCTCCTACCCTACCATACAGGTGAATGTCTCATTCACTCCATGCCTGAAACCTTCAAGAGTTCCTTGTTGGAAAGAAAATTCTCTCCCTCTCCCTCTCATATATATATATATATATATATATATATATATATATATATGAGATATATATATATATATATATACACACACACATATATATATATATATCTCATATATATATCGCATATATATGATATATATATATATATATATATGATATACTATATAGACCAGGAGTGAGATAGCATCATATATACAAACTTGAGTAAGAGCACAAATACAAGAAAGCTTTATCAGGATTGCAAACTGGATGGTAAAAGGGCAGGAAGAGCAAACAGGATGAAGACCCAAGCTCAGGAGAGATGTATGAAGCAACATGAGCCAGACCAGGCAAGAGCTTATGCTGAACATGTCACCTGGAACTGAAGCGTATGGAAAACAGATCCAGAACTAGAATCCTCTTAACACGAGTCTAGAATATCTCAACATGTGAAATATTTGTGTGTGAAAGAGTCATTTCTAAAGTTTGTTTTCTTTAGTATTTTTTTTTTTTAATTTTTTTTTCAATGTTTATTTATTTTTGGGACAGAGAGAGACAGAGCATGAACGGGGGAGGGGCAGAGTGAGAGGGAGACACAGAATCGGAAACAGGCTCCAGGCTCTGAGCCATCAGCCCGGAGCCTGACGCGGGGCTCGAACTCACGGACCGCGAGATCGTGACCTGGCTGAAGTCGGACGCTTAACCGACTGCGCCACCCAGGCGCCCCTTCTTTAGTATTTTTAACATTCCTTTTTTTCCCAATATAATCTGCATAAATTATTGGCACTATTTTCCAAGGTGGGTTTTACTAAATGATGCAAATCCAGGACCTGGTCAAGAGTTTGTTATACATTAATCAATCAAAAGTGTCCATTGAGCATCTACTCAAATTGACCAGAACATAAGAAAAATCTTGAGGAGAGTTGTTAGAAAAGAAAATCAGGAAGAGTCTGAACAGTATGGTTTTACTTTCTTGCCTACTCAGCTTATTGGATACAAAAAGTATGTTTTAAAAATCTCACAAACCTATAAAAGTTTAACAGATGTACCTTTGAAATACTTAAAAGATTTTGGGCATTCCGTGGTTCCTTCATTGCAATGTATTTACAAATACAAAATTCAAAACAACAGCTACTGACTTTTCCTGGTTGGGACAAAGTTAGGGCACTGAATAGGAAAACTTCAAAGATGATCATTTGAATTCTGACTATGTAAACTAGAGGAGCTTGGCCAAACATAAAAAAAAAATGCAAAGTCTGTTTCATTTCTTGTTTCTCACCTCAAACTCTAATCTGAATGCAAGGACAGAAGGAAGGCGTGTAAGGCCCCTCTCCCATTTTGTTTACTTACACACTAAAAGATGATGAACCCTGATTCTGTTAGAGCCTCTTTATTGCCTCCCATCTTTTAGGTAAAATGTTCACCTAATTGGGAATTTATTTCAGTGACAATTTACAAAAAAATGTTTCAAGTGGAACCTAATGTTCTTAAGGTAAGGTTGGTATAAAACCTTAATTGGGAGTATATGGGCTGTGGGGCAGTGGCGGGGCGGGGGGGGGGGGCGGCTTGTAAAAGGGGTGATTAAATTCCTTCTTTGTGCAAACACGGGACTGCACTCCCTGAAATAACCTTATATTTCAACACTGTAATAGCTCTGAGAGATAGGTTTTAAAGATTAGGAAAATAAGGCTCAGAGGTGGAACCTCTTTTAAGGTCCAGTTCATGGGAGGCCCAGTCAAAATCAGAATCCAGATTCCTGACTCTGCACAGTAGGCTTTCATACCATATATGGCAGGAAATGTATTTTCTCAAGCGGATTCTCTCAAACAAATACTTACGAAGTAGTGATTTAGTCTTCTTATGGAAGTACCTGGTGAGTACGTGCATTGCGCAAGGATACAGGAGTGCACCAATCGACCAACCATCCTGGACTACCTTTATGTGGAGAAGAGAGAAATAAATAAAAGAAAGAAGTAAAATATGTGAAAGTACTATGAAGAAAACTAAAGCAAGAACAAAGGTACAAAACAAACGGAGACTGTAAATTTAAATATGTTGGTCAGAATTACCACACCGACAAAGCGCATTTGAACAGACTAGAAGAAGAGAAGAGACTGATGAGTGGATATCCGTGGGAGGCCATCCTGGGGAGGTAAACAGGTGCAAAAACCCTGCCGTGAGAGTGAGTCTAGCAGCTCAAGGAGATACAAGAAAGGCAGTGTGGCTGGAGTGGAGTGGGCAATGCAGAGGGTACAGGAGATTAGGCCAGGTTGTACCAGGCCTGTCTGGTGTTTATGTGAGCTCAGAAGCCATGGGAGAGTTTTTTAAATTAATTTATTTATTTATTGAGAGAGAGAGAGAAAGAGAGAGAAAGGGAGAACCAGCAGGGATGGGGCAGAGAGAGGGAGGGGGGCAGAGGATCCGAAGCGGGCTCTGTGCCGACAGCAAAGAGCCCATTGTGGGGCTGGAATTCAGGAACGGTGAGCTCATGACCTGAACCTAAGTTGGATGTTCAACCGATGGAGCCACCCAGGCACCCCAGCGGTGATAGAGTTGTGAGGAGTGACGGGATATGGATTACATTATAGTTGAATCATGTTGGCTGCTCTTTGAGAGCAGTCTGGAGGTGCAACTGCGGAAGCAAGACAACTGGTTAGGAATTTCCAACAATAATCAAAGTGAATGTCAGGGAGGCCAGAGAGACAGAGGAGACAGTCTTGAGAAGTTATTAATTCTGGATTGATTTTGCAGGTGGGGGTCAATAGGATTTCTTGATGGTTTGCATGTGGGTGTGAGAAAAGAGAAGAGAAGTCAAGGATGACTGCAAAGCTTTTAGGTGAGCACCTGTGTCATGAAGTTGTCATTCACTGAAACAGGGGAGGCTGTGAGAGCAACAGATTTGTGGGAAGTCCAGGAGTTTGGTTTTAGACCTGCTGGGTTTGAGATACCATTTACGGCATCCAGGTACAGGTTGAGCAGGCAGTTGGTTGGATATATAAGTCTGGAGTTCAGGAGCAAGGTTGGGACTGCACATATTTGGAAGGTCATCAGTGTATACATGTTATTCAAGCTCCAAGACTGAATGAGGTCACCAGGGGAATGATTATGGATAGAGAAGGGGCCAGGGGACTGAACCCTGAGCAGAGGAGTCAGTGGAATGCAAGATGAACTCTTTCAAAGGCTGCTGTTTGCTCATCTCAGACGAAGCTTGAAAACTGGTCCCTGTGCACAGTGGCGTGAATGTCATTGGTGAGCTAAGTGCAGTGTCAGTGGAACAGTGGTTTGCCAGAGTGGAGTGGGTTCAAGGACAAGGGAGGGGGAGTAGTTGGAGATAGCAAGTAGCCAGTTTCTATGTAATTGTCCTATTTTTTTGTGGTTGTGAACTATAAAAAAAGTTTTAGGGGGGACCTGGGTGGCTCAGTTGGTTGAGCGTCCAACTTTGGCTCAGGTCATGATCTCACAATTTGTGGATTCGAGCCCTGAGTTGGGCTTTCTTCTGTAAGCACAGAGCCTGCTTCGGATCCTTTGTCTACCCCACCCCTCTACCCCTCCCTGCCTTGGACTCTCTCTCTCTCTCTCTCTCTCTCTCTCTCTCTCAACAACAACAACAAAAAAGGTTTTACTAATTACAACAAGAACTGAATTGTTACTGAATGCACCTTGTATTATAGGCCCTGTGCTATGCACGTTATACATAAAAAAAAAAAATTATTCCTTCCAACAAAATGTAGTTCACAAATAAGAAAAGTGATATTAAAGATGTTAACTTTCCCAAGGTCACATGTGTGGTCAGGGGCACAGTTGAAATTTGAATTTAGGTTTGTTTGGCTCCAAGCCTTCATCCTTAACCACTGTGCAACATGGCCTTTAGCTATTACACAGCTGCATTATGTAGCCAATTAAATATTAAATAGCCACATAAGAGTGATTCTTTCCTGAGGTTAAAAACTAGCTTGGAAATGTTAAAAAACAAAATTTAACCAAATAAACTTTAAAGATCTTATTGTTTTTGTTCAACAATTCATGAATGAGGTGGCATACCATCTAGCAAATAAACAGAAACTCTGAGGAACTAGACAAAACAGAAAATTTTTATAGGCAGAAGGAGGCAGGACAAGAAACTTTCTAGCAAAGAGTGGATTGCTTTAGGCAAGGTCACCTTCCTTGGGGAAGGCAGGGGTCTATCAGACAGATTACCTCACTAGTGCTAACTAGGTCATTCCAGATTGACTGGCCTAAGATTCCACTCTTGGGAGAGATTGAAGCTGTCATTAAGAAAAGTATTAAGTCTTGGTTTGGTGACATGAGCTTAGCACAAGTGACTCCATTTTGGATCTATGTGTATTTTTTTTTTTAATTTTTTTTTCAACGTTTATTTATTTTTGGGACAGAGAGAGACAGAGCATGAACGGGGGAGGGGCAGAGAGAGAGGGAGACACAGAATCGGAAACAGGCTCCAGGCTCTGAGCCATCAGCCCAGAGCCCGACGCGGGGCTCGAACTCGCGGACCGCGAGATCGTGACCTGGCTGAAATCGGACGCTTAACTGACTGCGCCACCCAGGCGCCCCTCTATGTGTATTTTTTAACAGAAGAAGGAATGCAGAAAGGTAAACATGTGTCTTCCTCTTCGTTGGTCAAGATATTTATTTTTTATATTTTTATTTTAGAAAGAGAGAACATGAGCAGGGGAGAGGGGCAAAGGGAGAGAGAGAGAGAGAGAGAGAGAGAGAGAGAGAGAGAATCCCAAGCAGGCTCTATACCCAGCACAGAGCCCAACACAGGGCTTGATCCCATGACCCTGGGCAGGATCATGACCTGAGCCAAAATCAAGAGTCACAAGCTCAACCGACTGAACCACCCAGGCACCCCCAGTCAGAGCATCCTTAATCTCTGGCAGATATAAAAGGCAGAACTGAACAGGGCTTATCATTTCAGCTGTCAGCCAACTCACAACAAGTCACCATCCATGAAACCCTTTTCAATACAAAATGGCTTGATAACCAGTTTTAGCAATATTGCTAAATCAAATAACTTGGAAAGAAATTCAGTCCTATGAGCATTAATGAAAAAGGAGGGCTGACATATGTCTATAAATCCGGTAAAGCACATACAAGGAAAGAGAATAGCTTTTTTCCTTATCTGGTCATCTATTTGCATGATGAAAAGCAGTGGTACGTACTTACCCCTCAGCAGAGAAGGGTTTTGGAAGGGGAAATTTTGCAATACCCTATAGGCCCACTCCCTTTCCACACCCTCCATTTAATTTTGACTAATATTTTTATTTACCCAGAGCTGTTGAACACTCTGTCTTGGGCTCAGTGGGATAAGATAAAAGTAACATCAAACTGAATTGTGATGAACAACCATATGGCTCTCAAGATAAACACCTGAGTGTTATGTCTCTGTTCTGGAAGCCTGAGCTTTATTATTCTGTTACACCTGGGTCCAATACTTAAGAAAGTATCAAAGTATCAAAGTATCAAATAGACCTTCCTTAGAAACTTCTGAAAATAGTATCGTATTTTTTTTGTGTGGTGCAGGGGAACAAAAGCACTGCAATTCAATATTATAATCACATATTAAGAGAAGAAAACTAGAAGAGCTGAGTAATAATAAATAGTAACAAATAAGGGAGCCTAGGCAGCTCGGTTGATTAAGCACTGGGCTCTTGACTTTGGCTTAGGTCAGGATCTCAAGGTTTGTGGGACTGAGCTCCGCAGTGTGGAGCCTGCTTGGGATTCTCTCTCTCCCTCTCTTTCTGCGCCTCTCCCATTCCCATGCCTTCTCCCCTCTCTCTAAATAAATAAATAAATAAATAAACAAACATTAAAAAAATAGTAACAAATACTAAGGTGATATTACAAATTAGGTAATGTATGTAAAATCATTTGGGGAGTTTTTAAGAATTCACAAACATGGGCTAGTGTTATCAGGTAAACGAAATCAAGGGATATCATGGCTACAGCCTAGAGTCTATTGACCAGGCACTTACTTTTAATTTTATGGAAATAAAGACTTAACAGTGAAAATCTTTGCATTTGTAAAGCACTTCTCATTCTTCTAAAAAAGCTATATATGTACAAGGAAAGAAATTACAATATTATAACATTGTAAACTATGCAAAGTATCTCTGACTGTTAGGCCCTCAGTTCTTTTTCTCAAAGGCAACCACAGTTTCTAGTTTCTTATGTACCCTTCTGTATATATACATATCTATTCATATTTCTTACCTATATCTCTGGAATAAAAATAATTGGTTCTCACCTGATAGTTTTCCTTTACTCTTTCACATTTTGTAGATTTTGGTATCGTAATCGTACTCTATTCTGAAAAATAAATGGCATTATTTTTTTCTCTGAAAATATGCAAACAACTCATAACTATGTGAATATTTAAGTTGCAGTTTTCGAAAATTCACTTTACGATTTATCAAGGCAATATGCCTGACACTGTTAGAGGTCAAAACCTTACGATCAGTGTTTGCCCAGACAAAATCCTTAAATGTTTGCTGCTCAGGGTTCCTTCACTCACTGCACTCAGTAGGAAGTCAAAACCTGGTGAGAAAGCAGTGCTGATAACTTAACACTGGGCTTTTGATGAAGCCTGCTTTCCTGAATAGACCTCACGGAAGTTGTGTTAGGTCACTTGCCTTTGATTCCTGAGTCTTTCTTCTTTATATAGTCCTTAAATATTTTATGAATCAAGCAAACATTTCAATACAAAACTGAAATACACAAGCTGGGGAAGGAGAAGAAAAATGAAGTTCCCGTATCTTTTGAATATGAAGCTTCAATCTGAGGCACAGAAATGCACTGCATGATGTTTACCATTTCATTTCTTGCCGGGTACCATGAACGTTTTTCCCTGACTTACCTCGATGCTCCAGCAAGGACACATCTGGCCAGGGGGTTTTCATACTCCTTTGCCAGCTGGAGAACACTTCAATGACTCAGGACCTTCCTTCTGGCTACTGGTCAGTAGTCTTCCAAAACGCATTTTTTTTTTAACAATAATCCCGTAGTTTTTGAGACCTTTGGAAAGAATAAAATGCAATCTATTACAGACGTAGGGAGGAATCTTTGAAAAATAAAGATTCACCATATTTATATCATAAATTTTATAATTTAATGGGAGAAAGGACAAAACACAGCTATTATGAATAGTTAAAATAACAGATTACATTTACACATAGCCGACGTATTTCAGGAAAGTGTGTGTAGAGCCCTCTGACATAGGACTTCCTCTTACTCCAATGTCCCCGCTACCCCCCTTCCTAAAACAAGAAGCTATTGACCTCATTTGTTTCTGAAATGAAACTTTCTCACTGAAAAATTTTGCTATGGCTACATAATGAAAATGCAACCATCACTGTACAAAAAAAAAAAAAAATTCCCAAATATTCATATGGATTGTTTGGGACCAGGCAGATAAAACAATACCAATTGCATTTTTCCCCTTTTCACCTAATTGTTTTTGGTCATGGAAAGACATAGGCAAAGCTTGGCTGAATACCAATCATTCATTCTCTATGGCTTCTCTTAAGGTTTCACCCTGCAGAGTGTGCTGGAATAAAGAAGTTCAAAATGACATTAGAAATAATGCTACTAATAATAGTATTTTTTTAAATTTTTTTAATGTTTATTTTTATTTTTGAGAGAGAGAGAGAGAAAGTGAACACAAGTGGGGGAGGGGTAAAGAGAGAGGGAGACACAGAACCCGAAGCAGGCTCCAGGCTCTGAGCTGTCAGACCAGAGCCCAACACAGGGCTCGAACTCATGAACCATGAGATCATGACCTGAGCCAAAGTCGGATGCTCAACTGACTGAGCCACCCAGGTGCCCCACTAATGATAGTATTTTAACTGGAGAAAAGGATTTCTGGGATTCTGTAAAACTGGAGAAAAAGAACTGAAAAATGGGATAAAATGGAGTTTGTCAGACACATAGGATACAGGATGAAAAAGATCATGGACTCAGATATAAAACAAGAATATGCTAGGGAGGGCACTTGTTAGGATGAGCACTGAGTGTTATATGTGAGTGATAGATCACTAAATTCTACTCCTGAAATTATTACAGTTTATGTTAACTAACATCGATTTAAATTTAAAAATAAATTTGTCTGTCTCTCTCCCTCTCTCAAAAATGAATAAATATTTTTAAGGAAATTTTTAATTAAAAAATAAAAATAAATTAAACATAAAAATAAAATAAGCTTTTAAATTAGATATAGAAATACTTAGTTAATCCCAAATAATCTCATTTCAAGATCTTGTTTATATTCAACTGCTTCCTATTCAAAAGTTACATTAAAAGTCAATGGATTTCTTTTTTTTTCTTTTCTTTTTTTTTTTTTTTTTTTAGTCAATGGATTTCTAAGGGTGCCTGGGGGGCTCAGTCAGTTGAGTGTCTGACTTTGGCTCAGGTCATGATCTCACAGGTTTTGAGTTCGAGCCCTGCATTGGGCTCTCTGCTGTCAATGCAGAGCCTGCTTCAGATCTCCACACTCTCTCTCACTCTCTCAAAAATAAACATTAAAACATAAAACAAGAATATGAAGCTACTTAAATTAAGTGAAAAGAGGGAAAAAAAAGATGCAGTCATACCTGAGTTATGATCTCTACTTCTTAATGATTATATAAATCCAATACTGTATTTAAATATGCTACAGAAATCGGGGCACCTGGGCGTCGGTTAAGCATCGGTTAAGCATCGACTTCGGCTTAGGTCATGATCTCACGGTTCATGGGTTTGAGCCCCGCGTCCGGCTCTGTGCTGTCAGCTCGGAGCCTGGAGCCTGCTTCAGATTCTGTGTCTCCCTCTCTCTCTGCCCTTCCCCCGCTCACACTCTGTCTCTCTCTCTCAAAAATAAATAAAAAACGTTAAAAATATTAAAAAAAAATAAGTGTGCTACAGAAATAAATAACGGGTTGACTTTCACTTTGCTCTACACCAAAGACAGTGTACCATGTACAGTGTAGGGGAAAAGCTCCTACTTACTGTTTCCTTTCTTTTCTGAGAGTACAGATTGTTTTTTTTCAGTTCTCAGGAGAAAAAAAACTACCAGATTTGTGTGGGCTGCTCTCCTCTCACCTCATCCTTAGACCTGGTTTAAGCTTTAATCCTCGTCCCTTCAAAGAGTACAGCATTTCAATTCATTTCAGAGCACAGGATTGGTGCTGATGAAAATGGGACCAAAATAAAAGAAGAGAGATTAGTGATGCTGAGAAATGTCCATTGTGAGCACTGCAAGAACCCTTGAACCAGCCAGCCAGGGCCTACTGAAGCTGCCTGCTGCTATTTCCAGGAAATTGTACTGTAAATTGTACAAAGTACAGCACTGGAACAGAAGGGAGTAGGGTATGTGTCATCGACTATGAAGATGGAGAAAAAAAATTCTGTGTAAAATAAAGTAAGGACTCTCCAAAGAAAATAGAGATTCGGACATTCAAATATATATGCACTTCCCACACCCACACAAACTGGGCGAATAAAAAAGAACACCTTAAAACCTAATTCAAAAACAGTGTGCCAATTACAGGCTGTACTCTTCTACAAGACAGATAATAAGTTATATGCCCTGCCCATGACACCGAAGACAATTGTTCCAAAGATCTGGTCACCAAACGCTTTGGAAAAAAAAAAAAAAAAAATCTGAGCATAATTACATCAGCATATGGACTCTGGAAAATTTCTTCTACCGTAATAAGTTCAGATGGACGTTTCCTGTTTCACGTTTCTAGTACACGTTGTCTTTTAGACAATAACAGTGTGAAACAATAGTTTGGCATGAGTTCAACGCATACTAAGAAATGCCCTGACCCTTGAAGGCTGGGATGAGTCAGCCTTAAATGGCAAAGAGAATAAAATTTGAGAAGCCGACACGTCTCTGACTTCAATCTTGCAAATTTCTTTACCAGTAAAGAGTTCTTATGTTTAACATTTACATTTAGACAGACAGCATTTATTTTTTTTTTTTAATTTTTTTTTTTCAACGTTTTTTTTTTTTTTATTTTTATTTTTGGGACAGAGAGAGACAGAGCATGAACAGGGGAGGGGCAGAGAGAGAGGGAGACACAGAATCGGAAACAGGCTCCGAGCCATCAGCCCAGAGCCCGATGCGGGGCTCGAACTCACGGACCGCGAGATCGTGACCTGGCTGAAGTCGGACGCTTTAACCGACTGCGCCACCCAGGCGCCCCAAGACAGACAGCATTTAGGCTTGTTTCTGCATAATCTGGCTTTGAAAAAAATTGTTTGTAAGGCAAAACTGCAATACAGAAAAAGGATATGGTGGCAATTCCTCTCAAACTGTTAACAAGGACCAGCCTTTGCTTCCACTATTCAACCTCCTGCCCCTCTTCTGTGTAGTCAGTCCAAGTGAAAATGGGCGTCCCTACCCCTCATCAAGCCTTGCAAACCCCTGGGAATCCTTACCCTTTCGATGGGCCTTACTACTACTTTGAACACCATGAGACAGAGCCAGTCAGTACTGGGCCCTTCTTAAACTTGGTAGTTCTCACATCCATCTTCTCTGACGTTTGACTGGGACCCTCAGTACATGTTGGCATCAAAGCAACCTATGCCAATTTAATATTTGGACCAGTCATTTCCAATGACATCTCTCATCTCTAATGTTCTGCCACTTAGTTAAGAAAGTAGATGAAGAGGGCATTCTGAAATCAGGCCGAGCCTGCAGAGGCTCCAACAGTGGGACCAGCATTAGGAGGGGCAGAATCTGAGATGAGAAGTTGCAAAGTGGTAAGGATTGACAACGGGGGGAAAGGGCAGGCAATGACAGGAGGGTTGTCTTTTAGCCAGTGCCACAGAATTACCAGGATGAGAGAGCCAGAAGTCATCCTTGGCCAACCCTTCTCCTTCACTTTCCACATATGACCAATCCTCAACTTCGCCTCATTTTTTATTCTGAAGGACAAAAAGACCTGCTATTTTTTCCCCCTAAATAATTCAGTTTCATTTCTTAAAAATTGTAAATGATCTATGTCTATTTTCAAATTTCAAAATAATATAGAAAGATACAGAGGAAAAAGTAAAAATCATCTCCAACTCTACTCTCTAGAAATAGGCGCTGTTTTAACATTTTGTTGAAAAGCCTTACAGATATCTCTCTCTCTATATATATATATACCCATGCACATTCCTGCACACTCATATAGACATTTTACAGAAAGTGAGGCATATAATATAGAGTTCAATAATCTTTTGTTTTCATTTAGTAGTGGGTCATGAGTGTCTTCCTATTTCAATTAATATAGAGTTATACAATCATTTTTAGTGGTTGCACAATATCCCATTGAGGGGATATATCATAATTTATTTAACAAATTTTCCATTGAAGGAAATTATTATTTTTTTCATTTTTGACTGTTATTGACAGCACTAATACTAATATCTTGTACATGCTATTATGACACCTTCTTTTACTAATCTGATAATGAAAAATAGCTCTCATCTTCTCATTTCTATTTTTTTGATCTTTGGCAAGGTTTTTAACATTTTGCAGACCATTTATATTCTTTGACAAATTGCTGTGTCTATTTTTTCTAGTAGAATGCTTTCTCTTGGTGAGTCATAATCCTCTTTGTATATTAAAGATATCATCATTCATAAATGTGTCACCCATTTTTTCCCAGTTTGTTCTTTGCTTGTTAAACTTAATTTTATGATTATTTTTGCTGAAGCATTCAATTTTTACATAGTCTAATTTATCAGTAACTTAATTTTTGATTTAGGCCTACCGATTTAATCTCCTAACATTCCTACCAGCACTACTCAGATCCTTCATCATCTTTCTCTCAGATAACTAGAAGAGTCCAAATTGGCCTCCCTCTCTTTGCCTCCTAAAATCTACACTCCACACAGCTGTCAGAGTGGTCTTTTTTAAAAAATATTTTAAGGTGTTTTATTTATTTTTGAGGGAGAGAGCAGGGAAGGGGCAGAGAGAGAGGGAGACAGAGGATTGGATGTAGGCTCTGAGCTGAGAGTGGAGCCCTACGTGGGGCTTAAAGTCATGAACCATGAGATCATGACCTGAGGCAAGGTCAGATGCTTAAGTGACTCAGCCACCCAGGTGGCCCAGAGTGGTCTTTTTAAATGAAAATGTGGCCAGGTCATCTTCTGCTTAAGACTGCTCAGTGGTGTCTGTCTCAAATTGGGTATTCATATAGCTCTTCCAGGAGTCGAGGAAATAACAACTAACCGTGGCAAATATTCCTGGAGCATTATTTATTTGTGAAGATTTTTAAAGAAGAAAGCACAATATTTTTATTTTAAGAAAGACACAAATATATTATACAGCAGGATTCAAACTTCAATCGAATTTTTAAAATAAACCAGAATTTTCAAAGGAATATCAAGAATTTAAGTGGCGATGGTTTAAAGGCAATAGATACGGAGAACAGAGCTTAACCTCCTTCACATGTGTGGCAGGGAGGACCTTGCATTCACCAAAATCCATTGCCTTTTCCTTCCTCCTCCCTTGGAGTCGGGTGTGATTATGTGATTGAATTCTGGCCAGTGGAATGTGGGAAGTCAGGGCGGTCATGTGACTTACTGTCCAAGTCAGGACACGGCTAAGAGTGAAAGAGAACAGTATTAATTGTTGCCCTGGGAATTCAGGCATACATTGGGACATATGATCATCACTGGGAGACGTGATGTGTGCCTTCCCAAGATGGGTCCAGTCCTAACTCCCCCGTCTCTTCTATAGTCAGCTAGCAGATGCAGAAGCTGCAAGCAGAAGACTCAATGCTCTGGCTAGAACCAGAGGGTGGAAGGCTTGCACCAACTGCCTCCAGGAATGAGAACTTCACTCCTAGCATTTCAGACCCTTGTTGGTGACAGCAGTTCTTATCCTGCTAGTACAACACGGAGCACAGGGTTTCCCGTGGTGTGGCCTCTCCCCAGCCCTCCAGTCTTACCTTTCATCACTCTCTAGCTGGAACATAAGCTCTAGCAAACTGAATGGCTCTCGCTCATACATTTCCAAATGCCTGTTAAGGTGTCAGTCTCTGCCACTAGTTAGAGAACTTCTTGACAACAGCAGCAGCATCATAGATTTCACGAATATCTTTTGGATGAGGAAATATTTAGCCACATAAGAAATGAAATCTTCCAATAGTAGCATTTCATGTCCAGAAACAAAACCATCAGAACTATACAGCTCATGGAAGATCTTATATCTGCAAAGCCATGTTCAAATTCAAGATTTTGGAAAAGGAGCTACACATTTTTGTAGCCCTCAAATATGAATGCAAAAATATCCTTCCTCTTAGACTTCACCATTCCTTTATCTTCATCTCTTTCCCCATCCCATATGCAAACACACACACACACACACACACACACACACACACACTTGCTTACCTCCTCCTGGGGGAATATTTGACTTAATTAACAATAGTATAATATGTTTGAAGGAAAATAAAGAATTAAGATTTTAAGTTCAGATCCTAATGCTAGCCAATAATCCCTACATGAGGTGCTGTGGCCCAGCAGGGGGATTTACCGCTTCTGCTTCCCAAGATGATTAAGAGTTGATGTATAATTGACAATGATGTACACTAGAGCATGTTATCAAGAAAGGGGTTTTGCCTGCATGATTTAATTAACATTAATGGTAGTTAAGCTGCACACACAGACCATAATGTTCTTTTTGCTCTAAGAGAAAGGAGGGGCTTTCACTACCTCGATTGTGAAATATTGATTAATTCATATATACTCAAACATTCATCTAAAAATGGAATAATTCAAGCTGTCAGTCCTTCCCCCTCATCCACATACAAAAACACAATGGCAGTCCTGAGAAGAATAAGAGTGATGAGGGGGTGGAAACGAGGAAGGAGGGCAAGAGCAAAGAGAGGAGAACACAGCAAATGAAGTATGTCAAGCTACACCCACAGACACACAACACCCACACAAAATCATGCACACACACACACACACACACAATACCCACTCTACTAATTAATGCAGCTTTGCTTTCACGTCAAATATTAGGGAAACATTAATTAGAGAGAAATCTCATTAATCCATTTCCCAGTTCATTAATTATGCATCAATGCCAAGTTTTTGTTGGCCTGACATAAAATAATCCTATTCCAATGAAGATCTCATGCTGCATATTACACTACAACTATGGGGCTTTCCTGACTCTTTGGGATCGTATTCGGGATCCACTCAATTCATATGTTGTATATATTTGTGTCCCCTAATAAGTATTCTGGGATTAGGATATGTCTGTCCTTTAAGCTAACAACTATTTTTCAGCTAATACTTCATCCATCTTTGTCACAGTTACATTAGGAATTCTGTTCAGCATGAAAAAAAAAAGCAACACAACATTGTGAATATAATTAATGCCACTAAATTATACACTTACAATGGTTAAAATGATAAATTTAATGTGATATATGTTTTACCATAATAAAAATATTTTTAAAAAACAAAGGAGATCAGAGAGGTCTTTTCCTGCTTTCTCCTCTAAGGTTTTGATGGTTTCCTGTCTCACATTTAGGTCCTTTATCCATTTTGAGTTTATTTTTGTAAATGGTGTGAGAAAGTGGTCTAGTTTCAACCTTCTGCATGTTGCTGTCCAGTTCTCCCAACACCATTTGTTAAAGAGGCTGTCTTTTTTCCATTGGATGTTCTTTCCTGCTTTGTCAAAGATGAGTTGGCCGTACGTTTGTGGGTCTAGTTCTGGGGTTTCTATTCTATTCCATTGGTCTGTGTGTCTGTTTTTGTGCCAATACCATGCTGTCTTGATGATTACAGCTTTGTAGTAGAGGCTAAAGTCTGGGATTGTGATGCCTCCTGCTTTGGTCTTCTTCTTCAAAATTCCTTTGGCTATTCGGGGCCTTTTGTGGTTCCATATGAATTTTAGGATTGCTTGTTCTAATTTCGAGAAGAATGCTGGTGCAATTTTGATTGGGATTGCATTGAATGTGTAGATAGCTTTGGGTAGTATTGACATTTTGACAATATTTATTTTTCCAATCCATGAGCAGGGAATGTCTTTCCATTTCTTTAAATCTTCTTCAATTACCTTCATAAGCTTTCTATAGCTTTCAGCATACAGATCCTTAGAAAGAGCCTAAATGTCCATCAACTGATGAATGGATAAAGAAATTGTGGTATATATACACAATGGAGTACTATGTGGCAATGAGAAAAAATGAAATATGGCCTTTTGTAGCAACGTGGATGGAACTGGAGAGTGTAATGCTAAGTGAAATAAGCCATACAGAGAAAGACAGATACCACATGGTTTCACTCTTATGTGGATCCTGAGAAACTTAACAGGAACCCATGGGGGAGGGGAAGGAAAAAAAAAAAAAAAGAGGTTAGAGTGGGAGAGAGCCAAAGCATAAGAGACTCTTAAAAACTGAGAACAAACTGAGGGTTGATGGGGGGTGGGAGGGAGGGGAGGGTGGGTGATGGGTATTGAGGAGGGCACCTTTTGGGATGAGCACTGGGTGTTGTATGGAAACCAATTTGTCAATAAATTTCATATATATAAAAAAAAAACGAAAAAAAAAAAAGAAAAAAGGAAAGAAAGAAAAAAAATAAATAAAAAACAAAGGAGAACAGATATAGATTTTTTTTTTTTAATTTTTAATGTTTATTTATTTTTGAGGAAGAGAGAGAGACAGAGCGTGATCAGGGGAGGGGCAGAAAGAGAGGGAGACACAGCATCTGAAACAGGCTCCAGGCTCTGAGCTGTCAGCACAGAGCCTGACACGGGGCTTGAACTCATGGACCACGAGATCATGACCTGAGTCGAAGTCGGACACTTAACCAACTGAGCTACCCAGGCTCCCCCCGTGATTTTTTAAATTTATTTTTAAAATTTTATTTAAATCCAATTTAGTTACCATACAGAGTAAATAATGGCTTCAGAAGTAGAATTTAATGATTCATCACTTACATATAACACCCAGTGCTCATCCCAAAAAGTGTCCTCCTTAATGCCCATCACCCATTTAGCCCATCCCCCTACCCGTAACCCCTCCTGAAACTCTCAGTTTGTTCTCTGTATATAAGAGTCTTTTATGGTTTGCTTCCCTCTCTGTTTTTATTTTATTTTTTCTTCCCCTCTCTTATGTTCATCTGTTTTTGTTTCTTTTTAAATTTTTTTAAATGTTTATTTATTTTTGAGAGACAGAGAGAGAGAGAGAGAGACTGTGAGCGGGGGAGGAGCAGAGAGAGAGGGAAACACAGAATCGGAAGAAGGCTCCAGGCTCTGAGCTGTCAGCACAGAGGCCGATGCAGGGTTCGAACTCACGAGCTGTGAAATCATGACCTGAGCTGAAGCTGGACGCTCAACCAACTCAGCCACCGAGGCACCCACCCCCATCTGTTTTCTTTCTTAAATTCCACATATAAGTGAAATTGTGATATTTCTTTCTCTAACTTATTTCGCTTAGCATAATACACTTTAGTTCCATCCAAGTTGTTGCAAATGGCAAGATTTCATTCTCTCGATCACCAACTAATACTCCATTGTATATGTATACCACATCTTCTTTACCCATCCATCCATCTATGGACATTGGGCTCTTTCCATACTTTGGTTATTGTCGATAGTGCTGCTATAAACATTGGGGTGTGTGTGTCCCTTTGAAACAGCATTTTTGTATCCTTTGGATAAATACCTAGTAGTATAATTGCTGGGTCATAGGGTAGCTCGATGTTTAATTTTTTGATGAACCTCCGTACTGTTTTCCAGAGTGGCTGTACCACTTTGCATTCCCACCAGCAGTGCAAAAGTGTTCCCCTTTCTCCACATCCTCACCAACACCTGTGGCTTCCTGAGTTGTTAATTTTAGCCAGATAAAAGCTATAGATTTTTGAAAAAGTTAAGCTGTAGGGGGACTATAAATATAAAAAAATTAGCTTATGACAACAAGTACTCCCAAAAGACCTCAGAATGTATTTCCTTTTGTACAGAGGAAATATGAGTTGAACTTCAGAGCCCAGACAAACTCACATGTGCTATTTGCAAAGAGATTTTGGAAAAGCAAAGATGTTTGGCCTCAACAACAAATATTAACTGAGCATCCATAAGATTTTTAGCACTGTACTAGTTAATTTGGGACTACCTATATTTAACTATGTTTAGTCTCCTAACATATTCTTCTCTATATTCCTAGCTGATTCCTAGAGGGACTGGATGGCACTACTCCCTCTGACCCAACTACAAGTAAAGGTTAAAAGGTTTACTAGACTTGGAGTAAGTAGATAAAAGTTAGGAGCTTCTTCCACGAATGGTTGGGCCTACTCTTTCTACAGTGAATAAGTCTCACTTTTGAGGAGAGTTTCAGATCCATAAAGTGCTCCATACTTAATAAATACTAAAGTGTCACACTTTCAGTGGGTACACAGTAACTGTAACTGACTCAGTAACCTGTCCCAACCCTTTAATCAAGATATCCAGTATTAAATGTCACCAAATCCTGTCTTCAAGGTGCAAACTGATTGACTCTGGGGTCTGGAAAAGAAATTTCTACTTAATATCACACAACTGAATTTGCTGCAAAAATGTTATATGGAGTTAATCTGAGGTGAAATTTGGGCCAGTACATCAAAATGAGATTGAAATAAGAAAGAAAAGGGGCGCCTGGGTGGTTCAGTTGGTTAAGCGTCTGACTTGGGCTCAGGTCACGATCTCACCGTGGTGGGTTTGAGTCCCGTGTCAGACTCTGTGCTGACAGCTCAGAGCCTGGAGCCTGCTTTGGATTCTCTCTCTCTCTCTCTCTCTCTCTCTCTCTCTCTCCCTGTCCCCCCTCTCCCTGCCGCCCCCGCTGGTGCTCTGTCTCTCTCTCTCTCAAAAATAAATAAACATTAAAAAAACATTTTTTTTTAAAAAAAGAAAGAAGAAATAGAAAAAGATACAATAAAGTCTCTCTTAACAATTATTTGATTCTTCTAATTTTTCACCATGGAAATATTGCTAATTTGTATACTTATTTCAAGAAAAATAAACTACCAGTACCTGAAGAAAATTACACACAACTGTTAGTTAAATCCCACTAGTTAGTTTAACTAGTTGTTAAATCCCACTAGTCACTTTTCCTTAGACTTCCTACAAGTCTTAATCTTATCTACCATTTTTACCAACAGGCTGATTTACCTAAATTCTCTTCTTCCATTTGTATACATATTTATCCAATCTGCCTTCTCTGGTGAGGGGTTGTTGTCTGTGATCAGTCCAGCCTGTAAGAGACCAAGAAAGAAGATAGAAGATAGAAGATAGGAGACAGAAGATAGAAGATAGAAGACAGAAGACAGAAGGGGCACCTGGGTGGTTCAGTCGGTTAAGCGTCTGACTTCAGCTCAGGTCATGATATTACAGTTCATGAGTTTGAGCCCTCCGTTGGGCTCTGTGCTGACAGCTCAGAGCCTGGAGCATGCTTCACATTCTGTGTCTCCCTCTCTCTCTGCCCCTCCCCCACTTGCTCTCTCTTTCTCAAAAATAATAAACATTAAAAAATTTTTTGATCAGGCTCTGGGCTGATGGCTCGGAGCCTGGAGCCTGTTTCCGATTCTGTGTCTCCCTCTCTCTCTGCCCCTCCCCCGTTCATGCTCTGTCTCTCTCTGTCCCAAAAATAAATAAACATTGAAAAAAAAAATTTTTTTTTTGAAAAAAGAAGTTAGAAGACAGAAGACAAAAGTGCCTTTTGTGCAGCACTGAATCCTGTGTGGAATGAGACAGAAAGCACCAAATGTTATCTTCAGGAAAGACTACTGAGAGAAGTACCTCTCAGCATACAAATGCTCATCAAAGCAAGTCAGAAGGTGCGTCGGAGATTAACGAGATCCTTGTTGGGGAAACAAGTGGTCAGAGAACAGGAAGCAGCAGCAGGTCCAAATGGGTGAGCTGCATTTTTGTATGTTTCTTAGCATAATGCTGTGTAAGCAGACCCAATTTATCTGACCAAGAGGGTTAGGACAGATGATGTTCCAATACCCTCAACATGGATCAACTAATATTTGTGTAGCATTTTTAAGTTCCCCAAGAAGTTTCAATTGTATCATCTCAAATGTCCCTTGAATCAATCCTGTGATGTAGATATTAATAATAACCACATTTACAGGTTAAAGATAGGAATGAAGACTGTCATTCCACTATAGAAACAGCATCTGGAGCTTGTCCTCCACTCATCAAGTCATCTAGAAGCCACCATATCTCTGTCTAGATGCACGTTGGAGTAGCCAGTCTAATAATCTATTTCCTGCTGACCACCTACTGACTGGATAGTCAGAGAAGCATCTGTAATAAGAACTGCACTCAGGCTGAGAGGACAATGAGATCTGGGAGATCTTGGTGAACCTTCTGAGATCTCAGTGTCTCACTTAAAAGGTCCTAAAAGAAAGGTAGTGGGAAGGAGTGGCCAAGTATGAGACCTTATTAAGTTGTCCACTGATAAATCTCCAATTTTTAATGGAAAGATTACAGAGTGGGATGCCTGGGTGGCTCAGTCAGTTAAGTGTCCAACTCTTGATTTTGGATCGGGTCATGTTCTCGTGGTTCACAGGTTCGAGCCCCATGTCGGGCTCCATGCTGATAGTGCGGAGCTTGTTTGGGATTCTCTCTCTCTCTCTCTCTCTCTCTCTCTCTCCCTCCCTCTCTTTGCCTTTTCCCCACTCGTATTCTCTTTCTCACTCTCTCTCTCTCTCTCTCAAAATAAATAATCTTAAAAAAATAAAATAAATAAAATAAAAAAGTGTTAGGGAATAAATCATTTTTAAAACTAAAGAAAGGGGGCGCCTGGGTGGCTCAGTCGGTTGAACTTCCGACTTTGGCTCAGGTCATGATCTCACAGCTTGTGAGTTCGAGCCCCGCGTCGGGCTCTGTGCTGACAGCTCAGAGCCTGGAGCCTACTTCTGCTTCTGTGTCTCCCTCTCTCTCTGCCCCTAACCCACTCACATTCTGTCTCTGTCTCTCTCAAAAATAAATAAACATTAAAATTTTTTTTTTTTTAAAAACTAAAGAAAGATTACAGAGTGATTTGGGGCATATAACTCAGAAGCAATGGAAAGGGTTTAAGAAAATTCCCATTTAAACAAACAAAAAGCCCTCCTTCCAGAGCTATCTACTTATGTACATGAATAAGGCTTCTTAGGATATACAACTACAAAAATAAAACTAGAGGTTTTATTGATACCAAACTTGTCTCATTCTAGCAAAAAGCAATAACTATTCATGAATAGATACATTAACTAAGTGTAAAAGAAAATAAAAGCCCTAAAATAAAAGGAAAAAAAGGTAAAATTTGAAAAATTTAAAGCCTAATTCACCTCACAGCCATCTCATTGAGATGTATTTCTAATAAAATTATGTATACCTTTAGGTCAAATAGTAAAACTTCTTTTGATCAACTGTATATTAATAATAATTGTAATGGTGACTCATTTCAGAAAATGTTTGGGCCTCATGGTTACAGGAAATATTTTTAATTTTAAATCTTAATCTATAGAAATATTTTTGTTGAAATAAAACATAATAGGTTCATCAATAAAAGATATTCAAGCATAAATATATATTATATTAGAATAAAATTCCATAGGTGAAGTGGAATGAAAGCATAAGTTTAAGGGGGAAAATGACAAAAAAATAAATAAATAAAAAATAAAATAAAATAAAATAAAATGCTCAGATTCAGTATTAAGGAGGGCACCTTTTGGAATGAGCACTGGGTGTTGTATGGAAACCAATTTGACAATAAATTTCATATATTGAAAAAAATAAAATAAAATGCTCAGATTCATAAAAAAGGGGGGGGATGACATAAATATCTGTAAAGAAAGCTTAATGATTTACTTTTTAAGTGGATGGTTGGAATGTTAAATTGCCATGGTATTTAGATCATGTTAATTACTATTAAAAAAGTAATATAGCAGGTTTATTTTTTCTGTAGAATTTTTACAACATGAAGAAAATTTCATCCTCTGCAATTATTAGTACCATAATAAAAATTTTCAGCTGTCATCAATGTGCAAGAGGGGCACAGGGTGCCTGGGTGGCTCAGTCTGTTAAGCATCCTACTTCAGCTCAGGTCATGATCTTGCGATCCATGAGTTCAAGCCCTGAGTAGGGCTCTGTGCTGACAGCTCAGAGGCTGGAGCCTGCTTCAGATTCTGTGTCTCCCTCTCTCTCTGCCCCTCCCCCACTCACACTGTCTCTCTCTGTCTCTCAAAAAAGAATAACTGTAAAAAAGTTTTTTTAAGAGGAGCACAAACCTTTTCAAAATTCTCTGAGGCTGTATGTGAACTGGAAAGTTTAAAGATCACTAATGTCATAGGAACACATCACTTTGTCTAACACATACAAGAAATGCAGATTTTTCTAAAATCTGATGTAGGAGGCAGAATATCTAGCCAAAGAGTACAAACTCATAGCAATTCATTATTAAAGCAAACATAACTACTGAAATATGTATCTCAGCGAATTCATGTCTCCTACAATTGTCCGATTCTTTCATGACTACATTTGAAAACCAGTTCATTGGTCATATCAGGCAAGAAATAAGAATGTGAGAATCTGATACAAAATAATCACAATTTTGTGATTTGTAGTGATAAGCCACACTATGACAGATGAGATTCTGTTACATAATAAAGGAACAGACATACACATGATCACATAACCCTTGACCCCTAATATAACTCACCTGGCTCACACGTGGGATTATATCCGTTTTCCAAGAGTTACTCCTAATGACTAATCGGGAAGTTACTTACCCCCATGGAATGGCATACACCTAAATAAAAAGGCTGACATTGTGCACAGGAACAACAACACATCAAACAGGAAATGACAATCTCTACATGTTTTAATTTATCTTTGGGGCAAATTGACAATAAACCATCAATGTTAAAATGGAAGTGAATTTTAATGAAAATTCAGGGGGAAAAGTATTTAAAACAACTTTGCTGGGGCTATTAGAACATGGAGTTCTGTTACAGAAGTGCTTGGAAAAAAGCTTGATAATCTAAACACATTGAAACTCCCTAGTGTAAAACTCTCTAGGCTAAATTATGGGAAAAGCCAATGTCGTATCAGCACCAAACAATCGTCCAGCATCAGAATGAAAAGAAGGAAATGTTGTTCTGAATAGCTTGCCAAGGCTAAAGAAAAGTAGAACAGTTGCTGAAGACGGATTGGTTGTGAGTAACAGACCAAAAGGATGCATTCTAATTTGTGTTTGCCACTTCAATTTTGAAACAGGTCATTCTCTTTAAACTTAGGGTAAATACAGCTGCATTAGAGAAAACCAGAGACAGGGAACGAGAAAGAGAGAGGGAGAGAAGAAAAAGGATGTAACAGGTGACAGTGAGAAAAGCATTTTAGTTTTTATGTTTCTCTCAGTCAATATGTCCCATAACCCTTTATAGGTGTATGAATGCTGTTTTCCCTTTTTTAATTCTTGGTGTGAGACAAAGATTAGGTTAAGTATAAAAAAGTAATCAGGATACTCCCAAAGTAAACCAGGGATTGACAATGTATCTCTTACGTAGTCTTTAGTACATAAACTTTGCTTTGAACAACTTGACTGAGTATCCAAAGGAAGAATTTGTAAGCAAAATTACTTGACAATTTAATATAAGGCAGTGGCTACCAAACTTTTTGGGTGGAATGATTTTTAAGGTTATTATAAGGGAAATTTTCAAAAAAAAAAAAAACCCACAAAGTTTAAGGGAAAGCTACACTAACTCTCCATGTATCCGTCATCCAGCTTTAAACAATGATCAACTCATGACCAATCTTCTGCCATCTACCCCAGGCTATTGCGAGGCAAGTTTAAGATATGAGATGATTTAGTTTTGTTTTTAATCTAAAACATTTGAGGGTACTCCCCTGTCATGTTACAGTGGTTGAATTTTAATATTACTCAGAGTAATAAAATGTACATGTATATATGGATTATTGTCCACTCCACACCCACTTCTTTGCTATGACCCCTGTGCTACCATTCCCAGAGGTCTGCGGCCCATGGCGGGGAAACTTCTGGCATAATGACAATAGCTGTTAACAGCATTGAGAAATGTGCTTATTTATTAGCACCTTTACATATACTCACAACACAAATACAGCTAATATTTCTTTTTTCTCAGGAATATACTTGTCACTACAGGTTTACAAACAAATTATAAAAAATTGTGTTAGAATTTTTAACAGAACTTTTTTCCTCTTTGCCCACTAACCCGAGCATTTCTTGCCTAACATAGAACAAAGAACTAACACAGGCCACTGCTTTCTAAAAGTTGTTCTCCCCAACAGCTGTTTAGGGGCCTTTATGACATTGACATCACCTATGAAAAAAAGTCCAGATCTTTGTGGGCTGGAAATCCTTGCACAATACAGCTTGAGAGTTGGCATGCTTGTTGGCAGGCTCCCCAAGAAGCTAAGGAACAAACGAGCAAAGACTGTGTTCACACACTTGGAAATGACAATTCCACACCAGAAGCCTTGGTACACCCTGCACATTTCCTTTCTAGAAAAGACTAATATTCAATGCTATTAGGCCAGAACTCCTCTTATACATGAAATTCGCTTTTGTAACAAGAAAAAAAAGGAAAAATGCTTCCCTCTTCTCCATATGAGAGGGATAATTTCTTTAATTTCCTTGGTAAGGGGCATGAAAGCAAATCTTTCCTGATTTCTGCTTAGAGCACACCTCATGTAGTACTGATTAATGCTAAAGGGATTTACATATTTTAAGAATAGTATACTGTATCTCACAATTACAAATATCATTCAGGAAGTTTGTGAATGGATTACTGGTAGACATTCAATCCGGGTCAATTTCAACCCCTAAAACACTTATGTTAAAATGAACAGAATTATCTCCACTAAATCATATTCAACACTAATTTTAGCTGCATAAAGAGAAAAAATATGAGTGTTACATTTACACTTTACTTGAGAAAAGCAATCCACTCAAAATGAATTATCTTCCTAGTTTTATGGGATATTCTGTTTTGTAATTATACATTTCTGAACAAAAAATGTCACCATTTGAAGATTCCAATTTTGGCCTTATTTTTCTAAACATGTCCATCATGGAGCTGAGCAAATAGAATATGTAAGACAGCAAAGTCTTGCTTACATAGTATAATGTTTTTCTAAAACAGTTCAGATGTGAAAGAAGGCAATCTGGTTTTCAGCCAGGGAAATTATTATCTGCTTCATATGTACCGTATTAATTAGATTAACCCAAATCCTAGTAGTTTGCATAATTGTATTTAATTTGCCAGAGGGGTCAAATTATAGCATTGGACCTCTGTAATGCTGTTTAGTCAGCAAAACCATATCACATTCTAAAGAAACTGAAATGCATTTGTAATCTTAGAATAATAAAATGCGGTCTTCAGAGTCTCAATTTGAATAGAACTCCACCCCCCCCCCGCCCCAGAAATGCACCTGGCAAATATTTAAATTCATGAAATATGGTTAAACATTAATTAGAAGTTTATTTACTTCACCCCCTTCCAGTTTCCTGTCAATTCCTCAAGTGTATTTTCTACTCATGTAGCTAAACTATCATTAAAATATAAAATTTCAGACACTGAGCTTCTTTGTCTATTAGTTCCTTCTCATGGGCTTAATATGTTTCCTCTATATTAAATAATTTTTTTTCACTCCTCACTTCTACCCCTCAGAAATAGGGTGGAATATAAACACAAAGAAAGCAACTGAGGAAGAACTTTTGGAACTTGTTTATAATGGGGACCAGAGGATCACTAAAATTCTAAGAAATAAAAAACGTGCTGTATAAGAACGTCAGGATGTTTGGCTAAAACAACCTTCTTCCAGATTTTATTGAATGTTAGACATTCAAAAGGTGCCCAAGCAAACTTTGCGGTATTTGGTATTCAGTGACTTTGGCTTTCTCTGAGCCACTTGGTCTCCCACCAGCCACCCTGAAAATCCACCAGCCAGGTCTACTCTGGAATTCTGTATTATAAAAAAAAAGCTTGGCCCAGTTCTGGGTTAGTTCTCAGCTGATGTAACCCCTGTTTAAAGCAGTGATATATTCAAACACAGATTATCACCAGAACCACTCAAGGCACCTTTGACAAAATACAGATTTCCAGAGAACCAACTCAGGTTTACTAAATTAGAATCTTCGAGGTGGAAGTTAACGTGGCGGTAGGGTGAGACAGAAGCTAGGAATCATATTTTTTAAAAAGTTTCCCAGAGAATTTTTTTAATGTTTATTTGTTTTTGAGAGAGAGAGAGAGAGGATGAGAGGGAGGGACAGAGACAGAGGGAAACAGAGGATCTGAAGCTGGAGCCTCACTGACAGTGGAGAGCCTGATGCAGGGCTCGAACTCACCAACTGCAAGATCATGACCTGAGCCAAAGTCAGATGCTTAATTGACTGAGCCACCCAGGCGCCCCTCCCAGAGGATTTTTTAAAAACAGCTTTATTGAGATATAATTTGTATGCCATACAATTCAGCCTTATAAAGAATACAATTCTGGAGTTTTTAGTATATTCACACATATGTGCAGTCATCACCACTGTCAATCTTAGACTGCTTTTATCACCTCACAGGAAACACCATGCTGTTTAGCTACTATTCTCCTATCCCCCCATCCCTACCTTCAGCTCTAAGAAACCATTTCTGATTCTACAGATTTCCCTATTCTGAATTTTCATATGAATGGAATCATATAATATATGATTTTGTGTCACTGACTTCTTTCCCTTAGCTTAATGTTTACAAGGTCCATCCAAGATGTAGTGTGTATTAGTACTCCATTCCTTTTTATGGCCATATAATATTCCCTTGTATGGATATACCACCTTTTGTTTATGCATTGGTCCACTGATGAACATTTGGGTACCCAGAAGATCTGCTCATTAGTCATATTTGGTAACTATCAATAGAAAAGGACCAAGTGTTGACCTCAGGGCAGTTCCAAGCTCTCCTCAAAAAGCAGTTGAGGGTTTTGTACTGCAAGCAGGGAGAGGAGCATGTCCTGAAAAGCAGGACTGAGGATGGAGTTCTGACTCTGCACTTAGTCATATGACCTGGACAGTGTCTCTCTCTTTTTTTTTAAGTTTATTTATTTATTTTGTGTGTGTGAGAGAGAGGGCTAGGGACAAAGAGAGAGGGAGAGAGAGAACCCCAAGCAGGCTCCATGCTGTCAGTGCAGAGCCTGATGTGGGGCTCCATCCCATGAACCGTAAGATCATGACCTGAGTGGAAATCAAGAGTCTGATACCCAACCAACTGAGCCACCCAGGTGTTCCTGGGCAGTGTCTTTCATTCTATCTCCATTTGCTCATTTGTAAAATAAGAATAATGATTTCTACTTTATGGAATTGTGAGGATACATGGGACAATCTGGGTAATGTGTCTAAAATTGCCTACATGACAATTTTATTTTGTACATTTAGTATTTTATATATGGCAGCAATTATTCTTACTTTCATTTTCTGGGTTGAAGTAAGCCAAAACAATGCTTACATATAGAGTTAAAGAGGTTGGATAGATTATTTTCACTTAGAAAATGAATTATTATAAATAAAATAAGCCTCTCCAAGTCATAAGTAAAAAGACAGATTGGAAAGTGAAATTCCTTTATTTTTTTAACTGAAGTCAAAGTCATGAATAAAGACCACCTTTTCATTTGAAAAAAAAAATAGTTGTTTTTGTTTAAGAGTACAAATCAGGGGCATCTGGTTGGCTGAGTTGGTTGGGTGTCCAACTATGGCTCAGGTCATGATCTCACAGCTCCTGAGTTCGAGCCCTGCGTTGGACTCTGTTTTGAGACCTCAGAGCTTGGAGCCTGCTTTGGAGTCTGTGTCTCCCTCTCTCTCTGGCCCTCCTCTGCACTCATGCTCTGTCTCTCTCTCTCAAAAATAAACTTTTAAAAAATTAAAAAAAAGAGTACAAATCAGATTTTTCTTGTTTCATTGCATTTTCAAAGTCTACATATTCTGCACATTCTATGAATCTTTTGAAAGTTCTACCCATATAAGTGCATGTATGGATATATGTGCACACACACACATGAACACACATACAATTACAGTCAACACTTACTGAATCCTTGACATATGCCAGGCGATATACTTTATGTGCATTCATACACATATCCTTCCAACAACTCTCTGTGGTCAGCTAAGGAAATTGAAGCTCAGAATTGTTAGGAACCTTGCTCTGGATCATATAGCAGGTGAGTAGCAGAGCCCAAGCTCCTAACCATGACACTTGTAGTAGTTTTTCCTCCATATGTTTGTATGTAAGATTATGGAAAACATATTTTTTGTGAACTACAGAATGATATTTCTACGCCTTGAAGGAGCCTTTGACAGTTACTAGTGAAATCCCCTTAATCTACAGGTGAAAAGACAAAGCAAGGCATTGAAATGGCAAGCCCAGTATATTTAGTTCAGTCTCCTATCTTCCAGTCTGGTCTCTGCACTGCACTACACCATCCAGGCACGAAGGTTCCATGTCGTTTCTTAAAGGCAATGTATTATGAGAATGCCAAGCATGTTTAGGGTACTTATGCTTTTATGTGTGCCTTAAGGATCCTTACCTCACTCTCCTGCTGGAAAATTCCCACCTATTCTTAAGGCTCAGCTCAAATGTAACCTTTTCTATGACAATTCCTTTCCATTTATAAAGTTCAGTCCTGGTGTCCTTCTTTTTGTTCCCAAAGTACGTTGCACTCCTTATACTATTGCATTTTGAGCCCTGTTTAAAGTTTGCACCAGAGAAAAAGCAGCATTGTAAACCAGCAGCACTGGTTTTCAAAGAGCTCTGTGGTACCTCTTTACTAGAGACCCAGGAATTGGGGAAGGAAGGAGCTCTAGGTTTCGCACTCTGATTAATCAAAGAAGTTCTGCTTTTATCTGTTTGGTTTATTTTCATCCCAACTTTGATCTATTTGGCTTATTTTCATTTCAATAATAAGATTCTTGATAGGAAAGAAAAAAATTGAAAACCACTGGCATAGTTGAAAGACCCTGAGCTTTGGAGTCAGACAGGACTGACCCTGAGTCCCACTTATGCTACTGCTATCCCAGCTGTACATTCTTGGTTCCAATACTTAACTACTTTGGACTGTAGTTTCTACATCTGTCAAACTCTGCAGTGTTGGCTGGAGGGTAAATAAACTGTGTGTAATAGAATTGTGCTTGACACACAAAGCCTGGATAAATTATTCCCTCCCTTATTTGTTATAATTATTTCTTTATTTCCCTGCAGTTTGTAGGATCTTTACATTCTTTCTACCTAACATAGCCTAGCTCAAATAGGCACTTAATGCATGTTTTATTGAGGGAAGCAAATGTGATGGGATACTAAACTGTCTTCTTTTTCCTTTTTTTAAAAATAGCTTTATTTAGGTATATTGGAAGGTTTTTACATCCCTGTCTCCATAATTCATAAAAGGAGGGAAAATTAGTAAGGAGATGGGATCCTATAACAAAATAGTTTCAATATTGAGGATAGGGGTGGATTATAAAAAGCTTTGAATGCTATGTTAAAATTTTAAATTGAAAGTTTTGAAAGGTAGAGGTGTGACAATAATTTGTTAGCAAAACAGATAATGTAGTGCAGTGATTCTTTTTTTAAGTTATTTTTTTTAACGTTTATTTATTTTTGATAGAACACAAGGAGGGGGAAGAAGAGAGAGAGGGAGACACAGAATCCGAAGCAGGTTCCAGGCTCTGAACTGTTAGCACAGAGCCTGATGCAGGGCTCGAACCCATAGACCATGAGATCATGACCTGAGCTGAAGTCAGTTGCCCAACCAACTGAGCCACCCAGGCACCCCAGTAGTACAGTGATTCTTAACAGAAGGTGCTGGAGTATATATATAGTAGTTGAAAGTGTGGAATCTGAATTCAAATCACAGCTCTGTTACTTATTAGCTGTAGGACTGTGAGCAAGTCACTTAATCTCTTTCTTTCATCCGTAAAATTGGTTTAATAATAGCACTTACCTCAAGTGTTGATATTCAGATTAAAAAGTTAACATACATAAAGTACTTAAGATAGTATCTGGCACATAGTCAGCAGCATATAAGTGTTATAACAATGATAAGAGGTAGCCTTATTATTATTATCACATGCCCCCTAAAGGCACATAAAAGGAAGAAGATTACAGAATCACTTGGTCCACCTTTGAAGATTCAGAATCATCTGAGATTCTTTTATAAACTTAACAGAACTTTGTGTTGGGAGGAAGTGCCATTATGAGGCACTCTTACTATTGGAAGTGTATTGTATTCTTCAAGTATGGTAGGACAAATAAAAAGTTGAGAATCTCCTCTGTCCTGATAACATCGAGGAGGGGTTGTAGTGGAAAGAGTCTGGAAGTGAGCAGACGAGTGAGGCAGTTACTACAATAGTCCAGGAACTTAAATCAATAGTCCAGACAAAAGTGAAACACGACCACCAGGGAAGTCTGACTTAGAAATGTCTTGGGGGACGCCTGGGTGGCTCAGTCAGTTAAGTGTCTGACTTCCACTCAGGTCATGATCTCGTGGTCTGTGAGTTCGAGCCCCATATCGGGCTGTCTGCTAACCTTTCAGAGCCTGGAGCCTACTTCAGATTCTGTTTCCCCCTCTCTCTCTTCCCTCCACCCTCCCCACCCCCTCCCCCCCCCCCACCACTGGCACTCTGTGTCTCTGTCATTCTCTCTCTCTCAAAAATAAATAAACATTAGAAAACATTAAAAAAAGAGAGAAATATCTGGATTAAATCAGATCCTCATTGGAGACTGCCTAAAAGTAACTTTGAGGCTCTTAGGAGGCCTAGAACTAGCCCTTTCCATTGATAGGATACTCCAAGGTTTGGAGTGGAGTGAGTTCCCAGTCAGACCATTTATTCCTGGAGACTTGCTCTAGTTCAACTTAAACATCTAAGGCAGTTTGTAGGATCCAAATATCAGACTATGATGTCAGGAGGCCAGGAGGCTTTCTATGCTGGTTGACATAGTGACCCAGTTAGGAGAGGCCAACAGACCTTCTAGCAACAGAAAATATTTCCAATAAGCCATGCTTCATGATGGAGGCTTTCTTCAATTGGCTTTAGTTATGAGCTGTTAATCAGGAAGCATGCAATTTCAAGAGCTATAAACCATCTATAAGGGAAAAAGTTTGGGAGGAGATTTTGCTGGAAAAGAAACCCAAACATGTGTAAAGTATGGTTCTCTCTTAGAGCCTTATTCTGAGTCCCCTCCATGTGCTTCCTTATGTGTGGTAAGCAGAATAATGCTCCCCCATCATCCCCAAAGATGACCACATCCTACTCTCTGGAACTTGTAAATATGCTGCCTTACATAGCAAAAGCAAATTTGGAGATGTGATTGAGGTTATAGACCTTGAATTTGGGAGAGTATCCATCCACATTACCTTGTAGTCAGAAATCTTCTTCCAGCTGTGATCAGAGAGGAGCAACAAAAACTCTACCCACCACTGCTGGCTTTTAAGATGGAGGGAGAGGGCCATGAGCCAAAGAATATACTAGCCTCTAAAAGTAGAGAATGGCCCTTGGTTTACAGCCAGGAAGAAAATGGGGCCTCAGTCTTTCAACCACATGGAACTGAATTCTGTCAACTCTTGAATGAGCAAGAAAGTGAACTCTCTTCTAGAACCAAGAGAAAGGAAAATAAGCCTGAGGACACTTTGATTTTAGCCTGGTGAGACCCATACTGGACTTCAGCCTACAGAACTATAAGATAAAAACTTTGCATTGGGTTAAGCCACTAAATTTGTGATAATTTTTATAGCAGCAGTAGAAAAACTAACACTTCACATTACTATATTTTGGAATAAAAATTATTTCCAGCGGGCTGTGGAAACAGAAAATGTAATTTAAAAGTAGTTATTTTAAATTAAATATTAATCTGTTATTGCTACTAAGTGTGACTCTATTTCATTTTAATTAGCTTATGGCACTATGGGGAGTTTTTGACTGTCATGAATATGTTCCTCTTGTTTCATGAAAGACACTCACAGGATGCAGGCAAATGCTCTTCTGACTGTTAGGTTAACTAAAGTTAAGTGAGCAAATATCCAAATGTTTGAGAAATAGGATGTAACTAAAAGGAATCATTAGGACAGCAATTCTTGTGCTATTAAATAGCTACAAGATGCATAGGCTTAAGCAGTAACACTAAGACATTGATGACCTTGCTCAAGATGGTGACATAACTGGACCATCAAAGGCATACAAGGGCACTCAACACGGTGAGGAAAGAAAAGATTTTCGGTAATCTGGAGAAATTGATTTTAAAAATCATGCTTGGGATTGTAATATTTTACTTCAAACATTGCCAGTTCCTACTGATCTTCCTTTCTAGTGTCTCAAACACCTTATACAATGAACTCTAAGATCCTATCTATGTTTGGCTGATGAAGTAACAAACGTGATTTTAAATAAAAGAACTATCATTCCAAGATTAGATTTAGATTTTCTCCCATAAAGGATTTTCTTGAAATAACATTTGTTGCAACAAAATTTGAACTATAATGCTCATTCAGTTCCATAATACCTGGCATTACAATTCCCTTATTTAATACAGTTGACATTCCATATGGAATTCTGTCTCTTTTTAATAAAGATTCTATCATGGATTAGATCTCTGCTTAAGCTTATTATCTGATCTTAGTTTTCATTATAGTTTGTCTATGTATGTCCCCACAGGACTGCTATGCCCGGCTTTTCTTTGCTTATTCTCAAATGAAGATGAGCAGTGCAGAGCCGTGATAAAGTTGCATGATTGGATAAGGTCATCTGTCCCACCTCCAGGCTTCTCTGTACCCTTCCAAGAGCCCACCGCCTTTTTGCTGTGCACCTCTCCTCCTCCATCAGAACAGGAATGAGTGTGATATCATCATTTATAGTTAAAACTGAATTAGATATTTGTGTTTTTAAGCTTCTTATCTCTAATTGTAGAAGGAAAGGATTTACCAACAGTTGAAGTGATTTTGTTTTCTTTTAGGCAAAACAGCTAGTGGAAGGGAAATGCTGGGTTAAATGCTAACCCCAAAGGCAAAACAATTTTAGCTATAGTAGGGTGTTGTGTGTGTTGGGGGAGGAGGAAGTTGTGGTGAGAGAGGTTTGTGTGGAGAAAGATGATCAGGTATCAGAGCGAATACCAGGCTATGTAAGAACCCTTCTTATTCCATGTCTTCTTTTCTTTTAAGCTTAATGTATCTCCTTTCATTCTTTGGCTCAAGAGTCTCATATTTTGGAGCTCTGGGGTCCATTCATTCCTCAAAAGCAGAGCTTGATGCATGAATTAAGTGATTAAACTTTGTATGGGAGGTGCAATCCCAGGGTAGTGACCATGGGGGAGAAAGAAGGTAAGTGTGAGGAGGGTAAGTAACAGTGTCACTATGCTGGTCACTACTTCATAATAAGCCATGGAGAGATTAAGGCAATCACCTGCAAGTTTTCATCTGCTCAGCCACACTGGGAAACTGTGCCTGAGAATGGATGGGAGGGAAAGAGGAGACAGAATTAACCTTCTGTCACAGAATTGTGGCTCCTTCCTGTCTCCTAGCTCTCAGTGGTTCTGGGAATTAACTCTACAAGGAGTTAATTCTCCTATGCTTCTAGGTATAGCACTGGACTCATCAGAAAGCCAGATTCCATGCCCTGTAGTGAAGTGTTTCATCCGAGCCCATAAATGAGAGAAGCAGCCAGAGACTTTGGACTTATGGTTGGCTACCTGGCCACACAGTGATAACCAAAATGAAGGGTCATAATTCTTGGACAAGCAATTAGTTCACTCCCAGACAGCAAAATCATTTGAGGCGTGAAGTAGGTATACCATAGAAGCTTTCAAGGAGGAGCTGATGGTCCAGAATGCAAGACAGGCAAGGCCAGTGAAATAAATCAAGGGGGCTTGTAAGCTACGTCTTATATTTTTTCTATTTTATGAAGATTATAAGTTCTTTATTTTTTAATCTTTATTTATTTTTGAGAGAGAGAGAGAGAGAGTGTGTGTGTGTGTGTGAGCGGGGGAGGAACAGAGAGAGAGGGAGACACAGAATCTGAAGCAGACTCCAGGCTCCGAGCTGTGAGCACAGAGCCCAACACAGGGCTTGAACTCATGAACCATGAGATCATGACCTGAGATAAAGTCAGATGCTTAACCAACTGAGCCACCCAAGCGCCCCTAAGATTATACGTTCTTTTAGGGCAAGACTATGTATTTTCATCTTTGACTCCTCCATAGCTAGAATACTACATGCTGAATCTTAGGTGAGTTTGACCTCAAGGTGTACTATAATTTTATTTTATTTTATTTTATTTTATTTTATTTTATTTTATTTTATTTTAATTTTTTAAAATGTTTATCCATCTTTGAGGTAGAGAGACAGAGTGTGAGTGGGGAGGGGGTAGAGAGAGAGGGAGACACAGAATCCGAGTCAGGCTCCAGACTCCAAACTGTCAGCACAGAGCCTGATGCAGGGTTCAAACCCACAAGCCGTGAGATCATGACCTGAGCAGAAGTCAGATGCTCAACCAACCGGGCCACCCGGCACCCCAAGGTAGCTAGCAGGGAAGACGAGAAGCAGGACTGAGCAAGCCAGGAGAACCACTCAGCAGTTCAAACTAGAGTTAGTAAAGAATCATGTTGAGCTAGAGCCTGATCAAAGACATTGATAAGGTGGCCTAATTTTCCTGAGATATGGCAACAATGGAGATATTAAAAATCAGGTGGTAGAGCATCCTGCCTCCATTGGAAGTGAATAACATGTAGCATCCCATTCAACAATTGATGATGTAGGACACAAGATCCAGTTCCCAGGAATAGAGCACAGGGTACTAAAGATCCAGCCATTGTAATAGTGTCCATGGTAGATTTCAGCTCTAGGCAGAGAGCTTGAATTTTTAAAAAACATTTTGTTTAATGTTTATTTATTCTTGAGAGAGAGCGCATGAGCAGGGCAGAGCAAGAGAGGGATACAGAATCCAAAGCAGGCTCCAGACTCCAAACTGTCAGCACAGAGCCTGATGCAGGGTTCAAACCCACAAGCCATGAGATCATGACCTGAGCAGAAGTTGAATGCTTAACCGACTGAGTCACTCAGGTGCCCCAAACTTGAATTTTTTTAAAAGGGGGAAACCAAGACAAGAGGGCTCATAGTTGGGCTATATGAACATGGGATTTTATGGATTAGTGAAATTATTAATAGTATTTGAGTAAATACTAATAATTTTTAGTCAGTATTGATTATGTATATTGGTTATTTCTCTATATTGCTTAATTTTCCCAAAAACTCTCTTATTTATTTATTTATTTATTTATTTATTTATTTATTTTTTATCTATTTGTTTATTGAGACAGAGAGAGTGTGTGTGAGCAGAGGAGGGGCAGAGAGAGAGGGAGAGAGAGAATCCCAAGCAGGCCCAAAGGCCTGTATTTCATTATTTATTAGCAGTGAGACCTTGGGGGAATTAGTCAACAGATATGAGCTTCAAATAAGTCAGAACTGTACCTGGCAGAGTGCACACAGCGTGTAGTAATAATTCAATAAAAGCTTGTAAAATAAACTCACTGCTTCATTTCCATCCTTTTCTACTCAAGAAAACAAAACAAAACACAACAAAACTAAACAAACTCGGAGGCACCTGGCTGGCTCAATCCCTAGAGCATGTGACTTTTGATCTCAGGATTGTGAGTTCAAGCTCCATGTTGGGTGTAGAGCTTACCTAAAAATGCATAAATAAGTAAATAAATAATCATCACCTTTTTTTTTTTAAGTTTATTTACTTATTTTGAGAGACACAGAGACACGCAAGTTGGGGAGGGAGGGAGAGAATCCCAAGCAGGCTCCACACTGTCAGCACAGAGCCTGACACGGGGCTCAAATTCACGAGCCAGGAGATCATGAGCTGAGTGGAAACCAAGAGTCAGATGCTTCACTGACTGAGCCGCCCAGGCACCCCTAAAAAATCACTACCTTAAAGCAAGCAGTAAATCATTACAGTCTCATAAAAAAAATTTTTTTAAAAACCCCACCAAAACCAAACCAAAAACTATCCCCAGTACACAGCTGCTATTTAAATTTCTAATTACGAAGGCAAATTCATCCCACTGAGTGTAGCTACTTTTTCAACTAATATAATTTGTCACTCACATGCACCTAGCATCTCAGCAGCCTCCCAATTTGTACCCCCAACCTGCAGCACAATCAAAGAAAAATGTGTGATGTGCTGCTCCTCTCGTCCTGATTCTGTGCAGCTATTCTTGTGTTATTCATTTATCTGAGGCTATTTTGATTTGACAAGCAGGAGGAAAATTAAAAAGAGTGGGTATTTATCCCCCCAAAGCAGGTCTATTTTAAAGAAAACCACTCTCACTTTTAAAACCATAGTGCAATTATACATGAAAATAAATATATATTAAAAGGAACAGGTCATCTCTTTCATCAGTAACCTTTCACTGTAAATATGAATTTCATTTCCTGGGACTCAAAGAAAATAATGCTTTAATTCATGAGGGAGGGAGGCAGGAAGGGAGGAAGAGAGGGAGGGGGGAGGGGGAGAGAGAGAGAGAGAGAGAGAGAGAGCAAGAGAGGAAAAGAACATTACTGCCACCTCTCGCTCACTTCTCTAGAAATGAGAAAACGTCCAGGAAACCTGGCACTTGCCAAAGGTTCACAGAGACAGTCTGACTTTTGTTTTTACTTCCATGACCTTTGCTGGGTTTCAGTGCAGTCAGACCAACTTTGCATATATATTGACACTATGGAAACCACACAGATAAGCTTTGGGTTTGGTTTGTATGCTGTATTGACTTTGGCACTTGACAATGATACACATATTTTCCTGTTAGAGCTCCCAAAGGCTTTGTTCTGATCTTGAGTTGCTGGTCTCTTTTATTCAGCTTTTGAGTTTCTCCATAATTACTTCAAAATGCATGTATTTTTAAACTATTTATTTTTCTGCTTAACTATAGTTCAGTTTTGTGTTGGAGTGCATGGTAGGAATGCTGGCTTTAACAGAAGTGGGGAGGATTCTGTGCAAGCTGGGAAACACACACTGTATTGCTGAGCTTCCGCAGGGACACAAATAGGGGAACCTGGGTCTCTGGAGGAACAGACCCTCAGAGGGTCACCCTCTGAGATACAGACATTCTCTATTTCTACCCAGGAGTTTCAGATTGCTCTGTGTCTTCTCTGATTGTCTTTTAGAACTGGTCCCTCCTATCCTTCTGGCAAGATACCATTTACTTCAGTTAGCTCCCACCTCCTTGTATCACAGGGGACAGAGTATACACTCCTGGAACTCTACAGAAAGACATCTCAGGAATGACAATTTTGAAAAATCTGGTAAATATATTCTAATTTTGAAATTGTGGTTGCTGTGGACTGAATATTTGTGTTCCCCCCTCCCCCGCCCCCACTGCCCAAATTCATATGTTGAAGCTTAAATTCCCACTACAGGGCGTTTGGAGGTGGGGCCTTTGGGAGGTAATTAGGTCATGAGGCTGGGGCCCTCAGGAATGAGATTGGTGTTCTTATGAGAAGAGACAGGAGAAAGATGATTTTTCTCTTAGCCATGTGAGGATACAGCAAGAAGCAGCTGTCTCCAAGACAGAAAGCAGGACCTCGTCAGACACCAAATCTGCTCGCACCTTGATCTTAGACATCTTGGCCTCCAGAACTGGGAGAAACAGATTTTTATTGTTTAAGCCACCCAGTCAATGTCATTTTTATTATAGCAGCCTGAGCTGAATAAGGCATAAAAAATGAAATTTACCGTTTTAACCCTTTTTAAGTGTACCATTCAGTGGCATTAAGTGCATTTACATTATTATGCAACCATCGGTGATATCCATCTCCAGAACTTTTTCATCCCAAATTGAAACTCTGTGCCCATTATATAATAACTTCCTATTATTCCTTTCTCCCATCCCTGGCAACGACGATGCTACTTTCTGTCTTTATCAACTGGACCACTCCAGGTACCCCATATAAGCGGAATCATACAATATTTGTTCTTTTGTATCTGACTTATTTCACTTAGCATAATGTCCTCAAGGTTCTTCCATATTGTACTATGTGTCAGAATTTCACTCCTTTCTAAAATTCAGTAATATTGCTTTGTTTTGATAATAGCTATCCCAGTGGATATGAAGTGGTATCTCATCGTTATATTCTGACTTTTGAATAAAATAAAGTGTGTGGCCTAAATTTCCAATTGTTCTTATGAAAGATTTGAACTCACCACTGACAATGTTATAGCAAAAAGAGTATTTTATAGGCTGCTTAACATGGTGTCATTTTACTGGAGTAAGTGAATAGTTAAAGAATGATTAGCTAAATAGCTAAAAAGAACCAGGCAAGATAGACGAATATGGGAAATAGGCTTGAAAAGTTACTTTCATAAAATGCACAGGACTTCATGCCATAATTGGATTAGAAGATGGAAGAACATAGAATCTCTTTCATGTTTCTTACATGGGCAATTGATAGATGATAGCGCTATTTATCAAGATGTGAAAAACAGGGGTGAGAGGCCTGCTCTGGGGAGAGGGAATTATAAAATATGCTGTGTGTCCAGACGGACATGTTCAGTACGTACCTGAGTCTAGCAAACCAGAGAAAGCTGAGGGAGATGAAGAAATTTTGGAGTTATTAGCTTATGGTGATGCCATCGGCTTGGAGACCTCCTCAATGTGCAGGCTGAGAAGGGATGGCAAAGGACAGATCAGTGGGATGCAACAGTAGCTGGTGTGGACAGAGGAAAAGTAAGAAGGAATGGTTACAGAGTGAGGAGAGATGGTTCCATGGAAATCAGGTGGAAAAAAAAATTAGCCCAGAGTGTCAAAGGTTGCAGACTGATTAGATAAATAAATAATGAAAACTGCCTACTGGATTTGGCACCTAAGGGCCACAGGTAACATTCATAGAGCAGTTTCAGTTTGGGGGCGGGGTAGGAGCCTATGGGGATGGAAAGAAAGTGGAGAAAGCAAATAATGCAGTTTTTCAAGAGGCCCAGGAGCAAATAGGAGAAATTCAGGATGGAAACTTGAGAAATGCAATTTTTTTTTTTAACTGAGAAAGACTTGACCTTGTTTACAGGCTAAAGGGGGAAGAGCTGAAGAAGAGAAGGAGGCTGAAGGCACAGGAAAGAAAAGAGACAGCTGATGGATCCAAGTCCTCAAGGAGGTGGGAGGGAATGAGATCCCCAGCACAAGTGGCTGGATAAGGATGAGGTTTGAAACTTCTTTTGGAGCAGGGAAAAGAGGCTAGGTTACAGCATATGCAGATATGCTTGTAGAAGTGGGGGGAAGGGCAGGAAGTTACGAGCATTCATGCTTGATAAATAGCCTTTGTGAAATAGGAAGTAAAGTCATCTACTAAGAAAGGATGATATTTTGGAAAATCAGTATGGTAGAATAGTGTTGTACATGTTGAATGAGGTAAGAATTTACAGTAGAAAGAAACTAATGTAATAGTCTAGGCGTGAGGTTATATGGGACTTAAGTGGAGTGATGGGCAACGGGGTTAGAAATGTGAGATAGGTCTCATGTTCCTTCTCCTCATATTCTTCTGAAAGTTAGAAGGATTACTTTTCTTCTGATGAACAAATCCCAATAGACAACACCCATGCCAAGGGAAATGCTAAATGATACCAATATTTTTAAATATCCAGGGCTAGAACAAAGCATCCTTGGAGTAATTATACTTTCTTTTTTTTTTTTTTTAAGTTTATTCATTTATTATTTCTGAGAGCGCGCGCGCACACACACACACACACACACACACACACACACACAAGCAGGGGAGGGGCAGAGAGAGAGCGAGGCACAGAACTTGAAGCAGGCTCTAGGCTCTGAGCGGTCAGCACCCAGCCTGATGCAGGGCTCGAGTTCATGCACCGCGAAATCATGACCGGAGTTGAAGTTGGATGTTTAACTGACTGAGCCACCCAGGCACCTCAAGACTTTCTAAAGACAAGTTGTTATTGCAGAGATGCGTATCAATATCAACTGCCCTACCTACTCCAATCTTTGAGCTGTTGGTCTTAATGTTTCTCTTTCTCTCCCTCTCTCCTTCTCCTCCCCCTAACCCCCACATTCTTTCTTTTTTTTTAAGTTTATTTATTTATCTTGAGAGAGATTAAGAGAGAAAGAGAGGGAGAGAGAGAGAAAACACGATGAGGGGAGGGGCAGAGAGAAAGGGAGAAAGAGAATCCCAAAAAGGCTCTGCGCTGTTAGTGCAGAAACGAACTTAGGGCTCAAACTCACAAATGGTGAGATCATGACCTGAACTGAGATCAAGAGTTGGAGTTGGTCACTTAACTGACTGAACCACCCAGCTGTCCGCCCCCCCCAAGCCCCCATATTCTTTCTTTGGTACATATACACAGAAAGTAGAACAATAGAGGAACTAGGGTAAAGGCACAAAAGAGCCTGATGCAAAACCCTATGTAAACCAGAAATAAAGATCATGATTATGAATAACTCATTTTTTAAAATTGTGGTAAAATATACATAACAAAATTTATGATTCTAAAACTTTAAAAAATATATATTATTTTTGGAAGAGTGCAAGCATGGAGGAACAGAGAGAGGGGAACAGAGGATCCAAAGCAGGCTCTGCACTGACAGGCTGACAGCAGGGAGCTCAATGTGGGGCTGGAACTCAGGAACCAAAAGATCATGACCTGAGCCAAAGTCTGATGCTCAACTGATTGAGCCACCCAGGCACCCCTACTATTCTAAAACCTAAGTGTACAATCCAGTGGCATTAAGTGCATTCATGTTACAGTGCAACCAATAACACTATCCATCTTCAGAACTTTTTCATCATTCCAAATTGAAACTCTATACTCATTAAACAATAATTGCCCACTCCCCCTGGCCCCTGGTAACCACTTTCCACTCTCTGTGTCTATGAATTGGACTCCTCTAGATACCTTATATAAACAGAATCATAAACTATTTGTCCTTTTTTTTCTGGCTTACCTCATTTAGAATAATGTTTTCAAAGTTCATCCATGTTGTACCATGTATCAGGATTTCATTCTTCTTTAAGGCTGAATAACATTCCATTTACATATACAACACATTGTGTATATCCATTCATCCATCAAAGGACAATTAAGTTGTTTCCATTTTTTGCCTATTATAAATAATGCTTCTATGAACACGAATGTACAAATATTTGTTCTAGTCCCTGATTTCAACCATTTTGGATATGTATCTAGAATTGCTAGGTTATATGATAATTCTGTTTGATTTTTTGAGTAACCACCATACTGTTCTCTACATTAGTTGAACCATTTTATATTCCCTCCAGCAATGCAGAGTTCCAATTTCTTTACATCTTTGCCAACACTTTTTATTATCTGTTTATCTGTTTTTAAATGTTTATTTATTTATTTTGAGAGAGAGAGAGAAAGAGAGAGAGAGAATCCCAAGCAGGCTCCATGCTATGAGCCCGGAGCCCAACACGGGGCTTGATCGCAAGAACTGAGAGATGATAACCTGAGCCATAATTAAGAGTTGGATGCTTACCAACTGAGTCACCCAGGCACCCCTGTATGTTTTTAATAATAGCCATTCTTTTGGGGCGCCTGGGTGGCGCAGTCGGTTAAGCGTCCGACTTCAGCCAGGTCACGATCTCGCGGTCCGTGAGTTCGAGCCCCGCGTCGGGCTCTGGGCTGATGGCTCGGAGCCTGGAGCCTGTTTCCGATTCTGTGTCTCCCTCTCTCTCTGCCCCTCCCCCGGTCATGCTCTGTCTCTCTCCGTCCCAAAAATAAATAAAAACGTTGAAAAAAATTTTTTTAAAAATAATAGCCATTCTTTTTTTAAAAAAAATTTTAATGTTTATTTATTATTGAGAGACAGAGAGAGACAGAGCATGAACATGGGAGTGGTAGAGAGAGGAGGAGACACAGAATCTGAAGGAGTCTCCAGGGACGGAGCCGGACACGGGGCTCGAACTCACAAACCCAGCGAGATCATGACCTGAGCTGAAGTCAACCTCTTAAATGACTGAGCCACCCAGGCGCCCCTAATAATAGCCACTCTAATGGGTGTAAAATGGTATCTCGTTATGGTTTCGATTTGCATTTCCCTAATGATTAGTGATGTTGAGCATCTTTTCATGTGCTTATTGGCCATTTGTACATTTTCTTCAGGGAAATGTCTATTCAAGTCTTTCACCATTTTAAAACTGGCTTGTTTGGGTTTTTTGTTAGTGAGTTATAGGAGTTCTTTATATATTCTGGATATTAATCCCTTGTCAGATACACGATTTACAAAAACTTTTCCCCATTTTGTGGGATGCCTTTTCATTCTCTTGATAGCGTCCTTTGATGCACAAAGCTGTAAATAGTTCATTTTTGACCCCAGTGGATACAAAGTGGTGTATTAAAAGAAGCTTCTGAAATAAATTTGAAACAAAATCTCTAGTCATCATCTATTTATTGAATATCTTCATGATACTGAATTAAAGAAAATTTCCAATGAAAAGAAGCAACCTCTTATAAAAATTTCTGTAAATGTGGAACAACAAATTCATTCATTCATTCATGCATCGAATGAATATTTATTGAGCCCGTATTTTTCCAGGTCTCCCTTGTCACATGTCATTGGCAAAAGATTACAAAGGAACCATCTTAATGATCTCCTTATTAGGACACAACTATTCTTCAGTCAACATGAAGCAAGTTATCTGTCCCAGGCTACTGATGCCTCTAGACTCTGTCTTCCTGGATTTTCTTATTCTGGCAATAGGATATGATAGACTAAGGAGAACAATGGCCAAGAATCCAAATAACCTAACTTGTTTCTATCATGATAAGTCCTGTAAAGGACATTTCACTATTGATCCTCCTTTCCAGAAATACTGACACTCAACTAGCATTGAAAATCACAGAAAGCTAGCCTATGTTTTTCACCCTTGCAGATGTCTGACTTGACTACATGATAATCTGTTTTATCCTATAAAAGTACAACACACTGGGCAGGAACCATGCTCCTTCTTACAATATCAAAAAAGTCACATAAAAATCTGGATGTCCAGCTTCTCTTGAAAAAGTGTATCTGACAACCCTCAGCCCACCATCTCACCTGTTAGGAAATGGATAGTGCTAAGGAAGAGTTGTCCTTTGTAGATATTCACCACAGTCTCTGTTACTTCTTATTGTGTATAGGTATTTCTTTCTTTTTCTTTTTTTAAATTGATGTCCATTTGTCCATTCATTCGTGCTGAGTATCCACTCTAGGGAAGCCATTGTGTTAAGCATTAAGGATTATTAAACATTGCCACTGGACAATTTGCTCCAGGCTTTTAGGGAATAGGATAAAGCAGAAAACAGATCTGGCTGACCCTGGTCAGGAAAATTAAACTGGCTCTAAGTGCAGCCTTTCTTAACAGAGTGACAAGCATTTCAAACTGAAATATTAGGCCCTACCTCGTTGAGCACTGATCTTGAAGTTGGGGTAGGAAGAAAGATGCAGTGTCAGGGTTCTTATGAAATCCTCCCATTTGCAAGAGGCTTCCCAGGTAAGTGGATATACAGGTCCAGTTTCCAGAGAGAAAGGACAGGCAGTAAAGATATTAGGGTTTTAAACAATAAGAGTTGGTGGTGGTGGTGGTGCTGGAGGCGATGGGCAGTACATTCACAGGTGGGGCTGAAACCACTGCTGGTTGCTCCATTGATAAAGATTAGGCCAAGGAACTGAGCAGAGCTGAGCCTGTAAAACTGAAGGCTCTCAGTTCTTATACTTGAGAAAGATAAGAGAAAGGCATAACTGATTTAATAGACTTGTTTATAAACTCCTAGGTATCACAGAGAAGAGAGTTCCCCCTGACTTGGGGGACTGAAGAGGTTTTTCCAGAAATGACATTGTAACTATTTTAATCTTCAAGGATTAAGTCAGCGTTTCACAGATTGAGATGAGGTTAAAAGAACAGTCATCCAACATATAAAGATGAATACATTAGGGACTTACTTTCAAGTAGCACAGTCTTATGGGGAGAAAAATATATGGAAATCATTAGAATAAATTAAAATTAGCACAATAATATAAATATTAATATAAAATAAGAAGGCAACATAACAACAAGAGCAAAGAATTCTTCTAGGAGGAGGGAGGGGAGGAGGTTCATTCAGAAGAGTTCACCAGATGGTGAAGATCACTTCCAGGAGTTCATCAGGCAGATTGTGAGGACATTCCAAGCTGAAGATGGTGTGTGACTGAGCATCGAAACTTGAAAGTACATTTCAGAGAGCTACAAACAATTCATCATTGCTGAAGCTAAAGGTAAGAAAAAGGAAGCAACGAAGATAAAGCTGCAGAAAGATGAGGGCTGGAAAACTTGGCAGGTTGGAAAAATGCCAAATAGTCTGCAGTGGCTGGAGTGTAAGATGCGTGGGAAAGAATGGTTGTTGCTAATGTTGGGAGACAGTGTAGAAGGGATTGTTAAGGCCAATGTATGTTATGGAGCTGCGGTTTTTAAATTTTTTAGAAGTATAGTCCCCTTTAAGAATAGGTTATTTCTGAGGACCCACTCCCAGAAACTACAGAGGATCATAAATATCCTGAAGTCCACATATTGTTCTCCCAGGGTTCTCAGGTCTCAGTTAAGAACCTTGCTTTAAAGAGGTGCTTCCAAACTTTTTAAGTAAAGCCCCTCCCCACCCCCCAATAACCAGTAATATTTGAATAGTATACTGGGGTCATCAGAAGGAACTGCTTTAGGTTAGAGGCAATGTCCCAAAGGCTATAGTGATCTTGTCACACCAGTAACCCATTCTAGTGAACTATGAACCACTAAGGGTTTCCAAGTAGAAGAATGAAATGATCAGTTCTGCATTTACAAAGATAACTCTAGTAGCAAGGTAGAGAGTAGATGGGAGGAAATCACATCAGTTAGAAGTTTTCCTAGAAGAGCATACGGAAATGGCTGTAAAGGCTTGTCATGTAGCATTGGTGGATGGGAGTCTAGACACTTTTAAAGACAGAACTAAAAGACCTGATGTCAGTGATAGCTTCAGAATTTCCACACAGAAGGAGCATGATATCCATTGGGTTAGCAAAAGGAAATAGGAGATTTGCAGAACCACCAAATATGTTTATGTAGATAGTTTACTACACAAGTGAAGTCTTACTGGTGTGTGCAAAATGATTTACCTGAAGCTCATGTTGTTTTAAAAAATCAAATCTAGGGGCGCCTGGGTGGCGCAGTCGGTTAAGCATCCGACTTCAGCCAGGTCACGATCTCGCGGTCCGGGAGTTCGAGCCCCGCGTCAGGCTCTGGGCTGATGGCTCAGAGCCTGGAGCCTGTTTCCGATTCTGTGTCTCCCTCTCTCTCTGCCCCTCCCCCGTTCATGCTCTGTCTCTCTCTGTCCCAAAAATAAATAAACGTTGAAAAAAAAATTAAAAAAAAAATCAAATCTAAGCATGATAAAAATCATTTAAGTCCTCTATTAACATAGATGTTTCAGAAGATTTTAGCCTGTTGAAAGGCAACTTGATAAGCAATATTGTTTAAAATGTTACAAACTACAGAGTCTGATAAATTTCCATTTTAGATATTTTATGTCTTATAAATCCTTCTAAACACTGGCTCATGAATATAAGGGGTTTTTTTTTCTCCCTTCATCATCATATTTTAGCTTTATCTGATCAAAAGGGTGGGGTTCATGATCCACAGTAACCACTAAGCTGCCTAAGAAGAGGCAGCAGCATGGTGTGTGAAAATCATTTAGGTATGCAGCAGTGAGTATAAATCGAATAAATTATGTTCAGTGCTCTGGTACTTGATGCTGTGAAGTTTAATAATCTAGTTAAAAATATGTCTACCGAATTCTGCTCCTGCATTATTTTTATTTGTCACCATGGAGGTACCATAGGTGTGATTTTTTTTTTTCTAAATAAAACTGTTGAGGGGATTTCCTACCTCTTTTCTCTTTTGCTCTCTAAAACAAAGGTTTAGAGATTTTTTTTTCCATAAATGATTACATGGGTACTCTGAATTTTAAACTGCTTTATTTTTCTACAGAAATCAAAACTATGGTCACATTTCCTTGAACTCCGGCAGTTGAGAACTCAAGGGACCCTCAAGGAGCAGAGTGCAGCTTAGGAAGGGAAGGACTGACCGACCACACTGCTCTACAAACCTGCTCTGTGCAGTTATCTGGTGTAGGCAGCTGCTGTACGTTTTGGGCACAATTCACTTGAAGACAAAAAACATGCTGAAGTCAGATGCATGGGAAGGTGAAGCTGAACACGTCAACCAAAAGAATGAGTAGGAACTATTATACATCTCCCTCAGAGTGAAAAAAAAACCAAAAAAACAAAACAAAAAAAAAAACACAAGCAAGAAAATAGAGTGGTTTCAGAGAGATTCCCACCCACTTTACTGCCGGAAGGAAACCCAACCCTCAGAGACCTAGAGAGGAACGCTGAGCTGGATGGATTCTCCAGCACAGAGAGCCAACACCTACAGAGAGCGAATTTGCACAGGTATACTGTGCGTGCAGCACTTCCTCCGCTTATAAAAGCTGTTGTAAACTGGTGCTCCTACGCCAAGCTAATTGTGGCTGCCCTACATGTGACTAAAGAATCAGAGAAGAGAGGGGTCCCCAGACAGAAGGAAGTATGACACTGCTTCTCCAGCCAAGGCTGATGTCCAGAACAGTTGCAAAAATATTTCCCAGGAGCTCGTGTCCTATAAAAAAAAAAAAAAAAAAAAAAAAAAAGGGTCTGAAAAATCTATAGCCTTTACACTCTAATATTGAGCTAATTATCACGTGCATTCCTAGATTTTCCAAATTTGCCAATATCATGCCATGGTTGAAAGCAAATTTTCATTACAGTATCTGAGCTGACCTAAAATAATTTACCTCGGCCTCAGGACAGGATTAACTTCCATCAGAAATTCTTGGTGTTGGTGATACAATAAATTTCCTAAACGGATATTCTTAGAAGCAGTGAGATATTAGACCTACATTCATAACTAGGGAGTATATAACTAGTAAGGGTACAAGCTGTCAATGTATCATAGCCAAATCATGATTTCACTGCAATGGGAACTCAAGTTCAGTTTTTCTCCTCTTTTCTGGTCCTATTTACAGCATGACCTGAAAGGAGATCAGCCATCATAGTCAATAACACAAATAAAGATCTGATTTATTTATTTTTATTTAAATTTTTTAAAAGTTTTATTTATTTATTATCAGAGAGAGAGACAGAGACAGAGACAGAGAGACAGAGACAGAGAGACAGAGACAGAGAGCATGAGCAGAGGGGCAGTGAGAGTGAGAGAGAGAATCCCAAGCAGTGCAGAGCCCAGTGTGGGGCCTGAACTCACAAACCCTGAGATAACGACCTGAGATGAAATCAGGAGCCCCGAGGCTTAACTGACTGAGACACCCAGACGCCCCTGACTTATTTTATTAAGAAAAGAGAAATAAGGGGGCCTGGGTGGCTCAGCTGGTTAAGCATCTGACTTCAGCTCAAGTTGTGATCTCATGGTTCATGGGTTTGAGCCCCACATCAGGTTCTGTGCAAATAGCTCAGAGTCTGGAGCCTGCTTCAGATTCTGTGTCTCCCTCTCTCTCTCTGTCCCTCCCCCACTCACACTCTGTCTCTCTCTCCTTCAAAAATAAACAGTAAGTTTTTTTTAGTTTTTAAAAGGAAAAGTAAGATTTCATTTCCCTAAGTTGTATGTTTCTAAAATCTTCATACTGTAGATTTGTGTATTAAAAGATTTAATGCAATATTATTGCAATATTATAAGTGTAATTTTTTACTGTAAAAAGAGAGACCTAGAAATATAGTATGTGATATATACAATTTGAATTTTATCTTTTTCCTGACTAGTGAAGAATTATCTATTATACATTTTACCCAGGAACTCAGGATATTCTACTTAAAAACAATTTTTTTTAAACTTTTTAAGTAGTCTCGACACCCAATGTAGAACTCAAACTCACAACCCCAAGATCAAGTGTCCCATGCTCTACTGACTGACCCAGCTAGGCGCTCCAGGATGCTTTACATTTGTTTTAATATGACAAATATGATCCTTGGTTAAAATTATCATCTATTAAGTAACTCCACAGTATATAACTGTGAAGAGGACTAGGGAAAAAATGACCATGAGGGAGTCTGAAATATTAGGTAGACTGGGAAAACTATGATATTTAAAATCTGCAAATAGGGGCGCCTGGGTGGCGCAGTCGGTTAAGCGTCCGACTTCAGCCAGGTCACGATCTCGTGGTCCGGGAGTTCGAGCCCCGCATCAGGCTCTGGGCTGATGGCTCAGAGCCTGGAGCCTGTTTCCGATTCTGTGTCTCCCTCTCTCTCTGCCCCTCCCCCGTTCATGCTCTGTCTCTCTCTGTCCCAAAAATAAATAAAAACGTTGAAAAAAAATTTTTTAAAAATCTGCAAATAAATAAAAACTTTTATTTCATCCGATTATGTCAATCTTCTTTCTCAATATAGCTAAATTCATAGTTGAAAACAAACACACACGTATATTTATATATACGCTAAATTTTGGTAGAAACTCCAAAAACTTGAATCAGATGTGTTTTTTACCACTACATTTAGGAAATAAATGGTTCTGATTGAATGAATCTCCTAGTTTATTGAGAATAAGAAAACTTTTTTGTTTTGATCTATGTAGTGGGAAACTTAGCTAACATATATTACTTTACCATCTTCCCTTAGTAGGAAGAATATGACGACCATGATAAATGACCGTGGATCTTAGAATGCTGAAGATTACTTTCACTTTTTACTTTTACTTTTAAAAGTAAAACTGGCCATCATAGCCAGTAATACTTTTACTTTTCCCCTTTATTAATTCATTCATGTGACAAACACTTACTGGACATCTACTCTGTGCCAGCTCCTATGCCAGGCAAAAGCTCTATCTGATGGTCATTATACCTGCTATAGAAAGGTATGGACAACAGAGTTCTACATGTAGAAATTCCAAGTTACTACCCTGGAAACTGTTCTTAAAAATTCTTATCAGCTTGTGGTGCCCAGGTGGCTCAGGTGGTTAAGTGTCCGACTCTTGATCTCAGCTCAGGTCCTGATTGGCTCAGGGTCGTAAGTTCATGCTGGGTGTGAAGCCTGCTTAAAAAAAAATTCCTATCAGCTTGTTTTTGGTAATATTGAGATTTTGCCTAAAAGCTTACAATCTCTTTTCTCTGCGTGCTCTTAAAATAAAATCTGCTTAATTGCACTTCCTGGTTAATCACATTTTTTACTGCAGTACAAGATATTTCTATAAAGCAATTACTACAATGCTATGGGAACCAGAAATTGTTTACTCGTGTATGACTGGCAGAAACGCATTGTGTAACCAGCAGTCTTTTTTCACTATCTATGTGAAGAAGCCGTCTCCTGAGAGAAAGGATAGGCAGTGTGATACAGAAACAGTACCACCTCAGGAGTCAGACAAACCTGACAGTTTGACTCTGCGTTAAGTTCTTCACTTGAGTCTTGGTGCCCTTACTTGTGAAATAGAATAATACTGCCTAACTTAATGTTATTCTGAATATTTGAGAAGATAAGTCATTCGACAGATATTCACCAAGTGCTTTATCCTGAGAGCAATGGAGAATCGCTATAAGGTCTTAAACAGAAGAAGCAACATAATTAAACATGAACTTTGGAAACAGAACTCTGGCTGCAATACGAGGAATGAATGAGGGTAAGGCAAGATTGGAGGGACGGAAACCAATCAGGGACCTGTCATTATTCAGAAATGAGTGTAGCCTTCGTTGAAGTAGAGGCACTGAGGATGAAGAGAAGTAAATGGGTTTGAGCACTATTACGAAATTAAAGGTACAGCATAGGGAGTGTAGTCAAAGGTATTTTAATAGTGTCATATGGTGGCAGATTGTAGCTACACTTGTGAGCATACCATAACATACAGATTTGTCGGAATGCCTATGTTATATGCCTGAAACTAACATAACATCATGTGTCAACTGTACTCAAATAAAAAAATGAAGAAAGTAGTATCAAGAAGAGAGGGTGACATGTTGCATGTGGGTGGTAAGAGTTGTTTGTTTGTTTGTTTGTTTGTTTGTTTGTTTTTTACTGCAGGAACATGTTAGTGGATATCTTGGATCTCTTGCTTGGATATCTGAGTGGATGGAGGTGCCGCTAACTAGAAGAGAGAACACTGGAAAAGCAGCAGGTTGAGAGAAAAGTGACAAATTCTGTTCTGGACAGGTAAGGTCTTCTGAGAGGTGCCTGTGGGATGCCCAAGTAGTGATATACACCATCAGGTTGGAAATACAGGTCTGGAGATAATTCAGAGGAACATGACAAAAAATAGAAACTCAGTCTCAATCCATTACTCAACAGATCTCTTACATGGTTGAGGATATCTTTGCTTCCCCCGCTGGCCTGGAAACATCCACTGCTCATGGACCATGAGCTACTTATTATAATGCAGCGTAAGTAGTTCATCTTTGGAAGTTTTAGCAACCCCTTATGCGACCTGGATGACCTGTCTAGATTCTGTCTCAGCCTCTCAGTTTTCCAAATGTCATTCAAAAAGAATCATTCTCTTGTTTCATTTTCAGTGGTCTATATATTAGTTTTCCACTGTGGTTTCTGAGAACTTCATACTTGTGAAACTGTTTTCAAGATGTGCTTAAAATATGTACCTACTCTCCCTCATGCTAGTTTTGCATATAGCTATTGAGTGTACCATGCTGCTGTCTCATAGGTATACACTGTACTTCATAATTGGGGAGGAGCGTTTGAACCAGAGAAAACACGAGCATCCCTAAGAGAGAAGACCAGTGTGCATTCCCAGCCCAAGGTGGAGCCATGGGGCACCTAGGGGACAGTGTATGACCTGACACAGGAGAGGCAGGCAGGGGTAGGAACATGCTGGGAACATGCAAAGATCCAGAGCTGAGAACGTCACTTGTTCAGAGAACTGAAATTTCAGTAATTCGGAGAATAAAGAGGTGGAACTTCAGAAGTATTTGCTAGAAGAGTTTCAGATCAGACAGCTACATGAGGAAGTGTGGACTCTATCCTGACAGCAATGGGAAATTACTGAAGTTTTACACAAGGGAGACTTGAAGTTTAGAAAGCTCACTTTGTGTGCTCCTTCTCCAAACAAACAAACTTTATGTAAAATGTCGGGGGGTGGGGGGGAGTGTTCCTGGGCGGCTCAGTCAGTCAGTCAGTTGAGAGTCTGACTCTTGGTTTCAGTTCAGGTCATGATCTCACATTCCTGGGTTTGAGCCTGGCAATAGGCTCTGTGCTGACTGAGAGGAGCCTGCTTGGGGGTCTCTCTCTGCCCCGTCCCCACTCACGCACACAGTGCATACTCCCCCTCTCTCTCAAAATAAATAAATAAACTTTGGGGGAAAAAAAAAAGCTCACTTTGATGGCTGGATGAGTGGTGGCAGCCAGGGGTCTGTTACAAAATGCCAGATGAGATAAAAAGGTAGCTTAATTTATGTCAAGGTACCAGGGAAAGAAAGAAGTGGATACTTTCGAGAAACACTGGATAGGAATAATTTTCAGTCTGGAATAACTGGATGTGGGTGGGGAGTCAAGGAAGGCGTAAAGCATGACTGTCACCTAGGTTTCTGGTGTGGGCAACAAATGGAGGCATCATTCTACTCTGTCCCTCTTTCTTCTAAGGAACTTTCCTCTGCCTACAGTTGCCCTTGCACTTTTTTCCTCTGCAGTGGTGACTATAAAAATACTTATGTTGCTAAGAGTCAGTTGATATTAAGTTGATATGGAAGAAAATGCATGTTGCTCCTGTTGCTATTTGCTGCTACTGTTGTTGCTACTTGCTCCACTGATGGAAGTTCTTACCCTAAGAAGTCAGAAGCTGAGACCTGGAAGAGAGTGGTTTCCCTGCTCCGTTCTCCAGGGTGTTTTAAGGAAAGAGCACCAAGGGCACCAAGCCTTATTCCTTAAGAATTTAAGTTCCCTACTCCTGCTGCCAAAGTATAATATATAGAGTCACAGTTTCTTTTAAGTTATCATAAAGTATATTCCTTTAGTCACACAGCTGCAAAATTCTACAAATTGCATTACCAGGTAGCAATACCTGTCCTCACCAATTCTAAGATCTGATTTATTGAAACTCAAACCATTTCTAATTCCTCACACACTGACCACAAGCATGAGTCACAACTTTGTTTAACAAGTGTTTTGAAAACTATCATGGCTTAACATAGTACCTTGAAGAGCTTTTTTTATACTAAAGCCTATCATCTGATATGCTCAGAACATATCAGAACTTTCTTTCAATGCAAAATATTTTTAAATTCAGTTACCCTGAAACTCTTGCTTTTAGTTTGTTAGTAATTCTGTTTCAGACAGGATGTACTTCATTTGAAGAAAAAAAAAGATAGTAAAGGAACTTCCAACAGTTTATTTCTCTGAAACCATTTTAAGAAGTAATAAAGATCCACTCCTTTTTTCCTGAGAACTAAGAATATTTTTTAGTAAATGCCATAAAGAAAATGTCCAAAATTTTATGAAAACACAGTATTTTAGGCTATATTTGTTAATAGATTGTGGTATTTGAACACTTTTAGTGAAGAAGAAAAATACTATAGCAGAATTTTAGGTAAGCCAAGAAACAGAAATAGGTTCATTAAATTGGCTATAGATTTTCCTCTCTTCCATTTTAAAAAAAGCTTATGTCTAGTGTTACGTATCTGACAGGTGCTTAATCAATATATTTTCTTTTTGACTAAAGGTCCTGCATTTTTCAGTCTGAGAAGGCAGCATATTTTTGTTTAATGTTTGCATTGCAACTTGAAGTCACAGGTCTTGTGTTTGTTTATAAACACAATCAAGGCCCTCCTTTTGTCAATCAACACTATTGTCATGAGTCTTCCTTGCACAAAAGCATTTTAAAGAACACAAAATAAATGTTTTCAAGGAGACAACCTAGTTGGAATGCAGCTTTTTGTTGGCCTATTCACTTGTGGGAGAAAAACTAATGAAAACCTCATTTCAGGCCAATGGATTGTGTAATTTATTTATTTATGTATGTATGTATTTATGTATTTATGTATGTATGTATTTATTTATTTATGTATTTATTTATTTATTTGTTTGTTTGTTCTAGGAAGGATGATGTCAGTGATGTTGAAACCAGAAAAAGAAAGGCTTTCTTCTGTGCATGTCCTGTCTCCAATTTTTTATTAAATAGTATTTATGATGAAAATAGTACATGTTCCATGTTCTTATTTCGCTGGTAGAGATGGTCAATACATAACAGGCTAGCCTGGCCATTATTGATGTTTTAAGTAATTTAAGCATTTTCTCAACATGACAGTACTTTGATTCTTTTTTTTTTTTTTTTTTTTTTTTTTTTGTTCTGGGACTGTAACGCAAACAAACCTGAAGCACTTTATTTCCACTGACAGCAACTATTTCGCTTTTAGAATCTTTTTACTTTTTATCACTGCTGAGTTACATTGGAATAGAAAATCTGACATTTGCTAAATGTAATACATAGTTATCCCAAATTTTAAATATCAAAAATTAAAGTTATTTTCTTTATTTGGAAAGAAAAACCTTCTAAGTGTTCAGTAGCTAGGAGTAGATTTAAATATATTGTGTAGTTTATATATCCCATATCATTTGGCATTGCCTCCAAAGGATCTGACATTAGAAAATTCCATGTGTCCTTAGAATATTTTGTAATACAGAAATAACTGGGGGTGCCTGGGTGGCTAAGTCTGTTGAGCATCTGACTCGACTTCAGCTCAAGTCATGAACTCCTGTTTGTGAGATCTAGGTACCACTCCCACCCCCCACCCCCCAACTCCCTGCCCCCAACATTGCTGTCAGCGAGAAGCCTGCTTGGGATTCTTTCTCTCCCTCTCTCTCTGCCCCTCCCCTGTTCTCTGTGTGTGTGTCTCTCTCTCTCAAAATAAATAAATAAACTTAAAAAAAACCTGCTAGTTAAGATGATTTCCCCCATTTTAGTCTTCATCATTAGAGTATGCGTTAAAGTGCCTTATATTAGTATTTACCCTTTTTAATAGAGTACTTTTCTCTATAACCTTTGATTTCTCTATTACATAGCAGATCCTGATGAGGTTTTGGGGTGATGGTGGGGTGGTCTGGAGCTCATGGCCAAGAAAGAATTTTTGAAGACATCTTTGGTGCAAAAAGATAATTTTATTTAAAGCACAGGGACAGGACCTATGGGCAGGAAAAGCTGCATGGGGTCATGATGGGTAACTCGTTACATACACTCAGGTTGGGAGGGGGTCAGGGATAGAGTAAGTCTCTAAGGAATTTTAGAAGCAAGGTTTCCGGGACCTTGAGGGGCTAGCTGTTGCTAGGAAAACACCGTTTATTATCATTTAGTAAAACCTCAGTCATGAGAACCTTCAGATGTATATCAGGGGGCCATAAGCTTGGAGTACGATTGCCAGAATACATCTTGGGGCAGTTGAGGTAAAGGAAGCAAACTTACAGGATCCTGGAGGTTGGGACAATGTTAAGCTAGGACTCTCCTTTGCCCCTAGCAAAGTGTCATCATCGAGGCAGCTGAGCTCTTAGAGGGAGGTCACTCTGCTGATTTCAAGGACTTGTCAATGGGCTGCAGGTGGTAAGGGAATTTAGTTTTTCATTTGCCTTAGTTTCTCACTTTACCATGGTGAGCACTTAAACCCCCTTCCTTTGTTCTTGGGTAGCCAGGAGTGTCCTGGGAATATCACACATATTCCACCTGTGGGGGAGGGGCGAGGGGTGTGCCAGCTTGTATTTTGTCCTCAGCCTGCGCCACACTCCCTCATCAAGCCTAATACCTATCTACTTGTTAGGAGTACTTTATATGGGATTCCTTGCACTGAAAAGATTTGACTAGGTGATCCTTCCTAACATTCCACAATAACAAGAAGATTATAAGGTTGTCATATGTTATCTAATTTATTCTCCTAACATTGGTCTGAAGTAGAGGAGTAAGTACACTTATTCTCATCTTATAGCTGGAGAAAAGAGCTGTAATTCTCCCTACACAATGCAAGATCTAGTACCTAAACCCCAGTCTTCTGACTTTCTCTCCTTACAGAATAACCACAGTTGCATATAAACAACTTGTCTATTTTCTGAACCTTCTCAGATGACCTCCCACTTCCTAAACTCCTGCAGATCTTTTTTCTCAAGAGTGATACCAGTTCTATAATATGCTGATAGAGGTTTGAAGTTGAGCTAATCATGTGGCTTTAGATGAATCATCAAAGCAAGCCAGTGGGAAAATATAAAAAATAAATTGTAACCTTTGACTCAAAATCTGCTGGGTTAGCCATTCAAGTAAGTGATTTATCACATTTATTTGTGATCACTGTCTTAAATCCTCATGACAGTTGGCACCATATATTCTTTTGATAAAACATTACACGTTGGAGTTCTTTATCCCAAATTTAAGATTGAAACATGTAAAAATGGGATTTCCAGGATCAAACAAGCTGCAGACACCAAAATACATTGCAGGATGCTGGGTAAATGTAGTTTTGGCCTAATTTTACAAATATGAACTACTTGAGAAACTGGAGATTCTTTGTGATGAAATGCACTATCTTGCAAAACTTAAACATTATAATAACAACACAGCAGTGTTATTCTCTTATAAATAAAACTTTCTTTGTTAGGAGTTAGTTGTTTTACTATTCCAGGAGATATATCTGGAAAGGGTCTAGTTCACAGTAAGTGCTTGATAAATATTTGTTGAACGAATAAATAGATGTCTCAAGTCTAGAGAGGAGTCTGAAATTCAGAAATAGATTGAGAGCCACAGCTAAAGAGGAGGGAGCTGAATTTATTTATGCCAGATGGATGAAAGACAAGTATGTGGATGAGAATTTCTCAAGAAAGCACCTAAATAAGAAGTATAAACATGGATAGGAGGTAAAATTATTACAACTATATTATGTCATCTAGAACTGGACTTCAGTAAGGTAATCAGTATAAAAGAAATATAAAAATCAGTAACTGTCAGACACAGAAAATGTTTGGAAAATGTAAAGGAAATTGTGTCATAGATAATATAATACATATGTAAATAAATAGAAATAAATGTTACAAAAATATATAGAACTTACTTGAAAAAATTATAAATATCCACTTAGAGACATAAAAGAAGATTTGAATAATGGAGAGCTAATCCCAAACTAGAGGATAAATTTGGCAGTCAAAATTCCAATAGTCCACTATGTACCTATTAGAATGGCCCAAATCCAGAATACCAACACCAAATGCTGACAAAGATGTGACACAACAGGAACTCTCATTCATTGCTGGTGGGCATGCAAAATGGTACAGCCACTGTGGAAGAGTGTTTTGCAGTTTCTTAGAAAATGAAACATATTCTTATCATACGGCCCAGCAATTGTGCTTCTGGTATTTACCCAAAGGAACTGAAAACTTATGTCCACACAGGGGTGCCTGGCTAGCTCAGTTGGTAGAGCATGTGACTCTTGATCTCAGGTTGTGAGTTCCACATTGGGTGTGGAGATTACTTGAAAATAAAAACTTACATCCATACAAAAACCTAGGCATAGATATTTATGGTGGCTTTATTCATAATTGTTAAAACTTGGAAGCAACAAAGATAACTTTTAGTAGGTGAATGGATAAATAGCTTAGAAAAAGAATATAGCTTAGATAACAGAATATTACTCAGTGCCAAAAGGAAATGAGCTGTCAAGCCATAAAAATATGGAGGAAACTTAAATACATATTACTAAGTAAAAGAAGCCAATCTGAAAAGGCTACATACTGTATGATTCCAACTATATGACATTCTGGAAAAAGCAAAACTATACAGACAGTAAAAAGATCAGTAGTTATCAGGGGTTGAGGGACAGGGAGGGATGAATAGGCAGAGCATAGAGGATTTTTTTGGGCAGTGAAAATGTTCTGTATGATACTGCAATGATGGATATATGTTATTATACATTTGTCAAAAGCCAAATAAACAATACCAAGAATTAACAAGGTACACTACAATGTATAACATCAAGAGTTAACCCTAATATGAACTATGGACTTAGGTGATAATGATGTGCCAATGATGGCTCATTCATTGTAACAAATGTACCATTCTGGTCCTATGTGATGGGAAGGTTGTGACTGTATGTGTGTATTGGGAGTGGGGGTCATGGAGTACATGGAACTCTGTACTTTCCACTCATTTTCACTATGAGCCTAAAATTGCTTTAAAAAAAAACTCTATCAGAAGAATTCTAAAGCTTTAACAAGGAACCTGAGTGAAGATTATAATATTTATCTTGTATAGCAAAAGTACCAAAACTTCCAGGAAAATTCTGCAAAGGAAGAATTCTGGGAGTGAAGAATTGAGCAGGGAATTGGTCCTGCAAAATATCAAAGCATAATGTAAAGCTACATTACATAAAATAGTATGCTGTCAGCATAGGAAGAGGCAGATGGAACTCTGGGTCAGAACAGAAAGTCCAAAAAGGGACTCAAATAAATATAAGAATACAGAATACAATGAAAAGAGGCATTTGAAATCATTGGCTCAAAACCAATTTATCATTTGGACATTATGGTGATGGACTAGCCCGTTGGGAAAACAAAACAAAACGAAACAAAACTGAAGCTGATTCCTACCTAATTTTTTAAGCCAACTATACATAAATGGATCAAAAAATTTTACACAGGGGCGCCTGGGTGGCGCAGTCGGTTAAGCGTCCGACTTCAGCCAGGTCACGATCTCGCGGTCCGTGAGTTCGAGCCCCGCGTCAGGCTCTGGGCTGATGGCTCAGAGCCTGGAGCCTGTTTCCGATTCTGTGTCTCCCTCTCTCTCTGCCCCTCCCCCGTTCATGCTCTGTCTCTCTCTGTCCCAAAAATAAATAAACGTTGAAAAAAAAAATTAAAAAAAAAATTTTACACATTATGGAAAAAAACACATAACATAAAATTTATCATTTTAATGTGTATAATTCATAAATGTTTTTATCACCCCAAAAAGGAGCTCTGTATCCAGTCTCTCTCCTCTTTCCAGTCTCTGGCAATCAGTAATCCGCTTTCTGGGCCTATGGATTTGCCTGTGCATTTCATATAAATTTAATCATACAATATGTGACCTTTTGTGTCTGGCTTCTCTCACTTAGTGAAATGTTTTCAGGGTTTGTCCATTCCCTTTTATGGCTGAATAATATTCTTTTGATTGAATATACCATATTTTGTTTATTCATTAGTTGATGTATCAACAATTTTTTTAAAAATGAACTCCTAAAAGAACTGAAAGAAAGATACTTGAACATTTTTATATTTAATTAAAGGATACGGCCTTTATTTTTTTTTTCAACTTTTTTTTTTTTATTTATGTTTGGGACAGAGAGAGACAGAGCATGAACGGGGGAGGGGCAGAGAGAGAGGGAGACACAGAATCGGAAACAGGCTCCAGGCTCTGAGCCATCAGCCCAGAGCCTGACGCGGGGCTCGAACTCCCGGACCGCGAGATCATGACCTGGCTGAAGTCGGACGCTTAACCGACTGCGCCACCCAGGAGCCCCTAATTAAAGGATACGGCCTTTAAAACATAAAATATAATTCTTTGAAATAAAACATGTAAATAAGGAGCATTCTGTATAAAGGGGAGAGAGAAGATGTATTCTTCAAAAATGTCAATGTCCTAGGGGCACCTGGGTGGCTCAGTCGGTTAAGCCTCCAACTTGGGTCCAGGTCATGATCTCGCAGTTGGTGGGTTCGAGCCCCATGTCAGACTCCGTGCTGGCAGATCAGAGTCTGGAACCTGCTTCAGATTCTGTGTCTCCCCCACTCTCTGCCCCTCCCCACTTGTGCTATGTCTCTCTTTCTCTCAAAAATAAATAAACATTAAAAAAAAAGTCTAGGTCATAAAAGACAAAGAAAAGCTGCAGAAAATTTCCAGATAAAAAGAAGCAAAGAAATATAACAATTAAATACAATTCCTGGGGCACCTGGGTGGCTCAGTAGACTGAGGAACAGACTTAGGCTCAGGTCATGATCTCACAGTTTCTGAGTTTGAGCCCCGCATCAGGTTCTCTGCTGTTAGCTCGGAGCCTGGAGCCCGCTTTGGATTCTGTATCTCCTCTCTCTCTGCCCCTCCCCAGCTCACATTCTGTCTCTCTCAAAAATGAAGAAACATTAAAAAAAAAAAAATACAATTCCTGACCCTAGACTTGATTCTGTACTGGAGAAAGATAAGAAGAAAAAATTGATTTCTTTAAAAAAATGTTTTTTCGGGGGGCGCCTGGGTGGCGCAGTCGGTTAAGCGTCCGACTTCAGCCAGGTCACGATCTCGCCGTCCGTGAGTTCGAGCCCCGCGTCAGGCTCTGGGCTGATGGCTCGGAGCCTGGAGCCTGTTTCCGATTCTGTGTCTCCCTCTCTCTCTGCCCCTCCCCCATTCATGCTCTGTCTCTCTCTGTCCCAAAAATAAAAAAAAAATAAACGTTGAAAAAAAAATTAAAAAAAAAATGTTTTTTCGGGGGGGTGGGGTGTCTGGGTGGCTCAGTCAGTTGAGCATCCGACTTCAGCTCAGGTCATGATCTCACGGTTCGTGGGTTCACGCCCCGCGTTGGGCTCTGTGCTGACAGCTCAGAGCCTGGAGCCTGTTTCAGATTCTGTGTCCCTCTCTCTCTACCCCTCCCCTGTTCACACTCTGTCTCTGTCTCAAAAATAAATAAACATTAAAAAAAATTTAAAGATTTTTTATTATTTATTTTTGAGAGAGAGAGAGAGAGAGAGAGAGAGAGAGAGAGAGCGCACATGCGGGGGAGGGGCAGAGAGAAAGGGAGACACAGAATTCGAAGCAGGCTCCAGGCTCTGGTGCTCAAACTCAGCAGCTGTGAGATCACTACCTGAGCTGAAGTCGGACACTCAACTGACTGAACCACCCAGGCGCCCCTATTGATTTCTAATAGTAATAAGTTTAGTGTATCTGGATAAATAATATTTAATTTTAATTGTAAGAAGCACAACTCATCTCTTTCATACAATTCTGCCATAGCTCTCCATGTTTCTACTTGGCTTCACAGCAACTCTCTCCAGTCATTTGTCCTCCAGGCCAAATGTATCAAATAAGGATCTAAAAGCAACATAAAATCACTTTTGCATCAGTAAAGGGCTCTCAACTGGAAAAAAAAAAAAAGAATCATCCTAGCCTGCATGCATGTGAGAAGATTACATATTTGCACTCCTCATTCCTCTGAAAAAGCTAATCCAAGCTTCATTACCGTCAAGCTTGTGAACATTTACATAAACGATAGGTTTGTTATCACTTATTACTGGATTCAGCAGATTACATGCAAAATGTGCAAAGACACGATTAAAAAATCTTTGAACTTTTAATCAAAAGAGTAAGCAATATTAATTCATTTGGACAAGTGTGATGCACATACTTTATTATAATACTATTTTGCATTTGAGATTACCACACTACAATAATTATTCTTCATTAATGAAGGTTTGTTGCTATGTAATTTCACTGTGGCTCTAGGCAATAACATCCTTTCTAGAGAATTAGTTACATTTGCTGTGAAGTTATTTTACAAAAAAAACCCCAAAACCCATATTCTTTATAAAATATAAATTTTACTATCATGGTATTTGATTCTGTAAAGCTCATAGAAGTATCACTGAGAACTATGAATATGGGAAGAATGAACAATCCTCAAATGGAATAAGAAATAAGCTTCAAATTTAAAAGCCTAGTATATTTCTGTATTGATTTTGTGAAGCCAAGAAAGAAAAAAAGTGCCCCAATCTTATTGCTGCCCCACTCTATTAATGGAGATAGATGTAGACATAAATAATTATAACACAAAGAAGGATGCACATTAATGTAACAAAAGAAGTGACATGCTAATTATTTCTAGAAGGATCCTGGAAGGTTTCATGGAAAAGATATTTGAATTCATCTTTGAAGAATGGGTAAGATCAAGAAGTAGTGGAGGAAAGGAGAGAGGGGGAGCAGGATGTAAAAGGCAGACCTCTGAATGTCAGCCTAAATGGTGAATCTTTATTCTCAATAAATAGAAAGCCACAGGGTTTTGAGTTCCAAAGTAATGAGCAGAGCTATGAGGAATAGCCTGAGGGTACTGTAAAAGGGACATTCGATTGGGAGAAAATTATGGGCCACAAAGTTATTTCAGTGATTGGTCGGTTTGTCTGTCTGTTCCACAGAGAGTGGTCACAGGCTTCTCCAGCCAGACACCATGTTTTCCATCACTTTATATTCCCTGAACTACACGTATTTAGCAAATGCAGTTGAGTGCATAGATGAAAGGGAACCAGCTCTTGTCTGTGCTAACGGTGGAGGGAATGAAATGAAAGAGGGACACTAAAATTGAGGAGGTGGCATTGTAAAGAGATGGTTGGATATAGACACTCAGGGAGACAAAGGAATGAAGTCATTACTCAATTTACCCCAATAAAAATTTACTGAGCACTTATTATATGCCAGAAGTGTGGCAGATGTTAAATATACAAATATGAGTTAATACTTGGTCTTTACTATCAAAGAACTAGGGTAGAAAATAAGTCTAGAGGTGACAGTGAAGGAAACAGATAATAATATAATATGCAATAAATATGTGTGTATATACATATAGATGCAATAATATGAGTGGAAAGTTCACAAAAAGTAAAGAAAGAAGGAATTTATTTTGCCTAGGGAGAATTAGGGAAGACTCCATTGAGCAAAGATGGTGGAGTAAGACTTCGAAGAATAAATAGGAGTTTTTAAGGTAAGGTGGTGCAGGAAGCCATCTCACAGAGAGGAATTAACATTTGTAAGTATGTGGAGGTCTTAAAAACCTTAGTGTGTGTGTGTGTGTGTGTGTGTGTGTGTGTGTATAAGTAGTTTGGAATTGCAAAAGCATGAATTGCAAGACACAGCTGGGAAATAAGAATGAGATCAGAAAGCTAGGTAGGGGATAGGAAGGTTTTGCATTGCAAGCTAAAGAGTGTGAACTTTATTCTGTGTGTGGATGGGAGTTAGTGAAGGTCTTCGAGCTGCATAGTTATGGACAGATCTATCTACCCTTTATTTTTTTATTTTTTATTATTTTAGAGAGAGAGAGAGTGCATGTGCAAGTATAGAGGGAGAGAGAGAGAGAGAGGGAGAGAGAGCCCCAACGTGCGGCTCTGTCTCATGACCCTGAGAACATGACCTGAGCAGAAATCAAGAGTTGGACCCACACCAACTGAACCATCCGGGCACCCCCTCTATCTACCCTTTAGATGAGAAGCAGGTTAATGAAAGCTTGGCAAATGGATGGGTCACAGGGGAGGAGAGTGGGAGTGAGCAGAGAATGGTAATAGTAAAGACACTGTTGCAAGGGTCAAATGAGAGAGAAGGAAATCCTACTAAGACAATTATAATAGAGAAAGACTAGATAGAATAAAATCAAGAGATATTCGGTGATAAAACTGGACAAGCTCAGTGACATGGGATGTGAAAAAGCCAACTCCTAGGCATTTTGACTGAATTACTCAAGTTGAGAGTTGTACTACCCAATGAAGATTTGGTCTGGGGTAGGAGAGCCTGAGGCATCTGTGGCATCATACCCAGGGGCAAGTTTCTAATAGAGAGTAAAATTCACATCCACAACTTTGAAGAAATGTTAGTGCTAGCATTCACATTTCACACATGAACAGATGGTGATATTATTAACCAAGATATGGAATACAGGCTACAGATATGCAATGGTTTAAAATGCGAACTATAATGTTGGGTTTTTGATGGTTGATTTTGATTAGCTGGTGGGATAATCATGTGAATATGTCCATAAGGAGTTTGGAAGTATGGTACTTCCATATGACAGAATACTATGAAGTCCTTTAAAAGATTCACTAGCTCCATTTGCATCAATTAGAAAAGATATCCATGGTATGTTATAAAGAAAAAATACAAATTGTAGAATATGTAATATGATCCCACTTTTGTAACAAAATATATACATATATAAATATATATATATATTACTATATATATATATATGTATAAATATAAACACATACCTATACACATACAAAATAAATATATGGGAGGAGAGACAGCTAATCAATCCTTTACTGGATAGTCTACTGTATTTTTTATAATGTTACAATAGACATTCATTGCTTTTTTTGTTTTTTTCAAGTTCTTTTCAGGGTTAAGAAATTGCAGGAAAAAAACTAGAAAAAAAATAAGGTTGTCAAGTGAGAATGTAAAAGGAGGAAAAGAGGGACAAAGACAGAAACCTGAGACAGGCACAAAGCAGAAATGCAATTTCAGAGTCAGATAGAGAAGAAAGATGAGGATGGAAAGATATCTGAGGGTTAACAATCCGGAGAAGTGGTTGGTGTTGAAGACTTCATAAAAAAAGGTGGAGCCTGGGTGGCTCTGTCAGTTAAGTGTGGAACTTCAGCTCAGGTCATGATCTCACAGTTCCTGGGTTCGAGCCCTTCATCGGGTTCTGTGCTGACAGCTTGGAGCCTGGAGCCTCCTTCGGATTCTGTGTCTCCCTCTCTCTCTGCCCCTCCCCTGCTCATGCTCAGTCTCTCTCTCTCAAAAATAAATAATCATTAAAAAAAAAAAAAAAAAGGCGGACAGAATAATGACCTGACAGTGGCAAATGGGGTTAGGGATTGGCCAGTTTTGATAAAGCAATTTCTTGAGGGCACGATCAGATTGCATTTGGTGAAGCATGAGATTAAAATGAGTTCGTAAAGAAAAGTGCAGTTAGTTACCAGGGAACGGGCATCAGGCAAAGGGAAACTACAGCATCTGTGTAATCTAAGGCTGGAGAACCAGTGTTCTGACAAAGGCTGAAAACACAAAAGGAAGAGGGAGTAGCTGAGCTATTTCATTGGATATATTTAAATTTCCTTTAAAAAGGGATTAATACCGTATGCACTTTTATATTTGATTTCCAAACCTAGTATGCTTTTATTTACATTTACATTTGACTACAAAGAATCACGCGGGGGCTTTTACAACTCATTTTTAATTCCCAACTTTGCCATTTTTCAGACAAAAACAGGAACCGGAAAGAAGTGGCTGGGCAGGCAGTCTGTGGTGTGACGCACACTGCTGGCCCAGACAGCTAGAGGAGATGTTGTCTTGGTTCTCATGAAATGCAGTCTTCTAACGTTGGATCAAACAACCTTAATTGTTCAAAGTGACAGTAAGTGTTAGAATAAACCACAACAACTAAATCCGTTGGCAGTAATAGAACTCCACCCAAAGGCTGTTTCGAAAATACACTTGCGAACACTGCTATTACATGTATCATAGACCTCTTTGATATAGGAGTTGGACTATTTTTCTGCAAGCTGTTCATATCTTGACTTCACATGCACAGACACACACAGGAGAACAATGAAAACAGCCATTTAAACATATATTCGTTTGGGGATTGTGCAAGACAAGTTTTTGTCCTCAGACAGTTTCCTTCCTCATCATCCATCAGAAACTTATCAACATTGGCATATGGTTAGAAAATGCATGTTAATTTTAAATTTTAAATGCTGACAGCCTGAAAAAGGGAAAGTCTATGGGGCATATCTCCTAGGTAAGATAATAGAGTAGGAAAGCAAAAAAATGCATCCTAAATTTAACTATGCATGATTTTAAGACTATCTGTGAAACTAAGATTATTTATCATTTGGGGTGATGCATAGTGCTGGTAGAAGGTTGACTATATTGAAGACAAATCTATTCTATCAAATTTCCTCCCCCAAATAAATTAGTCTTACTTCACAACCTTGAATTAAAATAAAATAAAATAAAATAAAATAAAATAGAATAAAATAAAATCTATCTAAAATGCCCGATGAGCATCTTCTGTGGTAGTGTCACATATGGTTGGACTTTAGAGAGTTTAATTATATAAAGAAATAATAAAACCAAAAGAAAGAAGGTTAGAAAAGTGGAGCAGGGTTATACAAAGCCTTGCATGAAATATTTAACATTTTGGGATTATGTCAGGCACCAGATATTACCTTTAAGATTGTACACTCTCTCCTCTGTTACTGTTAGACCTGTGCATATTTATTTTGACACGTTTATTTTTTTTAATTTTTATTTATTTACTTTTAAGTAATCTCTACACCTATTGTGGGGCTCGAACTCACAACCCCTAAATCAAGGTCGCATGGTCTTCCAACTGAGCCAGTCAGTTGTCCCTTTATTTTGACACATTTATTTTGTGTTTTATAATTATCATTCATGGAACTCTCTCCTTCCAGATTATGAGCAATCTGAAGAGCAGGGAAAATGTCTTTGTTCTAAAATCTTTTTATCCCAGAGTCTAGCATAGACTAGAAGCTCAGGAAGCGCCCAAATAAATGAGCAGAAGAACATATGGATGAGTGCACACATGTAGTACATGGACACAAGGCCATGAAAAGTGGGCGTTAAGACAAACAGATATTTCCAGATAAAACTGTTAGGTCTGGACTCTGGGCTCTCTCCCATGGCTCTACTTTTTTTTTTTTTTTTTTTCTTTAAATTAGGCTGATACTCATTTTAGCCTTGCCCAAGATATCCCTCTCTATCTTCAGGCTTGATCCCAAAAGCAATGCGGACCATGAGGGCCAACACTGAGGCACAGTCCATGGGTCAAAGGCTGATGCAGGGGTGTCATCACTTGGAACAGCAAAGAGAAAACAGAATGAACTCCGTGTAAGGAGATTTACAATGAAATGGACCCAAACGTTTGTTAGGTCTTTGAGGCAAGTCCTGGGCTAGAAATGGGAGCTGCAAGTAGTTTGTATTCTAGGCAAATGCAGTAAGATAACAAAAATTGGTGAGAATAAGAGAGAAGGGGGTCCCAGCACTTGGCATGTGATGAAGGCTGCTCTCCTGAAGTTCCTTCCCTTTGGGTGCCACTGTGCAGCTGGGGTAATAGGCATGACAGGGTGAGGACGCACAGGCCCCTCTCAGCTTGGTTTCTGGAGTTTCCTACAGTCTCATCCTCATCTGTGGGTTTCATTCAGTGAAGCATGCTTCACGTGTTACCATTTTGTTCATTTTGTTGCCCATGGTGTAGCAGGCGCTAAATGAATGCAGTGAGTGAGAAAACACAACCATGAATGCTCCACAGTCCCTGCACTCAAGGAGCTCTCAGTTCAAAAAGGAAAACAGACACACGGACAAATAAGGAGAGTAGGCAAATAGTCTAGGGGAAAATGGACAAGTGCTATGGAAGCTCAGAGGAAATGCCCAAGTCCACTTGAGAGTGGTAGAGTTGGGATGGGAAAGTCTTCAGGAAAAATTTGATAAAACAGAATCCGAAAGGCTGGAGTAGAAGTTTAGCAGGCACACTAGGAGGACAAGAATGACCCACGCAGGTAGAAAGATTAACCAATTGAAAACCAGCACATTAAAATTTGAGGTACATGAAAGAGTAGGATATATTCAGAATTCCAGTCATTCACAAGATGGGAAGAAGTGGTAAGATATATGGCTGGAATTGTACCCAGTGGCCTAAACTGCATGTCCTACAGTACCTACTAAAATTAACCAAAACTGGAAGAAAAGTTAGGTGGTAAGAAGTACAGATGTCACCAATTTGAGCCAAGATGCTGGCGAGGGGGGATGGAGAGCAAGGCATACGCATGAAAAGCAATCTGTAGGAATAACTGAGAGTTTGGTGATATGATGGCATGTGCATGGGGAAGTGTGGGATAGTCATGGATGAGCCCTGGGTTTCTGGAGCTGGTGGCTAGATTGGATGGGGTGGGCCTATCAAGACTGGAAAAACAAGAGAAGTGGCAGGTGTGGAAGAGATGAGTTTGGTTTGGGACATACTGAGCTTGAGTTAGTATGTCCAAAATTAAACTCACAGACATGGCAAACCATAGGAAGAGGCCAATAGGTAGGTGAAAATATGGTTGGGTCATGACCCAAATTAAACATCCCTCTTCACTTCTGTCAAGATGGTGGATGCCTTCTTGACTTTTAATTCTGATAAGCCCATGTCACACATGACTTATTCATGAATGTTCATTACATATTTCACTCTTCGGTGAGAATATGAATTTTTTTGTTTAATGCCTAAATCAAATAGGAGTGTCAGGCTAGAGGAAGAGTGAAGTCCCTTCTAATGTTCAGATCTCTGCGTGTGCATAAAATCTGTGCCTTTAACAAAATTCTAAAAAGAAGAAAATGTGAAAACACATTATTTCTGCTTTTCCTTGCACAACTTATGTAAAAGACATTTTTGGTTTTGGCCTCCCAGTATTACGTATCTCCAGTATTACGTATCTCCAGTTTCCTTCCGGGGAATTAACTGTGTATTGTGTTAATGTGAGAAGACTCCGGCAGCCTATCACATGAGCTAGGCTAATCAGGCACTTTCTCCCAGGATTTTGTATTTTATGGGCAATGCCAGGATGGGGGACAGTGGCAGGGTGGTGGTGGCACCTCGTGTAGGTCATCCATTGAGGAAGCAGTCACTGTGAGGTTGCATCTGGCTTTTTGACTCTAGTGACCTTTTAGCTCCTGCCTATTTCCAAGCGTCCTGTGTTCCAATCTCCTGTTGGTGTTGTGAATCTGACATCCTCTCAAGAAATTCTCTTTGCTTCAATTAGCCAATCAGTTTCTGCTACTCTTGATAAGAAACCTGGCAGAACATTAGAAAAAATTAAGGCATTTGGCTGAAAAGAAATACTGGATATTTATTTCCTAATTAAATCTCTAGCTAAAATAAAGTAATAATTACTATCAAAGGCATTGCATGTAGCCCAGAATCAGAAAAGATCTCAACAGTGAGTTCTTTTGAAAAAAAAAAAAAAAAACAAAAAACACTTTATTGGCCTATCATCCATTCATGGCTAGACACATTCCTTCCTGTCTCTGTGGTTATATGGTCCTTACAGTAAGTTGAACATAAGTAGGGTTTTTCTAGCAAAAGTTGATTGAGGAGAAATTTTAGCAATTTTTATTTTTCATTTGGTTTTAAATTGTAGAAGACTTATTTTGTGCAGGTAAGTGTCTGCTAGGAAAGGTATGTTGTTCTTATTAATTTGGTAACATTTGTCGAGTGGTTATTGCACACAAAGCAATGACTAGATGTTGAACAAGTATGCTCTTTCACCACTTTGTATTTTATAGCATTTGGCATATTGATGCTTGTATAGTGAGTTCCTTCTGTTCTCATGAGAGAGATGGGGCAAAAACAGATAAAAATAATAACAGCACGTCGTAGCACACACTATGAAGCACAGACCAGGAGCTGAGATTGTGACCAACAGTGAGACCATCTCCAACACAGGGGCCAGGCAAGGCCTCCCCAAGGATGGGACATATGCTTACGCCCAGAAAATAAGAAGAGGCTGCCATAAAAAGTGTGGAGAAGTGCATCCTGGTTTCATCATTTACAAAGTGGCACTTTGGGCAATTTATTTAAACTTTCTGTGTCTTTGAGGGCGCCTGGGTGGCTCAGTCAGTTGAGCGTCCGACTTCGGCTCAGGTCATGATCTTGCGGTCCGTGGGTTCGAGCTCTGCATCGGGCTCTGTGCTGACAGCTCAGAGCCTGGAGCCTGTTTCAGATTCTGTGTCTCCCTGTCTCTCTGACCCTCCCCCGTTCATGCTCTGTCTCTCTCTCTCTGTCTCAAGAAAATAAATAAACGTTAAAAAAAATTAAGCTTTCTGTGTCTTTGTTTGCTCATCTGTAAAATGTGGAGCACGATAGTACCTATTCCATACTATTGTCGTGAGGACTAGATGTGTGTATTATACAGAGAGCTCTTACAACAGTGCCTGGCGCATAGAAACAGCAAAAGAAATTGTAGTAATTTTTACTGTTCAAAAAGGGGGACCAACAGGTGCAAAAGCCTGAGGTACTTGAGAACTTTGGCAAGTTAATTAAACTGAAGTAAGATTACAGTGGCCAGAGCAGAATGGACAGAGACAGTGGCACAAGATGAGGCTGAAAACACAGACAGGGGCAGATCACACAGGGCCTTGCAGTTCATAGTAAAGAGTTTGGGGTTTTTAATTGTTGTTGTTTTTTTCTGAGTGACATGGAAAGCCATTGAAGAACCGAAGCAGGAGACTGATGTTACTGGATTTATGTTTTAAGATGATCCCTTTAGCTGCTATGTGGAGAACAGATTGGAGGGGAACAAGAGTAGAAACAGAATGACCAGCCAGGAGGGTATTGTACAGTAGTCAGGGTGGGAGATGATGATGGCCCAGACTGAGGTGGAAGGAGCAGAGAAGAAGAGAAGAGAACGGCTCATGATATATTTTGGAGATAGACTTGACAGTATTCACGAATTGAGTTTGGAAAATGGGGGAAGATCAGAAGAGGGCTGCCACATACAGTTGTGAGGTATGTTCACTGTGTAAGAGTACCAAGGTGACAAGGGCACATAGAGCTGAAATCTATCACACACTGAGCTCACAAAGCCCTGTCCCGCCATGGGCTACATGCATGTGCAAAAAGTGCCCTTTTCTGATTTCTACAAAGTCTAGAAGCATTCCTACCTTTAATTCTGGCTTGGGTAACTAGGTAAATGGTGTTGCCATTGACAGAAATAAGGGCATTAGAAGGGAGATGAGACACATTTTAGAGAAAAAAAAATCAAGGATTTGGGCCCTCTTAACAGTGAGATGACTCCAAGATACCCACGTAGAGATCTCAGATTGGTAGTTGCCTAATACTGATTTTTTACTCATCAGCCTTGTTATTTCCAATCATTTATCTGTAGATGCTTTTGAAGTATCACTCAACACAACTATATACAAATAATGGAAATTTTACTAATTCCTCTCTAATCTGCATACTTTTATTTTCCTTTAATGCACCTGCTCAGACCTCCAGAACAAGGCTGAATATAAGGGGTGATAGTGATCAACCTTGCCTTATTCCAGATCTCAAAGATAAAGCTTTTGGTGAATCTCCATTATGTATAATTGCTAATTGTTTCTTTGTAGAGATCCTTATCATATTAATGAAGTTCCTTTCTATGCTTAGTAAGCTAATTTTTTTTTGCCATAAAAAGATGATAAATTTTATCAAATGCCTTTTCTGCATCTATTCAGATAATAAAGTTTACTCTCATAATATTTCTTCCTTCCTCATAATTTTCATTTTTCATAATACCATTAAATTTTGGTAACACAGTTATGTTGGCCTCATAAAACAAGTAGGTCACTCTCTATTCTTTGGAACAGTTTGTGTTGGAACGGATCCATCTCTTCCTTTAATTTTTGATAGAATCCATTGGTAAAGTCATCTGGACCTGAACTTTTCTTTGTGGAAAGGATTTTGAATATGGATTCATTGTCTTTACTTTTAAGTTTATTTTTATTTATTTTTGAGAGAGAGAGTGGGGGGAGGGTCAGAGAGGGAGAGAGAGAGAATCCCAAGCAAGCTCTGAGATGACAGCTCAAACTCACGAACCGTGAGATCATGACCTGAGCTGAAATCAGGAGTTGGACACAGCCGATTGAGCCACCCAAGTGCCCCAATATGGATTCATTTTCTGTAAGAGTTATGACTAGTCAGAGTTTTCTATTCTCTTTCTTTACTTTTGGTAAATTGTGTTTTCCTAAGAATTTGTTCATTACAACAACTTTTTAAAATTTATTGATGAAGGTGTTTAATAACATTAGTAACATTCTCTTCTTATCTATTTAGAAAACTGCATTTGTTATTTGTGTCTTCTGTCTTTTTTTTTCTTGGTCAGTCTAGTCAGAAGCTTATCCCAAAGAACCAGCTTAGGGGAGTGACTGATAATAGGATGGGTTTTTTTTTCTGGGGTAATGATAGTGTTTTGAGATTAAATATTGGTGATATTGGCCCCCCAAAATACAATTGTAGATTCAGTAATCCATGTTCCTTAAATAACCTTTGCTGTGAGAGATTGTACAACCTCTGTGAATATACTAAAAACCACTAAACTGTACATGCTAAAAGGATGAATTTTATGTATGTACATTATGTATAAGTTATTTAAAAAAAATATATATATTATAAACAAAATAATGACCTGTATAACCTGTATAAATGTCAATTAAGTTTCTCATATTAGCCTATATCAAGGCTTCCAGTAATATTGCTTGTCTTTGTTTTTGAACACTGTTAGGTTTTTTTTTTTTTTTTTTTTTTTTTAAATTTTTTTTTTTTCAACGTTTATTTATTTTTGGGACAGAGAGAGACAGAGCATGAACGGGGGAGGGACAGAGAGAGAGAGGGAGACACAGAATCGGAAACAGGCTCCAGGCTCTGAGCCATCAGCCCAGAGCCCGACGCGGGGCTCGAACTCACGGACCGCGAGATCGTGACCTGGCTGAAGTCGGACGCTTAACCAGCTGCGCCACCCAGGCGCCCCTGTTAGGTTCTTTATATCACCTAGGTGTTGACAAATTAACCACATGAATAATATTGCTGGGAAGGTAAGAATCATTAATATATGACTTCTTTAAAATCTTCATATTTTAAATAATAACTAATAGTCTTCAGAGAATTCTGGTACATGTTCTGTCCATACAGACCAAACCAGTCTAAGGAAAGTAGGTCAGAGAACACAATCCAATCCAAACTTGGCACAAGATGATGCAATGTTTTTTTCTTCACATAATCATGATGTTCTAATCACTCTATGATTCTGACCTTTAAGTCAGTGGGTAGTCTATTATTACTTGGTGGCTGCTGAATCCAGAGTCAACATTTTGGAAGCTAAAGAATGCCCATCTTCTTTCAAAATCTTTTGGCTTATTACAAGCTGAGCCCGGCTAAAAACTCTTGCCAGAGTTTAGTTGTTTCATGCATATGAACTAAACAACAACCAGAACACAATTAGCAGAGGATGAAGAAATAGAGAGTACATTTATTTTCTAACATATTAAAGATGTTAAAATCACATTAAATACACTAAAACATTTAAAAATAAATTACCATAAAGCACATGATAGTCTTAAGAAATTATGGATCAGATGGGGCGCCTGGGTGGCGCAGTCGGTTAAGCGTCCGACTTCAGCCAGGTCACGATCTCACGGTCCGGGAGTTCGAGCCCCGCATCGGGCTCTGGGCTGATGGCTCGGAGCCTGGAGCCTGTTTCCAATTCTGTGTCTCCCTCTCTCTCTGCCCCTCCCCCGTTCATGCTCTGTCTCTCTCTGTCCCAAAAATAAATAAACGTTGAAAAAAAAAAAAATTAAAAAAAAAAAAAAAGAAATTATGGATCAGAGTTTCCTATTTCCCAAAATATGTTATTCTTTGTCTTTCTATAGATAATAGACAAGAATTTTTAATCAGGTTGGAAAACTTAAATTTTAAAAATTCAAGTGACAGAATATCTGCTCTACGTATAGGTTACTGATAAGATATATTCCCTGTCTCTAAAGGATATATAACCCTGGGCACCTGGGTGGCTCAGTGGGTTAAGCATCCGACTTCAGCTCAGGTCATGAACTTACAGCTCATGGGTTCGAGCCCGGCATCAGGCTCTGTGCTGACAGCTCAGAGCCTGAAGCCTGCTTAAGATCTGTGTTTCCCTCTCTCTCTGTTCCTCCCCTGCTCACCCTCTGTGTCTCCCTCTCTCAAAAATAAATAAACATTAAAAACAATTAAAAAAATAAAAGATACATAACCCATAAATTTACAAGGAAAAGGAAAAAAAATAATCTATGGTTATAATTGAATACCTCTTACAAAAGTGCATGTGTGTCCTTTTTCTGTTTTTTTTGTTTGTTTTTGTAAGAATAGAGTCAAGCAGTTTCCTCTCTAATAAGAGCAATTATTCATTTATATTAGTACTATATAAAGTGTTGAAGTTATTTTTAAATATATTTTCAGGTTTTCTAGGGTCTTTTAAAAAAATTTTTTTAATGTTTACTTATTTTTGAGAGAGAGAGAGAGAGAGAGAGAGAGAGAGAGAGATGGAGAATGATTGGGGGAGGGGAAGTGAGAGAGGGAGACACAGAATCTGAAGCAGGCTCCAGGCTCTGAGCTGTCAGCACAGAGCCTGATGTGGGGCTCGAACCCACAAACCGTGAGATCATGACCTGAGCTGAAGTTGGACACCTAACCGACTGAGCCACCCAGGCGCCCCTCTAGGGCTATCATCTTCTATCATATCCAAAGTTTCTTTCTTAACAAAAAAAATTCTAGAAACAGACCATACATATAAGAGATGGTTAGAGGTACATATAAGAATACTTAAGAAAAATGATTTGAAGTCTTGACTCTTTAAACAAATGTAATTGTCCTTTTACTGAGGAATACGTAGTTTCCATATAGTGATTTATTTGGTATTGTAATAGGTTGCCTCTTTGGAAAACTAGATATATAACTCTAAAATGGGGTTTGTAGCAGTGCAGTACCCTCTATCCATGAGAATGGAAAGAATTAAGTGCAAATAACTTAATGTATAGGTGCATATCGAGGAATGAAAACAAAAATGACAAATACAATTTTATTTTTTATTTTTTTAAGTTCTATTTATTTATTCTGAGAGGATGAGAACACAAGCAGGGGAGGGGCAGAGAAAGAGGGGCAGGGAGAATCCCAAGCAGGCTCCACACGGTCAGAACAGAACCCAATGTGGGGCTTGAATTCAGGAACCCTGAGATCATGACTTGAGCCGAAATCAAGTCAGCTGCTTAACCAACTGAACCACCCAGGTGCCCCAACAAATACAATTTTAGATCCAGTAATCCATGTTTCTTAAATAACCTTTGCTGTGAGAGGTTAAAATACTATGGAAGTGTGAAAAAATGGTTTATTAAATATTCATTAACTTCAGGCACCTATGCTTCATGTAGTCAATGATGCATAAGAAACTTTCAAATCATACCCTAAAGAAAATCCTTATGACACATAACAGACAAAAAATTTACATATGTTTTATAAAGAATTCCTACAAAGCAACAAAAAAACATAAATCAATAGAATAATGGGTTCTGGGTTTGAACAGATAATTCACCAAAGAAGTACAAATACATAGTAAAGATATGAACAGATACTGAACTTCACCGGTTAAAAATTTAAGTTAAAATAAATATATTTTTTCTAATCAAATTAGAAAAATTTAAAAGATTGATATCAGCGACTGTTGGATAGGTATGGGGTGTAGAGAAATGAACTATTATATTGTTGGTGGAAGTATGAATTTGCATAAACTTTTGGAGGATAATGTAGTTTTCCCTATCAAAGTCTGAAAAGTATATGTTCTATTACCGAGTAACCCTATTTCTAGGAATCCATCCTATAGACAATGGTTATATGGTAATATAAAAATAAAATAGAAATGGTTGTTACAGCATTATTAGTAACAGCAAAAATTTAGGAACAACGTAAATATCTACTGATAAGTAAATAAATAAAGGTATAGTCTTAAATCATTGCAGCCATTAAAAAAAGAACGGATAGGGTTTCCAGTGTATTGACAACTTTCTTCTTCTGAACCTTAGTAGTAGATGTAGGGATGTTCACTATATGTGTGTGTGTGTGTGTGTGTGTGTGTGTGTGTGTGTGTATACACATAATGGGCATGTCATTATGTTTATATAGTATATAAAAAACAAAGAGGATATTTGGCAAACCTCTGGAGAATGGGATTATAAGGATGCTTATAGGAGGAATGGAATAGCATTGGAGAGATTTCATAACTTCTCTAAAATATTTTTGATGGTATATATATATATATATATATATATATATATATATATACTTTTATACATGTCTCAATTGACAAAAAAAAGGAAACTTGCCCAGGACAGTTGAAGAAAGCAGAACAAATTTAAAAAGACCAAATCTGAACACATTCCAATAAATATTTATCCAGCAATAGAAAGTTCATTATTCAGTTAACGGACAGTATTCAAGCATCAGTTGAGCACATAAGAAAAAGTTGAGCACATAATAAAAAGTACTTGCTAAGGGATAGTTTGTACAAAAATTTAAGACACTGTGGTTATACCCATGTTTCTCACACTGTAGTTAGAGAAATAAACTTATCAACTACAGCTGATCCATTTTTAAATGTAAATTTTATGGTAATAAATATGAATTCAGCTAGAAATCATAACACATTGAAATATTTTTGCAAATGGTAATAAAAGCAGACATTTGTTCAGTGGTAATTAAGTTCTAGGCATGATTCTAAGTGCTTTATATGTGTTCGTTTAATTATCACCGCCAATTGTTATAACCATGTCCATTTTATAGATGAGGAAAATGAGATATAGAGAGGGTAAGAAACTTAACAAAGCTTACAGCTTGCAAGGAGTGGGGCTGGGGTCAAACCCAAGCACTTTGATTCTAATACTTCTATCATTCTATACTGTCTTTCAAAGTATTTCCAGTAAAACCTAATATTCATTTCAAATAGTGTGCTGTTATATTAAAGTACATTTTGTGTCTACTCCGCAAGGCACATAAAAATAGCTGTGAAAAATATAAAATGCTATAAAATGTAAAATATTATGATTGCAAAACTTTAGTCACTCCCTCCTTCCCCATAACTAAAAGATGCTTTACTACTATAGTGGGTTATACTGGATGTTATGCTTATTGAGACAAAGTTCGTGTTTGAAGGAAATAATATATAATTTTGAGAAACTGATCAAAATGAACTGTTTCTTATTTATTTACATAGACTAATGCTAATTGCCCCAGCAATTATTTTTATATATTCTAATGCCAAGGAACTATGGAGCAAGTTGTCATGATTTATTTATTAAGATTTATTCTGTAATAATAGATACAACTTGGGAGTAAATAGACTATGCAATTCTTTTTTTTTCCAGCAAACTAAAATTCAATTTAGAAGATGGAAGGCATTTAAAACTCTAGAGAATAATAACAATGTATATAAGGAAGGATTAGAATGAGTGTCAAAGGCATATAAGAAATATATAACAGTTCAAAAATAAAAGAAATACATAACAGTATAGACACTGTCAAGATATGAAATGCAGGAATTTTTATGCCTAATGTAGAACTGAAATTTGGTCTGCAAGGGAGTGAGAGAATCGAGGAGTCATAAAAAACTTTGGTTTTGGACAAATAAAATAAATATAATTATGATATTATTTTACCTACTTAGGAGACTGCTAAAATTATGTCACTATAATTATGTTAGCACCTTTTGAAAAAATACTTTACACTCCTCAGTAGGAAGGTTGCTAGTCATTTAAAACCAAGAATGTGATAATGTTTGAAAAAAATGTTCTTCCTTTTCTTTAATCCAAGTAACCCTTCCTTTGTAATTCTTTTATTCATGAATTACTAGTAATTAATTACTGCTTTGACTTTAGCAGTCAAACCCAAACAAATGTATGGATCAGTTGATTACTAGTCATCATACATACATCTTACTAATAAGAAATGTAAAGGTCGTTGGCCAAAGTTACCCGGTAATATTCAGAGCTTCTAACTTTCACTGCAAAGCTTCACCATATTCCAGTCCTCATGGCATGGAAATATGAAAGCAAAAACACCACGAATCTGGAATCTCAAGTGAATCATAGGATGTAGAAAAAAGAGCAGGGCACTACAGTGATTTAACATCTCCCAATTCCTTAAAATGCAAATATTTGTACCGGGAAAAATCATCTCAGTAAAATACTTCATGCTGTAGAAGGGGAAAGGAAGTTACATGAGAATTGGCTATTCAGGAAAGGTCACGTTAGAGACAATTTTAATGATGGAAATGCAAGGAAGTGGTTAAAGAATATTTCCTTTAAAAAAAATCAGAGCAACTAGTTTTATTATCTTTAATGAGCTCCCTGGGCCTTATCTAACGTTTTCCCAGAAAATCTCTCGTAAATAAATTTACAGTGGTTCTTAAAAGAACTCCCACTCTTCCCACTACATAGAGGGAAAAGAGTCTGTCATATTGTGGGGAGAGGACAGGGCAGTGGGTAGGTATTAGTGCCAACAGACTGAGAGCTTGTCCCAAAATAAATGCCTGGAAAAAATCCAAACTTTCAGTCATCAATATTCAGTCCCTATTCCACACAAACAAAAAGGAACAAAATACACAGAAAGAAAAGCAGACAAATTGAAAAAGAAACTATCAGAGACCCTCCCAAAATGGTTTCTTTTTAAAGTGGGTTGGAGAAAAGGTCAAGGTCAGTGTATCTTTCTATACAGATTGTCCTTCTGATTAAGGCTATAGCAAAAGCAATATGGAACAGTAACCTAAACAATCACAAAGGAAGTGGAGGAAAATCTTGTTTACTAAGGTTGTCCATATTTGGGTCCCTCAGGAAAATGAATAATACTGAAATTTAAGTGCACTGGGGGATGACCTCAAATACAAATTGCATACTAAAATTTCCAGCTTGAAATTTTCAAAATTAATTTTTGAAATTAATTAATTCAATTAATTTTAATTAAATTAGAACACTCAAATCAGCAACTGGGCTTTTTTCTGCATGTGGATTTTTCAATTAGGTTTATAGTGTTTCAGTCAATGAATGGACTGCTTGATTTTTTGAGGATTGGAAATAAAACATTACTTTCCAGTAGCTAGGTCAAGAGTATAGACAGCAATTAATACTACCTTTTCCTTGAGCCCAGAGTGTTTTAAATGGGATATATTCTTTGTCTACACTCTTCCAATAGCTCCTCATTCCCAGAGGGAGAGAGAAATTTTACCTTATTTATAAACAATAAAATCTTCCTTGGTGCCCATGTTCTCTCACTTGTGCAGATAAGCACGTGTCTATAATGGAGTTGGGAAAAACAACTTATCAAACTTCATTAATAACATGTACTATGGGGTACCTGGGGTGGCTCAGCTGGGTAAGTGTCTGACTCTTGATTTTGGCTTAGGTCATGATCTCATGGTCTTGAGATAGAGCCCTGTGTCAGTCTCAGCGCTGAGCGTGGAGCTTGCTTGGGATTCTCTCTTCCTCTCTTTCTCCCCCTCTCCTCCACTCCCTCTCTCACAAAAAAAAGAAAACAGTAAGGTCATATACTTTATGATGGGCCTCAAAAAGATTGGTGAGCAATATGACAAAAAGCATAAATAATAAGAACCCAAGACACCAGTCCAGTGTCTAGTTTTATTACCTTGTACAGATGACACCTTCTTAGCCTCAGTTTTATCATTTATTTTTTTTAAGTTTATTTATTTATTGGGGGGGGGTGGTAATGAGAGAGAACCCTAAGCAGGTTCTGTGCTGTCAGTGCAGAGCCTGGCATGGGGCTAGATCTCATGAATCCTGAGATCATGACCTGAGCCAAGATCAAGTTAGACACTTAGCTGACTGAGCCATCCAGTTACCCAAGTTTTGTCATTTACGAACCTACTTTAACACTGGTTATGAGAGGGGTGCAGGCCATGCCTGGCTGTAAGTTGGAAATAAGGTATCCACTGTGAATGGTCACAAATCTAAGACCCCACCACCATGGGAACAACTACTAGGGTTAACTAGCTATCTCTGCCATTTATCATTTCATTTAATATAATTATTGTAGATTAGAAACTTTTTCTTCTCAAATAGGTAGAAAGAGAATGGGCAGAAAAGTGAAAAAAAAAGCTATTTTGTAAATGTGTATTGTCTTTTTAATTTTGAAAATTAGCAAGCTCCAATAACTTAAAAGATTTAAAATGTTGATGATTTTTATCATTATGTAATTATTATGCCTATACTTCCAAATATCTAAAATGCTTATTTCTCTGACTTTGCATTGACCTAAACTATATTACATGAAACTAAAAATAATGTAATTGTAAGCAATAAGAACCCCATAGCGAGCCTGGAGCCTGCTTCAGATTCTGTGTCTCCCTCTCTCTCTCTGCCCCTCCCTTGCTCATGCTCTGTCTCTCTCTCTCTCAAAAATAAGCATTAAAAAAAATTTATTTTAAAGAACCCCATATTATAAAGCATATAGAGGAACCTCTAAGGGGAGACCGTTTGAAGACATGGCAAGAGCATAGGCTTTGTAAATAAAGTCTTGGGATGGAAGGTCCACCATGAGTGGGCCCACCACCCATTCATTCATTCATAGCATCTGTTGCTGTTACCTGTCTATGTTTCAGGTAGTGTGTGTTATGCATGGGATTTACAATCTATTTAATAGGGAAACAGGAATAAAACTTACAATTTTACAAGCACTAATTTAAACTTAAAGTGTGATAAGCTATTCAAAGTAGGAGTATAGGGTACCGTGAACATCTAAAAGTAAGATCTAGGAATTAAACAGAATAAGGAGAATTTATATTTGTTAGTTGAAAGATCTTTTACACTTTAAAGTTTAGATACACTATAAAGTAAAAAAAAACAAAAAAAAACAAAACCCTGCAAAATAGTGTGAGCAGTATGATTCAATTTCATTTAAAAGTTCACACCCCAAAATTGTAAAAATATTATTACATATAAACAGATTCATAAAAATTATAGGATACATGAAATATATATATGTATATAAAATATAAGCAATGAGTATGTATTACTTTTGTGCTTGGAAAAAAATAAATAAATAAAAATGCATTTAAAAATAAAATTTAGGGGTGCCTGGGTGACTCCATCATTAATCATCTGACTTGGGCTCAGGTCATGATCTCACGCTTTGTGAGTTTGAGTATCAAACTCAAACTCGAGCCCCACTTCAGGTGAGCCCTTCTCTCTCTCTCTCTCTCTCTCTCTCTCTCTCTCTCTCTCTCTCCCCCTCCTGGGATTCTCTATGTGCCCCTTGTCACTTGCACCTTCTCTCTAAATACATAAATAAACAAAAATAAAAATAAAATTTAGGAATATAAAACACTGCAACATCAGTGTGGCATTTAGACATTGACCTGCAACTAGTAAATACTCAGTGAAAGTTTTAATTACATTGGTAGAAAAACATATTAACATATATATTTAAATGTATATAAAATATTCTTCAATAAAACAAAGAATGTTTTTTAAAACATATTAACCAGTTTATTTATTTTATGGTACAAGTTCAAAATTTCGTATCCATCATTAAGGAGAATTATATTTTTCCATTTACAACACAAATCAGAATAAATCCTGATTTTCCTTAGTTTTCAGGAATACTGAAACAATTAACATAAAGATGATTTTGGCTCTCACAAAATAAAAACAAACACATTGAGTATTTATTATGAATAAACACCATGCTTAATGCTTTGGAGGAAAATATTGATAAATAGTTTGCCAACTCAACAAACATATACTGGGTAGCTACTCTGTACTGGGTCTTGTGCAATGCTCTGCAGATTCCAAAATGAAAAGAACATGGATTCTGCCTTCAAAATACTCCCTTCAAAAGAATCACATATGTCTCAATGTGATAGAGACATATAAATATACTACCAGAAAAATCAAATAACCATAGGTAATTTTTATATCTACACATAACTCTAAACATGCGACTACATGCACGTTCTTCCACAGAATGGCACAGAGTTGTGTACTTTATAATCACGGGAACCAAGGGCAAAGAGCTTAAATAGCTCCCTTTGTTGCAAAAGCATAAAAAATAAATTTGGGCTGAGGGGACAAGAAAAAGGAGAAAGACAAATTTTGTTCACATATCTATCATACTTATAAAATTTGGTGGCTCCTTTTGAAAAAGTCACTTTCCAGGCTTTATGAAATGATCCTGAATTGTGAAATGGTTTAGCTGCTGACAAGGTAAACCATTATAGGAAAGGTCCTTCTCATATCTCAAAAAGTTCTGCTTCTCTCTTTTTGTCAGTTTGACTAGTGGTGACTGTGGTAACAAAGAAAAGCCTTTAGATCCATAGTGATAAGACAGAGTAGTTATTTTTCTTTCTTGACAGTCAGCATGGGCATTTATATTGAGAGTTCACTAATAAGCATTTTCATTATCCGTGTAATGAAACTTCTTTGTAATGGTGTTTGGAGACAGAACTAGCTCTTACTGAGACATTCAATCATTCATCCCACCAACACCTTTCTGTCATCTAGAATTTGCCAAATAATTGCTGGACCCTGGAAGTAAGAGGTGAGGAAGGCATAGTATAGGCCCTTAAATTCACACCGAAGCTTATTATATAGGTAACAAATTTCCTATAATCTGGCATTATGGTTAATAGAATTAACTATATACCCTTAACCATATAGTCTTCATTTCTTTATTCATTTAATAAATATATACTGATTTCTAAGTACCAAAAATTGTACTATACATAAAATAGTTATAAAAATAGGCATGACCTCTGTTCTAAAATATACTTAGCGTGTCTGGGGCAGACTGAGAGAGAAATTGTTAGTTTCCTAAACAATTTTCATTCTCCCTTCTTTCTCTTTAAAAGAAACCTGATTCTTGTCTGGGGAGCAATATGTCAAGCTCCAAACAATGGGTCACAATTAAGCCCATGATTCTCAAACTGTGTGCCTAGTCTCCAAGTGCCAAAGTAAACTCACTGTGGGCCATGGCATAGTTTAATTTTCAAGGGAAACTGGGACTCAACATCTGTTGCACAGTGTGCAACCTACTAGTGTAGAGTACAGTTTCCATATTAAATCACTACATTCTTTTGACTATGCCATATCAGAAGAGCTGGATTTTCAGTGGTTGCCATGATTATTAACAAACAAACAAACAAACAAACAAACAAACAGGTATGGATTAAAAGCATGGAGAACAACAAATGGCACTATCCAATCTGATTCTAATGTTTACGAAGTTGCAGAGCGCCAAACAGGTATATACATTCCATTAGTAACATGTGGTCATTTAAACGTGAAAAAAGTATTACTGTTCTTTTGATTTATGTGTGTAATTTATTCAAATACCCACTAAGTTGTAAATGGAACTTTTATGAGTTTTTTTGTTTGTTTGTTTGTTTGTTTGTTGGTACCATGAGAAAATTACTGAGACCCAAAGGGAGCTGTGAACCAAGAAAGCTTAGGATCCTTTGGTCAAAGCCAGTCATGTCAACCCTGTTTTCTGCTTCCCTAGCTTCCTTGCATCTAAGTGTGACCATATGACCCAATTCCAGATATGGGCTTGGAGGTGAGAGGGGAAGGACAGTGCTGAGACAGCGTTTGCTTTCCTGATCAAAGGGGACAATGGCAACAACTGTTAGTTGTCCTTCAACAGTTCAATTCCTTTAGTAATACAATCCTACAAGTTACAGTTTCAGACCACATATTCCAGCTTCCTTTCCACCCACATGTGACCAACTGACTAAGCTCTGACCAAAGGTACATGAGCAGAAGGGATATATGTAAATTCTGGATCATACTACTAAAAGGAATGGGCATGTCTTCTACTTCTTTCCCCTTTCTTGACAGGGCCCAGGAAATTAAACAATTATCTTCAAATACACATAGATAATACCAGCAGGATTCTGAGACAAGAATGTTAGGCCTCCTTATTTCTAATGCACTGCTTTTTCTATATACCACACTCATTGAGGTCTTGGAAATCTCTGCTATAATTCTATTTTCTATATTCTATACTCTATATGTTAATATGATGAAGTATATTTGACACGGTATCATATTATTTATTCAAAGTAATAATAAGATAAATACACATTATAAATGCATTTAGAACTAGATCCTAACTCATGCCTCTCCAAGGGGCAGTTCTCATGGGAGTTGGACAGCTCCTATGGCTAGGAAGAGCCGTGAGGCATTGCTTTGTGAATTGGGGTTTCTCTCAATCACGGGTGAGAAGACAAAAAAGTGATTGCTTTTTATTCTATAGAATGCAAGGGGTTCTAGTTCTAGTTTATGTAAAGTAGCTGAAGTAAGTGTGACACACGGAGACATAAAGACAAATGGACAGCTAAGGACAGACATGAATCACGAGACTATAAAATAGCAAAACAATTAATTAAAAGATTAGCAAGAACTCAGACATCACATCTGAGGCAGTTGCCTTCGTAACTAAATTGTTTGGAGTTTTGTAATAAAACATCTAGAGGGATTTCAAAACACAGTAAAATCCTATTTCTCTAAAAACATAGAACTATTTCTTTTACCCAATCTGCCACGCTCAGATTCACACCACACACAAAATTATTTAATTCCTTAAATATAAAAAAGAATGGTTGAATTCCTAAAAAGATGATAATACTGAAGATATCTACAAAGCATACCTATGTACTTTATTCCTTAAATATAAAAAATGGTTGAATTCCTAAAAAGATGATAATGACTGAAGATATCTACAAAGCATACCTATGTACTTTATTCCAGGTCATCTATAAGACCTCAGACAGAACTGTAGAGTGTTTGCAAAACCATAGCTACTGAGCTTAAATACTGTGGTGACCCAGGGATCCTCATGTTTCATAACACTGTCCTTGATGGCTTCTTCCAAGAGACATTTAACACCCATATTTTTTGGCCATGCTGGTGTGATGAGCCCTGGATTCTCTGAGTGCATATATCACAGCTTTATTGGAGTAACCACCCTTAGGAAGTACTTAGGAGAACAAAAAACAAAAAACAAAAATGGAAGATGGTGATCACTAACATTTTAAAAGGGTTATGTTTTAATATTATTTTCCACTAACTTTGGGTCCTTAATATCATGTGTAGATGACTTCTTCATATAATTAAAAACTTTAAAAAATATATGAGGTTGAAAATGAATGTATGGTGAGTTTATCTGACATCTAACTGAAAAAACAAGGACATCCTGTCTATATCTGTGTAAAAAAATACACATCAGACTCAGTGAAGCCAAGGTAGGAGAAATTCAAAGGCGTATTAAAAAGAGACACTTTAAGCAAAAAGTGCCTCATTTGTTTAGGTTATAATAGTCTTAGTGACTCATGTCTGAAAATGGCTTAGCGCATGTGTATTTGTTCTCCCAAAATGTGAAGCACTCCCACCCCAAATGAAAAAAAGTTCTCAGTGGATCAATAAAGAAAAGTTGAGGAATTAGGCTAAGCAGCAAGAGTATTAAGAAGCTGGAAATTTGAATCCTAATTTTCTGCCCCTTCTTTAGTCCTCATTCTCTTTCCAGTCCTGTGGATAGGCCTAGACATACTAACACTTCCTATGTTTTGAAAGAGAGAGGGAACTCCAGAAAATACCTCATTTGTTAGTTAGAAAATTATTTTGTAGCATGTAATTTGCTTTTTGGTTTGATGCCTCTCTTTATGCTTGCTAAACTGTTATGCACCCTGTGGCAATAAGTATTTGCCAAATGACATATAAGATGAATTCAGAATAAGATGGTGGAAAAAAAATTTAATTATCAGAGAAGAAATAAGTATAGCAGCAAAGACTTCTTTACTTGTAACCATTGACCCATATTCTTAATAACAATATAATTATTAACCTTAAGTAAGTACCCTGGTGACTTATAATTTAGTATCAAGAATAAGACTATAGGGGCGCCTGGGTGGCTCAGTCGGTTAAGTGTCTGACTCTTGGTTTCGGCTCAGGTTACAAGCCGGTCATGATTTCATGGTTTGTGATTTTGAGTCCCACATCAGGCTTCATGCTGACTGTGTGGAGCCTGCTTGAGATTCTCTCCCTCCCTCTTCCTCTGCCCCATCCCTGATCACTCTCTCCATCTTTCTCTCAAAAATAAATAAACGTAAAAAATAAAAAAAAAGAATAAGACAACTATATAAATAACTATAAAATATGACAGAATATGTATTACAAGTTTTAATGAGAAATGAAATATAGGCCTCACCAACCAAAAGGTTCTATATTATCATCCTTTTTCTTCAAACTCATTAGAGTCTCCAGGCATTTTTTCTTCCATTCTCTCCCTGTTTTTCTCTATCCTCTCTCCTTACTTCAGTTCCAATCCTTTTTAGATCCTATAGGTCATCAATCCATGTTTTGCTAATACCTCAATTTCCCCTGTTTTATTATTCATGTTACAACCCATCTGGCTGCCCATACTGGTTTTCTCTCAGTTCTTCAAATATGCCCTGTTCATTCCCACCTCAGGTCCTTTGCATATGTTGTTCCCTATACCTAGAACACTCTTTCTTGTCCCCAAATTCCTTTAATCCCCTCTTACTTCGCCTAGCTAACACCTCTTCATTCTCCAGATCTCTTTCTATACTGCACATCAGGGAAGCCACACTTGATTCCCAGGCTAAGTTATACCCTTTTAAACATGTTGTCCCAATCCTTTTAAAACCCACGACAAGTGAAATTAGCTATCAGGTCTTCTTTTTTGTTAGATTATAACCTCTTTGGGTGTGTTTGTTGGGGGGTACCAACTCTGTCTTAGTCACTGTTAAATCCCCAGCACTAGTTTATCATTTGATACATGTTAGGCATAAATATTTATTCCATACAAATAAATGAAAGGAGAAAAGACTCCACAAACTCAGCTAAGATGATCAAGGAAAGATTTATGGGGAAGGAGGATTGTGAGTTAGGCTTTGAAAAATGGACACAATAGTGAGAGGCAGTGGGAATAGTTGGTGCTAAGGCTTGGAACAAGAGAGCTAGTGGGTGCTCAGAGAAGAGTGGACAGTCCACTTTGTAAAGTACGGGTCATATAGGGGAGTAGGAAAGATTAGACAGGAAAGGAAGGTCAACATAATATGGTGGGGGAAGGCCTGATTTGAAAATCAATACTTAATTTCATAGTTGATAAAGAGACAATGAAGGAAAATGGTACATAGGCTAAGTGAAAGCAGAAAGAGAGTGTATGTAGGAAACCTGTTCACGAACTCATATAGTACAGGCAAGGGATAAAAAAACTCAGCTGCTGACTGCGAGAAATAAATGGAAAAGAAAAAGCAGTGATAGAAAGAATTATATGTTTATGGTGGATTGTGTGGAGAAAGACTAAAATATTTACCTTAGATATTTGGTGGGGATAAGGAAAAGAGATAAGCCAGTAGTGTGTCTCCTAATGTTTCTGTGAGAGTAACTGGAAACATGGTGAAACCAGGAAAGTTAGGATATTCTGGCTTTAGGGATGGTGAGGGGAGGGAAGTGACGACTTATTTTGCAACATTATTGAACTAGATGAAAAAAAAATTCACCTAGAATACAGTATTCTTAGGGTACACTGTAAATCAATGGCTAAAGATTAATGCAGAACTTCTTCTCTAATGAGATTTTATATTTATATTTCTGAAAGTCCCTTAGTCACTTCACAAGCTTTTGCACCACAGGGTGCTTTAAACAGTAGGGTAAACACAGTAGGTCTTCTTGGGGAAATAATCATACAGAAAATCTGAGACAATAATTACCAACCAACTTAACCCTTTCTCCAACTTAAAAATATTTTTATTTTAGGGGCGCCTGGGTTATTCAGTTAGTTAAGCGTCTGACTCTTGATTTTGGCTCAGGTCATGATCTCACAGTTTGTGAGATTAAGCCCTGCATTGGGCTCTGTGCTGACAGTGCAGAGCCTGCTTGGGATTCTCTCTCTCCCTCTCTCTTTCTGCCCCTCCCCCACTCATGCATGTGCATGCGTGCTCTCTCTCTCTAAATAAATGAATAAACTTAAAAATATATATATATATATTTTTATTTTAGAAGTATTTTATGGAAGAGGGGTGCCTGGGTGGTTCAGTTGGTTGAGGGTCCAACTGTTGATTTGGCTCAGGTCATGATCCCAGGGTCATGGGAATTGAGCCCCGCATCAGGCTCCGCACTCAGCTCAGAGCCTGATTGGTACTCTCTCTGTCTCTCTCTCTCTCTCCCCCTTTGCCTTTCTCCCCCAAACATACTCTCTCTCTCTCTCAAAAAAAGAATGTTATGTAAGAGAATACAGGATTCACATGGATTTTTAGATGATACTCTCAAATCAAAGAAATTCGCAAATTGCATTAGTGTTTATGTTCCTTATCCCAACCTCCACACCCCTCACTTTGAGTTTATTTTGCTATATAAGTTGTCAAAATAGTTTGTCCACATTCATACAGCTAATAAGTGGTAGAACAAGAATTTTAAACGAGGGCTCCATAGAGCCTGCTCTCTTAAGTATTTCATTATATACTATTTAATAATTTAATGGTTAAAAAATATTTTTATGTTTATTTTTGAAAAAGAGACAGAGAATGAGCGGGGTAGGGGCAGAGAGACAGGCAGACACAGAATCCGAGCAGGTTCCAGGCTCTGACCTGTCAGCACAGAGCCTGACCCAGGGTTTGAACCCACAAACCGTGATATCATGGCCTGAGCTGAAGTCGGACCCTCAACCGACTGAGCCACCCAGGTGCTCCAATAATTTAATGGTTTTTGAGTTTTAGTTAATATTATATTTAGCATCACTAACCAAGTAAATGACAACATAAAGCCAAATACTGGCAGCTGGTGTTTGTCAATTGTGAATTAGCAGGGTCTCTAAGAATGCAATCGGAACAAGTAATTTTTCATAGTGTTTAGGGGAGAGTGAAGATGGGATCATAAAGGAATTAGTGAGGTGTTTCCTAGTTCACTGATGATTAATCAGGTGGGTATGTTAAACATTCTTTTAAGGCTCAGTCCATCCTTCAAACTTTTAAAATACTGAGCTGACATCACCTTCCTATTCAAAACCTTGAATGCACAATTTACAAAGTTCTTCACAATCTGTTCCAAATTATCCTTCAACAATGAATCCCCAATACAATCAGTTCCAAATACACTAGATTTTCAACCAGGAGTTAAGACAACTAAGGTTGTTAAGACTTAAGGTTAAGGTTAAGACTTCAAAATTTAAGAGTAAGAGTTGGTCAGATTAAGGGGTAGGGGGAACAGAGTTGGGAGGTAGAGAGTTCCAGGCACCAACATGCAGAAACAACACCATGTAGGAAGACAGAGCCAGGCCCACCGAAGATAGCTCCGTGCAGGAGGTATGGAGGGAGATGAGGCAGAAGCCAGAGCCAGAAAGAGGACTTTATGAGTCATGTGGGATGTGGCTCTTCCCTCTGAGGACAAAGGGGAGTTAGCAAATGGTTTTGAGCAAGGAGCAAAATGCTCAGATCAGATCTGTGCTTAAGAACATTTACTCTAGGGGTGCCTGGGTTAGTGTCCAGTTGGTTAAGTGTCCGACTTCGGCTCAGGTCATGATTTCACAGGTTCGTGGATTTGAGCCCTGCTTCGGGCTCTGTGCTGACAGCTCAGAGCCTGGAGCCTGCTTCAGATTCTGTGTCTCCCTCTCTCTCTGCCCCTCCCCTGCTCATGCTCTGACTCTCTCGCTCTCTCTCAAAAATAAATAAACTAAAAAAAATTTAAAAAATTAGACACCACTGGAAATGGCATTAACAGACACTGAACTATCACTACCACTTCCAGGTTTTACATGTTCCACTGACTTCTACAGGTAAATGTGGAAACTGATTAATGGATTTACCTAACAAAACTATAGTTTTGAAATCTTATCAGATTTGAAGATACAGAAATTAAGGCTTTCCTCTTAAAGCCTCTCAGTGCATGTTAGCATGGTTTTTATAAACTTTAGCAACCAAAACAAACAAATGACTTTGGAGCACTCTATTTTTAAAATGTTGTTCAATACATGAAATGTGATAATACAGTTCCCAAACCACTTTATAATCCCTTTATAAAAGTGCTTATTTAAATACACAAATATGATCAATGAATACAGAATTACATAATCACCAAGAGAAGTTGCTAGAGTTTTCATAATGGTCTCTTGGCTTTTCCTCTGCTGATATTGGTGCCAAAGAAATTAGGTTATAACTATTGTTTCTCTGTGGCTGAAGAGACATTTCCAAGTACAGAATGAATGGAGTTCATTCAGAGGCCTTGCAAATGGGCTGTGGCCCCTTTTTATGCACCGTGGGTTCTAGCAAGGATATGTAGAACAAAACCAACTTTTACTTTTTAACGCATTGACAAGGTCCTCACATTTTAAAGGAGCTCCACACAGTGGATTTATTCAGGTTTATATCTTCTGTCATCCCAATTTCCATATAAGAATATATTAAGGATGGCAGGAAGTCTTCCATTCAGAGAAGGCAACTGAATTTTCTTTTTTAATAACAGGGTAAATCATATGTTGTTTAAAACCTAAATTACAGAGGACCTGGGAACTTCCAATAGATTAGGCTTGACATAACGACATGAAATGATAACATTTGAGAAAAAAAAGCAGCCAATTCCTGTGGAAGGAAAAAAGGTGAAAAAGTCACGCATCTTTCAATGAACCTTTTTTTTTTTTTTTTTGTGGTTACTATTGTTCCTGAATATATCAGGGCTGCGTGTATTTTTTTGAACTGATATTTTTAAAGACAAACCGAGACTCTACAGTTGGGAGAAAAAGAGGTTGTAACCCACTTCCTCCACACCCTCTTGATGCTTACCATCCACCCTTTGTGTGGTCTTTGGCTTATGCAGTATCCTGTCTCATTATGACTGGACTATCAAGAGTCAAACAACTGTCACCAACAATACAGTATCAAATTGAAGGTCTCATTTTTTTTTAAAAAAATAGCCATTTTGTCAATTTACTTTTTTGTTTGTTTGTTTAAACTACAGAACAACCCCTTGCCAAGTTCACAGCTGGCAAAGTAACAGAGCAGTAAACTGGAATCTAACGCAGGATGGCTTCAGAACAACGCAGTGAAAATATTTTAGTATGAGCCTAAAGTAATTTCAAATTATTTGACCCATGAGTTTAATATTTAAAGGTTCACTAATACTTTTTCCTATCTTAGTAAGGGAACTAATTTATTCCTAGGTTGGTCCAAGGGCAGATCTCCCCTTCTCAAAGTAATTTGCGGGTCGGCCTACAAAGGACACACAGAAATTCAATGAAAAGAGAGTAACGAGGTAGAAAGAACACGGGTTCTTGGCGTCCGCTTGCATTTGAGCCCGCAAGTCTGCCAACACCAATGCAGGCGAGCCTGAGGGCAGCACCCAGCGGCTGGCTCAGGAACCTGTATCCTGCACACCTCACTCAGCGGCAGGGGACCCGTAAGCGTAACGCTCCTTCCCTCTGGCCTTTTGAAGCACTTGACAGAAACTCTTCTTAATGGAGATATTAAAGAATAAAGGCCAATTCTGAGATTGAGACGGAGAAACAAAAACAAAAAACCCAAGTCAAGTGAAACTATCTCTGATATAAGTTCTGCCGAAGAGAGGACAGCTTCTCTGCGAAAGAAGACACACAGTCATCAAGGGTTGGAAGCAGCAGAGAGATAATTGCTAATTAATCCTCTCATGTTTTCCTTAAGCAAATATTTTAACTTACTGCAAACCCTGAGCTTTATTTTTATTAGAGAAATGTTGTATAATGGCTGTGCATGCACTCTAAGCATTTTATTATATAATAATATTACATAATTACAGTGGAAATAATGGTACTATCTCACCAGGTTGAGGAAAGGACAAAATGAAATAAGTATAAAGTCCTCATAAACCATATTCTTGATGCATTGTCTTTGCTCAGTAAATGGTCATTATTATTATTGCTGTTATGGAAACTGTTCATGTAAAGCTTCGTTTCTTGGTCCAGCTAGAAACCACTATTAATGGAGATACTAGAGGGTAAATAGTAACTCAGAGTTTAAGTAGGATCTGAAAAAAAAGAGAGAGAGAGAGAGAGAGAGAGAGAGAGAGAGAGAGAGAGAGAGAACATTTTGATCCAGAGGTATTTGAAAGGTTTTGAACCACCCCAAGACTTGAAGACTTGGGTTTCCTGGAGTTTCTTTAATTCCTGAAGTTTCTGAAGAGATACGCACTTTCAATAAGTTAGGCTTTGACATTAAAATAAGGAATTCTAATCCTGGTTCCATGACTTAATCTCTCCATATTTTAATTTTCTCATGTATGATATGGAACGATGAATTCTACCTATACCTCAGAGCTGTGGTGAGGATTAAAGAAGCCCATGTGTGTAAATGCTTCAGGCAGTGCTGGGAACATAGTAAACGCTAAACTTATCTTCAAATCACTACCATCCTCATTATCACCAAACGGCAGAACAGGCAAATGGGATTTATGCCTCATTGCCTAAGGTTATCTCTGATTTTCTGTTCTCTTTGTTGGTAAGAGAACTCCAGTTTCCATTTTTTTTTTAATGTTTATTTATTTTTGAAAGAGAGAGAGAGAGGCAGAGGGAGAGAGGCAGACAGAGAATCCCAAGCAGAGCCCAACGCAGGGCTTGAACTCACTAACTGTGAGTGAGATCATGACCTGAGCTGAGATCATAAGTCAGATGCTTAACTAAGCCACCCAGGCACCTTGAGAATTCCAATTTTGGTTGTTCTGTAGCTGAGCGTTCCAAAATATAAGGCAATTACTAACCTTCCTGTTTATAAACTGGAGGGGTATCTTAGAACATGGTGGTTATGAGGAAAATAATCACACATTTGGTAGGCTAAAGGAAAGGAGGAGAACCCAGCAAGGCATGAAGCTACCTTGTTCATCCCCCAGGGACCACAAGGCCAGGCTTGTCCTCATCTTTGCTCTTCTCTGTAGGTGCCCTTGCTCTCCTCTGCTTCCTCAGCAGGACCCCAGTCTTATCTACCTGGCTTTTAAGCCGAAAGTCACTCATCCATTTGTGTGGGGTTTTTTGTCTCTAAATTCACATTCTTGAGAGAGAATGCTGGTACCTTAGTCTACCCTTGGACAGATTCCTGTAGTAATACTTGGTTTTGTTTTGTTACCTCTCTTCCTGAAGCTCTTCATTTACAATTTCTGATTTAAGAAATGAAAAGAACCTGTTTGTTAATTACAGGATAAGACTCTTGAATCAAGTTGGTTTAAACATATTCTTAGGAATTTGAATCTTGAGTGGAGGTGCCTGGGACAAAGCTTCTGAGCTTCTGATCTCGAGTCCTCAGAATTGTCCTGGTTTATAACCTCCCTGAAGCTTGCTAGTTCAGAGACACCATCGGTTCTGTGAGCTACTCTAGCAGTTTTCCTTTTTAAAGGTCTCTGTTTCTTAAGCACTTTTCTGTTTCTTAGAACTAAGAGACCTTCTGTGACTGAGTTCTCTCTGGGGGATTTAATCAGCTACAGTCTATTACAGACTTGGGCAAGCCAAACTAAGCTAAAGGAGATGGCAGGTGTAGTTGGCAATTTGATATATCCATTACAGGGGAAAATGGGTTATAAAAAAAGAGTCATACTTGTATCTATATCTATCATAGTCCTAGCAGGATATAAAAAAAAAAACCTCATTTAATTAAATTGTATTTAAGTCAATAGGCATTCATTAAATAAGAATTCAGGGAATATTTAAGTGGGTAAAGCTAAATCTTTGCTCTCAAGTAATACCCAGTCTCAGGGGAAGAATATATGTACATATATAATTGTAATATAAGGCAAGGTATCCTCACTACTATGCTAATGAAATAAGAACATGGAGAAAAAGGACCACTAATTTGGGTTATGGGATTAGCCAAACAGATCAGCCTGTTGAGAAACTCAGATACCATGTTGCAAGCTACAGATACGAAGGCGAGAAGGATTCCTTTTCAGAAGCTATGGCTCTATGACATCTTAAGCAATCTACAGAAAGAAAAACACTGCCAGGGCTTGTAGGCACTAGGGAGACTTATTGCTTTCTAACTCTCAACCTCACTTAAGCATGGGCCTAAGTAAAGGTCTTTAGTGGTCTATAGAAGGTCTATAGAAGGTCTATATCCCCAGCAAAGTACTTCTCCCCTCCCTAACCCTAGCCCTGGGCTGGAAGGAAGAATTGTGATCCATGGCCAATTTCTTCACCAAGGCAGTTCTCCATGCCTGAGTTACCTCAACAAGGAGAAAATCTGAATTTATGGTGCCCACACCTTTGAAGTTTCAAAGGGAGACAGAGAAAAGCAAAGATGAGAGTATAGAGGTAAGTCATCTTTCTCATATCTAAATCTGGGGTCTCAGCACAAATTCTAGTCACAAAGCATCCCCCAACCAGACTGAGTATCCACTGTGCCAAGGATGAGCCCTGGATACCAGTGTAACCCGTGTCTTCTTACCTTCTCCACTGGCCCTATGGGACTGACATTCTGCCCTGGATATAGCCCTTTTTACCTGAGAACTGATTTTCCTAAATCTTAACAGTCTTCTCTCTGGTTATGATTCTGGAGTCTGGACCATGTATTCTAAACCCTAGTCCGATGAGCAATTCTTTTAGAACCCAAACTGATGTCCTCCATACTCTAGAGCAGGAAATGACAAACTTTCTACGAAGGGCCAGATGGTAAATAGCTTTGAGGGCCAAAGGGTCTCTGTCACAAGTACTCAATCTGCCATTGTAGCACTAAAACAGACACAGATAATACTTGAACAAATGGGTGGGGCTGTGTTCTAATAAAACTTTTACAAAAAGAGAGAGTGATTTGGCCCCTGAGTGTAATTTGCAGAGCCCCCCGCCCTTGAGCATCATTACCTATGCATTCAGGATTCCTTAATACCATGATCCGTCTGTTGGAGAGATAGCTCACCTCCATCTTTCTCCATCTGCTCTTTATTTGCAAGGGTCTAGGATGACTCACCCGGGTCATAGTTATAACATCCAAGATGTTCGTACACTTTATTTCAGTTTCTGGGATACTCCAGAGCCCACAAATAACATTTGTGTGTACCCTGTCTTTGCCTCTTTCCCTCTAGAGTCAAAGTGAAAAAAGAGAAACCAGAAATTATGTAAATAATATATACATATTTAGTTATTAGCAGTTAAAAACAACAACTGAAAGTAACTGCTAGCTGGGTGATGGGTATTAAGAAGGGCACTTGTGATGAGCACTGGGCGTTGTTAAGTGATGAATCACTAAATTCTACTTCTGAAACCAATATTGCACTGTATATTAACTAACTAAAATATTGAAAAGTACAAAAAGAAAGAATAAAAAAAGAAAATATGGTAAAAAGCCTTACAAAAAGTAACTGGTTCTTAATTCAGGAACAATAGGAAGGGAGAAAAGTTATGAGACAGTAATCTGTTATATTCTGTAGGGAGCAGATATCTTGGTCAAAAGTAAAGAAAATTAGCTGTGTTACTCCCTAGAAAGTGACAAGAAAACTGAGGCTCATAAAAGTTAAAAGAGAGTTCCACACTGATGTGTCATGGAATTGCTCATTAGGCCTAACTAGAAGCAAGGGAAGGGGACGGACTGCAATATCCCAGATTGGAAATTTGAATATATTTTCTGAGTAAAGTTGTTAAATAGAGTGATTTTTTAAAATAGGGTGGGCTTCATAATATTTTGTAAGTGGACTAAAAATACACACAATAACAACAACAATTGACATTTAGTTAAGTGCAATGTAGTGGACACTTTTCTGATTTTGCCATCCAACACCCATTCCCCTTTCTCCTGATAATATTCCCTGTATTTTCCTCTGGGAACCATGCTTCCTGTGCCTTTGGTCCTTATGCTTTGAATGTTGCTTAAACTGTCCCTGATTCAAGAGGTGGGTGTGTGATCTAGGTCTGGACAATCAGAACATTGAATTTCCCTGGACCTACAACTGTTTCAGGGATGGAAACATACGAAAGCTGATTTAATCAGAGCGAGGCCAGGACTTTTTAAAGTGTTTCTGAGGAGAGTTGCTCTTTTTTTCTGTTAGATTGGAAACCTACAAGATGTAAATATAGAATTTGTAGGAGTCAGAATTAAGAAAATACTTCTTTCATAATAAAGCAAATTATCAAGGAAAGCAAGCCAGAGAAATCCAGGGAGATCAAGTCCTGAGAATATAGTTTGAATGCACAATATTTTAGGAATGAAACAAAAGCTAATTTTTAAAATTCTAACAGGTTTTCTTTTTTCTCTCTCCATTCCTCACTTTATCTTTCCTTCCCTCCCTCCCTTCCTCCTCCCTCCCTTCTTTCTTTTTCCTTTATGCCTGTAACTAAGGGTGCTAATACAGTCTATTTTATGTTAGCCAGTATATATACATTTTCTTTTCTTTTTAAAAAATGTTTATGTATTTATTTTGAGAGAGAGAGAGAGAGAGAGAGAGAGAGAGAGAGAATCCCAAGCAGGCTCTGTGCTGTCAGTGCAGAGCCTGACATGGGGCTTGATCTCACAAACTGTGAGATCATGACCTGAACTGAAATCAAGAGCCAGACACTTAGCTGACTAAGCCACCCAGGTGCCCCTATACATTTTCTTTAACCCACAAAACAATCTTATGAGAGAACATAATTATTCTTGTTTTCAGATCAGTCAACTGAGGAAATTGCAAAGTATGCCCATGGTCATGCCCTTAATATGCCTCAAAGCTGTGATCCAACCTCAGACCAGTCTGACTCCAAAGCAGGTGGCTCTCACTGCACTCCCTGTTCTCAGGGGACAGGGCTCCTAAGGGATCCGGCCATGGGTTTCAACAACTCACATCTGTTTACAATTTAGGGACTGTATCTATATTAGAGGCACGGTGTGATGATAACATTTGCTCTGACCTGTGATGTGAAAAGAAAATTATTTGCTTTAGAAAATGTAGTGATTCTGGGGCGCCTGGGTGGCTCAGTCAGTGAGGCGTCTGACTTCGGCTCAGGTCATGATCTCACGGCTTGTGGGATTGAGCCCCGCGTTGGGCTCTGTACGGACAGCTCAGAGCCTGGAGCCTGCTTCGGATTCTGTGTCTCCCTCTCTCTCTCTGCCCCTCCCCTGCTCACATTCTGTCTCTGTCTCTCTCTCAGGAAATAAATAAACATTAAAAAATTTTTTTAAATAGAAAATGTAGTGATTCCTTGACTATAAAGGATATTTCCTTTATCCTTAGTCAAGGATAGTCAAGGAATAGTCAAGACTATTCCTTGACTATAAAGGATATTTCTTTAAAGCAAATTGCACTTTCCACTTTTAGCCTAATTTCAGGTGTATGTCCAAGAAAAAACTTTGGTACTCATTTACCCGACAATAGACATTTGGAGATGTTAAGGCATTTAGAGCATACCAGGCACCAAGTCTAGCAATGGAATAATGATACTTGGATGCCTAGAACAAAAACTTGGTATAGGAAGGGCATCTTAAATTAATAGGGCATCTTATGTTCCCAGCATCAGCCTGAACTGGTCATATCCTGGGAGTTAGTCTGTCCTCTACATGTGAAACTTCATAGGGAGCTACTTTTTCCAAACAAAATATAGGAGCCTGAGATGTAGTACTGAATAAACTCTTCTGTGCTTCAGTTTCCTCATCGGTAAATGAGGATGTATAATATAGCACTATTATTATTTGTACCCCATCCTTTCCTCAATTAAATAAACTACTGAGTTACTATCTAGTTTTTAGATTTAAATATTTATAGATTTTTCATAGAATATGATTCACTTTTGTCTCTTTTGTGCTCTTTCTGACACACACACACACATGAATATGCTAAAAAATTACCTCCAAAAATGGGTAAGTTGTAATACATGCCCACAATTATAAGTTAAATGCGATTTTGTCAGGAAACAACCAAAGGTTATTACTGTATAGTATGAAATAAGGAAATATATCAAGATAGTTTTATTTATTTTTTAAGTGTATTTATTTATTTTTGAGAGAGAGTGTGCATGTGAGTGGGGGAAGGGCAGAGAAAGAGGGAGAGAGAGAATCTCAAGCAGTCTCTGCACTGTCAGCATGGAGCCTGATGAGGGGCTCAAACTCACGAAACTGTGACATCATGACCTGAGACAAAATTGAGAGTTGGTCGCTCAACAGACTGAGTCACCCAGGTGCCCCAAGATAGTTTTCATTATAAAAATATATTATTTTAAAATACCTCCCCTCTCAAATTTTCTATCAACATTAATGTAGCTATGTAGCTTATATAAGTTATAACAAAATGGAAGCCAATTTTCTTGAACCATTTAATGTATGGTTACTTGAGAGCAGTGATATGATTATCACTTGAATAATGTAAATATTGTGTATACACATTACTTATATCTATTTAGAGGAGAAAGAGTAGACTGAGGCAATGGGGAAATATTTCAAATAATTTTAGAAATCGGAGAAATTTTCCTGTATTCCTTTCACCATAATACATTAGGATAGCTCATTGGGATCTACTTCAAACAAATCAAAAGTCTCTTAGTGTTATTGAATTGCAAAGACCAAAATCTCTAAATTGCTAACTCGGAGCAGCAGACAGCTTAGACAGCAAATGTACATTTCTTTCTTTTCCCCAGCTTTACTGATGTATGATTGGTAAATAAAAATTGTATACATTTGGGTTGTACAACATGATTTTTAAGGTGTACAATGCGATGATTTCATACAATTTACATTGTGAAATAATTGTGGCAGTCAAGATAATTAACACATCATCACTCATATAGTTATCTTTTTGATATGGGTGGTGAGAATACTTAAGATCTACTTTCTTAGTAAATGTCAAGTATATAATATGGTATCATTGACTATAATCACCATGATGTACAAGTGATCCCCAGAACTGATTCATCTTGTAACTGCAAGGTTTTACCCTTGGCCAACATCTCCCCATTTCCCCCAGCCCCTGGAAACCACCTACTCTCTGGTTCTATGAGTTCAACTTTTTTAGATTCCATATATAAATGAGATCATACAGAATTTGTCTTTCTGCATTTGGTTTATCTCACTTAGCATAATGTCCTCCAGGCTTATCTATGTTGTTGCAAATGGCAGGATTTCCTTTTTCCTCTATGGCCAAGTGATATTTTTATATATAGTATATATGTGTATAAATGTGTGTGTGTATATATGTATACACACACATATATACACATATATAATATATATTATATATTTATTTCCTTTATTCATTCTATCTGTTGATGGACACTTAGATTGTTTCCATATCTTGGCTATTGTGAAAAATGCTGCAATGAACATGGAGGGCAGATATCTTTTCAATAGATTTGGGTAAGTACCCAGAAGTGGAACTCTGGATCATATCCTTGTTCTATTTTTAATTTTGGAGGGGAACTTCCAAATCATTCTCCATAGTGGAGAACACCAATTTATACTCCCACAGTGTACAAGGGTTCCCTTTTCTCCACATTCTCACTGATACTTATCTCTTATCCTTTTGATAATAGCTATCCTGATACCTGTGAGGTTTTTTTTTTTTTTTTAAGTTTATTTATCTATTTTGAGAGAGAGACAGAGGGAGGAAGGGAGAAGTAGATAGAGGGAGAGGGAGGGAATCCAAAGCAGACTCTGCACTTATCAGCGTAGAGCCAGACATGGGGCCCCATGTCACGAACTGTGCGATCATGACCTGAGCCGAAACCAAGGGTTGGATGCTTAACCAACTGAGCCACCCAGGTGCCCCCTCATTGTGGTTTTGATTTGCAGTGCCCAGAGTGATGTTAAGCCCCTTTTCATACATTTGTATGTTAGTCATTTGTATGTCTTGTTTGGGAAAATGTCTATTTAGGTCCTTTGCTCACTTTTAAATTGGGTTTTTAGTTTTATTGCTATTGAGTTTTATGAGCTCCTTCAATATTTTGGCTATTAGCCCCTTATCAGATATATGGTTTGCAAATATTTATTCCCATTTCATAGGTTGCCTTTTCATTTTGTGATTCTTTGCTGTACAGAAGCTTTTTAGTTTAATGTAATCTCAATTGTTTATTTTGCCTTTCTGGCTTGTTTACTGTGTCATATCCAAAAAAAAAATCATTGTCCAGACCAATGCCAACAAGCCTTCCCCCCTGTGTTTTCTTCTGGTTTTCTCTAGAAGGTGTTACATTTAAGTATTTAATCCACATTGAGTTGACTTTTTTGTAAAGTCCAATTTCATTCTTTTGCATAAAAGACATATTTCTTTTAGTGTCCATAAAAGGCTGAAGGAAGCCATGTGGCATACTGGTTAAAGAAGAAGGACACTGGTGCCAGACAATTGTGGGTTCAGATTCAGGTTCTGGAACTCACTGTATTAAGTCTGGATGAGGTTCTTAGACTAAATGCATTACTGTGTGTGAAGTATGTAGCATGGGTACTGGCATTTGGTAAGCACATATATATGTATAATAATGCCAGATTTACAAAATAAAAATCTTCATAGAAAGGCCGTTAGTGACAAAGGAAATATTAAAGGTAAAAACGACTATATATTCTTGAAGTTTCTTTACTGGTAACAGCATAAAAAACCCACAAAAATCAAATTCTTAATATAGCTTTATGAATTAAGAGTTAAACCACTTGGGCATATACAAAGGACTATGTAAATGCCAGGAAGATGCTGTACTGGTAGAGAATAATGCTTTTATTGCTTTGTAACTATTTTAACTACATTCAACTCTATTGCCCAACATCTTATTAGTTCAGATGCAGTATGAAATGCTATGTTGTATGCTACTCTACACTTGATTTGCTTAGTTATAATATTTGGGATTGTTACTTTTTACAGTTTTTTATAAACTTGACAGTGAATGAACACTCAATTTAGCTTCAGTTACACAATTATAAGATCTTTTTCATCACACAATTATTCTTTTAAAATTGAATGTGCAAGTACAAATGTCCAGAGTGTAGACAGCTGTCTAAACAATAAGAACTCTATGTATCAGGACAGGTGCTGTTATTATCCCCCAAATCCATAACACAAGTGTTGGGTTTATAAAATATTTGGAGGAAAAAGACTTAATAAACAAAAAAAGAGATAAATATCCCAGTAGTAAGTAATTTATTCCATGCACAAGAATCAAAGAATAGTCAATGAAGACTTTATAGAAAAGTATAGGAGATTGTCCACTGCTTTGGAAGCATTTTGATACCACATAATACCAATTTGGGATGTTTATTAGAGCTTGTTAAGCCCAAGGCACTGCTTCAGTGTTACTAAGAATCATCTGGCACATTTACAAAACCTGACAAATCAACTTAATTTACAAATTATTAGACTATTAGTTACTTCAGGGCAAGGTCCAACTTACTCTCATGGTTTTGCTACTACCTCACACAAACTGGCACTTATTAAATGAAGGAGCATGGCCAAGTGAAGTCCTACACCTACTGGAAGAAAAGCCATATCGCAGGTCAGTTTGCACTATCCCATATGCTTAAATCAATGGCCAGATTTTCTAAAAGCGGTGGTTCTCAAGTAGGGGAGCTATTACCCCCTCGGGGACAATTGGCAATGTCTGGAGTCATTCTTGGCTGTCACAACTGTGGGGATATGATGTCATCTGGAGGGTAGAGGCCAGGGATGCTGCCAAACATCCTATAGTGCACAGGACAGCCCCCCAAAACAAAGAATCATCTGGCCCACAATGTCAATAGTACTAAGGTTAATAAGCCCTGATCTACAAGTTAACTGAATATTTACAATAGCATGAGATAGTCATCCAGAGCAGACCCCATTAAACCCTACCTTGTTTAATTAAAATGTTTCCTTATACAATTCACTACTCATTTTCCCAAAAAGAAATTCTGCTGAAATGGATGGAAATGTGGAAGCAGAATGAAAAGCCTTCCATTTAACTCCCAACTCTTAGACAATTTTTCATACAGCTTTGTGTTTATCACTACACGTGATATTTAGGAACCATGGGTGAACATAAGTGATGATGGTATGCTTCCACATAAGCTGTTGCTTTTCTCCCAAAAAATATATTGACTTCTGTTAGTGAGACATTTAAAGAGGTCAAATATGGAAGGGCTAGATTGGTGCTCAATCCTGGCATAAGATTAGAAGAGGTAAAGGCAATAATGATAAAGAAGATAGTTCACATCTTTTGGGTGCTTTCAGTCTTCCAGGTACCATACTAAGCACTTTACATGTGAGTTCATTGAGCTGGAAAGATCTATCAATTTCAGAAATTGAGTGTTCCAGAGAGAATATTCTTTTCTCATTTATATAAACATGGTTTCATAGTTTCTCTTTGACCTCTCTTTTCCTCCTCTAGCCTGAGATCTTCTGGAGGCGAGGGTCTCTTGTCTTATTCATCATTGCAAAGCCAAGGAGCTGGCACTTCACCACAGCATAGGACATTCATTGCCAGTTTGTTACATGGATAAGGGCATCGCTGCTCAGTGAGATATAAATCTAGAGACACTATCTAAAACCCTCCAGATTCTGAGAAGAGGGGCTGCCACAAGTCTAGTCTGTGAGCTCCTCTAAGGGTAGGACATCTCTGTTATCTTCGCATTCACCGTGAATTCGCAGTTACTAGAGAAGAGTCCAGCACACAAGGCACTTGGAATATTTTGAATTGAATTTAGCTGGAGACTGTACCTATCTTCAGAAGTTCTTCCAAGACAGGGAAATGTGATCCACTCCTTTACTTGGGTCTTGACTCAGCAAATACAGTTACTCCTGTTTTTCACACATGTTTACAGCTCTTGTGTGATTCCTGCTTTTTAGGGGTTTAGCTTGGATAATAAAAATCAACGGCACTCAGACAAGGTCAAAGGGAGGAGACGTTTCACCCCGGACAATTTCTTCACTCGGCTATACATTTACCAGTGTGAGGTGCACAGTGTTTATAGAAGGAAAGGCAAATATTCCTTTCTAAGTCTAACACCGGACTTACCAGCTGCCCAGTTAGCCTGCTGCCCTCTGTGGGGAGCCATCCTGTGGTGCTCCGGTGGATACTGCAGGAAAGGGAGGAAGAAAAGAAGTAGGAACAAATTGAATGTGCTGAGGCAGAAACTATGTCTATTTGGGGCATCTCCCACTGTCAATCTACCCTCCTGATGTTTTACCAACAGAGACAAGAATGACATGTCTTCTGTGTCTCAGCCACTCAAAAAAGTTTTCACTAAAATTCAAAAATTGAACACACTGGCACAACAACGGCAATGATAAAGCATTAGCTTGCTGTTCTTTTGTTTTAGAAAAGATGCTTTTTCATTCTCTTCATGAATTAATGTTTATGAAATACTCATATACATGCTTATCTGTCATCAATTGCTTTGAGAAAGTTAAACAGAGAAGTTTCTGCCCTCTGAGTTTCTGTATTGTAGAGAATAAGGGAAAGTAGAAGAAAAGGTTATAGTCTCTTCCTCTAAAATGTCATAACCCAAAATACTATATAAGTAAATGTTTATTGTAACCAGGCAAAACTGACAATAGTATAGATCTGACCGAGCTGAATGGAGAATATATGCCCTCAGAGTATGGAGTGGGTAATAAACATATAAAATATAACACCTTCCAACTTCCCTCAACACAACTTCTGGGTTTGTTGGTTCTGAGATAAGAAGAAAAGGTCTCTTAGATTATCTGTGGTCACTTCGGGTCAGTCTCCAACAGCAGATCCCTTCTTGGTCTACTACTCAAGGAGTTGAAAGACCCCACAGTGGGCCGCCAGAGAGCCGTGACACATGCAAAGCACTTGCAACCCGTCTTGTTTTCTTATTTTCCCTGTTTCCATTGGCAGAATTTTTTTTCCCTGCCCAAAGCAGAGCCGCAAATGAAAGCAGCTGCCCAAAGTGGAGGAAGTTCAAAGACCGGGGAAGAAAGAGAAAGGAGGTGGGGGTCAAATGAGGAAAACAACTGAGGACAGCAGAAGACTCTTGGCAACTCTGCCTCGTACAAAAGTCTAAAACAGAAAACATACGGGGGACAGATGGACTGGTGGCAGCCGTGGGCAAAGTGATGCATCCATAGGCTTTCAAGTGACAACTGAGTATTGTATTTTACACAGACTCACAAACTTTTAATGCTTCCAGGGCAAGAAATATTTCAAAATATATTCCTTTGAACTTCTGGTGGCCTTTTCTGCTTCCTGCCATATATTCATTCATGTTTCTGAATCATGCTGGAGGTGAAAACCTATTTGAAATTATTGTATGAATTTCTTCTTTTGGTTTCTTTACTTAGGGGTTATCGAGAAAATATAGGTATGGTTATCTTGGAATCTGACTTCAAAAGATTCACTTAGAGGAATTAGTGCAGATCTAGCATTTATTTCTTAACTTCAAGGTTTTAGTGCTTCATTAGATATTAATATTTAATCTTGAAATTATTAAAAAAGGATTACAGTTATAATGTTCCAATTAGTTGCTTTCTTTTGAAGAACTTAAAAGAAGTAAAATAAATACAACTTATGAGACATTTCAGAATACACTTGAAAAACAGGTTTAAAGAATATATAAATACCCTACCATATTTTAGGATTTTTAGCAACATTTTATGCAATTTAACTTTATATACTTATAATACAATGTTATTAATATATGAATTCAAGCATATTGAATGGAATGTGGGAATTCCAAAACAGATTGGAAAATTCAATGGACTGCAGATTCTGGGAGGACACTTGTTTGAATATATTCACAAGTTCAAGCATCTACATTTTTAGCACAAAAATTTTCTATTGCTTCTTTAAAAAAAATATATCTACAAAGCAAGACTGACTGTGAAATAGGACCTGCAAATGTTTGATCTACGTAGAAATTTCAGGAACGTAACTGCAGAACAGTAAACACTTTTTACAGACTGACTGCCAAATCTAGAAGTCTTTTCTTTCAGTCAACACTTTCCCACCATCGTGAGAACCATTTCTCATTAACAACCAAATTGTTTTCAGATGCTGTGCTATAAGGGGTTTCCTTAGAAACCATTTGGTAAAAGACTGTGGCTTTCTTCCATAGAATCTCAAGCAGTGAAAAGGCAGATTTTCTGGCATAAATCAAACCCAATTTCTAGGGTTCACTAAACCCTTTCTCCTCAAAATAATGTTTTGTGACTTGATCTTAGCAGTTAATAGTACATGCAGGAGAGCTGGTGTGAACCAGTTTTGAATGAATCTTATTCCATTTCTTTTGTAATTCAACTGAAATCATTTCCAGGGCTTGTTATACCTTGATGAAGGTTTAACTGCACAACTAATGGACAAAATAGTACATTTCATTGTACGGCAAAATCCGTAAATTTTTTTCTACTAAGTTTGCTCAGGTGGATTAATCTTTATATTGATAGGATAATACTATCATTTCTAATTTCAGAGTTGTTCTTGCTTATAAATACACTTTTTTTAAAAAAAAGTTAGGCAACAAATAAGTTTTTTTGTACTAAAAATATACACATTTCCTCTGGCTAGTATATACACAAATATATACAAATAATGTTTTAGGGAGTTTCTCGATACATGCAAATTCATAAGAAATACACTGAAAAGAAGCATTTGTATCAATAATTATGTCTCAGGTGTGGACTTGGCAGAATACCTTAAATGGAAATCTAAAATTATTAATGGGATGTAATCACGATTTTCTATATCGTCATACCTTTTGCACACCTTGTTCTTTTTGCCAGCAATGTGTGTCTGGCTACCCAACAAATCTTATTCCTCCCTCAGACTCTGCTCAACCATCTTCTCAGTCATTTATTCATTCACTCATTCATTCTATAACTTTTTACCGAGCACCTACTATCTGCTAAATTCTATGTTAGATGCTGGAGAGAACAAGACAATGTCCTTTCCTCATGAAGCTGCTGGCTGAATCTGAATCAGTCATCCTTCCCTAACTTCAGACAGAGCTACTACAATTTAGCCACTTGACAAGAATCTAAGAGCATTTACTAGGTACTAATTCTAGACAGTTGCCATATTATACATAGTGCAATCTTTATCTGTGAATCTATGTCACCTCTTTGTGTGAACTCTTTGAGGAAAAGAGCCTTTATATATTTTTGTATTCTCAATACCTAGCACCATTTCTGGAACACAATAGGAAAAAAAATAAATTCTTGTTGAATAAATGATTAAACTAAAATATTCTAGCTAATAAAACAAGCTTTCTTCTACTTGAAAACTATCAATAACATGCCATGGGTTTATAAAAGTATTAGTCCTGATTTGCTGAAAACTTAAGCTAAGCATTTTAGAGAGATGAAAGATGGAAATCTGTTGATGAAAATCAATTAGAGAGATGAAAAATGGACAAACTGTTCTAAGAAGTTTGGCAACTAGATCCTAGTTGCTGCCATATTACCAGGCAAGTCTTTCCCAAGATTGAGTTAATAAGCTTATAGGATGATCCACCTAAGTTCAAAAAGATAATCCAAAATGGAATTGGTCTTCTTAACTAGATGACAAGTCTTATGGCAATTTGGTTTGAGAGTATTTGAATTAAAAAATTCAACCCTTTGTTTCCAAAGTCATCTCACTGGGAGTAACTGCCCCAAATCCCTACCCTATAAAGCCCTTTAAGACCTGGCACTCTGCCCCCACCTCTCCATGCTCATCTCCTGCCACTCACTCCCTCTTTTCCACGTGTTCCTACCAGAGTAAACTCCGTGCTATTATTCCTTGATATCCGAGCAGTTCTGCCGTAGGACCTTGGCTTCTCCCTCTGCCTAGAAGACTCTTCTTCACATACCTTCAAAGCTCACTTTCTTCTTCCTACACTCTTTGCTCAAATGTCACCTTTTCAGTGAGGCCTTCCTTGACACCAAATCTCAAACAGCAGTCCTGCCCTCTCTACTCCCAAGCACCCCCTAAACCCTTTACCCTGCTTTCATTTCTTCATAGTATATCCATCCCCATCTGACATACTATGTACTTACTTTTGTTTCTTTTGGTCTGTTTTCCCTAGTAGAATGTAAACTCTACAAGGCTAAGTATTTTGACTATACCCTTAGTGATTAGAAGTGTGCCTTACACATAGAAGACACCCTCTAAATATTTATTGGGTGAACTGAGTTGATTAACCTATCAAAAACTGTATTCAGTATTAATTCTTTATGTTGTACTGTGCTAATAACTGTGGACTACAAATATGGTCATAGAAACCCCCTGAATTTGTGGATTCAGAATTTATTGTTTTGATCTGATACGTACCTGAAACTGATTCAGAAGCCCAAACCTACCTAGCACAACTCTACTGCTGCACTTTTGTCACCCAGATCTTCTTGCCTCAAAATCATTACACTGGAGAAGGCAGTTTTGTGAATACCAACAGATTTATAAACATTTCCTGTCTATATGAAATTGGGATGGAAGTAGGGACATGATTCCCCCCCCCACACACACACACAAAGTAGTTTTAATCCAGTTGGGAACTTCAAGTTGAAAGCATCATTTCCTCTATAGAGAAATTCTTGTGAGAAAGTTTCAAGCATAGCTAATTATTTCTAAGTGGGAAAAAAAGCTTTAAACTAGAAAACTAATTTCACTGACTATTGAGGGATCTTTTTGCTTTATAAAACTATGGAAATGAATCAGTGATTATAGTGTGTTCAGTCAAAGTCATCAAATGCAAGAAAAGATCAATTATCATAAGGTTGTCAACATTTCTAAGACATTTAAGATGCATTAAAAAAGTCAACTGTCCACATGTTCTAATTGAAAACATTTAATTACCTTCTTTCTTTCCCTATTTCTGATAATTATCTAATTCATCTCAAAATTCCCTGTAAAATATTAATGTATTGTTAGAAATAACCAGTTATTTGATTTGGGTTTATGTCGTATTATCTTATACTTAATTCTCATAGAGATATAATAAAAAGCCTCAAGGGCTTACTTCAAATTTATGATAAATAAAATTGAGAATATTCTATTAAGTAATTCTCCCAGCTATTAAGCCATTCCTTACTTAGTATTAGCCAGTTACTACCTTAGTTCTACTGATATTTCCAAAAATTTTTCATAGCGTTTATTCCCCATCAACAAACATACATGTACATGTGTGTATACACATGCATGTACACACATACACAAATACATAGAAAGAAATCTTGGTCAAACCCTACTTTTCAGCTTTATCTATGGTGTCCTATAACCTTTCACTCAAGCTACTGACTTTCTTTCCTGGTCCCTGAAGTTTCTTAAGTGGCAGAGTGTTTTAATTTGCAATCTAGTATTGCTTTTAATTTGAAGCTGGCTTGGCATTCTCATTCAGTACTCACTGACACACTTCAGGAACTCAACCCTCACATACATTTTCTTTTTTAACTCTCAAAATACATAGGAGACTGTTAAACTTGGACTAGATTAAGCAGCAGATATGTTGAGTCTTCAGCAACAAGGGCTAGAGTCATCGGGGAGAGGTCTGGTCCATGCCACTGGTATGATGACCAATTCATCCCGCGTTAGCCAGGATTTTCCCAGTTTAATACTGAGATTCCCATGTCCCAGTAATCCCCTCAGTCCTAGGCAAGCCAAGACAGCTGGTCACCCTCATGGATGACAGGATGAAAGAAACTGGACTGACAGGAGCCTGGTCTCTTAGTGTGGCCCAGTGAGCTACTTCCAAAGGAACAGTAAGTGCGGATGTGGCTCTAAGAGTCAGGCCAATGGAATCTGATTCAGTTGGTGAGGCAGGAACAGCAATGCCTATAGACAGATAGCAAGAACTGGAATCCAATAATTCGCTATTGGGTTAATGTGACCTCATGGGTATTTATGGAGCACAAAACACAAAGCCTGTGCAAGGAAAGCTAGCCTAGGCTCTGATCATTTGGTAATATTAATGGCAGTGAAATGCTCTCTGACCTGCTGGGAATGAGTTTGCTGGTGGAGAACTTCCAATTACATCTGCAAAATCGATGGAACACAGTCATGGATGAAATTAACATTCAAATGGGCTCAGGGTTACATAGCTAGGAAGAGGCACAGCTAAATTTTAAACCTAGATCTTTCTGCCCACGTGTCTGTTGCTCAGGCATTGAAATAAAGGTTATAGTATAAATTTTACTCACAGAAATCCATTTTCTTATAGTAGTTGTGTCCATATCATTGTCTGTTTTCCAGGTTGTTAAATTCTATGGGGGTAAAGACTAGTCTTCATTTATCTTTGTGTCCTTTAATTAGCAAAATATTCACAAGAGAATAAACTTTTGACAATTGTGGTTGAATTAGATAAAAGAGACTTGCATATTCCTACTTGTTAACTTTACTCTTATTTGGTATTTTTGCTTGCCTCATGGAATAGCCTTCTTTAAATTCTATTCAACTGCCAAAGCCCAACTTAAGTTTTAGAATCTTTACTTGAGGTCATAGAGATCTCTCTCTTTTCTGAACTCTACCTCAGCATTTAATCTTTCTTGTATTTAATTCTTCTCATTCTCAGAGGTGTCGCTAGCTCATTTGTACCCTTCACTATTATGCTTCAGCAGACAGCCAATCAACACTGGTTACTTGAAATCCAGAAGAAAAAGTCTGTCAATAAATTTGTTCTCTTAATCAACAACTCAAAACAGGAATGAACATTCAAAACAGGAAAAGAATTCTAAACTTCCTAACAGCAGCCAGACATTACTATAGTCTGGGTGTTGCTATTTAGTGTGCAAAAGAATTCTTTTTGTCCTTTATGAGGAAGTTAGCTTTACCACATCTGAAACATGGAGACTGTCAGTAGATTGATAAGGTTTTTAAAAAAAGAAGAAATCATTTCCTTATGAAAAGACATTCTCAGCAATTTCTAAAAGAGAAAAATATTAATATATAGTTTGTATCGATGCTGTTAAAATAGAGTTCTTGGTATAAAAACTAATAAAAGCCCAATTACTTTTGGGGAGCTACCTTGCAACAAGCTTAGTTGTGAAAATCAAGTTTAGAGCATCATTATTTCCACGTGATTGACTGAGGGAAACAGATGAGACAATCAACATATGAGGACTATTCCACTTACTAAGTATGGAAGTAAAAACAATACTTTCTACTTTTAAATCCAGACTTTTGCTTATTCGTTTTTGTTTTGTAATCATTAAGATTCTGTATTACAGGGTTTTCTGGGTGGCTCAGTCAGTTAAGCATTGGACTTCAGCTCAGGTCATGATCTCTCAGTCTGTGAGTTCGAGTCCCGTGTTGGGCTCTGTGCTGACAGCTCAGAGCCTGGAGTCTGCTTCAGATTCTGTGTCTGCCTCTCTCTCTGCCCCTCCTCAACTCTGTGTCTCCCCTTCTCTCTGCCCCTCCCTGACTCACACTCAGTCTCTCAAAAATGAATAATTATTAAAAAAAAAAGAGAGAGAGAGAGAGAGAGAGATTCCATATTACAGAAAGTCTGGATTTCTTCCTCTCATCCAAATCTTTAGCATATTATTTTTCAAGGTCCTGCAGAAACTTAGTATGTAACTGACTTTTGTCAGTGTCAGGTAATTATGAAGTAAAAGTCACACCAAAAACATATTTCCTGATTCCCATATTTAGTACCTAAAAAAAAAAAGAATATTTTTTCCAGTTCAAGATTATGGTCTGAATAATTCCAAAACCTTATAATCTATATGTGATATAGAATGACTGTACATATTCAGTCATTTTGAGAGGGCGCAAGTGAGCAAGGGGCAGAGAGAGAGAGAGCAAGAAGTGGGGCTCACCGGGACTCATGTTTTTACCCGAAGTGGGGGTCTTATTTACCCGAAGTGGGGCTTGAGCTCATCCAAAGTGGGGCTCGAGCTCACCCAGTGTGGGACTCAGACTCACAAACTGTGAGATCATGACTTGAGCTGAAGTCAGATGCTTAACGCCTGAACCACCCAGGCGCCCAAATGAGGGTGCATTTAAAAACACTGATGCTAGGGACACCTAGATGGCTCAGTTGGTTAAGCATCTGACTTTGGCTCAAGTCATGATCTCACAGTCCATGAGTTTGAGCCCTGCATTGGGCTCTCTGCTGTTAGCACAGAGCCTGCTTTGGATCTTCTGTCTCCTTCTCTTTCTGTCCCTCTCCCTCTGGAGCTCTCTCTCTCTCTCTCTCTCTCAAAATAAATACATTAAAAAAAAAACTGATGCTAAAATCAGAGACTGATTTACTATGAAGCTAATGAAGTACAACCTCCAAGGCTCCTTTGCACAGTTCCCCTCCAAGACAATGAATTTAACGATCATACACTTTTGTACAATTTTTGAAGTAAAATACATTAACTACAATTAAGTTAGAAGCAGTGTTTCTATTCTTTATGACTTCATCACCTTTCCTCATGTTAGGTGTGCCAGAGTGGCCACATGCATCTTGGGATCCAGCTAAGAAGATTCAGTTAGGGATATATGTAGCTTGGATTTAGTGGGATAGGCTTATGTGGTCTGCAGAGTTTATGTTTAAGTAAATTGTAACTAGCCAACCAAATTCAAGACTGGCTTCTAGCAATAATCCTATCATTCTGTGAACTGACACATCCATAACTGTGATGCAATGATGAGTCCAGAGGTCATATTATGGCACGAATGTGTCTTATAACGGGAAGTGTGTAGCTAAGTCCAAAAGACGTTTGAGAGAGGTATTCTCAAACTAGACAGCAATATTAAAAATTTAGAACACAATTGCTAATATCAAGTTTAATAGTGAGTTGTGAACTAAACAACAACAACAAAAAAGCTTTTCTTCTAACAATAAAAAATAGGACCTCTAACTCTACCCATGAAAGATTTTGACTTCCCACTGTAGACAACTAAACTAGACAAAATATATGAAATATGGCCTCCAGATACTGCACAAAAGGCAATGCAGGCTTGTGATCTCTGAAAGAAGGGTCATGAATTAGTAGTAGGATCAAATTATTTCCAAAATAGAGGCCTACAATAACAAGGTTTAAACGCAAGCCTTGGAAGGATAAAGCCAATATACTTAACTGCACACTGGAAAAAGCCCAATACTCTTTAAAGAAATGCAGCAAAATCCAGTAACCAACCATAAACTTTAGTACTCAATAGTAAAATTCACAAGGTCTAGCATCTTGGAAAAGTATTAGGCATGTAAAGGAGTGAGATATTATTACCCATAATCAAGAGAAAAATTAATTAATTAGAAACATATCCAGAAACAGCCACAGATCAGGAGAAAATATTTACCAAAGACATATAAAATGGAAGACTGTTATCCAAAATGTACAAAGAACTCCTACAACTCAACAGTAAAAACACAAACAGGGAGCCTGGGGGACTCAGTTGGTTAAGCGTCCAACTATTAAGATCTTTGGCCAATTAAAAAATTTTTTTAATGTTTATTTATTTTTGAGAGAGAGAAAGTGCACATGTGGGGAAGAGGCAGAGAAAGAGGGAGACAGAGGATCTGAAGCAGGCTCTGTGCTGACAGCAGAGAGCCAACATCAGGCTCCAACCCACAAACCCTGAGATCGTGACCCAAGCCAAACTGGCCACTTAACCAACTGAGCCACCCAGGTGCCCCTAAAATCTTTGGCCATGCTGACAGTGCAGAGCCTGCTTGAGATTCTCTGTCTCCTTCTCTCTCTGTCCTTCCCCTGCTCTCTCTCTCAAAATAAACTTAAAAAAAAAAGAAAAGAAAAGAAAGAAAAACATGGAAGGATTTTAAATGTATATTACTAAGTGAAAGAAGCCAATCTGAAAAAACCTATATACTACATGATTCCAACTATATGACATTCCAGGAAAGGCAAAACTATGGAGATGATAAAAACATAAAAAGTTGCCAGGAGTTAGGGTTGAGGGAGGAATGAATAGGCAGAGCACAGAGGATTTTTAGGGCAGTGAATCTACCCTAAGTGGGGATACATGTTATTATACAGTTGTCCAAACCTAAAGAATGTACAATCCCAAGAATGAATCCTAATGTAAACTATGGACTCTGAGTGATAACGATGTGTCAATGCAGGTGCCCTCATTATATAACAAATGCACCATTCTAGTGGAGGATGTTGATAATAGGGGGGTTATACAAATGTGGGGACAGGAGGCATATGGAAAATCTCTCTACTTTCCATTCAATTTTGCTGTGAACCTAAAACTGCTCTAGACGTGCCTGGGCGGCTCAGTCAATTAAGCGTCCAACTCTTGATTTCGGCTCAGGTCATAATCTCACGGTTTGTCAGGCTCTGTGCTGACAGCTCAGAGCCTGGAGCCTGCTTTGGATTCTATGTCTGACTCTCTCTCTGCCCCTCCCCTGTTTGTGTCTGTCTGTCTCTCTCTCAAAAATAAATAAATATTAAAAAAAAGAATAAAATAATTAAACCTGAAGAAGCAAACAAACAGAGCATCAGTAACCTGTGGGACAATATCAAGTAATCTAAGCTATGTATAATCATAATTCTAGGAGGAAGGGTATGTGACATAAAAATATTTGAAGAAATAATGGCTGAATGTGCCCAAATTTTATAAAAACTATAAACCAATGGATCCAGGAATCACAATAAGTCCAAGTAAAAGAAACATAAAGAAAATCAAGCTAAGGTAAATCACAATCAAATTGCTGAAAATCAGTGATAAAAAGAAAATCTTCAATGACCAGAGGAAAAGATACCTTGTATTCAGAGGGACAAAGAAGAAGAGTCAATTTCTTACCAGAAGTAATTCAAGCCAGAAGAAAATGGAAAGGCCACTTTAAAGTGCTGAAGGAAACTATCAACCAACAATTCTAAACTCTTCAAAAATATATTTTAAAAAAGAAACATGGACTTTTTAAAAAATGAACAAAAGCTGAGAGAATTCATCACTAGTAGGCCAGTACAAAAACAAATGTAAAAGAATTTTTTCAATCAAGGAAAAACGATACCAGACAGAAATTTGGACTTACATCAAGAAATGGTGAGTGCCAGAAATGGCAAATATGTGGACCAATATAAAAAACACATTTATCTCATTTTTATTATCTTTAAAAAATAATTATTTATCTGTTTATATTTATAATTATAATTATATAATGTAATATATACTATAAAAATATATTTTATACTTATATATTATAAAGTATATAAACATATAAAATTAAAATATATGACAAAGGAGTATAAAAGATAAGGAGGAATGTCATTGTATTATTTGAATGTAGACCATGATAAGTTAAAGGTATATGCTAAAAAACCTAAAGCAACAGCTCAAAAAATAAAACGAAACCAGCCAATTAGTGGAGATTAAGTACCCAATTAATATTTTTAAAAGCAAAAAAAAAGAGAAAAGGGGGAAATTAGATGGAATAAATAGCAAATAAATAGTAAGATGATAGACATAAACCAAGTAGTATTAATAATTATATAAAATGTAAAGATTGAAACAGTATAATTGAAAATATAGATGTCAAATTGGATTTTTTTAAAAAAGGATCCATTTATATGCTGTATACAAGAAATTCATTTTAAATACAGAGATAGAGATAGAGATAGAGATAGAGATAGAGATAGAGATAGAGTTAGAGATAGAGATAGGCTAAAAGTAAAAGGATGGAAAAATATATACTCTGAAAATACTACTCAAAAAGAAAGGTGTAATAGCTGTATTACTAGTAAGGTCATTGAATCAGTAATCAGAAAATTTTTTTAACAAAGAAAATTCTAGAACCAGATCACTTCACTTGTGAATTCTACATTTATATAATAATTCATTCTAATCTTTCTCAAACGCTTCGCAAAAATTGAAAAGGAGGGAACACTTCCAAACTCATTTTACCAGGCCACCATTACCCTGCTACCAAAACTAGACAAGGGTACAACAAGAAAACATTATAGGCAAATATCCCTGATAAACATAAAGGCAAAAATCCTCAATAAAACATCAGCAAACTGAATTAAAGAATACATTAAAAGGGAGGCACCTGGGTGGCTCAGTCAGTTAAGTGTCTGCCTTTGGCTTTGGTCACGATCTCATGGCTTGTGGGTTCGAGTCCCGCATCAGGCTCTCTACTGTCAGTGAAGAGCCCACTTCGGTCTCTCTATTCCCCTCTCTCAGCCCCTCTCCCACTCATGTTCTCTCTCTCAAAAATACATAAAATTTTTTTTTAAAAGTTAAAAAAGGGTGCCTGAGTGGCTCAGTCATTTAAGCATCAGACTCTTGATCTTGGCTTAGGTCATGATCTCATAATTTGTGAGTTCAAGCCCCACATTGAGTTCTGAGCTGACAGCTTACAGCCTGCTTGCAATTTTCTTGGCCTCCTTCTCTCCCTACCCAACTCATGCTCTCTATCTCTCAAAAATAATAAATAAGTGAACTTTAAAATAATTTAAAAAAAAGACAACTAAAAAAAAAAAGAATACATTAAAAGGATAATATACCATAATCAAGTAGGTATTATTCCAGGAATTCAAGGATGGTTCAGCATCCCCAAATCAACCAAAGTAATAGTCCACATTAACAAAATGGAGGATAAAAATCACATGATCATCTCAATACATACAGAAAAAGTATTTGACAAAATTGAACATCCATTCATGTTAAAAAAAAATCTCCACAAAGTGAATATAGAGGGAATATACCTCAACATAACAGAGGCCATATATGACAAGTTCACACCTAGTATCACATTTAGTTTTGAAAAGCTGAAAGCTTTTCCTCTAAGGTTAGGAGCAAGATAAGGATGCCCAGTCCGGCCACTTTAATTCAACATTGTACTGGAAGTCCTCGGCAGAGCAACTAGGCAAGAAAAAGAAATAAAAAGCATCCAAATCAGAAAGGAAGAAATAAAACTGTCTCATTTGTAGGTAACATGATATTAGATACAGAAAACTCAAATGACTCCACCAAAAACTATTAGAACTAATAAACAAATTAAGAAAAATTGTAGAAAACATAATCAATACACAAAATTTAGTTGTGTTTCTATACAATAATAATGAACTATCAGAAAGAGAAATTAAATAAATAATCATATTTACAAAAGCATTACAATGAATAAAATACCTAAAAATAAATTTATCCAAAGAGGTGAAAGATCTGTATTCTGAGAACTATAAGACATTGCTGAAAAGAATTGCAGAAAACACAAATAAATGAAATATGTTCTGTGCTCATGGATAAAAAAAATTAATATTGTTAAAATGTCCATACCACCCAAAGTAATGTACAGATTCAATGCAATCCCTATCAAAATTCCAATGACACTTTTCACAGAAATAGAACAATCCCAAAATTTACATGGAACCATGAAAGACCCCAAATAACCAAACCAATCTTGAGAAAGAACAAAGTTGGAGGCATCACACTTCCTAATTTCAAATTGTATTACAAAGCCATCATAATCAAAGCAGTATGATATTGCCATTAAAAAAGACACATAGGTTAATGGAATAGAATACAGACTTCAAAAATGAACTCACACATACATGGCCAATTAATTTACAAACGAGTTAAGAACATACACTGGGGAAAGGACAGTCTGTTCAATAAATGAAAACTGGACAGCACATGCAAAAGAATAAAACTGGACACCTATATTACGCCATACACAAAAATCAACTCAAAATGGATTAAAGACTTGATTGTAAGATCTGAACTTTGTAAAAGTGTCCTCCAAGAAGAAAACATGCCCTTGACATTGGTCTTGGCAATGATTTTTTAGATTTGACACCAAAAGCAAAGGTAAGAAAAACAAAAATAAGTAAGTGGGACTATATCAAACTAAAAACTTGTGCACAGCAAAAGAGACGATTTTAACAAAATGAAAAGGCAACCTATAGATGGAAGAAAATATTTGCAAGTCATGTATCTTATAAGGAGTTAATATCCAAACTATATAAAGAGTTATACAACTCAATGGCAAACAATCTGGGCAGAGAAATGGAATAGACATTTCTTAAAGAAGATATACAGATAACCAATAACTATATGAAAAGGTGCTCATCATCACTCATCATCAGGGAAATGCAAATCAAAACCACAATATCACCTCATACTTCTTAAAATGACTGTTATCAAAAAAGAAAAGAGATAACAAGTGTTGGCAAGAATGTGGAGAAAAAGTCAGAGGGAAAGTGGATGGGGGGATAGGTGATATGGTTGAAAGGGAAATGGAGCTACAGTCTTCTAGTTATGTTATGAATGAGTCACCAGAATAAAAGGCACAACATAAGGAATACAGTCAGTGATATTGCAATAGTGTTGTATGGTGACAGATGGTAGCTCCACTTGTGGTGAGCATAGCATAATGTATAGAAAAGTTGAATCACTATGTTGTACACCTGAAACTAATGCAATATTGTGTGTCATCTATATATTTTTTAAAAAAGGATGTAGAGAAAAAGGAATCTTTTTGCACCATTGGTGGGAATGTAAATTGGTGCAGCCACTATGGAAAACAATACAGGAAAACAACCAACTTAAAATAGAATCATGACATTATTTGGAAATCTTATTCCTGGTATATATGCAAAGGAAATGAAAACAGGATCCTGAAGAGATATCTGCACTCCCATGTTCATTACAGTATTATTTCCAATAGCCAAGATATGGAAACAACCTAAGTCTCCATCAATGGATGAATGGATAAAGAAGATATGTTATACTCTCTCCCTCTCTCTTGCTCTGACCCTACCCACTTGTGCTCTCTCTCTCTCTCAAAAATAAATAAACATTTTTTAAAGGGGGGGCACCTGGGTGGCTCAGTCGATTGAGCATCCAACTCTTTTTTTATTTAAAAAAAATTTTTTTAAGCGTTTATTTATTTTTGAGACAGAGAGAGACAGAGCATGAACGGGGGAGGGTCAGAGAGAGGGAGACACAGAATCTGAAACAGGCTCCAGGCTCTGAGCTGTCAGCACAGAGCCCGACGCAGGGCTCGAACTCACAGACCGTGAAATCATGGCCTGAGCGAAGTCGGCCACTTAACCAACTGAGCCACCCAGGCGCCCCGAGCATCCAACTCTCAATTTTGGCTCAGGTCATGATCTCACAGTTTGTGGAATTGAGCCCCGCATCAGACTCTGTGCTGACAGCATGGATCCTGCTTGGGATTCTCTCTCCCCCTCTTTCTGCTCCTTTCCCACTCACGTGCTCAACTCTCTGTGCCCCCCCCCCCAAAATAAATAAATAAACTTAAAAAAAAAAGAAGATATGTATATACAATGGACTATTATTCAGCCATAAGAAAGAAGAGATTCCTGCCATTTGAGACAATATGGATGTACTGTGAGGGCATTATGCTAAGTTAAATAAGACAGAGAAATACAAATAATGCAGGGTTTCACTTATATGTGGAATCTTAAAAAAAAAAAAAGTCAAACTCATAGAAACAAATAGAAAAGCAATTTTGGGATAGGGAATGGGAGAAATAGGTAGAGGTTGGTAAAAGGATACAAACTTTCCACTGTAAGATGAATGAGGTCTGAGATCTGTATAACACAGTGACTACAGTCGATAACACTGTACTGTATATATACAGTGCATATATATAGGTACTATATACATATACATATAATTGAAATTTGCTAGGAAAGGAGAACTTAAATGGTCTCACCAAAAAAAAAAAATTTAAAAGAGAAATATGTGATGTGATAGATATGTTAATTAACTAGATGGTAGAATCATTTCATAGTGTATATGTACATCAAATCACCATAACGCACACTTTAAATATCGTACAATTTATATGTCTATGATACCTCAGTAAAGCTGAAATTTAAAAATTATTAAAAGGTTAACACAAAAAGAGAACTACCCAATGATCCAGCAATTGCACTACTAGTGTTTATAGAAGCATTATCAACAATAGCCAAACTATGGAGAGAGCCCAAATGTCCATCTGCTGATGAATGGATGAAGATTGGTATGTATACACACATACAATGGAATATTGCTCAGCCATCAAAAAGAATGAAATCTTGCCATTTGCTATGATGTGTGTGGAGCTAGAATGTATTATGATAAGTGAAATCGGTCAGTCAGAGAAAGACAAATACCATATGGTTTCACTCATATGTGGGATTTAAGAAACAAAATAGATGAACATAAGGGAAGGCGGGTGGAAAAAGAGAAAAGAGGGAAATAAACCACAAGAAACTCTTAATAATAGAGAACAGACTATGGGTTGATGGAGGGAAGTGGGTGGAAGATGGGCTAGATGGATGATGGGTACTAAGGAGGGCACTTATTGTAATGAGCACTCAGTGCTGTATGTAAGTTATGAATTACTGAATTCTGCTGAAACCAATATTGCCCTGTATGTTAACTAAAATTTAAATTTAAAAAGGAAGTAATTAATTAAAAAAACAGTATATGTGATATATTTATAATATTTTATCAACTATTCATTCAATAAATATGTAATAAACATGGGGAAGGAATAAATAATCAAAGACTGACTTTTATGTCACAGGCATGCTATTGTATTTAATCACCAAAGATACGCTTTGAGACAGGCATTAGTATCACCAATTTATTAATAAGACAGGTGAAATTCAGAGATTAAATAATTTCCTTAATGATACATAACAAGCCGGAAGAATCTGAATGACAAGAAAACCCACTTCTTTCCTTTATACCATTCTGTTTTTTTCTGCTGGCTCACATAGATAATGCAAACATAAATATGATATTGCCTTTAAATAGTCAGTAAAATAAAGTGTTTAAAGGCTAATACATAAAAATACATGTAATCTTTTTAGAAAAGAGCCCGGCATAAAGGATCCACTATATATTAGTAGTTATCACTGTTGTTGGCTCCAGGTAACCTGCTGTACTGTTCTGAGTTGACATTTCTTAATCTGAAAAAGGGCAATGTTTATAAGCCATAATATTATGAAATATAAACCATATGTTATCTCAAGATAGTATACGGTTAAATTTTTATTTAAATCTATTGTTATTTAACAAAGCCCCAAAGTGTAAAAATATCCTAATAAGAAATAGTGTTTTATTAAATTCTAGTCACTAAAAAGAAAAAAAACACCAAAGTTGGGCAGATCTGTACAATAAAAAGCTAGAAAGTAAGTTTTTACAAATATATAATATAAACACATTTAGTTCTCCATAGCTATTTATTGATTGATTGATTTGCATAAAGGAATAAAACCAAATCAAGATTCACAGAAACAAAGTCATTCTGTTATCAGGAATCTTCATTTATTTAAGCTCTCCTCCCTCTCAGAGGATTCCCACAAAAAGCGCTGTCACACTGAATCTAATCATGTGGAGGAAAAACCTGAAATAACACTTTAATATCATCAAAGCTTTGAACTACACATGCCATTATAGACATCCACATCTTGTTATTGGCTAGGATCTAACCACATAGACACTCTTATTAAAAGAACTATTTTTTAGTATGCTTACTCTTAATATAGTAGGAAGTTATAGGTTCCGATCCTGGTGTGCATAAAAAGATAAACTCTGTAAGAAAACTAAAACACAATTTACATTCAAACTTGTTGGTTACAATTCAATTTTAATTATAGGCGATTCTTTTAGGATTTGCTTTGAAACAAAAAGGAATCTCTTTGAGAAATATAACTGACATCTATAATGTGAATGCAGGCAAAACAAAAAAAAACAATGTAAAATAGTGGATACTATTTTAAAAAATGTATGATTAATAACAGTCATTTGTTTCTCAGGCTGTTACTGGAACTGCAAAATAGAGTCTGTCCTCTTATCTCAGAGGAACAGCCGTCCTGCCCACTTCCAAATAACCCCCCAGCACTGTACTTGATGGCCTTCCCTAAAAACTATGCTTAAGTTGTATAGCTGTTTCTGTATCTGTGTCTCTATCTTCATTTCTGAATCTATATCTATTGCTGTGTAATTTATCACCATATCTGTCTTTCTCAATGCAGTTTTTGCCTCAAACTACAATCCTATTTTTCTTTTACTAACACATCTCCAGGAAAAAAAAGAAAAAAGCAGTTTCCACTTTAAGTGCTCACTAACTCCTTCCTTAGGGCCTTGCCATATAGCTTCCTACCTCACTACATCTCTAAAGCAACTAAAATCCTTTCTACTGGGTTGATTAGTGTCCCTTCTCCCTCAAATTTATGCCCACCCAGAACCTGTGAATATAAACTTATTTGGAAATGGGTCTTTGCAGATGTAATAAAGTTAAGATGAGACCACACTAGATTAGAGTGGGTTGTAATCCAATGACTGATGTCCTAAAAAGAAGAAAGAAATCTGGACACTGAGACACAGACACTCAGAGGGAAGATGGCTATGTGAAGAAGGAGCCAGAAAATGAAGTGATGCAGCTATAAGTGAAGAAATGCTGAGGACTGCCAGTAACCACTGGCAGAAGAGGCAAGGAAGGATTCTTCCTTAGAGTGTTAGGAGGGAGCATGGCCCTGCTGATACCTTGATTTGGGGCTTCTGTCCTGCAAAGGTGTGAGAGAGTTAGGTTTCTGTTGTGTTGAGCCATCCAGCTTGAGGTATGTTGTTGCTAGAAAACTAATACATCCTCCTAATACAAAATCCAGTTGTCCCTCACTTTCCTCGGTTTAAAGAAAATTTTATAGTAAAATTCCTCCATTGGATTTGAAGACTCCATTAATATCCCCGTGAGCTCCTTTCCCTCCCTTTTTGCCTTTTTGTGGGCTTTCTCCAAAACTCTTTGCTCTTCTTTTCATTCCTTCTCCTATAAGACCTCTCCTAGTCTCATGATTTCAACTCAATACAGATAACTTCCAAACCGAAATCTTCGACTCTGACCTATCTTCAGAGATTTACATCCTACATTTTTACCAATAGTAATTTTTAAATTCTGCGATCTGTTTTATTTTATTTTTATTTTTATAGGCAATTTTTCTGATAAAAGTCCATAGCCACTTATATGTGCTAAGCACATTACATATATTAACTTGATAACATTCATAACAACCTCATGAAGCCATTACTATTATTATGCCTTTATAATAGCCGTTACTATTATTAAGATGAGAAAGTTGTGTGAGGCACTGAGTGATGACATTAACTTGTCCAAGGCCCTGCAGTCGGTAAGTTATGGAGCTCGATACAGACCTACAAAATTTCACGGGGTACAGAAATTCTTGAGCATTTAGGCAACTCAGACTTTTTTGAGAATTTGCTGTAAACGTAGTTATTCTCCACAGAAAAATTCTTTCCCATAAAATTTTAGAGAGTTCAAGAATCTCTTAGAAGTCCACTTACGGATCCTAAGTTAAGGACACCTGTATTGGAAAAAACTGAATTACCACGGACATTAGGAATAAGAAAAAAAGAACTGGATTCAACAATCTAATTTGATCCATTAATTTGACTCCCTAGGAAAAGATAATTTCTGCTACACTCAGCAAGTTAGTAGATCTTTATCATAAAGAAAATGGTGAACATCATGCTCATTCATTCAACTCAAGTTAATGAATGGCTCCCAGTCTAGAAGGGAAAACAAAATACTTAAACAATTGCTTGCTAATTTTTTTTTTAATTTTTTTTAACGTTTATTTATTTTTGAGACAGAGAGAGACAGAGCATGAATGGGGGAGGGTCAGAGAGAGAGGGAGACACAGAATCCGAAACAGGCTCCAGGCTCTGAGCTGTCAGCACAGAGCCCGACGCGGGGCTCGAACTCACGGACCGCACGGACCGCGAGATCATGACCTGAGCCGAAGTCGGACGCTTAACCGACTGAGCCACCCAGGCGCCCCTTGCTTGCTAATTTTAAGACAAATACTTAAACAAACATAAGAAAATGCAATAGTTATGACAAGAACAATAACGTTTGTGGATATGTGGAGAATAATATAAAAGGATGGTGGTGAACAAGTAGATCAGATTAGAAAATCATTTTAATTAGGTTAAAAAATCCATGCAGGAGATGATTAGAGAGACTCTAACAAAATGCAGTGGAAATAATCTTTCCCAATGGGTAAAAAGGAATAGATTCAAGGGTTACAAATGAGACAAAATTGTCCAAGTTAGGGGCCAATTAGACACACAAGATGACAGAGAGAAGGGGAATAGAAGGACAACTCTGGAGATTGCTGAATAGGATGACTGAGCATAAGAGATGCCATTAACTGAGACAGGAAATAACAGAAGGGAGTTGGGGTGAGGAGAAAAAATTCCATTTGGACATGCTTGTTTTAAGATTAGATTCAGGCATCAATGTAAAATAGAGTTCAGATAAAAGACTGGGGTAAATATTCTGGAGTCAAAGATATATTATAGACATAGTTGAAGAACTTAAATGGATGAATTATATGAAGCATGATGAATATATAGCAAAGGGAAATATAATTAGAGTCCCCCAGAGAAACAGAACCAATAGGAGGTGTGTGTGTGTGTGTGTGTGTGTGTGTGTGTGTGTGTGTGTATTTTAAAGAGATTTATTTCAAGGATTGGCACACATGATTGTGGGGGTTTGGCATTCTGAAACCCGAAGGGCAGGTAAGTCTGAAATTTTTATGGGCTGGCCAGCAGGCTAGAAACTCAGAAACTCTAGCAGAGGTTGATCTTGAGGCAGAATTTCTTTTTCTCCAGAAAATCTCAGTTTTTGCACTTAAAGTCTTCCAACATTGGATGAAGCCCACCCACATTATCTTCTTAAAGTGAACTGATCTTAGGTATTAACCACATCCACTAAATACTCTGTATCAGTGCTTGATTAAATAACTGGATAGTACAGCCTAGCCAAGTTCACACATACAGTGAACCATCACAGGAGTGAAGACAGGACCCAACAGTCAATGGGAAAACAAAAGTATACTGACAAGTAGTCAGAGACATAGAGAACTTGAAGACAGGGATCAAAGATGCCAAAAATAAAAGATTATCAAGATGATCAAAAGTGTTAGGCACCATGCCTGGGGTCACATGAGATAAGAGCTGAAATCTGTTCATGGACTTTAACACTTAGTAGTTGATTGTGACCCCAGTGAAACCTATTTTGATGGAATTTGGGGGAAGGGGACAGAATTGCAGTGGATTGAAAAGTGAAAGGCAGTTGAGGAAGTAAAAGCCTAATTGCAATGTATTAGTAGGAATAATAATTGAAATGTTCCAAAAAACATTTTCCCTTTCTTCAGCTGAGGCCTCCCCACAACCAAATCATTTAGGTCTTCCCCAAAGCTAGAACAACTCCCTGAGGGGCCACCCCAGCAACAGGTGCAGTCACGGCTGTTTAGATGCCAAGCATTATGAAAATTAGCTTCATGTCACAGATGACAAAGTAGACATTAAAATGGAAATTCTGGTAATATTTTTAAGAGATATAAGAAAATCCCTAGAAAAGTTCTAATTTTTTTTGTGGAAATAAATGCAAATATATTCATTAATAAATATTACTTTAAAAAATCATGGGTAATCTATATACTTTTCTGGTATCAGAAAAGATTCCAAAAATGTGTTAAATGTGCAGTTTGTTAAGTGGTCATACTTAAAGTTTGGATGTATAGGTAAGTACAATTAATAAAAAAAAAGCATTTATGAGAAATGGGTACATAGAATTATTTCATTATGATAAAATAGTACTTAAGTTATTTGTCAAGGTTAAGTCTTTGCCTCTAATAAAATCAAGAAGTATTACTTGAAATGCAAATGCTTTCTAAAATACTTGAATTTCACAACTGTTAGAAATTCGTTTGACATATAATCTTAATACTTATTTGATAAAAGAATAATCTTATGTGTGTTTCTTAACCAGATACATATATACAAATTATCTGGGCCTCCCCAAGGCTAAAACTACTTCTGAAGGGCTTCTCTCAGCATTCAGGAGAAAGACCATTGGATCTATGAATTAAAAACAAAATTAGACAAAATATTTCTTTTTTAACACTGGTCTTGGGATATAGGATCTATACTTAATTTATAGGCTACTCGTGGGGCATCTGAGTGGCTCAGCCAGTTAAGTGTCTGACTTCAGCTCAGAGCCTGGAGCCTGCTTCGGATTCTGTGTTTCCCTCTCTCTCTCCCCTTCCTCTGCTCACACTCTGTCTCTATCTCAAAAAATAAATCAGCATTAAAACATTTTTAAAAATTTATAGGCTACCCATGATACATATAGTTTTATTGTCAATGAAGACTTTACCTAATTGATGAATAGTTCTGCAGACCCAATTATCTTCAAATACTTTGGTAAATGAGCTGTCTCTTCTATTTCCCATTTTAAAGAAAAAGGTAAAAGGTTAAATAAAATAAAATTACTGAAAAAAAGAAGAGAAATATTTTTTAAAGGCAACAGTAAAACAAATTATCCAGAAACACAACCAAGGGCAAGGCAAGTGCTCCTGTAATAAAGAACAGGACACCTTATCAAGTGGAAAGTTGGAGAGATGACACAGCAAGGGCTTCTCTTTGTTTCAACATTCACAAGAATTTTTTATTATTAAGTTTTAAATTCCATACATCAGGGGTGCCTGGGTGACTCAGTCGGTTGACATCTGACTTCGGCTCAGGCCATGATCTCATTCATGGTTCATGAGTTTGAGCCCCACATCGGGCTCACTGCTGTCAGTGCTGATACTGCATTGGGTCCTCTGTCCCCCTCTCTCTCTGCCCCCTCCCACTCATGCTCTTTCTCAAAAATAAACATTAAAAAAAATCCATACACCACCCAGTGTTCATTCCAACAAGTGCACTCCTTAATCTGCAACCATTTCACCTATTTCCCCACCCACCTTCCCGCTGATAGTTTGTTCTCTATACTTGAGTAGTCTGTTAACTTGGTTTCTCTCTTTTTCTTTTAGTTGTTTCCTTTGTTCCTTAAATTTCACATATGATTGCTATTATATGGTATTTGTCTTTTTCTGACAGACTTATTTCGCTTAGCATTATACTCTCTAGTTCCATTCGTGTCATTGCAAATGGCAAGATTTCATTCTTTTTTTTTTTTTTTAATTTTTTTTTTCAATGTTTATTTATTTTTGGGACAGAGAGAGACAGAGCATGAACGGGGGAGGGGCAGAGAGAGAAGGAGACACAGAATCGGAAACAGGCTCCAGGCTCCGAGCCATCAGCCCAGAGCCCGACGCGGGGCTCGAACTCACGGACGGCGAGATCGTGACCTGGCTGAAGTCGGACGCTTAACCGACTGCGCCACCCAGGCGCCCCTCATTCTTTTTTATGGCTGAGCAATATCCCATTGTGTGGAATCTTCTTTGTCCATCTTCTTTATCCATTCATCTATCAATGGACACAGGCTGTTTCTGTATTGTGGCTATTGTAAATAAGGCTGCAATAAACATAGGGGTGCATGTATCCCTTTGGATTAGTGTTTTCATATTTGGGGGGTAAATACCTAGTAGCGTGAATGCTGGATTGTAAGGTAGTTCTATTTTTAACTTTTTGAAGAATCTCCGTATTGTTTTCCAGAGTGGCTGCACCAGTATGCATTCCTGCCAGTAGTGCAAGAGAGTTCCTAGTTCTCCACATCCTTGCCAACATTCGTTGTCTCTTGTGCTTTTGGTTTTAGCCATTCTGACAGATGCGAGGTGATATCTCATTGTAGTTTTGATTTGCATTTCCCTGATGATGAGTGATGTTGAACATCTTTTAATGTGTCTGTCGGCAATCTGTATTTATTTGGAGAAATGCCTGTTCATGTCTTCTGCCCATCTTTTAATTGGATTATTTGTGGATTTTTTTGTATTGAGTTGTACCAGTTCTTCATATATTTTGGAAACTAATTCTTTATTGGATATGTTGGGTGCAACATCTGACACAGGAAGGGCTTCCTAATCATAGCTCAAAGTGTTTGAAGATTTCACCATCAGACACTAAGACTTGACCTCCAAGAGAGGTATATGCAATCTGTTTTTACTGCAGGCCCATATATGGGCAGGCAACATGAACTGTTCTTCCTCCCACTCTCCTCCTCCTCCTCTCCCTCTACAGGCTCCTGTCACTCTATTTTTTTTTTTTTTTTTTTTTTTTTAGCATTTATTTATTTTTGCGAGGCAGAGAGACACTATGTGAGCAGGGGAGGGGCAGAGTGAGAGGGAGACAGAATCTGAAGCAAGCTCCAGGCTCTGAACTGTCAGCACAGAGCCTGGTGTGGGGCTTGAACTCCAGAACCGTGAGATCATGACCTGAGCCGAGTTGGACACTTAACCCACTGAGCCACACAGGCACCCCAAGTCTCCCCTCACTCTAAAAGGTCACTCTTTAAAAAATTTTTTTTAATGTTTATTTTTAAAAGAGAGAGAGAGAGCACAAATTGAGGAGGGCAGAAAGAGGGAGACACAGAACCTGAAGCCGGCTCCAGGCTCTGAGCTGTCAGCACAGAGCCCGATGAGCAGCTTGAACTCAAGAACCACGAGATAATGACCTGAGCTGAAGTCAGATGCTTAACCAACTGAGCCACCCAGGTGCCCCAAAATCCATTCTCTTTTTGATGGGCACTTGGGTTGTTTCCAGTGTGAGACTTTTATGAATAGAACTGCTACAAAAACTCTTGTACAAGTCCTTTCCTGGGCATATGTATTCATTTCTCTGAGATAAATACTAGGAGCTGAATGGGTACGTCATAGGGTAAGTACACATTTAACCACAAGCAGGCCTCCAAAGTCCCCTCATCACTTTACACTCTACTGGCAAGATAAGAGAATCCAGATATTCTACATCGTTGCCAACATTTGGTGGTGTTCATCTTTTTAATTTTAGCCATTCTAATAGATGTAAAGCGGAATCTCACTGTTAGTATTAATTTACATTTCTCTAATGACTAATGATGTTTTGTATCTTTTCCTGTGCTTACTAGCCATTAACCAATCTCAGATTCATTCTCAGTTGAAGTGTCGTCATTCAAGGCAGTTTTTAAAATGAAGTTTTCTTATTTTTGAGTAGCAGTGTGAAATAATAATATGTATGTTGGTGGTCACTGCTCCCAATTCCTGACACAGAGCTCCTAAAATGCTTATAAAATAGGGATGCTATGAGAATATTTTGTTCTAACATTTAGTCAAATTTGACCTGGCTTTCTGAGACAGACCTCCTAAGACCTTTGTAATCTCCTGAGTGACAGAGGCATCTGACACTGAGGTTCTGAATCCCCTGGAATTTCATGGGTGACAGGAGCCTCTTCTGTTCTAATGAGGTGAGTCTTGGTGGGCCCCTGGCTGGGGGCTGATTGCCAGAAAGAGAGCCACAATTAGAAGCTTGGTACTTTCAGACCCCCCCCCCCCCCCCCCCCCCCGCAATCTCTGGAGAGGGGACAGACTGTAAACAGAGTTAATAATCAATCATGTCTATGTTATGAAGTCGACATAGAAATTCTAACAGTTCAGGGTTTGGGAGTTCCCAGGCTGTGAACACAACCATGTGCCAGGAGGATAGCATATCCTAGTTCCACAGAGACAATTCTTGTGCTTGAGACCCTTCCAGACCTCAACCTATGTATCTAATCATATAGCTATTCATGTGTATCCTTTATCATATCCTTTACTATACAACAAACCAGTGAACATAAATGTTTCCCCAAGTTCTGTGAGCTGTTCTGGCAGATGATTAAATTGAAGGAGTCATGGGAACCCTCAATTTATAGCTAAACTGGACAGAAGTTGTGGGTTACCTGGTATGATATTGTGATTTATAACCAGAAATATAGTCTTCATCTACTGTTCCTGGCACATCCTCCTAAAACCTTGTTATTTTCTATACAGTAGTTTCTCCCCCCCGCCCCGCTGCCCCACTTATCCGCAGTTTCACTTTCCATTATTTCAGTTATCCATGGTGAACCTCTACCTGCAAGCAGATGACATTGCTTCTGATGTACTGCCAGAAGGTCATTAGTAGCCCAATGCTACATCACAGTACCTATGTCATTCACCTTACTTCATCTCATCACCCAGGCATTTTATCATTTGATGTCATCACAAGAAGGGTAAGTACAGAGGCACCTGGGTGGCACAGTTGGTTAAGCGTCCGATTTTGGCTCAGGTTACGATCTCACAACTTGTGAGTTCAAGCCCCACGTCAGGCTCTGTGCTGACAGCTCGGAGCCTGGAGCCTGCTTTGGGTTCTGTGTCTCCCTCTTTCTCTGCACCTCCACAGATCATGCTCTGTTTCTCTCAGAAATAAATAAACATTAAAAAAAAGGGGGGGGTGAGTATGGTACAATAAGATATTTTGAGAGAGATCACATTCACATAACTTATTACAGTATATTATTATAATTGTTCTATTATTATTGTCTCTTATTGTGTCTTATTTATTAATCAAACTTTATCATAGGTATGTATGCATGTATACGAAAAACCATACTATATACAGGGCTCACTCTCAGTTTCAGTATCTGCAGTTTCAGGGATCTACTGGGGGTCTTGGAACCTATCCCCTCCTGATAAGTGGAGGTGTGTGGCGGGGCACTGCTTAAGGGCCATGGGGTAACTTTTGTTATACTATTCGCCCTTTTGTCATAAGTTCCTGAAATAGCTCCAAAGCCAAAAAGGTAAGGAGTGTCTCGTCATTCACAACCAGCCCTTTTAAACCACACCTGAGTTAATGTTTAGGCGCTAACTTTTGTAAATGCCAAAGGGTGAGGGCCACTTGCCAGGGGAACCAACCCTGATTAGAGGGTTGGAACTTTCAATCCCATCCCCGAGCCCCCAACCTCCAGAAAGAGGAGAGGGCCTGGAAGTTGAATCAATCATGCATATGTAATGGAGCCTCCATAAAAACTCCGAAGTAGAAGCTTCAGAGTTCCCAGGATGGTGAACACCTGGAGATGGTGACAGAGAGGTGAGCCCAGACAGAAGGGAAGCTCTGTGCCCCTTCCCTCGTAAGTCACCTATACATCACTTCCATCTGGCCATTCCTGAGTTATAGCCTTTTAAAATAAATCAATAATTTAATAGGTAAAATGTTTCTCTGTGCTCCATGGACTGCTCTATCAAATCAATCAAACCCAAATAGAGGGTGGGAGGAACCTCCTATCTAGTTAGGTAAGGTAATAACCTGAACTTCAGTTGGCATGTGAAGCGGGGACAGTCTTGTGGGACTGAGCCCTTAATCTGTGGGATCTGATACCATCTCCAGTTAGATAGTGTCAGAATTTAGTTACATTGTAAGACAGTCTGTATCCACTGAGAAATGGAGAATTGCTTGGCGTTGGAAAAGACATCATACTTGGGGACCTACTGCTTGTGATTGGCCTCTAAAGTGGGGGGCAGTCTTGTGGGACTGAGACCTTAACCTGTGGAATTTGTGCTAAGTCTGGTTAGTGTCAGAACTGAACTGTAGGACATGCAGCTGGTGTTGGAGAATTGGTTGATGGGGGGAAACCCCACATGTTAGAAGTAATGTGGTAGCAATGCAAGAGTAAGGGAGAAATAAGGAGTTTTCCTTGTGAGAAGGAACTTAATAAATTATTCAGATACGAGTCCTTTGTCAGATATACGCATCTTGAATATTTTCTCTCAGTATGAGACTTGACTCCTCCTAATGACATCTTTTGACCAGAACTTTAGATTTTGATGAAATTTCAATTTATCAGTTGCTTTCTAAGATTGTTGCTTCTTTATGCTTTTATAAGACATTATTTTCTTAAAAAAGAAATTATTTTCTTGATTTATTCTTCAGTTTAAAAAAGTTAACTGTTAATAACAGTATATTTCAATTTTAAAGCTATTGAAGTTCAGCAAAATATTGTCTCTTATAGTTCACATTGCTTCATTGTTTTAAGATTTAAACACAAACATAAAATCAGTGGCCACACAGATTGTCAGAACTGAAGGAATTTAAGTTCTATTTCTTTGCTTTTAAGTTACTGTCCTATCAATGACTTTAAGTCTATTATTTAACAAAAGACTGTGCAGTATCATTGAGCTACTTGAAGAAAGCTCAAATAATTTCTAACCATAATGAACCATAAACATTTTCTGTAAAGGACCAGATAGTAAACTTTACATTTTGCAGGCCATGCACAGTCCCTATTGCAACTACTCAACTCAGCTGTTCTAGTGTGAAAACAACCACAGATAACACGTAAATGAATAAGCATGGCTTTGTACCAATAAAACTTCACTTATGGACACTAACATTTGAAATCCATATAGAGTTTTCATGTCATGCAATATTGTTCTTCTCTTGATTTTTTTCCAGCCATTTAAAAATGTAAAAACCATTCCTAGCGCACAGGCTATACAAAACAGGTAGCCGGCAGATTTAGTATGCAGTTTACTGACTTCCAGCCAATGGAATGTTTAGTTTTTGTTAATATTCCTTGCTGTCCCCCTTTGTAGGACAGGTTTACATCTAGTTCACCATCATACAGAAGGTGAAACCTTTTGAGTATAGATCTCCTCACAACAGGTCTCTTACTAGACTGTTTGGCTTTGGTAGGCTGTAGTTGGTCTCCCGCCCTGGTTACCCTGAGTTGTGGAAATAGAGCTCAGGGGCCAAATGCTTTTGCACAAATCCCTGGGGCAAAAAAGTAGCTTGAGTGCTACTTCATCTCTCTGGATTTCTGTATTCATATTGCTTTTGTCCTCTGAGTTTTCAAAATTTCTAGCCAGCTCAGTTAAACATTTTACCCATCATGTATAGCAGTTATCAGTAGAAGGGTTAGAGGATTTTGCCATTCTGCATAAACAGATCTTATAATCACAAATAATTTTTATTCACACTACCTAAAAGCACTGGGTCATTTTACCCTCTTTCCTTACCTTACAATTTTTAAAAGTTTTGGAGGCTAAAGTCCTAGACAGACTGTTAGATTTCTTCCTAGGAGTTATATACTTCACTCTACTCTAACATATCTTAATAAGAAAGAGTGTCAATATTGGTACAATAAATTTAATATTGTTTGACTATTTAAAGTACCTGTAAATGTAGGCAGAAACTTTAACCAAGATTTAATTACTGTTTATAAACAAATCTTGGATTAAATGGTAAATAGAATTTTAAAATTTTAAGTTAAATCAGTAAGAAATACCAAATGGAGAAAATAACATGTCTAAGGACTATATAGATTACTTTGTCTATTCAATCTAACTTAAATGATGTAGGACCCAACAAGATTTCACAGACCATCAGCTTTTGAAGGATCATTCAAGTTCCATTCTGCTTATATGCTATGAACTGTCCACATTAGTGGAATTTCTGAAACATATTCTCTAAATGAAGTTGATGTAATCTAATTCAGAAGTATATCCTGATTCTGATAAATTTTTTTTGTATGGACAGCCTCTAGCAGACTGCCAAATGAAAATTTATGCTGTCAATTCAGTTTTTAAGTGTCATTTAGACAATCTGTACATGAATTCCAAATTCCTTGTCCCCTCCTTTTTATATGAGAATAAAGTTTACTCTCTTAGCAAATTTCAGCTCTACAATATTATCAACTATAGTCACCATGTTATATATTAGACCTTTGCAACCTTTTACACACTCTCCATTAGCCATTCCACCCCATACAGTTTCTATGAGCTTGGCTTTTTTTTCCTATTGAACATATAAATGATACCATGCTGTATTAGTCTTTCTGTCTAGCTTATTTCACTTAGTGTAATGTCCTCAAGTTCTATACATGTTGCTGCAAACAGTAGGATTTCCTTCTTTCTCATGGATAATATTCTATTGTGTATGTGTGCATACACACACACACACACACACACACACACACACACACACAATCTTCTTTATCCATTATCCATTGACAGACTTGGGTGTTTCTGTAACTTGGCTATCAGAAATAATGCTGCAATGGACATAAAAGTATGAGTATCTCTTCAATATCCTGTTTTCATTTCCTTTGGAACACGGCCCTTTCTTGACATGACTATAACAAATTCTGGACTATCAGCGTAATTCAGGTTTTGTACATGCTTCAGTTTTGATGACCAACTTGTTTTTTTATTTTAGATGGCCTAAGGCTGTTGGATGAAGAATGTGACTGGCCTGTCCCTGGGTCCTGGGTGGTAGGCTCTAAATCCTTGGAATTTCCCCAGCGATAGGAGTGTCTTTGTCATTTGTGGTGGGCTCCAAGAAAGTTTACATTAGTGGGAGAATCAGGATGGGGACTGGACAAGACAGAAAGACCAATCACATGTCTAGAAATTTGGGACTTTGAGCCACATGGTATCTGCCCATCCATCAAGAGAAGAGGTGGAGACATAGACTTAATTGAACCTCATAGCCAATGATTCAATCATGCTTATGTAATGAAAACCCCCTAAAAATTCTGGACACTGAAGCTCAGATGAACTCCCCCTATACACTGTCTTACATCAATGGGGGGCTAAGGAGAATGCTCTGACTACAAGGGGAGAGGACATGGAAATCTCATATTTGGGGCCCTCCCAGACTTCACTCTAGGTGTCTTTTCTTTTGGCTAGTTCTGATCTATCTATCTATCTATCTATCTATCTATCTATCTATAACTACAATCTAAGTATAGTGCTTTCCCGAGTTCTGTGAGTTGTTCTAATGAATAATCAAACCTGAAGGAATCATGGGAACCTCCTAAATTTGTAACCAGCTGGTCAAAAGTGAGGGTAGCTCTGGAATTGTCAGGCTTGCAGGATGTATCTGAAACAAAAACAGTCTTGTGGAGCACTGTACCCTTACCCTATGAAGTCTGGCCTAACTCTAGGTAGTTAGTGTCAGAATTGCAGTGCAAAGGTTTTACTGTATTTACTGTCACATGTATTCCTGAGCTACTTTCTCGATCTTTAAGTTCTTTGGTTCATATAGGAGTGACCATTTTTTAAGAGTAAGCCTATTGTGCATTATATAATTTTTTTAAAAGCACTTTCATGGTAGATAGTAGTGATTATTTCTGAAGTAACCAGAAATGAGACATATTTTTATACAATAAATTTTTATTAAGTATATTCCATAGGTACATTCTAGTTAGCAGGATACAAAGACAAAATATGTAACTTCTACTGCCAGGGAGCTTACATTCTAGGAAAGACTCGGACAAACCATTATAGCAGACTTAATCAGTGCTATAAAATAAAAAGAAATAGTAAGTAAGGTAAGGCCAATTGAATAGATGAAGAGAAGCAGGAGGCTTGGAAGGAGTGACATCAAGACTGATGTATGAGAACGGAGCAGGGAATAGCCAAGAGGAAGAGGTTAGAAGGGAAAAGAGAGGAGCATGGAAGGTGGAATGGAGTGCTACCTGGGACCTGATACAAAGTTGAACTGCATAAAGGAGGTAAGAGTTGTGGTTAGAGAGAAACACGAGGCCAGAACACAAGATCCCTATGTACACTATGCTAAGAAGTCTGGATTTTATCCTGGATGTGGTGCAGAAGCACTGAAGAATTTCAAGCAGGGGAATAAATTCATAAGAGATGTGTTTCAGAAAAAAAAGTTTTATAAGCAGTGTTATGAATAGATTATATATCAGATGAGATTGGAATCAGTCTTAGGAAGTGATGAAGTAGTTCCAGAGGAAAACAGTAAAGCCTTGGAATTAGGATAGAAAAAATAAATCAGAACCAAGAGACATAAGAAGGTAAAACTGTATTGGATTCAACTGAATTTGAGGGGATAAGCACTGGGGAGATATCAGGGTTCGGTTTCAATGGTGCTTCTCTTCACTAAAGGGAATTGAGGAAGAAAAACATCTATGGTAGGAAGAGTAGAGTTCAGTTTTGCACATATCGAGATTCTATGGAACAATTAAGTATGCAGTTGAATAGATGAGATGGTAGCTCAGGAGAGAAATTCCAAGTGAAAATACAGATATGAAAGTCATAACTTTAAAGTGACTCTGGAGCCATGGGAGCAAATAAGATCATTACACAGGAGTTTACAGAGTAAAGAAAGAGTAAGACCAAGAAACAAATACTGAGAACACCAATATTTGAGGAGTAGATGGACTTAGAACATACAGGAATTCAAGAGAAAATAGTGTCTGCATCCAGTAGCAGATTTTTCCCTGGTTTAATAACATGCAGGTCATTAGAGACCACGGCAAGAATAGTTTCACTGAAAGTGGATTAAGAAAATAGAGGGGTGGGTGCCTGGGTGGCTCAGTCAGCTAAGCATCTGATTTTGGCTCAGGCCATCTCATAGTTCGTGAGTTCAAGTCCCGCTTCGGATGGTCTCGAGCCCTGCATTGGGTAAGCTTGTGCCCTGTTTTGGGTAAGCACGGGCCCCACTTTGGGTGAACACGAGCCCTGCTTCAGGTGAGCCCCACTTCTCTCTCTCTTTCTCTCTGCACTTCGTAGGATTCCCCTCTCCCTCTCTCTCAACAACAACAACAACAAATAGAGAGGATGAGGAATCTGAGATGACCTCTGCCTATATTTTAAATATGCTTGTGTGTGAAAGGAAGGAAAAGTTTTGGGAAATAGCTAGATGGGGGCAACAATTAGAGGAAAGCTGTTCTGATTATTTTTTTTTAAGTTTATTTATTTTGAGAGAGGGAGAGAAAGAGAGAGGAGGGGAGTGGCAGAGAGACGGGGAGAGAGAGAATACCAAGCTGGCCCCATACTGTCAGTGTAGAGGCTGATGTGGAGCTCGAACTCATGAACCATGAGATCATGACCTGAGCTGAAACCAAGAGTCGGATGCTTAACTGATTGAGCCACCCAGGCACCACTGTTCTGATTTTTTTAAATATGGGTACATTCTAATATGCTAAAGGGAAAAATCCAGCAGGGAGGGAGAAATGGAAATTGTGGAGAAGAGCATAATAGATAAAGCAAAGTCTCTGGGAATGTGGGGGAAGAGAGCCAAAGATATTCAGAGAAGGGGTAGAGGGATACATATTTATCAAACAAGATGAGGAATACTGTATTCCGAGTGGGGGGGGGGGGGGAGAAACAACCGTAGGGAAAGGATTACAAAGAGAAAACTGAAGTTACCACTCAAAGAAAAATTATTTACAGGGACAAGGGATTGCAACTCACTAGCAGGAAAGCCCACTCATCTTTGAAAATGATACAAAACAAGTAACAATTTATGCACGTTATCTATAGATGAGTACCATGCAGAATATCAAGCCCAAAGAATAAGAAGTATTTCCATGCCATGTTTCCTTTTCCTGAGGAAGCCAGGAATTAGCTATTGAAACAGATACCTAAGTGGAGATCCCAGTTTTTGGGGATTAGCTATTGAAACAGATACCTAAGTGGAGATCCCAGAAAGCATGGCCATACCATGGAGGAATATTTACAACATTTTAAACTAGTAATCACTATGCATTTTTCTATGAAAATGGTTTAAAACAGCTCACAAAAACTGACTGGATACATCCTATAACTAAAATTTTACAATAGAATGTTGGCAGTTTGCATAAAGAAAAAAAAAAGCCGCTCTGAAATGATGATGTTAAGTAGCTGGCTAGAATCTTCATAAGGTGAGTGACTCATTCCTGCACACCGATCCCACTGGGCACCTGATTTAAATTTATGCCTCTGCAAATTACAAATCACTTCATGTGAAAGATCTTTAAGACTGCTTAAAAATTAGGAAATCAAATCCAGAATACCAAGTGTCTATTTACTTCATTGACTTAATATTATAACTATGTCCCAGTTACAAAAATGAAGAGAACACTGCTTCTGCCTGCCAACAGTACAAACTCTACTGATGGACCTGAAACAATGAATTACTGTAAGAGGATATGTACTACTAGGTGCAGGAATGAGAACACAAAAAAAGGCCCTGTTTTAGGTGTAAGAGTGTAAGAAAGACTTCTTGGAACAAAGTCTACATGAACTGACTCCTAACAATGAAGAGGAGTCTACTTGGAAGATGGCTTGGGGGGAGGGGGGGGAGGGGGTTCTCCACTGAGTGGGAACAGCAGCAAAATGGTGACAGAAAGAAAACTTGACTTCTGGAGAAGTCAAGTTTGGCATGGCTGCAATAAAGGATATAAAACAGAAGAATGGAGCAAGGATTGGAAAAATAGGCAAAATCTAAATTAGAAAGGTCTGTACATTATTCTAAGGAATTTGGACTTTTATATGTGGATATGACAGAAGGACTGAGGAATTTTAAAGAGATTGCAATGAAATTTCTTTTTAGAGAGCACACTCTTACAGTGTAAAAAATGGATTGGGGCAATATTTTAGATAAGGGAGATGGGTTAGAAAGCTACTCCAAGGTGCAGGTGAGAAATGACAAAAGCTAGAATTAAGGTTTGAACAGTGGTCATGGAGCATACTGGAAAGATCTAAGAGTTATTTAGGAGACAAAACTAACAATATATGAAGAGCAATTAATCAGGGGGTAAGAGAGAGCATTCTTAGTGTTAGTCTACTGCTAAGAAGCTGGCATTCTGGGTAACCTGAAAACTCCAGATAACGTGTCTGTAAGGCTGAAGTCCACCTGCAATGCCATCCCATCTGCAACAAGCTGGGATCCCTGGACAACATCCCATCAACACAGTTCCCCCAAACTGTGACCAAATAAACTTTGTTTATCTGGTAAGCAGTCAAACATCCAGAAAGAGCTTTTATGTGTTACCTAGATACTATAAAAAGAACAGTATTAGACCAAGCTATTAGAGCAGTAACCAGTATAATTAATCTCCCCTGCCCCATTCCCCTGCTGTACTACTTGTACCTGTAGGATAGCATGTATCACTGTATATTATTAACTTGTCCCTATAGAGCACAGCTATTTATGCTGTTTCCCCCACTTGAATATAATCTCTAGAGGGTACAGATAGTAGCTTACACTTCTCTTTAACCCTGAGAGAACAGAACACCTAGCCGTATGCATGACAGGCACATAAATATTGTTTTGTATTGAAGCAGGCACAATTATGGCCAATTAGATATTACAGGGCTTCAAATTAGTTGTGGGAGGAATTACTCTAAATCTTTGCATGTGATGAACCTCAGGAGTGTGCAGGAATCTGTCAAAAATGTGATCCTCTGGAAGTAAGTACAGCTAGCTCTCAGGAGGCTTTATGGGGGAGGGGTGTAAAAGTATTGCCCAAAGATCTGCAGAAATGAGTAATAATCTCAGTTCTCTCAATATGCCTATTCATTCCTATGTCCAGCTGGTTACAAGAGAGGAGTAAAATCCCACAACTCATTCTAGTTCTGTTGAAATCTTACCATAAAAGTGGGGTTGTTGTTTGTAGTAATGCAATGTGACAATAGCTCTAGAAAGGCCAGATGAGAAATTTCCTAGGACCATTTCTTTGTGGTTTTAAACATTTAACTGAATGTAGAGTGCTGTTAACTAAATGAAAAAAAAAAAATTCATTTTTATTTTTCTGACATTTGACAAAACTTTTAAATGTAAGAAATTGTTTCCAGTTTGGATTGATGTCAGGTTTTAAAAATTTTTTTTTTTTTTCAACGTTTATTTATTTTGGGGACAGAGAGAGACAGAGCATGAACGGGGGAGGGGCAGAGAGAGAGGGCGACACAGAATCGGAAACAGGCTCCAGGCTCTGAGCCATCAGCCCAGAGCCCGACGCGGGGCTCGAACTCACGGACCGCGAGATCGTGACCTGGCTGAAGTCGGACGCTTAACCGACTGCGCCACCCAGGCGCCCCATGTCAGGTTTTAATCAGTATCTGCTCTCCTCTCCCCCATTTAATTTTGGTCATGGTCATTCACATTGAGTTATACAATCAACATATCTCACTCAAGTTACTTGCTTAAATACAGTGTATTTAAGACTGATTATCACCTCAGGCATAATTCACTACAGTAGTTTACCAAGTGACTTCCCCGTTGCTGGCCTCTTTCCTTTGGATTTCATTAAGTGTGTTGTCTCTTGAATGCTCTTGGTAAGCAGCACTTTCACCAAGATGTTCTACAAATATTCAGTTAGCATCTATCATGGGCAAAGCACTGATACAGGTGTTACAGAGGACATAAAGACAAATAAAACACTGCCCTTTTCCCCTAAAATCTACAGTGTAACTAAAGAAATAACATAAGATATTGAAGAAAATCAAAAGAGGAAGGAAAGAAATTGCAGCTTAGGTGAGGTGAGAAGATACCATAGATGAGGGGCTTCTAAATCACAACTTAAAGGGTAAGATTCCTATGGGAGTCTTCCAGGTGGACGCAACAACATTGAACAATGGGTGGCCACTAAAGTTGAGACAAACCAAACAGAGACAAGATACAAAGCGCAGGGTATCAAATACTTAAAGAAGACTATAAACACTGGGGCATGAACCTCAGCACATGTTGTCCAGTGAAGACCACTCTTTAAAGTGTTATTTCAGCATATAATGATATGGCACGTATCATTAGTTTAAAACAAACAAAAAGTCAAGTAACATAAGATCCAGGGTGTCTATCCAAGCAGAAGCACAGCAGGTGAAAAAGGTTAATAGGCAACAGGTCACTGGGCCACCATGACCAGTTGAGTGGGTTGTATGTAGTCTATGTGACTGGCACTTCCTAAAGCTGTGCAGGGCACAACCCGTTCAAAAGTACTCAGTGAACCTGACAGTTTCAGACAGCTAAATACCTAGCTTTTGGGGAGTCTTGCTTTGCAAAAGGGAACTCATTCATGGTGAGGTGGAGCCAAGGGCAAGAAATCAAGTCTCTATTAAGTATATCAGTTGTATGGTTCAATCTCTTGAAATAATAAGGCAGAGATGCATATAGTGATGAACTAGGTACAAAACGAGAAATTCTATTACTGAGAAACATGGGGGGGGGGGGAGGAGACAGAAGCACAGGTGAGCAGAAACAAATAATGTTGAGTGATGCCAGTCTCAAAATTAATATGATTCGGAGTGTAATTTCTATGGCCCCAAAGTATTACAAAGCCATGCCCCACACACCCCCAACCTACTGATGAAGTTTAACTGGCCACAGGATAGTATTATTAGAAACTAAAAAATGTCATCACATCTTTATTCAAGAGGAAAATGTTCAAAACTCAGTTTTTTAAAGGTCTCAGTGCCACCTTCTTCCTTTCATTACAAATAACATTTCATGTTATAATTTTTAAAAGCTTTAAGCATTAGCCTGGAAATCCATGCCTTCTGAATACCAAATATTCTAATCGCAAATTCACTTTTTTTTTTTCTTTATGGGAGGGAGGATGGTCCTGAAGTGCAATCTGACCAGAGCACATAGAAGTTGTGTAAACAACCAGCCAGAGAAAATCTTTAGTAGGCCTTTTGACACATACTTTACTCATATTATCTTATTTAATCCTCACAAGAACCCTAAAGACAGTAATTATTTACACTGGCAGATAACACTTACTGAATGACTACTAAGTACAAGACACTGTTCAAAGCATTTTGTATGGACTATTACCTCATTTAAGCCACATGACAATCCTATGAGAGAAGTACTTTAATTATCTGCATTTGTACAGTTCTGTAGTCTGACTCCAAAGCCCAAGCTCTTACTACTGCTTTTGCAATTGACTTACATGGAATAAACAATATCTTTGATATTACTGTTAGAATTCCATCAACTATTATTTAATGAATACCTTAAAAGGAGCAGTAACGAGAAGAAAAGATAGGATTAAAATTGATTCTATGTGAGCCTGGATCCCAATAAGCCATTATTTTCAGAAAATTTAATGAGCTCTTATAATAAGTTGTTAAAAAATGCTAAAAAGAAACAATGCTATTCAAAGAATCGGAAAATAATAATGCAAAACAAACCAAAAAAAAAAAACAAATAAAATCAAGTAAAATGCAGGGAAATTAAGATTAGATAAATCATATCCTATGCCTGCCTAGGATTTAGAAAATGCAAACCAAATCCACCCAAAGAAAATTAAGTTTGTGGAAATTCTGCAATTTGATATAGGCAGGGGTTTAATTTGGGTTGAAAATGTTTCTAGATTTATCATGGAAAAAAAAAAATCACTCTAAGCACGATAAGTGACCATGCTGCTAAATTTGAGTAACTCAAGGTCTACATAGTTTATTAGTGTACATATTTAATCACAACTAATATGGTTTAAAAAATTTACATTCTGGTTGTGTTAATTTCCAGGCTTCAGGGATTATTATACTGCTCATTTTCATATTAAAATCTTTTAAAGGAGGTAAGGTGGGGAAGGAGGAGGAAGAGGAAGAGACTTACTATTGAAGTTTAGATCAGGAAGTAAAACAAAGCCCACAAAGTGCAAAGAGCCCAGGTATGTGTAAGTAAGCTTTTTTTTCCCTTTGTTTCTAACCCATTTTTATACCTGGTGATTTCTTCCTCCAAAGTCTATTGCTAAAAAGGTAGAATCAGGGATACACACTTTCAGTCTTCTTATGTTTAAACAACTACACAAATTAAGAATTCATCCAACTATATATTTATGATTTTGAGGACTTTGCTATATGTAAGGTATATCCTGTCTCCGTGGCATTCTTTTGCTCAACTTTCTTTGTGAGATTCATTCATGTTGTTTTCTGTAACAGTAGCTCATTCATTCTTTTTACTGTATAGTATTGTATGAATGTACCACAACTATCCTTTTAATTGCTGTTGGGCATCTAGAAAATTTTTAGATCCCAAATGAACGCCTTTTCTGCTCACTATATTTCATGTACTAAAATATTACTTGTGTATTAGCCATCTTATACTTTAGGTATTAGCAAATTACCAGGCAACACTTATTTGGTGCTAACCAAGTCTACAGTGCTGAACTCTGTGCCACAATGATACAAAGATAGTTTTTTTCAGAAAAAGCACCTCAGAGTATAACAATGTTCGCTTAAGATGACCTTTTGTGAATCAATAAAGTATAGTATCTAAAGGATTGGTCTATAATTAATGAACTCATATAATTATTTCATAGAATTATTGTGAAGTGGGGAAAAGAACAAGAACCAATCTAAGTGGGATGGAGAACACTAATTCTCATAATCTGATAGACTCTGCAGATAAGAATAAAATTAATTTCAAACTCTATTACCTGTCAATGTTTATTGAGTCTTTACCAATTGCCAGGTACTATGCTAAGCCCTTTATCTGTATTCTTTCATTTATCCTCACAATAGTCCTATGAGAGGTGGTACCATTATCTCTATTTCACAGATGAAGCAACTTGAGATTTAGAAAGGCAATAACAGAACTACTGAGTGGAAACTCCTGGACTTAGGCCAAAGTCTCAATGACATTAAAATATTTTATTTATTTATTTTGTAATGTTTATTTATTTTTGAGAGAGAGACAGACAGAATGTGAGCAGGAGAGGGGCAGAGAGAGAAGAAGAGAGAGAGAATCTCAAGCAGACTCCATGCTCAGCATGGAACCCAACTCGGGACTTGATCTCACGACCCTGAGATCATGACCTGAGCAGAAATCAAGAGTTGCACGCTCAACCAACTGAGCCATCCAGGCACCCCTCAACATATATCTACTGAGCACATGCCAAACACTGTTCACATTAGTAAACCAAATGGAAAAAAAAATTTCCTGCCTTTGTAGTGTTTATATTCTAGGAAGACACTGACAATAAAAATGGACACAACAAATAAGTAAATCACACAGTTACATTAGAAGGGGAACAGTGCTATAGGGGAAAAGAGCAGATGAAGTAATTGGAAGTGTACAGTTTTGCAGCTTTTGTAGCAGGAGGTGACTCAGAGATGTAGGACAGTGGTCTATGACTGGGAGCATGTGACTAATATAGAGCCTGGTAGGCCCCTTTTCAAAAATTTTGGCTTTTGAGTGAAGGGGAAACCACCCTCCTTCTCCTGACAAATCTTGGCTAATTGTGATATGACTCCCTAAATAAATCTTAAAAGGGCACTGTGTAGTTGTTTAAACATAGGAAGAACAAAACTATGTATCTCTGGTTCTACCTTCTTAGCAGTAGACTATGGAGAAAGAAATCATCAAATATAAAAATGGGTTAGAAACAAAGGAAAAAAGCTTACTTATACACACATGCACATGCGCACGTGAGCGCGCGTGCACACACACACACACACACACACACACTCAAGAGTAAATATCCTAGGGAGCTACTTTACACAAAAACACAGGTCTCCAGGCAACTTTCTTAAAATCAGTCCACATGGTTACTCTCAACCTATTAAGCCTGCATTAATAACAACAATAAAAAATCCTGTATTTTTCACAGAAAATAGTTCTAGATTTTTTATTTTAGTATTACACATTTTACATGATCAGATGATGTAAAACATATAGATGAGTAAATAAAATCACTGAATAAAGTGATTTTTTTCCTAAGCCAATGCACATTAGAATAACTTCAAATCTTGTCTTAATCCTAGTAAATAGAACTTCCCTAACACCATGCTATCTTAATTATCACTTATTTGTGAATTGATAGAAAATAATAGCTATCAATCAATTTCAGGTGTCTAAGCTCTACAAATATTAATCAAGATATCCTCTAACAATGAGGCAATCTCTGGGAACATGGAGGTTAAAAGGCCAGCTTCAGAGTAAAATAATATTCTCTATTCACAATAAGGTCACATGGAGTTTACCCAGTAGCCCTGATGTCTTCTTTTCAATAGGCAATTAACTGAAATAGGAAAATTGAAGGATGACTTCTTTTAGATGTAAGTTAATTATGATTTGTTCATAATGTAATGCATGGTCCCAACTGTTATCACTTTAAAATATAACTACTATATGATGTGTTTATGACAACGGAATGGAAAAGCCATCAGTATTAACTTCTTATGACTATCTATATCTTTCACATTTTATGACTACTGCCTGAAGGTCACAGATTAGATATAAGGAAGAATTTCTGACAGTGTGGGTATAAAAATGAGTTACTGACAAAGGTTATGAAAACAGCTTAAAGATCTTTCAGGAAAAGCATAAATGTTCACCCTGAGGGATGATTTGGTACTCTCCTACCTGCAAGCGGAATATAAAGAAGAAAACTCTCTAGGCCTTGTTATTCTTTTTTTTTTTTAATTACTTTTTAATGTTTATTTTTGAGACAGAGTACAAGTGGGAAAGGGGCAGAGAGAGAGGGAGACACAGAATCTGAAAGCAGGCTCCACGCTCTGCGCTGTCAGCACAGAGCCTGATGCGGGGCTCAAACTCAGACTGAGAGATCATGACCTGAGCTGAAGTCTGATGCTTAACCAACTGAGCTACCCATGTGCCCCTATCCTTGTTATTCTTTAAACTAAAACTAAAAAGGCTTTCATTTCATCCTTTTCTTTTTTTTTTAAGCCCTAGAATCACAGTTCTTTATAACCATCCCCCCCCCAGATGTGAGATTCAAACTTGCAATGGCATTATAAATATGTATTCTGACTAACTGCTTTCATTATCATCAAAATAAGCTATGTTTTGTTAATCTGTTTACCTAGATGAGGGGGTTATCTTTCATGCAAAATGCAATCATTATGTGTACTTACGTCTGCAACTCCCTTGGAAATGCATCAAAAAATAAGATGGGTAAGGACGCCTGGGTGGCGCAGTCAGTTAAGCGTCCAACTTCAGCCAGGTCACGATCTCGTGGTCCGGGGAGTTCGAGCCCCGCGTCGGGCTCTGGGCTGATGGCTCAGAGCCTGGAGCCTGTTTCCGATTCTGTGTCTCCCTCTCTCTCTGCCCCTCCCCCGTTCATGCTCTGTCTCTCTCTGTCCCAAAAATAAATAAACGTTGAAAAAAAAAAAAATAAGATGGGTTGATGGATGGATGAATGGATAAACATGTGATAAAACAAATACAGCACAATGTTAACAACTATAGAACAAACCTAAGGGGTGACTATATGGATGTTTATTATAAAACTGTTTCAACTTTTTTAAGTGTTTGAAATTTTTAATAATAAATTATTGAGGGAAATGCAATCATATTTGAAACTGTTTTAAATGGTAAGAAAGAAATGTCCAAATCACACAGAATAATTCTGCAAAAAAAGAACAGCAAGAGTTTGCTGGTTATATTTGTTGAGTTGGGGAGATTTGCTTAACACCTTTACTTTATCTCCAGAAAAGTTCCTAAATTTACACTCTTACTGAGAAATGAAGGCAGGTAAAAAGGTTTAAGAATTCTATAGGGAAAGCATTTCCTTTGACTGAATTCTGAAGAGTAAAAACTGAAATTGCTTCCATATCTAAAAAGAATATTTCCTTACCTACCCAGAATAACTTCATTTTCAATACAGATTTCCTGAAAGGAGATAGACAACACCTTCCTTTTGATTAATTATTCCTTTTGACGTTGCCTTTTCACTGTAAATCTACCTGGAATTACCCAAAGCAAATCTGACAACAAAAACATGATCAGTACATTGGAAAGCTTACCTACTCAACAGGGTGCATATGAAGTATACGTGAACTGTGTCATAAACCTTTTAACGTAAATAACTTTCTGAAGTGGCATAAGTGAGGCATTGTTTTTGTTTGACATTCCATCAACGACTTTTTGGGAGTCATCTAAAATATACCACACCCTGCATTTATTTCATAAAGATAGGAAACTACACCATAATTCAAAGAAATTGCTCAGCTACTAGTGTATACATAAATGATCTATTTAATAATTATTTACTGAATACCTACTATGTGACAGACACTGCACTAAGTGTATCTCGGGTAACTGTGTAATATAAGATACAATTGTGTAATTGTGTAATATAAGATACAGGCCCTAACTTTATGAAATTGATGGTTTGGTTAAGGAAGATACACAAATGGACAATTATAAAACACTTAAGTTGATTGATAAGTATATGCATACAGTATTATTGTAATTACAAGGAGATACTCAACCCTACCTCAGGGATCTCTGGGAAGGACTCCTAAACTTAGTCTTAAAGAGTGAGCAGTGGCCTAGATAGGAGAGAATGGGAGAGAATATTCAATGTAGAGGTGGCAGCCTGACTAAAGTCACAGAGGCACAAAGGGAGAACGTTGTGGGCACAGAAGAGTAGTGCCAGAGTAAAAGCTCATGGTATGGAGTGGAGAGACATGAGGCTAGAGAGAGGTAGGCAGAGGTCACTCCAGGGATGATCCTGTGGGATATTTTGAAGAGCCTGGACTTTTTCTTGGCCTCAAAAGGATTTTTAGAAGGGAATGACATTTTCAGATTGTATCCTAGCTAGATCTCTCTGGCCCCTAGAAGTATGAATGTGCAGGAGACATGGTGACCAGCTGCAGGAGTGACATGAAGACCTAAAGAAAGACTGTGACAGTAGGTAAGGTTTCTACCAAGAGAGGCAGGTATGTTAGACTGAATGGGGGGTAACTTCCACGTGTCTGGCTTGCATAAGTCTGTAGTTGATAATGCCTTCCATCCAAAGTAGATAATACAGAAGGAAAAGCCAAGTTGAAAGGGAAGAAGATGGATTCAGCTTTGAATGTGATGTCTCTGGGTTATCTAGGTGATTTCCAGCAGACAGTTAAATATAGGAGGCTGAAGGGGAGGTCTAAATGGGAGATTAAAATCTGAGTCAGCAAAATACTAGAGATACCCCAAATTATTGAGAGTGAATATTCAGGGTTTTATTTTGTTTTTGCTTTTAATTGTAGCCATTCTTTTATTACTATTTTTATTTTTGAGAGAGAGAGAGAGACAGAGGGTCACAGAGTGAGGGGGCCAGAAGATCTCAAATGGGCTCTGTGCTGACAGCAGCAAACTGGATGCGGATGCGGGGCTTGAACTCACAAACTGTGAGATCATGACCTGAGACAAAGTCGGATACTTGACTGATAAGTCAGATGCTTGACTGACTGAGCCACCCAGGTCCTCCAATTTCAGCCATTCTAATAGGAATATACTAGATTCTCACCGTGGTTTTAATTTTTATTTTCCTAATGTCTAATGATGTGGCTTATTTGATGTTAGTGTATCCTCTTTGGGGATCTGTTTACCTTATTCTCTGGGAGATTTTTTCAAATTCTTTGCCTACTTAAAAAATTAAGTTGTTTTCTTATTTTTACCTTTTGAGAGTTATTTATGCATTCCTGATACAAATCCTTTTCCGGATACGTGTTTTGCGAATGTTTTCTTCCAGTGTGTGGCTTCAACAATGTCTTTTGAAGAACATGTTTTATCTCTCTGAACTTCAATTTCTCAATTTTTTTTTTTCTACATCATGCTTCTGGTGTTGCACCTGAGGAGTCTTTGCCTAAATAAGATCACAAATATTTTCTCCTATCCTCTCTCTAGGAAGTTTTATTGTTTTGTTTTCCATATAGTTTATATGTACATCTATGATCCATTTGAATTAATTTTTGTTTATGGTATGAAGAATGGATGGATGTAATGAAACTGGATAGAATCAGTCATCAAGAGTGTATTGAATGTGAAGTGCACAGGGTGGATGGAGCCGAGGAAAAAACATAAAATTAAGGGTTAAGTAACAGGTATTGGGCAAAAAAAGACACAAGGCATTGTCTGAGAAGCAGCAGGAAAATTCTGAATAATCAACACTGCCTAAGATAAACAATGGAAACTGTCTTCTTAACTTGGATGAGGTCACTAGTGACCTTACCAACAGCATTTACAGTCAAAACAAACCATTTCGATATCGGAACTACATCTAACTAACTACTTTATAGGAATTCCCCCTGTGGAAGCATTAAGTCTGAAATTCCTGAGCACTCTTAAAGGTCACTTGGAAAGGCACGGGGCGGGGGGGGGGGGCGGCGGGGGGGGGCGAGAGGGCGGCTCTGGGCTTCCCGACACTGAGGATGGCTGAGGCATATCCCAGTCACGCCCCTCGGGGCACTCCGGAATGAGGTCTTGGGGTTGGGGACAAACCCCAGGAATCACCGCCCCGCTAGGAAATCAGAATCACACTGATGGCCGGGTTTGGCTACACTGACACCTCATCAGGGAGGTAGCTGGTTAAACGGCAGCGGAATGCAAAGGCGAGGATGGAAATCTCTGCACTAGGGCGATCCCGAGCAAATTAGGGAAGTCCGTCCCACACGTCACCCGTTCTCGTGACCGAAGGAGAAAAGGCGTAACGCGCCGCGCTGCGCTACCCAACCTCGGGTCCAGCTCCTCCCAGGCAAAGAGCTCCTGCACTTACCCTGTCCTAGGTTGGGGAGGTGTAAAGCCACTGGCTAAGGGGATCGCGGGTGCTCCTCGTCCTTTCCCAGAGGCCATGCTGGGGACTCTAGACAGACTGCCCGACCGACTGACCTTTCGCTTCCCCACCCTAGCAGCGGGCCGGTCACTTCTGGCGCCGCCGGCAGATCTCTCCCACCCCACCCGCAGAGGCCGGCTTGCCCGCCCCTCCAGCTAGTCGTAAAGTGCAGTAAAGGCGCTGACGTTTTGCGGCACCGTCGGTGAGGCCGGCGGCGTGGATTTTCTCTGTGCGCGAATCATCGCTTTCGGTAGCTATATTTTCGGAAAGGCTGCTTTTAGGCTTTTGGGGACCCAACTACAATTCTTTCTAGGGTAATTGTGTGCTCCTAGGTTGGTGTAACGAGAAAATGCGGGGTAGGGTTGTTCACAAACAGTCATTCCAATCCGTATGTAAGAGGCGTGGAGTGAGGTTCTCAGACCTCGCTCGTGACTTGCCGTCTCTTCTCCGGCTGTTTTGGTTTTCAGTTTCCATGTTCATCACTAGATTTTAGATATCCTCGGTGTAGCTGACACATGTTTTTCTTGTTCGGTTCGTCCTGCAGTCTCCCTGGACTTTGAAATGCTTTACCTGATCGGCCTGGGCCTGGGCGATGCCAAGGACATCACAGTCAAGGGCCTGGAAATTGTTAGACGCTGCAGTCGGGTGTATCTGGAAGCCTATACCTCAATCCTGACTGTAGGGAAGGAAGTCTTGGTAGGTGCTTAAGGATCTCCAGTCCTGGGAAGAAAGCTAACAGCTGATTTTCATTACACTAAGCTGAACGCAATTTTCAGGTCTGCTTGTTGAAACCTTTTAAAACCCATCCCCTGCTCATTAAGGATCTGAGGCGTACAAGAATGGAAATAATACAACAACCAAGTGACTTGGAAAATGAAAGGTGCTTTTGTCTTACTTTACAAGTCTAATTTTGTGGTTTTCTCCAGTAAATAGGAAAGGAAAGTTACTTTACACTCCTGGGGATAGTTCTCAAAATCCCTTATTTCATGAGATAGTCCATTTTTTTCTGAGTTGAGTGCTAATGAGGTACTGACATAGCCTTAATGAGTTGGTTATATATTCAGAAACCACGCTGAAAGCTTCTCCCTTTGAAGTATTTCCATAGGGAATGGTAATCGCCTTTCTGTCTGTATCCTATCCAGAGACGGCTTACCTTTAAAAAGACTCCCCGTAAGGCTTATACACATACTCTTGTGTATACTGAATAAGCCTGGGACTTAATAAACTTAGGATTTGTTAATTTATCATGCATTTAGCTGGCTCTTGTTAAGGGCTCAGTACATTTTGGAGGAGGGGTTAAGTAGTTCATGTCCATTGTCAAACTCCAAATGGAATGTAAATTACGATGAACAGAGTGTTGGACGTGTTATAGGAGGAGGGAGAGGATTTTAGAATTGTCTGGTCTATCAAGGCTTCTAAACAAAAAAAATGACCTAGAGAATTTCAGGTCTAATGCCCTCTCAGATTCACAGCCCGGGGAATTCTGGTCTCAGAGTTATAAGGAATTAAGGACTGCTACTTGAATTGGTATTGATATGAAAGTTGCATCTAACAACCAGCTTTGATTTGTTGACTCTGATTTGTTAGGATGGAAGCAAAGTGTCTAAGCTCAAGATAATAAGTATTCCTCTCTTACCAGTAATTAAGGAAAACTAGAATGGACTTAAATTCATCTAAGAGAGTAGAGACAAATAAAACAAATCAGCATTTTTTAGGGTAAGATGTCAGGATTTAGCATAGAGGAAAGTTTGGACCTGACTTTAAATCTTCTCTGTTACATGTTACCATGTAACCTTGGACAAGTCCTTTAACTTTAGTTTTTTAATTTGTGAAATGGGGATAAGAATGCCCACCTCATAGGTTCTTAATGTAGTGCCTGTCACAAAAGTCTCCAGAAATGGTAGTTGTTGATAGGCACATTTCTGGATTTATCTAAACCTCAATTATCTCATTTGTGAAAATAGAGATAATAACCAATTGGAGATTTTATTAAGGTAGGGTTTTATTAAGATGATATATTTGAGGTGGCTCAGTTGGTGAAACGTCCAGCTCTTGATTTCCACTCAAGTTATGATCTCACGGTTTGTCAGAGCCCCATTTCGGGGCTCTGTCTCACAGACTGTGCACTGTAAGCACAGAGCCTGCTTGGGATTCTCTCTTTCTCTCTGCTTGAGTTCTTTCTCAAAATAAATAAACATTAAAAAGATAACTTAAAAAAAGATATATTTGAAAGTGCTTTGTAAATTTTAAGTGCTAACTAAATGGTAATGTTGGTTGCTGTAATTTTTTCAAGTATTCTTTTCCCAAAAATGTAGAATTCGGGCTGGGCCCAACCTCACCTACAGGTAAATTATGTGTTCTTTGTTAAGGTGCTGGAATATCCATTTCTCTACAATAATAAGTGCTAATATTAATAGAATACTTACTATGTACTGTTCTAAGTGCTTTATATGTGGAACAGGATTATTATTCTATAATTACTGTTCACAGTTTACAGGCACAAAGAAACTTGCCCAAGGTCATACAGATAATGAGTGATAGAGCCAGAATATGAGCCGAGGCAGTCCTGAGTTGAGAACCACCACTCTTCACCTTTGTAACATACAGTGTCTCTGTATACTCAGGGATAGATCATAGCTTCACAGAATAATAATTTCAGAGAAAGGTAGCATTCAAGCAAAATGGTCAATTTTGAATCTTCTTATCACAAAATTCCATCAGTCTGTTCTTCATGACTTTCTCCAGGTCTTTAGTTCATGTTTTTCCCTGAGCAACTTTCTGTGTGACATCAGCCACCTTTAGTGACTCTTTTCTAGAATAAGTTAAGGTATAAATAAATAAATAAATTCATGCCTTATATTGCCCAGTAAAATGTCAGAGCCACTTTTTCTTCAGTGACTTCCTTTTTGTTTTTTCATTTCTACCTTTTCTTTCTTTCTTTAAACAAATTGATTTTTAAAAATTGTTGACACGTGCTCACACCTGTATGTACAATCTGGACTCAATAACTGGATAATTATTACACAGTGCAAAAAAAAGATTGGAAAAACCTATTTTCTGCAGTGAACATGTGCTTTCTTTTATCAGTAATCACACAAAATTATGAAAGCCATATATAGATGTTACTAAACAAATCTGGAATTTATCTGTTCTTACATTGAAAGCTATTGTTTTCAAATTGCCAAACAGGTAGTATCGTTTATATGTTCTGTAGTATTCAAAAGTTCATTAAACTAGAGACAGTGAATCTAGGGAAGAGTTTTAGTTTTGTTATATACACTTTGAATTTCTTTAGGCGCTTTCTGTGAATAAATTATGATCTTCTATGCCGATTTGGTGTAATACACTTGTAGTGCCTCATACAAAGAAGTAAAAGGTATGGCCTTTGTTCTCAAGTGGTTCATGATTTATCTGTGTTATACCCAGGAAAACATAAATAATAAAGGAAGATTTAAATAACAATTCATGACAACAGTGAAAGAAGCTATAAAATTATATTGCTGGGAAGAACTTAGATGATCTTACTTAAGCCAGTGCTCTTGTTTTCATGAATTAGGAGAAGCTGCCTTACATAATAAATAATTACTAGTTATTAATTCTAATTGAAATCCATATAAGAAAGAAGATCACTTCATGGGGCACCTGGGTGGCTCAGTTTGGTTAAGCATTCAACTTCAGCTCAGGTCGATCTTAACAGTGCATGAGTTTGAGCCCCATATCAGGCTCTGCTGTCAGAGCAGAGCCTGCTTCAGATCCTATGTCTTCCTCTCTCTCTCTGTCCCTCCCCTGCTCGCGCTCTCTCAAAAATAAACAAACATTAAAAAAAGAAAAACATCACTTCAATCCATGGTGGTCAAGGGAGACTACAGAATAGATGGAATTTAAGCTGTATCTTAAAATAACGCATCCCAATCTTTTTGTTTTATTTCTTTTGTTTTCATAGTCTAGATTGAAAATGGCAATATTTGCACGGCTCCGCAGGGTAAATAGAGAAAGCAGCTATGGCCAAAAGGAGCTAACTTTGGGGCTGTAGCCACCCTGTAAAAAGCAGAGGAGATCACTAAGCTCTGCCTGTCTATGGCTTATTTATGATACATGTGATGTTTTGTAATCAACCAAGGTTCTGTGACTTTGGACAATCAGTTAACTTTTCTGTGGTCTTTTTCTTATCTCTAAAATGGGGATAAAAATAGGGGCTATCTCATAGATTATAACGAAGATTCAATGAATTCATAGGCGTAAGTTCTTAGAACTATGCCTGACCCCAGACTGATCCTAATGTAAATATACTATAAATGTTGTTATTATAGATAAGACTTGGCAAAGGGAAGAGAAAGAGACAGTTATTAGAGATAAGATTTGGTAAAGGGAAGAGAAAGAGCATAGTGTTCTTTACTGAAGAAAAAATAATTATGAGCAAAAGCATGGAAAAAACAAGCATAATAATTTGCTATACTTGTTCTTGGGCATCACTCAAATAACTTTCATTTTCTTCCAGTATGTGTGTTCCCTCCCTTTTCTTCCTAATCTACTTCATCTGGGTACCAACTCGCTCTAGTTCCTGTCTTCCTATCTGATAGCTGTGGAATGATATTGGAGGGATAGAGGAGAAGACAGTAAAGGCCTTCCCACTGAGAAAGATGAGGCAACCAGCTATGACCTTCATTAACTTCCCATTAACTTCCCATTTGTCCTTGCCCTAAATCTGAATCTGTCTTCCCTCCAGTCTTAGAAAATGACTTGTTAGGCGCGTGTGAGTGTCTCAGTCAGTAGTGTCCAGCTCTTCATTTTGGCTTTGGTCATGATCTCACAGTTTGTGGGATTGAGCCCTGCATTGGGCTCTGCGCTGTCAGCACAGAGCCTGCTTCAGATTCTGTGTCTCCCTCTCTCTGCCCCTCTGCTTGTATTCTCTCTCTCAAAAAATAAATAAATAAATAAATAACTTAAAAAAAAAAAAAGAAAATGGCTTGTTAGATTGAAGTTCTCTTCCTGTTCAAGGCTAAGTAGATGTGTTTTTCTCAAACCTCTTCCTCTCCCTTCCTCTGAAACTTTATTCCCATCAATTATTCTTTCTTCTTTATGTTCAGTCTGTCTTAATATGCTTCTCTCCTGAACCTGAAACCATATTCAGGTATTGTCTCTTTTGAAAACTCTCTCCTTTAATTTTTTTTTTTTTTATGTTTATTCATTTTTGAGACAGAGACAGAGCGAGTCAGGGAGGGGCAGAGAGAGGGAGACACAGAATCTGAAGCAGGCTCCAGGCTCTGAGCTGTCAGCACAGAGCCTGATGCAGGACCTGAGTCGAAGTCAGATGCTCAACTGACTGAGCCACCCAGGCACCCCAAAATTCTCCACTTTTAAACATCTTTTCTCCATAGTTACTATTCTCTTATTTATCCAAAGTTTTTGAAAAAGCAGCATACTTTTATTGTCCCTACTTCACTCATGTCTCATACTCCTGTGAGCTGATTTCCATTCCTCTGAAATATTTGTTTGTTGAGCAATTATTTAATAGCTGAGAATGCCAGAGGATACTTTTCAATTCTTACCTGTTTTACTGCTTTTGACATACTTGCTCACTCTTTGAAGCTGGCTTTTAAGACATGACTTTTTCTTGGTTTTATTTGTACTTTTCCATTTTTCTCAGTCCCTTTTGTAAGCCCTGTTTCTCTGTTCTTTCTTTAAATGTTAATGTGTGTGTGTGTGTGTGTGTGTGTGTTTAAGATTTTGTTTTCTTAAGATTTTGTTTGTTTACACATTCTACTTCTGGCCTCTACTTTTCTATTTTTTTTTTTTTTGACTAGGTAATACATTGTATGGTATAAAATTCAAAAGATATTAGGGGTGCCTAGGTGACTCAGTTGATTAAGGGTCCCAACCCTTGATTTTGGCCCAGGTCATGATCTCACGGTTTGTGTGATCGAGCCCCATGTAGGGCTCTGTGCTGATAGCATAGAGTCTGCTTAGGATTCTCTCTCTCTTTGCCTACTTAGGATTCTCCTCTCTCTTTGCCCCTCCCCTAGTCTCTCTTTCTCTCTCTCAAAATAAATACACATTTAAAAAAGAATTTAAAAGATACTAAATGGTATATACATTGCAATATTTCTAGCCCAGTTCCCCTTCATAGAGGCAGTTATTACTAATTTTTCATGTATCCTTCCAGGAATACCCAAAAGTAATTTTAATTTTGAGTTTTTACCTTGCCCTCCTTATACAAAACCTGCCAACTTAAAGCAAGAAGCTTTAAACATTGCTTTCAACTTAAAGCAATGAGTTTTTTGAGTTTTACCTTCATTTTCATGGAGGAGATTAGGGCTGATGCTATGCAAAAACTGGCTAATGAGTCATTTGATAATGTATAATATAAATTTAAAATTATTTGTTAAATAATACTGCTTTTCCCTCCTGCCCCTTCCCTGACTCTTATTAGATTCCATGCTTCTATAGCACTTAATGATGTGGTTAGATAATTCCCCACTAGACATTATAAGCCACAGGACAGGGGCCATGTATGTCTCATTCAGCACTGTTTGCCGACAACAAGCATAGAGGTTGGCTTAGAGGTTGTGTATAGGAAATATTCTTTGGGGCACCTGGGTGGCTCAGTCAGCTGAACGTCTGACTTCGGCTTAGGTCATGATCTCACAGATTGTGAGTTTGAGCCCCGTGTCAGGCTCTGTGCTGACAGCTCGGAGCCTGGAGTCTGCTTCAGGTCCTGTGACTCCCTCCTTCTCTGCCCCTCCCCTGCTCATGCTCTGTCTCTCTCTCCCTCAAAAATAAAAAAACATTAAAAAATTTTTAAAAAAAGAAATATTCTTTGAGTAAATGAATAAACAAGTAGGTAAATTAAGAATAATGTAATACCAGTTTCTTACTACTTTTATTATCTCTTCCCTTTTTTACATTTTTTTTCAAAAGGATCAGCTATTTGGTTATAATGGAGTGTTTGGGGTGTATGTGCACAGTTATGCATATGTGGATACTTTTTTTTTAATATTGTGTTTCAATTAGATAATGAAATGTTTCTTAAGTAGTAAACATGGAGTGATACATGGTAGAAGTCTTGAGAAGAGTGGGGTTTTCTGTTGTTGAATCATAAAGTATTAAATAGGATTTAAAATTACTGCTAGCATTAAGCTAGTCACGTGTGATTTTTAAAAATTTTTTAAAGAAATGTTACAAGTTCAGTGAGTGATGGGCATTGAGGAGGGCACCTGTGGGTTGAGCACAGGGTGTTGTATGGAAACCAATTTGACAATAAATTTCATATTAAAAGATGTTAGAAGTTCAGGAAAAAAAGAATTTCCTTCAGTTTTCAGTAATCACGTGTATGTCTTAGATATATGTGAATATAAATGTTCTACCACTGATAAGTTTTCTGGGCTCATGAAATTAAAGGAAGTTATATGCAAATGAATTATTAAGAAAAAATATAAAAGTGAAAATAAAGAGAACACTTTTTATCTGTAAAAACGTCGTTGTCATTGGGAACTTCTGGAACATCTCTGCAAAGATATGCAGAGAAAGGGAAGGGATCTTTTTTCAAGAACAGATTCTAGTTAAGTATTAAGAAATAGTTATCAGAGTTGGAACTATAGCCTTTATCTTCAAATGCTTAATCATTTGTTCATTTACTCTTTTGCTTGACAGATATTGAGTACCAGATAACGCTTCTATTATAGCAGTCCTTGTAACATTTGACTTCTAGTATAATCTTTATAGCTCAAACTTCTCAGTATGTAAGAAATAGTATTTGTCTATGAATCCACTTTTACTATATTTGAATTACATATTATTCCACAGGAAATCAGTTAATAAGATTCATGACTTTGCATAATAGTTTGTAACCACTGCCATATGACCACTGGCACACCAGTTCACTCTCTGTACTTACATGCTGCCACCCATTAAGGTCAGCCTCCTGGGTTTATTCTTTAGAGTTGAACTTCAGGGAATTGGTTCACAAAGCAGTTTGTGTTGAGACTTCCTATATACTTAGAATTCTTTTCTCTCTCCTGCATCTCTGCCTTTTTAGCAGGAAGTAGGAAATACAGTTGTTATTTATTTTTTTATTTTCTTATTATTTATTTTAGAGAAAAAAATGAGTGGGGAAGAGGTGCAGAGGGAGAGAGAGAGAATCTTAAGCAGGCTTCGTGGCTCAGCATGGAGCTTGACGTGGGGCCCATCCCATGATTCTAGAATCATGACCCGAGCCAAAACCAAGAGTCTAACACTCAACCCAGGCACCCCAGAAATACAGTTTTCAATCAATCTTTCCTGCAATTATATAGGAATGTTTGCTGGTTCTGTAAATAACTGAATCTTAATTTTCTATTATTTCTCATTGAAGTTACCTTTTATTTTAGCCAGAGTCCTATAGGTTTTCCTATGGAAAATTTAATTAAACCCAAATTACCATGTATGTTTATAGTTATTATTTAATATATTCATTTTTATTAGTATGTTTATGAAGTAAGGCTCGTACCAACATGTTCTCTGTTCATTCTACAGTATTCTGCCTGGTCTGTTAGACTCAGATTTAGATAAATTTAAAATGCAGAAAGTCTCAGATGTTAGGAGGTCTACCTCCTCTTGGGATATTAAGATAGCCCCAAAGACAGAGTTTAATTGCAACATGTTATAGAGTGCTAGCTCACTGATGAGTCCTATTCAGTGATCTATGTATGGATGTCTGGATGGTTGCCAAAATTTGCACCAGCCCCAGACAGAAATTAGTGTGTGTGTGTGTGTGTGTGTGTGTGTGTGTGTGTAAATGGTCACCTGCTGTCTCATTTTGATATTGGACTTAAATCTGTAGGAAGAGTTCTACGGAAGAAAATTGATTCTTGCTGATAGAGAAGAAGTGGAACAAGAAGCAGATAATATTTTAAAGGATGCTGATATCTGTGATGTTGCATTCCTTGTGGTTGGTGATCCATTTGGGTAAGTCAAAGCAGATATTTTAATTTATTTGCTTGTTTTTAACTCGGTAAGAATTATTCCATTTAAAACTTTTACTTGCCAGGTCCTAATAAAGGACTGTGTTTACCTAGGTTCTAAAATCTCATAAAGTTTCATTATCTTTGAGATTAGTGAAGAAAATCTGCTTGATAAGGATGTCATCATATGTAACTCTTACATTGGTTATTAAGGGTCTGTTCTAAAGTTTGTATCATTGCTTTTGCTATTCTTTTAGAAGATAACTTAGGACATCAAATGACCTAACTAGTATATCATTATTAATAAGTTTATTACATTATCAAGAGTTATACCTACCATTTATTTTTCAGGTAAATTGCAAGCATCTTCTGATTCCTTTATCCTAGGCTTTTTTTTTTCTTTTTTAATCACTTCATATTTATCAACATTGTCACTTTACTTGCCTTGAATTTAAAAATCTGTCAAGCCTCAGATTTCAATTTCTTATATCCCTTGGGAGCTCTGTTCTTTCCCCATTACTAAAAAGATGGGTTTCTACTTGTCTAGTCAAGCATCATCAATCTCTAATGTCAAGCAAAACAGAGGAGTTCTTTGTCTCCAGCTGGTGACCCAAGATTTATGTCACAGATTTAAGGAACATAAGGACAATTAAAGCACTATGAACTCACCACCAAGGATGTTTTTCAAAAAGAATGGAGTTACATGTGCATGTGTCTGTCAAAAAAAAAAAAAGTAATTTACATCAGTATGGTATGCCAGAGATTATGTTTCCTTATTATGCTTGGTTGCAAATGACATTGTATAATCACACATTTAAAAATAACAGTTTGTTTTAGCCTATGACATTGTTTTCTGTAAGTCTTCCTCCAAATTAGCAGTACCTATTTTTCTTTTATTTATTTCTTTTAGCCAGAAAATAGTAAAATAAAATAAAGGTGATGAAAAATTCTATGTATAAAATGTCTTGAAACTCTTGTAGGATTTTCTCATTATTGTACTGGATTCCTGCCAAAATTCCATATTTTTTTTATAGTGACACCTTCTGAACTCACCAAACTTTCTTACTTGATGGTATAACAATTCTTACAGTCACCTAAAAGAGCAATCTCAGAGTTACTTTTGACTTCCATGGCATCTGGTCACTGACAGAGCCCAATAAACCAGTGCTGCTCAATGTGAGGTTTATAGACTGGTCCCAGCCCACAAATTTACTAGTCCATGATGAGAACTACAGAAATTGAGAGTAAGCATTTAGAAATTCTATAGCAGTTTTTAGAAGTAATTTTATCTCTGCTGAATCTCATAATTTGGAGCTTATATTTTGTATTTTATATTTTATTTTCCTAATCATTAATTTTGATTGCATTTTACAAAACTATTGTTCCATGACCATTTAGAACTTAAAGTATTGACCTTTTACTAGTTAGTATGAGAAGCACTGCTTTTGACCTTTCTTTTTTTTAACCAAAATTTTTTATATCTTTTTTATTCCCTAGTTTAATATAGTAGCCTTTTGTCTGGTCCAGGTACAGATTCTTATTTCATTACCTATGTTGTAGTCAAATTTATATTTGTGAAACCACAGTTTGAAAATCTTACTTGAGCTCAAGTGGGAATTAGTAGCTTTGTTGGCCAGACATGAAAGGTACTGTCCAGCCTGCCCTTCTAACTGTATCTGGTTCTCTTGTACTGGTTTGCCCACACTCATGCCAACCAGTTTGTTCTTCCACCATCATCTTGATTTCTCATTCTATACATCTGTTCAAACTCTTCCCTGCATCTATAATACCTTTTGGTATATTTCTGATTGTCAGAGTCCAGCCATCTTTTGAAGCCTAACTCAGACACCATATTCTCAGTGATGCAGTCTTTTATTACCCAGATGAGAAGTTCTGTTTCTAACTGCTGAAGTATTATTCATATGAGTTTTCATACATTGCCTCACAATGCATTTTTTTTAATAAATATATACCTCTATCTTTTATATTTGTAGGCTGTCCTTCACAATTTTATCTCCCTAGTTTCCCTCACAATATAGTAGATATCAATGAAATATTAATGGAAAGAGTTGTTTAATATTTTGCCTGGGTCACAAAGGAAGATGAGGCATATATTAGACTGACATTTCTCCATTCAATAAATATCTTTGGAACACTTATATCATGACAGGCACTCCTACATGCTGGATATATGTTAGATGATAAAACACGGGCTTCACAGTTTAGTAAGGGAGGCTGACATCAATGAAAGAAAAAATAACAAATTAAAATTTTGATAGGCCTGTCAAGGAAAAAAAGGACTCACAGGAATAGGCTAATTTGTGCAGGGTATATGGAAAATCCTTTTTGTTGAGGTAATATTTAAACAGGTGTCTGAAAGATGAAAGGAATAGCAGAAGGGAAGAACATTGTAAGCAGATGGAACAGCAAGAATGTATTCAAAGACCTAGAAGGCCAAAGTGACTGGAGTAGCAGGGAGAGGGAATGAGAGGGAGTTAAAGAAGTCAGTGAGACCCAGATCTTGTAAGGCTTTGGTGGGGGTAGGGTTTTGTTTGAAGTACTCTGGCACATCTTTGGTGGTTTTTAAGCAGGAAAGAATCACAGTCTGATTGACATTCTTAAATGATCATTCTAAATGCTTGCATGAAGGGATTTAGGGAGACAAGGTGGCTCTGGTGGAAGAGAGAAAAAGGCAAACTGGGAAGAATTTAGAAGGAGGAATGCCAGTATTATGTATGTAGGTGAGGAAAAGGAAAGAAGCAAGTTTTCCAGAATTCTGGCTTTAGTGACTGAGTAGTTGGTAGTGCCAGTTCTTGAAATGATGAAAACTTGTAGGGGAAAACAAGAATTGGTTCTGGAAATGTTTTAAATTTGAGATGTCATGTAAGCAATTTGATATCTGCTACTTGAGCTCAAGGGGTTTTCTTGGATATGTGGCTTTTGAATTCATGAGTATATATGGGGTGGGAGAGAAGGAGAGATACGGTGTTTAAAGCTAGAGAAACGGATGAAATCACTTTATTTACTTTTTAATTTTTTTAATGTTTATTTATTTTTGACAGAGACAGAGACAGAGCATGAGTGGGGGAGGGGCAGAGAGAGAGGGAGACACAGAAGCAGAAGCAGGCTCCAGGCTCTGAGCCGTCAGCACAGAGCCTAACGCGGAGCTCCAACTCACGGACCGTGAGATCATGACCTGAGCTGAAGTCGGACGCTCAACCGACTGAGCCACCCAGGCGCCCCTGAAATCACTTTAGAAAAGAACAAGGGGAGGGGCGCCTGGGTGGCGCAGTCGGTTAAGCGTCCGACTTCAGCCAGGTCACGATCTCGCGGTCCGTGAGTTCGAGCCCCGCGTCAGGCTCTGGGCTGATGGCTCGGAGCCTGGAGCCTGTTTCCGCTTCTGTGTCTCCCTCTCTCTCTGCCCCTCCCCCGTTCATGCTCTGTCTCTCTCTGTCCCAAAAATAAATAAAAAACGTTGAAAAAAAATTTTTTTAAAAATAAAAAAAAAAAAGAAAAGAACAAGGGGAAAAGAAGACCTAGGATCAAGCCTTAGGAAACTTGTATTTCGTGGTCTGTCAAGAGCCAGAGGAGGAAGAAAACCAAGAGTGTGTTGTCACAGAAGCCAAGAAAAGAGATACTTTAGAGAGGAAAGAGTGGTGAACTCTGATACACTGCTGAAAGATTAGGTCGAGGATGAGGATAAAAAAGTGTAAATTAAAAGGCAGAGAGTTTGGAGTTTTTCTGTGGTGGTTTTATGGAGGAGTTGGTGCTTGAGCTGGGTCTGTGTAGAATTCAGTAGGTGGAAATTGTGGAGGAGGTCTGTGGGACTCAGGGGGTAGAAGGGAGAATTCCACCTACATGAAAAATTGAGGCCTAAAGTGCTTTGATGCTATTACTACCCTGCTCAAAAACCTTGAGTAGACACTGAAGTTGACTTCATGGCCTAAGTCTTTTAATAGTCTATGTACTTTCTTCTTTGGTTACTCTTTGTTTTTATTGTGCTAGAGTCAGATTGTACAGTTTTGCCATTTCGTAAGTGTTTTTGCAGTATTTATCTACCATGTTTTTGCTGCTCGTACTTTTTCCTTAAAATAGACTTTTCTTGCCAGTTTGTTTCTTTTATTACCAATTTATTGACATTTAATTGGCATAACAGCACTGTGTAAGTCTAAGGTAAACAGTGAAATGACTTGACTCATATTTTGAATGGATTACCTCAGTAAGTTTAGTTAACATCTATCATACAAAAAAGAGAAAGAAAAAAAAGTTTTTTCCTTGTGATGAGAGACCTTAAGATCTACTCTCTTAACAACTTTCAGATACGCTGTACAGCAGTGTCAACTGTAGTCATCCCCAGTTTCTGTTCAGTAAAATAGTAGATTCTTTAAGACCCAGCTCAGATGCCACCTCTTCCATGAGTCCTCCATTATTTTATTCAGGAATGAGGGCGGCTTTTTTTTTTTTTTTTTTTTAAACTCCTGGGCAATTAATTTGCTCTATGTCATTGACCAATAATCATGCATAATCTTACATTCAGATTTGTGTAATAATTACTGTACCTTGGTTATTTTTAATTTACCCACTGGATTACTATTGAGATATGGTACTTGCAGACAGAATGGTGGGGAATGTGTACATTTTCATTGGGCCTTGAAGAATTAGGATTTGTGTGCATTAAATGCGTAAACCTGGAAGAAAATACGGAATGCAGCAAAGCACCAAAATTCTTCCTTATGTACAACCACAAAAATTTTTTATTTTTAAATCCCTTTCCCCTTATCTGAATGTAAACTTTGAAAAGTACTTAATCTCAAATTCTTCATTCTAATATTTTTTAAATTGTGATAAGGTTTATATAACATAATATTAACCATTTTAAGCATTTTTAAGTATGCAGTTCAATGACATTGAGTACATTCACACTGTTGTGCAGCCATCACCATCATCCACTCTTAAATTTTGAAAGAAGGTAATTGAAAGTCAGTTAAGTCAGTTGATATAGTTCTCATCTTTTTCCCTTTTATCCAGGTTACTGATAGGAATGTGGAAGTTAATCACATAAAGAATGTAAATGACTCTAAAAAAAATTGTATGTCAATAGATCTGACCCAGTCATGTGAGCAATGACAGTCTTAAGCTTTCTATCCCCATAAAGAATTTAGTTGACCAAGGTCACGATTAAACAAATTTTAATGGTGATTCCATTTTGTTATTCCATTCTTTATTTTAGTATGCTCTGTAGCCGTGTATATTTTATAAGCAATGAACACATAATTTTTTTTATCCTTATGTTGTGTGCCTTTTCCTTCATGGCATACACATACATAAAAACATATCTTTATTCACTTGTCTTCTGTTTGCTTTAATGTAGGTCATTTGATTTTTTTCCATTCCATGCAATGGATGTGCTTGGCATCTAGTAGCTATTCAATAAATGTCAACGTTATTATCATTAGTCCATTTATTTCTCCAATATAAGTAAAGCTGCCATGTATGGATTAATGTATATGACCCTTTTCCCCTCCTTCCATTCTCTCATCCCTACATTTTGGATTTTTTTTCTCCAAAAAGTTTATAATACCAAAGAAAAAAAAATCAAAAGTTTTGAACATGGATATTTTCAAGCATGTATTGTCAAATTACTTTTCAAAGGACTGTACCAATTTATAATGCTTCCAGTAGTTTATGAGAACATCAATTTCAGCATATCATTACAAATGTTAATGAACTTTCAGATCACAAACCATAGCACTGTCAAATGTGGCAGTACTGTATCTGCAAACTAACGTTATTATAAAATAAACATACCAAGTCTTACACATTTAAATTGGTCATCTTTATGTTCTTTATTTTATTGCTTCCATCGATCAGAACATTCTTGAATCTCTTTTGAAATTGCTTTCAGAGCAATTCCAAGTAATAAGAATATTATTAAGATAAATTTATTACTATTTCTGGGCACGTGGCTCTATCCAAAATCATATATACATACGTATACACACGTGATTTTGGATAGAACCATGTGCCCAGAAGTAGTAATAAATTTGTCTTTACACACACACACACGCACACACACACACACACACACACTTTTCCAGTCACCAAAATGAAGCATTTTCATGATTCGTGATCTAGAAGCAATGCCCAATATGATGGTTTAAACTTGTGTTTCAAGCCAGTTTTTTCTTTTGCATGAAGCAGTATAATTTGGGTAATCATGATGATAAAATACCAATTTTTTCATAGCAGAAATCTGAGGGACTCATTTAATCACATTCATGGCAGTTTCACAAAATCAGATCACTTTGTCAGGTCATTAAATCTTCATAGTATACCAACCACATCTGGTCATTTTAAATGAAGTTGTGGTAAAGAGAGGTATAATTTTAAACCAGGTTTTCTTTCTGCTCATCTATTCAAATAACTCACCAAGTAACTAATTCAATATTCTTTAATCTTAGTGTTAAGTAGTGAAATTCTGTTGAAGATGATATTAAAAACATTCTTTATAACTGTCATTTATGTTATTTTTTAAAAGCTTGCTCTAAATCAAATTAATGATTGTTTTTCATACTAGTTTTTATTTTATGTGTGATTAAAAACAGGCTTCCCTGGTGGGCATTTGTTAATCTGTTTCTGACTGCCTCATGGGGTGAAAGCCCTTGATCTTCCTACTTGGTATGCATTGACCAGTTGACAGGTTCTGCTGGTTTGTATGTAGTTTCTCAAACATGCTAATGTTGCTTTCCCCAGCAGGACCTGGAGTTTTCATCCAGGGGAAAAAGGCTTTTAATAATGCAGTTCTAAATTGATGTGGGGTTACATTTCATAGTATCCATACTTGCATTTACATATATTCTCTCTCCACCAAAGTCTTATCTTATCATAATCATTAGATTTATCTCAACAAAGGAAAGGCAACAGGCAGAATGTGCACTCACATACACATGCACACATACAATTATATACAGTAACCAGACTGAAAACAGTTATAAATAAAATCACTGCTAGACAGATGTAAAATGCAACTACGATTATGTCAGATAGAACCCTAATATAAAGGCAGAACTTGATAGCCTATAAAAATGTTCTTTATCATCTGTTCTGTAGTATTTCAAAATACAAAAAAAGAAACCTTCAAAATAGAGCAGAAAGTATAGAGTAGGTCTAGTTGTGTCATCATTTAGAACTCAGAGCAGTCATTTTAAGAGTTTAAAGGGGTCCTAAGACCAAAAAGTTTGAGAATTGCTGCTCAGGAGTTCACTTGCTGAACTTCCATTCCACAGATGTGTTTGCAGGTATTAAAGGGACAAAAGAGTAAGTACAACTTCCCTTTTTCTCTGTAGCTACCAAGGCTGCTCTAAAGGGTAACAAGTGCAGTTTAGCACCGTGAAGGGCATGTATAGACTTAACACTTTTCTTGTCAGAAAGCCCCCAAATTGAGGAAAAAGAGCCCCCATAACCCTTTGATTGGCTTGAACTCATGAAATATTATACCTTTACTCTCTTAAAAAGTCAGTGTTACTTTAATCCAACCTGATCTTTTCCCACTACAGGGCTACCACACACAGCGATCTTATTCTGAGAGCAACAAAACTGGGAATCTCTTACCGAGTTATTCACAATGCTTCCATAATGAATGCTGTAGGCTGCTGTGGTTTACAGGTAATGCTATGAAGATTTTTTTCTTAATGGTAGTTAGCAAAAGTGTTTTAGAAAACTACAAATTGCAGGTAGATTTTGTTATATTTCATGGATTTTAAGGTGTTATTTTATGTAATACATTAATGTGTACTAAATTTTTAAATATTAAATATTTTATACTATTTCCCTAGAACTTAGATCTTTTTCCCCCTCATTGAATAGACCACTGAAATTAGCTACAGAAAGACTTTAATCTTATATCCAACTTTCGCATACAAAACGAGGGAAATTTAATCTAATTAAATTGGTTCTGTATTCCTAAAGCCTTTTCACACTCTTCCAAATAACTTACTCTGCATCGCTGATGCATGTTTTTCCATATGGTTATTATTTTCTGTCCCATCACGAGCATCGTGATACAGCATTTCTTAAAGGAATCTGTAAAAGAGCCAAAAGCCAATCATGATAGGCTTTTAAGCCACCTATGTAATTATCTCAGTGTATTGGTTATTTTTAACCCAACAGTCTTAGTTTTGAGGAGTTAAAAGAGTGCTCCATAACTGTTTCTGGGGTTTTCTTCCAAGCTGCTGAAGTTTGGTATCTTGTGTTCTGATGTTCACACGTATATGATCTATGGCAACTGTGACTGCTCATGGCCAGCAGTGGTTTTAAGACTTAATTCCTTGTTAGGACTTATTCCTATTTCAGATATATTTTAATAGAAAAAAAATGTACATCTTAGAATCTATGAAATGAGATATCCCCAGTGTGTCTTCCTGGAAAGCATAATTTAAAATAGATATTTACAACAAGAAGATACATTTACATTGGACACCTTTTTGTGTCTGTTGCTTTAGAGGTGTCTTTATTTTCTGCGTTACCTAGGAAGAATATCTCAAATTTAATTGACATGCTAGCCAGTCATCTCAGAAATATTGCCTTTGGTTCTGAAGAATCAGAGAAAAGATATAAATGATTTCACCTTTTAGTATTCATTACTTGCACTTAGTTATTACATTTAAATTGGCAAAGAATTTTGCTCTCTTTTGTCTTCTAATAAAATGCATACTTAAAAAACCTTGCCAATTCAAGGCCTTTTTGCACTTTTTTTTAAAAGTTTATTTATTTTGAAAGAGAGTGTTTGTGCACCTGTGCTCACGTAGGGGAGGGGGCAAGAGAGAGGGAGAGAGAATCTCAAGGAGGCCAGGCTCTATCTCGTGAACCATGAGATCATGACCTGAGCTGAGATCAAGAGTCCAATGATTAACTGACTGAACCAGCCAGGCGCCCCTCTTTTTTACACTTTTAAAAACCCTCTTGAACATTCCTGTGCTGGAGTAAGTGAATGGAATTTCCTGATTCATAGTCCAGTATTCTTTCCTGTAGACCATGTACTTTTTAAGAACTGATGGTTGCCAGGAGAAAGGAAAAAAGGAGAAGAATAAATTAATCATGTGATACACAAAGATGTGTAATAAACCTTAAGCTAATGGAGTATATATATTTTTTTCATATTGGTTTTATTTTGATTTCTGGTGAGGAAAGTTACCTAGCCCCTTTCCATCATATTTTGGTCTAAATTATCATGACTTATCATTTAAAGTTTTTTGCTTCTTTCTAAACATAAAACTTTTCAAAAGATTTTTGTCTTCATCACATGCATATCTGTTATTTAGACTGGCAGGAACTAAATTAGGGCGACCCTGTCCTCCTCCTGATCCTCTAGGTTGATAGACAGGTATAGTGTTATTGTTCTCATGTTTGAAATAGATGAAGGTATTTGAGAGGAAATTTACTGTGAGAATTGACAGTCTCCATAGAAGCCCTTAAGATCATATCCATATTACATAGATTATTTTTAACAATTCAGCTTTCTCTCAGTTTTATATAGTATTTTTCTGGGCAGCTACAAAGCATTGTTTCCCCATCTTGGTTCTATTCTCTAATCTGGGTATGAAAATGACTTACTACTTGTGTGAAAAACAGGAAGTGCCTTTTTAGGTTCTGCCTTAGGTATTTGATGAAATTTCTATGAAAGTATACTTTTTGTACCACCCAAGTTATTTATATTCTAGGAGAAAGAGGTAATTATTGATACTGTTTCTAAGTGTTCTAAGATAAAAGGCATTAAAAATACAGTCATTATATTCATGGCACTTTTACATTTTAAAACAAATGTATAGATACCCTGCATAATACCTAAGGTTTTCAAAGTCCCCTTCCTTATAGTAGCTGCTCTTTTTCTTCTAAGTATTTAGGGTTAGCATTTATGGGAAAAACAATAACTTACACGAGTGGTTCTCAGACTTTAGTATTCATGAGAATTACTTAGAGGGCTTATAAAAGAGATTGCTGGCCTTCTCCTGAAATTTTCAGATATAGTAGATCTGGGGTGGGGGTGGGGGTCTAAGAATTTGCATTTCTAGCAAATTCTCAGGTGATGCTGAAGTTGCTAGTACATTTTGAGAATCACCAAACTAGACAGATAAAAACTTTCTTAGAAAGTTAATGAACTTGTGCTTTTTTTTTTTTTTTTTTTTTAGCATGGCCTAATTGAAAGAGTAGATTTCAGTTCTCAGAAATATGTTTGCTAAATGTAGAATGTTAACAGGTTACCTTGCCATGCTATCTTTCTCAATTTTTTAAAAGGGAAGTGGGCACCACTTTCGAAAGAGATTCTGTCATCTCTGTGAAAGCTTTCCCATGAGTTCAAAAACAGCCATCAAGTTATTGAACAGAAGTACTGTTTTGGGTAATGTGACAGACCTGAATAGTATATGTTTTACAACATTTTTACCTTAGGTTAAAGAGTAGCAGTATGGAATTCCTAACCTGGAAATAATGGGCACAGATTTTTTTAAGCCTATCAGTTTGTTAGCCCCTTTTGAACCTATCTCATCATTGTTTTCTAAAGCAGCATAGAGAGCTCAGAATCAACTATTGAGTATTTTTCATCAACTTTGTAGTTTATTAACTAGACTCTTGATTATCAGTATTTTTTTTCAATGTTTATTTATTTTTGAGAGACAGAGCATGAGTAGGGAAGGGGCAGAGAGAGGGGGAGACACAAAATTCAAAGCAGGCTCCAGGCTCTGAACTGTCAGCACAGAGTCCAACGTGGGGCCCAAACCCATGAACCGCGAGATCATGACCTGGGCCAAAGTCGGACACCCAACCGACTGAGCCACCCAGGTGCCCCTTGATTATCAGTATTAATGAAGGTAAGTAGGTGTGTAGACTAACACTTCAAAACACACAAAACCAGTTAATACACATTCTATTATAGGCATGCCATAAAATAGTTTTTTTTATTGCAAACCCCATATTCCTATGAAAATGTTTCTTGTTAAAGGGAATGTGTAGTAAAGGCTACCAAGTTAGGCATCATTAAGAGGTTTAGTGATCCATTTATTCAACAAATATCGTTTGCTTATTTATTATTTGCTTGCCTTGGATACGCTGATAAATCTGTCTAACAAGGTCTCTGCTTTCAAAGAGCTTACATTCTAGTAGGAAGGAGAGGCAATAACAACAAGAAAATAAACGTCAGGTAGTGGGAAGTATAAGAAATTCAAGTAGACTGATATATGTTAGAGATTTGGCTGGGTCTCTGTTGTAATTGGGTGGTCAAAGGAGGCCCCTCTAAAGTGGTGTTACTTAAGATTAGATATGAATCAAGAAAGAGTGAACATATTCCAGTCAAAGGGAATGGTTTGTGCAAAGACTCTAAAGTGGAAATGACCTTGGCTCATTGAAGGAACCAAAGAAGGGCTTATTGGAGAGTAGCAGGCAGGAGAAAAGTGGTCTGAGGTCAGATAGGTAGATAGGGTTGGATCACTAGGCTCTCTAATCCAACGTCAGCCATTTGGATTTTATTTGTAGTGAATTGATCATGTAGCAGAGTGTGATTAGGTTTAATTTACTTCAGACTCTGAAGTCTTTCCTTTTGTCTTGTGAAGAATTAGTAGTCCTGGCATAGATACTAATTACATGTATGTTAAGTGAAAGAAGTTTGACACGGAAGACCATATATTGTAGGATTTTGTTTATATGAAATGTCCAGAAAAAGCAAATCTCTAAGATAGAAAGTAGTTATTGGTTGGCTGGGGTTTAGAACAGGTATTACTTATAAATGGACATATCGAATCTGATTGAAGTGATAAAAATTTTCTAAAACTACATGTGGTTGCACAATTCGGTAAGTTTACTAAAAATTGAATGTACATTTGTAATGGGTGAATGTTACGGTATGTGCATTATGTATCAATAAAGTACTTTAAAAAATGAATTATAAGAGGTTTGCTAAATGAACAGTAAGGCAGATACCTTCCCAACACAGGGAACTATACAGTTAAAGAGAGTCATGAAGCACTTTGGAATCTTCGAGGTATTATAGAAATACACAGACACCAATGAATACATACATATGTACCACAGAAACTTTGGTTACCTAGAGATTAATTAACACAAGACTGAGAATATATATGTTGGGTAAAAACTGACTATATATTGAGTAGAACTGGTAAAGAAAAAGTAATAATGGAAAAGGTTGAGTTTAATTGCAGATTAAAAGTTCTTGGTTTTACTTTTGCTCAGGCAGTAATTAAGGAGTCCTCTAACTTCTCTGGATCTCAGGTTTCCTAACTGTAAGGGAATGTGGGGACAGGGAGGAACACCGGACATGATCAATGGTTTTCAAAGTGTACCAGGATTTATGAAGCTGCTTCAGCAATTCTGCAGAAATTGAAGTACTTGAGACCAAATAGCAATGAATAAATCCCCAGGGAGCCTTGATCTTTAACCCTATTGATGTTTTATTTAAGAATTTATTTGGAAAAAAAGACTTGGCACTAAAAAGTATGGAGAATACTAACTGAGATCAATTCTAATGTCCTCTAGATTTAGAAGCCAAAAAACCTGGCCTGTTTTCTAACTTCAGGCAAAGGTTACCTTAACCAAGATACATAAGATGCTCAAATTTTCATTGAGTAAATCTTAGGTTTTTTTCCCAATTCATATACTAGTTATAAACATATAAACTTTAAAATCATGTTATTTGAAATTCCTAAGTAACAAATATTTCTAACACTTGTGAAATTTGTATTTTGAGGATTTTTCTAATCAAAGGAAAATCCATTTATTTGTGTAGAGCCAGGCAAATTGGTTGTATTTAGGCATTCCTGATAATGAAATATCAGGGATTTTTCTCACTACAGAGACGGCAAGAACAGAGTCTTTTTCTTGAATTCTTAAGGTTAAACATTTGGCACCTTAGTCATGCAGAACCAGAATTTTTTTCATTTACCATTGTCTCTGCTTTAGAAAAAACTGTTTTTAAAAAATATTTTTATTTTTCTTGATGATAAGTGACATATATACTCATAGAAAATTAGGAGAATATAGTAAGTATAAGGAAGAAAATATCTGAAGTCCCACTACCTGGAAGTAACCATAGTTAGTTACTAGTTTGGTATATTTCCTCTCAGTCTTTTTTTTAATGTTTATTTATTTATTTTGAGAGAGAGAGAGAGAGAGAGAGAGCGAGCAGGGGAGGGGCAGAGAGAGAGGGAGACAGAGAATCCCAAGCAGGCTCCATCTACCCTATCAGCACAGAGTCCTATGCGGGACTTGATCACATGAATTGTAAGATCATGACCTGAGCCAAAATCGAGAGTCAGACGCTTAACCAGCTGAGCCACCCAGGCACCCCTCCTTCATTCTTTTTATTCAATTCTTAGCTGGATACATTGGCCTGAAGATGACAGGCCAAAGAAAGAAGAAATTACAAATTCTGGCACACTTTCTTTATGTGGTATTTATCATTTCTTGTTAGTCATTTGTGTGATAGAATGAATCTTTTTTTTAAAATTTGGTGACTGAAATGGTTTTGAGACATTTTAAAGGACAGATAAATGAGACAGTTCAGTGAAACCAGGTAGCAATGATTTCTGCATAAAAACTGCATTATCAGTTGCAGCTGACTTCAGGGAAAAGATTGTATAATTTTCTCATCATTACGAAATGCTTCCACTTTCTCTGGCTGTTGCATGAGTGACCTTGATTATTGCCATATGTTCCTCTGTTTATATAATACATTTCTACTTTGGAAAATATGTATATTACTTTTAAAAAGTAACAACTCATTTCCTTCCTTTTTTTCATAGCACAAGACTCATTGTGATAATCAGCATTGTTTTGACCTTGTAGTAGTTCTTACTGTTAGTTTTCAAAAGCATTGAATTGATTTCATTGTTGTCCAGGGACTAATGTAGAAATGATAAAGTCTAACCTTGTACAGTGAACACTAAACTAGGTAATAAGGGGATCCACACTCTACACTGCCACGTAACCTTAGAAGAACGCATCTGAGGAAGCTTCCTGTTCTTTCAGTCACTTTGGAATTATTTTGACCACCTGCGGAATCATGGGCATATTAAAAATGTTTTTCTTTCCGTTTCCACTGGAACTGTTTTTAGTCAATATTTTAATAGCCATCTTCTCTCCCACTTAATAGTTTTATTTTTAAATTGCAGATATGATTGTACCATTCTTCTACTTGCACAATCCTGATACATCGTCATCCAATACAGAATATTCAGTTACTTTATGTGTTTATGTGTTGGGCACATAAACTTCCTGATTTACTCATCTTCACATCTCCCTTTGTGCTTTATCACAGTGCCAAAACATATAATCAATATGCAACAAATATTTGCTGAGTTGAATTGCTTACTTATTTACTTATCCTTCCCACCCCAGCCCAAGTTGGTTTATTTTTGGAATTATGTACTTTAAATTAAAATTCTTTCGTTTAATTCATATGTGGATTCTCTCATGTGTGATAACATAAATTTTATAGCTCTTTTGTCTTCAACTTTATGTATCTTGTATACAGTGGGCATGTGCATAATTTTTCTTAGTGTCAGCAAAATCAGTGTTACATAAATGTAAGCAAAACGCATGTGGAGATTAAAAAAAACAACTCCAAGACCGATATTCTGTATAGAAAACTAGTAACTCTTGATTATGTGGTTTGTGGTGTGTTTTTTGACATCTTTGCTGGCTCAGCTTTCTTTTACCTCACAGATTTAAGTGATCTGATTTAGGATTCATGTTTATATATAAAAGATACATGTGGGGCTTCACAGAGTTGTTTAAAAAAATTTTCTTAATGTTTATTTTATTTTTTATTTTTTTTTTTTTAATTTATTTTTTTTTTTCAACGTTTATTTATTTTTGGGACAGAGAGAGACAGAGCATGAACGGGGGAGGGGCAGAGAGAGAGGGAGACACAGAATCGGAAACAGGCTCCAGGCTCTGAGCCATCAGCCCAGAGCCCGACGCGGGGCTCGAACTCGTGGACCGTGAGATCGTGACCTGGCTGAAGTCGGACGCTTAACCGACTGCGCCACCCAGGCCCCCCTGTTTATTTTATTTTTGAGAGAGAGAGAGAGACAGAGCACAAGTGGGGGAAGGGCAGAGAGAGAGGGAGACACAGAATCCGAAGCAGGCTCCAGGTTCCAAGCTGTCAGAACAGAGCCCGACACGGGGGCTTGAACTCACAAACCGTGAGATCATGACCTGAGCCGAAGTCGGTGCTTAACCAACTGAGCCACCCAGGTGCCCCACAGAGTTCTTAATAGCAAGTTCAATTTTCTGATTTTTCTGTATGTTGAGAAGATATTTTTTAACTTAGAAAATCACAAACTATTTTTTTTTGTTTGTTTATTTTGAGGCAGGGGGCAGAAAGAGGGAAAGAGAATCCCAGGCAGGCTTGCACTGTCAGCGCAGAGCCCAACATGAGGCTGGCTTCCATGACCATGAGATCGCGACCCGAGGCAAGAGTCGGACAGTCAGCCGACTGAGCCACGCAGGCACCCCAGTCACAAACTATTTTTTATTTGAATGTAGAATCACAAAAGTATTAAATCCTAATTATAAAAATGGATTTTACAAAGCATTCTGTGCTTCTGAAAGGAGGGAAACATTGGTGGCAGTGCGATGAGTTAGATTATTAAGGTCATTCAGGCAAGTGGCATTAAGGACTCAAACTAAGGTAGTGATAAAAGAAATGAAGTCAGTTCTAGATATATTATAGAGCTGGCATTGACAGGAATTGGCACATGGTAAAGCTGTCGGGAATTAAGAGATACTTGTTAGAGGCAAGTCGGGCAACAGCTATTTCTAGATAATTGCTTAATACCATGCTAAATATTGCCCAACAGTTCCCACCTCTGTTAAGTTGTTCCTACCATCTTGTTCTTCCCCCAAGATCAAGTTCCCCCATCTTTTCCACCCTTTAAGGTCCAGCCTATATCCTGTCTTCAGGAGTTGTCTTCAGGTGCTTTCCAAGTGGGAGTAATGCTGAACTCCTTCAGTACTGTCTATGTCTCATTTTTTAGAATTATTATTTACTACCTAATATTTATCTTTCTTATGCATCTTCTTGCTTTAACTAGATATTGCTTTATATGTTAATTAGATCATTTTGAGTTTTTATCTTCAACAGATAAAAACACGATCCAATATCAAGTTGGATAAATTGCTTTCTTTATAACTTGCTTCAGATTAAAACAAACAAACAAAAAGACCTGTGTCTATCTACTGTTCTTAGAAAACAGCTCTTTTTATGGTCTCTAAATTTAGATTTGCATCAATACTGTTTTGGGGGAAAATGATCACAGTACAAAGGCTAACATGTATAAGACAGTGCTTAGACTTCTGCAGCCTCAGTTCTCGACACTGTTTTACTCCAGTTTCTTTTATGGTTTACTGGTAAGTCCTTGGATTGTGAAACATGGCACTGATCTTTCTGTTCTTTGAGGGACTGACATCTTAAATGGTGAAACTCTTTGCATAATGTTCCAGAACTCATTGAAGAAGTTTGCAGCACAACCATGGGAATGGTTACAGTCTATAAATCAGGGTCCTAGAAAGCAGTGCTTATGCGAGGCTTTCTTTTAATCCCCCAAATTAGACAATTCCAAGAAGCTTTCCTACAGCATGCTGCAGCTAGTGTTTATATGTGACTAGCATCTCAATTCTCTCAGAAATCATCTATCCCTTTCTTTCTGAATGAAGAATTTACCTTCATGAGTATATTTCCATGACTCTTAAAATATTGAAGGCCCATTTAGAGTGTTTATATATGGTTGCATATGTAATTTTCTTTAACCTCAATAGTTTTATTTTTTACAGAGTAATAGCAATATTTCAAAGTCTGATCAGAGATGCCAAAAATCCCTTTTAGAATGTAAACTGTTGAACTTATCAGAGCTAAATCATAAACTTATTTTCAAATATTTGGTAATATTTTTGAGCTCATTCCAGTAAGGAAAGCAGTTGGACTATAGCAAGACACAGCATTTTAGACCATTTTTATATCATCATTATAAACATATTATTATATCATCAAATCCCTAACATTTATTGTTTTTACTGTGTGCAATGTATTAGGCATTCTACACACTTTATGTCATTTAATCCTTTAAAAAATCACATTATAAGGTTTATAGTTATGCGCATTTTCCTGGGGAGTTTCTCTTGAAAGTCAGGAAGGTTATTTGTCCACGGTGGCCCATCTATTAATGTTTATTTATTTTTGAGAGAGACAGAGACAGAATGTGAGTGGGTTAGGGGCAGAGAGAGAGGGAGACAGAGAATCGGAAGCAGGCTCCAGGCTCTGAGCTGTCAGCACAGAGCCCAACACGGGGCTTGAACTCATGAGCCGTGAGATCATGACCTGAGCCAAAGTCAGATGCTCAACCGACTGAGCCACCCAGGCACCCCATGGTGGCCCATCTATTAAGAACCAGCGCTGTGACTTCAGAGCTCTTGCCTGCTCTGTGAGGTATATGCAAGACTGCATTCTCCATGAGGGCCAGAGCTCGGATTGGCTTCTCACTTTATACCTGTGCATAGCATAATGTGTGGCACATAGTGGATGATCTAAAATAAATATCTTTTAGATAAATTTGCCTCTCATAGAACAATAACAGTAGCAGAACCCCCACCCCCAGCAGGGCTAGGCCTATCTCTTGCAGCTTGGGTGAATGTATTCCAGGAATCCCACATTGGAATACATTGGAACTCATCAGCTGGATGCATTTTTCACAGGGAAACATTATATACGTGGCAAGAAGATTCATGACTCTGAATTCCTGCAGTTACATGGCTCTTGCTATACTGATCTGAGAATTTGCCAGGGGATGGCATGGCTTCCATAGATCTTTTTTAGACAGTTTGCAAGTGGACTTTGAGAATAAAGCTCATTGGTAGGTGAGTTGGAAGTTGTGGCCATGTGAGGAACCTGATGAGCTTTCCCTTAAGAACTCAAAGTCACCATTAAGAGTATCAGTTACAGGTTTTAGGCCTCAGTGTACAAAAAGTGAGAAAATTTGAGCTTTCCTGGGGTGGAGGGATAGAGGGCCTTGAATGCTCCAGCTTTTCTGTTTCTGTTCTTTCTGCCTCCCCCTTACCTCTTGCAGCAGCTTCTGAAAACTGATTGGAGAAGCCTCAGGATGATAATCCCTTCTGCAGACCAGTTCTTCATTTGAAAAATGAAAAACCTTGGGCTTAGAAAAGTTCAGTACTGTCCTGTGCACAGTTTGTGGCAGAGGACTAGACTTGATTTCCTGTGTCTAGTGCTTTCCAGCTCTTATAAATTGTTTCAAGCACTGTTTCAATTGAATAATTAAATCTTTACCTAACAACTTTAGTTTTATGTTTTACCATGTATTAAGTCTTTGAATTTAATTGTCCTTTGCACAGTGACTAGATAAGAACTAATATTAGCATATTACTTCACAGTTTGAATAACTTTTTACATGTTTACAACCCCGTGAATAGGAAGGACAGTATGTTTTTACTATCCCTATTTTAGAGATTTAGAAGGAACAATGTCACACAGCTACCAAGTTGCAGAACTAGGATTCAGAACTGAGTTTTCTTAGCATAAGATGTGGAGTTGGGCTCACTTCAGCGAACTGTGCAGCCAGACTGGAAGCAAACTGGAACAAAGCAAGCCTCTTGGTTGTGTGATGGCCAGCTGGGGTGGGTAGGCCACTTGGGAAAGGAGGAGGTTTGGGCAAACCTTCATTGAATTCTATAGTGAGGAATCAAATCGTGGGTAAAGTAAGGGGGTAGGTTTTAAGAAATAGCTACAGCGAATATACTGTCTGAATTGTTCTGAGCTGCCATGGTGGAAAGGAGCATTTCTTGGACCTCAGTTTGAGTCTTTTTCATTACTCACTAGCTGTGAGACCCTGGGCAGATGAGCTTGATGTTTCTGAGCCTTGGTGGTCTGTAGTGTGAGGATAATAAAATTAACCTAGTGAACAGTCCCTGCTCTGACTGCTCAAACGTCTTTGTTTATTTCCTTCTGGGTTCTGTTTCAGTATTTTTAGCAACTACATAGCTAAATCGTGAACTGGTTACATATGTTGCTATACTGAATGCTGAACTACTAGGAGCACTACTGTAAAGGGCATCAGAGAGACCAGCTGCTGTGGACCAAAGAGAACATGTATTTTGTGAGAGATTTGATCCCCCACTCATCTCAAGTCTGGGTCTCACTTTATGTTTTGGTTGTTAACTTTGAAAGAGTAAGCAGTGAATTGTTCTATCATTAATTAATGTTTTTACTTTTTCTAGTTGTATAAGTTTGGAGAGACGGTTTCTATTGTTTTTTGGACAGACACTTGGAGACCAGAAAGCTTCTTTGACAAAGTAAAGAAGAACAGACAAAACGGCATGCACACGTTATGCTTACTAGGTGAGGGCTTTGGAGTTTCCTTAAAGTCACAATATGGAGTCATCGTATTATTGTCATTTTGATTTTGTGTTCAGGTAAAGCTGTTCTGTGCATAACTAGCTAGAGATTAAGGAACGACCTGGTCTAGCTGCTCTGTGTGCCACATACTTCCCTTACTCTCAGGGAGATAACGCATTTTCTGCTCCAAATACCACCTGGCTATTCCCTTGTGTATACCATAATTCGTGCTACTCCCTTCTTATGCCCTCATGAATCCACTCCAGCATTCTATTATCTTACCCGTTTATCCATCAAAACCCTGTTCTTGTCAGTTTACTGCAATTCAGCAGACCTGTATTAAGCATTTATTCTTACCAAGTGCCATCCTTTGTCTTCCTAGAGATGTTTTTTGAATACCACAGTATTGATATCAGAATCACAGAATTACAGATCTGAGAGAGACTCTGAAGATCATGTTATTGAAGCCCATTTTACAGATGAAGTTGAGGCCCAGAGATATTTAATCGTTTTCCCCCTGTGTCACCCAGTTTATCAGTGGTGGAATTGGTAGAATCCAGATAACCTGTCATTCACAGCTTTTTACTATATCATGCTGTACTTTATGCCCATTGTAGAGTTAGGGTTTTTTGGAATACTAAGGAAGTATTAGACATGCGTCCTGCCCTCAGGGTTTTGAAATTTAGTTGCTATGTACACAAAAGTTTAAAGAACAATTAAGTTCTGTTATATGAAGAGGCAGGAAGGACAAACCAGAACTTTGGCTCTCGATTTCTCTTTCTAAGAGCTTCCCCCTTTTCTTGGCTTTCCTGGGAAAAGACAAACAAGGCTAAACAATATATCTTCCTTGCTCCATTAACAAAAACAGGAACAAGGTGTGAAGTATAAGATATGATTTCAAATCCTCAAACCGTACATCTCATCATTTAATCATCTGGCATGCTCATCATTTAAATTAGTATATATTTATTGAATGCCTGCTGTGGTCCAGACCCTGTAGGGATTAGTGAGAATATACCATGTTAGGATACTACAGAGAATTTAAAATTTACTTGAAAAGACCAGATATATATGATGTAATTAAAGATTAACAAATATATGATGTAATTAAAGAATAACTATATAGATATTTCAAAGAACAAAGAGCTTTTGAGGGGAAGTTAACATAGGCTTTATGAAGGAGTTGGGACTTATGTTACTTCAGGGGTAGTTTAAGATAGGCTGGTGTGTGGGTAATAGTAGAGCCACATGAATAAATTGATTCAGTAGACTTTTATGGAATATCTGTTGGGTACTTTGCATTATGCAGGGTGCTGGCACTAAAGTGAAAAGGAGACGCTTACCTTTAGCAAGTAGAAGTAGAAAGGAATAATTCTGGCCTGTGTGAAGACAAGGGAGAAGTATTAAGACTGGTCTGGCTTGATATTAAATATTTCATAATGTAGTCTTATGTTCGATCAAAAAGCATTTGCCTGTAAAAATTCTCCCCAGCCTCTTCATACTTAAAACCAGGTTCTATAGAGCAGATCATTTAAAAAATTAAAATACTAAAAACTCACAACATTTCAGAACCTCAAGGTGAATGAACTAAGTGAATGTGTTGAATTTTTAAAAATCTTGCAGGTACCATATAAAGGAAGTCTAAGTCTGTTAATTGTATTGCAGGCCATTTTCAATAACTGATATGCATTTTTTCTTATATGTACTAGACACGTGGAAAAATTAAATAATGATATTTCGAACCTGAAAGGTACATTCACCACTGGTTCCAAGAACATTTACAAATACTTACAAGGGCTTAACCTCTGCTGTACTTTCCTAGGAAACTCTTTAGTCTCCTTCATAAGAAAAACTTTGATAATCACTTAGGAAAGCTGTAGAAATCCAACAAAAAGACCCTTCAGTTGCAGTGTATTTATTTTTGCAAAAGCAGACTTTGGCTGAACCATTTGTTTTTAGCATGTAGAACAGGAAGCAGCTGTTGCTCTTGCTGTTGTATACTGAGTTCCTGTGAGGATGTGGAGTGATTGTGCTTTTTTACCTTTTACCAAACTGTGTGGCTGAGCATCAGTGATTAAGAAGTAAAAAGAATCAAGGATTTGTGACACTTGCATTTCAGGCTTCATGAGAGCAGAGATTATGTATGTTCTGGCCTCTGTGGTAGCCCCATACCTGGCAGTCAGTGCTTGGGAAAGCGCTGTTTATGAATATTGGGTATTAAAGGGTTTATTTACAAGTTATTAGACATGTCTTAACCATTCACAAGAGAGCAAAGGTTTCTTTTCAAAATGTGGTGAAAGTTTTCTGTTACATTACATGCATTAAAGCTTACGTTCTAGTGCCTGAAAAAAATAGGTTAAGAATAGGAACATAAGAAGACTTCTCAGCTGGGTCTGTGCACTTACCAGCTAGTAGAAATGAACACAAAGATTTGGATTAGCTGTTAGGTAGTGTATATGCCAATATTTATCTAACTCTTTCCTGTGTCTTCTTTTCCAAGAGGAAATTAGATCCTTTCAGGATGGTCTTAGGGCCAACCTCATGTTTGTTTTCTAACTAATGACCTTTACACACCACAAGCTTCCATTCTTCTGTATATTTCTAGAAAAAAGTAGATGGATACAAGTGTGGCGGAAGAATGACATGAGCTCTGAAATTAATATTTTGGAGACTTGACAAAAACGCTTCCCCCAAATTTAAATGACTCTACCGAAGTTGACGCACGGGGTTGTGGATAAAGTAGTTAATTAAAAGAGAACTATTTTTCACTTCCTACAGACATCAAAGTAAAGGAGCAGTCTTTGGAAAATCTCATCAAGTAAGTTCTTATTCTGAGAATGCTTATGTCTGTTTCTAATTCCTTATACAATTCTACTTAAAGGACATGGGTTCTAAAGATTGTTGAAAATTAGCTTTCCTTAACTGGTAAAAATTAATCACCTCATCTTATGACGTGAAAAGCAGTGTGATGGAGTGGAAACAGCAATAGATCTCATGGATTCAGGACCGTGACAGTGGTTGACACCTAATAGGCACTCTGTAAATATCTGTGGTGTGAATTAATGAATTGTTGGTCAGAAGAAGACGTGGATTTGAGTCCTGAGTCTGCCTCTGGTTATGTGCTCTTAGGCAAGCTACTTTGGTTTCTGAGTCTACTTTGCCTCCTATGTGTGATGAGTGCTAAAATCCTTTTTTTGCTTATCGAGGCAATGTGCAGTACAGTAGCTACTACCCATATATAATTAATGAGCGCTTGAAAAATGGCTAATGTAATTGAGGAACTGCCTTTATAATTTAATCTTAATTAATAAAAATACTCAACTTAGTTATTAGAAAAGTATATTTGGAGTAACTTCACTGTGTAAATCTTTTGCAACCATGAATTTTATGAAATTTAAATACAGATTAAGTATTTCCAATGAAAATTTAACACTTGAATTAATGCTATAAGTATGAAATAACAGATGTCACAAACTTAGTACAAAAATAATCTCTTTAATACTTTTTATAGGAGTAAATGTTGAAATATAACATTGTGGATATAGTGGGTAAAATAGTATTGTTAAAATTAATTTTGCCTTTTTTTTTTTTTACTTTTGTTAATATGACTACTAGAAAATTTAAAACTCTGTGGTTTGCATCATATTTCTCTTGGACAGTGCTGACTTTGAGAATTTTTTGGGGAGTCAGTAAGATAATCTGTATGAACTGTTTTGTAAGCTATGAAAACAGTATTTTTATTATGATCATGGGCAGATGTGGTAGGCTTTGAGGTATCAGAAGTAAACATATCTAACCCTCCAAGATTTTTAGATATTTACCACTTTAGTTTACTTTTCTTAGAGAAAGAAGTGAAAAGAGGAATATGTGGTTTAAACATGGTAATAAAAATGAACACGATAGAACCTGGTTAAGCCAGGATCTAGAATAAATTGCTGCTTAATTTGAACTGTTTTTGCCTGGGTTATCACTTTAAATAAAAGTAACTTTGATTTAGACATTTATCATTAAGTTGTTGGACTTTTATTTCTGCCAGCATTTCGGGGAGATCAGAGGACACTTGAAGTAGAACAATGAAAAAAGCTTAAACTTAAACAATTATGGTATTCATGTTTTAGTGTATACTTAAATGGGTAAGGTGTGAATGCTTCAAACCATGTAGACTGTGGTACCTGAGGATTCCTGGGGGAATAACTGCATTAAAAATGTGTTATGTAATTTCATGGCTGAGGACAGTGGCATCTAGTTTTATATTTACAGGGGAAGGAAGATCTATGAACCTCCTCGGTATATGAGTGTAAACCAAGCAGCCCGGCAGCTTCTGGAGATTGTTCAGAATCAACGAGTACAAGGAGAAGAGCCAGGTACTCAAGGCCCTAAAAGGGTTCTCATGTTTCCCCACTGCTGTACTGAGATGTGCACATGGTATAACTTCACACACACCCCCCACTTCTGAAGTGAGGTTCAGTGTGCTTGCATAGTACTTTTTCTTGTCTTTTTTTTTTTTTTTTTTTTTTTTTTCAGTTTTCACTTAAATTTCATAGGCTAAAAGTAGTACTGAAGGAAAAATAATGGAGTTCTTCCTAGGAACATTAATACCATTCAAGAAAGTGAGGATTTTTCACAAGTTAACAGTAAATCAGGTTTAATGTAAACATGTTAATAAATACATAGGTAAAATGCAGAACTTCCTTTTTAGCCTAAATTTATGGTAAGATCTATCCTGCAAAAATATACTTATTCTGCTTTTTCTCTTTGTTCTCACTGAGACTGGGAGTAGTTTTCCTCAGGATAAAAACAAGAGAATTTATCCTTATATTCATAATATCTAGACACAGTACGTGGTATATAATAAAATGTTTGTCATCAGTAAATCTTTATTGAGAGATTCTTTTTTTTTTAATGTTTATTTTTACTTTGTGTGTGTGTGTGTGTGTGTGTGTGTGTGTGTGTGTGGCAGTGTGAGAACTGGGGAGGGACAGAGAGAAGGAGAGACACAGAATCTGAATCAGGCTCCAGGCTCTGAGCTGTCAGCACAGAGCCCGATGAGGGGCTCGAACTGAACAGACCGCAAGATCACGACCTGAGCCAAAGTCAGACCCTTCACAGACTGAGCCACCCAGTCAGCTCCATTTATTGAGAGGTTTTTAAAAGAACTTGTCATTATATTCTGTTGTAAGTTGCTGACTGCCTTTGAGCACCAATCTCTTGATAGAAAAAATACATGAAGAGATTGTTGAATGACTGTTGCTTATTTTTTTTCTCATTAGTAGGTCTCGTTAAAGTTATGAAACAAATAATTTGCAAGGGTATTCCATATCCATAATTTTGTACACTTAAGCCTAAACTTGCATGCCTGCTTGTCCTTGTAGATATCATTGTCCCATTTTTTAAACATGTATTTCTTTATTTTAAGAGAGAGTGAGTGAGCAGGGGAGGGGCAGAGAGAGAATGAGACAGAGAATCCCAAGCAGGCTTTGCACTGCCAGCTTGGAGCCCACCTTGGGGCTCGAACTCACAAACCATGAGAACATGCCCTGAACTGAAATCCAGAGTCAGACACTTAACCACCTGAGCCACCCAGGTGCCCCTCATTTGCCCCATTTTGATCATTGTTCAATCAAGACAGCTTTCCCAACTAAACAAAATCATGAAAAGGTCAGCACTTAAAAACATAAGTAATGTCATTATGCCCATTATTTGTTAAGGGCTCTGTAGTTTATTAAATACTTTCATGTCTGTTATCTCATCCCTTACAACTGCCATTTAAGAAAGATAGTATTATGTTTTGAAAAATGAAAAGAAAACTAAAGTTTGACATAGGTGATTATGTGGCCAAGCAAAAATTCAAATCTGTGTATTTATCTCATACTCCTCTTGTTTTTCTAGTATACCTTGGTCACTGGGAACATATATCAAGCAATTTATTAAAAATATAGGCAGGTTTGGAGCACCTGGGTGACTCAGTCAGTTAAGTGTCTGACTCTTGATTTCAGCTCAGGTCATGATCTCATGTTTCTTGAGATCAAGCCATGTCAGGCTCCACATTAAGCATAGAGCCTGCTTGGGATTTTCTCTCTCTCTCTCTCTCTCTCTCTCTCTCTCTGCCCCTCCCCCAATCTCTCTCTCTCAAAATAAATAAACTTTAAATATTCATAAGTGCCTTAAATATATATATATATATATATATAGGCAGATAATAAACATTGTTCACTCAGAAGCTATATAAAGACAAATGCTGGGGCACCTGGGTGCTTAGTTTGTTAAACGTCTGACTTCAGCTCAGGTCATGATCTCACGTTTCATGAGTTTGAGCCCTGCATCAGGCTCTGCGCTGACAGAGCAGAGCCTGCCAGAGATTCTTGTCTCCCTCTGTCTCTGTCCCTCCCCTGCTCATGTGCACATGTTCTTTCTCTCCTCTCAAAATAAATAAACATTAAAAACAAAATAAAGACAAATGCTAGTCAGTTGTAAAGAGTATGGATATAGGCAATTGTTTATCAAATCCTGAAAACTTAAACTAGGGCAAGCCTTTGGAATTCCAAAAGGGTAAAGTTAGGAAGAACTGCTTTATATGTCAGGTAGTGCATATAATTTAGAAAAGCCTTAGGTAAATCAATAGATAATTGGTCTGTAATATGTGACTAAGGAGATTTAAAATATTCAGGGCTTCTTTAAATGTACTTTTGGTACTCATGTTCATTTTAATGTTGGACAGGATAATGCAATTGCTGATTTGAATGGCAGTATCTTTTTCTTCTTCTTCTTAACAGCAGTCACCGAGAAGACACTCTGTGTTGGCTTAGCCAGGGTTGGAGCTGAGGACCAGAAAATTGCAGCAGGCACTTTGCAGCAAATGTGTACTGTGGACTTGGGAGGACCGTTACACTCTTTAATTATCACAGGAGACAACATGCATCCATTGGAGATGGAGATGCTAAGTCTGTTTTCCATACCAGAAAATAGCGCAGAATCCTAAAGCATTGATGGAATGGAAGCATAGACATTTTCTATTGTTAGATGTTAGTTTCAGTCATATATGCACATACCCGTATTTGTATAATGAACAGTTCTTTTGGTGTACCTAATAATTATAAAACAAGTGACCAAGAAGAAAGATCTTGACTCAATAATACTTAGTTTCCTGTGGCAGTGAGTTTTTTCCTTATGACATCATCATCTGTTGCTGCTATTTTGGTGATTTTTGAGGATGTACACACATGGAGCAGACCAAGCCTGAAAACTTGCGGACAGATATTCATATTGTTATTTAAAAGCAGTTTTTACTTATGAAATGAGTTTATACAATGTGGAACTTTCTTCTTTTTTAAAAGTCAGCTGTGCTGACCACAAGATGAATTGTCCTGACAGTAGTTGGTATTAGTGCTTTAAGCAGAGGTGGGAAGAGTAAGTACCACCCAACCGTCCTCTTACTTAAAGCTCAGCTGAGTACATGCCACAAAATGACATCTTTCTGAATTGCCTTGTCTTGTTTAGCTGACACTCTAATTATGTGGTTCATATTCTGCTGTATTTTGGAGGTTATATAATTGTTGAATTATAAATGTTCAGCCAGCCATGGACAGTTGCTGTTTGGTTTTAAATAGCATCTTTCACATCCAAGTGGACAAATGGAAAACTTAATGACTATAAAATATGGCTTTAAAAAATTTAAGTTTGAAGACATTGGGTTAGGCAAGATTTGTCATATCACTTAACTCAGTAATATGCCACCGTATGTATGTAAGTAGTCACATTCTTTTTCCTAGTTATAAACAGCTCTGCATTTATAATATTTCATGACTACTGTAGAGTCTTGTACTTTTTGTTCATAACAGAAATAGCTTTGCTAGATGCTAGTTTGGTTGGTCTAACTCTAAATATTTCCATGGCTTAATCAACCATAGCTTAAATTTTGTTAAATTCATTGGAAGTTGAACATATACTTCCCTACTTCCTGGGAGCATTAATTAACAAGAGATTATTCTTATTTCATTTGAGATAAAAGGTATTTTAAATATATATGAAATATTCTGTTTTTAATCTGTTACATAAAAAGGGAGAGAGCCAAGGACATTTAAGTACCAGTTCTGTGTTGTTTTCTTCTGAGGCATTAAAGCAAGCATTGAAGAATTATATAAGGAAGGACTTCTGGCTTTGGTAATGGTGGAATAGCTTGTAATGTACAAGCCCTCCCAATTATATAAACTCTGGGAAAAACATAACTGTCTGAAGACACTGGGGAATGACCAAAAGCAGGCTGAGAACTATACTTATATATAGCTTTTTCCCTCAGGCCATTCCCCAGTCTGTCTGGTAAGGGATGGCTAGAATTCAAGAGAAGGCTAGAATTCAAGAGTCTTATTGGCTTGAGGTGTCAGAGAAATTGGGGGCTGCTAGAGGAGCTGTAAAGTGAGGAGGAAATTCTAGAAATGGAGATGGCACTGAAGGAGGAGCCAGCCTTACAGTCTGTATACGAATCTCCTCTTAATTCTTTGGCTAACTGCTGAATTATGCTTTGTACAGGGGAAGACTCCATGAACCTGGTGGAAAGCCATAGCTGGAAGGCTGAAAAATCTGAGCAAAGTTTGTTGCTCTGTATTGCAAGGGAAAACAGTTTTGAGTTTGAATCCCGTCAAGTTAGAAGGCTTGGTAAGCACTTTAGGCTTTCTGTCAAATCTCTAGAATGGCTGTGTATTAGAAGAGACCATGCCCAGGACTAAGGATTTGCCTAAAACTAAAGACAAAACCTTTAACATAATGTAAAATCAATCCTCCATGAAATCAAGGTGATTAGTCCATAATTTAACTGCCTGCTGGAACAAATCTTAACACTTCTAGGGCATGATAACAAATTGAGTCTCTTTAGCATATCAACAGTGACTAGGAACAATAGTTGTAATGAATGTATATAGATGAGTGCTGTCAGAGAAATGGAAGCAAAAACCCAAGTGGTTGGACCTAACAGCAGAGTGCAGATGACAGGTGGATAGAAATTGTCCTGATCGATAAAGGCTAAAAAATAACTGGAAAGAAGAAAACAGCACACTGCTTCAAAGTCATGGGGGGCAGTATTCAGCAGTCCAATGCATATGTAATTGAATTCCCAGAAGGAGAAGAGAGAGAAAATAGGGCAGAAAAATTATGAGTAGGTTAAGATCAAAATTTTTCCAAGTTTGGTGAAACTATCAGTACATAGATCCAGTAAGCTCAGTGAACTCCAAACAGAATAAATGTAAAGAAAACAAGACCTAACACATCATAGCTAAAACTGATGAGAACCAAAGATAAGAGAAAAATCCTAAAAGCAACCAAGAGTGGTAGTCGGGAACCCACTACACACAGGGGAGCAATAAATGTTGGGCTGCTTCACCTCAGAAACCGTGGAGGTCATGAGACAAAAGAAGGACATCTGTAAAGTACTGAAATTAAAAAGTAAAACCAAACCAAATCTTATCAGTCCAGAGTGGCAGAGTTCTTACATTTTATTTAAAGCAGCGGAATACTAATTGTAGACTGATCAGGTCTATGTAGGTTATGTATTGAAATCTTTTGGCAACTGCAATAAAGAAGAAAGGCAGAAGTAAAAAAAAAAAAAAAATTAGAGGAATTAAAATTGAATACTGAAAGATATATGATTCATCAAAAAAAAGGCAAGAAAGGAGGAAATATAGGTATAAAATATATAGGACAAATAGAAAAATGGCAAAATGATAGACCTAAATTTAACAAAATCAGTAATTAGTTAAATGTAAACCAAACACTCCAATTAAAAGAACTAGATTTTTTTAAAGGTCCAACTATATGTTGTCTATAAGAGAGTTAAACTTTAAGTGTAAAGACACAAGATGAAAGTAAAAGAATGGGGGAAAAACAGACTATACAAACAGAAAACAAAAGAAAACAAGTGGCTCTATTAATAGAAGATAAAATAGACTTCAAAAGGAGTATAATGGGGATAAAAAAGGACTTTTCATAAAGAAAGGATAGTTCATCAAGAAGACAAAATCCTAAAGGTATATATATTCCTTGAATACCAGCTTTAAGGTACATGAGGCAGAAACTAATAAAAGGGAGATACAGCCATATCTACAATCAGAGTTGAGGATTTTAACAACCTCTTGGCAACTAATAGGCAAAACATTAGCAAAAATACTGACAGTTTGAACAAAAACCATTTGCACTCAAATGATCCTGAAAGATCACTACACCCAATAGTGGTAGAATAGACCTTATTTTCAAGCATGTATGAAACATTCAGCAAAGTAGACCATATGCTTGGCTATTAAATTAAAAGTCACCAGGGGCGCCTGGGTGGCTCAGTCGGTTGAGCGTCCAACTTCGGCTCAGGTCACGATCTCACAGTCTGTGAGTTCGAGCCCCGCGTCAGGCTCTGTGCTGACAGCTCAGAGCCTGGAGCCTGCCTCGGATTCTGTGTGTCCCTCTCTCTCTGCCCCTCCCCCATTCACACACTATGTTTCTCAAAAACATTAAGAAAACAATTTTTTAAATCACTATCACTAACAAAAAGATGTCTAGAAAAGTCCCAAATATTTGGAAATAACATTTATTTTAACTGAATAAAAACAATATTAAATATGAAAATTTGTGGGATGCAGGTAAAGCAGTTCTTAGAAATTATAGCTTTGGAAATCTATATTAGAAGACAAGTTTTAAAATCAATGATATGTTTCCATCTTAGCTAGAAAAAAAAGTGTATAAAAACTAAGTAGAAGAAAGGAAATACTGAACATCACGGCAGAAATCAGTGAAATAGAAAATGGTCAAACAAATGTTAACAAATGGTTAACAAAGCCAATGGAATGTCAAAGATTTTGAAAGCTAACAACAGTAAAAGTTGCAAGGATATGGAGTAACTGAAATTTGCTTGCTGTTGGGAAGAATATAAATGGGCATAACTACTTTGGAAAGTAGTTTTCAGTTTCTTATAAATTAAAGCCATGAACTAGTAAAATCAGTTCTAGGTATTTACCCAAAAGAAATGAAAACATTGACAAAACAATTGCATAAGAATGCTTTTAACTTTATATATTTATTCGCTTATAGCCCCAAACTGGAACCAAGCCATGTGTCCCTTAGGAGAATAGATTTTAAAATTTGCTGTATTTTACAATGGAATATTAATTAGCAATAAAAAAGAATGAACCATTGACTCCTACAACATGAATTAATTTTAAAAACATGTTAGCAACAGGGAAAAGTAGTCACAAGAAAATAGTATTTGCCCATGGAGAGAATGAAGATTGACTGGCTGGGGGTAATAGGGAACCTGAGGTAATGGAAATATTCTGTATCTTGATTGGGTGTTGGTTGTATGGGTATAAACATTCACCAAAATTCATTCAAATACATACATTTAGGATCTGTGCATTTTTCTGTATTAGGATTGCCAGATCAAATAAAATAATCCAGTTAAATTGAATTTCAGATAAACGTGTTTGTGTGTACATACACAGAGGTGTGTATATATATATTCAGAACAAGTATGTCCCATTCCGTATTTGGGACACATTTATACTACAAATGATTATTTGAAGTGAAATGTTACTGGGATCCTTTATTTATTTTATTTATTTTTTTTTTTGCTAAATCTGGTGACACTATTCTGTATGTAATTTCACCTCAATTTAAATGAAATTGCAAAATGAAAAATGTGTATTATTCATCAGCGGAAAAAGGAACAATACTATTTTTGGTCTGTCATGAAATCCCAGTGTTTGGTAGTTAAATTAGAAACACCTGACCACTACATTCATTTGTTTGTTTAGTTTTTAGCTCTTTAAATTCTCAGTGAATCCACCCTTATAATCTAGACACAAAAGTTTCATCACCAAAAAAACTTCTTCCCACTATACCTATATATTAATGCCTCTACCCACCCACTTCTTACCAATTATAGATATAGATATGTGCACATACATACATACGAATGTTAAAACATTCACATTTAGGTTTTTATGTGACATGAGTTTTAATTTTTCTGGAGTTAGATAGGAGTGGGATGCCTGGTCATATGGTAGATGCACATTTAATTTCACAAAAATCTTCGAAAACGATTTGCAGAGTAGCTCTATCATTTTGCATTCCCACCAGTATTATGAAAGAGTTCCTGTTGCTCTGTATCTTTGCCAGCATTTCTTACTGGCAATATTTTCTATTTTAGCTATTCTGGTAAGTGTGTTGTGATATGTCATCATAGTTGTGTTTTTTTTGTTTTGTTTTGTTAATATATGAAGTTTATTGTCAAATTGGTTTCTATACAACACCCAGTGCTCATCCCAAAAGGTGCCCTCCTCAATACCCATCACCCACCCTCCCCTCCCTCCCACCCCCCATTAACCCTCAGTTTGTTCTCAGTTTTTAAGAGTCTCTTATGCTTTGGCTCTCTTCTACTTTAACCTCTTTTTTTTTTTTTTTCCTTCCCCTCCCCCATGGGTTTCTGTTAAGTTTCTCAGGATCCACATAAGAGTGAAACCATATGGTATCTGTCTTTCTCTGTATGGCTTATTTCATTTAGCATCACACTCTCCAGTTCCATCCACGTTGCTACAAAGGGCCATATTTCATTCTTTCTCACTGCCACGTAGTACTCCATTGTGTATATAAACCACAATTTCTTTATTCATTCATCAGTTGATGGACATTTAGGCTCTTTCCATAATTTGGCTATTGTTGAGAGTGCTGCTATAAACATTGGGGTACAAGTGCCCCTATGCATCAGTACTCTTGTATCCCTTGGGTAAATTCCTAGCAACTACTGGGAAGAGGAAACAACCAACAAAACTAAAAGGCAACCAACGGAATGGGAAAAGATATTTGCAAATGACATATCGGACAAAGGGCTAGTATCCAAAATCTATAAAGAGCTCACCAAACTCCACACCCGAAAAACAAATAACCCAGTGAAGAAATGGGCAGAAAACATGAATAGACACTTCTCTAAAGAAGACATCCGGATGGCCAACAGGCACATGAAAAGATGCTCAACGTCGCTCCTCATCAGGGAAATACAAATCAAAACCACACTCAGATATCACCTCACGCCAGTCAGAGTGGCCAAAATGAACAAATCAGGAGACTATAGATGCTGGAGAGGATGTGGAGAAACGGGAACCCTCTTGCACTGTTGGTGGGAATGCAAATTGGTGCAGCCACTCTGGAAAACAGTGTGGAGGTTCCTCAAAAAATTAAAAATAGACCTACCCTATGACCCAGTCATCATAGTTTTAATTTGCACTTCCCTAGTGGATAATGATGTTAACCTCTTTTCACATGCTTATTAATCATTTTTGTATCCTATTTAATGAAGCATCCATTTCATGTCTTTTGCCTACTTTTAATTTGGATTGTTTTCTTATGGTTAAGTTTTAAACATTCTTTACATATTCTGGACACAAGTCTTTGCCAGATACATGATTTGCAAATATTTTCTCCAAGTCCATAGCTTGTCCTCTTATTCCCTCAACCATGTCTTTAGTAAAAACAAAAGTTTTTCATTTTGATGAAATCAAAATCGAGAGTATCAGTATTTTCTTGTGTGGATCATATTTTTTTGTTACAATGTCCAAGAACCCATCATCAAACTGAAAGACACATACATTTTATCCTATGCTTTCTTATAGTTTTGCATTTTACATTTAGATCTAGATTTAGAGTTAATTTTCGTATGAAGTGTAAGTTTTAATGGAAAGGATCCTTTTTTTTTTTTTTTTTTGCATATAGATGTCAATTACTCCAGCACCATTAGTTTTTTTTAAAAAGACTATCCTTTCTCTGTTGAATTGTTTTAGCACCATTGTCAAAAATCAGTTGGCCATATTTGTGTGGATCTTTTTGCTGTTATGTTGATTTATGTCTCTCCCTTCTTTGATACCACACTGTCTTGATTACTTTAGGTTTATGGTAAATCTTAAAAATAGGTAGTGTGATTCCTCTAATTTTCTTCTTTTTTCAAAACTGATCTATTCTAGTTCTTTTGCCTTTCCGTATGAATGTTAGAATGAACTTGTTGACATCTGTAATAAAACCCATGAGATTTTGATTGCATTTATTTGATTATGATGCATTTAGGTGTGGATATTTTGGGGTTTGACCTTTTTGGAGTTTGCTTAGCCTCTTGAATCTATAGGTTAATGTCACCAAATTTGGCAACTTTTCAGCCATTATTTCAAATATTTTTCCAGCACTGTCTGGTTCAGCACTGTATGCAGAATCCTTTCTTTCCAGGACTCTGATAACATGAGTGTTAGACATTTCTTATTGTCCCACAGATCTCTGAGCTCTTTTCCTTCCTTCCTTCCTTCCTTCCTTCCTTCCTTCCTTCCTTCCTTCCTCCCTCCCTCCCTCCCTCCTTCCCTCCTTCCCTCCCTTCCTCCCTTCCTTCCTTCCTTCCTTCCTTCCTTCCTTCCTTCCTTCCTTCCTTCTTTTTTCCGGCTGTTATTCTCTGCCATTAATAGATAATTTGTTTTAAGTTTATTGATTTATTTAGTAACCTCTACACCGTGTGGGTCTTGAACTCACAACCCCAAGATCAAGAGTTTCATGTTCTTCTGACTGAGCCAGCCAGACATCCCTAGAGTGGATAAGTTTTATTGATCTGTCTTCAAGTTCATTAACTCTTACCTCTACTGCATTTGCTGTTGAATCCATTTATATGGTGTTTTTAAATTTGAGTTACTGTTCTAATACTTCCATTTGTTTCTTTTTTATATCTTCTATTTTGTTTTAATATTTATTGCAAGATTATTTCTGATGGCTTATTCAAGTATTTTTATAATAGCTGCTGTAAAGTCTTTCTCAGATAATTCCAATATTGATGTCATCTCAGCCTCATCTATTACTTTTCTAACATAAGTTGAAATTTTTGTGGCACTTTGCAGGGTAATTTTTGATTATAGTATGGACATTGTAAATATTATTTTAGAAGATTCATTCTAGATCTTGCTTAGATTCTATGGAGAATGCCAATCTATTTATTCTAACAGGCAGTCAACCTGGTTAGGTTCAGGTTGCAATAACCAATCTACCTGTGGTCTATGGTTCCAGTGTCAGTTCACTTTTCAAGGATTGTGGTTCTCTTTGGATCTATTTCAAGTTTGCTACTCAGTGTGGGACCTAGACAGTCTGGGACCTAGTTGATTGGATAGTTTAGTTCTGAAGGTGTTTTGGTATGCTGAGTAGGAGCAGATCTGAGCATCAGTGACTTGAGCATGTCCCTTGGGGTTTGTAAACAACTTTATGAGATTGCTTTCCTGTGCCCCTCCCATTCCATGACCTCTCTGCCACTTCCTCATTTTCAGTCCTCTGCCAGAAACTTGGGGTTCTAGTTACTCTATTCTGTTGCTGTCTGTCTCAGAGCTTCATGATTGAGCCTACATCCTGACCCATGTGGAGGGACAGAAAGAAAAAAAGCAACAGGGGGTTGCTCTATGCTTTTGAAACCACAGCTCTAGGAAACAGAGAAAAATTCCCTCCTCTTGCTGGTAGCTATTGTGGATTTCCATGGTTTTTGGTCACCACTACAGAATTGCTTGGAGGAAGTCTCTGGAAGCCAATAAGAAGCCTTTGCTTCAACTATTATTATTACAAGTGTAGTAACTTTGTTTTGTTGTGAAGTTCTGTAGAAATCTATCATCTGTGTACAAAGTATTGCTCAAGGGGAAGTAGTATGATGCACATACAGGACAGATAACCCCTGTAAAGTTGGACAACAGTCTGACCTCACTTAATGCCTAGGGTGGGAAGAGTGATGGCTAATCAGATAGATATTTATCATTTTGGAAGTGGTATGTTATTTTCAAAAGTCCAAGCCAAATAGTAGGGTTTTAATTGATGTGAAACTGTACTAAGATTAGATATGAATCTGAATTTCATGTTTATTTATAGTGTCACTCTTTTAAAATACTGTTATCTGCCTACATTCAGGAAATACTTTCAAATGCTTTTGTTTTTTTTAATTTTTTTGTTTTTAATTCTTTGATTTTAGCAGTGGCTTGCAGTTTACTTGACAGTGTATACAGAAACATTTTCCAAGGAGGAATTAAACTTCATATTAAATTAATCAATTTTCCCAATAAATTTTGATTGCCTAAAGTGTGCCAGCCTCCATACATTTTGAGTATTATCTTACCGTTACCATTATTACTTCTCTTGGTTATAGAAATTTAGCAGATAACGTTGAAATGTACATTTAAAGTTAATAGCATGTGCTAAGTCTGAGATACGGTAGACTTTTTTTTAAACCCTTTTTTTTTTAACCTGGAAATAAGGCTGGATGAGCTGACAGATTGTTTGAATGAACTAGAATCTCATTGAAATGCTGTTTTCTTTTTCTTTCATTTATTTCCTCCCTCCCACCATTCCTACCTTTATTTGTTTTTCCAGAATGAAAAATACTGAATTGCTGTCATTCTATCTGCATGTTGGGCCTGCTGGTCTCTCCCTGTCTGCTCTTTCCCTGGTCTAGAGTGTTGATTATTTTGCTTATTGCCATGTTGTGGGTAATTACATTGAACAGGGAGGAGAGGAAAAGCATTATGAGTTTCTAAAGTTGTTCAGAAGAATTTGTATTTGATGAGCATTAGGGAGCCACTAGATTCCTGAGCTGGAGGACTGATACTGAAAACTGAGAAGCGCACTTAGTCTGTCAGTACAGTAACAAGGGTGGCTTCTGTGGGGAAGGAAACAAAAACTCTAGATAAAGATGAGGTAGTGGAGTATTGTAGTAAATAATTTGCTTACACCAGTATATAAACAGAAGAGGCTGCTCTGAGGGCGTGGTGATGGGCCACTGTAGTTTCAGATGCTAATTCTAGAGAACACAGGAAAGGCAGGGAGTCCTGGCAGGTGCTCTAAATCTAGCAGGTCAAAGTCCAGGGTACAGAAGGGCCAACAGAAAGTAATCAGGAAGCCAGGGTAGGGGAATGTTTTCAGAATGCTTGGGCAAAAGTCTGATTCTGCAGAAATCCCTTGTACTTCCTGCCTATGGCCAGAATTGTGTTTGTGGTGATGTGGGGAGGCAGGGGTTGGGGGGCAGGGACTGACATGGAGGTGGCTCAAGCTGGGCATGAAAAAGACAGGAAGCTAGGTAGTCTCACATGCATGTACTCATCACGGACATCCCGGAATAAGGCAGTGGAAGTGGAAAAGGTGAATTTAAAAGATATCAAAGGAATGAAGGGAAGGATGTTGCAATAGGGAATTTAAAAAATGGAGGTGGCAAAAGCAGTGTTTTGATTTCCAAGCATTATGTAAGGGAGTCTGACAGAAACTGGTAGTTGAGAAGAGATTTGAGTGGGAAAAAAATACATTTTTTTTCTTTGTTGATTTTGAGATGTATGAATGTAACCAGAATTAAGCCACGATGGCCTCTGATTAACTTCTAAAATATAAAGAAGAGCAAAGCCGTATCAGCAGGAGCTATGGAAATGGTTAGAAAGGACACATTAGAAGCACATGCAGACCACAGAAAAGGTGTCAACAGTAGACACACTAAAGATAAAGCCCTTATTACAGAACAGAGATTAATAGTAAAGAGGCTGCTTTAATAGACTATGTGTGAGAAGGTGGGATGAGTGGGATCTTAGATTTTGTGGAGAAGTGATTTTTTTTTTTTTAACTGCTTCTGAATAGAGGGAAAAAATTTGGAAAGATAACAGAGGCTCATGTCTGGTTTTGGTGTTTATTTCTTGTAAGCTGATATCCTACACAGGGAATGAGGTGAAAGAACAATTCAGGGTTAATCCTAATATCTGGAAACAAATACTGTGAGATGGTGTTCATCAGGTAAAATAATCAGAGCCACAATGAGGACCTTCACATGTTAAGACCTTACCAATCTCCAAGCATCTCCTCTCTCTGGTGAGTTTTCTTGTTTTTTGGTCTTGAACACCATTCTTTAAGACTTCTAGAATTGATTCCAATACTTGTTTAGTTCACAGTGTTCCTTTCAATTTGTCAAACTAATAGACACAATTCAGGTGAAGGTTTTGAAACAAATTTTATTGGAAGAATTTTGTTACAATTGTTTATTCTTTTTAAATACATCTGAAGTTAAAATATATACATGAATGTCTTCAAGTAGAAAAAAGTGAAATATACAGGATGGATTTATTGTATTACACTTAGGCAAATCATAATTGTTCACTTTAGCATATTCAAACCAAAGTACAACAGTCTGAAATTTGACATTGCAATCTAGCCTTGTCCTCAAACATTTGTTTAGAAATGTTTTGATGCCATAATCTTCACCATAGGAATCAAACCCAAATTCAAACTTGGCAGGAAAAGACAGGGAGGTAAAATGTTGTAGGGGTATTTAGAATATACTGAGAAGGGATTTGGCAATTTTTAATTCACAGTATTTCTGATATAAAAAGATCCATTCTGTTTACTGATCAAACTCACCAATGTCGGGGCAAAGTATCAGTTGGGAAGAAATATCTCTGAAATTTTGCTATCAGAGGAAGCAATGGGATTACTTAGCAAATTCTTGACAGGATACTTCTAGTTCAAAACCAAATCTTCATTGAGGCTAACTAATGCATGATACGTGGTACATAAACAAAATTCAAATACTAAAATTAAAAATAAAGCTTTCTTTTCACTTAGTAAAAAGGGGAAATTTTACCGTGGCAGCAGCAATTAATTAAAAGAGATGAAAAATAAGAAATATAGAGAAGCTCTACTAAAATTTAAGATTTAGAGGGGAAAGGGGAAAAAAGGAAAAAAAGCTAAGAAATATTTAAATCACTTAATACACGTAGTGTTTGTTTTTTTGGAAGCACCTTTAGGATATACCACTAAGAGTTTTGGATAGTCCTACATATGGGGATAAATGAAACAAAGTATGTTATACACAGATCCTTAAAGTAATAGGAATATGGCAATTTTCCATAGAAACCAAGGAGGCAATGTGGTTTCTCATTTGGCAATACATAATGTAAAAATTCAAGTGACCCAGCTTCCACGGTCCCAGTTCTGCCAAATTCCTATCCAACAACATGGATAACATCTCTATACTTGGTCTACTGTTCCTGGATTAAAATTGAGAAGCAGCTCACAGGGTTCCTTGAAAAAAAATGGCCAAAGTGAATACAAAGTCACTTACTTGTGCAAAAATGCCAAAGAAAAGTTGAGGTGTCTTCTGTAATAATAAATTACTGGTTCTCTCTGTCCACAGCCCATACTTACTTTTGTATCCACTACCATCTACAAGAGTTACTCACTAGTTAACCAAACATTTACTGAGCATATAAGCTCGTGCTAAGTTTGGGGATAATGGGATGGATGAAGAGACACTTTTTTTGTTGTTGTTGTTTTTTTTTTTTTTTTTTTTTTTTTACAAACTTGCCAATATTACCAGAATTGCAAATACTAAATTTTCAAAGCCTCAGGAAGAGTTCAAAGTTCAGTATTATTATTAAGCATAGATTGCTACTAATTAAGAAAGAGTTCTTCCTTGAAAAGGTGTCTGTACAATGTAATGTTGTAAATCAAATCCTCAGGTCCCTCTCCAGCAGCACAAATTATTTGTACTTCTTGGAAGAGAATTCCCTCATCAATTAAGTTAACCTCTCTCTTAGCCAGGGTGAGTTCAGGTTCTCCTTACTCATACATAGGCTCTCTTCTGAATCCCTCCCTTTTTTAAGCAGCTTAATCTGAGCATTAGTAAAACTTTTTTTTTTTCCTAAAGATTTTGAAATACTGATTCTGATTATTCTTTTTAGTAAAGGGCCCTGCAGGGCAAGGAGGTGGTGCGAGGTGGCTGCACAGTTTAAATTCAGTGGCAAAGGTAGGAAATACGCATGAGAGCACTGAATGAAGGAATGAATTTAAGCAATGTATATGGAACTATTGCACCATAATCTATTTTGTCATGGTAATTGCTCACTGATTTTACTGGAGAGTCTGTTTAAGTCAGCTACAACTTCTTGGGTCTTTAAACCACAGCAGAATGAAGTACTTCATACAGCAGTCATCAGAAAAACACTGGATTTAAAAAGGTCAGTACCTTACCACTGGCTATCCCTCAGGCAAGTCATTTAAAGTCTCCCAAAACAGCTTCCTCATCTGTAAAATAAAATGCAGTTAAGAATTCCTTCCCCAGAGCTGGGGTTGGGGTGGGATTTGAAAATGCTCTATCAATCATAAAAGCATGCAAAATTCTTTATTGAAATATGAGGATTCCAAATATGATAACCTGGAAAAGACCACACAAAGAACCTGACACAGAAATACTAATATACGTTGACCCCCAATCTTTCTGTTTTAATCTGTAGTTAGGAAATGGTTAAACATAAACCAAAAGATGGTCTCATCAAAAAGACTCCCATCTATTTAGCTTTTAACTATACTTCTCTGCAAATGTTTTTTTTTTGATACGTAATTTTTCATTGTATTTGTGGGTCTAGATTCTATGGTAGAGATCTAGATGACTAAGGCTTCTGGTGGATCATGTCTTGAAACCATCTTTTCCATTAATAAAACTTTTGGTGAGCTTCAAAGAATAACATTTATTTATTTTTGCCAACCTTCTTGTGAACTGTAAAATAATTTGTTTTGAAGATGGTAACAGAAAGAAAAAAGTTTAACTTTATCAAGGTAATGCTTTTATGTTGAAAGTAAGCAATTGAATATTTGGGGTTCAGGTAAGACTTCAAAAATTCACCCTATTGATTTAAAAAACTTGTTTGGTTCTGTATTTCATTTAATGCTCAATTTTGTGTGGCTCTGAGAACAAATATTAAAAACTCAAAAGCTCCCTAAGTAATAAAACTACCAAGTGTCAAAACTGAAATGGTATATATAACCCGTGAGAATTAGCCTAGTTTCTGAAAAGTACCAGCTCAGAGAATATAAACAAAATAAAGAAACTAAGCAATCCTTAAACTGGGTTTAGCCTCGAGCAATTAACAGAAAATTTCACTCACAAGTTAAAAGTATCCAAAAGCACAGATGTCATTGTATTTTAAAAATCAGGAACTGGTTTCATAAGAGTAAAAAAGTAAAAGAGAGTACAAAAATTATATTTTCCACAAAGAATATTCTAAACCTCATAATGAAAGTATGGAAATAATATTCTAAATCTCATAATTACTTATGAAAAACAAGACAATAAAACTCCATTTATAAAGTGCCTTAATGTACCAAAAATGGAGGTCAGCTTCCCTTTATTTACAAATGATTTTTCATCACATTTACAGAAAGGCAAATATTACACTGGAGAGGCAGCACAACAGAGTAGAAAGAACTTGACTTGGAGTCAGAAGACCTGGGTTCTAGTCTTGGCTTTGCCACTAATTCTCTCTGTGACCTTGAGTAAATGACAGCATTTCTGGGCTTCAATTTTCTCATCTCTAAAATGAGAGGTAGAATGAGACTGCTTTTAAGGACAGTCCCTTAGATGTAAAATTCTGTTACACAATGAAATCTTTTTGTTCTTAAATCCCAGCATTGTAGGAGCATGCCACAATGTTAATAATCTATACAAAATTGATTATCCCATAGTAGGTAAAAACATCATAGAACTCTCATCAACTACATTTGGAGTCACTGACTGGGCTACTTTACAAAGGTGCACAAGTCACAGTATTTTGGTTCCTGGCGTATACATGTAGGCTTTGAAGAATGCCGAAGCATCTAGATACAAGGTAAATCCCAGTGCCACTACCTACTACTTCTTTATGCCTCTGCACAAGACAGCTTGGCGACAATGAGAAGAATACGGAGCTACAGATTACACACTGCCCCTCACAAAAGTGCACAGGGAGTCAGCAAAATAAAACACACACAGTAAGCCCTTTGAGTAATATAATCTAGATTTCAAAACGCAAAACTAATATAGGTAATTTCAGTTTGGGGAAGTTTACCTTGCTAAGTAAACTGCCCCAGAGCAAAACAAATTTGTTCTCCAGAGAATATTTTGGTTTTTAAAAAATTGGCAAAGTTCTACTCAGAGATTCATCCCCCTTCCTTGAGCCCCAAGAATTACTTAGCTCAATAATAAAGACATCTCAAATCTTTAACAACAATCAGGTAACGTTTCTGAGTGGAATTATCTATTTTAGCAGTACACCTGTGCCAAAAACACAGATGAGACAGAGTATTTGTTATAACAGTATTTGTGAGAACAAATTTGTTTTTCACACTAATTTGTCCTTACTGCACACACAGGTTTAAGGACATTTAATTAAAGCATAAATGTAAATGCCAACCTGCTAAATCATACAAGCTGGCAACCTCTTGTAACAGGTGCAAAATTAGAGTTCCACATCAGTCTAATAATGTGTATGCTCAATGCCTTATCAAAGAAAATACATACGCATGCACTTGTGTATTGAGAATATAGTTAAAATGATGCAAAACTTCACTTGGAGTGGAGGGCTTGGTGAAAGGCAGAACTGCATCTGCAAATGCACTGGTCAGTTTTACAGGCCAGTGCAAATATTATCTCCACATGTGAACAATCAGTACAATTACATATAATATTAGTTTTTAAAGGCACACAACCAAAATTCCTGCCTTCATCTAGACTCACATTTTCCACAATATGCCAAAACCCACAGAACACCCCAGGCTTCTATCAGGCTTGGTAGTGGATGAAAACTTCCAAATGACTACTTAGACTTATAATGAAAAAGCAGTACTTTATCAGGACATTTCCTTTTATACTTTCCCTCCTTAAACATCTCAACAGTTGTTTTCGTCAAACATATTCTGTTGCAGGAATTCTTAGCTTCAGAACTGCCTGGCAGTAAGTAGAAATGCTTTGAAAATACTGCTTAATCTGCAAAACGGAGACTGTCAACAACTCATAGCAATCTGCAGCAGTTTAGAAAAGCATAAAGTAGTCCAGTTTTCCTACTATAGTTCATAAACTGTAGATCAGAAATAGGGAGAAAGATACTTTATAACTTAGACAAAATAACAGCGATTTCTGCCCCATCAGTGAAAAAGTGCTTATTACTGGTTTACATTCTAAACAAGTATTTCCATCCTGCAGGGTTTTTTCCCCCAAGAATTCAGTTTTTTAAAGTTAAAAGGGAAGATACCTTATGATAAAACAAAGAACAATGGGTAAATGTCTATCCAGATCAATATTTCTTCATAAACCACAGAGAATCTTTGAGTGTTCAAGCACTTGTCATCTCAAATCACGATTTTATTTTTCAAATACACCAGAACCCAGAAATCAACTTATTTATTACTTCTAAGACACCTGTTTTATCACAACTGATCTGTATCTTCAATAGTTCAAACTCAATAAAATGTTGCTTTTAGGATTTCTGAAAGCAACTGTATTTGTGCAAGGCTTGCACAAGAAAACAAATTGTATGACTTAGCATTTGAAGAATGAAAAAACACAATAACATTGTCACAACCATTTCTGCCTTCACTCTACATTGCCTTTCCTTTCATTAAGAAAATCCATCAACAGCGAGGAGACATAGCAAAGGTTATCACAGACAAGTAGCTTTTAGAGAAATTTGGGATTTAGCAGATGTTTTAAATTAGTCAAAACAACCGTCTGTAAAACAAATGCTTTGCAAAGTTTTGAAAATACAGTCCATGGAATAATGCAATGTGATAACTGAATTTGATTTAAAAAGCAAAATAACACCTGTTTTTTGATGAGGTAAAGCAGTAAGAGGAAACTTTTCATATATTTAAACCTATGCTGGAAAGACGAAAAGACAATCTGTACACATCACTAACAAGAGTCTTCCACCTTGTACAGATTACAGAATTACCCATTAAAAAACATATGCATGACCTTTGATGGTACATTTTTATGCTGGCAAATACACTTTCTGATACAAAGGCACTTTGAAAACCCAATATGGTTTGGTTCATAAGTTTGCAAGGTACAAACAATTTTACAAACATATGATTATACTGAAGAACGTCAACAATCGTGACATTACATATAAAATGATTTCTTTTTTTTCTTTTCTTTTTTTTTTTTTTTTAGTAACACTAGTTTTGTGGAAAGGAAGCAGTGGCTTCCATCAGCTTCAGCGAAGACATTCAGATACCTGGAGGCCCATAGTCCGAATTCTTACTGGCTAGGAGGAGAACTGGGAGTGAGGGCATTTTTGAAATGGAAAAAGAAAAGAAAGGAAACAAAAACTAACATCCTGGAACAAAACTAGAAACCTCAGAAATCAAAATGGTTTGGAGGGAAGAGCACAAAAGACAAGACCAACAGTCCAGGAGGGACCCTCTTAACTCTGATCCCTCAGCTGTGAAGTCCTGGCAGAGCACAAAAGGCTGACGCTACCTGGTGTACTTGGAGCTGGGGATTTGTAGTGACGATTTCCGTCTTAAAAAGCTAGGTACAGTGTTTTGGATTGTACAGTACCAGAAATATTGGGTCCCCCAAAAAGGACAATTTCTTTTCATTCATTACATGGCCGCAAAGTCAATCTGTACATAAAGCTGTCTCACTCCAGCCTGAAAAGTAAAAAAAAAAAAAAAAAAAATTAGAAAATCAAACCAATAACACACTACACATTTCAGAAAATTAATTTAAAAAAAAAAAACCTTTTTTTTTTTTTTTTAAAGGAAAGCATTACTTTTCTCTTCTGCCTCTGGAACAATAATTCTCTATTTTTCATCATAAAGGGCCAGCAATGTTACTTTAGAAATAAGCATAGTGACAAGTTGCAAAAAACATCCTTCATTTGCCTCTAGGGAAGAAAGCCATGCTACTGATTATAAACCATGTCCCAGCGAAATTTGGAACAATTAGGTTACCCGTGTACTGTTACTCTGCCAGAGAACACCATAGTGCTTGCTTAGTTGGCTACTAAAATCATAAATCGATCCAGGCCCCATCTCCCTGTGACGGATGATTAGTAAACACGTATGACCATCTGTTGGTCATTTAAATACATTCTACTCCTCTCTTCCATTTTGGATATGAACTCACTATTCAAAGACTGTTCTCTAAATTGCCACTAGCTCTCCTACATTACCAATTTTTGTGTATTTGCCGCCTACAATTCCTTTTCTCTCTTCTCTTGAACACATTTCAGCTGAACTTTTGCCACCCACCACTTTGCAAAGCTGTTGGTCAGGGTCGCCTCCAAGGTGCTCAGACCAGTGCTCACTTGTCAGTCCTCTTAGCAGTTAGTCTATCAGCAAGGACACAGGCGATCTCCTCTCCTAACGAAAACGCTTTTCCCCTCTTGGCTTCCAGAGAATACTCACTGGTAACTTTTTACCTCATTTATCAGTCTTCCTTAATCTCCTTTGGTGCTTCTTTCTCCTAACTTGGAGTACTAAGCACTAACTACCCAAAGGCCCAGTCCTCAGATTCCTTCTTTTTCTGCACTGTTCCCTAGCTGATCTCATCTAATGTCCAGACTTTCAGTTCCAGGTATATGCTCATCCTCCCACATTTGTATTTCCACATTGGAACCTACCAACCGTCTACTTGTCAGTTTCAGCTAGATGTCTGACAAGTATTACAACACAGCCAAACTGAACACTATTGCCTCCCCTCAAAGCCTGGTGCTCTTGCATCTTCTACGGTTCAATCCTACCCTTAATGTTACAACTGAAAGACTTTTCTCTCACACTCAGCCCATTAGGAATACTGTTTGCCTCACTTTCAAAACACCACAGTCCCAGAATCTGACCACTTCACATCACCTCCAATTGCTGCCACTTTGGCGTGAGGCACTCTCATGTCTTTCCTGGATTTGGTAATGGCTTCCGATCTAGTTCCCATGCCTCTGCCTTTGCCTTCCTTTGGTCTACGTGCAGCAGAACAGTGGCAGTGGTATCACTCCAGCACTCAAAGCCTATAACTGCTCATCTTCCTTGGTCCTTACAGTGGCCTACAAACCCCCGTGACCTGGTCCCAATTACCTCTCTGACTCCTCTCCCCTTGTTCCAGCTTCACTTGACCCTTCTGCCACTAACAGCGTTCCCTGAGATAACCATGTGACATGCTCCCTCTCCGGTCAGACACCAGTGAGGCCTACCCTATATAAAATGCATTCGGTTCATTTATCCAACAAGTATGCTCCCTACCCTTCCCTAACCCTGATTCCCCTATCCACAACACTTACCACCTCCTGACACATTATAAAATTTAGCATTTGCTATGCTGCTGTGTTTACTGTTGCTCACCCATTATCATGTGATCTCTCCAAAAAAAAAAGGATTTTGTCTTTTTTTTCACTGCTGACCTCTATACCTCAAGTAATGCCTGGCACAGAGTAAGTAATCAATAAATGTTTACTGGATGAACAGAAATTCTACTAAATTCCTTCTTTCGAATAAAAATAATTGTTTAAATGAAAGCATACAATAGTTTAAGAATTTTCTTGTCAGTACCACAGAATGAAAGGTAAATCAGAATATTAATGGAAAGGAAAAGAGCCAGAGTGGGGGGTAAAAATCTATTAACACTACCATCTTGAGGTAATTTCTAGCATGGCTTTATTTCCTAGCGTTCACGGCGGAGGGCTCTGCACGGCACTGATGGGTGTGTGGGAGGAGCAGGAGCAGGAGCGACTCTGATGGGATAAAACACTGGGGAGACCTGGAAGCTTCCCAGCACAGAACACCCTTCAGCTTTCTTGCTGCATTAAAAAATAATAATAAAATAAATCTTTGCTGCGGTCAAGTTAAAGCTGTTATTCAAAATTGTTATTTGTTATTCAAATTTCCGGAAAATACATTTAATAGCAGCCTCTCCTTAAAGAGGCTTCTGGCAGAAAACAGAAGGATTTGGGGCTAACATTTAGAACAAACCTCAACTGTCTCATTGTAAAAGCGTCGATACATACCAAGCCTACTCATCTCACAAAACTGTTACATGTTCATCCAGTATTTGACAAATGTTTAATAAAGCCTTGTTCCATACCAGGCACTACTGGAAGGAACATATGTGAACATATAAGAAAGGATTTCATGTGCTATTAAAGTCTACGGAAACAAATTATTATGATTCATTCTAAGTAAGTGTGTTTGATTTACTCAACCCAGATGGCCTCTGAAATAATGAAGGAACTCTTCTGCAAAATTCCCGTATGTTTGACCTTAAAAAAACAACTTCGGCCCAAATAACTGGCTTAATTTCTTGTCTCTTTTAACAAAATTCTTAATGAAAGTAAAATGGGCAAACTAAGTTGGGCTCCTGTCACTAGCCCTGTCACTTTCCTCACTCCCAGCCCTACTACAGTGAAAATGGTAATAAGAAATGAGGTTAGCCCAAGGCAATAAAAAAAGAGGAAAAACAAAGAGGCTAGGTAAATTGATCTTTGCATAATCATGAGTTAATTACTCAAGCTTATATCTTTCCCCTGAGAGGCTACAGCTTTACATAAAAGCTTGGTCTAACAGAAGCAGTCATTTTGCTTCATCCAGCTGTCCTGAGGGGGACAGCCTCAAGTCTTCCAGCTTCCCATGTTCCTTTCTCTGTTTCCTTCAAAGTAGAGAGGCAGAATTGCCAAAGAATCCTACACTGAGTCATGTACTCCCTGAATGCAAACCAGGTTTTCAATACAGTTTACTCACCATAAAGAGAGGACAAATACTCTAGCAGATCAAAACAGGGCTTGGTTACATTAAAACATTCTACCACTGGGATGGCACCAGGAGTCATAGCCTGGCAGGGGATTGTCTTTAAAAAGTGAAAACTATATAATACTCATTGTATCTTATATCATGAGAGTAATATAAACCAGAATTCAGTCAACACTTTTAAAACTAAGACTTATTTTTTAACACACATGCACTGCTAAGAAAATAAATGTTAACCTGGTGCCATAGACTTAGAAAATCCTCAATAAATACTCACTGTTGTGGAAAGACAAATGACTCAGAAACTTTTAAAAAATTAGGAAAGTAAACAGGAAAATGGCTACAGAAAATTCTGGTTTGTGTTCTCTACCAAATTCTACAGAAGCTTTCTACTTTTTAGTTTTTGAATATATAATATTAACTTTATCCTTTTATTTATTTATTTTTAAACATTTATTCATTTTTAAGAGACAGTGTAAGTGGGGGAGGGGCAGAGAGAGGAGGCACAGAATCTGAAACAGGTTGCAGGCTCTGGAGTTGTCAGCACAGAGCCCAGTGCTGGGCTTGAACTGGCAGACCATGACATCATGACCTGAGCCGAAGTTGAACACTTAACTAACTGACTGAGACACCCAGCAGCCCCTGACTTTATCCTTTTAAACTGAAGTGTTGAAAACTGCCTTACTCTTGCATATAAAACTAAAGCATTTCAGAATTAGTGAAACAGCGAGTGAATATGATAAAATTATTTTTTAATTTTTTTTAACGTTTATTCATTTTTGAAAGAGAGAGACGGAGCGTGAGTGGAGGAGGGGCACAGAGAGAGGGAGACACAGAATCCGAGACAGGCTCCAGGCACCAAGCTGTCAGCACAGAGCCTGATGCGGGTCTTGAACTCATGAACCGTGAGATCATGACCTGAGCCAAAGTCGGATGCCCAACCAACTGAGCCAGCCAGGCACCCTGGTGAATGTGATGAAATTGTAAGTCATGAGCAATAACTTGGGCCCGGGTTCCTTCTTCTAAAAATTGCAAATAATAGAACCTGTTTTGTAAGGCTAGATTATTATGTTAAGCACCTGTCAAAATGCTTGGCACTGGTGGGCTCTCAGTAAAGGTGATTTGCTACTGCTATTATTTTCTGCCCTCCATCAACCAACCAATGAAAGCTTAAACCTTGTGGATTAATTAAAAACAATAAACCTAGGGACCTGTCTGCCTCACATCCTACGGCTGTTTACTCCAACCTCCTCAGAAGGTGCACATACAATGAAAAAAATGTAAAGTTGGATAAGGAAAAGTTGAAGAGTTGGGAAGCAGAATTGATACATAAAAATTAAGATTAAAACCATCTACAAACAGGAAAGGGGTAGGTAGCTTCTCCCACTCACTACCCTTACCCTTCAGCAGACATGAGGCTGGGAGAGGTCTATGGTCAGACAGGGAGGGATCAGGAGCATGGAGGGATGGGGAGGTTCCTGAAACGTGGGTAACTCCCATTTGCGCATGTGAAGAGGCTTTCTGGTTCCTTCCTGGATTATCAGTATGAACTTCTATTTTGAGGCTAGAGAATACAGCACAAAAAGCTGAAGCAGGAAGCGGGGGTTCAGGACTTAATATGCATAACAGACACAGGAGAGTAGAAAAGATGAAAGAAATCATGATAGAAGTTCTATCACTGAATAAAGAGCACGTCTTAAGCTTGACTGTCTTCAGTGCTTTGTGGAACTGAAGAGGGCAATGAAACTGAAGCATATTTGAGATTTTTTCTTCAAACATTATTTCTAACAAAACAGTATATTAAAAAAATTAACAGATGATATCAGCAAGTTTTAAAGAAACATAAAATGTTAAATTGCCGTCTTAATCCAGTATCCTTTCTCTTCCTGTTCATACACCAAATATAAAAAATAAGTTTTCTATCTCCTCAATTGCCAAATGATAACTCATTTTTTAAAAGTTAGTGCAGGGGAGAATGGGAGAGAGAACTTTTTTTATGCCAACAGAAAACCTTGTAGTTTAAAAATCGTATTATCCCTTAACTAAAAATCCCTAAGGAATCTAAGTTCACCAATTCACTTGTTTTACTCTCTCTTCATGCACAGCAAGCCAACTCCTTTGGCCATTAAAGATTAATTGATAACCAAGGAAAATGAGAAGAAAAAGAACATGCCTAATATACAGTTCTAAAGAGTCATGAAGCTTACAGTTTTATCACCAGAATGGAAAATTATAATTCGCAGACTGATGTTGGTCCTTTCAGTTTAAGGTTACTTCATATACAGTTTAGCAAGAACAACTTACTAACCAAAAACTATTACTTAAATTCTGATTTAAGATCAGCTGTAAGAAAGACACCTGAAAATGTCATAAAACCAAAAAGTGTAACTTATTATTGAGAAGATCCTTCTCAGTCTTTTGGAACTTCAATTTCTGCTATGTCAGAACCAAAACAATGATCACCAAACAACTGTAAAATAATTAAAGGATGGAATGACACATCAGTAGGGTGACCCCCGCTCCCCTCTAGAAAAAACGTGTTGAACCATCTTCACTGCAAATCCCTGGTGTCTGCTGAGCATGGAACAGGGTGACTTGACCCTGGCTGATGAAAAGGCTTAAAATATTTTTCAGAGCTTAAAAATTTCAAAACCCAAATACAGTCTCCAAAACCAAAGAAGCAGCTGAATAAACTTTCAGCTTCAGCCATTTGAAAAGCCAAGATTTCCAGGGTTACCAGAAGAACGTCCTCCACCTACTTCAGTTACAACTTCAGCAGTTCCTAAGCACAGACACAGCTGCTTATGCATTTCTAAACCTAGAAGTGGCATTTCCTTTGCAGAGGGAAAACCGTGACTAAGCGCCCAAGTCACAGAAGAGTACAGTGTGTCCTACAGGTCAACAGGGGCTCATACAATGGGGGTGGAAGGACATGGTAGAACCAGAAGAAAAAGGTAAAGGAGAGAATGATGATCTAGAAATAACGGGGGAAGAGCAAAGTTATTGCTAGCCACATTCTCCTTTGGCCTCTAACACAGGAAGGAGGTGGGAGAAGGATTCAGACATACTGTGAAGGTCTTGCACACTTCATTATGACATGAAAGTCATAATCATACAGACTTATTATAGTGTCTGTTAAGAAAAGACACGTAGTTCTTCAGATCCCAGAGTAAGTGGTACCAGCAGACTGTTTTATACTAGAGTAAGTCTTGCTGTTGCCTATACATAAAATTATTTCATTACTTATCCCCCAAGGAACATTAACATACATTTCTCATTATTAGAGAAGAGAAATCATTTCATTTCTTTTCCTATTTTTTTTGAGATGTCATTTAATTTGTACTAAGGTCCTGAACTTAACTAAACTGCATATTATGTTCTCTTGTCCATGTCTGAAGATAATGATGTTTCTCTCCCTTTCTTCCTTTTTCTCTCCCTCTTTCCCTTTCTGTGTGTGTGTGTGTGTGTGTGTGTGTGTGTGTGTGTCTGTATATATCATGACCGTATTTTTGTGTTGTGGTTAAAAAGACCAATGAGAACCCAACCATACTTTTTCCATACTTAGCATATGTAAAGACAGTTTTGTTCAAATACAATTTTAAGAATTTGTTTATTCAACAAATTTATTATACATGTACATTTTTCTAAGTATTGGGAATGCAAAATCATGATGTCTGGAAGGAACCTGCAGATAAATATGTATTATCACAGGATAAAGTAATGCTGCTTGGAGGGGTTTTTAGGCTTCAGAGGGAAAGTAACAATTGAAATGGACCTTTAGATTAGAGTACAATTTGTCCCACACAGGAAAGTAAATAGTCTAGAGGGATATGAAGTACATGGGAATGAAGAACAGGAGCTTGAAAACTGAATTGGGCTGTGCTAAAGTTTGGGTTTTATCCTGGTGGCAATGAGGAGTCTCTAAAGTTTTTATTTTTTAACTTTTTTATTTTGAAAAACTTTGAGATCAAAAGAATATTATGATAAATACCTATCTACCCATCGCCTACATTCTGCCACATTTCCTTTATTTCTCTAAAAGGAATCTTTTCACTTTTGCTGAACCATTTGAAAATCAGACATCCTGATCCTTTGCCGCTAAATCCTTCAGCATGTATCTGCTCAGAATGGGAACTTTCTTTGATAACCACAATATCATTATCACACCCAAGAAATCTAACACCTACACAATTATTATGAACTATTATGCAGTCCATATTCGAATTTCCCAATCACCCAATAATTTCCTCTGTGCCTGTTTTTTTATTTCCAATCCAAGATTCAACCAAGGATTATGCATTGCATTTAATTGTGAAGTCTCTAATCTAGCATAATCCCCTAGTGGTTATTTTCCCCCTTTCTTGACACTGACAGTTGGTAACAATGCAGGCTAACAGTCTTGTAGAAGTTTCTACAAGCTGGGATTGTCTGATTGTTTGCTAGTGATTAGATTCACGTTAACCATCTCTGGCAAGAATACCACACAGGTGGTGTTATATGCTTCTCACTGCTTCACACCAGGAGGCATGTGCCAGTTTTAAAGCACACAGTTTCAAGGCATGGAAACAGTTCCTCACTAGATCTATGTGCTAGATAATTTTGGCAGCAGTGTCAACATCTAGATTATTTTGCCAAACGTTTCCAGCAAACTGGAATGAGAGAAGAATTTCTATTTTCTCACTCTCTCCTTAGATGTTCTTATTCTCCCAATAGATAAGAGAAGAACACAGTAATCACTCCTCCAATGGTTATTGGTCACATGACTATGTCAACCCACGATGGCTTAAGCATTAATGTAATGAAATAATTTGGTTGCAGGCATGCATTGACTAATTTATGAACCCAAACACAACAGCATATTAAGCTTTTACATCAACACAGAACTATGGCTTTGCTATCATACAAAACTGCTAACACAGTCTACTTTTAGCTAAAGCCACTGACAAGGCATTATTCTTATTCCAAATGCTATTTTAGTTCCTGGCTTTAAAAAGCATTTAATATGCCTTGTAAGGAGTATACAATAAAGGAGGATCTACTTTTTCTTAAAAGAATTCAAATTAGTGCAATAATGAGTAAATAGGAATATCTTCCTTAAGAGTATTAACTAAAATTAGAATCCCAAATTTGACAGTATGAGTGAAAAAAGTACCTTTATACTTTCCTCATAGGATAGGATAGATATAAGTATTTACTCTGTTAAATAGTAAATATTTTTTAAGCTAGTAGATAAATTCAAAGATCCTTAAGAAGTTAATAAAAGAAGTCATACCTGAGTAAAAATGTTATGTGTTTGGCTTAAAATCCACCTGGCATCAGCATCAGGTGCTACTACTAATTTCAAGGTCCCAACGTAAACATCAGAACATAAGGTCCAGAAGTGCTGTTCTTGTAAACTGTAAACTCCTTGTAACTGCTGCACCTGAAATATAAAGGACAGATATTAGCATCGTAATCAAGCACAAGGGCCCCCTTATTTTATTATGTATGTTATTTTATTATTATTATATGCAACAGTTCAGGAAACTCTTACTTAAATTATTAACCATAATATTATCATATTATTACGTGGCATTTCAGTAAACATGGATTCTATTCTCTGGTTCAAAAACGGGGTTGGAGAGGGGTGCTTGGGTGGCTCAGTTGTTAAAGGTCCGACTTTGGCTCAGGTCATGATTTCACAGTTTGTGGGTTCAAACCCCACGTCGGGCTCTGTGTTGACAGCTCAGAGCCCGGAGCCTGCTTTGGATTCTGTGTCTCCCTCTGTCTCTATCCCTTCCCTGCTCACACTCTGTCTCTGTCTCTCTCAATAATAAATAAACATTAAAAATAATGTAAAAAGGGGCTGGAGATATTTGAATTAACTAGCAAATACCTATTGGGTACTCATTATGTGCTGTGGCAGGTGTTTGGGAAATATGAATGAAGCCCTATCAAAATATGTAGGGTATAGTTAACAGAGCACCTAGATGGAAATTTACATTTTCAAATACATTGATTAGAGAACACAAATGAGCTAAGAAACTAGAACAACAAAGTGAACTCCACGAAATTGGAAGGAAGGAAATAAAGGACAGAAATTAATGAACCAGAGATTTAGAAACTGTTAGAATTCACAGTATCAAAAAAGTAGCTCTTTGAAAGATTAGTGAAGTAGAGAAGTCAGTATTTCTTAAAGGGGGCATATTTTGGACAGGACAGTTCTTCACTGTGCCAGAAACTACAAGACCTTTGCATCCCCAAGCCCCCAAGGAGCTAAATGCCAACACAAACCCTTCTCTGAATCATGTGATAACAAAAAAGAGAGAGAAGTCGCTAAGTTTTTCCAATGGCTCCTTAAGGTTGTCCTTAAGCTGACAACCATTGGGAAGACAACTTCTGATGGAGGTTTAAAAAAAAAAAGAATGAAAAGGGAAACCAACTACACACAACAGATTTAAAAGTTGAATCCAAACACTTCTCACCATCTCCACTGCTATCAGCCTAGCTGAAGACAGCATTATCTCAAGTCTGGATTATATCTCAAGTATATCTCAATTATATATCTCCAGTATATATCAAGTATTATTATCTCCAGTATAATTATAATAATAATAAAATATTTTAATAACTGCTCTATTTCTATTCTTGCACCTCTTCCATCTATTCTCATCACAGTAGCCCGAGTGCGATCCTGTTAGTTTGGGTCAGATGCTGCCACTTGCCTGTTCAAAATCCTCCAAGGACTTCCCATCTTACACTGAACAAAAACCAATGTTTTCACGATGACTTCCACGGACCCGTGTCACATGGCCCCCCCTTTACCTGACCACCTCACCTCCTATTGCGCTGGCCTTGCTCCTTCTTCCCCAGCTAAACCAGCGTCCTCACCACTGGCTGAAAAGTCTGGCACACTCCCGCCTCCGGGTATTTGCTGTTCCCTCTGCCTGCAGTGTACCTCCCTTCCTGATTTCTACTCGCTCGACTATGTGTGGGTTTTTAGGCAAATGTCATCTCAGTAAGTTACTGTAACTCTGTGCTCTGGGTCTTCTGTTACTTTATCTAAAATAATGTTTTCACTTTCATGTTTCTCTGCTTTTTTTTTTCCTTTTTTTTTTTTTTCCTTTTTAGAGCATATTGTCACATATTGCATTACTCCTTTATATTATTTATAATTTTTATTGCCTGTCTCTCCAGCAGAACTTAAGCTCAATAAGAGCAGGGATGTATTTTTGTTTTTTTATGTTTTGTATCCTTAGCACCTAAAAACAATTCCTGCCCCAAGTAAGTTGCTCAGTAAATTGTGTGTGTGTCTATGTGTGTGTATTATATATACATAAACACACACAAAATAAAAACATGATTTTGAAAACCTAAACAAAATGGATACGTTTTTGGAAATACAGAAAATGCTGTAATATGAGAAAAAAGTAAATGTGGGAAAGGACCATTAAAAATTGAATATGTAGGGGTTAATACACAAAATACAAAAATAACTCATACAACTCAATAGCAAAAAACCAAACTCTCTGATTAAAAAATGGACAGGGGTGCCTGAGTGGCTCAATCAGTTAAGCATCCGGCTTTGGCTCTGGTCATGATCTTGCAGTTCGTGAGTTCAAGCCCCATGTTGGACTCTGTGCTGACAGCTCAGAGCCTGAAGCCTGCTTCGGATTCTGTGTCTCCCTCTCTCTCTGCCCCTTCCCCACTCACGCTCTGTCTCTCCCTCAAAAATAAATAAATGTTAAAAAAAAAATGGACAGAGGATTAGAATAGACATTTTTCCAGAGAAGACATACAGATGACCAACAGATAGGTAAAAAGGAGTTCAACTCATTAATCACTAGGGAAATGCAAATCAAAACCACAATGAATTACCACCTTACACCTGTTAGAATGCCTATTAGCAAAAAGACAAGATCCTTTTCAATTCTGAGATTCTCTGATTTTTAAGTAATCCATTTGGGATGTTAATTAAGAAAAAGTGGAACTTAGATCTATCAAAAACATTCATTTTTATCAGAATTTGATGAACGTAGGCATTATTTTCTATAAACTCCAAGACAGTTGGTAGGAAATATGAGACACTACCCACCATGCCCTTTTTAAAAACTGCTTTTACTGGGAAAAGAGGTCAAGGTGGACTTTTTCTTCCTCTTTCAGGACTCTGATGATGTAGTGGCTAGAACCTGATTATCACCCTACATTTTTTCTAAATGGCATCCTCAGGGGATATACTGTGAGTGAAATAACCAACTGAACAGATTTCTTCTACCTCTAAGAAAGCAAGTACTCTTGTAGTAAGACTAAGGAATGATTCCTAGACAAACTGACTTTAACTCTCCTCACATTAAAAAATACGGGGAAACTGTAGTTACAGATGAAAATCTGTGTTGCTTTTCCTACTCTGATGGTGTGGTAGAACAGAAAGGGCATGAGCTTTGGAGTCAGATGGATAAGGAGTAGAATGCTGGTTCAGCCACTAGCATTTGTGACCTTGGATGAGTTAAATTCTCTGAGCCTCAATTTTACCTATGCAAAGGACGATAAAACTTACCCTGTATAAATATGGTGAAGACCAGAAACAATATATGTAAAATACTTAGTACAGGAACCAGCTTTATATTAAACATTCAATAAATTGCTCCCTTCTCTTCCATAATTATGATGACTATCCTACCTTACAATCATAACCACAAATGTCAAAATGGGCAACACTTCACTTTCCCTCCTTCAAAAAAAACCCCCTTTTACACCTTCTTCTTTTTTCCTCTGGCTTTCTAAGCTTTTTTGTTTGATTACACTGCCTTATAAATCATAAAGAAAATAAAAGTACATAGAAAATCCCTTATCCTATACCACCAAATCCACCAGTTGACCCTCATCTATGTCAGCACATTTTTTTTTTAAGTTTATTTATTTATTTTGAGAAAGAGAAAGACAACATATGAGCAGGGGAGGGGCAGAGAGAGAGAATCCCAAGCAGGCCCCACACTGCCAGGGCAGAGCCCGACACGGGGCTTGAACCCAGGAACCATGAGATCATGACCTGAGCCAAAGTCAATGCTTAACTGACTGAACCCTATGTCAGCACTTTCTGCACCCCCCCCTCCAGGGATACAGTACCCCTGGCTTCCTTCTACACTGAATTCTCCCATAGGGCTTTCAGTTCTATCCTTTTTCTTCTTAAGAACTTCATTCTTTCAATAATCATCTTTACTACCATACCATCGATTTCTTCCTCTAGGATGGCCCATTCCTATCAATAACAAACATGCTCCTGAACTACGCTGTGTAATACAGAAATAACTACACACATATGCCTGTTTAGCTACATGAGAATTAAAATACATTAACAAAGTCAGTTGTGCTAGCCATACTTCAAGTGCTCAATAGCCACATGCTGTTTCTGATCTCTGTACTGGATGGTGCAGATTATACAATATTTCCATTACTGGGGAAAGTTCTATGGGACAGCACTGTTCTAAAATATCTTATTTTAAAAACTGATACTGCCTGATACTACATCCATACCAGGCTGTCACCTCATTTCTTTGCTCCTTTTAACAGCAGCACTTTTTTTTTTTTACTTTTTTAATTTTTTTTATTATTCTTTTTAAATTTTTATTTAGTTTATTTTTTTAATTTACATCCAAGTTAGTTAGCATATAGTGCAACAATGATTTCAGGAGTAGATTCCCTAGTGCCCCTTACCCATTTAGCCCATCCCCCCTCCCACACCCCCTCCAGTAACCCTCAGTTTGTTCTCCATATTTATGAGTCTCTTCTGTTTTGTCCCCCTCTCTGTTTTTATATTATTTTTGTTTCCCTTCCCTTATGTTCATCTGTTTTGTCTCTTAAAGTCCTCATATGAGTGAAGTCATATGATTTTTGTCTTTCTCTAATTTCACTTAGCATAATACCCTCCAGTTCCATCCATGCAGCTGTAAATGGCAAGATTTCATTCTTTTTGATTGCTGAGTAATACTCCATTGTATATATATACACCACCTCTTCTTTATCCATTCATCCATCGATGGACATTTGGGCTCTTTCCATACTTTGGCTATTGTTGATAGTGCTGCTACAAACATTGGGTTTTATAGCAACACTTCTTAAATAGTCTTAGCTACTATCCCTAATTTCCCCAATTCATTTTCTCCTTAATCTACTCAAATCATGCTCTCCTCCCCAAACTCCTCTGAAACTGGTCTTATCAAGGTCATTAGCGATGTTCATGATGCCAGTCAATGGTAACTTCTCTGTTCCTATCCTGCTTGCCCCTCAGAAAGATTCAGGGCAGTTGATTACTGCTTCCTTCTTCAGTTCTGAGAGACTACACTCTTCTGGTTTTCCATTTCCCTTACTAACCACTCCTTTTCCTGGCTTTCTACCGCCTGTGCTGTAAATCTGGAGGTGAGAGTAAGGGTAAAAAGAAGAGAGCTTAATTCTCCCAAGGTAATCTCATATAATCCTAATATTTTAAATATTCATATATTGATGTCTCAAAACTCTTTCTAGTCCTACCTAATCTGTCCCTGAACACCAGATCTGCATATCCAACCACTGCATTTATATTTCCCCTATACCAATAGTAGGTGTTTCAATTCTAACATATGCAGAATAGAACTCTTGATTTCGGGGATTTTCCATCCTCAAACCTACATCAATACAACCTTAATCTTAACAAATGGTATCAGCATCTACCTAGCTGAGAGGCAATACTTTTTCTCCTCTCCACTAATATATAATCCATCTCCGAAAATATATCCCAAATATGTCCTTACCTCCATCTTCACTGCTACCTCTTTAGTCCTAGCCACTATTTCTCCCCACATAGATAACAACAGCCTCATCACTGGCTTTCTTTCTTTCGTTCTCTCTAGAATTTGTTCTCCAGTAGCAAGCAGAATAATCTTTTAAAAACATAAGTTTTAGGACACTGTACCTGCCTAAAAATTTTCTAATGCTTCCCACTGGATTAAAATTAAATCTAAACTTCTTGGTAAGACCAAAATCTCTGTATGATCTGGCCCCTACCGTTCTCTGCAGCCTTTCCAGCCACTCATGCCTTTGTTGATTACACTCCAGCCACAGTAGCCTTTTCTTCTGTTCCTCACAACTCAAAATTAGTTCCAGCCACAGAACTTCTGCGCTAAGCATAAACTGTTCCTTTGCCTGAAACCCTCTCCTCCACGATTTTCATAAGGCTGGCTCCTTCATGTCATCAAGGTTTCGATTTCCTTGAATATAATTTCCTTAGTGAATCTAAGGTAACCATCCATGTCTACCACATCACTTTGTTTTATTTCTATTATAGTAACGTCATGGATATTTTCTTACGTCTCAAGGTATTTAGTGCCTGTTTTTCCCCACTAGACCGTACACTCTTCGAGAACAGAGACACTGTCTGTCTTGCTTACTCTTATATCCTTAGTACCTTATTAGAATACCCGGCACAAAGTAGGAGCTCGAAAGATACAGGTTGAATAAATGCTTATATCATCTGCTATTCATACCTATATTTTAAAAGAACTGCTCAAATTCTAAACAGGGACAAGTTCTACCACATTTTCCTTAGTAAAGTTCAGTATTTTCCAATGATTTTATTCTGGTTTGTGTAAATAGCATTCATGGTCAGCATTCAATCTTGAAGAAATACTAAATTATATACATATGCTACCCATATTTGTAAAAGTTAAAAACCCTAACAGCTTGGAAACAACATAAAATTTAATGGCCTGGAAGCTCTGAAACTTACCCTCTGATAGCACTGAGGCAGAGTATTTTCCAACACTGGAGGGGTTCTCTGCATTAATATGCCAACAGATTCTCTTAAAAGAGGAATAACGCTAAAGAAAAGGAAGAAAACATTTATTAAATCCATTCTGACAATCCCATTCTGCAAGAAAGTAATAATATACCTCCCTATACTAGAACATAGTAAGATTTATCAGAATAATATGAAGAAGAAAGAATCTAGTCATTGTTCTAAATTTGTCCTGTGATCGGTAAGTTATTATTAAAAATAAAAGAGCTAGATAAAATGCACTAACATACAAAACACTGAACTATACTACTGAATAGTATTGAAGCATCAAAAATCTAAACATAGGAGTCATTCAACTGCTATTTAAAGCATTATTTCAATTGACCAGAATCTTCCAATGTAATCTATAAAATATACAATGGCCAACTCGTCCTTATTGTTTATCAAATATTACATGTATGTATCTGAATAGTATTGTAAGGAAAAATACAAAAAAATTAATATGGTATATTAGTCCGTTCATCCAATATTTTTACAGCCCAATTACATATCAATTATATATCTTTCGTTACCAGCTATATATCTTTCATTATTTAAAAAATAGAAGGGAGGGGTGCCTGGGTGGCTCAGTTAAGCGTCTGACTCTGGCTCAGGTCATGATCTCACAGTTCGTGAGTTCGAGCCCTGCGTTGGGCTCTGTGTGACAGCTCGGAGCCTGGAGCCTGCTTCAGATCCCATGTCTCCCTCTCTGTTCCTCCCTTGCTCACACAATGTCTCTTTCTCAAAAAAAAAAAAAAAAAATAATAATAATAAATATAGATTTAAAAAATTTAAATAAAATAAAATAAAAAGTAGAGAAGCCTCGATATAACCACAGATCTAGTGCATCAGCACCTTTAGTGACAGGGTCTGAATGTCTGTGTGTATTGCTGCAGCCAGTCCTCCACCAGTATTTGGAAATCACTACTTTAAGCTCTTTGGATGGTTAAATGTCCACAAAACAACTAACAGTACAATGATGAGGGTGACTCTACTGCAGTAGTTCTCTTAACTATCTAGACATCAAATTCACCTTAGAGTCTTATTTGTTTTCATTTCTGACAGATTAAATCAGAATCTTTGAAGGGAAGTCAAGGCATCTGTTCTCATTTGCTTACTATTTTTAAAAGTTTTTATTTATTTATCTTGAGGGGGGGAGAGAGAGAGAGACAGCACAAAGAGGGGAGGGGCAGAGAGAGGAGAGAGGAGAATCCCAAGTAGGCTCCATGCTGTCAGTGCAGAGCTCGATACGGAGCTCAAACTCACAAACTGTGAGATCATGAGCTGAGTCGATACCAAGAGGTGGACACTCAACCAACTGAGCCACCCAGGTATTCCACGGCATATGTTTTTAAAAAGCTCTCCACATGATTCCAGTGGGTCAGGGTGGCCAGGCACAGCTCTACTGCTTGAAGCAGACTGAGAGGAGGTCAGAAAAAGCTTCACTGCACTAATAACTTAAGCCAGTGCTCTCTTTTAAATGTGGACAATCTCAAAATTTCCAAAGTAAAATCCCTTCTAGTTACAGCTGTAGGAGACAGAGACAAAAGAAACATATATTTCAAGATAGGCAGAAGTTGAAATGTACCTTAAATATTAGTGATATTTCTTTTTTTTTTTAAGTTTTGTTTTTATTTAAGTAATCTCTACATCTGATGTGGTGCTTGAATTCACAACTCCAAAATCAAGAGTCATGTACTCCTCTGACTGAGCCAGCCAGGCACCCCCCAAAATTAGTGATGTTTCTGACAGGTGGAAAGGAAGAGGAGACATTCAAAGAACAAAGACAATGAGAACAGAGAGGATGCTTGTCTTCCTCACAATTCCCAAGGAGGCCTAGTAAAGTGCTGGTTCCAAAGTCAGCCCACAATAAATACTTGTTGGTTAAATCAATGATAGATAAGCAAATATTAGATGTTTTAGAATCTAGATTAAAGATAGGAAATGGGCAGAAGGAAGCAGTTATGAGACTGTTCCCACAAGTTAAATGCACAGTGATAAGTACTTGGATAATGAAAGTAAGATAGGAACAGAGATAACTAGGAAAATTAAACAGATATGGAGAGAAATAACTGGTGTCTAACTGGATGTAGTGAAGAAACAGTGAAGTGACACCAAGGACAAGTCCAAAAGACAAAAAGCATGGAGGGAATGGCAGTATGAAGATGAAAATTCAGTGTAGACAGGAGGTTAAGTCACATTCAAGTGAAAATATTCTTTAGTCAGATTAAGAGCTAAGTACGAATAATTAGATGCCACCTTTAATTCCTTCTTCTCCCTTTAAACCCCCATGCTCTAAATCACTAAGTTCTCAAGATTTAACATCCTAAATCTCTCTTGCCTCCATCCTTGTCATTCTACTACACTTGTCTACAATAATCTCTACATCTTCACTTGGATTATTATAATAGCCTCCTAGCGGGCCATTTTTGCCTCTAGTCTTACTTCAAGTCCATTGTGATAAGCAGCTTCAAAGATGGATCCCAATGGCCCATGCCTCCCTACTTTTCATGTTCTTGTGCAATCCCCTACTCTTGAGTGTGGGCTGGACCTAGTGACTTGAATACAGCACAGCAAAAGTGGGACATGGCACTTCTAAAATCAGGTTAAAAGACTCTGGCTTCCATCTTGTTCACCCTGCTCTCTTACGCTCTCACTTTGCTCACAGCTGTCATGTTGTGACCTGTTCTAAGGAAAAGCCCAAGTGACAAGCAACTGAGGGATGCCTCCTTGGAGGAACTGAGACCCTCAGTCCAATAGTCCAAAAGAAACTCAGTACTTTCAACAACCACTTCAGTGAGCTTAGAAGTGGATTCTCCCCCAAATGAACCTTAGAATGACTGTAGCCCTGGCTGACACCTTGACTGCCATCTTGTGAGTGACTCTGAGCCAAGGATCCTCACTGACTATGACCAGGTTCCTGAACCCAAACTATAAGATAATGCCCATTATTTTAGCTACTAGGTTTTTTTTATTTGTTATGCATTCTTAGATAACTAATATAACCATTCTTTTTAAAACTATTAGACTAATCTATCTAAAATCAGTATCTGACCCTATTATCCCTTCCCCATTAAAAAAAAAAATCCCTTAAAAGCTCCCCACTGCCTAGGGAATTAAATGTAAGCTCTTCAACATGGTATATTTTTGGATCTGCCCTGCCTAGCTTCACATCCTATCAATCCTTGCTTCACATTTTAAGCCCTCAAACCAAACATACTTGCACTTTACTTTTAGCTGTTTCTTCTTTTCATGTTTACTCATGCTGTCACTTCTGCCTAGAATGTCCCTAAACTGCCTTGTAGTCTGGCTTCTATTCCTTCTCTAAAATCTCAAGTGTCACCCCTTCTAGGGTATATTTCCTGATCCCAAACTGTTCTTCTCTCAACTGTACGAAATGTCCTTTCTGTGCTCCTTAAAAAAAAAAAAAAAAAAAAAAAAAAAAAATCTGCGCTACCTATGGCAACGTTAGAGCAACTAGAAGTGGGGTTAAGGATTTTTACAGCAAAAGAATACTGGTTATTCCTTCATGTAACCTGAAGAGCAGTGTCTGTTTCTATCTACTGTGTTGTTATTATTATACAGGTGAGGATGCCCTGGGTTTATAAAAAAGGCAAAGAAAAACATGTTGGTAGACTCACAGGCTACAATTCAACCATTATAACATTTTTCTTTCCCCTCTCCATCATTTCTCAAGAAAAAGAAAGGACCAGTCACAGAATATTTTTACAAACTAACTTACAATTTTTATGTTTTCCTACTTTCCTTACTGTACTTTTCAGAAAGTGAGGCACAAAAATGGTTCTGCTATAATGAAAGTTTGAGAAAAAAGAGGTTTTTTTTTTTCTATGTACCTCTTAGAACCACACAGAAAAATTTAGCTATTTTGATCATTTCTTCTTCAATCTTTATCCCAAGGAACTGCTAATAATGCCTAAAGATATCTGAGGTAGAAAATGGACTCATGATACTTGGGTTCTAATTCTGCCATTAAATAACTCTGGACAAATTGTATAGCCTTCCAGAGCAGCAATTTTCTCATCTGTAAAATGAGGAAGCGGATTAAATATCTAGGCAATTCCTTCCATCCTCATTTTTCATTCCATAAGGAAAAAAATGGTCAAACTACAAGGAATACTAGTGCAAGAATATATTTGGAAATGAAAGAAAATGTTACATATATATATGTATACGTATATATACATCTGTATATACGTATATCAAGCATCACAACATGAGGAGAGATCTACTTGGCAAACTGCTTTACTCCTGCAAATGAATTTTATTAAGCAATCAATATGAATAAGCAACTATTGAACTATTTGGTATCATATTTCCTAGAACTAGATGGAATCTTACTCTAGATTTGGAAATGATGGTCTAGAACACCAAAGGAACTTGCTGAAGGACACAGCTAGTGAGTAGGAGAGCTAGAATAAAAAGACCAAGACTTTGGACTCCAAATTCAATTTTGAAAAGTTCAAGTCAACATTTATTATATGCCTACTATGAGCCAAGCATGTGCTAGGCACTGGAAATAAAACGATAAATAATACACAATAGCTACTTTAATGGAATCCACAACTTTTGAAAAAGCCTATAGAGAGGTCACTGGAAATCAGGCAACACACACTCATTCAGGGCCCAGCATTTGGAAGAAGGTACATACATATGAATGGAAAACAACTAGAGACGATGTCTGTATCCATTTTCATTTCCCATGAAATTTTGGCGAACAGCTTTCTTTATTAATGTGTTGGTAACTTACTTTTAAATATCCCTTTTAAAATAGAGAAAAATGGGCAAAAATAGAAAATACAGACCTTACTGTAGCAGAAGGCAAACACTATGAGCAATGATATTATTAAACAGCAGATGTGAAACATCTTTTTGCAAATGACTTTTAAAATATAATGTTTTAGGGGGCGCCTGGGTGGCTCAGTCGGTTAAGGGTCCGACTTCGGCTCAGGTCATGATCTCACAGTTTGTGGGTTCGAGCCCCGTGTCAGGCTCTGTGCTGACAGCTCAGAGCCTGGAGCCTGCTTCAGATTCTGTGTCTCCCTTTCTCTCTGCCCTTTGCCTGCTCACACTCTATCTCTCTCTCTCAAAAATAAACAAACATTAAAAAAATTTTTTTTAAATATAATGTTTTAGAATACCTAGGCATAGTCTAGTTTTTCTAATTTTTGTGTTAGCTAAAACACAATAAGTAAGAGATGACTGAGTCTAATCTATAATAATCCTTGAAGAGATCAGCCTTAAAACCTTAAGGACATTTCCCCAACACAGTCTCTTAATAAGGCACCCAGAACAACCATCTACAAATTTATCCAAACCTTTGTTCAACTTTTTATGTCTATATTCCATGTATGTTGCTTCCCAAAGCCAGCTATGCCTTGCCATCACATTTGTTTAAAAAAGAAGGAGGAGGAGGAGGGGGGTGGGAAGGAAGGAAGGATGGATGGACTAGTATTTCCTCTTTTCTCATAAAATTCATTTATTTACAGGTGGCTTAGTTTGAGGATTCTAGAACTGGTGAAGAAGTTCCATGATCACAGATAACACACTATTAGAATTAATAGGGAATTTAGAAATCATTTACTTTAACACTCAATTTAAGAATCATAATGCAAATAAACATTTTAATAAAATTAATTTAAAAATAACTAAATAAAAGATATCAATGATATAAGGAAATAATATATAACAGTAGTTTTTTTTTTTGGTAATGGCCAATGAGGTGTTTATTGATATTGCTATATTATAAGATTTGAAATGGCTGCCTGCTTCAGTAGACATTTAATAAAATGTTTATATTCAACAGCAGCAAGCATTTCGCCAAAGCACATGGATGTGTCACACTAATTTTGTCTAATAGGAATTCTAAAATCGTGTAAGGATTTCAGAGGTAACTAGAAGTAGGTCATGAAACTGTGGAAGAGGGAGAAAGGTACTTGCTAAACCTTTCAGCAATTCAGAACCAAGGTCAATTTCTGTAACAATTTCAAAGATCATAAAAATGTAAAAGAAACTTGCAGAAACTTTATTTTTGCTTTTTAAAATTGTGTTTAGCTCAGGAGTTTGCGCCCATATTTTTCTGATTAACTATCGTAATGGGAAATCATAAAACAGATTTTAGCATGGATCTATCTACCCATAATGAAAGGATACTGGGAAAAAGACAAGCTTAGCAAATTCCTGACTGAGCTAACACTAGGAGTTTCATCCAAACCCAAAGAGGAAGCATTTGGAAACAATTAGAGGTTCACTTCTGGTTGACTAACTCAATTCTAACTTTAACAATGAAACACCATTTTCCTAACATATATAAAAGGCATGAGTCATTAGGTATATGAGTTTACCAGTAAAACAGGGTAATGGTTTTATTCTTCAAAAGCTGAAGGTAAATCAAGTTTATAATCATATAGTCATAAACATAAAATTAATGTGAAAGTTTAAATGCTGGCAGATTAAATAAGCAATAGTTATTACTCTTTATTGCCGGTAACTTTGCAAATGAAAATATACTCAAATCTTACTTTGGAAGCAGCTTTTAGTGAAAGTCTCACCATTTCAACAGTAAATTATCTAGCCATAATTATGAATAAGCCAAACAAAATAAAAGGGTATACATTATGAAAACTTCTGAAGAACAGACTAGTGATAATCATAATGCTTAGCAATAAAAAATTTCAGAGGGCTGAAACTATTACTTAGATCTGAGAATAAACACCTATAATAATAATTAAAACATAATTACTGATTCAACTTTTTGAATTGGCTTATGGGCTCAGTCCTTGGGCATATTATCAGGGGTTCTTATAATCTACAAACATAGAAAAAGATAGTTGCACTTTTTGAAGAACCCATACATTGGAAGGTCTGGTATTTGCCACACACTTGAAAATATTTACTGGACAAATAGCCAAAGAAAACTGACCCCAAATTGAAATGTACTCTATGTTTCGACACAGTAGTCCTATGGCAAGCTGTAAATATGCAGTCATATTTGCCTAAAAACAATTATTTCATACTGATGAACAATTACCTTAGTTAACCCAGAATTCCATAAGCCTAATATAGAAGAGATAATCCCAAACCACAGGGATTGTGGTGTACCTTACAATTATACAGAATTTCAAAACCTACGGCTTAAATCAATGCACATTTACAGAGTACCTACTTTACTCAATAACGGTGATAATAAGATACCCTAAAATATGCCTAGAACTCAGAGCCAAAGTCATGAAAAGGTCATCCTTTATTTCTTAAACTTCTGGAACTTAATTATAACACCTAATGCATCTGGTCTTTGGACCAAAAGCATTAGTAAATACTGCCAAATCAGTAAATAATTAGTAATGTCTTTGTTTAGACAACACCTAATAGTTTTTAAAGTCCTTTCGTAAATTTTTTCTAATTTGATCCTCACACCAGCCTTAAGTTAGTAACCTTAAGAAAAATATCCCATTTTGGAATAATCGAATGTCAGATGCAGAGATCACTTAGGCCAACTCTCTCATTTTACAGAAGAGGAAACCGGCTCAGAGACGTTAAGACAACTCGCTCTCTGTTACACACTGCGAAGAGGCAGAGTTGGATGTGCTGATTCTAACACTAACGCTCTCTGCACGGCACTGTGATGCCTTAGTCCTCCAGGGTCAGAGATCATGGCATGTTCTTTTTATTCCCAGTGCCCAGCACAGTACTTGGAATATAATAAGCACTGAACACATATCTGCTGAATGTTTAATGTGTTTAAAAATTTTAAACACTAGTGGAAGATAATAAGAATATAGAATAGCCCTTGTTTGATGTGACTTTCAACCCGTCAAAGTAATAGATAAATAGGAAAAGAATAAAGTTGCCCTCAACTTAGTTATTCCCCAGAAGAATTTCTATAAATAGAAGCAAAAGTTTCTTATTCTCTGTTCAAGTACGGGTGAGAAAAGAATGACACTTCAGCAGGAGCAATCACCATTCCCAATTCTTGATTTGTAATTTCTTAACTTAATACAAGTTCTTTTCTTCATTTTCATGAAAAAGAAACTAAAATCACACCAGCAATATAAGAAAAAATATATTAATGATCTATTAATGATCTATTGTGTATCCATAAGGAACAAAGGTGTAGGTAAAGAAGAAAAATGAATGCAAATTCACACTGATATCCTGTCAAAAGGTTGAGAATTGGGACGAGACAATAGAATCAATGAAGTAAGAGGGCAAAAGTTCTACAAAATATACAGTTTTGAGAAGACTTTTGAGAAGACTGAAAAAATTCACATTATTTGTATTAAATATGGTAACACTTGTATTGAAAAGATAATGTGATCTGGAAGAACCGCCCCACTACTTCTGTAACCCATTTAAAGCAGTAGCTAGACTAGGATGGGCAAAAGCAAGAGATAACGTACTTCAAGGAAATCTGCATTTAAAAAAATTTTATTATTGGAGACAGAGACAGAGAAAGAGACAGAGCACAAGCAGGGGAGAGAGGCTGGGGGAGAGAGGCTGAGTGAGAGAGACAGAATCCTATGCAGGCTCCCCATTCAGCACAGAGCCCGATGTGGGGCTCAATCCCATGACCCTTGGATCATGACCTGAGCTAAAAATCAAGAGTCAGACGCTCCACCAACTGAGCCACTAGGCGCCCCCATTTTTAAAACAGTATATAAGTGAAGACACAGGATCTTGTTTAGAAAAACCAAATAAGATGGCAAGAAATATTGATCACAATTATTAAAATCAAATTAATTATCATTCAGATAGCTTCAGTGATCACAAGTTTTAACTGAGAACAAAAAGGCCTTGTGGTCAGCAAGAAAAATCCAAAAGGAATAGAACCAAAGTGCTGATTATCTCTAGGTTCAACAAAACTATTAGGAATCTGAGCTAAAATGGGTCTGTCTGGTTTAAGTTAAAAAATGGTATACCTGTAACTGATTCAATCTATGTGGTATTCAAACCTTAACATTTCCTCACCATACAGTGATAGAGCTTTGCCTCTAGATGGCTGAATGTGTTCCTCTGAAGAAATCTAGCAGCCAGGAAGGATACCACAGAGTAGTAAAAAGGGGCACTGTTAACATGCAGCAACTCCTGTGCCCTCCTAAATGATGGAGGCAGTCCATACAATGAACTGTATTTCTTTTATTCTCTCCTTCCTTTCTCTTTTTCCCCTAGTTGATAATGAATGAATGAGGGTCAGTTAAGGGTGGCCGGGGGGGGGGGGGGGGGGGAAGGGCAGGTTATCATCATAGGAGAGAAACCATGTAAGTGAATGGTGCCTGCTATCCAACAGCATTCCTTTGGGGAAGGAAGGTAGGCAGGCAATTAACACTCATACAGTGCTTCCCATTTTTTTGCCAATTTGTTCTAGACTTTATATATCTTAATCCATTTAATCCATACATAGCAAATTATGAGGTAGGTATTACTATTAACCCCATTCTAAAGATGAAAAATTGAGGAACAGAGAGGCTAGGTAACTTGCCTAAGGTCACACAGCTAAATGGTGAAACGAGGATTTGAACCCAGGCACTTTGGCTCCATAGCAAATGCTCTTAACCACTCTGCATTATTTCCTCCAATGAAGTCATCAAAGTGGCTTTGCTAGCGATCACAAAGTGCCTTTGCCTATAGGAGAGTTCTGACTCTAGGAAAAGCTGATCTTCAAAGCGTACAGGATGTCTGGACCACAGAAAGAAATTTAAAAGCTCAGGAAAAGACGAACAGTAGTAACGATATGAATGTTACTGCTGACCGGTATTGTCAACATTTAAATAGAAGCAAATCCCTAGTTACCATTATGGACCCATCTTCAATGATAACTTCCAAAGTCACGTGTTTGTGAGAAGTAAACCAAACATGGGAAATACAGAGCAAAGGCAAAAGGACCTTTATTTAATTGTTTACCCAAATTAAACTTTTAAAATACCACTGTGAGAACAGACCTTTTATTGAATATCTCAAGGTAGGTTTCTAATTGCTACATTATGCTGCATGCTGACTACATGAAAATACTTAGCTGCTGAGACAGGGATAGAAATCATGTTTTGCAAGCATTAATTAAGCAAGAGAACAGAGTAACTTAAGTGCAGGCTATAGCTAGTAGAGGAGAGTTAGAAATTGACTACACACAAATTAACAATGAACATTAAAATTAACCAAAAGGGACTATTATTTATTTTTTTTTTTGGCAACAAGTGAAAAATAGTAAAAAAAGAGTAAGAGTGAATGAGTGAATCAGAGTTGAAAAAACGTCATGTGGTTTCCATTTTAAAAATTTACTTTTACTTTTTGAATGAAATCTTGCCATTTGCAACAATGTACTTGGAACTGGAATGTATTATGCAAAGTAAAATAAGTCAGTCAGAGAAAGACAAATATATTTCATTCATATGTGGAATTTAACAAAACAAATGAACATAGGAGAAGGGAAGGAAAAATAAAATAAAAACAAAGAGGGAGGCAAATCATAAGAGGCTTTAACCATAGAGAAAAAACTGAGGGTTGCTAGAGGGGAGGAGGGTGAGGTGATGGGCTAATGGGTGATGGGCATTAAGGAGGGCACTTCTTGGGATGAGCACTGGGTGTTATATGTAAGTAATGAATCACTAAATTCTACGCTGAACCTCCCCCCGCCAAAAAAAAAAACAAAAAACAAAAAAACAAACAAAAAAAACCCCCCAGAAAACAAAGCAAACAAAAAAACTATACGAGGCACACAAGAATGAAAAATAACAGTGTTTGAATTATAAATATATTGCTACCCAAACAGAACAAATCCAGAATCCTTCAAAGACTAAGAAACAATATTTTACCCACTTTCCACTCCTGGAAGACACTGTAATCCATATCGATAACTGGTCCTTGTATATGATGCTGACCACCTTTTAGAGTTTAGAAACTGTTTACCTTTCCATTAACAATTATAATCTGTTACATGAGATCAAGTCAGACAAAATAACCCCAAGAAAACAAATGCTTACAGATAAGAAAAGGTTGGTAATTGCCCCTTGCTTCCTGGAAGAGTCCCCTGCATGTGATGTACTAGAAGTGCAAGACAAAGGAGCCTGATAGAAATGTAGCTTTACCACACAGAAAACAAATAGGAAGGTAAAATTTGCCATTTCAGGGCAAGAGATACAGATATAACAGTATCTTGTAGGAAGATGGAAATTGCTCAGAGGCTGCAAACCAACCTGTTCTCCTTACAAGGAAGACTTGTCTAACTCCACCAGAGATCCATTTCCCCTTCTTCTGGACAAATGCCACTTTCTGAATATGTTCCTCCTCTTAACAGAATGCACAATCAGAAAATAAAGCAAACTAAAAGTGAACTTAACAAAAGCATAGCCACCTCATGAATGCATGAAAACAAAACCCATGAAAACTTCATGAAGATTAAATGGCTAAGAGATTGCTTCTGATTTTTTTTTTCCCAATGGCAGAAATAAGAAGGAAAAGTTTTGTTATGTTTTAAATGCTTGGGATTTTTAGTAGACAGTCTATAAATATTTTTTATTTAAAAAATTTACTTATAGTTTGTATTTTATTTTTTTTTACATTTTTATTTTAATTCCAGTTAGCTAACATACAGTGTTATATTCGTTTCAGGTATACAATATAGTGATTCAACAATTCTATATATTCCTCGGTGCTCATCATAAGTGTACTCTTAATCCCCCCACCCTAATTTTTTTAAAGGCTAAAAGTGTCAACAATTCCAAAGTCAAAAGTATATCTAAAAAAATATATTCAAAGTCTCACTTCTAATTCCTTCTCTCTGCCTAGAAGTAAACATATTATATTTGCTTTAGGTTTATTCTGGAGTTTCTTTTGGAAATTTATAAGAAAACATGCACATTATACATGTATCTCTTCTCCTTCTTATAAGAAAGGTAGCAGTGCTACCTTTTACATGTCTTTTACTATACACCTATACAGCATGTACTACATTTCAAGTGTCTTTTTACATTTTTTTTTAAGTTTATTGATTTATTTTGAGAGAGAGTGTGCACAGGTAGGGTAGGGGCAGAGAGAAAGAGAGAGAAGGAGAATACCAAGAAGGCTCTATGCTGTCAGCACAGAGCCTGATGCAGGGCTCAAACTCACAAACCAGGAGATCAGGAGTCAGACGCTTAGCCGACTGAGCCACCCAGGTGCCCCTAAAGTTTTTTTTTTTTAATAAATGTATCTTGAAAATCACATATTACCATATAGAGGTCTTCCTCATTCTTTTTTTATTATTATGATAAAAAACACATAACATTAAGTTTATCGGCTTAAACGTTTTTTAGTAACAGGAGTGTTAACTTCATTGTGCAAAATTGCTCTGTAACTTTTCATGCTGTTACACTGAAATTCTATACCCATTAAACACTAATTTCTCCTCCTCTCTCATCAGCCCTTGCCAACCACCTTTCTACTTTGTTTCTATAATTTTGACTACTTTACATATTTCATCTGAATGGACTCATATATTGTTTGCCTCTTTTGGATTGGCTTATTTTGTTCAGCATAAAGTCAAAATTCATCTGTGTTTTAGCACATGACAGCATTTCCTTCTTTTTAAAGACTGCCTACCCAACACATTCAACGTGTGTTATAGAGAGACTGCCTTTTCCCCACTGTAGAGTCTTGGCACTCTTGCCAAAAATCATTTGGTTATGTATGAAAAGGTTTATTCCTGGGCTATTTATTTGTTCCATTGGTCTATGTGCCTATCTTTATGCCAGGACCACATAATAGCTGTTGCTTTGTAGTACATTTTAAAATGTGGAAGTGTGATGCCTCCTTCTTTCTCAAGATTGTTTTGTCTAGTCATGGTCCTTTGAGATTCTATACAAATCTTGGGACTATTTTCCAGCAAAAAAATGTCATTGAGATTTTAATAGAGAATCCATTGAATCTGTAGATCATTTTGGGTAGTATACACATTTAAACAATATTAAGTTCTGATCCATAAACAAGAAGTCTTTCCTTTTCCTTATCTTTTTTGATTTCCTTACCAATGTTTTGTAGCTTTCAGTGTACAAGTCTTTTATTTCCTTGGTAAAGTTTATTCCTAAGTACTTTATCCTTTTTGAGGCTATAATAAATGGAATTATTTTCTAAATTTCATTTTTGGCTTGGTCATTGTTAGTATTTAAGAAAAACAACTGAGTTTTCAGTGTAGATTTTGTATTCTGATACTTTGCTAAATTCTTTTATTAGCTCTAACAGCTTTTTGATGGAATCTTTAGGGTTTTCTACATAGAAGAACAAATCATGTATGAACAGATCATTTTAATTCCTGATTAATTACAGGAATTAAATTAATTAATTAATTAAATTCCTGATTAATTAATTATTAATTAATAATTACACATTTTCAATCTGTATGCCTTTATTTCTTTTTCTTGTCTGATTCCTCTGGCTAGAATTTTCAGTACTATGGTGAATAGTAGTGGTGAAATTGGGCATGCCTATTTCGTTCTTGAGCTTAGAAGAAAAGTTTCCAGTCTTTCCCCACTGAGTATGATGTTGGTTTTTATATATGGCTTTTATTACTGAGGTAGTTTCCTTCTTTTCTTAGTTTGTTAAATGTTTCCACCATGAAAGGCTGTTGAACTTTATCACATGATTTCTCTGCATTGATTGAGATGATGTCTTTTTTCTTTCACTTTGTCCATTTGATATGTAACATCAATTGATTTTCATGTGTTGAACCATCCTTGCATTCCAAGTGTAAATCCCACCTGCTCATGATGTAAGACACTTTTAAAGTGCTGTTGAATTCATTTTGCCTAATATTTGTTTAGGATTTTTGTGTCAATGTTCATGAGGAATATTGGTCTATAGTTTTCTTTTCCTGTCCTGTTTTAGTCTGGTTTCAGAACCTGGGCAATTCTTGTCTCACAGAATGAGTTTCGGAGTCTCCTCTCCTCTTTAATTCTTTGGAAGAGTTTAAAAAAGAATTGGTTTGAATTCTTCTCTAAATGCTTGGTAGAATTCACCAGTAAATTCATCTGGTTCTGTGCTTTTTCCTGTTGTTGAGAAGTTTTTTATTAGTGCTTCAATTCTTTAATTACTGGTTCCTCACTAGTTATAGGTTTGTTCAGACTTTTTTATTTCTTCATGATTCAGTCTCGGTAGGCTGGACATTTCTAGAAATATATCCATTTCTTATAAGTTTTCCAATTTGTTGGCATATATTATTCACAGTAGCTCCTTATATTTCTTTTTTATTTCTGTGATATCCATTATAATGTCTCCTCTTTTGTTTCTATTTTAGATATTTGAGTCTTCTTTCTTCTTAGTTAGGGTGTCTAGGTTGTCAATTTTGTTGATCTTTTCAAAAAAAACCAATTCTGGGTTTTGTTGACATTTTCTGTAGTTTTTCTATTCTCTATTTCACTTATCTCTGCTCCAATCTTTATTATTTCCTTCTTTTGCTGACTTTCAGTTTAGATCTTCTTTTTCTAGTTCCTTATGATGTAAGGTTAGGTTGTTGACTTGAGTTTTTTTAAATGTAGGCATTTATCACTATGAAGTTCCCTCTTATTACTGCTTTCACTGTATCCCATAAGTTTTGACATGTTGTGTTTTTGTTTTCATTTATCCCCCGATATTTTCTAAATTCCTTTGTAATTTCTTCTTTGACCCACTGGTTGTTAGAGTATGTTACTTAATTTCCACATAATTTTGGATTTTTGTGTTTTCCTTCTGCTAGTGATTTCCAGTTTTATTCCATTGTGATTAGAGAAGATATTTTGTGTAATTTTAACCATCTAAAATTTGTTAGGACTTTTTTTGTTACCTAACATGTAGTCTACCTGGGATATTGTTCCATGTTTGCTTGAGAAGAATGTGCATTCTGCTATTATTGGGTGGAACGGTCTGTATTTGTCTCTTAAGCCCAAATGGTCTACAGTATTGTTCAAGACTACTCTTTCCTTATTGATCTTCTACTTGATTGCTTTATCTGTAACTGAAAACGAGGTACAATGTCCTTCTTTGCCTTTTGTTGTAGTTTTTGTCTTAGAGTCCCTTTTCTCTGATATAAGTATGGCCACTCTAATCTCTTTAGGTTCCTGTTTGCACTGAGTATCTTTTTCTACCTTTTCACTTTTAGTCTATAAATTTAGATCTACAGTGAATCTCCTATAAGCAAAACAAAACTGGATCATGTTTTCATTTGTTTTTTTTAATACTCATTCAGCCAGTCTATGTCTTTTTATTTTTTAATGTTTATTTATTTTTGAGAGGGAGACAGAGCGTGAACAGGGGAGGGGCAGAGAGTGAGGGAGACAGAATCTGAAGCAGGCTCCAGGCTCTGAGCTGTAAGCACATAGCCCAATGCGGGGCTCGAATTCAGAAACTGTGAGATCATGACAAAAGCCAAAGTCAGCCACTTAACCGACTGAGCCTCCCAGGCGCCCCCAGTCCATGCCTTTTAATAGCTATGCTTAATCTGTTTACATTTAAAAGTAATTACTTTAAATGTAAGGACTTGTATGAAAGGACTTACAATTGCCATTTGTTCCTTGTTTTCTGTCTTTTAGCTTTTTGTCATTTTTTTTTCTTTCTTCGTGTTTCACTGATTTTTCTATAGTGACATGTTTTGATTCACTTCTCATTTCCCTCTCTGTATAAATATCCTATAGCTATTTTCTTCGTGGTTATCATGGCATGTGACAAGTTGTTGCTTTCAAGACTCTCACTTTACATGTGACATCTGACAGTATAGTTATGATGTGTCTCAGTGTATATCTCTTTAGATTTACCCTAGTTCTTTTGAGTTTCTTGAATTTGTATATCCATTTCTCTTCTTAATTTTGAGAAACTTTTGGCCATTGTTTCTTCAAATAGATTCCCTGTTCCTTTCTTTCTTTACTTTCTGAGACTCCCATAATTTGTATATTGTTTTTCTGGTCCATAAATCTCTCAAGCTCTCTTCATTTTTCATTTTTGGGCTCCCCTGCTTCAGTAAAATTTGAAAGTCCTATGTTCAAGTTCATTGATTCTATCTTCTGTCTGGTCAAATCTACTATTGAGTCCTGACAGTGAATTTTTCAATTTTGTACTGTTATTCTTTAGTTGCAGAATTTGTTTGGCTCTTCTTCATAGTTTCTATCTCTTTGTTCATACTCTCATTTTGTTCATGCATCATTTTCCTAATTTTGTTTACTTGTCTATCTGTGCTGTTTTTTTTTAATTTAATTAGGTATCCTTAAGATGGTAATTTTGAATTCTTTACCTGTCAATTCACATCTCCTTTTTCTTAGATTTGGTTTCTGGAGATCTAATTTGTTCCTTTAAACATATTATAGTTGGCTGTTTCTCTGTAGGTCTTGTTTTTTGTTGTTGGGACTTGGGGATCTGAAGAATCGACCAACTTTTCAGACTTTGTAGTCTGGCTTCATACAAGGATGGCTTTCTCTATTCAGCATGCTAGAGATTCTGGACACCTCAAAGGTCTTTTCCAGGTATGTGTCCTCTATGTGTTTTTGCAAGTAATCTGTCCTATTTGAAGATGTTTGCTGGCTTCTGCTCAGGAGCTCTCCCTTGTGTGTCTGTAACGTTGCCAATGGCTGGCTACACGAAATCACAGTCCAGGGACTCCATCTAGTGTCTGTCTATGGTACTGCAGACTCTAATGCACTGTTGCTGTTCTCAGGGGTGCTCAAATTGTCACCCTGTTTCTGTCCATACATGCATACAAGCAAGAATGACACTCTCAGGCAGCACCCCCTACCCTGCAAAAGCCAGCTGGAAGTATGTTCAACTCCTTTTCCTCTCCAGGGAGAATATGGTAGTTGGAGTTTTCCTCGCAAAATGTGTGAAGGGTGGGGGTAGAGCGGGAATGTGCTAATGAGAGTGGAAAGTATCACCTATTTCCTACCAAGCCTCCATGTAGTTGGCTTCCCACTAGCCTGGGGTGCAGGAACCCTTGAACCAGTTTCAGGATTTTTACAGATGTATTTTGTCAGTTTGTTGTGTTAAATTTCTGTCTCCAAGGAAGAAAGAGAATCTAGCACTTCCTATCCTGCCATCTTGCTAATGTCACTGCCCTCCCCCAACTTATTTTAATCATGCTTGATACTGTCAATGTTCTTTCTGCAGAGATAATACCATTCTCATTTCTATCAGCAATGTTCTGCCTATTTTACCTATAGTCTTGACAAAAGATTATGCAAACTTTGACTATTTATCCACCTGATAGATAAGAGGTGGTGTCTCAAGGTAGTTTTAATTTGCATTTCTTTTTAATGAGTGAGGCCGAACTACTTTTATATGTTTAAAAGTCACTTGTATTTCTTTTCATGTAAATTAAATGAACTTACACTTTTGCCCATTTGTTTATTGGCTATTAGTCTTAATTTTTTTTTCGGAGCTCTATGTTAGGGAGGTTAGCCTTTCAAGTTGTAAGTGGCAAATACTTATCAGTTTATTACACCTTCGACTTCACTTTTGTTTTGTTTTTGTTTGTTTAAGTCAGAAAACCAGTGTTTTATTTCTAAAGCTCTGCCATATGTCTCCAGAGGGTGCCAATGATCACCTGCCACCCTGTGACACCAGGCTGTCCACATAGCCGGCAGTCTGGCCATCAGCAGACCAGCCCAGAGAGGCACACTGGGGTGGCTCTGCCTTGCTGCTGGAACTGATAACGTTCTGCTTCAGTTCATCTACAATGATCTTGTCTTCCAAGTCCCAGATCTTGATGTGGGAGCCCATGGCAGCACAGAGTCAGTATCAGCTAGGACTGAAGCATGGCGCATGAGGATGTCCCCAGCACCTCGCATATAAAGGGGCTTGTCTTCATTGAGGTCCCACAGCATGACTTGGCCATCCTTGCCCCCAGTAGCACAGAGGGATCCACCTGGAGTGACACAGTGTTCGGGGAGCCAGTGTGGCTGATAGAATTGGTCCTCAGCTTGCAGTTTGCCGGTCCCACACTTGACCAACTTGTCCCAGCCACAGGTGACAATGATGGGATTGCTGCTACTGGGTGAAAAGCACACACAAGACACCCACTCCAAATGGCTTTCATCCTGGACAGTATATTTGTATACACACCGTGTACTCCACAGCTTGACGGTTTTATCTCAGGAGCCAGAGACAATTTGCTGGTTGTCAGAGGGTAAGGCCACACTCAGCACATCCTTGGTATGGCCTACAAATATGTTGTGGTGGTACATGTTGTGAGACCCCAAAGACAAAGAACAAACTGAGAGAGCAAACTGGCCACGTGAGGAGACGACCACATCACTAACAAAGTTGGAATGACCCTGAAGAACATGCTGTGGAATGCCCTCATCCCAGGTCAGCTTCCACACGATAATGGTCTTATCTTGAGAGGCAGCCATAGTTAGTCTCATCCCTGGTCAGCCTCCACATGATGATGGTCTTATCTCGAGAGGCAGGTAGCATCATGTCCAGGAACTGGGGAGTGGTGGCGAATTGGGTCACTCAGCTATTGTGGCCTTTGAGGGTGCCACAAAGTGTCATCTGGTCAGTCATGGCAGCAGTGTGTGCAGGTGTCGCTGCGTCAGCAAGAATGGAGTTGGACAGCTCAGAAAGACTAGCACCACAGCCACTCCTGCCATGGCCCTGCTGAAGAAAAGAGCTTGACTTCCTTTTGATGCTTTCTTTTCCATGCCGAAGTTCTTTTTCCTGTAACTTAATTCATCAATCTTTTTTCCTACTGCTTCTAGTTTTGAGCCATAGTTATTCCCCTAATATTCTCACACTATAAAATAATTCAGACATACTTTCTCCTAGTATTAGCATGGTTTCATGTTTTGAGAGCTCTAATCAATTTGGAATTCATTCAAGTATATATAGCATGAACTACAGTTCCAAATTTATCTTTCTCCAAAGGACTGTCTAGTTATTAGAGAGCCCATCTTCCCCCCACTGATTTGAAAGGCCACCTTTATCCTTACTAAATTTATATTTGCACATATATCTATTTCTGGATTTTCTCATCTGCTCCATTAGTTTGCTTCTTCAGGCACCTCACTATTTTAATTATAAAGGCTTTACATTTTTTTTTTTCCCAGAGTTTTCTCGGCCATTCCTCCTGTTTATTTTTCCTTGTAAACTTCAAGATCAACTTTTACTACCACCCTCCAGAAAAAAATCTGTTGGTATTTTTATTAGAATAGTTTCAAGTGTATAAATAAACATAAGAGTTGACCTGTTTATGATGGTGATTCTTCAAAAACAAGAGGCTCTCTGTTCAAGCCCATTTGAGTTTTTTAAAAGGAAACTTTTCCTCACACAAGTTTTACACATTTTATCTACAGACTGGATTTTGCTTATGTATAAAGGGTATTAATTTTGTACATCAATTTTATATCTGTGACCTTACTAAATTATATTTGTCACAGTTTTTCTATTATTTTCATGAGCTTTACAGAAATAAAATCATAGATTTTACATAAAAGAATAATCCCTTGTCTCAAATTTTTAAGTCTCAAATACTCTCTTATCTAAAGTTAGTAGCTAATGATCACTAATACATTACTACACGTCCTCTGCTCTTTCTCATTTCTAAGACTGTCTGCCACCCTTTCTTAACTAAAATTCCAAATCTGAACTACCAAAAACACACAAAATAATTTGAGTGACTATTTCTGAATTCCCCCAAGGATAGTAACATAAGTAATACTTTTCTAGATATATAGGTGACAAGTTAATACTTACAAACAAATGAATGCCTTAGGGCATTCTTTCCCAGAATGCTGGTTGAAAAAGTCTGTTAGACTAATTAGTATTTATAAATGCTCTCACTATGGTCTTATATATGATTAAAAAATACAATTATTATATAATAATGTTCCCATTTGTTCAATTTTACAATACAGATACATACGCAAACAACAAGTTAAAATCTTAAGAAACTACTTACTTCCCCCTAGAAGTACAGTTCATAAATTATAACCGTTTGATAGCCCAGCCACAAAGGAAATTATTAGGCAACACCCAAAACCATTTTTGAAAAAAAAATCTTCATGATTTTTCATATATAGGAGTATTTGAAGATATGGTAGCTTCTTATATGTTAAAAAAAAATGCTACTTTTTACTTAATATAGTTCACAAATAATTGTCTATTTAACCACAGAATCCACAAGATTTATCAAAATCAGTATCTGCTCCAAATCCTGTATTCATTAATAATGATGATCTTCTATGATTTAGAATTTCAAGTTTATAATTTTGTTTTCATTAATGCATACTCTTTTTCATTTTATATCACTATTTATAGACATAATTGTCATTTCTGGTGTTTGCCTCTACAATTTGGGGGACTTTTTTCTTCAAATTGTAAGAAACAAATATATTACTTGAAAAACTTTTACACCTAACAAAAAGATAATTTCTTTTGTTTAAGTTTTTCTGTATATTTACATATGATCATGGTAAAAAGGTACAAAGCACTACAAGGTGGTAACTCTGAGCTGCAGAAATGGATTAAAAAAAAAAAAAAATTCCAGCACAGCTTCAAAAATACCACACCAGAAACAAAGATTATTTCTGCATCCTGTTTATGTATATTTCCCCATCATGCATAAGTACCTCTTTTATTTAAGTGAATTAAAAATCAAGCTACAGATCTACGTAAAGGGCATCACTTTTACATAAATCACAGTATGATTCAAAGCCATAACTAAGTGGTCAGATTTCTGACACTAAGTATGAATCCACTTTCCATTCCAACTGAACTACTGAGAAAAAGGGAGAAAAACGACTCTGAAATCTGTTATAAGAAATGTATTTCAGAAGATAAAAAATTACACTCTCACTATTATACTCAATCTCCTACTTTTCATTAGGAAACAAAATTCATCACAGCACAACTCAGTTTCACTGAGCAATTTATAGCACCTTTTGCCTGTGTTAGAAAATGCTGAGAGAAAAACTGTCTTTTTCTAAGAAATCACTGTCACTGTGAAAGTGAAAACGGAACACTGGCAGCTTATAAGAGAGAGATGTCTATTTCCACAACATGTTCTCAATCAAGGAATATTTAGTCCCAGAAAACATATGAAGCCCTATTATTTCTTTTGCTCTTGGTGAATTGCAAATATATATAAGAATGAAGGGTAAGGAAAATTACTTCTCTATACTCTATTTTGTTGAGTCTGTAAGAATTTTCATATATTTCCAAAATCAGCTTTGGATAACTAAGCAAACTTTTAGCCAATTTGAAAAACATCTCAAGAGTGTTCTACTTACAACTATTTCATTATCATATGAACTTAAAAGTAAATTAAGTTTTGTTTTGTTTTTTAAGTTTATTTATTTATTTTGAGAGAGAGAGTAAGTGATATGGGGAGGGGCAGAGACAGAGGGAGAGAGAATCCCAAGCAGGCTCCACACCATCAGTACGGAGCCCAACACAGGGCTTGAACTCATGAACCATGAGATCATAACCTGAACAGAAATCAAGAGTCAGACGCTGAACTGAGCCATCCAGGTGCTCCAAGGTTGCTTTCTTAACATAAAAATAGACAACTGGAATGTCTTTATTTTGTTCTTTGGAGCGACTTTTTTTTTAATTGCCCTGCATTTTAAAAAGTTAGGTTTTAAGGTAAAGTCAGAAATATTAGCTTGCCTTAGAGACATTAGGAAAGAAGCACAATTTTAAAACTGCACCACCACCCCCCCAAAATCAAGTAAAAAATAAAATTGTACCACTCCCCCACACACACGTGTGTGTGTGTGTGTGTGTGTGTGTGTGTACTCTAATTAATTTTCCCCTGATACATGTAAAAAGAAATATACACCTTAGATATAGACTCTTCATAATAATGAATCATTCTACGTGTTGCCCTGTACCTTGTTTTATTTATTACCATTGAATTAAGGCCTTGCTACCTAATAAATCATTACATCTTTCATCTAGAACCTTTGAATGCTCTAATACTGTGACCAAGCTTAACAATCAGCATATAAAGTAGAAACTCAATGTAAAAAAAAGGTCTAAAAATGACTGTAAAGAAATGCTGTTAACAGTGGTAATGTGACCTCTAGGTGTTGTGATCCTGACTGATTTTTCTTTACATCTTTATATTTTTCATCATTTTCCAAACTTTCTATAATGACTATGTATTATTGGAAAAAAATTAAAAAAAAATTTTAATGTTTATTTTGAAAGAAAGACAGATACACCATGAGCAGGGGAGCAGCAGAGAGACAGGGAGAGAGAGAGAGAATCCCAAGCAGGCTCTTTGCTCAGCACAGAGCCCAACCCCATGACCCTGGGAATCATGACCTGAGTGGATATCAAGAGTCAGATGCTTAACCCACCAAGCCACCCAGGCGCCCCCAAATTTTCTTAACAATACAATTTTGTATACATAATACAAACAAAAAACACTGTTTTTAAAAAAAGGGCTCAGAATAAAAGAAAAATCCATAAGAAAACCTGCAAAAATATTAACATGGTTCTCTCAGCTATTGGAACTACGAGTACTTTTTTTCCCTTATCCTTTTCTATACCAAATTTCTTGTCAATAGAATTGTTCCCGTTATTAAAAAAATACTTTTAAATTCACAATTTTCACTAAATTCTTCAGCCTCTTCTCTCAATAGCCACAGCATGTTCCTGTTCTACGTGAAAACTGGCTATCCTATGAGGGCACTGTTCCCCTACAGCGCTGTTTTGTCTCCCATACTCCGTGTAATACGGGAGTTTATGGTGAGGTAAACATCTTCCTTGTTTATCACTTCCACTTCTAGATCTTTGCTCCTCTTACTCCCCCCCCCCCAAAATATAGTTCCTTTAAGACCCAGGCCATCAGATTATTCACCTTCTCTCCATCTTGACTACCAGTGCTATGATCCTGGATAGGTCCCCTTGGTCACTATAAAGTGTAGTCATGGGCTTATTCTCTTTCCACCTCTACCTTTTTCATTACTCTTAGTTTAAATACCCAGGTGGGCAAGCCATCCAGCACACTTGGCCTCTATATGATGGGTTTATCCTGGATCCACCCCTACAGTCATACCCTACACCTGCACATCCCAAGTTCAAGCCTCTCACAACCTGAGCCTCCCCTGCTCACTGCACTCACCCTCCTACCAGAGCTCCAACCCGCTAACAATCTCACTTTTTTCGTCTCTTTTTCAGCATCTATTACCACCTTTAAATCTTCATTTCCCACCTCTGTAATACCTGCCGTGCTTCTTTCTCACTCTGTCAGTACTTGTCTGACAAAACCCCAAACCAGATGAATCTGGCTGCCTATCCCACACTTTTGACCAAGTAGCTGAGCAAGACTAAAGAAAAACACACTATGCTGGTTGTTTTCACTTTAAATTCAGGACCCCAAACTTCAGAGTGGGCCCCTGGTGCTGCCAGGCAATCACACTGCTCCCCTTTACAGCAAAAAGCCTTAAAAGGGAGTTGACTACAGCGGCTACCTCCATTTCTTTCCTCCCCAGTCTCTCTTGAAGCTCCTCTGAACAGGCTTTCCTTCTCATTACCCTTCTGAGTGTCTTGTCTAAGTTACCAATCATCAGTCACAGCAGCACATAACAGGGCTGATCACTCCTTCCTGTTTGAAACACTTTTTTTACAGGGCTCCTAAGACGACGTGCATTTGCATCTCTCCTCCCATCTCCCTGGCCACTCCACTTTCCACTCCTTTAGCTGGAGTTACCTCCTGTGCTCCACCTTCCAGGGTTCAGTCCTCAGACCTCCTCTTCTCTTTACCAGTTCTCATTCTCTGGGAAAACTCATCTGATCTCATGGTTTAAAGTACCATTCATAAGCAGCTGACACCCAAAGCTATATCTTCCATGCTCACCTCCTCCCCAAACTCTAGATACTCTACCACTGTGCCCTGAACATTGCACTTTAGCGACACTGCCCTTCTCACTGCTCCTTACACACGTCAGGCGGGTTCCCACTGTACTGTGTTTACCTGAAGTTCCCTCTACCAAGAATAATCTTCCTCTGATCAGAACCCTGACCCTCTCCTTCGCTTGTAAGGTCTCTGTTCAAATGTCACTTTATGCAGGACTTTCCAAGCCCTTCTAAAATAGCACCCCCTTCCCCTGCTTCACAGAACTCACCCCGGTAAGATATTACATTATCTATTTGTATGTTCATCTGTTTTATTGACTAGAACCCCTATTAGAACATAAGCTCCATAAGGTTGGGTATTTGCCTATGGTGTTTACTGTCTAAAACATTTACTGAATGATGTTAAGATATGTTAAAGTTTTCTGCTTTATCTCCAAAAGGTGAGATTATGAGAACATTTCAATAGATAGGTTGCACATTTCAGTAGTACTTGAGTTTTTCAATCAAATCACTTGTGTCATCAGAACAAAGGAAACAGATAAAAATGTTAAAGTTTAACAATGAGAAAGAATCAAATTATATGAATTTGAGACTATATATTTTAAACTAGTGAGAAAAAGTTTTATAAACATATCAGTAGAACTTAGACAAGAATGATATATAGACTTTATATCGAAAGCCAACTGTAGCTGATTGGTTGTGGCTGCCTGAAACACTATATTGAAAGGGACCCTGAAGCTAAAGTGGGTTCTGCAGAAAAGAAGGATGTTTTCCAGAAAAATGGAAGGGGCGGGAATTGTGATTCCTGCCAGATAAATGCCACTCCATGACTTTAAATCTTTATGTGTACTATTTTCAATTCTTTGTATTTAGCTCAGATCTCCCAAGAATTCCTTATTTGTACATCCATTGCCTATTTGAGATCTCTTTACAATGGTCTAATGAGAGATCTCAACTCAGTCACAAGCCAAACAGAACTTTTGGTCTGCAGTGCTCTTCAAAAAAACCCAAACAAACATTACTCTTCCCTTAGTCCTTCCTCTTTCATAAGGACACCTTCATTCACTAGGTTGCTAATGTAGAAACTCTAAGAATTATCCTTGATTCCTCCCTCACTTAACCATGCCCTAAACATTCATATCCATAAGCAAATTCCATTAGCTCTAAGCCCAAAGCATTTTCTAATTTCATCTGTATCTCTCCAACTCCTAGATGAGTACCTCAGACCAAGCCACCATGGTCCCTCATTTTATTAACACTAATAGCTTTCTAGTTGGCCTGCCTTTTTGTACTCTTGCCCCCTAATAACCCATTACCTACACATCAGCCAAAGTAGTTTTTTAAAATACAAATCTAATAATAATGTCACTTCCCCACTATGGTTTCCCACTGCAGTTAAAATAAAACCCAAACTCCTACCCTGGCTCATTTTCCTAGGCCTATCTCTCCCAACTTTATCTCAAACCACTTTCCTCTTACTCCCTATGCTTCAAGTCATATTGGCTAACATTGTTTTCACTACAGGGCTTTTATACTAGCTGTTCCTTACAGAATGCTCTTCTCTGACAGGCTTTCTTGTGACATTCAGATCTCAGTTTAAATGCTACCTCTTCAGAAGACTTCCTTTATCACTCAATCTAAAGTAGCAAGCCAATCACTATCATCCTATCTTAACTCTCTGCACACTACAAATAACTACTTGATGTTTGTGTAGTTTATTAATTTGTTTGTTGTCTCTCTCTCTCTCTCCAACTATAATATAAGATACTGTGAAACAGTATCTTATTACCACTCTGGTGACAGGGCCTATTTAATAAATATTTGTTGAAAAGGATTTGTGCAATTTTGCTTTGTTTTGGTTTTAGCATATATTTACTTTGTGGGACAGCACAAGTGGGGGTGGAGCAGAGAGAAGGGGACAGAGGCTCTGAAGTGGCCTCTGCACTGATAGGCTGACAGGAGTGAGCACAATGTGGGGGCTCGAACCCATGAACCATGAGATTATGCATGACCTGAGCCAAAGTCAGACGTCTAACTGACTGAGCCACCCAGGTGCCCCTGATTTGTGCAGTTGTTTTTAACGTGTTATATTTCAGTAAAAAAAGTTGTGTGTATGTATTTTTATTCATATCTGTTGGCTAACGGAATGGGAATAGAACTAAGTAAGAATTCCCTATTTGGGAACAGAGAAAGTAATTCTCCAAGGTTGAAGAAACATGAATTTATTTTAATTCAAATCCAAAATAGACAAACTTTTAAAAACCTGGCAGAGCCTGGTACTGACTATACAACAATGACAAAACATTTGCCCTCACAGAGCTTAAGAAAGAATAAACAGGCTATTTCAACTTGTTGAGTCAATGCAGTGAAAGGAACAGTCAAAGGTGGTACAGGTAGGCATATTTAACTCAGCCTGGGAGGTGGACAATCCCGAAATCCTTCCTGAAGGAAGTGCAGTTTAAAACTGAAATCTGATCTGAAGGATGAGCAGTTGTGATGGATGTACTTGCGGGGGAGAGGGAGACAGGCACTCAGCATAAGAGTATTTTGGAGAAAGGAAATATAGTCAAAGCACAGAATCCAGACAGCTCATAACATATTTTCAGGAAACTGAAAGTAATTTGCTGTGGCTGGAGAGCAGAATATAAATTGAGAAAGGGTTAGAGAAAGACTGAGAAGTAAACAGGCTATCAAGATGTCCCACTGAGGAGTTTGGACTTTATCCTGAGGGTAAGAAAGCACCACTGAAGAATTTAAAGCAAGATAATATTTCCATGCACCAGAATCTTCATTTAAGAAAGATCATTGTGGGAGCACCTAGGTGGCTCAGTCGATTAAGCTTCTGACTCTTCATTTCAGCTCAGGTCATTATCTCACACTTCATGAGACTGAGCCCCAAGAGTTGGGCTCCATGCTGAGTATGGAATGTGCTTGGGATTCTCTCTCTCTCTCCCCCTCTCTCTCTGCCCCTCTCCTACTCTCTCTCTCTCTCTCTCAAAATAAATGAATAAGAAAGAAAGAAAGAAAGAAAGAAAGAAAGAAAGATAGATCACTGTGGCCACAGGACGGAGAAAAGTATAGAGGGAGACAGAGAAGCCAACCTCTTCGAAGTAATAATTGATAGGAGAATTAGGATAGTAATAATGTGGCCAAACAGAAGCAATTATTAAGATCCTACTCTAGGAAGCATTAAAAGCCACTAAAACTTATAATACAAAACAAAATGAACATACAAATAGAGAGATACAGATATAAGTTACCAAATCTATCAGGAGTTAAGTTTCATAGAATTATGTAACATATCAGCTGAACTTTCAAGGAAGTATAGTTAAGATTTCCAAAGATGAAAAAACTTCGGAACTTTATAAAAGACTTTTACATAACAGAGTTGCTTCCTGGTACAAATAATTTGAAGAAATGTAAAAAATAAGCTGCATATTTAAAATCTATATCCTTTTTTTAAGGCAAGAACTTCAAAATTAATATTTATGACTAATTTACAATATTAGAATTCCATCATAATTAGGTATATTCTATTCAACCGCAAGCTATAAAAATCATAGTCTGTCCTCTGGTGATCATTAGAAATCAAGTTTTACCAGCAGTAAAATTATTACGGATAAATAAAACAAAAAATAGTCAAATCAAGGTATATGTATACATAATTACTAAATATATTAAACAATTCAAGACTGAAATAAAGGCACATATTATTCCATTATTCTGATAAAAATTAAATAATAAAATCTATTTCAGAGTGAGATAAATCTGAGATATTACACAATCTAATTTAGCAAATATTTACTGAGAATTCACACACACACACACACACACACACACTTTTACATATACATTAGAAAAATGGTAGGCAATAAACAACTAAGAGATCCTTCCTAAAGAATTTTATAAGTCTAATTGGGAGACAGATATATGTATACCTCAATAAGCATTTTTATAAGACTTCGGCAATGATAAGATGACTTTATGAATTAAATAGCTGTAGAAGAGACTTTAACATCCTTTTGCATCTGATAACATAAGATATAGAATCAGATTCTAAGTATAGCTAAAACATTTTATATTTTCAATGTTCTACTCTACAGATAGAATATTGGATTTAAAAAAATTACTACTAAGTTGAATTACAAGCCAAAAAGATTAATGGCTAAATACCCAAAAGAAATGTCAAAACCTAGGCAAGACATAAATGGCAAACAGAAAAAAATAGGAAGATGAGAAGAGAAATAATCTACATTGGAGTTTGTTAACGGCCAAAGAGAAACCAATATAATAACAATTTGTCTTTTAGATCTGTAATTTAAGTAGCACACTAATCACCTCTCATTTTAATATCTGAAAGTAATGTATAACACTTACCTTACAACTATAAGCATGGCTATCAGGATTGAACAGATAGGATCTGCTATCATCAGACCAAAATTTTGCATCATGATGGCAGAGGCAATTACACCAATACTCCCAAGTGTATCCGCCAGAATGTGTAAAAATACACCTGGAAACAAAGCATAATTAAAATCAAAACAGTATCTTCTGATCAGTGAAAAATACAAATATTTCTTAAAACTATATTCTTCATTATATATATAAAAAACTAAATACCAATTAGAAAATCGGGATGAACGTAGATTCATTGTTTAGTAGTGAATAATAGGGAATTGAAATAATCTTCACTTTTTCAAATCACCAGGGGTTAAAATAGCTGATTCATAAATCATACTTGTTTTTCATGATTCTTAGTATTTTGGTACAACATAAATGAAGAAGAACAGAAACAAGTTGATTTTAAGCACATTCATCTCTGGTTAAGAGAGTCCATATATTAATTAACAATTTGTTAGAAAAAAATTGCATTAGGCTGAAAGAATTGTTCAAGTAGCATTGTTTACAACTAGGAATACATGTACACACAGAGCCCTCTGCTGGTAATTAAAATTATTACTACTTGAGACAAGAATTTCCTTTGGATCATAACTCTACAAATCCTGACATACTTACTTATTAATTATCCTGAGGGTTTTGTTACCTAAAACTACACATTAAGCTCAAACCTGATGTGGAAGAAAGTAGAGATCTGAATATTTTAAAGTAAATATATTTTCTAAACTTTCAATAAATACAAACTAGATTGGTAGGATACTGATATTCTAACCGTTCAAGAACCTAGATATAATATTGTGACATTGTGATTTATAATAAGAAATACATATTTGGCCTTCATCCCTGTTTCTAGAAAAGCCCTGGAACTTCCCAAGTGACAGCAACAAAGGTGTCTCTTGTTAATGTTAACATACTTTTGGACCCCACCTGAGGATGGGGGCTGGCTGCCAGGAGAGCCAATCTGTCCTGTGATCAGAGGATTGGAACCTCCAGTCCCAAGCCACTGACCTCTGACCTCCAGGTATCAGAGAATTGCTTGCTGGTATGAGAGTATATTCTTCATTCTTCCATAGGAATTGTGCACAGAATCTTAGTTGGAAGTCAGATGTGGGATCAGAACCAGAACCCACTTCTAAATGTTAACATGTAATAATTGACATTTGATTATTAAACTATTAAAAAGTATCAAGAAGTAAATTTAAAATACATTATTTCTTAAAAAGACTAACAAAACAATAAGTTATTCAACATTTAGATCTTTAATAAGTAAAATTTACCGTACAGCAAAACACTGTTCTTGAAACAAGCTTAAACCATGTTACTAAAAATAGAACATTTTGAAATAGCATTTGCTCTATCTGAAAAGAAATACTTAATATGTAAAAAGCATATGTCTACATTAGAAATACTTATTCTACTTCTTTATTATTCACTGGACAATTGAAGGCAAATCATTTATTTTTTAGGTATATACCATAGATTTATTAAACTTGAAAACACTTTCTAATAATTTAGAAACAGACTATCACTGAGTCCAATCAAATCTTAATGTGCTTAGGAAAATATGCTTCAATTCATTTACTACTGTATAATTTTATATCAAGTATTATACCAAATATAATTCATCCCTCAGTACTTAATATATACTTTTTCATTCATATATAGACCTTTATAACTACTCTTCAAAAAGCTAATGGTTCTATTTCCCATAACGAAAATATTATGCCAAAGCATACTCATAGAAAAAAAAAAAAATCTGTTGCTCTAGGGTGTTCCAAATAGCAAAGAATTTAATAAGTGTCGAGCCCACATTAGGTTAAAAAAAAAAAAAATGGAGAAAAGTGTCCATCAAAGTAGATTGAAGGTACCTAAGCTTCAAAACTCTTAAGTGACATGTGATGTCAAGCCTTTATATTCTTTAATTAGTGTCTTAGTAGGATCAGATGTAAAAATGACTCTAAATACTAAAAGGAAAAAAAAAAGTATCATTTGTTCTTGATTTCTCTTCCACTAAAAAGTCCCTGACTACATCTTATGTTCTGACCTAAAAACTGGCTTTTTTTTTTTAATGTTTACTTATTTTTGAGACAGAGAGAAAGACAGAGTGTGAGTGGGGGAGAAAGAGGGAGACACAGAATCTGAAGCAGGATCCAGGCTCTGTGCTATCAGCAGAGAGCCCAATGCGGGGCTCGAACTCACGAGCTGTGAGATCATAACCTGAGCCGAAGTGGGACACCCAACTGACTGAGCCATCCAGGCGCCACAAAACTGACTTTATTAGGAAGTGTCATGAATTTCCTAAGCCCTTCTTACTTTGTAGTGACTGTTTCAAGAAGAATAATCACTAAAGAGAGAAATCTAAACTAGTATGTTTAACTTATATAAAAGTTGAAAGCCTTAGAAGACCTGGTAGGATACTGAAATGTTAACTGTCCAAGAATATAGAAAGCCAGAGTTCATACTGAAGAAACTGCAAATAACCAAACAACTTGGTTATGTCAGTTTTCATGTGTGAGTAGCCACACGGAAACTTTTAATGCCAGTTATCTCTATCCTTCAGCTATCTACTAGGCTGCGGCAGCCATTGGAAATTGATGGATACTCAGAAAATATAAAGTAATTTTCCTAACAGCTTGTATAAAAGATAATTAGGAAGGCAAATCTAACCTCCCTTCCCTCAACTTGTGATGATTTCCAAAACTAAAAATAAACTCATATTATCAAGGCTAATTTATAGCATTGGATATAGATGCATTACATATGCATGATTACAAGCTATTTCAGCAAATGCTGTTCTAAACCAATTCTATATATTTTGCAAATGGAAAACTAGTGACTAGAAGACACATTTAAGCCTCCTGAAATAAACTCCTCAGTATGAAGGAGCATATTCACAGTGAAAAAATAAAAAGCAAGAGCTCTATCAAGAAATAGTGAAGAAAAATAGGTGCAGTAGAGATTGGATCACGAGCTATTGGGAAAGTCAGATTGAAGTCAAAAGTTACTGGGGCGCCTGGGTGGCGCAGTCGGTTGGGCGTCCGACTTCAGCCAGGTCACGATCTCGCGGTCTGTGAGTTCGAGCCCCGCGTCGGGCTCTGGGCTGATGGCCCGGAGCCTGGAGCCTGCTTCCGATTCTGTGTCTCCCTCTCTCTCTGCCCCTCCCCTGTTCATGCTCTGTCTCTCTCTGTCCCAAAAATAAATAAAAACGTTGAAAAAAAAAATTAAAAAAAAAAAAGTTACTAAAAGCAGGAAGGTGGGGAGCTGGGAATTTGGAAACTTTGACAATGAAGTCTAAATGGAAACTCAGAGCCAAAGATTGGCTCACATCTCAAAAACAAACTATCATAGTTCATAGACAAAATTGATTTTCTCTGCCTTGTAAAATTTTGTAAGGTATCATCATTTGATGCCTATGAATACGACAAAGGTCTCACTGTGCATTACATGCATATTTTAATATAACAGAGTTAAGTTTTTAGAGCAGTTTCACATTCATAGCAAAACTGAATGGAAGGTACATATTTCTCATACACCCCTGTATTGGGCATAACATTCCAAATTGTCAAAATTCCCCAGCAGAGTAGTAAGTACATTTGTTACAAGTAATGAAACTACACTGACATGTCATTATCATTCAAAGTCCAACTACACTAGGGTTCATTCTTAGTGTTATACATTCTAAGGGTTTGGATGCATTACATTTTTTCCTCTAAATTTTTCCACAATGTAAATACATACTGAATACTGAATTTGGAAAAAATATTTAATCATCCTATGAAGGCAAATATATTACTATGGTGTTACTATAGCCATTGGCATGGGTATAATTTATAGTTAACTACTAAATATTAAAAAAAAAATTTTTTTTAATGTTATTTATTATTGAGAGACAGAGAGACACAGAGCGTGAGCAGGGGAGGAGTAGAGAGAGATAGAATCCAAAGCAGGCTCCAGGATCCGAGCTGTCAGCACAGAGCCCGACACAGGGCTCAAAGTCACAAACTGCGAGATCATGACCTGAGCCGAAGTTGGTCACCCAACCAACTGAGCCACCCAGGTGCCCCTACAGTACTAAATATTTTAATCTTCTTATTAAATCTAAGAAAATAGGCAAAAGTAACAGTTAAAAGAATATCTGCTAATATACCTAATAGTATATATTTTAAAAATCAGAAGAAAAGCTAATCTTTTAGACACAAATATTACATTATACACTTTTCTTAAAGGAAATTTCCAGATAGATCAACACAATGAAATCCATTTCATAAAACAGAAATATACAAATTGCTTGTCATACCTTGTAAAATCTGTCTGCTGGGTCCTGTTGTTTCTTTTAAAGAGGGACCATCTGTAGAGAGTTAAGTTAAATTATTTTAAAATATATCTTCAATTCCTGATTCAACTTTTGCAATTCAGAGAACTTTTCATTCAAGTATATCATGAAGGATGCATGACTATACAGCCACATCAGACCTACAAAATTATTTTTTTAATTTAATGTAGTAACTGAATGGAGATAGACATGGGCATTTTAAAAATACACAGTATTTAGGTCATTATTATATTAAGCAATCTAATAAAAGACAGTAAATTAAAAACACTGTGAAAGTCTTCTACTACTTGTAACATACCTTATACTACAGCTTGCTACACTAATATTACAACTGGAAAACTCAGACAAAACAAATCTACTGCTTGAAGTTACAAGAAGTCGAAGTAATGAAGCCAGGACAGCATCCAGGATAACTGGACTGTGGCAAACAATAGTTTTCTAACAGCTTCTAAATGGATGTGGCAAGCTTTTCACAGAGAAGAGATAAAAATACTTTTTCATTAAGACTTTATGATGAAAAAAATTTAACAATACTGTAATTTCTATACTTACTCTGAAGATACTAAAGCAGAAAATATAGGTAAACAATCAGCAATATTGAGATCATGAGGAGGACTGATAAGCCTTCTGATCATGTCTAACAGAAAGCTTGTCTGGGGTCATGGTTCTTGGCCCATAGTATCTAAGAGCTGACATATCCTTACTACAGCTTTGATAGAGACTGTAACAATGCTTCAGAAAAGGCATAAAAGCCTAAAGCTGCACAATGATTTCTCTCTGGATATGGCACTGCTATGATGGCAGAAAGATGCAGCCACCTTAAAAAATCATGCTGACAGTCAAAAGTGTTGACTATTCCAAAACTCCAGCTCCCTAATCAAGGCAAGGGATTTGTCTATAGGTAGTAGGTCTAGATAAGGACAGTAATTTTTGACATAATTATTTGGAAGGTATATAATACTATACTAATATAATGGCTATGTAAAACAATTAACTCCCATCTATGTAAAATCTGACAGTACTTCTGGACATAAAATTTGTTATCTGTGGTAGAGACTGGGTAGTTGTTTATCACCCACTTCTTTGGTAAACAACTAAACTACATTTCCCAGGTTCCATTGAGTTATGTGATGTATGTGACTGAGTATTAAACAAAGAAATATGAGAGGTAAACCATTTCCAGGCTTGTAAGAATGTCCCCCGCCTCCAAAAAAGAATGTCCCACATGATCTTCTATGTAGTTTATCTCCAGGTAGATGCAGAGAATTCATGGGAGGATTCCAAAGGTCAAGAATCCCAGAAATGAAAGGAACCTGGATCTCTAGACTGAATGAGAAACAGTATCCATCCCCCTTTACCCCATCAACCCAAGAGCAAGATATAAACTTTTACTGCTTGAGTCACTGAGACATGAGTAGTTAAAGCAAGCAAGTTAAAAACCAGCTAGCTTTACTGACAGTAAGCATTCCAAAAAATATGAGGCTCACAGTATTTCCCAGTGAGACTACAATGTCTCTCACAGGCAAAATGGAATCATGGCCCTATTAACTTCATATCCTCAGATTGACTAATATATACTGAAGGCAGAAATAATAGTCAAGAGAAGATTTTGGAGTCAGATTTCCTTGTGTTTGAAGCCTAGCATTTCCTTTTACTAGTTACTATGATATCCATGTGCCATGATGTCCTATAAATTCTTCTTTGCCACTTATGTTCTCCCCTTGGCAAAAAAAAAAAAAAAAAAAAAAAAGGCTACCTTTCACCTATTTAGAATCTTACTACAGTGCATTGCCAAAGGCATAAATAAAAAAAATTCTAGAGCAACAAACAAGTGGTAAATTGCAAATATTGGTGTTAATATCAGAAAAGTAATAACTGTAGATACTACCTAGCAAATCCTTTTGTAAGCAACGTGATTTCCAATTCTTTACTTTTTAATAAAATGTAGGGATTAGCTAATGAAACTGCCAATTTATAGATCATCAAAAATAATTTTTGATAATAGATCATTGTGTAATTTTTGGAATGTAATTATTTAAAAAAAATTTTAATGTTTGTTTATTCTTGAGAGATAGAGACAGTGCGAGCAGGGGAGGATAGAGAGAGAGGGAGACACAGAATCCGAAGCAGGCTCCAGGCTCTGAACTATCAGCACAGAGCCCGATGCGGGGCTCAAATCCACAAACATGAGATCACAACCTGAGCTGAAGTCAGACACAACCAACTGAGCCACCCAGGCAACCCTGGAATGTAATTCTGAAGTGTTCAAAGAATAGACTGAAACTGCTACAAACAGAATTTCTTCTATTTAAAGTTTCTTAGTACTTACATTATAAAGCTAGAAAATAGGAACAGAACTATTGCCCAAACGTGTTTTATGCTGATGTCATTTATCCATATACTAATTGAGAAACAAGGAGCTCAAATCATCTCATTAATGTATGTATTTCAAGAAAAATATTGCTTTTTATGATTATGTATTATCAAAATTTTTAAAATACTATTATTTTGATTGACTTTTAGTAATAACCACAGTAACTCCATCCAAAATAAATGCTAAGTCTTATGTTTCTAGGACATAAAAAATTTTAATTTATACACATTTTACTGCCAAGAACTATAATACGAGGTCAATTAATCACACAAATATAATCCATTAGTATAAAATTCTGGAATGAAAATAAAACTTCAAGGAGAAACAGGATGTTATAAAATTTATAACTATTTACCTGTTTTTGCATGAGTGAGAGTGGGTCTCAAATCACTAAGTTATTTAGAGTCCAATGAATATATTTCAGAGTAATACAGAAGTTTCATTCTAAATATTATCAATAAGATACCTGAAATCATATTCCTTGCCATTATTTAAACAAGTAATTTTTTAGGAATCATCTTACTGTGTGAGGAATACACAATGTTTCAAAATTATTACAGGATGCATGTAAGCAAAATCTTGGGAAAGCAAGGTTTTAAAACATACCAGTGTAAAATCAAGAACATAAGAGGGGTGCCTGGGTGGCTCAATCAGTTGAGCATCTGACTTTGGCTCAGGTCATGGTCTCACAGCTCATGGGTTCGAGCCCCGCGTCAGGCCCTGTGCTGATAGTTCAGAGCCTGGAGCCTGCTTCGGATTCTGTGTCTCCCTCTCTCTCTGCCCCTCCCCTGCTTGCACACTATCTCTCTCTCTCTCTCTCAAAGATAAATAAAAACATTTTAAAAAATTTAAAAAAACAAAACAAAACATAAGAAACAACAAGTGTTGGCAAGGATGTGGAGAAAAAGGAACCTTGGTGAATTGTTGTTGGGAATGCAAACTGGTACAGCCACTGTGGAAAACAGAATGGAGGTTCCTCAAAATTCAAAAACAGAACTACCACGTGATCCAGTAATTGCACTACTGAGTATTTATCCAAAAAAAAAAAAAAAAAAAAACCAAACCACTAATTCGAAAGGATATATGTATCTGTATGTTTACTGCAGCATTATTTACAACAAATAAAGGAAGGAGCCCAAGTGTCCATTGATAGGTGAATACATAAAGAAGATGTAGTATATATACATACAATGGAATATTATTCAGCCATAAAAAGGATTGAAAACTTGGCATTTGCAACATGGATGGATCTAGAAAGCATAATGCTAAGTTAAGTAAGTCAGTCAGAGAAAGACAAATAACATAGGATTTCACTCATATGTGGAATTTAAGAAACAAAACAAATAACCAAATGAAAAAAAAAAAGAGACACACCAATAAGCAGACTAAACTATAACTAGAGAACAAACTGATGTTATCAGAGAGGAGGTGGGGTTGGAGGATGGGTAAAATAGATAAACGGGATTAAGAGTTCATTTATCTTGATGAGCACTGAGTAATAAATGGAATTGTTAAATCACTGTATTTATTGTACACCTGAAAATAATTTAACATTGTATGTTAAGTATACTGGAATTAAAATACAAATAAATAAATACTAAATAAAACATACCAGTATAATAGTACAAAAATATAGCAAATTTTAGAGACTGAAAAATTAGGGACTTAATATTCAATCTCTAAGAACTTTTTTAATTATCAAATCAAAAGTTTGAGGATTCTATGTGGCAAGTACAGATAATACTTAAGCATATAACTTGTTGTTAGAGCAGCTTATATTAATCTATACTCTGAAATTTCACAGATAAATTATTTAAAATATAATTTAAAAATAAAAATTAAGTTGATAAATACCTTATAACTTAATACCCAATGCTATATAAGTTAGCACACAAGATTTCTAAGAGAACAAGGAGGCAAATCAAAAATTCTGCAATGAAAATGAAAAAAATTGAAAACCCCTATAAGCCCACATATAGCACAAAAGGCTTTATCATATTAAAAAAAAATGATTTTCATTTGCTAAAAAACAATTGTTTCTGATTCACTGACACTCATTTAAAATAGTGGCACATAGTATAATATATTCACTGAAAAAAAAGCGATATCCACTGCATTATATTGAGTTAATTTCATCATATACTAAAAATGAACTAGCCCTGTGAACCATTTAGTCCGATTCATTAGAAAGGAAGTTGATTACAAGACCCTTTCAAGAGACTATTTCAATGAAAAGAGTAATCTACACAAAATCTCTGTGTATTTGGAAGGCTATCCATTTGAAAATCTTCTGGCTGTACTCACCATGAGAATGAAAGTGTCCATGTCCATGAGCATGATCATGGCTATGTGAAGCACCATGTTTCAAATCATGACTATGGCAATGATCTCCATGGCCATGTGCCTGATCCAGAACACCATTAAAAAGGGAATGACTGTGTCCATGGCCTAAAAAGTAGTTAGAACAAAAGGTATGTAAACGTATACTACATAAATGATTACAATAACACTGATATTAGTGAAAAGAACTAGCTCTAAAAAGAGATTTAATTAAATAAACATTTACTTGCAAGAAGTGTTACAGTGTTAAAACAATACTGAGTTCCTCCTACCATGGAGTATAGGAAGGAAACAAAAGTACAGAAGCAAGTGGTAGACTTTATTGATGATGAAAGTAAGTGAGGAGTACACAGAAATATTTAAAGAGATTACAGATAATGTTATTCATTCATACAGGAGGAACACACTATGTTATAGGCACTGTTCTAGGCACTGGGGATAAAGTGAAGAGCACAGAAAAAATCTTGGCTAAAACTTTGCAAAGTACCACTACATATACTCACAAAGATAAGACAAAATGTATGCATATGGTCATTTGAGGCAGAGAAGCTGCTGTATTTGTTCAAAGGATCAGTAGGGGCACCTGAGTGGCTCAGTTAAATGTCTGACTTTGGCTCAGGTCATGATCTCACAGTTTGTGGGTTCCAGCCCTGAGTCAGGCTCTGTGCTGACAGCTCAGAGCCTGGAGCCTGCTTCAGATTCTGTGTTTCCCTCTTGCTTTGCCCCTCCCCTGCTCGGACTCTGTCTCTCTCTCTCTCAAAAATAAGTAAACATTAAAAAAAAATTTTTTAATAATAAAAAAAAGGATCAGTAAAACTACATTATAGCAAGTAGAATACTTAGAAAAAAACAAAATAATGCAGAATCCTCTCTCCATAGCAGACCTAAAACTACTAAACCATCAAAGAAATGTCTTATACAAGCTATTGCAAAGCACATAAGAACACTGGATGTTACCCAATTCAAAAATATCACTAATATTCACAAAAATCTTAAATACCAGTAAACTAAATCCAGCATCGCATTATATGGAAAATCACGAATAACGGGGAGATCAACTCCCAAAATGGTGGAGAGAGGATACTGGCAAATTAGTTCTTTCTTTAAAACAATAAGAATACAAGGGACACATTTAAAAATCAACATCAGAACTCTAGCAACTAACCAAAACCACAAAATGAACTAAAAAGCACCCATCCAAGAAGAAACTACCAAACCTCAGTAGGACTACAGAGTTTCTACTGTTTTTACTTGGGGCTACTCCCATTTCACCTCCTGCCCTAGCTCAGCTGAAAGCAGCCAAAAAAAGCCAGCAGCACTGTAGACAATGGAGAGATCGGATTTCTTCCAGAGCTCTGTGAAAGCACCATCTCCAGAGCACAGTCAGTATTTTGTACAAACTTGCAATTCTTTAGAAAAATCTCTATCCTCAATGTGGTGACTATTAGACTCAGAGGTCAGCTCTAAAAATTTAACAGCCACACGCTGCAGGAAAGCAATTAGTTCAAGAAAATCATGCAACAAGAGAAACCAACAGTATCAGCAACAACAAACTTTGAAGGGAGAGGTTGAAGTAATGATACCAGAGTCATTATAATATAAAATGTCCAGTTTTCAACAACAACAAAAATTATAAGACATGCAAAGAAAGAGGAAAGTATGCCACACACACATGAAAAAATGCAACCAACAGAATATGTTCCTCAAGGGGACCCATATTTTGGGCTTAATAGACAAAGACTTTAAACCAGCCATTATAAATATGTTCAAAGAAATAAAGAAATCCATATCTAAAGACTGAAAGTGTAACAATGATGACTCACCAAATAGAAAATATCAATGACGAGAAATTATAAAAAAGAACCAAACAAAAACTCTGGAGTGAAAAAATACAATAACTGAAATAAAATATTTACTAGAAGTGCTCAACAACAGAGTTGAGCTACAATAATGCAAACCTGAACATGGATCAACAGAGGTTTTCCACTCTGGTTTTCCAACAGAGCAGAAAAAAAGAAAATGAAGAAAAATAAACAGCCTTAGAGACCTTGATGTGTGGAAGCATCAAGTGTACCAAAATAAGCACAAAAAGAATCTCAAAAAAAGAAAAGAAAGTAGGAGACAGAAAAAAAATTTGATGAAAAATATTAACCACACATTCAAAAAACTTAGGAAAATCCAAAGAATATCCAAAGAATAAACTCAAATGGAACCATATCTAGAACCACCATAGTCAAATTGATGAATGCCAAAGAGACACTGAAAGTTGGAGACCAGGATAAAAAATAACTTACCATGTATAAAGAAACCTGCATAAGATTAACTGGGGACTTCTCCACAAAAACCATGGAAGTCAAAAGCCAGTGGGACGACAAAATCAGAATGTTAGAAAAAGACTCAACTAAGATATCTAAATTCACCTCTCTCCTTTAAAAATAAAGGACATATAAGACATTGCCATATCAACAAAAACACTACCTGCCAATGAGATAAAAGAACACTAAACAGTAATTCAAATACACATAGAGAAATAAAAAGCATTGGTAAAGGCAATTATAAAAGAGGATGAATGTATTTTTAAATTGGTGACTCATTTCTACTGTAGGTTTTAAGAGACAACTGCATAAAGTAATAATTATAAAACTGTACTGATGGGCTTACAACATAAAAATACGTAATTTGTCTGACAATAATAGTACAAGGAAGGCAGGCGAACGTGAAGGTGTATTGGAGCAAAATTTTTGTGTATTACTAAATTACTATTAATCTGAACTAAATCATTTTAAATTAAGATACTACTTGTAATCCTCAGGGGAACAATTAAGAAAATATTCAAAACTATACAGTAAAAGAAACAACAGAATTAAAAAGTACATTAGAAAGTATCCATTTAAAAAATAAGAGAGTAACAAGAAAACAAGTAACAAAAAACCAAGAAGTAGAGTAACAAAAAGGACTGAAGATACAGAAAACAAATATTAAAATGGCAGATGTAAATCCTACCTTAGTAATTACATGCAAATTGTTTAAATATCCTAATTGAAAGGCAGAGATAGAATTGATTAAAACAAATATGATCTAGTTATATTGTCTATAAGAGATACACGTTAGACTCAGACACAAGCTGAAAGTAAAAAGAAAGAAAAATACACCATGCAAGCAGAAAAAAAAAAAAAAAAGAGAAAGAGAGAGAGAAAGAGAGAGAGCGCGCGCAGGGGAGAGCTGGAATGGTTATCATAATATCAGACAAAATAAACTGTAAGCCAAAAGTTATTGTGAGACAAAAACAACATCACATAAAAACATGTTCAATCTATCAGGAAGATATAATGATTATAAACATATTGCACTGAACAATATAGCTCCAAAATACATGAAGCAAAAAATAATTAACTGAAAAAATATACAATTGAATAATTATAGTTGGAAACTTAAATACCTACTTTCAATAATAAATAGACAACTAAGCAGAGGATCAACAAAAAAACCCCAGAAGGTTAAACAACTATAAACAAATTACACCTAACATCTGAAGAACAGCAGAATACATATTCTCCTCAAGTGCACATGGAACACTGTCCACAGAGACCAAATGCTAGGTGATAAAACAAGACTTAATAAATTGAAAAAAAAACCCTGAAATCATATAAAGTGTGTCATCTGATCACAATGGAATTAAATTAGATATCAATGACAAAAGAAAATCAAAAGTAACACTCTTAAATAGCTAATGAGTCAAAGAAGAAATCAAAAAGGAAATTGAAAAATACTTTGAGGGGTTCCTGGGTGGCTCAGCCTGTTGAGCATCTGACTTTGGCTCAGGTCATGATCTCACAGTTGGTGAGTCTGAGCCCCACATCGGGCTCTGTGCTGGCAGCTTAGAGCCTGGAGCCTGTTTCAGAGTCTGTGTCTCCCTTACTCTTTGCACTTCCCCTGCTCATGTTCAGTTTCTCTCTCTCAAAAATAAACATTAAAAAAAAAAAGAAAAATACTTTGAGATGAACAAAAATGAAAACATGACCTACCAAACTTACGGATCATATTTCAGCAATGCTTAGAAAAAAATTTGGCTATGCTAAAAACAACAAAAAAACAAAAAAACAAAAAAAAAAAAAAAAAAAAAAAAAAAAAAAAAAAAAAAACCCTTAAATTAATAATCTCATTTTCCATCTTAAGAAATTAAAAAAAAAAAACTAAAGGCAAAGCATAAGGACATAAAAGTATTAAAGCAGAAATAAAATTTAATATAGAGAGAAAAACAATGGGAAAAAAATCAATAAAACCAAAAGGACACTCTTTAAAAAAAAAAAAAAATCAACAAAATTGATAAACCTTTAACAGAACTAATCAAGAAAAAAAAAAATGACAGAAGACACAAATTACTAAAACTGGTAAAGAAAGGTCTTCACTGCTGACCTTATGGAAATAAAATAATTTTTTTAAAAAAACATACCATAAACAAGTAAACAAAGAAGATACTTTGGATGAAATGGACAACAAATGCACAAATGAACATTCCTAGAAATGTACACACTACTGAAACTGACTCAAGAAGAAATAAAAATGTGACCAAACCTATACTAAGCAAAAAATAAATAAATAAAATAAAATAAAATAAGAATTTAAAACCTGAAAAAGAAAAGCCCAGGCTTTTGAATTCTGCCACTTATGAATTCTGCCAAACATTCCGTACTCTTCCCCACCAATTCCCTTAAAAATAAATAAGTAAATAGAAGAGGGGCACCTATGGGGCGCCTGGGTGGCGCAGTCGGTTAAGCGTCCGACTTCAGCCAGGTCACGATCTCGCGGTCCGCAAGTTCGAGCCCCGCGTCGGGCTCTGGGCTGATGGCTCAGAGCCTGGAGCCTGTTTCCGATTCTCTGTCTCCCTCTCTCTCTGCCCCTCCCCCGTTCATGCTCTCTCTCTGTCCCAAAAATAAATAAACGTTGAAAAAAAAAAAAAAAGAAGAGGGGCACCTGGGTGGCTCAGTCGGTTGAGCATTTAACTCTTGATTTTGGGTCAGGTCATGATCCCAGGGTGGTGTGACAGAGCCCTACATCAGGCTCCATGCAGTGTGGAGCCTGCTTAAGATTCTCTCTCTCCCTCCCTCCCTCCCTCCTTCCCTCTGCCCCTCTTCCCTGCTCGTGCTCTTTCTCTCTCTAAAATAAAAATAAATAGAAAAGAGAACATTTCCCAACTCATTACATAAGAGCAGCATTACCCTGATACCCTGCAAACTACAGACTAAAAATTCCTTAATATAGACACAGTGTCTTTAACAAAATACTAGCAAACCAAATAAAGCAATACATAAAAAAGATAAATCATGGCCAATGAGATTTATCCTAAGAATGCAAAGGTGGTTTAATACCCAAAAATCAAGCAATGTAATATGCCATATTAAAAGGATAAAGAATAAAAACCAACTATCATCTCAAAAAGTGAAGAAGTTGTGACAAAGCCCAGTACCCTTTCATGATAAAAACACCTAGTAAACTAGGAATAGAAATAAACTTCCTCACAGCAAACACAGCTAACAGCATATTTAATGAAGAAAGATTGAATGCTTTCATCCTAAAATAAGGAAAAAGACAAGAATGTACTCTCTTACCACTTCTATTTAATATTGTACCGAATGATCTACCAGGGCAATTAAGCAAGAGAAAAAAAAATTTTTTTAAAGGCATTCATATGGAAAGGAAGAAGCAAACTATCTCTATTTACAGATGACAGGACACTAAAAAATTCTACAGAATCCACTAAAAACCTATTAGAATACGGAACAATTTCAGCAATGTGGCAAGACACAAGATCAGTATACAAAAATGAACTGTATCCTTATACATCAGTAAAGAACAATATAAAAATGAAATTAAGAAAACAATCACACTTATACTACCTACAACAAAAAAAGAAAGCCTAACTGTAAAGTTAAGTGTGAAACATGTACACTAATAACTATAAAACATGTTGAAAGAAATTAAAGAAGCTATAAATAAATGTGAAGGCATCCCATGTTCATGGACCAGAAGACTTACCATTGTTAAGATGACAATACTCCTCAAATTCATCTACAGATTCAATACAATTTCTATAAAAATCCCAACCGTCTTTTTTTTTTTTTTTTGCAGAAATTGACAAGCTGATCTTAAAATTTATATGGAAATGCAAGAGGGGATCCAAAATAAGTAAAATAATCTTAAAAAAAGAAAAAGCTGGATAACTCACATGTTCCAATTTCAGAACCTACCTCAAATGTACATTAAACAAGACAGTAGGGTACTGGCATAAGGATAGACATATAGATCAATGAAAAAGAACTGAGAGTCCAGAATACTCTCACATTTATAGTCAACTGATTGTTGACAAGTGTGCCAACACAATTCGATGGGGGGAAAATAATCTTTTTAACATGGTGCTGAGACAACCAGATATCTATATATAAGAAAATGATATTGGACCCATACCTCACATGATATACAAAAATTGACTGAAAATGGATCACACACCCAAATGTAGACCAAAATATAGACACAAAATTTAAGAATGGTTCCTTATGAGAAATCTATCAATGTAATTACAAATTTTAAATTAACTAAGGAAGAAAAAATGATTACTTCAATAGATGCAGGAATAAAAAGTAATATCTTAACTTGATAAGACAGTTTCATCAGAAATAGACCATAAACATCAGACCAAATGATAAAACTTTAGTAGCATTCTTCATTAAATCAATGAAGAATGCATATTAAAATATGCTGATGTTTGCATTTTCCTCTGGAAATTCTGATAAAAATGTTCTGCAATTAAACCCGGGCATTAAGGTTTTTTTTTTTTTTTTAAGTTACTCAGGTGACTATCCACTTTGACACAAGGATACAAACTTTAAGTATATCTAATCAACACTATGCTAGGGGTCCTGGCTATACAATAAGACAAGAGGAATAATAATTTCTATTCTTAATAGTAATAAAAACATTCAACTACTTAAAAATAAACTGATCAAAAAATGCAAAGATCTTTATTAAAATAACTAAGATAATTTAGTAAAAGACATAAAAAAATTTTTATGCATTCCCAATCAAAATCCCAAAAAGATTTTCATACAACTTGACAAGCTGATGAAAAAACCAAATGGGCAAGACAGGCCCAAACAATGTTAAAAGGTAACTTAATATAGGCTAAAAGTGTTGTTTTACATCAATGGGGAAAAAGGCAGGTTAATAACTGGTGCTTGGAAAATCTGCTTATTCACACTGGAAATAAAAAGTTAAGTCCTAACTCACCCTACCACAAAAACAAATTACACATAGATGAAGGAACAAAATGGATTGCGAAAAAAAACCCTAAATTTTAACGGTATTAAAATATGAGACATGTTTATGACTCAGAAAATGGAAATTTCTCAAAGTAGAAAACATACCAGAAAAAAATGTAAGACAGAAAAACTAAGACTATATCAAAATTAAGAACACCTACATAAAAGTTTAAAGATAAGCCATAGATTGGGAAAAGATGTTTGCAACACATAAAACAAATGATTAGTATACAAAATATATAAAAATTATTAAAAATGGATTAACAAGAAGAGGATAGAAAAACAAGCAGAAATAAATAAATAGACAGTTCAAGAGGATAAACTTGAATGTCCTAAAACCATACAGAAAGATTTTCAACCTCACTACTAAACAAGAAATAACAAATAAAATGAGATATCATTTTTATCAAACTATTAGCAAAACAGTCTTAAACCCATAATAATAAGTTTTGTGTTTTTTAAAATTTTCTTTTAAGTTTATTTATTTGTTTTGAAAGAGAATATGCACAAGCACAAGCCGGGGAGAGGCAGACAGAGAAGGAGAGAATCGCAAGCAGACTCTGTGCTATCAGCATAGAGCCTGATGTGGGGCTCGATCTCCTGACCATGAGATCATGACTTGAGCTGAAATCAAGAGTAGGATGCTTAACAGACTGAGCCATCCAGGAGCTCCAATCGTAATAATAAGTTTTGATATGAGTGGAAGGAAATTAGTACTGACATTCATTGCTGGGATAAATGTGAATGATAGTAATTTTGAGGGCAATTTGCTATTGTCTACTGAAACTAAAAACTGTATTTCCTGTGTTCCAGCAACTCTACTTATAGTCCAGCACAGTGCAACTCAAAGAACTTTCTGTGACAATGGAAATGTTCTGTATCTGCTGTCCAATATGGTAGCCCTATGTGGCTACTGAGCACTTAAAATGTCACTAGTGTAACTGAAGAAGTGAATTTTTAATTTTATTAAATTTAATTAACCATAATTTAAATAGCCACATGTGACTAATGGCTACTATATGGGACAGCAAAACTCTGGAAAAACAACTGCATATGTTCACAAGGATACGTTTCATATGGAAATGACTTACAGTCTACATACAGAAGACCAGTTAAATAAGCCATGGTATCCCACACCATGGAGTTTTATGTGTCAACAAGAGAAGGCCAACTGACACATACCAAATAGAAGGATCTCAAAGACAGATTGTATAATAAATTTCATAGCCACATGTACTGTAATTTTTAGTAACTAGATTGGTTTTATTGTTTCTAATGTTTATTTGTTGGTTTTATATAAATGGTGTCCACAGCTACAGAGGTGTGGAAGCATCCATAACCAAACTTGATTATGTGTAACTCTGAGATGGCACTGAGATGGAGACACATGGAGAAGTGGGAGTGATGGTTCAAGAAGACATTAATAAGTGTCTATTAACATATTATTTCTGTTGTTAAAAATCAACATAGGGGTTCCTGGGTGGCTCAGTCGGTTAAGCATCAGACTCTTGATTTTGGCTCAGGTAATGATCTCACGGTTCGTGAAATAGAGTCCCACATAAGGTTCTGCATTGACAAGGCGGAGCCTGCCTAGGATTCTCTTCTCTCCCCCTCTCTCTCTGCCCCTCCTCCACTCATGCTTGCTCTCTCTCTCTCTCTCTCTCTCTGTCAAAATAAATAAACTAAAAAAAAAAACAAACATAGACTTTAACTTTAAAATGTATCAATTTTCAAAAGTGATAATTATGATGAAAAGAGAAAATGAAGAAACAAAGCGTTCTAACCATCATACCAGAGCCATGAGAATGTCCATGACCTCCATGCTTGAAAACAAATATTCCTATTAGGTTTACCACAAACCCAAGAATTGAAACAAGAAGCAGTCTCTCATGGTGTACATCTGGAGGGGCTAATGCTCTCTAGAAAACACATAACACAAACAAACAGCATTGATATAATTTTTGAGTGATCAACTGGTAAAAACAAAAAGCAATCTTTAAAAATTTTTATTTTCAGAATTAAAAGTACTCTATAAATATATACCAAAACAGTTTCTAGAAAAAAAAATAGTGCTCACATACTGCAGACAAGGTAGTAATTACTATTTTTAAATACACACCAATATTTAAAAGCATGACTTTGGTCTAAAAACCATCCCTCTTTGGTATCATAAAATACTGCCATTCATTTCAGGTTCATTGATCTTTCAATTTTCTCTTTACATTTCTTTAATATGCCAAATATTACAGGTTCACTGACAAAATTCTCGGATTTGTTTAAGAACTCTTCCCAGCTGACCTCACTACCCAGACCGTGCCTTTACTTTTCACAGCGTCTACAATTCATTCATAGCTTATAAAGCACTATCATTTAATGGTTTTCAATTTCAAGTAGTTTCACATATATTTAATTTTTCCACTATTTTGTAAGCTCCTCTTACATATTTTACCTAATCTAAGACTGTCCTCAATAATACTTAATAACAGTGTGAAGACAGCTTTATACATGTATCTTTAGTTCATAAACATTTTCATTGCAGAAATATAATTTACTGACTCTAATCATTATCTACAATACCTCAACTCCTTCTGAGAAAATAAAAAAAGCAGTGAAGATCAAAAACAGGCCATTGACAAAACCAGCCAGAACTTCCGCTCTAACATACCTAAAGAAGAGCAAAGTAAACAAATGAATTATTATTTCTTAAAAATCAAATCATACATTTATATACATTCAGAGATTCTAAACCATATTATATGGTTAAAAGCAGCCAGCAAAGTCCTAGTATTTATAGTATAGTATGCTTTATTCTATATATACTGTAGAAATGAGGAAATGACTTTAATTATTATGAATTATGTATAATAGCAAAATGCCATAAATCACATCCATCTCTACAAGCCAATCAAAAGACCTTCCTCGAGTAAGTACGTTTAGAAAGACCCTGCACAGAAACTTAAATTTCAAGTTGCCTCTGGAGAAGGAAAAATTGGACTGGACAAGGAGGCAAAGAAGGAAGGATCTAAGAAATAAAAAGTAGGAGCAAAGGACTTTTCTGAAAGAGGGGTTCAATAACTTATTTGCTTCTTTTCTAAAAACTCCTTATACTTTTTGTTTTATAACTTTCAGTTTTGAAATCTTTGGAAAATGGAACTTTGATCTGAAGGAAAACACAATCATCCTAGAGCCAACTTAAGATTTACATTCCTAATCACTCTTTTCTAAGATTAATACATTTAACAGAAACTTTTAAATCACCTATTTTTAGAATCAATCCTGGCTTCACATAATTTTAATTAAACTATTTTTTAAATGCCTGACTTTTTCTCTATGGACTTCTGAAGCTTTCTGCTTCCTACCTGCATGAAGCATCAGGGAAAGATTCTATTTTTCTGTTAAGGTATATGTGGCTTAGGTAAAGTCATTAGAAACTTCAACTTGGCAGTTTTACATGTCCTAACTTGATTCAAAGGGTGCTGAGAGCAGTTAATCACTATGGTCCTTAAATAATATAATAGGAACATCAAAAATTCTGCTTTTCCTAGCTTTGTCAACTTCTAAATTATACAAGCTTTACTGTAAAAAACATTTTTAAAGAGAACAAACTATTTAAAATGTACTCGTTTCAGGGGCACCTGGGTGGCTCAGTCAGTTGAGTGTCCGACTTTGGCTCAGGCCATGATCTCACAGTTTTGAGTTCGAGCCCCACATCGGGCTCTGTCTTGACAGCTCAGAGCCTGGAGCCTGCTTAGGATTGATTCTGTGTCTCCCTCTTCCTCTGCCCCTCCCCAGCTCATGCTCTGTCTCTCTCACAAAAATAATTAAACATTAAAAAAATGTACTCATTGCAGTTATGTTGAAGTTTGCTCTTTCAGTACATTCCAACATAGCATGTATTTCTACATTCAGAAAGAATGCAGATTTCTACCTTCTAATACATACGAATGAATTAGATTTACATATTTGTCAAAGCATATGCCTTTTTATTTTTCAGGAGAAAACATTCATTAAATTCAGCCTGCTTCCATAGTAAACACTTAGGAATTTACCTAATCTATCAGCAGGGTTACTAACCTCAAAATAAAAAAAGCACTTTCTTTTAACCCACTCTTCTATTCCCAAAGCTAATGCTTGATTGAAAGCCTTTTGTCCTTGAGTTCCACTGGATTTCAAGATCAGAGGTAGAAATGTTTTTCAGGCATCTTTTTGTCTCTCTAGTGCCTAGCTTAGTATGTGCTTAATAAATTCTGATCCGCTGTTGGACTCAAGTGATTTAATTAGGCTTAATATATTTGCTAACCTTGCTTGCAGGAATCAAGTGAAAATTTTGTGAAAACCAGACATACTTGACTCTACAAATAACTGTTTACTTCAACAGAGTGAGTCTTGGAATTAAAACATATAATTCACGAACGTGCTATTGCCTAATTAAGTATGATGACATCTGGATTCTTTAGCCAAGGCAAAAAAGGATACACGTACATATACATATGTGTGAAGGCATGTACATACGTATCTACCCATCAGACATATATTATTTTTATACTGGCATCGCTATTTCAAAAATAGTGTGACCAGATACAAAAATGACTTTTCTGGGGCGCCTGGGTGGCACAGTCGGTTAAGCGTCCGACTTCAGCCAGGTCACGATCTCGCGGTCCGTGAGTTCGAGCCCCGCGTCAGGCTCTGGGCTGATGGCTCGGAGCCTGGAGCCTGTTTCCGATTCTGTGTCTCCCTCTCTCTCTGCCCCTCCCCCGTTCATGCTCTGTCTCTCTCTGTCCCAAAAATAAATAAAAACGTTGAAAAAAAAAATTAAAAAAAAAAAAATGACTTTTCTATAGAGAAATACTGAAAAGTCTTCTGCCTCTCAGATTCCTCCTAATCTTCTATTGTAGTCAGTCTGCTATTGCGATCATACTGAATCAGGGTTTTGGAGATTCATCCCTAGGCTTAGTCTATCCAGTGTCATTTTGATGTACTGGTACCTATATTTTACTGCTTACTACTATAGCAATCATTAATAGGTTCAAATGTTGCATCAGATTTTATTCCCTAATTTTTTCCTTCTCAAAAAAAAAAAGGCAAACAAGGAAAAGATAGAATAAGAGATAAAAAGATGGCAAGAATATTACTCCCTCATATAAATGAGTTGAAGTTGCACAGTTAAAACTGCTATAGTACTGAAGGTATCAAAGTTATGCCTAAAAACCATCTTACAGTGGAGACTACGCAACCTAAACAGAAAACAACAGATATCCTAACGTGTAAGAACTGAGAACTTTTATAGTCACCTATTCTTTATCCCAAAAACTTGTTCAGTAAGATACTCTAATCAGATTTTTGATATATGATATATATGAATTACTAATTTTCCAACACAAAATTAGAACTTTACATACAATTTTTAATGATTCAAAACACACTTAAGAATCTTTTGATTGCATAATGCCATGGAAAATGTTCTCTTCTGAGCTGTTTGGATTTATTTATATACAGATCTCTCGCTCTAGTCTATAAAAACAGTATAATTAGTGTTTTTGCCTCGTTTTTATAATCTTACAAATAATTATATCACTTCAGTTACACCCCAAATCAGCAAGTTTTGTCAGAATTTCATATATCTCTCTTTTGGCACTTGTCACAATGTACAGTCATTATGGTATTTTTACTGAACCATTTTTCCATCTGACCACAAGTTCCTCCAAGGCAGAAGACATATCTTATTCATCTTTATAAGAGGCAAAGGATTAGACTCACAGTGGGCCCTCTGAAGAGAACAAGAGCATGTACAAGAAAGACAGTGTGTGCTTGCTTGTTCAAGAACAGAAGCAAAAGGTGGAAAGAAAGAGGAAAGCAGTGAGGGAACAAGAGTAAAAGAACAAGGGGAATAAGAGGCAGTGCGCTAAGAGAGTGGATATGAGCAGGCAGGAGAGAATGAGAGACGCTGCAAAGGAAAGAGAGCCTTCCAGGAGGAGGATCAGGGAGAGAAGGAAAGAGACTGGGAAAGGGAGAGAAGAAAGACTTAGGGCGGAAAAGGTTGAGAGAGAGGGAGAAGGGAATAAGGAAGACCTGAGAGATACAGCAGTCAAGGGTAGAGGGAAAAAACAAAGATGTGCGGGAGAGAGAAAGAGAGGAAGGAGAGGGTGGAAGGCTGAGGGATAGACAAAGACCATGAGCACAGGCACAAGGAACTGGAAAGTATAAGAGAGGAGGTTAGGGAGTTCCAGAGAGATGACAGTGAGCATGAGGATGGGGATGAGAGTGAAAGAGAAAAAAAGTAGGAAAGAGTGAAGAAAGGAGAGAATGTGAGAGAGCACTCACAAGGGAGCTAGACAAGAGTCAACAAGTAAGAGGCAAGGGGGGGAGCAGGAAGGAAAGAGAAAGTGGATGGGGAGACAGAGAAAAAGGGTACTACCTCTGAGTACTGGTTACATGTAAATACAATTACACTGCAAAATACTCTATGAACTCAAAAAAGAAAACACCCAGGCAGATCACTCGAACATCAGAAACTTCATTGCTTCCCCCAATCAGAGATGGACAAAAGGCAAACCCTGACTCGAAGGGTACGAGGCTTGGAAGTGAGACCAGATGTGCCAATATGGTCTCTTCAGCATAAAAACTCTCCAAATATTTGATTAGCTATCCAAATTCAGCAAGAGTATGAAAAGAAGTATTTTTCATAAAAGCAGAACTGCAGAGGGTAATATAAAATCAGATTAGAAAATAATGATTTTAAATTAATTAACGGCAAAGTATCTCTTTAAAAGCAAACACGACTATTTTCATAAACTGAAATATTTTTTCTTCTTCTTAAAAAAATTAGGTTAAGAGTTGAGGAAGTCCCCTATCCAGCAAAAAATTTCACTTAAAATTTTCTGGCAAAACCAAGATGTCCTATCTCTAAGCAAAAGAACTTCAATGCAAAAACAAAAAATATATATATACTGTAGATTGCAATTACATACTGTTCAAAAACAGCTTAAAACTAATCCACCAAGTTAGGGAAGTGCTTGTTACTCTTGGGGAGTGACATGGGAAGGAACGAGAAGGAGGCATGAGGGGGAATTCAAGAGTTCAAGTTATACAAATGTGTTCAATTTGTGAATATTCATTATGCTTAAGATTTATTTTCTGTATTTCTTATACTTCGATAAAAAAGTTTTTAAAAGGTCTTACCCATAAGAGAAAGCATCATTATCTCTCCATTTGGAAATAACAGATGCTGCCAATCCAGCCAAAATGGCAGTGCTATCGAAAAACATGTGAAAAGAGTCGGAAATCAAGCCTAAGCTGTAAAAGAACAGACATATTGGCATATTATAATAGTAACCAAATAGTAGGCATCCTTCTATAAATTCTCTAAATATCCTTCTGCTCATCAGGAACAATCTTTTAAACAGACAACCTTGAAATATGATATACAGAAAGACATTGAGGATAAGTTTTAAACATCTCAGAAGGAAACCCTCACACCCCCTGCCCAAGAAAAAAAACCAAGCTTCTACTGAAAGAGGGGTTTCTAGAAACAAAGCTAGCTGCTACTGGATGAGCAGCAGGAATCTGCCCACTCTCTGATCGCTGACAAAGGTCAGCCACCACGGAAAGAGAGAAAAAAAAACCAGCCATCACTGTCAGGGGCAAGTCTGAAGCCAGCTTGGGCCCAAGATCTTACATTGATATAAAGCAAAGGTCTGCTGTTGTTGGAAGAGGAGCAAGACCATCATTCCTTCTCTTGATACAAGGCTGCGGAGAGAGGTGGGAAAAGGGGCAGGAACGCTCATAATAACCACTCTGGCACTCAGGTGACAACGGACTGCCTAAAATTAAAGCTCCAGCAGGAGGACCAAATTCTCTCTCCCCACAACCAAAGCCTTGACTAGAGTACAAAACAATAGCAATCTACCACTGAGAGCTGAGCAAGAGCACAGAGACTCCCCTATGGAACAGGTGAGCGTGACTTGTTGAAAGCTGAGAGTAGAGCAAGAACACTGAGAAAACCCTCCAGGGCCCCAGACCCTACACTAAAGACAAGGTGGTAGAAGCCACTAAAAAAATTTGAAGTTGGTAGCTTGTTGAAACTAACCAGCAATAACAAAAAACACAAAACCCAACTAGCCAACTATGGATCAGAGACTCAAAACCCCACACTAATGGCCTGACAAAACAACAGGGGTACACATTTCTGGGCATAGATACTATCAACCTTGGTCGCTGTTAATCTTTTAAACATAAGATCCAGCACTCAATAAATATTTATAAGACACATAATAAGATCAAGGGGCAAAAACCAACCAACCAACCAAACAAACAAACAAACAAAAACCACTGTCAAGAGCTAAAGCAGTCAAGAGAATCAGAACCAGAAAAGGCCTAGAGACTGGACTAGGATAAGGACTTTAAAACAAATATGATTACTATGTTAAAGGATGTTGTATAAAGCTGTTGAAGATTCATGAACAAACTGAGGACTTGCACGTAGATAAAACTATAAAAGAATCAAACGGAAATGACAAAAACATTTTTTAAAAATCACAATATTGAAGAGAAATAATAACATACGTGGGCTTCTGAGCAGATGGGACACAGACAGAAAGAATCATGTCAAGAGAAATTATCTAAGTAAAACACAAAGAATTAAAGGAGTGGGGGAAAGAAAAAACACAGAACAGAGCATTCAAAATCTGTCACATCTATCAAAGAGACTCAAATACAAATATTTGGATTCTCAGTAACAGAGGAAAAAAATAGGGTAGAAAAAGTATTTAAAGAGAAAATGCTGGAGAGTTTTTGAAAACAAACCACATATTTAAGAAATTTAATAAACCCCAAGCAGGGGGAAAACCCTACATACCTCACAAACTGCCCAACACCAAAGAAAAAAGAGAAAATCTTGAAAACAGTAAAAGGAAAAACAAAGATAAGATTATTAGTATATTTTTCATCAGAAACTACTCAAGGCAGAATAATGGAGCAATGTCTTTAAAGTACTGAAAAAAAAATGCCAACCGAATATTCTGTATCTAACAAAATATATTGAAAAATGAAGGCAAAATAAAGATTTTTCCAGACAACCAAAACTGACAATTCACTGCCAGTAGATCTGAGTTAAAAGAATCAGAAGTTCTTCAAACAGAAGTAGGATAACAGATGGAAACAGATTTGCACAAAGAAATGAAGATCACTGAAAATGATAAATATGTCAGTAAATAAAAAAGATACTTTTTCAGGGTGCCTGGGTGGCTCAGTTGGTTAAGCATCCAACTCTTGATCTCATTTCAGGTCTTGATCTCAGGGTCCTGAGTTCAAATCCTGAACTGGGCTCCACACTGGGCATGAAGCCTATTTTTTCAAAAAAAGATAATTTTTCCACTTTTAGTATCTTTAAATGATCATTGAGAACAGAAAAAAAAAGAAAAAAAGAAAAGAAAAATAAACAAACCAAAAGCTGGTTCTGTGAAAATATCAACAAAATTCACAACCTGTAAGTAGACTAACCAAGAAAAAAGGTAAAAGATTCAAATTACTAAAATCAGGAATGAAAAAGAAAAATTACCACTGACTTTACAGAAATAAAAAGGATCATAAGAAAATACTATGAACAATTATAGGCCAGCAAATTAGATAACATAGAGGAAACAGACAAATTCCTAGAAACAGTCTTGCAAAACTAAAAAAAAAAAAATTTCGAATTTAACAAGCAGACAAATTGAATAATTGTAAAACTTCCAACAAAGAAAAGCCCACTCCCAGGCAGCTTCACTGGAAAATTCTACCAGACATTTAAAGAACAATAGATACCATCCCTTACAAACTCTCCCAAAACACAGATGATGAAGGAATGCTTCCCAATTCACCGTGTAAGAGCAATATTACCCTCATACCAAATGAGACAAAAGACATCACAAGAAATGGAACAGACTAATCTTTTGCAACTATACACACAAAAATCTTAAACATACACTAGCAAGTGAAATCCAAGTATATATATTTGAAAAGTACATACCACAACCAAGTGAGATTTATACCAACAATCCAAGGTTGATTTAATATATGAAAACCAATCAATCTAACACATCATATCAACAGAATAAAAGACAAAAACCACATGGTCATCTCAACAGGTGTAATAAGAGTTTGACAAAATTTAACACTCCCCTTTATATTAAAGACACTCAACAAACTTGGAATAGAGAGAACTTTCTCAACTCTTAAATGGCATCTACCAAAAACCCAGAGCACCATTAAAGGCCAAGGACTTTCCCCTAAGATCGGGTATAAGGATGTCTCATCTTGCTACTTCTATTTAACATTGCACTGGAGGATCTAACAAGGGCGGTTAGGCAAGAAATTAAAAAAACAAATAAAAAAATAAAAAATAAAAAGTGAAGGAGTAAAACTATCACAATTTGCAGATGACGGGGATTTTATATATACAAAATTTTAAGGACACTACTAAAAACCTATTAGAATAGATGAATTTGGCAAGGTTGCAGGATACAAGATCAACATACAAAAATGAACTGTATTCTTAACAGTAGTGATGTAAAAAAATAAAAAAGATTTCCATTTATAATAGCATCAAAAAATAAAATACTTATGGGGCGCCTGGGTGGCGCAGTCGGTTAAGCGTCCGACTTCAGCTCAGGTCACGAATTTTCTCACGGTCCGTGAGTCCGTGAGTTCGAGCCCTGCGTCGGGCTCTGGGCTGATGGCTCAGAGCCTGGAGCCTGCTTCCGATTCTGTGTCTCCCTCTCTCTCTGCCCCTCCCCCGTTCATGCTCTGTCTCTCTCTGTCTCAAAAATAAATAAACGTTAAAAAAAAATTTTTTTTTAAATAAAATACTTATGAATAAATTTTACAAAAAAAAGTGTTAAATTTATACTCTAAAACTATAAAATATTGTTGAAAAAAATTAAAGAAGACCTAAATAAATGGAAAGATATCTGTGTTTATGGATCAGAAGACAACATTGTTAAGATGCCAATATTTCCCTAGTTGATCTACAGAGTCAACTCAAACCTATCAAAATCCCAGTTGACTTCTTTGAAGAAACTGACAAGCTGATCTTAAAATTTACATGGAAAAGCAAGGGACCTAGAATAGCCAAAAAAATATTGAAAATGAAATCTAAAGTTGAAAGACTCATACTTCCCAATTTCAAAACTTTACTATAGAGTTACACTAATCAAATAGTATGGTGCTGGCACAAAAATAAACAAATAGAGCAACGGAATACTATTTAGAATCTAGAAATAAACCCTCACATTTATGGTCAGCTGACTTTTGACAAGGATGTCAAGACATTCCAACAGTGGAAAGAATAGTGTTTTCAACAAATGTGTTGATACAACTGGATATCCACAGGCAAAAAATGACTTTTGACATTATAAAAATTACCCAAAAATTAACCCAAAACAAAATTAACCCAAAAAATTAACCCAAAAAAGATCAAAGACCTAAACATAAAAGCTAAAATATTCACCACCTTGGATTAGGCAATAGTTTCATATATATAGAAGACATCAAAATCACATGCAATAAATGAGAAAACAGAAAATATAGACTGGATATCACTGGAATTTAAAACTTTTTTTTCTTCGAAGGACATTATTAAGAAAGTGAAAAGAAAATGCACAGGTGGGAGAAAATATTTACCAATTCTATATATGACAAGGGGTTTGTATCCAGAATATATGAAGAACTTTTTTTTTTTTTTTTTTTTTTTTTTTTTTTTCAGATTTTATTTTTAAGTAATCTCTATACCCAACCTGGGGCTCAAACTCACAACCCCAAGATCAAGAGTCACATACTCCACCAACTGAGCCAGCCAGGCACCCCTACATGAAGAACTCTTAAAACTCTTCCAAAAGATAAGGCGCTTGGGTGGCTCAGTCAGTTAAGCAACCAACTCTTGATTTCAGCTCAGGTCATGATCTCGTGGTCTGTGAGATCTAGTCCCGCAATGTCAGCACGGAGCCTGCTTGGGATTCTTGCTCTCCCTTTCAAAAACAATAAACAAATGTTTTTAAAAAACTCTTCAAGAAGATAAGTAATCCAATTTCTTAAATGAAACAAAGAATCTGAATAAACATTTCTCCAAAGAAGACACACAAATGGCCAAAAAGCACATGAAAAGATACTCAACATCATTAACAACCTTCCAGGGAAATGCAGGTCAAACAGTGAGAAACAACTTCATAACCACACTATGACAGCTAAATCAAAAAGATCAATAACAAGTGTTGGTGAGGATGTAGAAAAATCAGAATTCTCCCACACTGCTGAATTTAATTTGGCAATAAAAATAGATGAATACTAATACACGTAGAATATGGATAACCTTTGAAAACATTATGCTGGGTGCAACAAACCAGTCACAAAGGATTATACACTATATGATTCCATTTACATGAAAAGGCCAGAGTAGGCAAATACAAAGAGACAGAAAGTAGATTAGCAGTTGCCTAGAATTAGGGCAAATCAGGGGATAAGGGAATTAGAGGGCGATGGCTAGGGGTGCAAGGCTTCCTTTCAGGGTAATAAAAATCTTCTAAAATTGATTGTTCTGATGGTTTTACAACTCTGTGAACATACTAAGAGCCATTCATTTGTATACCTTAAATGGGTAAATTGTATGGTATATAAATTATATTTCAATAAAGCTATTTTTTAAAAAATGATAACTATCTAAAGGAGGAATCAGCAAGCTATGGCCCAGACTACCATATATTTTTGTAAATAAAGTTTTATTGGAAAACAGTTACACTCATCTGTTTATATACTGTCTATGGTTGCTTCTGTGCTTTTACAGTAGAATGGAGAAGTTGTGACAGAGACCTTATGGCCCTTAAAGCTTAAAATATTTGCCATCTGCTGTTCAGATAAAGTTTGCTAACCTCTGGTACAAAGCAAAAACAGGTACTGTATTATGGGGTTTAAAACACGTAAAAAGTGAAATGTATGACAATAATGGCACATAGGACAGAAGGAAATGGAAGTGTAATATTGTAAGATAAACATATTATTATTTGTGGTTAACTTAAAAATTCATATTACTCATGCTAGAGCAACCACTAAAAAAAGGGGCATAGAATTCTGCACCAACACAAAACACATGTCCTGCTACCACTGGAAAAGGAGCAAGAAACTTACTCTCACCCAAGACCATCCACATGTACAGAGCAGAGTTTTGCTTTCACAGAAGGGGCAAAAATGTTGGGGGGAGAAAAAAACCTACTCCCAGGGCCCAGGCTCACGGCGCCTGCATAAGGGCCTGGGTTAAGTTAATGAACGCCCCTTTGCTCTCACCACGAACATAGCACTGAGTAACAAGAAACAGCAGTCTGCAGCTTGGTGGGATCGGTGGGGGAGGGTAGCCATGCCCCATTTGAAGAGTTATCTCTGTACTGTGTTACAAAACCACCAATAAAGACATTGCTTCTGATTTTGTTTTCTCTTCTATGATAAAGAACTAATATGGTAAGTTACTTTTAAAATTTAGTTTCAGGGGTGCCTGGGTGGCGCAGTCGGTTAAGCGTCCCACTTCAGCCAGGTCACGATCTCGCGGTCCGTGATTTCGAGCCCCACGTCAGGCTCTGGGCTGATGGCTCAGAGCCTGGAGCCTGCTTCCGATTCTGTGTCTCCCTCTCTCTGCCCCTCCCCCGTTCATGCTCTGTCTCTCTCTGTCCCAAAAATAAATTTAAAAAACGTGGAAAAAAAAAATTAAAAAAATAAAATAAAATTTAGTTTCAGAAAATTCTCTCTCTATTCTGATAAAATGTAGTTGTGTTGTAGTAAAACCTGACAATGAGAATTTTTACCCATCGTGCCTTAACTTTATGGAATTTTATAACTAAATTTAAAAGTCAATTTCAGTAACTACATTAATTTACACTTTTAGTAGGCTTACTTTTTTCCTCTCTATACACGATTCTTCATGTTTTTATTTCTATAACTTAAGGATTCTATTATATATGTTACTTTTATCTTAAATGGCCATAAATTAGTTGTAGAAGAAGGCAGGGTATTCATTCTAAATAAATATAAATGAAAATGATACACTGATGTACACATATATTTAGTAAAACCTGCTGTGAGTTGAATTGTGTCCTCTTCTAAATTCTTAAGTTGAAGTCCTACATCTCCAGTACCTCAGCTGTGAGCTAATTTGAAAACAGGGTCACTGCAAACATAATTTATTAAGATTAGTTTAGCAAGGTGGGCCCTAATCTAATATGACTATTGTCCTTATAACAAGAGGAAATCTGGAGACAGACATGCACACAGAGAGACTACTGAGTAAAAGATAAGGCAGATACCAGATGAGGCTTCTACAAGCCAAGGAATGCCAAAGATTGCCAGCAAGGCAACTGAAGCTAGGAGAAAGCATGGAACAGATTCTTCTATGCAGATCTCAGAAGGAACTAACGCTACCAATACCTTGATATTAGACTTTTAGTTTCCAGAACTACAAGACAATAACTTTCTACTGTGGTATTTTGTAACAGCAGCCCTAGCAAATTAATACACACTAGCACTATCTTCTTTACAACAAATTTATTTTAAACATATTTAGTGGACACCAAACACTGCCTACATGGGAGGGAAATGGTAAACCTCTTCTGTACGCCACAGCAATTAAGTTCCCTTTTCAAGAGGTTTAAATATAGCTTGGCAATTTTAATACTAATCAAAATGAGATTTTAAATTTATTTAAATTTTAAGTAAATTTAATTTTCATTAAAGATTTTTTTTTCAGAGTGCATGCATGCACATGCACGCACAAGTGGGGAAGGGGCAGAAGGAGTGGGAGAGAGAAGCTTAAAGCAGACTCCACGCTCGGCGCGGGGTCCCACACAGGGTTTGTTCTCATAACCATGAGATCATGACCTGAGCCAAAATCAAGAGTCAGACGCCTGACTGAGCCACTCCGGTGCCCCCAAATGTTATTTCACTTTTAGTATACTATAAAATATGATTCTACCTGAAAAACCACTCCCTCTTCTAAAGTGGAATCATGTTCTCTTAAAGCATTGCAATGTTTTTTTAAACCTGGTATCACGATTTGAAAATTACTCAGCTGCAACTATATAGACAAACTCAAATGAAAGAGTCTACTTCTAGCTCTCTGTTCTATCATACATCAAAACCCTACTCATGAGGAACGTCAATTTTATTGTTCATCTTCAATATTAGCAAATGTTTCTTATTATGAATTGTCATTTAAACCGCATGGCATAAATTTCCTTGTAAATAAAGACAGCATAAGAATATTTCAGGTTATATGATTTACATACCAAATGTAACCTAATAAAGAACAATTAGTTGTTAAAAGCAGCATACCTGTTTTAGGCTCCCATCTTTAAACACTGTCAGTTTCTCTAAAATTAATTTGTAAACTTTTTTTAAGTGACTACTTTCTAAAGATATTTTAATAAGGAAAACTTCTTAGAACATAAAAGAGAAACCTGATCACTGAAACAAAATATGATAAATGTAAATAAAACATTTAGCAAAAGAAATTCTCAAAAAAGATTTTATTTAAGGTCATTGGGGCAAAAACAAACAAAAGGGAGAAAGAGAGCCCATAAATTGATATTTCAGAGACATATCAACCAAATATGCTTGGATAGGAGTTTGGATCCAAGTATGATTTTGTTTGGATTAGATCTTATTTGGATTCTGACTTACAAAACTAACTGTAGAAAGAATTTCTGAGACAATAAGGATCATCTGAACCCTTACTGGACATTTGATATTAATAAATTCCTAATTTTTAAAGATGAGAATGGCACTGGGTAGTATTATGGGGTGGGGGGGCCTTTTCTTATTAGAGACTCATACTGAAGTAGTTAGGAAGGAAATTATATTTGGTATCTGTGTTAAAATAATCCAGTGGTGAGACAGATAACACAGAGGAAATGAAATAGACTACATGTTGATAAATGATGGGAACATGAGGTCCATTAAACTCTCTTTTCCTTATGCTTAAAATTTTCCAAAATAAAAAATTTTAAAAAGATCTGGTAACTAAGCTAACAGTATATCTATAGTGTGTTGCTAAAGATTAATTCAAAACTGAAGACAGGGAATAATCACGATAAGTTTCCATGAGATGGAAAGTATAAAAACTTAACTACCAATTTATTAGGAAGAAATTAGAATCCTGTCATTTGCATAAGTTGTTAAACTAATGACAGTTATGGTAAAAAACCCACAACTCTACTACATTCCATTATATAATCCCTTACTTAAAAATATTCTTAGCAAAGGGGCGCCTGGGTAGCTTAGTCAGTTAAGCATCCGACTCCGGCTTGGTCATGATCTCACAGCTCGTGAGTTTGAGCCCCACATAAGGCTCTGTGCTGACAGCTCAGAGCCTGGAGCCTGCTTTGGATTCTGTCTCCTCTCTCTGCCCCTCCCCTGCTCATGTTCTGTCTCTATTTCAAAAATAAATAATAAACATCAAAAAAATTTTTTTTTTAATTTCAGCAAAGTGGAATATTTGCCTGCATTTTTAAGGTGAATAACAAAACTACAGGAAAGCAGAAGTCATCACCATAAAGTGGTAAACAGTGTCTTTTAAGAACGGAAAAGTTGATAAAAGACAAAGACAACTATGTTTTAATTCTATAGAAAAATGCGATTAATAGAAGCATTTTCTTTACCAAGTTACTTTACAAATATATGACATATTATACAGAAGTAGGAACAAATCCATGTCTAGTATGGCCTCACACATTTCCTGAACAAATATTTACTTTGGTAATACAAAAACATTTACCTTTAGAGTTATATGAGTTCCTTCTATGTCTAAGGGGAAAATTGTTGCAACAGCTTTGGTAAAAAATATTACTGAAGTTTTCTAACAAACAGCTAAGTACAGTTAAAAGAGCATAAGAACAAAGGAAACTATAGTGGAATACTAGGAAAAAAATCACAGTATAGTAGAAAAAAAAAATCCCTGGACGACAGGTGCTTCTAGGCATTACTGCTACTCTGGGGGAAAAAAAAAAAAAACCTGGGCCTCAGTTTTCTATCTATAGAAGTCAGACTAGCTTATCTCTTTCTAGTCTCACTTCCTGAGCCTACAGTATCCATATATTTCCTTTCTTTTTTTGGTAAAGAATCCTTAACTTTCAGCAGAATACCTGTTTGACTGGAACAAAGATGACATTTGCAAGTAGGCATGACCAATAAGATAAAGGCTTAGCACTGAACTGTAAGTGTTCTATGTGTGTCCAGATAAATCTCCTTAAAAGACACTATATACACTTTTTACCTCTTTTTCTCTCTGTTTTGGACAATCTGCTGCTAGGGATAGTTGGAATGACAGCCATCGTAAAAATAAAAGTTTTGTGATATGTAAGAAATCATTATTTGGGGATTTTTCTGTAACTTGAAAAAGCACTTAATCCTAGATGGTACAAAACCACATACTTATACTATATTAACTCGAGATGAAGTAGTTACTCAACAATAATACCAAAAGAAAATAAAATGATAGAAAGAAAAGAATCTTAAAAGGAAAGATCACATATGGTATCCCCATCATTTTCTTAACTTCAAAGAATAAGAGAAAAGAGGAGTTGTAAGGTTTTCCTCCTCTCTAGTAGGGCAGTTAGTACACTTAGTGTCGGTAGATTAATTCCATACATTCATTATTCCTTCATTCCTTCAGTCAGCAAATATACATTAGCCATACTATGTGCCATGTACTAAGGTACCTGAATAAGATAGAAAAGATCTCTACTTTAAGGAAGCTTACATTATAGCAGAAAAGTAAAAGGCAGTGGATATTTAAAGGTGGAAAAATACACAAAGAACTTAGCTATTCTTCCACCGATGACACATTCTCACCATCAAAAATATGAACCAAGTCCTTCCTTTAAATAATGAAGGCTCTAAACAAGAAGCAGAACTATTTATTTTTTGCAACTAGATCAACAACTGTTTCTATTAACCTTTATTTGTGAAGACAGCATGTTTTATTCACCTTTTAATTCTATAATGGAAAAAAATTCTTGACATTTCATGTTCATAACATCTTGAAACTTAATTTTTATAGAATGAAAATGAACACAGAAATGACTATGACAAACAAAATAAATTTTGGTGAGACATTTATTCAAGGAACTTAAAATCTAATTGAAACTTCAGGAACAAAGATAATCCAATTATATAAGGAAATTGTTGACCAGTCAACAAAAGGGACTGAAAACTGCGATATCTAAATAAGACACAGAAATCCAGATTATGAAAAGGCCCAAGCAATTTTTAAACCTGTCAAGGCTTCAATAGCAATGTATTTGTACTTCCCACTCACTGATAAAAATTAATATCGGTAAGTGGTGTGGACATGGATGTTAGTATAATGATGAATACCTACTAAATGATTTAGGTAAGACAGACACTAGCTCAGAGCTAGATTTCAAATGTGGAAGATATAATAACACAAAGAGAGTAAATTGTAGGAAAAGAGATCCTAAGGTTAGAAAAACAAGCCACCAAAGGGCAGAAGAAAAAGTCATGTACCACTGACGTTTTCCTTCGGTACTGGTGACTAATGGCAAACGGCTTGGAAAACAATGGTTTTAGTACAGTGATTGAACAATGCAGGCTTGTTCACTTATATGCAGTTATTTTTCAATTTGGTACAGTACCAGAAATGTATTTTCTCTTCCTTATGATTTTCTTAATAACATTTTCTTTTCTCTAGCTTACTTTATTGTAAGAATACAGTACATAATACACATAATATATAAAGTACATGTTAATCAACTTTATGTTATCGCTAAGGATTATGGTGGCCAGCAGGCTATCTGAAGTCAAGTTTTTGGGGAGTCAAAAGTTATACACAGATTTTTGACTGTACAGGGTTCATTTCCCTAATCCCCATGTTCAAGGGTCAACTGTAATTTCCTCAATAGATCTCTACAGATCAAAAAATTTACTTTATACCTAACTTTCCACGAAAGAAGTGATGTGGGCACTTCAAATATAATTCCCCTGAACAAGACATTTCCCATAGTAATTTATGCCATAAAAGGCCACAGTGAAAGATAATGTATTGTAATGTAAAGTGTACATATATAAACCAAGTTATAGCCTGAATACAATCAGTACACATGCCACAATATGGCATAATTTAAGAAGAGCAAAATATATTACAAATACTGTATATTTATAATAAAGCATGATTATTATACTATAACATAGTGCTTTTAACATGCATAATACATTGAAGAATATTAATATTACAGGATACATATATCTGCTTCTCAGAGGGTTCAAAATGGTTATTACATACACTAAGATTTTACTATGTCTCAATATTCCTTTTAAAGTAGTGACTAAATCAATAACCTTCATAATGTGCTGAGTATTTTTTATAAAATTGAGTTGACATCTGAAATGAAAAGAAGTCCACTTTTTCATATAAAAATGTAAATGTCACAAAAAATGGTGATCTTATTTAACGTCATTGTTCAATCTCAATAGAGATAAAGATCAAGGACAGCAATTCTCTCTAAAAATGGACTATAGAGGAAAGAGACTAACTCTAAGTAACAGAAAATAAAGCATAAGTAGCATAGGTTCTTAATCTAGGGTTCAAAATCTATTTCAAGGAACTCCGTATCACTCCGTATCACTGAAGTTTTACATAAAATTTTGAGGGTTGGCTTTTATCAGATTCTCAAATGAGTATGAGATTTAAAGAGGAATCTGCACACTTAGAAATGTAACGATCTTATTGTTAGCTGCACAATTTTACAAGACCTTAAGTTATTCAACAGTAAATACCTGGAAATAATAATATTTCATTTCCAGAGTTCCTGGATTTACCTCTTCCCAAAGCAGGTTCAAAAACAAAAAAGCCCAAAGATGGCACAAAAACCCATCAATTCAGGGCCTGTAAGTTTTTAGAAAACTGTACCGGATTTTTTACTGCAATCAAGACCAGAGAAAAATCATGAGACAGTTGCAGCATAAAATGAAAGAGAAGAGAATGACACATATTTCTTTGGATAGCTTCTTTATAAAGCTCTTAATAATAAATTAGGTTGAACATCTAAGATATTCCCTCTCAGATCTTAAGGGTGAAATCCAGATGCCACTCCCCCAGAAAGAAGCAAGGAACACTCCCACCCCAAAGAAGCAGGAAACAGGTTTCTTCTAATTCCAAGAAAGTGGGCAAAGCTAAGGTTTGTAGTTAGGGATGACTCTTTCCATCGGCCAAAATGAAGAAGAGACTGGTCACTCTTACTTGACGGGGCGGGGGGCAGGAGGGGGATGGGGGCGGGGACCCAAATCTTAATAACTGCTGCACGTGATGGGCCCCGGATCTTAAACGTAGCCTTGCCAGATTGCTGTGGATATGAGAAAGCAACTCAGCAGCAGAGCTGAACAGCAAAGACCTGAACCTCCTGGTGAGGAGCTACGTGGCATTAAGCAAACAGTGCTTCGTTTCCCCCACCCCCTGCTTCCGCCCAAACCCTTTTCCCTTTGGTTACCAGTTGCTCCAGATGCCGTAGAGTAGTTCAACAAAAGCGAAAGAAAGGTTCAGGCACAGGAAGAAAAACAGGTTCCGGGACGTCTTGTCCGACAGGATAGACCTGGGAGTGATAAAAGTGGAGAAGAGGCGGGAGAGTCAAAGGGGTGCCAGGACCCGGAGGCTGGGTCCCGGTTTAAAGACCCTCCCAGCCCAAACGCTCCTTTCCTCACAGCGAAGGAAGGTGTCCCTGATGCTCCCTCCCTGGATCTCGGGCCATCCTTAGGTCTGGGCCTTCTCCCCTACGTCCGGATACCCCCTTCCCGCAAAAACAGCACCCCGCACCTAAACCAGCCCGAAATCTTGCCGAACAGATTGAACTTGGGTGGTTTGTATTCATCGTCCTTGATGGACAGGGGTAACATCTTCTCTGCCCGGCGAAGGGCCGGGTCTACTCCCCTCTAGTAGTGGCTCCGTGGGTGATGGTAGTGACAGCGGCGACGCCTCAGGTGGGATTCCCCAGCGTTTGTCCCGGGCCGCGTGCCGCTTCGAGACACAGACAGACACAGACACACACCCGGGAACTCGCCGACTTCCGGCCCGGGCCGCGCAACGAGTCCTGGGACGCGAAGGGGGGAGGTGGGGCTGGGGGGCGGGACCTGCGCGGTGAGGGGCGGAGCTTACGGCGGGGGAGCTGTAGGGGCGGAAAAAGGTGGCAACTAGTAGGTAGTTAAGGCGCTGGCCTGGGATGGAACGAAAAAATCCTGAGGTGGCGACCCGCAGACTGGGATGGCTGGTTGGTTGAGAGCCTGCTCTCGCCCACCCCGACCGCCTACCACTGATGTTCCCGGATGCGCTGGTGTCCAGCGCCTGCCCTTTCACCATTGCCCCCTCTTAACTAAGTCCCGGTGCTTTAGGTAGCAGTGCTTTAAAACCCAGAACGCGTTGCTGCCGGCCCGCAGGAAGCGTAAGTGATGGTGTTACTGGGTGAACTCTGGGGCACCCAAATCCTAGTAATCCGGTCTCCCAAAACAGCGCCTGGCCTTCCATACTGCCAAGTAGGAAGCAATCAATAAGTGTCTTTCTAAAGAATGTTTAATGTATCAGAAGACGCCCTTTAAAGGAAACTCCTAGGAGACCGTGTTGGAATTGAGGTTTGGGTAAGGCATTGCTTCCCGGACAATCTCAGCCCGCGAACCACCCGAAATTCAGTTCGTGCAGATCCCTCTTCACTTCCAGGTCATCCTGAGGGCCGCAGCCGCGGCTGTAATTCTTGTCAGAGCCGCCCTGCGCATTTGAGGGAAATGCTAGAGGAGCTGGCCGGTCGGTGGGATGCGAGGGATCGCGGGGCGCAGGGAGACGAGCCCTCGGGCCGCCCCAGTCACCCACAGTGGTTGGAACCTTCCTGCGGGCGCCTTTCCGGAAAATTGTTTGGTTGGGTGAGGTCAGGTGGTCCATCACGTGAATGATTAAAAGTTGTTACCTTGGGGAAGAAATGCGAGAAAGGAGGGCTGGCTTTTGGAAGTGGGCTAGAAACTACAAAACCGAGCTTCTTGGGAACTGCCTTTTAGTCTAACAGGAAGTGGAGCGTCACCGAAAGGGAGGGTCGGCCACCCGGGGACTGTCCCCTGCTTCAGGCGCTCACTTTGCGGGCGGTGTTTTTTCCAGGTTATCAATCCAGCGAATGAGGCTGGGTGGATGCACGCTGCTGGGTTTAGAAAAAAACAAAAACAGAAACAAAAAATGAGCAAGCGAGAGGCCCCTTCCGTTCTATGAGAACCAGGCTGCAAGCAAGTAAATCTGCTGTTCGCACTGCAATCGTCTGCACTCGAGGTAAGGAAATAGCAAAATGCTTTTGTGGTAAAAAAATTTTTGCAGTAAGGATATATGCATGTTTTGCTCTGGTTCTTGGAACTTTGTGCGTGAGTGAGATAGGGATTCGTTGGCTTTATTTTTGAAAATGTAATTTTATTCAATGTTCATGTTAATTAAAATTGCTGTGTAAAACATCTAGGTTCCAGAAATTAAGTTCTGGAAAGAGTATTTTGTCTTTGCCTTTTTGGACATATATTTCATTATTTTAACTTAAACATAGAAATATTCTTAATCAGTAGAATTTACATATATTTTTTAGGAAGCTTTTATATTAGCCATAGACTTTGAATTTTACTCTACTGCACTGCTGGGGAAACATTAAGTGGGTGCAAACTAGGCTAAAGATAAGTATTTCCATGGTAATTGGGTTTTTCTCCAAACGGCTTTATTTCAATATGATCAAGTGGGGAGAGGAGGGGGAGATGTGTGCAAATAACCAGCTTTCAGTAACTGATTTCCAGTGTTCTCTTAATTCATCAAGGTCAGATGCAATTTGAACCTGTGTTTTCGTATTCTGCCTTTGAAAATAAATTCTGCATTTTATCCTATATTGCTACAAATAAGAAATTTCTCAGCTGGTTTATGGAGAAATCTGCATTATCCCTTTCAAATACAAGTTGGAGAAATTGAAGTTTGATTTCAGTTACAATGGTTTCCTGGGACTCCCCAGTTGCCCCATTCCCCACCCGGAAGGATACAGATATTCCCGTGAGGGCCTTCTCCCTTCAAAAAGTGACAGTCCTACTTCACATCTTTCAGTCTTGGATGGCATGATTACCAACTTCAATACTAAAGTCACTTTGTTGGAAATACAAACTGGACACTAGTTAAATCAGGAAAAGTTCTAGGAGTGGGAAATGTTTGTGTCTCAGTTCTTTTGTCACTTGAAATATTTCTTCTATATATGTTGACCAATATATATTGTCCTATCAAAGTTAAAGTTAGTTTCTTTCATTCAGCATTTATTGTCTGCTATCTGCTAGGCTCTGTGCTGGACACAAGACAGTTGGAGGGAAACAATTGAAAAGCCAATTAGGTCAAAAGTTCTTTCCCCAGAAGAATTTTTTGGGAAGAAGAAGCTGATGTGAGGAGAGAGGGTGGCAGGCAAATTAGTCTAGGATTTTAGAATTGTCTGATGTTTAATATGTGTACAAGGTATGCCCTTGGTGTAGCAAAGGGACACAACTGTCACTCAGAGAGTCTTTTGGTATGTATCAAGCCTTTTGTCCCAGCCATCCTATTGTCCCTTCAATAACTTGTATCATGAAGGAACATTATTTCAGAAAACCAAAAAATGATTCTTCAGCTCAATTCAGATGGTCATTACAGAGGCAGGGTTTTGAAAGACTCCAACCATACTTCTTAATGCCTTCATGTCTTAAAAGATTAAATGGGTTTTTAAGGTTATAAAATAGATATAGTAATGAACATTTAAAACTAATAAGTAGATTCCTATCCTGCACTTTTGAACATTTGTTTAGATCTTCTTCCACTAATTAATTGCATTGCACTAAGCAACAGAGAAAGCCCCCAGCTTCTCAGACATGTGAGTGAGGACTGTGAGAAATGAAAGCAGAGAGAATAAAGGGGCAGACGCTTATCTCCAGTCAAGGTTCCAGCTCCTTTCAGACAGTTGTCACTAAGAAATAGGAAGGATGCCATCCGTCATTCCTCAGTGATCAACCCTGGCATTTATCTGCAGCCCAATTTAGACCCCATGCTTTTTTAGATGCTTCAAATTGAATGCCCTGTGAACCTCGAGTGAAAAAAGAAACTGATGGTGTATAAAACTACAGATTCTTAAAAATCTAGAAAACGAGCATAAGTGCAAATGGTATTCCATGGTTTTGCTCCATGGCACATATATATGGCATATAGGTTTCAGTTGTGCAAACCCATTAGATAGGATGATGTGATTTTTTTTTTCTGCCTCTGCATACGTCCCAAAGATGAAGACAAAAATACAGCAGCGTTAGCTGCAACCTCACAGGAAGACATTCTCTATCTCACTGCCTAAATATTTATTTATTTATTTATTTATTTATTTATTTATTTATTTATTGAGCAGCAGACAAAAGTTTATTAGAATATAAGATTCGAAAGTAAGAATAGTAGGAAAGCTCTCTTTACAGAGAAGGTACATTCAAAAGTGAATGCCCCTAAATGTAACTTTTAAAACACAGAACACCTAATTTTAATTTCTAAAAATAATTTGAAGCCTATAGACAATGGCATTAAAAGCAGTTTTAAAAATCTCCTGATGACTGACAAAAACATCACAGAAAATTCTTTGATTTCCCCTAATAGTGCCAAGAGATCCTGTTCCTATCAATTACAGAAGCCATAAAGGAAATTTTTAAAAAATTAAAACTTTACCATAATGAGGTAAGTGCCAGTATTTTTTTTTTGTTTTTTTAATTGTGGTAGAGTACACATAATATTTGCTATCTTATCCATTTTCAAGTGTATAGTTTAGTACTGTTAAGTATATTTACATTGTTGAGCAACCAATCTCCAGAACTTTTTCATCTTGCAGAACTGAAACTCTGTATCATTAACCAACTGCCCATTTCCTCCTTCCCCCAGCCCCTGGCAACCACCATTCTACTTTTTATCTGTATGAATTTAACTACTCTAGATACCTCATATAAGTGGAATCATGTTGTATTTGTCTTTTTGTGACTGGTTTATTTCACTTAGCATAATATCCTCAAGATTCATCCATGGTGTAGCATGTGTTAGAATTTCCTTCCTCTTAAAGGCTAAATAATATTTCACTGTATGTATATAACACATTTTGTTTACCCATTTTTCTGTTAATGGATATTGGATTGCTTCCACCTTTTGACTATTGCAAGTAATGCTGCTGTGAACATAAGTGTAGTACCAATATTTTTATCTGAGAAAAATGATTTCCTATAGAGGTACTCTTGTTTCCTTGGAAATAAAAGTTCTTACTTGAGCCGGGGTCTGTTAGAAAATACTGTAAGGCCTCTTTTTAGTCTTATCCATTGAAACAGTTCAGCTTACAGAATAAAGCCAATACCCATATAGTTGAAATACTCTGGTACTAGAACAAAGCCGAAGATAAGAGACTGTGCAGAGAACACTGAAAATGCAAAGTGACTCACGTGTGAGAGTTTGGAGTTTGATGGGACCTACTGGGATCAGGGAAAATCATTTAACATGCTCAGTCTTAGCTATCCCATCTACAAAATGGGGGTGGATACGTTTTAATTTCCTTCTCTAAAGTTTGAAACATTGCTGATTTGAGATATTCTGTAGCACACAGAAGGCAGAGGTCTGATGATTTTCATTACTGTTGCTGAGCTCCCTGAGGGCAGGGACTGGGTGGTCTGGGCACTACCATCCCTAGGGCCTGACGGTCTGGTGCAGGTGGGAGGGGCCTGTAAATGTTGACTGATGAATATTTACCATGGTATTTTGGCCTTCCTCTAATAATGTTAGAAAGTTTATACGAATTAGGATTGCTTTGATGTTAGGTTTGATATCTGAAACTACTTATGAATTATAATTCATACGTATGAAATCTGTTTCTCTTAGAGAGCTATTTTGGAATGTGAGTTTATTGCTGAAAACCAGTATTTTGTAACAGAAAGAAGGTTCCATAGAATATTCCAGAGATCTGTTGCCTGACAGTCTTGCCTTCCCTCCATTTTCCTGTGACTGAAACAGAAGTTCAAATGAAAAGCTCTCTTATCCTAGAATGGTAAAAGTAATACATTTGCAGATGTACTTGGTTTCTTTTTGACCCATTTCTGGAACTAATTTTGCATGGCACTGTACTGAGCTAAAAATGCTTTTCTATTTCTAGGCTTTCTTCTTAGGATGCATTGACTCCTTGGATCCTTACAAGTTGTGGATGTTCCTCTTAGAAATAAAGCCATTCCTGCTCCTGACCCTAATACATGTCCATGGAATTGGTCATCTCCAAACATCATCATCATCATCATCTTCATCAATAGCTACAATTAATTGGCAGTTCCGGGAGAAGGCTGCAAGGCTAAAACAAACTTTTATCTAGCATAATTTTATCTAGCATAACCTGTGCACTTTGAGAGTAGAGAGGACCTCGCTGTTTGCCTCCCTAACAAATGGCTGTATTAAAGGAGGCAGTACTTTTAAAAAAACTTTACACAAAATATTTATATATTATGTCCTCTTAAATGAGTGATGATTAAGTAAATCCAGTTAATTGACAGTAGCTGTCTGAGGAAGTATTAAAAGGAATATGATGCTTTTGTAGAGGCTTAGGAGGAAAAAAAAAAATGCCAGGACTCTTGGGCAACCTTTGCTATGGATATGGGATAGGATTGGAGAGGGAAATGGAAACACAGGTACTTATTGGCTGTTATCCCTGTTTTAAATGCTGCCCTTGGTATTCACTCAACCTTGATTTACCTATAAAAGAATGGCTCACTCAGCCAGGCTGCCTACAGGAGGACTTGATCTTCAATGTACCCAGTACAGAAATTGCTTACAGCTTGTAGTGAGAAATGACCTGTAGCTGCAGCATCTATCTATTCAAATGTGGTCTTGCAGTAAAGGTAGCTCTTTATCAATCTGCTTTAGCACGTCTGTTTCAGAACTACAGTTTCAGAATGAAGTGACTGCAGGACTAAGCCTTCTAAAAGACAGGCTTTAAATTGGCTGTCAGGGATCTTATATATGTCGGCAGTTAGACTGTGAATATAAAAAAAGACAAATCATGTTCATGCTAGCAGCCAGTCCATGACACAGGTGGTCTAGATTGTGGTCATCTGAATGGTCCATTCAGAACACTGTACCATTGATCCTAAATACAGCATGATCACAAGATGAATCTGACACTGTGGACACTTTTATCATTTATTATGACTATAAGTCTATTCCCACTCCAGTTTTTCCTATTCCTAAATACAGAATATTTATTAATAACACAAAATAACTTATTTTGATGTATTTAGACCTATGAAGAAAGTAATGGGAGTTAAGAAGAGCCTTGTAAGAACAGATGGGTTCTTCAGGAGGAAAAGTGAGGGAAAATCATTTAGGAAGCAGAGAATAGAAGTTGGGAAAGGAGGGGCGCCTGGGTGGCTCAGTCAGTTGAGCATCTGACTTCGGCTCAGGTCATGATCTCATGGTTCATGAGTTCAAGCCCCACGTCGGGCTCTGTGCTGACAGCTCAGAGCCTGGAGCCTGCTTCAGATTCTGTGTCCCCCCCCCCCACTCTCCGCCCCACCCCTGCTTGTGCTGTCTCTTTCTGTCTTGCAAAAATGAATAAACATAAAAAAAAATTGGAAAAGGATGAGAAAAGTGGTATGGCACTTAAAAAAATAGCAGTGAAAAGAATGAATTTCTTGAATATGGGGAAAATACTAACAGCCAAACTTCCCAGGATACCGTAGAGCACCTGGAAAAGACTTCTGAAGAAAAGTGACCTTCATGTACTATTTCTAGCATTCTATGTTTTGCCATGAAGTAAATTCTAGTTTGTGTGGCTCGAAATTGTAATGCAAGAGGCTTACTCCGGGCAATAGTGAATGACACTTGGGGGCAGTGTTCTCACTTAGTTTTCTTTTTCTGCCAATTGTCCTGAAGTCTAAGGGTTTGTTGTTGTTTTTTTGTTTTTTTTTTGTTTTTTTTTTTTGTCAGTTTCTGAATCGAAACTAAATTTTCATTTCTCAGCTAGGTAAGATTGTATTGTCTGTTGGTTAATCGTGTATAGTGCCTGCCAGATGGAGTCCTATAGCTTCTGATTTTTGTTAGTCCCTAAAGGTTTGGGGAAATTCACAAGGGTGATCTTATCTAACGAGTGATGACTCCCCCAAGGCAAATCGGGTCTTCTCCTAGAGCTTCCATGGAAACAAGAATGTGCAAAGGTATTTCAATGCAGAATATCTTTGAAAAGATGTGGGGGAGAAATGAGAGTTGTGGGACATCTTGTATTTATCAGGTAGCTTGGTCCCCAAACTGATGGTAGAAAGGTGGCTTGTGCTTGAGACCACATTTCATACCTGGCTGTTCTAGTCGCCAAATGGGGGATAACCCAGGTTTTTTGCATAGGGAAGGCTTTCTTGGGTACTGTATAGGCTTAAGGGGGCCTTTGTTTACATTTAATTTAAGTTCAATCTGTTAGTTTCAGGCATTTCTTATCCATTGTGTTGTTGAAGACAATTTAAACATAGATTCCCCCGTGTCATTTAACCATAAAGAGTTGGAAGCACTTACTGAAATGGGCCAGGCGCTGTTGTGGATTACAGAGACTAACAGAAACTGCCCTCTAGATAATGTCACACTCCAGAGGGAGCATAGCTCATGGTCGTAATACCTGGAAACAAAGCCTTGTGACGGTGTGTTCTCAGTTCCCAGGAGCACTGAGATTTAGAGAGCTTGAGAGGAACCTTCGCAGGGGACGGGATTTTTGAAAGATAGTTGGCAGGGGACAGACGGGAGTAGAAAGAAGTTTGTCAGGTGGGGACCAGGAAGGGCTTTGTAGGTAGTGAAAATAGCATGTACCAACACATGGAGTCCTAAGCCAGCACACTGACTGTCGGATATCATAAAAGAAGAGTCCTTTTGGAATTTGCCTCAGATTGAGCAATATGTGTCCATGTGACCATGAACCTGGTCAGAGGCTGCTCATCAGTTGCATCATAGCCGCCTCTTCCAACCCCTCTCCCATGTTCATGGAAGGAAAGCCCAGGTTCTGAATTGGCTTCTGCATTCCACTTTGGAAATGATTTTATCTCTTGGCAGCCGCGGGCCCTTTTCTGAGCATCTATATTCTATAATCATCAGTTTTTAGGCAAGTACATATTTTGGAGGATGAACCAGAGGAGAAAACAATCTGTACAATACGAGGCAAATCTAGTAGTGAAATGGCAGAATAATTATTGCTCCTCTGCCATCTGTGGCATCAAAATGAAAATGACAGCTTCTCAATGTACGTCAGGCTGCTCACTGCGTTTCTACTTTGTGAGTCAGAGGACATAACTAATCTTTGTTCATACTATGCTCTGGCATATTTGTTTTCATCTTCTGTCTGGATAATTGTTGCCTTTTCAGTCTGAAGGAACTGGCCCTGAGAAAAGAATTATTCATTCAACATTTAGCAGCCTTCCTTCTAAGGAATTTTGGTAGATGATAGAAGTAAATATCCCACTGAATAGTGGGTTTTTGACAATTCAAATTTCCTGGTCCATTTAGAGACACGCATTAGAGAATGGGCAACTGTTGCTTTATAAACTATGTGTTATTTACTTTCTTACTCTTCTACCTACATTTAAGAGATTTTTTTTTAACGTTTCAAATAATACTCTTCCAAAAGCTGTTCAATTCTCAGATATTAAACAATTTCTGGGGCACCTGGGTGGCTCAGTCGGTTAAATACCCAACTCTTGATTTTGGCTCAGGTCATGATCTCACAGTTCATGAGTTTGAGGCTCACATTGGGCTCTGCGCTCACTGTGCAGAACCTGCTTCAGATCCTCTGTTTCCCTCTTTCTAGCCCTCTCCCACTCACCCACATTCTCCCTCTCTCTCTCAAAAATAAATAAATGTTAAAAAAAATTTTTTTTAAGATTCTGACATAGTGACCCTACAGCTCCACTGCTAAGTATATACCCAAGAGAAATGGAAACATGTTCGCATAAAAACCTGTCCATGAACGTTCAGAGCAGCATTATTCATAATAGCAAACTGGGAACAACCCGAGTATCCAGCAACTGATAAACAGGTAAACAAAATGTGTTCTATCTGTACGGGAATGGAATGTTACATGGCAATAAAAAAAATAAATGAATGAGGTCCTGATGTATACTATGACATGGGTGAGCCTTGAAAACATTATGCTGAGTGAAGCCAGACACAAAGGTGATGTACTGTACGATTTCCATTTATATGCGACGTCCAGGCAAGGCAAATCTATGGTGATCAAGTAGATTAGTGGTTGCCTGCTGCTGGTGGGGAGGTTGGGGAAAAGGAGAATGTTGAGTGACTGCTAATGGAGGGGTCTGGAGTTTCTTTTGGGGGTGTTGAAAATGTTTTAAAGTTAGATTGTGGCAGTGGTTACACAGTTCTGTGAATATACTGAAAGCCACTGAACCTTTTAGTTGACCCTTTGAACAACATGGGTTTGAACTGCACGGGTCCACTTTCACGCAGATATTTTTCAATAAATACGGTACGGTGCTATAAATGGGTTTTCTCTTCTGATGATTTTCTTAATAACATTTCCTCCTCTCTGGCTAATGTCATGGTAAGAATGCAGTATATACTACAGATAACATTCAAAATATGTGTTAATCAACTGTTCATGTTATCGCTAAGGCTCCTTAGTAGGCTACTAGTAGTTACGTCTGGGGGGGGGGGGGCGGTTAAAAGTCATACGTGGATTTTTGTGCAGGGTGGAGTGGTTGGTGCTCCTAATCCCTGTGTTGTTTGAGAGTCAATTGTACTTTAAGTGTGTGAAATTTATGGTATAGGAAATAAATCTTTTTGTTTTGTTTTTGTTGTGTTGTTTTTTTTTTTGAAGTTTATTTATTTTTGACAGAGAGAGAGAGTGTGTGAGCAGGGGAGGGGCAGAGAAACAGGGAGACCCAGAATCTGAAGCAGGCTTCAGGCTCGGAGCTGTCAGCACAGAGCCCGACACAGGGCTCAAACCCACAATCCACGAGATCGTGACCTGAGGTGAAGTCAGATGCCTAACTGACTGAGCCACCCAGGCGCCCTGGAAATAAATCTTACGTTGGAAAAAAATACTCCAGCATACTAAGTATGAGTTTTTATATTATCTTACAGACAGTGACAGTCTTGCATACTGATTTTTTGATACATGATTGCAGAATTTACCATAACACAGTGGAAAGGGTCACCACGGACTGTGCCATCAGGAGGTCTAGATTCTGGTTCTGCTGCTGGTGTGCCGCATGTGGCTGCATGAACCTAGGCAAGTCCCTTATGCTGAACCTTGGGTTCTTAATGAAATAGGGAAGTTGACTTAGGAGAGCTCTGAGCTCTCTTTCAGCTTTCTGAGTTTATGTGTTTGTGCAGTAAAGCATATAAATATTAGGGCAGCTTTGGAGCCATGGCTTTATCACTTATCGTTCATAACCAAAGCATTGGGGTTTTCAGAGGCCACTTGGCTAGCTCTCCTTCCCCCAATCATGTTCAAGTAGGTCTTGTTAGGTAAAATATATGTAGAGCAGGGTTTTTCAACCTCAGCATTATTGGCATGTTAGGCTGGATAATTCTTCCCTTTGGAGGGGTATCCTGTCCATTGCAGGATGTTTAGCGGCAACCGTGACATCTTCCCACTCGATAGCATCTCCTCCCCAGTCCTGACAGTCAAAAATGTCTCTGGTCTTTGCCACATGTCACCTGGAGAACAAAGTCATCCCCAGCTGAAAATTCCTGGTGTAGAAGATGCTAGAATAACAATATGAAAATAACCAAATGGATGTGCTCTCTACCTATGAAAAACTAACAACATATGTGCAAAAAAATACCATTTGGGAATCTTTGATTTTTCAGATAATCAGGAGAAGAGGAGGACTTTTTGTTGTGTTATGCTGACATTTACCTTGTTTATTAAGGTCACATTTAATCTGTAGTCATGGATTGGAGAAAGGCAGAGGAGGAATAGTCTAAGAGCTGTCAGATCCTTTTTAGAATGAGACAAGGTGTCAGTAAATCTATACAGGCATTAAAAAAAAAATAAGAAAAAAATCTAAGAAGAAGGTGTAGGAATTGAGGGCAAGAGAGCTAGGAGGTACCTTCTTGGTTCTTTGCACAGAAGATGTAGACCATCCAGATGTGTTCTTTCTCGTATCTCCTGTTCAAAGCTCAAAGCTGTGAATTAGATGATAAGTTATTTCTCTAGAAAAAGAACAGAAGAAAGCCATAAACTGGAATCCAAATAGCCAGTGAATTCCTCGTTCTTCTCCGAACGGATCTGGAACTGTTTCTGGTGGGCCTGCAGTGGGGCTCCAGACTCCACCTGCTCTCGAAGCACACACGTGCCACTTGCACTGCGGTCTATGAAGTTCTTGCTTTTCTTTTTAATTTTGTTTTAACATTTATTTATTTTTGAGACAGAGAGAGACAGAGCATGAATGGGGGAGGGGCAGAGAGAGAGGGAGACACAGAATCGGAAGCAGGCTCCAGGCTCCGAGCCGACGCGGGGCTCGAACTCAGTGACTGCGAGATCGTGACCTGAGTTGAAGGCAGACGCTTAACCGACTGAGCCACCCAGGCGCCCCTGAAGTTCTTGCTTTTCTAGACAGACTAAAAATCTTACATTAGCTTATTGGGTTGCATTGTTTAATAAATACCACATGAAATATTTACACTGTATTTCTAAAGATAAATTATTCATATCTCCCACAACATTTTGATACAGGTAAAATAGGGGATTAGAAGTTATCTGAGGAAATTTCTATGATGGGCATGGGGATAAATCCTGCTTGAAAGTCTAGACAAAAGTGAAATACTCATGAGTGTCTTTGACAATGTATATTTATAGTAGGCTACAGTAATTAATTTTCATTACTTTTTCTAGACTAAAACGCCAGATAGTTATGTGTCTACTTCAGAAGCTAGAAACACTTCTGTGTAAGTTTTACAATATGCTATTCCTCGTCAGCTGTGGAAAATGAACACAAAGATTTTAATCAGGGTATATTTTAATGCAGTTGCTGGATGATTCTTCGCTCTCGTTGTTTATAGCTAGCCGTTTTTATGCAGAACTGAAAATATGTTTTATGAGACCTGCTTTTGGTTCAATATATTAGAAGGATTTTCAAGGCCTTTGAACCAAGATTATTAATTCATAATGGTTTTTGGTTGACTACTTTAATAGTATGTGTTTTAGTAAGAGGGTGCATGTAATGAAAACATTGTATTCTAAAGCCTTAAATTACTGTCCTTGAAGAAATAATCATAGTAAAGCTAAGGTTATTTCAAAAGTAAATTCATTTTATTCATCTCTTGAGTGAGGCCATGATAAAAGGAGAAACACAAAATTGCTTTTCTTAACAGAACAGGCTGCAGAGAAGGTCCTGGAGAGAGCATCTTTGAAAAATCTCTGTAAAGGTTACTACAAGGTAACATTGCTTTACAGATCTGGACTATTGAAAATGAGAGCTGCTGAATGACAATGACCATCCCCCTGATCTTATGAATAACCTCTTTCTTTGCTTGCACATGCCTCCGCCCACTGTACAATCATGGAGCGTATGCCCCTCCCCACCCCCCTTGGAATTCTCCATTCCCCATTCTCATAAACTTCAAAGGGAGATGTTAAAGTCATGGACTATATGGTCTCTCTGTGTCCTTGCTGAACTATATATAAATCGTTTCTACAATTAGAAAACACTCTACCGCGTGAAACAAGATCACGAGAATGGGATTGTCCTTTGAATTCCACCGCTGCTAAATCTTAATGAAAAACAAAAGGTTGACTGAACATCACTTGGAAACTAAAGTGAGATTTTGGTGGGAATCCAATCTGTAGGATGGGAAGATTTACACCACAGTGTCAGGATTGCCTGTGGAATGGTAGTGTGGCAGCACATGCTGAGTTAAACCACAGGGTGTGAAGTCAAGAGCTTAGGTATCCACAAACACTGTGCTTTTCTAAGGAGATGGAGACAACCAAAAACAAACGAACAAACAAAAACCCAACTGTACAGAGGCAGTGTTACACAGAGAAGGACAGCGACAGTGGCTTGGTACAGTTAACATACCACAGCTGTGAGGGAGCAGTAAGAAGTCTCTTCTAGCTTTATCATATTTGTCTGTATTGTGGAATGGATGAGAGTATTCATTTATTGTATAGCCTAAGAAGAGAAATTGTACCAAAATATAATAAGGGTAGACTATGGATCCATTAAAGTCATCAAGAATAATGAAACCTCATTCTTTGCGGTTCTAAAATCTATGTTTTTCTTAAAGGAATTTTTTAAGTATTTAGAAATGTCTGGTTGATTTTTGTTTTCAGTCCTTTAAAGGAATATCTGTTTTCCTCATTTTCTGGCTTTTGTACTTGAACAGAGCAGTCAAATGGATCTAGGATATATGCTAAGATGTATAGGAAGGCTCAGCTGCCGAAATGCACGGTAAGGACTTCCCTCACAGGCTTATGGAGGCTTGTGGAGAAGTAAGGGAAGTCTGGAAACAGAAGCAGAAATAGAAGAATACAAAACAGCAAAAACTGAAAGTCAGCAGTGCTCCCAAAGGAGGCGGCAGGGGTCAGAGTGAAACTGTATTGGAGGCTAGGACATCAAAGCTCCACATCTCTGTAAAACTGTTTGTGAGATTCAGCCTTTTCTGACGTAAGCGAATGAGAGGTCTAAGCAGACAGACGTGTTTGGCCAATGAGTGTCCAGGCCACACGAATCGGGGGTTCACCTACTATTCTGTAGCCACCTTAAGCACATCCTTCAGGTACCATGAGGGATAGGGGAGTACATAGCTGATTACAGTACATCCTGACCCTCGTGTACTGTGAGACAGGGTGATTTGGAAGCTCCAAAGCCCTCCCCGACTTCAACCCGAATTGAAATTCAGCAGTATATTCCTAGCTCATAATGATGAACAGCCTGGCTCTGGCAGCAGATTTGCCCAGGTGTAGATTCCACATCCATTTCTTAGTTGCTTCGTAATATTGAGAAAGATATTTAACCCAGGCTACAGTAAAAAATAAACTAGATCCTGTCACTCTCCTGATCAGAACCCTATAATGGCTTTCCATCTCAATTAGAATAAACTCTAGGGTCGCCTGTGTGGCTCAGTCAGTTGAGTGTCCGACTTCAGCTCAGGGCATGATCTCATGGTTCATGAGTTCAAGCCCCATGCTGAGCAGTCAGCCTGGAGCCTGCTTTGGATTCTGTGTCTCCCTCTCTCTCTGCCCCTCCCCTGCTTGTGCTCGCTCTCTCTCTCTCTCTCTCTCTCTGTCTCTCAAAAGAAACGTTTAGGGCCTCCTGGGTGGTTTAGTCAGTTAAACATCTGACTTCGGTTCAGGTCATGATCTCATGGTTCATGGGTTCGAGCCCCGCATCCAGCTCCGTGCTGACAGCTGGGAGCCTAGAGCCTGCTACAGATTCTGTGTCTTCCTCTCTCTCTGCCCCTCTCCCGCTCATGATCTGTCTCTCAAAAATAAATGTTGAAAAAAATGTAAAAATAAATAAATAAACGTTTAAAAACAAATCTATATTCCTTCATCAGCTGATAAGATCCCCGATAACCTGGTCCTTGCTTATGCCACTCTGATTTATTCTCTGCATTACCTCTATTCTAAATTATCTTTGAGTTTACTTTTTGTCTGCCCCTCTCTACTGCTTCCTCTCCTTCTAACAGCAGAGACTTTGTCCATCTTATTCATTACTGTATCCACAGAACCGAAAACAGTGCCTGGCACAGTAAGTGCTTATAACTGTTTGTCTATTTGATTGAGCGAGTAAGTACATATTATGACATGTGCAGCTCTTAGTACAGGACCTGATAAGTAGTAAACCCACTGTAACTGTTTGTTGCTGCTGCTACTACCATCATCATCTGTTTCTTATATTAGGGTTCTGCAAATGATTTCATTTGGAAAAAAGTTTGCGACCAAAAGTAAGTTTAAATCTGTGCACTGAAGTATAATTGACCCTTAAACAATGTGAGGATAGGAGCACCAACACCCTGCACAGTTGAAAATCCACACGTAACTTTCAACTACCCCCAAACTTAACAAATAATAGCCTACTGGTGACCGGACGCTTTACCCATAATATAAACAGTAGATTAACACATATTTTGTATACGTATTATATATTGTATTCTTACAATAAAGTAAGCCAAAAGAAAGAAAATGTTGTTAAGAAAATCATAAGGAAGAGAAAGTCCATTGAAAGTACTTTGCTATATTTATTGAATAAACTCCACATTCTAAGTGGACCCATGTGGTTCAAACCTATATTCTTCAAGGGTCAGCAGTATACACATAGCAGAACATCACATTGTACACTTTAAATATATACAATTTTTATGTCAAAGATATCTCAGTAAAGCTGTTTAAAGAATTAGTACACTACTTGGGGCGCCTGGGTGGCGCAGTCCGTTAGGCGTCCGACTTCAGCCAGGTCACGATCTCGCGGTCCAGGAGTTCCAGCCCCGCGTCGGGCTCTGGGCTGATGGCTCAGAGCCTGGAGCCTGTTTCCGATTCTGTGTCTCCCTCTCTCTCTGCCCCTCCCCCGTTCATGCGCTGTCTCTCTCTGTCCCAAAAATAAATAAACGTTGAAAAAAAAAATTAAAAAAAAAAATGAATTAGTACACTACTAAGAGAAATGTAATCCCATTTGAAAAAATAATCTCAGTTCCAAATATTTCACATTAAAAGGAAGACAAAGTTTTGAAGGCACTGCTTAATTCTTTCGGCTTCTATGTAGATGATCTTTTGTCCATAACTGCAAACAGGCCCAGGAGGTTTGTTCACTGTACCTTTTATTTTTACCGTTAAGAGGCCAGGAGAACCGTGAATTTAAATCAACTAAAATAAGGGCGCTTGGGGGGCTCAATCGATTAAGCATCCAACTTCGGCTCAGGTCATGATCTCGTGGTTTGTGAGTTCAAGCCCCATATCTGGCTCTGTGCTGACAGCTCAGAGCCTGGAGTCTGCTTCAGATTCTGTGTCTCCCTGTCTCTCTGCCTCTCCCTTGCTCATGCTCTGTCTCTCTCGCTCAAAAATAAATAAGCATTAAAAAAATTTTTAATCAACTAAAATAAAGTTAACTTCTGTCCTCCTTAAAAAAGCAAAAACAAAGGGGCACACGGGTGGCTCAGTCGGTTAAACCTCTGACTCTTGATTTTGGCTCAAGTCATGGTCTCATGGTTCTCAGGTTCAAGCCCCACATTGGGCTCTGCACTGAGAACGTGGGGCTTGCTTGGGGGTTCTCTCTGTCTCTCTTTCCCTGTGTGTCTCTTCCCCTCCCCTGTTCACTCGTGTGCCCTCTCTCTCTCTCTCTCAAAAAGAAACAAAACAAAAACAAAAACCTGGGAACCAGTAAGAATGCTAACACTCTGTATTTTATTTCCATTTCTATTCCAGGTACTGCCACATCTGCAAACTTCCTGGAAGAGTGATGGGGATTCGAGTGCTTCGTTTCTCTTTGGTGGCCATCCTTGTGCTGCTGCTGGTAGCTGGGGCTCTGACCACTTTACTTCCAAATATTAAAGAAGACAAGATGCTCACTCTGCGTAGGGAAATAAAATCCCCGGGCAAGTCCACCCTGGATTCCTTTACTCTGATAATGCAGACATACAACAGAACAGACCTCTTACTGAGACTTCTAAATCATTATCAGGCAGTGCCACACCTGCATAAAGTGATCGTGGTGTGGAACAACATTGGGGAGAAGGGACCGGATGAGTTATGGAATTCTCTAGGGCCTCACCCCGTCCCTGTGATCTTCAAACTACAGACAACAAACAGGATGAGAAATCGACTCCAGGTCTTTCCTGAACTGGAAACCAATGGTGAGTTGCAGCTGGGTTCTTAGCCAGCAAGGGCTGCAGCTAACCGGAGCTGGGAGGCGGGCATGTGTATTTCCGGCCTTCTGTCCTAATTATGCTGAGAAAGTAGGAAAATTTAATCAAAAGAAAACACTTTGAAAATCTTAAGGGGCCAATTTTCAAGATGTCAAGAAGCAGTTTCCTTGGGAAGAAATCACACGTCTTGCAACAGTGACAAAGAGGTTAATGTTGTGAAAGAAGATACACTATAATTACATATTGTATCAGAGAAAGTAGTAAAATGGCATTCAGCTTATGCTTAATGTATTTCTTTGCCACCTCCCTTTTCCTCCCATTCAGAGCAGTTTTTTTGAGCATTGCAATTTGCTTAAAAGACCCCCAGTCTTGTTTATTTGCGTGATCATTCATTTCTAGGATAGTGGTTGATAACTGCATGATCATTTCCCAGTCAGGCAATTATGAAATCAATTACAATTCAAACACACGCTTTTTCTACAAGACAAATGTCTCCAAGAATACATTTCTTGTTCACTTATTTTGTCCAGAAAAGTATTCCTTTGAATGATCTATCTAGACACCGTCTAGATACTAGTTTTGTTTTCATTTCCAAACTGTTGGATTCAAATTTGTCTCTCTCTCGTTTCAGCTGTGTTAATGGTAGATGATGACACACTAATTAGTGCCCAAGACCTTGTCTTTGCTTTCTCGGTTTGGCAGGTAATGTTGCTGTTTCCTTTACGAAGTCCTCAGCATGAAGGTCTACCCAGGGTAGTGTGGATTAATGTGGGAGTCACCTCAAACAGTGTAGACACTATTTATCTAAAAGAAAAGTTTGGTGCATGGTAATCAAGATTTCTTGTGTTCAGTTAAGCCAACCTGCAAGTTAAGTTATCTTTTATCTGTATTTGATTTATATTTGGTATATTGGGGAGAAGAGCTGGAACTACTTTCCAGAGAACAATGAGGAAACTATCTGATATAGCCAAGACTGGAATCGAGGGACATTTTCTACAAGGCCACAGATCTGTATCTCAAAAGAGAAGTGTATCTCTGTATTAATATTGTATATAACTTGCTTTAAAAGAAAGCACTTTACACCGACAAAATTTAATCCTAATTCTGGAACCCCTTTTTAGAAATTAGTGATAACAGAAATTCCAGTGCATCATTGTGGTGGCCATTTTATTTATTTGTTTATGTAGGTCTTTTCCTCAATCATAGCTGGAATAAACAGACATAAATTGCTTGTCATTCTGTAAAAACAACTCTTTGCTCGTGAATATGTGTTAATAGTACTTGGCTTTTACAAGTTGTAGTTCAGGGGCACCCAGCCACCTCCGTTGGTAAAGCATGCGACTCTTGACTTCAGGGTCATGAGTTCAAGCCCCACATTGGGCATGGAGCCTACTTAAAATAAATAAATAAATAAAAGTACCATGTAGTATCCAAAATCTTTGGGGCACCTGGGTGGCTCAGTTGATTAAGCATCCAACTCTTAATTTTGGCTCAGGTTATGATGTCACAGTTCACAAGAGAGAGCCCTCATGGGGCTCTGCGCTGATAGCATGGAGCCTAATTGGGATTCTCACTTTCCCTTTCTCTCTGCCCCCCTCCCCATGCACACGTGTATGCTCTCTCTCTCTCTCTCTCTCTCTCAATCTCTCTCTCACTCAAAATAAACAAACAAACTTCAGAACACAACAAGTTGCAGTACAGTTACCTGAAACCAGAACGAACCACATACCAATAATCTGAGCTGTGTCAAATAATTAAACACTGTGCTACCCAATACTGGTCTAATTTGCACTATAGTACCTCTCCTTAATTATCTACTTGGGATATAAGAACATTAGATATTAATGGTAAGTGGTCACAGTACCCTGTAGATACCACTGCTCTCAAAACTTCAGTTTCAAAATTCATGCTGAGTATACTGATCAAGTTTTTTTTTTTTTTCCCCCATCAGCGCTTTTTCCAGCCTTGTAAATAAAAGCTCTTTAGGCAAAAAATTCTAATGTAACACTCCAGCTGTGAAATTTCTATTTCAGGTAGAACATCAATTTACCTAAAATGTCTGGGGTCGGGGTAAATAGAACCATGGTTAATTAGAACAATCCAAGTAAACCATAATTAAAGATGGACAAATATGATTTTTAGGTTTTCTTCATAGAAGAACAAGCAAGAACAGTTTCAATCCATTGCCCAAGGTAACCCGACTCCCAAAGTCAGTCCCATCAGTGCCCTGCATGGTGTAGTGATGTGAGTGAGAGAGGCAGGCAAGGCTGGGATGGACATCTATCAGGCCTTTGTATTTATCTGCTTAGTGCTGTGACTTTTCCTCCTCTGGTCATCTGTGGAACTTCACTCATCCTCCTAGATTAGGTAAATGGCACATCCTCTCTGAAGCCTCCCGTCCTTTATCATTGACCCCCTATTCCCCTTTGCCTCCCAGCAATACAGCTGTCACCCTGTCCTCGGTGCTTCCAAGAGGTTTACCCAACTGTGTGTACAAGCATCTCGTAGTATGGGAATCCTTTGTTCACATATCTGGATCATGTCCTCCCCAGACTATGCAGTTTTTGAAATGGGAATTAACCCACCTGATTTGTGTGTGTGTGTGTGTGTGTGTGTGTGTGTGTGTCCCTCGTTTAATGTCTGTTCAGTAAGTGAGTGAAACACAAATTACTTATGAGATTGAACTAAACCTTTTAACTCTATAAATTCTTACTTCTTTTCCATGCTTCACTGGTTTTCTCTGGTTTGGTGATTTTTATTGTTAGTTACTCTCATCTTAATATTATTGTTTTACTGCTATCTTTTCTTCAAAGATCCTGATGACATCTCGTTATATAGTTTTCCTTGTATTTTTTTTTTAAAGTTTATTCATTTTGAGAGAGAGAGAGCAAGCAGGGAAGAGGCAGAGAGAGACAGAGAGAGAATCCCAAGCAGGCTCCACACTGTCAGTGCAGAGCCCAGGGCAGAGCTTGAACTCAACAAACTGTGAGATCATGACCTGAGCCAAAGTCAGGAGTCGGGCACTCAACCAACTGAGCCACCCAGACACCTCATATTTTTTTTCTCATATTTTTAAAAAGGAAACACCCAAGCTGAAAGGGAGAAAAATATAACATTGTTTAAGATCAACAATGACTTTCAAAAACATTGAAATCAACATGGAAAAACAGTAGAATCATACATGTAGATCCATAATATTATGTACTCCTAAGAGATTAAAACCATTTTTCAAAATAATCACACTGTATCTTTTTATCTGCTATAATGAATAGCACTCATACAGTCAGCTTCTCCTGCAGCAAACTTTAAAGAACCAGACTCCTTGGTGACTAGAATTTATTAATATCAGATATCATTTGAATTAAAAGAACATTTGTAAGGTTAGAAATTTTGTTAGGTATTTGGGTTGCGATGGAATTTGACCTACAACTGATCAGGACATAGATTTATCAAGTTGGAGTCAGATGAAATTGAGATGTAGAAACCAGGAATAAAATGAAGTTGATAAATCAGTTCATTTCTCTCTGTAATAAATAATTGCCTTTTTTACCATGTCTGCTCTAAAGAAATGCCACCCTTAATTGTTCTTTTTTCCATCTTTTCAGCAATTTCCTGATCAAATTGTAGGATTTGTTCCTAGAAAGCATGTGTCTACTTCATCAGGTATCTACAGTTATGGAGGTTTTGAACTGCAAACACCGGGGTTTGGAAATGGTGACCAGTACTCTTTGGTGCTGATTGGAGCCTCATTCTTCAATAGCAAATACCTTGACCTCTTTCAGAGGCAACCTGCAGCTGTCCATGCCTTGATAGATGAAACCCAAAACTGTGATGATATTGCCATGAATTTTATCATTGCCAAACACACTGGGAAGACTTCAGGGGTATTTGTGAAACCTGTAAACATGGGCAATCTAGAAAAAGAAACCAATGGGGGCTATCCTGGAATGTGGCATCGAGCTGAGCACTTCCTGCAGAGATCTTATTGTATAAATAAGCTTGTTGATATCTATGATAGCATGCCTTTAAAATACTCCAACATTATGATTTCTCAGTTTGGTTTTCCATATGCCAACCACAAAAGTAAAATATGAGAGTAAAACAAACAAAATCAAACCTCAAAACTGCTTTGTATTTGAGTAGCTTCTCTGCGCTACAATTGGTGTGGTTTTTTTGTTTGTTTTTGTTTTTGTTTTTTTAAGCAACATCATGAACTTTTATCCACTACAGAAGTCTCTACAAAGGAGAAAATGTACAGTGCTTCTAGGACATAAAAGTCACATGAACTTCAAAAGCCAAGAAGCTGGTACTCTCTAGATAGGTCTTCTTGTGAGGAGTTTTCATCCGCAGAGAGAACTCCTTGGCCAGCGATTTTAATGTTTACATTCTGAGACTTCTAGACTTCTACAATTTCGTTGACTCATGGCATTTGCCTTAAGGACCTATTGCAAGTTGTCTCCAGGATCAGAAACTCCAGAGAAGCATTTCTCAGCTTTTTCATTAAAGGATGATTGTTTTCATTTGAAGCCTGAGATGCCTCGTTAGCAAAAGCCTGTGGTGTAGAGAAAAGCCATGTGAGGCGAGGATAATCTCAATCCCTTATAAAAACAAGTAGAAAACTCATGACTACCATGCTTTCATTGTGGTCTTTCCAGCACTAACTCGGCCTGGCATGGTTTCGATGCATCAATCACTGCTTTTATTTTCATTGATAAGTCTGTTGTGACTGGAAGTGTTCATTTTAGTAGCTGAAGGATGTCTCATTGATCACTTGGTTTTTGTGAACATTTAGTGCATGGATCACAGAAAAGTGCAGCCTGTGTTTCTCATGTGCAACCTATATGCAGCAAGGAGTAAATGTGTTACTAGATTCAGGTAGTGCATTTTGGCCCTGAATCTGACCTTGAGAGTATACATTGATTCTTATATTTTACATAAACCATGCATTGTTGTTTAAGAAACTTCTAAAATAATCTTCTAAAAGAATGCTTTAATTAGGAACTGGCAAAAGTTAAAACCCTTGGTGTCAAGAGATATTTGTTGTTAGGGCATAGGTTACCTCATGGATACTGAAGTTACGTGTATTATACACAAAGTTAATTTCTTGTATTCAGAGCTGCTGCTGCTGCTTTCAATTTCCCCCCCCCAAAAGACTCGAGGCACCATTCATCATGATGAAATTTTGATTACATGGATACAGGAAAAAAATAAGAGAACTGAATCATAGCAGAGGAATTTTATACAGAGTCTGCATCAGTAAATTGTTGAATTGCTCACTCTGTTGCGTGAATTAGTATCTGTGTTCCACACAGTGTCCGTGTTTGGGTCCTTGTTCATACTAGTAGCAAGGAATATTTAATTAAGCTTCATCACCTCCTCTTCTTCTCCCCCTTCTTCTCCCATAATGTCATTATATTCTCACAATTGCAAAGCTGTGAAAACATTGTTATAATCATGGTTAATGTTCCAACAATGAAGTCTTTGTGCAATCACTTCAGTACATGTTGTTTCTTTACCTTGGCATGTGTATGTGTCTTAATGCAGTCAGATAAAGCCAGTAGAACTCAGAACCTCACTAAAAATCTATAATGTTCATTATCTGCTTTGGTCAACCTTGGTAGTGATTTTTTTGCCTCTTGGGATTCCACTGGCAGATAAATAAAATCAACTTCTACCATGAAGATGTTCTGTTAATTAAGCAGACTCACATTTTTGTGGTTGGTATTTTTACAATTGCTAAATGTTCTAATATATTGTTCAGGGTAAGGCAGAGGCATTAGCTACATTCTCTAGGGGGAGCGGGGTGGGGGGAGATTCTTCAGTGGGAAAATATTCCCAGATTTTATTTCCTATTTTGTGTTCTCAAACTTGTCGGAGGCATCACATAAGTTAATCATGTCATGCTTTTCAGGCATTATAGAGCAAATATGATAACAAAGCGAAGGTCAATCTCTGATACAGGCACCCTTGCTTTGTGGCTGGAATTCTAAAACTGTTTTTCTCTGGGCACCTCTGGCTCCACATGATCGGGAGAAGAGAGGATGCTCGGGTTTGAAACTGCATGAGGAAAACAAGGTAGCTCAGAGGTGAAGGGTGCCAGGAGAGTGCTTGGATTCAAGTCCTTCCTTAGTCTCACGTTTACTTAACTTCCTGGAGCATCGGTTTCCTCATCTGCAAAAATGAGAGTAATATCTACCGAGGGGGTTGTTTTGAGAAGTAAAGGAGATACCTTGTATAAATATAGGAGAATGCTTTGCCCATCTTAAATAATCAATAAATGAAAGCTGTTGGGGTGTGTTATTGATAGTAAGTGCAGTTAATTCTACAACTCACCACCTAGGTATTAGGCCCCTGGACACACCAGGTGAGATATTCAAGAAATTATTTCTACATAACAGTGGGCAGACAACCAAGGAAATTTTCATGTCATTTTCTTTATTTCAAATGCTCTCTTTCTTATTCTTAAAACAACACTTCTTCAGGGGCGCCTGGGGGCTCAGTCGGTCGAGCCTCTGACTTCAGCTCAGGTCATGATCTCACAGTCTGTGAGTTCAAGCCCTGTGTCGGGCTCTGTGCTGACAGCTCAGAGCCTGGAGCCTGCTTAGGATTTTGTGTGTGTGTGTGTGTGTCTCTGCCCCTAACCCACTCACATTCTGTCTCTGTCTGTCTCAAAAATAAATAAACATTAAAAAAAAAAATTTAAGGGGCGCCTGGGTGGCTCAGTCGGTTAAGCGTCCGACTTCAGCCAGGTCACGATCTCGCAGTCTGTGAGTTCGAGCCCCGCGTCGGGCTCTGGGCTGATGGCTCAGAGCCTGGAGCCTGTTTCTGATTCTGTGTCTCCCTCTCTCTCTGCCCCTCCCCCATTCATGCTCTGTCTCTCTCTGTCCCAAAAATAAATAAACGTTGAAAAAAAATTAAAAAAAATAAATAAATAAATAAAAATTTAAAACACCACCTATTCACTGGCAATTTTGACTTATTCAGAACAACGTCAAGAAGAAATTACAAGCACACCACGACATTAACAATGGCTAAACATGTTTGTGTCTATTCCTCCTGACTTTCCTAGGCATATATTTTAAGAGCATAATTTATTTGGCATTTCATTAGATGGATAAACTATATATAATCAATGATACTACAATTTTGTTTGACTTCTTACTATTATAACAATATTTGGGTAAGTGCCCTTGCCTTTGAGCACATCTATAATGATTCCTTTATAATAAGGCCAAGAACTTCAATACCTGGATCTACAAGGTATGTGTGTTTTTCGAGTTTTTGATACATATTGCTATATCCTTCCAGAAGCATTTCCATAACTCACTATTAGTATCACATCTGAGGGTACCTGTTTCCTGTCAGACTTCCCAACACTGCATACTATTTAAAGTTTCCTTTCCTTTTTCTATGTACAGAACACATGAATGTTGCAGGATTTGGAAGGACTTGGCTATATTAAGAACTCTGTTAAGGCTGAAAAACAGGCAGTCAACTGTCAAATAAAAGATTCAAAGGCAGTGTAAGCATTAGGAAACTTTGAAGTGAGTCTAGAAACTTTTTGCTCTCAGGCTTGAAGTATAGGCAAGGAATTTCTGACACTTTGCTGGTCCCAGCAAGAAAAAATTTGGGAGGAACAACAGAAAAAAATGCTCACACTTGTACCTCTTGGAAAGACCCAAGGTTTTGACCCAAAGGTGTGTGTGCATGCTAATGTGTGCACACTCATGCACACTTATGGATGCAGTCGGGGAGGACAGGAGGTAGAGGGAATGGGGAGGAGGGAATGGAGTGGAGGATCATGCTGTGTTGGAGGAAGGACAGGGAGGTGCCAAATCTCACTGGCTGCTAGGGCTTCAATGGTGAGAGGTGATCATCCCCTACCCCGTGCTATTTCATAAACCAGTGTTTATTCTGCAAGAGTTCCTCCGATTTCGTGTTCTCTCTCTCTCTCCTCCCTCCCTCCTCCCTTCCATTCTTCCTTTTTGAAAAAAAAAATTTAATGTTTATTTATTTTTGAGAAAGAGACAGAGACAGAGACAGAGTGTGAGCCAGGGGAGGGACAGGGAGAGAGGGAGACAGAATCTGAACCAGGCTCCAGGCTCTGAGCTGTCAGCACAGAGTCTGACACGGGGCTCATAAGCCCACGCACGTGGCTGTGAGATCAGGACCTGAGCTGAAGTTGGATGCTCAACCAACTGAGCCACCCAGGTGCCCCATTCCTCCTTTTCTTCTTTCATAAAGGCTCTCTCAATATAAAACCCAAAGTTTTCAAAAACATACTTACTGTAGATGAAATGCAAACATTTGATACATTTTGGAAACACGCACTGAGTCCTGGCTCCACTTAATCTACACATTAGGGCATAATGTGTAGAGAGAACTTCATAGCATCAAGAAAACATGAGACTTTTTTAAAAAGCCATTACAGATAAAGGAAGAGCAACTTGGCCAAGAGTTCAAGAAACCTGGTCATGAGTTAGCTGTGTCAAAATTATGCCTTAGAGCATAAACAACCAAGAGTGACTATTCAACTACTGGAAACAATTTAAGGAAACCATTTTATTAACTCTGGCTCAGAACTGAATATTTAGATGAAGTATTTATCTAAACTAGCAATGACTCCATGCTTTCTTTTCATACGTCAATATTTTATTTGAAAAGAAAAAGAATGAAATTCTGGAACAGAATATTTTAAGTAGTTAAACCTAAAGGAGGCAGCTTTAATTTACAGCAGTGGTTCTTAACTCGGTCTGATTTGACCACCCACCCCCCAGGGGTCACACAGCAGTGTTTGGAGACATTTTGGTTGTTAAAATTCCAGGCATGCTACTGGCTTCTAGTGAGGATGCAGCAGCAGCCCCCAACACAAAGGGTTAAGTGTCACAAAATGTCAATAGTGCTGAAGTTGAGGGAAAATGTGCTTGACATTCTATTATAGAATATTGGGTAATTTATCTGTATAGCACATACTTCATCACAGAGCAAGTTTCAATGTTGTGGTTTTATCCTGTATAACAGTGCCTATTGGAACAGAAAACTAAGGGGTCGGGGAACATCTATCACTGATAAGACATCTGGTGCATAATTCTGTTATCCCAAATCTGATGGAAAAGCCAGAAATTTTTCTGGTTCAGGTTTATTTCTGCCTGCTTTTTCTTTCTGATCCACATTTTGTGTCTTCATTTTCCCATCTGAAGAAATGGAGCTTCATTCTCTGGGAAGGACCTATAGACAAATACCTATTTCTGAATCACTACCGGGCAATATTACACAATACAGTGTATATTTTAATAACACCTCTCTAGTTAGAGAAAGTCAGGATGATTGAGTTAATGTAAGCTAAATACAAATTCTCAAATAATCATATTTGAGTGTTCAAGTATTTTTGGTTTAAATAATAAGCTTAATAAATAGCTAGGAAAGACAATTTACATAGAAGAGAATCCTACAGTGTGAGATTTAGGAAACATTTTTCTCCTATCAGCCAGGTGATGATTTAGGTTATGTAAATTTATCTGGGTCACAGCGTTCACATCTATAAAAGAGAGAAATGAACTAAATGATTAGTAAATTTCTTTCCAGTTGTAAAATGCCATGACTCCAAATCAGTTTTGAATTGGTAGGTTTTAAAGCAACCAGGTTATACTTCCTGACAAGAAAAAAATCATTCCTTGGAGTTTAGCCTTGCTGGAGCTTCCTATCTTCCCTACACCCTCCGTCTATCTCCCGGGAGTCCTTTCTCAAAGTGAATACTAATTCAATACTAATACAATTATTACAAATTCAATTAATAAACATCACTACAGTTTTACTGTTTTAGAGCCAAAAGACGTCATGTTCATGATGTGCTGAGGATGAGAAAGATGATGATGCAATTGTTCAGTGGTAAACACTGACTAGATGAGGTTATGATTTAAAAGGTGGGATACTCCTGGAGACACCTGGGTGGCTCAGTCAGTTAAGCATCTGTCTCACTCTGGATTTCAGCTCAGGTCATGATCTCACAGTTGTGAGATGAGCCTCACATGGGGCTCTCTGCCGAGCATGGACCCTACTTAAGATTTTCTCTTTCCCTCTCTCTCTCTCTGCCCCTCCCCTGATCCCACTCACACACTCTCTCTCAAAAATAAATAAGCATATAAAAAAGGAATAAAAATAAAAGGTGTGTTACTTCTCAACCAAGCTTCTGTTGCTACTGGCCTTCTTGAAGATTCCAAAGAGACGCAACAGGTTAATAAACCACTTGAATCAAATCGAACTGTGAATTGGAAATGATCGGGTGCAGCTGCTAATTGGTTAAATTCAGAAAACTTGTATTTACAAGTTTAAAAGATTGAATTAAACTTAAAAAAAATTTTCCCTTTTTCTTATTTTTTAATTTCAATTTTTGTTTTTTAAAATTTATATCCAAATTAGTTAGCATATAGCACAACAATGATTTCAAGAGTAGATTCCTTAATGCCCCTTACCCATTTAGCCTATCCCCCCTCCCACAACCCCTCCAGCAACCCTCAGTTTGTTCTCCATATTTATGAGTCTCTTCTGTTTTGTCCCCCTCCCTGTTTTTATATTATTTTTGTTTCCCTTCCCTTATGTTCATCTGTTTTGTCTCTTAAAGTCCTCATATGAGTGAAGTCATATGATTTTTGTCTTTCTCTGACTAATTTCACTTAGCATAGTACCCTCCAGTTCCAAGTAGTTGCAAATGGCAAGATTTCATTCTTTTTGATTGCCGAGTAATACTATATATACACCACTTCTTCTTTATCCATTCATCCATCAGTGAAAATTTAGGCTCTTTCCATACTTTGGCTATTGTTGATGGTGTTGCTATAAACATGGGAGTGCATGTGTCCCTTTGAAACAGCCCACCTGTATCCCTTGGATAAATGCCTAATAGTGCAATAGCTGGGTCCTAGGGTAGTTCTATTTTTAGTTTTTTGAGGAACCTCCATACTGTTTTCCAGAGTGGCTGCAGCAGTTTGCATTGCCACCAGCAATGTAAAAGAGATCTCTTTCTCTGCATCCTCGCCAACATCTGTTGTTAATGTTAGCCATTCTGACAGGTGTAAGGAGGCATCTCATTGTGGGTTTGATTTGTATTTCCCTGACGATGAGTGATGTTGAGCATTTTTTCATGTGTCTGTTGCCCATCTGGTTGTCTTCCTTGGAGAAGAGTCACTTCATGTCTTTCGCCCATTTCTTCACTGGATTATTTGTTTTTTGGGTGTTGAGTTTGATCAGTGCTTTATAGATTTTGGATAGTAACCCTTTATCTGATATGTCATTTGCAAATATCTTCTCCCATTCTATTGGTTGCCTTTTAGTTTTGCTGATTGTTTCCTTCACTGTGCAGAAGCTTTTTATTTTGATGAGGTCCTAATAGTTCATTTTTGCTTTTGTTTCCCTTGCCTCCAGGGACATGTTGAGTAAGAAGTTGCTGCGGGCAAGATCAAAGAGATTTTTCCCTGCTTTCTCCTCAAGGATTTTGGTGGCTTCCTGGCATACATTGAGGTCTTTCATCCATTTTGAATTTATTTTTGTGTATGGTGTAAGAAAGTGGTCCAGGTTCATTCTTCTGCATGTCGCTGTCCAGTTTCCCAGCACCACTTGCTGAAGAGACTGTCTTTATTCCATTGGATATTCTTTGCTGTTTTGTCAAAGATTAGTTGGCCATATGTTTGTGGGTCCATTTCTGGGTTCTCTATTCTGTTCCATTGATCTGAGTGTCTGTTCTTGTGCCAGTACCACACTGTCTTGATGATTACAACTTTGTAGTATAGCTTGAAGTCTGGGATTGTGATGCCTCCTGCTTTGGTGTTCTTTTTCAAGATCGCTTTGGCTATTCGGGGTCTTTTCTGGTTCCATACAAATTTTAGGATTATTTGTTCTAGCTGTGTGAAGAATGCTGGTGTTATTTTGATAGGGATTGCATTGAATACATAGATTGCTTTGGGTAGTATCGACATTTTAACAATATTTGTTCTTCCTATCCAGGAGCATGGAATCTTTTTCCTTTTTTTGGTGTCTTCAGTTTCTCTCATAAGCTTTCTATAGTTTTCAGTGTATAGATTTTTCAACTCTTTGGTTAGATTTATTCCTAGGTATTTTACGGTTTTTTGTGCAACTGTAAATGGGATCGGTTCCTTGATTTCTCTTTCTGCCGCTTCATTGTTGGTGTATAGGAATGCAACCGATTTCTGTGCGTTGATTTTATATCCTGCAACTTTGCTGAATTCATGAATCAGTTCTAGCAGTTTTTTGGTAGAATCTTTTGGGTTTTCCATATAAAGTATCACGTCATCTGTGAAGAGTGAAAATTTGACCTCCTCCTGGCCGACTTGGATACCTCTTATTTCTTTGTGTTGTCTGATTGCAGAGGCTAAGACTTCCAATACTACGTTGAATAACAGTGGCGAGAGTGGACATCCCTGTCTTGTTTCTGACCTTAGGGGGAAAGCTCTTAGTTTTTCCCCATTGAGGGATGATATTAGTGTTGGGTCGTTCCTATATGGCTTTTATGATTTCGAGGTATGCTCCTTCTATCCCTACTTTCTTGAGGGTTTTTATCAAGAAAGGATGCTGTATTTTGTCAAATGCTTTCTCTGCATCTATTGAGAGGATCATATGGTTCTTGTTCTTTCTTTTATTGATGTGATGAGTCACATTAATTGTTTGGCGGATATTGTTTTTTTTTTTCAACGTTTTTATTTATTTTTGGGACAGAGAGAGACAGAGCATGAACGGGGGAGGGACAGAGAGAGAGGGAGACACAGAATCGGAAACAGGCTCCAGGCTCCGAGCCATCAGCCCAGAGCCCGACGCGGGGCTCGAACTCACGGACCGCGAGATCGTGACCTGGCTGAAGTCAGACGCTTAACCGACTGCGCCACCCAGGTGCCCCTGTTTTGCGGATATTGTACCAGCCCTGCATCCCAGGTATAAATCCTGCTTGGTCGTGGTGAATAATTTTTTTAATGTATTGTTGGATCTGTTTGGCTAATATCTTGTTGAGGACTTTTGCATCCATGTTCATCAGGGAAATTGGTCTCTAGTTCTCCTTTTTAGTGGGGTCTCTGTCTGGTTTTGGAATCAAGGTAATGCTGGCTTCATAGAAACAGGTTGGAAGTTTTCCTTCCATTTCTATTTTTTGGAACAGCTTCAAGAGAATAGGTGTTAACTCTTCCTTAAATGTTTGGTAGAATTCCCCTGGAAAGCCATCTGGCCCTGGACTCTTGGTTTTTTGCAGATTTTTGATTACTAATTTGATTTCCTTACTGGTTATGGGTCTGTTCAAATTTTCTATTTCTTCCTGTTTCAGTTTTGGTAGTGTATATGTTTCTAGGGATTTGTCCATTTCCTCAGGATTCCCCATTTTATTGCCATATGATTGCTTATAATATTCTCTTATTATTGTTTTTATTTCTGCTGTGTTGGTTGTGATCTCTCTTTCACTCTTGATTTTATTTATTTGGGCCCTTTCCTTTTTCTTTCTGATCAAACTGACTAGGGGTTTATCAATTTTGTTAATTCCTTCAAAGAACCAGCTTCTGTGTTTCATTGATCTGTTCTACTGTGTTTTGGGTTTGTTTGTTTGTTTGTTTGTTTGTTTGTTTTTGGTTTTGATAGCATTAATTTCTGCTCTAGTCTTTATTATTTCCTGTCTTCTGCTGGTTTTGGGTTTTATTTGCTGTTCTTCTTCCAGCTCCTTAAGGTGTAAGGCTAGGTTGTGTGTCTGAGATCTTTCTTCCTTCTTTAGGAAAGCCTTCTTTAGGAAGGCTATATACTTTCCTCTTATGACCGCCTTTGTGGCATCCCAGAGGGTTTGGGTTGTGGTGTTATCATATTCATTGGCTTCCATATACTTTTTAATTTCCTCTTTAATTTCTTGGTTAGTCCATTCATTCTTTTTTTTTTTAATTTTTTTTTCAACGTTTTTATTTATTTTTGGGGCAGAGAGAGACAGAGCACGAACGGGCGAGGGGCAGAGAGAGAGGGAGACACAGAATCGGAAACAGGCTCCAGGCTCTGAGCCATCAGCCCAGAGGCCGACACAGGGCTCGAACTCACGGACCGCAAGATTGTGACCTGGCTGAAGTCGGACGCTTAACCGACTGCGCCACCCAGGCGCCCCTATTCATTCTTTAGTAAGATGTTCTCCAGTCTCCAAGTATATGTTACCTTTCCAAATTTTTTCTTGTGGTTGATTTTGAGTTTCATAGCATTGTGGTCTGAAAATATGCACGGTATGATCTCGATCTTTTTGTACTTACTTATGGTTGATATGTGTCCCATATATGGTCTATTCTGGAGAATGTTCCATGTGCACTGCAGAAGAATGTATATTCTGCTGCTTTAGGATGAAATGTTCTGAACATATCTGTTAAGTCCATCTGGTCCAGTGTGTCATTCAAAGCCATTGTTTCCTTGTTGATTTTTTGATTAGATGATCTGTCCATTGTTGAAGTCTCCTACTATTATGGTATTACTAGCAATGAGTTTCTTTATGTTTGTGATTAATTGATTTATATATTTGGGTGTTGCCACATTTGGTGCATAAACGTTTACAATTGGTAGGTCTTCTTGGTCGATATACCCGTGGATTATGATATAATGCCCTTCTGCATCTCTTGATACAGTCTTTCTTTTAAAGTCTAGATTGTCTGATAGAAGCATGGCTCCTCTGGCTTTCTTTTGTTGACCATTAGCATGATAGATGGTTCTCCATTGCTTTATTTTCAATCTGAAGGTGTCTTTAGGTCTAAAGTGGGTCTCTTGTAAACAGCATATACATGGATCTTGTTTTCTTATCCATTCTGTTACCCTAGGTCTTTTGATTGGAGCATTGAGTCCATTGATGTCTAGAGTGAGTACTGAAAGGTATGAATTTATTGTCATTATGATGCTTGTAGAGTTGGAGTTTCTGGTGGTGTTCTCTGGTCCTTTTTAATCTTTGTTGCTTTTGGTATGTATATATATATGAATTTATCTCTCTCTCTCTCTCTCTCTCTCTCTCTCTATATATATATATATATACACACATACATTTTTTTTTCATCTTTTCTCCCCTCAGAGAGTCCCCCTTAAGGTTTCTTGCAGGGCTGGTTTAGTGGTCACAAACTCCTTTAATTTTTGTTTGGGAAGCTTTTTATCTTTCCTTCTATTTTGAATGACAGTCTTGCTGGATAAAGAATCCTTGGCTGCATGTTTTTCTGATTCAGCACACTGAATATATCCTGCCACTCCTTTCTGGTTTGCCAAGTTTCTGTGGATAAGTCTGCTGCAAACCTGATCTGTCTTCCCTTGTAGGTTAGGGACTTTTTTTCCCTTGCTGCTTTCATGATTCTCTCCTTGCCTGAGTATTTTGTGAATTTGACTATGATATGCCTTGTTGATGGTCAGTTTTTGTTGAATCTAATGGGGGTCCTCTGTGCTTCCTGGATTTTGATGTCTGTGTGTTCCTCAGGTTAGGAAAGTTTTCCACTATGATTTGCTCACATAACACTTCTACCCCTATTTCTCTGTCTTCCTCTCTGGGACCCCTATGATTCTGATGTTATTTCTTTTTAATGAGTCACTGATTTGTCTGATTCTTAAATCGTTCTCTTTTGCCTTAATCTCCCTCTTTTTTTTCTGCTTTGTTATTCTCTATAAGTTTGTCCTCTATATCACTGATTGTCTGTTCTGCCTCATCCATCCTTGCCGCCACTCTATCCATCCATGATTGCTGCTCGGTTATAGCATTTTTAATTTCATTCTGGCTATTTTTTACTTCTTTTATCCCTGCAGAAAGGGATTCTAATCTATTTTTGACTCCAGCTAGTATTCTTATTATCGTGATTCTAAATTCTGGTTCAGACATCTTGCTTGTATCTGTTTTGGTTAAATCCCTGGCTGTTGCTTCTTCGTGCTCTTTCTTTTGGGGTGAATTCCTTCGTTTTGTCATTTTGAGGGGAGAAAATGAATTAATGAGGTAGTAAAATTGAAATTAAAAAAATCAAAATTAAAAAAATATTAAAATTAAAAATTAAACACACACACACACAAATCAAATAGATGATGCTAGATCCTAAGTGTGTTTTGGTCTGGGTGTTGAAAGTGGTTTGACAGATTAGAGAAAAAAAATGGGGTGTGGGGAAGGAATCGTTTGAGTTTTGAAGAAATGAATACACTGAAGTAGACTAAAATGAGATGATAGGGGTAAAATAGAATTTGAAAAAACATACACAAAAGTAAAGAATATAGTAGAAAAAATTAAAGAAAAATATTTTAATAAAAATTAAAAATAAATATGAATTTTTTAATTTTCTGTATTTAAGAAAAAGAAAAGAAACGAAAAAGAAAAAAGATAAAAGAAAGAAAAAAAATAAATCGTTTGCAAATTTGAAAAAGTGAGTATACTGCAGTAGACTAACATAAAATGATGGAAGTAAAATAGAATTTGAAAAAATTTACATAAATGCAAAAAATATAGTAATAAAAATTAAATAAAAATATTTTTAATAGAAATTAAAAGTAAAAATGAAGTTTTTCTCTTTTTGCATTCAAGAAAAAGAAAAGACATGAAAAAGAGAAAAAAGAAAAAGAAAGAAAAAAAGGAAATTGTTTGAAAATTTGAAAAGGTGAGTATACTGAAGTGGACTAAAAATGATGCAAGTAAAGTAGAATTTGAAAAAATTTACATAAAAGTAAAAAATACAATAATAAAAATTAAAAAATGATATTTTCAATAAAAATTGAAAATAAAAATGAATTTTTTCTTTTTCTGTATTCAAGAAAGAAAATTGTAAAAGAGAAAAGGGAAAAAAAAGAAAGAAAATTGAATAGATGAACCTGCTAATAGATTAAAGTAGGACTGAAATTGCTTTGTTTTCCCTTAGAAGTCAGTCTATGTAGCTCTTTATAGCCCATGAACTAAGTAGGTGGTGGGACTTGTGTTCTTGAAGAGCGAAGTTGGCGCAGTTGGGCGGGGCTCGGTGTAACAGCTCCGCTCTCCACTAGATGGCGCTGCTAGCCCTCTGGGGTGGATTGTTGCTCGGCTCGTAGGTGCATAAGCGCATGTGCAGGTTGATGAAATTGGCGCCACCCATCTACCCAGTCTGTTGTCTCGGATCAGCAATCACTCACCCGACCTCTGTCGTCAGCTCTGGTCCATTCCCAGCTTTTTCACTCTCCGTGACCAGGCCCCAGGCAGTACCTCTCTCCAAGTTTTATCTCAGATACAGCCATTTTCCCCAGCCCCTTAATTCTGAAGGACTGTGGCTTTGACCCGTTCCGTCCCTCTGCGGGAGGGTCTCACTGAGCAATGGCTGAATGAGCAATGGCCGAATGTCAGCTGCACCCAGGAACGCTTGCTGGACCCTGCTGCTGCTGGTACCTTGAGACTGTGGCCAGGTGCCAGCCCGCCCCAGGAAAAGTTCGCGAGATAGTGTAGCAGCAGCATTTCAGGGACTATGGAAAATCACAACACGCATCGGGCACCAGGCTTCACCCTTAAGGACCTTGTTCCAGCACCAGCGAATGTGGCCATTTTCTGGGGTCTGCTAGGACCAGGTGGTTTCAACAGTCTCTACCAAATGTCCTTGTGGCAGTGGAACCGCTTTTCCCTGTGTGGCCTGAGAACTTCCCGGACCCCACTCTGTTCCTGAGGATTCGCCCTTCCCACCAGAGCACCACCAGGTATGGAGCTGCGGAATTGCAGCCTTCGTGCTCCCCTTGTTTACAGTTTTTTTGGAATGTAAACCCTCTGCTTTCTCCCTTTTTAGTTTAGTCCCTGCGGCTGTTTCCAATTTTCCACTTTCTCTCCAGCTGCTTTTGGGGAGGGGTGCTTTTCCCGTATTCCCCCTGCCCTAGTCTCCATCCTCCCTTGGCCCACAAAGCACCTCCCTTCCCGCTCCCCAAGTTCATCTCTCTGCGCTGCGCACCCACTGAATTCCATGGTTCAGGTTGTGCAAATTGTTGTTAGTCCTCCAATCAGTTTTCTAGGTGTATAGGATGGTTTAGTGTTGGTCTGGCTGTATTTCATGGTTGCAAGACAAAAAACTTCCATGCTGTTCCGTCATCTTAGCTCCTCCCAAAATAATTTTTTAAACTACAGACTTGAGGGGCGCCTGGGTGGCGCAGTCGGTTGGGCGTCCGACTTCAGCCAGGTCACGATCTCGCGGTCCGGGAGTTCGAGCCCCGCGTCAGGCTCTGGGCTGATGGCTCGGAGCCTGGAGCCTGTTTCCGATTCTGTGTCTCCCTCTCTCTCTGCCCCTCCCCCGTTCATGCTCTGTCTCTCTCTGTCCCAAAAATAAATAAACGTTGAAAAAAAAAATTTTAAACTACAGACTTGATTAAACTACTTGATTCTACTGAATTTTATAAAACACAGTGTATGGAATTTACTGTGTTACCAGCAGATGTCAGTGCAAGCTAATTAACATTTTTAGCAGCTTAAGTACCTGCCAGTACACTGAGCGAAGAGTCTTAAAATAGCGAAGTTAAAAACTCTCAATGTTTTTTGATTAATAATATCTTCTTCAGTGAAGCTATAGAATAATGTCAGTTCTTCAGAAGTTACTAAGCTAAAAAGGCCCTGGCCTAGGTAAATCACATTATGTAAGTTATAACACGTTGGTATTATCATCTTAATTTATATGACAATAGCATTTCTCAATGATCCATTAAAAAACATGATCTTAATTAAGTACAAAATGCTAATCTGTTGTAAAGTGTAGGAACAACAGTATTTTTATAATTCCCATATCATAGACAGTAGAGCCAATGAAACTCATTTGTCTCTGTGTGGCATATTTAAAACCCCTGAAGAGACACATTAATTCCTAATGAACCCTAAAATATCTATAGAGTGTGATACCATTTATTTTCTGGAATATAGAGTTTTGCTTTTAGCAAAAGCTGCTAATCTAATGGCAGTAATGCAGCGCCTATTATGTGGGGAACACTCACTTACATTAGCCCATGAAATTTTGGTAACCCTGCAGTGTAGACACCTGTATCACACACATGTGAGTGTCCAGTAACTGATATTCAGAGAGGTTAGGTAATTTTCCTAATAAATAAGCGTTGCACAGCAAGTCAAAATGACAGACTGCAGTTGATTCTAAGACTAGATTCTTCTCTTAATGCAGTACTCTTACCTCTAAAAATACTGTTTCATAAGCTTGAATTGAAGAGGTTCATGAAATAAATAGCCTTTCGTTGTTGCTTTCTCATGACACTTGGATTTAAAGCTATATTTTTCACAAAAGATTCCTACAACAATGATATGGGACACAATTAGAATTAGGCTAAAATAAATATAAAATAAAGAAATATGTGTAAAATTGCTTTTAAAATGCATCAGTTTCTTATGAAGTTAAATATGCACTTACCATATAACCTGGCAGTCCCATGCCTGAGTATTTACCCAAGATATATGAAAATATATATACACACAAAGGCCTGTAGACAAATGTCTATTGAAACGTTATTCATAAGCATCAAAAGCAGAAAATGATTGGGGCGCCTGGGTGGCTCGTTCAGTTGACCGTCTGGCTTTGGCTCAGGTCATGATCTCACAGTTTGTGAGTTTGGGCCCCCCGTCGGGCTCTGGGCCGACAGCTCAGAGCCTGGAGCCTGTTTCGGATTCTGTGTCTCCCTCTCTCTCTGCTCCTCCCCCGCTCATGCTCTGTCTCTCTCTCTCAAAATAAATAAACATTAAAAGCAGAAAACGATTCAAATTTCCAACAACTAGTTGTTGGTTTATCCATACATTAGAATGCTGTTCAGCAATAGAAAGGAACAGACTACTTGACACATGCAGCAACAAGGCTGAATCTCAAATCAGTTAAACCAAGTGAAAGAAGACAGACAAAAGGCTACACACTATATGATTCCATGTATATGACATTCTAGAAAAGGCAAAACTATAGAAACAGGAAATATACTAGTGTTTTCCAGGGCCTAGGAATGGGAGGAGAGAATTTACTGAACAAAGAGCATGAGGGAAATTTGGGGGCTGATATAAACATTCTAGATCTTGTTTGTGGTAATGGTGGTGATGTGACTAAATATATTTATCAAAACTCTTAAAACCATACCCTTAAAATTGGTGAATTTTATTTTATATAAATTTTGCCTCAATAAACTAGACTTCTTTTTTAAAAAAAGTAAACAACCTTTGACAAAATTCAACATCCATTTATGATAAAACTTCTCAATAAAGTGGGTATAGAGGGAATGTACCTCAGCATAATAAAGACCATAGATGACAAGTCTCCACTGTCATCATACTCAATGGTGAAAGGTTTAAAGCTTTTCCTTTAAGATCAGGAACAAGAAAAGGATGCCCACTCTCCCTACTTTTATTCAATATAGTGTTGGAAGTCCTAACCACAGCAACTAGCCAAGAAGAAGCAATAAGACCCATACAAAACATTAATAATGTCATTAGCAGTAAAACTCATGAAAAATTGCATTAACAAGAGATAGAAGAGAAGTTAACAACCCAAGCCCTTGCCTTGGGATATTTTGCCTCATCTGGGAATGCAGAACAGAAACCAGGGCTCTAGTATCAAATGGGCAACCCACGTGCATGTGACCTTGAGTGAAGCATGACTTCTCTCCAAATCTCAGTTAACTCGTTGTTAGAGAAATTGCCTTAAATATTTAAATTCTTCGACCTTCTTGAACTTTCAAAACAAGGACCACATTTACCATACGGAAAAATCTCCTCCTTGCTGGTCATTAAAGGAAAGCCCAGGTCTAATATGTAATTCCTTTCGTAGCAAAGCAGAGTTAATAAAATTAGCTTTATTACTCACCATTCCTTTGGAGAGGGAAATTATATAATTTGGCCAGCAGGTGTCATGCGCTCATCTGGGGAAAACTGACAATTCTTCATAACAAAATGCTTTTCAAATTAATTTTTGCCTTGTATTTTCATCTGTGGTGATTATGAATATTGTTTCTCTGTAAAAATGCTTAGAGGAAGGAAAGTGTCCTGAATATTCATCTTTTTCTCATTTTTTTTTCTCAGCTCTAATCAAATGTAGTAATTAAATCTATATGCCAAGATGGAAACCTTTTTTACTCCATTATGTTTAATGCTCCAAGACTTTTAGAAAACCGAGTAATGGCTCATGAACATTATTCATCCTGTATTGGAAAATTCAGTTTTTTATTGGCATTTTCTTTACTTTCAATGTCACCTTCTGCATGAAGTCTTCCCCTGGCAACTCATATACTATAAACCTTTATATATCCTAATAAAGCAACTCTTTATGGATAGGTCTATCTCTATTCTTTTTTGACCATTCCCCAAACTACAAATTCCTAGGAGGTACCTGTGCTACATCCCCAAGTATGTAGCATAGTACCTGTGCTGAATGATGTTTGTCAATGGTGAACAAAGAAGTGAACAACTACTTGAACCAATTTTACCATCTCCAGAACAGTGGTTTTTTGATGACCAGATGAAAAGAGAAAGGACCAATAGATGGTCAGATCAACAGAAAAGTTCAGAGAGAGACATGGCTCTTTTCCCTGGAGGAACATTTGGGACAATTGTGGCTTATCAAACAAAATAAAAGCAGTGCCATATAGAAACCAAAAATTTGGGATAATGGAGTTGGTACATGGCCATGTAATGGACTAACAGGAAGTCTTAACTGTTTTGTGCCCAGTGCCTTTTTAACATCTGGGGAAGCCTATGGATCCCTTCTCAGAATCATGCTTTTAAAAAACAAAGTAAAATATGTATGATTATAAAGAAAACTAATAACATTTAAATACAGTTTTCAAAATATGTTTAAATGATTTATTAATGAGATCCAGGAGTATATTTGATAACTACAATAATTTCATAAAAGTGATGAGCGTAAATGATATTTTGAGAAATCTGTGACAACTGTAATACAATATGAAAATATGTTTTTGACAGTCACAGTTACTGCTAATCTTTTGTAGTTTTTGCCTACCTTCATAATTGATGAAAATGCTAAATTTCAGTCTAGTGGAATTCAAGTTGTACTTTTGTCTCCTTTCTAAATACATAGACCCTTTAAATTCTATTCATGAACCACTTGAGAGGGTCTTTGGACCCAAGGTCAAGAACCCTGGGCCAAAGGAAGTTAAAATGGTAGAGATTTTGGAGTATGAAGTCTGCAGGAGTAAAAGGATTTTCCTTCTACCAGTAGTCTTCTCTCTCACTTTTCATGCATGAAGTTCGTTCACAGTATTTACTTCCTCACTTTTCATTTAATCTTTGCCCCATTACAGTAGGGTTGTACCCATGTCACTCCATGAAATCATCCTTTCCCAAGTCATGCCTGATGTCCAGACACAACACAGTCCATTAGGTGTGTCTTTCCCCTTACCTTATTTGATTCCTCTTCAGCTTTTGTACTGTTGACTACTCTCTTTTAAAACTTCTTTCCCTTTTGGCTTACTACTTTCTTCTTCTCATACTTTCTTGGGTTGATTTTCAACCTCCTATCCTGTGGCTGCATGCTGGGAGTTCCACCAACCTTCTGCCCCTCTTCTCGCTCTGCACACTTACTCTGGATGGTCTCATCAATCTAGTCTACACCTGCAGGCCAAGCCTCTTTCCTGAACGTAAGACCCTATATCCAACTATCTATGACACAACTCTAAATGTACCAGGGTCCCTCAAACACTATATCATCCAAAATCAAATTCATCCTCATCTCCTGCCTGCTTCTTCCCTATGTTCCCTACTTGGGCAAATCAGCACCATAATGCAAAGATTCAAAAATCTGGAAACTCTTTTTGATTTCATCCTTTCCCTTACCCCCAGACATAAAAATAATTGCCAAAATTTCCAGATTACCTATCTTAAGATCTCTCAGGCTTGTCCATTTTTCCCATGTCTACTATAACTGCCTTAGACATTTTAATAGCTACCAATCATTGCTTATGATGTGCCAAGTATCATGCCAAGTGTTTTACATACTCTCTTTTATTTAATTCTCAAATCACCCCATGGGGTAAAAATTACTCTACCTAAAATAACAAATGGGGAAATTAGAAGCAAAGAGAGGGGAAGAACTAGCCCAAGGCCATAGGGCTTTTATTTATTTATTTTTTTAAATTTTTTTTTAACGTTTATTTATTTTTGGGACAGAGAGAGACAGAGCATGAACGGGGGAGGGGCAGAGAGAGAGGGAGACACAGAATCGGAAGCAGGCTCCAGGCTCTGAGCCATCAGCCCAGAGGCCGACATGGGGCTCGAACTCACGAAGGGTGAGATTGTGACCTGAGCCGAAGTCGGACGCTCAACCGACTGAGCCACCCAGGCGCCCCCATAGGGCTTTTAAATAGCAGAGTCAGGATCAGAGCACGGGTCTGTTGGACTCCAAAGCCATATGTCTCCTTATTGCCCTCAGAGCATCCGGGGTGGATGGCCTTCCTAAAATCTATTCATTATGGTACCACTGAAGTTCTTCCTTTCACAGGCAAATCTGATCGCCTTACTCTGCTGCCTATAATTTGTAGTGTTCTCGAGACACCTCACCATAGTGCTGAAACTCCTCCATTGGGCTTCGTGAATTCATCCTTGCTTACCTCTCCGATGCTTCTCTTGCCACGGCCCAGCTTGCACTCCACATTCAGGTGCTTTTCGTTCCATCAGCACACTTCCCTCTTCTACTGCACAATGCGGGTCTTCTCAGGCTGCCTTAACAAAGTACCGCAGGCTGGGTGGCTTAGACAACAGAAATTATTTTCTCACAGTTCTGGAGGCTAGATGTCTGAGATTTAAAGTGTCAGCAGAGTGGTTTCTTCTGCGTGTATCTCTCCTGGGCTTGCAGATGGCTGCTGCCTCTGGGCGTCCTCACATGGTCTCTTGGTGTGCATGCATCCCTGCTGTCTCTCTGTGTGTTCAAACTTCTTTCTTATAAGGACACAGTCAGATTGGATTAGGGCCACCCCATAGGCTTCATTTTAACTTAATCACATCTTGAAAGGCCTTCTCTCCAAGTAGAATTACATTCTGAGGTACTGGGGATTAGGACTTCAACACATGAATTGGGGAGGGGACACACTTCAGCCCATAGTACACACTCTCCCTGCTAACTCCAACTCACATCTCTTGACTCATTGGTTAATGTCACACTCTCTGGGAAGTCTTCCTTTGCTGCCCCAGGTCTGAGTTAAGGGCCTCTGCCATTAATACTGTTATAGTTCCTAGACTTCTCCATTATAGAACTTATCATTCTGTATTGTGATTACTTTTTTACTTCTCTGAAACCTCCATTGGACCAAGCTCCTTGAGGGCAGAAACCATGTGCCACTGTCCATTTTTCTAGCCGCTGCCCAAACCCAGTACAAGGATCACATAATTGGTGTGAAATCACAATTGGTGTTTAATCAGCCAATTATTCAGCTAACAATTTATTAGCTAATATTTTCCAAAAGTTTATTCTGCTCGGGGACTTTCCAATAAATTAAGGATACAGTAGTGAACAAGACTAGATAAAGCCTCTCCTCTGATGGAGTTGACATTTTAGCAGGCAGACAATAAGTACATAAAAACAAACAAACAAATGGGTAAAAAAAATAATTTTAGTACTGATAAAACAGAGTAATTGATGGAGAGCAGCTTTAGGGGACTTCTTTAGCTGGGGGTTCAAGGAAAGCTGGAGGAGACATTTGAGATGCTACTTGAATGATGAAATGTATCAATGCATGATCTGTGGGAAGAGAAGAATTTCAAGCACAGGGAACATCAGAGCCACAGGCCCTGAAGTGGAAATGAGCCTGGCAAGTCTGAGAGACAGGAAGAATGCCAGAGTGAATGTAGGGCAGTGACTGGCGGTGACAGTAGAAGGAATGTCAGAAGTTTGAACTGTGTTCTAAGAGCAAAGGAAGCCATTGAAATATTTAAGCTAGGGCTGGAGATGTTATGATTTATGTCCTTAATAAGATCACTCTGGGGTGCAGATTTTAGAAGGGCACTGGTGGCTCTGAGAGAACAGTGAAGACATTTTTGGCAATGATCTAGACCAGTGGTTCTCAGTTGGGAGTGCTTTTGTACCCCTGACCCCCCAGAGGACATTTAGCAATGCGTGGAGAGATTTTTGGTTGTCACAACTGTGGAGCGGGCATGTAGTGGGTAGAGAGCAGCCTACAATCTATTAAACAGCCTGCAGTGTACAGGACAGCCCCTCATGACAAAAAATTGTCTGGCCAAAGTATTGGTAATGCCAAAGTTGAGAAACCATGATCTAGAGAGTAATGATGATGTTTTGGCTGGGTGTTATTAATGGTGGTTGTGAGAAGTAGTTAGCCTTAAGATGCGTTTGGAGATTGCCAGTAAGCTGAACCAGGACTTGTCGACAGATTGGATGTGGGCTCTTAGGTTTGGGGCCTGAACAATAGGGTGGATATTGGTAATATGTACTATGATGAGGAATACTGGGGATGACTCATTAAAGCATAGGTGATATTTAAAGCTATGAGGCTGGGTAAAATCATTCAGGAAGAAGGACCTGGCAGAGCCATGAATCACACCAGTATTGCAAGTCCCGTGAGAAGAGACATAGCCAACACATAAGACAAGAGTGAGGTCCTTGGGAAGGCCAGAGAGGATGTATGCCAAGCTCAGGGGAGGGGGGCCACAGGAGCAGGGACATTTCTTCCACTGAAAAAGTTGGGAAGCAAAGTCCATGAACAGCGATGTGGACAAGTGAGTGGATTTTGTAGTGGGAAAGAGAGAAACTCCTTTCTGATTGCCCTGTTGTCTTTATGAACTAAAGTCTGGATATGAGTACCAGTTGAGTGTGTGTGTGTGTGTGTGTGTGTGTGTGTGTGTGTGTGTGAAAGAGAGAGAGAGAGAGAAGGAGAGAGGGAGGAAGGGAGAGAGGGAGAGAGATGGAAAGATACTAGAGATTTGAGAAGGGAAGATGTTATGAAATAGCTGACTTGGAGAGGGGAGAAATGATGAAGTTACCATGGAAATGAGATAGAATGGTCTAATAGTGTTTTGAACAATTTGAGATTTGCAGTCACAAATTTAAAGTGAGTATAGTCAGTACAATTTCTGGATTCATAATTAGTAACTTCTATTGAATGAATAAAATGTCATAGTAACGATATTAACATCTACCATTTCTTGATCATGTACAGTATAGCATGCATCCTCTTTTACAGAATACTCTTTATATATATTAATACTCTCAAACAATCCTATGCAATCAGCATTATTATCTTTAATCAACTGATAAAGAAGCTAGGCCTCAGAGAGATTAAGTAATTTCTTCAAAGCCACACAGTAAAAGGACAGTGTTCAAAGCTGGGTCAGCTGACTCCAAAGCACATATTCTTAACTAGTGTATTATATCCTACTCAGGCTATGGTTAATGAAAAACACTGCCCTGACCAGGGCTTTGTAATTTCCCTACTCTTTTCAGAAGGCCAAAAATGCTAGCAATTCCAAGAGGAGTTGTGGGAGTAAATGGAGGTAATGCTGGGGGAAAAAAATCACCTGAGGTTCATTAAAAATGCATATAATTGATTGGTACAATTTGCTCCTGTGTGATTTTTCTCTTTCAAGATTCTCCTTGAGGCTTACTTAAACCCATTTTATCTGCTTATCCAAATGGGCTAGGGAGGGCATGTGGAGAGGGATTAAGACACTGGAAAGGGAACAGGGTAGAGTGTGTGATTTGCCCTCAGCCTCCAACCCCCCAGTGGGACAGTCATGAGTTCTGAAAAGGGATGAAAATTACCTCTAACAAGGAAACATTCTACTTCTCCTCCTACCACCGCCTTCCACTTTGGTTGCAATGGAGATGCAAGGGTCCAGAAAGAGGTTCTTGAAGACCTTGACAGATGATCTGAAGAGAATACAGATGTGCCTTTGTAATTTGACTCCCAACCGTGCATTCGGCTCACTGCTATTCTTGGCAGCAGTGTGGTTCACCACATGACTGCAGTTACAGATTAAATGTGAATATGACAGGTCCCTCTAGTCAGAACCACCACACAAAATGCTCCATTGAGTGCCCCTCATTGAGAATAGTTGACAGCCATACTCTTGACTCCCCTTCTTCCATCATTTAAGAAAAAATTTTAGGGGCACCTGGGTGGCTCAGTCGGTTAAGTGTCCAGCTTCGGCTCAGGTCATGATCTCACGGTTTGTGAGTTTGAGCCCCATGTCGGGCTCTGTGCTGACAGCTTAGAGCCTGGAGCCTGCTTCGGACTCTGTGTGTGTGTCTCTCTCTCTCTCTCTCTCTCTCTCTCTCTCTGCCCCTCCCCTGCTTGCACTCTGTCTCTCTCAAAAATAAAAAAATTTAAAAAAAATTTAGGGCTTGTCAATTTTCTAGGCCTTGCTTTTCTTTTCTTTCTTCCTTTTCTTTCTTTTTTTTTTTTGTGAAGATACTGGGTAGAAGGGAACGAGGACTGGACAATTGCTAGATCTGATGAATTTGCAGATAGCAGTGCTGATATAAATGTATATCACGTGGAAAGTTGGGTTTGTTCTGTATCTCTCTGTTTCAGTAATATTTACCTAACACTTGCCATTAACAACTCTAATCCTGCTCCAGTATTAAAAGCTATTTAAAAAAAATAACTTTTAGCTTTTCCGATACGTTTAAGAACTTATGAAAGATCAGTAATGCTCAGCAGTTTAGAACCACTTATTTAATTTCTTTTTTTCTCTGACTCTCATTTTGAGTAATTTTTTACCACATATTCTTTAGCTTCTCAGTCATTATAAAATATATTGACTAGGATGAGCCCTCTACTTAACACTGGGTGAGTTAGCATCTCTCTTTTACATGCAGTAGCTCCTATGTATTTGGTTCTTCTTCTCTAGGAAAGAGTTTAAGCAATCATTTAGCTTCCCATAAACATTTATTAAGCACCTTCTGCCTGCCATTGTGTTAGATGCTCGACATACAAAAGAGGATTAGAAATGGTCACTATTCTTAGGGAATGGAAAAGAGGCAATATATTGAGTGTTATGGAGAATACAGAGTATAAGACCTCTATCTTAGGGGTAGAGTGGAACAAAAAGAAAATAACACACAAACTGCAGAATGTTCTAACCTTTCTATTCTAAGGTGATTCCACTGATGATTTCTTACTCTGACCCCTCACGACCAACAGCGTTTTGCAGAGAGGCTATCGGCTGGTATCTTCTACCACCAGGAAACCCGGGTTCAAGAGTCAGATAGACCTAGGTTCAAATACATATCCACCACTCAGTAGGATGTGAACGTGGCAAGTTTGTTAACTTCAGTGAGCCCTAAATTTCTGTATTCTCAAAATAAAGCTTATCTCAAGGGAGGCAATATTGCAGCTGGTCTGCCTGGACCCAGCCAGGTGACTCTGGGCAAGTGATTGCATCTCTCCTCAGCTTCCTAAATTTATGATATGGAGACAATAATTTCATCTGTTTCATAGGTTCTGGGTGGATTAAGTGATTAAAGAGCATACAATAGTGCCTGGCATATTGTAACTGATCAATAAATGTCAGCTATTACTATTATGGTTGTCGTTGTTGTTATTATGATCTCCCTCATAGAGCAATTGAAAATAAAATGAAATAATGTATGCAAAGTAGCCAGCACAGTTCCTAACACCCAGTAAGCATGTACTAAATGAAGCAAATAAAACCAAATGAATGAAATGCCATGTTCTCACCTTTCTCTCATCAAACCTCTGACCATGACCTCAACAGAGAAAACTTTTAAAATGTTAAAACAGGGGTGCCTGGGTGGCTCAGTCGGTTAAGCATGGAACTCTTGATTTTGGCTCATGGTTCCTGAGATGGAGCCCCACATCAGGGTCTGTGCTGGGCACAGGGCATGAAGCCTGCTTAAAATTCTCTTTCTCCCTCTTCCTCTGTCCCTCCCCTGCTCATGCCTATAGGCACATGTACATACTGTCTCTGTCTCTAAAATAAATACATACATACATACAATGTTAAGTCAGACATATCACAGTTCTTGTAACAGTTCCCAGAGGTCTTCTGGCTTACTCAAAACATAAAATCCTTTAGGTGTCCTATAAGTCCCTAAAGGATCTTGTCCTTCCTCCCTCCCTGACCTTATCGCCTACCACTCTATGCTACACTTACCTGCCTCAGCCACACTAGACCTGGGCTGTTCTTTGAACACATCAAACCAACTGCTAGTTCCTATCTTGGCTGTTTTTCTCCCAGGAAGGCTCTTCCCTTGGATATCAGCATAGCTGGCATCCTCCACCTGCTCACACGTTTCCTACCAGTGAGGCCATCCCAGTCCTGCTGTCCCTTTATTCTGCTTCACGTTTCTGCTTAGGACTCTGTTATCTGATATACCTTATATTTTACATGTCTCTTTATCTAGTTCTGTCTTCTTTCACTAGTAGGTAACTTTAGAAACTTTTAATTTGCTAGACATCTCTGTTTAAATCCTTATCGATGATCATTTACAAAAACTGACTACAATCTAGGACTTGAAGCAAAGGTTGACAAATTTCAATTTTTTTCAAAACATGTTTACTTCAGGGGCACCTGGGTGGCTCAGTTGGTTAAGTGTCCAGCTTCAGCTCAGGTCATGATCCCACAGTCTGTGGGCTTGAGCCCCATGTCAGGCTCTGTGCTGACAGCTCAAGAGCCTGGAACCTGCTTCAGATTCTGTGTCTTCCTCTTTCTCTGCCCCTCCCCAACTCATGCTCTGTCTCTGTCTCTCTCAAAAATAAATAAACATTAAAAAATTTAAAAAAAAACATGTTTACTGCATACAACTTAATTAAATGAAAAGTCAACAATAAAAGACAAGGAAAAAAATTGTTACATACTTGGAAAGTAGAAATTAAGGTGTGTATTACAAGTATTTATAACTAAAAATAATAAAAATATTGCATATCAAAATATAAGGGGACAGCAAAAGTAGTTTTAGAGAAAAATATTTAGCTTTAAATGCTCATATTAAGAATGAATAAATAAGCTGTACATGCAACCTAAAAAGTTAGAAGAAGAAGAAAAACAAACATTAAAAATTTTTTTTAATGTTTATTTATTTATTTATTTATTTATTTATTTTTTAACGTTTTTTTATTTATTTTTGAGACAGAGAGAGACAGAGCATGAACGGGGGAAGGGCAGAGAGAGAGGGAGACACAGAATCGGAAGCAGGCTCCAGGCTCTGAGCCATCAGCCCAGAGCCTGAAGTGGGGCTCGAACTCAGGGACTGCAAGATCGTGACCTGAGCTGAAGTCGGACGCTTAACCGACTGAGCCACCCAGTCGCCCCAATGTTTATTTATTTTTGAGGGAGAGAGAGCACAAGCGGTTAGGGCAAGTACTTTTTTTTTGTAGGTTAAAACTTTTTTTTTAATATGAAATTTATTGTCAAATTGGTTTCCATACAACACCCAGTGCTCATCCCAACAGGTGAAGTACTTTTAATTTTTTTTTTTTCAACGTTTATTTATTTTTTGGGGGGGACAGAGAGAGACAGAGCAAGAACGGGGAGGGGCAGAGAGAGAGGGAGACACAGAATCGGAAACAGGCTCCAGGCTCCGAGCCATCAACCCAGAGCCCGACGCGGGGCTCGAACTCCCGGACCGCGAGATCGTGACCTGGCTGACCGCGAGATCGTGACCTGGCTGAAGTCGGACGCTTAACCGACTGCGCCACCCAGGCGCCCCATGGTGAAGTACTTTTAAAAGAGACTTCTTTCTCTCTGAGAGACTTCTTTCTCTCTTTTCTTTCTCTCTGAGAGACTTCTTTCTCTCTTTTCTTTCTCTCTGAGAGACTTCTTTCTCTCTTTTCTTTCTCTCTGAGAGACTTCTTTCTCTCTTTTCTTTCTCTCTGAGAGACTTCTTTCTCTCTTTTCTTTCTCTCTGAGAGACTTCTTTCTCTCTTTTCTTTCTCTCTGAGAGACTTCTTTCTCTCTTTTCTTTCTCTCTTTTAAAAGTACTTCACCATGGGGCGCCTGGGTGGCGCAGTCGGTTAAGCGTCCGACTTCAGCCAGGTCACGATCTCGCGGTCCGGGAGTTCGAGCCCCGCGTCGGGCTCTGGGTTGATGGCTCGGAGCCTGGAGCCTGTTTCCGATTCTGTGTCTCCCTCTCTCTCTGCCCCTCCCCCGTTCTTGCTCTGTCTCTCTCTGTCCCCCCAAAAAAATAAATAAACGTTGAAAAAAAAATTAAAAAAAAAAAAGAGACTTCTTTCAATTCCTCTATTCCATCACTGAATAAAATTTGTTGTATATTTTCATTATTTAAAATAAAATAAAATCACTAGAATAGTCTATGATCAAGTTTCTTTTGCTAAAGTAGGAATTTCATAAAATATTTATTGATCCTACCATATGTTAGGCACTAGGCAAAGTGCTCTGCAAACATGAACTTGCTGTACACACCTAGAAGGTTACTCCTGCTTAGAGAAGTAAAGAAACTGGCCCATGGTCACTGTTTCCAAAATATCTGACTTTAAAGATCTGCCTCCTTCTGCCAGGCTTGGAAAAAGAAATGGCATGCTGAGACATTATTCTTGATAATTATAGAAATTCTCTACTACCTTTCTTACACATAGTTTTGCTTTTTTCACTTAGGTAATTTTCTATGAGGACCTTAGCCAAGGTGATTTCTTCAATTTTACTGGATACTCTACCGATATACCAAAGCTTTTGTTGAATTTTATATAAACAAATTCTAATTTTGAGAAGCTCAGTTAGCACCCTTTACAGATTACAGTAATTTGTGGTAGGAATTTGGTTTCATATCAAAAGGCATTGGTGGGTTTTTTGTACAAGAGGGAACTTAGGTGACCTTTATGTTTGAACTGTGGAAAGGATGAAAGCATACAGAATTTTTGTTTGACTTCATGGAACCTTCCAGGTCTGTAAGACTCCTCCCATTGTATTCTATTACCTCTTGACCTTTCATACTCAGCCTGGATTTTATCATTAATTATTTAAAGTATTATCTTAATAGCTTATACAACTACTCTGTCTCTTTGCCAGGGACCCACCCTGCCCGAAAATGCCCCAAAGCTGGAAACCCTAAAAAAGACTTCTGCTGCTATTCTATTCAGGCAGCTACATTCTCAAGGAGGAAAGTTTCCCAATCATACAATGGTCCCTTCTGTAAGTATTTTTTTCTAAATTTGCTGGGCATGCAATACTGTTTACCAAACCATTCCTTTCTGGAGCTAAGGTTAGCTGTATTTCTCTCTCTCTCACTCTTTCTCTCTCTCTCTTTTTTTTCAGAAAATGTCCAGTAGCTTTATTTTTTCTGCTCAGGCCTTTAGTTTGTTTCTTCTCCACTCACCAACAGAAAGGAATTTCTTTCTCCTTTGTGGAAAACATTGAAGCCATTAGACCATCATCAGATTTATGCTTTAAAAAGATCTACTTTCTTATGTTGTCATTTCCATCCCCAATCAGCCATTTATATTTGTTTTTGTTTTTAAAGACATATCCCATATCATCCACAGAAGAAAAGTAGTGACCAAAGATGTCTTCTTTCTTTTTTAGGAAGCTATACTACAATTTTTAGTCATGGGGATTATTCCCAGGTCTCACTGATTCTTCAAAACCCATGTTAAATGGATTAGAAAATATGTACACCAAGTCCCTTAATATTTTATAATTAAGAGCAGCTTGACTGGTAAATCTGGGTACATTCAATTATTTTACTTATTATTGTGTTATAATATTTGGAAAATATTTATTATTTTTCAAGTGTCATTTTTTTGCTAATATGTTCGGTTGTAAGTGTAGGTAAATAAATTTAAGCATTATGATTCACATGATTCTTTTTATATGATCATATTGAATAGGTCCAAAATAAATTTAGTGGATCTCTATTGCTATAACTGATAAATTCAGTCTTGTGTGGGGACCTACACTGGTCTTATTTCAGAACACCATTAAAATGGCCGTAGGTAATCATAACAATGGAAATTGTGAAGATCACAATAATTACACACACACACACACACACACACACACACATTTTTTAAAGGTAGACTAAACCATATAGTTTAATTTGTAAGCTGGGGTAGAGAATACATCTTGGAGATTGGAGGGAAGATGGCGTTGTAGGAGAACGCTGGGCTCACCGCGCGTCCTGCTGATCACTTAGATTCCACCTACACCTGCCTAAATAACCCAGAAAACCACCAGAGGATTAGCAGAATGGAGTCTCTGGAGCCAAGCACAGACGAGAGGCCCACGGAAGAGGGTAGGAAGGGCGGCGAGGCGGTGCGCGCTCCACGGACTGGCGGGAGGGAGCCGGGGCGGAGGGGCGGCTCGCCAGCCAAGCAGAGTCCCTGAGTCTGGCTTGCAAAAGCGGAGGGGCCTGACGGACTGTGTTCTGACAGCAAGCGCGACTTAGCGTCTGGGAGGTCATAAGTTAACAGCTCTGCTCAGAAAGCGGGAAGGCTGGAGGACAAAGGGAGGGTGAGCTGCGGAGCCCCCGGACGACAGAGCTCAGTTTGGCGGGGAACAAAGGCGCTCGCCAGCGCCATCTCCCCCGCCCATCCCCCAGCCAAAATCCCAAAGGGAACCGGTTCCGGCCAGGGAAATTGCTCGCTCCGCGCAAACACCCAACTCTGTGCTTCTGCGGAGCCAAACCTCCGGCAGCGGATCTGACTCCCTCCGGCTGCCACAGGGCCCCTCCTGAAGTGGATCACCTAAGGAGAAGCGAGCTAAGCCTGCCCCCCCTCCCGCCGTGCACCTTGCCTTCCCACCCCAGCTAATACGCCAGATCCCCAGCATCACAAGCCTGGCAGTGTGCAAGTAGCCCAGACAGGCCACACCACCCCACAGTGAATCCCGCCCCTAGGAGAGGGGAAGAGAAGGCACACACCAGTCTGACTGTGGCCCCAGCGGTGGGCTGGGGGCAGACATCAGGTCGGACTGTGGCCCCGCCCACCAACTCCAGTTATACACCACAGCACAGGGAAAGTGCCCTGCAGGTCCTCACCACACCAGGGACTATCCAAAATGACCAAGCGGAAGAATTCCCCTCAGAAGAATCTCCAGGAAATAACAACAGCTAATGAGCTGATCAAAAAGGATTTAAATAATATAACAGAAAGTGAATTTAGAATAATAGTCATAAAATTAATCGTTGGGCTTGAAAACAGTATACAGGACAGCAGAGAATCTCTTGCTACAGAGATCAAGGGACTAAGGAACAGTCACGAGGAGCTGAAAGACGCTTTAAATGAAATGCAAAACAAAATGCAAACCACCACGGCTCGGATGGAAGAGGCAGAGGAGAGAATAGGTGAACTAGAAGATAAAGTTATGGAAAAAGAGGAAGCTGAGAAAAAGAGAGAGAAAAAAATCCAGGAGTATGAGGGGAAAATTAGAGAACTAAGTGATACACTAAAAAGAAATAATATACGCATAATTGGTATCCCAGAGGAGGAAGAGAGAGGGAAAGGTGCTGAAGGGGTACTTGAAGAAATAATAGCTGAGAACTTCCCTGAACTGGGGAAGGAAAAAGGCATTGAAATCCAAGAGGCACAGAGAACTCCCTTCAGACGTAACTTGAATCGATCTTCTGCACGACATATCATAGTGAAACTGGCAAAATACAAGGATAAAGAGAAAATTCTGAAAGCAGCAAGGGGTAAACGTGCCCTCACATATAAAGGGAGACCTATAAGACTCGTGACTGATCTCTCTTTTGAAACTTGGCAGGCCAGAAAGAATTGGCACGAGATTTTCAGTGTGCTAGACAGAAAAAATATGCAGCCGAGAATCCTTTATCCAGCAAGTCTGTCATTTAGAATAGAAGGAGAGATAAAGGTCTTCCCAAACAAACAAAAACTGAAGGAATTTGTCACCACTAAACCAGCCCTACAAGAGATCCTAAGGGGGACCCTGTGAGACAAAGTACCAGAGACATCACTACAAGCATAAAACATACAGACATCACAATGACTCTAAACCCGTATCTTTCTATAATAACACTGAATGTAAATGGATTAAATGCGCCAACCAAAAGACATAGGGTATCAGAATGGATAAAAAAACAAGACCCACCTATTTGCTGTCTACAAGAGACTCATTTTAGACCTGAGGACACCTTTAGATTGAGAGTGAGGGGATGGAGAACTATTTATCATGCTACTGGAAGCCAAAAGAAAGCTGGAGTAGCCATACTTATATCAGACAAACTAGACTTTAAATTAAAGGCTGTAACAAGAGATGAAGAAGGACATTATATAATAGTTACAGGGTCTATCCATCAGGAAGAGCTAACAATTATAAATGTCTATGCGCCGAATACCGGAGCCCCCAAGTATATAAAACAATTACTCATAAACAGAAGCAACCTTATTGATAAGAATGTGGTAATTGCAGGAGACTTTAACACCCCACTTACAGAAATGGATAGATCATCTAGACACACAGTCAATAAAGAAACAAGGGCCCTGAATGAGACACTGGATCAGATGGACTTGACAGATATATTTAGAACTCTGCATCCCAAAGCAACAGAATATACTTTCTTCTCGAGTGCACATGGAACATTCTCCAAGATAGATCATATACTGGGTCACAAAACAGCCCTTCATAAGTTTACAAGAATTGAAATTATACCATGCATACTTTCAGACCACAATGCTATGAAGCTTGAAATCAACCACAGGAAAAAGTCTGGAAAACCTCCAAAAGCATGGAGGTTAAAGAACACCCTACTAACGAATGAGTGGGTCAACCAGGCAATTAGAGAAGAAATTAAAAAATATATGGAAACAAACGAAAATGAAAATACAACAATCCAAACGCTTTGGGACGCAGCGAAGGCAGTCCTGAGAGGAAAATACATTGCAATCCAGGCCTATCTCAAGAAACAAGAAAAATCCCAAATACAAAATCTAACAGCACACCTAAAGGAACTAGAAGCAGAACAGCAAAGGCAGCCTAAACCCAGCAGAAGAAGAGAAATAATAAAGATCAGAGCAGAAATAAACAATATAGAATCTAAAAAAACTGTAGAGCAGATCAACGAAACCAAGAGTTGGTTTTTTGAAAAAATAAACAAAATTGACAAACCTCTAGCCAGGTTTCTCAAAAAGAAAAGGGAGATGACCCAAATAGATAAAATCATGAATGAAAATGGAATTATTACAACCAATCCCTCAGAGATACAAACAATTATCAGGGAATATTATGAAAAATTATATGCCAACAAATTGGACAACCTGGAAGAAATGAACAAATTCCTGAACACCCACACTCTTCCAAAACTCAATCAGGAGTAAAGAGAAAGCTTGAACAGACCCATAACCAGCGAAGAAATTGAATCGGTTATCAAAAATCTCCCAACAAATAAGAGTCCAGGACCAGATGGCTTCCCAGGGGAGTTCTACCAGACGTTTAAAGCAGAGATAATACCTATCCTTCTCAAGCTATTCCAAGAAATAGAAAGGGAAGGAAAACTTCCAGACTCATTCTATGAAGCCAGTATTACTTTGATTCCTAAACCAGACAGAGACCCAGTAAAAAAACAGAACTACAGGCCAATATCCCTGATGAATATGGATGCAAAAATTCTCAATCAGATACTAGCAAATCGAATTCAACAGCATATAAAAAGAATTATTCACCATGATCAAGTGGGATTCATTCCTGGGATGCAGGGCTGGTTCAACATTCGCAAATCAATCAACGTGATACATCACATTAACAAAAAAAAAAGAGAAGAACCATATGATCCTGTCAATCGATGCAGAAAAGGCCCTTGACAAAATCCAGCACCCTTTCTTAATAAAAACCCTTGAGAAAGTCGGGATAGAAGGAACATACTTAAAGATCATAAAAGCCATTTATGAAAAGCCCACAGCTAACATCATCCTCAACGGGGAAAAACTGAGAGCTTTTTCCCTGAGATCAGGAACACGACAGGGATGCCCACTCTCACCGCTGTTGTTTAACATAGTGCTGGAAGTTCTAGCATCAGCAATCAGACAACAAAAGGAAATCAAAGGCATCAAAATTGGCAAAGATGAAGTCAAGCTTTCGCTTTTTGCAGATGACATGATATTATACATGGAAAATCCGATAGACTCCACCAAAAGTCTGCTAGAACTGATACATGAATTCAGCAAAGTTGCAGGATACAAAATCAATGTACAGAAATCAGTTGCATTCTTATACACTAACAATGAAGCAACAGAAAGACAAATAAAGAAAATGATCCCATTCACAATTGCACCAAGAAGCATAAAATACCTAGGAATAAATCTAACCAAAGATGTAAAGGATCTGTATGCTGAAAACTATAGAAAGCTTATGAAGGTAATTGAAGAAGATTTAAAGAAATGGAAAGACATTCCCTGCTCATGGATTGGAAAAATAAATATTGTCAAAATGTCAATACTACCCAAAGCTATCTACACATTCAATGCAATCCCAATCAAAATTGCACCAGCATTCTTCTCGAAACTAGAACAAGCAATCCTAAAATTCATATGGAATCACAAAAGGCCCCGAATAGCCAAAGGAATTTTGAAGAAGAAGACCAAAGCAGGAGGCATCACAATCCCAGACTTTAGCCTCTACTACAAAGCTGTCATCATCAAGACAGCATGGTATTGGCACAAAAACAGACACACAGACCAATGGAATAGAATAGAAACCCCAGAACTAGACCCACAAACGTATGGCCAACTCATCTTTGACAAAGCAGGAAAGAACATCCAATGGAAAAAAGACAGCCTCTTTAACAAATGGTGCTGGGAGAACTGGACAGCAACATGCAGAAGGTTGAAACTAGACCACTTTCTCACACCATTTACAAAAATAAACTCAAAATGGATAAAGGACCTAAATGTGAGACAGGAAACCATCAAAACCTTAGAGGAGAAAGCAGGAAAAGACCTCTCTGACCTCAGCCGTAGCAATCTCTTACTCGACACATCCCCAAAGGCAAGGGAATTAAAAGCAAAAGTGAATTACTGGGACCTTATGAAGATAAAAAGCTTCTGCACAGCAAAGGAAACAACCAACAAAACTAAAAGGCAACCAACGGAATGGGAAAAGATATTTGCAAATGACATATCGGACAAAGGGCTAGTATCTAAAATCTATAAAGAGCTCACCAAACTCCACACCCGAAAAACAAATAACCCAGTGAAGAAATGGGCAGAAAACATGAATAGACACTTCTCTAAAGAAGACATCCAGATGGCAAACAGGCACATGAAAAGATGTTCAGCGTCGCTCCTTATCAGGGAAATACAAATCAAAACCACACTCAGGTATCACCTCACGCCAGTCAGAGTGGCCAAAATGAACAAATCAGGAGACTATAGATGCTGGAGAGGATGTGGAGAAACGGGAACCCTCTTGCACTGTTGGTGGGAATGCAAATTGGTGCAGCCGCTCTGGAAAGCAGTGTGGAGGTTCCTCAGAAAATTAAAAATAGACCTACCCTATGACCCAGCAATAGCACTGCTAGGAATTTACCCAAGGGATACAGGAGTACTGATGCCTAGGGGCACTTGTACCCCAATGTTCATAGCAGCACTCTCAACAATAGCCAAATTATGGAAAGAGCCTAAATGTCCATCAACTGATGAATGGATAAAGAAATTGTGGTTTATATACACAATGGAATACTACGTAGCAATGAGAAAAAATGAAATATGGCCTTTTGTAGCAACGTGGATGGAACTGGAGAGTGTTATGCTAAGTGAAATAAGCCATACAGAGAAAGACAGATACCATATGGTTTCACTCTTATGTGGATCCTGAGAAACTCAACAGGAACCCATGGGGGAGGGGAAGGAAAAAAAAAAAAAGACGTTAGAGTGGGAGAGAGCCAAAGCATAAGAGACTGTTAAAAACTGAGAACAGGGGCGCCTGGGTGGCGCAGTCGGTTAAGCGTCCGACTTCAGCCAGGTCACGATCTCGCGGTCTGTAGGTTCGAGCCCCGCGACAGGCTCTGGGCTGATGGCTCAGAGCCTGGAGCCTGTTTCCGATTCTGTGTCTCCCTCTCTCTCTGCCCCTCCCCCGTTCATGCTCTGTCTCTCTCTGTCCCAAAAATAAATAAACGTTGAAAAAAAAAAAAACTGAGAACAAACTGAGGGTTGATGGGGGGTGGGAGGGAGGGGAGGGTGGGTGATGGGTATTGAGGAGGGCACCTTTTGGGATGAGCACTGGGTGTTGTATGGAAACCAATTTGTCAATAAATTTCATATATATAAAAAAAAAGAATACAAAAATAGTAACTCAAAGTGATACATGCACCCCAATGTTTACAGCAGCATTATCTACAACAGCCAAATTACAGAAATAGCTCAAGTGTCCGTTGTCTGATGAATGGATAAAAAAGAAGTCAGATAGACAGATAGATAATGGATTACTCAGTCATAAAAGAGGAATGAAATTTTGCCATTTGCAATGACGTGGATGGAGCTAGAGAACATTATGCTAAGCAAAGTAAGTCAGAGAGAGACAAACACCATATGATTTCACTCATATGTGGAATTTAAGAAACAAAACAAATGAGCAAATGGGAGAAAGAGAGACGGAGGCAAACCAAGAAACAGACTCTTTATTAGGAAGAACAAAATGAGGGTTACCAGAGGGATGGTGGGTGGAGGGATTGGCTAAATAGGCAATGGGGATTAAGGAGTGCACTTGTGTTGACACTGGGTGTTGTAAGGAAGTGTTGAATCATTGTATTGTACACCTGAAACTAATATTACACTCTATGTTATCTAACTGGAAAAAAAAAAAAAGAGAGAATACATCTTGTGTTTTTCTCTGTGCATCAGAGGGTAATGCAGACAAATACATATAATAGATACACTATACTCAGATGGATGAGTAAAAGGGGCTGTGGGCATTAGTAATGCACCTAGGACTCTGAAACCAGTTGCTTGCAGTCACATCCTGGCTCCCTTACTTCCTAGCTGTGTGACTTTGAGCAAATGATGATATAAACTCTCTGAGCCCCAGGTTCTCAATCACTGACTGTGGAAAATAATTATATCCCCTGCATAGGATTTTTGTGAGCAGTAAGTGAATTCATATAGATAAGTATTCAAAATAGTACTCAACACATAATAAACATTCAGTTAGTATTAGCTATTATCATTCAGAATAGATATGCAAAATGGAGCACTTTTCTTTTAATACTTTGCATATACATATTTTCTAAAACTAGTACTTCAAAGTGATCTGCACAGGATTGCTCAGTGAGGTTCTTGCTGTGAGCATTAAATGAATATTAAGGCTCTAGTTCAGTTCCTGATACATAGTAGACAGCAATAAATACTAGTTTTATTTTTTTACTATAAAGCTTATTTATTTTGAGAGGGATAAAGAGCAGTGGGGGAGGGGCAGAGACAAGGAGAGAGAGAGAATCCCAGGCAGGCTCCAGGCTGTCAGCACAGAGTTCAACTTAGGGCTCGAACTCATGAAACCATGAGATCATGACCTGAGCTGAAGTTGGATGCTTAACAAACTAAGCCACCCAGGTGCCTCAATAAATATTAGTTTTCTTTCTCTGTTTTCTTCCTGATCTTTCGTGTTCTTTGCTTCATGTCTCTTTCTGATAACTGCCCTTACTATTATTGTGTTGTGAATAATGTTTTGACATTGGTAACCCCACAACTTTGATCTCAAGATGTCTATTATTCTCTGGATCTTTTATCTTCACTTGCAAGAAAACGTTGGCTCTGTAATCAGATAAATCTGAATTTAAATCTTGTCTCTGCCACTTAATCTTAGTCTTTTTTTTCTCATCTGTAACAAGAGGATAATTTAATCTATTTTACAGGGTTGCTGGGAAGGTTAGGGTGATTATATACTGTGTTCCTATTATGATTCTTGGCACATAGTGGGAGATCAAAATATATTAGTTCTTCCTTCCATGAACCGATTTCCTTCATTTTGTACTTTTCTGCATTAATTTATTTCTCTAAAGGATTGAAGTAAAACTCTTAATTGACTTTGATTCATCTTTTTCACAGCATTTCAAATTTTCATTTTCCAAAAGGACCTGAGGTAGTGTTGAATCCTCCAGCCTCTTTTAAGAACCGTGCAAGGTCCTATATGAAATACACAACATTATAAAACATCACTTCTCCCCTCAAAAGAAACCTGTAATTGATTGGTAGTTATAATTTTCATTTCAATTGTTATCTGGGGGCATTAACCATCAAACTTCTCATATATATTGAGTACTGAGTGTGAAGTTCTCAGATCACAGATCTGAGAATTTAAGAAAATAATTTTATTTTTCTGTAACAACTTAGTTCCTATGGCAAAAGTCCCCTCACTAGGAGCATCTCAGGCTGTATCTGCTCTCCTACATTTATACAGCCACCTCTTGCTAGTTAGCTGGCCAAGAATTTGATGTCCTTATTTTCTGGTTGTGCTGCAGCACCCTCCCCTTCCCTTCCTTCTTGCCCCTCTTTTTGGCCACAGTGGAACAATCCAGGCTAGCAACCTGGATAGGGGAGATTCGGGGTAAGGGTATTATGGGGCAAACAGTGAATACTTTGCAATATCATGCCACTACATAGGGATTTTATCTAGATTTTTAAATATTTCAGTCTCAGCTGGATGTAGGTTTTCTGGAAACCCAAAATACATTTCTAAGAGCACAGTTTTCATCATCATATTAAAAGACCTTCTATTAAGCTTTATTTTCTGAAAATACACGTAACTGTAGAATTTTTTGTGTTCAGAGAGTGCACATTGGGCGAGTATACTCAAGGAAGTAACTTAAGCCTCTTCTGTCTTCAACAATCTGGTTCAGGGGCGCTTGGTTAAGCATCCAACTCTTGATTTCAGCTCAGGTCAAGATCTCATAGTTGTGATATTGAGCCCTGTATAGGGCTCTGTCCTGACACCATGGAGCCTCCTTGGGACTCTCTCTCCCTGTCTCTAAAATAAAATAAAATAAAATAAAATAAAATAAAATAAAATAAAATAGTAAAATAAAGTAAAATAAAATAAAATAAAGTAAAATAAAGTAAAATAAAGTAAAACATTAAAACCCCCAAAATTAAAAAAAAAATCTAGTTCAGTATAACATTTGATGTTTCAAATTATATGTTCTTTATTCCTAAAGTCTTCTGTGGCCCATAAGAGTGAACTCTGCACTCCCAGGGTTCCAGGTATTTACCTTCTATGGTAGCATTTAACACTCTGTTCACTATATCCCTTATTAGACTACTCACTGAAGCCCCAGTCAGTGTCTATTTCACTATTGCAACCTAGAGCCTAGACCAGTGCCTGTTTCATAGGAAAAGTACAAAAACTGCTTAGATGAATAAATGAACAAATCCATTGGTACGATTTAAACCTCTTCTCACCTATCCTCAATCTGCAAGAGGAAAGGAATAAGTATAAAAAGTGTTGTAGATGTCTTTTAGTCCACTCATCGACTCAAAGTAAGAATCCTATATATAGAATCTCTACAGATAGTCAGGCTTTTGCTAAAATATTTCCAGAAGAGGGAATATAATTAGCTTTTTCCATTTATGGGTAGTTTGTATTTTTAGAAAGTGCCTTTTTTTTTTTTATTGAATCAAAATCTGCCTCTGATTCTATCTGCCTTTTGGAGTTTTGGAGTTTTGCAATTCTATAGTATAATTCCCCAAATTTGTTCAAAAGACACATAATCAAAAAGATTCAAAAGGTGGTAACAACAGTTCATCTTTGATAGAAATTGCAATCAGCTAGAATATTTTTATTCCAATAAAATATACAAGTCTTGCTTTTGAATGACGGTATTCACAGAAATGTCAGAAATGGAAAGGGACAGAAATACTGGTGGGCATAGCTATCATATTCAAGAAGAGGAAATCACCTTGAGTTTTCATCTTATCTTCAATGTGAGAGAAGCATTGTTTAGGTGATTTATGAGATATATTACATAACACAAGATGTGGGTTCATTTCTGGTTGTTGTGGTATCTTATACTAGAAAATGTTTTACCAAAATTTCTCCATATGCTTTTGATCTGTCCCCACACTGCCACTGCCTTGTTGTCCTTCTCACCTCAAATTCTGTGTTCGAAACCTAAAATTACCTCTTCTTTTTTTTCTAACTATTTATTTATTTGTTTATTTATTTATTTATTTTGAGAATGAGAGACATGTGGGGTGGAGGGGGAGAGAGAGAGGGAGAGAGAGAATCCCAAGCAGGTTGAGCACTGTCAGCGCTGACAGAGCTTGACTGGAGGCTCTATCCATGGGATCATGACCTGAGATGAAACCAAGAGTCAGACACTTAACCAACTGAGCCACCCAGGTGCACCCCCCCTCTTCTTAACCAACTACTTCTACCAATTACTCTATCATTGGTGCCATCATTTCCCTGAGGTTAACTTATCCTGCCCACCCTCCGCCCACCTGTCAGCTGCCCAGTTCTGCACATTTCTTCTCCACAGTGTTTCTCACATCTACTTCCTCCTGTCCAGCAACACTAACAGGTGGCCTTCACTGTTGTCGTGATTCAACTGTTTCCCTTCTTCACTCCAGCCTCTAAAAGGCATGCCACAGCCATACTAAATTTTTCTCAAATTCTTCTGCTATCAGTTTGTCATCTAATTTAAAACGTGCAATGTATTGATGTCCTGCTGCACCAGAGGCTAACCTCCTCTGCCCCCATCTCAAAGTCCTCTCCTCCAGCCCTCTAACCCCTGACTCTCAAAGCACACAGCTTTATTTTAGCAACTGCACTTCCCAACCGCCCCCACCCCCAAACCCCAGGTCCTCTCCACTGGGTACCCTCTCTCCCTGCACCTTGCCCACCCACGACCATGCCACATTTGCTTTTGTATTATCTGCTCTCTCCTGTGGGCCAATTCTAAAGCCCACCCTAAGTCCTATTTCTTCCACCCATTTTTGTCCCAGTTATTCTAGGCTCTGTTCATCTCCTTCCTCTTCTTTTATCGTTTTTATTGTGAATCACAAACAAAAGTAAATAAGAGTTATGTGTACAGTTTAACAAATGGTTGTAAAGAGAACACCCTGGTGATCATCACTCAAATGGGAAATAGAATATTGCTAGAACCCTGAGAGCCCGCCCTCTGCTCCCATGCATCCCTTCTCAATCAACCTTACAGTATTAATAGTCTGTACCTCATAATTTAGCACTTACAGTAATTAAGTACCATCTTGCTTTGTCTTGTGGCTTAAGTGTATTGATTTTATTCCTCCTACTCAGTTGTAGGCTCCAGAAGGGCAGGGACTACATTGATTATTCTTTAGAATACCCCACAGTGTCACAAGCAGTGCTAAGCAAATAGTATTCAAGAGATACCTGCTCATTGATGAAAGACTAAGAAAAAGCAACACTGAGAACAATTGGTATGTTTATGTCCAAGAGGCAAGGTCGTTATATCTTTCAAACTCATGTGAACCTTTAAAAAACAGCACAGTTCCACTTTGTTAGGTTCTTTTCCCACATATTACACTCCCTGGTTTCAGTTTTCTTTTCCTTTGTATGGCATTAAGCTTTCCTGGAAATTCCTTGGGAATTTCCAGTTTTGTGAAGCACAGTGTACCAGAATGGCTTGTCAATGAATAGAGGTCCATGACAACACTACAAAACACCAGTAAAAAAACCAAAACCAAAAACTGCTACAATCATGAAACAACCTTTCTCCTCCACTGTACAATTCTCTCACAAAAAAACTTTGAATTGTATCCAAATGTGGTTAGGGTTAAATGCTTTAGCAAATACCAATTCCATATGTTGAAGGTTTTCTCACACAGGACTTGACTTCATGCCAGTAATAGGGAAGAAAAGATAAACGTGTAATAAACAAAGAAAAGCAAACATAGGAAATACACATTATTTATAATAAACAAATAAAGAAAAGTAAACATAGGAAATACACATTAACCCAAAAAAAAAAACAAAACAAAACAAAAAAAACTCTGAAGTAGCTCTCTGTAAGTAAAAAATGTGACTCAGGGAAATTATGCAGTATGAATTACGTAAAAGGTGCATAAAGTATGCCAGTGATGGCACATTGAAAACAGCATGTATATTACAAGTCCCTAGTAACTCTAAAATTTGGCCACATCTATGAACCACTGAGCTGTTGGGTTATGTAAGTATTCTTGCATAGGAGAATCTGAGGGTTAGCAGCAGAAGGAAGGAAATCCAGATTTTTGTCTTATCCTAAGAACTTCAATGACTAGGGGAAAATGCATTGTACTAGAGAATTATTTCTGGCTTGGGCTACTTATAATGGAACAGTGGAGATAAGCAGGAAGAAATGGGTTTATTTACAACAGTTTACTTCATGCACAGGCCAGGGAAGCATCTACATTAGGGAGGGTGGTAAGCTACTAAAAATAGCATCTGACAATCAGCACCCAATCGGTTATACAATTAAGCTTAACTATCAAACTTCAACTGTCAAACTTCAGCTAGGAAGAGAAGGACGGAAAATCTTTAGAAGAGTCAGCTTTTCATTTATTCAGTTAACAAATATTTGTTGAGCCTCTACTCTGTGCCAGGCCCTGTTGTGGTCACTGGGGATACATCATTGGACAAAACAGATGAATGTCTTTGTTCTCATGGAGCCTACATTCTAGTGAGGATATGCTGATAGCAATTTGTACCGTGTGATATGTCACTTTTATGCATTTCAAAAACAAAAATATGTGTTTTTCTGTGGTGAAACCATAGAAAGCCTGCAAGTAAACACAAGCTTCAAGATACTGGTTAACTCTAAAAAGAAAGAGACAGGGCAATAGGACCAGGAAGGGAAAAACAGGTGCCTTCAATGATATTGGTAATAGTAAAATTCTGAGGGTAGGTAATGGATTTACAGGTGTTTATTTTATTATTTTGCTTTATAATTTAAATACATGTTACATAATTTGTACATATAAAATATTACATAAAATATTGTATCATAATGTTTTTGGTTTTTAAAAAATTTTTTTAACATTTATTTATTTTTGAGAGATGGAGAGAGACAAAGAGAGACAGAGTGTGAGCGGGGGAGGGCAGAGAGAAAGGGAGACACAGAATCTAAAACAGGCTCCAGGCTCTGAACTGTCAGCACAGAGCCCAATGCTGGTCTCAAACCCACAAATGGTGAGATCACGACCTGAGCCAAAGTTCAGTGCTTAACCAACTGAGCCACCCAGGAGCCTCAGGTTTTTGTTTTTAATGAAAGGGTAAATTTTTTTTTTAAAAGAGCAAGATGGCAGGGCATGGGACAGGGAAGTTAACCCATGCAGTTATAAAATGGCTAAAAAAACCTTTTCTTGTTCCTTTAAATTGCTATTTTATTTCATATAAGGTATAATTGTATTACTTTTATTACTATTCTTAATAGTTTATTCTATTTAGAAAAGCAAGACCTATAATACCAAGTGGGTATATCCTCAATTGAACTGTCTGAAAACAGACCAAAACACCATAGGCTGGGTGGCTTAAACAACAGAAATTTATTTTCTCACAGTTCTGAGGGCTGGAAGTTTGAGATCAAGGTGACAGTGTAGTTGGGTTCTGGTGAGAGTTTTCTTCCTGGCTTGCAGATGGCTGCCTTCTCACTATGTCCTCCCATGGTGACAAAGAGAGTGGGGCAGTGTGGGGGGGGGGGGAATTGAGAGAGAGAGAGAGAGAGAGAGAGCAACCTTTCTGGTGTCTCTCTTTGTAAGGGCACTAACACCTTATAATGGCCCACCCTTCATGATCTGATCTAAATCTAATTACCTCCCAAAGACCCCATCTCCAGATACCATCACATTCGGGGTTAGACTTTCAACACATGAATTTTTGGGGGACACAAACATTCAGTCCATAAGGGATGCTGTGCAGAGGGTTTTAGGGGGAGTGTTTTAAAGAGATATAGTTACAAGGCAGTGAAGAATCAGGACTCGGCAGAAGGGAAAACTGACCAGGAATATAGTTGAACTGAGGCTTCAGCCAATCTTAGGAAGAGCTTTGGAGCAGGATATCTCTTCAGAGATGTAGTGGATTAAGGAGAGGGGGTACTTAAGGAGAGGGGTTTCATTGGCCCTTGGCTACCCCCTGAGGGGCAGAACCCTGAGCAAGACAGTACCCAGGGAGAGAGGCAGTTATGAGCAGTCAGTAACTGATTTTTCCAGCAGCTGGAGGATAAGTGTGTAAGCCCTGAAGAAATGATCTAGAAAGTCACCACTGTGTCTCTTAAATTTTTAGAAGCTAGGACATCGTGACGGTTGAGACAGACTGAAGTTAGAATCTGCACTTTGGGTGGCCCTAAGAAAGTTGGTTGAAATCTCTTAAAAAATTTCCCATCTGTAAAAAGTGGTTGTAGTAATACTAAAACAAGATTATAATAAGGATTATATATTATATAATAAGGATTATATTATATAATAAGGAAAATATGAAATAAATTGTATAGCACCTGGTTCATAATTTCAATAAATGGGAGCTTTTATTATTACTATGTTAATATCTTACATTCCTTAAACAAGATTGGGTATATGCAATTAAACAGGTGTCTCTGATATCACTTAATCTGAGAAATTTTCAGTACCTATTGATACCAGTGCCTAGGAAATGTTCTGAATTGTAGTCTCAATTATCAGACAACTGTCTGAGATGGCAAATGGATTTAATCTCAAACTAAGTAGGAGAAATGGTAGTAGCTACTGAAGAGTGTAGTGTTAGGAAATGTTCTGAGGAGACATCCACTTGCATCAAATGCAACTGGGTGTGAAAGAACTTTGTGCAAGAATAAGTTAATTGAAATTATCTAAATTGAGGAAGACAGATACAAATGATCTTAGAAAATGAGCAAAGTATAAGGAATTGTGATATAATACCAGATGGTCTAATAAGCATGCAATTGGCATCCCAGAAAGGGAGGGGAGAGACAGGGGGACACACAAACATGTTTTTATTGTTGAGAGAGAGAAAGTGTGTGCGTATGAGGGGCAGAGGGAGAGAGAGAGAATCTTAAGCAGGCTCCACACTTAGCACGGAGCCCAACACAAGGATTGATCCTACAACCCTGGAATCGTGACCTGAGCTGAAATCAAGAATCAGACACTCAGCTAGCTGACTGAGACTCCCAGGTGCCCCAACACACAACCATGTTTGAGGAAAGAGTGGCCTAAGATTTTTCAAAAACAATGAACTAATACATGTTCATTGTAGGTAATTGGCATATAGGTGTTTATTATATCAATCTACATTTTTTCTTAGTTTTTAAATGTTCACTATTGAAAAGATCAATGTTTAAGAGAAAAGGTTTTGGAATCAGGCTACTTGTGTTTGCGTCTCTGTTCCATAATTGTTAGTCTGTCACCTTAAGCAGGTTTCTTTAGCTGTCTAAGCTCTGCCTACTCATCTGTAAACTGGGTATAATCACATACATATCTTATAGAGAACATTACAAAATAATAAACGCTACCTTTTTAGCATAGTCTCTGATAACTCTAAGGAACACAATAAATGTACAATTTCTCCTTGTTCTCTCTCCTCCTCCTCATTTTCCTCCTCATCCTCTTCCTTCTCCTTCATCACCTAGGAAATACTCAGCAGTGGCCATGCCTATGCCCAAAGACCAAATTCATATCTGATACCAAAAACTATAAGGCTATTCCCAGACCACCATAATTCAACAAAAAGTTGCTTCAAATACATTATAAATGAGGTACTATACATGTGCCATCATCGAGACAGGGTGAGCCAGCACGTACACGAGAGAGACTGGAATAATCAGGTCTGTCCATATCTGAGGACATATCCTCTGGTCAAGCACACCTCTCTACTGAATGTACCACAGGTCTGGAAAATAATTGTCAAGCAGCCCGCCACTCCACGACTAAGCTTTTGTTCTAAAAAGAAAGCAAAATGATTCGAGTAGCCCATCAACAACATTATGGTTTCCAACTTCCTTCGTAACCAAGTTTAGCGGTTAGTTTGCCATTTTGGCAGAACAATACACTAGAATGATGTCCCATTTGGTCAGTCTATACCAACTCTGGGTCCCTCTTTGATGACAGGTGATGCTTTATGCTTTCCCAGTTTTTCTCTACTGCACTATCTGGCATCTGTCCATAGGAGAAAATAGGGTTGATTTTCTTTCATACACAGCTTTAAAATTTTTATACTATTTATTTTCATTTGTTTGCAATTTTTTAGGAAGAGCTAGATGTCTTCTGAAAATCCAGAAAATTTCAATATGATCTCTTTTTTCTCAGATTAGTTGTCAAAATGGTAAGGGAGAACAGTTCTAGTTTTTAAGCTTGGAGAACCACTGTGTACAAATGACCCTTGAATAACATGGGCTTGAACTGCGTGGGTCCACTTTTATGTGGGATTTTTATGGTACAGTACTATAACAGTATTTTCTCTTCCTTATGATTTTCTTAATAACAATTTCTTTTCTCTAGCTTTCTTTTTTTCAAAACAATTTTTATGTTTATTTTTAAGAGAGAGAGAGCACGAGTGGAGCAGGGGCAGAGAGAGGAGAGACAGAGAATCTGAAGCAGGCTCCAGGCTCCGAGCTGACAGCACAGAACCAGACGCAGGGCTCAAACTCACAAGCTATGAGATCATGACCTGAGCTGGTGTCAGATATTTAACCGACTGGGCCACCCAGGCACCCCTCTCTAGCTTACTTTCTTATAAGAATACAGTATATAATACATGTAACAGAAAATATGTGTTAATCAATGGTTTATGTTATTGGGAAGGCTTCTGGTCAACAGTAGGCTATTAGTAGTTAAGTTTTGGGGGGGTCAAAAGTTCTACATGGAGTTTTTACTCTACCAGGTCAGTGCTCTGAACCCCTACCTTGTTCAAGGGTTGACTGTATATCCTTTTTAAGTTAGTGTTTATTTCTACCTCAAGTTGTGATGTTTAGACCTGTTTATCAACTCACACATGTTAATGTATTCAGTTAGCAAATATTTTTTACCAGACACCTTTTTTGATGGTGGAGATGCATTAATGAATATATCAAAAACATGGTGAAGATCTTGCCTTTGTTGCACTGACAGCTTAATGAGAAATAAAGAAACAGGAAAACATCAGCCCCGACATGAGATCAATGGCCTTACAGTGACAGCCTAACCAGCATCCACAAGGCCAAATCCTTGGAACAAATGGAAATATCTATAAAACCTCCTGATGGCTCTTCTCTGATTGAACCCTGGCCGGTACAAGTATTGAGCAGGTTTCCATAGGTGTTCCATTCCCGAGGTGGCAGAAAAGCTCTTGCAAGGCAGGCAGTGAGAGGCACACAGAAAGAAATTTTGCTCCTGTGCCAAACTGGCTAACACAGACCCTGGGCGGGTGGCTGCATCAGCGGCTGAAAGGGGAGGTGATGCTGGAGGGTCTGAAATGGTGCCCAAGTGGCGCCCAGCACAGCATTCCATAATAAGTGTGCTTATTGGACGCTCAGGCTATGCTCAGTACATTAGGGGAAGGGATATCAAGGGAAAATTTTGTAATTCTCTATCCCTGCAGAACAATGTCCTCAAATACATGGCATCACGTTTGCTAGGGTTATTGTAACATTCACTTTTTCTCATCAAAGCTTGTTCCTTACCTTAGTCTGGGATGATTTCAGGTTTCAGTTGAACCTCTGTAGTTGGTAAGGAGGCTGATGCTTCTGCTGCTGTAAAAAGTGCAACTTGTCCCTGTGAAGTTGGGAGGAATTGTGAATGTTCTTCGTTTGGTGGTGTGAAACACAGAGTCCATAAAGTCGACAGCATGGGACCTTTGGGAGTCTCAGAAAAGAGGACGGCTTCTTTGAGCTTGGATAGTTTCCTAGTACTTCTCTCCTAAATGCAGGTTGTGACACTTTTCTTGTCTTATAACTCTTACCCCTTTCCCTTTCTTAACTCATGTTTAGCAAGAGGGGAGGATCATTGCAGCTGTAACAACATTGTGGCAAAGAAAGGTAGGCTGGACTTGTTACATATTCACAGTGTATGTGCAGTATTTCCAAACTTACTGCTAAGTTTTGTGTGATTATAAATGTTTACAACACAAACCAATGCCTATTGCAAACAGCTATTTATGTACTACTGAATAGAAACTAGGAATGCAGGTCTTTCAATAACTAGCCTTGTGTCTTTGGGTAAATGTAAACTCTCTGGGCTTCGGCTTCTTTTTTTTTTTTTTTTTTTTTTTTTTTTACATATAAGTCACTTTGGTTAAATAAATTTTCTTCTCCTTAAATAGGTTTATTATTTAGGCTTGCATTTTGCAGTAAAACTTCCAATCAACAAAGAAGCCCAGAAAATATCAGGAAAAGCAACATTATGTCAATTATTATTGTTACTCAGTTTCAAATTCCATTGATATTAATACTTTCATTTAATGGCAGCTTGTGAATGGACTTGTTTATTCTCTTAACAGAGGAAAGAGTAACACCCAAATCCTTATTATACTGAGACACATTGTTTTTAGATTTTCATCACTTAAAAGTGTCAAAAAATTCCCTTTTGGGAATTTTTGGGCTGTCTAAAAAAAATGAAACAATTCACCTTGATAGTAATAAATCAGCCAAGTGAAGCTTCCACACATCATATTCCTTGAAGAGTATCTTGAAAGAAAGATCAAAACCCTTTTAAAATCCCTGTAGCCTCAAAAGCTCCCATTTTTCTCGGGAAGTTCCCCTGATTCATGGAATTCAAAAAATCTTAAGATTCAGATCTGATGAAAACTGGAAGAAAATCCCCTAACACTTGTGTTTATCAACATTTCAAAAGAACAAAGTTTAAAATCTTAGTGGGTGAGTTGGTCCGGATGTGAGACATTCTGAGACCATCTTCTTTGACCTGATTGCTATCAGATATAAAAATAAATCCAACCCAGCAGCCAGGAAGGGCTACACTTTTCTGCATAAAAATAAACTGAATAACTCGGTTTAGAGAAATAAACTGAAATAAACTCTCTGACAATAGTGAAACAAAAGAATGAGAAGTAGGGAAGGTGAAGAGGAAAGAAATAAGCTTTTAAACCTTAGAAACAAGAAAAAAATAAATTTGCCACTCAAGCTGTTACCTGTGACACCACCGTGTCATCTGGTCCCCAGTGCTCCAATAGATATTTTACATACATGACATTTTGTGTGCACAAGTGGATAGCTCAGCTTGTGGCTAAGTGCATCCACCTAAGCAGTTCAGGTGTATTGGAATAGACCTTGGCAAATCTGTTTTCATGAAGGTGCTGAAGATCCTCCTGGAAAACAATTTCTCCTAAGGGAAGAAAAAGCCAGACATTATGTGCTGAATCAAGGCTTGATCATCAGAAGAAAAGGAGAGAGGAGACAGTCTGAGTCTACTCAATACTGTGAGTACTGACTACTGTGTTACTTAGATATCTGCCTTGCCCATGGACCCTTTTTGGTCAGGGAGAAAGAGCCAAGGGAGAGTATGCATGAAAAGAGCTTTTCCACTAAAATTCAACAAAGTATTTGTCATCCTCTGTACAGCGTAACACAAAACAGAGAAGAGAGGTATGCCTGTATTTAGCACAATCCAACAAATAGTTTTAGCACACCGAGGGAGAAGTGAATGACAAGTGACTATAGCCCTCTGGTGAGATGCAGCAGACATGTAAGAAGTAACAGTGGGATCTGTTGGATGTCTCATGATAACTGACTGGAGATGTTCATTTGTGCTCTTAGAAATTCACTATTACTCCCAGAAAGTTTGTAGGCAAAAATATGAGTGTATTAGTTAGGAGAGGGTAGGTGGTCATAACAAACATGGCACTGATACTTCCAAGCCAATGGTCAGAAGAAGTGCTATACCCTTGCCTAAATGCAAGTGAGCCAGGGGCTGTGGAAGAGTAGATAGATCTCTGCCACCGTGAAGAATGGATGCTATAAAGAGGAAGCAGGTGGAGGCAAGAGCTAATGAAATATACTCATAATTTGACTTCATTCATTCCCACATACCAATGAGATCAAGGTCGATATACATAATGCTTTTACATAATTCTCATTAGTTCTCATTAGAGAGGAAACAAACTCAGAGAAGTTAAATAACACGCAGAGCTGTCCATTTCTCCTTGACTCCAAATATGTTCTTTGTTTTAATTAGTCCATGGGCACTGCAAAGTGATATGCTTTAAAATAACCCCAATCATTTACTGAGTTTCTGTTCCATTCGTTCGTTATTATCTCATTCAGTTTTTTCACAGCAACCCAGTGAAGTAAGGTCGGTTTTATTCTCAACAGGCACAGAGAGTTTAAGTAACTTGCTCTATGTCACAAGGTCTGTAGGAGGACTAGCTATGGCTTCAGCCCAGATCTTCTGCCTTCAACTCTAGAGCTATTTCCAAACAATTGCACCCAGAAAGTTAAGAATTTGCCCAAGGTGACACTACTGGGAAGCAGCAGAGTAGAATTTGAAAACAAATCATAAGAGTCTCAGTCTGATTCTCTTTGCATCACAATGTCTCTCTTTAATTAGTGACACAGATACTTCAACTATACCCATTATCAATGTCATCAATTGCTAGCTGTAAACTTGGTTCCCCACAAACTATTGGTTCATAGGGTGACTGTCACTCTGGAGAATAATACCTTCTCTCTAATTTAAAACTTTATTTTTCATTTGAATAAGTCATTGGACACCTCTTAAAGCATAGAGTCCTTTAACCTTCACAAACTGAACACAAATAACTTTTCCATGAATTGTTTTAGACTCAAAGTCTGTAGAACAGATGCTTAATTTTAACCCATAGGATTTTTTTGAGGCAGAATCTATAAAGAAAACCTCAAGCAATGTCAGTTGACATGAGCTGAGAAAAAAGGAGGTGAAAAGCTATCAGGAAAAGAGAGTTAAAGGAAATGGATATTAAATAATAGATAAAGATTGAATACAATTATTTTTTCTAAATGTAAAGGAAAATGTATGTCATGAAAAATGATAGGAAACAGAGCCTATGGTAAGAATTTATTAGGGTAAGGATAGAATCAAAGCAGGAAAGAGAAAACTAGAGAAAGCCAAGAGTCATTTGAATATCAACTATTGTCCAGGTTACTTCTCATGTGGAAAATCCAGCCCATTTGCATAGAGTTTGAGACTTATTTCAAGTAGATTCAAGTTTGTTTATCTGCAAGTAGACTGATTTTCACATACAGTCTCTATTAAAAAAAAGCCTTTATAACAGGACATGCCTGTAAGATGGCCCACAGCCTCTATCTTCAAATTATTACAAAAACAAAGGCTATAAGATTTAGCTTTCACCATTTCCCCTAAAGGGCAAACAAGGGGCTCCAATCACAAAGACCATCAAAATGACCACATTTAAATCCAAAGTTGATGGGTCTCAACTCAGGCTACTCATTAGAATGGCCAGAGGAACATCAATAAACTCTGCCTTGTGGGCTCACCCACAGTGATTCCGACTTAAGTGAAGTAGAGGGGCCCAGGCAACTATGTTAAAAAAATTCTTCCTGGGTAATCTGATATCTGAAGTTTTGCCTTCTGTCAATTTCTACTGTCAATTCTGTTTACATGCACATTTCTTTGAATAATTAGCCAGCCCACCCAAGCAAACGCAATGTAAGTAAGTCCTAACTCTTGGGAGATTAGCCATATCATGCTTTGAGCAGTGGGAGTTATTTTTTAGTTCAGCTTAGTTATTAGTGTATTCTTAACAAATACATGTCATGAGTGGCACTTTAATCGCATTTTTAATATGAGAAACATAACAAGTTAGTGTTAAGCCTTTTACTTTAATGAACATGGTAAAAACCTTCCCCACATCTTATCATTAAATTTAAAACTATTTTTAGCAGTTCTGTCTGTTCACTTCTGTGCCCTTCCTTGAGTGTGGTATGACGCTCGGCATGTCTGCTGTCTTTATTTTTATATTCATCTATTCCTTTGTAATGTGGTAATTAGTTTTAAGTGGAAAGCCAATCCCAACTGTGAGAGCTGAACTATTACTGCTGGTTAATGTACCACTAGAAGACCAGGCACAGTAAGACAGAAAAAGGTTATTCTTATGTTTTCTTGTTGGTTTATTATTACCAATAATTAGGAAAACATCGTGCAAAATTTGTCACTTAAGCATAAACGAGAATAGAGATGGAAAAAGAAAGCAAAGATTGTTAAAATAAGAAACTGTGAGTTTTCAGGGAGCAATCACTAAGCCTAAGTCATTTTATGTCCCAGAAGACTGGGGTTCATCATCCAAATCCTGATCCATTGGTGGAGGGAGAGTCTCTGGAATGCTAGTTATCCTCTGAAATGACAAGCAAAATTGTGTGTGTGTGTTTGTGTGTGTGTGTGTGTGTGTGTGTGTGTGTGTACACGTGCACACGTGCATGCACTTTTCTGGAGACAGGTACTCATCACCTTTTACCAAAAGTTTCCGAGTGAGGCATCTACAAATTGGCTTGAAGGAGTATTACCTCCTCAAATCTTCACTTTCTTAGCCATAACTGATATTGATTCTTGTCATTACAGTTGGCCCTTGAACAACACAGGTTTGAACAGTGCAGACCCACCCAAATGTGGATTAAAAAAAAAAAAACTTTTTAAGTTTATTCATTTTTGAGAGAGAGAGAGACAGAGCATGATCAGGGAAGGGGAAGAGAGAGAGAGGGAGACACAGAATCCAAAGCAGACTCCAGGCTCCAAGCAGTCAGCACAGAGCCCAAGGTGGGGCTTGAACCCATGAACCGTGAGATCATGACCTGAGCCGAAGTCCAACACTTAACTGATGGAGCCAGGCAGGTGCCCCTAAATGCAGATTTTTTTTACAGTACAGTAATTGTAAGTGTATTTCCTCTTCCTTAGGATTTTCTTCAACAACGTTTTCTTTATTCTAGCTTACTTTATTTTAAGAATATAGCACATAACATAAAATCTGTGTATTAATCAACTATGTTATTGATAAGGCTTCTGACCAAAATAGGCTGTTAGTAGTTAAGTTTTTGAGGTTTCAAAACTTTTTGACCTTGTGTTGGGGGAGTGAGTACCCCAAAACCCACATTGTTCGATTGTCAACTGTACTCTTCTTTTAGGATCTCTTTACTGCCACAAGCCATAAAAACTTGATGAATTTCTTTAGGGTGTCCTTGCAAGGATTCTTTTTTTTTTTTAATTAACCTGTTTTATTTTTTATTTTTTAAAATCTACATCCAAATTAGTTAGCATATAGTGCAACAATGATTTCAGGAGTAGATTCCTTAGTGCCCCTTACCCATTTAGCCCATCCCCCCTCCCACAACCCCTCCTGTAACCCTCAGTTTGTTCTCCATATTTATGAGTCTTTTCTGTTTTGTCCCCCTCCCTGTTTTTGTATTATTTTTATTTCCCTTCCCTTATGTTCATCTGTTTTGTCTTTAACGTCCTCATATGAGTGAAGTCATATGATTTTTATCTTTCTCTGATTGACTAATTTCACTTAGCATAATACCCTCCAGTTCCATCCACGTAGTTGCAAATGGCAAGATTTCATTCTTTTTGATTGCCGAGTAATACTCCATTGTATATATATATACCACTTCTTTATCCATTCATCCATCAGTGAAAATTTAGGCTCTTTCCATACTTTGGCTGCTATAAACATGGGGGTGCATGTGTCCCTTTGAAACAGCACACCTGTATCCCATGGACAAATGCCTAGTAGTGCAATTGCTGGGTCGTAGGGTAGTTCTATTTTTAGTTTTTTGAGGAACCTCCATACTGTTTTCCAGAGTGGCTGCACCAGCTTGCATTGCCACCAACAATGCGAAGGAGATCCTCTTTCTCCGCATCGTCACCACCAGTCAGCTCTGTGCTGACTGCTTGGAGCCTGGAGTCTGAGTTGTTCATGTTAGCCATTCTGACAGGTGTAAGGTGGTATCTCATTGTGGGTTTGATTTGTATTTCCCTGACGATGAGTGATGTTGAGCATTTTTTCATGTGTCTGTTGGCCATCTGGATGTCTTCCTTGGAGAAGTCTATTCATGTCTTTCGCCCATTTCTTCACTGGATTATTTGTTTTTTGGGTGTTGAGTTTGATCAGTGCTTTATAGATTTTGGATAGTAACCCTTTATCTGATATGTCATTTGCAAATATCTTCTCCCATTCTATTGGTTGCCTTTTAGTTTTGCTGATTGTTTCCTTCACTGTGCAGAAGCTTTTTATTTTGATGAGGTCCTAATAGTTCATTTTTGCTTTTGTTTCCCTTGCCTCCAGGGACATGTTGAGTAAGAAGTTGCTGCGGGCAAGATCAAAGAGATTTTTCCCTGCTTTCTCCTCAAGGATTTTGGTGGCTTCCTGGCATACATTGAGGTCTTTCATCCATTTTGAATTTATTTTTGTGTATGGTGTAAGAAAGTGGTCCAGGTTCATTCTTCTGCATGTCGCTGTCCAGTTTCCCAGCACCACTTGCTGAAGAGACTGTCTTTATTCCATTGGATATTCTTTGCTGTTTTGTCAAAGATTAGTTGGCCATATGTTTGTGGGTCCATTTCTGGGTTCTCTATTCTGTTCCATTGATCTGAGTGTCTGTTCTTGTGCCAGTACCACACTGTCTTGATGATTACAACTTTGTAGTATAGCTTGAAGTCTGGGATTGTGATGCCTCCTGCTTTGGTGTTCTTTTTCAAGATCGCTTTGGCTATTCGGGGTCTTTTCTGGTTCCATACAAATTTTAGGATTATTTGTTCTAGCTGTGTGAAGAATGCTGGTGTTATTTTGATAGGGATTGCATTGAATACATAGATTGCTTTGGGTAGTATCGACATTTTAACAATATTTGTTCTTCCTATCCAGGAGCATGGAATCTTTTTCCTTTTTTTGGTGTCTTCAGTTTCTCTCATAAGCTTTCTATAGTTTTCAGTGTATAGATTTTTCAACTCTTTGGTTAGATTTATTCCTAGGTATTTTACGGTTTTTTGTGCAACTGTAAATGGGATCGGTTCCTTGATTTCTCTTTCTGCCGCTTCATTGTTGGTGTATAGGAATGCAACCGATTTCTGTGCGTTGATTTTATATCCTGCAACTTTGCTGAATTCATGAATCAGTTCTAGCAGTTTTTTGGTAGAATCTTTTGGGTTTTCCATATAAAGTATCACGTCATCTGTGAAGAGTGAAAATTTGACCTCCTCCTGGCCGACTTGGATACCTCTTATTTCTTTGTGTTGTCTGATTGCAGAGGCTAAGACTTCCAATACTACGTTGAATAACAGTGGTGAGAGTGGACATCCCTGTCTTGTTTCTGACCTTAGGGGGAAAGCTCTTAGTTTTTCCCCATTGAGGGATGATATTAGTGTTGGGTCGTTCCTATATGGCTTTTATGATCTCGAGGTATGCTCCTTCTATCCCTACTTTCTTGAGGGTTTTTATCAAGAAAGGATGCTGTATTTTGTCAAATGCTTTCTCTGCATCTATTGAGAGGATCATATGGTTCTTGTCCTTTCTTTTATTGATGTGATGAGTCACGTTAATTGTTTTGCGGATATTGAACCAGCCCTGCATCCCAGGTATAAATCCTGCTTGGTCGTGGTGAATAATTTTTTTAATGTATTGTTGGATCTGTTTGGCTAATATCTTGTTGAGGACTTTTGCATCCATGTTCATCAGGGAAATTGGTCTCTAGTTCTCCTTTTTAGTGGGGTCTCTGTCTGGTTCTGGAATCAAGGTAATGCTGGCTTCATAGAAACAGGTTGGAAGTTTTCCTTCCATTTCTATTTCTTGGAACAGCTTCAAGAGAATAGGTGTTAACTCTTCCTTAAATTTTGGTAGAATTCCCCTGGAAAGCCATCTGGCCCTGGACTCTTGATTTTTTGCAGATTTTTGATTACTAATTTGATTTCCTTACTGGTTATGGATCTGTTCAAATTTTCTATTTCTTCCTGTTTCAGTTTTGGTAGTGTATATGTTTCTAGGGATTTGTCCATTTCTTCAGGATTCCCCATTTTATTGCCATATAATTGCTCATAATATTCTCTTATTATTGTTTTTATTTCTGCTGTGTTGGTTGTGATCTCTCTTCAATCTTGATTTTATTTATTTGGGTCCTTCCTTTTTCTTTCTGATCAAACTGGCCAGGGGTTTATCAATTTTGTTAATTCTTTCAAAGAACCAGCTTCTGGTTTCATTGATCTGTTCTACTGTGTTTGGTTTGTTTGTTTTTTGTTTTGTTTTGTTTTGTTTTTGTTTTGATAGCATTAATTTCTGCTCTAGTCTTTATTATTTCCTGTTCTGCTGGTTTTGGGTTTTATTTGCTGTTCTTCTTCCAGCTCCTTAAGGTGTAAGGCTAGGTTGTGTGTCTGAGATCTTTCTTCCTTCTTTAGGAAAGCCTTCTTTAGGAAGGCTATATACTTTCCTCTTATGACCGCCTTTGTGGCATCCCAGAGGGTTTGGGTTGTGGTGTTATCATATTCATTGGCTTCCATATACTTTTTAATTTCCTCTTTAATTTCTTGGTTAGTCCATTCATTCTTTAGTAAGATGTTCTCCAGTCTCCAAGTATTTGTTACCTTTCCAAATTTTTTCTTGTGGTTGATTTTGAGTTTCATAGCATTGTGGTCTGAAAATATGCACGGTATGATCTCGATCTTTTTGTACTTACTTAGGGCTGATATGTGTCCCATATATGGCCTATTCTGGAGAACATTCCATGAACACTGGAGAAGAATGTATATTCTGCTGCTTTAGGATGAAATGTTCTGAACATATCTGTTAAGTCCAACTGGTCCAGTGTGTCATTCAAAGCCATTGTTTCCTTGTTGATTTTTTGATTAGATGATCTGTCCATTGTTGTGAGCGGGGTGTTGAAGTCTCCTACTATTATGGTATTACTAGCAATGAGTTTCTTTATGTTTGTGATTAATTGATTTATATATTTGGGTGTTGCCACATTTGGTGCATAAACGTTTACAATTGGTAGGTCTTCTTGGTCGATATACCCGTGGATTATGATATAATGCCCTTCTGCATCTCTTGATACAGTCTTTCTTTTAAAGTCTAGATTGTCTGATAGAAGCATGGCTCCTCTGGCTTTCTTTTGTTGACCATTAGCATGATAGATGGTTCTCCATGCTTTATTTTCAATCTGAAGGTGTCTTTAGGTCTAAAGTGGGTCTCTTGTAAACAGCATATACATGGATCTTGTTTTCTTATCCATTCTGTTACCCTAGGTCTTTTGATTGGAGCACTGAGTCCATTGATGTCTAGAGTGAGTACTGAAAGGTATGAATTTATTGTCATTATGATGCTTGTAGAGTTGGAGTTTCTGATGGTGTTCTCTGGTCCTTTCTAATCTTTGTTGCTTTTGGTATTTGTTTATTTCTCTCTCTCTATATATATATATATGTATATTTACATATATATTTATATGTATACATATATATGTATATATATGTATACATATATGTGTATATATATATTTATATGTATACATATATATGTATATATATGTATACATATATGTGTATATATATGTATATATATATATGTATTTATATTCATCTTTTGTCCCCTCAGAGTCCCCCTTAAGATTTCTTGCAGGGCTGGTGTAGTGGTCACAAACTCCTTTAATTTTTGTTTGGGAAGCTTTTTATCTTTCCTTCTATTTTGAATGAACTCCTTGCTGGATAAAGAATCCTTGGCTGCATATATTTCTGATTCAGCACATTGAATATATCCCGCCACTCCTTTCTGGCCTGCCAAGTTTCTGTGGATAGGTCTGTTGCAAACCTGATCTGTCTTCCCCTGTAGGTTAGGGACTTTTTTTTCCTTTGCTGCTTTCAGGATTCTCTCCTTGCCTGAGCATTTTGTGAATTTGACTATGATATGCCTTGTTGATGGTCAGTTTTTGTTGAATCTAATGGGGGTCCTCTGTGCTTCCTGGATTTTGATGTCTGTGTTGTTCCCTAGGTTAGGAAAGTTTTCCACTATGATTTGCTCACATAACACTTCTACCCCTATTTCTCTGTCTTCCTCTCTGGGACCCCTATGGTTCTGATGTTATTTCTTTTTAATGAATCACTGATTTGTCTAATTCTTAAATAGTGCTCTTTTGCCTTAATCTGCCTCTTTTTTTCTGCTTTGTTATTCTCTGTACGTTTGTCCTCTATATCGCTGATTGTTCTGCCTCATCCATCCTTGCCGCCACTGCATGCGTCCATGATTGCTGCTCAGTTATAGCATTTTTAATTTCATTCTGGCTATTTTTTACTTCTTGTATCTCTGCAGAAAGGGATTCTAATCTATTTTTGACTCCAGCTAGTATTCTTATTATCGTGATTCTAAATTCTGGTTCAGACATCTTGCTTGTATCTGTGTTTTTTAAATCCCTGGCTGTTGTTTCTTCATGCTCTTTCTTCTGGAGTGAATTCCTTTGTTTTGTCATTTTGAATGGAGAAAAGGTATTAATGAGGTAGAAAAATTAAAATTAAAAAAATTAAAATTAAAAAAATATTAAAATTAAAAAATTAAAAATACACACACACAAAAATCTAATAAATGATGTTAGGTCCACCTAGGTGTGTTTTGGTCTGGGTGTTGAAAGTGGCTTGACAGATTAGAGAAAAAATAAGGGGGGGAGGAAGGGAATCATATGAGAATTTGAAAAAGATGAATACATTGAAGGATACTAAAATGAGATGATGGGAGTAAAATAGAATTTGAAAAAATATATACAAAAGTAAAGAATATAGTAGGAAAAAAATTAAAAATATTTTTAATAAAAATTAAAAATAAAAATATATATTTTTTTCTTTCTGTATTCAAGAAAAAGAAAAGAAGGGAAAAAGAGAAAAAAAAGAAATCATTTAAAAATTTGAAAAGTGAATACACTGTAGTAGCCTAAAATAAAATGATGGGAGTAAAATAGAATTTGAAAAAATTTACATAAATCAAAAAATATAGGAAAAAAATTAAAGAAAAATATTTTTAATAGAAATTGAAAGTAAAAATGAAATTTTTCACTTTCTGCATTCAAGAAAAAGATAAGACACAAAAAAGAGAATTAAGAAAAAGAAAAAAGAAAACAAGGAATCGTTTGAATATTTGAAAAGGTGAATACACTGAAGTAGACTAAAATAGAATGATGGAAGATAGAAATTGAAAAAAGTTAAACAAAAGTAAAAAAATATAGTAAAAAATTAAAAAAAAAACTTTTTAATAAAAATTGAAAATAAAAATGAATTTTTTTCTCTTTCTGTATTCAAGAAAAAGAATAGTGTAAAAGAGAAAAAAATAGAAAACTGAATAGATGGATCTGCTAACAGATTGAAATAGGACTGAAATTATTTCTTTTTCCCCTAGAAGCCAGACTATGTAGCACTTTATAGTCCATAAACTAAGTAGGCGGTGAGACTTGTGTTCTTGAAGAGGGAGGTTGGCCCAGTTGGGTGGGGCTCTGTGTAACAGCTCCGTTCTCCACTAGATGGCACTGCCAGCCTACTGGGGTGGATTGTTTTGGCGCTCGTAGGTGCATATGCGCATGCATGGGAGTGGTGAAAATGGCATCACCCATATTGGAACTCTGTTCTCCCGGATCAGTAATCATGCACCTGACCTCTGTCTTCAGCTTTCATCCACTCCCCGCTTTTTCACTCTCCATGATCAGGCCCTAGGCAGTAACTCTCTCCGAGTTTTGTCTCAGATGTGGCTGTTTTCCCCGGCCCCTTACTTCTGAAGCACTGTGGCTTTGACCTGTTCCGCCCCTCTGTGGGAGGGTCTCACCGAGCAATGGCTGAATGAGCAATGGCCGAATGTCAGCTGCACCCAGGAACGCTTGATGGACCCTGCTGCTGCTGGTGCCCCAAGACTGTGGCCAGGTGCCAGACCACCCCAGAAAAAGTTCACGAGATAGTGTAGCAGCAGTGTTCCAGGGACTATGGAAAATCTGGCACATGTCTGGCACCAGCCTTCACCCTTAAGGACCTTATTCCAGCACCAGTGAATGTGGCTTTTTTCTGGGGTCTGCTGGGACCAGATGGCTTCAACAGTCTCTACCAAATGTCTTTCTGGCAGTGGAACTGCTTTTCCCTGTGTGGCCTGACAACTTCCTCGATCCCACTCTGTTCCTGGAGATTCACCCTTCCCATCAGAGCACCGTCAGGTATCTAGCTGTGGAGTTGCCAACTGTGGTCCCCTTGTTTACAGTTTAATGGAATTTAAACCCTCTCCTTTCTTCTTTCTCCTTTTTAGTTTAGTCCCTGCGGCTGTTTCCAATTTTCCACTTTCTCTCCACCTGCTTTTGGGGAGGGGTGCTTTTCCTGTATTCTCTCATGCCCTGGTCTCCATCCTCTCTCCGCCTGCAAAGGTGGCTCCCTGCCTGCCACCGGCTTCTCTCTCCCCAAGTTCACCTCTCTGCACCACATACCTACTGAATTCTGTGGTTCAGGTTGTGCAGATTGTTGTGTTAATCCTCCAGTCAGTTTTCTAGGTGTGTAGGATGGTTTAGTGTTGGTCTGGCTTTATTTCATGGACTCGAGACACACAAAAGACTTCCATGCTCTTCCGCCATCTTGGCTCCTCCCCCAAGGATTCTTAATTAATTGGTACTGGAATCAGACCTGCTTCTTATGAAGGAAGATCACTAGAGCCAGGAACAGTAATCACTTGATTATTTCCTGAATAATTACTGCACCTTCTCTTCCTTTTCCACTAATCCTGCCTCTGGTAATACTTTTTCATCTTTTTGCTCTTACTTTGTCTTTCATGGCACAATCCTCTTCTGATTGTCCTCTTACTTCTCTGTTTACACATTTTCATCTTTTTAAAATAAACTTTGCATCTTCTAAATACCACTAAAATGTTTTATGCTTAAGTCTCATCTCTTACTACTCCACACACCTTTTTTTATGTTGCGATTTTTTAGATTTTCTGTGTTCCTACTTTATTGGAAGAATCATCTCTTTTTTGAAAATTACTTACAATTCCTCTTCTCTTTTCATCCTGTCAGAATCCTTGAAGAGCACTTAGGGAGACCCTGACTACCCTGCATGCACAGGGATCAATCAGTACTGAAATACTGGAACTCCATTGAACTCAGTACCCCAAGATCAAGAATTGCATGTTCTCCTGGCTGAGCCATCCAGGTGTTCTTCCTTAGTTTCTTATCCATAAACTATATCTTACATCTACCACCAGATTGCAAGCTTGATCTGTAGTAGCAACGAGGAACTGCCAGGTGATAAAATAACTTTTACACTGATTTTAATATTGTAGTAATAACTCTCACTAATTTGAACATTCATCAGCTTTTTATTTTGCTGCTTTTTTTTTTTTGGTATGTGCCAGACTCATAGTTTTTCTATAAAAGGTGAATGACAGAATTTTGATGCCCTAGGAACATTTCCCAGAGACACCCAATAAGGGTTATTTTAGGAACCATGATATTACTGACCAAAGTAAGATATTTAATTACTCAACATGTTTACAATATATAGAAAATCCATACCTCTATTATCAGTAATTGACAGAAAAAAAGGGAGAAATGACTTTGAAGTCTAACTGATATGAAAACAGCATAAAGTAGTCTCTTAAGAAATCAAGGGGCCTGCCATATATATATACACATGTACATATATATACATGTATATACACATATATATATGTATATATATATACACACATATATATACATGTATACACACACACACACACACACACACACACTCATTAGTGCCCAACACCCATTTCTTTCCTTGAAGAAATCATGATTTCTTCAAATATAAAAATTCTACACATTTTTTCATGCTCTAAGCCATGCATAGGGAAATTAGCACAGAATAGAATCTCAGAGTCATCATAAAACAAAAAACTCCTTTTTATGCTGTTTTTTAAACCTTTATGTGTTCCTACTTTACTAAAAGAATCATCTTTTTTTGAAAATTAATTACAATTCCTCTTCTCTTTTCTTCCTGTTAAAATCCTCAAAGAGCACTTGGGGAGATCCTGACTACCCCTCATGAACAGGGATCAGTCAGTACTGAATCACTGGAACTCCATTAAATTGTACAAAATAACTCAGAAATTATAAGCCTAGAATAGAGCTATGGGTGCTCAGCCCTTAGTGACAGACTGATTACTGCCTTCACGTTTATGGAATACAGTCACAGCCTATTCCTACAAATACCCAACAATTTAAATAATTAAGCCTATGAGCTTTTTTGTGAAAGTTTGTCCCATAAGACCTTTTCATAAGCATCAGCAAATCTGTTAAAAAATCTCTGTTTCTGCTTCTTGTTCTGTTATTATAGCAACCATCATACCTAGGCATATACAAAAAAAAATGACCACCACCTAACCAATAACATCAAATTGTCATGAAAATTTCTGTATTAAATACAAATCAATTTCTAACTGCTGAAGCATAAAATTAAGATAAAATCATACTTTTCCATTTCTTTTAACAAATAGGATAATGGTGATGGTGGTGGTGTTGGTGGTAGGTTACGGGATTGAAAGGGGGTAATTGGAAGAGAGACAAAAACATTAGACATTTATGAAAATGAGTTTAATCATACAAAAGTTAAAATTCAGTGTTAACTGACACTGTCCAAATATTGAAATACTGCTCATTGTAAAGTGGCCAGCCTATATGCAAGTATAAAATACCAGATCCATGTTTTACCCATCTAATAAAAAAGCTAACCTCTTACATTCATCTTTTGGTTTGAAAGAGATGTTTATAAAATATCCCTTGTGGTTATTCTGATGAGTTGTTGCACCAGAGTTAGGAGAATCTTAACATAGAGCCCTACGGTTCTATAGCAAAATCATGCCATCAACAGGGGAAATTGTACATCATTCAGAAAACAGCTCCAAGCATGTTACCAGACACACTAAAGACAGAGGATCTGACCATGGAGCAACAAGTAACCAGGTAGCCAGAGCTGCTTGTCACAAGTTGAATTTTGTCAAAACCACCAAGTCAAAATATCAAGTGGACCCAGCAACAATTCACTGTAAGGTAGAAATAGACCATCTGGAAGCAGCCATGAGAATGGGTCAGGGGCACAACTAAGTACATGACTAAGTGTCCCACAGCCTTGTATCACTAAACACTGTTGCGTGGGCCTTAACATTACATCTATAGCCACAGTAGGTGGAGGGATAAGATATTCCCTTTATGGATATGTTGGCTCAACATGTGGGTATGAGCTAAAAAAGGACTATGGAAGCCCTAGGTCCTATTAAGGGGTGGCCCTAACATTAAGCAACCAGGGGAAACCCTCCCACTGGGCATAGCTTTGTGAAGTGCATACTTTTCTTTGTGTAGAAGTGGCCCCAAATAAGAGTACACATAGACTCATGGATAATGGTGAATTGCTTTGCTGCATATTTAACGGCCTGGAAAAAGAAATATTTGAAAATCAGGAATAAGGAAGTCTGGAGGAGAAGCATGCGGATATCCTAAGGAAGTGAGTATGAAATCTGAAGATCTTTTTATCACATATTAGCATCTAACAGAGATTACCTGTTACAGAAGAGGCACTAAATGACCAAGGAGATTGAATGATTCAGTCAGTTGGCATCATCCAGCCTGTCAACAGCCACTCCTAGGCTAACGCAATGGACATGTGAATGGAGTAGACATGACAGTGATGAAGGGTGCAGGGCTTAGGTGGCTCCCATTCAGTAGCTGATCTAGGTAGTATTGCTGTCAAATGTCCAACTTTCCAGCAACTGTGCCCCATATTCAGCCCCATCCCTTGAAGAGACCAGTCAGACACTTGGAATCAACTTGGAAGCAAGGATCAGTTGAAAGATCATAAAGTCTCCCTTAGGAACTCATCACAGGACCAAACTGTGACACTGGGTTTATACTTAGAAGTTTTGATTTCCACTTGATAGTCAGATGTTAGAGACATTTATTTTAATCTTCCCTATTAAAAATTAATATTTAGCCTGATAGTCTTCACCAAATAAAATGTTGCTGAGTCTCTCTCACTAAAATGGAAACTGTCCAAATTGAAACCAGTCATCAATCAATTCCCAGCATGATTAACCCATTTTGGTTAGATCTGGGTATTAATGAGACCAAAGTTGGAAGTCATTAACCTTTTTTAAAATTTTATTTTAAGAGGGCATATTTTATTCTTAGATTATCTGTGCAGCAGAAGCTATCTGATACAGGCCATCCATCTGCAGCTTGCCATTCAGTCAAATTGATACAGTAGATAGAACACTTTTGTACTTCCTTCTTCTAAGCCCTTGGTTATGGAACTTCTTAGTGTTATTCTTTGGTGATCCCTATTTCTGATGTGAACTTAGACTAGATCAGTGGCTACTACTCTTAAGTTTAGCTTGTATAATATTATACTATGATAGAACCATGCCTTAGATGTATAGAGCACTGAAAAGATTTGGTTGAATAAATTAAGATGAACGAATAATTTTATAAAACAGGAGTCTTTATTTAATAGGAGCCTCAGGAAATATTTTTAAATCATCTACATCCCCTATCTTCCACACTGAATCAATTATTCTTGTACCTCTTGAATATGTCCATCTGGTGCTTGCTTCGGCAGCACATATACTAAAAATTGATTATGTCCATCTATACTCCATCCATTTCTCTCCAGTCCTGCAGCTACTACCCTGATCTATATCACTATCATCTATTGCTCATGATACTGCTAATTACTCTTATGTCCCCTCCGATGTATCCTCTGCAGGGCTGTTAAATGATATTAAAGTGAATATGTGATCATCTCATACCTCTGTTTAAAACACTTTAATGGTTGCTGATTGCTATTAGGATAAGGACCTAAATACTCACAAAACCTTTGAGATCCTCCAGACATCTGCCTACCACTCTGGCAATTGTGTTTCTAGAGTTCTATTAGGAGCATTGATGTGGAAAGTGAGGCCAAGAGACTTTTTTAGAAGATGTGATAAAACAGCAAACATATTGCCTTTCCTATTTATGTGGGGCTGACAGCACCCTTAGGATGACACTGCTTTCCAGCCTCACTTCCTTCCATTTCTCCTTGTTCTGTGTTCTATCTTTGCTAGCTTTCTTTTAATTCTTTGAATGTCTCAATCTTCTTTCATCTGGGGGCCTTTTTATTTGTTGCTTTTTCTACCTAGAGCATTATCATTGCTCTAAACGCTATAATCTTTCAGTTCTCAGTTTAAATGTCAATTTTTCAGGAAAAGCTTCCTTGGACTAGGGAGGTTTACCCACCACCACCCCCATCATAAGCTCCATTTTTCAAACATGGAGCCTAATCCCTCCCATTAGACTATAGCTTTGGGGAGGCAGGGGCAATGTTTGTCTTGTTCACTGCAGTATTCCTAGTGCCCAGCTCAGGACCTGATTCACTCCACTCATGATTTAATATGTAAACATTAAACAACATGCTACTGCACAAACAATAGGTCAAATAAGAAATCAACTGGCAAATCAAAATATGTCTCAAAACAAAAGAAAAAGAAAACAATATTCTAAAACCTATGGAATGAAGCAAAAGCAGATGTTAGTGTGAAATTTATGCTATAAATGTTTGTATTAAGAAAAAAGTTCAAATCAACAACTTAAAATTACACCATAAAGAACTAGAAAAAGAAGACACTTAGCTGAAATTTAGTAGAGAAAGGAAATAACAAAGAAAAATCAGAAATAAATAAAATAGATACCAGAATAAACAATAGCACAACACTGAGTGTAATGACCAGTTTTTCCAAAAAAAAGTAAACAAATTGGCAATGCTTTAACTACATTAACTAAGAAAAAAAGAGAACAGTCAAAAACCAAAATGAGAAATGGAAGAGAAAATAATACAATAGATAGCCACAGAAATACAGTGTGATGACAGATTACTATAAATACTTACATGCTGACAAATCAGATAGCTTCGAAAAAAAACCACATAATTCCTAAAAACACAAAGTTGCCACGATTGAATCATGAATCTTGAATCCAAGAAATATGAAATCTTCTTTGGCCACTGACAAAAATGAGAGTTGAATTAGGAATAAAAAATCTTCCAGGACAGAAAAGCCCAAGACCACATGGTTTCTTTGGTGAATTCTACCAAACATTTAAAAAAATAATTAATGACAATCTTTATCAAAATCTTACAAATAATGGAATAGAAGGAACACATTCAAAATCATCCATGAAGCTAGTACTACCCTAATACCAAAACAGGAGAAAAACAATACAAGAATAAAAAATCTAGTTTGTTTGATATAAGTATGGCTACTCCAAATTTCTTTTGACATCTATTTGAATGACAAATGTTTCTTCCTCCCCTCACTTTCAGTCTGCAGGTGTCTTTAGGTCTAAAATGAGTCTCTTGTAGGCAGAATATAAACTGGTCTTGGTTTTTGTTTTTGTTGTTGTTGTTGTTGTTTATCCATTCTGACACCCTATGTCTTTTGATTGGAATGCTTAGTCCATTTACATTCAAAATGATTATTGATAGATATGTATTTATTGCCATTTTATTACCTATTTTGTTGTCATTTGGAGTTTTTCTTTGAACCTTTCTTGGCTTTGTCACTTTTGGTCTCTCTTTTGCACTCAAAGAGTCCCCTTTAATATTTCTTTCAGGGCTGGTTTTGTGGTCATGAACTCCCTTAGTTTTTGTTTGTCTGGGAAACTCTTTATTTCTCCTTCTATTCTGAATGGCAGCCTTGCTGGATAGAGTATTCTTGGCTGCAGATTTTTCCCATTCAGCACTTTGAATATATCATGCCACTCCTTTCTGGCTTGCCAAGTTTCTGTTGAGAAATATCCAACTAGCCTTATGGGTATTCCCTTGTAAGTTAGAGTTCTTTTGTCTTTCTGCTTTTAAGATTCTTCCTTTATCACTATATTTTGCAAAGTTAATTACAATATATCTTAGGGTTGGCCTGCTTTTGTTGATTTTGATGGGAATTCTCTATACCTCCAGGATCTGGATGTTTGTTTCCTTCTCCAGATTAGGGAAGTTCTCTGCTATTATTCCTTGAAATAAATTTTCTGCCCTCTTTTCTCTTTCTTCTTCTTCAGGGATTCCTATAATATGAATATTATTATGTTTGATGGAGTAACTGAATTCCCTAAATCTATTCTTATGTTGCATAATTCTTCTTTTTTTTCTTTTGTTCAGCTTTATTATTTTGTCTTCTAATTTATTTTTATTTTTTTTTCAACTTTTTTTTTTTTATTTATGTTTGGGACAGAGAGAGAGAGACAGAGCATGAACGGGGGAGGGGCAGAGAGAGAGGGAGACACAGAATCGGAAACAGGCTCCAGGCTCTGAGCCATCAGCCCAGAGCCTGACGCGGGGCTCGAACTCACAGACCACGAGATGGTGACCTGGCTGAGGTCGGACGCTTAACCGACTGCGCCACCCAGGCACCCCTATTTTGTCTTCTAGATCACTAATTCATTCCTCTGCTTCTTTCAGCCTGCTCTCCATTGCATCAAGCCTTTTTCCTATCTCATTTGTTGTTTTCTTCATCTCTGATTGATTCTTTTCTAACTCTTATTTCTGTGGTAAGGGTCTCACTGTTAGCTTCTATTCCTTTCTCAAGCCGAGTGAGTATCGTTGTGAGTATTCCTTTAAATTCTCCATCAAGCATGTTTTTTATATCTGTTTTGCTTTGATCTCTGGCTGTGGCCTTATCTAGTTCTTTCATTCTGGATAAATTTCTCCATCTTAGCATTTTGTCTAAGTCTCTGTGCCTTCTGTATATTAGAAAAGCCAGTTATGTCTCCTGCTCCTGAGAGTAATGGCCTTATGAAGAAGAGGGCATGTTGTGCCCAGGGCCTGGTGCTTCAGGAAGAGTCTCTAGTATGTGCTGCCTGTGCTCTGCTGTTGTGTTTTGGCTACTCTACCCTTCAGGCCAGTCATCTGCAGAGAGAGGCTCTCTGTGCCTGCTGTGAGGAGTGTTTGGTCCCTGGCCTGAATGTGGTGAGTTTTAACTAGGTGTGCTCTTGTCTGCTTGTGAGAGGAGACCTGACACCAACTCCACCAGAATTGAGGCCCTGAAGAACTCTCTCGTTGGGAGAAGTGGTGTTGACAGGGGTTTGTGCCAGTCTTCTGGGGGAAGGGCCTGCAACATGGGGACTGAGTGTGGGTGTAGGGGTGCTAGGACTTGATGTAAACAAGGTAGGCAGCCAGTGATGGCACTGAGATGCTTCCTTCAGGTGGCTCTGTGTTTATTCTAAGGTGCAGAGGAGGGAAAAGATGAAAGTGGAGTAGGAGGACCCTGAGCTTATCTCATCCCACGAATACGACTAGATAACTATCAGATCATCCTATATACCCCAGAAATTGGCCTGAAGAACACACTCCACAACTGGAGGGAGAGAAGAGGCCCCATAGAAGAAGGTAGGAAGCGCAGACACGGTTTGGGGGAGAAACGGATCACAGATCGTGGGTGCTGTGGGGGGTCAGGGGGAGCCATGGTCACAGAGAAGGGCAAATGAGAGAGGAGCACACAGGAGAACACATAAGGAGAACATTTCTCCAAAGCCATTGGGTAGGAAAATGAGAGGGGCTGAATCTTATGAGTTCTTGCAATCAAAGCCCGCAGGCTTGGCTGGGATAGAGACTGAAGGGCACTGTGCTGCTCCTGGAGAGAAAGCAGGCAAACCACGCTGGGGCAGACAGGATGGAAACAGTGACCTGAGGAATGCCTGTGGCACACTGTGGGGAGATTATTCGCTGGTCTTGTAAAGCATCCCCGGAAGGCAACATTCATGGAGATGCCTCTCCCATAATAGTGGCGGTGGCTGGTGCCATTTCCCTTCCCCATCCCTCACCATAAACACTGAGCCAGTGGCAGGAGGCAACACAATGACAACACTGGCTGCCAGAATGCTTATAGGAAGCTCCACCCGACTGTGCTCTGGTGGGACTGCCCTTCTCAGTCAAGCTTGACTCAGTCCCAGTGTGGTGCCCCCCATAACCCCAGAAGACCAGTTCAGGCCCCTGCTCACACCACTGGAGTGTTAAAGGGCAGCAGGCTTGGCTGGGATAGAGCCTAGAGGACATTGTGCTGCTCTTGGAAAGAAGGCAGGCAGATAACCCAGGCGTAGAACTGTGTTGAAACAGCAATCTGAAAAATGCCTTGGCCACACAGGGCAGAGATTATTTGCTTCTAGGAGCTCTGCCCTGAGAGGCAGTGTTCTGGCTGGCACCATTTCCCACCCATGCTTGTTGAATGAATGAATTGCATTGCAGTTGGAAGAGACTTTATCGATCTTGAAATTGTGTCACAGGATGGTTGCTTGTATTGCTCATGGCCTTGTAGCTAATTAATAGCAATATCAGAACTGGAATACTATAAAGAACACTGATTCTGGGCACAGAATCTTTCCAACCACTTCCTCATCAATGGATGAGACCAAAGTTTTTACTTCAGGGTCTCAAATAATTTCTCAAAGTTTCATCCTTACTTTCACTTCCTGCTGGTCTTAATGTTGTTGATTGCTTTCTGCTGGTCTGAGGCTAGTTCTGTCTCCCTCCTTTTCAGAATGACTCTTCATTTGGATTTTCCGGTTGGTTCTAGAATCTAGATGTGGCCTCCATATGTCCTTTCAGTGTCTTTTATTATACATTCTGTAACTCTTCAAATAGTCTGTATCACCCCTCACACCTATGCCTAGCTCCAGGTCCTTACAAAGTACCCCAGGTTCTGCTTCATGTTCTAAATTGTATATTGATGGCTTAGTCTTGCTTACTGAATCCAGGTTACATGGGATTTCATTTGAACAACCCTATACTACTTTATAGGCTTATTGTAGTATTAAAGTCCCTACCATCCTATATCCCTCAACTCAGTATTTTTACCTCTACAGAGTAACATTGAATATATACAGAGGGATTTCTTCCTGTGTGCTCAGGTTTACATGTATTAATTCATTTAATCCCCCCATAGCTATAGGAAATAGGTTCCATTAAGGTAGCTTGTCTGAAGTCACACAGTGCTTAGTGATGGAGTCGGGGTTTAAATCCACAAGCTTTGCCTCCAGAGTCTGTATTCTCAGCCACTACCCTGTACTGCCTCTAAGTGGAAATGGCTGTTCCACATGCACTAGTAGAAACTGAGAAAACAGATAAAAAATGACATCCTCATTGGCAGACAGAAAAGAAGCAGATAAAACAGATAAAAAAGCAGATAAAAGAAAGGATAAGGATAGTGGTAAGAATTCAGGTGCAATTCAGGCAATGCTAAACAGATATACTCTTTTAAGCTAAAATGTGTATCTTTTTTATATTAAATATAATTTATTGTCAAATTGGTTTCCATACAACACCCAGTACTCATCCCAACAGGTGGCCTCCTCAATGTCCATCACCCACTTTCCCCTCTTCCCCCCCTCCACCCCGCCATCAACCCTCAGTTCGTTCTCTGAGGGTTTTTTAAGAGTCTCTTATGGTTTGCCTCCCTCTCTCTCTGTAACTTTTTTTTACCCCTTCCCCTCCCCCATGGTCTTATGTTAAGTTTCTCAGGATCCACATATGAGTGAAAACATATAGTATCTGTCTTTCTCTGCCTGACTTATTTCACTTAGCATAACACTCTCCAGCTCCATCCACCTTGCTACAAATGGCCAGATTTCATTCTTTCTCATTGCCAAGTAGTATTCCATTGTATATATAAGCCACATCTTCTTTATCCATTCGTCAGTTGATGGACATTTAGGCTCTTTCCATACTTTGGCTATTGTTAAAAGTGCTGCTGTAAACATTGGGGTACAAGTGCCCCTATGCATCAGCACTCCTGTATCCCTTGGGTAAATTCCTAGCACTGCTGCTGCTGGGTCATAGGGTAGATCTATTTTCAATTTTTTGAGGAATCTCCACACTGTTTTCCAGAGTGGCTGCACCAGTTTGCATTCCCAGCAACAGTGCAAGAGGGTTCCCGTTTCTCCACATCCTCACCAGCATCGGTAGTTTCCTGATTTGTTAATTTTAGCCACTCTGACTGTGTGAGGTGGTATCTTAGTGTGGCTTTGATTTGTTAAAATGTGTATCTTGTGAAGTGGCTTATGTTCAAATGTGTCCTATTAATTTGTTAGGTACCACCTCTGTCCTACATGTAAGGATGGGCACATACTGTGGCTGAGGAAGTTGAGGTAATAGTGGTCCTTCAGACGTGACAAAGACATGCTTCATGAGAGCTACTGGCATCAAATGGTAGAAAACATTTGTGTTTCAGAAGAAAAGAGCGAGAAGGAAGGAGGGAGGAGAATAGAACAAGAGAACAGAAATAAGAAAGTGAGTGCTGAGCAGAGAGAGATAAGGAAAGACAGGAATGAAGAACAAAGTATGAGATGAGAGAGCATTTGTGGAATAGGAGTCAATGCTTGCTCAAAGGAACTTGCTAATATTTTTTATTAATTTAGAATGTGGATGAGAGGATTGATGGGTTTTGTCTTTATTAATATTTCTATCGCTGTTTCTAAACACACCACTTCCTAGAAATAGTAATGACACATTTATGTCATCATTGTCACCCTCAGTCTGTCTCCTTTAAGTCTATTGGTTAAAGTAAGTATTTATGAGCTGTGCTTGAGGATTAGCACCCTTTCTCCTAACACCCCTGCAAGCTTCCTTCTGTTCTATGTTTATGTTGTCCCAACCTAAGGCCTCTTGGGTATCTAGGCCTTTGATACTCTGTGATTGGATAAGGGGTAGGGCTGGATCGAATGATCTCATCACCACTTCTGGAAAACCCAATACTTATCCCATTATAGATTTTATTTTTGCTTACTAAGGCAGGATGTGCTTAAAAAACATGAACACTTATTCATGATTTTGAGCATAAGCTATGAAATGGTTAGACTTTCAGTTAGCCCAGTTTGAATAGAGTAATACCAGAGAGGGGTGGGATTCTGATTCTAAGAGGGAGAATGGAATGTGGCATCCAATAAGAGGCAAGAGAAGAAAGCAAAGCTCATAATTGGAGAGTTGGTCCTTGTGGCATATATAAATTGGGAGCTGTGATGTCTTCTCCAAATCCCTTCTGGTAACATAGATGTCATGTGCAATATAGGTCGTGTACTCCACAGGTGAATATTGTAATCCTGTTAAAGCATGTTGAGACCTGTGAGTAATGACAAAAATCTCAAGGATTATTGTCTTTTTCCTCTACTCAGGAGGGTTCAATTTCTGCATCTCTTCTATAGAAATGTATGTTATGAAGAAGTAGTAACATGAAATTAGATGAAACCAAGTATCAAAATATAAAACCAAGCATAGATCATAAGTTTCTTCCTTTAAATTATATTGTTCATTTATGAATGAACAAATTATATTGTTTAAATTATATATTTAAGTTATATTGTTTATTTATGAATGGCCAAAAGATATAAACTCTGATACTACATTTCTTTGAAATCAACCCGGCAGCCTCAAAATTTGTCTGATAATTTCTCCTTGGATTCTAAATGTCCTTCATAATGAACTCCATATTTAAAATCTATTTGGTCTATTTGCTGGTTTATTTTGTATTGACCTGATTTAGTTAGTAGGTCATTATTTTTTTCTTTTTTAACTGGTTTTCAACATGTTGCAAAGCAGAATATCCCCCAATGAAATCTGCTACAAATGTAGTTTTTACTTCTGTTTTATACAGAGGCAGGTTTTTACCAAAAGCATTCAATTCGTCATTTAAAAAATGGATTTAGGGGGCGCCTGGGTGGCTCAGTCGGTTAAGCGGCCGACTTCGGCTTGGGTCATGATCTCGCGGTCCGTGAGTTCGAGCCCCGCGTCGGGCTCTGTGCTGACAGGTCAGAGCCTGGAGCCTGTTTCAGATTCTGTGTCTCCCTCTCTCTCTGACCCTCCCCCATTCATGCTGCCTCTCCCTGTCTCAAAAATAAATAAACATTAAAAAAATTTTTTTTAAATAAATAAAAATAAAAAATAAAAAATGGATTTAGTAAATACCAGTGATTGACATTCTTGTCAATACCAGTCAAGATAGTCTTGGCTTGGCTTATTTATATGTTCAGAAATAGCCTACTCCTATTTTTAATACATATTAGTAAGGTCTTATGAGTTATTTTCTCTATGACAATTATATGTGACTTCAATCTTACATAAAAGGGTCACAATTTCTTACTTTTCTATTAAGTTTCTTATTTTGTTCTTTCTTATTTTCTATTTTTCTTTTTAATTTTCCATCACTGTAACAATGGTAATTGTTTTCTTGGGCATATTTCCTTCTTTCTATCTCTTTTCCTTGACTTTAAATTCCTGTGTGGTCTATTTTTATGTGTTTTCTCCTGTTCATTTGAACTTTACAGACCTTGAACTTGGTTATATTTACCTCTCACATATATACTTTCAATATAGAAAATGATACTAGTTTCTAAGGATTGCATATGTTGGCATCCTTGTGTTCAGGCCTGCTACAAGTATGAGATTGTTTTAAACAGAAATAAATTGATTATCACAAGTAATATAATTCTCACCAGTAACTATTTGGTTTTTATAACACTCAGGGGCTAATGTGATTGCTTAGGAAAAAAATTTAAATTTAACTTAATATAAACGTAAATAATATGTTTAGATAAAAATACAGCCATACAAATCACTTCACAAGCAGTATTCTGTACTAGTTCCTACATGAGGCTCTGTGTCACACAATTGTAGTGTGAAGTACCAACAAATACTGAAACTTCATAGAAATTCTGGCTCTGATGAGCTTCCCTTGCATCTCCAGCAATTCAGTGGTTATTTGAATCTTCATTAGTTGAAAGGTGGGAAATGGTACAAGATCTTGTTGAGGCATAACTTCAGGAGTTGAGCCCAAGGTCTGTGCACCTGTCCTGCTATGGTAGTCAAGTACCTAAGGATGACCTAGCTTCAAAATCAGGTTCATTTCATAGTGCTGTTGACTTGACTAGCATGTCTTCTAAATTTCAGAACTTCTGCCTCTGTGCCCCAAATACCCTGTCATTCTCAAAGTGTGTGTGTGTGTGTGTGTGTGTGTGTGTGTGTGTGTGTGTGTGTGTGTGTTAATGTTGATTACCCTGCTAGTTCTGACCTTCTAAACAATCCTTTCCTTCAGTCCTTCCCCTGGGTAATTGGTCTTCTGAATATTCTTATAACCGTACATCCTCAACTTGCCTGATTCTTTGAAACCTTAAAAATATGACACTCTGTTTCTGAAAAAAAAAATGGCTCCAGCCTGATACTTTATGAATCATATAGTGTAAGTCATTTGGGAGGGAGAGATAAAACTGTGTTTTGCTAGATATTCCCCTCCCTCTGTGTCCATCCTTGTCCATATCCACCCCCACAGCCCTACCATGACTGGCTTTGCATCTCTTCTCCTCTGGTCTCCCTGGGGCCAGAGCTAGTTGGTCAGTTTGAGGTAAAAGAGCTGAAGTTTCATATTTATGCACTGAGCAGTTATTAGCTTTAGGCTGCTGGGCACTTCCTGTTCTCAGGGAAGCTGGACAAGGGTTCCCAGGAGCCTAAGGAGCATGTGAAGACGTTCACATGCCAGCCTTTAGAAGTAAAGCATACAGAAATGGGAGATGGATACCCAGAATTCATAAAAGGAATCTGAGGGCATCTGGGTGAAGTAATGCAGTGACTGGTATACTAAGTGTCCTGGTAGGTAGTGTCTGATATGTCCCTAGGTGTTATCATTTGCATGAAAGCAGATACACTCCCCGAGGACTAGAAGAAAAAAGAAACTGTCATTTCTTTATGCATTTGAACCTGTTCATTCTTTGAAGAGACATTTATGTGGCCTGGTTTGTGTGTTTTTTTTTTTAAAGTTTATTACTCATTTTGAGAGAGAGAAACCATGAGTCGGGGAGGGGCAGAGAGAGAGAGAGAGGAGAGAGAGAGAATCCCAAGCAGGCTCCACACTGCTCGCACAGAGCCTGATGTGGGGTTTGAATTCATGAACTGTAAGATCATGACCTGAGCTGAAGTCAGATGCTCAACCAACTGAGCCACCCAGGCACCCCAACCTAATTGGTGGTATTTATAAAATTTGTTTTTTCATTGAAATTTCCACTTATAAATTTGCAGATATGTACTAATTCAGAATTTTTAAATTATTTATTCATAAAATAAGACAATATTTACTGAAAAAAACAAAACTCTAAGTTGCAGAAAAACCAAAGTAATGTATGTAATTGTCTGATGGGATGGTTGCTTATCATTGCCTCTCACTGTTGACCAATTTGGCATCAGTGTAACAAATTCACAGATTCAATTCTTGGTTGCCTGTGTATGCATCCACTCTTTGAATTCTTCTTCAAACCAGTGTAAGACATGTAACATCCTACTGGTTCCCTCACAAACTAATTCAGGTGAATAAAATCTTTGAATTTTTAAATTTTTAAATTAATTCTTCTATAAGTTCATTAATAAAACAAAGTATAATAGAACAAGTTCTCAAATGACCTGTATGTATGATTAAAAGTGCAAATTTACTCTAAACCTAAAAAGAAAACAAATGGCAGGCAAATGTTTGGACCATAGAAATTTGGTGTGACTAAGATACTTTAAAAAAAAAAAATCACACAACTGTAAAAGCTGAACCATATTTGACTAATTATTTGGTCTCTGTTATTGGAACAAAACATGCTAACATAAAACACAGTGTGGGGTCAGAATACAAATTAAAAATAACCATAAAATAAGAGGAATGTTTTAAAGTTATGTGGCTGTATCAAGGCAGATTTTTTTTTTTAAAAAAAGGAAAAGTTAGTGCTAAAAGTACTCCTGAGTATCTGATACTTCAAAAACCAGGTTATGTATAATTTAGCTGCACATTTTAGTGTATTCTGTCTGTCTATGCCATCACATATTCTTCTCTCTCTTCCAACACATCCTTGCTTTACCCTCATCAAATCATGTGCGATGTAGGTATAAAAAAATAAACAGTAGTGTGTAAGTGCTGTGTGGTTTTTTAAAAATTAACAAACACCACAATGAAAACACTGAACTTCTTTTCCCTTCTCAAAGGACAAAGGATTTGTGAGTCACTCACTCACAAATATTACAGTTTGACAAAAATACCACACACACGAACACTCAAAAGTTGATACCAGATTTAATCACTTTATTAAATCATTAAAACAATAAAAGTAATGAAGACATTATAATTCTTTTATTTTTTATTTTTTAAAATATTTTTAAAACTTTTTTATCATAATGCTTTTTTATTTTTTTTTTAATTTTTTTTTATATGAAATTTATTGACAAATTGGTTTCCATACAACACCCAGTGCTCATCCCAAAAGGTGCCCTCCTCAATACCCAGAACTAGACCCACAAACGTATGGCCAACTCATCTTTGACAAAGCAGGAAAGAACATCCAATGGAAAAAAGACAGCCCCTTTAACAAATGGTGCTGGGAGAACTGGACAGCAACATGCAGAAGGTTTTTTAATTTTTTAAAACATTTATTTATTTTTGAGACAGAGAGAGACAGAGCATGAACAGGGGAGGGTCAGAGAGAGAGGGAGACACAGAATCTGAAATGGGCTCCAGGCTCTGAGCTGTCAGCACAGAGCCCGACGTGGGGCTCGAACTCACGGACCGCGAGATCATGACCTGAGCTGAAGTCGGCCGCTTAACCGACTGAGCCACCCAGGTGCCCCTCATAATGCTTTTAAAGCAGTCAAGGTCTGAGGCACTCTGAGAAAGATGTTTGTGTACAAGTGTGTCAGTGGTGTCAAATTATCTTACAAGAAAGTCACCAGATAATCAGTGATCAAGGACACTCTCATGACATTGACTTTGGTCTGGTATACCCGCACTGGTGCACTCCCATTTGGACTGGACTACCAAAGGGAACATCGATATTGGGCAGATGAGGTGAGCCATCCTCCTCCTTAGGACCACACTAAGGATGTTCGTCAGCTCTTTTGACAAATTGCTGTTTCAGCAGAATTTGACAAAACTCTCTAGAGGCTGCAGCTAATAGTCATCCCAATGGCAAATGTTCTGTGTCTAGCCTGGAATGAGAGAGGAATGGGGAAATACAAAGCAGCTTAGTTTCTTTACAAAGCTGAGCTGCAAGCACCAAAATCCCAAGTTCAGCATCCCCCCATTTTCCACTCTAAACACAGTCTTCCTCTCCCTAGTGAAATACCAGCTTTCCTCTGTGGTACTGCTCATCGTCTCATTTCCAATACCAGTATGTGTTCTCCTTGTTTTACTCTTCTGTTGTTTGGTAGTTCTAAGAGGATCTTCTTCAAGAATCTTGGTGTTCATAGGTTTAATATTTAGGAATATGAAAAGTGGTGGAAAGTATTGATAAGAAGGTGTTGGTGACAATGGAAATATTTTAAGGAATCACAGATGTTTTCATTAAGGCATCATATTTGGTCAATGCATAGCAGACAGTATTTTACTTCCAGGTTTGTTACCCGAAGAATTGTCCTTCAGGGATGTATTGGCAGTTCTCTGTAATATGTCACCATTAATGGAGCATTAGAGGAGCATGGCTAAATAGTTACTGCTCTGCTCATCTCAGGTGGCTCTCACCTCTCTCTTTCGTGCATTCAAAGTCTTTCAGAAGTCTGTTTACTTTCAGAAACAACAGGTGTTGGTGAGGATACAGAGAAAGAGGAACCCTCTTACACTGCTGGTGGGAATGCAAACTGGTGCAGCCACTCTAGAGAACAGTATGAACGTTCCTCAAGAAACTAAAAATGGAACTACCCTATGATCCAGCAATTGCGCTATTAGGTATTTACCCAAAGGATACAAATATACAGATTCAAAAGGGTACATCCACCCCAATGTTTATAGCAGCATTATCAACAACAGTCAAACTATGGGGAGAGCTCAAATGTCCTTGGATTGATGAGTGGATAAGGAAGATGTGGTATATATACAATGGAATATTATTCAGCCATCAAAAAAATGAAATCTTGCCATTTGCAATGATGTGGATGGAGCTAGAATGTATTATGCTAAGCAAAATAAGTCAATCACAGAAAGACAAATATATGATTTCATGTGGAATTTAAGAAACAAAACAAATGGGGGTGCCTGGGTAGCTCAGTCAGTTAAATGTCCAACTTCAGCTCAAGTCATGATCTCAGGGTTCATGAGTTTGAGCCCCACATTGGGCTCTGTGCTGACAGTGTGAAGCCTGGAGCCTGCTTTAGATTCTGTGTCTCCCTCTCTCTCTCTGCCCCTTCCTTGCTCATGCTCTCTCTGACTTTAAAAAATAAACATTTAAGAAAGAAAGAAAGAAAGAAAGAAAGAAAGAAAGAAAGAAAGAAAGAAAGAAAATGAACATGTGGGAAAGGGATACAGAGAAGAGAGGGAAACGAACCATAAGAGACTCTTAATGATAGAGAATGAACTACGGGTTGACAGAGGGAGGTAGGTGGGAGATGGGCTAGATGGGTGATGGGTACTAAGGAGGGCACCTGTTGATGAACACTGGGTGTTGTATGTAAGTGGTGAATCACTGGATTCTATTCCTGAAACCAATATTGCACTGTATGTTAACTAAAATTTAAATTAAAAAAAAGGAAAAAAATCTGTTTACTTAATCAATATAAGGAACATATAGAATCATGCAAAGTAGTTTTAGAAACAGATTCTCTTAAGTGGCCAAACTTAGTTGTTCATTATTCCAAGGAAATTAATCTTATTTCAGGTTCAATGATAGTGGTAGTCACTAGTGCTATTTGCCAAATATTCCTGTTTCTACCCCATTTTGGGCACATGGTAGGCTTACACTTCCATGTTCTTTTATTAGTAGGAAGGAAATCATGTGACCAGTTTTGCCCAGTGAAGAAGTGAAATGATATGTGTCATTTCCAGGTTAGAACACTTAGTTTTCACAGAGAGACCCTCAGATCTTTCTCTTTTCCTGTGCATGATGATTGGTAATTTTAGGATAAAAATAGTGGCTATTCCATCACCATGAGTCTCTGAGTGACTAGGATGAATGACTAGTGACTAGGTGAATCCCTCTACCCTGACCCCACTGCCTCCAAATGGACATGAGACACAAACAAGGAATAAATCTTTGCTGTTTTAAGCCACTGAGCTTTTGGGGCTGATTGTTAATCCAGGTCATTCTAACCTGCCTTTATTGATGTCTATGTTCATGAAGAAGTAAAGTTATAAATTACTAGTTGGATGTAACAGGAGAAGGAAAATACCTTGAGTTGAAGGACATGTCTGACCACAGAGATTGTTAGACATCGCTCTTCACAATCTTCACTTGGCTCAGACTGGCATTAAGATTCCTTTAACAGTGGCATACTTCCGCATGCTTTTCAGATAGCTTCCCAGTAGGGCTCTGTGCAAGAGATAACATAGTAATGCCTAAAAATAGTGTGGTTAAAATATGTTGATGTCTTGAGGTGAACTCTCTGTAGTTCTGAATTTAATTCAACTCCACACTCAGCACAATGGTGGAGACAAACATTATATAAGATACATCTTTAGGGGTGCCTCGGTGGCTCAGTCAGTTAAGCGTCCAATTTCCGCTCAGGTCATGAACTCACAGTTCTTGGGTTCGACCCCATGTTGGGCTCTGTGCTGACAGCTCAGAGTGTGGAGCCTGCTTCGGATTCTGTGTCTTCCTCTCTCTCTGCCCCTCCCTCACTCACGCTCTGTCTCTTTCTCTCTCAAAAATAAATAAGCATTAAAAAAAAGATATATATTTGGGGTGCCTGGGTGGCTCAGTCGGTTGAGCAGCCGACTTCGGCTCAGGTCATGATCTCGCGGTCCGTGAGTTCGAACCCCGCATCGGGCTCTGTGCTGACAGCTCAGAGCCTGGAGCCTGTTTCAGATTCTGTGTCTCCCTCTCTCTGACCCTCCCCCGTTCATGCTCTGTCTCTCTCTGTCTCAAAAATAAACGTTAAAAAAAATTAAAAAAAAAAAAAGATATATATTTAAACTCAGGAGTTCAAACTTATAGGTAAAAAAAATCCACTTATTTTTTAAGTATATTGTGCTTGGATTTAAACACTTTTCTCAATGAATTCTTAAAACTTTATGGGACAGGTATTGTGATCTCCCCGAGCTGGTGATATTGACAGTTTATTGTGTTTATGTGCAAAGCATTATGCTAGGTGCTTTACATATGTTGACTTATTTATTTACCACAGCAAGTCCACAAAGAGGAAGCTAAGTCTCAGAGGGTTTAAGAAGAATTTCCAAAGACACACACTAGTAAGTGATGGATATGGATTCATATCAAGGTCTTATTTCAAAGTCCGTAAGTGCTCAGCATTGTAGCAGGTGCTATGAAGGGGTTAGCATTAGGAATCTAGCATCTGTTGGCAAGATAACTAACATTTTTTGTATGAAACCAAGAAAACCTCCAGCAAAGCTAAATACAGTAGCCAGTAAGTTCTTTTTGTCAGAAACTATTCCTGTGAGATTTTCCCCATTGTCCTTCTGTTCCAACCATAGCATCTATTCGGTGGTACGGGTAGTCACTAAATTTATTTCACAAGCAATTATTACACATTAACCAAGAATCAGGCATCTTCATCCCTCCTTCTGTGCACTAGATCCAAGCTGCTCTTTTAATTCAGCATTTTTAAATCTTTCTCTCTCATTTATTCAACTTACCCCTGAGACTGAGGATGTAATCATCTGAGAATATTTTTTGGTAGTACAGGTAGTACATTCACTTCATCTTGACTTGCAGGTGGTTTTTCTCCTCACTTAATTGGACCCCTCCAATGTAAGCAGGCAAATGGAGAAACTCAGACCCTATGCGACTGGATTTAGGATAGAGACTCAACAAATGCTAGAGCTGTAAAGGCAGAAGAATGCATGCCCGACATGGGCAAACTCTTCTTTTGTTTACATTCAGTACCTCAGGCTGGCTTTCCCATAGTGTGTTTCCTAAATAGATCTCATCCTGGAATCACACTGCTCTGGAACTACCCATAGTCCCTCCCTCTCAGGTGTGGTGGGTTCTCTGTCCTCATTGCCATTGGCTCAGCCATAAGCCATGGTCTCCATGCCATCAGTATCTCTTTACTCTGGTGCATTTTCTGAATTGTGTAGTCTTAATTTGCATCATAAAGCATACATCTGCTTATATTTCTTTTACCCTTAGAAGTATTTGTTGGCGGGGCACCTGAGTGGTTCAGTCAGTTAAGTGTCTGACTCTTGATTTCGACTTAGGTCTTGATCTCACAGTGCATGGGTTCAAGCCCCATGTCAAGTTCTGTCCTGATGGGGCAGAACCTGCTTGGAATTCACTCTCCCTCTTTCCTGCCTCTCCCCGTCTCATGCTCTCTCTCAAAATAAATAAGTAAACATTTAAAGAAGTGTTTGTTGGCGTTCTGCTACTCACAGGGAGGAAATAAGCAAGCCTAACACAGAAGTTGCTTATCAATCCAGTCCCCACTTTCTTCTTGATCATCCTTTCCTGACACTCCATTCCAGACCTCTTTCCTGCCCCCATTCCTGCTCCAACCAGCCACCTGGCAAGTCAGTCACAGACCCCCTCTCTTTCCAGAGTACCTCATGGTTGTTGGGGTCTACCTGATTTGGAACCTGGCTGAAATGACTTTTCTATCTAGAAAACTTGTACTTATTCTTCAAACCCAATTCAAATATCAGCTCTTCAGAAAGCCCCAGGCAAAGTTCATCAGCCTCTGTATGGGACCAGCAAAGCACTTTGCTCCCACTTACAGCAGCAGCTTCACTGTGTTATAACTTAGCTGTTTATAGGTCTCTTTTTCTACTACATTGGGAGCAGAGCCAAAATATCTTATGCATTGTTCCTGTGACTTGCACAGTGCTTGGCGCATGGCTAATACTCCAAGATGTTTGTTTGCTGAATAAAAGGAGAGAGTTTTTCTCCCCTTCACACAGAAATTGCTGGTCCAAAATGATAACTCAATCATGAGACACAGATGCAGCAGTCCCATCACAATAACTTGTGCCTTTGATAACTGAATTTTCGCAAGTGTTCCACTGAAACAAACCAGGCCGTTCTCCAGTAGGGTTTTGACACAAATACCTAGGTAAGCAGCACTGCTATTTTGAGCCTCTTGTCATCCCCCACTTGTCTCCAGAGCAATGTAGCAAGAGCTCTGTGCTGGCACTGATGATTTAGGAGTTTAAGCTCTGTGAGCTACCACTGCTGTTTGCCTTTCTGTCCCCCCGGCTGCCCTTGGAGCAGGCCTCCCAACTATAAGAAGTGTCCTGATTCAGAACAAATCAAGACAGATGGCACAGTCCTTGTGCTGGATTTTGATAGATAAGCTTCATAGCTTTGCATTAACAGAACACTTTTCTCCATCGGTGCATGAATATTCATTAAGATCAAGGCGTGCGCACACACACACACACACACACACACACACACAGTCTCTGCTCAGGAAGAGAAATATATGGCAAGAGTAAGAAAACCACACACATCTGCAGTCATTTACTTTGGACACATTCCTAGAAAATTTTGCTTCCATTTATTATCCTCTTCCCTTCCATAAAGGCCCAACTGAAAATCTATCTGGTCCCGAGAGCTGCTTCCACTGCTCAGCCACAGTTGCAGTATGAGGTAGACTCTGAGCCGCTCTTTCCAGGGGTTCAGTCCTTACCATTGTCAATATTTCCCCCAGTGATTGCCAATGATGATAATAGGACGCTGCCAAAATTCATTTATCAGTCATCTGTGAGTTTTCCCCCTTGTAGACAAATCTGTTTATATGCTCATATTCCAGTAACAGAGAACATATGGATTGACTCATTCTGCTGTAGCAGTTCAGAATCAACAGTTTGCCTAAACTTAGCTAATTAAACCTTAAAATTACATAGCTGATTATATTCTCTGCACACACAGCCAGAATATTTGGGAACAAAGTATTATCCCAAGCCTAACAGCTATTATGGTTTATTTCTTGTTTATAGCTTTTCATTCCTACACACGCAGTCTTAGATAGCAAGCATGATTCTGAGGTTATCTACTCGGTTCAGCATTAAGAATGTGCCCCACCCCCACTGTGCTGACTTATCAGAATTTTAATGTTACAACACACATGTGCATGTTACCACCATTCGAGTTCCCTGCTAACTGAAATTAGGAGAAGATGAGATTTTACATTTTTACGAGTTCAGGTATATATACTTGCAAATTATATTTGTATATTATATTATGCACATAATGAAAAAGATGAAAGGCATGTTGGTGTCTTTTTTTGTCTAATAAAAATTCATATTAGACCTTACTATATAGTTTGGATTATCAAAGCTGCATTCCTGAAGCAACTTTTATATTAAAAGTAAAATAGTAGCAGACTGGGTGTAAGAAGGCCTACATTATAGGTCCAGGGAAATTCGGTTGTGAGATTTGGGAAACTTTACCTTTCTAAAAATCTATTTTTATAGCTTTAAAAATGAGAGGATTGAACTCAAAATGATATTTAACAACCTGTCCATCTTTTTCTTCCTCTTTTTTTCTTCTTCTTCTCCTTCTCCTTCATTTTGCCATTGAACTTGGTGAGAGTTGGCAAAACCTTATGTATGTGCATGTAACTGGAGGAACAGAATTCCTCCCCACTCATTAGTGGGGCGTTGCATGTACAGGGCTCCTAAATACATATTCTCTCCCTTCAACTCACAGAGTGTGATTATGCTTAGAAATGTTATTTGGCCCAAAGTGGCAAAATTTGCTAACTGCAGTTTCTTCCTGGTCTTTGATAGGTAGATGGATTTGAAATAGGAGTTCACTTCTCTTTCAGATTTATCCCTGGACAGAGCTTAGAAACCAGATGATGACCAAAATGATGAGCAAGTAGGTACAGCCAACACCTTTGCTCATGCTGTAAGGGGTATTGCTTTTGTAGGCAGGAGTCTGCTAAGATTCTGTTGCATGTAGGGGAAATGTTTCCTTTTTAATCTTTGAAACTAGGTTGCCCTGTTTCCGAGAATAAATATATGTCTTTAGGAAGTGTTTTTGTCCACATGTGTATTTGATTCATTGACTTAGACTGGATGACCAGTATGGCTTATTCTTTGCTGGATCTCACATTGTGGGGAGATTTCAAAGGGGTTCACACTCTCAGAGTCAAAATCACTCTGAGCTATCTTGTTAACGCTCCACCAATGGGTTAAGCTACAATGAATAAGTCAATCTTCAGAAATTGCATTGTGGGGTAATTTTATATCCCAAAAGCTGTCTCATGGGGAAAGGAGATGAGTTCTGGAACAACTAATTTCTGTCTCTGAATCTCCATACAGCTGTAGTGGCAGACAACCTGACCTTAGTCATTTCTGTGTGTCTTCCTTCCAAAGCCCATAATCTCAGATTTGTGAAGTGCTATCATGCCCACAGAGTGTGTGGGGAGAGGAACCTATGTGGTGTCTGGTTCTTTGTCCACTGAAGTGATTGCTGAGAACCCACCATCCTTTACTGTGTGGTCCCTTCAGATCTCTCCTGATTCCATGCCTTGGTTCTGGAAAATAAAATATTTTTGATGATTGTCACTGCCCATTTTCCTCGGTGGGACTTGTCACCCATCATCCACCCCATCCTCTCCCACCACTGCACTCCTTCCCGTAACTTTGCTTTATTCCTTTCATATATTCATCATTATATTAAATTATGAATATAAGTATCACTTCATATACTTATCTCTACTCAAAACTATCTTGTTAATATGTGTTTGTCTATTGCTATCATCTACTAGAATACAAATTCCATAAGAACAGGAAACATTTCTATTTTGTTAATTGCTTTCATCTTCCGCACCAAAAAACTGACTGGCACATAGGTGCTTACTTGTTGAATGCATGATGGATGGTCCATCATAACAGTCCTCTGCCTATGGATACAAATTATCTTTTCTTAAGGTGTCTCTCTCCAGGGCACCTAGTATATCTCCTTTAAGGATTTAAACAAGGAGTCAAGCAAAGCTGATGGGGGCAAGATATAAGTGAGTGACATAAGTGAGTGAAGATTTCCAGATCAAGAAAAGGATAGCGAGGGAGCTCTGGAAAAATGGGAAGCTTGAACCTACATAAGATTACAGCCTCTACAAGACTCCAGGTAATTGGGGCCCCATGAAAACAGCAGCCTGGTATGGCTAGATCTTCCAATTTTCTAGAGAAGTCAGAAATTCAGATTTCTATGTAAAGCATGTCTAATTAGTAAATGCTGCCTCAGGTTTAAAAAAAAAATCCTGTATGAACCCAATAAAGCATATCTGTAGACCAAATTTAATTCTGGCGTCTCCAGTCTGAGATTTGGTTTAGGGAGTAGGAAAGAAACTCCCAATGAAAAGCCTCCTCTGGGGCAAAGAATAGAATCAGTTATCAGATTGAACAAAGGGAAGGAAAAGGGGAAATAAAGGTAAAATAAGAGTCAGATTGGGATCTCAATATTATCCCACCACAGGGTTTTTTTGAGCGATAGTCTGTGTGAACTTTTGGTTACATTAAGGTGCTAAGATTGCTTTTAAGGGGAGGAACAAGAAGGCAGAGTTTTATTTTGGTTTTATGGATAAAATGAGAAAAATTGGTGTCTAGAGGAAGAGAGGATAGAGGGAAATAGAGGGACTCCTTCCTTATAAAACCCATCATGCGATCTTTAGGGTAAAAGGAACACCATGTGAGGAGGAGCAGGAATCCATTAGAGACAATCCCTCAAAGCTCTCAAAGCAGAGAAAGACAAGAGGTAGGAAAATGGGTTGACTTGGATGTGTCTGCACACATAGACTAGAGTAGCCTCTGAGGAAAAACCAGTCAAATCCACGAAATCGTTAAAGAACAGACTTGCTCAGTACCTTTAGGCACAAACTGTACCTCTCTGGTATATCAGACACGTTCTACTTTGCGTGTTATTAGCAGAACAAAACTAGTCATTGCTAGGGCTGACAGTTTCCCACAGGATGATCAGGCTTTTCCTTAAAACCAGAAGTTTTCATAATTCTAAATATCATTGGATCTTTCAGACGATGAATGGAAGAAATTAGCTCTGCCTATGGGACTGGTTTCCTGAATTGCTTTCTAGTTAATAGATGACTAAAGTGCTTCTTTTGATGCTGAAAAAATGCCTCTGTAGCCAAACCTACAATCCAGTACTAATCATGAGATTTGATTTAAGGATTGTTCAATAATGTAAATACTGGCAGTAGAATTTGAATATAGAGAAGGGAATTTATAAAAAAGAGTGAGGACAGTGTTGATGGGGACTTGGTGGGTAAGGACTAAAATAAAAATAAAGCATGGAGGGGGCGCCTGGGTGGCTCAGTTGGTTGATCATCCAATTCGGCTCAGGTCATGATCTCACGGCTCGTGAGTTCGAGCCCCACGTCAGGCTCTGTGCTGACAGCTCAGAGCCTGGAACCTGCTTCGTATTCTGGGTCTTCCTCTCTCTCTCTGCCCCTCTCCTGCTCATGCTGTCTCTCTCTGTCTCTCAAAAATAAATAAACATTAAAAAAATTTTTTTTAAATAAAGCATGGAGAGAAAATCAGAAAGAGAAGAATGACTTTGGGATAGAGGTTCAGGAGAAGAAAAAGAAAATTCCAAATTTAAAAGCCAAAACAAAGAAAGATGGAAGGAAAACTGTGGGAAAGGAAAGAGAAGCAGGATAGGAAGGCTTGTAACAGTAGCAGGAAAATATTTGACCCCGGATCTGGGAAGTCTCATAAATTTTGCAATGAGACATATGGTCAGAGAAACTGGAGGTCACTCTGCAGAGCATATAGTTGGCACAGAGCTGTTTTTCTTATGTTCTAATGCTGACTTCTGAGTTTGGCTGCCTCCTTTACTTTGGTTTCTGCTCTAGATAGCAAACAGGTTGAGTTGGTAGGAGGCTAAGAAGCAATCACCAGTAGACTTGAGTGCCCTAATTCCAATTTTCTAAGTGCAGCCTGGGCAAAGGAGAGGATGTGTGCCAAAGAGGATCTCCTATTTGTATGACAAAGGACTCTCTGAGTTGCCATCAAAACAATACCTTTCATTGGAGACCACAGGCTCCTCACAGGACTCCGGGGGGGGGGGGGGGGGGGCGTAGAGTCACTGGAGCACAACCAAAACCCATTAATTATAATCGCAAATGTCCATTTCTTAGTATCTTTCTCATTTTATCCTGCTTTGCTAAAGAGCTTTTAAATACATTGCTTGACAGACCCCAGATGGTATTTTACTGCAATTTTTACTCTGCATAGGGCAGAGAGCAGTCCACATAAACATAAATACACACTAGTAATCCGATCAGTGGACAGGGAAAGTTTAAATGCAATGCATGGAATTGCAAATAAAAATAAAAATATCACCTAAAAAACTTCTAAAAATAAAAAACGAGTGTAAAAAGTAGACAACAGGCTGGGGGGAATATATTATTTTATTTTCTATATACTTCTGAATTGCCAAAGCAATAATTGCTTATGGCAAAACACACATAGGGATGCCTGGGTGGCTCAGTTAGGCATCTGACTTTGGCTCACAGTTCATGAGTTCAAGCCCCACGTGGAGCTCTGTGCTGACAGCTCAGATCCTGAAGCCTGCTTGGGATTCTGGTGTCTCCCTCTCTCTGCCCCTCCCCGACTCACACTCTGTCTCTGTCTCTCCCCAAAAATAAAACAAACATTAAAAAAATAAACACACACACACACTATACAAGCAGTACAGAGATAACCATGGAAAAGTGAAAGTGACTTTTCCCTCCCCAACTACAACTACTTCTCCACTTGTTAACAGTTCTGTGCATACTCTATGCACATTTGAACATGTATGCCCCAAGTATTTCCACCAGCCCTGCACTGCTCCTCCCAACACTAAAGGATGACTTCTCATCCAGCATAAGTAGGGAAGAGGAGATATTCATTAACGAACGTTTTCCTAGAGAAACATCTAGTCAGCAGAACATCTTAATGCCTGTGCTTCTCTTTGGATCACCCTCTGAAGCCCTTAGATAACCTTCAACAGGATGCTACTTGCTGTTTTACATGAAACCACGAAAGAACTAGTGTGGAGTCAGCTGCATTTCCCTTTTGCTGCCCCTCTCCTTGTCCTCCACAGCAGCCCCCCAGGGGGTATAATTTTACTGAAGCAGTGAGGTTAAAGGAAAGCAGAATGCTGTGTGCTAAATATGGCTCATCTCAGGTTTAGAGAAACAAAACCCAAGGAGTTGAAAGCCTCAGAGGACTCTATCCATGGACAAGACTCGGTCTCCCTTAGCATCATGTTTTAGATCTCTTGAAACACCTTCTAACTTCCATCATGGCTTTTTTTTTTTTTTTTAGGAAAATAAATTGTTATCATAATGATGGTTTTATAATTGCGTCATTCCCAGGAGGCCGTAGCATAGGACAATCAGTGACAGCAGTTGATACGCAAAGTCCTACACAACAAGCCAGGTGGAATGAGAATAGGTGGGCACTCTGAATTTAGCCCCCTTCAAAATTTTCCTTAACCAATAGGGCTCAGACACCTGTTTTATTCTCATGAATGCATACTAACTATCTATGTGGGAGAAGCAGAAATATAGTCTTAATTGCCTCCAAATTTGTGAGGTGTGTATTTCTCTTTGGAGTTAGTATTTCACATTATTTTGCAGAATAGAGGTAATTGCTTTTGTTTCCGTCTTAAGCCCCCTCATTCTCAAGCCTTTCATATTGGGCTCCTTTGTATCTATGTGGGAAAAGAAAGAGCTTCCTTGAAAAGCAATGGCCTATTTAATGGCTATACCCTTAGCTAACTGACAGTGTGATGGGATGAGTCCACTCATCTAGTATTAGTAGAATTACAATTTAGTAATGCTTATCTGAAAAACAGTTTGGTAATATGTGTCGAGACACTTTCTTCTAGTACCTCTAATTTATTAATCTCTTCTAAATAAATAGGAACTATTGATAAAAAAATTTTATGCATAAAAAATTTAGTGCAGCATTCATTAAAATATCTATAATTTAGAAACACCCAAAGTGTCAAGCATGAGGGGAAAATATAAGTATATTATGGTGCACACGTACCATGGGATATTATGTAACGTTTAAAAATGTTCACACAAAATGGGTGAAGGGGTGTGGGAGACATATAGACTTCCAGTTATGGAATGAATAAGTCATGGGAATAAAAGTCACAGCGTAAGCAATGTAGTCAATGGTATTAGAATAGTGTCATATAGTGACAGATGGTAGCTACACTTGTGAACATAGCATAATGTATGAACTTGTCAAATCATGAGTCATATACCTAAAACCAATGTAACATTGTATGTCAACTATACTAAAAATTTTTCTTGAGGTTTACAGAACTTCTTTTTACTAACATAGGAAAAGACGTATGATATAGTGCTTAATGAAAACACAGGATATAAAGTTATTTTAGTATCAATATAATGATGTATGGTTTGATAATTGAATAAATAGTAGCTAATTCTAGTTATTTGGGGGTTGGCAATTTAATACATTTTTCATCCTTTGTTATTTTTTTCTAAAATTTCCCATAATGTATTACTCTTATCATTAGAAAAATAACCCTCTGTATTTAAAAATTATGATCAGACTTGGGTCGCCTGGGTGGCTCATTCGGTTGAGTGTTAAACTTCAGTTCAGGTTATGATCTCATGGTTCGTGACTTGGAGCCCCATGTCAGGGCTCTGTGCTCATAGCTCAGAGCCTGGAGCCTGCTTCAGATTCTGTGTCTCCCTCTCTCTCTGCCCCTCGTCCTCTCTCTCTGTCTCAAAAATAAATAAACATTAAAAAATAAAAAAAAATTATAAACAGAGTCAACATGGTAGCTATGGATAATCTATCAATGATTAAAAAAAAAGTGGATGTAGGATCTAACCTAATGGCTTTTCTTTTTTTTTTTTTTTTTTTTTTTTTTTTTTTTTTTCAACGTTTACTTATTTTTGGGACAGAGAGAGACAGAGCATGAACGGGGGAGGGGCAGAGAGAGAGGGAGACACAGAATCGGAAACAGGCTCCAGGCTCTGAGCCATCAGCCAGAGCCCGACGCGGGGCTCGAACTCCCAGACCGCGAGATCGTGACCTGGCTGAAGTCGGACGCTTAACCGACTGCGCCACCCAGGCGCCCCACCTAATGGCTTTTCTAAAGCCAGAAAATTTTCAAGACACACTCACTGTGGTTTGAAATCTTACAGACTCTTAAGAGTTAACCATGTAACTTTCACTTGCTGATCCACTGAAATATCCATCCACATTACATTATAGTTTATACTTGATAGTTTACTTAGAAAAGATAGTATTTCCCAAAAAGCTACAGTGAATTAGTCACTTATATTTAGAACAATATCACACTACTGTATAAAAATCTAGTGCTTATCTTTATAAAGTTAATTAACACGGATATGTATATTAACAAGTACATATATAAAAAAGTAATTCCCACTCTCAGAAAGTTTTAAATTAAATACAAACTATGTAATGAAGTAAATCTATCCCTTAAGAAGGGGTCACATGATTATTTAGATTTAGATAAATTGATTACAGGTTCCTAAGGGAAGCCATCTCACTGAGTGGACTAGATAGCCCTTTTTAATAAAATGTAGAAGTCTTATAATAAATCCACTGCTTAGGCAGTTAATCTAAAATGCTCAGTGGGCAGACTTCAGGATGAATTCAGCATTTCTGAAAACAAGAAGTTCAGTGTGAACTGAGGAAGCAAAAAATTCCTATATTCTTTCATTTGAAGGGCAAAAAGCCAAATAAGAAGTTCATGGAGGTTCTACTTGACCTTAGCATTCTCTACAATAAACAAAAAATTATTCACATGGCTAGTGATTCCTTGGGCTAAATAGACTGGTTCTTTGAGATATTTTCCAATACTGTTTAGCAGTTGAGAATGTAAACTGTAACAAAACCCTATTTGGCAAAAATGAAGATAATTGAAGGCTCTTTTATATTCTGTTTTCCCATCTTAATTGGTCAGTAGATAATTAAACCCAAAATAGGAAAACTATATTTAATATAGTTATGTAATCAATAAATCTTTATTGAGCACTTGTTTTAGGCCCCGGAAATAGAGCAATAACACAAGACAACACTCCTGTTCTTGAGGAGTGGTCGGAGAGCACATAAGTAAATAAATACAATAATTTCAGCAAGTAGTAAGCGCTGTGAAAAAAAGATAAAGCAGGATAAAGGGTTAGAGTAAGAGTACACGGCTTTGTGAAGACCCACATTAGGTAGCATTGGAAAGGCCTCTCAGAGGAGGTCTAATTCAAGCAGAGTTCAGAAGGAAGTGAGAAAACAAACCACAACATAATCCAAAGGAAGAGTTTTCCAGGAGGAGGGAAGAGGAAGTGCAAAGATCCAAGATGGAAACAAGCCAGACACACTTGAAGAGGCAGACGAATGACTGAAGTAGAGTGATCAGGGGAGAAAGAGATGGGCAAACCCATTTCCTAACTTCTTCCACCATTTTGTGCTGCTGACTTGCAGTTTTATGTCTTCAACTCTGGTTTCTTTCCTAACTCTGCTCTGTATATTCACTTATGTGGCAGGTGTTTTTATTTATATAATCCCAGTAATTAAATCCTGTTTATTTCTTATTTTAGTGACTTATCCCAATCTTTCCTTTGTCAAGTCCAAATATGCAAACCTTGGAATTTTTCTATTAAATCTTTCTTGCTTGCTTGCTTGCTTTCATTATTTTTGAGAGAGAGCACATGAGTGAGGGGAGGGGTACAGGGGGAGAGAGAGAGAGAGAGAGAGAGAGAGAGAGAGAGAGAGAGAGAGAAAATCTTAAGCAGGCTCAATGCCCAGCTTGGAGCCCAACCCAGGGCTCAATTTCATGACTCTGAGATCATGAACTGAGCTGAAATCAAGAGCCAGTTGCTTAACCCACTCAAATTTTCTTTCTAAATTTTCTTATATCCATCCCTCAGTCTCTCTCTGATAGTGTACTAAACTAACTTCTGAATTGTATACTGAAATAACTTCTTTAAATTTTTTTCAACGTTTATTCATTTTTTGAGAGGCAGAGAGAGACAGAGCCGGAGTGGGGAGGGCAGAGAGAGAGGGAGACACAGAATCCGAAGCAGGCTCCAGGCTCTGAGCTGTCAGCACAGAGCCTGATGTGTGCTTGAACTCACAAACTGTGAGATCATGACCTGAGCTGAAGTCGGATGCTTAACCAACTGAGCTACCCAGGCGCCCCTGAAATAATTTCTTAACTGGAATATCTGCTTTCAGTCTTTTTCACAATTCAGTCATACTGAATCACTTATGGTAGCCTGAATGTGCTGTTGGAATAGACATAAGCAGAGATGCCTGCTCACTATTCCTTCAGAGACCAGATACACTTCTTGCGGTAGTTATACATCAAATGAGAAGCCCCTGCCTCTCTGTGTTAGGGTAGTAGTAAGGGAAGGATCAATCTGGATTGATTAGATTCCTTCCTAGGAATTTGCAAACTAAATGTGAAAGAAAAGAGTGTCTCTCCTCTTAGGTCAGAATACAATAAGCCACTGAACCCAGAGCTTCTGTCAACCAGGCCTCATATCTTATGGAGAATCTCATCTGAAAGAAGAAATTTGGCCCATAAAGAGGAGCAGAGATGAAAGATGGAAAAAAGAGTCCTGACTTTGTGGTTCCAGTGATCTAGCCCTAATCTTCCCAAGGTTTAGTTAATGTAGGTTCAAAGAATTCCTCTTTTATCAGGTTGAATTAGTTTTCTATCATCTGTAACCAGAGTCCTCACCACTATAGCCTTGCTTTTACCCATCCACTTCTTTTAACTTGGGACTTCTGCTTGGAGGTTCCTTCCTACCCTCTTTCATTTGGTACCATTTAGCCATCTTTCAAGACCCAACCTATGTGTCACCATCTCTGGAGTCTCTGGTATGCTTTAAGCGACTTAAGGGAAGAGACTCTTATTCCTTAACATCACACACAGCTTGTTAATGCAAGAGGAAACAAATGAATTAGTCTCCCATGAGTTTGCTCTTTTAAGAATGTGTCAGTGGCCAATGCTGCATTCATTAAATCACTTATTATCCACTTTATACTCATCCATATACTCTCCAAGATCCTTCTGCCTTTAGGTCCATGGGTATCTGCTCAGATGTGTATCTTCTTGACAATTTTTTCTTCCCTATTAAGTTGTCTATTACAATGTTAAAAAATATCCCTCCTTTATTATGTTCTAATTTTGAATTTCATCCATCTGAATTGCAATAATGATTACAAGATTTTATTTACCACTGAGGGTTAAAAGGTTCACATTATTTCTCATGATTGTGGCATTAACATATTAATCTGTAGGCCTTCTGCCTTGATCTTGAATGGCAATTTTTCAGTCTTTTACATTACCACTCAATAGTATCTGAGACGGATCACTCCATCCTTGAAAAATCCCTCTTCCTTTAGCTTCTGTGAGAACCTTTTTTCTTTTTTTCTTACCTCCACAGTGGATGGGCCCTGATCAACTCAGATTCAAGCAGAATTTTAAATTTAACTTTTCCTTGAATGTACTCAAATGAAGAAAGAAGCCCTGAAAAGAACCAAACTTGCATTAAAGAGTCTCCCTTGAGATCAGCTGGAATGAGTAGTGTTTAACAGGGATGATTATTCTCACCCTGCTCTGTCATATCCTGGATAAGGGTAACTATGTCATGGTATATCTTTTTATTCATCATGTTGACTCTGTACACAGCCAGCTCTGTGATTCAATTAGGTGATGTGCCCTTACATTCCCACCCTAGGCTCTTTCTTATACACCCCATTCCCAAACCACCACTTTCTAGTTAAGGCCATCATTACTCCTTTTTATTTTTGCAAAAGCCTTACCTAATTGCTCTGCCTCCTTTCTTATAATACCCTTCTACTCTTGGCAGTGCTGAGTGAGAAATGTTGCTAAAGTGCATCCCAGTTAAAATAACTTTGTGTTTCTTTTTGCCTGTAGAATAACATCCATACCACCTGACATTCCATGCTCGGGTCCTAATTTAGCATGTTCCCCATCATTGTGAATATTTGATTCCAACTCAACTGATCAGGGCAAAATTTCAGACAATGATAATATCTCATGTTTGTTGAGTGTTTACTCTGTGCCAGGAAAAAAGTCATCCTTGTTGATGACACAAGACTTGACCTGAAAGTAATGCTGGTCCTAACCCAACTCTTGCTCTGTCACTCTGTCATCCCACCCAACCACCAGCTCAATTATTTTACTTCCCTTCTTCTTTAGTCCCTATGATTGTGTTATCCTGATTTTTTGGCTTCTCAAGTTGCCTCTTGCCACTTTTTTTTTTTTTTTTTTGAGCTTTGTCTTCTCATCATCATGACATTTGCCCGGTCTTCCTGTTTGTAACTAACCCTTTGGCTTGTCCCCTGGATGCCCCTCTTTAGAATTACCACTACAGGAAAACCCAGCTGGCACTGACCCCAGCAATTTGGGCTCTACTCTATTCCTTGGCTTTGATACCGGAGGGGTGGGCCCAGGATGTTCCGAACCTAGTCCTCCTAATTTATTGTAAAATTTCACCATAGATTTCCTAGAATCTGAGGTTTATAAGGAATCCTAAAGTCCATAACAGCACAACCCGTATCTGAGTTAAAAAGCCCTATGTTCTTTCTGGTATTTTGCCATTCTTTATAATAGTACTTCAAACATTTGGTGGCAGATTTCATATCCCTAAACCTTTCTAATCTAAACATCTCAGTCCTTTAGCTACTGTCCCCGGCCTGATTGATTTCCTTTAATTAGCTTCATTTTAATTACTGCCTTTTTCTATAATGGTGGTGGACAGAATTTTAAAACAATGTCCAGTTATGTTCTGACCAGTTTAGACTAGAATAGTTTTTTATATTATTTACCATCAATTTTGCCTAGCCTGGTCCATGACGCAGGCTGTGAATCAATGTATTAAGTGCTTCCTGCTTTAGCTTCAGCCTCATGTCAGATCTGCATCAGGAATGGGGATCAGAGAGCACCATGCCTCACCCTGAGGCCGGCAGCTTTCACTAGTTTCTCTGCAGCAATTGTATAGAAACACAGCAGATAGCTGGGGGGTAGAACCAGAGATGTCTGAGGGCCTGGGGGGTTGAGGATTAGGAACATGTCTCTCCTGCTAATTCTAGCACCCGCTTCTCTCTGGTTCACTTAAACCATCTGAATGCCCATAAATGAAAGATTATTCAAGGGAGACTCTGGAATCATGTCATTTACTTTTCAGTATTAGTAGCAAATTCCTTTTCACACACACTGACTGAGAAGCGCCAGTGTGTCTGTCTGTCACGGATGAGATTCCCCCACAGATGAAACTTTCTGTAGGTAACTGACCCATTCACCCAGTGTAGTCATTAAATCAGTTACTCTGTTTCACATCTGCCCCCAAAAGGTGAAAGAAACTATCAAACCCTTGTGAAAATTGATTTAATCATGTCTATTACATTCTTCTCTAGAGGCTTTGTGACATATGAAAACTAATTTAGTTTGGCATAAACTTTCTTTACCCTTTCCAAATCCTGGCTATTACTGCTCTATTTTTATTTTCAAAGCTTTAGAACCTTAACAAGGTCCATGTCAAGCTCCCCATTCAATGCTGTTTGGCAATCTGCTTCCATTCAGTAGGATTAATCAAGAATAGTGATAATTAGTGATTTTCTTCTTTTTTAGTAATTGGGATGTGATTCTTTTCTCTGATGAGATAACATTCCCCATCCCCAGAACACACCCTGCCTTTTCTGCCCACCCCCACCTGCCTTTGCTTAAAGGGTCCTCTGTCTAAAATATCCTGTTTGGTGCTGTTATGTAACTGTGCCCACGTGCCTTGGCTCCTCAGCTACAACTAGCGATTTCTGAGGGTGGGGGCCTTCTATTAAAGTTCATAGTCTCTAATGTAGAACAAAGCACGTAGCAGAAGTTCAATAAAGACACTTTCTGAATGGATGAATGAGAGCACACACACATTTTATATATGTATATTTATTGCTTTTTCCACCATGAATACTGTTGCAACATATATCCTAACACATATGCCCTCATGGACCGATGCCTTTTTTAAAAAAATATCTTTATTTTTGAGAGAGCATGCTGGAGGGGCAGAGGGAAAGGGACACAGAGGATCCGAAACAGACTCAGCGGGCTCTACACTGTCAGCACAATTCCCAAAGTGGGGCTCGAACCCACAAACCATTGGGATCATGACCTGAGCAGGAGTCAGACACTTAACCAACTGAGCCACCCAGGTGCCCCATGGACTGATGCTTTTATTTTTATGGTAGAGAGTCTCCAGAATGAAGTTATTTGGAAAAATACATGGCCAACTAGTAATATTCTGCCAAGTGTATCCTCTATGTTTGAGAGATACAAATTTATTTGTATCTATTTCAACAAAGCTATCAGACTTCTCTGTGACTGTACTAATATTTTATCTATTACAGAAGACTGGTTCTGATAGTGGTCTGTTACTGTCTTCCACTGTAATTGCATTTTTATCATGTTATCTTTGAATTTTTAATTTATAATTTCTTCTTTTTAATGGCTACATAGTATCCCCTCATGATGTTTTATAATTTTTCATCCCCTGTTGATGGTCATTCAGTTTATTTTTACTGCTTTCTTATTATGAACACTGTTGTAATAAAGGATCTTTCTTCCCATGACTTTGTATCCAGAGACTTTTATTTCTATGGAATAGATTCCCATGAATGGAATTGTTGGGTCGAAGAAAATATGTATTTTTAATTTTAATAGATATTGATAGCTTGCCATCTAAAGGTTAGTATAACATTTTGATCAGCAAAGGATGAGTGTTCCTTTTATTCCAACATCCTTTCCAGCAATAGCTTTATAGCTATTTTCAACTGTTACCATCCAATAGAAATGTTATGATAGCTGTTACTTAATTAGCATTTCCCTGACTACAAAAGTTTGAGCATCTTTTCATAAATGTTTGCCATTTTGCTTTGCTCTTCTGTGAACTGCCTGTTCACATCCCTGCCTAGTCACCTCTTTGTTTCAACCTCTTTTCACCTCTGTTTTAAGTTTGTTTCCTATAAAAGGCATATGCTACATACTGTTCATTTGACTTAAGCAGTCTAGAACATTTAGAGTAATGAACAGCATAACTTACCCTTCTCTCTTATTTATGGTTATTTATTTTACAGAGCTATTTTTCATCCCTCTCTCTTATCTTTCCCCTTTTAATTTGGAATTCTGCATTTTACTCTTCCATTAATGGTTACATTTCTTTCCCTTATCCCCATTATCAGGCATGTGTTAATTTATTGTTTATATGAAAAAAAGATTTCAGCTTTTTCCCCAAGCAAGAATCCCTCTACCAAAACACTATTCTCCATGTTCCCACACTTCCTCCTTACCCAATAGGAAATTGGGAGAAACCAAAAGGGAAGAAAGCGTTGCAGGTAGAGGTCCCAGTACGAGCACAGACATAGAGGCAGCACTGGGAGTTAGTGTGTGTCATAGTGGGAGAAGATAGAGGGGTACAGGGTCTGGGATGCCACTGTGCAAAGCTGGGGCCTTTTGTCTATGGATAAGATGGACCCAACCCAGTCTGGGGCAGAGACCTTATTAATGTTAGTCTGGTGGTAGGTGTGGGGCACTCCAGTTACCCTGAATGGGGTGGGGGCAAGAAACAGGAGACCTGCCTACAGTCCTTTGAGTGTGAAGAACAGGGGCCAACAGGGCTATAATGGGAAGGAGAGATGCTCAGGGAGTGAGAAACAGTGAGTGGGGTTTGGTGGTGAACTAGATGGGAGGGGTGAGAGAGACGACCAAGGAGTTCCTGATCTTTTTCCCATTGGGAATCCTTAGAATCCTCTGAGCCATATATATTAGTTTTCTGTCAGTTACTGTACTGAAGTATTATAAACTACATGGCTGAAAACATCAGAAGTGTATTATTTTGCAGATCTGAAGGTAAGAAGTACAAGATGAGTCTTTGAGGACTGAATCCAAGGTGTCTGCATTGCTTCCAGAGGCTCCAGGGGAGAAGCTGTTTTCTTGCCTTTTACAGCTTCTACAGGCCACCTGCATTCCTTGACTTGTGGCTCCTTCCTCTGTGTCCCTCCTGTCTCCCTTATAAGGATCCTTGTGATTACATTGGACCCACTTCAGTAATCCAGTATCATCTTCCTATCTCAAGATCCTTAATCATATATGTGAAAAATGCCTTTAACCGTGTGAGGTTCCAGGAATTAAGTTAGACACGGACATCTCGGGGGTGGGGGGAGGGGGATGTCTTTATTCAGCCTGCCACACAAGGATTCAGGCCAAGCATCTCTTTCCCAAAATAATCTGTTTCAGCTAATCACATTAACTAATTATTTTTGCTATCTGTGCCTTATTGCCTGTTCTCTTTGGTGCAATACCGCCAATTTGGCATCAGGCTGGGTCTATTTGGGCATCTTCGATACTTTCTCTCTTACTCTCACTAGTATCAGATGCCACAAAGCACTCGTTTTGCTTTTTAAAATAATTTTTTTTTTCTGTTCCATTTTCTTTCCTGATACCTTTTTACCTCCTTATTTGAAAGTTTCCAAATTCAAAATATACAAATAAGACATAAAGATCAAACATGTATTGTACTTTAGGTCCAAAGCAATTTCCTCAAGAATTTGCTTATGATGGCAGATGGCTGTTTAAACATAGTAACCCATATGTTTCTTTTAGATTCAACAGAAAGAAAATAAGTGTCCAGTGAACAAAACTGGATATTTAGCATAAGTAATCCGGGATTCTTAAGCTCTCCAGACAAACACAAAGTAAGAACTTATCTGGGCAATATTATCAGCCTTTCTTCCTTCCCATAACAAACCAAGGACCTAAGATAAATGTCTTTTTTTTATTATTACTTGCCATCTGTCCTTCAAAGATGTCTAAGCTTGTGGAAGTCTATTTTATGTCCATGAATTGAAGGTAGCACAGCACAGAGAATAACAGTGCAGGTTCTGGGATCAGACAAACTGGGGTCAACCATAGCTTCATCTATTACTGACCTTGGGGAAATTACTTAAGTATTATAGTTTAGTTTTCCTATTGGTCAGATAACAGAACTTAGCTGGATTGTTGTGAGTATTAAATAAAATAATTTATGCAAAGTACTTAATCCAAGATAGGAATGTAGTAAATTCTTAGTAAATATAGGCATCCCTTCTTTTTATCAGGTCCCATTAGAAATATACCAGACACATCAACCAGATTTGTTCTCCAGCTTTGGTCAGCCTGAATAATAGATATACCTTGGAGTAACATAGTGGGACCACTGAGCAGGACCCTTATTCCCCAATACATTTCATTAATGTTGGCTTCAACCTCATTTATTGACTAAGAAGAAACAAGTTGGTTTATGCTAATCATTATCCTAAGATCCTGAGAATGTATTTCTCCAAACAGTAAAAAAAAAAAAAAAAGTAAAAAAGACTTAGTCCTTTATATTTTCTCTGTTACTATTATTCATATTATTCATGCTTCTCTTTTATCTTCCTGGTAAAGCTATTAAAACTTTTTTTGAAAGACTCCTAAAATTTCTCTCCTTGGAGTGCCTGGGTAGCTCAGTTGGTTGAGTGTCCAGCTCTTAATTTTGGTGCAGGTCACGATTTCAGGGTTGTGAGATCGAGCCCTGCATCATGCTCTGGGCTGAACATGTAGCCTGCTTAAGATTCTCTCTCTCTCTCTCTTTCTCTCTCTCTCTCTCTCTCTCTTTCTCCCTCTCTCCCCTCTCTTTCTCTCTCCCCCCTCTCTCTCTCTGCCCTTCTCCCCTGCTCACACTCTCTCCTTTTCTAAAATAAAATTTAAAAAAAAATTTTTTTAAACTTTCTTTACCTTGTTTGGAGAGCTGGAAAAATTAGGACTACAGTTATCCAGATAAGTCCTAGAGGAGCTCATGTTCCTTTGCGTGGCAGAAAGAGGGGCCAAGAAGAGACTTTGGTAGCAAGGGTGAACCTGGGAGAGACATAGGATCATTATCTTATGTCAGATACATAGAAAAAAATTCCAGAGCTACTTGGCTAGTAATTTCTGAGCACATCAAATGAATTAATAAATCCGGTTGTTCAAATACAGTAATTTAAAATAATGACGGGGCAGTTTTTCTCTTTTCTCAGGACTTTTAAAAACATTTTTTTTTTTTGAATGTTTATTTATTTTTGAGAGAGAGAGACAGAGCATGTGCGGGAAGGGGCAGAGAGAGAGGGAGACACAGAATCCAAAGCAGGCTCCAGGCTCCAGGCTGTCAGCACAGAGCCCGACACAGGGCTCAAACTCAGGAGCCGTGAGATCATGACCTGAGCCGAAGTTGAACGCTCAACCGACTCAGCCACCTAGGAGCTCCTCTCAGGACTTTTTAAATCCTTCTTTATTTGCTGAAGTATTGCCAGATGTCCACAGTAGTAAACTACATAAGACTGGAAGAGAGTGAACATGTGATTCCTGAGACACAAAGTCAACATTTGCAGGAGGCCTAGGTTCTGGGCTGGATGGCTAGTGAAACCTGGAGGTTAAGCCTCACTCTTTCACTTCAGTGTGACTTTTCACCACACAGTGATGGCCGGGTTCTTCCTGACTCCAGGTCCCATGACAGTGTGGAGTGATGGTGTACAGGCCCCCTTCCTCCAAGGCCTATGGCCTTATTTAGAAATTCCAGAGGCGGCTTAGTGGTGAAAGATTGTTCAAGTACTTTTCTCTCCTTTTTATTCTCTCAAACATTCACATACTCAGAAGGCCAAAGCGGCTAACTCACCCCACGTCTGGATCTCAAAGTCCTGAATATTTATAGGTCTTTGAGAATTCCAAGTCTCAAGTTCAGGTAGAAGGCTATTTTTACTTAGTTGCTGCTTGAAGACTTAATTGCTATGGTTAACATACTAGACAATAGCTTTTCTGATGATAATTGTAATACATTCTAATTTGGAAAGTGGAGAATCGTACAAATAAGAAAGTAAGAATAGTCATAATCCCACTACCCATACTAACACTTTGATTTCTTTCCCTTTCTATATATTTATAGTACATGCATGTAGACACAGAGCGTCCAAGTTTTTAAGATGCTTTCAAATTTTATATATAATTTTAATTCTTCTTTTATTAATCTGTTATTTTATTATTTCATAATGGAACATAGGCATTTCCTTATGTCAATAAATATCTTTTGAAAGTGTCATTTTACTAGCTAAGTAATATGTTTTGAAAATTTTTATATTTTAATTTTAATTTTAATTTTTTAGTTTTTTATTTTTATTTATTTTTAAATTTATTTTATTTATTATTTTAATTTTATTTTATTTTTTTAATGTTTATTTATTTATTTTGAGAGAGGAGAGAGGGAGCAGGAGAGGGGCAGAGAGAGGGAGACAGAATCCCAATCAGTCTGCACTGTCAGCACAGAGCCTGGTGTGGGACTTGAGCTTGAAAACCATGGGATCGTGACCTCAAGAGTGGGATGCTTAATCGACTGAGGCACCCAGGTGCCCCCAAAACTTTATTTTAATAGCTAAATAATAGTGTGTTGTATCCATGCATAAGAAAAATGATTCTTCTATTTCTCACTATAGGGCAGCCCTAGAACTAAACATCAGAGAGGAAATTACCACTAAAGGCAGGAAGTTGGGAAGAGAGTCTGGGAATAGTCAGGGGATAAAGGCATAGATAGAAAATATCAGACAAACATGAGGTGCCAACTTCCTGATCCTGTTAGTCCTTTTCAGTGGCTCCTACTCCTGAACAAAGCCCAAACTCCCAAGTCTGGCATTCAGGGCCTTCCACAATTTGTTACAACTCACCTTCCCAACCTTAGTTCTCACTGTACTCTGTTACGCTCCCCCATATTTCTGCCAAATGGACCAATTTACTCTTTTCTACGTGGAAGTTGAAGGCTTTTGTTCCCTCCATACCTATGCTCACTCTTTCCCCTTGAAGGTCTGTTCTTCCTCATAGTGACTTGTCTGCGTCTTATCCATTGATTCATGGCACAGCTCCAATAGCACCATGGAGCTATTTGAAATTCCTTCAAGTTCTCCTGGCCAGAGCGAGTGTTTTCTTCCTCTCAGTTCTTATCTCTACCTATGTATCAAATTAACTTGAATTATGACTATGTGGATACACGTCTAATCACTCTTCTCACGTTATGGATCAAAGTTTGTGGACATTTTTGTGTCACAGTATCCTTTTGAGCATTATAATTCCCTTTTTTTAAAGTTTATTTATTTATTTTGAGAGAGAAAGAGTGTGTGAGCAGGGGAGGGGCAGAGAGAAAAACAGAGAGAGAATCCCAAGCAGGCTCCATGCTGTCGGCACAAAGCCCAATGTGGGGCTCAAACCCATAAACCGTGACATCATGACCCGAGCAGAAACCAAGAGTCGGATGTCCAACCAACTGAGCCACTCAGGCACCTCAAGCATTATAGTTTATATTGACAGACACTAGGGAATTATTAGCATCCACAGTTATACTACTCATTTATCACATTATGTGTCCTTGTATGAATAAAAACTGCCCAGATTCATCTCCCATATTCCTCAGAGAAATGTTGTGGGTTTTGGGTTGTTGTTTTTTTTTTTTTTTTTTATGGTGACTGTTCTCCAAAAAGATGGTCCTCAATATTTCCTCTTCACTCTACAGATACATACATTCTCCCACACACATCAAGATGTGGAGCTACCTCCTACCTCCAATCCTCAGTAACTGAACTGGCCTTGTGAATTGGCTTTGACAAATAGAATGCAGTGGAAATCATAGTCTGGGACTTCCAAGTCCAGACCATGTTGGGGGAAGCCCACATTATAAAGGGAAGAAGCAAAGTTCTGTGTTTGACAGCTATGGCTGAGCCCCCAGATGACAGCCAGCTCTAACTCCCAGCCACGTGATGAATCAACTTGAATACTCATGTGTAGTGCAGCCCCTCGAAGACGGACCTGCTGGCAGTGGTGCCTCAAGCAGAAGAATCCAAACCCATGCAGCTGACCCTAGTCAGCCCAAGAACCAGTAGACATGATATAATGATTGTTGTTAAACCACAGAATTTTTGCTGTGTATTACATTGCAGATAAACCTAACAGTTTTAGGGGTGTCTGGGTGGCTCAGTTGGTTAAGTGTCCGACTACTGCTCAGGTCATGATCTGGTCGTCCGTGGACTCAACCACGTGTTGCGCTTCTGTGCTGACAGCTCAGAGCCTGGAGCCTGTTTCAGATTCTGTGTCTCCCTCTCTCTCTGCCCCTCCCCTGCTCACCCTCTGTCTCTCTCTCTCTCTCTCTCTCAAAAATAATGAAACATTAAAAAAAAAACTAAGCAATATGCATGTTAAAGCATGTGAATTGCTGATATTGGACAGTTTTTGGCAATTCCATGTAGTTCAACCTAATACAAATATGCCTTGATGTTACTCTATCCATCTTAGCTCTTATTGTAAGCAAGTTAACAAGCTTCCTGTCTCAGAATGTACTCAGCAAAGAATGGTTGAAAAGTATCACCATAATAGTAAGTAATAATAACAGTAAATAAAAATAATTAATATTATGTGTTGATCAAAGCCTGGCAGTCCAACAGAGAAGTGTGTGTTGTATATACTAGTATTCCACATACAGTAGTGGGGAGAATCACCCCCAAATTCAGCTTTTCAAAGCAAGTGTTTTATATATGACCTGCATGATTTGGGACACATCTTCATACTCAATGTAGGATTAACTACATCATTTTTACTCCAACAAATCCATTTTAATGAAATATTATATCCCCCTCATAAGTGGAAAGCCTTGTGAATTGGCTTTGACAAAAGTAGAAGGTGAAAATAAATAATAAACTACTGAAGTTTTTTTAAGTGTTTTTTTTTTATATATACCACATTTTGACTACCGGAGTTTGGAGACTCTACTGTGGGTTTTTAATTTTCTGAGTTCAGGTTAGTGTCTGATTCAAGTTTTAATTGCCCACAGCACCTACCACAGTGCCTTAAATATGGCAGAATTACGTACGTATGGATTATTAGAACTGGAAGAGATGTTAGCTACTATCAGCAAGAACATATATTCAGGATTCTGACTCAGTATGATGCACTTCATCCACTCCATGTCATATCATCTGCTAGCTATGTGATCTGGGGCAAGTTACTTGACTTCTCTGTGCTTTAGTTCCTCGTCTATAAAACTAGGATAATAACAGTACTTACATAATAGTGTTGTGCTAATTAAATGAAAAAAAATGCTTACAACAGTGTTCAATAAATGTTGGTTATTATCAGAAGGTATTGCTTTATTATATTAATGCCATTAGTATTGCTAAGCAAAAGACTAAGGTCAGTCTATTGTCCATCTGATTTTCTTCCTTTTTATAGATAAGCTTTGTTTTGTCTATGACAACTTTGAGGATTTTCCCTCTATTGAAATGTCCTAAAATTTTACCATATTGTACCTAGTTTTGGGGTTGTTAATTTTTATCCGTATTGGTATTGGTGTTTCCTTCCACTGTCTACAGAATAAGTATAAGCATCCTAAATTATAGATTTTTCTTCAAAGTCTCTGTGCCTTTTGTCTTTCAGAGGCTTCCCCAAATTTCCGATCTATTAATCATTAACTTTCCTGTTTTTTATTGAAGCTATATATGCATCTTCAAAAATATCCATTAACAGATGTATGGATACATGAAACATAGTATATGCATACACTGGAAAATTATTCAATCCTAAAAATGAAGGAAATCCTGCAATATGTGACAACATGGGTGAGCCTTGACAACATAATACCAAGTGAAATAAGCCTATCATAGAAAAACCAATACTGCATGACTCCATTTATATGAGGTGTCTAAAATAGTCATAGAAGCAGAGAATAGAACAGTCATTTCCTGGGGCAGGAACAAGGGGGAAATGGTCAGTTGATAACCAAAGAGTATAAAATTTCAGTAATGAAAAATGAGTAAATTCTAGCGATCTCCTGTACAACATTGTGCCTATAGCTAACAATATTGTACACTTTAAAATCTGTTAAGAGGGTTCATGTTAGGAGTTCTTATTACTAAAATAAAATTAAAATTAAAGAAACAGACAAGACACATGAAAACAAATGATATTATGGTAGATTTAGACCTAAGCATATCACTGACAATATTGCAAATTGTCTAAACATTCCAATTAGGAGATTGTCATGTTGGTAATAAAAGCAAGACCCAACCAAATGCAATAAACCCATTCTAAATGTAGGTTGACAGTAAATGGATAAAAGAATTGATAGAGGGGCGCCTGGGTGGCGCAGTCTGTTAAGCGTCCGACTTCAGCCAGGTCACGATCTCGCGGTCCGTGAGTTCGAGCCCCGCGTCAGGCTCTGGGCTGATGGCTCAGAGCCTGGAGCCTGTTTCCGATTCTGTGTCTCCCTCTCTCTCTGCCCCTCCCCCGTTCGTGCTCTGTCTCTCTCTGTCCCAAAAAAATAAATAAAAAAAGTTAAAAAAAAAAAAAAAGAATTGATAGAAAAAAATATAACATGCTAATACTAATTAAAGGACACTTGGGGTGGCTATGTTTGTATGAGACAAATTAGATGTCAGAGAAAAAACTATTACAAGGGAAGAGAGCTTTTACATAATAATTAAAAGATCAATTCATTAAGAGGACATGCTAATTCAAAACAATTTTGCACCTAATAAGAGATTTGGAGGAGTGTTCAAATGCCAGGTTAAAATTATAGATTTTATTCAGTGTGTTTTTTTATTTATTATATTTTTAATATGAAATTTATTGTCAAATTGGTTTCCATACAACACCCAGTGCTCATCCCAAAAGGTGCCCTCCTCAATTCCCATCACCCACCCTCCCCTCCCTCCCTCCCCCCATCAACCCTCAGTTTATTCTGTTTTTAAGAGTCTCTTATTGGTTTGGCTCTCTCCCTCTCTAATTTTTTTTTCCTTCCCCTCCCCCATGGTCTTCTGTTAAGTTTCTCAGGATCCACGTAAGAGTGAAAACATATGGTATCTGTCTTTCTCTGTATGACTTATTTCACTTAGCATAACATTCTCCAGCTCCATCCACGTTGCTATAAAAGGCCGTATTTTATTCTTTCTCATTGCCAAGTAGTATTCCACTGTGTATATAAACCACAATTTCTTTATCCATTCGTCAGTTGATGGACATTTAGGCTCTTTTCATAATTTAGCTACTGTTGAAAGTGCTGCTACAAACATTGGGGTACAAGTGCCCCTATGCATCAACACTCCTAAAACCCTTGAGTAAATTCCTAGCAGTGCTATTGCTGGGTCATAGGGTAGGTCTATTTTTAATTTTTTGAGGAACCTCCACACTGTTTTCCAGAGGGGCTGCACCAGTTTGCATTCCCACCAACAGTGCAAGAGGGTTCCCATTTCTCCACATCCTCTCCAGCATCTATAGTCTCCTGATTTGTTCATTTTAGCCACTCTGACTGGCGTGAGATGGTATCTGAGTGTGGTTTTGATTTGTATTTCCCTGATGAGGAGTGACATTGAGCATCTTTTCATGTGCCTGTTGGCCATCTGGATGTCTTCTTTAGGGAAGTGTCTATTCATGTCTTCTGCCCATTTCTTCACTGGATTATTTGTTTTTCAGGTGTGGAGTTTGGTGGGTTCTTTATAGATTTTGGATACTACCCCTTTGTCTGATATGTCATTTACGAATATCTTTTCCCATTCCATTGGTTGCCTTTTAGTTTTGTTGATTGTTTCCTTTGCAGTGCAGAAGGTTTTTATCTTCGTGAGGTCCCAATAGTTCACTTTTGCTTTTAATTCCCTTGCCTTTGGAGATGTGTCAAGTAAGAAATTGCTGCGACTGAGGTCAGAGAGGTCTTTTCCTGCTTTCCCCTCTAGGTTTTTGATGGTTTCCTGTCTCACATTCAGGTCCTTTATCCATTTTGAGTTTATTTTTGTGAATGGTGTAAGAAAGTGGTCTAGTTTCATTCTTCTGCATGTTGCTGTCCAGTTTTCCCAGGACCATTTGTTAGACTGTCTTTTTTCCATTGGATATTCTTTCCTGCTTTGTCAAAGATTAGTTGGCCATAGTTTTGTGGATCCAATTCTGGAGTCTCTATTCTATTCCATTGGTCTATGTGTCTGTTTTTGTGCCAATATCATGTTGTCTTGATGATTACAGCTTTGTAGTAGAGGATAAAGTCTGGGATTGTGATGCCTCCCACTTTTGTCTTCTTCAATATTACTTTGGCTATTCGGGGTCTTTTGTGGTTCCATGCAATTTTAGGAATACTTGTTCTAGCTTTGAGAAGAATTCTGGTGCCATTTTGATTGGGATTGCATTGAATGTGTACAAGCATGAAACCTACAGATATCACAATGACTCCAAACCCATATCTTTCAATAATAACACTGAATGTAAATGGACTAAATGCTCTAACCAAAAGATGTAGGGTATCAGAATGGATAAAAAAAACAAGACCCATCTGTTTTCTGTCTACAAGAGACTCATTTTAGACCTGAGGACACCTTTAGATTGAAAGTGAGGGGATGGAGAACTGTCTCTCATGCTACTGGAAGTCAAAACAAAGCTGGAGTAGCCATATTTATATCAGACAAACTAGACTTTAAGTTAAAGGCTGTAACAAGAGATGAAGAAGGGCATTATATAATAATTACAGGGTCTATCCATCAGGAAGAGCTAACAATTATAAATGTCTATGCGCCGAATACCAGAGCTCCCAAATATATAAAACAATCAAAAACATAAGCAACCTGATTGATAAGAATGTGGTAATTGCAGGGGAATTTAATACCCCACTTACAACAATGGATAGATCATCTAGACACAGGACCAATAAAGAAACAAGGGCCCTGAATGATACATTGGATCAGATGGACTTGACAGATATATTTAGAACTCTGCATCCCAAAGCAACAGAGTATACTTTCTTCTCAAGTGCACATGGAACATTCTCCAAGATAGATCACATACTGGGTCACAAAACTACCCTTCATAAGTATAAAAGAATTGAGATCATATCATGCATACTTTCAGACCACAATGCTATGAAACTTGAAATCAACCACAGGAAAAAGGCTGGAAAACCTCCAAAAGCATGGAGGTTAAAGAACACCCTATTAATGAATGAATGGGTCAACCAGGCAATTAGAGAAGAAATTAAAAAATATATGGAAACAAATGAAAATGAAAATACAACAATCCAAATGCTTTGGGATGCAGCAAAGGCAGTCCTGAGAGGAAAATACATTGCAATCCAGGCCTGTCTCAAGAAATACGAAAATTCCCAAATACAAAATCTAACAGCACACCTAAAGGAACTAGAAGCAGAACAGCAAAGACACCCCAAACCCAGCAGAAGAAGAGAAATAATGAAGATCAGAGCAGAAATAAACAATACAGAATTTTAAAAAACTGTAGAGCAGATCAATGAAACCAAAAGTTGGTTTTTTGAAAAAACAAATAAAATTGATAAACCTCTAGCCAGGCTTCTCAAAAAGAAAAGGGAGATGACACAACTAGATAAAATCATGAATGAAAATGGAATTATTACAACCAATCCCTCAGAAATACAAGCAATTATCAGGGAATACTATGAAAAATTATATGCCAACAAACTGGACAACCTGGAAGACATGGACAAATTCCTGAACACCCACACACTTCCAAAACTCAAACAGGAAGACATAGAAATCTTGAACAGACCCATAACCAGTGAAGAAATTGAATCAGTTATCAAAAATCTCCCAACAAATAAGAGTCCAGGACCAGATGGCTTCCCAGGGGAATTCTACCAGACATTTAAAGCAGAGATAATACCTATCCGTCTCAAGCTGTTCCAAAAAATAGAAAGGGAAGGAAAACTTCCAGACTCATTCTATGAAGCCAGCATTACTTTGATTCCTAAACCAGACAGAGACCCAGCAAAAAAAGAGAAATACAGGCCCAATATCCCTGATGAATATGGATGCAAACATTCTCAATAAGATACTAGCAAATTGAATTCAACAGCATATAAAAAGAATTATTCACCATGATCAAGTCGGATTCATTCCTGGGATGCAGGGCTGGTTCAACATTCACAAATCAATCCATGTGATACATCACATTAATAAAAGAAAAGATAAGAACCATATGATCCTGTCAATCAAGGCAGAAAAAACATTTGACAAAATTCAGCATCCTTTCTTAATAAAAACCCTCGAGAAAGTCAGGATAGAAGGAACATACTTAAACATCATAAAAGCCATTTATGAAAAGCCCACAACTAATATCATCCCCAATGGGGAAAAACTGAGAGCTTTCCCGAGATTAGGAACACGACAGGGATGTCCACTCTCACCGCTGTTGTTTAACATAGTGCTGGAAGTTCTAGCATCAGCAATCAGACAACAAAAGGAAATCAAAGGCATCAAAATTGGCAAAGATGAAGTCAGGCTTTCACTTTTTGCAGATGACATGATATTATACATGGAAAACCCAATAAACTCCACCAAAAGTCTGCTAGAACTGATACATGAATTCAGCAAAGTCGCAGAATACAAAATCAATGTACAGAAATCAGTTGCATTCTTATACACCAATAATGAAGCAACAGAAAGACAAATAAAGAAACTGATTCCATTCACAATTGTACCAAGAAGCATAAAATACCTAGGAGTAAACCTAACCAAAGATGTAAAAGATCTGTATGCTGAAAACTATAGAAAGCTTATGAAGGAAATTGAAGAAGATACAAAGAAATGGAAAAACATTCCGTGCTCATGGATTGGAAGAATAAATATTGTTAAAATGTTAATACTACCCAAAGCAATCTACACATTCAATGCAATCCCTATTCAGTGTGTTTTGTGGAATCACTGAAAACTTTTCAGAGATTAGTAACATAAACCAATGGTAGCAGAGTGTAGGATGAAAGGAGGGAGAAACTGAAGGCAGACTAGTTTGGTGCAGCAAAAGCATACTTTTGCTTAAATGTATATGAAGCCAAATAGATAGAACTGAGAGGAGAAATAGACACATCCAAAATTATAATTGGAAATTTCAATAACCCTCTTGCAATAGAACACGAAGACAGAAATATGAAGAACTCTAAATGGAACCGCTTAAGAGATATTACTGAAGATGACAAGTGGACCTCAGGAAACAGGTTGAGTCTTTGAATGTATACTCGAAATCATGACCATATAAATCATAAGAAGGATGCGGTCACTGGGGAAAGTATTTAAAATGAAAAAAGAGTCAGTATGGAATCCATGGTATAACAACCTGCAAGGGCCATGTGGAAGAAGATAGTGTAAAAAAAACGTGAAGAGGGGCGCCTGGGTAGCTCAGTCAGTTAAGTGTCTGACTTCAGCTCAGGTCATGATCTCATGGTTTGTGAGTTCGAGCCCCGCATCAGGTTGTGTGCTGACAGCTCAGAGCCTGGAGCCTGCTTCAGATTCTGTGTCTCCCTCTCTCTCTCTCTCTGCCCCTCCCCTGCTCCCATCTGTCTCTCTTTCAAAAAAATAAATAAACATTAAAAATATTTTTTAAAAATGTGAAAGAAGAGCCAGAGAAATAGGAGGAAAAACAATATGATGTGATATAATCAAACCACAAGAGACTTAAGAATTAAGGAATGGTCAACTGTCAATGCTGAAAAGAGACTGAATTTTTCACCCCATTTAGTACTGTAACAAGGCTGAGATTTTGATACGATAATTCACATGCACAAAAAAGTTAACTTTATTATCTAATATTGATTTACTCTTGCGCTTGAGTCACCATTTCTGCTGATAACAGAAAAAAAATGTTTAATAATTGAAAGCATTTCTTTTTAGTTTAAGTCCTTTCGTATTTACTCAGCCTTTCAGACTGCCCTTTGTCATCTCCTCTGGTGTCATTTGGACGCAGTAGGTGTCTTGTGGTCCCCATGCTGTTGGTTGGTCCCTTTTGGCTGGAGGTCTGCTGGATGACCTTTGCTCAGTGAAGTTGGTATACCTGGTCCTTGTCTTTTTTAGGTATCATGTTATTAACTACTGACACCTGTAGATCTGCCATTGTGTCTGGTCCTAATATCCCCACACTTTTGTTGCCCTAATTCCAGTTCTAGGCCACTTCTGGTTCACTAATCTCTCCTCAGTCCTCTTTTCCAATGCTGCTCTTCTGCTCCCACACCTCATGAGAGAATGCTGAACCCGTCTTCTGTGAGAACCTCGGGGGAAGGGAGATCTTAACCCTTATGCTTCCCTCTTTCTTGCACTCTTATTTGAGTGATTCTGCTGCAGTGATCCTCCTATAATATTTGACCCCAAAGCAGAAAGTGGCGAGGATATTTGTGTCCAATATCTTGCCATTCCTTTCTTGGTTCCTCCTCTCCGCTCTAGGACAGACTTCCCCCCAACTGTGTGCCTTGGGCTTACCTTCCATCCTCTGTCTTCTACACACTATAAGCTCTTGCTGTGTTAGGGGAATTTTTGGAATGCAGGAAAGTGCTTTACTTTCTCTACATAGTCTGCCTTCTAAAACCATGGTCTTCCTGTGGATTCAGATAAACCTGGCTTGAAATTTGAAACTGAAAATTCATTCTTCTCACCTAGGTTCTGTCTCCACAAACAAGAAATTGTTGAGAGGGGAAGCCCTGGGACAAGTAGGAATTAGAGATCATTAGAAATAAAAACATGCTGGTTTCTTATTTCAAAATTACCCCCATTATATCAGTGAAGAGATTAGTACTGACTTTGATAGGAGCAGATTCAAAAGCCAGATAAGAGTTTGTTGCACAGGGATTGAGAGAGCTAGATGGTTATCCCTTCTAGGATCTTGCTGTGAAAAAAAAGAGGTGAAATAAGGCTGTGCCTAGCAGGAGATACAGGATTAAGAAATAAATTTTTGTTAGCTTTTTTTTTCAAGGTGGAAGAGATTGGACTCTTATAGGAGCTAGTAGAGTAGGAGGCTGAAGACAGGAAAAGTGTTTGAATGATAGACCAAGTTTCCAGAAAAGGTGAGAAAAATGGTTGCAGATTGGAGAAACTCTTCCAAAAATTCAGGGTTCAGTCAATGCTTTCTGGGAATGAAAACCTACTGAATAGCTAAATAGTTTTATTCGAAGAATGTTTCCCAGATACAGACATAAGAATCATCAGGGATATTAATTAAAAATTTGGATTTTTCAGGTCTTACTTTGAAGATTCTAATTCAGTAGGTCTGGGATAGAGCCCTTGACTCTGTGTATTTACAGTTCCTTATGAAATTCTCATGATGAAGAGAGTTTGGGAAATACTACTAGAACACCACCATAGATCATGCAAGTGGAAAACTAAGGGTTAACTCTGAAATGACTAGACCACTTAAATAGGAGGAACTCAAACAAATAAGGAGAAGCAGGCCCTTATGAGATTGTAGCAAGGGAAAAATGAACTTGTTTGTTCAGTTTTCTGCCCGGGAGCATAAAGTGATTTTCATGGCAACGTAGAAAATATCCACACACCTTGACAAAACAATGACAGAAACTTCTATGAAAAACCACTCCTTGAATCTGCTGCTTTTTAAGTGGGTTTTACGTGACTATTTCTAAATATCTAAATAGTAAATATGACCTGAGCAGGAGCATTAAAGTTCGTTTTTGCCATGCGTTTGAAATTCTGTATTTACTACCGCTTCTTTTGGGTTTTCAGCATGGTTGTATTCAATGTCCTGGTACTTAAATAAATTTTAGTTGCATGCAAGTTGGACTAAAGAAAGATAGTAATAGCATTCTTAAGTACAAACTGTGATTTTAAACATCCTTTTCACAGACTGAAACGTTCATTTGAGAAGGTGAGTTGAATTTCTTCACAACACAATTCAAAGTAGGACTGATTCACCTTCTAGCCTTTGCCCCACAAGTTGGTGTCATCTGCTCATTCTTTTCAGGATTGCACCACTGCTGTTTCTTGTTTTAAAGTTTATTTATTTATTTTGGAGGGGAGGGGCAGAGAGAGGGAGAGAGAGAATCTCAAGCAGGTTCCACACTGCTAGAGTGGAGCCCAATGTGGGGCTCAAATCCATGCACCGTGAGATTGTGACCTGAGCCAAAATCAAATCAGAGACCCAATAGACTGAGCCACCCAGGTGCCTCTGAACTATTGCTTTTCAATCACTGAATCAACCTTTTCTTTTCTTTACAATACCCCCAAGAGTCCCTGCCAGTGACAAGAGAATGGAACACTGAGTTCCAGTCAATTCATTGTACTTTTCTCAAGTAAGACTTAAAGATTAGTCTGTTGAGAGAAATTAATTATTTTTTCAATAGCAGCAAAGCTTGAAAAGCCACCGCATACATTTTTTTTTTTCAGGAGTGAAATTTTCATTATCATTATGGCTAAAATAAAAGGTATTTCAAAAGACATTACAAATGTCCCTTTCCTCTTTGCAGGGAAGAGTGACTATTATAAAATCTTTGCAGAAACTACTTCCTAATGTTGGGATTAATTTAAACATTTGTTTTTGGTCTCTAGTTCTGTTAAAGTTGAGCAAGTAAAAGATAAAAAGAAGATCCCTAGGTCTTTGTTTAGCTTAATACAAAAAGAGTCTCTAAAAGAAGTGACAAAAAATTACCCAAGGCACACGTAAATTTTCAAAGAACCATTGTGCTTGAGAGCTGGTAGGGACCTCAAAGTAGTCCCTACCTTTATTTGTAAATTATCTTCAGTTCTACTTCATAATTTCCCTATGTCATTCACCTAGAGCAGGAAAGATGATGGTATGGTTATCAGAGGTGAACTGTCCTGATTTTTTTTTCAACCTGTTAATTAGTCTTGGTTTGACTATCACGGTATCAGTGTAAGAGATGGCAACCTTGCCAGTCTCGGAAATTCAAAGAATGTTCTGGTTGCTGAGAACCAATACTACCAAAAGTCAGATTTGAACCTATTTCTAAGACAATCAGACTATGAAATATTATGAGGGAAATGAAAGTTTGCCAATATCCTGAAAGTGCTTATGTACCTCCCCAAATCAACCGTTTGCTTCCTTCTCACCAGAATATTAGGCAAATGAATGAGTTAGTTCAAATTCAGATTTATAGACAATAGGAAGGATATCTACTTGAGAGGAAAAGCCCTGGCAGTTGCCTTCGATGCTTCACTGTCAGCCAGTCAGCCAGAAAAAAGTTGGAAGTAGTGTCTAATACAAACCACACCTACTTCAGAGACCAGGAGTCAGATGAAAAATTCCCTTCTTCCCAAAGATCTGGCACCTACTCTCAAGGTGTAAGACCTGTCTTCCTTACCTATCTTTGATCTCATTTCTGCCACTTGCCTTTAAAAATGCTCACAAACAAGATCAGGAAGAGGAGGTGGGACCTCTCTGGTCTCTAAGGGAGAAAGAATCACTGTCTTTTCCCCAGGTCATTATTGAACTTCTGGAGTAGATAATCCAACTCTTCCTAAAGGGATTTTATAAGTGGCCTGGGCTACTGACAAGGGCTGGGGTTCAGTGAAGTCTCAGGTCATAGTTAGGCATCCTTCTGGAAAATAAACAAGGTTTACAGACAGCTCTTTATTAGAAGGCCCGTGAAGACAACTGACTTGACTTCTCTGCATGAGTGACCAGATGGGCTCTGGTGGGAATAGTAATGCTCCATCTCTTGGTCGTAGTGGTACGTACATACGTGTTTGCTTGTCACCCTTTGACATGTGCACATTCATCTGCATTCACTCTTTTTGTGTATTCCGTTTTTTTTAATTGCAAAAAAATTTCATTTCAGATCCCAAGGACACAAAATGAGACATTTAACTTCAACAGGATAGCATGTCTTAAAATACTTGAATTTTTATCAAGTTCCCATAATGATTCTGATAGAAGTAGTCTGAGGAGTGTACTTCAAGTGCAATCTTTTATTATCTCTATGGGTTTGAACTCTATACTTTTGGAACTTGGCATTTTAAACACCATGATTAAACGTGACAGTTTACAGTAAATAAACACGCAATTCTTCCAATTCCAGATATTATCACTTTACTGTACAAAAAAAAATTCTAAACATTTACAAAAGAAAATCAAAAGACGTTGCATTTTTAGACCACATCAGAAAAGTTACACAAGAGTCTGATAAACATCCTAAAACATTTCCGTACCATGCAAGTACCATCCAGAGAAATCCAGTCAACCATTATACCATAGGTTGAAGTGTTTAGTACCTGAAAGTGAACCCAGTGCCCTCCTGGTTTATCATTTGCCTATAAAAAGATAAAAGCTTGGCATCTTTACAAAACATGAAGTTATTATCAATCAAGTTTATGGAAATAAAATTTTGTTAAGGAAAAGAAAATATTAAAAAGGTGACATAGGTCAGCTGCCAGTCAATATTAATGTTAAATTTTCTTAAGATGCATTCAGTTATAACAATCAGCCCAGGCAACACTATTAAATTACTTTGAAGATCTGACTACAGAGGGCTGCTATTCCAAGCCATCTTGCTATGGCATAATTTTATTTTACATATGTACACATCATGTTATTGTATATACACATCAAGGAACTACTCCAGTCAACACATCTCAATGGTAGTGCCTATTTTTTAGGCAGAAAGTCTTCCTCTGGCCTCTTGCTCACAGCATGGGACACAGGAAGCCATTTCTTTCCAAGAAGTCACTACATTCAGGGAAGTCTGGACTCTGAGCTTGTTGTTTTTCTCATGGAATGATGAGCAGTATTAAGAATGTGGACTGATAAATAGTGGCTCTGGTTGAACATTTCAAACATTAGCTACACCTTTGATTTCTGTGCTTCTACAAGACTGTATGACCCTTTCATGTTGGCTCTTCTAGCAAAGTAAATGATCATTCCAATGGCTGGTATTATTAAGGAAGATGAACAATAGAGCACGAGAAGTTCAGGAGAAAAATAGTCCTGGTAATTTCCTCTTCCTGGAAAATAACAAAATGGATGCAATTAATGTCTAGTTCAAAAAGATTTTTTGATAGTTATATATTTTATTCTAACAGTACAACTAGTTCTCTTAATAGGAATGAATCAAAGCAGTGATAAGGGCTAACAGGAACCAAATACACACTTCTTTCAATTATCCAAATACTCAGTTGGCTGTTGCTATGGCCATGATGGGTCTAAGACGACAGTTGTTGCATCCAAATAGAATCAGGTTCAATTGTAGAATGGAAACAAGAGCATGACATTCTAGGACTCTTTTACAAAAGCAAGAATTGGAGAGGAGTGTTTGCTTTGGAAAATACAAAAATCTATTGAAGAACTAGGACTGTGATGACCATGAACTGAAATAATTAACCAGTTCTCCAAGAAAATCTTTGTAACATCTAAAGTGTAATCATTATAGTCAAACAGCATATGTGATAGTAAAAAAAAAAAAAAAAAAAAAATTCTTGCTGACGGCTTTTCCAGAGATATATAAAAAACTTTATGTTTTGTATCTCTGAAGTAGGACATCTTAATATATGTTATTCATCTTCAGCATTTATATCATCTCTTGATAAACTTAAGTTTTTTGAATAGTATATTTAGTTTGAATATTACTTACTCAGAGCATTCTCTGACCCACATCTTCCCCAGCTTAAATTAGGAACCCTGATATACTTTTACAACTCATTGCAATTTCCTTCTCATAGTTCTTATCACTGCTTGTAATTATACATTTATTTGTATGATTATCTATTAACTTTGGTCTATAGGTTACATAAGACCACCTATCAATTTCTTTTTAGTCCACCACTGAATAGGTAGTAAATGACCCATTGCTTGGAGTAGTTGATACCCAATAAATATTTTTTGAATAGTAATGCATTTCTTTCTACATGCTGTCACTTTGTCATTGCGTTGTAATTAGATACAGAAGGTAATAGTTTACAAAAGCAAAAATTACTACTTTCTAGTCTACTAAAAATCATGTGATCACTGCAATACTATTTAACACTTAACCTTATAAGAACATCTGAGGAAGATAGAGTGAAATTTACTAGAGGCTCATCTCTATCTATACTAATGTTTGCCTGGAATCATATGACCTCACAAGTATTAAATTTCTTAAAGTAGCATGTATGTTTCCTGTCTTTGAAGAAATCTGACTTTGGCGATTACCACATTCCTTCTAGAAGTTTCTAATCACTGGAGGTCAACTAAGTAGAACAGGATCATGATAATCAGATGATGAGAAGTTGATCTTTTCAAATTATTGATGATAAAAGCACTTAGCCCTAAATATAATGATAACTGCCTCATTTTTCTACTTTTCCCTATTAGAGTAGAACTAGTCAAAGTATAGTATTTTAATGGGATGTCCATTATCATAACTATGGTTAGGCATCAATATTGACAATATGATGGACAATGGTATTTATACTCCTATTGTTTTCTTTTCAACTTAATAAATATTATCTTTTGCTTTTAGTTTTTCCTTGAGGCATCTGCAGTCAAACACAAATTTGCTGTTGAGTCGGTTACCAGGGCAACCTTCAAACACTATTTTCATTAGCTGTATAAACACTGAAAATCCTAAAGACTCCCAACCATTCCTATATCACTGGAATACATTCAAGCCAAAACAAAATTAATTTTAAAACGCAGCTACACAGAAAGGTAAGCTAATTCAAATACCAAGGAAAAATGTCAAATTTTTGTCTTCATTCATTTGCAGTTACTTTAAACCATAGTTTGGGGGCCTGAATTTCTTAGCTGAGTGCCTAAAGTGCTTGGATAGTTCATGTAAGTAATGAGTGAAAAATGGCAAATATGTAAGTCACTAATTTAATAAAGCAATTAGAAAAGACAAGGTGTGAGAGAGAGTTAAAAAGTAGAGAAAGCGCTTTGATATGTCTTTAAAAGAGAATCATTAACTACAAACAGAATCACAAAAATGTTAGGAGTCTAAGTTTCCAGGGCTAGGCTTAATTAAAAGTGGACTAGAGGCATCAAAGATTAAAAGAAATAGGAATGAGTGGACTTCATCCTACTCATAACTGAGATCTCAATCCATCCAGAATCATCCCCAACCTCATTACAAGCACTGATTACATACACCCCCGTGTCATTTTGAGTGACATGACACAAGGCAAATGTTCCATTCTTTGAGCACATGGTAATTTCTTTGGCCAGATCAACTCTTTTCAGGATAATCACTGCAGGTGGATGACTATAAGTTTTACAGGTAATCATGGTATTTTCCCATTCTTTAACACTTCTAGATAGATGTATTGTTATGGTACTGTGACAACAGAAAACATATGGTAAGCCTTGAAATGTCGAGAAATTTGGCCAGATGAGCAACAATTTTACCCATTTTCTGACCTAAGTTCAAATTTTCTTCACACTGACCCGTGGTTGCAAACTCTGATAGCCAAGTGCCACAGGCTCCAAGACTTGCATTTGTTTGCTCCAAGCCTGGCTCCCAACACACAGTGAGAACTCATTAGCACACAAGGCATGGAGACTAATTAGTACAGGCTAACATATTCTGCTTTCACCATTAAGATCAGCAGATCCTACCAGGCATTCACAAGAGGGGGTAGGAAATGAAAGGGCCCCCGAAGTTTCTCTGCTGAGGCTGTTGCTCTGCACCCCCACCCACTATCAGAATAGGGTAGGATGGACAAGGGCTTGGATCTTTAAGAAGGCAATTCTATAGTCTAGAGATTCTCTTATGTTGTTCAACATCAAGATTGGCACTCTTAATTGTTATCTTGAAGGGAGTCAATCCAGAAAATACATAGTTACTCCATGTCCAGAGAATAGCGTTCTCTTGTGATAGGAGTGACAAGAATCTGGATAGAAACTTTTGTCTTCCATGTGCCAATCCTACTTTAGTTTCCTTATAACCTCCAGGGAAAGGTTTTCGAAGTATGTTTAAATGCTTAGGAAACGCAAGACTTCAGAGACCAATGATGAATTGTCAACTCTGAGAAAAGCAAATGGGAATTCTGTACTCACTAATGACTAATGTCAACTTCCTGGCTAAACTCCATAGGATAGGGCAGCTGTGCATGATTATTTTAGGAAACACTGAGCAAAAACCACAATCAACATGGAATTCAGGTCCATTTTGCCAACTCATTCACCTAATCCTAGAAAATCTTTACAATCCATCTAACCTCTGACTACTGTAAAAAATAATCAAAAAATAAAAACAAAACTCTAACTAACCTTTAACATCAAGGGTTAAACTTCTTAATTGCAAGCCAACCTCATTTTTAGATTCACATTCGTACACTCCAGCGTCCTCTAACTGGACCTTGTGGATGGTATATGCACCATCTCTGGACTGTAGCACTGTGTCTCCCGTCTCTGCTTTTTTCTTCAGGATTATCCAAGTTTTGGGAACATTTCCACATGTACAGGAGATAATAACAGTGTCTCCTTCCTTGACACTCTCAGAAGGAAAAGCTGTAAGTTGTATGTCTTTCGGAGCAACTGTAAAGAGAATTTAAAATGCACCTCTGACTGGGTGAAATATAAACCAATTCCATATTAATTTAATGACAGCAACAATTAGCTGTCAAGGAACTATTTGTGCTTACTGTTTGCATTAAGTGTTTACAGAGGCAAGCAAAGAAGTCAAGCATTGACTGTTTTTTTTGTAAATGACCGTGTCTTTAATTTATTTATTTTGGATGTTTGTTTATTTTTGAGACAGAGAGGCAGAGTGCAAGCAGGGGAGGGGCAGAGAGAGAAGGAGACACAGAAACCAAAGCAGGCTCCAGGCCCTGAGCTGTCAGCACAGAGCCTGATGCAGGGCTTGAACCCACGACCCTCGAGATCATGACCTCAGCCAAAGTCAGACCTTTAATCTACTAAGCCACCGAGGTGCCCACATAAATGGCCATGTTTTTAACGAGAGAATACACGTCTATACTTCTCTCATGTCCCTAAATCTAATTCTTTACCCAGACTAGTCAAAAAATGGTGTTTGATAAACAGCAATAGAATTCAAATGTGAAAAAAAATTTTTTTTTGTGACAATGTTGTGCAGTTTTTCCTTGAAGTAAAAAGTCTTTACAGGCTTCTGAGTTTGGGTTGGATTTTCCTGGATCAAGTTGTACAGAGATGGCTTTCTTACTATTCTAACAACCACGACTATTATTCACTAGGTGCCAGGCACTGGGCTAAGTATTTAAAGTACAACATCGCTATTAATACACAGCCCATGGAAGAAGGTATCATATCACCATTTTATAAGTGAGATTTCCATCTATTTTTGTGACTTGATTTGAGATTCTTTCCCCGACAAGAGCTGTAGTACCATGACATCTATCCTAAAGACTTTCTTTAAAGTTGTGCATTGCCCTTCCTTCCAAGGTCGTTTCTTTAAAATACAAATGATCACCGAGGTGAGGTAACAAGAAAGTCACTAATGCCTTAGTGAAAATAATACCAAGGAATAAGACAGGAAATGACAGCTCCAGGAAGGAAAAAAAAAAAAAAAAAAAGGAACTTGTATGCCCAAAGTTGATGAACCAGAGGGCATGGTCACTGCTACTCAACCTCAAAATTTACAAAAGGCTTACGTGCCTTCTTGGGCTTCTAAGCAAATACTAGTATGTGCCTTGTGAGATTACCACTCAGAGTCCAATTCAGTACATATGGTGGCTTTAACCTTAGCTAATTTCCAAATACATGCATACCTCTTCCTACCCTTATTTCACACCATAACCGGTGCCGGTATTAGAAACTCCTGGCACCGTTCCCACAGCCAGCATTCCGCTGGAGGTTAAAAGCATTTTAGGATAACTGACGTGGAATTGTTTATGAGGAAGTTCCATTCCAGGAAATTTCCAAGCATAGAAAACGCCATGGGCTCTTCAAAACCCTCAATATATGTTTTTAGTAAAAGTGTTGGTTTCAGAGAGGGCTTTGTTGAAAACCGGTGACAACCAAAATAATACTAGTGAAAATAACTCATTAATCATGTTTTACTTACCTTGGATAATTAATTCGACTTCTTTTCTGTCTATTCCAGCCTGGTTAATCCCTTCACACACATAAACACCAGAGTCTTCCATTTTTGTAGAAGTTAAGGTGAGAGTTGAATTTTCAGAAAGAGGCTGTAGATGCCCATTGTTTAGCTGCCTGCTCCAGAGGATTTTTGGAGCTGGAAGGCCATTGCTGGAGCATGTCATATTCACAGAACTACCTTCCTCCAGGATGGAGGAGGGGCTGACGAAGACGGTTGTATCCCTGGGGGCAACTGAAAAGGCAGGAACACTTGTCAGCTTGACCCTTTATACCTTGAGCTCCAAAAAAGTTTTAATAATGTGGCAAAACTGAGCTATGGTTCAATGGATTGGAACAGTTTATTAATGTTGATACCCTTACCAAAGGAGGATTTCTGTCCCCATTTACTTAAGCAAGTATAGAATGATAGAGAGTAGAATATGAACCCAGCATGGGTATTTTCTAATAGAAATAAGTTCTGTAGAAAGTCCCTGACTACCTAAGAATGGATGATCACTGATAGTGTGTATCAACATTTATGGTACGTTAAACATGACCAGAAATTATTTGACTCTCCTGCGAGAAGGTGGAGTTTATTTTTCCACCCCTTGAACCTGGCTGGCCTTGTGACTCACTCTGACCAATGTACCATGGAAGAAGTAACACCATAGGACTTCTAGGCTTGAGTCTCAAAGGCCTCCTTTCATTATCACTCTTTCAAAATGCTGCACTGTGGTGACTAAGCCTGTGCTCCTTTCCTTCAGGATGAAATAGCACGTGGAGAAAGGGAGGCCCAGAACCCCCAGAGAGGCCCCAGATATATGAGTGAGTCCATCTGGGACCAGCCATGCCCTGCTGACCTGCCAATGACTGAAAATGCATGAGTGAGTTCATCTGGTACCACAGTGAGCAGATGAAACTTTCTCGAATTGCCAGCTCATAGAATCATGAGATAAAAAATGACTGCTGTCTGAAGTGTTGGGAGTGGTTTGTTATAATTATTTTAAAATTTCTTTTCCAGTTATTTTTTTTTTTTCCACAGAGGTTTTAACTATTAACCTCATGTTAACTATTGCCCGGCAAACATGATAAGAAACCCATATTCAGGTGCGGATACATCACACATGTACTTACCATTAACATAAAGTGTCTGTGTACTCTGCCTTTGTTTGGGTTCAAATTCCATTTCATCAATATGTAATTTAGCCAGACAAACAAGAACGGTTCCAGTATCTTCAGTGGTGGGGATGAAGGTCATGTCCAAACTCTCAGTCTCTAGATACTTCTTGTCTATGTTCTCCAGAAAATTTTTATTCCCTATAATACTCTCCCCCTTAAGTAATTCAATCTCCAGCCGGTCAGAAGGATACACATTAGGAACCCGGCAGCTTACAGTCACCGGGTTTCCATTCACTGGCAGACCACTCATCTCAATCTCTGGATCTCTAGGGAATGCTGCAAATATCATAGAAAACGGATGTTTATATGTGACATTCAAAGGAAAATGTAACTATTAAATGCAAGGGTCTCAAAATGACATTTTTAACTCACGTGGGATAGAATGATCACCAATGTATAAATAATGCCATCAAGTATAAACATTTGTGATATTAAATATAAACAAAAATACTTAGCACTTGAATTAATCAAGAAATAAATATACTTCCTATTTTTCTCTTCTTAGTGATGCAGTCTTTCTGACAGCCTGGACTGATCTTTTTCAAGGAACATGAGTTTCCACCATCTTATTTCTAGCTATGTATTTTAAATGTTTATTTCCCATGCTGTATTGAATGTTAACTATGGGTTAATCCCTTAATATTTATTACCTCAGTCTTCAAAACAGCCTGATAAAATAGGTATTAGTGAACATATTTTACAGGTGGGAAAACTTACAAAGAACTTATTTTACAGCTAGGAAAACTTACAAACCTGATAGAAGCTCAGAGACCATCATTAGGCATCATATCTATGTTAAGTCACTGAGTTGAGATCAGAACCCATATCTCTCTGAGCTTGAAACCCAGAGAGCTGTGAAGCCTCTGGGTATCAAATAAGACCCACAGTGCAGTTCTCAATTTAGACATTTTCATTTCCAATGGCCAAGTGTAGATACCAAATTTTAAGTATTTCTCAGGCAATACTTGCAGTTAACAAAAAACTATGAGCTTGACATTCTGAATAATATGTATAATGCATCTTAGGCCAACCAATAAAAATAAGACTAAAATAGTTATCAAGAGCAAGAGCAATGCTAAAAAGTTTTTTTCTTATGCAAAATGCTGTTAAAGTGATACATTCTCACCTATTTCCATATTGCAGTAAGACTGTACTGCTGGTTCTCATTTCTGCTGGGAATGTGCCTACATCAGCAGATCTTGGACTCCAGGTAATATGATAACACAACAAAATTCACCCTTATTTTGAGACATTCAAATCCCTTTACAGACATACTCTAACTCATGCTGAACAAAATCCTGATAGGTAACACAAGTTTGGGCAGGCTTTCTGGTAGAGAATGTTCTATTTTTCTCTTGAATTCTGCTGAATAACACAAGCCAGAATAACTCTCTCAACGTAATCAATTTTCAGAGCACTTTGAATATTTTGTCCCTCATTCATTATACAATGAAGAATTCTAGCAATGTCAAATTCATAGAGGTTCGAGGTTGTAAAGGCTCTTCATTAAGGTGACAGGAACAGCAAGAAAGAGTGTGGTGGGTGTATGTAGTGTAAATCAGTATTAAGATCTCGTGCTGGAGATGACCCAAATAGATAAAATCATGAATGAAAATGGAATTATTACAACCAATCCCTCAGAGATACAAACAATTATCAGGGAATACTATGAAAAATTATATGCCAACAAATTGGACAACCTGGAAGAAATGGACAAATTCCTAAACACCCACACTCTTCCAAAACTCAATCAGGAGGAAATAGAAAGCTTGAACAGACCCATAACCAGCGAAGAAATTGAATCGGTTATCAAAAATCTCCCAACAAATAAGAGTCCAGGACCAGATGGCTTCCCAGGGGAGTTCTACCAGACGTTTAAAGCAGAGATAATACCTATCCTTCTCAAGCTATTCCAAGAAATAGAAAGGGAAGGAAAACTTCCAGACTCATTCTATGAAGCCAGTATTACTTTGATTCCTAAACCAGACAGAGACCCAGTAAAAAAAGAGAACTACAGGCCAATATCCCTGATGAATATGGATGCCAAAATTCTCAATAAGATACTAGCAAATCGAATTCAACAGCATATAAAAAGAATTATTCACCATGATCAAGTGGGATTCATTCCTGGGATGCAGGGCTGGTTCAACATTCGCAAATCAATCAACGTGATACATCACATTAACAAAAAAAAAGAGAAGAACCATATGATCCTGTCAATCGATGCAGAAAAGGCCTTTGACAAAATCCAGCACCCTTTCTTAATAAAAACCCTTGAGAAAGTCGGGATAGAAGGAACATACTTAAAGATCATAAAAGCCATTTATGAAAAGCCCACAGCTAACATCATCCTCAACGGGGAAAAACTGAGAGCTTTTTCCCTGAGATCAGGAACACGACAGGGATGCCCACTCTCACCGTTGTTGTTTAACATAGTGCTGGAAGTTCTAGCATCAGCAATCAGACAACAAAAGGAAATCAAAGGCATCAAAATTGGCAAAGATGAAGTCAAGCTTTCGCTTTTTGCAGATGACATGATATTATACATGGAAAATCCGATAGACTCCACCAAAAGTCTGCTAGAACTGATACATGAATTCAGCAAAGTTGCAGGATACAAAATCAATGTCCAGAAATCAGTTGCATTCTTATACACTAACAATGAAGCAACAGAAAGACAAATAAAGAAACTGATCCCATTTACAATTGCACCAAGAAGCATAAAATACCTAGGAATAAATCTAACCAAAGATGTAAAGGATCTGTATGCTGAAAACTATAGAAAGCTTATGAAGGCAATTGAAGAAGATTTAAAGAAATGGAAAGACATTCCCTGCTCATGGATTGGAAAAATAAATATTGTCAAAATGTCAATACTACCCAAAGCTATCTACACATTCAATGCAATCCCAATCAAAATTGCACCAGCATTCTTCTCGAAACTAGAACAAGCAATCCTAAAATTCATATGGAACCACAAAAGGCCCCGAATAGCCAAAGGAATTTTGAAGAAGAAGACCAAAGCAGGAGGCATCACAATCCCAGACTTCAGCCTCTACTACAAAGCTGTCATCATCAAGACAGCATGGTATTGGCACAAAAACAGACACACAGACCAATGGAATAGAATAGAAACCCCAGAACTAGACCCACAAACATATGGCCAACTCATCTTTGACAAAGCAGGAAAGAACATCCAATGGAAAAAAGACAGCCTCTTTAACAAATGGTGCTGGGAGAACTGGACAGCAACATGCAGAAGGTTGAAACTAGACCACTTTCTCACACCATTTACAAAAATAAACTCAAAATGGATAAAGGACCTAAATGTGAGACAGGAAACCATCAGAACCTTAGAGGAGAAAGCAGGAAAAGACCTCTCTGACCTCAGCCGTAGCAATCTCTTACTTGACACATCCCCAAAGGCAAGGGAATTAAAAGCAAAAGTGAATTACTGGGACCTTATGAAGATAAAAAGCTTCTGCACAGCAAAGGAAACAACCAACAAAACTAAAAGGCAACCAACGGAATGGGAAAAGATATTTGCAAATGACATATCGGACAAAGGGCTAGTATCTAAAATCTATAAAGAGCTCACCAAACTCCACACCCGAAAAACAAATAACCCAGTGAAGAAATGGGCAGAAAGCATGAATAGACACTTCTCTAAAGAAGACATCCAGATGGCCAACAGGCACATGAAAAGATGTTCAGCGTCGCTCCTTATCAGGGAAATACAAATCAAAACCACACTCAGGTATCACCTCACGCCAGTCAGAGTGGCCAAAATGAACAAATCAGGAGACTATAGATGCTGGAGAGGATGTGGAGAAACGGGAACCCTCTTGCACTGTTGGTGGGAATGCAAATTGGTGCAGCCGCTCTGGAAAGCAGTGTGGAGGTTCCTCAGAAAATTAAAAATAGACCTACCCTATGACCCAGCAATAGCACTGCTAGGAATTTATCCAAGGGATACAGGAGTACTGATGCATAGGGGCACTTGTACCCCAATGTTCATAGCAGCACTCTCAACAATAGCCAAATTATGGAAAGAGCCTAAATGTCCATCAACTGATGAATGGATAAAGAAATTGTGGTTTATATACACAATGGAATACTACATGGCAATGAGAAAAAATGAAATATGGCCTTTTGTAGCAACGTGGATGGAACTGGAGAGTGTGATGCTAAGTGAAATAAGCCATACAGAGAAAGACAGATACCATATGGTTTCACTCTTATGTGGATCCTGAGAAACTTAACAGGAACCCATGGGGGAGGGGAAGGAAAAAAAAAAAAAAAAAAAAAAAAAAAGGACGTTAGAGTGGGAGAGAGCCAAAGCATAAGAGACTGTTAAAAACTGAGAACAAACTGAGGGTTGATGGGGGGTGGGAGGGAGGGGCGGGTGGGTGATGGGTATTGAGGAGGGCACCTTTTGGGATGAGCACTGGGTGTTGTATGGAAACCAATTTGTCAATAAACTTCATATAAAAAAAAAAAAAAAAAAAAGATCTCGTGCTAAGTCCTGGCTCTGCTTTTCATCTGAGCTGCTGCCACGGGCCATTCCCTATGGCCAATATTACTACCTATTTTCATTTTTGGCTTTGTCTTGCTCCCCACTGCCTCATTTTTTCCCATCCTGCCAATCAACTTTCCAAATGTGCCTTCAAAACAGTAGGCTTGGGCCTCACTCTCTGTTCAAAGAGCTGGGCAGTCATATGAATGGGCCTTGACTCCTCTCCTTGCTCACTGTCACCTCTGGAATACCCCCTATACACACAGGCGATGGGAAGCAGTGAACATGGAGTGTGTTCAAGTGCATGACGACAAGAGTATTGACAAAACACAAAGTAAGGACTGTGGATGCTGTGTACATACATAATATATACTTAAGATTTAGGCAATTCGGTTGCATCAAAAATTCCGGTCCAGAGATTTAGGAACAATTCACAATGCTAAGTTCCCTTTCTAAATACATGGATCGCATTGTATATCATACTTGCATTCTGTTTCTTTCAATAGAATTGAGGGGAAAAAAAAACAGCGAACAATTCCGAAAACCACTTACAGTAGAGGTCCACTTTAATTCCCTTTTCCACTTTCTTACGGCCACAGGTTACGGTGCACAGATAAGAATGTTCATTCTCAAAACCCACAGGACTCAGGGTCAGCGTGGACTTGCTCCCTTCAGTCTTCACCTTCCCACTCAGAGGGCTGTCTACCTGGGTTCTCCAAGTGAAAGATGGGGACTCACAGCCTGTGACACCACATGTCAACACAACTGAGTCACCAATCTGAGCAACAATCTGGGGCCCGGGGGAGATCTCAACAGTGAATGGTTTCTCTGGAGGAAAAAGAACAAGACAAAAAGAAGGTAAGATTCTTTTCTTCCTTCACCACATTCCGATATATGGTCTTTTTTTCTCATCTCTTTACAGCTAACAGCTGTGTAAGAAAATATCACTCCTTTCTACCTTGGGACGATCCTGAAAGGCATTTTTAAAGAATGAACCCACAAGAGTTCATTGAGTCATTCATTTAACAGAATGAATGTGGATTAAGACTTGTTAGGACAGAAGCTGACATCTTTTCACGACACTAATTCAGTCTCTGCTCAATTGTAGTTTATCAAATCCCTGCAGTAGTGGACAACGGCAAATAATTTAAGAGGTTCTAGTGTATAAGCATTGTGTAAGCCACTCTGCATATATTATCTCATTTAATCCTCACAACTTCATGAAATGCTACCATTAATTCTTCTCTTTCACTTCCTGTTGCTGCTTCTCTTTCTTTTCCTCTTCTTCTTCCTCTTCCTTCTCCCATCCTCTTCCTCCTCTTCTTTCTCCTTAAGGAAACCTAGGCTCAGAAATGCTAGATAACTTTATCTAGTTTGCAGTGGCAAAACTAGGACTTGAAGCCAGGTGGGTCTGATTTGAGACCCTAGCTTTTCAGTTGCTTCAACAACTGAATCAAATCATCCTCACTAGGAGATAAAACAAGATCTAAGAGAGGTTGTGAAAGCAGCTACAAAAATATGTCTTCTGATTAGATGCCATAGCCATAATGGACCTGTGCTTAGAGTTTCTGTGCCAACAATATAGTTATACCATTGAAAGCACACAGAATCACATTGAGAGCAAAGCCAAAATCTAAACATGAAAATGACACACAAACCACCTCTAGAATTTGATGAAATACAAAACTACTTTGAATTAATTCAGGGGTTGAAAACTGAGATCGGAGGGCAGAGTCCTATGTCTCAAATATCCACAAAAGCTCTTTGGCTGCCAGTCCTATCCCTGCTGGACACACAGTCTGCGTTGGGATCCTTCCTGTCTGGGGAGAAAGGGAATTTCAAATCTCCACTCCCTGTTCCCTGAAGAAACTGGGAGTGTTTGGACAATCCCGAGAGTGACAGTTGAGACTCCACAGAAAATCAGTAAAATTGTTCCTGTAAGTAGCAGACTGGAGAGGGAGGAAAGAATTCTCAACATAGAAGTCATCCAAATACACCACATTTTGCAAGGTTCTCATCTGTGCCAAGAGAAGTTATTCTTCTGTTTGGTTTGTCTCACTGTGACATTGTAGTATCTTCCAAAAAAGGCTTTCCTCAAATTACCTCAATACACTGATATGCTATTAGATTTTGAAAAAGATCACCGAGAACAATAAGCAGAGTTTCTGAATTCCTCATATGCTAGTGTGAGAAAAGGGAACTTGAAAATAGACCCACTTCCTGCCTGTGAAGTGTTCTCAGACCATTTTTTTTCCAGTGGCTGCGTATATTACCAGGCGAACACTTTTCCCCTGTGGAGTAGTTCTTAGGTCACTGAAAGGTCTTTTCAAAGTTCCATTCTCTCTTCAGTACTTAAGGTGGTTAGTATCCTGTGTTGCAAAATTCAAAACAACCCTCCCTAACCCCACAGGGCATTTTCTTTTCACACTGAAATGGGATCTAATTTATTATGGGTGGAATTTTTCCAGGATGGGTGATTAGTTGCATATGATTTTATTAGTGTAATACTTTCTTGGTCTCTTGAGAATGGTAACCTAACACCCAACTAAGTTAATCTATTGATGGTGAGTTCCAATTTTATTTTTTTTAATCATCACGTTTAGATCATATTTTCATATTTTAAAATTTTGCGTTGCTCATGTTTATAGTTTATGCAACTGGCATATACCGGGCACCTATTTTGTGGCAGACACCCAAATATTAAAATACACACACACATGCACACGATTCTTGACTTAAAGTTTAATGGAAAGCCACATTTAAATAAATACATTATTTTGGCTCTTACTAAAGTATGTTTAAATTATCACTTACATGCCTGCCTTTCCTCCCTACATTATAAGCTCTTCAAGGGCAGCCACCATAACTTTTTCATGTCTGCCCCCACAGCACCAAGCACAATTCTTGGATTCTTGGACAAGGGCTCTTAATTAATGTATGCTGACCTAACAGAGGTACATAAACTTCGATAAGAAGTGTTGAATGTAGAAAAAGGAAGGAATAGCCAGATTTGCCTAACACAATCTGGAATTGGAAGGCTGACATGAACTTTGTCTTGAAGAATGGCTACGACTTTGCCAGGTGAAGGAATGGTGCTCCAGGCAGAAGGAACAACATGGACACCACCGAAGCTATAAAGGTAGTTTCTGACCAGATTATAAAGAGTTTTATTTTAAATGTGAATTTTTATTTACATGCAGTTAGGGCTTGGTTGAAGTCATATATAATGAGCACTTTTTTTGTTTGAGGTATATACTCTGGTAGCATTGCACAGGATTGATTGTCTTGAGGTCAGAATGATAGCAGGATGACCATTTGAAGACAATTTAGCTATTTAGTTGAAAAGTCATGGAGTTTTAGATTAAAATGGGCTTGTATTAAAATCACAGTCAATGCCACTAGCGAGTGATCTGACCTAGGCAAATTATGAACTATGCTTAACCCCAGTTTTTATTCACCTCATAAGGTAGTGGTAAAGGCTAGGAAGACAACATAGATAAAGTGGAAAGTAGAATTCCCAGCAAATATCAGGTGTATGATCTGTAGGAGCCTCTATTAATTTCTATGAGACAATATGCTCTCATCTATAAAATGAGTATAAAATACCTACTGTTTAGTTGATTTTTGAAGATTATAGCTAACATATGTAAAGTGCCTAGCATACAGCTGGTGTTCAATGAATGCCGTTATTTAAAAACATCTTGCAAGAGTCCAAGTCAGAGGTGATAAATTAAGGCAGTGGCAAGAGGGTTGAAAAAAAAAAAAGAGCTCAAATTCTAAGGATTATTCTGAGGAAGAATGGACAGGATTTGGTGATATGGAATGGCAACATGAATTTAGGAGTAAGCAGAGTATGGTGGCCCAAATACTAAGAGTCCAGAGTGAGTAGAGATGAGGACAGATGTGGTAACCTGAGAATACTAATATTCAAGGGGCGGGAGGAAAAGAGAAAGCCAAAGAAGGAAGCAGGGAAGGAATGGTGAGAGATGGAAAAGAATCAGAAAAGCAGAGCCATGGGAGGAAAGACTTCTGAGAAGTCTGAGCAAGATGAACATACAATTGTGCTAAAGTACATGACATCAGATGGGTCATCAATAAAACCTAAGGAAGCGATTGTGGCATTGAAGCTGTTTCACTATTGCACAAACCCCAATCAAGGCACATTTACCATTCATTTTTCACAGATTACTTACCTTGAACAATTAATTCCACCTCTTTTCCATTTTTCCCAACTTGATTGACTCCTTCACACACATAAATTCCAGAATCTTCTGTCCTCATAGCAATTAAAGTGAGAGTTGAGTTCCCAGAAAGGAGCTGTAGATTCCCATTATCTAATTTTTTGCTCCAGAAAATCTGTGGAGCTGGTAGACCTTCACTGGAGCATGTCATTGTCACAGAACCACCTTCCTGCAGCCTTGTGGAGGGATTCACAGAGATAACTGTGTTCTTGGGTGAGACTGAAAAGGCAGGGCACAACATTAGTAACTGCTAGGCATCATCTTGATCCCACAAGGATAACGTATTTCTCTGCAAGTCTGTATTTACATGCTTTCACAAATTTGACAAACTTAATCTGCCAAATTAGTGTAAAATTAGTACTGTGTGGTTACAAAAGTCAGTCGATCCAATTTCTGACTAATCTGATTGAGGTACTTTTTTTGGTGTTTGGTGTTTTCAGAGGGCCCTAGGTACTCAGAAATTAAGAAAGACCCTTAGAATAATGTGGTTCAATCTCCCAGATAAGGTAGCAGTCCTATCTTAGAATACTTGACAAGTGCTCATATAAGTTGGTGTCAACACTTCTGCTTGAGGGAATCACTGCCTTAAAAAGCAGTCCTTTTGATTTGGGAACAGCTCTAGTTACTAGAACAATTGAGCTGAAACCTTCCTCTTTGTAAGTAAATTTCATGCAGTGGCCATAGTTCAGTCCTTCACCGTTACAGAATAAATCAAATCCCTTTTCCACTGTCTTTCAAATACTTAATGATAGCTCTCTTTTCCCAGTTTTGTATTCTCTAGGAAAAATATCCCCTGTCTTGACTACTCTTTTCAAAATATTGATAAATGCCTTCCCATCTCATTCTCTTTCAGCTAAACATGCTATAGTTGACAGTACTCCTTTTAAATGTAGTGTGCAAAGAAAAACACAGCATTTGGGTCTAGAACAGAGTACAGTGAGTCCACTCCTACACAATTCTGGGACTACAAGCTTGCCTCAAGTCCCCCACAGTTTCAGCGAATGTGAAGGTAATCATCTCCACTCTCCTGCCCAATGCATATATATGTGTGTGTGAGCACATGCATATGTGTGTATACACACACACACACACACACAGAACAAGCGCTCACCTTGTAAAATCTCTATAACTTAATATTTCAAGGTATGTTACAAGAACTTATAATTTAAAACATTTTATCTTCTGAGCCTACTACATACTACCCAGGTGGTATTATTACTCTCCTTTGATAGACTGGGAAATAAAAAAATTAAGCAACCCAAGTTCACACAGTTAATGGAGCCAGAAGTCTTCCCAATCCAAATTCAATGCTCTTTTCACTGAATTATCCTGTTGGCAAATACTGTGCTCTCAATGAATAAAAATGGAGTAAAAACTATAAACAAATGCCTTCCTGACTTTAGCTGCTAAGTTTGATGCTGTATACATCCAAGACTGAATTCCCATAAAGACGAGACTACATCACCCAAGTACTTACTGTAGACTTGCAGTTTTTTCGTAGTCTCCCTTTCTTTGGGCTTAAAGTCAATTTCATCAATGTGTAATTTCGCTTGGCAAACAAGAGCTTTCCCAATATCTTCATTGGTAGGAGTGAAGGTTACCTCCAAACTCTTGGTTTCCAGGGACTTTCTTTCCATAGGTTCTACAAAGTCCTTATTCTGTAAGAGATGGTTGCCTTTCAGCAAATTCATCTCCAGCCTGTCAAATGGATAAACATCAGGGACCAAGCATGTCACTGTGACTGGCTTCCCAACTTCCAGGGGGCCACTCAGATGGATCTCTGGGTCCTTAGGGAAAGCTGCAAAGGTCAAACAAATACACATGAGCAGGCTTTCGGTTCATGTAATATAATGTCTTTGACTGATTCAATGCAATGCAAACCAAGTCTAATGTTTCTGTTAATACAGTCTTAATTCATTGTTTAAATAGCCTTTCATGGTTTGGGGTGGGTTCACCCTTTAGAGAGTTCTTCAGCTGTGAGCCTGCATGTACTAAGGGTTGCATATTATTAGAGTAAAAGAAGAGAGAAGAAATTGATGTTTATTGAATACTTACATATGCCCATCACTGTGCTAGTCATTAAATATAAAGGATTTTATTTTAACTCTAACACATAGAGACCACATTTCACAGGTATGAAAACATAGCCTTAGCACATTTGCATAACTTGCCTGAGGCCACACAGCTCAGAAATGGCAAGTCTGGGATTTAAACTCAGTACTTTTATTATTCTGTACTGCTACTGAAGATTTACATTATACCACATTCTCTTAGAGCAGAGATAAGTCCACTTTATAGATAAGAAAACTGAGGCTCAGAATGTCATGGCAAAGAACAGTTATTGAGCAACACATGCTAAGAAAGGAAAAGAGCAACGTTAAATAATTGGCTTCTGAAAATAATGCCTCTGACCAGAATTCATCCACCAGGAAGGTGCAATATTTAAATTCTGGAAGGCAGATTTGCCTCTTGAAATGCTTAACTCAATGTCCTAACCAGCACACCACTTGAACCTTTCAGTGCCAAGGGAACATGCTATTTCAGTCAGCCGTTGCTTCCTTTGCAAGGGCTACCTTTTCATTACAAACTGTCATGATGGTAACACATCGGCTGGATTCAGGACTCTGTGTAATAAGGACACAAAGGTCCCAGCTCTGGAGAATATTACAATCAAATGTGGAATGGAGACACGATTGTTCAACATAACGAGAGCCAGATATTTTTGAAGGAAAAAAACCTCCAGAAAGATAATTAAAGCCAGAAGCGTCTTTATTTCTCTTTTTTAAATCTTCAACTATTTGATACTTGAGAGCAAAGGCAAAGCAATCGGAAATGCTTTGCTGGGTGAAAGAACCAGTATTTTTAATTTTTCCACCAATAATTTCTATCCCTCCTGTTCTGTAAGAAATGTGCCCATAACCCACATGGTTTGCTGTCAGGTAATACAAGAACTTGTTACTTTCCCCTGTATTTACATAAGGGGGCCTTTCAAGGAGCTCAGGAGGCTGCACAAACAATGCATGTACAACCAGCATAATTGAAAGCAGCCGGCCAAGCACAGTTTCTTGGGCCACATTAGCAACACATGGGGCTTACTGAAGAATCAATTACAGATACTGGGCAAAACTGAGCTCCGCCATAGCAGAAGGGAACAAAAATAATTATAAGATAATCAGATGGGATCTTCATGAAGAGACGGCCATAAAGGTTTCCAGGGTTTGGTTTGGTTTTGTTTGTTTTTCTGAAAGAGTAGTCGTCAGCAACCAAAGGCAAGATTTTTATTTCAGGTTGGTTTTTAACTCCTCTTGCTAACTTTATACGCTGGATTGAGAATGGACTGAGATGCAGTTTGGTAGAATGGCAACGTAGGGGTGTTTATTAACATGCATCAGGTAACTCTAATCCATTACACAAATTATCCTGAGGTTGAGTGGTTGAGCATTAAGGCTTAATGGCAACAAAAACAAAAACAAAAACAACCCTCCTAAATTTATCTATACCAAAGTCAAATGAGTGAAATGTTTGCGGATACTTTTCTTATGTCAAAGGGAAAACTTGTACTGAAGCCTATTACTAAATTATAGATCTCCTACTTAAGCTGATTTTAAGCACAAAATTGTGTAAGAAGAAATAAGTGGAAAATCCCTGAAGAACGGAATTCATAAATCATTTGGATGTATGACCAAGTAAACATGTGAGGATATAATCAAATAGAAATTGCTGAAAAATACAATTAAAAAACTTCAGAGAGCTTCATTTTATGGCTAAGAAAAGAAAAACCCAGAGGTTGTGTCTTACCCACGGTCACTATGTTTGTGGCAGTTAGAATAAAGACCAAGGTGTGGGTTCCTTTTCTAGAGCTAGATTCAGCTGCCTCTAACTTTCTTGGTGCAGTATGTCCTCTAGCCAAGAATCTGTACATGAATATCCTTTGATGTTTTTTCTTTTAAAACTATCCATTAAAGAAACTTAACTTAAAGCAAAATTAAGAGAAAATCAAAGATTCTCTGTAGTACTCACAGTAAATCTCCACCTGAATCCCTTTTTCCCGTTTCTCAGATCCGCAAATCGCTGTGCACAGGTAAGAGTATTCATTCCTGAAACCAACGGGATCCATGGTCAGCGTGGAATTGGACCCCTCATTTCTCACCTGCCCATTCAGTGGACTATCTAAATGGGTTCTCCAAGAGAAAGATGGGGGCTCACAGCCTGTTGTCCTGCAAGTCAGTGAAACGACATCACCAATCTGAGCAACAATTTTGTTTTCAGGGAAGGTCTCTATTTTAAAAGCTTGAGCTGTGAAGGCAAAAAAGAGAAAAGCAAACTTTGTTTAGTATTCTACTCCCTCTTCTCTGTCCTAGTATAATGTCCAAAATACAGTCTGGCTGATCTGTTTCCTAAATTTTAAACTAACTGCAAGAAGCCAAAAATAATTGGAGTCACTGCCAAAGGTGTTAGAATCTTGGAGAAGTGTCAGTTCCAACCTTGATGCCCATTTTTCAAAATTATTTTGTTATTTGGTAAGCTTAAGATCATTATCAAGTACAGGAAACTGAAGAGATAGACCTTACTAGAGATAAATCCAATTATTTACTTGACATTGGAAACATATATCTGAAAAACATCAATTTGCAGCTCCAACTATGACAATACAATGGTACATAGCAATACTCAATAGCACATTACATGTTATGTTAAATTAAGTTTTTCCACTGCTTAAAAATCCTAGTGCCTTTCTTTACTACCATAGCAAAACTGACTGAAGCCAAAATCAGGGCTGAAATGGAATGTGAGCATTTGAAACAGATCAAAGAGAAGAACTTACAAACTGTAAACACCATCCAAAGTATATTTGAAGCTCCAAAGATCACAAACATCTTCCTAGGCATTTTTAGTTGTCGCTGTGATGAGAACATGATGGTCCCCAAACTCTTCTTTCTGTCCCACCTGAAAATGCCCTGGAAGAGGCTTTAGCTCCTAAAGCCAGTGAGGCTCAGTGAGGAGTGAAATAGAAAGTCTGCTCTTTATAAAGGGTCTTGTTGCAGAGGCACAGAGGCGGAGGGAAATCCCTTCAAGGGGAAACCCGGAGCAGAGCCAGAAAAAAAGTTTCACTGACACCCAGCCAAGTCCAGTTTTAACCCCTTCATTTGCTCTCATTGCTAAAGCTACTCTCTCTGCCACAGAAAACTGAAACACTTCCAAGGTGATAAAATTAAAGCTTTTTCTCGTTTTCAGTCCAGAAGGGTATCTTTGCAAGGTAATGTGCATTTCAGAATAATGCTCATTTCAGAATAAAGAAAAAGCCAGAGAGAGAAAGGGAGGGCAACAGAGACAGAAAGGGGAGAAATAGACAAGCAGGCAGAAAGAAAGGGGGAGAGAGAGAATAGTAAATTTTACTCTTGACTTTGAAGTGGCTAAGTAACCACTACATCATGTGAACTGATTTTTTTCTCCATTAAGACGTAGTTGCAAATTCCAAAGTAAGGTCTAATTTTTTCTCTCACAAGAAAAAGGAAAAGGTCCTATCTTTTGTGAGCTATTTTTTAAAAGGGAGACAGCATTACTTCTTAGTTTTATACTTTCTATTCATAAAATATTCATAAAATAATTCTTTCAACAACAAATATCAACTTTCTGAAATGATTTTCTTGAGTGGAAAGTAAAGGAATACTACTAAAAGCAAGAGAAATCATTTTTCCCTCTTGTTTCAGATAAGTTACCAATCCTTTGGTTCAACTGCCTGGTAATGGAAAGTCCTTCTCAGACTTAAATGCAAATGTATGGAATTCATCCGAAGTGGTAAATCTCTTGCACTGGACCACAGACACAGTTAAAACGTGACAAATAATTTGTTTTTATTATATGGGAGGTGATGATAACCAATTTTATGCCCTTCCCACCCCATAGCACCCTGTCCAGTGAAATTATTTTTTGAAGCTATTTTTAAAATGACTGCTTTAGCCTTGAACACACATAGCTCAAGTCTTTGCAAAATGCTTGTTAATCAAAAAGAAACCGGAATAGCCACTTCCTTGTATTATATACATACTTGTCTACCTCCTCTACTGGACCATCAGTTCCTTTAATGCTTGGGAGCAGTTTTTGTACATCATTGTATCAACCTCTGCCTTCCCAGCATCTAATGCATGGTTTTGCTCTTAGCAGATCCAACAAAAGTACAATAATAGATACTATGAATTAAAATTTGGAAAAGAAACTTTCAAAATGCTAAAAATAATATGTAAATATGGCATGAGAAAAAGCTGGATTCTACAAGAAAATCCCCAAGCTCATGGACTCCTCGGGATGTGTATAACCAATAGCCCATGCTATGTAACAAAGGCCATAACTGAGGTTTGGAAAGTACACCTGTCCCTTCATGGCTGGAGAGGCTTTTGGGCATCCTTCTGGATACTGATGAGGATAGAGTCATAATAGACAAGGAAAGAAAAAGAAGTGGGAGAAGTAAGAGAAGTTCTTCTGGGGCTGTGATGAGATATGTGTGACTTCACCTACCAAATATCTAGGGATCAGAAAAGTGGCTTCAGGCAAAATTGGTTGGTAAACAAGTAACCTAATGGCCCTTTACAAAGTTGGCGTCATGGAAGAAGATGATCCGAACCATTTATGTTGTCTGCTTAACTTCAGAAGAAATCTAAAGGGGATTAAGGAATTTTAATGCATTTCTCTGAAGTACAAAAACAAGCGACTGATGGGATCTAAGATGGGATCCCGAAGACCAAGTCATGGTAAATAACTTCAGTTTGGAGTTTGGATATGATTCCAAGTTTTGAACATTGAAGAAATACCTAATCTATTGAATTAGTTTATAGTGCTTTCAGCAAAATATTTGCTAAAGTCCCTCATTATATCTTTGAGTTGTACACCATTTGAGGTTTCACCTGCTTCTCCCAGGTTGAATTGATTGCACTCTTCTACGGCCTCTGTACACTAATGCATTCTGGTAGCCGAGCACCTGTCATGTTACATTTATCTGTGAACATGTCTATCTTTCCCAACTTATAAACTCAGGTGGTTTTATTTATTTTTTCATCTTACATCTAGACCAAGATAAGGAATTCATTAAATTTTGTGGAATCAATGAAGAGAGCTGCAAGTATATGTTTGACAGATTGGGACTAATCTTCCTGTGTTATGTCTTTGAAATTGTTCAGTTCAACATTTTTATCAATAATCATAAGACGTGATTATCTAATTTATTCATGACAGAAGACTGGAAAAAATAGTTAACCTTAGAAATGACAGAATCAAGATAAAGGAGATCTCAGAGCTAGTGAAGTGAAACAATGGGAATGCATTAAAATACAGTATTTAGATGTAAAACATCAAATACTTGAGTACAGGATAGAGGAGAGTTGACTTGACCATAATCCACAGGAAGACTTTCTGGTGGTTTCAGTGATCCATAAAGTGAACACAAGCTAACACTGACCATGAGAAACCAAAATAGATGCAACAAGCTCAAGCTGTACTCACAGCATTCAACTTTCTAATCACCTGAGGCAATCCAAGGTCATACTGGGAGCAGAGGTATCTGGTTCAGGATACCATTTCTTATGATAGAGACAAAACGTAGAGAGTGTCCAGAGAAAAGTGATGAAGATGGTAGACAGCTCCAAAATCCTTGGTCTAGTAGGAGCTATTGAAGGAACAGTATGTTTTGTTTGGATAAGAGATGCCTGTGAAGCTATGTAATAACTGAATGACTGACATGCAGAGGAAAGAATACACTTGTTACTCTGTGTTATACCAAGGGCTAGAAGTAGCCCCCATTGGTTTGGGGAGGACTAGGAATACGTGTGTCTTTTCCCCATGAGAGTTTCAGCACTTAACATAGTGACTTTTAGGGGCTCAGTAAAACAATACCAAGTGGAAAAATAATAACAATTTGAGAAATAACTTGACTTACAACCCAATAGTCCTGAATTCAAATCCAGCTACTCTACTCAGGAATTGTAAAACCTTGCATAAGTACCTCTGCACTCACTTACACATGCTCAAATAGGGATAACAGTACCATTTCAAGTGATTCACATGATTTTTATGACTATCAAATTAAATGTGATCATGTGAAAACTCTTTAAATATATAAAGTGCCATATATATGTAAAAACATTAAGATACAGCCATATTGAGCTCCCTGTAAAATAAGGGCTTTCCAGTTATTAAATCTTTTCAACAATGAAAAGGGTCACCTCATGAATTCACCAACTCTTCGTCATTAGAAGTGGTCAAGCAAGGTTGGATGACATCTAACAACATGGCAGAGGTCAAGTTTTGCCTCATATAAGGTATCCAATTGGATGGCCACTAAGGTGCCTTCCACTGTTAGGATTCTTTAATTGTAGCCAGTACAATCCATCCTTTCTAGCCTAATTTCATCAATCCCCTATCATCCATATGAAAATTTAAAGCATCTTCTGTAGCTTCTCTCATTGGACTCTGAGATGCTTCAGGCATATTTTTCTCAGCCTATTTAATAATTACTGAGTTTGTAGCAACTCCAACCTTTTCACGACTTTCAAGTAGGCAAATTATTATGATCCTCCCTGGAGGTGACCTAACACATCTGAGGGAAGTGACATTCCCAGTAATAACAGCGGCTCATTATGACAGTAATTCTCACCCAGGTGAGAGAAAGAGCAATTCATTTTTTGGAGGGCACATCAGAATGGGATTGGGAAAGTGACAAAGTACTTCAGTACATTCTATCATGTCAACTTCTCCCTGCTTTAAGAATCAAAGTATCTATGTTTATTATTCATTCCATTTGGCTCTATGTAACAGAAATCTTTTACAGTGGCAAAACTAGCGTGAGGTGCAAGGCAATGCAGTTCAACACTGAAGAAAACATCAAAGACCAAGACTGATTCTAATTGCTGGTTCTGTCATTCTTGGCATGTGGACAATCCTCCTGATCCTAAGATGGCTGCTCCATCTACAAACATGACATCTGTATTTCAAGCAGGAAAATGAGAGAAAAATGAAGGGGAAGAGGGCAAAGCCAGTGGAGTTTATCCCCTATTAAAGAGCTTTCAGGGGTCCCTGGTGGCTCAGTTGGTTAAGCATCTCAGTTGGTTAAGATCAAGCTCTTGATCTTGGCTCAGGTCATGCTCTCACAGTTTGTGAGATCGAGCCCCACATCAGGCTTTTTGCTGACACCACAGAGCCTGCTTGAGGTCCTCTCTCCCCCCTACCCTCTTCCCTCCCCTACTTGCACACTCTCTCTCAAATAAGTAAACATTAAAAAAATAATAAATAAAGAGCTTTCAATAAGTTCCAGGTGGTGGCTTTCTCTTACAGCTCATTGGAAAGGTGGGAGATTGAATATTTTAACTGAATACAACATAGTTGCCCCCAAATAAATCAGGACACTGTTCATAAGAAAAAGGGAAGAATGGATAATGAGTAGGTGGCTAGCAGTGTCTGTCACAATTTCCTAATTCAGTTCAATTTATAAGTGTTTCCTGAGGAGCTACTACACACTGTGCTAGCCATGAAAACACATAAAAGAAGACACAGACTCAGTTCCTGTAGGAGAAGAACTGCACAGTTCACATAGTTCACAGCTTCACAAAGTTCAACTTGTGACTTATCTATAATTAGGAAATAAATTGTATTTTAGCAAGCTGATAGAAGTTTGAAATTTTCTGGAAAGCAAACTACAGGAAGAATCGTTGGTTAAAAGCCTATTTCACCATGGGTTTATTGTAACTTTCTGGAATTTTGAGAAAAATACTACTCATCATTAGGAGTAAAAAATATCTATTTAATAATACACATGCACCTGATATGAGTGACTGACTGAATTGCTAATCTAGCACTGAATTATTACATAAAATAATAGTAGGAAAAAGACTGACCATAAAAATGATTTCTCCTTTCCCTTTTGTAAATTAAAAGTTCAGAATTTTTATCATTTATGCTTTGACTATCACATGTTTTCAAGTTCACATTTCATGTGGACAAAGATGCCTTTGTGTGTTCCAGTTCTCCTGTTTGGGATGACCCTCCCCTACTCTCTGCTAATCCTCATCTCTGGCCCTCTTAAACACCTTGCTTTGTATTTGTTCCATTGCTTGCTATTTCCAGCATGGGCTTTGCTTTCTCAATGGATTTTAACACTGTGGGGGTAGAAGTCTTGCCTATTTTTATGTATTACTGGGTCTGATGCTCTGAGTGCCCCAAGTGCCTGTGAAGTGATAGCAAACGAGTGCATGCTTTCTGAGCTGCTGGGCGTTATCACATCCCCAGATAACTATTGAGGCAATAATTCAGGACATTTCATTCTGTTATTAATAACCCTTCATATTTGTGTAACTCTTTCCCTAAAGAGTTTTCCAAAGTGTTTTGAGATTATTGTCTGTGAGCCTCACAGCAGCCCTATGAGAGGGGTGAGGTGGCTGTTTTTATCTTTATGGTGTTGAGCTGAAAACTGAGGCTCAGAGAAGTTTAGTTGGGCAAGATCACACAGACAGTGAACTGGGTCTTAAACCCAGATCTCCTCATTCACAGTTCACTACTCAGTGCACTACACCAAGGTGTCTCAGTCTCGGTGTTGGTTGAGAAACGTACCTTCCCATTGATGCTGTCACTTAGGGGACCCAGAAGCTCATGAGTCTAACTCCAGTTTGACATAATGCATATGACAGGTGATCCAGGAGACTGAACCCACTTCTCAAGCTGGTGAGTATAAGCTTCTCAATACCATTTTCAGGACCATTTTTGAAGCTTGAACACTGGAACAACTTATGCTGAGCATTTGGCATCTGCTGCCAGTGTACAAGAAAGAGAGGAATGAGCAGACAGTATGGGAGCCCCTTGTCCAGATTCTCTCTTAGAAGCCCAAGATCTAACTCCAAAAAAGGAATTCCCTTTGCCTCTTGTCAGAGCTTAGAAAATAAAATTAAGGGAGCCCCTGAGCATCAAAGCACACTCTCCACCCATGTTCTTCTAGCTGCCTCCAGTCAGCCCTAAGGGGGATTTCCTTGGCAGCCAGCCTGTGAGATCAGCCTTGTGGTTGCCATACCTCCTGGTCCCAAACGAAACCAACTCCATTCTTCACTTGCAACATGGGCAACACTAAGGAATGAGGAGATGAAAATATTCACGGTTCCTCTCATTCCAGAATGATTGCAAAACATCTGTTTACATTGTAAGGGGAGACTTGGAGAGGACCTTTTATGAGATTGTGGTAAATAGGGACAAATAAACACATGGGAAAGATAAAAGAGGCAAATACCGTAAGAGAAAGTCACTCTAAACCAAAATGTGTTAGGTCTATTAGTTAATTATTTAATTTGGAATGATCTCATAATTGACCAAGATCAGAGTTTTGTATGGAAAACAAATAAAAGAAGATGTTTCTGCCATTTGACTAGAGCATGGATACCTCCCCCCCCCCCCAAAGCATAACACCTTTGGAAATCTCCCTTTAAAATATTTTAAATTTCTGTGCTAAATTAAAGTTCCAATTTTAATAAACAACACATAAAAATTTTCCTTTGGAACCCAGTTCCATTTCAAGAACTCAACATTGCATTGTTAAACTGTTTAGAGAGATATTTTGACATTTGCAGGGTAGCATGAAGAAAAAAGTAGTCAGGAGGAAAGATACTGGGGTTCTTCTATTTTATAAATAAAAGGGCAACCTGGGACAAGAATCTTAACTTTTAAGGTCCAAGTTTTTTCACTGCAGAGAAGAATGGAGCAGGATAGATGGCCTTAAAGTCCTTCCTCATCATCATTATGATTTCTGGGCTAATAGTAACTAGCCAAAGAACTGTAGACAAATCAGCCAAATACCTGCTAGTCAGGCATTATGACTCTAAGCAAACCAACACTGGCCATCTTGCAAGTCACATATTCCTTTGCAGGATCTTCATGGAAATCTTACTTCGTGGCTTTAGGTCATTCCTATTATGTGTGTGTGTGTGTGTGTGTGTGTGTGTGTGTGTGCACGCACGCATGTGTGTGTGTGTTTATGCTTTAGACAGACTTTCTGTGGTTGCCTGAGGCTCTGGGCTCTAGGATTTATTTATTCCCCAATGTTTGTATTTGAACCCCTGGACATGGATATGTCTATCTCCCTCCACAGCTAAGGTCGGTGACAAAATGAATATTTATTGAGTGTCTCCTACATTCCAAGCACTGTCCTAGGTGCTCAGGGATACAGTGGGGACAAAGCAAACATTATGCCTACTTTCATGGAGTTTCCATTCTAATTTTTTTTAATGTTTATTTTTGAGAGAGAGAGAGAGAGAGAGAGAGAGACATAGTGTGAGTGGGGGAAGGGAGAGGGAGAGGGAGACACAGGATCTAAAGCAGGCTCTAGGCTTCAAGCTGTCAAAACAGAACCTGACACGGGGCTTGAACTCACAAGTGGTAAGATCCTGCCCTGAGCCGAGGTTGGTAGCTTAACCGACTGAGTCACTTAAGCGCCCCATGGAGTTTCCATTCTAGAGTAATGAGACAAAGACACGTGAAGGGCAAATGGATTAGAAGAAGGAAGACAGGGAAGCAAAGGAAACACTGGGTAGAAGTACAAAGTGTTTGAACAAGAGGATGGTGAGTTTCTTTTTTTTTTTTTTTTTTTTTTGTTCAGTTTTTTTGTGTTTTTTTTTTTTTTTATTTTATGAAATTTATTGACAAATTGGTTTCCATACAACACCCAGTGCTCATCCCAAAAGGTGCCCTCCTCAATACCCATCACCCACCCTCCCCTCCCTCCCACCCCCCATCAACCCTCAGTTTGTTCTCAGTTTTTAACAGTCTCTTATGCTTTGGCTCTCTCCCACTCTAACCTCTTTTTTTTTTTTTTTTCCTTCCCCTCCCCCATGGGTTCCTGTTAAGTTTCTCAGGATCCACATAAGAGTGAAACCATATGGTATCTGTCTTTCTCTGTATGGCTTATTTCACTTAGCATTACACTCTCCAGTTCCATCCACGTTGCTACAAAGGGCCATATTTCATTTTTTCTCATTGCCACATAGTATTCCATTGTGTATATAAACCACAATTTCTTTATCCATTTTCTTTCAGAAACTTCTCCTCTCCTTTCCCCTTTCTTCAGTATATACATATCTTAAATGCTGTTAGCGGCCTGAGATATAGAAAATGGCATGAAATAAATATCTTAGGAAGTCATTGGTTTTGCCCCAGCCAGGTTTAGCTAGAGGAGTGCAAGGTTCTGCAAGGCATAATGCTGGATAAACCAAAGTTGGGAGTTTGCCAAGTTAGGACAATGGCTCAAAAGAGGGGCACAGGAAGTGAGGGTGAGTCTGGAACATCATAAAATAAGAACAGAGTCAAAGAACTATTAACTTGGGATTGTAGTAAATAAATTGGAAAAAAAAATAAGGAGGTAGTGGTCAGAAAATGGTAATCTTGATATTGAGGGCTAGAAGTTTCCTAATTTTATGTTTCTCGTTCTTTTTGCCCTAGCACACTGCCGACTTTCAAGACAGTCTCAATTCAGCTCAACCCCAGCCCTTTTTTGGTCTTCCTGTACCAGTAGCTGTCCAGGAAAGTCTTGTAAGTAACTTAGACATCACCTTTTCCTGAGATTGGTATCGTCAGACATAAACTATTTTTACCATTGTTTCCTCTGATTTCATAAAACTTTCCATTTCCAAATCACACTCAAGATTCAGAGCCCTGTTAAGCAAATGTATCTGCAAAAAGTTATGTGAAGTAAATCAGCTGAATTCAAAAATTCCCTGCTTTCAATCTCTATTTTTTTTGGCTCAGAACATATGCTGTGGAAATTCCAAGACTTCCATATAAAAAAATTAGAAAAGATTGCTTGTGATTTGCCACATTATAACTAAAATGGGACTTAAGGAGAATATCCTGTTTTTGAAGACCTTGTGCCAGGATAAACAGGGTAAATATTAAGCGATTCTAATGTTTAAAAGGGAAATTGTAACACAAATATTGCATCGTCCTTATGGAGATTAAACCATTTTCTAAAAATTCCCTAGGCAGTCTTTTAAGAATCCCAAAGGGAATAAATAAGTAAGTGAGGAGAAATGCTGAATGTAAAAATAAAAGTAGACAGCTGAGACCTAAAAGATTTCCCATTTGAAGGATTTGGACACCTAAGAGTCAGTGAGTTCGATTAATTCCTCCGTTCCAGGGCTGATGCCGTCTTTGCTTCAGATGACAGGAATCTTTAGAAGCCAGAAGGCACCAGGCAAACTGACATTCTCCATGCCTTTCAGGATTCTGGAGAAGAAATGTTTCAGTTGGCAGTTTTAGTTTCTTCTTAAGACTGTTCTTACGTGTTGTTGTTTTTTTTTTTTTCCCAAAGAATCGTTACATGTTTTTTAGTTGTTGTTGTTTTTGTTTCCAGATCAGCAAACTAGACAGAACTTAGAAGAAATTGTGCCACATAACTCATCTTCAAAGCAGGGAATCCAGAAAGAGCACTGTGAAGCTCTACTGGATAAAAGTTCCAAGACCATAAATGAGATGTTTGTGTTGGAAGATATCTGAAAATCAGCTAGTCCTGTGGTTCTCAACCAAAGAGTGGTGATCAGGTATGAGTGCTATTGCCAATAATTAATCACTAATAATAATATGTTGCCAATTGGAAGTGGTTTATTATTATTATTATTATTATGAAATGATTCATTTCAAAAAATAGATAAGATTGTAGGTAATTCCCATGACAAGCCCATCATGCTTACTCACTTGGATTCTGAAGTGCTGTCCTGATTAGGAGTAAAGAGGTGGGATTACAGACTGCTCGCCCTGGCTTACTCATAACTCTCAGTCTGTCTTATCTGTGACAGGGTGAGTAAGATAACCAACATGCTGCTAATTATTATAGTTGTTGCAATTAGAAAAAAAATGTGTTCAGTCATATTGTTTTGCATCCTTGTGAAATATCAATGGGTTTCACCCAAATCTGGGTCTGTGAATGTTAAAATCATCCATCCTATACCACAATGAGAAAAATTAGAGTCTCTCTGATCAAACTCAACCCAATCAGATGTAAAAGCAGGATTCAGTGACTGCCGGGATCACAGTGAGGGGCCCCAGAGCCGGCGCTAGAACTCAACTCTCTTTCCACCAATCTCTGGTGGCTCCAGAACATCTGCCTTATAGGGTCGCACAGGAAAAATAAAATAATTTTTTAGTAGTTCCATTGAATGTCAACAGGAACAAGGAATGCATGACTACTTTGAGGGAAAGAGCATAAAAATAATTCTTTAAGGATCAGACATGCAAAAAGAATAAAACAGAAAATAATAAGCTTATACAATGTAGCATTTGATGTGTTGTGGAAAAGGAGGGTAACATCTAAAATATTTCAGGGGCACCTGGGTGGCTGAGTCAGTTGAGTGTCTGACTCTTGATTTCAGCTCAGGTCAGGATGTTGCGGTCCCTGAGTTCAAGCCCCACATAGGACTCTGCACTGACAGTGTGGAGCCTGTTTCGGATTCTCTCTCTCTCTCTCTCTCTCTCTCTGTCTCTCTCTCTTTCTCTGCTCCTCACCCACTTGTTCTCTCTCTCTCTCAAAACAAATAAATTTCAAAAAATAAAAAAATATTTAAAAAATTAATAGCTGATAGTCAAACACATCCTTTCTCTGTCGCACTTAATAAGCCTATTACCTTATTCATTCTCACATTATCCCTGGGAGATAGGCCCATTTTACAGAATGTAAACAGCAATGAAATTGTGGCATGGCTTTCCAGTATTATATAGTTGGAGGCAGTGTAGTTCAGTATAGCGGTGGACGACTTCTTTTTTCAGCAACCTCTGAGGAGTTACTTTGCCTTTCCAGGTCTTGGTTTCCTCACCCATAACATGGGGATAAAAATATTACCTACCCAATGGGATTGTCTCAAGGGTTACATGAGATATTACAGTAGAGTGAATAACCATTTCATGGTAAACAGAAAATAATAAATACCACTACTCCAGGGAGAAAGGGTGAGAAAGGGAGAGAAAGGGAGATAGTATCTGAACTCTGATTGGTGATCTTTCTCTATTGGATTCTGTTGAAAACTGATGATACACCATTCAAAATACATCATTCCTTTAATTATTTTAGGCCAATTACATGAACTAGACTATCTACAGTTTTGAGTCATGAAGAGAGGAAGAATAAAGAAATTGAGTGACTATACAAGTTTGTCTTATTCTCCATTTTCTGTGTTGCTGGTGTGTGTGTGTGTGTGTGTGTGTGTGTGTGTGTGTGTGGTGTTTATTACTGGAAAACAGAATCTTCTGGAATCCAGAACAGAAGGTTGAGCATCATTTCAAAGACTGCCATCACAAAATATAGCCTGGTGACAAGGTTGACATGGACAGATTCAGATCACTGCCACAGCACTGGACAAATGATGTTCTGTAACACTGGTTCTTCAAGTGTGGTCCCCTAACCAGCAGCATCAGCTTCACCTGGGCCCTTGTTAGAAATATGAATTTTCAGACTCCACCCCAGATCTACTGAATCAGCAACTCTGAACAGGGGTTGGGTGGAGGGGAGTGGCAATGTCTGTGGTCCTGATTCTACTAAAGTATGAAAACCACTATTCTCCAAAGAGTCCCTCCTAAAGAGATCCTCTTTTCTTCTTAGGCTATCCAACAAAAGGGACCAGAAACACATTTCTGTAGTCTAACCTGCTTCTCAACATAGAGCCTCCATGTGTGTTAATAGTTTTGTTCTGGAGAAGGTTAACCATAGAAAAATGTGTCAAGATGAAAGAAAACAAAATTTTGTGTTCTTCATCCAAAAAATTAGAAAGTGAAGGCAAAGAGAGTCACAATATTCCAAGTTCCCATTGTAGTTTGCTTTTCCTGTAGGGTTAGTAGTTTAATAACTTATGAACTGGACAAGATCTTGGCATTTCTCTAGTCCAACTAGAGTCTCAAAGAGCCATCATGTTACGAAATAAGACTATTTGCAGCAGAGAACACAATTAAAACCCAAGCCTCTGACCTAAAATTAGCTCACTGTTTTTCCAGTGGGCTAATACACTATGCTACTTTTTGAAAAATTAAAAGTGTCATGGCAACTGAGGGAACCTAAGAGAATTTTTCTGCGAAAATTCTAATCTGGCCTATCATTTAACCCAGTTTCCTAATGATGGCTCACAGGCTCTGTAAAAACCGTTTGCCCAAGTGACTAATGACACTGTTATTGTTTATAAAGAGGCTGATTGTCCAAAAAGTCATTGAGGAAATTGTCCTAAATGTTAAGGGGTTAGGTGGTGAGTAGTAGATGGATCAAAAATGGTGGGGGAGAAGACAGGAATCTCTTAGATAAAGGCTTACAATGTTTTATACCTCCCACTCCCCAGACATATGCACCTGCATCCCAGAAGACTCTAAGGGGAGTCTCTTTCTCCCTCCCCCCAGGTTGAGATTCAATCATTGCTTTTGATGGAGTAAGTTTCCACTGTGAATTATAGAATGCATTCTCCCTTGTAAGAGAACACTGATTTAGCATCAAAGTTCAAAGCCCCTGTAAAAGACAGAAATGTCTGTGCAAGAATGTCTGGAATGACTGTATCAGGCTTTCTTGGGGACTGAGAACCTCGTGTTGATAGGAGAAGTATTGCAGTGTGGTCATTGGGACTGCCATGTGACTGTAAGAGAAGAATGTGGCAGTGCTGGGTGAAATAACATTAAAACAAGCAAAATGATACCACATCAAGGAGTGGATTACAAAATACGGATGTTCTAACACTCAGATTGTTTACCATAAAGTATTGGTAAAATATTTTTGACGAATCTACCATAAGGTGGCTTTGCACTATTTCCTTTTCCCAACAGATTTAAACTCGGTCTCTCTTTCCCCAAGCCCATGACGTCAAGCTTTCCATATGCTTCACATACAAGGGGTATTAATTTAAAGCTTCACTGCCTTTTCCTTAACAGATCTTCAGGATTCAGTCATCTTCTTAGAAATTCACCTCTAAGACCTGTGCCAACAAGTTGCATGCATATGACTGTCCCTCATATGACAGAGGCACTATTTCTAGTACATCAGAAAACAATTCAATGAGATCACTAGCATTGCCTTTAGCCAACATGGAACTTATATTTCCCACATCACTAACCTAGCTCTGTGAGCTGCTAGTTACATTATATTCAGGAAAGAGAGAGTGGTTAGGCAGCCCACAGGAAATATAATGCAATGAATCTAACCCACTTTCTAGTGTCAGGATAGGAAAAGTTAGTGGAAGGAATGTGATATGGTGCAAAGAATAGAGAAATCCCTGTAGTCAGAAGAGAAAGGTCTACTCTTACTCATGAGTGACTGTGGGCATATCCTTTAATGTCTAATCACCCCACTTATTCACCAACTTCACATACAAGAAAAAGTGGCACCCTCCCCCCCCAAAAAAAAAAAAAAAAAACAAAACCCTAGAGTGTTTCAAATATATTCTAACCTCATCACCAGCAATTCTACTGATGAAGTAGAATTAGACTCCAAAGAGATTCTCACATAGGTCCTGAGAGATCATATGCACGGATATGGACTTCAGCATCCTCCAGGGTGAGATAACCAGAGGAAATCTGGGTGCATATCCCTGGGGAAGTGCACAGGGGAAAAAAAGCATTTATCATTAAGTAAATTTATCCTAGGGAAAAGGTACACATTGTGTGGTGGTGAGAAGCAAGGCACTAAATATATACAAAGTAACATGGATGAATCTTAAATATATGGATAAATTTTAAAAATTTTTGAGTACAAGAAAATTTTTAAATAGAAATATAAAATGCAATGTTATTTATGTAAATTAAATGCACATAAAAGCACACCCATTTTGCAAGAACATGTGGGAACAAAAAGATACACATTGAATACGTTACAATGGCTACCTGGGGGGAGGTGGAATGGGAATGAGGAATAGAAATCAATGGAAACAATTTTTAAATAAAAGAAGAGTCTTGCTTTGACCAGTGATGATAATGTGCCATGAACTGAGGAAATTGTTAACTCAATCTTCTGCATCCGGTGTCCAGAAAAAGGAAAATACTTATTACACAAATGGTATTTGTCAAGAAGATAATTGCTGCCCTCTTGCTCCAAACTCTTCATCTCTTTCTTTCAACTCTTCATTGAGAAATTTCCCTTCCTCTGATCTTCATTCATCAACTATAACAATTCTTCTGTTAGAGAAACTGATATGAATAACTCTTTCATGTTGTTTTTTGTATCCCATTGTTTTATTCACCCTAATACGATTTTCTATTAATAGATAGAAATGCTTGAATAAAAGGCTCTCCCCTTTATGGTGGAATTTAAGGCCAAGGCAAAAGGGTGAACTATCTGGGAGCATAGGCAGTATTCCACTGGTACCAGGTCACAGACATCAACGGTCCTCAGAGATCTGTGACTATACACTGAAAATTTGAATCAGACCTCATATGATTAAAAAAAAAAAAAAGTATACCATAAGAGGCTGATTATTCTCTTCTCTATTTTTTTTTAATGTTTATTTTTGAGAGAGAGAAACATAGAGAGACAGAGCACGAGTGGAGGAGGGGCAAAGAGAGAGGGAGACACAGAATCTGAAGCAGGCTCCAGGCTCTGAGCGGTCAGCACAGAGCCCAATGCAGGGCTCGAACTCATGAACCGCAAGATCATGACCTGAGCCGAAGTCGGACGCTTAATGAACTGAGTCACCCAGGCGCCCCATCTTCTCTCTTTAAAAGTTGGTTCAGAGTAGAAGTTTTCAGCTCAAGGCGTCCCCCTATCATTCTTCCCCAACACACACAGGGATCATTCAGTGACTATGTCTACTTTAATCTACTAATGCCTGTGAGACTTTGTAGGTGGAGCAAAAAAGTTAGCCCCAGGCTTTAGCGATACTAAATAAAAGACTGATTAAGAAAAATAGAGCTTGCTGGATGCATTGTCCAGAGAGCTGCCCTACAGTAAGATCTTTCCCACCAGGTACGTCAAGCTGCCTAGACTTCCGGGTTCCCCCTACCAAGGGAGTGAAGGGGTTACAGTGAGAGGCTCTCTTTTATGTATTAACAAAAGGGCAGGTGTTTGTAGGTGTGCTGCGGAGGAGGCTTCTGACGTTTCTTATTCTGTGGATTATGTTTAACTTGTCATCTTGTCATCTTTCTTTTGTGTTTTTTATATTCCCTCTTTAACATTTTCACCTTGTTTAACTGACTCCTTTGTTCCACAAGATGTTAAGGGTCATCGAGCTTTCATAGCCATTGTCAAGACACTGTCAGGAAGATCAGTCACTGCACTTGTGTTCTATCTGATAACTTCTTTGTAAAGTTTAAGGTATTAAGACACTCTTCTTGTTCTTCACTCAATCTTGATTAGTCAGTCTTCCGGGTCTCATAAGGCAATGAAAGAGCATATCTGGCCTGCCCTCAATAAGTTTATCTTCCAAAATCTTCCAAAATAGTTTATAATAAGAGCATTTACAAACAAGAGTATTGACGCCGGGGCTCCTGGGTGGCTCAGTCGGTGAGGCATTTGACGTCGGCTCAGGTCGTGATCTCACAGCTCCTGAGTTTGAGCCCGCTTCTGCTCGGTGCTGACAGCTTGGAGCCTGGAGCCTGCTTCCGATTCTGTGTCTCCCTCTCTGTCTGCCCTTCCCTGGCTTGCACTCTGTCTCTCTCACTCTCTCTCTCAAAAATAAATAAACATTAAAAAACATTTTTTGTGTGTTTAAAGAGTGTTGATGTCTCCTCTTCTCCCCCCAACTTTTACTTCATTTAGGAGCATTTCTGTAATAATTATTTGACCAACTTGCTCTATGACTTCTAAGAAAGATCCAGATATTGTGTTGTCACTTGCTCAAAAAATAAACAATTTTAAGACACAATTATTTCTGGTATTCTGTGTTAAGTGGTTGAATTTAATTTCAGTCACTGATAGGAGTTTAAATTCTATTATTATGTCCAAATAAAAATAAAATGTTGTCTATATTGTTTGTCTAAATTTCATGTGGATTAGTATTTCAGGGCACCAGAAAATTCATCTCAAAGACACACAGAAACATGTTGATCAGGCTGGATACTGCCAGGTATTCTAACCAATCATAGGACTGGATTAGAAATTAAAGGTACAGGAAGGATTTTTTTTTCCTTTCAGTTTCTAAGGAAATATTGCTGCAGTTTATGGACCCAAAGGGAAGAGTTAGATAGATGAGTAATATTCCAGAATAATAAGAACAGATGTCAGTCATGGTAAAGCCTTCCTTTATTATCTTTTGGAGGAATTGAGATAAACAGCTTTTCTTAAATACATTTCTACTCTGGTACCTGGACCAAAAATATGCAACTCATTAAAAACTCTAGTAATTCAAAGCAAAATCTCGATTGCCCCTTTCCCTTCAGAAAGACTTATCAGAAAAGAACTATGACAAACAAATCTCCAGTAAAACTAAGCAACATAACCAACAACGTCAGCTATTTCTTTTATCATTTCTTTATATTACCTTAATAATTTCTTACAAGAAAATCCAAGATCAAAATTTCAAATGTTATTACAGCTGATGTGATAGCAAATCCATGGGTTGCTAGCTTTTCCCCCACCAGCCATGGTGTCACCACACATGTGATGGAGAAGAAGAGGGAGCCAAACACTAATATAAGAACTAGGCGAAGGCCCAGCTGGAAGGTAGTTGTGTTGTAGTTAATGGAGATGATGGAGGCAGGTGGTGGAGGGGAGAGTGGAAGAGCATCATTCAAGGCTTGAAGAGACCTGGAAAACACGGCTGAGAAACGAGCTGAGGGAGCAATTTGGAGTTGTGTTCTTTTCTACCCTCCCTTGTTGCATGAGAAGGACTGTTTCTGTTTGCCGTGTTGCCACTGCAAGGCAAAAATATCAGCCAGACCAATGCAGTGCTGGCCAGAAACAATAAGGCGGTGCCAGAACCCGGCTAGAGGAGAAGTGAGTAACAACAGATGCACACAGAACAGGGACCCCTGGGAGTTCTTCCTACCCTTTCCTCTCCTCCCTTTCCATACGCTGAGGCTGTGGTGACTTTGCAGTGTGTCGGCTTGGCTAGGATAAACTACATTTCCAAGAATTAATTTTCCTGTATTTCCAGTTAGAGTGGAGGATTTTTTTGTGCAATATGGCGGGGGTGGGGTGGCATGGGGGGAGGGTGGAAGTGAAGCAGCACTTACATTGGTATGTGTTTGTTTGTTTGTTTTGTTTATATGTAGGATGTTAGAGCAAGATAAGCAGGTACTTTTGAAGCTCATGTCCATTGTCACTTTGCTGACTTACTTCACGGATATGCAAATGATCCAAATTTCTCTGGAACCTCCTTGAACTTTTCTGAGTCATGGGTCATGGGATGTGTTTAGCTCCATGAGAAAGGGCTCTGGCTTGTCACTGCCTTGAGGTTAAAGGCAGTGAGAACTGACACGGATTCTAGTTCATCACTGCGAGTTCCAACTCATCCTCATACATTCCAGTTTTTCTTGCTTTCTCTGACTTTACATCCATCTTTCCTTTCTGACTGACTTCCCTACGGACTAAACTCCCACATCAGAAATGAATACAAGAGCCTTATAGAGACTGTTTAACCAACTCCTTTGGCTGTACAATTTCAATAACAAATCCCTTAACATAGACAAATATATTAATATTTGTTAATAAATTAACAAATCCCAAATATAGATGGATTTCCTTTCAGGGATTCTGCCTACACCCATACAATGATCTAGCATATTATGAGCAAAAGAAAAAGCTTTCAGAAACAAAGCATCATCAGACCCCTAGGTGAAGGCAGGACAAGGATTACTGCCGAACAGAGTCAACTGTTTGTGGGGGAAGAGGAATGGCAAACAGGTGATGGCAGAGTCTTGGCTCCCCTCCTGGGAAGACTTTTCCTACCCAATCTCTATTTTTTTTTAATTTACCACAAAGATCATAGTTAACCTAGAATTTAGCCTTTCCATGGAAGTAAGTTAATACTCTGAGGAAAATATGAGCTCTCAGGAACACTTCTAGGATATCTGATATCAGCATTAAGAAATAAACTGAAAAAGCTATACCTTAAAAAAATAAGGCCTAAGTAGCCACAGAGATAAATGATTTAAAGTGAGTATTATAATTATCTTCAAAAAGATGATGGAGGGCCGCCTGGGTGGCTCAGTCGGTGGAGTGTCTCACTCTTGATTTCAGCTCAGGCCATGACCCTAGGGTCATGGGATCAGCCCCGTGTTGTTGGGCTGTGTGCTGAGTGTGGAACCTGCTTGAGATTCTCTCTCTCTCCCTTTCTCTCTGCCCCTCCCCTGCTCACATGCACACATACGCTCTCTCACTCTCTCTCTCTCACTCTTTCTCTCTCAAAAAATTAAATCTTAAAAAAAAAGATGAGGGAGATATTAATAACATAGAATAGCAGTTATATATTATTTTTTTAATGTTTATCTTTGAGAGAGAGACAGAATGCGAGTGGGGGAGGGGCGGAGAGAGAGAAAGAGAGGGAGACACAGAATCTGAAGCCGACTCCAGGCTCTGAGCTGTCAGCACAAAGCCCAACACAGGGCTCAAGCCCACGAACTGTGGGATCATGACCTCGGCTGAAGTTGGACACTTAACTGAATGAGCCACCCAAGCACCCTAGCAATTATATCACCAAGTGGAAATACTATAGTTTGGAAATATAAAAGTTGAAATACTATAGTAGAAATATAAGATTTGAAATAAAGACCTCAATACATGATAAAATAAAAAAAGACACAGTTGAAGAACAAGTTAGTGAGCAGGAAGATGAGAGTGAAGAGACCCATGAAAGCACTAAGAAGAGGTAAAGTTGTGGAAAATAGTTTTTAAAAATTTAGTAAGAGACAGGATGGATAATAACCAACATGTATATGGGACTTAGCACTAAGCAGAGGTAAAGTTGTGGAAAATAGTTTTTAAAAATTTAGTAAGAGACAGGATGGATAATAACCAACATGTATATGGGACTTATGGAATAAGAGAGAAAAACAACAAAAGATAAAGGAATGTTTGAAGGAATAAAGACATGAATTTCCCAGAATTAGAAAAAGATGTAAAACCTTGAAATGACAGGGCTCATACAGTACAAAATGGCATAAATAAGAAAAAACCTGTATTTAAACATCCTGTAGTGAAATATAAAAAAATTAAAGAACACAAAAAAGTCTAAAATATTGCTGACACAAAGAAATACGTACTACCATCAGATTTCACAACAGTGACCTGGATGCAAGAAAACAACAGATATTTTTTGGAAGGAAAAGAATTTTAGGTTTATACTTTCACAACCAACTAGGGTATTATTTAAATGTGATAGAAAAACAAATAATCTTTTTAGGCATATAAGATCTCAGAAATTTATTGCACAAGAACACCTTCTGGAGAAAGCGCTCTAGCCAGAAGAGCAGGAAATCCAGAAGGATGCTATGAACAGTGTTTCAGTTATCCAGTACTGCATGAAGATGTCTACTCCTACCATTTCTATTCTACATCGAATTGGAGGCCCTATGTGCTAAATCAAGCAGTAAGTCAAGGCATCCAGATTGGAAAGGAAGAGGTAAAATTGTCATTATTCACAAGTGATATGATTGTCTTGTAGAAAATCCTATGTAATGTACAAAAGCAGAACCAACAAGTGGGTTTTGCAAGGTGACAAGATATAAGACTAACAGAAAAAAACAATTCTCTTTATATATATTAGAAATAGATGATTAGAAATCTAATATAAAAATCATACCATTTATAATATTGTCAAAAAATATCATACTTAGGTAGCTTTGCAAGACCTGTATACTAAAAACTGTAAAACATTACTGAGAAACTGTAAGAGACCTAAGCAAATGGAGAACTATACCATGCCCTTTGGTCAGCAGACTCAATTTTGTGAAGATGTTAATTTTCCCAGAATGATTTACAGATTTAATATGATTTCAATAAAAATCTCAGCAAGCTTGTGGGGCACCTGGGTGGCTCAGTCAGTTCAGCGTCCATCTATTGGTTTCGGCTCAGTCATGTTCTCAGAGTTGGTGAGTCCAAGTCCTGAATCGGGCTCCACTCTGACAGTGTGGAGTCTGCTTTTGGAATTCATTCTCATTCTCTCTCTCTCTCTCCCCCACCCACCTTCTCCTTGTGCTTTCTCCCCCCCACCCACTCCCCCCGCAACCTTCTGCTTGTGCTTTCTCCCTCCCTCTCTCTCTCTCTCTCTCTCTCTCAAAAATAAATAAATAAACTTAAAAAAAATCTCAGCAAGCTTTTTCTTAAGGAAACAGAAAAGCTGGTTTTAAAATTCACATAGAAATGCAAAAGACTTAGAATAACCAAAACAACTTTGCAAAGAGGAATAAAGTTAGAGGACTAACATTACCTCATTTTGAGACTTACTAAAAAGCTACAGTAATCAAGATGGTGTAGTATTCATATAAAAATAGGCAAACAGATAAGTAAAACAGGATACAGAATCCAGAAATAGATTGACACCTACATAGGCAACTAATTTTGACAGTGGTACAAAGGCAATTTAATGGAGAAGTGATATTCTTTCAATAAATGGAGTGGAACAATTGGATAGCCATATGCCAAGAAAGAAGGAAAGGAAGTGACAGAGAGAGAGAGAGACAGACAGGGGAAGGGAAGGGAAGGGAAGGGAAGGGAAGGGAAGGGAAGGGAAGGGAGGAAGGAAAAGGAGAAAGAGAAAAGGAAAAAAGGGAAGGAGGAAGGGATAAAGGAACTTTGCGCCATGTACAAAATGTAACTCAAAATGAATCACATATCTAAATGTAGGAACAAAAGCTATAAAACTTCTAGAAAAAAGCGTGGAAGAAAATCTGGAAATTTGGGTTAGACAAAAATTTCTTTGATGTAATACAAAAGCACAATCCATAAGAGAAAAAACAATTGATAAATTTGACTGCATCAAAATTAAACTTCTGCTTTTTGAAAGGTAACTATTACAAAAACAACAACCACAACATTCCCCAGACTAGGAGAAAATATTTCAAATCATGTATCTGATAAAGGGTTGCATTCAGAATACAGCCCAACCACATCAAGTGTTGGACAGGATAGGGAGCAAACAGAATTCTCACACACTGCTAATGGGAACTTAAAATGGTACAAACACTTTGAAAAACAGTTCGGCAGTTTTTTAAAAAGTTAAACATATGCTTACCTTATAATCCAGCCATTTTGCTCCTGGATATTTAGCAAGAGAAATGAAAGTTTATGTTCATATAAAAATTTATACACAAATGTTTGAAGCAGCTTTATTTATAATAATCAAGATCTGGAAATAATCCAAATGTCCATTAAGAGATGAATGGATAAACAAATTGTGATATATTCATACGGTGGGATACTATTCAACAATAAAAAGGAATGATACACACAAGAACATATATGAACCTCAAAATAACTGTGCTGATTTTAAGAGGCCAGTACATCTACTACATACTGTATGACTCCATTTAGATTAAATTGTCAAAAATGAAATCTATAGAGACAGAAAGCAGATCAAGAGTTGCCTGGAGACATAGAAGGTGGGGTGGGGTGCAGGACAGGTTAGAGAAAGGGGTTCTAAAGGGCATGAGGAAACTCTTAGGGTGATGGATTTGTTTCTAGTCTTGACTTCATGGGTGTGTACATGTCAAAACTTAATCAGCTGTGTACCTCAAACGTGCTCAGTTTACTGTACATTAATTTTATCTCAATAGAGCCTCTATTAAAAAAAAAAAGACACTAGCAGCTTTGTGTACAAAGGGAGAAGAATTAGATCTACCATTTGTGGAAGGAGTGCAAAAAATTTGCAGACATATTTCAAAGCTCCCATACATTTTCAAAAAGCACAGCTAAAAAGCTTAACTAAAATGCATTGCTATCTTAAAAAAAAAAAAAAAGAACCAAAATAACAACAATGACAACAAAAAGAAAATTCCCATTCTTTTTTTTTTCATATAATGCTTATTTATTTTGAGACAGAGAGAGAGAGAGAGAGAGAGAGCGAGCAAGCACCACCCAGGCACCCCCAAATTCCCATTCTTTTTTTTTTTTTAACGTTTATTTATTTTTGAGACAGAGAGAGACAGAGCATGAATGGGGGAGGGTCAGAGAGAGGGAGACACAGAATCTGAAACGGGCTCCAGGCTCTGAGCTGTCAGCACAGAGCCCGACACGGGGCTCGAACTCACAGACCGCGAGATCATGACCTGAGCCGAAGTCCGCCGCTTAACCGACTGAGCCAGCCAGGCGCCCCCCAAATTCCCATTCTTAATAACATTTATATCAACCCAGAGCTAAAATTTTAGGAGACAGTAACAGGCAAGGACCAAAGATAGAGGACTAAGGAAAATTTTTTTAAGGGTTTGTGTGTGAAAATGTGTTAAGTTGTTTGTCTGCTTACATGGGAGGGTAGTAAATTGGCAGGAAAAATAAATATGTGTAAATAAACGACACACACAAAAATAGAATAAGTAATTTCTAGATGGCTAAAATATAATTTACCCTACCTAAACAGAGTCAGTAAAGAATTATTTTTAAGAAAAAGTAGATAGTTGGAAGACAGGAAATAGGTTAGCAGAAATTAGTTTTAATGTAAGAGTAATTACAATAAGAATACATAGATAAATTCAAAGAGGAGAGTCTCCATTTATGTTTGTAAAACCAGGACCAGAAGCAGGTAGCTTACAAGAGTCATACAATTATTTTAAACAATGATAAAGAGAGCTGAAAATAAATAGAGAAAAGACAAATATAAATCAAAAGAAAATCAGGATAGAAATTTTAACATCAAAACACATTTTGAAAAATATTGTAAGAGTTGAGGAGAGATGTTCTATAATGCTGAGAAAACGAACAATAGTTCAAGAAGTCCCAATCAGTAGTTGGAAATAGTAGTTGGAAATAACACACTCCTCTCAGAAAGTTATACATGAAGCAGAAAATTCCTGATAATTAAAATTAACTTTCTATGATGAAAAGAGCCTGGGATTTTATATCAATTCCAACTGATATCATCTCTGTTGGGTTCTAGTTTTTAATTTCTATTTACTGGCTTTACTCCTTTCAACAAGTGGCTTACCTTTGAACATCAGCACCTTCCTCTCGACAATAGGACAACACCTGGCCAACCTGCTCTGTGTCCTTAAATCTGCTTCCCTGATCCTCAAGTCTCAATTTCTGAAGTAGAGATGTAAAAGTACCTACTTTGCCAAACTCACCAGGTTAGTAAACCCAAATTAAAAAAAAAAAGTATGTAAAGCATTTGGCAAAAAAAAAAAAATCTATATGCTATGATTATTGTTTTTCTTATCCTTATAGCAGCAATTTGCTCACCATGTAGCTGTACTGTTTTAAAAATTAGAACATGCCAACGAAATAATATTGTCATGTATGCACACTGAACACACATGTGTTCCGATTATTTTTCACCACCCAAAGAGTTAGGTATTGATACCTCTACTGTAGAAACAATGGCACTGTAATTCAGAGGAGCCATGAACTAGACAAGGGTCATCCAGTTAAAAAAGTATAGAGGCTATGGTTGAACTCATATCTTCCAGACACCAATGTTAAAAAACAACACTATATTTACAAAGAAAGATATACATAAAGAAACATTCACTATTCTAACCAAATGGTGAAAAGCACTCTCAAGTGAGTTAAAACCAGAATAGGAAATGGTCCCTCAATCGTTGAAGAGGTGTGGAGGGCATAAGGAAGTAATTAGAGAAGCAGCCAGCTTTCATTGTACCTCTGAGCGTGAGAGAAACTGCGGAGTCATAAATGCAGTGATGGCATCCAGCTCTCTGAGTCCTCTGACAAGGGCAGCCAGGACCGGCACAGAAAGCCCTTATACCGTCAACTTTTCCACACGGTGCTCTATTTCAGAAGAAATGTATGGGATGTTTTCCTCTCCTATACACAAGGTTTCCTCAGAAAGCAGAGAATGGAACCAGATGCTCAGACAAAGGAATGGTCTTTCTGAGCAAAGGTGGAACCAGCTGAATCATCCAGACTCTATTCTTTCCTGGTTTATCAAGAGCCTCCAGGAATCTGCTCCCTTTCTAGGCAGGAAAGAACAATCTGTGCAGCGGAAACAAGAAGATAAGAAGAGTCTGGGTGTTGGAATTGCTCGGAAGATGCCCAAGGCACTTGCCAAGTGTCTTTTCTTGGTGTTTGTGAAAGGCAAAACTTAATTAAAATCGGGAGCCACATGAGTTCTTTCCCCTTCCCCCCAGCCCCATTCCATAGTTCAGAATCTTGCTGAGAAGTCCCTACCTCCCCTTCCCCTTACTGGCCAGCTTTCTCCTGTTTCCTCGTTGCTCTGGCTACCGATCTGTTTTCCACTGTTTACACCTCAGAGTAAAAAATAAAAGCTTTTGTTCTGGGATCAAGTTTTTCAAGCTTCATCTCTAACAGTTTACTGAGAAATTCATTCACCTCATCAAGGCATCTGTGGAGAGAAAAAGGAGCAGATTTGGGCTGAAAAAGCTAAGGGTCCTCACTGGCCTGTGAAATCTCAGAGCTGAGAGCAATTGACTTTTACTCCCAGGACTGCAGGGCAAGAGAGTGGACAATTGCCTTCTCACTTGCCAACTTGTGTACCATTTACTAGCTGAGGATTTTGAGAAAGGAAATTTTGTGGCTACCTGTCAGTGAAGGAAAAATAATCCCTTTCGGCGTTAGCTGGGCCATTTATTTTACCAGCCACAAAGAGGAAATTTAAATCTTTTCCCACTGAAGGCTTCAGCTCTGCTATTGTTTAGACCAGGAGTAATTAAACCAGAATTAGGGGAAAAACAAACACTAACTGTGAGATTTTATAATTAAATAACACCTTTCAATCTCAGACCTTTCAGCAGAAGGGAAGACTTGAGAATAAAAAAAGGTCTTAGCTTTTTTACCTCTAACTATAAAAGTAAAAAGTTATCCACATTATGGATTTCTCAAAAACAGAAAGTGCAGTAGAAGTAGGATGGAAGTAAGGGGATATTAAATTCATTTTATCCACTGCAGTGCAGTGGCCTTGATCACAAAGACTGTGTGCTGTTCTCCATTGTATACTGTGTTGGGTCTGTAGAGGACCATGGACAGCACAAAGGTTTTAACCTGTTTGTTCACTACAATCTCCTGGTAGTGACAGGGAGCTCTGTGTTGAGGATCCCAAGCCTTCAAGGAAAGGACTGCTGTGATCCAGTTGTGCTGTTTTTCAAGGGTATGAGTTGGGGGAAGAGAGAGTACACATACCCATTCCCTTGGTACAAATGTTCAGGAAATGGTGACTGAATGAATTTGCCTATGGTAGGAAAAGAGGTGAAGGAAATTTTGCCAATGTAAGAATTTATTCTGTGAGGTCCAGAGAACTGCTCTGTAGAAATAAAGAACCACTTGGGGGCCGGGATTCCTGTTTCTAATTGTGTATATAAGGAGCTTGGAAGTTGCCACTCTATCCCAACAACAAGTTGAAAGCCAAACGGACTGAGAAATCAACAACTCTTTTTGGACCCATAAAAGAGAGGAGAACATAGAGCTGACTGTACCCTCCAAGACTGGAAGGACAGACCATCAAACACAGGGAGTCCTGGCTTACCAGATCAAACTCACCAGTGGAAACCACTGTGGGAACCAGGACCAGGGTGGGAAAACCAGAACTACAAGTGACGAATTGCTGGAGGTTCAGTGTTAAAAACTCCAGAGAGACCCAACTGTGGGGGCCTCCCACAATGCTGTAAAATTTACCTCCAAGAGCTCCGTCAGGTTCTGATAGTAAAAATTCCCTTCTGCTTCAGGCAGAGGAGGTAGGTGAGAAAAGGAACAATTTTGAAATATGCCAGAGTACTTTGTTCTTAACAAGGCTTGCATCCAGGGCAAACTAGTTAACCAAAGCCTAACCTGCTGGGGTATTATCAGAGGCTAACTGACCTGAAAAAAGGTAATATCTAACTCCAGCCGGCTCTAGCCTTGCATGCAGATGAAGGCAAATACTCAATCCCAGTCCACTCTACTCATCTTGTCCCACCTAAAGGGGGGGAGGATAAAAAAACTGAGGGTCATTTGTGAAGTTCACAGTCCAGAGGCACAGGCTTACTGAAAGACTGAGGCCTGGTCATAGGACGACTCCCCTCCCCCCTGCACCTCACCACCACATTACTAAAGGCCAATTTGCAGATGTTCCTTTTACCTGGTATTTCACGTCTGGTGATCAAGGAAAAGAAACTCCAAGGCATACCCGAAGTCAAAATCACAATTTGAAGAGACAGAGCAAGCTTCCAGATCAGATTCAGATATGCAGGGATGTTGGAATTAACAGACCAGAAATTTGAAACAACTATGAGTAACAGGCTAAAGGGTCTCACAGATAAAGTAGACAGCATGCAAAAACAGATGGACAATGTAAGTAGAGACACGGAAACCCTGAGAACCTTCCTTTCAATTTTCTCATGAACCTAAAACTACTATTTAAAAAATATTTTTTTTAAAAGACGAACCATTTGTCCATGCTATCTGCGTCTGAACACTTCCACCAAAAAAAAGAGAGAGAGAGAAAGAACAAACAAACAGCAGAAACCCTCAACTCAACCGGGAGAGTAAACATCTCTCTTCAGTAGTGGACCACAGGACTAGATCTATGTGTAAGCTGCATGGTTATTTACTTAATAACAAAGGACTGTGCCTAGAAGGCCAAAGCTAGTGGTAGAACCCAAAGTGAGCAAAGACCATACAGAGGCATTATTGTAGCTTTGGTGAGAAATCCTCAAGAAAGCCATAGTGTTATATGGACTGTTTAGTGGAATTAAACCCGGGCATCCCAGAACTACGTTAGTTATGGCATTCCCCTTCAATCCCAAGAGCTGCTGATCCAGGCCTGCTGGCCTGACACAGTTAATTAACACTAGCAACGGCACCAGGTGGTGAGGTACTTCAAAACTATTTTTTCAATACCTGTTTTGGCCACAAACTTCAAACCAACCACTTTGAGGTGAGGTAAGTCCTTGGGTCACATTTTTAATGGCAAACAGACTTCCTGTGCAAGAATAGTCTTCCTCTGTTTTGCTCCAGTCACAAGGTAAACTCACCGTAAGACATTTAAGTTATTTCTCCTAACCAGAGAATGATGGATAGCACCCAAATGAAGAAGGGGATTCAGAAAGAGAAAAAGACAAATGGGCATTCCTCTGCCCAAAGGACACATTCGAACCCTTGTGTTTAGCCCACCAGACAAGCCTGTTCCCCATCCTCCGCACCCCACAGTCCCTGGGTCCAGGAGGGAGCAATCACCAACAATGTCCCTGTGCATAAGGCATGGAGTATCATGCAGCTGCAAAGTGCTCTCATTGTAACCAGAGCATGTGGCCTCCTTTAAAATGCCGCTATTACAGTAACTATTCTCATGCTGTCATGGGACCCTGATTAAATAGTGGAAAAACTATTCTACCTCTCAACTACTACCTGGATCTGGAGAGGGAGAGAAGGCAGAAAGGAACAGATAGTGAGGGGTGAGGGGCCTGTCAGGGAAGATTTCATAGGAAAGGATAACCCTTGAGCTGAGACTAGCGAGATGAGAATATTCTTCTGGAATAACTCTTCTTATGGAAGAAGGGACAGTCTGAGCAAAAAGGCTTAAAGATGAGAAACAGCTGGGCATATGTGATTCACATCGTCCACAGTATCCTCATTCTCTGCCATGAACTCATGATTTGGAATGGTGACATCATCGCCTGCACCATTTAAGTGCTCTTTCTCTCCTGCTGTCTTCCAAGTGGCTGGGGAGCCAGATCCATTCTAAGAACATCTACCCTAGGCGACGAGCAGCCTCAGAGCTTTAAAGCAAAGATAACATGACCAGAGTCGTGCTTCAGAAAGATCACTCCAGCAGCAGTGAGGAGGATAAATGGCAGAAGGAACATTTGGAATTAAATGTAATAGTCCAGAAATAGTAAGAAAAGTTGGTGGCCTGAACTCAGAGCCAGACTAAGACATGTGGAAAATCTGAGTAGGCTAATTACTTGCCTCTCCTACAAACTGATATTTTCTCGTATTTGCTCAACATTTGCTTAGAGGAGGGGCTTGGTGCTAATCGCCACTCGGTATATGCAAAGCCCTGCATATGCCAGTCACGTAAGAACAAATGTTGTGGGGCGCCTGGGTGGCGCAGTCGGTTAAGCGTCCGACTTCAGCCAGGTCACGATCTCGCGGTCCGTGAGTTCGAGCCCCGCGTCAGGCTCTGGGCTGATGGCTCGGAGCCTGGAGCCTGTTTCCGATTCTGTGTCTCCCTCTCTCTCTGCCCCTCCCCCGTTCATGCTCTGTCTCTCTCTGTCCCAAAAATAAATAAAAACGTTGAAAAAAAAAATTTAAAAAAAAAAAATGTTGTATGATTCCCCTTATACCTACAGTACCTAGAGCAGTCAAATTATGAGACAACAAGTAGACCAGTGGGTGCCAGGGCTGTGGGGAGAAGGAATGGGAGTTGTTTTTTCTGGTGACAGAGTTTGGGGGAAGATGAAAAAGTTCTGGAGAAGGATAGTGGCGATTTTGCACAACAGTATAAATATACTTAATGCTACAGACTGTACACTTAAAAATGGTTAAAAGAGCAAATTTTGTGATATATATAGGTAGGTATATCTATATCTATACAAGTCCCCACAATAAAAAATATTTAAAATTCTTCATGAAGATACTTAGCTCTGGATAAAAATATCAAATATCTAATGTTTACCTGGCATAAACCCTTCCAGGATGAGGTCACATATAGAGAGAAAACATCTCATTTTTTAACATATGTATTCTCTATTTTAATTGGATGACTAGACAATAGAATAATTTGTCTCCAAGTTGACCTTTAACTCTAGTGGAGACTGAATCCCACAGGTTTTGAGGTCCAGATAGAAAGCAACTGGGTATCGTGAAGGCTTTGCCTTATTCCCTGCAGGCCTGGAAATGTACCCCCAAACTCTTGGCAACCTAATCCAGCACCAAAAAAAAAAGTGGACCAGATTGTCAGTGGAAGAAAAGCATGATAGCAAACCATATGCACACAATATGACACTTCTTTTTCACATAAATATGATATATATATATATATACATATATATGTAAATCACTTAACAAATTAACAGTAATCTACTCTATACAATGTGATAAGAATTGGTTACTTTCTTCTGGATATTTGTCTTATTTTTCCAAGATCTATTTAATAAAGATTTATTATCTTCAAAATCTACTAGTCTAAAAAGGTAAATAGTTCTCAGCCTTCAAAGCCTGAGAGAGTTGACTTTGTTAACTTTGAGAAAAAACTTCCAGAATGTACACCATAGTGGATCTGTGAGCTATACCTTTCCTCCAGAGACTTCTTCTTTCTCTCTAATTCAAGTACATTTGACACCTTCTCATCTGAGTTGGCTTAAATGTCAGCTGTAATTTAACACTTTTCAGAGGACCACAAGACAAATCTTTTGCCCAAGGAACATGCAAACATAAAAACTTCTTCAGTGATTCTAACCTTCCTAACAAATATTTCTGTCACAAAGGGCACAGAGGAAGTGAAAGGATGTCCAAGTAAAACATGCAACAATGGCAAGACATACATTGGCGAAATTGCCTTTGTTTTGATTTTCTTATTTGCTTGTCCTTCTTCAGTCGTCCCTGCAGCTTCCTTTCAGACAGTTATTGGGCAAAAGGGAAGAGGAACCCAATGTTCATCTTCTAAGAAAAAAGTGTGATTAAGACCTTTTTTTTTTTTCTTTTTTAGTGGAGCTAAGATTGAAGACTGCAAAAGCAGCGATGACAGTAGCAATGCAGAGCTTAGCTAGTGCTTCAATACAGTCCTGCTTTCAGGGAGGCTTCAATGGGGCCAAATTTGTAAACCCTTAGGAAGGAGCTGGTACAGTGATTCATTCTCACTGCCCTTAGACTAAGAGAAAAATTATAAGTTCCACAGCACTTTTTGCTTTACACACTTTCACAAACATTAAGGTGCATGTAATTTGAATACCAAACTCCTTGTGTCTCTTCTCATATTTAGTCATACCTTTTTCTTTAAATGTTTTTTATATATGGGCGTTAGCTTATGTACTCCCAAGTGACTTAGTGTCTCAGAGTGTCAGAATCATGTTTTAGAACTTTTCTTAAATCATCAGCACAGTTAAATACTTTGCCAGGCCCATGGTAGTTACTTAATATATACATATTGTTTTTTTTTTAATCAAAGCAATATATGTACTTTTCAAACAATGACACAAATTTTCTAAATGTTTAAAGTACTTTCACAGAAACAACAACAGCACAGTCCCCTGTACACATTCCCTATCTCCCACCCTACCTTGACTTAGGCAACCACTTTGAATTCCTATAGCCATTTCTACTGGTACCTTTTCCCATATTACTTTTCAATATGTGTAGTATTTTTTGATTTATCAGATTTGTATCTTCCTTTTTGGTGTTTGCTTTGGTAGAGGATTGAATGCCCTTCCACCACCATTGCTCAAACACTCAGTTCTCTCCTCATCCCAATAAAGTCACATGACAATTTGTGGTAAAAGAAATAATGAAAGAGTCATATTACATTGATGATGTGAACATTATTCACTGCTAAGCCAGAGTATATAAGAATTACATTTTTGTTTATCAACAACCTTCTGTTTTGCTATCTTTTTTCATTTGCAAAGTTTTCTATGTGACTAATTACCCATCTAATCTCTCAAATGTCTATTTACTTTTTGAGAGCTCTTTTTTCTTTCTTTCCCCTAGAGTTCTTCCTTCTGGATTTGTGTATCCTCAGCACAGCATCATTCAGGGACTTCCTTCCTTGGTTGTTATTCCTTAGCTAGCTGTTTCCAACGTCTTGTCATCCTCTTTCTTGTTTTACCCATCGCCAATAGCTTTCTATGATAGGATGCCTGGATTACATCTTTTGAGACTGTGTATGCATAAAAATTGTTTTTCCACACCAATACCTGAAAATGAACGAGCCAATGAATGGGAATATGAATAGCATGTGCAAGGGCCCAGAGTCAAGAAACCACAGCACATTTGTGAAGCTATTAAAGAGAAGAGTTTCTCTCTCTCTCTCTCTCTCTCTCTCTCTCTCTCTGCCCCCTTACACAGGCTTGCACCAACCAGATGAACAGTAAGAAACAGATTACAGCATTTCCATAAGGAGATAATTTCACATGAGAACAAAAGAAGTAACTTCAGCTTTGTATTAATTCACTGATTTATGAAAGCCAAGAATCATCCAGAAGAACAACAGAAGGGTCTTACCTATACAGTTGAACAGAGTTAGAGACAGTACCATTGACGATTTTATATTCTTTTTTTTTATATTTGACAGAGAGAGACAGAGCATGAGCGGGGGAGGGGCAGAGAGAGAGGGAGACACAGAATCCAAAGCAGGCTCCAGGCTCTGAGCTGTCAGCACAGAGCCCGACGCAGGGTTTGAACTCACAGACCACGAGATCATGACCTGAGCTCAAGTCGGACGCTCAACCAACTGAGCCACACAGGCGCCCCGACGATTTTATATTCTAAACCAAAATTCTAACAGTAGCAAGATGTTATGAAGAAAGATGATTCAAAGAAACACTTCCTGCTGCTTTTTGACAATTTCTCCTACTTTCACATGAGATCATTACTGCTGTTTAGGTACATGGTGGTTCCCAAACTTGACCATTTATCAGAATTATCAAGGAGAGTTTTAACAAGTTCTAGTTCTCACCCTAGACCTACTGAAGGAGGAACCCACTTGGCTAGAGTTTGGGAATAAGAATATGGGGACAGGGGACAAGAAACAGAGATTATTGTGAAATGGACAATTAATGGAAGCCCCCTCTCTTCTGTGCTCTCAGAGTATCCAATTATTCTTCTATTCAGGGAGCAGATGCCTTGCATCTCACTATATCCCAAAGTCCAGAACTCTCCCTGGCAAGGACACACACTCTATAAACTTATATTAGAGGAAAGAATGGACGGTACTCATCACCTTAAACTATAGAGATATCCCCCACTTTTTGAAAGTTCACATTACACTACTTTGCTTATACTGAAGACCTACATTAGTGCCTGTTTTCACTAACCAAAAGAAATCCTAAGAGGACTTTTGCTTTTATGAAAAAAAGGTGAAAAGGAAAAATAGCATGCAGGGGTTGGTTGGTTGGTCAGCAGTGAACCCTTATAGTGAGTGGCACCACCACGCTCCTTCCCCGGGAACTACACTCAGCGTGTCAGCATCAAGCCATCAGAGCTTTGAAAGGTGTCTGTGAGCATTTGTGCTTTATCTCAATTAATTTTGTTCATCCGTTAGCAAGATGTGACCTACGGTATCAGAAAAGCCCAAGAGAAGTTATTTTGGAGTGTGAGAAAGCTCAAAAAATTTTCCATATAAACTAATGATAATTGCTTCTTTAAGCCATTTCAGCTCACCAAAAGTTCTATAGGAGCACTCTACTTTCAGATGGTGGAGGAAACCTGTAAATGCTGATAATATATCCGCCCCACAAACCCAACCACCCCTAACTAGCCTGAAAGATACTTGAGGGCCTGCTATCCATTATATCAGCATACCCAAATAAAATCCCAAAAGTGTAAACACATGAAACATAAATACAACAAGGAAGTTACTGAAATGTAGAAGAAATATAGTGTGTAAATTTACTATCAATTTTAACCAGTTGCTTTCATTCTGATATCAAAGGCATAAGTCAAGGCATGCTATATTTTGTTGTTTTTTAAAGAATCTATAAGCAGAAACAAAATTTCAAGGTTGGAGATGAGGCCAAGTGATGGGGAGAAAAAGAAAAAGCCAAAGTCCTCTGGGAGACACTGTTCCATGTACAGGCAGCATTGAATTGGACACAGCATTGAATTGGATTCCTACTGAAAGGAAATCTTGCAGTGTTCTTAAAACACAACTGTTAATTAGCAGCATATAGTCTCTGTTGGGTTTTGGTATAAATAAATATTTATATGATGAGAACTATATCCGACTATTATTTGGAAGAGATAATAAATAGCTGACTAATACCATCTTTAACAAGGACACTGAAAACTTCCTCATCCAGGAAGACGGTGCTTAACAGAGTAAGTTTAACCAATGAGGCGCTGGTGTTTTCCAAGGGTGTCAAATAATAGTAATAACAAAGTCGAAAACAATTTGTCCCAAAATTTAAAATTCAAAGGTCAAGGCTTTTGTGTCATCTAAACCTAACAAACTTGAAATGTTTTATCTTGTGCGTCATGCCACACAAATATGTAAAAGCCCCCCACACACAATTTTTGCCGTGTCAGTCTCATATAAGGACAAACTTCATGGTAAGCGATTTTCCTTTCTTCCTTTGGGAAGAATTAGAAATTCTATCAAAATATCCTGTGGTTGGGGCGCCTGGGTGGCTCAGTCGGTTAAGAGTCCGACTTTGGCTCAGGTCATGATCTCATAGTTCCTGAGTTTGAGCCCTGCATAGGGCTCTGTGCTGACAGCTCAGAGCCTGGAGCCTGCTTCAGATTCTGTCTCCCTCTCTCTGCCCCTCCCCCACTCGTGCTCTGTCTCTCTCTCTCTCTCTCTCTCTCTCAAAAATAAGTAAACATTAAAAAAATTTTTAAAGAATATCCTGTGGTCATTTTTTTCCCTTTCAGTTTTTAAATCTTTTTCTGGTTATTAAAATAATGATCATTTTATTTATAAAGTACATGAGGCCTAAAGGAGCAGGAATAAAATCACTCATTAATATCTTAGAATATTTTATTATAATCATTTTTTTCTGAGTTCTTATGTAACTGAAATATAGTATGTAAATTTAGAATCTTAACTTTTTTTCTACTTATTGTTCTTTGTGAATAATATTTTGACCTATTTCTGATTACTCACTTGTAATACATGCCTGGAAGAATAAATAGGGTATGACCACTGTAAGAATTTTAATATATACAGCCAAATTGCTTTTCAGATATTCTGAACCAATTTACCCACCAACATTTGATATGGGTGCCCATTTTATCTCATCTAAATAGCACTGGAGTTTTAAAAATTTATTCTGTGCTAATCTGAAAAAAAGAAATGCAGTGTCCTTTTTGTTTTAATTTGCATTTATTTGAGTTCTAGTAAGGTTGTTTATATGTACTAGCTAGAAACATTTTCCCTAGGTGGATAAAAGATTCATGTCCTTTGCTCATTTACCTCCTGAGATTTCACTGCTTTTCGTTATCATTTTATACGAATTCTTAATATAAACCTGCCTGTCATATTTCTTATAAATACCACATTTCCTTGATTCTCAGTTGCCTTTGGTGGAAAGACACAACACTATTTTAATAGCAGCATTTAAGGAAAAAAATAACTAAACTTATAAAGATGTTGATTATAAGACATCTTGATTTCAGAGATGTTAAAATGTAGGGAATGTTAAAATATTAAGATGTGGAAAATGTTAGAATGTAGAGTTGGCTCAGAATCAATACAATATGAATTTATTGTTGGTCTGTAGAAATTGATCATAATATAAGTATTGCTGTGGCCAGAGTAACATGACCCAATATCTAAAAGTGTACATACTTTGGAGAAATACATGGGTTTTATTTATTTTTTAATGTAATTTATTGTCAAGTTAGGTAACATACAGTGTGTACAGTGTGCTCTCAGTTTTGGGGCTAGATTCCTATGATTCATCACTTACATACAACACCCAGTGCTCATCCCAACAAGTGCCCTCCTCAACGCCCATCACCCATTTTTCCCTCTCCCCCATCCTCCCATCAACCCTCAGTTTGTTCTCTGTATTTAAGAGTCTCTTATGGTTTGCCTCCCTCTCTGTTTGAAACTATTTTTTTCCCTTCCCTTCCCCCGTAGTCTTCTGTTAAGTTTCTCAAGTCCAGATCGAAGTGAAAACATGTGGTACCTGTCTTTCTCTGACTGACTTATTTCACTTACCATAATACCCTCCAATTCCATCTACATTGTTGCAAATGGCAGGATTTCATTCTTTCTCATTGCTAAGTAGTATTCCATTTTATATATAAACCACATCTTTATCCATTCATCAGTTGATAGACATTTAGGCTCTTTCCATAATTTGACTATTGTTGAAAGTACTGCTATAAACATTGGGATACATGTGTCCCTATGCATCAGCACTCCTGTATCCCTTGGATAAATTCCTAGTAATGCAATTGCTGGGTTGTAGGGTAGTTTTATTTTTAATTTTTTGAGGAACCTCCACACTGTTTTCCAGAGAGGCTGTACCAGTTTGCATTCCCACCAGCAGTGCAAGAGGTTTCGCGTTTCTCCACATCCTCACCAGCATCTGTAGTTTCCTGAGTTGTTAATTTTAGCTACTCTGACTGGTGTGAGATGGCATCTCAATATGGTTTTGATATGGAAATACATGGATTTTAATATATGTCATTAAAATATTGAAACAGTGGTGGCTATCTGAACTTGAGTCATAAATTACTCTGAGCCATTTAGCTGATAAGTGCTGCTTGATGATGTAGAAATCGATGGGCAAGAACTCTGCTGTGAGTGCTAATGTTGTGTGTTGAGTGCTATGTGTCAGGAACATTACATACATCTATCTATGGTTTACCTGTATATCTACATATATGCCTATCTACCTTCCTATGTACGTATATGTGTGCATGTGTGTGCATGACCACATCAGTGTGTGTCTAATGATCCATTAATGTGGTGTACTTAACATTCACAAAGGCTGCCATCCCAAGGCCACTTTTCTAGAACTCTTTCCATGTCCATTATCCATCAAGAATCATATAAAGTCCTAGAAAATGTGTTGGCTTTGAAATATAAGAGTTTATTGATGTGGAGTTAATATACATGCAAAACTTGGTATAATCTAAACAGGGTTTCTTACATTCAGTGCAATCCCAATCAAAATTGCACCAGCATTCTTCTCGGAACTAGAACTAGCAATCCTAATATTCATATGGAACCACAAAAGGCCCCGAATAGCCAAAGGAATTTTGAAGAAGAAGACCAAAGCAGGAGACATCACAATACCAGACTTTAGCCTCTACTACAAAGCTGTAATCATCAAGACAGCATGGTATTGGCACAAAAACAGACACATAGACCAATGGAATAGAATAGAAACCCCAGAACTAGACCCACAAACGTATGGCCAACTCATCTTTGACAAAGCAGGAAAGAACATCCAATGGAAAAAAGACAGTCTCTTTAACAAATGGTGCTGGGAGAACTGGACAGCAACACGCAGAAGATTGAAACTAGACCACTTTCTCACACCATTCACAAAAATAAACTCAAAATGGATAAAGGACCTGAATATGAGACAGGAAACCATCAAAACCCTAGAGGACAAAGCAAGAAAAGACCTCTCTGACCTTAGCCTTAGCAATTTCTTACTTGACACATCCCCAAAGGCAAGGGAATTAAAAGCAAAAATGAATTACTGGGACCTTATGAAGATAAAAAGCTTCTGCACAGCCAAGGAAACAACCAACAAAACTAAAAGGCAACCAACGGAATGGGAAAAGATATTTGCAAATGACATATCGGACAAAGGGCTAGTATCCAAAATCTATAAAGAGCTCACCAAACTCCATACTCAAAAAGCAAATAACCCAGTGAAGAAATGGGCAGAAAACATGAATAGACACTTCTCTAAAGAAGACATCCAGATGGCCAACAGACACATGAAAAGATGCTCAACGTCACTCCTCATCAGGGAAATACAAATCAAAACCACACTCAGGTATCACCTCACGCCAGTCAGAGTGGCCAAAAGGAACAAACCAGGAAACTATAGATGCTGGCGAGGATGTGGAGAAACGGGAACCCTCTTGCACTGTTGGTGGGAATGCAAATTGGTGCAGCCACTCTGGAAAACAGACCTACCCTATGACCCAGCAATAGCACTGCTAGGAATTTATTCAAGGGATACAGGAGTGCTGATGCATAGGGGCACTTGTACCCCAATGTTTATAGCAGCACTTTCAACAATAGCCAAATTATGGAAAGAGCCTAAATGTCCATCAACTGATGAATAGATAAAGAAATTGTGGTTTATATACACAATGGAATACTACGTGGCAATGAGAAAGAATGAAATATGGCCTTTTGTAGCAACGTGGATGGAACTGGAGAGTGTGATGCTAAGTGAAATAAGCCATACAGAGAAAGACAGATACCATATGGTTTCACTCTTAGGTGGATCCTGAGAAACTTAACAGAAACCCATGGGGGAGGGGAAGGAAAAAAAAGAAGAGGTTAGAGTGGGAGAGAGCCAAAGCATAAGAGACTTTTAAAAACTGAGAACAAACTGAGGGTTGATGGGGGGGGGGGGTGGGTGATGGGTATTGAGGAGGGCACCTTTTGGGATGAGCACTGGGTGTTGTATGGAAACCAATTTGACAATAAATTTCATATACTGAAAAAAAAAGTGGTAGAAATAAGATACAAATTAGAAAAAAAAAAAAAGAAATAAAACCCCTAATGTCCTTTTGGAGCAATGCTCTTGAGGAAATGAGAGAAGATGAATATAGTAGACACGAAGAATTGGCCTTAGATGGAAGTATAGAGAGTTTCTTCCTTGTTTGAATTCATTAGCTAGTTGACTGAAATGACTATTTTAACTGAAAGTCTGCTTTAACTAAAAGACCATATTATAGATATCAGGTTGTATTTATAGTGGTCATTTATTATGTTTTCCTGCTTTCCAGAATTTTTTGAAGCCCTCTGCTTCTTGGGGGGACTTTTGAGTGCTGCCTTCCCTGGTAAAAGTCAGACAACTCATTTTCCAGCTTCTCCTCCCAGCTAGGGTGTAATAAAATGATCTAGCTCCTCCAGTCAGACAAGTGATCACACAGAAGTGATCAACATAATGGTAAAGCTGGCATCAGCTGGGATTGCCATAATTAAATGGCTGCATGATTCCCACAGAATTTTGGCCTTGGAATGGCGGACAATGCTGGATGCAATAAAGTTGTGTTCCTGGTTCTCAGAAGACAGAGACACAAACTGGAGTATCTGAAGCTTGACGTTGGCAGGTTTTTGGTTTTTTTTAATCAGACTGATTTGTGGAGTAATTTAGGGTATTATTTCTGAAAGTTTAGGATTGAACCTCATTGTCTAGCTTTCCCCTGAGTCTGAGGGAATGCCTCATATTTTTAATAAAGTCCTTTTTCTCCTAAAAAAATAAAAAATAAAAATAAATTAAATTAAATAAACAGGTTTCTTTTATTGTATCAGAGGCCTGAATGTGGTACTATCATTATCCTTCCTTATGAGGGCAATTTGTAGCCCCACAATAACAGTAATTATGGTGGCCATGTATTGAGTGTATGTTCTGTGCTAATCACTGTGGTAGAATTTCGAATTTCGTGAAGAAAAAGGAGTTCAGGCAGAACCAACAGATTGGTTCTAACTTACTTATTCATTTCAATATTTATTGAGCACCTGTTATGTGCCAGGTGACAAACAAGAAATACAAGGTCACTGATCCCTTGGTACACCTCTTCTTTGACTTAGAATTGGGCTATGGCCCTATAAATCCATTGTAAGTTGAGAATAGCATAAGGTGAAATGCATTCAATATCCCTATCCTACCGAACATCATAGGAATCTCAAACAAGCCCAGAACACTTACATTAGCCTACAGTTTGATGAAATCATCTCACACAGAGCCTATTTTCTAATAAACTGTTGGCTATCTCAGGTAATTTACTGAAGACTGTACTGAAAGTGAAAAGCAGAATGGTTACATGGGGGTACAGAATGATTCTAAGGGGGTCCGCAACTTACCCTTAGGATCATGTGACTCTTTGGGAGCCTGCGGCAGCCCCTATACAGCATCACAAGAGAGTATTACACAGCATATCCCTGGTCCCAGAAAAGATCAACAGTCAAAATTCCAACAGTTTCTACTTGAGTGCATATCACTTTAGGCACAATTACAAAGTCAAAAAATCATTAAGTCCAACCATAGTACGTCAGGGACCATCTGTATTCACATGTGGTGGGTTTGCCCTGAGAACAGATATAAATGAGTTAACAACTAAATAAGAAAATGTCAGAGCGTGAGAAGTGCCAAGAAGAAAAAGAAATACAGTCATGTGGGCCGTGGCTGCTGAGAGGACCTGTCTGCACAAGTGTGTCCTCTCTTGAGTCCCAGGCCTGCCAGCATATGTCACTGTATAACAAAGGTTTCTAAGACCAGCAGACTATGCTTTCAATTAATTGAAGTCTGTTGGGCTTGCATTAAAAGCAGTTTCAACTAGCTCACTTAGTTCTTTAAACAAAAGGCTCTTTGGGGCTATTTTTCCAGGGCAACCATCAACTAAGTACAAGACTTGGTCCTCCCTGTCCAGATGGGCAAACCCAATTCCTTGGAATCTCAAGGTTGCCAAAACTAAGCTCATTCCAGTCTACAGCCTTGTGGCCTTGCCTGGAACAATGAAAAAAATGCAATGCCCCCCTCCCCCACTGGTCTAGGGATGCTTTTTATCCTTTACTCTGAGCCTAGGCATGGTGGGAGGGGGCAATAATGAGTTCTTTTGTTTTGTTCATATGTATGAATCTACATTTCCTGAGTAAAGGTCATCTACTTTTAGTTGGATTTTTAAAATTTGCCTTTAATTAGTCAGCATGACTCAGTCTCAGTCACCTCACCCTTATTCCGGCTCTGTTGGATTCTATCTTAATTTAAAATTTTGATACTTTATCATGCATTTTTGGCACTAGTTTTGATTTTTTTTTTAAATATTGCATTAAAATATTATTTATAGTGATTTCTAAGTTTTTTGGCATTCTCACAAATTTTGCACCTGAGCTGAGTGCCCTGTTCCCCTCACACTAGTCCTGATCTTGTCTTGGATAACTGTGTGGAGCAGAGCCTGCCTACTTACCACACTGGACTGAGAAAAACAGTTGTCGGTTGTGCTAAAGCCTTTGAGATGCAGGAGCATTTGTTGTACAGCTGAAATCATTTACCATAACTAACACACTTATTAATTGCTCCTGGATTAATTGCATTAGTAGATGTTTCTTTAGTTTATCCTTTATTTAGTGAAGACTTCTATTTCTGTATTATCCAAATTATCTCTTGTGACTTTAGCTCATGAGACATGCTGAAGATCAGATTCTATTATCATTTTGGAATCCATTAAAAAATCTTATATCAATGATTCTGCTCAAAACTGTCTCCCAGTTCTGACTGCATCCATACAGAGGTTTTTAAAATTTATTTTATTTATTTTATTTTTATTTTTATTTTTTTAATTTATTGTCAAGTTAGCTAACATACAGTGTAGTCTTGGCTTCAGGAGTAGATTCATTCCCATGATTCATCACTTACATACAACACCCAGTACTCATCCCAACAAGTGCCCTCCTCAATGCCCATCACCCATCTCCCCCCCCCCCCCCCCCCCCCCCCCATTAACCCTCATTTTGTTCTCTGTATTTAAGAATGTCTTATGGTTTGCCTCCGTCTCTACTTGTAACTTATTTTTCCTTCCCTTCCCCTGTGGTCAGTCAGAGAAAGATATCATATGAGTTCATTCATATGTGGAAATTGAGAAACTTAACAGAAGACCATACACAGTTCTTAAGTGGGAATACAGCATAGTGGTTATATGCACAGGCTATGGAGTCAGATATTCTAGATCTGAACACCAGTTTGGTAGAATGCATAATCTTAGACTAGATGCTAACTTCTCTGAATCTCGATTTATTCATTTATAAAATGGGGCATATAATATAGTGTTGTGTGAGGAATAAGTGAGAAAAGACTTAGCATATAGTTAGCACATGATAATTATTAGTAGTTATTATTTTCATTTTCTTTTGGATTAAGCCCATTTCTTACCTCTTCCTCTCTGGTATTTGATATAAATCTAAATTGAGAAGATACTTATCAATCAGTAGTACCTGATTCCTCTCAGCAGAATGATTAACATTAAACAGAAATGTGAACTGAAATTTAACAAACCCTAGTATAAAGAAGTTCTCTGGCACTCCTATTGCTGGGAAGGCAGTGGTGCCCACAATTATCCTGGTACAAGCAGTGCCATGGGAGACTTTGAGCCTGGCATATCCCAGAAGCTCACGTACTAAGACTGGCTGTAGAATGGCTGGTTCCCACCCATAGCAGGAGCTGTTGGCAGGAGAGTCATAAGTAAGCATGGAATCTGTGCCATTGGATTAAATTCAAAATATTCAATGGCAGTTGGAATTAAGATACCTTTGCCAAAAAGAAATCAAGAGAAACAATGGACACTGGAATTTTCTTTTGAAGACAATTTCCCACTGGGCATTTTTCCCCTCCCTTCTCGTTATCTGTAAATGTCTCAATTCACAGAAAAGACTAGTAACAAAAAAAGAATACTACAAGACTTCCCAGTGTTTCAATGGCTATTGACAGAAGAAAAGATCCTGAGATCAGCTAAAAAAATTAAACTTTTTGTTTCAATTTACTGAAAATATTTGCTTCCTGGATTATGGACTCATAGATCTTAAAGCCAAGAAGGACCCTTGAAAACACTCAACCAATTCCTTTTTTAATTTTCATATATATATATATATATATATATATATATATACACATACATATATATACATATATATATATATATATATATATTTTTTTTTTTTTTTTTTTTTCTGCAAATGAAGAAACCAAGGCCTCAAAAGGAAGTAGAAGCTAAGTCTCTGTCTCCTGGTCTAGGAATTACACATGATGATCCTTCACCTAGCTTATGTTGGTTAGTCTTTCTTAAGAGTTCTACAATCATACAAAAGTCCTGCAATGATTCATACTGTCCAAAGTCTTCATAGCAGGATGCAGATATCATGATAATATTTGTAAATTCCAATTTCTTCTCATATTTAAAGTATTTAAAATAGAAAGGATCAAGCAAGGGTTTTAAAATTGACACTAATGTCTATTTCAAAGGAACAAGTAGTACATGTTAGCTGCTTAAAGCTGGGCCCCCAGACACATATCTGCTCTTGTTATTCAAAGCCTTAAGCCCTCTCAGATAAGATTTGTGTTTTAGAAGAGTGGAGAAATTGAGAATCGGCTATAGAGGGGCTGACGACCAAGAAAGTTATCTTTGAAAGCACTTATGAGTTCCGAAGTAGCATAATACCCAGAGAAATTATGTTGTTGCACCTCTTTATGAATTAATTCAATGACTTCATAAATGTACCAAATGTACTAAATAAAATGCGGAGGAACTGGAGAATCAAAGGCCCTGCCCTAAAGGAAGGCAGACACGTAAGAATCCATAATGCAATCTGATAAGCATAGTAACTAGCTTGGATCTGAGGAGGCAGGCAGGGCAATGGGGACTGGTGACCTCAGTTTTGCAGGATGAGTAAGTGTAGGTGGACAAGATAGGAAGGGTGCTCCTGGCAGAGGAAACAATAAATTGAAAGCATTCATCAGAGATGGCAACTTGTAGCTAAATTTTGAAGGACGAGTGAGAAGAGTTAGACAAGATAGGAAAGTAATCCTGGCAGAGGAAACAGAGCAAATCTTGAAAGTTTGATTCCAGATTTGATTCGCTCCTGAAGGTCAGAGGCCATGCGTTGCTCAACTCTACAACTCGAACTCTAGCACAGAGCCTGGCACAATAGGGAATGTGGAGTGAGTGACTGTGGAGAAGATGAATGGATGCACGCAGGGAGCAGGTATCCTCATTTTTAGTCCTCAGAACTTGGCAGCATATCCCAAGTGGGGCCTGGGAATCTATACTTTTCTAAGTGCTCTTAAACTTCTGTGGTGAGGCATCCACCAGACCACTGTGACCATGGGTCACATCTGGCAGCAGCTGTCTGGTTACCCAAGACACACCAACTTGAAGAGGAAGGCACTGTTTTCTTAGCTTTGGGCTCTGCTGGGAAATGAAGTAAATCTTAATACAGAGATAAAAATCAGCTGCAGGATAAATCAAGCTGTTCCTTAATAAAAACATGGACTGGGAGTGTCGGCGGAGGGTAGTAAACATATTAAATTACCCCTTACCGAGCAGACAGTCTTCCTTTGATGTTGCTTTTTAAATTAAGGATCATCTTATAGTATCTGGATAAAGTTATCCGTCCCTCTAGCTACACAGCTGACAGAATTTAAGAGCAAAGTGGCTAATGTTCCTCAGTCTGTGAAGCCTTCTCCTAGTTCTGGGGACTGAAGTTTGGAGCAACAAGCCCATGGCTGTAAGGTCACTGGGGCAAATCACTTCCACTACGTTGGATTTTTTTAATATGAAAATAATACATGCTAGTGGTATTTTTTTCAAATAGAACAAAAGGATAGCATAATCAAGTAATATTGATAATTGTTGAATGTAGGTGATGAGTACATGGTCCATTATATCATTTTTTTACTTGTATGTGTTTGAAATTTTCCATAACAAAATGTATCTTAAAAAAGACTCTTGGGGCGCCTGGGTGGCTCAGTCGGTTGAGCGTCCAACTTCGACTCAGGTCATGATCTTGCAGTCCGTCAGTTTGAGCCCCACATTGGGCCCTGTGCTGACAGCTCGGAGCCTGGAGCCTGCTTCGGATTCTGTGTCTTCCTCTCTCTCTGCCACTTCCCCACTCATGCTCTGTCTCTCTCACTCTCAAAAATGAATAAATGTTAAAAAAAAAAAAAAAAGACTCTCCACTCCTCCCCATGGTCTATATCCCATTAGGCCTCAAATTCCACTCTCCAGAGTTAGACATAAGATGATTTCTTCTGTTATCTTCATTTTCTGACCATTTATAAGCACATGTCTGCATATACATTGCCTATTTTTAATAGTATCTTAGAATGCTATTATTCTAAGCCTTTATTTTTTTTTTCACTTCTTAACATATTGAGGAGCTCTTTCCTAGCAGAACATTAACTCTACTTCATTCTTTAACTTTTAAAAAATGTTTATTTATTTTTGAGAGAGAAAGAGAGAGTGCAAGTAAGAGAGGGGCAGAGAGACAGGGAGACACAGAATCCAAAGCAGGCTCCAGGCTCTGAGCTGTCAGCACAGAGCCCGACACGGGGCTCGAACTCACAAACTGTGAGATCGTGACATGAGCCGAAGTGGGATGCTTAACTGACTAAGCCACCTAGGTACCTCTCTATCTCATTCTTTTAAGCTATACAGTATTCCACTAGAAGTAGATGTCAACACTTTATACATCCTATGGTATTCATGTTTTATATATCTTTGCAAATGTAATAGGTGCAAAGTATTTCATTAATTGTCAGTGAGGATCAACATTTTGTTCATATGTTTATTGGTCATTCATATTTCTTTCTCTATGAAGTGTTCATTCAAGTCTTTTCTCTTTTAGAGATTTTCCTTTGCATTTTTTCTTATTTGTAATTTCACTAATAAGGCAATTTTTCTTCTATCTGATGTATGCTACAGACATTTGGGGGCACAATATAATGATAGAGTCAAGAGTAAACCTCTGGATCCAGATGACTGGGTTGCAGGAATGCTTATCACTCCTGACAGACAATATTGGCCAGCTTGCTCCAAATGGCCATCCACTGAAGTATACTATTGGTACAAAGTGTACCCTAATTCCAGATTTACTCCTTGGATGCTCCCACTTCCTAAATCTCCTCACCTGATCAATCATCTGTTGTTCTATTATCTTCTAAATCCAGTTTTTTCCTGTATTGCAACTGTTACTACCTCTACTAAATTTACCTTAATTTCTGGCCTGGATTACTTTACAGGCCTTCCTGGTCCAGACTTGCCCTCTCCTCACTGAAGCCAGAGTAATTTTTCTTAAACTCTGACCTGATACTCTGTTTCCCTGGCTCAAAGTACTGTCAGTACAACCTGCTGCTCTAGAAACCATCCAAACTCTTAACCCAGCAATGAGAGCATACTGGATATCACTTGAACCTGATGCAGAGCTAATGCTTTAAGATCCAGGAGTTTTGTGTGCTGGTTGCTAAACTGCTGGTAGCTGAAAGCAGCCTCAATGGGAAGATTCATACTGTGAAAATCAGCCAATATCCACAGAGCTGGTTGACCAACACACCTCACCCAGCCAGCCTCATCTCTTCTCACTCTCCAGCTGGAGCTCAGGGGAGCTTCAGAACTGAACTCCTGCCAACTGTCTCTCACTTCTGCGCCCTATACCTCCACTTCATCTGGAGGAAGTCTCCTCTTTCTACTGGCTCTCTTCTCTTCCTTCAGGTCATACCTAAGCACTCAACTCCTCAAGGACACCTTTCCTAATGTTCTGCCTTCATGTTGACTGATGTACCCCTTCTCAGAGGTATAAGTCTGTCTATATCTGTGACTACAGGTAACATGAGGCTTTGCTATTTGCCACACAATGTAAAAAGTTGAGATGCATGACCTCATTTAACCCTCAATTGCACAAGATGGTTCCTATTGTTAAAAAACAAAATTCAACCAAGTAAATGTAAAAATTTAATTGGCTTTATTCAACAATTCATAAATCAGGCAGCATCCCATCTAGCAAACAAAAGGAAACTTCAAGGAGTTGCTGGAAATGGAAGGATTTTATAGGCAGAAAGGAGGTGAGACAAGGAATTTTAAAAGACTGCATTACTTCAGGTGAGCTTACCTTCCCTTAGGGGAAGACAGATAAACCTCATAGTGCTGATCAGGAAATTCCAGCCTGGTCTAAAATCCCATTCCAGGGAAAGGATAAAACTGCAGTTAGGTTAGGTATTCACAAGTGTTGGTGGGGCTTAGCAAAAGTTGACTCCATTTGGGGGCGTGTCATTTCTTTTTAACACTATGTTAGATGAAGAAATTCAGGCTTAGAGCATTTCTGTAAACACCATGAGGTTAGAAGCTGCCTTGTACACACATGTACCACAGCACCTGATACTTAGTGGGTGTTCAACACAAGCAGTTATTGAATAATTCATTCTAAACCACTAAAATAACGGCCTGCCAAACTCTACATTATAACATTCAAAGAATTTTGTTCCAATGTCATATTAATGTTCATAAACTGTCTAGGAACTGAAAATTTACCTCCTAATCTTCACAACTAGCTGCTGTAAGACTCCTTTCTTGGGAAGCAGCGAACAAGAGTGCACCTAAGTTGTTAGTCAGACCCCAACCCCACATGCCTCCTGGGTTCCTATTCACCCATCAAGCCTCGGGCTGGAACTTCTACCCTAAAAGCACTGGCTTTCCGAGTTTCCACAAGATGCTTGTTTTCACTGCTTCATTTTTAAGTTGTCATTTTTCCATGACCACCACTGAGATTCATTTGACCTTTTGTCGTAGTTTCAAAACAGCGGCCAAGAAACTTGGTTTTGAAATTGAATCAGAGACAAAGGTTATTATGAACTCTAGTACTCTCACAGGCATTTGGTTGCACTGTGGACTGCTGGGGCACAGCTGTCAATAAAGTTTTATCCAACCAAAGTTGTCCCCCAAAGAAATGATATTCATTTGAGAATGAAACTCTTCCCAACTGACTTTACCTCTTGGATTTCCAATCATGACTCATGTCCATAGCACCCTACTGGGACCTGCCTATCAGTGCTTTCTGTTGTTCCACTAGGTATTGATTCCTTAAATGATTCAAAACACCTAAATGGGAAGAGAGCTTCTCCTTGAAATGGAACCATGTGCTTCCAGCAGACATAAACACAGTTTGTTTGAACATTAAGAAAAATCAACCAAATCAAGGTAAAGGATTTTTTTAAGCTGATTGAAAATTGGTTCTTTCTTTTAATGATGTCTAATACTTTTACTGATTCCTCCTGAAGATTAACTAGAATCAGAGAAGCAATAGTGGGAGACCACTCTACTTGAGGAAAACTGAGGTAAAACCATTTTATAAAAAGGGATTACTCTCCTTCTTCCATAATCTCCCTTGGCAATGTATTTGTGACATAGCAAGGCTGACTGAAATTAGCTTTGTTATAAGAATCTCTTAAAGGAGTCTATTTACCTGGTTCAGGTTCCTACTCTTTACCATATTTAAAGAGGATTCTTTAAACACAAGATAAGAAGAAATGGCAAAAATATTTGTTAAAAATAACTGAACCTCTCTTCTCAGGTGGTCGCCCCAGATGGTGGAAGGGCATTCTTGGGCCACCCGGTGGCCATTGTGGCCAAACAGGTGCTGCTAGGCAGGAAGGTCGTAGTTGTGTGCTGTGAGGGCATCATCATTTCTGGCGATTCCTACAGAAACAAGTTGAAGTACATGGCTTTCCTCTGCAAGCAGATGAACACCAGCCCATCCCATGGCCCCTACACCTTCAGGGAACCCAGCCACATCTTTGGGAGGGTGATCTGAGGCATGCTGCCCCACAAGACCAAGGGAGGCTAGTCTGCCCTGGACCGCCTCAAGGTGTGTGTTGGGATCCCACCACCCTATGACAAGAAAAAGTGGATGGTGGTTCCTGCCCTGAAGGTTGTGCATCTGAAGCCTACACAATAGTTTGCTTACTTGGGGCACCTGGCTCATGAGGTTGGCTGGATATACAAGGCAGTAACAGTCACCCTAGAGGAGAAGAAGGAGAAAGCCAAGATCCATTACCAGAAGAAAAAGCAGCTCATGAGGCTATGGAAACAGGCCAAAAAGAATGTGGAGAAGAAAATCAACAAATACCCAGAGGCCCTTAAAACTCACGCACTCCTGGTCTGAGTCTAATAAAATCGAACCCACATTCTGTACTGTGTATCATATGCATGATAAACAGCTTATATCATTAGTATTGATGCCCAGTGTGTATTGAAAAGTTATTTTGATTAAAATTTCCTATTATCCTTACTTTTCTAAAATTGTGGGCCACAAAAGTATTCTCAGGGAATTATTGGATCCAGCCATCACTGTATCACCAATGAAGAGCTAGTGTCTTGAGGATAAGCACAAATTTTGGATCTCTGAATATAAACTTCTGAAAAGACTCCCTTTTCTTCATTTTTTATAAATGGGGGGTATATTATACATACAGTAAAGTGTTTAAATCTTAAGTACAGCCCAATTACTTTTTACATGTGTGTGCACCCACGGAACTACCACACCGATAAGACATAAAACATTTCTAGGCTTCCAGAGTCTTTCTGGTGTGCACTTCCAGTCAATATCCTCCAAAGATAACCACTATTCTTCTGTCGTCAAAAGTTAGGATTTTTTTTTCCTTTTTTAAAATTTAAACTTTAGTTAGTTAACATACAGTGCGATATTGGTTTCAGGAGTAGAATTCAGTGATTCATCACTTAACAACATCCAGTGTTTATCACAGCAAGTGCCCTCCATAGTACCCTTCTCCCACCCACCTCTGTCCATCAACCCATAGTTTGTTCTCTATCATTAACAGTCTCTTATGTTTTGTTTCCCTCTCTTCTCTTCCTCCTCCCTTCCCTTACGTCCATCTGTTTTGTTTCTTAAATTCCCCATATGAGTGAAATCATATATTTGTCTTTCTCTGATTGACTTATTTCACGTAGCATAATACATTCTAGCTCCATCCATGTCATTGCAAATGGCAAGATTTCATTCTTTTTGAAAACTGAGTAATATTCCATTGTACTCATATACCACATTCTTTATCCATTCATCATTCTTGGACATTTGGGTTCTCTCCATAGTTTGGCTATTGTTCATAATGCTGCTATAAACATTGGGGTGCATGTACCCCTTTGAATATGTATTTTTGTAACCTTTGTGTAAATACCTAATAGTGCAATTGCTGGATCGTGGGGTAGCTCTATTTTTAGTTTCTTTTTTTTTTTAATTTTTTTTAACCTTTATTTTTGAGAGAGAGACAGAGTGCAAGTGGGGAAGAGGCAGAGAGAGAGAGGGAGACACAGAATCCAAAGCAGGCTCCAAGCTCTGAGCTGTAGGCACAGAGAATGATGCAGGGCTCGAACTCATGGACGGTGAGATCATGACCTGAGCCAAAGTCAGACTCATAACTGACTGAGCCACCCAGAAGCCCCTATTTTTAGTTTCTTGAGGAACCTCCACACCGTTCTCCAGTCACCATAAGTTAGTTTTATCTGTCCTTGAACTTTATATAAATGTCATCATAATTGTTTTCTTTTGTGCTTAGGTTCTTTCACACAACATTATGTCTGTGAGATTCCATGTTGTCACATATCACAATAGCTTGATCTTTTTCATTATTTTGTAATATTCTACTATTGATGGACATTTGGTTTTAAGTCATTGGTTATTATGACTAGAGTAACTATGAGCATACTTGTATATCTTTGAGGTGGACATATTTTTCTTGGGTATACACCTAGAAGTGGAATTGCAGGAATATAGAGGAGACTATGTCTGGAAGCTTCATCTTTAATAATTGAAAAAGAAACTGATGGTATGGGGGAAAAATACCTTCTACTGGCATCTGTTGTGTTAGATGACATTCTTAGAGAGTATTTTATAGCTGTAGTTGGTCAAATTGAACAGATGTATTTCTAGGTAAATTCTCAAGGAGTGAGTGGGTAAAGTCAGAAGCACTTGAACTACCTCACTAATACATTGTATGTGGGCCAATGAGAACTGTTTACAATATTTATTTGATTCTCTAGAAAATGCCAAAGTTTAAAATATTCTGTCATTAAAAATTCTTGGAGGTATGAGAGTGCTCCAATTAGATTCAACTATAAGATCTTTGATACAACACAAAGCCATCTATGGACCGCAAGTAATCACAGACAAGACCTTTCCACAGGGATATAAACAATGCTCTCAACTACCTTTTCTATTGGCCACTGTGGGATGTGGAACTTCCACTTGGAAGTCATCAGTGAGAATAAAAATATTTCCTTATTATTTCAACCATAGCACCCAACTTCAAATAAAATGTCTCTTCTCTTGCAGGGTTTTTCCTAGGTTTGAGTTAAAGTCGTTGTGTGGGGAATAAATCTGGTGCCAAGTACAAGCTAATAATTAAATTATACTTATCCTCTGGGGGAGCTGAAGTCTGATCAACTTCCTCCACACTGTAGAACTGTTTCTTTTTTCCCTTAAATGCCCTTCCCAGCCCTCCCCAGCTCGCCCTGCAACTACCACACAAATGATTTGTGTTTATTTTTTATGCCCTAGTCTCCTTTTACAAATCACTTTATTTTCTGTAAAACCCCTTTGTTATAGCAGATCTCTTAACTACCTTCCTACATCCCATTGGCATTAGATTAATTGTATAAAGGTTATCTTGGGGTTTTGTCTGGACTTAAAAAAAAAAAAAAAAAAAAAAAAGAAAGGAAAAAAAGCATCCTGGGAATAGTTCCAGGCTCTTTGATTAACTGGGCAGTTCTGGAACTTAAGTCTGCCTTTGCCTTTCCTCACTTGAATTACGGTATTTGTCATTGGCCTTCTCTATCTGGGTGTGCTGGTGAGAATTTCTGCTAATACAGGATGTTACACTTTGGATTCTCATGATGTTCCCTCTGAGGTCATTTTACCTTAACATATAAATCTTTATTTAGATTTCCTAATAAATGAAGGAGTCAATGTTAGAACTTTTCTAAAAAAAATTCTATGGAGTCCTTATCATAGAGACCAGTGTGGCCTTTAAATCTTTTCCTTTGGAGGGCCTTAACATCTGTCAGTCCAGTTTAACTTTGTTTCCAAGGAGCTTGGATCAGAGCAGATTATTTTATTCACTAGGTAGGCAACCACTCTTCAAGACTGTCAAATTTTTCCTATCTTGGAATCTACATGCACAATTCAGAAAACTATGATGACTATAATTTTATTCAAATGGGTCAGAAGTGTGGGGCTGCTTGAAAGACACCATCAAAGTGAGCCCTGTCAACATGCTGATTACAAAGCCTCCTCAGCTCTACCTTCATGAGGTGGGCCAAGAGTTGCTTCTTGCTATGTGGTCTGCTGCATACCCTGCCACTAAAAGAAAAGAAGAGAAGGAACCAACATTCATTAAACACCACATGCCAAGCACTCTGGAAACATTTTACATGGGTTAGCTGAAAATTCATGATTATAGGAGGGGAGTGAAATAACTCTTCATAATGATAAAAATGGGGAATTCTTTAACCACAGGTGTTACAGATTTTACAGATTCTTGCCCAATCTAAGGGTACTTTCTTTGGGGATGACTGGAAGGAGTTGAGCAGCTGAGTTTAAAAGACTTTCCTTTCTTGAATAATTATTGGTTCAATTCGTGAATGTTTTTTCTCAATTGCTGCTTTCTGTACTTCTAGCCTGGCCCTGTGTCCGTCTTATTAAGTATTTAAAGCAACTTGTTCATAATTTACTTATCTGCTTCTATACTGCTATTTAGCTGCTACCCTGGGGATGGAGTTTCTCCTGGACAGCTGCTTCATTCTTATGTTGGCTCTTGTCCTGCTTGGGCTGTCTGCTCTTCTCATTTTTCCAGAATCTCCTGGCGGTACTCCTGGTTGGCTCCTGATTTTATACCTGCCAACTCTTGCTGACTCCTCCCACTTATCATTTCATCTACCAGTCCATTCTGGACTTGTTCCTTCTCAAACTGGTACCACATCATTTGTTTTCCCACTCTGTGTAACTCTATTCTTGGCCTGACACATAGGACACGATTGACCAAGGCACATACTATTGTCCATATCTACTACATCTCTGCATTGTTAAATTGAATGGATCACATTGACCAAAAGTTATGACCAGGATGATTCTGGAAATTATTCTTTGCACTGGTCTATAGATCTAGTCTTACAAATAAAATCAAAGAGTACTCAAATGATTGATCCTGAAAACCAATAAAGAGTTGCAGGAGAATTGAAATCTGCTTATCAGTTTTTTGAGGAACGGCATCTAATGACTTATAATATCTCTAAAGTAAGGAACTATGTGTCAGAATAATTTCCTGATGTTGGATAAGTTTTGTAAGATACAAAAACAATTGGAAATCTCTGATTTTCTAACCACAGAATGGACTTAATATTAGTACTAGTTACCAGATATTTAGTTTAGATTTATTTCCTGATCTAATTATTTTTTTAAAAAATAGTCTTTTGTAAAAGTCTTGGAAATTCCTCTCTGAGAGGAGAATGGTTACAAGCTGATTAAATACTGAATAAATGCAGTTTGTCTCCAAAATTGATGTCATCAATTCTTTCCCTCCTATGTGCATGCCACACCTCTATCTGAAGATGGAATCTATTCCTCTACCATCTGGAATCTGGGCTTTGGACTGCTTTGACCAAAAAGAAAATGGCACAGCGTGAGCTTTGGGCCTGGTCTTTGTGAGAACCAGAAGTTTCTACTTTCTGCCTGTTAGAGCCCTGAGTTTCCATAAAAGAAATCCAAGTTACTTTGTTAGAAAGAAAGACCACTCCAAGGATCATAGAAATCAATGCCAGCCATGTGATTAAGAAGCCATCTTGGACACCCCACCAGTTGAACCTGCACATGGCTCCAGTCTCAGCAACTTTATGAGTGGAACTGTATGAGAGACCACAAGGGAAGTCTGCCCAGATGAACTCATTCAACTCACAAAAGTAGAAGAGATAATAAGTTGTCTTAAGCCACTAAGCATTGGTGTGGTTGATTACATAAAAGTAGATAACAGACAAATGAGTCCCAAAGTTTAGGATAAAGCAAGAGTCCAAACCAAGTGCTTCCCATCAAAAAATTTTTATCTCTGGGGGCACCTGGGTGGCTCAGTCAGTTAAGCAGCTGACTCAATTTTGGCTCAGGTCATGATCTCACAGTTCCTGAGCTCAAGCCCCAGTCAAGCTCTGCACTGACAAGGAAGAACCTACTTGGGATTTTCTCTTTCCCTCTCTCTCTTCCCCTACCCCACCTCTCTCTCTCTCCCTCTCCCTCTCTCTCTCTCTCTCTCTCTCTCTCAAAAATAAATAAATTAAAATTTTTTTATCTCTGGATTTCTCTCTCCACATTCAATCTAGTTGGCCTTTCTCCAGTTGTTTTATCCATAATGTTAGTAATGAATGTGAATAATAACTGTTAAACTTAAGCCTTATATATGTGAGTTGTATATATAAGTCTTAAAGTTTATAAATTTATTATATAAATACAACTCACAAAAGCTATTGGCACATCACAGTTGAGTTTGTAGAATTAATGGTGGGGAATCCCGATGGAGATCACCAAATTTTACATATCAATGATTTATTGGGCAACAAGGATACACCATCTGATACGTGCTCTTATTTTTTTTTTTTTTTTTCCATAAGAGGATACCAACAGAAGCCATTCTATGGCCACTAAAAATATCCAACATGACAATTTGCTCTCTGACTTCCTAGAGAAAATATCCTGCATGATAGTTTGTTATCTGGCTTCCAGGAGAAATTAATCCTCTGCCATAATTTAAGACTATTCCAGCCCCCAGAAACTAGAAATATAAAACTACCTAGACCCACAGCTTGGGTTCCGAACAACACATCAATCTCCTGCTGAAACTCTCTGACTCTATTTCCTGATTTCAGCAACTGGACCTTTGATTTTCTCTTTGTGTCCAAAAATAGAGAGAAAATGGTATCTAAGAAAAAGAAGAGCCAAAAATATATTTCACATTTACAACATACTAGGTATTTTTCTATGTGCTTCTAGGTCATCTCCTAATCCAGTGATACAGGGACTTCTCTTCTCCCCTGTTTTCTGAATTTCAGCAAATGCCCCCACCCCTGTCCTGTGTCCATATGGTCACTTAATCCCTAATCGGAGACACATCTTTGATGTCTCTCTCTTCCTTTCATACTTTGAATCAACTCCATTGTTGAGTCCTATCATATCTATCTCTAAAACAACTGAATTTAACACTTTGGGTACATTTAAAAGATATTTTATGGTATGTGAATTACATCTCAATAAAGCTGTAATTTAAAAAGTTAAAAATATGTCTAGAATCTTTCCACCTGTCCTCATTACCACCATTATCATCCTTATTCACATCTCTGTCTTTCCTTCCCTGGATTACTGCAGCAGTTACTTCCTAACTGGTATCCTTGCTTCAGGTCTTGCCCACTGATGACCTATTTCCACATTGCACTCAGAATGATCCTCTGAAAACATAATCCCTAACATGCTACTTTCTTGTTCAAAACCCATCCAATGATTTCCCATCAGCCTGAGAATAAAAGCCTTCAAGATCCCCCATGATCTGGTCTTTCTTTCCAACATGATCTCTATTACTCCCCACCTGCTCCTTTCTTCCACCACACTGGCCTTCTTGCTCTTCCTAAAATGTGCTAAGTTCACTCTCATCTAAGAATTAATAGTCTTAGCATTGGTGTTCTCTCCTTCTGGGACATGCTCCCTTCAGCTCTTGCAGATTTCTGTTTAGTTCTTCTCATCAGAGACCTTCCAAGGGCATTCTGTGCGATGTCTCATCCAAACCTCCCATTATTCTTTATCTCTTTAACCTGCTTTATCTTCTCTCTACAGCACTCATCATTACATGACATCATATAACATTGTCATTTGTTCATAGCAATGTAATCTCCACAAGTAGCGAGGCCCTGTCTGTCTCCAGCATGTAAAATACTATCTGGCACATAGCAGATGCTTGGTAAATATTGTGGAATACTGAATGAATGTGAATGATGAATTAAGGAATGAAGGTATAAATATTATTAAAAACCCCTCTTTGCTTAGTTTACCAGTTTTATTCTGTCTGGGAACACTCTCCTTATATTACAAAGAGTGACCTAGCATAACATACTTGTGTTCTGATTGGGTCTTATTCCCACCAAAGTTTTGTGGATTGCAAACATCCTAGCCACTTTGAAGAGATACCAGCAACCTCAATATGTCCCCCAAGATCTCTAATATGTCCCCCAAAAGAGGCCTAAAGTGCCCTCCTCCCACTGAAAGGACACTGAGACCAATGATCTCCAAGTCACAAAAACATTTTCCTATAATTATCAGTACTGAAGCCCAACAACATATTCTCCAATAACTATTTATTATATGTGGTTATATGGTAAGTCCTGTCCTGGACACTGAATATATAAAAATAAATACAGTAGAGTCACTTAGAAGGTCCTTTCAGTTTCCCTTGACTAAAATACATGGGTGTTTTGTTTTGTTTTAATATTATTTATTGTCAAGTTGGCTAACATACAGTGTATACAGTGTGCTCTCGGTTTTGGGGGTAGATTCCCATGAGTCATCGCTTACATACAACACCCAGTGCTCATCCCAACAAGTGCCCTCCTCAAAACCCATCACCCATTTTCCGCTCTCCCCCACACCCCAAAAACCCTCAGTTTGTTCTCTGTATTTAAGAGTCTCTTATGGTTTTCTTCCCTCTCTGTTTGTAACTAATTTTCCCCTTCCCTTCCGCCATAGTCTTCTGTTAAGTTCTCAAGTTCCACACATGAGAGAAAACATGTGATATCTGTCCTTCTCTGACTTATCTCACTTAGCATAATACCCTCCAGTTCCATCCATGCAAATAGCAGGATTTCATTCTTTCTCATTGTCAAGTAGTATTCCATTGTATATATAAAATGCATGGTTTAAAGAAGAAACTAACCTAATTTTCCCATAACACATTATTTTTTAATTTCAAAGAATGGACACATTTCTTATTCTCTACCCTGCTAAGAGCTACCTTAAGATCACTGCTTCCCACTAACAGTGTCTCTCTTAGTCCCTCTCCTTCTGCCCTCCTCTTACAGAGTATGTCCATTTTCTTTTTAGAGGTTAGCCCACTCAGTATATTCTTGTTCCCACCACTTCCAACTACCCCTCCATAGTTCCATCTCTGTAATTGTTATCACTAAATATGTCAAAAGAACATCTCCATTCTATGCCAAAGTTGTTTCCTTACCCATCACCAATGATCTTCTCTTCTGAGCTCTGTGCCCCTTTCTGCACTCTCTTCCTCCTGGTGCTCTCTAAAGTATTTGACCCTGTTGACCTTTCCATCCTCCTCAGACTCCTATCTGCCTCATTTGAGCTGATCCTACCCCATTCTTATTTTCCCCTCCTCTCCTCCCTAGCAGTGACCCTCAGTCTCCCATATTCTGCCAAGGGAGAGTCCTCTAGGCTCTGCCTTTCAGCCACTATTCCCCTCTGATATTTGTATCGGCATTCATGGCTTCAACTGTCACTTCTTTAGGGGGCCCCATAGGTCTACATCTTCAATCACAACCACAACCCTAAATTCTATTCCTATGGATCTGCATGCCTATTAAACATTTCCATCTGAATTCCATCAAACTCAGAATAACTAAAATAAAACATTATATTCCCATTCTAAAATCAATTATCTTTCTTATTTTTCTAATTCCAATAAAATTGCTTTCTAATACCATAAAATTCTGGTATTTTATGATACCACCACTGTCTAATCATTTTCAACTTCTCTCTCCCTCTCTCTCTCTCCCCTTTGTTCCTCCAAACAGGTCAGTTTTCAAGTTTTGTTGATTTCCTTTGCAGATTGCCTATCCATGTTCTATTCTGTTCATTATACTTGTCACTGCTCTGATACTTCCTTTAGTATCTCCTACCTGGACTCTTCAAATAGCCTCACAAATGTCTTCAGGTTCTCTTCAATCCATTCTTCAGTTAGCTTCCAAAACCTCCAATGGCTTATCATTCCCTGCTGAACAGACTCTAATTCCTTAGAGTGGAATTTAAGACACTATTATTTCTCCATGTGGCACCTTACCCTCCATCAAAAGTGGACATTCACTTTTTTCCCCGAATACACCTTTTGCCTGAGCACTTTCATATCTTTCTTAATCCTCTTCTATGCACCTAGACTAACTTTTCCCCATTTCCTTTTCATAAAATCTTACTCTTTTATGCCCAAACCAAAGGATGCATCCTCTGTCAAACCTTCTATGACTAATCTCTGTCAAAAGAAATCTCTTTCCTCTTACCTCTATAATGTATTGCTTGCACTTTGTTTTAAAAATTATTGATATTTGTGTGTAGTTTACGTCCTAACTATACTTTAAACTCCTTAAAAATAGGGATGACTTCTCTAGCGGATTATTATTCTCAAATATTCACTGCCTTCTTTGTAGGAGAATTATTCTTGTCTGCCCCTTGTGGGAGGTTTCACTACATGACTAGCTTTGGCCAATTAAATTTGGTCACTTTATATATGCCACCTCTGGTCCCTGGCATGTTTCTCTTTTGTCCCCCTGCCACAAGATAGGCTTATCCCAATTAGTGGCTGCTCCTTCTGCCCAGATCCTAGAATGAAAAAGATGGAAAACTGAGCTACAACACTCACAGTGGACTTTAACATGGATGAGAAATGAACTATTTGTTGTAAGTTACTGGAATCTGGGGCTTGTTTGTTAAGGCAGCATAACTTAACCTAAACTGAACTGACCTCCTATCCAATTCAACAAATATCCAGTCATCCATCCCACAACACTGAGAACAGACTCTATGCCAAACTTCTTTAAGCACCATGGAACATACAAAAATTTCTAAAGCATTATGTCTGTCTTCAATTGTCTTAGTTCTGGATAGTAAGATAAGACATGTTCTCAAGTTGCTACAATACAATGCGAAATGTCATAAACCTATCTGAAAGCTTGCAAAAAAGAGCTACTATTGTTTCAGAAAAGAAGGAAGTTACATCACACTGGAGGAATCAGAAAGAGTTGCATGAAGGAAGTATTGCTTGTATCTTGCAGTACAACTGGCACATAGTAGGTATTAAATAGAGAAATAAATGGACAGCTAGCTGTCATCAATAAAGGCTGATAATTCTGTGGTAACGGAACCACATCAGGGCAAGTGAAATGTTCCAGGGTAAAAGATAATGGCACTTACGAACTTGTGAGTGGGTGAATTTGCTTTAACTAGATCCTCTGATGAAAGAAATCTTACTCATCGACGCTGGCATCTTTTAAGCTCCAATTATTTCTAGTTAGTCATGTGGCTTTTCATATGATCTGCTGCTTTTGGCAAGCTGCTTAAGCAAGATTATCTCACAGTCAGCAACCAAAGACTTCCTATTTTCAGTTTTATCCTTGTTGGGAACCATCAAGCAGAACCTTTGGGGCTGATACTTCTGACTTCATCAGGGCTAGGAGAACTCAGTCCAGGATCAGCGAGGCATGTACAAGTACCCAAAGCAGACAAGATGCCCACCTTAAATAGCCTAGAGTTGACTTTTAAAAAGAAATCTTTTCCTCCCTAACTCTCACTCATGCATCTAGAATGATTCAAATGATGAGTGCCCTTTTCCTGGGTTCATAAACTACAAATTCAGGAACTGGCTAAATAGCTTCATCATGCACCCAGTGCCACAGACAGGAAAATGTTTCATGCAGGAGGACAAGGAGGGCATAAACCAACTCTTGTCCTAGCTTTCCCTTAGTCAGATGGAACCATAGGCAAAAATTATCTCTAAATTCTTTTCAGCTCTGAAATTCTGTGAGTCTATGAAACTGCATATTTGTCTCTCAGAAGTGGGTAGCCTACTCTCACTGGACATGTTTCCAAATGGTAGCGGGAAGGAAGGTCTTTACCCTGCACTCTCATGGTTTTCCTAACAGAGCAGGGTCAGCAGGTGTTGTGGAATGCTAGCTCCAGCTCCATTTACCCCAGGATGGCAATAGAAATCTCACATATCTACACCTGAAGGCCAGTGCCCCACACTAACATAGTATCTTCGGATCATGCTAACACCACACCAGATGTGTGAAAGTTGACTCTCCCCTTTCCAGGGGGAGGTCATTCTGTGAAGATAAAGTGAGTATGCCAAGTGTACTAAATCCCTGACAGAGTTTCTGAGAGAAGACTAACTTCATATCCTCTACAGTTCAAACCTGAGGTTAGCAACATAGTCATTTCCTGACTTTGGACAAATTGCTCACTCTCTCTGTGCCTCAGTTTTCAGATCTAAATGTAACGGTGACCTTGCATGGCTGTAGTGAGGTTATTTTGCAGATGTGAAAGTTCCCAGGGCACAGCAGGCACTCATATGAATGTAATCTGTATTTATGTTCTTCCTCTCAGGACTACCCCTTAGCCCATTTCAGTTCCTACCTAGCATATTATTTTATTAGCTTTCCTTTTCTTTAACCCTTGGTTAAATATTGCTCTCACTTATGTTTCATATATTTCACAGTAAGCTGAGAAAACACGTACATAAAAATGTAGACAATCCAGGGTGAAAAAGAGTACCAAATCATCCAGTGTGGACTCATCATCTACTTTTAGCCTTACCAACAAAACTTGAGATCTCTTATCATCCACAAAAATTCCTTTGGCCCATAACAACCTTAGTTTTAAAATTTCTTAAATTCTAGCACAGAGTTATCTCCTGGCTCATTCCCAATAATTGCCCAGAAGCTGCCAATCTGGAAGCAGGCGGTCTTATCTTGCCTAACTCTCTCCCAACTGCCCAACTGACTCAAATTCCTGTATCCACCCAATGTTCAACTTGGCCTCCACCAACAAACTACTTTTCCCACTGCTGACTCGTTAACTCCCAAGAGTAACACCCACCATCCTTCTCCCAACTAAATGGAAAGAGGCTTCATACCCTTCATTTTCTCACTTTGTCTATTTATTTTAGTACCTCCAGGCATCATACTGGCTGTGTATTTTGCCACTTAACCAACCTTCAGTTTACAGAGGAGAAAACGAAAGGACAGAAAGATGAACGATTTACTCAATGGCAAGAAGTTACCAGCAAAGGTCAGTGTTAGAACTGAGTTCCCTGCCTTTTCTTGATCTCATCCTTTCAGCTGATAGCAGGGCCCCTGGTGCAGGGAAGGCTCTTTGCAGGCATTTATTGAATAGGTGTTACATGAATGAATGAATGTTCAGTGTCCTCCACTGTAGATTGAGGATGACACGAACTCTTTTCTGAAATAGGTGCAACCTATTGTTAATTTCAGCATAAAGTGTTGGAATATTATATAGGAGTCCAGATGTCTGTGTTTAGTTTTGCTGCTTCAGCTCTATAATACTTGGTAATGCACAGACAATACATACACACAATGATACAACCTGAAGATATTTCATAAGCTAAGACAGGAAACACACAAAACAGAAAGTTTGTTAGAGTATCGCTCTAAGACACGGCAGAGGAAGGAAAATGCTCACACCATAGATCACTGCAGTAAGATTATAATTTATTATGTGCTTTCACAAACCATAGTTGATTTAAGCCTTACGTCAACCTTATGGAAATGGTAGGGGAGATATCATCTCTGGCCTTTGAAAAATTGAAAACTCAAAGAAGATAAGTGAATTTTCCCAGGTAACAAACTTAGGAAACTAAAACCTAAAGCTAGAGCGCAGCTCTTCTTTTCCTAGGTAGAAGTAGTAATTCTTGGGCTAAAAGGCATTTAACCGTTGATGCTGAGTACAGCTTTTGTTAATTGGGTGTATTTTGTCTTCCCGCTTAAGAACCTTAAAGTCAAAACTAACTCACATTCATATTTGATTCCCTATATCTGAGCACGGTTTCCTTCATGAGGTAGAACCCCAATGATATTTAATAAAAAAATAGTATTTTGATGGATAAAAAAATAACATTTTTAACAAATAGCAGCCACATTTAGCAAGTTGGCGGTTCCAGGATATTTGACCGATTGCCTGTTGCATGACCCCAGGAAAATGAAAAGTGTATTTCTTAAAACATGTCCTGTCAACTTGGCCCAAGCAAAAATTTTTATGGGGGAAATTTGTTCATTTTGAGAGAAATTGTTGCAATTCTTTCTGAATGTGCCTCCTTCTCGTGTCCCCAAAATGTCTGTGATTTGCCAAATGATGAAAAATGTATTCTCTCCTAAACTCTAAGATTAGAAACTTTATTCAATCCCCTCGTATATTTTTCCCCTCATGCCCCTGTTGGAACACATTTCCCTGTTACCACTCAAGGCTTGGTTTCAGCCAAAAAGCTGCTTCTCATTTTTAGAATGCAGGACATGTTTAAATAAGAATCTTCATCATGCATGCATATAATATTTATGGAGTGTCCAGTATGCACCATGCATTTATGCATTACCTCATTTAACTCTTAAATGATTTAACTCATTGTAAATCTCATTATCTCATGGGAATATCCCTCATATCACATAAGGAATATTATTATCCTTATTATACAGTTAAGGAGACTGAATCTTAAGAGTTCACACAGCTAGTAAGCAGCAGAGATGAGATTCGACTCTAGGTCTCCCTTAAGTTGGAATTTAACAACTATACTCCACAGTTTCTGTCACTATCAATGGTAGCAGATGGACCTCACATTAGTGGAAGACAGTCCCCATTTCTTTTTGAATACCTGATAGACCAAGCTGTTGACTGAGGTAACAAATGCCTAAATCATTCACATACCTAATTTGTGACTATGTAAAGGCTTTTCACTTCAATATTCTCTGTAAGAGTATACAAAACTACCATGAGATACCACCCTACACTCATCAAGATGGCTACTATAAAAACAAAACAAAACAAAGCACAAGTGTTGGTGAGGATGTGGAGTAATTGGAACACTTTTGCCTTGTTGGTGGGAATGTAAATGGTACAGACACTGTGGAAAACAGTATGGTGGTTCCTCAGAAAATTATAAATAGGATTACCATATGATCCAGGTATTCTACTTTTGAATACACACTCAAATGGATTGAAAGCAGCATCTCAAAGTAGTAATTTTACCCCCATGTTCACAGCAGCATTATTCATAGTAGCTAAACCTGGAAGCAACCCAAGTATCTACTGACAGATGAAAAAGAGGGAAATTCTCTACAGTGGAGAGTCTGTTTCTTGGTTTGTCTTTCTCTTTCTTTTTTTGTTTGTTTTGTTTCTTAAATTCCATATACAAGTGAAATCATATGGTGTTTGTCTTTCTTTGGCTGATTTATTTCACCTGGCATTATATTCTCTAGCTCCATCCATGTTGTTGCAAATGGCAAGATTTCATTCTTTTTTTATGGTTGAATAGTATTCCCTATACTGGAATTAAAATTTAAAAACTTAATTTAAAAAAAAAAAGGAAGAAAGAAAATGCTTTTTAGGTGCCTAAATGCTAAGATTAAATTTTTTTGTAGAAATATAATTTTTCTCTTCTACTGATGTACTTGATATTTAATCTGGATTCTTACAGCTTAAAAAAAAAGGAGGGAAATTCTGACACATGCTACAACACAGATGAACCTCAGGACATTATACTAAAGGAAAAAAACCAATCACAAAAAGACAGATACTATATGATTCCACTTACACGAGATACTCAGTAGTCAAAACTCTAGAAACAGAAAGTAGAACGGTGGTAGCCATGGACTAAGGGGGAGGGAAAATGCGAGTTATTGCTTAATGGGTATAGAATTCCAATTTTACGAAATAAAAGTGTTCTGGAGATGGATGGTGGTGATGAATACCCAACATTATAAATGTATTTAATACCACTGACCTATACGCTTAAAAAGTTAAGATGGTAAATTTTATGTTATGCATCTTTTACCACAATAAAAAACATTTGAGAAAAAATTACGTTAAAAGTGAGTAATTGTCAGTTCGTGGTCAGTTTGAACAACCGATTCAAATGTGTTAGGCTGAAAAGGAGAAGAGTCATTTTCACACAATGAAAAATAAACAAGAACCCCAAGAGAGTCATATTCAGAGAGGGGGGATGGTTGTTTCTTAGTTACCTGTAACAGATAATGTGGCTTGTGATTAAAAGGTAACCCAGATGTACAGGACCTCTGATTAAATAATTGCTTTGTGGTAAGGCAGTGGGAGGTCTGGCAGTCCGGATGGCTTGTTCATCACTATACGGAAGGCACTCTCTCAAGATCATGTAAACGAGACGAAGAGCTCTCTAGGAAGGTTACAACAAACGTGTGCCAGCCCTCTGAGTTCTCTGTCTGGGGTCATTTCACTTAAGATTCTAGGAAATGTAAGATACATCAGGTGGGTGGTACCGCGTCTCTAAGCTGCCAGCCTTTATTACAGAGAAGAAATCCTTCCTGGATGACCACACTTTGAGGTAGAAAACAGTACGGCAGAGTCCAGACCTTTGCGTCGATTGTTTATTCAGAAAAAAAATCCCTAATAACCAACAGAGCAAAAACCGGATTTAGGAAGCTAAATTCAAAACTTATTTTGGTGACTTTCAGAAAGGACACTTTCAAAACAAAAATTTACCATAAATTTTACCATGCTTTGCCCTTTGAAACAAAACTCATTTACTTCAGATTGATTCTGGAATATATTCCCTATCCTTGCCACAGATTTTGGTCTTTTTTTTTCCAGTGGAAAAAGAATTTGTTGGGTCATATGTTCCTGGAATTCTTTTTGTAGTTTGTTCTAAGTTATTCATATCCTCCCTCCTAGTCTGTCACTCAGCTCTGAACCATTTGCCCACCATAATGGATGAACATGGCTAATCTAGATGTGGCTCAATTTAAGGCAAAGAGCTCTAGATGAAAAGCCAGGGATCAAGCCTGTGATTTTCTTATCAGTAGCACCATACCTTTCCTCCTTCAACAAGCACTAAATCTTACAGGTAAGTGAGGCATTTAATAAACACTGTATTCCTAGAACAACTAAAGTTGCCCATCTATAAGTCCATAAAAATGAAGATCCATAAAATACCTAGAAATTTGCTGCACAAAGCAATTGAACAACAGGTGAAGACTTTAATGTTGCTTCTGCCATTCATTTATTCTTTCGTACATTAATGCATTTAGCAGCTATTTATTGAATGGCTACTATTTGTAGTCACAAGAAATATGATGGTGAACAAGACAGACATGATCACAACAATTACAGGACTTATATTCTAGTGGGAGAAGGTATGTAGAGAAGTTGAGAGGAAACCAATATCTTATAATAAATGCTATCATAATGGGAGAATTGTAGTGTGCTATTGGGAGGGCTATGTAGTGTAGCATGTGCGTGTGTGTGTGTGTGTGTGTGTGTGTGTGTGTGTGGAGGCTGGTCACCAAGGCTCCCATGATTAAATTGTAGTTGATATTTAAAATATGAGTTAAAGTTAGATAGATAGAGGAGTGGGGTGGGGGGACAAGGGAGAACCAGTATGTACAAAGGCCCAGAGGCTAAAACAAAGATACCACTAATTCCATGATGTTTTGACAATCTTCCCACATCTTACTTCTCTTCTCTGCGACAGAAGGCAGTATCATAGCCAAACACTTGGGCAAGACTGTATCTGGAGTTGCAAGCTGTTGCCCATAAAAGTTGTTTTCTCTGTTTATAATGGTTAAGCTGTTTGAATATGTCATTTATTGCATTCCCACTGAAAATGTGACCAGCTTACAGACAGGGAGTGTAGCTCAGGGTATTTCCCAGAACCCAGTGTAGTATTCTGTACACAATGGAAGCTTAAGAAATGCTAGTGCTAAACAAATAGATAAATAGCAGAGAAAGGTCAGCAACCAAGCTGGAACTCCCAGAATTTTCAAGGGAGCAGCAATGTTTATCCAACAAGGTTTTTAAGCCAGCATTACTTGCTTAAGTTCCAACTTTAGAGGCTTAGCCACAAAGTTCCTCATTATATAGTATCTTGGCAATCCAAATAGTCACTGACCCCCTGACTGGAGTTGGTTGACTCGGTTGATAAAGGAAACCAAAATCAGAAGTTTCAAGTCCTATGAAAGGTTAATTAGCTCAGGGAGAGAAAGAAGACCCGTTCCATATTCCCGCACATCACCCACACCCTGAACTCAGCTCAAGCCGAGGGAAATAGCATTGCGTACAGCCTGTGGCCCATAGTATGGGCGAGGCACCGTACTAGGTGCTATTGACATACACATAAATAAGAAGTAGTTCCTGCCGATAAGGTACATCTGGCACACAGTAGTTGCTGGATAAATATTTGTTAAGAAACTGAGTGAACACAGTCCCAAATATTTAAACAAAAAACTTATCACAAAATATGTTACAGTTTTGTTTTTGTAGTGGGACTTTCTCCTGGGCTGTAGAAATTTTTGTATCCTGTGAACTCTTTGTGTTCTCTACAAAAGGACCTCCCCTGAGGTCCTGAAAGAACCGCTACCATTGCTTTTGAAAACAGTAGGAGCTGTAGCTGCTGAAGGGGCCCTGGTCTCCCTGCACGGAGGCTACAGTGTGCCTCTGTTCTAGTGTGACCCTACCCTGTGTGCACTGTTGGACCCAAAGAGCTGCTCTGAGAGTCACAGCATGAGCGGTGGTAGCCCTAAGAGCACCGGAGTCATCCCGAGAGAATGTTCTACAAAGAATGCACATTTATAAGTAAGCAGGACTCCACTCGGCTCTTGGATTGCCCAACTCCAGTGCTCCTGGCTCCCAAGAAGAGAGAGTCCTGACAGGAGAGATCAGTAACTTTATTTTTTGATGCAGAGAACAAACGTATTTCTTCCTCTGAAACCTGGAAAATCATATTCATTAATGTCACATGTATTCATAAACATCCTCAAAACAAGGATAGACTCCGTCTGCTCAGGTAAGGATAGTCTCAAATCTCAGGGAGTCAAGTTCTTCCTCTTACCAACCTCAGTAATACTGGTCAGAAGCTCGGGGCATTGAGTTCCCTGAGCCATGTGAGCGAGCCATTTTGCTCCCAGGGCACTTTCCTCAGGCCTCCTTGGCATAAATGGCAACCAGGTTTCAGCTATTTCCTGGGTGAAGAAAGCTGCTTGATGTCTCATACTTTGGGATTAATGTGGATCATGGGGTGTGCTGAGAAAAAGCATAACTGTAGAACTCGCACTGATTTGGGAAGAAAGGAAAATAATAATGAGCTGCAATATCCCACAATTGACTTTCACTGATGCAAAAAATGTTCTTTTTTTTTTTTTTTTTTTGAAAGAGGTAGAGCAAGTGCGGAAGGGGCAGAGAGAGAGGGTGGGGGTGGGGACAGAGGATCTGAAGAGAGCACTGTGCAGATAGCAGAAAGGCCAGTGTGGGGCTCAAACTCACAAACCATGAGATCATGACCTGAGCCAAAGGCAGACACTTAACCGACTGAGCCACCCAGGTGCTCCAAAAATGCTCTTCATCAAACTGCAACTTCTTTCATTTGTTTCTTCCCTAATTCTCATCTCCTCAAGCTGACTGGGAATATTTTCTTCCCTGGTTTCTGTCGTTCAGTCCTTTGATCATCTATCACTCACTCAACAAGTATGTATTAAGTCTCTGTCATGTACCAGGCACTGAGTAAATTCCAGAGTTTCTGTGTAGTAATTAAATATTTGAGGTATAGAGTGTAAGTACGATAAAAAGGCATCTACAATGTGTGGGGCCAGGGAAAGAAGAACTCTGTTAGAACAGTTCCTGCTCTAAGAGTAAGACCTAGAGCTAAGTCTCACAGGACATATAGGAGTTTCTAAGCAAATAAGTGCAGGAAGAGGAGGTGACCAGAGACAGAATTCCAGGGAAAGAAAAAATACTAGCAGCAGCCAGTACTTACTGATGTGTTTACAAAGTGCTATGCACTGTTTTATGTTCTTTACCTGCATTAATCTTTCTTATCCTCACAAAAACTATATGAGGTAGTCTCTACTGTTATTTTCATTGTGTCAACTGATACAGGGAGACATGTAAGTTGGCCTAATTCACACAACTAGAAAGTGGACTAGTGTCCACAGTGAGAATCAGAGCGTGAGCTCTTAACCACTCCAGGATAGTGTACAGAAAGGCATGTGCACAGGTCCAGAAATGAAAGAACAAGTCCTTTCGGGGAAAATGGGAGTTGATGTGAAGAGACAGAGTGGCCACGAAGGAGAAATCTGAAGCAAATGAAAGTGAAGAGATAACGGCCAGATTAGAAAGGGTCTGTGTACCCCTGCTAAAGTCCTTAGTCCTCAGAGCAACTGGTGCCATAAAAGAATTTATACCCAAGCTCAGATGTACATTTCCTGAAGCTGACTGACAGCAGGTAGAGAATGGATTGTAAAGGAGCCAGTGAGCAGAGACCAGTTGAGACAATACTTTCACTGCACAGGTGATAATGGGTAAGAGGCCTGGGTAAGGGAATAGGAACAGGGAGAAGGGGAGGGAGAACCACAGGAGCTATTAAAATGATAGCGTGTACAGCAGTAGGAGGGGAGCTGCCTGGAGTGGAAACTGACCCAGAAGGAAAGGAGAGAAGGATAACTGCTGGTCCAGGATTGGGTAGAAGCAATGTGTTAACCAGAATAGGGAACATAATACTTGGCTGAGGAGAAGGTCAGTTTCTTTAGTTGGGGAATACTACTACTTAAGGTGCCTGTTCCAGGGGCACCTGGGTGACTAAGTCAGTTAAGCAGCTGACTCTTGATTTCAGCTCAGGTCATGATCTCACGAACCTTGAGATCGAGCCCATGTTGGGCTCCACACTGAGCTGAGTGCAGAGCCTGCTTGGGATTCTCTCTCTCTCTCTCTCTCTCTCTCTCTCCCTCCCTCCCTCCCTCCCTCCCTCTCTCCCTCCCTCTCTCTGTCTCTCTCTCTCTCTGTGCCCCTCCTCCGCTTGCATGCTTTCTCTCTGAAAATAAATAAATAAACATCAAAAAACAATGCCTATTCCAGCCATCATTGCTATATAGTAAATCATCCTAAAACTTAATAGTTTAAATAATAATTTATGATTGTTGCACATGGTTCTATGAGTCAACTGGGTTCAGCTGGGCAATTCTTGCTTGGAGTCTTTCAGATAATTACTGTCAGATGTTGGATGGGCTGCAATCTTCTAAAGGCTCAGTTGGGCTGGTTGTCCAAAATGGCTCACTCACATGGGTGGCAGCTAATGTTGGTTTTTGGGTGGGAGAGAAGCTGGGCTTCTCCACCTACACATGGCCCCTCCATGTGGCTTGAACTTCTCACAGCAGGATATCTGTGATACAAGAGATCCAGTCCAAAGAAAAAGCATTTGTAGAGGTAGAGGCAGAAACTGCAAGGATTCTAATAATCTAGCCTTGGAAATAATTTAGTGGTTAGGAGTGGGTCACAGGGTCAGCCCAGCTTCAAGGGGTGGGGACTTCACAAGGCTTGAAGACTGAGAAACATATTTCATTGGGGCCCATCTTTGGAGACTAACACAGTGCCTATGGGACAAGCAATTAGAGAAGTTTAACAGGTATTTAAGTTATGGGTCTCTAGTTCAGAAAGAAATCTTAGCTTGGATCTAGCTGAGAGGATAATCAGTATGTAGGTGGTGATGAAAGCCATGAATGTAGATGAGATCTCCCAGGAGAGTATGCAGCACGAAACAAAAATAACTCCAGGGGAAGAACCTTGAAACACCAAAATCTAAATGGTAAGTGATGGAACAATGAGCCCCTAAAGAAGATCAAGAGCTACAGAAGCAAAGAAAACCATGAAAGAATATGCTTATACAAGCCAAACGCAACATGTCAAGAAAAGGAAATAGTCAACAGTGTCAAATGCCACAGAGAGGCAAAGGCAGGTGGGACCTGAAAACTATTCTCACCGGCTTTGACAATTAAGTGTTCATGGGTGACTTTAGTAGGAATAGTTTCAGGGAATAGGAAAAGCAAAGAAAAAAATAAAACAGATTGAAGTGAAATAGACAATGAAAGGTAGCTGAGAGGGAGAATGCAAGGAGCTATCACAAACTTGAAGGATGAGCAGCAATCAGCCAGGCAATGGGGTGGGAGAATAAAGTTTTGGGCTAGGTTAACAGCAAGGATGTGAGTTTGGAGCACACTTGTCTTGTGCAAGAAATACACTGGAGTGTGACAAGCTGGGAGACAGGGAGGGGGATGATGTGGTCACTGGAATAGCATGAGATTGGGGAGAAAGGAGACAGGAGTCTGATCTTTCTGGTCGTTATCCTTGGGGAGGGGTGGATTTCATTCTGAGCACAATGGAAAGTCATTGGAAAATTGTAAACAGATGAATGACATTATTTGACACATTTTAAAAAGATCACTCTGGGGGCGCCTGGGTGGCTCGGTTGGTTAAGCGTCCGACTTCGGCTCAGGTCATGAACTTGAGGTCTGTGGGTTCGAGCCCTGCGTCAGGCTCTGTGCTGACAGCTCAGAGCCTGGAGCCTGTTTCAGATTGTGTCTCCCTCTTTCTCTGACCTTCCCCTGTTTATGCTCTCTCTCTCTCTCTCTCTCTCTGTCTCAAAAATAAATAAATGTTAAAAAAAAAAAAAGATCACTCTGTTTTAAAAATAAACATACACCTACCCAGCAATTCTACTCCTAGGTATTCACCCAGAGAAAATGGCCATTTGCAACCCAAAGACAAAGTCCTGAGAAGAAACCAAACCTGCCAACACCTTGATTTTCGACTTATAACCTCCAAAACTCCGAGAAAATAAATTTTTGTTGTTTGAGGCACCCAAACAATGTTGGTATTTTGTTATGGCAGCTCTAGCAAACTAATACATGTAGATAAAGTGTTAGTGGTAGAAACTAGGCAATAGGTATGAATATTCACTACAAAATTATCTCAACTTTGCTGCATATTTCAAGATTTTAATAGTAAAACATTGTGGGGGGAAATCACTCTGATCTCTGTGGGGTGTTTTAATTTTTTTAATGTTTATTTAATTTTGAGAGAGAGAGAGAGAGAGAGAGAGAGAGAGAGAAAGAGACATAGAGCATGAGCGGGGGAGGGGCAGAGAGCATGTGAGACACAGAATCCGAAGCAGGCTCCAGGCTCTGAGCTGTCAGCACAGAGCCCAACACAGGGCTCGAACCCATGAACTGTAAGATCATGACCTGAGCTGCAGTTGGATGCTTAACTGACTGAGCCACCCAGGCGCCCCAATCTCTGTGTGTAATGGATTTAGGAAACAACTGTGGAAGGTGGGAGGAGGGTATTAGAGTAGCCAAAGTAAAGAGTGGTTATAGCTTGTTCTAGGATGGTGAGGGTGTTTGGAGAGAAATGGGCAGATTCTACATTTATGTCAGAGATAGAAACAGCAGGACTGTCTGAGAGATCAGATATGAAATATGGATGAAATGAAAAAAATCAAAGATGACTGCTATGGATTTCTACAACTGAGTGGCCAGTGATATTTACCAAGATGGAAAATTTCAGAGTTACCTGAGCAAATCCTAAGTTTTGTTGGGACCTGTTAAGTTCAAAATGACCACGGGATATCCAAGTGGCATTGTCAAGAAGTAGGTTAAATATAAAATGTGGGGCTCAGAGGATGCAAAGCATTTGAGTGGCTTAGCACCAGGCCTGATACATAGCAAAAATAATAAAAGTTTAGTATTATTTCCAATTTTTATAATTATAGGAAATGTGAATAGAGGTAGATCTATTAAACCTGAATATTGGTACACTGGTATATTCTGCCTGAGAAAGGAGATAAGATTAAAAGTATAAGGTTAAATCTAGATGCTACATGAAATGGCTAATGTAAAGCATTTGAACAAGACCCTGCCCTGAACAAAGTAGGGCTAAGGGAGCTCACTCAGTCTGTTCTGTTATCTCATCCGTCCCTCAGGCAACGTCACTTCCAAATCACCTCGGGGAAACAAGAATTCATTCTCCATTAAATAACTCATTCTAATGTTTAATAACCACCACAGTCACTTGTGTGGTTTTTTTTTAAATTTTAATTTGTCTAAATATAGTAAGAGCTTAAATTATTGGATCCAGAATGCAGCTTCTTAAAACTTCTAACATATGGTATGATTATGTTTATGTGTATTGGATAGGTCAGAGTCCTGGATGGATTTGCAATGCAATATCCTTGGATGCAACAATTTAATACATTTTAGACATCTTTGTTAGAATTTTATATTCTTCATCAGATACGGCACACAGATAGAGCCCTTAGATTAACCATGTAGGCAGGAAAATTGGGGGGAAAATGAAAACCTGTCACCCATGTCATTATTTCAGCATTAAGCCTCTCGGGAGTAGGAGAAGTGTCACTCAGAGCATCTCTGCAATTGCTTGAACCACATCAGTATCACCAGCTGCCTGACATGCTCGTGTTGAGCTTGCTGAAACTCTCATGTTTTCTCCCCCACCTATGCATCCTCTTCTCAGTGGAAATAGGACTAGTATTTGTTCAAGCCGATTGGAAAATAGTACCACATGCAATCTTAATGTGGTTTCTCTTTTTAAAATAACAGCTACTAGCTTACTCGAGTGCTTGACAAAGTGCTAGGCACCATGCTCAGTGTCATTTCATTCAACCTTCGTAGCAAAGGTCCTATGAGGTGGTTTCTATTATTATCACATTTTACAGATGAGGTATCTTCTGCTTCAGGAGGTTAAGTAATCTGCCCAACGAGTAAGTAAGAGAATTGGAGTTCAAAATGAAGTCAGACAGTCAACAGAGAAAAATCTCTTAGCTGCTATATTCTCAGCATCACTGATGAGCAGGATATCAGGAGACCAGAGGCTTAGGAGGGTTGGCTGATCCCCCTGAATCTTCAGCAGCCATGAAGCTACAAGATTTCTGTTCTGCCTCTGAGGGAACAGCTGAATGAGCAGCTTTTTCTCTGCATAGAATTGAGGACTTCCCTGGCAAGCCCTCCTACACAGGCCCCCAGGCCCTCTCAACTCCTACCTCATAAACCTTCACATCTCCCCATGAAGATGAAGCTGAATACAAATACCCCTTCAAGGGGTACCTGGGGGCTCAGTAGGTTGAGCTTCCAACTTCAGACCAGGTTTTGATCTCACAGTTCATGTGTTCAAGCCCCGTGATGGGCTCTGTGCTGACAGTTCAGAGCCCGGAGCCTACTTTGAATTCTGTGTCTTCCCCCCGTCTCTGCCCCTCCCCTGCTTGAGCTCTGTCTCTGTATCTCTAAAAAAAATAAATAAACATTAAAGAAAATTAAAAAAAAAAGATTTTACAAATACCCCTTCAAAAAGTAAAGGTGGCTTAAACTCACACTACACTAGACATGACAGGTGTTCAGATCCATCTGGATTAGATTTAGCGACAGGAGATTGGGCAAGAAAGAAGAAAGAGCAGCTAACTATAAAAGGGCAGGGAAGGACCAGGAAACTATTCAGAAGTAAGTAGGTAGGCTCTGAAGTCAAAGCTCACCTACCAAGCTGCCAATCAACCCATTCCAAAAAGAATGAAAGATAACATCTACTTGCCCCCAGTCTATTCTTTCCACTTTGGAGCCCCACACATCCAGTGTATGGGACTTCATACAGCACCCAAACCAACCTCCAACCTTGCCTCTTGTCCTCTTGCTGCAATTTACATGCATTCATATAAAAAATCTGGTTATTTGGAGAAATTAGTTCATTTCTTGACAAAAATCTACAACTGGTATAAATCAGTGTTTCTCTAGGGCTTTTACTCCCATGCTGCTCTGCTGCGCACCGAGAAAATAGCACTCTCTGCTAGATCTGGAGAATGGTAATCACAGGTGGCCTATTCTGCACCACTGGCCTCATTTACATCTTCTCTAAGGGGTCACATGTGGGCTTAAACTATTTATTCCCTTAGAGGCTTTGGGAATTGGCTGAGAGAATAATGGGAAAAAGATTTGCCTGGGAGTACTGAGGGAATTCTATTCCTTAAGTCACAAAGTCAAGTTGACTCCAATGAAATATTTATAAGGTTTATTCATTATCTATCTTCCACATTAGACTAGATTAAGAAATAACCTAGCCAGTCAACTATCCCAAACACCAATCTAAAAGGGGAGCCAAAACCACTTATCACTAAAACCTGGCCAGGACATGACAGATAAGAAGGAAGAAGGCGTGTATTGACCTTACCACTTTTAGAGCACTAAATATGAACGGAAGAAACACTAAGTGCCTCCCAGAGAGAAGGAAAATATGAAAGGAGTAAGTTAAACCGCCTTCTACGGAGCTGGCCAGGGTTAGCCCCAGGGCTTTTGCTTTGCTGGATGAGACTTACAAATTCGGGGACAGCTAAATGGCTCTGGACTAAAGAGAAGAAGCAGAATGCTCCCACTAAAAAACAATCCTCCTCTCTCAGTTTGAAAGAATGTCAGGTTATGCCCCAGATTATTACCCTGCCCAGGCTAGCCACCAGTCTTGGTGTGGCTCTGGCTGGAGGGAGAGGTCGGTGTAGACAGGGCTACAGCTCTTCTTTTCGAGACTGCCCACTCAGCATCTAGCTCTGTGCCTGCCAGAGTGCACACCCTAGAGGCATGCCATTGCTCTGCTCTAGAGGGCGCCATTCATAGATTGTGCAGCCACGGTACAGCCTCCCAAGTGGTGTGCTACCACTGGGGCTGTACAGAGACCTCACGATTTGTTGGTTGGCCTACTGAATGAGTAAATAATGTACAGACGGAGAAGGACTAACTTTCTGTCACCAGCCTTTTCTCCCTACATCCATCTCATTGCCTTAATTTAGTCTTATGCCTTCCTAAGTTGACTTGAGCAGGGCTGGAGTGTTCTTTCTGCCTCTAGCCTCCCTGTGCTAATTCATTCTCCTGATTTGGCATGAGTCAGCTCTCTATAGCAAGACCAGATCATGCCACTTCCTTTCTTAAAAGTTTCTGATGGCTTTTCATTGCCAATAGAAAGGACAAAATTCTTAGCATGGAAATAAAACCCTCATGTCCCAAATGGACAGGTCCTGAATCATCTCACACTACTCCCTCCTTTTTTTTGGCTCTAGGTTCCAGCGATTCCCAGTGGGAAAATTCACTGCATACTTTCTCACTTGGGGCCACCACCCATTCTATTCCCTCTACCAGGGATAACCTTTCTCCCCTTTTTCAATATTGGCATGGGTTTTCCACATTGAGTATAGATTTCAAAACAAATATTTTTGTCAAATCATATTTTTATACATTTTTAACTTTAGAATAGTTTGAGATTTACAGAAAAGTTGCAAAGATAGTACAGAGAGTTCCCATAAATCATTCACCCGGTTTTTCCTATTGTTAACATCTTGTGTTAGCAATGATGCGTTTGTCATAACTAATCAACCAATATTGATACCTTATTATTAAATGAAGTCCATACTTTATTCAGTATATAAATTAAAGCTCATACTTTATTTATTTCCTTAGTTCTTACTTATTTCATTCTTCTGTTGCAGGATCCTATCCAGAATGCCACATTATTTTTTGAATGTTTATTTCTTTTTGAGAGATGGAGAGACAGAGAGACAGACCGTGAGTGGGGAGGGGCAGACAGAGGGAGACACAGAATCTGAAGTGGGCTCTAGGCTCTGAGCTGTCAGGACAGAGCCTGACGCAGGGCTCGAGCCCACAAACCATGAGATCATGACCTGAGCTGAAGTTGGATACTTAACTGACTGAGACACCCAGGTACCCCTAGGATGTCACATTATATCTAATTTTGATGTCTCCCAAGGCTTCTCTTGGTTATGGCAGTTTCATAAACTTTCCTTGTTTTTTGATGGTCTTGACTATTTTGAGGACTACTGGCCAGGTGTTTGTTGTTGTTGCTGTTGTTGTTGTTGTTTATTTATTTATTTTTGAGGGAGAGAGAGCACACATGTAGGGGAGGGATATCAAGAGAGGGAGAGAGAGAATCCCAAGCATGCTCTGCACTGTCAACACAGAGCCCGGCATGGGTCTCCATCTCGTGAAACGTGAGATCATGTTCTGAGCCAAAATCAAGAGTCTGTCGCTTAACTGACTGAGCCATTCAGGCACCCCACTGGCCAGATATTTTGTAGGATACCCATCTACTAGAATTTGTCTGGTGGTTTATTCATGATTACACTGGGATTATAGGTTTGGGGGAAGAAGACAACAAAGTGTCATTCTCATCAAATACCAAGGATAAATAACTATCAACATGTCTTATCGCTGTTAATGTTAGCCTTGATCACCTGGCTGGGGTAGAATTTGCCAGGTGTCTCTTCTGTAAAGTTACTCCCCCTACCCTTTCCCATGCTATATCCTTTGGAAAGAAGTTACTATATACAGCTCATACTTAAGGGCTGGGAAGTTATGCTTCACCTCCTTGAGGAAAGAGCATCTACATATATTATCAAATTAGATTTTTAAAAACATTTTGTTCTCTTTCATACCTATTTTTACCCACAGGTTTCTAATAACCAGTTTGGCTTATATTCAGTGGATTATTTTGACATTGGATAGTCACAGAATTAGGGTAAGAGGTAGATGTATGGTTAAGTTTTCTAATTTCCTTTTAATACCTATTCTCTAAACTAGAATTACTTCTTACATATTCAATATACAATTTATAATCTTTACTTAATCTCTGAGAATAATGGAGAATGCCATCTATTCTTTAGAAAGAAGAGAAACAAAAGAATTTAAATGTTAATGATTCAGATTAGCAGAAAGTGAAAATTACTAACATACTAGACAATTACTATTTTATAAATATCTGTCTAGGGAGAAGTGGTAGAGGGAATTCTGATCAGTTAAGAAAAGGCTCATTTATTCTTAAAGTTGCACCAATGTTTTCTGACCATCTGAGAACACTGTAGTGACTTTCAAGGATTCGTTCTTGTGTTCGCCACATCCCACTCAGTACATGTTATTACTGAACACCATGATGTGGAGCAGAAGGAGATAACTCTCCTCCATGAGTTCCAGCACTGCATGTTCTTTGGTTCATATACTTTCCCCAAATAAACAACTTGCCACCACCTATCATCAGAACCAGACAGATTACCCCGCTTTTGAATTGGCAAGTCTTTAGAGTAAACATCTCTTGGCAAAACATACCGTGTTTGCAAAGCCTTTCTGTTGGAGACGGAAAAATCCACCACCAAAAAGAAATATCTTGTTTTAGCCTTCCAGAAGAATCAGCTAGGAAAAAAATGCAGCAAAGTGCACCCAATTGGTAACTAGTTCATCACTACCTGTTTCACTGAATTCAATTATCTTTTTCCCCAAGCCAGTGTATGTATGGATAGAGCCTAAGTCTAGACCCTTTAAGATTTACAGTAAAGTTTTTTATCCTTAAGTATTGCCAATAAGTAAACAGTTAAGACATAGTTCAAATGGCCTGAATTTGATCCCTGGAATCCCCCTAAAAGTGCTTTCCCTAGGGCAGAATTTCCCTGAGGGAAAAAAAAAAAAAAAAAAAAAAAGAACAAAAGAAATGAAATCAGGCTTTATTTTGGAATATCTGCGTTGGTAAGGGAAGGGAGGTATTAATCATAGAAATGTGTCTTAAAGTTGAACTTTCTAAAGCAAAAGTGCACAGTACTTGGTAAAAGTAAAATACATTTATTAAAATTAGTAAGAATGCAAGCAAGCCACGGGCAATAGAATGAGTGACTCAGGAGCTTCACATTAATCATCTTATTTGGTTTTGAAGTGACCAAATATAAGAGGCATATCACGTCCGCCCAATTATTTCCATGTATTCTGAACAAGTGACACTGGCATGTCCATAGACACAACACGGAAGCCAACGACATCAGAACATTCCCAGCAAGAAGAGTCCCCCTAGAAAGCTATACACATCTACACACGTTGACATGAAGTGAGATCCACTATAGTTGCCAATCACTACACTTACCAGTGTACAAAGTAAGATCTCATTTTTGGTAAAATATATATCTATAATATGAATGTCTATATATGCAAAAATGTCCAGAGAGATATATGCACTAAAATGTTAACAGTGCTGAATAGTGAGAATACGAATGGTCTTTATTTTTTCCTTGTACTCTATTATACTTTCTGAATTTTTCTAATAGTACTTTTTAGAAACTTAAAAGATATACGTAAACATACTTTTTCTCTTTTCTGCTGGAAATTTCTTTCTTTTCCTCAGTCATGTTTCTCTTAACACTCTACAAATAACAAAACTTACCTTCATACCCTTCACTATTTTGCAACTAAGTGAGAAGAACTCAGACTCTTTGAAAACAATGTATTAACAGTATGGTATCTGGGGGCACCTGGGTGGCTCAGTTGGACTCTTGCTTTCAGCTCAGGTCATGATCTCACGGTTGTGAGACCGAGCCCTGCATTGGGCTCTGCACTGACAGCACGGAACCTGCTTGGGATTCTCTCTCTCCCTCTCTCTAACCCTCCCCCACCCCCATGTGTGCACAAGCACACACACTCTCTCAAAATAAATAAATAAAACTTAAAAAAAAAAAACCAGTATGGTATCTGATGGTGACTTGGATCAATTGGAGGCTACATAGAAAAAATTAAAATTCCATCTGGTTTTTTTTTTCCTAGAAGAATTTTTAAAGCCTCTTAAGGGTTTATAAACAATCTGACTATACATCACATTTTTGTATTTACAGCATCTGTTATCATTGGGGGACATAAACATAACTTGACTTTTTTTCCAAGAGGAAGAGAAGTATGCAGTCAGTGTTCTCTGATTAATTCATATACTAAAACCCTCAAAATTCCCTGGAACAAATAAAGTCTATTGGAGTCCCTTTGGTAGGAATGAGGGGAAGTTTATTCATTAAACAGGACCAAGTTCTCATATTCAAATGAATTTCCAATAGTTTGTACATTTTGTAATTGTAAAATAGGAAGGTTTCTGGCAATAAAACTAATATGCATTGACTTTGACAGTGCATGAGCCACAGTAAGGATACTGGCAGCCACAACAGAAGAATACACTCTACATATGCCCTTGACTGCTTCTTCTGCAGGCACAGGCCATTCTCTGGATAAGGCATCCAGCTGCAGTAGGGAGGGGTGTACACAGAACAATGGGGAAGGAAGGAGACAACCACATAACCATACAGAGTCAATTGGGCAATGTTCTAGACACTCTGAAAAATTCACCGAATGCATAAAATCGTAATATGGGGATTGAAAATACAGGTTCTAGGATAGTGTTTAAACTTTTGGTATGCATAGGAATCACCCAAACAGCCTATTAAAACAGATTCTTAGGCCTCACATCTAAAGATTTGGATTCAGTCAGTCTAGAGCACACCCAATAATTTGTATTTTTTAACAAGTTCCCAGATATCGTCAATGCTACTGGTCTACAGATCACACATTGAGAATAAATAGAGTCAGGTGCCTTGGACTTAAGTACTATCTCCACCACTTACTGGCTACACGATGTTAAACAAGTGGATGACCTAATCCCTCGCTAGCTCAGTCAACTCCTCAGTGAAATGGGGCAATATGAGTTTCTGCCTCATAGTACTGTTATGAGGATTAAATGAAAAACATTCAATAAGTGTCAGCTGTTATTATTAATATTAACGTTATTTTGATATTGTATCTAATCGTCCTGATTCAAGTTGAGGAAACTGGGGCCCCAAGAGATTGAGTGACCGTCAGATGGTCCCAAAGCTAATGATCATTGAAGCTGGCATGTGGACCTTGGACTTCCAGACTGTCTCAAGACATCAAAGTGGTGTGCCCTGGGACATCTCGCAAAGACTGAATATTTTCAGCTGGTCTCAAACCTGTGATCTTCATGTAAGAAATAAATACCAAAACAAGCCTCCAAAGGATCCAAGCATCTAACAAAGCTGACTGACAACAACCATGTACTGCTTCTGCCAAACTGAAAGAGAACACACGGTACTGGGTTATCAAAACGGGAAACCAAGGTCATGCTGAATGAGGAAACTGTTATAGCCCTAGTAACTGAGATTTTGGTCTTCCTCCCATTTCTGGAGAAAATGAGGGGCATCTGGTTGACATGAAACACATCCCTGACCCCAGGAATATATCAGGGGGAAAACTCAGTCCTAATCTAAGCTTCCAACAGGACACTTGGGATAACAGAAAGTTATTCCCAGACTGTTGCCTACCTTTGGCCTGCTGAAAAAGAGAGAATTCTTTAACTTTGGCGTTAATAAAATGCATAATTATGCATGTTTTTAGAAGAACAAAACAAACATCCTTTTCCCAGTCAATAGGATGTAATGTGCTTTTCAATAAAGCTGCTGAGAAAAGCAATAAATCCCAGCCTTGCCACACTAATATGTCTAACCTAGAAATCAAGGAACAAGATGCTCTTCTCAAATCCCCAATCAGCTTTCTGCTCTGGGAAACTGGAACACAAGGGAGAAACAAAGATCCCTAGAACATTATCTTCAAAGCAAAACTGAAAGGAATACTTTACATTAAGAATAACTTCACAATAGGGGCATCTGGGTGGCTCGGTGGGTTAAGCATCTGACTCTTGGTATCAGCTCAGGTCATGATCTCAAGGTTTGTGGGTTCGAGCCCTTCGTCGGGCTCTGTGCTCACAGTGCAGAGCCTACTTAGGATTCTCTCCTTTTCCCCTCTCTCTCTCAAAATAAATAAATAAACTTTAAAAAAAACCCAGTAACTTCATAATATTCAGAAGATCCCAGCAATACTTACATGATACCAGAAAACTGCTTTGAATTTTTAATGATTGATAATTTGCCTAACAAAATTATGATGACAATTAATTTGATTAACATACATAAAGAACTTAATACAAACCTTAGCACAGGGTAAGTGCTCTAGAAGTGTTTGCTACCATGATTATGAATTATGATGATTTGGGGTGTTGTAAAGCCACAGGGTTTACCGGCTGGTTCAGATCTCTGAGATTTTCATGGTTATATGAAGTAAAGAAATTTGTTCCCTCAATGGGATTAAATAGAGTGATTGGGGGGAAGAGAAATATTTTAACAATAAAAGTAAACAAGGAAACAAGTCATTTTACAAAGAGCTGAATTTGTTTTTTGTTCTTTTTTTTTAAACCAATTTGGTTTACATATTCTGTGAAGAAACATTCAGGACTTTTCAAAACCACAACTGATTGATTTAAGCCTAAGGTAATCACAATATGCATATAAACACACAGCAGGATACATGCTATGCCTTTCATTCTGACTATCTAGTTCATCCCAACCAGGTTCTTAAAAACCTGATTATATTTGCCTACCATGTTTATTTCACTAACTGTCATTTTTTAATGTATTCTGACAACCTACTGAGTTCTGAATGGTCATTTTTATAATTATTTTTGAACAGGATATTTCCACCTATTCATAGTACAAGGGCCCAAATGCATGCGTTTTAATACAATTTTGGAAATATAAAACTTATGGTTTGTAAAAATTTATGGTTGTAAAAATATGATTCAGGGCAAGTCAGAAAGTATGTGGATACAATCAGTTTTTTCATATCCCTAGAGAAGAGAGTTTAGGTTCATTAAACAAGGGTTTAATTCCAGCTGTGTAAAAATTATACCAGCATGTGACCAGGAAGGAACATAGGACACCAAACACGGTTTTCACCAGTCCATCCTGTCCCTCTCAGGAAGTCTGTACCCTCACAGGCTCTCCTTTCTTGTCCTGTCTGGTTTATACATCAATCCATGACCACTATCAGACTCTTGGCTCTACTTACCTACTACAGACCTACCCTGCCCTGTGACCTGGGATTGCATCTGACCTCCCAAGCTCCTCTGCTTTCTGCTACACTTCAAATATTAGCTTACAGTTGAATTCCCAGCCTCTCCACGTTGTATGGTCTTGGGGAGTTCCTATGTCACTGCAGCTGGCTCCCACTGACCCAGAACAAACTCATCTACTGCCAATGGCCCATACAGCCCTCTGATTTCCTGCAAGGGGTGACTCCGAAATCGATGCATTGAGTAGAACTGTGGTTAAAGGTTTCGTTCAATCTTACTAACTTAGGCAACATACATAATTTCCTACAATAAGAAGTGGAAGCCAAGAGAAAACATGGGGGGGGGGGTGGTCAAAGTTTTCATGTGAACTACAAAGCCTCTGTAAAAGAGGTTCGCTGGGAGATAAACTTGCCTCCTGCTCTCCCCCGCACTTCTTCCACAGCACATTTATGTTTCAGACCGAAGTATTCTATTAGTGGAGGATGTCTAGACAGCTTTCCGGTTTCACCCCGCTGCAAAGGCAAGCACCTTATTTTTTGAAGCCTGCTGACTGGCTACATCATGCATAAAGGGTTATTAAATTAATCTAGCTCTCACTGCTACTTTCCCCAGAAAGGAAAACTTTGAGGAAATCAAAACAGCAGCAGGTTATGCAGGCAAACACTCATTTCGCTGTCATTAGCCCTCCGTGAGGAATCCAAATTCTGACACTAAGGGTGAAAGAAGGCAGCTTTATGTCTCATCTCCATCTTTTGAATTCTAACTAAGGAACATAAAGGACATTTTTTTTCTTTTTAAAGCTTAGAAGGAGAGAGTGATATATCTTTGATCACTTCAGTGCTTTACTTACAGGATATAATAAAGAATTTCTCAAACAGCAAAATACAATGTGATCTCCATCTACAAACAGAATTCTGTCCCGCATAGCAGAATTCAGGCAGATCAGCTAGCTAATTCTGAGCCAAGTAACAGTGATTCATTACATAAAAATTCACAAAAGGACAAATTTTCTTTCTCTAGAAGGTTTCCAGGCCATCTATCTCCAAGCTCCACTAAGGAGTTCTATATTCATCAAAACTTATTTAAAAGTCAGGGTGCCCTAGGCTCTGAAAGAGCAGTGGCTGGGCAGTAATGTAGTGCCACCTAGCTTCCCTTCTGAGGGATATTTGTCCATCACTAAATGTTCTCAAATGCCTGAAGAAATTAGATTGGGCTCAACAATGGGCTAAGGCTTTAGAAGACAGAAACAGATGAAGAGAAAAATGTCTCCTTTCATATTCATGCAAAGACGTTTGACCACCAGAGGTGGACCCTGGAGTTAGGCAAGATCCCCTACAATCTAGGCCCACTGCCCTATCCAGGCTTTTCCCACCTCATCACCTACAACTCTGCAGGAGGAGAATGTGGTCTGAAACACACAAGGTGCTCATGGCAGTGGCTACCCACACAGTAAATTTCTCCTGAACACCTCAACGCACGCAATCAATATTCCCACCTCTGTCGCAAATGCTTCTCCTGGCCTAAAGACTCCTCCCTATTTGCTCCCCCTCTCAGATCCTTCCAATTCAAGTCCTACTTCCCATTGCAGCCTTCCCTAACCACACCACACTCCAGTAATGGTCTCATCTCTGAGTTACATTGTGTTCTCAATTCTTCATTGTGTCTTTCATTACTCTGCATGCCCCTACCTGCCCACTCCAGTCCCATACCTCAGGACTCCTACTCATCCTTCAAGGCTCAGCTCAGCCATCAGCAGCTCTTCCTGACCACACACTCCCTCCTCCCTATAAACCGATATGCTGCCTCCTTAGTGTATCACCTCTGTTAGACAATTCATTTTTTCCCTCGACCTATTAGACTCTAAGCAGGCATTGTGTTTAGGCTTCTGCTTTAAAATAATTATCAATAAATTGTTGAGTAAATAAGTATTGAAAGAATGAAATATAGCCTTTGAATTATTTAATGTGTTATCATTATTTCTCCAACTAGTCTACATTTCTTTTTTTTTTTAATATTTATTTATTTTTGAGAGAGAGAGAGAGACAGAGTGTGAGCAGGGAAGGGGCAAAGAGAGAGGGAGATATGGAATCTGAAGCAGGCTCCAGGCTCCAGGCTCCAAGCTGTCAGTCAAGAGCCCAATGCTGGGCTCGAACACACGGACCATGAGCTCATGACCTGAGCCAAAGTCCAACGCTCAACCAACTAAGCCACCCAGGTGCCACATTTCTTGTGGAAGGACTTTATCTTTTAATTCTTCCATTGTCATAATTCTGAACACAATGAATGATCCCTGCCTAATCCCTTTTGACCCTATTTTTAAAAAATAAATAAATAAACAAGCATAAAACCCACACTTCCCTAGTGAATTTACTCTCCACTCTCTAGAATAAGCAGTCTCCTTTTCCCATCCAACCACACTCCCACCCTCATTCGCAACTAAAGATTTTGCTTCTGAAAAATAGATGTAATCAGGGTTTCTGGCAGTTTGGTTAACCAGAAACTGTGAGATCTTCCTTCCACATACTATCTAAAAATGCTTAATAAATTAAAAAAAAAAAACCCTTTGCAAATAATTGGGTGAAATGGCAAGAAAATTAGGGAAATGAGATGGCATCTGAAATGAGACCACAAGACAAGTGGAGCATATCAGACGTGTTGAGGCTTTGCCTTTCATTGCTAAGAAGGGACTGGAGATAAAGCCTATACTCAGTCCCAGGCACAATCCAGGTGAGGGTCTGCCCACATCCAAGACACGCACTGTTCTCAACACATTATCCAGAGTGATTACTTTATTTTTTTAATGTGTATTTATTTGAGAGAGAGAGCATGAGTGAGCAGAGGAGGGGCGGGGGGGGGGAGAGGGAGGGAGGGAGGGAGAGAGAGAGAGAGAGAGAGAGAGAGAATCCCAAGCAGTCTCTGTGTTGTCAGCGCACAGCCTAACTCAGGGCTTTATCTCACAAACTGTGAGATCATGAGCTAAGCCAAAATCATGAGTATGACCCTCAACCGACTGAGCCACCCAGGCACACCCCAGGGTGATCATCTTAAGATGTCTCTCAATTGCTCACAATCCTCCAATGACTCCTTATTTCCATGATTGAATATCCCAGGCCCTTCAAGGCTCTCTGTGATTGGAGGCTGCTCCCCACCTCCTTGAACTTCCTCTTCCTGTTTCCCTCTCATTCACTCTGCTCCTGCCTCTTCCTCATGCTGTTGCTATCCCTGATATAAACAGCCACACTATTTCCCACATCAGGTCCTTAACTTCCTAGTTCCCTTTGTAGTTTCCTAAGCTTCATGTGGCTTATTCCCCCTCCATTCAACCTAGTGCTCAATATAACATCCTCAAAAAGGTCTTCTGTAAAAACATTATAAAACAGACCCCTCTCCCTTCATTCCCCCTTCCCTTCCTCAAATTTATCTTGCTTCACAGCACTATCATGGCCTGAAATTATCCTCCAAATTTTTGTTAAATATTTATTATCTGTCTTCCCAACCTGAATGTGAACTTTATGATGGAAGAAATTTTCTCCTTCTTTTAGATCAACAAACCAATCCTAGTTTGCGCTCGAAGAGGCATTTTGTTTGCACTTTGTTCACACTTAACTTTGTCCAAATGGTAGGGACTTTGGAGGACAGGGGGCATCAAGGGAAGTGTATTAGTTGCTGTGGAATAACAGCAATAACAAACAACCCTAAAGCTTCAGGGACTTCACACAATAAAGGTTTATTCCTCGCTCAGGCTGTAGCCCTCCTGGGTGTTCCTAGTCGGATGGCCCAAGTGGTGAGCAAGTTTGCTCAGTCTAGTGCCTCCACTATTCCCTAGGATGTTGGAGTCCTCCACTGAATCCTTTGCATCTTTCAGAAGATCAGAAACTAGGGAGACAATAGAGTATTACCCAGGAGATTATAGGGGTCAGGTTTCATTGGAACACAGTCATGAGGCCATATCTAACTTTGAGGGAGCCTGGGAAAGCATTCTAAAGTGTTCCAGAGGGAAAAGGAAGTGGGGCGTGGTGAACCCACAGCATAGTAGTATCTGCCATGAGAGATAACCAGCAGGCAATGTACAGCTGTTTTTCAAAGGATGAGAAACTTACCCTGGAAAAGTGTTCTAGGGGAGGGAAGAGCAGATACAAAGACAAAGAGGTATAAAAAAAATAACAGTGTATTTTAAGATGTGGCTGTATCCATTGTGAATGTATAGTGTGAAACAAAAAGGCATAGGTTTAGGGAAATAGACAGACTCTAGACCATGAAGGACTCTGTCATGACAAAGAGTCCAGATTTATTCTGAGGGTTACAGGGAGCTTTTGAAGGATATTAAGGGTATAGGTTGGAGAATAATATGATCACATGTGTGTTCTTTTTTTTTTTAAATTTTTTTTAACGTTTATTTATTTTTGAGACAGGGAGAGACAGAGCATGAACGGGGGAAGGTCAGAGAGAGGGAGACACAGAATCTGAAACAGGCTCCAGGCTCTGAGCCATCAGCACAGAGCCTGACGCGGGGCTCGAACTCATGGACTGCGAGATCATGACCTGAGCCAAAGTCGGCCACTTAACCAACTGAGCCACCCAGGTGCCCCTCACATGTGTGTTCTTAAAAGATCACTCCAATGGTTGTATGGAAGATGAATTAGGAAAGAGAGAATAGAGATGAGATAATTAGATAGGAAGCTATTATAGAGGTATAACAAGAAACATTGAGGAATTGGAGTCAAACTGAGACAGCAGTTATGCAATGCTTGTTAAATTATTTTTTCTTCTTGAAAGTCTCATGAGCATACTTACTGTCTTTAATGAGCTGAAGACTCTAATATTATTCCCGAAGTTTAGAAATCCATCTAAAAGAGGTTAGTAAAGTCACATTTTAATTAAATCTCTAATTAGATTTTTAATCTATCATTTAAAAATAAGGGTCAGTCTAAATGAACAAAGTTATTTTCTAGTCAATGCTAAGGCTTATTTGGGGGCAAAGGCAGGAAGTAGAGTTATGGGTATGAGTAAACTCTCATTTATGCTGGTACTGTGTGTATGAGGGGGAAATATTGATAAACATATCCCCCCCCAAGATCCATTGTGATATTATAATTCTAATCAAAAAACATATAGGAAGGATGGATTATTCATCATAATGTTGTATTTATCTCCATCAGGTAAATTAGTATCAGACTTCAATTAAATTAAGCTTTAGGTGTTACCAAAACCACAACTGCCAACATGTTTACACTTTTCACCTTATAATGATAAACTTTTCCATTCATAACAATTCTTTTTTTTTTTGGCATCTTCTTATTTTTAAAAATTTTCTACAGTTTTACTGAGGTATAATTGACCAAAAGTATAAATGTAAGGTGTACTATGTATATGTGTATTCATTGTGAAATGATTACCACAATAAAGTTAATTAACACATTCATCACCTCACATAGCTACCATTTTTATTTATTTATTTTGGTATGGTGAAAACACTTAAGATCTACTCTCTTAGCAGGTTTCTAGTACACGTTACAGTATTTTTAACCATAGACACCATGCTCTAAATTAGATCCTCAGAACTTATTCCTCTTATAATTGAAAGTTTGTACCCTTTGACCAGCATCTACCAGTTCCCTCACCCCTAGTCCCTGGTAACCATTATTCTACTCTCTAGTGCTATGAGTTTGACTTTTTTACATTTCACAGATAAGTGAGATCATACAATATTTTTCCTTCCCTGTCCTTTCTGACTTATTTCACTCAGCATAATGTCTTTGAGGTTTATCCAGGTTGTCACAAATGGCACAATTTCCTTCTTCTTTATGGTTGAATAATATTCCACTGTGTATACATATACCACATTTTCTTATTCATTCATGAACAGACACTTAGGTTGCAGGTTGTTTCTTTGTCTTGGCTATTGCGAATAATGCTGAAATAAACATGGACGTGCATATATCTCTGAGACCCTGAGTTCAATTTCTTTGGATACATACACAACAGTGAGATTGCTGGATTGTCTAATAGTTCCACTTTGAATTTTTTTAAGAGCCTCCATAGCTGTACCAATTTACATTCCCACCAACAGTGCCGTGGGTTTCCTTTTCTCCAACCTCTCACCAACATCTTTTGTCCTTTTGATAATAGTCATCCTAACAGGTGTGAGGTGATATCTCATTGTGGTTTTGATTTCCATTTCTCTGATGATTAGTGACTTTGAACACCTTTTCATATATGCATTGGGAAAATCTCTGGAAAAAAATGTCTATTTATATTCTTTGCCCATCTTTTAACCAAGTTATTTGGTTTGGGTTATTGAGAAAGATGTGTACATTAAAAACTATAAGACATGAATGAGAGAAATTGAAGAAGACACAAAGAAATGGAAAGATACCCCAAACTGGTGGAATGGAAGAATTAACACCATTAAAATGTGTATACTGCCCAAACTTATCTCCAGATATAATATGATCCCTATCACAATTCCAATGGCATTTAAAAAAAAAAACAAACAAACAAACAAAAAAAAACAGAACAAAAATCCTAAAATTTGCATGGAATCACAAAAGACTTCAAATAGCCAAATCAATCTTTAGAAAGAACAAAGCTAGAGGCATCCCACTTCCTGATTTCAAGCTATATTATACAGCTATAGCAATCAAAACAATGTGGTATTGGCATGAAAATAGACTCATAGATCAATGGACGAGAATAGAGAGCCCAGAAATAAACCCACACATATGCAGTCAACCAATCTATGACAAGGGCACCAAGGATACATAATAAAGAAAGGACAGTCTTTTCTATAAATTCTGTTGGGAAACTGGTATTCACATGCAAAAGAATGCAATTGTATTTTTATCTTACATTATACACAAAAATTCAACTGAAAATATACACAAAAACATCATCTGAAAATGGATTCGAGATTTAAACATAAGTCTTAAACCCATAAAACTCCTAGGAAAAAACATAAGAGAAAAGCTCCTTGACAATGATCTTGGCAGCGATTTTTTTGGACTTGACACTAAAAACTCAGGCAACCAAAAGAAAAATTAACAAGTGGGACTACATCAAACTAAAAAGCTTCAGCACAGCAAAGATAACAATCAACAAAGTGAAAAGACAACCTATGGAATGGGAAAAAATATTTACAAACCATCTATCTGATAAGGGGTTAATATCCAAAATAATTTTTATTTAGAATGATTACATCTACAATCCAGATATTTTTAAGTTATCAGAAGAAACAGTGGGGAAAAAATACAGTGTGTTTTTCTCCTACTCAGTAGAAGGGTTCTAAAAAGGGCAAATTAAAGCATCAGCAATACTTTTTAAAGCAACCTTTACAAATCTGAAATCATTTTGTGTGATAATACCTATTATATTGAAATGGTAGAATTATGGGTGAGTGACTTATTTTGCTCTATCAAATTCTCTGTGTAAGTACATTACTTGTATAATAAAAAACGAATAAAGATAGACTCATTTTGACAGGTTAATTTGCTCACAAAATTATCAGGGATTCCTGAGTTCAAATCTCAGCACCACCACTTCTGTGACATTGAGCAAGTTGATATCATTATTATTATTAATATTATTGTTACCATTAGTATTATTAAATAGCATTCAGCATGTATTAGTGCCAGTCACTGTTAGGCACTTTATACACATTATCTCATGTTAGCAAATCTTTCAAAATACACTTTCTCACCTATTAAAAAAATGATAGGAACACCTGAGTAGCTCACTTGTTTAAGCATCTGACTCTTGATTTCGGCTCAGGTCATGATCTCACAGTTCATGAGCTTGAGCCGGGCATCAGGCTCTGTGCCGACAGAGGAGCCTGCTTGGGATTCAATCTCTCTCCCTCTCTCTGCCCCTTCCACGCTTGCACTCTTTCTTTCAAAATAAATAAATAAACCTAAAAAAATTTTTTTTAATTGATAGAGATGCCTGGGTAGCTCAGTTGGTTAAGCACCCAACTCTTAATTTTGGCTCAGGTCATGATCCCGTGGTTCATGGGATTGAGCCTGCTTGGAACTTTCTCCCTCTCTCTTTGCCCCTGCACTCACTCAATCTCAATCTCTCTCTCTCTCTCTCAAAATAAATAAACTTAAAAAACTTTTGATAATAACACCTACTTTGAAGGACAGTAATGAAGATTAGATGAGATTATATATGAAAAGCATGTTGTAAACTGTAAAACATTACACATGTGTTCATTTTAATCTCTATATATTCTAATTATAAAGAATATTCAGGTGAAGAAAACCAAATTCACTAAGACTTTGTTTCTTAAGAAACAAAGGTAAAATTGCCCTACTGGTGAACTTCTAGGAATTGGCTTCTTTTAACTGTAACAAGTTTCTGAGAAGCAGGCACAATGTTAAGAACTCAAGCAAGCATCCAGTTATGGGATAACTGGGATGGGAATAAGTCATGGGAATACAAAATACAGCATAGGGAATATAATCAATGATATGGTAATAATTTCTTATGGTGACAGATGGCAGCTACACTTGTGGTAAACACAGCATAATGTATGGAGATGTTGAATCACTTGCTGTACACATGGAACTAATGTAATACCCTGTGTCAACTATACTGAAATAAAAAAAAATAGTAATAAAAAAATAAAAAACAAAAGATGCAGAAAGCACTTATTTCCAGAAAAGTGCTAGGGAGGAAAGTGGGATAAGGGGAAAAATTCTCAAAGTCCTTGAAATACAGGCTAACGGGAATCATGTTTGAGCTCTCCCCATTATCGGTCACTGTTGTTTCTGATGCTTCGCTTTTATGCTCTTTACAGACTTACTGGAACAACTGCATTCACAATGAGACAACCTTCTCTCTCTTTTCTTTGCCAGTTTAATTTACAAATATACAAATTGTTTTTCAGACTTCAATAGATGAAGGTAAGAAGAAAGGTTGCCTATGTCCAGCAAAGGCTTTACGGTGCCTATGTGGTGCTGGAAAGACTGGCTTAGCAGAATATCAGACTATATTTCTGGTTCAAATTTTGGGCTATGTTCTGTGTTGTATCCCCTCAAAGAAAGAACCTTTTGGTCATCAGATTGCTCAAGCCAAAAACTAAGAACTGTGCCTCAGATTTCCTCTTCCTAATCCTCCACATCCATTCAGTCAATAAACCCCGGATCCCAAAGGCCTCTGGTATCCTCCCACAAATCTCCATTTCTATTGTTGCCTCACTGCTAAATCCTCATCTTGTCTCACCTGAACCTCAACCACCACCTCTACCTCACCCTATCTCTTCTTCATTCCCGAGAGAATATTTTATCCCTTTTGGAGCTTAATTTTTCTCTCGTACTTCTTTTACTGTGTTCTGGGATAATGCTTTCAATTCAGCTTCCTAGACCTATTACTGTCTAATATGGTAACCACTAGTCACAAGTCACTGAGCACTTGAGATGTGGCTGGTCTGAAATGAGATGTGCTAGAAGTATAAAATACACACCCAGATTTCAAACAATTAGAATGAAAACAAAAGTTTTCTTATAGTAATCTGTAATTATTTCATTAATACCTCATTAATAATAAATATATAAATGCCCAATTAATAATTGTTTATATTGATTACATGTGAAAATGATAATACTTTGTATATATTGAATTAAATAAAATATATTGTTATACAATTATATAAATTAATTCCACCTGTTTCTTTTTGCTTTTGTGGTTACTAGAAAAATTAAAATTATATATATAGTTTGCATGGTATTTCTTTTTTATTAAGTTTATTTTATTTATTTGAGAGATAAAGAGAGCATGGAAGGGGCAGAGAGAGAATCCCAAGCAGGCTCTGCACTGTCAGCACAGAGCCTGATGCGGAGCTCGAACTCACAAACCATGAGGTGATGATCTGAACTGAAATCAAGAGTTGGATGCTTAACCGACTGAGCCACCCTGGCTTCCCATTGGTATTTCTTATTCTATATTTTTTAAGCCCCCCATGGGACTTGACCTCACAACCCCAATAGCAAGAGTCAAAATGCCCTACCAACTAAGCCAGCCAGGCACACCTTGCATGGTATTTCTATTGGGTAGAGCTATTCTTGCTAATTCAGTGTTAGCTATTTCAACCTTTTTACTGAGGGGTGTGCAATGCTTTGGAAATTAAGTTTTAAATTTCCTAAAGCTCTTCAGTGTTCTCTAATTGCTTCCTTTGCAACTATTCTTATTTTATGAGTTTAAAATCTTCTCAAATCTTTCTGGAGACACAAATAGTCTTTATTAAATTCCTACTTCCTATACAGATTCGATTTCCTCAGGATTTAGTTTCCCCACTTTTCCCCCAATTTGGAGCTCTCTTTCATGGTGCTGGTTTCTCCTTCAATCATTTGGTGACTGGATTGTGTTTCCTCAGCTCAAGTGAATCTCTTAGCAATAAATAAGGATATTAATTGATATAATCCTAGATGTGAGGATTGTGCAGGAACATGCGGCCTGGATGGCTTCTCTTTATGGCATATGAAGAGCTTGCCTTTTTGGTACAGAGATTCCTTTTGATAATACCTGGGGCACTGTGCTAATTATCTCCCTAGCCCCAACATATATTTTGGAGCTCCCCCAAATATATCATCCATTCTATTTAAAATTTTCAACCTCTCACAAGAAATAATTTTAACATAAGAAATGGAAACTTATTACAGAACCATGTGGTTGCATACTCAATAAAAGAAAAAAAAAGAAAAGAGGAAAAGACAAAATATCATTATGGAAATAGCATTCAGACTACTCAGGTAGTTAGAGCCATAGGTCTTCTTCATGCCAACCCAAACCTTGCAAGAAGGCAAGATGAGGTAGAGACAAGGAGCATCAACTATTCAAACGTCTGATGACCAATGTCTAACCATTGAACTTATCCAAAGTTGAATTGAGCTCTCTTGGAATTCTCACTGGATAACTTTGCACTGAGTAAAGACAAGAAGAAATTAAAGTCTTTAAAAGGTTTAAAACTGTGTGTCAGGCTCTGTGCTGACAGCTCAGAGTCTGGAGCCTGCTTCAGATTCTGTGTCTCCCTCTCTCTCTCTGCCCTTCCCCTTCTCATGCTCTATTTTAAAAATAAACAAACATTAAGAAAAATTTTAAACGGTTTAAAACTGATGATCTCTAAGGTCTAGTCTAGGGATTATATCAAGAAGAATATCCTGGGATGTATCATAAATAACAATGAACTGGAAGTCTTATGATAAAGTCCCACTGCCAGTAACCGGCTGTATAACTCAGGAAAGATTTTGCTGGACAAGAAGAAAAGGGTAGGGGCATCTGGGTGGCTCAATCAGTTAAGCGTCCAACTCTTGGTTTCAACTCAGGTCATGATCTCACGGTTTCATGAGTTCGAGCCTCGCATCAGGCTCTGTGCTGACAGCATGGAGCCTGCTTGGGATTCTCTCTCTCCCTGTCTCTCTGCCCCTCCCCTGCTCACACTGTCTTTTGCTCAAAATTAAATAAACTTTAAAAAAAAAAGAAGAAGAAAAGGGTAAAAAGCTTAGGGTTAAAGAGGAGGTACATGTACATGAGTGTGTGTGTGGTATGTGTGTGTGTGCATGTACTCTACAGAAACAAAGAAAAGGACAGAAAAAATGTCTTGCTTTCAGACAAGGTACAGTGAGCCTGACTTCAGGGAACATGCAATAGTCAATAAATAATTGTTGAATGGGTGAATTCCCACCTATTTAAAATACCCCCAAAGAGAATCTGTCCAAGCACCTGTTGATGATTCTTTGATTTTCCTAAAACTTAGCATGTGATTTATCCCCTCCACAGCAATGAAATGGCATGCTGATTTTATCTTCTCTGCACAGAAAATGTGGCAACCAAAACAGAAAGCTTATGCTTGAAGGAAAATAAAGGGTTGCTGATTCCAATTACTCTCATTCTCCAATAGGAAGGTGGGTTTCCGAGATGCTCAGAGCCTGTTCAAGGTCACAGAGCTGGCCAGTATCAGATCCTGGACTGAACTCAAAGCTTCTGGTTCTGTGCCCAGGACTCTCTCCTTCACTAGCTGACAACTCTACACTGTATTGCTTGTTTCACTGAACAACAAAGCAAATCAGGTGGCCAGTACTTGTTGGCATATTATCTGATCGATCCTGCAGAACTTGGATTCCAGTTTACACTGGACTTTCTACTGAAAGTCAAGGTTGGCTTAACAGTGGTTCATTCCATTTATTCAGTAAATATTAAGCACTTACTGTATGACAGGTACTGCGTTAGGCATGATTGTTCCAACAATGAAAACAACAGTCATGGTCCTGTCTTCACTGAGCTTACATTTTGGTAGGAGTGGGAGGAAACAAAAACAAATAAAATTGCTAAATATTGTGATACAAAGCAAACAAAGGAAATGATACAAAGGAAACAAACAAGGTATCTGTGGTAGAGAAAAGGGAACCTACTTTAAATAGGGTGGCCAGAAGAGATTGCTAAGAAGCGTGTCATTTAGGCGGAGTCTGAAATAGGTGAAGGAGTCAGGCATTGGAAGAGCTTCTAGGCAGAGGGACCAGCAAATGAGAATTTCTTGAGGAAACGAGGAGCTTGGCATGCCTGAGAAACTGAGAGAAGACCCACGGGTCTGGATCGCTGTGAGGAAAGAAGAGAGTGAACTGAGATGAAGTCAGAGTGGAAGGCCGGCCCAGGCCACCCTGGATATAGAGGTTCTGTTTTGGAGCTTGGATTTTATATCAAGTACAGAGAAAACCATTGAAGGATTTCAAGTATGGAGTAACATGATTTTATTTACATATTAATAAATCTCTCTATGTTAGACACCATTCTACTCACTTCAAGAGGAAAAAAATTCACTTAGTTTATCATAACTCTATAAGATAGGTGCTATTACTACTTCTAACTGAAGTGACTGCAACACAGAAAACTGAAATAAATTGCCTAAATTCACATGGTGCGTAAAGCGGCAGAGTCAGGAGTATTCATTCTTAACCACTACATGTTTGCTTTTCAGTTAAGTAAGAATTTGGTGGGGTGGGAAAGGGGATAAGAGAGGAGACAAAGGTGTCAGCTAGAGACCTATCAAAGGGGCCAAGGAGAGAGAATAGTGGCATAAGTTAGGATGGTGGCAATGAAGATGGATAGGAGCTGGTGGATTTGAGATACATGAAGACAGTAGAATTGACAGGATTTGATGATGCAGTGGCTATAGAAGAAGAGGAAAAGAGAAGAATCAAAGATGGCTCTTAGATTTCAGGCATATGCAATAAACCAGGCATTTGGTGGTGCCATTTATTGAGATAAGAAAAACTGGTAGGGAAGTGAAACAAGTTTTAGAGAGAAAAGGCAAGGGTTTTGATTTAGTATCTTAAGTTGAACATGTCAACTAGACATTTGAATGAGTCTAGAGCTCAGGGGACTGAATGTAAAAATTTACATGGCATCTGCACAAAAGCCATGAGAGTGGACAAGGCATCCTGGAGGGAGAGTATCGAGAAAGAAAGAAGGTCTGAGACTGATCTCTGACATTAGGTTGATTGGAGATGGATCCATTGGAAGAATCTGAGGTGCTCTGGATGGTAAATTGGGAGAGCCATAGGTATGGTAACAGAAAATCTGAGGCAAGAGAGGGTTTTATAAAAAGGGGACTTGTCAATGTGTCAGATGCTACTGAGAAGCAAACAGCAAGGGTGAGTCAGATCACCTATACCACTTGATTCTGGGGACTTGGGGAAGCTCTCCTCCCTTGAAGACCTTCCCACCCAGTTCCAAGAGGTATGAACGTCTACATCTGAGTTTTCATTCCTTTTTTTTCCATCTTATTACATTCCAAGTTCCATGAGTGAAAAATCAAACTGAGTCATTTGTACCCCCTGAAGGGAATAGGTTTGGGGTCATTTCTGGATACTGGAGATTTGATATAAAAGATGAGAGAAAGAGATGAGTACAGGGTAGTGTGGGAAGAGAGGGTACTGTTAAAGTGGGGGAGAGAGAAAAGCAGAAATGATGGAAGACATCAAATAGCAACTTTAGCTACTTCACACTTACGCCTGGGGCCTGCTCACTGCACTGAGTCACTTCTATTTCAAAATGGTATTCTGGCTGACATTTGATTTGATAAATGAATATAAAATCTCCCTTACATCCCTTCAGGGTATAAGCAAATGCTCTCTTTATATATAATATACCATTGATAATGAAGAACTTGATGTACTCTCTTCACAGTCTTTATAACAACATCTTCCCTGAGGATGTATTAGGGACATAATTAAGGGAAAACCTCTTAACAAAGAAACACCACATGATGTGACTATTTGACTAATGGAGATGTGGAGAATGAGAAAGACACACCAGGGGCCTTGCATCTTCAGACCAATCCACGCCCAGACTAGACTGGCCCACAACCCTCAGGGGTGTGCATTTGCCAGAAAAAGAGCTCCCTTCTTTTTTTCTTTTTAATTTTTTTAAGGTTTATTTATTTTTGAGAGAAAGAGAGCATGGGAGGGGGAGGGGCAGAGAGAGAGGGAGACACAGAATCCGAAGCAGGCTCCAGGCTCTGAGCTGTCAGCACAAAGCCTGACACAGGGGTCAAACCCACGAACTGTGAGATGATGACCTGAGCTGAAGTTGGATGCTTAACCTACTCAGCCACCCAAGTGCCCCAAGATGGCTCCCTTCTTAGTTGGGGTCTGGATGGATGTGGATTCCAGCTGGCACACTTGAGCCTGAACCTATTAGTTGTCCACTTTATACACTCTTAATTCTTCCTGATCTTCCACAGATCCTGAGGCAGGAGCTAAGCTGGAAAACCGTCTGGCTCATACTTAGTATTAAATGTTTCCAGTTAAATGAGCCCCAACCACCTCATAATGGAGGGAGGTAAAAATGCCATTCATCAAAGTACTTAATTCTTTAAAAACTCTGCTTCCACGTGTGTTTAGAGAAACAAAACAAAGGAAGTCAGCATCCTCTCCATGACTTGTGGTTAGAAAAACAATGATGTTATGTAACACATATTTCTTAACAATAGAAAATTCTACTCAGATAAGTGAATAAATGAATGAACAAACTAGCAAATTAATGAATGAAAGAAAAAGGCACAGGATATATTGATTTTTGAGAGATTATTCCAGGCATACTCCCAATGGCTGTGATTCCTTCCAGACGCAGGACAGGCAGGAGATTGAGACAGAATAAGAATGCAGGAAAAGCAGGTGAAAACAAAGAGACCTTGGCTCCTGTAATGGGGGTGGCTATATTCTGGACATTTGTCTTTGTGGACTGTTTTAGGTAATCACAGCCAACTATTCTCAAATCCCTTATCTGAGGATGAAATTTCCCTGACTGAGCAAAAACGAAGCAGCTGATGGCCTCTCAAAGGAGGTATTTTTGAAAAGCAAGCATTTCCCCTCCTCAGAGCAACACCCTTCAGAGAAGGATAGCATTCCTGGAGTGGCTCCAAACTGTCCAGGGAGACTCTCTGTTCCTGCAGTCTAAATAGCAACAATAATGAGGAGAAAAGTCAACGAGATTCCTTAAAACAAAACAAAACAAAAAAAAAACCCACTTCCATTTGGAGCATAAAAAATACAAAGAAGGGTTGACTGAGGCACATGAGAACAAAAGAGGTTTCTGGAGCCATGGAGCCTCAGTAAGTCAATGGCAGAGCCAGAACTGGGATTTGGCTCTAAGGTGACTATGCCAGGCAGAAGTGCCTTTATTTTTCCTTCTTTGTTTTTAATTGAGTGGCATTTCCTTTTGAAGCCATAGATTGCTTCTGGATTGTCCAAACACCCTATTTGTTGATGGGTCTGCCTCATGGAAATAGTACCTTGATAAAATTCCATGAGCAGAAGTAAGAATACACTGTCCTGTCCACAACTTTCTCCTTCTCACCTTCAAGAGAGGGAACCCTCTATTGTCTCTACCATCTCCACCCAGGAAAAAGGGGCACTTTGTCTGAAATTATCATCTGTCCCTAATACCTTAAAACAGAGCAGGCAGAGTAAAGAGCAGAGGCATCAGATAAAACTGGTTTCGCATCCCAACTCCATCAGTCACTAATTGATTGATCTCAGATAAGTTCCTTAACTTCTCAGAACCTCAGTTTCCTAACCCATAAAATGGTTCTACAAATATGTACCACACAGGATTCTTGTGAGGATTAATACAACAACATATAAAAGCTCATACCACACTTTTGGCACTTGGTGATCACTCAGTAAATACTGGTTCCCTCTGTCCCTCCCCTGTGTTCACTCCAACCGGAAATGACCTTACTTTTCCTACACACTCCCAGACTGTTTAGTGTTTACCCACTTATGGAACACCCATCATGTCCTGCCTTATCCTCTCTACCACACTGGAAGCTCCTTGAAGGCATTGAATGTTCAGTGTGTGATTTCATCATTCCCCTACTACCTACCATGCACATTCACAGGAAAAGCACTGGGAACAAAGTTAAATAACATCTCTCTCTTTCATACAGACAGATAGACAGATCTGTAGATCAACTTTCCTCCTGTCGTTCTTATTTGCAAATCTTCACAAAGAGAAAGGATTGGAGAAGTCCACTACTATATGAGATGGAGGGAGGAAGACACTAGCATTTATTGAGTGCCTCATATGTACTAGGTTTTTTACTTGCAGATCTTATTTATTTCTCACACCAAACCTTTTTTAGTCCCAATTTATGGAAAGGAAACCAACTCAGAAATGTAAATAGTTGCCCAAAGTTTCACAGATTATATAATAGCATTCCAATTACCCTAAATAAAACATCTCTTTGCAAAGTTAAAAGTGACTAAGAAAGAGATACCAGGTTGGATCCAGAGCCCCTGGCAATCATTAGTTTTTGATCAGCTCTCAGTTTCTCTAGACACTCTCCACAAGTGACAATAATAGCTGAGAATCTGCTAACAACTAAGTCAACGTATAAAAACGGTCCATTTTTCTCCTAAAAAAAAAAAAGAATTAAAAACTGGCAAAGCAACTCCTGGCACCCACAAGCCTTCCCCATTTGCTAAGCTCAAAATCCCATGGTTACCTTTTGTCCCCTTCCAATATGCAAGGCCCTGTGCCCAGCCCAGAGATCCTTGTCCAGAGAGATGTTATTTTAAAGGCTGAGCTTTGCAGTCTCAGCAGTCTTGCCCTAGAATTGGGAACAGCCTGTTCAACAGAGGTCCCTAGAGCTTCCCCATCCAAACAAACATGGGACCCGGGATCACCTCCCCCATCTCAGAGGAGCAGGCCCAGAGAACAAGGGAAACGCGGCAGACCTCCTACTGTCTTTCTTCAACGCAGTATTTCCTCTCCAGTGTTTCTGCATTTCAGATCTCTGATTCACTTAGAGGGAAACCTTATTTGGGCCCCCTTGTCTTTGGCAACTTGTCCTTCCTGCTAGACAGAGGCAAACACAGGTTCAATGTGACATGATGCAGCACTGGCAGCAGTGGGGCCCAGGAAGGGGTGGAGGTGATGGTGTGGGAGTGAGGGGAGGAGTGAAATATCAGGGAGTGAGTGCCTGAGTTCACTGTGAAACACAAATCAAAAATCCACAAACCTAGACATCTGTGGGTGTCTCGGGTTACATAGTCATGCTAGCACGCCCAGTATCTACCTAGTTGCAAACAGCACAAGACGCGTCCCCCTATCTCCCCAGGCCGGTTCCACCCACCCTCAATGCGGCCTGCTTCCCTTCTCCTGCTCCTGGCGCATCTGGTATCTCTGAATAGTCATGCACTGGTTGGGGGTGGGGGGCAGGCATAACCCCATGCACTTCGCCCCCAATTCCCCTTCCCAGGCCGTGTCTCCTACCCACTCTTGGGATCCAGGAGCTTTGTGTTACACCAAACACAACGCCCTATGTTTGACGGCGGAGCCGCTCTATGTTTAGAGCATTTACCTTCCATTCTCTTCTATGACCTGGACTGCAGCCTGGTCCCCCTCCTTCAGCACCCCCCCCCCATTGAGCCCCCCAGCTCTTCATACCCCTGCAGTCTTGGCCTGTTTCCTAGGGAGCACCAGACCTCTCTCTCCTCCTTTCCTTTCCCTTTTGGTGACTTTATTCAACACCTGTTGAGGTGTTGAAACCCTGTTTCTATGTCATGCCCTTTTTATGGAGGGCCCTGTTTCATTTTTCCATTTGATTCCACCTGTCAGCCATGTAAAAGTCACCCTACATCCTTATACTTTTACTTTTGCATACATATTTGAATTTCAAACAAATATGTGATTTTACAAACACAGTATTTCACAACCTGTTATTTCCTAGATGAGAGAAATCTGCCCAAAATATCAATGAAGTGTTTAAAGAGATGTGCCATATTTCTACAGATCACCTCTGATTTAACCCCTGGATCAACAGTCAGGTTTTAGAGATAAAAATCTCCCACGAGGAAGTCTACAGCAGAAAGATGATACTAGTTTGGTATACTCGGGGAAGTAAACCAAGTCTCAGGCCAGGGCCGGCTTCCACACTTTGATCTGTATTGTTGAGATGAGTTTCATAATTGTACAATGGAAGCCACACAGGAATCAAGTTTAGAAAGATTGTAAGTTAATTAACAAATAATAAATCTATAGCAGGGTATTAAAAGAGACCCAGGGGCATCCAGAATCATGAAGTTCAATGGCCAAGGGCAGTTTCTGTGAATTCACGCAAAATATTTCTTGATGCTATTAGAAAAGACCTGTTTTTTTTTTAAAAAGGATAAAAGGTTAAAGGTGTAAGTGTGTAAGTGTGGTGTCTCTTGAGAGGGTCCAAGGAGGAGAGAAATCAACTTGTCCCCATAGGAGTGACCAGGGCCACTAGGAAATGTTAGGGTTTCTCTCAAGAAACAGCAAAGATGACCCCTTTTCAAAACTTTTTTTCCTCTTTTTGTAAAAGATGATTGATGTTTTTGGCTGACGATTAGGTCCAGGAATTAAAACTGTGGCACAAAACTGAAGGAGAGTTTTGGTTGGAGACACAAACTTAACCTTTTGAGGATGAGATACCAAGAGCTTCCTGGGGTATAGCTAATTTTCAGAAGAGACAGGGGCTCTTACAAGCAGCCTTGGCTAGAGTCATCTTGACATTCTGACCCCGTCCTTGGAAAACTCATCCAGAGTTGAAAAAAAAAAAAAAAGAAGAAAGAAAGGACAGGAGCCCAGTAGCTTCAAGGAACACAAAGCAGTGTGATACCTGTGGGGGAAGGATTCTCCCCAGACTTCCTGAAAGGAACTTCATCACTAGGGAGAGTTGCTTGATTATGGTGGCCATTGGTGGCAGCAAGGTCAGCTTCCCAGGCACAAGCAGTAGCCACATTGCCAATTAAGGCTGTGAGGTAGGCTACAGTCAGAGCTAGTGAGCCTCTAAGTGAAGCAAACTGCATTCACCTCCAAATCACCTGCTTTTGTCCTTCCACAACCTCTGATACCTTTTTTTTTAATAGACTAGACATTTTAGGTTTACAGAAAAATTGATCAGAGAGCACACATAGTTCTCATATACTACCTCTATGCCCCCTATCACTCACACACACACACACACACACACACACACACACACACACACACACTCACACACACAGCTTCCCCTATTATTAGCCTCTTGCATGAATATGGTAATTTTTTTTACAACTGAATCAATATTGACACATTACTATCAAAGTCCATAATTTATGTTAGGGTTCACTTTTGTTTGTACAGTTTTGTAGTGTTTTGACAAACGCATAATGACATGTGTCCATCATTACTGTACCATGTTGGGTAGTTTCACTGACCTAACATGTCCTACTCCATCCATTCATTCCTCCCTTCCTTCCTATTAACCTCTGGCAAACACTCCTCTTTTTAATGTTTCCATAGTTTTGCCTTTTCCAGCTTGTTATATAGCTGAAATCATAAAGTATGTAGCCTTATTGACTAGTTTCACTCAGCAATATGCGTTTAAGATTCTTCTGTATCTTGGGGCGCCTGGGTGGCGCAGTCGGTTAAGCGTCCGACTTCAGCCAGGTCACGATCTCGCGGTCCGTGAGTTCGAGCCCCGCGTCAGGCTCTGGGCTGATGGCTCAGAGCCTGGAGCCTGTTTCCAATTCTGTGTCTCCCTCTCTCTGCCCCTCCCCTGTTCATGCTCTGTCTCTCTCTGTCCCAAAAATAAATAAACGTTGAAAAAAAAAATTAAAAAAAAAAAAAAGATTCTTCTGTATCTTTTCATGGCTTGACAGCTCATTTCTTTCTAGTGCTGAGTAATATTCTGTTGTCTGGATGGACCACACTTTATTTATCCACTCACCTTCTGAAGGACATGTTGGTTGCTTCCAAGTTTTGGCAATTACAAATAAAGCCGCTATACATATTCATGTGCAAGTTTCTTAATGGACATAATTTTCCACCTTATTTGAGTAAATACCAAGGAGCACAACGGCTGGATCATCTGATAAGAATACGTTTAGTTTGATAAGAAATAGTCCATTTGTGGGGCGCCTGGGTGGCGCAGTCGGTTAAGCGTCCGACTTCAGCCAGGTCACGATCTCGCGGTCCGTGAGTTCGAGCCCCGCGTCAGGCTCTGGGCTGATGGCTCAGAGCCTGGAGCCTGTTTCCGATTCTGTGTCTCCCTCTCTCTCTGCCCCTCCCCCGTTCATGCTCTGTCTCTCTCTGTCCCAAAAATAAATAAAAAACGTTGAAAAAAAAAAAAAAAAAAGAAATAGTCCATTTGTCTTCCAAAGTGGCTGTGCAATAAACCTGCAATAAATCAGAGTTCCTGTTGCTCCATATCCTCACCAGCATTTCATGTTATCAGTGTTTCAGATTATGGACATTTTAATAGGTGTGTAGTGGTATCTCGTTATTTTAATTTGTAATTTCTTAATGATATATGCTACAGAGCATCTTTTCATATGCTTATTTGCCATCTGTATATCCTCTGGTGAGGTGTCTATTTATATCTGTTGTTTATTTTTAAACTGGGTTATTTGTTTTCTTACTGTTGAGTTTTAAGAGTTCTTTCTATATTTAGGATTCAAGTTCTTTGTCAGATATATATTTTGCAAATATTTTCTCCCAGTTTGTGGTTTGTCTTCTCAGTTTCTTCACAGTGTCTTTCACAGAACAAGTTGTTGTTGTTGTTGTTGTTGTTGTTGTTGTTATTGTTTTCATTTTAATGAGGTCTTATTATCAATTTTTTTTCTTTCATGGCTTTTGATTTCCATATCTATCTAAATACTCATTGTCAAACTCCGAGTCACCTAGACTTTTTTCCTATATTATTTTCTGGAAGTTTTATAGTTTTGTGTTTTACATTTAGGCATATGACCCATTTTGAGTTAATGTTTTATGAAAAGTATAAGGTTTGTGTCTAGACAAAAATTTTCTTGCATGTAGATGACCAATTATTCCAGCACCATTCGTTGAAAATGCTATCCTTTCTCCATTGAATTGTCTTTGGTCTTCTCCCAAGGTCATTTGGCTATATTTGTGTGGATCTATTCCTAGACTCTCTTTTCTGTTTTAGTGATGTATTTGTTTATTCTTTCCCCAATACCAATTTTGTTTCAATTGCTGTCGCTTTATAGAAAGAAGACTTGAAGTTGCATAGCGTCAGCCCTCCAACTTTGTTCTTCAAGAATGTACTGGTTATTCTTGGTCTTTTGCCTTCCCACATGAACTTTATAACCAGTTTGTCAATGTTCACAAAATAAATTGCTGAGATTTGGGGGTATGAGGAGGTTGTGTTTGAATCCATAGATCAGGCTGGGAACAATTGACATCTTGACAATGGTGAGTCTTCCTATCCATGAATATGGAATATCTCTCTATTTATTTAGATCTTTGATTTCCTTCATCAGAGTTTTGTTAGATTTACACCTAAGTTTCTCATTTTTTAGTGCTAATATATATAGTGCTGTGTTTTAATTTCAAATTCTAATAGTTCAGTTTTACTTTATAAGAAAGAAATTGACTTTTGTATTTGAACCTTTGTATCCTGCAACCTTGCCATAATTACTTGTTAGTTCCAGGAGTTTTTGTTTTTGTTTTGCCAATTCTTTGGGAGTTCTTTCAGATTTCTTGATATGTTTTGCTGTTATTTTTATGTAATATTTATTGAGCATCTTGACAAATATTTACTTTTGTAAGCCTAAAAGTTATTCTTTAAAAGTTTAAGGAAACTTGACCAAAAGCACTGGTACTTGAATGTCAAATGTTACCATATGCATCAAATTACATATTTCAGGGTAGCACGAGTTTTCAATGTTAAATCACACTAAAATTTTAAGTCAAATTAAGCAGACCTGGTATTGACAGTGTAGCTATAACTTTGATGTTAGTAAAAACAAAACTGGCAACTTAGAATTAAATCATGATAAGGTTTTGATACCCTTGTTTTAAGTTATTAATGAAACACTTCAAAACACTGAAGTGTCCAGATTCTCAAATGTTTGTTGCATGAGTTTTGTTTCATTGTGTGTATTGTTTTTCAGTGAATTTCTGGTATATCTCAATCCTCAAACGTGATTATCTTTGTTGTATTGGCATAATCAGTGATTTTTACATTCAACAATAGCATTAGAACAAGCTCTATCAGCAAGAAATATTTTCAGTGAATAAATAAGATTTCAAAAATCATGTAAGAATGGATTTAAGCTTGCTGAATGTAAAGACTGAAACTCAAGTTACTGTAGCTGTAGTGACTGCTTATTGTATGAGCTTAGATGCTAGCATTACATTGTGCTATATGTGTTCTGATTTTATTAAAATGTTGAATTACAAAAAAAATCATGCCAACTGTAAACAGTTTTATTTTTTCTTTCCTGATCTGTATATATTTTATTTCCTTTTCTTGTCTTATTACATGTCATGTTCATGTCATGTTCACTTCCTTCTGAACATCTTTTTAATGGCCATATCCTTATTGTTGACTATTAGTTACTAACTATGAACAATTTTACTTAATTCGATATGATTTGATTGAATGGGTTCCGTTTGATTTGATGCGTTTATGAAGCTTCCCTTATACTCTAGTTACCAAGTTACAGCATTTGTGGTAAACCAGCCTCTCAGGGGTGAGTGATGGACCAGGGAAATGACAAACTGAAATGTTCATATTCCTGTGGGATCTAATTGGCCTAAACAGTGGCTTGGCAGGCACATTTGTAAGAGAGCCTGTTCTATAAGAAACATTTTATATTCTATCTAGATAAATAATTTCTTATCTATTTATTCTAAATGAATACCTATAATATTCACTTCCATTGATTCTGCAGGTGAAAATCCCCAAACACAATGTCTCCACTTTAAAAACAACTGAAAAAATCACTTTCACTTCTATGATAAAATTTACCTTAATTGTATTCATACAAATAAAATGTGACATGTCCACAGACAATCATCGAAAGTCAGTATTTCCATAGTGAGGAAGCGAGTGTTCTTAAGGTCTAGCAAGATGTGGTGGTATAGGCAATTGCTTAATTTGCTTTCATCTATGACTGCCCATCACACACACACGTGTGTGTGTGTGTGTGTGTGTGTGTGTGTGTGTGTGTAGCCATCTTATAACCTTCGTTGTGAGACTCTTTCTCTACATAGAGCATCTAACTTTCTGCATCCTTCAATACTATACGCTAATGCCTACTTTTATACACCAGTAAAATGCAGACTTTCTTTTCCTAAAGTGCAATATTAATGAAGTTACTTTACTCCTAAGGTGATATGCAAGACAGCACTTGTGGTAAGGAACCCAGTTGAAAAAATACATTGGTAAGGAGAGCATAGCTACTCTTGAAAACAAAGTAAACGACCATCTCACATAACGTTGTTGCAAATCTCAAAACAAAAGACAGGAGGAAATTACAGGCTGCCATTTTTATTTACAACTTTCCTCCAACCAGAGCCTACACTTACAGTGCTCCATCTGAAACTAATCTATGTGGGAAGGTCTCAGAGGGAAGGCCAGCCAACCGGCACATTGTTGCCGGAGCCGCCGATGCCACAGCCTCTAACAGGTATGGCCTCTGGCCAAGTAACCCATAGCATCTACCATGAAAGAATTATTGTGCAGAAGATGGGCAGCAATGAGGGGGGAAGGGTGGGAGAAGGAAGAAATTATGAAAATACATTTTTACAATCCAAAATGCAATTGAAATTCCAGTCTTAATCAAAAACAGTAACAGCCTCTGCTAAATACCCACAAAAGCCTGCTAAAAATATGTGAAGTTCATCCAGAGTTCAAATCTCAGAATTATTGTTATTTCCCAGCTTAGGCCTATCAAAACCGCCATGAAGCCTTTTGTTGTTTTAGTGAGAAGATTGTGCAAATGGACTAATGTGTTATATCACAAAAGGAAGCCAGAAGTGAAAGAAACTTGACAAATCTTTCTTGCCATTTCACTGAAGTTTCAGAGCCCTGTGTTTGGAGTCAGTGAACATGAATTTGAACTTACTAGCTTCCTGACAACTTCACTGAGCTTCGGTTTCTTAACTTTTAAAATGGATTGTGTTAAGCCACCACACTGCCTGGAACAGAAAAAAGCTAATAATTGCTTTCTTCCCACTGATGTATGGCTGGTTTGCATCCTGTGTAAGCCCTCTCTGTGGTCAGGCTTAACACTTCTTGTATTCGCCCTAAGTGGATGAAAATTTGTGTCCACAAAAACCTGCACACAGATGTTGATAAAGAGCTTTACTTATAATTGCCAAAACTTGGAAGCAAACTAAGATGTCCTTCAGGGGTGAATGGATAAACTGTGGTACATACAAACGATTGACTATTATTCAGCACTAAAAAGAAATGAGCTATCGAGCTATAAAAAGACATGGAGAAATCTTAGATGCACATTGCTAAGTGACAGAAGCCAATCTGAAAAGACTAAATATTGTATGATTCCACCTCTAAGACAATCTGGAAACGGCAAAGCTACGGAAACAATAACAAAATCAGTGGTTGCCAAGGATTTGGGGATGGATTAGAGGGATGAATAGGAAGAGCAGAGCAGACAGTGAAAATACTCTGTATAGTACTATAGTAACATATACATGTTATTATAAAATTGTGCAAACCCATAGAATGCTCAAAACCAAGAGTGGACCATAACATAAACTATAGACTGCAGATGATCATGATGTGTCAATGTGCGTTCATCAGTTGTAACAAATGTACCACTCTGGTGGGGATGTTAACCATGGAGGAGGCTATGCATGTGTCAGGCTAAGGGTATACAGGAAATCTCTGTTCCCCCTCAATTTTGCTGTGAACAAATGGAAGTACTAGCTTTAATTCTCCCAGACAATATTTATGGCTAAATTTGACTAACCTGAAGCCAGAAGGAATTGGCAAGCCTGAGGCTGGGATGCGTTGCTGAATTATCCCTGACCATTCATGCCATTTCATTTTGGTATAGTAAATGCCTTATGATATTTACTAGATATCTGTCTTTTGAGGTATAATAGGCACCATTTATTTAGTGCTTATGATATGTCTGGCACTGGGCAAAATTATTATTCAGACACTATAAAAATCCCATAAATTACTGCTTTTACAAATCAGAAAATGATGCTCAGACATGTTAAGTAATTTCCCTAAGGTCACACAGCTATTTAAGTGTTGAAGCCAGGGACTACTGGACTCAAAAGGCAGTGTTTTTAACCACTGTCCCACCTATCTATTTTTTTTGAAGTATCAACTCACAGAAAAAAGAAATTTGGTATTCTCAGATTATGTATTAATTTGCATTCAACATGAAACCCATTCTGTTAATTATCTTCTTTGTCAGAAACAATACCTTTATGTGCTGAGGCAGTTTGTGGTCATTGGTGTCAAAAGGAATAAATAATGGCAGCTTTGCTCAATGAAATATTATTTTCTGGTCACTGGCATTCAGAAAGAACCCCTAGAGATTAATAGCCAAACAAACATACAGGAGTCATAAGGCTTCAGAAGAATTCGTAGGCAAAGAGATCATGTTTGAAACTTAAGCCACTGACTCCGGGTTGGAAAACATAGAAGACTTTAACTCCACATTAACTCAAACTACAAAAAAAGCACATTACATCAGAATTTCAAATTCAAATTTCAAATTAACATAGCACATATGAATGATAAGTAAATGAGAGTAGCTATAAATAAAGAAAGCCCTCCCACTTGGACTCCACCGTGTAGTACTTGCTTATTATAGCCAGATGTTTCCGATCACCTGCATCTTTAACTTTCAAGAACGATTTATGCCGCATTATAAATACTGGACTGAGATGTTTCCTTACTGAAGTGTGACTGGCTTGGTTACACTTTTGGCACTTGTTTTCCCACTCCTCAGTTATTATTTTGCAGAGATGTTCTGGGAAAGGTGCAGAAAGTCAAGTACAGTCTGTGAGGCTTGCAGTCAACAGTGCCAAACACTGACCATGGACCAATCAAGATAAAGACAGTCAAGAGTCTATTTGATTATGTGACAAGGCCACTGGAAACTTTGACAAGAGAAATGTCACAGATTGGAAAGTGTCGGGAGCGAGGGAGGGCTGAGAAAGTGGATTCAGGGAGTACAGACTACTCATTTCAGAAGCTGGGCTGTCAGGACAAAGATGTGAGCATGTTAAAACCCCATGAAACAGAAGCCGGGAAAGAAGAACAATCAAAGTAAGAGAAAAATAGCTGACAGTTCCTGGTGTCCCAAGGGGCAGGAAGGAATGTCGCCCTTGGGGCTCTGGTGAAAGCACACTGCAGTTAGGGAAGGCTATAGGAAAAACTTGCTACTCCAGGGCAAAGGGAAGGAGCCCCTGAGAATGACAATTAAGGAAGAGGCAGGAGTGCTGGAAAAATGACATCCTTAAGACCCAGGGACATACTACCTGCTGAAACCTGGAGCTTAATCAGCAGAACAGGAAACTCCCCTCATCTCCCACTCAAGTTTGTTACGCTGGGTAACAAGGAACAGCAGAAAACCACTGGGAGAGTTGCAAGAGCGTGGAGACAGGCCCACCGTGAGTGCAGAGGGAGGACCTGAAGCTGAGGTTGCAGCAAACATTGTGAAAACCTACCGACAAAGCAGCCCCACCAGAAACACAGGTATCACTAGAGGAATTTGAAGTCTGTGGTGCAGAGGGTAACTCTAGGAACAGCAAGCCTCAAACCTAGCTTAATTCCTAACTAAATTAATTCACATTCCCATGCCAAAGGCCTAGCAGAAAGGAAAGGTATGCCCACTTCCAGGTATGAAACAATCTGCCTCAGCATCTCCTGTCTTACAGCTTTCAACAGAAAAATTATGAAGCATAGGAAAAAGTACACATTGCCAAGAAACAAAAGCAATGCGGAAACTGAAAACTTAATGGTTAAGATGCTAAAGTCTCTACTAGAAACGATGGGCAACATGCAAAATCAGATGCGTAATCTCATTAGAGAGATGGAAACCATAGGGGGTAAAAAATAGAGATAATTCTTGGGGGGGGTATAAACAAATCTTGGATTAGAAACAATCTTGGGATTGTTTGTGGGAACAGGAATAGAAGGTGAAGGAGAATGAGGGGTTAATAGCTGTGATATTATTTACTGAAGATGAAAACATAGGAAATATAGTTTGGGGAGGAATTTTCCTTATTTCAGATTTGGACAATTTGAATTTTTTAATTTTTTTTTTTAACATTTATTTATTTTGAGACAGAGAGAGACAGAGCATGAATGGGGGAGGGGCAGAGAGAGAGGGAGACACAGAACCGGAAGCAGGCTCCAGGCTCTGAGCCATCAGCCCAGAGCCCGTCGCCGGGCTCGAACTCACGGAAGGTGAGATTGTGACCTGAGCTGAAGTCAGACGCTTAACCGACTGAGCCACCCAGGCACCCCTTGGACAATTTGAATTTAAGGATTGGTGGAACATCCAAGAGTGTGTATTCAATATCAATGGTAAATAGAGATTTAAAATTCTGGAGAGACATCTGGGCTAAGATCAGCAGGATATGGATGGTTGCTTGAATCACTGAAATGGACAATACCCCTCAAGGAGATTGTGTGCACTGAGACTGTAAGAGGGCAAAGACTGAAAACACTGCGAGAACCAGTGTTTAAGGGTTGGGCAGACAAAGGAGTCACCAAAGAGACAAAGGAGCAGAAAGAATGGCAACAAAGTATGGAAATGGTGTAAAATGCTTCAGAGAATTTAAGTGAGATAAATGATCACTGCACTTGGCAACAAAGATGTCATTGATAAGCAAGGGAGTCAGGTAACTCGAGGTACAAAAAGTGGGTTGGGTGAACAAAAGAAAGGAGAGAAGCAGGAGAAAATACCTTTTTCAAGAAGCTTGGCTACAAAGGTAAGAAGAGAAATAAAGCAGTAGCTAAATGGAGACACCTTATCACGAGACTTTTTTTGCCATGGAATCAGCTTGAACATATTGAAGTGCTAGTGTGAAGGATCCAGGTTGAAGACACAGGAAGGGGGAATGGGGAACTTACCTGATTACATGGCTTCAGTGAAGAGATCAGTGTCCCAGTGTCAACTGACTCTCTTTCATTCTTCCAGCATTTATCTAGTGTCTATTATGTAGTATGTGATGTGTCATTGAACAAGTCATGGCCCTTGACTTACAGGAATTTATGGCCTACAGAAGCATACAAAACAGTAAGAAAAAAAGATATTGCTAAGCAGCAAGGTAGGAGTTATAGCTTAAACCCAAGGGACTATGAAAACACATAGAGAGGGTACCTAACTCAGTTTTAGGAGGTCAGAGACAATTTCCTAAAGCCAGAAAATGTAGAGAAGGAGGAGTTTCCTGATTTCTAAATGAATGATATAATTTGTGAATTATCCATGTAACTGAGCCATGGTGGGCAAGGCATGTGCTGAGTAGGGAGAAAAAGATGCTGGAGAAGGAACCAGATCATGAAGAGCTTTGTAAGTCATGCTAAGGTCTTTGGAATTCAGGCAGGAAAGTGGATAATCCTCAAAGTGTTTTGCCTGAGAAATGCAATGATCAGGGTTAAGTTTAGAAAGCTCATTGCAGTTGCATGAGTAGAAATGATTGGAAGGAAGCAAGAGTCCCCTTAAGATGGCTTAGAACAAATAGGAAGGTGAAGTGGGAGATGTGAATAAGGCTGACATTGGAAAAATAGACAGATTGCCTAGTCAGTCTGATAGTTGACTCAGACCTTAAGATTATGGATTCATAATAGCATTCATATATGATTGTGTGATTCCTTCCATGAACATTTGTCAGCTTACATACAGGTCTGTAGAAAGCCAACATTTGGATGGCATGGTTGAGTTCATGCCAGGTGAGCACAAAGGAATACAATGGGTCAAGCTGAGATGAGGGTGTTGTCGAGGGGTTTTGAAATGAGGGACCATGTTGTCTAAGCTGGGTCAGAAAGAAATTGAAGGAGGAAGGGCTATTGGGAAAATATGGAGAGTTCCAGGAATGGAGGGAAGTTTTAATAAAATTAAAGAACTTGCATAGACATAGTGTCCAAGGAGAAATCTGGAATGACATAAGATTGTGGTCAAACAGAAGCTTCTTTGAATGTTAAGATTTTATTCCAGGTGAATAAAACAAGTTTCAGGATGTGGCCATTGAGTCAAAGTGTAGTATAGGCTAGGTGAGCAATCACACCAAAGATTGGCTTGAAAATTTTAAAAATATATTTTTAAAATGTGAAATGTTTATTGGAATTGAACACTTGATTTGAGATATTGTCTCTGTACTTCTCATCTCTTTAAAGTGAAAACTATTCTTTGAAAAAATGGCGATGGGGTGCCTGGGTGGTTCAGTCAGTTAAACATCTGACTCTTGATTTTGGCTCAGGTCATGATCTCACAGTTTGTGAGTTCGAGCCCACGTCGGGCTCTGCACTGGCAGTGCAGAGCCTGCTTGGGATTCTCTCTCCTTCTCTTTCTGCCCCTACCCTGCTCGCTCACTCACTCTCTCTCTCTCTCAAAAAAAAAATAAACATTTTTTTAAAAAATGAATGAATAGTGATGATGTAAGCAATTTAACAGAGTGGCACAAGGGGTCTCTTCCTGCTTCCCCCAGGAAGCTTTCCATGGAGGAATGTCTGCCTTTGCCTGGAAAGACACTTTAGAATCTCCTGGGTCTCCCGTTTCCAGGTTAAGGATGGAAGTTAAGTGAAAAGCGGAAATAGGACCTTCAGCCCAGAGTTTGCAGATTGCTGCCTGGACAGTACCTGGAGTTCACGTCCCTCTCATCTGGCTCCCCACCAGCATCACTTGATTAACTTCTATTCACTGTTCTGGTCTTTTAAATGCCACACTATTAGGCATTTATTGACACCCAAACTAATTTAGTTCTTCCTTTTATAAGTGTTCATGGCACTTCCCATTCTTGTTTCTTGTCACTTATCCCAACTGTTAAAGAAAGAATGTGTAATTATTTGTTTTATGTTTCTCTCCCCTCCTGGACCTAAGTCCCCTGGAGTCAGGGACTGCGACTGTATAGTTTGCAAAGGCATATGTAGTCTCACGATAAATGCCTGGAACCAAAAATGGAATAATTATGCCTCCCCTTATGTCTGTGGGGAGAGTCTAAAGAACTCACTAAAATGTGTATCACTTAGAAGCAAAGCACATTAAAACCGCCTGAATCTGATTCCTGACTGCTGGCTCTGACGTCATCCCCTTGCAGAAGCCTGGACAGCGCTGCTCACAGCCCACCTGATGTAAATGCATCAAGGTGGGGTCTATTTTTAGCTACAGCAAATTACCATTCCTTTATGCTTTCAGGGTTTCATCTTTGCAAATGAGTTCTCTTGTTCTTAACATTTTTCAGAGTAAAGTAAGGCTGATGGCTTTTATGAAGAAAGAAAACAGTCTTTAAGACAAAGCATTTCTCCTTTAATCTCCAACTCATTCAGAGGTTCAAAGAGCCTTTACAGGGATGCTAGATGCTATTCCTCAGAATAGGGATGGTCCTTCAGACTTTTTGTAAAGACACTGCAAACTTGAACTTGCAGAGGAAACTCAGCCCAAAGTAAACAAAACAAAAATTTGATGGTGAGTCTGGGACATGATGTTCCACAGTGATGCAACTGGTTAATAAGAAATTGGCATCATATAAACATATTTTTTAAACTATATTTGTAAGTATGTTTGTGTCATATAAAAATGAGCTGCATGAGTCCACAAAATAAATGCAGTTTATATAAGGTCCTAAAGATTAGGGTGCACTTCCTATCAGTCAGGTCACTTCCTGTATCACAAGTGATATAGACAAGGTCAAAGTCGTCAGCTAAAACATGACATCAGCACATAGAGAATCCTATTTCCTGGTGTAGGGGAGTGGAAAGACAACAGAGGGGCCTGTAGATCAGGTAGACTGATGCAGGGAATAGAGGTGTCGCTTTTTACATATATTGAAATATTTGAAGTATAACTTTATATATATATTTATTAATGTTTATTGATTTTTGAGAGAGAAAGTATGAGTGGGGGAGGTGCAGAGAGAGAGGGAGACAGAGAATCCAAAGTGGGCTCTGCACCGACAGCAGAGAGCCTGATGCAGGGCTCAGACTCACGAACTTTGAGATCATGAGCTGAGCCACAGTTCAACTCTTAACTTACTGAGCCACCCAGGTGCCCCCTATAATTTTATATTTTTAAAACTATTGTTTTAGAATACAAACACTAAAAATTAAAACTTGGTATACATTTTTTGATTAACAAGGATATGAAAAAAAAGTTTCAGAATCACTAAGGAGCCCTAACATTTTTACGTTCAGTAGGAAGGCATAGGCCTACAAAGGCATAGACCAGTCATAAAATTGGCCCCAAAGTAGGATAAGTAGAAGGAATAAGATTGGGTCAGTTCAATTTTACCTTCTACCTTTTTCTCCCTATTTTAACTTTTTCTCTGCAATCAGGAACACCATGTACAGTCCTGTTTCCATGCATTTGGCAGGCAGAATAATGATTCCCCAAAGATGCCATGTTCTAATTCCTAGAACATGTAAATATTTTACTTTACAAGACAAAAAGGACTTTGTATTAACATTAAAGTTAAAAAATTTGAGATGAGGTGAGATACCTGGGTGACTCAGTTGGTTAAGCATCTGACTTTGGCTCAGGTCATGATCTTATGGTTTGTGGGTTCAAGCCCTACATCTGGCTCTGTACTGAGAGTTCAGAGCCTGGAGCCTCCTTCGGGTTCTGTGTCTCCCTCTCTCTCTGCCCCTCCCCTGCTCGCTCACGCGCTCTCTCTCTCTCTCTCTCTCTCTCTCTCAAAAATAAACATTAAAACAAAATTTAAGAATTTGAGATGAGAAGATTATCCTGGATTACCTGGGTGGGCCCAATCTAATGTCATGATTCCTTAAAAAGTGCCAAGAATGCAGAAAGATAGGTCAGAGATAGACGTAAGAAGGGTTAAACCCACCACTGATGGCTCTGAAGATGAAGGAAGGGGACCAGAAGCCAGGGAAAGTGGTAGCCTCTGGAAGCTGAGAACAGGCTTTAGTTTAAAGCCAGCAAGAAAACACAGACCTCAGTCCTACAACTGCAAGGAGCTGTATTCTTCCAACAACACAAATTAGCAGAAATGATTTCTCTCTTATGGTCTCCAGAAAGGAACACAGCCTGCCAACACTTTGGTTGTAACCTGGTGAGACTATACTGAACTTCTGAACTGTAGAACTGTAAAATAATAAACTTGAGTTATTGTAAACCACAAAGCTTCCGGTAATTTTTACGGTAACAATAGAAAACTAATGCAATGTCTTCGCTACCCTTTTTCTGTGTTTGCAATGCCCTTGCCTCACCTACACTCATCTAAATACCACATTGTCAGTGAAGCCATCTTGACCTCATGGATCTCTCCCTGCTCTGTTCTACATGATTGGCACATATATAAAGGAGCCAGTTATTTGCTCATACCTATGTTCTGGCTCCGTAGTGAGATTTTAAGACCCTTAAGAACAAGGATGATGTATCAGTGATTGTGGTCCATTGCAAAAAAGCACCACAAATCCTTTCCCTGCCAGTATCCACACTCTTGCAATGTGACTTTGAAGATACTCTCACCAAAAGATGGATTATATTCCTCCACCCCTTAAATCTGGGTTGGTCCCGTAACTTGCTTTGTACATAATGTACATAAGCAAATGTAGCTGAAGCAGAAACTTGACTTTGAGATCACCATCATGTGAACAAACCTAGACTAGCCCACTTATCCAACTGTTAGCCCAGCCAATGGCTAGTGAAATGTCACAGTGTGGACCATGGGCCGCCAGCTGAGGGCAGGCTCAAGAGTGGGTTCAGCTGACCAGAATAAGAACCACTCAGATGACCCCATCCAAATTTCTAACACACAGGTTAGATTTGGGGCTAGTTTGTTAAATAGCAAAAGCTAATTTATATGTAGCTCAATGCTCTGCGTTGAGCTGTTGGTCGATAATTTGGGATGATGCTTTTGATGATGAGGTGATGACAACAATAACAATGATGAAAATAAAAAAGAAAGCTGATTCTCGCCTAGTAAAATGGAGGGTAAATGGCATCATTTCCATATTCTAATACCAGGCAATTCCAGTGCTTATTAGTTGAGGAGTTTCAAAATTTTTGTTCAAGTAAATTGGAAAGCACAGTATCTAAAGGTTTTAGGTTATACACACTAGAGTCTATTATTAGTCTCTAACAAATCCAAAATAGCTCTGTACTCAGCTTTGTACTGGAAATTTTTATTATTTCAATCTCTCTCTCTCATTGTGTCAAAACAGTAAAAGGAGACAGACTGTTACTCTACTGCTCCAGTTCTAAACATACAAGTAGACTTTGGCTAAAGTCCTCTCAGGACTTTGTCACATGAGAAATTCAACCAGGAATTGTCATCAAAGGTAGCTTTTACATGGGAGCCAACAGTAGCTTATGTCCCATCCAAATAATCTTCTCTGTCTGCTCAACTCACAAAAAAAGTCTTCAAGTGTTATGCTTATAAATGTTCTTAAGTGAATTAAGTAGTATGTAAAGCCCTGGTATTTAGCCTGAGTGGTTTTAGGTACAATGTATTTCTTTCAGTCTATATTCCATAAAAGTGTTTGAGAATGAGGTGGGAACAAAGAGCAAACCCACAGAGACCAGCAGAAATAGGGCAAAGTCACCAAGAATGTGGCATAGTCACATTCCAGTGCCCAAGGAGGGGCATCCCTGACCTGCTAATCTTGCTTCTCTTTTGGCTGGTGTGGGTAAAGTTCTTGCCAAATACATTCCTTCTCACTAATCATTTGAAATGTCATTAGCCCAGCGCAATAGAGGTTTTGTCACCTCCAAGCAGAAGAAATATTATATAATCCTAGAAATTCTATTTGAAAGGCATCTCTGAGTTGATCTGATAAAACTTCCCACATATTACAGACATCCTTTCCAGAGTTAGTCGTCCACACCCTACTTGAAATCCTCAAGTGTTAGGAAAATCACAATTTCCTGAGACAGCCCATACTATTTTGAGCACCTATAATTGAGATGGAGTTCTTTTTCATATTAAACTGAAATCTATCTCCCACCCACTGAGCCAAATTTTGCTTCTAGAACTGCACACCATACATGTTTCCTCCCTCCCCTGCAACTGGGTGCTGTGTTTACAAGCCCATGCTCTGGCGTCAGCAGACTTAAGGTCAATTGTCAGCTCTTTCCCTTGCCAGCTGGGCAACCGTGAGCAAGTCTACCTCTCAAAAATCAGCATTCTCAACTATAAAACTAGAGTCATAATACCTGCTTTATAGGGTTATTGTGAAAAGGTAACACATCTAAGGTGCATAGTAGTGTCTCACACATAGTATGTTATCAGTAAATGGAAGCTGGCATTATTACTCTGCTTAACGACCTTTCAGATATTTGCAAAGAACCTTATTTTTCCATAAAGTCTCCTCTTCTCCAAACTGAGCATCTCCTTCTTCAATCATACTTCAGAATATGGCAAAAATTCTTCTTTCCTGGATCTAGATACTGTATTTGCTTACAGCTTATGTTTGCATTTAATGCCTAGTTTATTATTTTTTCAAACATTTATGTTTATTTTTGAGCAACAGAAAGAGAGAGAAGGGGAGGGGAAGAGAGAAAGAGAGAGACAGAGGATCCAAAGCAGGCTCTGATCTGTCAGCACAGAGACTGATGGGGGACTTGAACTCACCAACTATGAGATCATGACCTGAGCCAAAGTCAGACACTTAACTGACTGAGCCACCAGGTACCCCTAGTGTCTAATTTAAATGATAAATGGCTAGTTATGGAAAGAGCCCAAATGTCCATCAACTGATGAACACATTAAGAAGATATTGTATGTATACACACACACATGCACGCGTGCGCGCACACACACACACACACACACACACACACACAATGGAATACTACTCAGCGATGAAAAAGAAATGAACTGCTATTTGCAACAACATGGATGGAACTGGAGGGTATTGTGCCAAGTAAAATAAATCAATCAGAGAAAGACAGCTATCATATGATTTTACTCATATGTGGAATTTGAGAAACTCAACACATGAACATAGAGGAAGGGAAGGAAAAATAAGATAAAAAACCTAAGAGATTCTTAAATAGAACAAACTGAGGGTTGCTGGAGAGGGGGTGCGGGGTGAGTTAAATGGGTTATGGGCATTAAGGAGGGCACTTTTCAGGATGAGCACTGGGTGTCATATGTAAGATGAATCACTGTAAGAGATGAAACACCACTCCTGAAGCTAAGACTACACTGTATGTTAACTAGCTTAAATATAAAACAAAAAAACAAACAAACAACAAAATCACTCAATACCAGGGAAATACAAATCAAAAGTAAAAGCTATCTCTCCATACCAGTCAGAATGTCTAAAAATGACACAGGAAACCACAGGTGTTGGCAAAAATGTAGGGAAAGGGGAACGCTCTTGCACTATTGGTAAGAATGCAAACAGGTGCAGCCATTCTGGAAAACAGTATGGAGGTTCCTCAAAAAATGAAAAATAGAACTACTCTATGACACAGAATTTGCACTACTAGGTAGTTAGCCAAAGGATACAAAAAGGGACACATGTACCCCAATGTGTATAGCAGCATTATCAACAAGAGCCAAATTATAGAAAGATCTCAAATGTCCATTGACTGATGAATAGATAAAGCAGAGCTGGTGTATATGTATAATTTACTCAGCCATCAAAAAGCATGAAACTTTGTCATTTGCAATGACGTGGATGGAGCTAGAGTGTATTATACTAAGCGAAATAAGCCAGTCAGAGAAAGACAAATATTGATTTCACTCATATGTGGAATTTAAGAAACAAAATAGATAAACAGAGATAAAAATAAAGGCAAACCAGGAAACAGACTCTTAACGATAGTAGACAACTCTCCCGAATACAACTGGCAGTTTACCTATTGCCAGAAACTAGGATGAATTTCCTCTAGCTGATAAAACTGGACAGAAAGCAGGTCCATGGCTCATTGGGGCAATTCCATCATAAGTCTGTCTGTCCCTCCTGATGGCACCCTACTTCAATATCACAAGGTCTATACTTTTGGAGGAGAATGACTCTTTTGTCATTCATTTGGTCTCCAAGAGAAAACATTTTTGCTGGTCTTGTTGCATCTTTTAGTCTACCTCTTTGAGGTGAAGTGAATCCGCTGGTGGATAGACAACAGGCACTAGCCAAGTTTCTCAACAGAGAAGACCTGATTTAACAATGTCATGAGCACAAGAACTGTGGCCTCTACATCTGGACCAGTGAGAGCTAGTTGACCTGCTTATTCTAACCACTAAACCAGTAGGAAGGGAGTTAGTAAGCTCATTTTGGCACTCACATTAACTTACATCCCCCCACCCTGCCTTCTTCATTATAGAGATGATGTTGTCCCTCACCATTTGCACACTTCATGTTCTTATTTATCATATGCTCAGTGAGTGAGGAAAGACGCTATGTACCTGCCACCTCCAGACCCCAGTATGTTCTGGCCATAATCTGGACACAATCCCATTGCAGGAGCGCTAATGTCTGAAGAAGCCCAAGGGGCTGCTCTGGCCCCCTGCCCTGCTCCACCCGGAGCAGGAGTTCTCTGTCTACAGTGCATCAGAAAACCATTTTGAGAGGGATAGAAACAGAAAGAGACCTGGTGGGTCATAGCTTTTCACATGCTCCATCTGTTCATGTCAAAAAGCTAAGAAATAGGTGTCACAGAAGATCCTATTTCAGCACAACAGACTTCAAATAAATGACTTCTAGACACTGGAAATTGTTACTCATTTTAACCTGCAGTCAGCTGTAAGTTCTGAAAAAGAGGTAAGATCTACCGAGTAGGTAGGGCGCAGCACAAATGGCAAACCATCAATCGTGTACGACGACAAGAACTGGATAGACTTCTCATGATAATTTTTTAATGCCAGATATTCACAGCTCTGCTTCCTTTAGGAGTGGCCATGTAATCTACTGCTAGCCTTTTTGGGCAAGAGTCTTTGTGGGGAGCTTCTTAGAGTTTCCTGTTTTATGAAAAAGAGCTAGCTCTGTGCTAGCATGTGATTACGGCAGCCATCTTGGAATCATAAAGCGACAACATTGAGGTTGACCCAGTAGAAGGATGCAAAGAACCTGGGCCCTTGATGACATCAGGATGATCCTGAACAATTTACGGAATTGCCAGCCTGCAGACCTCTCTGTTTATGATGACAAAATGTCATCATTGTTCAAGCCATTTTTACCTGGGTAGTCTGTTACTTGTAGTGAAGATAGTCTAATTGTTACAGGCACTAGTGGCAAACAGGATGGAGGCCCCTCTTTGTAACATCTCTCTTCTGCTTATACTTTTTAAATATAGTTGAGTGTGTGTGTCTGTATGTGTGTGTGTGTGTATATATGTATATATATATCCAAACAGGCCTAGATCCTATTTGCCACTAGTGCCTGTAACAATTAGAATATAAGAATATTCTATAAGATATAATTTATATTCTATATATTCATAAATATATATATTTATATATATATGAATATATAAAATATATTGATATATATGTATATAAATCACATACACACACATATATATATGTCAGTATATACTTTCTGGCTTTAATTACATACAATTAAGTGTACATAGGAAAAGAAATTTTAAAAAGTAGATAAGTACAGTAAAATGTTAACAGTGGTAACTTTTGGGAAGTAGAACTACGAATAATATAATTTCTTCTATGTCTCTATATTTTATTTTTTTTTAGTTTTTAAAAAAATTTTTTAATGTTTGTTTATTTTTGAGAGAGAGAGCACAAGCAGGGGAGGGACAGAGAAAGGAAGACACAGAATCCAAAGCAGTCTCCAGGCTCCAAGCTGTCAGCACAGAGCCAGACTCAGGGCTTGAACTCACGAGCCATGAGACCATGACTTGAGCCAAAGTTGGACACTTAAATAACTGAGCCACCCAAGCGCCCCATATATTTTATAATTTTTTTTTTTACAAAAACAGACATTAAACTTTATATAGAAAAAAACTTATTTTCAAGAAGCAAAACTTTCATAAGGGCAAATTTTGGTAGTGACAGGGGAATTCAACCGTGTTGACATTTCATAGAATTTTCATTTGGCTAAAAGGAGAGTATCTGTTGTATTACTATACAAAGAATGCTGCATAGTTTCCTACTAACTGAGAAAAGAAAAATAGGAAATGGGCCTAAGTTACACAAGAAAAGTTGAAAAATTAAAGTACTTTCTAATAAAAATAGCAAGGAGCCGGGCTGGATGATCTCCAGGTCTACCATCCAGACAAGAAGAGGTAAAGACATTCCCACAGTTATTTCTCTAAGAACTCTAGCAAAATACTATAGCCACTGATTAGAAATGTCTAAGGATTGGGAAGGAGCCAAGATGGTGGAACAGCATGGAAGTCTTTTGTGTGTCTTGCATCCATGAAATACAGCCAGACCAACACTAAACCATCCTACACACCTAGAAAGCTGATTGGAGTATTAACACAACAATCTGCACAACATGAACCACGGAATTCAATGGGTACACGGCGTGGAGACATGAACTTGGGGAGTGGGAAGGGAGGTGCTTTTGTGGGCGGAGAGAGGAGGGAGACTGGGGGGTAGGGGAGAATACAGGAAAAGCACCTTTCACCAAAAGCAGCTGGAGAGAAAGTGGAAAATTGCAAACAGCCGCAGGGACTAAACTAAAAAGGGAGAAAGAAGAAAGGAGAGGGTTTAAATTCCATTAAGACTGTAAACAAGGGGAGTGCAAAGGCTGCAACTCCGCAGCTCCATACCTGGTGGTGCTCTGGTGGGAAGGGTGAATCCCCAGGAACAGAGTAGCATCTGGGAGGTTCTCAGGCCACACAGGGAAAAGCGGTTCCACTGCTGGAAGGACATTTGGTAGAGACTCTTGAAGCCACCTGGTCCCAGCAGACCCCAGAAAATGGCCACATTCGCTGGTGCTGGAACAAGGTCGTCAAGGGTGAAGCCTGGTGCGCGATGCGTGTTGTGATTTTCCATAGTCCCTCAAATGCTGCTGCTACACTATCTCGCGAGCTTTTTCTGGGGCGGGCTGGCACCTGGCTATAGTCTCAGGGCTCCGGCAGCAGGAAGGTCCAGCAAGCGTTCCTGGGTGCAGCCGACATTCCACCATTGCTCGATGAGACCCTCCCACAGAGGGGCGGAACCGGTCGAAGACGCAGTCCTTCCGAAGTAAGGGGCCGGGGAAAACCGCCGCACCTGAGACAAAACGTGGGAGAGAGGTACTGCCTGGGGCTTGGTCACGGACAGTTAAGAAGCAGGGAGTGGACGAAAGCGGAAGACAGAGGACGGTGCTCAATTGCTGATCAGGGAGAACAGAGTTCGATACCTGGGTACCTGTGTGACTCCATTTTCACCGCCCCAGCGCATGCGCAAATGCACCTACAAGCTGTGCAACAATCCACCCCAGTAAGCTAGCAGCGCGATCGAGCGGAGAACGGAGCTGTTACACTGAGCCCCGCCCAACTGGGCCAACCTCCCTCTTCAAGAACACGGGTCTCATTGCCTATTTAGTTTATGGACTATAAACTATTACATAGTCTGACTTCTAGGAGAAAGCGAAGTAGTTTCGGTCCTATTTCAATCTGTTAGCAGGTCCATCTATTCAATTTTCTTTCTTTTCTTTTTTCTATTTACACTACTTTTATATTTCTTGAATACTGAAAGAAAAAATTCATTTTTATTTTCAATATTTATTAAAAATATTTTTAATTTTTTACTATATTTTTTACTTTTGTGTAAATTTTTTTTCAAATTTTATCTTACTTCCACCATTTTATTTTAGTCTACTTCAGTGTATTCACCTTTTCAAATATTCAAATGATTTCCTTTTTTTTATTTTTTCTTTTCCTTTTTTCTCTTTTTATTTCTTTTCTTTATCTTCAATGCAGAAAGAGCAAAACCTCATTTTTGCTTTCAATTTCTATTAAAAATATTTTTCTTCAATTTCTTTTACTATAATTTTTGCTTTTATGTACATTTTTTCAAATTCAATTTTACTTCCATCATTTTATTTTAGTCGACTACAGTGTACTCACTTTTTCAAATTTTCAAACAATTTCTTTTTTCTTTCTCTTTTTTCTTTTTTGTTTCTTTTCTTTTTCTTGAATACAGAAAGAGAAAAAAATCATTTTTATTTTTAATTTTTATTAAAAATATTTTTCTTTAAGTTTTTTCTACTATATTCTTTACTTTTGTGTAAATCTTCTCAAATTCTATTTTACTCCCATCATCTCATTTTAGTGTACTTCAGTGTATTCATTTTTTTAAATTCTCAAACGATTTCTTCCCCTCCCCTTTTTTTTCTCTAATCTGTCAAACCACTTTCAACATCCAGTCCAAAACACACCTAGGATCTAGCATCATTTATTAAATTTGTGTGGGTGTGTGTGTTTTTTTAATTTTTTAATTTTAATATTTTTTTAATTTTAATTTTTCTACCTAATTCCTTTTCTCCCTTCAAAATGACAAAACAAAGGAATTTGCCCCAAAAGAAAGAGTACGAAGAAACAACAGCCAGGGATTTAACCAACACAGATACAAGCAAGATGTCTGAACCAGAATTTAGAATCACGATAATGAGAATACTAGCTGGAGTCGAAAATAGATTAGAATCCCTTTCTGCAGAGATACAAGAAGTAAAAAATAGCCAGAATGAAATTAAAAATGCTATAACTGAGCTGCAATCATGGATGGATGCAGCGGCAGCAAGGATGGATGAGGCAGAACAGAGAATCAGCGATATAGAGGACAAACTTATAGAGAATAATGAAGCAGAAAAAAAAAGAGGGAGATTAAGGCAAAAGAGCATGATTTAAGAATGAGAGAAATCAGTGACTCTTTAAAAAGGAACAACATCAGAATCATAGGGGTCCCAGGAGAGGAAGAGAGAGAAATAGGGGTAAAAGGGTTATGTGAGCAAATCATAGCAGAAAACTTTCCTACCTGGGGAAAGACACAGACATCAAAATCCAGGAAGCACAGAGGACCCCCATTAGATTCAACAAAAACCAACCATCAACAAGGCATATCATAGTTAAATTCACAAAATACTCAGGCAAGGAGAGAATCATGAAAGCAGCAAGGGAAAAAAAGTCCCTAACCTACAAGGGAAGACAGATCAGATTTGCAGCAGACCTATCCACAGAAACTTGGCAGGCCAGAAAGGAGTGGCAGGATATATTCAGTATGCTGAATCAGAAAAATATGCAGCCAAGAAATCTTTATCCAGCACGGCTTTCATTCAAAATAGAAGGAGAGATAAAAAGTTTCCCAGACAAACAAAAATTAAAGGAGTTTGTGACCACTAAACCAGCCCTGCAAGAAATCTTAAGGGGGAGTCTCTCAGGGGAGAAAAGATGAAAAAATATATATAAATACCAAAAGCAACAAAGATTAGAAAGGACCAGGGGCACCTGCGTGGCTCAGTTGGTTGAGCAGCCGACTTCGGCTCAGGTCATGATCTCACGGTCCGTGAGTTCGAGCCCCGCGTCAGGTTCTGTGCTGACAGCTCAGAGCCTGGAGCGTGTTTCAGAGTCTGTGTCGCCCTCTCTCTGACCCTCCCCTGTTCATGCTCTGTCTCTCCCTGTCTCAAAAATAAATAAAAATGTTAAAAAAAAAAAAAAAAGGACCAGAGAACACCACCAGAAACTCCAACTCTACAAGCATCATAATGACAATAAATTCATACCTTTCAGTACTCACTCTAGACATCAATGGACTCAATGCTCCAATCAAAAGACCTAGGGTAACAGAATGGATAAGAAAACAAGATCCATGTATATGCTGTTTACAAGAGACCCACTTTAGACCTAAAGACACATTCAGACTGAAAATAAAGGGATGGAGAACCACCTATCATGCTAATGGTCAACAAAAGAAAGCCAGAGGAGCCATACTTCTATCAGACAATCTAGACTTTAAAAGAAAGACTGTATCAAGATATGCAAAAGGGCATTATATCATAATCCATGGGTATATTGACCAAGAAGACCTACCAATTGTAAACATTTATGCACCAAATGTGGCAACACCCAAATATATAAACCAATTAATCACAAACATAAAGAAACTCATCGCTAGTAATACCATAATAGTAGGAGACTTCAACACCCCACTCAGAGAAATGGACAGATCATCTAATCAAAAAATCAACAAGGAAACAATGGCTTTGAATGACACACTGGACCAGATGTACTTAACAGGTATATTCAGAACATTTCATCCTAAAGCAGCAGAATATACATTCTTCTCCAGTGTTCATGGAACGTTCTCCAGAATAGGCCATATACTGGGACACAAATCAGCCCTGAGTAAGTACAAAAAGATCGAGATCATACAGTGCATATTTTCAGACCACAACGCTATGAAACTCGAAATCAACCACAAGAAAAAATTTGGAAATGTAACAAATACTTGGAGACTGGAGAACATCCTACTAAAGAATGAATGGGCTAACCAAGCAGTTAAAGAGGAAATTAAAAAGTATATGGAAGCCAATGAAAATGATAACACCACAACCCAAAACCTCTGGGATGCAGCAAAGGCAGTCATAAGAAGAAAGTATATAGCCTTCTTGAAGAAGGCTTTCCTAAAGAAGGAAGAAAGATCTCAGATACACAGCATAAACTTATGCCTTAAGGAGCTGGAAAAAGAACAGCAAATAAAACCCAAAACCAGCAGAAGACAGGAAATAATAAAGATTAGAGCAGAAATTAATGCTACCTAAACCAAAAACAAACAAACAAAACAAAACACAGTAGAACAGATCAATGAAACCAGAAGCTGGTTCTTTGAAAGAATTAACAAAATTGATAAACCCCTAGCCAGTTTGATCAGAAAGAAAAAGGAAAGGACCCAAATAAATAAAATCAAGATTGAAAGAGAGATCACAACCAACACAGCAGAAATAAAAACAATAATAAGAGAATATTATGAGCAATTTTATGAGCAATTATATGACAATAAAATGGGGAATCCTGAAGAAATGGACAAATTCCTAGAAACATATACACTACCAAAACTGAAACAGGAAGAAATAGAAAATTTGAACAGACCCATAACCACTAAGGAAATCGAATTAGTAATCAAAAATCTGCCAAAAAACAAGATGGCCAGATGGCTTTCCAGGGGAATTCTACCAAACATTTAAGGAAGAGTTAACACCTATTTTCTTGAAGTGTTCCAAAAAGTAGAAATGGAAAGAAAACTTCCAAACTCTTTCTATAAAGCCAGCATATCCTTGATTCCAAAACCAGACAGAGACCCCACTAAAAAGGAGAACTATAGACCAATTTCCCTGATGAACATGGATGCAAACATCCTCAACAAGATATTAGCCAACCAGATCCAACAATACATTAAAAAACTTATTCACCACGACCAAGTGGGATTTATACTTGGGATGCTGGGCTGATTCAATATCCACAAAACAATTAACGTGATTCATCACATCAATAAAAGAAAGGACAAGAACCATATGATCCTCTCAATAGATGCAGAGAAAGCATTTGACAAAATACAGCATCCTTTTTTGATAAAAATCCTCAAGAAACTAGTAGAAGGAGCATACCTCTAGATCATAAAAGCCATATATGAATGACCCAATGCTAATATCATCCTCAATGGGGGAAAACTGAGAGCTGTCCCTCTAAGGTCAGGAACAAGACAGGGATGTCCACTCTCGCCACTGTTATTCAACATAGTACTGGAAGTCTTAGCCTCTGCAATCAGACAACACAAAGAAATAAAAAGCATCCAAATCGGCCAGGAGGAGGTCAAATTTTCACTCTTCGCAGATGACATGAAACTCTATATGGAAACCCAAAAGATCCCACCAAAAAAAACTGCTAGAATTGATTCATGAATTCAGCAAAGTTGCAGGATATAAAATCAACACACAGAAATCGGTTGCATTCCTATACACCAACAATGAAGCGGCAGAAAGAGAAATCAAGGAATCAATCCCATTTACAGTTGCACAAAAAAACCATAAAATACCTAGGAATAAATCTAACCAAAGAGGTGAAAAATCTATATACTAAAAACTACAGAAAGCTTATGAAAGAAATTGAAGAAGACACCAAAAAAAGGAAAAAGATTCCATGCTCCTGGATAGGAAGAACAAATATTGTTAAAATGTCAATACTACCCAAAGCAATCTACATATTCAATGCAATCCCTATCAAAGTAACACCAGCATTCTTCACAGAGCTGGAACAAATAATCCTAAAATTTGTATGGAACCAGAAAAGACCCCGAATAGCCAAAGCGATCTTGAAAAAGAAAACCAAAGCAGGAGGCATCACAATCCCAGACTTCAAGCTATGCTACAAAGCTATAATCATCAAGACAGTATGGTACTGGCACAAGAACAGACACTCAGATCAATGGAATAGAATAGAGAACCCAGAAATGGACCCACAAACTTATGGCCAACTAATCTTTGACAAAGCAGGAAAGAATATCCAATGGAATAAAGACAGTCTCTTCAACAAGTGGTGCTGGGAAAACTGGACAGCGACATGCAGAAGAATGAACCTGGACCACTTTCTTATACCATACACAAAAATAAACTCAAAGTGGATGAAAGACCTCAATGTAAGACAGGAAGCTATCAAAATCCTCAAGGAGAAAGCAGGCAAAAACCTCTTTGATCTTGCCCACAGCAACTTCTTACTTAACACATCTCTGGAGGCAAGGGAAACAAAAGCAAAAATGACCTCATCAAAATAAAAAGCTTCTGCACAGCAAAGGAAACACTCAGCAAAACTAAAAGGCAACCGACAGAATGAGAGAAAATATTTGCAAATGACATATCAGATAAAGGGTTAGTATCCAAAAATCTATAAAGCACTTATCAAACTCAACACCCAAAAAACAAATAATCCCGTGAAGAAATGGGCAAAAGACATGAATAGAAACTCCTCCAAAGAAGACATCCAGATGGCCAACCAACACATGAAAAAATGCTCAATATCACTCATCATCAGGGAAATACAAATCAAAACCACAATGAGATGCCACCTCACACCTGCCAGAATAGGTAACATGAACAACTCAGGCAACAACAGATGTTGGCGAAGATGCGGAGAAAGAGGAACTGTTTTGCATTGTTGGTGGGAATGCAAGCTGGTGCAGCCACTCTGGAAAACAGTATGGAGGTTCCTCAAAAAACTAAAAATAGAACTACCCTACAACCCAGCAATTGCACTAGTAGACATTTATCCAAGGTTTACAGGTGTGCTGTTTCGAAGGGACACATGCACCCCTATGTTTATAGCAGCACTATCAACCATAGCCAAAGTATGGAAAGAGCCCAAATGTCCATTGATGGATGAATGGATGAAAAAGATGTAGTGTATATATATATATATACACACACACACACACACACACACACACACACACACAATGGAGTATTACACGGCAATCAAAAAGAATGAAATCTTGCCATTTGCAACTACGTGGATGGAACTGGAGGGTATTATGTTAAGTGAAATTAGTCAGAGAAAGACAAAAATCCTATGACTTCACTCATATGAGGACTTTAAGAGACAAAACAAATGAACATAAGGGAAGGGAAACAAAAATAATATAAAAACAGGGAGGGGGACAAAACAGAAGAGACTCATAAATATGGAGAACAACCTGAGGGTTACAGGAGGGATTCTGGGAGGGGGAATGGGCTAAATGGGTAAGGAGCACTAAGGAATCTACTCCCGAAATCATTGTTGCACTATATGCTAACTAATTTGGATGTAAATTTTAAGAAAATTTGAAAATTTAAAAAAAAAAAGAAAGAAAGAAATGTCTAAGGATTGGGCACCTGGCTGCCTCAGGTGTTGAAGCGTCCGACCCTTGATTTCGGCTCAGGTCATGATCTCGCAGTTTGTGAGTTCAAGCCCCACGTCAGGCTGCGTGCTGCCAGCTCAGAGCCTAGAGCCTTCCTCGGATTCTGTGTCTCCCTGTCTCTCTGCCACTCCCCTGTTCACGTTCTGTCTTTCTCTCTTTCTCTCTCTCCCTCTCTCAAAAATAAATAAAAACATTTTTAAAAAGACATGTTTAACGATTTTAGAAATCAAAAATACACAGCTTTTCTATGCAAGGCCCCACAAAATAATTGTATGTATAATTACTGAATATTTGTTCAGAACATGAACAGTACTTGGATAACAGGAATTTAAATCTCCCCCAAATGACAGCACTGACAGCTTGTGATTTATACACATGGTTCATAATCCCCATATATTGCTACTCTGAGATATTCCTTGGCAAGATAGGAGTTGAGAAATGTGATTTATTCTTGGGTCTATTTCATTAAGAGAAAAATATACATGCAAGGGAAAGAACCAGATCTTTTTTACTTTCAAAATTACTGCTTTTAACTATAAACATATGTTAATCATCTAGTATATTTCACATAACCAGTTACTAAAAGATAAGAGGCAGTATTTGCTCTAAAAACAATTGAAGGTTGCATCAAGAAGCATAAAATACCTAGGAATAAATCTAACCAAAGATGTAAAAGATCTGTATGCTAAAAACTATAGAAAGCTTATGAAGGTAATTGAAGAAGATATAAAGAAATGGAAAGACATTCCCTGCTCATGGATTGGAAGAATAAATATTGTCAAAATGTCAATACTACCCAAAGCTATCTACACATTCAATGCAATCCCAATCAAAATTGCACGAGCATTCTTCTCGAAACTAGAACAAGCAATCCTAAAATTCATATGGAACCACAAAAGGCCCCGAATAGCCAAAGTAATTTTGAAGAAGAAGACCAAAGCAGGAGGCATCACAATCCCAGACTTTAGCCTCTACTACAAAGCTGTCATCATCAAGACAGCATGGTATTGGCACAAAAACAGACACATAGACCAATGGAATAGAATAGAAACCCCAGAACTAGACCCACAAACGTATGGCCAACTCATCTTTGACAAAGCAGGAAAGAACATCCAATGGAAAAGACAGTCTCTTTAACAAATGGTGCTGGGAGAACTGGACAGCAACACGCAGAAGGTTGAAACTAGACCACTTTCTCACACCATTTACAAAAATAAACTCAAAATGGTAAAAGGACCTGAATGTGAGGCAGGAAACCATCAAAACCTTAGAGGAGAAAGCAGGAAAAGACCTCTCTGACCTCAGCCGTAGCAATCTCTTACTGGACACATCCCCAAAGGCAAGGGAATTAAAAGCAAAAGTGAATTACTGGGACCTTATGAAGATAAAAAGCTTCTGCACAGCAAAGGAAACAACCAACAAAACTAAAAGGCAACCAACGGAATGGGAAAAGATATTTGCAAATGACATATCGGACAAAGGGCTAGTATCCAAAATCTATAAAGAGCTCACCAAACTCCACACCCGAAAAACAAATAACCCAGTGAAGAAATGGGCAGAAAACATGAAAAGACACTTCTCTAAAGAAGACATCTGGATGGCCAACAGGCACATGAAAAGATGTTCAACGTCGCTCCTCATCAGGGAAATACAAATCAAAACCACACTCAGATATCACCTCACACCAGTCAGAGTGGCCAAAATGAACAAATCAGGAGACTATAGATGCTGGAGAGGATGTGGAGAAACAGGAACCCTCTTGCACTGTTGGTGGGAATGCAAATTGGTGCAGCCACTCTGGAAAGCAGTGTGGAGGTTCCTCAGAAAATTAAAAATAGACCTACCCTATGACCCAGCAATAGTGCTGCTAGGAATTTCTCCAAGGGATACAGGAGTACTGATGCATAGGGGCACTTGTAACCCAATGTTTATAGCAGCACTCTCAACAATAACCAAATTATGGAAAGAGCCTAAATGTCCATCAACTGATGAATGGATAAAGAAATTGTGGTTTATATACACAATGGAATACTACGTGGCAATGAGAAAGAATGAAATATGGCCTTTTGTAGCAACGTGGATGGAACTGGAGAGTGTGATGCTAAGTGAAATAAGCCATACAGAGAAAGACAGATACCATATGATTTCACTCTTATGTGGATCCTAAGAAACTTAACAGAAACCCATGGGGGAAGGGAAGGAAAAAAAAAAAAAAAAAGAGGTTAGAGTGGGAGAGAGCCAAAACATAAGAGACTGTTAAAAACTGAGAACAAACTGAGGGTTGATGGGGGGTGGGAGGGAGGGGAGGGTGGGTGATGGGTATTGAGGAGGGCACCTTTTGGGATGAGCACTGGGTGTTGTATGTAAACCAATTTGACAATAAATTTCATATATTAAAAAAAATAATAAAATAAAATAAAATAAAAACAATTGAAGGAATAAAAAATAAAGCAAAAAATTTTCCTAGTTTTGAAGACACACACATTACCAGAGATGACACAAAAGATTATGTGGTGAGAACAAAACCATGCAGGAATTCTGCGGAGGCAGAGCTTATTGCTGGGGGCGGAGGGGCGGTGGGGAGGCCTTTGGTGGAGAGGTAGAAACTAAGTGAGCCTTCCTGGAAGGAAGGATGGGGTCTAGGTAAGTGATGAGATCAAGGACACTCCGGGAAGGTCTTTGAATGAACAAGACACAGAACATGGGCCATGTTTAGAACATGGACCAACGAGGCTATATAGGCAAACGATGCAAGTCCAAGAGAGCGAGAGATTGGGGAAATTAGGGAAAGGTCACATCATGGAGGGAGTTCCACACCTGACTAAAAACTCCTGATTTTGGGGCGCCTGGGTGGCGCAGTCGGTTAAGCGTCCGACTTCAGCCAGGTCACGATCTCGCGGTCCGGGAGTTCGAGCCCCGCGTCGGGCTCTGGGCTGATGGCTCAGAGCCTGGAGCCTGTTTCCGATTCTGTGTCTCCCGCTCTCTCTGCCCCTCCCCCGTTCATGCTCTGTCTCTCTCTGTCCCAAAAATAAATAAACGTTGAAAAAAAAAATTAAAAAAAAAAAATTAAAAAAAAAAAAACTCCTGATTTTATCCTACAGTACAGTGGTTACTTCCCACGCTCGAGTAGGACAAAAGTTTTTCCACTTAATTGCTACATGACCTTAGGGACATTAGTCACTTCTCTTTCTTGGCTTTTTCATTCCCTTCCTTCCTTCTTTGCATCTCTCTTTCTTCTTTTTTGAGTTTTGCTTTACTTGTTTCGACTTTCATTATGAAAATTTTCAAAGATACACCCAAGTCAAGGCAACTGTGCAATACATCCCACGTACCCATCGTTGTCTGATCTCCACCCTTCCCTCTCTATCCTCAACAGCCTTCTTACCTATTGCATTAGGGCTGATATGATTAAGTATTTGGGAGCACCTGGTTAAGGAATTCCCACAGGTGGGAGGAGCTAGGAAACGCTACCTGAGGAGCACCTACGTGAAGGCAGTATCCACCTTAAACTCAAGATACACGGGCCCCAACTGGGGTCTCATGCTTTAAAGGAACTGCTCCCACCCTCCTCCGGCCACTTTCCTTTCCACAGGGAAAGGAGTCCCAAGAAAAGTTACCTGCCTGGAGCCTGGGCCTCCTCAACAAGCCCTGATAGCTGGAACCCAGGAATTTCCTGCCTAAATGTCCTTGAGGCCACCTCTTGGGCTTGCTGTCTGCCTGTATGTGCACCAAGTCCTAGAGGAGAGCAGGTGGTTGCTTGAGAGGTGAGTGTGGGCAGAGCTTTGACCTGCGGGCTGAGGCTCCTCACCTGTGTGTGAGGTCCCTAAAAGTACTAAAGAGGAGAGTAGAGGGAGAAAGAAAGAGTCCCCCAGACCCACCTTGTTCCACAGACCAAGAGCTCCCATCTGGATCTCCATTCTTGCCCCACAACCCACGAACATCAAGGGCAGACTTCTGAGAGGACGTGCCATCTATAATTTGTCTCAATGTTCCTGAATTTAAATTTATGCCACTGATGTCTTTTTTCAGGTCATCTCCCAGGACTGCCAAAGAGCCAGATGAGCACTGTCTGAATGCCTAGAGGAACGGAGTAAAGTTTGCACATGACACAGTGAAGTTGGCCAGTATGGTGGTCACCAGAAGAAGAGGGATGCACTGAACCCTGAGGCCGAAGTGGACCAACATTCTCTTGGTGAGAAGATCTTTCCAAGGGCTTTCTCTATCAGAGAGCTACAGCCCTATAGTGTTTACAGCAAAAAATGCCTGTGAATGCCTTTGTATAAGACAAAATTATTGTCTATGAACATACCTCATTTGGGAAGGAGAGAAGTGCTAGGAGTAATACCTATGACATCCTAGAATTTAGCATCAAAGTGCTAGGGGAGGGTGGACCAGGGGGTGCTATATGTCTTAACAGGCATAATACCTAAAGAAAAAAGTAGAAAAGGCAAAGTAGGGCAGCCCACAACAGCAATTAGTTTTTATTCCTGAGTGGATAATATGTGGTTTCATTTAAATAAGAACACAATCTCCATTAACTTAATTTGTAAAAGCAATAACTCCAACACTCCAGCGATTGCCCTAGTAAGGCATTTTTAGACACATCATTGCTACTTCGAAATTAAAAGTGAATCAGTCCTGTGGAGTTAATTACCAGTAAATATAACCTAAAGTAGGTCTCCCAAATGGCACTGAGCCAACATAAGATGGTTCTCAGTGTTAACCAGAAACATTGGAAGATACCAGGTACTTGAAAAGCTAAGTTTATGTGTGTGGCAAATGCTTTGGGGAACAGCAGGAGAAATCATTTGCAGCATCCCCATTAAGAAACAAAAATAAAGGCCTGATTAAAAGAAGACCTCTTTGCTAGAGATTTAGGGAAGTGTCCCCCAGCCCTGTCCCCCAAGAAGGAAAACCTTCAGCTCTCTGTTGTCATTGTAACCTATTCCCCAATTCAATTATGCTTACAGAAAGGAAATCATACCTATTTTTTTTTAATGCTGGCATACGACCCTATTTAACTATATAAGGTAGATATAATTTTAGAAACTAAAATAAAGTTAAATAAAGCCAGAACAAAGAAGTTACTTTCATCACCAGTGGATAGTTTGGAATACAGTGTCCTCTGTGACGGTGTTCTCGAGGAGATATTCAAGAAGACCAGAGACAGAAGAAAAAACTCAGAGGTATCATTGTCTGAACTTTAATTAAATATTTGAATCAAGGAAAATGGGAATAGATGAAACCGTAGTGAGAGAGAAATGGTACATGCACAAAGGGGATAGATTAATAAAATGACTGCTGATCTATTATTGGTAATGAACATATTTGTTTTGTTTTACTACAAACATGTCCAAGTTTCCTGCAACTCCCATAATTATTCAAACGCACGCATGTTCCCACTATCCTGATAATGTTCAAGAGTGCAACAACACAAGCTGTTTTTGTTCTGAACTGCACAGTTCATGGAGATTGTTCAGCCCCATACTTGATGTAGTTAGCAGTCACAAGGCTAATACATGATTAGCTTAAGTTACTTTTTTTCCCATTTTAATTTTATAAAGTGATTTCACATGATGTTGTGTTTCAACTATCTCTAAGCAAATTTAGTAAACCAAAGACGGAAATGACAAGCCTCAAATTCTACATTTTAAAACAGATTCCCATTTGAACTGTTTGCTATATATAACTGAGTTTATGACACCTCCTTCAACAGACACAATATTAATGTTGAGTGCAATGGTAATATATATACGAACTACATAAAGAACAGTGTTGCTTTCTCATGTGTGGCTTGTCTAAACCCTAGGAGAGCACAGACCGCTTTGCAGAGCCAAAACCATTATTATTGATCCATCTTGACTGTGGTTCCATTTGCAAGATAAAGTCCCAGCTGGGAGTTTCTCATAAAGTGGGTCAAGACAAGAACTGTAGGGTGGCCAGCGTATCTCCGTGTCTCTTTTCAAATAACTGACGGCCACTTCTTCTGGTGTCTGGAAGAAGCAAAATGTCCTTGTCTAGAGGGTATTGCTTTAGTATACCACATGCCCAGTAAGTTCTAACATCTAGGAGCATGCAATAGCAGCTAATATCAGCTGTGCAGTCATGGTATTATTAGTGTTTAATTATATCATGTGCATTGAGATATTTTAAATGTTAAAGAGAAAACAGAAGGACTTATTCTCTTTAGCAACCATTATAGTACAGAATGTTCAAAGCTGCAATCACACTCATAAGGCGAATAAACTGATTACAAAATGAAGGTAGCCACAAGTGTGCATGCTATTAAAAACATGAAACTGGTACCTAAAATAGATAACCCCCTTATTTGTTTTCAAAACTCCATTGCTGGCTCAGGCCACCAATCAGCACAATGGAAAACTTTCACTTCAGCAAGGTAATGCTAATGTTCAGTCTTAGAAGTGCAAAAACGAGTGTAAAATAATAAATCTGTTTTCTCTCACTGGCTAAGATTCTATCGCATTCGGCAAGGATGCGACTTTATAAAAACAAACCCTTTTAAGAATAAAGGGCATGAGGTCTTAATGGCAGCTCATACTGGTGTGCATACCTGTGGTCTCATTCTTCGGGTTGATACAAAGGCTAAATTATAACAGAAGCATCATCAAAGATAGGTTACTTTCCTAAATACTTCTTAAATATTATTTCCTTCATCAATATTATTTCCTTTGGCTCATGCACACTCGAGGTGCTTCATCTATATTTTAAGACGATGAAGGTGGGAACGGTAATACATTATCAAATCTCTTTTTCAAAAACAGTGCTGAAATAAATTAACCTGCTCTTTTGAAAGGTCGGTGTGCAAGTTCTTGAAGTTTCCAGTGTTTTGACTTTCGGATTTCTCTAAAACACAGGGTAAAAATCAGGTAGCTGTTCAAAATGACTTCGGGGACCCCATTTAGGGAAAGACCTTGGTTCGACAGGTATCCCACCGGGGTCGAAGGCGAAATCTTCGCACCGATTTATCGGGCTCGGCCAGCAGGAGTCTTCGTTCAAGCAGAGGGTACTTGACGAGAGCAGGAGGCCACGCTGACGTCGGCATCTCGGCATCTCCGCTTCCCTCGGGGCCCCGCCGGGTCACCAGTGCTGGCCGGCGGCGCGGGTGCCCAGCTGCGCCTGGGACACAGCGGGCACGGCCGTGGCGGCAGCGGCGGCCGCCGCCGCGTCGCCGACGCCGGGCAGGACGGAGCGCACCGAGCGACGGAACTCCTCGTTCCTCCACGTGTAGAGCAGCGGGTTGAGCGCGGACAGGGCGCAGCACAGGAGCCAGCTGGCCGCCTGCACGCCCCAGGGCACGGGCAGCGAGAAGCCGCTGGCCAGGCTCACCCACACCAGCGGCTGCGTGGCCAGCAGGAAGACGCAGCAGAGCAGAAGCACCGACAGGCCGCTGAGACGGCGCTGCGCCCGCCGCGGGTGCAGCGCGGGCGGCAGGGGCTGGGCCTGCGCCTGCGCCGGGTGCGCGGCTCCCCCCGGGCCCGGCGCGTGCGGGGCGCCCGGGAAGGCGGCGGCGGCGGCGGCGCAGCCGGGCAGCTGGTGCAGCAGGTGGAAGTTGAGGACGCTGACCCGCTTGACGCTGACGCGCACGCGGCGCACGATGCCCAGGTAGCAGTGCAGCAGCAGCGCCGTCTGCGCCAGCAGCGCCGCGGCGGCCAGCAGCGCCGGGTAGTGGACGCGCGGGGGCGCGGCACCGGGCCGGGGCGCCCAGGGCGGGAGCAGCAGCACGAGGCCCAGGGCGAGCGCCCAGGAGAGCGCCAGCATGCCCGCCGTGTGGCGCCGCTGGTACAGCGCTTGGTAGGTGGCAGGCGCCCGGGTGATGAGCAGGTAGCGGTTCAGGGCCACCAGGCAGTGGGACAGGAGGGACACGGTGAGCCCGAGGCCTAGCAGCCCTCCCCGCAGCAGGCGGTAGCTGCCGCCGGCGCCGTCCCAGTCCGCGGGGGGCTCCGCCGAGCCGGTGGGCAGGAGCCCGAGCACCGCCTCCTGCGGCATCCAGAGGGCGCAGACGCTGAGGTCCGCGGCGCAGCCGTTCACGATGAAGGCGTTGCTGGTGGTCTGCAGCTTTCGGAAGGACGACACGAGATAGATGACCATGCCGTTGGCCAGCGTGCCCCCGATGGCCAGGCCCGAGTACAGAAGGGACACGGGGATGCGCCGGCCCGCCCACGACTCCTCTTCCTCGCAGAGCAGCAGCAGCGATCCCCCGGTGGTGGAGGAGGTGGACGTGGAGGAGGAGTTGGTCATTCTGGCCAACTCTTCACACCTCGCTTGATAGCATCAGCTGCTCACCGCGCGGCCCATCCTGACACCCACCTGCAGGGAGGGCAAAGACATCCCTTCAGCCCTCTGCCACCGACACAAAAGGCTGGAGCAGAATAATGGGCTGGGGGAGGGGGAGAGAAGGAGCTCGAGAAGAACGGGGGTGGCAGATGACAGGTGCCTGCCTCGGAAATGTCTCCAGTTCCAGGGGAAAGGCCTCTTTACATTCAGCAGGAACCAGGGAAGCCCTGGGACAGAGCAATACCAAGAGTCTCCCCATCTCCCCCCAAACACCACACACACACACACACACACACACACACACACACAGGGATAGAGAGAGAGAGAGAGAGAGAGAGAGTTGGGAATATTGCCAGATGGAGCCCCTAGTTTCCAAGAGAAAGCAAAGCAGAGATATCCCAGCTGGAGAAAATGCCAGGGGAGAGGGGTTGGAGGATACCTTACTTTTGGGCTGGTCCTTAGCTGGCAGTAGCGGAGGCAGGGATGCCAGGAAATACCTCCTCAGCAGCAGCATCTGTGGTCCCAAAATCAACAGGAGAAACTCAGCTGGGATCAGTGCCAGGAGCAAGTGCTTGCTTCTCCCGAGCAACATCCACACACATGGTCCTAGGCAGAACCCAGCAGCTGCAGGGAGGTTTCTCAGCTGGCAGCAGGGCTGGAGAAGGCTGCAAGCCCAGAAGGGTGGGCAGGCAGGCAGCAGAAGGAAGGATGCTTGGCTGCAAAAGCAGAAGCTGAGCTCAAGAGGAGAGCACCCTGTGCTCAGAAGCAAGAGTGGTGGCTGATGTGGTGAACCCACACGAAGCTCTCTCGTGCTCACTTATACATCACCCAGGGAAAAGGCAGCCTTTCCACGCTTGGCATGAATTATTCAATAGCTTCTATCTTGTGAAAGGGAAAAAAAAATCTTGTTCAGAAAGTCCTGTAATTAACAAGTTTCTCTGTCTTTTCTTTTCTCTCAATCACCTTATTCTTCACCCTGCTTCATTTTTCTTTCCTTCATTTTTTCCCTCCCATCAGTGTTAGAATAAAATTTAATACGCTCCTAACATATGTCATCCTAGCCTCATGCGTTCGGTGGGCAAGAATTTCCTGAGGGACAAATATATTTCTAGTACTCAGGACTGATCTCTTCCATCCCACACTTTCAGAGAGAATTACTTTATATTCTAAGTGAAATTCATATTTTCTTTGGTAAGATGCAACATGGACAATTATCCACAGAAAATCCCCACGTCTCAATTTAAATCATAATTTTTATTTTATTCTCCTCATCGAACTCCCTTCCAGAATTTGGCTAGTGTTGGGTACTGAAATGGTTAGAGGGTAAAAATGAAATAAGGTAAAAGTAGGTGTCAGGGAGAAACAAAGAAACCTGAATAATCCACAATGTCAATGACAAACATGTCTCTTCCTTTATTGAGAACTTTTTATTTTGTGGTCTTAGATGGAGATTTGCAGTCAGATGTTGGAAGTTTCTTTGATGCAGCATTTATTCAGCCATTCCACATGGGAAATTTGCCATAAAAGCCAACCGTCTTTCCCCCTCCCCCCTCCCAGTGATCATTTTTCACTGGGAAACTTACTTATTTGAAAACTTAACTGACTATGGAATATGGTAACCTGGCATGAGGGAAAACAATGCTAGGTGGGGTTTCAGGACACCAGAGTTCTAAGCCGAGCATCCAACAACTGGCCTTGTGATGGGTCATTTTTACATCTTGTCAAATAAGAACTTTTCACCCAGTGACTTCCAACCCCCCCCCCTTTTTCCCCCCAAACTTTCTGTGAATACCCATGCATAAATTCAACCCTTCTCCTCCCTAGTTCTGGAAGCCTACCTCCTACCTAACATGTGCTGTAGTCCTGGATCACACAGCATTAAGTCCTTTCCAGGCTGCCCACAAGGGGAACATTTCAGAATCGAGTGCAAGACTACAAGATGTACCTCCTTGGACTTCCTCATGCCCTTTCAAAGAACCGCATTAGTTAATGACTGTTAAGAACTCTAATGGGGTTAGAGCTAAACACAACTTGATGGGTTTAGTCCTTTTAGGCAGCAATTAAGCAGAATCAGTTGAGTTGGGGAATTAAAGAGAAGAAACAGAGATTTGCTTTTCAGAGGACTGAAGGTTCAGATACCAAGTTTATTGATGTTGAAGAGAATTAGCCATTGTCCGTTGCCTGCCGTCATTTGTCTTTATTGAGTCTGAGTACGTCAAGCACAGCACGCCCACAAGAGATTCCTCTAATTGTTTATAGAATCTCTGCAAAGAGATTCCTCTAATCTCATTGTTGAGATTAAGATTTCCTCTCACATCAAGGCGATATTTGAATTCCAGGTTCCTGGTCCCAGCTGTTGCTTGTGCGGGCAGAATCCCTGCTAAGGGGCTCTCGTACCTTGCAGTAACTCACCTTTCTGCCAAGACCATGCCTTCTTTAGCCTTGGCCTAGCAACGACCAAGTTTTTCTTTGTATTTGGTTTGGGTTTTGTTGTAAGCTCCTGAACTTACATAAAATAGGGTGAGGGGTTTTTTTCTGGCTCATTCCCAGCACCAGGACCAGTGCCTGGCATGTAGAAGGTACTCAATAAATAATTACTGAGCCAGTGAATGGATGGCTATATAAATGATGTCATTTTTTTCCCGTGGTGAAATGATAAGTGATTTTCATGACCACTTCTTTCCTCCTGCACCCAGCAGGAACTTGCCCCATCAACCATCCTTGTGATACATGTCTAGTCTCTCTACTCCCACTGGCTGCTTTCCCTCGGCTTCAAAAATGCCACTTTCACCACCATCTAATAAAAACTTCCCCTGCTCTTCATCTCCTTTTCAAGCTGCCTACACAAGCTCACTCCGTCTCCTGGAAGAATGGCTTGGTTTCTGCTTCTACCTCCTTTTCCTCTGAATGCTTTTGCTCTCATCCCTGAGATAGTTTCCACCTGGCTAAAGTTCCTCCTGTATACAAAATTGCCTCCTGGACATTGTCACTCGTGTGTTCTTTGGGCGTCTCAAACCCCCAGGGTCCAAAACTGATCCCCTCATCTTCTTTCCAAACCAGTCCCTCCTTCTCCTATATTCCAGTCTCAGTGACTAGCATCAACATTATCCTGATGCCTAAGTCAGAATCCTAGCTGTAATTTTTGATTCCTTCTTTTTTTTCCTCTTCCTCCCTATGCCCATCAATCACCAAGTGTCATTATTCTACCACACTAATGTTTTTTAAATGTATTCACTGATCTCTATTCACTCTGCCACTACCTGGTATCAGACAACAATCGTGTCTTCTCTAAATTATCCCAACAAGCTCCTAACTGATGTCTACTTGCAATCTCACCTCCCTCCGACCAAAGTGATCTAAGACTAAAAGACAGCATTTGACAGGTGTTAAGTATTTTTTTTTTATTTTTCCCCACCCTCCATGATAATGTACATTCCTTGAAAGTACGAGCCTTGGGGCGCCTGGGTGGCTCAGTCAGTTAAGCATCTGACTTTTGGTTTCAGCTCAGCTCATGATCTCATGGTCCACGAGTTGGAGCCCCACATTGGGCTCTATGCTGACAGTGCAGACTCTGCTTGAGATTCTGTCTCTCTCCCTCTCTTTCTGCACCTCCCACATTCTTTCTCTCTCTCAAAATAAATAAATAAAACTTCAAGAAAAGAAAAGAAAAAGAAAATAGGAGCTTTGGTCTGATTACTAGTATTATTGGAAGCCCCCAGAACAATGCCAGATACATAGTATACCCTTAATACTTGTTGGAAGAAATAGTGAGCAAAAGTCACTATTGTGCTTAAATTCTTTCACTAAGACCCTGTTGTCCTCAGGAGAATCATAAGCATCATCACTGCTAATGTTACTGAATACACACCACATGTACCGGGCATTATTTTGAGAGCTTTTCGTCTATTGTTTCATTTGGTCCTCGTGTCGGGCCTGCCTGCAACAGGGCAGGAGTCCAGATATAAGATCACAGGCCACATGTCCAAATATTTTAACAGCATCAATCAAGCTATCAAACTGTTAAATAAAATGTTCTGTTCTAACTTGACAAACATACTTGCATGACAACTGGAAAGCTGGGCTCAATTTAGAATTCTTAGATTCATAGATTGTTCCAGGCTGGTGGAATGTGACAACTTGGCAAACTTGCCTCTGTCCCACTGTCCACTCCCCTCTCTCCCTACCCTCAGCTCTGTCATCACAAGCCAGAGGGACTTGTTTTATACAGGACACTCCAGCCTGCCCATCCAAGTCCCATCCACACCCTTGTCATACAGCTATCCCTTGGCATCCTCTCAGGCCTAAGATGGTACCTGGAAGGCATAGTCAGCCATCAGAAGGACAAAGCCAGGCCAGGGAGGTCCACACAGATCATGAAAGTGTGTTTGTGGGGATTCTCAGGTCCTGAAAATGCACTTAGTCTATAAAGGGTATGCAAACCCATTTTTCCATACTCAACCACCACACTATGCCGCCTCCCTTGGTAAAGTTGAGATTCCTTAACATGGATTAGCTGCTGTACATAAAGCTGATATAACAAGGCGACCCAAAACTGTAGAGGTTCAAAAAACAAATAATTCATTTATCTCTCACAAAGGTGAATGGGCAGTCCAGGTGGAAGGCAGATCTACTATACAAGGTAATCCAGAAACCCTGGTATCTCCTTAGTTCTCCCCCATCCCTTAGGACAGGAATATTCAAGGTGTGGTCCCTGACCAGAAGCAACATCTATCTCTTGGAAACATGTTAGAAATGACTCAGACACACTGAATCAGAATTTCTAATGATGGGGCCCAGCGATCTGTTTTAACAAGGGACTCTAATGCTTGCTAAAGTTCTAGAACCGTTGCCTTAGGATGCCATCCTTGGCTACGTGGCTGACACTGTTTCACCACTACCACATCCACATTCCAGCTGGCAGAGATGAAAAAAGAAGAAAGAAGGGCAGCTGGCTTCCTTTTTAAGGATGTGACCTGAAAATTTCACATCTGCATACAGCCCAAACAGTGAACACTTGAGTCAGAGGGCAGCTGCTTGCTGCAGGAGAAGCTGAGGCCACTCCAGCTGAGTGTTCACATGTCCTGCCAGCGCTCCAGGAGGATAGAAGAAAGGAGAGAGCAGACAGTGGGCAGTAGAGGGAAGCCAGTTACCAGGTTTGCCCAGGTTTAAACCTGAAGGTTTGAAACAAGGCTGTTACCATTTGGGCCCTTTAAGCACGGTGCCTTGAGCAGACCAGCTTTTCAAGACCCTTTGAAAATGCTTAATATCTGAAAAAAAGAATTACTGGCTCTGAAATATAAAAAAAGAAAAGTTTGTAATAGAAATTAATATGCTATTAAACAGTCAACTGCAAATCAACTCGTTATTTGTAAATTACTTTAAGGTGGGACGGGGATACATTTTCACATGTTCGGTATGATTGACGTGTGATGGGGCCTCCGTAAGTGCTGAGGTCTGCACAGGTCTCACAGTAGCCCTGAACAAGCGCCCGGCCTCTTCCAGCCTCACTTCTGCACCCCATCTCCCTCTGCCAACTCTGCTCCAGCCAGACTGTAGACTTGCTCTCCTTGAGTGGGCCTCGGCTGCTCCTCCTGCTCCTGCCAGGCATGTCCACTTACTCAGGGCATGCCATTCCTGTGGCTGTCTCTTTGCCATCTGGCCCCACCTTTCCTGTGGCTGTCTCTTTGCCATCTGGCCCCACTTTTGCCTACCTAAATCCTACTCATCTTGCGGGTCTGAGTTCAGACTTCACCTTCTGCAAGGAATCTTCCTTAACTCCCAAGACGGCTTGGCCAGCCTGGGTGCCCCAAAACACGTGACCATAAGGCTGCCACGGCCAGGCTCCCGAGGGATTGGTTATTCTCTCCCCAAATGGTAAACTGGTCAAGGGCCAGGCTCTCGTTTTGGTCAGAGTGCCTGACCCATTGTAAATACTCAAACATTTGTTGACTGAATAGGTCCCTTGAGAATCTTTGACATGTGGGATCAAGATTTCAATCTCAATTACCTTCTCAAGAGATACAGCCAGCGTCAGAGGCATGCAGCAAAGTGTTGTCATTGCTGATTTTTCTAAAATACTTTAAAAGCTACATGCAACCATATCCTCATGCTTTATGCCACCAAATTATTTTTAAATAGAGCTCTTGTTGATAACAATCCCCGCTCATACAGCCGCACACCCATCCCTGACAGGGTCCAGTGTGTACTTTTCTTAGTACTCGGTTTTAATACTGATACTAGTTTCCTAGTACTCAAAATCCACCAAACATACTCTAGCAACTCTCTCACATTCTTTGGAAAAACCAAAGGGTGAGTGGCCGCAGTGAAAAATTGCTCTTTCCTAATGCCTTCCCTGTGTGCTGTGAGCCATGCCACAGAGCAACCTCACTCAGCACAGCACTGAGACCGTCTAAAAGCCCATTTCAAACCCCAACTGTATCTCCTCAGATCTTGGTGCCTCAGAAAGAACACAACTGAGAAGTATGTGAGCCTCTTTGGACTATAGAAGAGGTTTTGCAAAGGAACGACAGCTCTGTGTTGCTTGACAGCCAAATTTAGGAGTAATTCAACCACGTGTGAGCATTTAGTATGACAAGAAACCACAATAGTAGAGTTTTTAGAAATTATGAATTTATGGAATCATGGACTGGAAATGACTTGTGCTTTGTTCCTTCCTAAAGCTCTTTACCTGGGATACCTGAAGCCTTGTAATGATGATTCCCAACTTTTCTTCTGCCCTGTCAGACTTGAGAGAGCACACAACCTTGCCTCAGCAACAGCAGCTCCCTACTAAGGGTAGTGCCATCAGCCAGTACCACAGGGCATGGTTCTCATCTGGGGGCCACTTCGTAATGTCTGGAAGCATTTTTGGTTGTCACAAATGGGGGCAGGGGGTGTTACTCCATCTAATGGGTACAGACTAAAGATGCTGCTCAACATCTCACAATGCACAGGACAGAACCCCACAGTAAAGAACTATCCAACTCAAAATGTCAACAACGCCCAGACTGAGAAACCCTGTCAGAGAGGTGAAGAGCTCAGGGTAAAAGCCAGAGCCTGTTTGTAATTGCTGGCAAGTTATTTCACCTTTCAGATCTCAGTTTCCTCATTTGGAAAATGCAAATAATGTCACCTACCTCTAAGGGGTTGGGGGGAGTCTTATAATGATTATTTTTATGCAAACAGCTTCACCAAGTAGCCAGGGTGTAAGTGTGCTGCACATGTTAATGACGATGGTGATTCCCAACCTGGGGCAGGAGTGGAGGGCGTAAAGGGACACACCTTCTCAAAGAACAAATCTGGAGGGAGTGCGGCTGGCTTACGAAACACAGGTTTAGATAAACCAATTTTCCAGCTCTGAGTCATTGCCACAGGAAGTCCCTATAAGCATTTTAAGAAAACTGAGATCTTCCCCAAATTTGTGTGCAAACGTGTGTGTGTGTTTGTACATTTTTCTGGAGAAGATTAAATAATTATTTTAGCTTCTCAAAGGAGTCTGTAATCTTAAAGGGTTAAGAATCATTTGATGTTGGGATGTCTGGGTGGCTTAGTAGGTTGAGAGTCTGACTCTTGATCTCGGCTCGGGTCATGATCTCATGATTCATGAGTTCGAGCCCCACATCAGGCTCTGCACTGACAGTGTGGATCCTGCTTGGGATTCTCCCTCTCTCCCTCTGCCTCTCCCCAACCCCCTGCTCAATCTCTCTCTCTCTCTCTCTCTCTCTCTCTCAAATTAAAAAAAGCATTGATGCCATTCAATCTCTTCACTTTACAGAAAATTGACAGTGAATGACTTACCCCAAATCACACACATAGTGACGGATCTATGCCTCAAACCAGGTTGCCCCATGACACTAGTCCACTGAAGTGGGCTTTGAGATTAACACAATTTATAAACACACGACAAGGTAACATAATAAACGCAAACACAACTCTTCATTCTAGCACTATCAATTTATAAATCTCTAAATTTGTCATTTCAGAGTTAATTGGACCATGGTCTTCAAATCTCCTATACCAATATCACCTGGGTCTGGATCAGAACTACTCTCTGGGCCCAGGAATCTGATTTTAACAAGCTCCCCAGGCAATTCTTTTCTACACTAGTATTTGAGAACCACTGAAGCACAGGCCATGTAGAATGATCATGTTAGTTTTTGAGTGTTGATTTGTAAAGTTGCCAAAGCATTTCTTTTCTGAACTGCATTTTCAGCTTTTCCAGGAAAACCAATTTAAACTAAAATTGCTTTGGCTTGGTCTCTGTCCAGAAGTGGCTTTTTTTCCAGTAAGGGTTTAATATAGTTTATTTTTTTAAATGTGCTTGAAAAATATTTCTGTCTGGTAGAGATAGGAACTGGATGGAGACCATCCAGTTTCATGTTTTCAAGCATTTAGGAATTATTTTAGGTAATTGAAGTGATGAGATCAAATTACTTTAAAAGAGCACTGTGTGTTTGTGTGTGTGTGTGTGCACACGTGCACATGTGTGTTTGCGTGTGTGTGTGTTTTCTCACATATCACTGATGGGGGAAAAGATCATACGCTCTTCGGTACTTGGCCACAATTATCATCCTTGATTGAAGTTAAGCAGAATTGAGATAAAAAATAAAATTACTTAAGAAAAATGTAAGAAATTGGTCATGTAATTTTAAAGTTTAAATTAGATTGACTAGGAAATAAATAGGACAACCAGGAGCTACTGTCCTGTTTCTACCTCATTGAGACAATCACTGGTGGTTAGAAACACTAATATATTCTATTTTCTTCATCTCAGAAATAAGGAGCCTACTCCCAGCTCAGAAAGCAAATAGACACTGTCAGTTTCCAGCAGCCCTTTTCTCAGCATATTTCATTATTCTATAATCCTTGAAAAATTTCCCAAATGCTGGACACAGCCTTCAGAGCCTCTGTGAAAACAACTGTCAAATATGTGTTCGAAGCCTCTCTGTCATGGAATTTAAGAGTTAAGGACATCATGGGGAGCCTGGGTGGCTCAGTCGATTAAGCCTCCAACTTCAGCTCAGGTCATGAACCCACAGTTAGTGAGTTCGGGCCCCGCATCGGGCTCTGCATTGACAATGCAGAGCTTGTTTCAGATCCTCTGTGTCCCTCTCTCTCTCTGCCCCTCTGCAGCTCGTCCTCACTCTCTCAAAAATAAATATTAAAAAACAAGAGTTAAGGACATCAGCACATTTCAGACTGCATATTAGATATAATCCACTTAGATGCCCTTCAAATACCATAGATAAAACCAAACTCTCCATGCTTGCCTCTGGTTGGGGTGTGGGGTAGGCGGTGACTCTCTGTGCTAAGCATCTTACAAGCACTGCCTCATTTTGTCCGACCACCCCCTACCCCACATACCACACATTTGGTGGGAAACATAAATGTATACGCAGATCCTGTCTGCAAAGAGGCTGCTCCAAAGATCCAGCTTTCTTCGAGTGGGGTACAGCAATACTCTGTACCATCTCTTGATCATTATTTCTGAACAACATTGTTCTCCAGGGCTGTCCTATAACATCTTTGTCTTGCTATGCAAGTGTAGTGGACATTTGTTTTGTCTGCTCAGAAAACCCCTTATTCCACACTTTTGAGGGGACTAGGACACCTACTGTCCAGAAAACTACCATCCTTTACCTGATTTCAAAGGGAGGTGCTCTTTTCTTCCGTGAGCCCAACTCCCTCAACCTAATAAATATGGTTCATAAGTCTAGAGGTGAATGTGAATCCCTTCCCCTGGGTATGAACTTGAAACTTAAAGTCAGCCAATGTCTCTCCAGGTGACTAAAGCTTAAGTTGCAGCATGTGACAGTTGTCAGTAGCCCTGCTATCTGCCGTACAGAGAAAGAGAAAAGGTATTTCTGCTGGTTTCAAGCTCCTGGTTCTACCTGTACCTGAAGCCCACCCACTTCCCAGTCCTTGGGCTCTACAGGCCCCTGTGTCCTCAACTAAAGTTGGGTTTCTCTCACAATATTATTTCCCCAACTGGATTGTGAACTCCTTGCAGGCATGATGAAGGCATGGAGATGACGCCTTCTCATCTTTGTCCCACTTCTTTTTATTCCCCCACAGTTCCTAGCACATTCCCTTGAGAAAGATATTTGTTGACTGATACATAAGAGGGTACTCTTTAGTCTATTATATCTCAACCTAAATGTCAATTGTGAAAGCCACCCTGAAAAATTAAAATCTTATTTTAAAAAGACAGTGTTAAATGGTTGGAAAACTTGGCCTTCTTCTCCCAATTTCTTAACTCTGGTGTGTACCAGGAATTGCTGGGGAAGTTTTTAAGAAGGAAGGAAGGAAGGAAGGAAGGAAGGAAGGAAGGAAGGAAGGAAGAGGGGAAAGGGAGGGAGGGAGGGAGGGAGGGAGGAAGAGCTTAAAAAACAATTTCAGGCTTATGCCCCACCTTCTAGTTCACTTGGTCTGAGGTAGAGCCTTGGTGCCACTATTTTTAAAATACTGCCCGGGTGATTCTAATGCAGTCAGAATTAAGAATCATAGTTCCATAGGAAGCTCACGTTACAACTGTTTTAGTGTTCAATTTATGTATACAAATCCTTTAAACATGGCCAGCTGAGGAAATGGACAGCCTGGAAAGTTATATTCCAATAAAGTTAAAAAGATTTTCATCTCTTAGTTTTGTCAGTTTGTGGAAAAGCAGTAAGGATTCAGCAGGTAGTTCATTTTGTCCTACAAACCATCTCTTCTCCTCTTGGTATCATCTTAAAAGTTTAGAAGGTACAGACCATGCTGGTGTGGAGGGCTGGTGGGAACCAGAGCACCAGACGGCTCCACTGGTCTGGAGATGGCTGTTCCTTCTAGTTCTTTACCAGGTGAACACCTTCAGGTTCTTAATTAGAAAAAAATACCTTGGGGCACCTGGGTGGCTCAGTTGGTTAAGCATCCGACTTTGGCTCAGGCCATGATCTCACAGTTCATGGGTTCGAGCCCCGTGTCAGGCTCTGTGCTGACAGCTCAGAGCCTGGAGCTTGGTTTCTCTTGGATTCTGTGTCTCTCCCTCTCTCTCTCTCTGCCCCTTCCCTGCTCACAACTCTGGTGCTCTCTCACTCTCTCTCTCTCAAAAATAAAGTAAAAACATTTTAAAAATCAGAAAAAAATAGATACCAATATTTACTCCTACATCTCCTGCTGCCTTCAAAACCATCTCAACACATGGTCCTCCTCTGGAAAGGCTCCTCTGACCGCACCTTCTCTTCAGATTTTTTCCACACTCTCTCCTCAAGAACATCAGCATTTCCCAGGAAAAGGGTGTCTTCAAAATGGATGGCCATTGTTTAGGTGTCTGTATTCCTCAAAAGACTACCAACTTGAGCACAGAAGTTTTCACTTTACAGCTGTAGCTCCTCAGTAACCACTCAATAAATTTGGTCAAATGAATGAATGAATAAAATAGCAACCCACAGCCAACTTTCCAATCTCTGTGGGTCAGTGTGAGTTACTTTCTTTGATTCCTTTCTCACTGTCTCAGTTCTTTCTAGACCATCAAAGACACCAGAGGGAGAGCCCATTAAGTGTTCCCAAATCCTTTCTGATAAAGCCTCTTCAAAGGTCTGCTCCTAGCAGGAAGCTGTCTCAAACCAGATTTCACTCAGATTTCTACATCTAATGGCCAAGGGTCTACCCAAGAAAATGAAATTGATGTAGCACTTATTTCTGAAGCACTGGGAGAAGATATGAAAAAAAGTAAAAGTCAAGTGAAATAAAAGGGTCTAATCTATACCTATGATGAGTCAGGTACCTGGGATACAGCAACAAAAAGCAGACATTAAAGATGCCACAGCTTTGTGATGGGGGGGGGAGGGGGCAGGCGGAATTACACTTCACCAAACACAACAGATGACAAGGCATCCTGAAGAAGGTGGAAAATAAGTGGACCACTGAAAGGATTGACAATATATGGCAAGTGAAATATATGAGAAGAAACCTTAAAATGTAATTCACAAGAGGAGCCAGGGCCTGTTTTTGTCCAGCTATCATTTTTGTGCAGGAACAAGAAAACACATAACATTCCAGGTATTCAGATAGAGTCATTATTTGAGTATAGAACATGATTTTTTTTTTAATGTTTATTTTTAAGAGAGACAGACAAAGCACGAGTGGGGGAGGGGCAGAGAGAGAGGGAGACATAGAATCTGAAGCAGGCTCCAGGCTCTGAGATGTCAGCACAGAGCCCAATGTGTGACTCCAGCCCACGAACCTTGAGATCATGACCTGAGCCAAAGTTAGACACTTAACCAACTGAGCCACCCAGGCGCCCTATATAGAACATGCTTTTGAAAGAAAAAAAAAATCTGGACGTATGATCTGTTATCAAAATTCACGTTAGCCAATTTGTGAGAATAAAGGATTTAAATATTTTACTCTTATTAATTTCTGGGTTTTTTTGTGAGTCATATTACTTCTTAAAATAAAAGTAACATATTGAGTAAAACCCACAATACATACTTCCAATAAAGTGGTATTAAGTATAGGATTCCAGTTATAATATCGTCAGGTGTATTGGTGCATAGTGTTTAAGCCCATTAAAACCAAAAGAACGACACAACTCGGAAAAGAATTTCCCAGAATTTATTATTAGGACAATGTTAAAATTTATCTAAAGAATCCCTTCACAGCCTCAACCCATTTATTAGATGCTGCCCATTGTGTGAGCACAGAAAGAGAAGCTTTTTCTAGAGCGTGTCAAAAAGGTCCACAGGCAGGTTGCTGTGGGAACCTCAAATCTGAACTTTCTGCCTTTGGCCAACTAATCCTTTCAACACTACATTAAAACGAGTTTTTTTTTACAATTTTAAGAATTTCATTTTCTTACATAAGGCCTCATGTATGAATTCTTGATCTTTTTGGATTCTTCATGCTGACTGAGAATCAGCAAGAGATTATTTCATAGATGTCTCTAAGGCTCCCTGCCTCGAAACATGGCCTATTTTCAAAGCAATAGCACGTTTTAACCAAACTTTTTCTGGGCCTAACAATATGTGAACCACCTGAAGCTTTAACATGCTGAGACCCATCTTGCTTGAGAGGTTTCTGGTTATTTTACTTTGATGTGCCCTTTCCTAGCAATCAGGTCGTATTTGACAGACTGGCTCTAGGTAACACAGCAAAAATGTCAGGAGCTTGGCTTTGCCATTAACACCGTGTTTTAAATCTGGGCTGGACCACCTGCTAGCTGGATGAACTTGGACAAGTCACTTCACTTCTCCACGTCTGGTTCCTCCACCTCAAACCTCTCAGTGCTATCTAGCAAGATAACTTATGGATTTACTATATTCTTAACATCCCCACAAGGCTTCACTGCTTTTGCTGGTCTGCAGATGCCAGGCTGGAGATGTAATTGGGATCATTTGAACGGACAAAATGTCTGGCTCATAGGTCTTTTCCTTAGAATATTCCTGGGAATTTTGACTCATATAAAGCCTGTCCAAGGTAGCTCAACCTTGGGATCAGGCTAAATGGGAAGCCTTGGGCATCCGTGACTTTCTCTGTGCAAGCAGCCCTATTGCTTTGTTGAAGGTATTTTAAACTTCTTTATTTTTTTTCTTATTTTTAAAAAGGACTTGTTTGATTTATTCTTAGTTTTAGATTATTCTAGTCCATCCTTTAAAATTTTCAATTCCTGGGGTGTCTGGGTGGCTCAGTCGGTTAAGTGGCTGACTTTGCTCAGGTCATGATCTTGTGGTTCGTGAGTTCAAGCCCCGCGTCGGGCTCTGTGCTGACAGCTTAGAGCCTGGAGCCTGCTTTGGATTCTGTGTTCCCCTCTCTCTCTGCTCCTCCCCAACTCACGCTCTGTCCCTGTCTGTCTCTCTCAAAAACAAAATTAAAAAAAATTTTTTTTCAATTCCTAAATGCTATTATCTCACTGTCTCATTCTTCTTAAAGTTTGTTATTTATTTACTTAGAGAAAGAGAGCACAAGAAGGAAAGGGCAGAGAGAGAGAGAATCCCAAGCAGGCTCCGTGCTGCCAGCACAGAGCTCGATGTGGGGCTCAATCCCATGAACCACGAGATCATGACCTGAGCTGAAATAGTCAGACACTCAACTGACTGAGCCACCCTGGTACCCCTCTCACTGTTTCATTCTTTAGATTTGCCTCTTATCTCATTTTAAGCAGTTCATCAGTTTATATAAACATTTTATCATTTTCATTTCTATGTTACTATTTTAAGTGTATCTTTTTTATTAAAGCTTCAGTGGTGTCTTTATTTTCACTGCAGTTACTATTTTTTGCTTTAATTTTTTTCAGTTACTTTTTTACTTCAATATTTTTGAAATTGTGATATTGTTAAAGCTGTAATAACCTATTTTTATTTCTTTCACTTATTAAGTAACAGGTAAATAGTAAGAGCAAAGTTTTGAGACTAGTTCATCTCTGAGAGCAAAGATGATTCAGGGAGTTTTTCGTACTCCAGTTTCCCCTGAAAGGAATCCACTTCTGAATTTATCCATTTAAAAACAACACACAGAAACGAGAACTCTGGCCCATCTGGAGCACTGGAGACCTCAAAGGATAGTATTCCTCTCTACAGATCACAGCTCCTGCCCTTCATGAAGAAGCCTTCAGAAACAGAGACTGTGGGTCAACTTCATAATGTAAAACTGCACATTTATTTAAGTGGGCTTTGGTTACTACCAAATTAGTCAGCTAAGATACACAGTGTACAAAACTACATTTACATAGCAGGTTTAAGACTCATGTCCTTATTAGCAAGGCCTGCTTTCAAGGTTGGCCTTAGCTTCCACCTGGGAACTCGACTGGTAAACAGCTCCCTGCACTGACATCAGACTTTCCCTCGTTATCACGGTGGTTCGAGGTGCCCAGACCGTGCAAACGATAAGGTTTATGCAGAACACCTGCTTTCCTTCGGGAAGTCTGGAATTTTGACTCATGCTAATCAGAGGATGCTTACCTGACCAGCCCCCAATAAAAACCTTGGTGCAGAGTCTCTAATGAGCTTCCCTGGTAGACAACACTTCACTTGTGTTGTCACCACTGGTTGCTGGAGAATTAAGCACATCGTGTGTGACTCCACTGGGAGAGGATGCTTGGAAGCTTTTGCACCTGGTGTCCTCCAGGCCTCACTCCATGCACCACTTCCCTCGGCTGATTTTGCGGTTTCCTTTCACTGTAATAAATCTTAGCTGTGAGTGCACCCACATGCTGAGTCATGTGAATCCTTCTAACAAATCATGGAACCCAGGGGTGATCTTGGGGACACCGACAAACAGGGCTTCTCCTAGCTCCAGAATGGCTGATAATTAGTTCCTGACTCAGTAATTGGCATTTAGCTCTCCTCCAGACAGGATGGATGAAATTTTCCTCTTTTGGTTTACCCTGGAAATTAGCAATCCCAAACCCCTGTCACTGAAAAAGGAATCCTTAATTAAGGATAATTTTCCCAATAGACTTAAGTTTAAAATGGATCAAACTATTGTAAAGTCTCAGTTCATCAGCTTGGTCGAGTGTCAGGGTCTCTCACTTCTTGTCGCAATGGGACAGCCATCTTGGGGCCAGTGCCCCTCACTCAGCCTCTTCTGCAGTGTCTGAGAAGGAGAACTCCGAGGCTGGTGTTCCGTGCCAGTGGGACATGAGACACTCTGAGCTGGTGTCTCTGCTCTGTTTTATGGTTTCTGAAGTGCAGTCATTCAATGTGGTCCCCGGCCATTACTCTGCGGCCATTGAAGGCATGTGATCTAGGTGATAAAGCAGGGTATTGACTTGGCCTGAAGCAGCAGGAAAATCTTGGACAGGCTGCTGTACTTGTGAAGGAAATTGGTGTGAAAAATGGCCAAGGGAGAGAAGAAATGAATATTATATACTTCCTCAAATCAGGAAAAACTAAGGCCTAGTCAACTAAACCCACTGGTTACAATCAGTGGATGCCACGTTATTTACAACCGAAGCTACGTGAGAAGCTAATTGATTACATCTTTCTAGAGTTGAGAAACCGCCTGAACTTGCCTCATGGGGTATGGCATCTCTCTCAGAATGTGCAGTGCGGCATTAAGTCTCTCTGCCTGCAAGAAACCTAGATTTTTTAAAATAGTTCCATTTCCTCCAGAGTCTTACTTTTTTTTTTTAAAGACAAGAATGGATTGGTTCCTCTAATCTCAGGCCTCTAGGACCCCCATATCTCCCAGGTTTTGCTTCTCAGTGCAAAAAAGGCATATGTTATACGTCACAGCTTCATCTCTATCAGCTCTCAGTAAGGCCAGATGTACACCAGATAGATGATAGATAGATACTTACGTAGACTATCATTATACTATTCTGATCCCTGATTTCAATTTGTCTTTTGAACTTTCTATTTTATGTCCCTGACAATCATTTTTGGAGATCTGGATGTCAAGATTGACAATCTCACTTGGAGATTATCTCTTCTTTAAAAACATTTTTAAACCACTTTATTGAGGCATGACTGACATCCAAAAAGCTGTGCATATTTAATGTATACAACTTGATGGGGTTGGAGGTAAGTACACATCCAAGAAACCACTACCAGTCTTGCCCATCACCTTCAAAAGTTTCCTGCCATCCTCTTATAATAATTGTCATTATCATAATTTTGTAGTAAAACCACTTAACAGTAAGATTTACCCTCTTAGCAAATTAGTAAAAGGGTACAAAGTAAGTTCTAGAGATCTACTACACAGCTTGGTCTTATTGTTAATAAGCACGTATTGTAGTATTCTTAAATTTTTGAGTAAAATAAATACCAATAAGGTGTCCTGGACATGAATGAAGGTGAGCATTTAGCGTAAACTTGCCCAACCTGGGAAGAGGGGACCAATGCCCTATGACATCTGAGAGGACTATTTGTCTCAGCTTCCGGCTCCAGCATCCGTTATCTCAAAACTTGGTGTCCAAAGCCCCTTTTTTGCTCCTCTGTGGTACACCTGGTCCATTCTTTGAAGCCAGTTTAAATCCCTTTGGAAGAGAGCCATGATAGTAGTAAACAAAATACATCTGACAGATCATTACCCCCAAATCTGAAGTTTCATGTAAATGTATAAACATTTGCAGCTGGAATGATTTCTACAGTTTCTACCTTGACCCCTTTTTCACTTAGGAGTCCAACCTCTCAGAACCACTTTGGTCAACTTGATTAGAACCAAAAGAGAAATAGCCAGTGGTGTTGTGAATCTTCGCTATTTGGGTGGTATGCAGGTTAAAGAAAGGTATGGTGAGTGAAAAGGTCACTTAGTTTATGTTTGTCCATTTGAAACCAGTTTCCAAGTAACTGTATGTTGCATTAAAAGTAGTCTTTCGGGGGCGCCTGGGTGGCTCAGTCGGTTAAGCATCCGACTTCAGCTCAGGTCATGATCTTGCGATCCGTGAGTTCGAGCCCCGCATCAGGCTCTGTGCTGACAGCTCAGAGCCTGGAGCCTGTTTCTGATTCTGTGTCTCCCTCTCTCTCTGACTCTCCCCCGTTCATGCTGTCTCTCCCTGTCTCAAAAATAAATAAACGTTAAAAAAATTTTTTTTAAAAAATGAAAGTAGTCTTTTGAAGACAAAAATCATAGGACTTCACTCATGAGGACTTTAAGAGACAAAACAGATGAACATAAAGGAAGGGAAACAAAAATAATATAAAAACAGGGAGGGGGACAAAACAGAAGAGACTGTTAAATATGGAGAACAAACAGAGGGTTACTAGAGGGGGTGTGGGAGGGGGGATGGGCTAAATGGGTAAGGGGCATTAAAGAATCTACTGAAATCATTGTTGCACTATATGCTAACTAACTTGGATGTAAATTAAAAAAAATAAAATTAAAAAAAAAGTAGTCTTTTGATGTAAGTTTCTACTTGCACTCACCAAAAAGGTTTAAAATTCTCTAGAAAAGCTATTTTTCTCCTTCTTGATATGATTATCATAATTCAATCCATAGAAAAGGAACAGGGTGGGAATATATTAACATTTCAATCCAGCTCAAAATAACTTCATACAATTATTTTCTACGTTCCTTTCTAAGCTATGAATGCCACTACTATAAAAGCTATGTGTAAATAAAGAAGTTTTATCTTCTGCTATAAAGTATATCTTGCTGTAATTGCAAATTCCCTAATTAATCTTCAAAGGAGACAGGCTGAGACCAAATTCTTGCCTTGCTGGGCGTTATAGAGAGGACTGCAGGGTTTTTGCAAGCACCATTAACTCTGCCTTACGAGGTCACTTCAGGAAAGAGCCCAGACTTCTTCCAGAACATGAAACACCACAGAATACTGTCCAGCTTATATACCAACAACTGGTGTAAGTGGAAACCTTTAACACATTGGTAGTTTAACAAATGTCACAAAGGAAAGCATACAAGTGTGAACCATTTTGAAAATACATTTCTGTGGCTTATCGTTGGTAAACTCATGTTCCACCTGTTCATTGCACCCCAGCTGAATAGATATGGGGTAGCCTCTCCAGTTGTGTTTGGAGGTTTATAAATCATCTAGGGACAACAAAACCATGTAAACTCAATGACAGCTAGGTGAGGAATTTGTTGGAACTGGTTAACTGACTGACTAAATAGTTTGACTATGTTCTTCATAAGAACTAAATCTGCAGAAAAATATTTTCTGCCCTTCATGAATTCCGAAGAACTCTCCTTCCCTAAGATGTGGTCCCATGACAACTTCAGTACCCCACCTGTCTCCTGCAGTGTTGTGAGAACTTCTAATTGGCAGATTCTCAACTCAAGAAGTGAAACTACCTTCCCACCCACACCTTTTTCCCTGTGTTCTGAAAAAAAAAAAAATGTAAAGACAAAAGAGAAGGGCAAAATCTTAGAAATTTCACAACCCGAGGAGATCCAGTTTTAATACATAAAGTATCTTTAATAAGTAGTGTAGCTTCTTTCTCTCAAGCTGCCTCTTCCAAGAGGTGAGGTTTCTTCCATCTGATTTATTTCTATACTTTCTCCTTAAGAAAAATGGCCATTCTTACTCAAAAGGCACCAATCACCAGTGTATCATACAATAGTCGTAAATGACCAAGCAGGACCCAAAACTCTGATCACAATCAGTGTTTTATTAACAGAAAGGAAAATTATATAGAGAGAAAAACAGCAAGAGCCTGACATTATCTGACTTTTGTGAAAGGCAACGTATAAGGTTTCTTTGTGCTCACTGTCATATACTTCAAAAAATGGCCACAACCTGGAAAGTCAATACAAGATAAACTGAAAATCCAGAATGGAGATCTTGAGAAACTTGAAAGGCACCAACCAGAATGGATCAAATAGAAAATTATAAAGAGACTTCAGTACACTGATAACTCAAAATCCAAATTATAAAAGTCAGAGGAAACATAAATTGCATAAAACTTTTATTATTTATTAGCAGTGCATTTTTCTACACTTTAAAATAGAACAAATTATCTTTTGGAAGGTAAACTATTCATAACAAAATACATGTCAACAATTTTTTTATTTTTGGAGTAGAATTACTTTGCTATATACTTTCTATATTATATACATACACTTCTTGATTTGTCTATGTATGGACATGTGTACAAATAATTCTAAGACATACACATGTTGATACATAGGACTAATATACAACATAATTATGGAGAATTTATAGTAGTCAATTTTACAATCATTTCAATAGCTGCACACAAATTAGTGTTCACAGAACTAAAACTGTCCATATGGTTCCCTTTTCCCCACTTTTCAAACGTCATCTGAATTACTTTTCACTGATTTTTTTTTAAATACTACCATCTTCCTGTACCACTAACCACTCTTTTTTTTTACAATAACTCATAATAAAATATTTTACTCTTTCAGTTTTAGAAAAGGTATACAATTTAATTTCACTTATTTTAATTTTTGACTCCTAAAACATACAATTCATTTTTTTCATCAGCTTAGTGCAATTATTTGGTACTGCAGTTACTGAAGCTTAAGTAATGAACCTGAGCCAAACATTCATTCAAATGCCTTTTTAAAATGTAAAACATGAACAAGATGTTTTGCCGAAGCATGTGTAATAGCCTCAAGGTACCCCATCCTTAATAAATATATTATAAATAACTCAGTGGTTGAGAGGAAAGCACTTCATGTGGATCCACTTAACTGTCTGAACAGTCCATTCTTAAGCAGCATGTTAGATAATCAGAATCTAAGGCTCCCCACACCCCATGGAAATGAAACCTACGGGCTTCTGAGGCCTGATGCCAGATTACACTTACATAAAAGGGCTGTGAGCACCTGTCAGGGGTCCCTTCATTTCCACGTTAGGTTTCTCACATTCTGGCTTGTGTGTTAGGTGTTCGTAATCTGTTACAAACATATCTCCTTTAATACAGAGAAACAGCAGCATCTTATTCAGTTTTTTCTCTTCATTGATTTAAAACTGGTGCCAGACCACGTGTGGTTACAGACAACAACCTCGTACCAAAAGCAAAATATTCTAACTGGGTTAAGAACTCTCTCGAGAGGAAGAAAGAAATAAAAGCATTTGGAATGTTGAGTCATTTCATAGAGAAAAACTGTGTTTTCAGGAGAAACGTTCAGTGAATTCTGATCTTCAACTGGATGTTAAATTATGTTAAAGCCCCACAAGGATGCGAAACTAAACAGCTGAGCAACAAAAACAAAAGGGAAAGGAAACGGTCTGAACAAGCCATATCAAACGATTATCCTCTTGCCAGAGATAAACTTGCATAAACTCATTACATTAGACTGACTTCCCAAAAGAATGAACTGATCTGCCCTATTCATAGGGGACATAAAAAAATCACTTTCTAAAAACTTTCTCCCTTACTTTTTCTTAATAAAGAGGAATTATTTATTCATCGTAGACAAAACCATACTAAATAAATTCAAAATACAAATTTTTGGTAGCAAACGACAAGAAAATCTAAGTCAAAATAGAGTCTAGTTTTTACATAATTTTATAGATTTATAAATTTATCAAAATAGTCTTTTAAAGTTCACAATACATACATAATGTAACACTGTACATGTAAAGGTAGTAGCAAATGTATTACCGAAATACATTAAAAATAACCTTTCAAAATACCAAATTCAACATTAAAACGGTCTTAAAAAGCATTGACATCTCCATAAACATAGTTTCAGTGCATTTATAGTAGTCATTAACCAGAGTTTTCTGGTTTCAAGTCTCTTGAAGGTCTTATGTGAGTGCTCTCCTTAATTTAAGGTAAGAAGGCAGAAATATCCCTCGAACAGCAGTGGCTTTCTCTCTACATTGCTCGTCCAGATGAAGACACTGTGTCTAAGAGTGGAACAGCCTTCGTCGGAGTGGCAAGGCCTTAGTAATGAACATATTCAGACTGAAGGGACTGTGCAGGGGGGAGAGACATAAACTGAGGTTAAAGCCCATCACATACAAGACTCGTGGTACACATCATGCAGCTATTTCCTTCAACACAAGGCAGTTTGGGTCTATTATATAGAAGATAAGTGAAATAAACTAAGAAAAAAATAGAAAAGGCTGGGGGGGGGGGGGAACAAAAACAAAGCACCTGCTAAGAATAAGATATGCAATTATGTGGAGTGACTGCAAGAAAACTTTGTATTTTAAAAGGCCTACGATTTATTAATAGCAGATAAAAATGAAGTATTATGTGCAAATTGGTAGGTAGCACTAAACTCACTTCTAAGCTTTTGTGCAATAATGAGTTTTACTCAAAAACATTAAGTGATATTTGTAAGTAAATTGAAGTTTATCAGAATATACTTTAAGATTATATATACTTTAATCCAATACATATCAAATGTTAAAGCTTCTAATGCAGTAGAGTTAGCAGTCATCTAAATAAATTCCTTAAGAATGCTTGAATTTAACAAATAGCTTGCAAATCCTTTCCATGGAGGGGGACACAAAGCACTTCTACTTTTGAAATCTAAGCTCAAGACCCAAAAGCCCTTGTGCAGAAGAATCTTGCAGTTATAACATGATAAATAGCGGGCAGCTTTCAGAAAAGAAGATACACAAATTCCTCCCCTGTCATATTAGATAATCACATATAAAAGGAACATGGTTGGGATATGTAACCAGAATGCATTGATAATAGACATTATCCAGGAAAAGAGAAAGATAGAGAGGAAAAAATGGCCAAATACTTATATTTGAGCAGCAAACAGCAGTTAGAAAGAAGGAACACAAATCAGTTTAACACTAACATATTCTTTTGCACAATTCTTCAAATACCTTAGAACAACAAAGTTTACTTGATTTGCCACCAAATGTCCTTTTCTACTTCTCCAATAATTATTTTTCAAGTTGATCTGTAGCATGCTATTAATAGGTCTTATCAGTTCTGAGACTGGCCCATTTTGTGGATGGTAGGGGTATCGGTAAAAAGAATGTCAATTATGCAAAAATAATCTACAAAAGATTCAAACTATCTTTGCTCAGCTTCAAAATTCCAGTGAATTTTATACCCTATCGACAGCCATTTACTCAGTAAGCATCTATCAACACTGTGAGTCAAAAAGTCACCAGCCTGTCCTCAAGGGCGAAAGTCCACACTGTCATACAAACAACATGAAGAGACAAAGGTGTCAATGTTCAATAACATGCATAGCGTGAAGTAACACTGTACACAAGAAAGGATCAGGCAAGGGAAGGGAAGGCTTGGGGAAGGCAGAGGCTCCCAAGCCTGCAAGTTTCAAGGAAGAGGTTAAATGTTAAGAGCTGCTGGGAAGAATGGAAAAGGCTGGCAAGTTGACTTTCTCACTACAGGATGCAGTTTATGCCAAGGCTTCAGAACAGGGGACATGATCAAGAAGTAGGGCACTATAATGTAAATATGCCTGAACTCACAGAAAGCCTAAGAGGTAAGACTGAGAAAAGTCCAGTAAAACTGTTCCAATGTCTTGAAGCCTACATACAATTAACCTGTAGGACTCTCAGGTGGAGAGAGTCCTAACAATTAGAACTTAAAAGTGGACTATTATTGGGGCACCTGGGTGGCTCAGTAGGTTAAGCGTCTGACGTCAGCTCAGGTCATGATCTCACGGCTTGTAAGTTCAAGCCCCCACGTTGGGCTCTGTGCTGACAGCTCAGAGCCTGGAGACTGCTTCAAATTCTGTGTCTCCTTCTCTCTCTACCCCTCCCCCACTCATTCACACTCTATCTCTCTCTCTCTCTCTCTCTCAAAAGTAAATAAACATTAAAAAAAATTTTAAGTGGACTATTATTTTTCCAGCTGTTTTTCGCAGTTTCTTTTGAAGTCTGGCAAGTAGGCCAAGAGAGCAGGGCCAGGTGGTCCTCCCCAGCTGCAAGCCTGCTTGCTATACAATGGCCAATGCTTTGGTAGTAATATTGAAATTTTGCTTTTGTTCCAGTTAGAAAAGTTATTTATGTTACTACTAATGGTACTTCTATAGCTCCTCAGATTGTTTGTAAATTTAGAACAAAATTGTTTCTGCAAACAGCCCTAAAGTTCCATCAAGTCTCAACAGACAGAGATATAGCAAATGAACAGATACTAGGCAAGTGACCTTTGTTAAACTAACTTTCTTTCAGGGTAAAGTATTTCATACGTGCATCAATATGGAGGGGGTAAATATGTGTATGTACATATCTTTACTTATTTTATGGAATCATGATGCCCACTGAACTGGAAAACAGAAATAGTCTACAATCACTTTAGGGATTTCTATCATTCATAGAAGTATATATTCATATTCACCTCTGGCAGAAGCTTTCCTTACACACAGCAGCGGTCATCACTCTGGCTGCTGTTTCATCTAACCTACAGATACAGTTTTGCACAATCCCTCTTGCTTCCTCTGCCATCCCGCCCCCTCTCCCCCCACCATGTGCTCACTTAATGTTGCCCAACTGGCTCTGAGTCCTCTGTAAACAAATAAAGACATGAGTTGGCTGAAGAATGGACCTTCTGTCATGCTGGGTAATTCATTCAACAAATAATGATTAAACATTAGTAGTATACATTTGGCACTGGGGGATAAAAATAAGATACAAAAGTTCTTCCACAGTTTGTTTATACGGTATAAAGAAAGTGAAAGGAAATAATCAGTAAAGAGACTTAATAAATTAGTCTGACATCAGCATTTTGTAACAAATTAACTTCCTTTCATTTTCAATCTAAAACAAAAATCTTAATGGAAGTGGAGTTAGGGAAGAAAGAGAACTGGTGAAGTCTACAAGACATATTCACTTGAAAAAAAAACATAACTAATATTTCTAGGCTTTTTCACTGGGGAAGCAATTATGTGGGATGACAGTAACATTTTGATTTCACATGCTTCCATGATGGCATTGTACTGAGGGTCTCTGGCTCATCTGTTACCTGTATCCTAAAGTTACTAATAAATATCCCAGAAAACACAATAACCCATTATTAGCATTGCTAATTTTTATAGCAAAGATGCAAATGTATTTTGTATCCCACAACCAATATCATTACTGCTGTTGACTTTATTATTCAGGAAATAAAGTACAACTATCTGGAATTCTTAATAAACTAGATATATTACTGAAGAGGTCAATTATTCTGTGATAGATATTTGTTGAGTACTTCCTATATACCAGGCACAGTTCTAAACATTTTATATGTATGAACTCATTAAATACTCCAGACAACTCATTTTACAGATAGGAGATTGAGGCACAGAGCAGTCAAGGACTTTGCCCAAGGTCACACAACAAGGAAGTGGAAGAGCTCATATTTTAACTCAAGCAGTCTGGCTCAAAGCCCAAATGCTTAGCCACCATAGTATAACACCTCAATATACTTCTAGCCTTTGTCCTGTGATCACTGCGTAATCAGTCGGACATTCTCTATCACCCGAACACAAACAATAACCTGAAGCAGGGGTGCCTGGGTGGCTCAGTAGGTTGAGCCTCATGGTTCATGACATGGAGCCCCACGTCTCAGCTTGAAGCCCACTTGGGATTCTCTCTCCCCCTCTCTCTCTCCCTCCCCTACTTCTTTCTCAAAATAAATAAACTTAAAAAAAAAAAATAACTTGAAGCATGGTGTGATCCTGAGCAAAGAAATATTACAGTACAAAAAAAAGAAAGCAATATTTATTATACCATAAAGGAGATATATACATTTTAAAAATGAAAAATCCTTATAGGACCTAATCCAAAGTAATTTTCAGGAATACTCTAAAAATAAATTTCCTTTATAAAAACACCCACACTTCAGTATTCTGATTAAAGTTTTAATTCTGCTTGGCCAATGTTTATCACTATCATAAGAACTAATACCTAATGCATCTGAAATAAAAAAATAAATGCAGGAATGACAATGGATACGGTTATGGAGGAAGCAGTGCTTGAAGTATAAATAATATTTTACAAGGTAGCACTTATTTGTATAATCAAGAGATTTTAATTTCTCAAACAGAATATTCAAGTTTCTGTGCCAGTAAGTTCAACGGGGTTATAGTGAGTTAAGACCAGATCAAGTTTATCATGAATATATGGTGTTTTTATAGTGTGAATCCCATAAAAGTAATAATACAGCAATATTCAGCCTGCAAAATAAGGATAAAATTACTTTACACTTGCAGCCCCCAAAATTTTTATGTCAAAATATAAGCTTCCATCAAGAAGTCTTGTTCCCTGAAAGCAGTTAGATTTGACATAAAACAAAGTGTTAGGTAAGGAGATCAAGACAATTTGTTCTGTTCTGGAAATTTGCTACTAATCTGTTTTGGCAGATGTAGGTAGTGACTTTAAAAATTTAGCTATTCTGGAGGTGTTTCTTTTTTAAACAGCCCAGTTACCTAATCACGGTAGAAAAATGTCTAATAATGACAGGTATAAATACTGTAAGATGGTTACTAAATACAACTATACGTTGACTATCAAAAACAGCAAACTGTAAAGAATAATGAAAAATTAAGGTCTTTGCCAGCAAATTAATGAAATGGTGTCTTACTGTTCACATAACTCAGACCAACAGACCCTAGGACCTGGAATGTTAGTTTCATACTCGGTCAAAATCCTGACTCTCAATCGCCACGTGCTTTTGCCATACTGACTTTCCCTCTCCTGTATTTTCCCATCTTCCGAGTCCCTTAAGGAAGAGAAAGTAGTCTACTTGGTTATTGTTGGTTTGAGTTCTAACTACAGAAGCAAAAAGCACCTTAAAAAGTGATTTGCTTTCATGGCATAGATAATTAAAAAAAAAAAAAAAAACAAAAACCACATTTGGCAATACGGTATCTTATTTTAAACAAAACTCTGGTGTTGAATTTTAATGAACTGGGGAAAAAATAAACATTGATTAATAATAAGTTTATCTATAATTGCCTCTATACTCTGGGGTCTTTTATGGCTTTGCAATAGTTTCCAGTTTTTGTATTGCTTATATGTTAACGACACGCAAAATGTGTTCATTGATACCATTTCCACAAATATGGTTTCACAAGACTGAATGTTTGGCATTTGCTAGCATAATAATACTTCTCCAATAACACTGGTAGAGAAACATAGCTGCATAAGATTTTTTTGGCTAAGGATTTTGATAAAATCTGCTTTGAAGGAGGTGTAACATTTTTCTATAATGTTCTCTAAGCATTTCAGGGACCCCAAGATTTAACAAGCCAATTTCGTTTAATTAAAATGCTATATAAAAAATTCTTTCACCTTCCCACCTAACTTTTAATAGATTCTTTTTTTTCTGAGTGAACTTAATTGTGCTTTTCAACAATCACAAAAAGCTCATTTGTTAGACGACAGATAGTTGTTGACACCTTACTTGACTCAGCCAACCATTCCATGAACGTTTCCAGTTCATCTGAACACCAAAATTATATTGATGCAAGCTCGGTTAAAATGTATTTTCTCTTATTTTAGTAAAGTCACATTTCTAAAAAAAAAAAAAAAGAGAGAAAAAGAAAAGAAACTCTCAGATGATTGTATATTAAAGCAAAAGCTGAAAATCTGTTTTCCTTTTTGTTAGTGCCTCATGTGCTGACGGTGATAATGGGCTGCTAAGCACCTTAGCTCTTTGCTTCACATTCGTGGACCTAGATATATTATCCAATTTTTAATTCAATAAATATTTATTAGGTACTCACTGTACTTTGGCACCTGAGAAAACAAAGATGCCTCCAAGAAGTTTAAAAGCTAGTAGAGAGGAGAGAGAATCACATACAGCTGTCTAGAATATAAAAGCAACTCGAAGGTGGGGGTGGGGCAGGTGTGAATAAAGTCCCACGAGAGTCAAGAAAGATGGGTCACAAATGTTTCATCAAAGAGATAACTGTGGAGACAGGCCAGGAATTATAAAACCCAGCAGAGACAAGGAAAAGCAGAGTGAACCACATGTGTTAGAGTGTGGGTGCAAGGATGTGGCCCTATTGCAGAGTGCTGGTGGGTATGCCGTGGGGAGCTGCTGGAGAGATAAGATAGGGGGGGCACAAGGGCTGCCAGGGAAGGGCCCCAATGCCAAGCCAAGGGATCTGACCTCCACAGATCTGTGGACCCCACAGGCAAAGTAGAGACAATGAACAATTGGGAACACAGGAATGGTCTTAGAAATCTAACACTGGCCACAGTATAGAGAAAAGATTAAAGGCGGGAGAGACTTAAGGCAGGAAGAAAATTTAAAGGGCTATTCCAATAGTCCACAAAATCTTAAATCAGGGCAACGCTGTTGAGAACGGAAGAACAAAACATAGACAGCTTCTAGGGACAGCTGATAGTACTGAGTGACTGGATGTGCAGAAGGAAAGGCGGCCGTAGTGTCAAAGAGGATACCAAATTTCTAGTGTGGATGACAACTACTAAGCCAGGAAACAAAAGGAGGAGCAGGCAATTGAAGAAGCAGGTAACACCCATAGGAAGTTAGAAATTGCCCAGGAGACAATCACCCAGAGAGAGAAGTGGGCCAAGGTCAGAGCCTTGGGAAAAATCATGGAAGGGTTGGCAGAGGAAGATAGACAGGTAATAATTTTAGGGGGAGGGAGGATGAGAAATAGGAAAATAGCATTCTAAACTCAAAGGAGACAAAAAGAACAAGCAAAAAGGGCAGCTGATATTGTCAAATGCTACAGAAAAACTAAGAAGGAAGAGATCATCTGATCTGGTCTGAAAGAAGTCAGGGGCAGCCTGTGGGAGAGGCTCTCACCAGAATGGGGCTTCTCTGGTCCCAAGGTTGGCCATAAAGGAGACACTGTGAGAGGTTACAGGACCCAGGGAAGTAATTGGCAAGATCACTCTGACCAACCCGGATGTACCTGTTTGCAGGTGAGGAGACAGGCAAATGGAGTGGAGTAGGGACTAAAGACATAAGAGAGGAAGGCCATGGATGAGTGACTCCCTAGAACAGTGTGGAAACAACAGTACAGGGGGGCAGAGTTACCATTGGAAAATGGTAGAAAATAGTAAAGATTCTTTTAACCTAAAAGGAAAGGAAAAAGAAGGACATGTCAGATGAAGGGACACTTTGAGGCAGAGAAGAGGACAGTTAGGGGGAATCACTCCTGATGATTCTATGTTCTCGGTGAGACTCAAGGCAAAGTCAACCAGCCCTGGAGGCTGAGGCAGCTGTGTTGACAAAGGATGCTAAGAAGTTTTGGAACAGCCAGTGTGGGGAACAGCAAGGGAGCCAAAATGGGATAACTAAACTACTTATGAGCACCCAAGGGCCAGGTAAATCAGAAATTCATTTAAAATGGAGTTAACTGGTGGCAACGTAATGGGATTTTCTCCAATAGTGCTTAGAAGAGACTAGAAACAAAAACAAAAACAGTGGACTTGATCTTATTTTGGAGGCTAGTGATTAAGTGGCTATGGAAAGAAGATCCAAGTACAACAGAGAACATTGGAAAGAGGAAGCAGAAATGACCATGTGGGCCACAGAAGGTGGGGAAACAGGCAGGGACCACAGAGAGGTCTTGGGGAAGGGTTAGTAGGTGGGGTAAATGTCTGAAAGGAGACTTACAGGATTCAGGATATCAGAAGAAATGCTTTAAGCAATAAAAAGGCCAATGAAATGGATTTCGAAGTGAATAAAAATAAAGATCACCAGAGTTCAGAAAGTTTAAAATACAGTAGTCACTGCCTCTCTGAATCTTGACTTCCTCGTCTATAAACTGTGGACTAAATAAATAAGTTAATGTATATATGAAGCACCTACTACAATGGCCAGCACATTGGAGGTACTCAGTAAGTTACTAATGATGGCAATGATAATGATTAGAAAAATGTTACTGTCGTCGAGAACACTGGCAGTAGCCCAGTGGCTAGAGGAAAGCCAAAGTCCTCAAGGAATAAAGATGAGTGAATGGCAGTGAGGAAGACAAAAACAGCAGCACACCATCAGGTGTGGTTTTCAAAAAAGAAAGTACAAATACAGTGTCTAATACATCTTAACTGTAAAGATTTGAGAGTTACCAGAAAGAAAGCAATTTGCACTTATGGGGTGAATAAGGGGAATTAGGTTGGAATAGGTCAGCCTTATTTTGCTCACTTTCAAATAGACTTTAACATTTTCTCCTTTAGTTTACTGCTTGCAATGGTCTTACTGCTTGCAATGGGTTTACTGCTTGCAATGTTTGTGCTCCCCACCCACCAAATTTATGTGCTGAAATCCTAACCATCAGTATGATGGTATGAGGAGGGGGCCTTTGGGAGGCAATCCGGACAAAAGAGTGGGAACTCCATGGATGGGATTCGCATTCCTATGGGGCCCGGGGAGCTCTCTCACCCTCACAGCCACATGAGGATAAAATGTGTGGGAGAAAAGGCACAGCAGGATGCAAAAATATGATCAACTTCTTTAAGCCCACAAACAAACCAAGTCACAGTAGTAGGCCACTGGCTACAGAGATGGAAGTCAGAGATGGCCAAGGGTTCTTGAGGGTATACAGACCAAATGCCCCTGGCCTAAAACTGAGGCTGGGATCCCCCACCTGTGAGGACTTGAGAGGGACCACAACCACTGCCCTGGGGCCGGGGTTTATGCAGAGCTGCATCCTTGCCTGAGAAGCAGGCCTGCTGAGCTCACCAAGGGAATAGAGCCTGGGTCATGAAAGTCTGTTTCTAGACTGGAGGACTGGGGATGGGGGGGGGGGGGGCGGTTCAAGTGGAACCAAGAAGAAAACCAGTGGATGAGGAGGGAAAAAAAAAACAGAGAGAAGTGGGGAGAAACAAAAAACTCCCATCCAGTGTGAACCTACAACTGAAAATTCTGAAACACACGAGGAGGGGCACCTGGGTGTCTCAGTCAGTTGAGCATCCAACTCGATTTCAGCTCAGGTCATGAGCTCACGGTTCGTGGGTTCGAGCCCCACGTTGGGCTCTGTGCTGACAACATAAAACCTGCTTGGGATTCTCTCGATGTCTCTCTCTCTCTCTCTCTCTCTCTCTCTGCCCCTCCCCCACTCTCAAAATAAATAAATAAACATTAGAAATAAATAAAAATAAAACACACAAGAAACATGAACACCAAGAGAACTAACAAAGTTTTCAACCAGGAGATGAATTCTCACAGGCTGAAATGCAAACAACAAAGCCATCTCAAAACAACCTGTCATCTGAGATCCTCAAGGTGAAAAAATGAAGAATACCCATAAAAAGAATAAGAAATTATGAAACAAAAATAGGCGGGTCCACATAAAAACAGATGGCTGTCATAAAGAATGAATGATAAATGTTGGAAGTAAAAGACACAGCCATTGAAATCAAAAGGTCAACAGGTTGGGGACACATTCCAGAATGGACACAGTTAAAAGAGAATTAGCGGAGAGTGCGTGGATGGCTCAGCCAGTTAAGCGTCCAACTTTGGCTCAGGTCGTGATCTCTCAGTTAGTGAGTTTGAGCCCCGCGTCAGGCTCTGTGCTGACAGCTCAGAGCCTGGAGCCTGCTTCGGATTCTGTGTCTCCCTCTCTCTCTCTCTCTCTCTGCCCCTCCCCTACTCGTGCTCTGTCTCTCTCTCTCTCTCTCAAAAATAAATAAACATTTTTTAAAAATTAAAAAATAAATAAAAGAGAATTAGTGGATCGGAAAATAGCAGGAGGAATTCAGTTAGAACACAGCCAGAGTAACAGGAATTTAAAAATATAAAACAGAAGGAAAGAAATACTGAGGACAGATTGAAGGGCTCCAACATAAGTCTACGGGGTATTACAAAAGGAGGAGTGGAGGGGGGCAGGGAGGGCGCGCCTGGGTGGCTCAGTCGGTTGAATGCCCAACTTCGGTTCAGATCATGATACTGCAATCGTGGGTTCAAGCCCCGTGTCAGTCTGTGCTAACAGCTCAGAGCCTGGAGGCTGCTTGGGATTCTGGGTCTCCCTCTCTCTCTGCCCCTGCTCCACTCACAGTCTGTCTGTCTGTCTCTCTCAAAAATAAATAAACATTAAAAAATTAAAAAAAAAATAAATAAATAAATAAAAGGAGAAGTAGGGGAAAGGCAGACAAAATCCAAAAAGATAGTGGCTGAGAATTTTTCATCATTGAAAAAGTCGTCAGCCCTGAGACTGAAAGTATACATTAAGGCCCAACGATAAACTATATGGAGTCCATATCTAAGTATGTTATGGTGAAACTTCAACGAAAAAGAGAAAAAACTTACAATAATTGGTTTTGTCCTTCAACTATAGAAGCTTTTCAAGCAAAGGATGACATTAGGAAACTAGTATTTAAAGCAGATTCTGGCAGCAGTGCAAAGACAGAGTGAAGGGACCAGAAAAATGATAGCAGATGATCAAGTAAGCCAGAAGATTCCTCCATGGAGCTTTCGGTCTAGTGGAAGAAAATGGCTTATCCATCTTTGTCTTACCTTCCTGGACTAAAACAAGACTGCACTCATGGTAGACACTCATATAAATATTAGATAATTTTTTTAATTGGGCAAGTCTTTACACATATATAAAAAGCACTCTCGTTTGCTCCTGGCTAAATAGATAAGTAAAGCCAGATTAGAAAAAGACTCTTTTCTATTAACTTAGCAGTATTTGGTATTAAGTATTTGGTATTGGTAAAACAGAAAGTGTCAAATTAAGTTGAACAACCAAGCCAATTAAAACTCCGACGTACTTGAGATTAAAGCAAGTTCTATACCTGAAAGAGTCCTTTCAAATGGAGAGTCAAACAAAGCTGACAGCCTTTGTACAGGAAATTAATGTAAACCACTATTTAACATGGGAAGCTGAACTTACCCTTAGCTCTATCTGCAAACACTATGTGTACCTAACAGCTGATACACAAATTTAAAGGCATCATCTGAACCATGCTAATCTCAAAACAACTTGATGCTTTGGCAAGTAACATCCCCAAGTCCACTTAGAAAGGAAACAAAAAAGAATACCAATGCTGAGTAAATGCCAAAGATGTGGTTCAAAGATTGAGCTCACATTCACATTCTTGGGGCACCTGAGTGGCTCAGTCAGTTAAACAGCCAACTTCAGCTCAGGTTATGTTCTTGCAGTTCATGGGTTGGAGCCCCGCCTTGGGCCCTGTGCTGACAGCTCAGAGCCTAGAGCCTGCTTCCAATTCTGTGTCTCCCTCTCTCTGCCCCTCCCCCACTCACACTCTGTCTCTCTCTCAAAAATAATTAAACATTTAAAAAATTACAAAAAAAAGGAGTGAGCTCATGTTCTTGATATTGACATCCCTTAGCTGAAAAATTTAAGGTAATGCTGAAATTCCATCAAATCTAAGGTATGCCACAACAAAGAGAAGAGAGGGGAAAACCATAACAATTTAAACATACCAGGTTAGAAAGCTAGTACTAATCCTTAGTATCAAATATAATATTTAATCTTTGGTGCACCTGGGTGGCTCAGTCGGTTAAGCATCCAACTCTTGATCTCAGCTCAGGTCATGATCTCACAGTTCATGACATCAAGCCCTGCACTGGGCTCTGTACTGACAGCACAGAGTCAGCTTGGGATTCTCTCTCTCCCTCTCTCTCTCTGTCCCTCCCCCACTCTCTCTCACACACACATACACACTCTCCTCTCTCTCTTTCTCTCTCTCTCAAAATAAATAAGTAAACCTAAAACAAATAAAAACAATATAATATTTAATCTTTAATTAATCTTTGTGATTCAATATTATACTTAAAATCAGGACAGGATGATAGTTTTTGAAACACAGAACAGGCAGAAGGAAAAGACATCAAATTTAAATCAAGAAAAGCTGTTAACCTCCCACTGGAAAGTAGGAGCATTTTATTGGGAATGGATGTTTAAACAGTCAATAAGCAGTTCATCACTGTCACACAAACATTACTCCAAAGTAAAATTAAGCAGGCTTTAATGCAAACGCCAATCACTCAGATTTTCACCAAACTGGGTATTTTACCAAGCTGGATCTAATATTTTGATCTTATTCTAAGTCCTACTTTAAGAATCAGTAATTCCTCGGGGCGCCTGGGTGGCGCAGTCGGTTAAGCGTCCGACTTCAGCCAGGTCATGATCTCGCGGTCCGTGAGTTCCAGCCCCGCGTCAGGCTCTGGGCGGATGGCTCAGAGCCTGGAGCCTGTTTCCGATTCTGTGTCTCCCTCTCTCTCTGCCCCTCCCCCGTTCATGCTCTGTCTCTCTCTGTCCCAAAAATAAATAAAAACGTTGAAAAAAAAATTAAAAAAAAAAAAGAATCAGTAATTCCTTCAATAAATAAATAAAACATAAAACATATTCCGACTAATGCCAGAACACAGAAGAACTTAACCTATTCGTTGGCTACCAAGGTTGTTCTGACACTGGTCAAATTTGAGATTGAGAATACTGAGAACAAACCGGTGGTTGCCAGAGTAGATGGAGGTGAGGGGCGGGCAAAATGGGTGAAGGGGACTGGGAGATGCAGGCTTCCAGTTATAGAAAGAGTAAGTCATGAGGATGAAAAGTACCGCATAGGGAATATAGTCAAGGCTATTTTAATAGCCTTGTATGGTGATAGACGGCAACTACACTGGTGTTGAACACAGCATGATGTATAGAGAGGCTGAATCACTGTGCTGTATACCTGAAGCTAAGGTAATGCTGTGTGTCAACAGTACTTCAATTAAAAAAGAACTATAGCCAACAAATAAATGTAAAGGGACAAAAATAATATTGAAGACAAAAATAAAGTTGCCATATGATTACCAAAAAAATAAATAAGTTTGAGGTGGAGAATTTATCCACAAAGTCTTCATAACCAAGAGCAGGCTAACCAGCTAAGTCTAAACATGGCTGTGCCCCGTCACACAGGGAACTTAGCATAAGGAGAATGCTACCGTAAAACAGTATGCACTGTAGGTATGCACACAATATTTCATCATTTCAATTTTCCTTCCAACTGTAAACTAAAGGAGTATTTTTTTTAATGTTTATTTATTTTTGAAAGAGAAAGAGTGCAAGCCAGAGAGGAGCAGAGAGAGAGGGAGACACAGAATCTGAAGCAGGCTCTAGGCTTTGAGTTGTCAGCCCAGAGCCTGATGTAGGGCTCAAACCCACGAGCTGTGAGATCATGACCTAAGCTGAAGTTGGACGCTCAACCAACTGAGCCACCAAAGTGCCCCTAAAGGAGTATTTTTAATTCCTTTCTGTGTCTAGTACTATATTAGAAACAATAAAATATAAAAGAACTTTATGAAACTTGGTATGTAGACCCCCAAAGAAAGTTTAAAAGTTGAAGACAAGTCTCACAGATACAGACAATACATAAACAAATACAGAAGCTCAGGCATGTAATAGCTACAGTATATGTTGATAAAGTACTAAGTATGCTTCAAGGATAGGAACAGAGGTGAAAAAGGAAAACTTTGGGTGGGTTCACGTTCTTGAGGACAAGGGAGCCCACATTATGGAACAAGCAAGGGAAATGAGGTACAAACATACAATAAAGGGAACCGAGGACAGAGGGCCTGAAAGCTCAGGAAAGGAATTTAGGATTAATGTTCTAGCATTAGAGGATCCTGATCACTTCTGACCAGGTGAGTAAAATGATGAGATCAGTATCTCTTACCCAGGAGTGCTTTAAAGTGTGGTTGGCAAACTACAGCTCAGCGGCCACATCCAGCCCACCACCTATTTTTGTAAATAAAGTTTCACTGAATCACAACCATACCATTTGTTTATGCATCGAGTTGGAATTGGCACACAAAGCCAAAACAGGCCCTTTACAGAAAGAGCTTGTGCCCCTACTTAAAGTATGAATTAATTAAGACACTGAGTTAGGAACAGCCTCAATGAGGCTAACACAATGACAACAAAAAAGGTGAGAAAACAGCAGAAGAGGAAAATGGGAAAATTCCAAGAGACAATGAATGGCATCACTGATATAACCTGAAACATTACCATGAGAATATCTCTGGAAATGTCTGAAGACCAATAGATAAGAGTGAGTAACAAAGCTTAATATAAGCTACTGCTTAGTAATAATAATCAAATTACAAAAAAGGTTTTAATAGATGATGCCCAAAGCAGTTGTCAGAAGAATCTTATTATAGAGCAGCTTATCTTATTTATATTTATATACCCTACAGATCAATACAATAGAAGCTTATTCTGAAAGGCTACTCCATTAGGTCCATAATTAATGTGACCTGTGACACTGGAGTGACAAAAAATTTTTGTAACCAACCGGACACACTCTCTCTCTCTCTCTGTCTCTCTCTCTCTCTCTCTCTCTCTCTCTATATATATATATATATATATATATATATATATATTTCTTTTTTAATAATAAAGCACATTATTTTATAACTCTTCAAACAGTTCAACTGATGCAGAAAAGATGTTTACTAAGGACCATAATTTTTCTTTAGGTAGTTAAATTTCCATTTACAAAAATAAATACATCATTTAAAAATTAATAATAAATATATGGTGGATCTGTTGGTCACATATGATTATTTAATAGCATCAATACTATTGTGCGTATTAAAACACAGAATAATTATTGAAAGTGCATAGATAGCATTTACCCAAGGACACCAAGGTAGGGACTGGGGACAGCAGATAGGGCTCAAACTAGGTTCCCTCCCTTCAGGGTTTCTATCAAGAGCTACCATCCACACAACTGCCAGAATTATCTTCACCAAATCAGATCTGATCAAGTCACTTTGCTTACAAGATTCCAATAGCTCACAGTGCACTTCCCAGTTTGGCTTCCCCTTAACGTTCCAGCCTTATCTACAAGTAACCTCCCCAGGCTTTAGTGACACTGGAAAACTCACTGCTCTTAAAATAATAGTAGCTAATAATTATGGAGCGCCATCTATAAGCAACTCTGTAAACTAGTCCATATGATTGATCTCAGTCATCACAACCACCCTATTACAAAGATCTTATCATATCACCACATAAGCTTCAAGGCTCCGCAGTCAAGAAAGATGCCTTTCAAAGTACACAGCCCTATGTTGTATAAAATTTACAAAAATTAATATTTTGTATTCTTTATCTTACATAGGTCCCACCATATCATATAAGCTTCAGGGTGCACAAAACCTAGTCTGCCCTTGATTATTATTATTCCCGTTTTACTGAGACTCAGAGAGGTTAAATAACTTGCCAAAGTACTCACCACAAGGAAGTGGCAGAAATCAAACTTGAACCTAGGTCTGTCTTCAGAACCTAAGAGTTTAACTACAGTACTAAAGCTGTGCTTCTGTTCGTACGGTTCCCATTGCCTGCAATGGCCATTTCTCTTCTTCCTATTTTCTTAAGTAGATTCCCAGGAGGCTCCTTCCTATTTATGCTCCAAAGCCCAACTAAAATGTAATCTCTTCTGCACATCTTTCTTTGACCCTTCCTGGAAAAATGAGATACCCTTTAGATATCCCTGTATTTTATTTTAAGTTTATTTATTTATTTTGACACAGAGAGAGAGACAGAGTGCAAGTGGGGAGGGGCAGAGAGAGAGAGGCAGGCAGAGATTCCCAAGCAGACTCCACACTGTCAGCACAGAGTCCCGACGTGGGGCTCAAACCCACAAATAGTGAGATTGTGACCTGGGCCGAAATCAAGAGTCGGACACTCAACCAACTGAGCCACCCAGGCGCCCCTAGATATCCCTGTATATTAAACATCTACTATATATATATACATATATATATATATGTATGTATATATATATACGTATATACATATATATTATATCATATATATATGATATAATCAAAATAATATGCTTTTTGGAGTCAAACTGACCTATGTGCAAATTACGCCTCTGCTATATATTTGTGGTACAATCTAAGGCAAAATATTTAATCTCTCAAACCCTCTGGAGGAAGTTACTCTAAACACACTGACTCATTTAAACGTCTAACCATTCATATATCCATTCAAGAAATACTTAATGAGGGCCTACCATATGCCAGGCACAGAGCATACAACTAGGACACAGAAAACAAAGGCACCGTCCCTGCCCTCACAGAGCTTACAGTCTACCGGAGGATACAGATAAGTGAACAGATGATTAAAATACAGAGTGAGAAGAGTATTGATTAAGACCGAGGCAGGGGAGAGAAGAGTTTACGGGGAAAGCATCGTAACCTCACCCAGACTTTAGGGGTCAGGTAAGGACAGTGGAGACGAACAGCAGTTCAGTGGCAAGTCTCTTAAAAATAAAACAGAGCAAATATTCAAGACAGATACCTCAAGTAATTTCAATTTAATAAAATACTTCCACCCCACCCACGCCATAATCACACGTCCCTCATTTCTTAAGCATTTGAAAACTCCTCTGAATGTCAGGGAGGGAAAACTGATTTTTTTTACAAGTGGGTTAATAAAAAAATGAAACCTTGTGCAGTTTCTACTGGCAGCAGAAACCTCAAGACCAACAGAAGAGGCCAAATAAATAAAAATAAAATCTGATTGTTCTTCAGGATTCTGTCACAACCATAAGAATTCCTTAACATTTGTTCTTGTTTTCTGTGTTAAAGCACTTAATGACAGAACAAGGAAATCATTTTTACATTTTTCTGGGGGCTGAACTGCTGCATAAAGTGAGAGCAATTGCAGCTTTCAAAAGAGATGCTAATTGCAGCTTCTAAAATATTAGACTCTCTCTAAACACCCGTCACCCTCATCCCCTAGGAGTTTCTAGGTCTTTCTTAAAGGTGCTGGGAGGATACTGCCTTACAGACTGCATTTCCTACCCAAGGACTTAAAAACATTTCTGTTGAGAGATTTATTCCTAGTTCTTCAAGGGTCATATGCCTCACAACTTAGGAAGCGCTGGAAAGAAGGACCATCTTATTTAGACAAGAAACCCACAATTAGAAAAGCTGTACTGGAGTGATAAAGGAAAACAACTTACAACCTCTTTCTTTATTCCTATAAAATGGGAATTTCCATCTTAATTTAGACTTTGTACCAGCAAACCAGCAGGGGTAGGACCTGGAGCCTCCCTTCCCACAGAGGTTTTCTAGGCAAAGATAAAGGAGGAGAAGTCAGCTCTAAGAGACCTGCTACTTCTTACTTCCTGGGAGGGTGAGAGGGAGGAAAATGTTGTCATGCTGGCAATTCTATTTATAAATGCTTCTCTTTACAATGAGATGACAAATTTAAGAGAGAGAAGAGGGGAACGGCAGCAGCTGCCCACACAGACTATTACTTTAAATTTAATTATCAGAAAACCACTCTCTTCAGGCCAGGAGAGGGATGAGGAGAAGGAGGAAAGGTGAAGACAAATATCAAAATATGGAATGAAACCTAAAGCTAAGTTATATAAATATGGGAGGGAAGGGCCATCACCAATCATCTAAAGACTATCCCCATGCTTCAACTAGCCAAGAGGAAAACTGAGATCCAGAAAAAGTAGAATGTTATTCTTGCCAAGCTCCCAATGCTTCTGGTATTCAGCTACAAATGTAGATTACACTAAATCTTCAGCTATGAAATCGGCAAGATAGCTATATAATTATCTATACATCTATATGTGTACCACTTTTTCTGAAAATGAAGAGATCTGTATTCTGGTCTAACAATGAGGTTGACCCACAATCAGTATATGAAAACACAACTCAATTCCTGCTGGGAAGCACACGACTTGCATATCTTGTTATGAAAAGGTAAATACCTATTATTTTCCATCTAACCTCCTAGTTACTAAGATTTAAGTTTTTACTGATACAACTATACCCATAATATCATGAGATCAGATTCAGATTAAGTGGTGGAGTGGGCTGGCACTATATAGGAATTTAAAATAACGTTGAAAAACATTGAGAATAAAATCATATCTGGAAAATTATACAGTTGACCCTTGAACAATGCATGGGTTAGGGGTGCTGGCCCCCGCACAGTCAAAACCTGCATAGAACTTTGATTCCCCCCAAAACTTAACTACTAATACCCAACTGTTGACCACAAGCCTTAGCAATAACATCAACAGTCAATTAATAAATTATATGTATTAATACTGTATTCTTACAATAAAGTAAACTAAAGAAAAGGAAATGTTGGGGCGCCTGGGTGGCTCGGTTGGTTAAGTATCTGACTCTTGATTTTGGATCAGGTCATGATCTCATGGTTCATGAATTTGAGCCCTGAGTCGGGCTCTGAGATGACAGTGAGGAACGTGCTTGGGATTTTCTCTCTCTCTCTCTTTATTCCTATAAAAGGAATATTTATTCTCTCTCTCTCTGTCCTTTCCCCACTCGCACACACGTGTGTGCTCTCTCTCTCTCTCTCAAAATAAATGTTTTTTTTTTAAAAAGAAAATGTTATTTAGAAAATCACGAGGAAGAGAAAACACACATATATTACTGCATTGTATTTAGTGAAAGAAATCTGTGTGTTAGGGGACCCATGCAGTTCAAATCTGTTGCTCAAGGGTCAATGATATGTGCTAGAAAGGACTGTGTGTGCATAGAAGAGAAAAAAAAAAAAAGGCCTCCTTGAAAAGAGGCCTGAGGTTGAGACAGGAGTGGTAATGTATCCAACCAACACACACACACACACACACACACACACACACACACACACACACGTGCACTGTGTCCTCATGTTTGAAAAGTGGTCCCCAAAAAAAAAAAGAAAAGAAAAAAAAAGAAAAGTGGTTCCCTAAACTACCATCTAAGGGAAGTGGGTCTCATTAATTATTCCATTGGGTTCCTGTTTCCCAAGAAAGGCACACTGCTACCAGCACCTTTCGTCCCCTCTGCTCCCCTGCAGAAATCACTCCCTGGGTAACGGCTGAGGAAATGTTGGTAGAACAGCAGGCATGAAGGAGTCCCAGGCCCCAGACTACCCAGGACACTGGAGTTTGCTTGTGCCCTGACTGGACTCCGTGTTGAACTCTGAGTTGCACTTTGATCTGTGAGGTTGATTTCTCCTTCCTATTTTGTCCTTGTTCTCTCAAATCAACACTCACATTCCCATAGATATGAATTCCCCTTGAGGCAATCAAAATATGTGATTAAAGTGACTCACAGCAGGGTGTGAACCAACAGATTTTACCTAACAGGGATTTCCAGTTTAAAGGGGGGCTTGGTAACCTCAATACAGAGTTCCCGGGTAAAATGTGTTTGATGATCTTTCATCCTGACTCTAGAAGACTAATAGCTAATTTTAAACATCTTCCTGATACTCTGCCTTCCCCTTCCTTACATCCCAGATACCTACTCATGGGCCCTCCTTATAAACACCTTCCCATTTGCCATTTTGTTAATTCTGGGTCAGTTCCCTGAAGGAGGGGACATATTCCAGAGCCTAATGGTTAGTTCTGAGAAGCTACTGTTCATTCAGCACCTTCCACACTTAAATACTCTGAAATTCATTCATTGATATAAGATGTGGAAAAGCGAAGCTTCCCAATTCCACTGCAACCAAAGCAAATACCATCTATCGTATGAATCAGCTCCCGGCTTTGCACCAGATATTCAGAGTTGATTCGAAAACTTAACTGAAAAGTAACGTAAGTCAACGGTGTCCATGATGAAGGGAATGAAAGCGGTTTCCCTCTGAAGAGGGAAGGAGGAGGAGGGGAAGAAAAAGAAGGAAGGAAGAAACCCCAGTTGAAACTTGGCATTTACTTGCAGAGGAGCCAGCCGAATGTACGTGCATAGACAGGTTCACAGCACAGAGGGAAGGCATCGCTCAGAAGGCTTCCTTGGCGCTATTAAATTTCTTTGGCGGCAGCCTCGGCTGGGGAGGCAAGGCACAAAAGTTGCGTTCAGGGTTCTGAGGACCAGGAGGTGATGTCTGCGAACTTACGGGGATTGAACGGCTCAGGAATCTCGCTGAGGAAGAAGAGAGGCCGGGGTAGGCGGGCCGAAGAACGGGGCTGTGCTCCTCCGCTTTGACGGCGCCGTGGGGGCTCGGCTGGCTGCTCACGGTGCTCCCGCTGGTGCTGTTGCTTCTGCTGTACTGATTGTTGTTGAGCTCTGGGTAATTTCTGGCAGACGGCTGGGAGCTGCCATTCAAGAGGTTGGTGAACGGGCTGGCTACGAAACCCGCCTTAGAGGACGAGGAGGCCTTTTTGTTCTCTGGCTCCTCTGTTGCAGCGTTCAAGTTCCCTAGAGAACTGGCTAGCCGGGAGTTTATGGAAAAGCTGAATGGAAAACACAGGTGGGGAGGGGGGAGGACATAGACAACGATGTACGCTCATGCAGAGTTTGTGTTTCTAAAATACACAGTTAGGACAAGAGGGGAATGGGATGCAGACAGCTCTGATCAAGGCAAATGGGGACAGAATGGCTTCTTTATCGTCTTGGTGATATTACAACATATGGCCGTTAGTTATACACGTTAACTTCCTGTCTAAGCAGTTCACTGCGACCCAAGAAGCTGGCTAAACCACTCCGACCAGATGTCTTGAGATAGGACATCTGGGGGCTCTATGTGTCCTGAGGTAGGGAGTAAGTGAAAGGGGCTATATGAGAGTAAAAGGTAGACTGAAGAGTAAGATTTAACCTACACAGATTCATTCAAATGTCCCTACCCATTTTAGTTCTGCCCATACACATCAAAGGAGAAATGATGATACCACATATCATTAGTAGGTTCCACTGAACTCCAATTTCTGGATCACATTAGGCAAGCTGGAGCTCCACTATAGAAAGGGATGCCATACAGCACTACCTCCACACGACCCTGTCCCTCAGGATGGGAGACAGGAACAGAAGCCTTCTCTGATTTCTCCCCTTCTCCCTGATCCCTTCCTCGGACAAACTTCAGCCAAACTCATTGTCTGCTACAGATTTCCTTTACCCCCCACCAGCATCTGAGAAGAGAAAGAGAAAAATTACCTTCTTACACTGGCACCTGAGGACAAAGAACTTCTGTTTATCCTCTTGGCCGTCGCTGAGGGGGACAGAGCCACTTTTGAGGTCTTCAAAGTAGATGAAGATCCTTGTGGGGAAGAAGTCAATCTTTGTGGAGAAAAATGGGCAAAAAGCCACCTGAAAGCTGTGTTATCTTAACATTCAGCAATCAACTAAGACAAGATAAATTCATAACATTAAAGGCATCGTGGCAGGTCATGGTAACAGTGATAGCAGCAGCAGTCAACACTGACAGTGCACTTGCTCTGAGTCAAAAACTCTTCTAAGAACCTTACAGACATTAGCTCATATTCACAATCCTATGAGGTAGCTACGATTGCAATCCCCACTTTGCAGGTGAGCAAACTGAGGCAAAAAGAAAAAGTCACCCAAAGTCAGTGAGCAAGTGACAGAGCTGGTATTCAGATCTAGGATCCAAAGTCCTGTCCTTAACCATGATCTTGCCATGCTTGGTCACTTCCCTTCTTTGATGGAGGCAGTCATTCCTCACATGTCCTTAGGCTACATGTGTGTGTGATTGTGTGTGTGTGTGTATGTATGTATTTGTATATGTATATATTTTTTACTTCTTTATATATTAAATCTGTCTTCTTCTTTCCACTCTCCAACTGTCCTAGGTGAGGCCACCACTATTCCTTACTCTTGACTACTAGTAACATCTTTTAATCTTATTCATTAAAATTCAAATTCTGGGGGGGCCTGGGTGGCGCAGTCGGTTAAGTGTCCGACTTCAGCCAGGTCATGATCTCGCGGTCCGTGAGTTCCAGCCCCGCGTCAGGCTCTGGGCTGATGGCTCGGAGCCTGGAGCCTGTTTCCGATTCTGTGTCTCCCTCTCTCTCTGCCCCTCCCCCGTTCATGCTCTGTCTCTCTCTGTCCCAAAAATAAATAAACGTTGAAAAAAAATTTAAAAAAAAATTCAAATTCTGAATAGCCTCAGGTAGAATCTAAAATATTTAATTATGCCACTCACTGTTTAAACCATTTAATTTTTACTTGGTGCCCAGAAAGCCTGAGCTCCTTGGCTTTACTTATGAAAGCCTCCAAAATCTGCCATTAGCCTTTGCAAGCAGGTCCTTTCTATCCATGCTTTCTCATTAGACAACTCTACTCCAGCTATACAAAATGCTCGGAATTCCCTGAATGGACTGTATTCACAGCTTCGTCCGGCTTGCATGTGCTGTTTTTCCTGCCAGGGCATCTTCTCCTCTCCTTACCTCCCCTCTGCTTCCTCTCTTCCACCTCCATCTGCCTCATTCCCATTCGTTACCCTTTGAAGGCCCAATCAGTTGGAACCCTATACGGCAAGCCTTCACTGAATTCCCAGGCAGGGTAAGCATCCTGTTTCATCATATATTCTCATAGTAAATCATAGCCCTTATACCATATTCCACTGTCTGATATCTGTCTATTCCCCTTGATATAAGCTCTACTGGGGGCAAATGACTGTCTCCCACTTCAATTCCCAGTGGCTAGTACAGTGCCAGACTCAGAGAGAATGTTCAGTAAATGTCTGCTGAGTGGACAAAGAGGGAAAATTGACTCAAACCTGGACTACTAGGGCCCAGTCACAGTTTTTAATACCAAACCTGTTTTATCCTGAGCAAACCATTTAATGTACCTGGACCTAATGTATCTGTTCTAGAAAAGATTATTTACTTGTAGACTCTCGCCTTCATCCTCCTCCCCCCAAACAACAGCTTAAGTACATGGTTTGCCTCTAAAACAAAGATGGGGAAAGTGGTACAAGGAAGCAGCTCAAGCTTCTGGAGAAGTCTGATCCCTCTCAGAACTGCCTGCACAAAACAGCCCTAAAACCGAGAGCTGAATGAGAACCAGAGGTGAGGGGTGAGTTGGATTTTTACCTCTATCTCATTAACAGTTTTGGCAAACATGTCTATGGCCCCCATCAAGCCCTACACTGCACCCTGGTACCACTGGTACCCAGGAAACACCCTGGGATGCTTTGGGGGACATTTTTGCAGGGAAAAACACTAATGTTTCCTCTTCAAATAGAGGACGGGGAAGGAAATAAAACTAGAAAATAAAGGAGAACAAACACATGTAAAAACTAGGGGCAAAGAGAACTGACAGAAATATTAAAAACTCAAAGGCAAAATCTATCACTGGATTGAAAGGCACGTTGCAGAGCAAGGGTAATTTAGAGACCCCACAACGTGCTGGAAGCACAGACTATGTTAACATCACAACGACAGCCACACAGCCCTGTGCGCACCTCAAGAAAACAAAAATCCTCTTCATGGTGAGCATTAAAAGTAAGGTGGGTTGTAACAATCTGGAACACAAAGGAAGGAACTCAAAAGGGAAGAGCTGTGCGCGATTTGTTTTCACCAGTTTAAGGGTTGGGAAATGTATCTAAAGGGCAGTGTTTATTTACAAGCTACTAGAAATTCACCTCATTCACAGTACCTGAAAGGCTGGGGCACTGCTCTTGGGTGCCCTTTCGTATCATCCAACCTACGGAAATCAAAGACAAATGCTCACGCACTGCCAGATTCGCATGTTTAAGCAAAGACCAAAAGGCAGATCATATGGAGTCAAACCAGTACAAATATTACATTGGCAAAAGGGAGAAACCTCCCAAATGGATATCAGTACTCATTCCGTTTTTAAAGTAAATCCTACAACCAGCAGGAAACCAATTTTAGTCATTTTGTTTCATCTTGACTTTCATTTACAGCAAATTGCTTTAAATCAGAAGGTGGTGTTGCATCCACTTAGGGTAAAAAATATTTGGGGCGCCTGGGTGGCTCAGTCGGTTAAGTGTCCGACTTCGGCTCAGGTCATGATCTCACAATCCGTGAGTTCGAGCCCCGCGTCGGGCTCTGTGCTGACAGCTCAGAGCCTGGAGCCCATTTCAGATTCTGTGTCTCCCTCTCTCTCTGCCCCTCCCCTGTTCATGCTCTGTCTCTCTCTGTCTCAAAAATAAATAAACGTTAAAAAAAAAATTTTTTTTTAATTTTTGATTGATGACACCATGATGCTGTTAGAAAAAAACTGAATTCCAAAAAATGAAACAAAAATTCTGAGAATTAAAAAAGAAAATAGAAAAATCATATCAGAATAGCCTTGTAAATTTTGGGTAGTGGAGAGTCTCTCACTCTTTTGCCTACTTATGTGCCAAGTTCTGTGCCAATTTATCCCTCTCTCCCCCTTAAGATTTCTTAAGAATCAAATATAAATCTGATTGAAATTAATTTTAAGCGATATAAAGCCATTTCTTAAGAGTTTCAAGGGGGGAGATGGTGAGTAAAAGAGATTAGAAATCTTGAAGGACCTTGCGCTGACTTAGGTGATATTCATAGTGAGCAGAGCACACTCTGAACAGTACTGGATTTGAAGATCAGCTCCAATCCAAATCCATCCCACTGGGGAGGGGCTGACGTTCTCTAACCTCAAGCAACCAACCCAAATGTGGGTAATGATGCATATCTTTTGTGTTAATTCAGTTAATCCTCATCTCCAAACTAAGTACCTAACGTGGCTCCTGACAGTAGTAGCTGCTCAGTGAATGGTACATCTCTTCAACTTTCTAGTGGTAGTTGGTGGTTATTACCAAGACCAGGCTTGCTATCCCATCTTCTCATGTTACTATGGCAAACGATTACCTTGACTTGAGCTATATACACCTTCATTTCTCAGGTCAGGGCACCAGTGCTCAGAGCATAGGTAATGATGTGCTCAGACCTAATCTGACTTGTGTTATAATCCTCCCAAATAACACATGAAAATTAAATTCCCTGTGAGTCTGTTTGACATGTATCCTGCTGGCAAAACACCCCTCTTGTTGTGCATGCCTCTCACTTAAAGGACAAAGAAAAGTAGCCACTTCTCATTATAATCATTTGTGAACTTGTCACCCCAGTAAAGAATCTGGACGATATTCACAGATTTTTGCACCTACATTGATCCTGGAGACTTTCTTCTTTAAGTAATCTGAACCATTAGCAGGATCCAAATGTTAGGATCACAAGTCAAGTTCCATCACTTGATTCTGATTAGTAATTTTAGACTTTAAGCTCAGGATGGTTATTAACTGTACAGACACAGGTAATAATTGCTTATTCAATTCTCAAATAGAGAACATAAAGCTAAGGTGTTAGGATATACCAAAGCTTGGCATTCAGTACTTTTCTACACATTCTAGATTCAAAACAAAAGCCTCAGCACACCTGTGAGAATAGGACACGACAAGATAGGGCACCCACTCATGGAGGGAGAGTAGAATTCCAAATGGAATTTAGAGCACAGTCCCAGAGACACCTCACTGCACAGCAGTTTAAGGTGGGACTCCAGAGGGGCACCTGTGTGGCTCAGTCAGTAAGCGGCCAACATCAGCTCAGGTGATCATCTCGTGTTTTGTGGGTTCAAGCCCCGAGTCAGGCTCTGTGCTGACAGCTCTGAGCCTGAAGCCTGCTTCGGATTCTGTGTCTCCCTCTCTCTCTGTCCTCCCCTGCTTGCTCTCTGTCTCTGTCTCTCTCCCAAAAATAAATAAACATTTAAAAAAATTTTTTGAAAAGAGGTGGGACTCCAGAGACTGAAACTGCAGGAGCTGCTTTCAGTAAGCTTCTAAAACTTAGCTTCTCCCTATAGTGATAAAATAGTTAACAACACAAAATGGCAATAAGCCAAAAACAAAACCAAGAGGTAAACATGGCACTTGTATAATGATATTCAAAAGAGAAGATTAAACATCCTATCCACAAATGGAGGCACGAGATAAATTTAAAAGCTTAAAATTGATCTACCTAAATGCACAGGATGGTGAGGAGCGTGGCTGTCTCTGACTTTTTAAGGCACGTAGTTTGTCTCCCTGGGTTATACTATTTTTCATTTCCACGTCTTCATCCTCTTCTAAGTTATTCTGGAAAAAAAATGTATGTACCATAGAAAGGTTACTCTAAGTAATTTTGCTTTATATTGATTTCTTAATAGACTATAGACTCTATATTTCATATAGCTGATCTTAATATAGATTATCTTAAATAGCTTTAAAACACAGTGAGTTCAGCATTATCTATCTATAGAAAGAGATTGATAGATATAGATATATAGATATAGATATAGATACACTAACAAATGTTCAACTATTTATCAATTAAATATATCAGTCAAATTCCAAATCAAAGAAGCACAGGTATGGATGCAGTAGAATTTAAAAGGAGCTCCTTGTTACAATGGACCACAACCAAAGAGAATCTCATGCACACAAAAATCATGTTTCGGAATATAGCTCAGACACAGACTGGCTCAATAGACACATTACAAATAGGTTTCCAGAGATTACTAGGATCCATCACTGCAAATTCTATAATTTATTTACAAAAATGAAAGATAAAACAATTTAGGATATCTATGTGATAACGTGTTAAGATCAATTAACACTAATAAAAGCATTCAAGACCTTTTGAGAAGGAGTTAAAGCCTACTAGATTGGGAAAGTGTGTTTCCTGCTGAAATAAGTCTTACAGTTTAAAATATGTAAGTTCCACGCTAGGTTTTTTCACATGCCAGCTCACATTTAACTCTCACAACTCAAGGCGGGGAGGACACTATTACCCATAAAGATTTAAAAAAGGAGGTACTCAAGGCACGTGGGTGGCCCAGTCAATTAAGTGTCCGACTTCAGCTCAGGTCATGATCTCACGGTCAATGAGTTTGAGCCCTGCATCCAGCTCTGTGCTGACAGCTCAGAGCCTGGAGTCCACTTTGGATTCTGTCTCTCTGTCTCTCTCTCTGCCCCTCCCCCACTCATGCTGTCGCTCTCTCTCTCTCCCAAAAATAAATAAACATTCAAAAAAATTTTTTTCATAGTATTCCCTGATAATTGCTTGTATTTCTGAGGGATTGGTTGTAATAATTCCATTTTCATTCATGAATTTATCTAGTTGGGTCATCTCCCTTTTCTTTTTGAGAAGCCTGGCTAGAGGTTTATCAATTTTGTTTGTTTTTTTAAAAAAACCAACACTTGGTTTCATTGATCGGCTCTACAGTTTTTTTAGATTCTATATTGTTTATTTCTGCTCTGATCTTTATTATTTCTCTTCTTCTGCTAGGTTTGGGGTGTTCTGCCTCTAGTTCCTTTAGGTGTGTTGTTAGATTTTGTATTCGGGATTTTTCTTGTTTCTTGAGAGAGGCCTGGATTGCAATGCATTTTCCTCTCAGCACTGCTTTTGCTGCATCCCAAAGCATTTGGATTGTTGTATTTTCATTTTAATTTGTTTCCATATATTTTTTAATTTCTTCTCTAATTGCGTGGTTGACCCATTCATACTTTAGTAGGGTGTTCTTTAACCTCCAAGCTTTTGGAGATTTTCCAAGACTTTTTCCTGTGGTTGATTTCAAGCTTCATAGCATTGTGGTCTGAAAGTATGCATGGTATGATCTCCATTCTTATATAGTTATGAAGGGCTGTTTTGTGACCCAGTATGTGATCTATCTTGGAGAAGGTTCCATGTGCACTCAAGAAGAAAGTATATTCTGTTGCTTTGGAATGCAGAGTTCTAAATATATATGTGAAGTCCATCTGATCCAATGTTTCATTCAAGGCCCTTGTTTCTTTATTGATCCTGTGTCTAGATGATCTATCCATTGTTGTCAGTGGAGTATTAAAGTCCACATTCTTATGAATAAGGTTGCTTATGTTTGTGATTGTTTTATATATTTGGGGGCTCCTGTATTCAGCACATAGACATTTATAATTGTTAGCTCTTCCTGATGGATAGACCCTGTAATTATTATATAATGCCTTTCTTCATCTCTTATTACAGCCTTTAATTTATAGTCTAGTTTGTCTGATATAAGTATGGCTACTCCAGCTTTCTTTTGACTTCCAGTGGCATGATAGATAGTTATCCATCCCCTCACTTTCAATCTGAAGGTGTCCTCAGGTCTAAAATCAGTCTCTTGTAGACAGCAAATAGATGGGTCTTGTTTTTTTATCCATTCTGATACCCTATGTCTTTTAGTTGGAGCATTTAGTCTAGTTACATTCAGTGTTATTATAGAAAGATATGGGTTTAGAGTCATTGTGATGTCTGTAGGTTTCATGCTTGTCGTGATGTCTCTGGTACTTTGTGGTCCTTGCAACATTTCACTCACAGAATCCCCCTTAGGATCTCTTGAAGGGCTGGTTTAGTGGTGATGAATTCCTTCAGTTTTTGTTTGGGAAGATCTTTATCTCTCCTTCTATTCTAAATGACAGACTTGCTGGATAAAGGATTCTTAGCTGCATATTTTTACTGTTCATCACATTGAAGATTTCCTGCCATTCCTTTCTGGCCTGCCAAGTTTCAGTAGATAGGTCTACACTAGTCTTATCAGTCTCCCTTTATATGTTAGAGCGTGTTTATCCGTAGCTGCTTTCAGAATTTTCTCTTTATCCTTGTATTTTGCCAGTTTCACTGTATGTCATACAGAAGATTGATTCAAGTTATGTCTGACGGGAGTTCTCTGTGCCTCTTGGATTCCAATGCCTTTTTCCTTCCCCAGATCCAGGGAAGTTCTCAGCTATGATTTGTTCAAGTACACCTTCAGCCCCTTTCTCTCTCTCTTCTTCTTCTGGAATTCCTATTATACAGATATTGTTCCGTTTCATTTCATCACTTAGTTCTCTAAGTCTCCCCTCATACTCCTGGATTTTTTTATCTCTCTTTTTCTCAGCTGCCTCTTTTTCCATAATCTTATCTTCTAATTCACCTATTCTCTCCTCTGCCTCTTCACTCCAAGCCGTGGTCGCCTCCATTTTATTTTGCAGCTCATTTATAGCATTTTTTAGCTCCTCATGACTATTGCTTAGTCCCTTGATCGTTGTAGCAATAGATTCTCTGCTGTCGCCTATACTTTTTTCAAGCCCAGCAATTAATTTTATGACTATTACTCTAAATTCTTGTTCCGTTATATTGCTTAAATCATTTTTTGATCAATTCGTCAGCTGTCGCTACTTCCTGGAATTTCTTTTGAGGAGAATTCTTCCATTTCGTCATTTTGGATAGTCCCTGGGGTGGCGCGGAACTGCAGGGCACTTTCCCTGTGCTGTCTGGAGTAACTTGTGTTGGTGGGCGGGGCAGCAGTCAGACCTGATGTCTGTCCCCAGCCCACTGCTGGGGCCACAGTCAGACTGGTGTGTACCTTATATTCCCCTCTCCCAGGGGCAGGACTCACTGTGGAGTGGTGTGGCCCCTGTCTGGGCTACTTGCACACTGCCAGGCTTGTGGTGCTACTCTGATGGGATCTGGCTTATTAGCCGGGGTGGATCCGCAAGGTGCACTGGGGTGGGAGGGGCAGGCTTAGCTAGCTTTGCTGTCAGTGGTCCCTTGCGGGAGGGGTCCTGCAGCACCGCGAGGGAGGCAGAACCATCAGAGGGATGGATCCACAGAAGCACAGCGTTGGGTGTTTGCACGGTACAAGCAAGTTCGGTGACGGGAACAGGTTCTCTTTGGGATTTTGGCTGTGGGATGGGACAGGGAAATGGCGCTGGCCAGCGCCTTTGTTCACCGCCGAGCTGAGCTCTGTCTTCCAGGGCTCAACACCTCTCCCTCCCAGTGTCCTCTCACCCTCCCGCTCTCCGAGCAGAGCTGTTGACTTTTAACACTCCAGATGTTAAGTCCCGCTGGCTGTCAGAACTCCCGCAGTCGGCCCCTCCACTTTTGCAAGCCAGACTCGGGGATTCCGCCTTGCCAGGCGGGCTACCCCTCCACTGCCCCAGCTCCCTCCCACCAGTCTGTGTAGCGCACACTGTCTTTCCACCCTTCCTACCCTCTTCCGTGGGCCTCTTGTCTACCCTTGGCTCTGGAGAGTCTGTTCTGCTAGTCTTCTGGCGGTTTTCTGGGTTATTTAGGCAGATGTGGGTGGAATCTAAGCGATCAGCAGGACGCAGCAAGCCCAGCGTCCTCGTACCCCGCCATCTTCTCTACTCGCAATGTTGGTTTTTTTGAAAAGAATTAGTTTTTTGAAAAAACAAACAAAATTGATAAATCTCTACCCAGGCTTCTCAAAAAGAAAAGAGAGATGACCCAAATAGATAAAATCATGAATCAAAATGGAATTATTACAACCAATCCCTCAGAAATACAAGCAATTATCAGGGAATACTATGAAAAATTAAATGCCAACAAACTGGACAACCCGGAAGAAATGGACAAATTCCTAAGCACCCACACGCTTCCAAAACTCAAACAGGAAGAAATAGAAAACTTGAACAGACCCATAACCAGCGAAGAAATTGAATCAGTTATCAAAAATCTCCCAACAAATAAGAGTAGAGGACCAGATGGCTTCCCAGGGGAATTCTACCAGACATTTAAAGCAGAGATAATACCTATCCTTCTCAATCTGTTCCAAAAAATAGAAAGGGAAGGAAAACTTCCAGACTCATTCTATGAAGCCAGCGTTACTTTGATTCCTAAACCAGACAGAGACCCAGCAAAAAAAGAGAAATACAGAACTACAATATCCTTGATGAATATGGATGCAAACATTCTCAGTAAGATACTAGCAAATCGAATTCAACAGCATGTAAAAAGAACTATTCACCATGATCAAGTGGGATTCATTCCTGGGATGCAGGGCTGATTCAACATTCGCAAATCAACCAATGTGATACATCACATTAATAAAAAAAAAGATAACCATATGATCCTGTCAATCGATGCAGAAAAAGCAATTTCTGACAAAATTCAGCATCACTTCTTTTTTTCTTTAATTTTTTTTCAACGTTTTTATTTATTTTTGGGACAGAGAGAGACAGAGCATGAATGGGGGAGGGGCAGAGAGAGAGGGAGACACAGAATCGGAAACAGGCTCCAGGCTCCGAGCCATCAGCCCAGAGCCTGACGCGGGGCTCGAACTCACGGACCGCGAGATCATGACCTGGCTGAAGTCGGACACTTAACCGACTGCGCCACCCAGGCACCCCCAGCATCACTTCTTAATAAAAACCCTCGAGAAAGTCGGGATAGAAGGAACATACTTAAACATCATAAAAGCCATTTATGAAAAGCCCACAGCTAATATCATCCTCAATGGGGAAAAACTGAGAGCTTTCCCCCTGAGATCAGAACACGACAGGGATGTCCACTCTCACCTCTGTTGTTTAACATAGTGCTGGAAGTTCTAGTATCAGCAATCAGACAACAAAAGGAAATCAAAGGCATCAAAATTGGCAAAGATGAAGTCAAGTTTTCACTTTTTGCAGATGACATGATATCAACATGGAAAACCCAATAGACTCCATCAAAAGTCTGCTAGAACTGATACGTGAATAGAGCAAAGTCACAGGATACAAAATCAATGTACAGAAATCAGTTGCATTCTTATACGCTAATAATGAAGCAACAAAAAGACAAATAAAGAAACTGATCCTATTCACAATTGCACCAAGAAGCATAAAATACCTAGGAATAAATCTAACCAAACATGTAAAAGATCTGTATGCGGAAAACTATAGAAAGCTTACGAAGGAAATTGAAGAAGATATAAAGAAGTGGAAAAACATTCCGTGCTCATGGGTTGGAAGAATAAATATTGTTAAAATGTCAATACTACCCAAAGCAATCTACACATTCAATGCAATCCCAATCAAAATTGCACTGGCATTCTTCTCGAAGCTAGAATAAGCAATCCTAAAATTTGTATGGAACCACAAAAGACCCCAAAGAGCCAAAGTAATATTGAAGAAGAAGACCAAAGCAGGAGGCATCACAATCCCAGACTTTAGCCTCTATTACAAAGCTGTAATCATCAACACAGCATGACATTGACGCAAAAACAGACATGTAGACCAATGGAATAGAATAGACTCCAGAATTGGACCCACATAAGTATGGCCAACTAATCTTTGACAAAGCAGGAAAAAATATCCAGTGGAAAAAAGACAGTCTCTTTAACAAATGGTGCTGGGAGACCTGGACAGCAATATGCAGAAGGATGAAACTAGACCACCATTCACAAAAATAAACTCAAAATGGATAAATGACCTGAATGTGAGACAGGAAACCATCAAAACCCTAGAGGACAAAGCAGGAAAAAACCTCTCTGACCTCAGCCACAGCAATTTCTTACTTGACACATCTCCAAAGGCAAGGGAATTAAAAGCAAAAATGAACTATTGGGACCTCATGAAGATAAAAAGCTTCTGCACTGCAAAGGAAACAAACAATAAAACTAAAAGGCAATCAATGGAATGGGAAAAGATATTTGCAAATGTCATATCAGACAAAGGGCTAGTATCCAAAATCTATAAAGAGCTCACCAAACTCCATATTCGAAAAACAAATAATCCAGTGAAGAAATGGGCAGAACACATGAATAGACACTTCTCTAAAGAAGACATCTAGATGACCAACAGGCACATGAAAAGATGCTCAACGTCGCTCCTCATCAGGGAAATACAAATCAAAACCACACTCAGATACCACCTCACGCCAGTCAGAGTGGCCAAAATGAACAAATCAGGAGACTATAGATGCTGGAGAGGATGTGGAGAAACGGGAACCCTCTTGCACTGTTGGTGGGAATGCAAACAGGTGCAGCCGCTCTGGAAAACAGTGTGGAGGTTCCTCAGAAAATTAAAAATAGACCTACCCTATGACCCAGCAATAGCACTACTAGGAATTTCTCCAAGGGATACAGGAGTGCTGATGCATAGGGGCACTTGTACCCCAATGTTTGTAGCAGCACTTTCAACAATAGCCAAATTATGAAAAGAGCCTAATGTCCATCAACTGATGAATGGATAAAGAAATTGTGGTCTATATACACAATGGAATACTACGTGGCAATGAGAAAGAATGAAATATGGCCTTTTGTAGCAACGTGGATGGAACTGGAGAGTGTGATGCTAAGTGAAATAAGCCATACAGAGAAAGACAGATACCATATGTTTTCACTCTTATGTGGATCCTGAGAAACTTACCAGAAGACCATGGGGTGGGGAAGGAAAAAAAAAAAAAGAGATTAGAGAGGGAGGGAGCCAAAGCATAAGAGACTCTTAAAAACTGAGAACAAACTGAGGGTTGATGGGCGGGGGGAGGGAGGGGAGGGTGGGTGATGGGTATTGAGGAGGGCACCTTTTGGGATGAGCACTGAGTGTTATATGGAAACCAATTTGACAATAAATTTCATATTTAAAAAAATTTTTTTTTAAGGAGGTGCTCATAGAAGTTAAGAATATTGCCCAAGCTCCCCTAAGCTCTTCATGACAGCCATGAGTTTTAAATCAGATTTCTTAACCCCAGATACAATGTTCTTTCTAAAATATATGCCACAGCACACTAACATTGCACCAGTAGAGATTTTATTTTGCCCATTTCCTCCCCTGACTAATTCATATGAATTTGGTAGGATTCCTTGCACCCATAAAAGTCCCCCCCAACTCTTTAGAGCTAGAACTCTTATTTGGTGAAGGGTATACAAAAATATACTTCCCTCAGTCAAATCCTAGTCATTTCTGATAGCCATTCCGGGATCAAAATACTTCTTTGCTCCCTGTCACCTAAGGTGGGTTGCATGAATACCTCTGGGGTCAGTAGGCATGTCCTGGGTAAAAAGACCACACCTTACTACTATAGCTCTGAGTGTAAAAAAGAAAAATAGACATACAAAGCACACAGCCAGTGGGAAAGAAGAAATGAAGATAAAAGCTTTCTAGAGGGGGTGATCCCTTAACTGGGTCTTAAAGAAGCAGTACAGGTGAAGCCGGCCAAATCACACTTTGTCATCCTGGCAAAGAACAACAGTTCACCAGTCACAGGATCCTGGAACCTTAAAGTCAGAGGATTCTCTTTAAGTCATAAGTTGCCCATAGATAAAAGTCTCCAGAATCCGTAATTGTTCATCTCTGTCCATACAACCCCAGTGGGGAAGAATCCATTACCACCCAAGGAAGGCTGCAGGAAGGGAAATAAGGCAGGCCCGAAGGCTAGGCTTGCCCGCTGGATGGTACACAACACAATCAACATGGGTGTTGTTACCAGTTACTTGTACCTGATAGAAGGACCAGCACATAGCCAAAGTCTCTAGAATACGAAGTGGGGTCAAGAAGTAGATAAGCCTTCAGGGCACCTGTGTGGCTCAGTCGGTTAAGCATCTGACTTTTGCTCAGGTCATGATCTCGTGGTTCGTGAGTTCCAGCCCTGCGTCGGCCTTTGTGCTGACAGCTCAAAGCCTGGAGCCTGTTTTGGATCCTGTCTCCCTCTCTCTCTGCCCCTCCCCCACATGTACTCTGGGTGTCTCTCTCTCTGAAAAATAAAGATTAAAAAAAATTTTTTTAGTAATAAAAAAATATATATAAGCCTTCATGGGATAGACTTCTTGAAGGACCTGACAGGATCTTCACCCTCATCAGTCAGATTCACTGTCTAATGTGTGCCTTTGTGGGAAAGCCAAGAAAGTCTGTTTGTCTTTCCAACTAGGGGAATCTTTGTGTTCCCAACTTTGAAATTCCTTCAAAATTCTAAGGAAAAGTGATCCTCAACCTAAAATTCCAAAATTCAACCTATCAGTCAAATGTAAAGGTAGAACAAAGATACAAAAATTTACCTCCCACACACTCTTCCTGAGCAAATTATTACAGAAGGTATCAGGGAAAAGGAAAGAAGATAACAGGAAATCCAGGAAAATTAGGAATCTAACCGAAGAGTGTGAAAAGAAGGCCTCAGGTCAGAACAGTGTAGTGGGTCTAGAGAACAACCAGTCGAGGGTGGAAAGGAGTAGTGTCTTCAGGAAAAGAATGAATTTGGCAAAAAAAAAAAAAAAAAAATTTGCTGTGTTAAGATTTTGAAAAAATTCTAAACTGCTTGGCAGAATTTGTGGGGGCCAGGGTCAGGGCGGCAGTAGGAAGGGGGGGAATAGCATTATCTCTTCCCAAGTACACAGAAAACTATGCAAATAAAAAAGTAATTAACTCACACCTGAACTCATGTGACACTGTGTCAATAATACTTTAATAAAAATAAATAGATAAATATAAAACACTAAAGAAGTAGATAACTAACTCTGCAAAAAACAAAGAGAGGGTCAACAAAGAAAAGAGAGTAGACTACCAAGCTCAAGAGTGAACAATCCTTACACGGTAATAACATACATATTATTGGGTTTCACAAAAAATTATGATATATAGCCATATTAGGAAAAGCACAGGGAGCAGGTGTTAATATCTGGCTGGGAGAGCTAAATCCTATCTACCACAACCAGGAGGCAATTGAAAAATGTCCAAAATCAATAAATTGTTTAATATAGCATTAGAAGGGAAACATTTATGTTTAGAAATATGGTAGTGAAAATGTGGACATAATTTGCTTAGAGGTTTCCCCTTTTGGGAGTTGGTCTAGGGGTACAGAAAGGTGGGATAGGGTACTGATCTTTTTTATCAGAATTCAGTACTTTTTGATATTTCTAAAAGTGTAGTCACATATTACTTGAAAAAATGAATACTAATTTAAAAAGATACACAGTTTAAAAATTAACACCATTGTACATTACAGTTATGTTACATGTGTTTTCTCCCCACTTTATTATGTATCTTAAAAGTGAAATATTTTTTTAATTATAATACATTTCAAATGTAGAAAACAATAAAAAAAACTGCAACAGACAGCTAACCACCCAGATTCAATATATTTTCACTTAAGCTCCTACTTTTAAGGGGTTTAAAATACCCTAAATACTTTCCCAAGAAAAAGAAAATATTACATATAAAGACCCTATGATACTTGTTTGTCATAAGTAATAACAAAATACAGATAAAAGTGAAAAATTATTAAAACCACCTACATATTTACCATCAAAAGCAAAACACATTAGTACTCTGGCATATAGTCTTCCAGACTTTTCCCTGTGTTATTCATACCATCCCCCACCATACTTCTTTCTGACAAAAAGAGGTTGAGTTACATACATGCTGCTCTGTAATTTACTTTTTCACTTAAAAAAATACATTGTTGGAAGTATTTCAGGGTACATTTAAAAAACAAAAGACAAAAAAACCTCTACATGATTATTCTTTATGGCTACATAAAATCCCATGGTCTACATATACCAAATTTTATTTATTTTACCCTTAGTCAGGTTTTTTTCTGTCTTTTGTCACTATGAACAGCTCCAACAAATATCCTCCTCTATGCATACGGCTTTTAATAGGCACTGTCCTATTGGGGCGCCTGGGTGGCGCAGTCGGTTAAGCGTCCGACATCGGCCAGGTCACGATCTCGCGGTCCGTGAGTTCGAGCCCCGCGTCGGGCTCTGGGCTGATGGCTCGGAGCCTGGAGCCTGTTTCCGATTCTGTGTCTCCCTCTCTCTCTGCCCCTCCCCCGTTCATGCTCTGTCTCTCTCTGTCCCAAAAATAAATAAAAAACGTTGAAAAAAAATAAATAAATAAACACTGTCCTATTATTGTCTTCAGATAGATTCACAGAAGTGCAATTGCTAAAGACATCTTAAGGTCTTCTGACACGTATTATCAAATTGCCCTCCACTTTAAACCCCAACTGGCAATCTTTAAGGTCTTCTTATTTCTGAAATCCTTGCTAATACTGCATACATTCTTTAATCTCACTCAACTTGAGAGGCATACATAGCATCTCGTCATTTAAATTTGTATTTCTTTCATTTTCTAGGGAAGCAGAACATTATTTACGCTTACCAGCCATGACAATTCCCATTTTGTTTTATTTGTGTACATGGTATTTTCACATTGATTTTTAAGAGCTCTTTACATTTAAAAAAGAAGCCTAATTTGAATATGTTGCAAACATTTCCTCCTAGTTGATTACTACGAGAAGAATGAACTGGGTAAGGTGAAGACGTGGGACAGGGAGGAGGGGGACCCAGTTAAGTGGCTCATACACTGGTCTGGTGAGAGGAGACAGACCGGATTTTAGGGTACGAGAAAACCCATTTTCTTAACGTTTATTTATTTCTGAGAGAGAGACAGAGCGTAAGCAGGGGAGGGGCAGAGAGAGGGAGACACAGAATCTGAAGCAGGCTCCAGGCTCTGAGCTGTCAGCACACAGCCCCACACAGGGTGCGAACTCACAAAACGCAAGATCATGACCTGAGCCAAAGTCGGATGTTTAACTCACTGATCTGCCCAGGAGCCCCATGGTATGAGAAAACTCTTAAGTCAGGACCTGGGGAGAGGAGAGGGAGATCTCCCCAGGACCTGGGGAGAGACAGGAGAAAGATCCAGACATGCAATACAGGTCTGAATAAATCTGCTCAAACACAAATCACATATTTTTTGTCTCAATGCATCACCCTTTATTTTATTTCTGTGGCTATTGTATGAAGCTTCAGCTCAAAGGTATAGAACATATAAGCCATAAAACCCTCAGTAAGAGATTAACAGCCTTCAAACTCTCAACAAAACATTAAAACAATGTTATTCAAACTACATTTAAATTATGAAATTAAGAAACCAGAAAAAGCTGTAAGAAAGAGGATTCTGGCCTTCCAGAATCCTGAATGTAACACACAGACATGAATACAACTAAGCTCTGTATTTATCAGGGCACCTAGAACACAAACACCTATGGGGCGCCTGGGTGGCGCAGTCGGTTAAGCGTCCGACTTCAGCCAGGTCACGTTCTCGCGGTCCGTGAGTTCGAGCCCCGCGTCAGGCTCTGGGCTGATGGCTCAGAGCCCGGAGCCTGTTTCCGATTCTGTGTCTCTCTCTCTCTCTCTCTCTCTCTGCCCCTCCCCCGTTCATGCTCTGTCTCTCTCTGTCCCAAAAAATAAATAAACGTTGAAAAAAAGAACACAAACACCTGTGAGGGGGAGACGAAAACACAGTTCCTCTCTCGTGAGGCATGAATCAGTTCCAAGAATTGTGGACCTGGGGCAGTTCGAAGACTCTTCTCAACTGGCGCTGGTAGGTCTCATTCTTTCTACCAAATTCATTCCTTATAATAGCTAATAATAGCTAACAACAGTCACAACTGATGAATGCAGGGAACCTACCCCAGGCCTCCCTTGTGTTCTTAGGCACCAGCCCCTCTCCCCACAGAGTTCCAGTGCAGACCCTCTCTGGCCTGAGCTGCTTAGATTCCCTAGAATTTGCTAAAAAGAAACAAAGTCACGTGGTTGCTGGTGAACAAAGGAAGGGAGCCTCATCCAGGGAAGACCCTCATATCTTTGCTCGCCATGGAGAGTGGTGTTTGGTCAAACTACCCATTGTCCTCTGGTGAGTCTGAGCACCAGCTCTTTCTTTTGGATACCAGCTCGCTCTACATAAAGGCAGGAAAGTGAGAGCCAACTACGATACCTAAAGAAAGACCATTTTAAAAGATGTACTTATTTACAGAGGATGGTCTAGCAAAAGAGCAAATAATAGTGCAAAGTACAAAGATTTATTTTATTTCATCAGTTGTTCTCTATATACACACGAGATGAGAACCAAAATAAAATGTGTTCATAGATTTCCATTGGATAAAGTAATTACTGACCAACGCATTAATAAAATGGTGACAGAGTAAGCCACCGGTGTGTGCCATTAAGAGAAAAAAATCTATTAGATAAAATATAGCACACTAGGGAAAAAAAGAAGAATATAAAAAATGATATAAAGGGAGAGTTTGAAATATAAATGAGTAAAAATAGAGGTGAAAGGATTGGAAGAGAAAGATGATAATGGATTTTTAGCAGGTTTAAGTGATTTGGCTAGGAAAGGTGGCTGGGTCATCTACAAAATTCTTTCAGCTCTCAGATGTTGAACCTGTGAGATGTAGAAGCTAGAGAAAGACAAAGATGCCATCATCAAATTAAGTTGCTTCTGATCAATAGAAAGTTTGGATTTATCAGAGCCCCCAAATCTGTCTTCTCTCCTTCCTTGCTGTCACTGGTTGAGATCTTTACCACCCGGGACCCCACGCCCCCATCACCTGAGCCTCTCATGCCCGGCCACACACCGACTCCAGCACCCCTTCCACTCCACAGCCAGAGCAGTCTCCCCAACCCGTGGCTCTGTGTACTGGCACTGTCTTGTCCAATAGCCTCTGCTGGATCCCAGTGGCATTCAGATTGGAACCAGAATGCCTTAGGGGTCCTAAGAGTGGAAAGAACAGGGTACCTGGGTGGCTCAGTCGGTTAAGTGTTGACTTCGGCTCAGGTCATGATCTTGTGATTTTTGAGTTCGAGCGCCGTGTGGGGCTCTGTGCTGACAGCTAAGAGCCTGGAGCCTGCTTGGGATTCTGGGTCTCCCTCTCATTCTACCCCTCCCCCACTCACACTCTGCCTCTCTCTCTCAAAAATAAACAAACATTTAAAAACTATTAAAAAAAAAAAGCAAACGACTTCGGCTCACGTCCATCTCACAATTTGTGAGTTTGAACCCCACATCGGGCTCTCTGCTGTCAGCACAGAACCTGCTTCAGATCCTGTTCCCCCATCTCTCTGCCCTTCCCTGCTTGTGTGTGCCCCCTCTCTCTCTCTCTCTCAAATAAATAAACATTAAAAATAAGAGTGGACAGAACAGTGCTTGAAAGTAGGGCCTTAAAGATTTAATTTTTGACTTCATGGATTTTTTCTAAGATGCACCCTGAACATGAGCATTTGATGTAAAAGAGCAAAGGACTTTATAAATTACAGTATCTTGATGTCATTAAAACACTACATTCTCAGGGTGCCTGGATGGCTCAGTTGGTGGAGTGTTCAACTCTTGATTTCAGGTTGTGGGTTCCAGCCCCACACTTGGGTGTAGAGATTGCTTAAAAATCAAATCTTTAAAAATTAATTAATTAATTAAATAAAACACTACATTCTTATTTACCTGATTGTCAATTTATGTGAACTTGTCTGAACATTAGCAGCACTTATACCTAATTAATGTCTCGAAGTCAAGAGCATCTGTTTGGTGTGCTAATATTGGATTATCACCCTGGAGTAGGAAAAGTTAACAACAATCACAGTTCCAGGAGAAATGTATTAGGACAGGCTGGCTAAGGTTATGTTCAAAGTTACTGATGTATGGGTGCCTGGTGGCTCAGTCGGTTAAGTGTCTGACTCTGGACTTCAGCTCAGGTCAGGATCTCATGGTTCATGAGTTCAAGTCCCATGTCAGGCTCTGTGCTGACAGCTCAGAGCCTTCTTAGGATTCTCTCTGTCCCTCTCCTGCTCACTTGCTCTGTCTCTCTCTCAAAAAATAAACTAAATAAAATTTTTTTATTTAAAAAAAATTACTGATGCAATATACTAAAGCCACATGTAGGACGTCATGGGGAGGCAGCATGATACAGAGAAAGGCCTCACGGTGCGTGGCTGAGTACAGACTCTGAGGCCAGAGCACTTCTGTTTCAATAACAGCTCCACAGGGCACCTGGGTGGCTCAGCTGGTTAAGCATTGGACTTGGGCTCAGGTCATGATCTCGAGGTCCATGGTTCAAAGCCCTGCGTCGGGCTCTGTGCTGGCAGCTCAGAGCCTGGAACCTGCTTTGGATTCTGTTCTGCCCCTCCCTCACCCATGCTCTGTCTCTGCCTCTCTCTCTCAAAAATAAATAAACATTAACTATATATATATATATATATATGTATATATATATATAATTTACTATCTCTATTTTCAATCTGATATTGCTTTTAAAAAGGAAAAACAAAAAGCAACCTCTAGAAGAATACTCCCTTTTTGCACTTCCTTTACACACAAACTGAAAAATCCAGAATTTTCATGGACTTCTATCCTGAACATTGGTAAGGAGCTTGAAACACGTAAAAATCCTTGCAACATTCTCAACTTATTTTCCCACTTGGAATTCATGAGAATGACGAAGATATCATTAACTCTCTTACATTCGCTTTCGAGGAAACTAACTCCCCCTATTCCTGTAATGTTTTGGAGCCGGCACTAGGTAAGCATAGAGAGAAAAGGGCTTAATATTCATACAGGGCATCACCTAACTATAACATGGCCCCAAACCTGCATATATGTCACTGTCTGAGATCTTAAGTGCACCATCATTCAGTGGTATTTCTGAATTCTTTCATTTCCGCACTCTAATTTCAAAAATAATAACACTTCTGAATGGCTAGAGTTAAAGTAATAAATTGGGGGTTCTGGGAATAAGGAAGAGGAAGAGAAACTGCCCAATACCTGAACACATGCTCATATTTAAAACTGACTTATTTTAGTAAGTCAGAGAAGGACAGACATCATATGTTTTCACTCATATGTGGATCTTGAGAAACTTAACAGAAGACTACAGGGGAAGGGAAAGGGAAAAAATAATTTCAAACGAGAGGGAGGAAAACCATGAGAGACTATAAAACACAGAGAACAAACTGAGGGTGGATGGGAGGGTGGGGGAGAGGGGAAAATGGGTGCTGGGCACTGAGGAGGGCACTTGTTGGGATGAGCACTGGGTGTTATATGTAAGCGATGAACCATGGGAATCTACCCCAAAAACCAAGAGCACACTTTACACACTGTAGGTTAGCCAATCTGACAATAAATTCTATTTAAATAAATAAATAAATAAATAAATAAATAAATAAATAAAACTGACATTTTAAATTTCAATCATATTTCATTTTTCATCTTCTAGTGAGAAATAAATGTTAATTATTCTTAAATTCGACTAAAAGAGATCTAAAAAAGTATGAGAACAAAATGTTGTAACTACCAGATGTTAGTTTAATACAGATTATGATATAGGAAACATTATATTCCCATAAGATAAATATGTTTCTCAGATAGATGGATAAATTGTATGTGCCTCTTTTCAGAGGTCATAACTCAAAGTCCTGTTTACTTGAACAAACCCTAAGAAGGAAATGCTGACCAGAGCAAGAAAAGTATTCTTGCTTAGCTATATTATCACATTAAAATGTCAGTTCAGATCCTTTTTGTTTGCTTTGAATAGGCCAGACTACTACAAAGAGACAAGAAAAAGTTAACAAAGGCTGTGAACATCAACATGACCTTGCTGAGATTTACATTTTGTCAGGACAGATGACTCACACCAGTAAACTTGGCCGCTTCATCAGTGGCTGTCCTGGAGTAGAGACCATGGGGCTGAAAAATTGGTTCTTCTGGCAGTCCCCATCCTGTGTCCTTGAAGAAAGCCCACTCTCCCTAGCATAAGCACTCCGGTTATCTTTTTCTTGGTGAAAGAAACCTGTTTGGCATGCCACTTGTTGACCTAAGAGAGTTATGATGTGTTCCTTCCATTTGGGGTTCCCTGAGGGCCAAGCCGGAACCACAGACTTTTGTTCAAGGCCCTTGTCCGGGTCAAACATCCAAATAGAATGTAAATCCACACTTGTGGCTTAAATATTTTCAACAGCTTTTTTTGTTCCTTTAGGGACATAAAAATATGAATACAAACCAAGCGCTTAGCTTACCTCAGGCATATTGTGGTAGAAAAAGCTAAACCAGGAGGTAGACTCCTAGTCTCAAGGTAGTCCTACTATTAATGCTGTGACCTTCAGCAAGGAACAGAGTTGGTGGGGCCCTGGTTTCTGATCCGCACCAGAGGGGAAGTGGAACAAATGATTTCAAGGTTGCTTCTAGCTCCAAAAATGCCCATGATCCTACCTGTTGTAAGTCACTTCCATTTTTAGGTAGCAGGGTGTAACAGAAAAAACAGATTCAGAATCAGATAGATGTGGAATGGAATCACAGAGGTTAGAACTTCAGTGACATTCAATTTCCTTACTATAAAATAGAGGGGTGCTTGGGTGGCTCAGTCAGTTAAGTGTCCAACTCGATTTCAGCTCAGGTCAGGATCCCAGGATCGTGGGATTGAGCCCCACATCCGGCTCCACATGGAGTCTGCTTGGGATTCTCTCTCTCTTTCCCTCTGCCCCTCACCCCACTGTCTCTCCTCTCTCTCTCTTTCTCTATCTCTCCCTCTCAAATAAATTTTAAAACCCCCTTTTTAATGGAGATCATACTGCCTAATTCATCAGTTAGTTATAAAGATTAAATGAGACCATGGATATTACCAGTTTAAAGTGGTTTGCTTATAATATAGAGCCTCCATTAAAAAAAAAAAATTGCCCCTAATTATGTTTTCAACTCTGGACTTTAGAAACCAACATGCATTTGAACCTTTCACAAAACCACTTGTGGTATATATTATTTTTTCAATTGTCACATTAATTTTTTCCTCTTTATATCCATTTCCATCTTCAAATAGAACCTTTGTTTTTCTATTTCCTTTTTGTAAATACTCTCCAAACCAGAGTACCCTCCTTTACAATTGTGTTCCTTAAGTTACAGCTTTTTTACTTTTAAGGATAACTGCTTTCTTTGCTCTGATTCTTGTTTTATCAGTGGATAACTACACCAAAAATATTGGCACTCTCAGCATCTCAGAAAGGAGATATTCCTATGTTATATGTGTTCAGCTAGGAAACAAAGAAATGCAGAACATTAGTCTTAAGGAGACATGAAAATCTTCCAGAGGAAAACTCACCTCTCCAAATCTTTCCACGTTTTGTGTTTTAGATAAGTTTCCACCAATAGACATATCATCCAAGCTAGAAAGAATTTTGTTAATATTCCCTTCATTGGATGGTCTATTTTTCAGTTTGGATCGGAAAATGTCTCCTTGGACCCATAACGATGCTTGTTTTCTGTAAAAAAGAGAGAAAACAAAATAATCTGTAAAATACATTACTATCATCTCCTTGAAAGTATATCTTCTAAATAAAAAGATTAGCAGATATGCCTTTACAAGTCAGACTAGAAAGATTATGAAATCTTAGAATTTTTTTAAAAAGTCATTTTCTGTATGTCAGAATAAATAATAAAGTTCTATATGAAACACAAATAACCTATCTTCCAATATATATCTATAATATAACCATATATGAGTTGACTATTAAGGTTCTCAGATGTTTATAATACATTTCACAGCAGTAAAGACTATGAGCCCATTTGCCTTTTAAATATGAATCTAGGGTCGCCTGGGTGGCTGAGTCAGTTGAGCATCCGACTTCAGTTCAGGTCATGATCTCGTGGTTTTTGAGTTCGAGCCCCACATTGGGCTCTGTGCTGACAGCTCAGAGCCTGAAGCCTATTTCAGATTCTGTGTCCCCCTCTCTCTCCGCCCACCCCTGCTTGTGCTCTGTCTCTCAAAAATGAATAATCACACAAAAAATTTTTTTAAATATGAATCTAATATCTGTAAGGTATTTCTCAAATAGCAATTTGATATGTCTATAAAAACAGCTGGAGTGAAGTGGACTCAAAGGTGTATGTGAAGAAACTTGAGTTAAACAGGGATATTGCCTAAAAGAGTACTAAATACCTAATTGTGTGTGGCTCCATGAAAGGCCCTGGAAGAACTTCAGAAAGAACTTCAGAAACCTACTCGTCCCACATAAAAGTAAGGTATGTAGCCTCAATTAGCTTATCCTTTAAGAAAAAGAAAATGTGGGGGCGCCTGAGTGGCTCAGTCAGTTAAGCATCCAATTATTGGTTTCGGCTCAAGTCACGATCCTGCAGTTGAAGGATTCAGGCCCCATGTCAGGAGGGACCCCGACACTGTCAGCACGGAGCCGGCTTGGGATTCTCCATCTCTCTGGCCTCTCCCCCCCACTCACGTGCTCTCGGTTTCTCAAAAATAAATAAACATGAAGAAAAAAAGAAAAAGAAAATATGCTTCATCTGTAAGTTTTCTTTTATTCAATAAGGCACAAGTATAACTGCTTTTAAGATTACAAGAAAAGGACTTCAAATATGTATAAAAAAGGATACTCTCGGTTTTAAATTTTATTATTAGAGTCAACTTCATGCATTTATTTTAAGATAAGTTACCCCATCGGATGCTACCCCATTCTATTCTGTCATATTGTACAGAATAGAATTAAGCTAAAATTATGGTTCATCATAATGAGTATTAACATCCAGTGAAATAACAGCATTATCAAGGAGATGCTACCAATAAGAACATAGATTTATTTTTTGAGGCAACAGAAAGGCCAAGGAGTACTTTCTCTCAAAGATGCCACATAAAATTCAGGTTAAAACATGAGAAGAAAAACAATGACAAAAAGTCCCCCCTGAATTATGTAATCTCATTGCGCCCTCAAGAAAGGAATCCACCTTTCCTTTTTAAAAGAGTTGACTTTCAAATCAGAACTTTTGCTTATGGTTAAATACTGTTTAAGTCTTGAATAAAATATAAACTTCTAAATTGCAGCAAAATTTTACATGTGCAATACTTCCAACCGAGCATATACACGTCCAAGTATCACCCTATAGAGATACATGCCTGTATACAAGATGAGAAAATGATTACTGCAGCATTATTTGTAATAAAAAAGAAAACTGGAGATACCTAATGGACAACTGGCTTATTAAATCATAGTAAATCCATTCCGTGAAATATTATACAGCCAGTAGAAATCCTGGGATGGACCTACATGTGGTGATAGAGAAGAGCAGCTATGAAATAAAGCATTAGTAAATGAAAATATAAGTGACAGAGTGTGGAAAGTGTGATCCCATTTTTTTTGTATTAAAAAAAAGTTATAATTTAACCCAAACTTCAGTTATCTGGAAGAATATATAGGAAAACACTGACTGGTTACTCCCAAGAATGAAAGGAAACTTTCACTTTTTATTGAATGTCTATACTGTTTGACTTTTTTTTTTTTTAATGTTTATTCATTTATGAGGGTGGGAGAGGGGCAGAGAGAGAGGGAGACAGAGGATCTGAAGCGGGCACTGCACTGACAGTAGAGAGCCTGATGCGGGGCTCAAACTCACCAACCATGAGATCATGACCTGAACTGAAGTTAGGAGCTTAAATGACTGAGCCACCCGGGCACCCACTGTTTGACTTTTTTAAAACAATGTGCCTCAGGTGCTTTTGAAAATAAAACATTAAGTGATAAATAAACAGATCAAAGCAGACCAAAGCTAGAGTTAGTACAGAAAGGAACCTTTAAAGTTGTTATCATAAAAGATAGCAGATAGCACATCACTAGATTGTTTTAACAACAGTATTTATAAATAACTTTAGAAAGAAGTTAATTTAGTAAGTGCCCAAACGTTAACAGCATAGGATAAGACTGGATGGCTGGGAGGCTTTTTTTTACATATAATATCCTACCCCACTTTCAAATAAGAAGTGTTTTTTTTTTCTTTTAATTTTTGCTCTTTTCCAAATAAAGCAAAAGGAAAAAGAAACACCTTTAGATCCTATTTCTGAGACAGTATAGAGGCTCTACATATAAAATATGTTGTCCATATATAAGACTAACTTAGCATTTCTAACATTGTTCTAAACTTGGAATTCATTAAATTATCTTAAGAAATTTCCAGCATGTTTTTAAACAAATTAAATTTTAAAACAAAAATGAGGTGAAGGTTTAAATATATGAATAAAATAAAAACTCCAGAAGTCTACACACACCAGTTCCTAGGGAGTGTGGCAGTATCTGCCTTCTATTACGGCAGAAGGAACTTTGTGGAAGCAAACCACTGAGGGCTATTTTCTGAGCTTAAGATATATAAACTTAGGGGCACCTGGGTGGCTCAGTCAGTTGAGCGTCCCAACTCTTGATTTTGACTCAGGTCATGATCTCACAGTTCGTGAGATGGACCCCCACATCGGGCTCTGTGCTGAGTGTGGAGACTGCTTGGGATTCTCTCTCTTCCTCTCTTTCCCTCTCTCTCTCAAAATAAATAAACTTTTTAAAAAAGATATATAAATTGATGAGGTTACCATAATCACTGAGTTACATTCAATGTTTCTATACCAACTGCCAAGATACATATTCAAAAAATACTTTTAAGTTTTGCTTCCTTTGTGATAACCTTCATAAGACCATGGTATAGCCTCCGTGCTACCTTGCATTTTCAGAAATCCTTGCTTTAATTTTTTATTCCTCCAGATTTTTTCCACTTAATGCTACATCTAGTATAACTCTTTATCTGATGGTTGACTCTCATATCCTTCCAATAGTAATAAACAGCATAGTCCTTGACACGGTATGAACAATTCAAAAAAGTAACTGTTAAATTCATAAATGAGTACCTTGAGCCTCTGGCCAAAACGCTCAGTATTAAAGAACTACTATTTCACAGGGAGAGAAGATTCAGCTTTGCCACAGACAGAGAAAAATTCAGATAAATGAAACATCCAGAAAGGAGAGAGATATACAGATGAAACACAGAATTCCTGTCCCTCAAAAGTTCCCAGTTAAGTACAAGAAAAGCAAACAATTGAAATCCAATTTTAAAGCTCTATGACCAAGACATGCCCTTAACTCAATCTGAAAGAATCAGAAAGAAGATCCCTGAGAATTCAGAAGTATCTAGAAAGATTAGCAGAACTTAGCCAGTAAAGAGTTTTCCTAGAGCAAAGAAACACAACAGGGGCTTGAAGAAATAGTGATATCAAAGAACCCAGCATGTTTGGATAACTGGGCTGTTTGATTTGGCTGAAGCAGAGGATATGACAGAAGTAAGCAGCAAGCAGTTTGTGATGGGCCCTGAACGCCACTCTGAGGAATTTAGATTTTTTTATGTTTTAAGACTTATTTATTTTGAGAGAAAGAGAGAGAGAAAGAGAGCATGAGCAGGGGAGGGACAAAGAGAGAGGGAGGGAAAGTACCAAGTAGGCCACACAATCAGTGTGGAGCCCAACACAGGGCTTGATCTACGATCATGAGATCATGACCTGAGCCAAAATCAAAAATTGGTCGCTTAACTGACTGAGCCACCCAGGTGCCCCAGGAGTTTAGATTTGATCTCAAAGTTGATCCCAACATTACAAAGTCTTTGGGGATGAAAAACATGAAGTGGAAATGGAAACCGAGGAGTTGGAGGACCGAAGAGGCCACACTGAAAAAAATTCCAGTTCCAAAATGTTACCAAAGGAAAACTCTGAGGCTGTTGCCAACCTAAAGATGGAAAAATCACAAAGTGACACCTTTCACTTGCTTGGTTTAAAAGACTCCATCTGTCCCATCACTGGGAAGACTTGATGTGAACCTGAATATTAAAGATGAATCAGGTGTCAAAGCTGATTTGTGTGTTGCTAAGAGATGCTCTACGCAAGTGCTCCTCATGAAAAAGCAGCACGCCATGCAAATTCCTCTCTTATTGACAATAGAAACCACGCTGGCTTTTATTGTGGTGTCTATTACTCCTTAAAAGCCTCATCTCAGACAGAAGACGTACAACGTGTATTTTTAAGTAGCATTTAAAAATCACATCCTATGAAGCTAACACACCAGCTCAAAGCAAATCTAACGTAGTGGATTTTCTAAGACAGCATGAGCCTCTGCCAAAAGAACATGTGCTTTGAAATAACAGGAAGAGATCTGTCTTGACTTAAACAGAGCCTTTTGAGAGAGGTAGCCAGTGTTGGGGGTCAAGTGTTTTTGGCCAAGTCATGGCCCTGGGTCAGTTAGGCCTGGGACATAAGAAATAATTAACCAGGCTTCATTACAAGCGAAGTCATGGCCTTCACAAGTCTTTTTAAATATCTGCTTTTAGGGGCACCTGGGTGGTTCAGACGGTTGGGTGTCCGACTCTTGATCTCGGCTCAGGTCATTATTCTAGGGTCATGGGACCGAGACCCACATTGGGCTCCATACTGAGCATGGAGTCTGCTTAGGATTGTCTCTCTCTCTCTCTCTCTCTCTCTCTCTCTCTCTCTCTCCCTCTCCCTCTCCCTCCCTCTACCCCTCTCCCTCGCTCATGCATGTGCACAGTCTCTCAAATAAAAAATAATTTTTTTTTATCTGCTTTTAAAACTCCTCAAAAGAAAGGCAAGGTAGTTGTATCATTACGGGTGTTTCTGTTTGTAACTGACCTCTTCTTCCTCACACGCTTGAGTCCAAATGAAGCCTATCTCTCCACCATCTTGACTCTGTCTTCATCACTTCTTCCATCCTGGACACATATCTGTCCAGTACCCTAACCTCAGTGTCCATCCAAGGCCACCAAATTTGGCCACTCTTTAAAGAAACCCAGCTCATTTTCTAGTCTGACTTAGGCCTGCTCTAGCTGTGACTGGAGCACCAGTCTGCCCTGCATGCCTCCTGTACTCCACTGCCCCAGGGCTATTACGGAAACAGAGGTAGTTCCCCGTTTAAAGAACTGGACTGATGAAATGGTCTAACTTGACATCAAAGGAAGACAGACCAGAAAGCAGTACCCACGATTCAGGAGGTGGAAAGGAGACAGGTGTTCAAGTTCACCTCATAGTTTGGTACATAGGGAAGACTTACTGGGAAGATGTTAAGAAAGAGAATTTGAGGGTAGAAGGGAAGGCTCTTGATTCTGAATCCCACAAGGACATGTAACTGGAAGAGAAAAAATTAGAGAATTCCCAAAGCTAATTCTATTTAGACAGAGACCCCCACAGTCGGAAGCTGGTTCAATGGTATCACGACAAAATACAAACTTTACAACTAAACTGGATGCATTATTGCTTACAGTACATTCTTTATCCACCTCTAACCCTTTTCACACAAGAAATAAAACAAAAAGCATTCAATCTCCTGGCTTTAGTAATTGACAAGAGTATTTCAAGGTACATTTCTGATGTCATCATTGCCCACAATTCTTACATATACCTTATCCTCGATACTGGAACCCACATTAGGATTTCATCTTTGCTTAGCTAATAGATTCAATACAATTGGTAGTCAACCAATGAATAAGATGGTGCAATAGTAAATACTGAAGAGCAGTTCAGAAGTTTAGAAATGGGTGTTGCTGCAAAAATGTGATTGTCAAATAGTGCAAACTCGAACCTATGCAATGTGCTTGTTATTCTTTTTTTTTTTTAATTTTTTTTTTAACGTTTATTTATTTTTGAGACAGAGAGAGACAGAGCATGAATGGGGGAGGGTCAGAGAGAGGGAGACACAGAATCTGAAACAGGCTCCAGGCTCTGAGCTGTCAGCACAGAGCCCGACGCGGGGCTCGAACTCACGGACCGCGAGATCATGACCTGAGCTGAAGTCGGCCGCTTAACCGACTGAGCCACCCAGGCGCCCCAATGTGCTTGTTATTCTTATAAATAAACCATGACATTGTCTCTGGCTATTTTAAATTCCAGTTTACAGTAGTCTAGGTTTTAATTTCTGTATTTTAGAAAGATAAATTCTTAAATCTTTAAAATACATTATTAAAAAACTTTATATTCCCTGAACTATTTCATGTATCTAAAAAAAAATTACAAAAAAGAAACAGGAGGAATCAATTATAATTAAAAACTCCAGGCATTATTGTTACACCTCTCAAGAATTTTTCCATTTTCGTGAACAAGTTTTCTTCATCTTGTTTTTGGTAATTTCCGAAAAGAAAAGGCAATGGTTTAACTGCTAATTTCTGATGTTGCTCATCCCAACTATGAAACTTACCAAATGCTACAAGCACCCAATTGAATGTGGCAAGTTGATATTTACAGAGTAATAATGACCCATGGACCCTTGTTATACAATGTGGTTGGGGACCAGCAACATCACATCACCTGGGAGCTGGTTAGAAATGCAGAATCTCAGGTCGCACACTGACCTAGTGAACCAGAAACTGCATTTAATAAGATCCCCAAATGATTCTTTTGCGATTTATTATTTAAGAAGTATGACAGACAACTGAAGGCTTACAACTAAATTAGAATGTTGACAAATATCCAACTGAATGGAAGTTGATGACAATATCTATGATAATAAAGCAAAAAGGAGGAGTTCTTGATTTATGGATTTAGGAATAAAAGAGAGTCCAACCACAAAATTGTTGCTCCCTTAAGATAACTTTATTCAAAACAGTAGCTCTACTTCACAAAGACAAAACAATCTGCAGGGTCCAGATTTAGGCTTTAGGCTGAGTTCTCTCTGTGTCAGGAGGAAATTTAAAATTAAAAGAACTTCCATGTTCATGGTTTGGGAGAATTAATACTGTTAAAATGTTGATACTGCCCAAAGTAATCTACAGAGTCAATGCAATCCCCATCAAGATCCCAATGCCACCTTTCACAGAAATAAAAAAACAATCCTAAAATTTGTATAGCACCCACACAAGACCCCAAACAGCCAAAGCAATCTTGAGAAAGAAGAACAAATCTGGAAGCATCACACTTCCTAATTTCAAACTATATTACAAAACTAAAATAATCAAAACAGTATGGTAAGGACATTAATGCAGACATAGATTGGTGAAACAAAATAGAAAGCCCAGAAACAAACCCACACATGTATGGTAAATTAATTTATGACAAGGGAGTCAAGGATACACAATGGGGAAAGGACAGTTTCTTCAATAAATGGGTATTGGAAACCCTGGGGAACCATATGCAAAAGAATGAAACCAGACCACTATATTACACCATACATAAAGGTCAACTCAAAATGAATTAAAGAATTGTACATAAGACCTGAAACCATAAAACTCATAGAAAAAATCATAGGCAATAAGCTCCTTGACATCAGCCTTGGCAATGAATTTTTGCCTCTGAAATCAAAAGCAAAGGCAACAAAAACAAAAATAAACAAGTAGGACTACATCAAACTAAAAAGCTTCTGCATACCAAAGGAAACCCTCAACAAAATGAAAAGGTAACCTACCAAACAGGAGGAAATATTTGCAAATGTATGTCTGAAAAGGGGTTACTATCATAATATATAAAGAACTCATACAACCCAATAGCAAAAAAAATCAGATTTAAAAATGGGCAGAGGATGTAAATAGACATTTTCCCAAAGACATACAGACAGCCAACAGGTACAGGAAAAGGTGCTCAACATTACTAATCATCATGGAAATGCAAATCAAAACCACAATGAGATATCACTTCACACCCGTCAGACCTGTCAGAATGACTATTATCAAAAAAACAAAAACAAAAAACAAAAAACAAGGGAGCACCTGGGTGGCTCAGTTGGTTAAGTGTCTGACTCTTGATTTTGGCTCAGGTCATGATCTCACAGTTTGTGAGATCAAGCCCCACATCAGACTCTGTGCTGACAGCATGGAGCCTGCTTGGGATTCTCTCTCTCTCTCTCTCTCTCTCTCTCTCTCTCTCTCTCTCTCTCTCCTTCTCTGCCCCTACCCCCACTCACACTCTCTTTCTCTCTCTCCAAATAAGTAAATAAACTTTAAAAAAAAAAAAACAAGAAATAACAAGCGTTGGAAAGACTGTGGAGAAAAGAAAACTCTTGGGCACTGTTGGTGGGAATGTAAATTGGTGCAGCTATTACAGAGAACTGTATCGAAGTTCCTCAAAGAATAAAAAAAATTTTTTTTTAATCTTTATTTTTGAGAGAGAGAGAGAAAGACAGAGTGTGAGGTGGGAGGGGCAGAGAGAGAGAGGGAGACACAGAATCTGAGGCAGGCACCAGGCTCTGACCTGTCAGCACAGAGCCCGATGCGGGGCCTGAACTCACAAACTATGAGATCATGACCTGAGCCAAAGTCGGGTGCTTAACCAACTGAGCCACCCAGGCACCCCTCCTCAAAGAATTTTAAATAGGATTACAAATGATCCAACAATTCCATGTCTGCATGGAATGAAAACACTATTTTGAAAAGATATATATCCTCTCATGTTCATTGCAACATCATCTATAATAGCAAAGACATTTTAGAAACCAAAGTGTCCATTAATGAATAAATGAATGAATGAATAAAGAAAATGTGAATACACACACACACATTCTGATAAATATCAGAATATTAGCCATAAAAAAGAAGGAAATCTTGCCATTTGCAACATGAATGAAACTTGAGGGTATTGTGCTAAGGGAAGTAAGTCAGAAAATAAAGACAAACACTGTGTGACCTCACTTACATGTGAAATCTAAAGGAAAAAAAGGAAAGAATTCGTAGATACAGAGAATAGATGGTGGTTGCCAGAATGGGGGACAGAGGTGAAATGGGTGAAGGGGGTTGAGAGGTACAAACTTCCAATTATAAAATAAGTAAGTTCTGGGGATGTAACGTGCAGCATCGTGACTATAGTTAAATAACACCATACTGTATAACTGAAGGTTGTTAAGAGAATGAATCTTGAAAGCTCTCATCACAAGAAAAAGAAATTTGTAACTAGTTGTGGTGATGGACGTTCTAGACTTATTGTGGTGATTATTCCACAATATATACAAATATCAAATATTATGTTGTACACCTGAAACGAATATAATGTAATATGTCAATTACATCTCAATAAAAATTTCTAAATTAAAAATAAATGCATAAGTAAAAGACAACATTATTATATCAGGCCCATAGAAAAGAATCTTCCTAGGCTAAAGCCCCTGTGGAAACCCAATACCAGCCCCTGAAGGCTTCCTTTCTAATGAATGAAAGTTTTAATGGATCATGATCCAGAGATCAGCACAGTGCCACAAACTGAGCATTCCATAAATAGAATCACACAAATCATAAAAGCAGCCTGATCCCACCTCTGGATTTCCACAGGCTGTCCCTGTGAAGGATGAATTTAGGCTTGGTTCAATAATAAAAGAGATGTGTTTGTGCATCGTTTTAAAAACTTTGAGGATGGTTGGTAGAACACAGATTTGGGGTTCACAGTGGAATTTTCAGCTTAAGAACAACAGTTTCGAGTAGAAGAAAAAAACATTTGGTCGTTGTTTTGCAAACAATTTTATTTATATCCTAGGAAAAAACTGAACTATAAGATTTCAGACCATAACGAGGAAGAGGTCTTGATCTGTCAATACGGAAGTTCATCAACTCACGAGGATGCTAATAAACATCCCTTTTACTGCTGGGGAGATAGAGGAAGTTTTCTTCAAGATGCAGAAATCAAACACCTGGCCATATTTTGGTCTTTGAGGACTAGCAGGGTGTGCTTCCCTAAAGTCACAGATTTAGAATTTATGTTACCTAAAAGGCACTGAGTGGCACTTTCACTTCTAAAAGAATATAACCCCTCTAACTTGTACAGTCATTTTTGACAAATGAAAACCTGTCAGAAAACTTTTTAATCCTCTTACTTCTTTCTTAATGAATGTGTGACTTATTCATGCTTTTGCGTCATCGTTGGTGTCACTCTCTTCATCTCTCATCATTAGTCAGGCTTCAAAGCCTGAGACTGACTTCCTTGAAACGTCCCTGGTACCCATCCATCTCTAACCCCTCACTCTAACTTCTAGCCCCTTCAACAAGACCCATTCCTCTTACTTTTTTTAATTGTTTAATGTGTTTTTTATTTATTTTTGAGAAATACAGTGACAGAGCATGAGCTAGAGGTGGGGGGGGGGCGGTGGTGGGTGGTGGGCAGAGAGAGAGGGAGACACAGAATACGAAGCAGGATCCAGGCTCTGGGCTTTCAGCACAGAGCCTGATGTGGGGCTCCAACTCATGAACCATGAGATCATGACCTGAGCGGAAGTCAGACGCTTAACCAGCTGAGCCACCCAGGTGCCCCAAGACCCATCCCCTTTAGGTGGCAATAGTCCTTTTTCAATCTCCCTCCACCCTATTCATCTTACACATGGCTGCATCCCAGTGTTCTTTAAATAACATGTGGATCTCAGGACTCTCCTACTTTAAATAGCCCAAAGTAGCACTGTGATGAATGAGAGAAGTTCAGAATGCCCATGTTCACAGAGGATCTGTGTATCCTACTGTACATAGTTACTGACTATCTACACCAGTATACACTATCTACACACATCCATGAGCTTCCTATCTATACAAAACTGCTCTAACACATTGACAAACACCTAGTGGTTCAGAAGAATACATATTTACTTTCAAACACTTCTGGAAGTCAGAAGGCCAACATCGGTTTCACTGAGCTAAAGTCAAGGTATTGGCAGGCTTGATTCTTTCCGGAGGCTCTAAAGGGAGAATCTGTTTTCCTTGTTTTTTCCAGCAGCTAGTGGCTGCCCATATTCCTTGGCTTATGGCCCCTTCCTCCAGCTTCAAAGTACATCAGTTCAATCATTGATTGAATTCAATTCAATCTTTGATTGATTCGATCATATTCAATCAATTCAATAGAAGCTGTTGGTGTGATTTGTCATGCATTTCTGCCCAGAGCTGCACGAATGCAGTCATGGAGGCGTACTTGGCTCGTACTCCATATCTGGCCTCAGGATCAGAACTGGCCCTTCTGTTCCGGACTCCAAAAGGAATTAACGTGCCTCAGCCTCTTCCTTGAGCCAGACCAGGCTGGCCCCTTGGAATGGATCAGGGTGGGAAGAGGAATGTGCAGATGCCCAGGCTCCTAAGATTGTGAGACACAGTTAATTTTTTTTTGAAATGTATTGTCAAATTGGTTTCCATACAACACCCAGTGCTCATCCCAAAAGGTGCCCTCTTCAATACTCATCACCCACCCTCCCCTCCCTCCCACCCCCCATCAACCCTCAGTTTGTTCTCAGTTTTTAACAGTCTCTTATGCTTTGGCTCTCTCCCTCTCTAACCTCTTTTTTTTTTCCTTCCCCTCTCCCATGGGTTTCTGTTAAGTTTCTCAGGATCCACATAAGAGTGAAAACATATGGTATCTGTCTTTCTCTGTATGACTTATTTCACTTAGCATAACACTCTCCAGTTCTATCCACATTGCTACAAAGGGCTATATTTCATTCTTTCTCATTGCCACATAGTACTCCATTGTGTATATAAACCACAATTTCTTTATCCATTCATCAGTTGATGGACATTAGGCTCTTTACATAATTTAGCTATTGTTGAAAGTGCTGCTATAAACATTGGGGTACAAGTGCCCCTATGCATCAGTACTCCTGTATCCCATGGGTAAATTCCTAGCAGTGCTACTGCTGGGTCATAGGGTAGGCCTATTTTTAATTTTTTGAGAAACCTCCACACTGTTTTCCAGAGTGGCTGCACCAGTTTGCATTCCCACCAACAGCGCAAGAGGGTTCCTGTTTCTCCACATCCTCTCCAGCATCTATAGTCTCCTGATTTGTTCATTTTGGCCACTCTGACTGGCGTGAGGTGGTATCTGAGTGTGGTTTTGATTTGTATTTCCCTGATGAGGAGCGACATTGAGCATCTTTTCATGTGCCTGTTGGCCATCTGTATGTGTGTCACAGTTAAGACAAACCACTCACTCAGGACTGCACATAAGCAAACTTAATGACTGACCATAGATCACACTCAGGTAGTATATGTATTGCCCTGGGGGGAATAGCTAGCTGGAAGTTTCACTTGAGGGGAGGACACTCTGCCCAGGACCCTCAATCAGGACTCCAGCCAGCTCTTCACCAGAGCCCAGGGGGCTTCCCCAGTCAGGAGGGTGGATGTTGTAAGTACTCAGTTTGAGCTTTCTTTGTTCTTCTCTATACCTCTCTCCTTCTATCCCCCCACCCCTCTGTCTCTCAAAATAAATAAATAAACTTTATTTTTAAAAATCAATGCAATCCACCACATTAACAGGCTAATGAAGAAAATGGCATGATAATACCAATCAATGCAGAAAAAGGATTTGACAAAATTCAATACCTATTCATGATAAAAACTCTTGGGAAAATGGAGGGGAACCTCCTCCGCTTGATAAAGTACATCTATAGCAACCCTCTAATTAACATTACATATAATGATGAATGCCTAGATGCTTCCCCCTAACCCCAAGATTGGGAACAAGTAAAGAATGTCTGCTCTCACCACTCTTATTCATCATAGTGCTAGAAGTTCAAACTATACCAAGGGAAGAGAAGAAAATAAAAGACATGCAGATTGGAAAGGAAATAAAACTGTCCCTATCTGCAGACAACATGATTGTCTTTGCAGAAGTGCCCAGGAACTCACATGTGTGCATACACACACACACACACACACACACACACACCCCTAAATTTCAGGATACAAAATAAACAGAAAATCAACTGTATTTCTACATACTAGCAATGAACACCCAAATTTAAAATATAATACTATTTATATATATATTTTTTTTTAATTTTTTTTTCAACGTTTATTTATTTTTGGGACAGAGAGAGACACAGCATGAACGGGGGAGGGGCAGAGAGAGAGAGGGAGACACAGAATCGGAAACAGGCTCCAGGCTCTGAGCCATCAGCCCAGAGCCCGACGCAGGGCTCGAACTCACGGACCGCGAGATCGTGACCTGGCTGAAGTCGGACGCTTAACCAACGGCGCCACCCAGGCGCCCCAATACTATTTATAATCACTCAAAAGAAAGTGAAATACTTAGGTGTAAATCTAACAAAATAGGACTTGTATGTAGACATTGTATGTAAATCTACATACAAGTTGACATTGTATGTAAATCTAACAAAATAGGACATTATATAGAAAGCTACACAATGCTAATGAAAGAAATCAAAAGAGATCTAAATAAATGAAGAGACATATTGTGTTTATGGACTGGAAAACTCTATACTACTAAAGAGGTCAATCCTCCCCAAATCGAGATAGAGGTTTAATCCATACCTATCCCAATCGCAGCATGATTTTTCTGTAGATATGGATGACATTATCCTAAAATTTACACAAAAAAGAAGAGGATCTGGCCTTCTGAAGACATTTTGTTAAAGAAGTAGAAAGTAAGAGGAACCACTCTTCCAATGTTAAGGCTTACGATATAGGTACAGTATCAAAAGAGTGTGGTATTAGAAGGACAGACATATACACCCATGGAACACACAGAATAAAGAACAAAGAAATAGATCTATACCTATGCCCTTCATAACAAAGACGTCAAAGCAATTCAAGGGAGAAAGGATAACCTTTTCAACAAACAGTCCTGGAGCAACTGGACATCCACAGGCAAAAAAAAAAAAAAAAATGAAACTTGACCTAAGTCTCACACCTCCCACAAAAAACTAACTCAAAATGAATCACCAACTTAAATGAAAACACATAACTACAAACCTTTTAGAAAAAACCTGAAAAATCATGGGGATCCAGAGCTAAGCAGAGAGATCTTAGGTTTGATACTAAAAGCCTCATCTAAAAAAATGAAAAAAAAATGATAAATGGGACTTTATCAAAATTTAAAATTTTTCCTCTGTGAAAGATCCTATTTAGAGAATGAAAGACAAGTTATAGACTGAGAGAACATATTTTCAAAATATCTATCAGATAAAAAACTAGAAGCGAGAATGTAAAAAGAACTCTAAAAACTCAATAATGAGAAAACAAACAATTCAACAAAGAATGGACAAAAGATTTGAATAGACACTTCACCAAAAAGATACATGGATAGCAAATAAGTACATGAGAAGTTGCTCATTGTTACTTACTAGGGAAATGCAAATTAAAACCATAATGATATATCATTATACACCTATCCGAACGCCTAAAATAAAAAACGGCAACATTACCAAATGCTGGAAAAAACAAAGAAAAACTCAATCATTCATGCATTGTTGGTGAGAATGTAAAATTAAACAACCACTCTAGAAAACAGTTTGACAGTTTCTTATAAAACTAAACATGTACCACACAACTCAGCAACTGTAGTCTTGGGCACTTATCCCAGAGAAATGAAAACTTATGCTCACATGAAAATCTAGATACAAACATTTATAGCATCTTTATTCATAATAGCCAAAAACTGTAAACAACACAGCCATTCTTCATGGTTAACAAACAGCAGTACATTCAAACCCTGGAATACTACTGAGCCATAAGAAGGAACACGTCACTGATACGTGCAGCAGCCTGGATGAACCTCTGGAGAATTACACTGAATGGAAAAGGCCCAGCCTAAAAGGCTGCATACTCTATGATTCCGTATACATAATATTCTCAAAATGATATAACATATACATGGAGAACACATCAGCAGCTGTCAGAAGTTCAAGAGGAGAAGGGCAGGAAAAAAATGAGTGTGGCTATAAAAAGGCAATGTGAGGAACGTAGCGATAGGTCTCTGTCTCTTAATTGTATAAATGTTAAATCCCGATTGCAGTATTATACTGTAATTTTGCAAGATATTAGCATGCAGGGAAATTGGGTAAATACATAGGAGCCCTATTATTTCTTACAACTGCATGTTAATCTCAGAATAAAAATTTTAATTAACAGTATGTGTATACACAACACACACACACACACACATATAATGGAGCTTAGGAGAAGGGTTGAGGTTATGTTCAGAATGGTTAGAGAAAGGCATGTAAAATGTGAAATCTACTTTCCAGAAAGTATTGTTAAAAACAGGGAAGGAAATGAACATAAGTATATAGTCACTAAAGCACGTCAGGCTTCCTGTGACCCGGCACCTGCCCGCCAGTGGGCCACAGCACCACCCTGCAGTGCAATGGAGAGTACCTGGGGACCTCACACTCCTCTTCCAGACACCTAAGCAAGTGGTCCCACTGGGGAGCCTTGCTCATCCCCTTGACCACCATACCCCCAGGAATTGCTAATAGAAAGTCACCTGATGGCCCTTACCTCAGGGCTTCTACTGATGACCCACCACCTGGCTCTAAAAGACTTTCAGAACCAAACCCATCATGGCACACACCCTGGCTTAACCCGTCACACAACAAGACTAACCCTTCCAGGTCATCCAACATCAACTAGACCCTTATCTCCAAACAACTCATCTCCTAATTCCCTATCCTACCCCTCAAATCCAATAATACCATCTTATAATATTCTTTTTAGAAAATAGAGATGGAAATGCCTCACAATTCATCTTATGAAGTCAGCATAACCTTGATACTAAAACTTAAAAGTATTACAAGAAAAGAAAATCACCCATCATTACCTTTCGTAAATACAGGCACAAAAATCCTTAAGAAAACATTAGCATATCAAATCCAGCCATATGAAAACATAAAAGCACATCATGACGATCATAGCTTCACATTTGAAAATCAATGTGATTCACATTAGCAGAATAAAGGAGAAAAAATTATATGATTATCTTGATAGGTGTAGGAAAAAACTGAGAAAATAGAGACTCTCAATAAATTGGAAGGAAATGGAAGGAAATTTCCTCATTCAGATAAAAGTCCTCTGTGAAAGCCCCACAGCTACCACCAGATTTAATGGCGAAAGACTGAATGCTTTCCCTCTAATATTAAGAGCAAGACAAGAATGTTCATCTTCACCACCTCTAACACTATACTGGAAATCTTAGCAATAAGGAAAAAAAGGAAAACTACCAGAACTAGCAAGTGAAATTAGTAAGGTTACAAGATATATGCCTAATTTTCAAAAACCAATTACAGCAAAATTTTAAGTTCTGTTCATTAAAAGACACACAGCACATATATTTGACAAAAGACTTATATCTAAAATATACATACATATATCAAATCATTGTTATACACCTGAAACTAATGTAATGTTATATGTCAGTTACACCTCAACTTTAAAAAAAAATCTCACTGAAAAGCAGTGCCTTGTGTAAAGATGCAACATACAACTTTTAACTGCTGTTCCTAATATTAAATAATTTGTAGAAAAACAACATATTTTCCATCAACTCTGTATATAGCACTGTGAAAAATAATGGTTTTGTAGTAACTTCAGAAAATGTTTTTAAAATAAAACAATACCTTGGAAATTCTGCAAGAAAAGGGGGGGTGGTAGGAGAAATTAAATATATTTGATGTTAAAAAAATAAAATAACATAAAATATATTTTAAAAACTACTACAATCAACAAAAAGACAAAAAATTTAATAGGCAAAGACTTGGTCAAACATCTCACAAAAGATACGTATGTATGTGGAAAGATGTTCAACATCATAAGTCATCAGGAAAATACAGATTCAGAGACTATTTCACACCAACCAGAATGGCTCCACTATTGACCCAAAAACAAGTTTACAAAACAAAATGTTGGCAAAGATGTGGAACACTTAGAACTCCTACTCATTCAAGTAGTATATAAAATGATTTAACCACCTTGGAAAATTGTTCTTCATAAAGTTAAGCTATATCTAACCCTATGATCCAGAACTTCATTCCTAGGTATTAAATTTTTTTTTAATGTTTATTCATTTCTGAGAGAGAGAGAGAGAGACAAAGTGCAAGTGGGGGAGGTGCAGAGAGAGAGAGGGAGACACAGAATCCGAAACAGGCTCCAGGCTCCGAGCTGCCAGCACAGAGCCCGACACGGGGCTCAAACCCACAGACCGTGAGAGCATGACTCGAGCTGAAGTTGGATGCTCAACCTACTGACCCACCCAGATCCCCCTCCTAGGTATTTAAATAAAGGAAATTTAGACATATATCCACAAAAAGACTGGCAGAAGAATATTCACAGCAGTTTCATTCATAATAACCAAAAACTAAACATCACCCAAATATCCATCAACAGTTGTACGGGTCAATATGTCATGATACATTTACGTAATGGAATACTAAGTAATAAAAAGAAACAAACTACTGATATACTTAACATGAATGTATCTCAAAAACAATATTCTGTGAAGAAAAAGAACCCAAGAACAAGCAAAACAAAGCTATGGTGTTAGAAGTTAGAAAGTGATTAAAAGGGAACCCCTGTGTGCAATGAGTGGGAATATAAATTGGTACAGTTACTGTGGAAAACAGTATGGAGGTTCCTCAAAAAATTAAAATAGAACTACCACACAATCCAGCATTTGCACGTCTGTGCATTCATATGTAGAGAATAAAAACACTAACTCAAAAAATTATCTGCACTTCATTATAGCATTACTTACAATAGCCAAACATAGAAACAACCTAAGCATTTGGGGTAGATGAATAGATAAAGGAAATGTGTCATATATATATATATATATATATATATATTTCATTTTACATATATATACACATATATATGTATATGTACATGTATATATACATATACACGTGTATGTATACACACGTATATATGTGTGTGTATATATATATATATATATATGTAAAATGAAATATCATTCAGCCATAAAAACAAAGGAAATCTTGCTATTTGCGACAATATGGATGGACCTTGAGGGCATTATGCTAAGTGAAATAAGTCAGACAGAGAAACAAATCCCGTATGATCTTACTTATATGTGAAATCCACAAAACAAAAACAAAAACAAAAACAAAATAAAACTAAGCTCATAGATACAGAGAACAGATGGTGGTTCCCAGAAGTGGGGGGTGGTTGCTAGAAGGGGGTCAAAAGGAACAAACTTCCAGTTACAAGATAAGTAAGTCCAGAGGATGTAATATGCAGCATGATGACTATTTAATAATACTATATTTGTATATTTGAAAGTTCTTAGAGAATGGATCTTAAAAATTCTCACCACAAGAAAAAAATTCTGCAACTATGTATAATGACAGTTTAAAACTAGATTAAAAATGTGGTGATCATTTTGCAACGTGTAGAAATCCCAAATAATCATGTTGTATTATCTGAAACCAGTATGTTAAATGTCAGTTATACCTCAATTTTTAAAAAAGAAAGAAAGAGATTGCTTTTGGAGTGTGACGGGGGAAACGCACTGAACAGGAACATAAGAGAACTTCCTAGGGTGTTGAAAATGTTCTGTATCTTGTCTTGTGTTGTGGTTACACAGGTATACATAATTGTGAAAACTCACAGAACTAAGATCTTTACACTTTATTGTATGTGCATTTTACCTCGATTTAAAAACCTATGTGAAGATGTAGTATATATATAGATATATATACACACAATGGAATACTACTTGGCAATCAAAAAGAATGAAATCTTTCTATTTGCAACAACGTGGATGGAATATGCTATGTAAAATAAGTCAGAAGAACACAGATATCATATGATTTCACTCATGTGGAATTTGAGAAACACAGCAGATAAGCATAGGGGAAGGGAAAGAAAAATAAGATAAAAACAGAGAGTCAAACCATAAGAGACTCTTAAATACAGAGAACAAATTGAAGGTTGCTGTAGGGGAGGTGGGTGGAGGGATGAGTTAAATGTGTGATGGGTACTAAGGAGGGCACTTTTCAGGATGAGCCCTGGGTGTCATATGTAAGAGATGAATCACTGAGTTCCACTCCTGAAGCCAAGACTACACTGTATGTTAACTAACTTGAATTTAAATTAAAAAAAAAAAAAAAAACTTGGGGCGCCTGGGTGGCGCGGTCGGTTAAGCGTCCGACTTCAGCCAGGTCACGATCTCGCGGTCCGGGAGTTCGAGCCCCACGTGGGGCTCTGGGCTGATGGCTCAGAGCCTGGAGCCTGTTTCCGATTCTGTGTCTCCCTCTCTCTCTGCCCCTCCCCCGTTCATGCTCTGTCTCTCTCTGTCCCAAAAATAAATAAACGTTGAAAAAAAAATTTAAAAAAAAACAACTTAAAAATAAATAAGTAAATAAGTGAATATATATACTCTAAAATAAAAAATCAACTGTATTTCTAAGTACCAGCTTTAAACAATCAGAAAATAAAACCTAAAAAATAATACCTTTTAAAATGCATTCAATAACTTCAAATATGTAGGAATAAATGCACAAAAGACACACAATACCTCGTCACAGAAAACTAGCAATATTTTTAAAATTGAGAGAAGTTAAAGAAGACCTAGATAACAGAAGGTAAAAGCAATCTCAAATACGATCAAAGATGGAGGGTTTACACTCCCAGGTACCAAGATTAATTTTAAAACTGCAGCAAATAGGGGCACCTGGGTGGCTCAGTCGGTTCAGCATCTGACTCTTGGTTTTGGCTCAGGTCATGATCTCATGGTTCATGGGTTTGAGCCCTGCATTGGGCTCTGTGCTGTCAACTCAGAGCCTGGAGCCTGCTTCAGATTCTGTGTCTCCCCCCTCTCTCTGCCCCTCACCCACTCATACTCTCTCTCTCTCTTTCTCAAAAACAAATAAACATTAAAAGAATTAAAAATAAAATAATAAAATAAATAAAACTGCAGCAATTATAACATGGAGGTACTCGTGTCAAGACAGACAAATTAACATAGACTGGAGTACAGAATCCAGAAACAAACTCACATATAATAAAGGTGACACTTTAGAAATGTGACAAGGGTGGTCTTTTTGATAAATTCTGCTGGGTCAACTAGGTATCCATTCGGGAAGAAAAAAAGGGCCTGGGTTCCTATCTCACAATATATTCTTAAAAATTTTTTTTAATGTCTATTTTATTTTTGATAGAGGGAGAGCACAAGCAGAGGAGGGGCAGAGAGAGAGGGAGACACAATATGAAGCACGCTCCAGGCTCTGAGCTGTCAGCACAGAGCCCGACGCAGGGCTCAAACCCACAAACCGTGATCATGACCTGAGCCGAAGTCTGATGCTTAACTGACTGAGCCACCCATGCACCCCTCATAATATATACATATTTTTTAAAGTAATTCTTGCTCAATTATCAACCTAAATATGGTGGGGGAAATTAGTAGATCTTGTGGAATAAAACATAAAAGAATATGGTATGTTTTGGGTTGACAAAAATGTCTTCAGTAGAATATAAAAAGCATTACCTACAAAGGAAAAGATTAATGAAACTGGACTGCTTCAAAATCAAGAAATTCTATTCAAAAGACAATATGGGAACAGTGAAAAAGCAACCCCCAAAAGTAGAAGAATATATCTGCATTCCACAGAATGAACAGTGTGCATGTAACCAGAATACTGAGACTCCTGCAAATCGACAAGAAAGACAGTCTGATAGAAAGATAGGTAAGAGATAAGAAAATATATTTCATAAAAGAGAATACACTAATGACCAATAAATACATGAAAAGTTCAACCACATTAGTTATCAGAGAACAGCAAATTAAAACTACAAAGCAAATTGTCACTGCAAGCAGAATATAATGACTTCAGTTAAAAGACTGAATATCAGGGCTCCTGGGTGGCTCAGTCAGTTAAGTGTCCAACTCTTGGTTTCAGCTCAGGTCGTGATCTCATAGTTTTGTGGGTTCTAGCACCGCACTGGGCTCTGTGCTGGTGGTACGGAGCCTGCTAGGGATTCTATCTCTCCCTCTCTCTGCCCCTCCCCCACTCATGCTGTCTCTGTCTCTCTCAAAAATAAATAAACTTTAAAAAAATTTACAAAACAAACTGACAATATCAAGTAAGTATGTGAAGAAAGTGGAATCCCACTCACTGTTGATGGGAATATAACCTGGCATATTTACTCTAGAAAAGTCTTTAGAGATACCTGCTATATAACTGAATGTTCCACTCATAGGTATACATCCAAAGACAGATGCACCAAAGATATGTAATAGCCCCAATTTTTTTTCTGTTGTTGATTTTATTTATTTATTTATTTATTTATTTATTTATTTATTTATTTATTTGGATGTTTTAACTTTTTTTTTATATTAAACACAATTTTTTGTCAAATTGGTTTCCATACAACACCTAATGCTCATCTCAACAGGTGCCCTCCTTAATGCCCATCACCCACCTTCCCCTCTCCCCCAACCCCCATCAACCCTCAGTTTGTTCTCAGTATTTAAGATTCCCTTATGGTTTGCCTCCCTCTCTCTCTGTAACTTTTGTTTCCCCTTTCCCCTCCCCCATGGTTTTCTGTTAAGTTTCTCAGGATCCATATATGAGTGAAAACATATGGTATCTGTCTTTGTCTGTAATAGCCCCAAATTGGACACAACTTAAATATCCATCAAAAGAAGAGCTAATATGTTATACATTCAAGCAATGGAATTTTATCCGGCAATGAAAATGAATACACTCTTATTAAACATAACAATAAAATAATGCTGACTGAAAGAAGCCAGACACACATACTATCTGATTCCATTTGTATAAGGTTAAAATCAGGCAAAACTCATCTATGATGTTAGAAGTAAGGGTAATGGTCACACAGGCAGAACTGGGTGGTGAATGGAAGGGGCACAAGGGAGGCTTTTGGGTGCTGGTAAATGTTCTATAGCCCAATCTGGAAAGTGGTTTCATGGGTATGTCTACTTTGTGAAAATTTACCGAGCCAACCTCTCAAACCACCCACTCCCAGCTCATTATATTCTACCCACACTAGCCTTCTTTCTGGGCTTCAGAAACGGTGTGCTAGTTGCAATACTAGGACCTTCATGTGCCCACTGCCAAGGACACATATCAGGCTGACAGCACCGGCTCCTTCTCACCCTCAGGGTTCTGGCTCTCCTTCAAGAAGCCTTCCTTGACCACCAATCCAAAGGGCTTTCCCGCCCCCTGCAATCACCCCCTCACCTACCGCTCGTCTCCACTGTCACATCACCGTCAGAAATCATCTCATATAGGGGCACCTGGGTGGCTCAGTCGGTTAAGCATCCAAATCTTGATTCTGGCTCAGGTCATGACCTCATGGTTTGTGAGTTCAAGCCACACACTGGGTCTCTGTGCTGACAGCACAGAGCCTGCCTGGGATTCTGTCTCCCTCTCTCTCTCTGCGTCTCCCCTGCTTGCTTTCTCAAAATAAATAAAAAAAAAAAAAAAAAGAAAAGAAAGAAAGAAACCATCTCCTATATGCACTTACACATTTGTTTATTGTCCTCTCCTTTCCCTAGAGATATTACACCCAGGGAGTACTCCTGTCTGTCATGTTCAATGCTGCAACCTCAGGCCCAAGAGCACTGCCCGACAGAGAGCTCACACCTAACAAATATCTGTTGGATGAGTATCACAAATATACTAAGCAATGTCTTCCACTCTGCGGTACATCAAGACACAGGCTTGGAAAGGAAAAACATGAGAGGAGAAGAAGAGAACAAAAGAAGTGTACACAGTCAAGTAAAGCACAACGCTACCTCCGGGGCCACTCAGAAGTATAAAGAAGATCGGACGCCTACCTTGATGGAGGTGATCTAGTAATGCCTGGGAAAGCCCGGGAGTGATGCAGGCATTTTCCCAAGCTAGCACTATCAGAAATATTGCAAAATATGGAAGGTCTAGTGCTTTAAAGAAAGAATCTGCCTTCAGGAAGGTTCTGGCCTAAGCTTTAATGCCTTATTTTAAGACTGATTTTGGGGCGCCTGGGTGGCTCAGTCGGTTGAGCGTCCGACTTCAGCTCAGGTCACGATCTCACGGACCGTGAATTCGAGCCCCGCGTCGGGCTCTGGGCTGACGGCTCAGAGCCTGGAACCTGCTTCGGATTCTGTGTCTCCCTCTCTCTCTGCCCCTCCCCCATTCATGCTCTGTCTCTCTCTGTCTCAAAAATAAATAAACGTTAAAACAAATTTTTTTAAAAGACTAATTTTAACTGAATGACTTTAATTAATGACTGATTTTAGTGCTTCAGTTATACAAGGAAATCATTCCTGCACCTCGATTCTTACAGAAAAATACTTAGAAAACTATAATACGGACTCACACCTAAGGAATTATCCTGAGTTTTCTAGCTTAAGTATCTGTAAGTGAAAAAAAAATACTTTTCTTTGATCAAGAGTGTCTGTGCCTCATAACCTCATTTCTTCTGTTATTATTTTGAGATGTGGCAGAGAGAGGAGGCATAGCAGGGAGGTAGGAGGGAGGAGTGTGCAGGCATGCGGTGGGAGGACTGTGGTATCTGACATCTCAGGAAAATTAGGTGCAGTTCTCAGCTACATCTGTTCACCTTGTGAGCTGCACCCGGCAGCAAGGTGACCATTTGGTAGGTACCCAGTAAATTAACATTCTTCCAAACAATGGTTTTAAGAGATTGATTGAATGTCTTTAAAGAACTGGGCTTATGGGTGTCTTGGTTTCTGTCTCCTAATGCTAAGGCCATGTACATATTTAACTTCAGCAAGCAATTATTACAACAAGCATCTGGTAGATACACAGCACCAAGCTCTATGCTACAGGTACACATAATGCAAAACAGAGGAGACTACTGAGAATCTGGTAAAGAATACAATTCTAAAATAACAGAATTACTTTAGTTGTATCTCATAGGCCAACCCTAGGGAACCTCTGTCTTCTTCAACATCCTATTCTTGGCTATCTTTTTTTTTCTTGTGATTTCTTTCTACTTCTGTATCATTCTTTGAAGCAAAGGTACAAATTCACATTTCCAGCACTATTTTCTTATTCCCCGTGGGACTGGCAACTAAAGTAACTCCTCAGTAGGATTCCTCAAATCCTTTTAACCATTTCAGATGCTTATGGCTTACTTAGAGCATCTTTCTGGGAAATCCATGACCATTCATTTCTCACCAACTTAAAACAATTTAAATGGAAAAAAATTTAATTATATAGAAAAGAATGTTATTCAAAGCACAGCCATCGCAGCATAAAAAGAAAAAAAAATAAAATTTCTGTATGAGATATAATTGATAACATTTTAGAGCTGGACCTAAATCAGCTAGTGTTAATTTCATCTCATTTTATTAATGGATAAATCTGTGATAATTCCAAAAATTTTAAGGGGAAACCAGAAAGGGTTGTTTTCTTATGAGTTAAATCTCTCCACCTTATAGGCTAGGGTTTGACAAATAGTTAATGAGTATGTGATTGAATGAATGAATGAATGAATGAGTGACTTTATAAGCATTCTTGCAAATAACAGTAGTAAAGCTATTTAGCAGCATGGCCAGGACTAACAACCAGTTCTCTTTTTTCTTCCTTGGTAACTTCTCAGTTGCAGCTACTTTATTCATTTAGTTAGTTGTCAGGAAAGCAGCAATGTCACCGAAATCACTGACTGACCTTAGTTGTGTTTTTTTTTTTTCATTCTGCTTTTAGACATGCAAACAAAAGAAAAGAATGAAAAGTGTCAAGTGGGATGACATAAGAAAATTGCACTGTAGCCAGATCACACAGAAAAAATGACAGAAAAAAGGTAGGCAGAGATGGCTCTGTGATTTTCCTCTCTCACCTGATCTAAGAGATAAAAAAGGTACAAAGTTAGAATGCATTAGCTGTCAAACCAACAATATTCCATTAGAGGCACAGACTTCTCTCACAACACAGCCATTTTATAACCATGGGCTTGACATAGTCCACAACCAGGAGAACAAGAGGTAGAAATGATCAGAAAAAGGATGGGATACAGGAAGGAGGACCATATACTTACTCTTCCAGGAAGTGCTGCTGCGGTCCTATAATGGAGCCTGGCCGACATATTCTGATCCAAGCAATTATTTCCGCGTGTGTAAACCTGTAGTGTTTCATGACGTAACAGGCTATCAATGTCCCTGTTCTCCCAAGACCAGCTGCAAGAAAAGGAAACAGACCAAGAAATACAAAATAGTATAGCATATGAACCCACAAAAACACTGAAATCAAACCGTGCCCAAAACTGCAATGGTTTCCAGTATACTAGTGTTTTAAAGCCAGACGATAATGTAATGCTTTGTATGTGATGTGGGATTAAAAGATGATTCTAACTCCGGCAATCAAAAAGAATGAAATCTTGCCATTTGCAACTACATTGATGGAACTGGAGGGTATTATGCTAAGTGAAATTAGTCAGAGAAAGACAAAAATCATATGACTTCACTCATATGAGGACTTTAAGAGACAAAACAGATGAACATAAGGGAAGGGAAACAAAAATAATATAAAAACAGGGAGGGGGACAAAACAGAAGAGACTCATAAATATGGAGAACAAACAGAGGGTTATGGAGGGGTTTTGGGAGGGGGGGGATGGGCTAAATGGGTAAGGGGCGCTAAGGAATCTACTCCTGAAATCATTGTTGCACTATATGCTAACTAATTTGGATGTAAATTTTAAAAAGTAAAAAATAAAATTAAAAAAATAAAAATATAAATAAATTTTTAAAAAGATGATTCTAACTCAAGAAGTCTTCTAAAAATAGATCATATAATTAAAGGAAGCATATATAAGAAAATAGAAAAATCAGAGCAGGGGTCTTGAAAAACTATCAAGTCCAACCCCCGAGGGCCTCTGGGAATGACTGTCATTGTGAATATTGTTAGGCCAATGCTGGTTCGATGATAAGCACTTGCAAAATATGATCTGTCAGGTGTCTCCACCCTCCCCATCCTTGACCCAACCCAGGCTGAGGTGAATCTACAGTTAACAGTTTGTCTGTGTGACCCCTTGAGTTACCAGTGTAACTGATTATATTATCACACCCAATTTCTTAACCTATTTAAATGGTTAAGTTGGTTTTTAAATTTATTTTTTTAATTTTTGAGAGAGAGAGAGAGAGAGAGAGAGAGCAAGCGGTGGAGAAGCAGAGAGTGGAAGACTGAGTATCTGAAGTGGGCTCCATGCTGCCAGCGCAAAGACCGACGTGGGGCTCAAACTCACTGTGAGATCATGACGTGAGCCGAAGTCAGACACTTAACCGACTGAGCCACCCAGGCACCCAGGTTTTTTTTATAACTTAATTTAGAATAAGGAATCATAGAAACAAGTTGGAAGACACCATAGATGTCATCAAGCCCCATCAACTACCTAACCCACAAATGGTTAGGTCAACACTACCTCTATCAGATGATCATCCTAACCTCCATTTCACTCCATCAGAGACCAGGATTTCATGATTTCCTCAGCCAGTAGGTATTGATGCAGCATCTACTATTTCCAGGTACTCTGCTAGGAGTTAGGGACACGGTGACAAATAAAAGAGACACGGACCCTGCCCTTGGGAGAGCACACAGTCCACTGAGAAAGAACAAAGAAGCAAAAAGAAGTGCTCAAATTTCATTTCCCCAGGCTCCTGCATTTTCTAACAACTTTTGTGTTGGCTTATTTTCTTTATGTTGAATCCAATCTCTGTTACATAAGATTAAGTAACACAGGTAGAAATGAATTTCCATGAAATACTGGTTATTATCGTGAACTCTGATTTCTTCAGAGTGTTTTTAACCATTGCTGTATTTTTTCCTCTCTCCAAAGAAATAAAGGTGATAGGACTTTATTTACATTTTAGCCAATCTTTTTAAAAAATACACATTGACTCCCTCCTTTTGCAAAAATATTCAAAAACTTTATCAAGCTAGAGACAGGTTCTCAAAAACAGTAGTGGTTATTCATATACCAGAACAAATGGGGCCCAAAGATATCAACCAATTGACTCATATTAGTATAACAAATGAGTATGGAATTTAGGACTAAAATCCACACACACCCCCACCATGGCCCTGATTCTCATCCCAGAATTCTTTCCACTCAGCTCACATTCTGTCACTCGTTTTACAGGTACTGACTGAGACCAATTGTGTATGAGGCACCGTGATAGATCTGGAAACAGAAATACGAAGACAAGTAGAATGCTTGCTCCTCACAAACTATATAGGGCTGAACCAATAATGCTTACTTACAAGCATTTTCTAAATCTTTCTACATCTGGTTTCTCAGAGTTAGGTTCAGTACTGTAAATTTTTATTTAAGTATCACCCATGAGCAAGGCAGTATGCAGTTATTTTTCCACAACTTAAAATCTGTATCATATGCATTTTTTCCTATAGAAAAATAAAGTGGCTCTGTCTTTGTTTTTAAACATTAAATTCAGCCAGTCAAGTGTTTATTCAAGATGCCCCGGACAGGGTTTTCGGCTCGCAAGATACAGGTATAAGCAAGTATAGGATATAATTTTTTACCACGATGAGTATCAGAGTGTCCATAGAATAGTAAGCGAGAAACAATACCAAAGAAATGAAGTTTGACCTGGAACTGGACTCTCAGAGGAAAGGAGAGGGGACCATGTGAGCCACTGGCGTCTTCAAAGAATGTGTCATTGCCGACAAGGACTTTAGCAGACACTAAAGAATAGGAAGGTCACAGAATATTTTCAGCAAAGGGTGCGGTGTACGAAAGCCTGGCTGGTCTGGAGAATTGTAAGCGTGTGTCGAGTGCAGAATGAGGATGAATGGATGAGAAAGGCCAGAATAAAGAGCATCCCTGAGTCAAGAGGAGGGTTCCAGGCTTAGATGGGGAGGTTCCAAAGACATGAAGGACTGCCGAGCTACTGTTAGGAGACCCCAAAGCCAGGTCCATGGTGCTCTGGGCACTGATTAAGTCACAGCACCTGCATATATGCGTTATTACTCCTCAGATATGTGGAGATGATGCTTTGATGAATGAAATTCAACTTGTTTAAAAAGAATTACAGAATTCGTGATATCAACAGCTAATCAACATCAACTGCTATCATGCAAAAATCTGTATTTTTTCCTTTAACTAATGGAAAGGGCAAAATAAAGCTGCCATGTATTTGGGGGGCAAGAAAGTGACATGATAAAAGCAGATGGATCTGGTGGCAGCACACGGGCCATGTTGGAAGGGCCAGAGAGCAGCTGGGGGAATGGGGCAGGAGGCTGAGGGGAGTCGAGGGGGGCACGGATAGGGCAGCGTGGACGTGGATGGAAGGTGGTGGAAAAAGGAAGAACTGAATGAGAAAGACATTTGGACTAGGTCACAGGGAAAGTCAAAGATGACTGATATTTCTGGCCTGGAAAACTGGTACAAGGTCAATTTCATCCATGAAAAGTCTGTCAGCACAGAGCCTGCTTTGGATCCTCTGTCCTCCTCCCCTTCCTTCCCCTCTCCCACTTGCACTCTCCCCAAAATAAATAAATGTTAAAAAAAGAAAAGGAAATGGGAAAGTTGAAGGCTTTGTTTTTAATTTTTTTTACATTTATTTATTTTTGGGAAGCAGAGAAGTGAGCAGGGGGAGGAGCAGAGAGAGAGGGAGACACAGAATCCGAAGCAGTCTCCAGGCTCTGAGCTGTCAGCACAGAGCCTGATGGGGGCTCAAATTCATGAATGCAAGATCATGACTGGAGCCGAAGTAGGGCTTAACCAACTGAGCCACCCAGGCACTCCAGACGGCTTTTATTTTAAATGCTTAAGAATCTTTTCCCCAGATTCTGTCCTTTCGTCAGCTTTCCCTAGTCAAAAAGTAGAGAATATTTTCTCTAATCTCTCCAGTACTTCGAAATATGCTATGTCTCAGCAGATCTAAGACACCATCAAGTCGTCTAATGGTGTAATATGCACCCTTATTTAAGTTCTACTAAGTAAGAAACAATTACTATAACATGCTACCATTGTTCAGATCCATCCTAGTTCCATAAATGTGAAAGTGTGAAAAAGCTGTCTCTAAATCAGTATTTCTTTCATTAGTGTCTCCTCCAGGAGCCTCTTTAAGACATTTTTTCCTGATTGTCCCCCATGATGAAATTTTACTGCCACAGTATACTGCGTATCTCTTTATGTATTGTGTGTACATCTGTGCTTCATACAGAAAAAGAATGATAGGGGTATAGCTCAGTGGTAAAGCATTGACTGCAGAAAAAGAATGTTCCCCCCAAAAAACAATTCTCCCCCTTGGGGGCAATAATGCCAGGTTGAAAATACACAGCAAAACTGCAAATAAGGGTTGCCTGGCTGGCTCAGTCGATGGAGCATGCAACACTTGAACTCACGGTTGTGAGTTTGAGCCCCACCTTGGGGGTAGAGATTACTTAAAAATGCAAATGAAATTATAATCAAGCTCATGATTATAGATGCTTGACATTCCCTTCCCTTCAAGCCTTCCTTTTTAAATATTATATTTACACTGTTCTGTTAGATGAAGGGTGTGTGTGTCTGTGTGTGTGTGTGTGTCTGTAGCCTGTTTTCATCTGAAGTACCTTTTGCCCCAGACCAAACATCAATATGCTTTAGAAAAGAGCAAAGTTTAATTATGGTCTCAGTGGGGCTCTCCCTTTAATGTTGGCGTTAAGAATAATTCGCCTTTCTGTTTCTGTCCAGAGCAGATACTCGCTGCCTCTGCAGAGTTGTTAACTCTCGACATCCAATGAGACTATAGGTGGTCATGGGGAAACACAGTGCGGCAGCCTGGGATAGGAACCTTGGCAGGAAGCTCGGTAGGAACCTGCATAGGACCCAGGGAGCAATGACCTTCCAGAGCCCCTCCTTGGAGTCACTGATGCCGGTGTCCGTCTGGAGAGGAGGTGGCCTTTCTGGAGGCAATGCTACCTCTGACCGCTCCCCTCCCCATGCAAGGGTCTCATTCTCTCAGTCAGGCTCCTAGTCACACACACTCACAACCAAAAAAGGTGATGCAGAAAATTTTCAAATTTCTCTGAAACTAAAGTTGCTTCCCCGTTTTAAAAAGAGTCTATAATTTAGGTCTATAAAAAGAATGTACTTAGCACTCAATAGTTAGGAGCTCTTACCACAATTCAACAGAATAGGAACATTTCACTAAGTTTCTATAAAAACTTTAACAAATTTCTTAGAGCATTCATAATTAAAGGGCTCCCTGACACAGCAAGACAAGACGTTGAAAAGTATTCTATTTATACCCAGTTAAATGCTGATTCCCTTACAGTGGCAGGCACTTTCTGAAATCCTATAGAATATCAACAATCACATATCAGAACATCACAGTGTTCCCATTTTTTAAATTATTGTTTGTGCTAGAAATTTTCAGAAATTCATAGTCATCCCTTTTAACAACCAGAAGGTAAACTATAGATACTCAATCATCGGTAAGATTTCACACATACCCAGCAAATTAATTTCTAGTTTGATTCTATATACAGCACTTTATGTTGAGGCAGGACATATTCATTCTCTCTCCAGCAGCTATGAAAGTTCATGTGACATGGGATAAGATCCTCTCTCCCTCCTCCTTGTACTTCAATTAAAATGCTCAGTGCTGCTTCAATTCCCAGAAAATTAAACTGACTTAATTAGGGCAGATGTCAAAATAATTAACAGGCCTATAGTAGATAAGTATGCTATTAAAAGCAATACAGCTGTAATTAAACTGAAGGTGTAATCTTTATAAAAGAATCCTACATGTGTGTACAAGTGGAAGCAAATGAAATAACATTATCCCAAAGATGTCACCACATGTAAATGTGACCTTCCCATACAAGAACTCAGCTCGATGCTAACAGTTCTGATTTTAAATAAAAGTATAAAAACCTCTCCAGTATAAAATACACAGACACACTGTATTTTTTTTAATGTTAACATTCACACATCTAGGATATAATACAGACAATATCTGTAATAAGAATGCTGAACACAAGAAGTTTCATTTTTATAATTTCAGTTAGGTGACAAATGCTATCAAGAGAGATGTTGATACCCAAAAAAATGAAAACACTAATTCAAAAATATATATGCACCCCTATTTATTGCAGCATTATTTGCAATAGCCAAGATATGGAAGCAACGTAAGTGTCCATTGATAGGTGAATGGATAAACAAGATGTGATTGATATACACACACATGCACGCGTGCACACACACACCCACACACACATACTCTCACACACACTGGAATATTACTCAGCCATAAAAAAAGAATGAGCTTTTTTGCCATTTGCAACAATATGGAGGGACCTAGAGGGTATTATGCTAAGTGAAATAAGTCAGACAGAAAGACAACATACAATTTCACTTAGATGTGGAATCTAGAAAACAAAAACAAACAACAAAAGTAGAAATAGAACCATAAATACAGAGAACAAACTGGTAGTTGCCAGTGTGGATGGAGGTAAGGGACAGCCAAAATGGGTGAAGGGGAGTGGGAGACACAGGCCTCTAGTTAAGGAATGAATAAGTCACAGGGATGAAAGGACAGCATAGGGAATACAGTCAATGGTATCATAACAGTGCTGTGTGGTGACAGATGGTGGCTACACCTGTGGTGAGCACAGCATTTAGACTCGTCCAATCACTAGGCTGTACACTTGAAACTAATGTAACACTGTGAATCAATTATACTTCAATTAAAAAAAAAGGATACTCAGTTTTAATGAAGCAACTATACTTCAATTAAAAAAAAAGATACTGAGTTTTAATGAATCAACTATACTTCAATTAAAAAAAAAAGATACTGAGTTTTAATGAAGCAACTATACTTCAATTAAAAAAAAAGATACTGAGTTTTAATGACAGCTTTGCATTTCTTCTCCCATGAATTTGTCAATCTAAGCATGACACACAGATCAGCTCTATGAGTTGGTAATCATAAAATTAACTGACTAGGAAATAAGGCCAAATTAATCTGAGGAAAAATACTGATTTTTATGACACAAAAATACATTTTAAAAAAGGGCATAGGAGTATCTCCTAAATGTTGGTAGTGGCTGCAAGGCCATCAGCTCGGGAGTTCCACTGATACTTGAAATGCGAGAAACACAGGCTTCTTCTTGTGCCTGGGCAATCTTTACCAACATGAGCTGGAAAGGCAAAGTTGGAGGGCCCACGGCCCACACCCAGGGCAAACCAGCTCTCCACCACTGCGACCTGATCACAACTGAAAGCAGTCTGCAGGGAGCCAACGCGACACCCTCCTAACGGAGCCCCCCACACCATCCGAGAGACAGGACGTCCTGCCGGTCAGGGCCCCCCATCCTAAGAAACCGTTAGAGGCTGGGTGGAGGCTCTGTTGACGTGGATGAAGCCTGACACAGGGAACCCTCATGCAAACCGGGGCCACGTGCAGCTCATTTCCATCTCTCTGGGTCCCCGGCGAAACGCAGCTCCCCGTCGCCGCTCACATGTCAGCCAAGTACCTCCACCTACTCGAATCTTAAACATAGAAACAAAGGCCTACAAAATGGTATTTCAGTTTCTGTCAGCACCGGAGCCATGCTTGTCTGAATAAGTCAGTTAGAGCAGCACTAGGTACTTGAAAAGAACAGTACAATCAATCCCCAACACCTACTAGACAATTAGCATAAAACTCCACAGAAACCAGTTAGCAGACTTAAAATCGTGACAGCAGCGCCACCCAGTGGCACTAGGAAATGCTGCATGTAAGGAACTAGACTCGATCCCAGGGTGGCCAGAGAGGTCTCTGGTCGCTCAAATCAAAGACCCCAGTAAAATACCTCACACCATGCTGGAAAATCTAAAATGGAATTTGAGGGGCACCTGGGTGGCTCAGTCGGTTAAGCGTCTGACTTGGGCTCAGGTCATGATCTCACAGTTCGTGGGTTCAAGTCCCACGTCAGGCTCTGTGCTGACAGCTCAGAGCTTAGAGCCTACTTGGGATTCTGTGTCTCTGTCTCTCTCTGCCCCTCCCCTACTCACCATCTCTCTCTCTCTGTCTCTCTCTCTCTCTCTCAAAAATAAACATTAAAAAAATTTTTCATAAATAACTAAAATGGAAATTGATCCTCCTCAGAGTCTAACAACCAGGCTTAGAGAAAATGTTATTTCATGTTTTCTGAGTAGCCAACACAAGGGCACCAGATAAGATGCAGAATGTATGTTCTGTAACATATTTGAAACATACTAAAAAAAAAGGATTCAATATTTACCAAAAATTCAAATTTAACTGGGCATCCTGTATTTTTATTTGCTGACTCTGGAAACCTCAGGGCTCCTGTAATCTGAAGGACTCCTGCCCCAAAGTACCCACCCCTAGAGAGCAGAGATTCATTTATATAATCAAGTCTTTCAGTTCACTCAAAGAGGCAGGAACACATCTGCAGCAAGTAAGAGCTGGCTTACCCCAGGATGGTGCCATCCACTAGCAATGGGCAGGGAAGACACTCTGGTCCATTAGGCAAAAGACTAGCTAGAGAAGGGGGAAGTAGAGGGCAAAGTGGGGGTCCAGACGGCTGGGTCATAAAATGGGAGCATGAAATGTCAGATGGGTGGAGGATGGTAGAAAGGAGAGAGGCAGTTCTGGAAGAAAGAGGAAAAAAAAAAAGCTAACAAATAAATAAATAAATAAACTAACTAACTAACAACTCTTGCCTCTTGACAACTGTACTTATCTAAGCTGTTCCTGCCAGTGCATAGACCGTGCTACTGTGATTTCCCTCATTGTGGGGCCTGGTGTCAGTGAGCAGGGCTTGTAAGGGAAGGCCAGAAAAAGTGCCTCCACCGATTATCCACATCCAGGCAAACCTTTCCTTAGGAAGGAATTATTTAAATGGGTTTGTGTTCCAGTTTTCTCAAACAAAATAAATTCGTGTTCTTTTTCCTAAGACTCTAACTGGTTTTGTTTCGCACGATTTGCTGTTTTTGCCTCATCCCCTTCCAGAACCACAGTGACCACCAAGGCCTCACGCACCTTTGCAGTGAACCGCAATCGCCCCATCCGTGTTCTCGCAGATGTTCAGGAACCTTCGCACGATGTTGTCACTGGGCGTGCTGCCGTCTATGAAGAAGAGGTCATAGTGCTCGAAGCCGGCGTCTGTGAAGCGCTTTGCCTCGTAAATCTTTTTGTTCAGCCTCACGACTGCAGTCACGTTATGCTTTTTGAAATAAGGAAAGTAGGCTTCAGGGGCGTGCAGAGGATAGCCTGAAGAGAAAACGGAGCTGTAAGCACAAGGCAGGCGTTCCACCTTCCACACCCAGAAGCACAAAAGCCCTTCACAATAAAGTTCATGAATCTCAACAGAGCCTAGGAAGAAAGTGCATTTCCCAAGAGGTCGAAGCACATTCCTAAGGCAGCAGCAGTCTGAATAACTGGAAGAAAAAAAAAAAAAAAAAAAAAAAAACCACCACAGGAGAGGAAAAACCTTTTCTGAGTATTGGAAATAGCTCATGAAAAGTCAAACCTCCACCCATAGGATTCAAATCCTGGCAGCATACGTCTCCCAAACTGAAACAAGGAGCTTCTGGATGCCCTGGAATGTGCTCAGTAGGCCTGGAAAGATTCTTTGTGCTGTTTCTTCCACTTGACAAATACCTTTCAATTACAGTTAAACCCCTTTCGCCAGGGGATTAGTTTCCATCCATAGTGCAATCCGTGCCACAAAAGAGATTAATAATTATTAAGCACCTACCACGTGTAAGTAACCATCGCATATGACTTCTTTAAATTCTCAAAACAGCCTGTTAAGGTAAGAATAGTTCATCCCATTTAAGAGACTGAGAAACGAAAACAGTTTAATAATTTTTTGTAGACATTTTCTCTTTTGAAGGGTAGGGGTACAGGTAGTGAGCCTCTAAACCCCCTTTTGTTTCGAATGGGTCCAGCATCGTGTGAGTATTCCCAGGAGCTACAGACCTAGACTTGGCCAATCAACAGAGGTGACCCCTGGTGGCTTTGGCCACTGCAGCCCTTGCCCCCAGCCCCAGCTACTAACAGGGGACTCATTTCTCAGCACCCTGATTACCGCATCTGGAACTTCTTCAGGGTTCAAGGACTCACAGCATACCAGGTGAGACAATCTACTCAGAACTCATTCAGGGTGGTGAGCCCCACACAAATGGGCAGCAGCAGCCTGCACAGTGAGCCAGCAATGGCTGCCCTATGACCTTGGCTACATTTCTTGTTGCCTCAGACTCTGCCTGTGCTGGTCGTCTCCTATATTCTCTCAGCTGCGAGCCAACCCTCCCATGCTGGGGCCGGGGTCTGCGGATGGCATTTGCAGCTAGCTTCCTGTCAGTTCAAAAAACAGGAGGCATGAAGCACAACCAGAGTGACTGGAGGCCAGAGGAAGGAGAAGGGACTTCCCTGTGGGGGCCAGCAAGGCTTCGGCAGCAGAACACAGGAGCAGCCAGAGCTCCCAGCACCAGGCTGCAGCCCAGCCCCTAGTATCTGCTCCTCAGCCCCCAGTTGCAAACACCAGCTGGGCAGCCTTCTCTTCCCAGCTCCCGATACCAGCCTGGCTGCCCTCCCAAGACCCTGGCTGCCGGTGACCTCACTTTCTCCCTTTTTAAAGGCAGTAGCTGTTTCCTCCATAACATTCTGGTTTCCTCAGTGTGGTCCTTTTCCTGTTTAGCCTTCTCTGTAACGAATCCCTTGAATGAAACTTACTCCGTTTGAAATGGTGTGGTTTCCATTTCCCTGTCTGGACCCTGCTGAGACGTGATCTCCTTTGGACCCTGTTCATTTTCTAGGCCTCACTCTCCAGCCTTCCCTTGGAGGCTGTGAGATCCCCAGCGTAACCCCACGCAATGCCTTTTTGGTTTAATTTACCAGAGATGGGTTCTGTTACCTGTAACCAAGCCCTAACTGGTCTACCTGGCCAAGGTCACACAGTGGATGGAGGCGGAACTGGAAGGCAGGTCGAACTAATCCACAGCCCAGATACGTCATGTTTACAGGCCATGCTGCTTCCGAGCAAACAGGTAATACAGGGCTTATTTTCCATCTTCGGTGTAGAAGCAGTAACTTACACACACACACATTTAGAGAGAATGGGTGCTTTTCTACTTGGAAAAAACAAATCTGTTTTCCTACCAGGCTCAACTTATTTTCCAGCAACAGATTCACAGCCTAAAGGAGAAAAGAACTGTGGTCGGTAGAAGGAAACAAGAGCTTTCCTACCATGGAAGAACGGGAAGAAGAGGACTCACAAACCTATGGGAAGCCTTCCCTTGGTGTGGTAGGCTGATGAGCACTTCTGACCCTGGGTTCCTAGCATACCTGGTACCTTCGTGATGGCACCTGTTACCTGATGTGCTATGGCTGGTTTAGCGTCAATCCCCTCCCCTTCCCTGCCAAGACTGGAAGAATATTTCTTTTCACCTATTAATTTCCATCAGGAGTAAATGGCATTATAAATAATATACCTAAACCAACTATTAAGAGAAACTATGAGTCCATTTGGATTAAAAAAAAAAAAAACCCAAAACACTGGAAAGTTATCCAAATATGGCAATAGGATACAGAAGTAATAATGATAATGATAATAATCATAACTAACATTTACTAAGCACTTACTCTGTGCCAGGCACTAAACTTAAGTGCTTCAGATAGGTCATCTCATTAAACCTTGCAACTAGTCAATTACTGCTGCCTAGAAAAGTGAACGGGCTCACACACACAGCTGGTAAGAGACAGAGGCAGTATCTGAACCCTGGCAGTCAGAATCCAGGGCCTGTGCTGGGGCCGATTTCAAGTAAGATCCAACCTGATTCTGTTAGGTCTCCAAATAAAGGAATATTACATGAACATTAGAGGCTGCACTTCCTAGAGCTGGTGAGCATGTTTCTTTAAAATCCCTCAAACTCTTTCAAGTCAGCTGTAACCAATGACAATGACAATATCCTACAACTTCTGAATAACTGTGGGTATTATCACTGCATTTGGGACTGATTTTAGCAACGTGCAGAACGGAGCATTCATCAGCCCCGTCCTCTATTTGGCCGCTAGATGGCGCCCTGGCATCAATAAAGCACAGGCAGAGCCCAAGAGCAGAGTGAAATCTGAATTTCAGAGCAGAGAGATTTAAAATTCATCTCTTCCCAGCCCCTCATTTAAAGCTGAGAAACTGAAGAACAGCAAAGGACTAGTCCACACAGGCATTATTAAGAGTAAAAACCTCAAAATGGGCAGGCAAATGTAGGACGCGATAAAATATGTTTATTAGGCTCATTAATGAGAAAAATGTAATCAGAATATCTGCTATCTAATAAGCACCTATTATGTGCCTGACGCTGTGCCAGACACTTCATATAATATCTCTAATCTTCACTACATGCCTGCACTGTGCATCCTATTCCCCCTCGCCCCCCCCCTCCCCCCATGTGGTATACAAGGAAACTGAAGCTCGGAGAAGTTGACGGGGTCTGGGAAGTTCACACAGCCAGTAAAGGGGCAGTCAGGCTCCACGGCCCAGCTGTGCATACCTGCTTCTGTCATGAAAGGATCAGGCTGAATCGGCTTCAAATTGTTGCAATTCCCTCTCAAGCTTTCCCTCTGTTCTTCTTCTTCTTTTTTTTTTGTTTTTTGTTTTTTTGTTTTTTTGTTTTTTGGTTTTAAATAGAGATAAGAAGGACATTGCCATCGGAGAGTTTGGGGGATTTTTTGGAAAACTGGAAATCCGAAATACGTTTAATTCTACCACTATATTATTCACGCAGCATCTCAAATTTAAGCAAAAAAAGGTAGAGCTCAACAACAACAACAAAGGTAAGGGGCCTTCTCTCCCTCACCATCAAAATAATGTGAACCAAGACAACTGTAAAAATTGTATTTGCTCTCTGTAGACACAACACACACTTGAGACTCTTACAATGCATTCTGCCCAGATCCCAAGATTTTAGGGCTTCTTTTGTTACATCCTAACAATGGCTATTTGAGTGTTCATTTTTTTAAAATCTACCTTTTCTACTAACAAACCCCTAAATGACTTTCAGCCTCCTCAGGAAACACAGAGTTTCTCAATTAAAAAAAAAAAAAAAAAACACCCAGATTACACTGTAATTGGATCAAGTTTATTAATCCCATCACACAATTATTTTCTTAAGCTCAAAAAACATTTACAAAGTAGTTAAAGCCCTTTTACAAAAACTACAATGAAGCTTCTAATGAACATCAGGTCTTAAAATGGGGAGTCCAGCAGAGTATCGATATTTACCAATGACAGCCTTAAGTGAGAATGTTCTAGGCATCATAAAAACCAACAAATACTAGGTGAGCAGCCCTTTCAGAACTTTTTTTCTCGATGTAAGAGGGTACAATATATGCAGGGGGTGGGGGGGGAAAGATGTAGATAGAGCAATATTTTAAAGGGCTTATTTCTACATTATATAATTACAAGTGACTTTCCTTTACATTGCTTAAATTTTCTGTAGTGAACATGTACTTCTTCTGTAATAAGATGAAAAAGAACATAGAATTTGGAATCAAAGAGACCTGTATTTGAATCCATGCACTGCCACTTTCTGGCTGTGTAAACCTGGGCAAGTCAGGTAACTCCTCTGAGCCTCTATCTTCTCTTCCATAAAATAACTACCACCTCCCCCAGAGGGTGGTTCTGATTATTACGAAGATAGGTGCACAAAAGGCTTAGCACCATTCCTGGCATATAAGCAAATGGTAGCTACAATTATTTCCCAGTATTACAATATGCAACCAAAAAGAATTTTTAAAGATTTTTGACAATTAAGGAAGTACAGTCTTCCCTTTATAAAATAAATAAGACACAGGGATGTAATAGACAGCGTAGGAAATATAATCAATAATATTGTAACAACTTTGCATTATGACAGATGGTAACCAGACTTAAGGTGATAACCATGTCCTAATGTATAGAAATATCAAATCACTATGTTACACACCTAAAACTAATACAATATTATAGGTCAACTGTTATTCAATTTAAAAAAGTTGTCACATAAAATATTCATAGCCTTTTATCTGCTGATTCTACTACTTAAGAATTTAGAGAAGAAATGAGAACTACAAAGAAAATGCATGAATGTGTTTGCCAACCATGACAGTTTTAAAAAGAGGAAAACTGTAAATAATGTAGATTTCATTCAAAAAGTAATTAATTAACAGCATTATGGCACATTGCTGAATAATATACAATGCAGTCATGGAAAAGTATAATGAAAATCTACATTTACTACCATGGAAAGAAGTCTGTAATATGTGAAGTGAAAAAAGCTGATATGAGACAGGAATCATGATGCTATACTTATAAAGAAAGAAAGGTTTACTTTTATAAGTGTGTGTGTGTATTCCACTGGAAGAGGGGGAAGTGTGTGCAAGCAAACACAGAGAAGCAGATGGAAAGAAAATTAAAACCCCTATTATCCCACCACCAACTATTAACCCTTGAAAACTTGGGTAGAATTACAGGTCATTTTTATGCTTTTTTATTAATTCATCTGCATTTTATTTTTTCATATGTATTACCTCTCAAAATATTTTAAATGATTCTTTCCATTACACCTCTCATCTTCTCTTTAAGAAAATGTCACAAGGGGCACCTGGGTGGCTCAGTCTGTTGAGCATCTGACTTTGGCTCAGGTCATGATCTCTTTCACGAGTTTCAGCCCCACATCAGGTTCTGTGCTGACAGTGCAATGCCTGGAGCCTGCTTCAGATTCTGTCTCCCTCTCTCTCTGCCCCTCCCCTGCTCTCACTCTGTCTCTCTCTCTCTCTCTCTCTCAAAAATAAACATTAAAAAAATTTTTTTTTAAAGAAAAAGAAAATGTCACAAAACATGTGAATCTTAAATAGCAAAACTCTTTCAACTTTGTCAAATGAACACCTGCTGACAAAGCCACTACTGAAACCATGCACCTACCAAGATGTTCTGGGTCTGAGTCAGATTGTTTTGCACAGGAGGCCAAAGGTAAGTGTAATCAATCCTGTCCTGAAAGACCAACCACCAGAAAGCAGTTTCCCTGGGCACATAACATGTTAGTCCTAACAAACCTCATGACAGAGGGTTAGTTAGTCAATGTCTGGAGCAAAGTTCATTAGCAAATTCATGAATGAGAAGATGTAATTCTGGCTTCAGTACAGAGGCCTCCTATTTGAGAGCTTAAGTCTCTAGACCCGCCTTCCCCATCACAGGGAAAGCATGATTCAAGGAGAGTTCCCTGGAAGGTGTGTCATGGGCGTGAACTGAGGGGCACATGTGTGGGAGTGCAAACAAATTAGCAAATCTAAATGCATGAATAACAATGTACAATGAAACTAGAGTTTAGAATTAATACTTGGGATGACGTGGGATTCCTGAGTGGCTCAGTCAGCTAAGTGTCCAACTTTGGCTCAGGTCATCATCTCAGGGCTAGTGCGTTTGAGCCCCTCGTGGGCTCTGTGCTGACAGCTCGGAGCCTGGAGCCTGTTCAAATTCTGTCTCCCTCTCTCAAAAATAAACATTAAAAATTTTTTTTAAAATACTTACGATGATGATAATGCAGAAAGAATAAATCTCAATCAGGGGTTTTTGGATTATGTTCCTTCAAAACACAGATGTTCCACTGAGAACAAACTGAGGGTTGATGGGGGGTGGGAGGGAGGGGAGGGTGGGTGATGGGTATTGAGGAGGGCACCTTTTGGGATGAGCACTGGGTGTTGCATGGAAACCAATTTGACAATAAACTTCATATACTGAAAAAAAAAAAAAAACCACTGATGTTCCAGAGCTGTGTGTGAGCAGATAAGGAGCTATTGTGTTCATAAGTGAAATTTTTAAATTTTATGTACTCCTCCCATAAATTATCCTTAAATCTTTGGTGCCTATCAATACTTGTCTTCTAGGAAGGTAACAGATGAAAATAAGTAGAAAATAAACATTAAAGGGAAAACTCACGTAGCTGATCATATGTCATTCAAGAGGCTTATTTTTTTGTTTTGCTTTTTTTTTTTTGGCATCCTGAGTATGTATGCCCCTGGCTATACCTATACTGCAAAGGAGTAACTTAATGACTGTCAGCTAGAAAAGTATTCTTGTCATCATAATGGAACTAAATAGATCAACATTTATTTGATGTAATAAATAATAAAAAAATAAATAGATCAACAATAAATAGATCACTAAATAAATAGTGGCAACATTTAGAAGCCAAACTCTGGGATGGAGTACTAGTTCCCCCATTACTCTGGACAAAACCCTACTCATAAGCCTCCGTTTCTTCCTCTGCAAAATGGAGATAAATGTACCTATACCTCATAGAGGGTTGAGTGTGCATTAAGTGAGATAATGCTGTGATTAGCTAGTAACTAGTGCACAGCAAGCACTCAATAAATGACACCTGTTGACACCACCATCGTCATTACTGTGCCACATGATGTTCCCCAGAGCATACCTTGACGTAGCACCCCACCACCAAATCTCAGAACAACGGACAAAGTGCAACAATCTGCTGATTGGTTTGACCAGTTTGCTTCTCAGATTCTTCTTTCATAACTGGGTCAGGCAAAGTGAGCATCCTATTTATGGCAATCTAAAAATTTTCTAGTTTTTAAACAGTGATTATTTACCACCTACTAAACTATAATACTTAACACACTAATTACTACTGTTCAATTTTTGACTAATAGATATTCTTTGGAGAATATTATCAAAAGAAAGGATTATCTGAAGAAATTAAAGAAGATGAACTGAAATAAATGTTTGGATGGTAAAGTAAAGAAAAACCTACCATTTTCAATTTTGCTTTTTGGATGTGGTCCACTAAATGCTAAAAATTTTCCTGGAACAATCCAGTTGAAGTCACCATTTTCAACTCGCTGGCAGAATTTTGTGAGAAAAGAGAAGAAAAATATTTTATAATTCTTATACAACTTAGGAAACCCTTACAAACAAAACTGGTTTTTACTCTGTTAGTACTATTGGACATACATGAAGACAAAGTAATACAGCTTAAAATAAAAACATGCATCTGATTCTCAAAATTATATTTCAATACACTTCAGAAAAAGTTTTCTGTAGACTGTATGAAAAGTTAGGAAAACTTTATTTAAAGTGGGGGTACTTTGCTTAAAATAATTTTGTGTCCTGGCTACTCTGCAATGACATGAGATGAAAACAAATATTACTTGTTCCTGCAATAAATAAAAGGGCAAGAAGATAAAGGACAGAAAATATAAGCACTTTCTATGAACATGGTAAACATATTTTAAAGAATGAAAAAAAAATTATAAATATCAGGGTCATAGTGAACACACTTCCATTTTTTTTCTGTTTTTATAGGTGGCTACTGTTGTCAGGGCTGATTTTTAGACTGGGAAACAGAAGGAGACAAGAGTGAGAACAGAGGATCATTAAACCCTCAAGGTATACCACAAACTCAAGTCAGCCAAGGTCTATGGCAGGAGTGGCAAACCCAAACAGCGACACGGGTCTGACAAGAGACATAAATAAAGGCAGGTATGGGGCGCCTGGGTGGCTCAGTCGGTTAAGCGGCCGAATTCAGCTCAGGTCACGATCTCGTGGTCCGTGAGTTCGAGCCCCGCGTCGGGCTCTGTGCTGACAGCTCAGAGCCTGGAGCCTGTTTCAGATTCTGTGTCTCCCTCTCTCTCTGACCCTCCCCCGTTCATGCTCTGTCTCTCTCTGTCTCAAAAATAAATAAACGTTAAAAAAAATTAAAAAAAAAAAAAAAGGCAGGTGCTCCTCAGCTCTGGCTAATTTAGTCACCTTGCAGGAAAGGCTAACTGAATGTGGCTGATTTTCTGAATGCATTTTCATGTGAAATCTCTCTGTATGTAACGTTGACTATTTTAAGTTTTTAAATATTATGAAACTAAATAAAACACACCTGCAGGTCGACTTTGATCATCAGTTGTCAACCTCTGGTCTACACTCTCTAAAAGATCCTCAGAAAAGGTCTGAAGACCAGCATCCTCCCACTGCTCCATTATCTCCTCCACTGTCTTCCCTTCCCAACATGCCTCTAAACCCATGGAACACTGGGGCAGGGTACCCAACATTTTGCAGGGAATTAGGACATATCTGTGCAATGCATCATAAAATACATGTGTCGCTTCTCCACATAAGCATTCTTTAGCCCACCTGCAAACCGCCCCCCCCCCAACCCACCAGGCCCACCTTCTCCTCCCCATCTCCACCCTCAGGGCTCTCTAGCACTGCACAGATACCTCCCCAGGCTGGGAAGGAAGGCAGTTCTCTTTACTGGGCCAAGAGTATCCATTAAAAAAGCTCTCTCCTCCACCACTACATGGCAAAGACCTCAATGGTAAGAATATTTATCAAATACAGTCTACACTCTACCACAGGAGCTCTTAAGTATTTGTTAAATTAATTGGGAGTAATGCTATCAAGGAAACCTGGAACCTCTACTTTAATTATTTATACTACCATTATCATTTCCCATTTTCATGAAAATCAAAAGTTAGCTGTACAATTTCTATGTTTCAAACGAGATGTTTCTTTCTAGTTAGCAAAAGTTATAAAAATGAAACTTTTCATGACACTATAAACGTCTGAATTGTGTTCATCTAACTGTAATAAATATAATATCCCCATAATGCCAGAAATAAAATCTTAGGAATACTGTGAGTGCTATCACATGCCAAGTTATATCTCAGGTATAACTATCTATTTATAACAATTTGAATAAAGAATCTAATATATAGCTCTATGATAATTAAACTTTTTCTTGTTTAAAGAAAGCAGTCTCTAATGTTCCAATATCCCTCTTAATTAATAAACTTAAAACATTACTTAAAATTTCAAAAATAAAAGTATGCTCTAATCATCAAAAGGCTAAACGCAATTCTTTATGAACAGTAAAAGAAAACAGGTTTCTATGTTCACTATTTCTGTATCCTTGACCACTAGGTAAGCCTAGATAAATATATTGTGTTACGTCTGTTAATTTGGATTACAGACATCCATTTGGTTAAACAGTAACCTTTTATAATCAATCATATGGAGAAAGGCAATGGACTCACTAAGATACATTCACTCACAAAACCAAAAGAATACGTTTGCAAATCTGCCTACCCAAAAAGATAAACATTAGGTAATACTAGACTATATTCAGTAGCCTGGATAAGGCTGATGGAGTAAACGAAATTTGGGTCTCAGATCCAAATCTGAAAAAAGGTTAATAAGGAAGTTACAGCTTTTAACTGACTAATGTAACATAGGCTTACTTTGTTAAAGTTCCCAAATTAATATTTGTGCCTTCTATCACAGTGAATGATACAAATGTCAATATTTATCAATAATAAAATATTTAAGATGACACATATTGGTTTTCTAATTAAATACACACACACACACACACACACACACACACACACTTCAAAGAAATCTAAATCAGACAGGAACTTAAGGTACTTTCCAACCCTACCACATTTTATAAACAAACATCTCAGCAAGGGTGAGGCAAGAGGATGGTTTTACCGCTTACATTCCAAAGCCTACAGCCTACCAAGTACTACTTAGGAAAACCACACGTTCTTCACTATAATAAAATTAAAAAAAAAAAAAAAACAAAAAAACTGAATTTCTGAAACTGATACATTTAAATGTTAATATTCACTTTACTACAGGAGTCTTCAGTCTACAAAAGATTCGCCAGGTTTCTTTGAAATAGTTAACTGTGCTGGTGCATTTAAAATATCATCTGAGGGGCTCCTGCGTGGCTCAGCTGGTTAAGCATCTGACCCTTGATCTCTGCTCAGGCCTTGATCTCAGGGGTGTGAGCACAAGCCCTGCCCAGTGTGGAGCCCACTTTAAATAAATAAAAAAAATAAATGTTTGGAAAACAAAGAACTCAAAGTTGCTTACAAAAAAGTAAATAGCAGTATTAAAACTGAAAAAATAGGGGCGCCTGGGTAGCTCAGTCAGTTAAGCATCTGACCCTTGATCTCTGCTCAGGCCTTGATCTCAGGGGTGTGAGCACAAGCCCCGCCCAGTGTGGAGCCTACTTTAAATAAACAAACAAACAAACAAACGTATGTTTGGAAAACAAAGAACTCAAAGTTGCTTACAAAAAAGTAAATAGCAGTATTAAAACTGAAAAAATAAAAAAAGTAAAAGTAACTGACTTGAAAACATAAATTTTTACATCTAAGAAATATATCCATGCCAGTAAGGCATACCTCTGTTGTACTGGTCACAAAATACATTTTTCAGTCCAAATGCTGAAAATCAATTGGCCTTACACCACTGTAATAGACAGTAAAATAGAAAAGACAGACCTTGAGCTTAACAAGTACAGGATTGATCCCCTTTATCAACAGATAGGTTTCCTAAGACAACATGGACAAACTGTTTTTAAGCACATTTCAACATTCATTAAAACTTTTGCTGAGCCTTTATTATACATTAACGACTATCACTCGGTGTCACACATAAAATAATAAAAAGTATCTTCTCTGTGATCTTAAGGAGTCTGAAAGCAAGTGGGAGTGACCAATAACAGTAATAATAATACATGCAAATACATATTTACCACCAACTCTGTACTAGGCACTGCTCATTCAGTCCTTACAGAAATCCTATGAGGTGGGCGCTACTCTAGTCTCTATTTTACCCATTGCTACAGACTGAATGTGTGTGTCCCCTCAAAATTCACACATCAAAACCTAATCCACAATATGATGGTATGTGGAGGTGGGGTCTTTGGGAGGCGGTTAGATCATAAGGATGGAGCCCTCACAAATGGGACAAGCATCCTTACAAAAAAGACCTCAGAGAGCTCCCTACCCCTTCTACCATGTGAGGACCCAGGGAGAACACGGCCACAGAAGGCCACCAGACACCAAACGTGCTGGTGCCTTGATCTGGGATCTTCCAGCCTCCAGAACTGTGAGAATGTTTGTTGTTTAAGCCACGCAGTCTATGGTATTTTTGTTACAGCAGCCCAAACTAAGACACCCATTTAAAAAAAAATAAAGAGTTGCATTAAACTTTGAAACGTGGGGCGCCTGGGTGGCTCAGTCAGTTGAGTGTCCAACTTTGGCTCAGGTCATGATCTCATGTCTGTGGGTTTGAGCCCCACATCAGGCTCTGTGCTAACAGCTCAGAGCCTAAAGCCTGCTTCAGATTCTCTGTCTCCCTCTCTCTCTGCCCCTTCCCTGCTCACTCTGTCTTTCTATCTCTCAAAAATAAACATTAAAAAAAAAGTGCTATAATAGAAGTATGTAAGAGGTTTAACAGTGGCACAAGACTATTTGAAAAATCAAAAAGAACTAAAAGTCTCTTTTTATTCATTAAAAAGCACCTTCCTTGGGGTGCCTGGGTGGCTCATTCGGTTGAGTGTCCGACTTCAGCTCAGGTCATGATCTCACAGTTTGTGGGTTCAAGTCCCGCATCAGGCTCTGTGCTGACAGCTTGCTCGGAGCCTGCAGCCTGCTTCAGATTCTGTGTCTCCTTCTCTCTCTCTCTCTGCCCCTCCCCCGCTAATGCTCTATCTCTGTCTCTCAAAAATAAATAAATGTTAAAAAAATTTTTTTAATAAAAGCAACTTACTTATATTTTCCTAACTTCTAAAACAATAAAATAGTGTTGATGGTATAGTTGTATTACATAAACACAAATATGCTGCAGTGATTGGTACTTTATGTGCTTAAAGCAAAGCAAATATTTGAGTTATTTGGTTTAAATTAAAATGGCATGCCATCTGGCATCTTAAATAATCAAACTCTAGATTATTAATTTAAATTTGCTGTTGAGAGACAGTGTGGTGGAGGGAAAGAGGAGGGCCCCATGTGGATGACTGTTTCACCTCTGCTAGCTCCAGCTGGGGTGGGGAGACACTGATGGTAGAAAACACTTAGTGGAGGGGCTGGGTGGCTCAGTGGGTTGAGCATCTGATTCTTGATTTCAGCTCAGATCATGATCTCACAGTTTTCGAGATCTAACCCTGCATCAGGCTCTGCACTGAGAGCATGGAACCTACTTGGGACTCTCTCTCTCCCTCTCTCTGCCCCTCCCCTGCTCACTCTCTCCCTCTTTCTCAAAATAAATAAATAAACTAGAAAAAAAAAACAAAACACTTAGGGGACTGCTCCAGCAGCTCAAACCAATGACGCCTCTGCTGATGCAGCCACAGGGAGCACAAACCCAGTGTAAGTTTGCAGGTGCCCTCCAGTGCTCAAGACATGATTATTTGAGGCCACCAGCACATACACGATTGTTGAAAATTGGAAACAGGTGCCCTCACCCATGAAGAGTGTGTTCAACCACAAACCAGAACCCTAGAGAGCAGCAGCATTTCAGGTGGATAAAGGAAGAGAAAGTACTTGCAAAGGAGACTGAGAAGGATGGCCAGAGACTCAAGGAAGAGAAAAGCAAGAGATGGATCCTTACAAGTTAGGGAAGGAAAGTGAGTATCCAGAATTAGAGAGTGGCCACAGGATAAATTAAGTAGGAAGAAGACCAAACACAACCATCTGGTTTTGCTAACTTTTGTATTAGCAAGGACAGGTCCAGCAGACTCACAAAAGTAAAGACCAGACCATAATCAACTAATGACTGAATAATAACAGAGTCAAGACTGCTCTCTTAAGACGCTTGGAGGTAAAAGAAAGGATAGAAACCAAACAGCAATTAAAGAGGAAGGAAAAAACCATGGGAAATTTCTTAGGACAAGGTAGACCTCAAAACATTTTATAGAGTCAACCAACATGACCTTTGAGCCAGCAATAGGTGTAATGGATTAACAGATGTGGAAACACTGGGTGCCTCCACATTTGCAGGTGCAGTGTCCAGGAAGGAATTTTGCTTCCTTGAACTTGTAGCCTTTGAGTGGTATACTCAATACTACAAGATAGCCCCAGGGAAATGCTTCTAATAGTTCTTTGAGTAGTCAAATCACTGTGGGAGGCATACCTCCACAGTTCCTCCAGGTGGTCAGGACATGCTCACATACCTGCATTCTGGAGCTTGCTTGACCCCAGTCCTATGGCAGGAATTCACAATTACAAGGGCAGAAATTCACATTTTTCCAGTTCCATAATCCATGAACAAGAGGGCAGACTAAGCAAGCAGCACCGAGATTACATTCTAGTTTGCTCTACAAACTCTAACCCAAAGCAGTCTTGAAACATCATACCTTAGGTGTTCAACAGCATTGAGACCTGCTGTTGACCTGAGGTGACACACTGAGCAAAGGAAAACCCAACGAATGTTATCAGTTCTCAAGGTACATACAAAAAAGCATCCTCAGGAGTCTACACCACCTGGTCAGTTTGACAATTTACTTATTAACAGCAATGAAGGATGACAAAGTCAACCTGGAGACAGTCTCTGCTCATATATTAAACTAAACTGATGTTACATGGACTCCCTGCTTGAAGATTATAATCCCTAGCAATCCTGTGTTACAAATAACTGGTTAAAAAAAAAATCTCACTATTAGAACACAGACTGGCTGGTAATGAAAGAATGAAACATCATTTATTGATGCTGTCTACCATAGTTAATACCTTTTTCCCTTGGAGTGTTACTACAAAATCAGAATGAATTCTTAATTAATAAATCTTGGTCACTTTCATTAGAAAGTAGTTATTTTTAGCAAATTATATAAAATATTTTGAAATACGCTACACTCCTGTTTTTAGTATGCATTCGGTCATGTCTTTATTCTTTCATTTTACAAACATTCAATGACTGCCCACTATGAGCATACTATGCTACTGGTTACTTACTCAGACAAAGATGAGTAAGACTCTGTTCCTGACCTCAAGTAGCCAGAGTGCAGGGAAGACACAGATGTGTAAATAGAGCATCAAGCAACACTGTGTGAGAAGAGCTCCCACAGAGCTAAGAATAACTTAGACACATGCACATAAATATGGTGGGCAGGAAAGAAGGGATCACAGGCAGGAGGGGGGAACAAGAGCATGCCGGAAGGCACAAAAGCATGCAGCTGCGAAGCCCATGAAGGACTTAACATAAGAGACTGATATAATCAGACACAATTTCTAAAACATATACTCCGATAGTAATATGAACACTTGATGGAAGAGGCCCAAGAGTCAACAAAGACCCTTGGGACACCTGGGTGGCTCAGTCAGTTGAGCATCTGACTCTTGATTTCAGCTCAGGTCATGATCTTACAGTTGTGGGATAGAGTCCCACATTAAGCCCCACATCAGGCTCCATGCTCAGCATGGAGCCTGCTTAAGATTCTCTCCTTCTGCCTCTCTCCCCTGCTGTGCTCTCTCTCTCTCTCTCTCTCTCTAAAATAAAATTGAAAGAAAGAAAAAAAGAAAGAAAGAAAGAAAGAAAAAAAGAAAAAAAGAAAGATAGAAAAAAAGAGAAAGAGAAAAGGAAAGAAGGAGGGAAGGACGGAAGGAAGGAAGGAAGGGAGGAAGGAAGGAAGGAAGGGAAAGAGAAAAGGAAGGAAGGAAGGACCCATTCCCAGACATGCAGACTTGACCAATGCTTCCTTATAAACAGTTCCCACATGGGCTACATTATAATGTGGCTAAGATAATGTGAAATCACCTTCTAGAATAGCAATGCTCTTTTACCTAAAGAATACCCTGTAGGTGAAAATAGCAATAAAAATGACTTACTGCTAGAAAAATCACTAGAATATCTCAGGAGCAAAATTTTCCACATTCAGCCTGTCATGAATGAATGAGAAATTCTGTGTAGACAACTAATTTGCTCAGCAAGAAAATGGGGCTTGTGGTGAAGGTCAAACATGATAAATTCACAGAACGAGGCAGAGGGATATATAGATTCTAAGATAGCAGATGGTAAGAATAAAGGTTCTCACCCCATACATGAAGAGATGAAATTACAGGAAACCTCTTGAGAAAGAAAAAAAAAAAAAAAAAAGACTGGACCCAGCAAATATACTGAGCAAACAGAAGGTATTTAATAAGTGTTCAATAAACAAACTGAAAAGTAATCAACTGAAGGCCACAAAGAATGTAATGCAGCTTCTTGTCCCCCATATAACAAAAGTTTATCTGTACACCGTTATTTCTGTAGAACAAAGCTTTCCAACAAAATGTAGATCCCTGGGCAGAGACGGGGGCAGCCAGAGTCCCCTAGGCCAGTCATCAACAGCTATGAGCTATGACCACAGGGTGCTGAGCAAATATTATTTTCCATGTATGCCTTGAGGAGAGAAACAAAAGGAGGCCCTACGCAGTGACTCCACACAGGCAGTAACCAGTCTTTCTGTCACCAGGTCTGCAGTAGCCAAGCATGGCTCTAACCACATCCATCAAGTAACCACTGTTAACGTGGTCCAGGTTTGTCAGCATGGAAAAGCAAAGGGCCAAGTCCATAATTCCAGGAAATATCCTCATACTGACAATGCTGCGTCACTGAAAGCATTTTTTTTCTCAAAAAAAGGAATGATTTATGGGGGGGGGGGGGAGATAAAAAGATAGTGGAAGATATAAAATAGCTCAGAGAAAGGAGTCAAAGTGATTTCGTAGTTTTTTGAAGTAGGCTTTACGTAAACTTTAAGCTCCATCTAATCCCCAAAAAGGTATTTAAGGCAATTCCTAGGGATTGCGTGGGCCAAATTCAGGTTGGGGTAATGAACATAAGCCACAGCAGTGAGGCATATCCACACGCTGCCACTGAAGCTTGTTTCCCTGCACTTCTCTCCTCCTCCCGTCTCCCCAGGAAAGGGTGCTGCTGAGTTGGTCTGTGTGTGGCCAACATAGACACATCATCAAAAAGGACAAGCCTTCTGGTAAACAGGAGAAAGCCCCTCGGAGACCACCAAACCACAAACTAAAGACACAACTTCAAATTCTCTTTGATAAATAACAACTGCTTAAAAGCAGCACCATTAATGATTAGTGGCGTGTAGGCAAGGCCTTATTTACCCAAGAAAGAATGTTAAAAAGATTGACCGAAGGGGCGCCTGGGTGGCTCAGTTGGTTGGGTGTCTGACTTTGGCTCAGGTCATGATCTCACGGTTTGTGGGTTCGAGCCCTGAGTTGGGCTCTGTGCTGACAGCTCGGAGCCTGGAGCTTGCTTCAGATTCTATGTCTCCCTCTCTCTCTTTCCCCACCCCACTCATGCTCTGTCTCTCTCCCTCTCTCAAAAATAAATAAACGTTTAAAAAATTAAAAAAAAAAAAAAAAAGGTTGACTGAAGGCAGACTCAGTGGATGGGTGCTGTTATTTCTAGGTCTCCCAAGCAGGACATCATCCTACATGAGCAGTAATAGTATAGAGGTATAGCCAGGGTACAGCTCCTCACGTCTGCAAGCTCTTTCATCTTAATTGTTGTTTGCCAGGGCAAAAGGTCTATTTCCATTTTTCAAGTGACCTGATTAATGGCTAGGTTTCGAAAGAGTGGCTGCTTTCTTAGTTCTGCGAAAACCCGAAAAGAAATCTGTTGGGAAAGCATGAATGTTTTGACACTGGTTCTTAGTAGAAGCTTTTGGACCACATTCTCACAGTTACTTCAGGGGACCTTGGTGGCCGAGCTGCACTGTTTGACCAGTGCAGATGTGAAAAATGCACAGGCAACAGCTTGGCAAGACCTGAGAGGCCACATGTCGGAAGATACTTTTGGTCATCAATTATTAATGGGCCATTTTGCAAGTCACATAAAAATAAAGCAAGAGCCTGAGATATCTTACCCCAAGCCTTCTAAATATGACAGGACCTTAACTCTTAGGTGAACAATTAGATTACCTGAAGCAAGAAGACATAACCTGTTCTGCTTATCCAAGGCTTCACGTCATTCCGAAGGACCCCGACTTTCATGGGCAAGCCTGTCCTTGTGGAATCTGCCCTCTCGCAGGGGCGCCTGGGTGGTTCAGTCGGTTAAGCGTCCGACGTCAGCTCAGGTCATGATCTCACGGTTTGTGGGTTAGAACCCTGCATCGGGCTCTGTGCTGACAGCTCAGAGCCTGGAGCCTGCTTTGGATTCTGTGTCTCCCTCTCTCTCTGCCCCTCCCCTGCTTGTACTCTGTTTCTCTCTCTCTCTCAAAAATAAATAAACAAAAAATAAATAAAAAGAATCTGTCCTCTCACTACACATGGTTATTGAGCCCTTGAAATGTGACTAGTCCAAACTGAGACGTGCCATGGAGCAAACTACACACCGAGTTTTGAAGGCTTAGTCTCAAAAATACAAACGTTAAAATACATCATCAATGATTTTTATATTGATTACACGTTGAAATGATATTTTGGGTAAATTGCATTAAATAAAATATATTTAAACTAATTTCATAATTGTTTTTTTCTAAATGTGGCTACTAGAATGTTTAAAATATATATAAATACTTTTCATTATATTTCTATTGGACAGCACTGCTATAGACCCATGAATTGCTGGAAAGATGGATATAACCTTTTGCAGAATGAGCAAACGTTTATCTATAGACCTTATAAAACAAGTATTTCTCATATTCTGCTGACTTTGTCATTAACAACATTTTTTTTAATATGAAATTTATTGTCAAATTGGTTTCCATACAACAGCCAGTGCACATCCCAACAGGTGCCCTCCTCAATGCCCATCACCCACCCTCCCTCCTTCCCACCCCCATCAACCCTCAGTTTATTCTCAGTTTTTAAGAGTCTCTTATGGTTTGGCTCCCTCCCTCTCTAACTTTTTTTCCCCTCCCCAATGGTCTTCTGTTAAGTTTCTCAGGATCCACATAAGAGTGAAACATATGGTATCTGTCTTTCTCTGTATGACTTACTTCACTTAGCATCACACTCTCCAGTTCCATCCACGTTGCTACAAAAGGCCATATTTCATTCTTTCTCATTGCCACATAGTATTCCATTATGTATATAAACCACAATTTCCTTATCCATTCATCAGCCTAAAGGACATTTAGGCTCTTTCCATAATTTGGCTATTAACAACCTTTTTAAGTAGAGTTCTTATCATAAAGCTCCCCTTCTATCACACACAGAGATGCAGTCTCATTAATTTAGGCTCTTTCTTGAGCCAATTTATATATGAAATGTAGTACAGTCAAGTAGTGCCTTTGAGGGGCACCTGGGTGGCTCAGTGGGTTAAGCCTCCAACTCTTGATTTCATCTCAGGTCAGGATCTCAGCATTCGTGAGATTGAGCCCCATTTAGGGCGCTGTGCTGACAGCACAGAGCCTGCCTGAGATTCTCTCTCTCCCTCTCTCTCTGCCCCTCCCTGACTTGTGCTCATGCTCTCTCTCAAAATAAATAAACATTTTTTTAAAGTGTCTTTGAAAAGCTTCATCCTGACATCCCCCAATAATCTAAGATTTACATTCTCCTAATTTGCCATCAATGATAAAATTTTACTTTGAAAACCACAATGTCCCTTCAAAACTAAGCGGATAGAACTAGAGGGTATTTTATACTAAGCAAAATAAGTCAGTCAGAGAAAGACAAATATATGATTTCACTCATGTGGAAAACAGATTAACATAAGGGAAGGGAAGCAAAAATAATATAAAGACAAGGAGGGGGACAAAACATAAGAGACTCTTAAATACAGAGAACAAACTGAGGGTTGCTGGAGGGGTTGTGGGTGGGGGGATGGGCTAAATGGCTAAGGGGCATTAAGAAAGACACTTGTTGGGATGAGCACTGGGTGTTATATATAGGGGATGAATCACTGGAATCTACTCCTGAAATCATTATTGCACTATATGCTAACTACCTTGGATATAAATATAAATATAAATATAAATATAAATATAAATATAAATATAAATATAAATATATAAATAAGAAAACCACAATGTCTTCACTGGAATACCGACTTTGCTGGGGCAAATGGAATATGTGAATCTAGCTATCCCCCACGTTCAGCAAATGTCCAGAGTCACTAAAGCAGGTGGGAGAACAGTGAGAGAAATTATGACAAGAAAGGATTAGGCCCACAGATTGTCAAAAAGAGAGTTCCTTTATTTATTCAGTAAGCAGCATTTATGAAATGCTCACTCCCTGAAAATCATGCTTCTATTTGTGATTTTCTTTTCCTAGGCTTAATGATAGAATGGACATATCATTCTCAAAAACGGAAGTAATTTGACAGAAAATGTCAAATGTTCACCAACTGCCACCTGTCTCTCATTACCTGAGTTTTGTTGTTATTGTTGTTGTTTATTCAGGTGAGGATATGACCACATTCTTAACAGATTTTTTTGGTTGGCTGGTTGATTGGTTGGTTGGTTGGTTGGTTGGTTGGTTTGCAAGAATGAAACTGTACTGTTTCAGGTTTTTCAACAGCTTTCCAACTACTTCTCAACATCAACATTAAAGTTAAAAAAAAAAAAGATGAAGGAATAAGTAAAGTATCAACTAATTTTCTCTCTTTATTGTGCTATTTGTTCCTTCCTCTCCCTCTTGAATCCCCACCCCAATACCTTCTTTTAATGGAAATGGCTTTTGTTTTCTGCCATAGAATGTTCTCCATGCTCATATACATGGAACATGAAACTTAACAAATTTGGAAGCCCACTTTAAGAATATAAAATTATGGGGGAGCCTGGGTGGCTCAGTCGGTTAAGCATCCAACTTCAGCTCAGGTCATGATCGCAAGGTCCATGGTTCAAGCCCCGCATTGGGCTCTGTGCTGACAGCACAGAGCCTGGAAGCTGCTTTGGATTTTGTGTCTCCCTCTCTCTCTGCCCCCCCACCCCACTCATGCTCTGTCTCTCTCTCGAAAAAAAAATTAAATATATATATATATATATATACATATATATATATATATATATACATACATACACACACACACACACACACACACACACACATATATATAATTATGAATATAAAATTAGGTATAGGACTTTTCTTTTTTTTAAGTAGGCTCCATACCAATGTGGGGCTTGAACTCATGACCCTGAGATTAAGAGTCACATGCTCTACCAACTGAGCCAGCCAGGCACCCCTTAAAATTAGGTATAGGACCTTAAAAGGTGCCCATGCAAGTGGGGGGGGGGTCTCTAAAATTGAAGCTTTGTTAGCTTCATAGGAAATAGCTCTGCTCATATAATACAGACATAATATATGTATATGCAGGGGTTGAGGGGCGGATTCTTTGGTCATTACTAAAATGCCATGATAACAATGCTTTTGTGGTTAAAAAAATACTTAAGGCTTTTAATAAACTGCACTAAACTTATTAATAAATTTAGCACTATTTATTGATTTGAGGAGAAGTAGCAGCTTTACGATGTTAAAACTTTCTATCCAAGAACTCAGTATAAATTTTTCCCCTTCGTCATGTCCCAAAGAATTTGCGATCCAATAAGAAAAAATAAAGTTTGTACACAAATAGCCATGATACAGGAAAAGTGGAAAGTACAAATTGTAACATGTGAAACCGAAGAGAGAAAATACTCAAGAGAGCAAGAGCTGATCTGTGTAGATCTGGCACGCATGAAATGGAGGAAGGGAACCGTTAAAGGAGATGGGCACCTGGCAGAAAGGAAGCTCGGCCAGGGCACAGGGACACTCAAGAAACAGTAAATACACAGCTCAGTGGGGCTGGCATGCAGAGGGCACACGGTGAGCAAAGTGAGACAAGGAGAGCAAGAGGGCTAGAGCCCATCTATGCTAAGAATGCCAAGACAGAGGACTCTATCCTCAATTCTGCAGGGCAGTGCAGTTTGGGGCCAAGACAGGCCAAGACGAGAGCTCTGTTTTAAGATCAGTCAGTCAAGTGGGTGCAAGACCAATAGGAGAAGGGCCAGGGCTCATTAGAGTGGTTACCATAGTCTACGACAGAGGGTGTGAGACCTGCGCCAGAGTGAAAGAAGTAGAACAGAAAGGACAGGAAAGATGAAACACACCACAGGGCACCAGCAATGAGAATGCAACTACTGGTTAGATCAGGGAGGGAAAGAGAAGTGTTTCTGTTCTTATGCCTGAGTGAACAGCAGGATGGTGGTGCCATTAATACAGATGAATGAAGCAGAAGACCATGTTTGAATGAAAGACAGTCAATTTCTTTTCACATATGTTATATGTGAAGTTTAACATGTAAGCAGGCTATCCAAACAGACATCCTGAACTAGAGCCCAAAGTGGGAGGGCTGCCCTCTCTTGCTAAGGAGGGGGACACATTTCACAACTCCTCTGGAGGACCCCAACAGAAGAGCTCCCTTTCATAGAATGTTGAGCCTACTCACATTCTACAGGCTTCTCATCTTCCAGAGAAACTAACTGCTTCTAGACTCTTCCTCCTCCTACTCAGAAAGTGCTCTCCTTTAACATCTTAGAGCACAGCCTAGCTGGGACAGCCCTTGACTAAACTCTGCATCGTTGAGCAGGCAAGACATTATTCAAAAGCTTTGTGATGCCACAGGAAAAAAAATTCACCCAACCCATAGAACTAGGTAAATTCAGCCATATTTCAAAATAAAATTTATGCAGCAGAAACCAATACAAGGCAAAAGTCCAATTTTGTTTTAGACAGAACCTGAATTTTTAAAATAACAGTAACTCAGTTTCACTACCAAACTACACTTTGAAATTATTTTTTCTTATAAACTAAATGTGCAAAGTAATTACTAATAGAGGTTTGATACGAGAATATTATAGATACGACATTTTCCCAAACTAAAATTTGGGTGACTGCTGGTTCAAAGGTAATAGCCAAAGCTGAAAGGACAAAACTGACAGCTATGGAAAATGCCAGAATGCGTTTATTTTAGCAGTCACTAAATTTGCAATACCTGAGTGTTGGGGGATGGTGGGGTACAGGGGATTTTAATTAACATGAAGTTATATCTTGCAAAACATTAAAATGTACAAACCTCGTAATGTTCATATTCATCCACATCAAATGTCTCAAAGTCAAAAAATCCATGTTGTAATCCCTAAAAGCAGAACTTGAATTAGTTTTTCCACACCAAATTGATAACTTTTAGCCATTCCTGCTCACAAATGACCCTCACTAACCTGAAGGAAAAAGCTTGAAACCTTTCATTTATAACACCTATCTAGAAATCATCTAATATTAGTAATTTTGCTTTGAGACTTTCTTACAAGTGGGACTGAACACTTAGAAAAACATGAAAATATGTCCTGCAAAACGGATCTAGAGTCCTAATTTACATTGTTTTGTGTGTAAATAAATTAATTATGTATATAGGGGTGCCTGGGTGGCTCAGTCGGTTAAGCGTCTGACTTCGGCTCAGGTCATGATCTCACAGTTTGTGAGTTCGAGCCCCAAGTCAGGCTCTGTGCTAACAGCTCAGAGCCCGGAGCCTGCTTCGGATTCTGTGTCCCGCCTCTCTCTTTGCCCCTCCCTCACTTGTGCTCTGTCTCTCTCTGTCTCTCAAAAATAAGTAAATGTAAAAAAAATTTTTTTAATAAATTAATTAATTATGTATATAAAATGGAGCATACTAGCAAATATATAGTTAAAACCCATTTGGGAATGACACAATTAATTCATATCAAACCATGACAGAGTACCTAACAGTGATTAACTTTTCAGATAGGAGAAGAAAAATTAAATTTGTAGGTGCTTTTATTTTCCTTTCAGCATTAATGAGATACTTAGCAAAAAGAGCATTTTTACTCAATAGGCCCTTATTTGTCCCTGCTTTGAGAGAATTTGTTTTACAGTAATAGTTTCTGACAGAGTACAAGTGTACTAGACTGCTCTTACACTTTAGAGGAAGAGCTGATATTTTTAACAACACAAAGAAAACGTGCATTACTCCTTTTCAAAACGATCCAGCTTGCTCAGATATAATATTTTGAAGAGGACAGAGTCTCTTCTTTTAGGTCATGAAGCTATACAAATTATAATAGAGTACAAACCCACAGTTGCTTTTAAAAATTATGTATTCAAGTCATTAAAAATAGGAGAAACTGTTAAGCCAAGCTGTGGTGCATCTGTATTTGAAAATATTTTACAGACCAGTGTTTTCCAAAATGCAGAGCATGGACCACCTGCAGCAGAAGCACTGACGGTAACTTAGATCTAAAATACCAATTCCTAAATCCCATGCCAGAACTATTAAATGTGATTCTTTAGGGGTAGGACGAGTATTTTAACATGCCTTCTAGGTGATTCTTACACACGATAAGGTCTGACAACACTGTTTTGTCGACCCCTACCGTTAAGAGCAAAACAAGTTGTTTACATTATTTCATCTTTAAACAAAGCAACTCAGTTGATTCCAGTGAAAGCAGTGAGAAGAGTAAACCCTGAGCTATAACCTTCCTTCCTTTCTCTTCATTTAAAGTGTGGGTTTGTGTATGTTTCTGTGTATAGTTCACACACATATGAACTATGCGTGTGATGATGCCCATACAACAAAATCACAAAGATACGCTTCCTAAGAAGGTAACACTGCAGCTGTAAACTGTCTGCACTCTTAGGGGGCATGGTACTCATTGCCAAAAAAATTGCCCAGACCATGATGGCTTGTATAAGAGTGTGCAGGGGGGTAATGTGTCTCAGTCGCTTAAAGACATGTTGTACACTCTATTAGGTCTTTCTAAAATCTCATCTACATTCAGGTAATATTAACCCAAACATTTGATGAAACAAGAAATTTACAGAAGATGTTTTTCATGAACAAAGTACAGCTTCCCTCTATAACAGGAAGGATGTCATAAATTTCTATATCGAGTTACCAAGTTACCATAACAGGTGGGGATATTCCAGGGTGAACTCTTTCTGAACTTCATAAATTTATAAAAGAAACAGCCTGTACCAGATGGCAGAATAGGCTAAATAATAATAACAATAAAAATAACAACAATAACAATAAACAAATTACTTTCTTTCCCTCAGGCATATTTTTTAAATGCTATAATTAGGGTTCTTAACTTGTGTTACTAGAAGTCTATGTTGGTGACATTATTTGTGGGGTGGGCTAGAGTATTTTGACAGTTTTTAAGTGAAAAGAAAAATATTTGAAAACTATTTTAAAGTCTTACAGAGTTTAAATTCATTTTTAAATGAAATATCAAAGTCAAAAAACATACATAAAACAACAAGGATATTTATCATACCAATTTTCTCAACTCAAAATGTAGCAATTATATTATATTATTATATTGTATTATATTATATTATATTATATTATATCATATCATATTATATTACATCATATTATATTACATTATGGTAGAGAAAAGAAACTGGAACAAGAATCACTGCCGATAGTGTGTTTACAGTCCTTGCCAATGGATTCTGCAACGTGTACATTCCTGACTGATAAATCATGGCTGCATGTTCAAGATGGAATGATGCACTTTGAACCTTAATTCAAATTCACACTACAACGTGCATGACTTCTCAGTAAATTAGTGCTTCTAGAACACATTCTTAAAATTCTCAAAAATATTTTAGATTAACTTCTCCATTATATATATGAATAACTAAATAACTATGCCTCTAAACTATACATACAGTGCATCAAATCACCCAGGGGGATTGTTCAAACAGACTGCAGGGCCCCACTACCACAGTTTATGGTTCAATCAGTCTTGGATGGGACTGAGAATTTCATCTCTAACAAGTCCCACGCTTTGACAAACCATTGATTCATAACATACCCTTGATATGGTAGGGAAATCGGAGTTAGAATTAGCCCTGCTAAGAACTCCCTGTGGCTCTGAAACTGACTTCACCTCTCTGGGGTTGTTTCCTCGTCTATAAAGATGAGATAATATCTGGCCTACTTACTACTTCACAGAGGTGTAATAATATCCAGGTAGGAAACCAACATGGAAATGTTCTCCACACTGACAGAGGTGTGGGTTGGCTTCCTGTCTCTCCCACACCAAGCTCTAGCTTGATAAGGAAGCTGAACCAGTGACAAAGCAATGTCACAGGCAGAGCAGCAGATAGGAGTGATCCATCTGCCGGGGAAAAGAAATAATTTAAATGAGAAAGGGAAATCCCTTCTACCTCAATAAGGAGTTACAGAGTTACCCACAGACACCCCTTCAATTTGTCCAACAATCTATATTTTACAGATCAATCATTGTTCAAGAAGTGGAAAGCCTTCTGCTTACTGCCTGTCCTCTCTTCTCTCCAATGAAAAACAAGAATATTGACATTATTCCTTTCTCGTATTTTGAAACTACTGTGTCAACTACAGTAAGGAGAATTATTATTACCTTTCTGATTCCCTGCAAACAGTCGAGGATGGTGAGATTGTAAGTGCAATTTCCAAAGGAAGCATCCCTATAAATACACACACACACACACACAAAAACAAAACAAAAAAAACAATACTAAAAATGTACATCCAGAATATTCAAATAAGACAATACCAAAGACAATTAAAGATATGCTTGTTTGGCTTCACAGCTGTCAACATGGTAAATTTATGCAACACATCAGATACTACTAGTTAACTACTCTTACATCTTAACTGAAGCATTTCTGAAACTGCTTTAATCCAATAGGCATAATTAATAAGAAAAGCAAATTCAAGAGCCTGAACTCACAAGTCAGATTGCCTTCATTCAAGTTCCAAATCTGCCACATACTGGCTGGGACCTTGAACAACTTATTTTACTTCTGTGAGTCTCGGTTTCCCATCTCTGAAATGATGTTACTGATGGTATTTACCATTTACAGGATTATTGTCAGATTACATTTAATAAGTGGAAGTCCTGGAGCGCCTGGGTGGCTCAGTTGGTTAAGTCGTCAAGTCTTGATTTCGGGTCAGGTCATGACCTCATGGTTTGTGGGGTCGAGCCCCACACTGGGCTCTGCACTGACAGCACAGACCCGGCTTGGGATTCTCTCTCTACCTCTCTCTCTGTCCCTCCCCTGCTTGTTCTCTCTCTCTCAAAATAAATAAATAAACTTAAAAAAAAGAAAAATAAATGGAAAGTCCTTCATATAAGAGCCTGGCACATAGGAAGCACCTAAGAAATATTATGATTTTTCTTGGTATTATTAACAATGACCTGAACTGTTCCATTAAGTAAAAGATTTATAATCACCAATGGTATTCTCAGAGAGGAACAACCACCTATCAGGAATATGGTAAATACAAGCATAAAAATGTAAGGAGGACAATGTAGGCAGGTCAACAGAAGCTAGCTGCTATTTTCCTGGATTAAATGACACCCCTCCTATCTACCCTCCCCCCCAAAAAAACAAAAAAACTATGGAAAAAGCAGTCATTCTTCCAAAAAATCTCCTCTCAGGATCCAGGAGAACTTCTAATGCACCATGAAGTGTTGTATCAAAAGGAGTGGGAACCTACTGCACCGAAAATTGAGTACTTCATACTTTATTTAAGTTTTTAGAGCAACCTGCTTTAGGCAACATAAAACTGAAGTATCAAGTTCAGGTGAGGTTAAGCAAGAACTGGCACTGGAGCTTTAACACTAGCAATGTTCCAAGGTGTCCAAGGCAAGAAACTTGACCTCCAGGCTCTCAGTCGCTCTGCCCAGCCCCCAATGCTGACCTGAAGGAATAGAGCTGTCAGGCACCTGCCAATGGCAAAGTCGAAGGCACCACACAAAGTTGGTTCAAGGGCAACAGTAGGGAAGGTGCCAGAAGATGATGCTCCATGGGGAGAAAAGGACCTTTAAGTGCTTTAACGTATAATTAACATAAAACTGAGTTTTATATCACCCAATGTAACTTGAACCTATGGCTGCTAAGTCATGAATTAAAATGAAGCTTCAATGTCACTGGATTTCAACATCCTGATAACCTAATATAAAAATAGGAAGTAAGCAAAGCAACTTAAAAGAAATGTTTAAGTTCTGAAGCTTCAAAGTTTTTTGTTTGCTGAAGCCTCGCTCAACAAGGGGCTTAAACCCATGACCCTGATATCAAGACCTGAGCTGCTTAATCGACTGAGCCACCCAGACACTCTTGAAACTTCAAAGTTAACCTATGTTAATAGGAAGGATTATTCTACATATGTAAATCTGATTTCAAGACATTTTTTTAATGCTATCTGAACTCATGGGTCAGTGCAAAGCAAAGTAGCCCCTTTTCCAAATATCATGTAAAGACAAACCATGTATTAAAAAGCAAATTTTAATGGACTAAACCAGAGAAAGGTATAGCTTGGGATCTAAGACAAAATAGCAGTTTATATAAAGAATCACATACTCCTTTGCAGGCACTTGTCTCTTTGGGTCAAAGTTTCAGAATCTTTCATGTGTCATGGACCCCTTAGAAATCTGATGAAGCTTGTGAACCCCTCTTCTCAGAATGATGTTTTTAAATGAATAAAATAAAATATATATGAATAACAGAAGACTAATTCGATTAAATTTACCAAAATATTAAAAAAATAATTTATAAGACCATATTTAATTATTTACTGTTTTATTAATATGTAACAAGACCTAGTAGGTCTAGTGATGACTATAATTTTGAAGAAGGAATGAACATAAATAATAAGAGATATGAAATATATAAGATTCATGTAAAAATTATAATGGGATATAAAAATGTCTGTAATTTCTATTGTGACATTCATATTGCTAATACTACTATAGTTTATTTCCAACATTTATAATTGAATATAATTAAGATAAGTGAAAACAAAGACACTTTTTGTCATCCAAACTCAGTGACTCTCTGAACTATCTCCGCAGACCCAAGATTAAAAATCACTACTTCAGTAAAGAAAAAATAAAACAAAAACAAAAACTTTCTTATTTAAAATAGTAAAACAATTTTAAGAACTGGAGGTGCTCTTATTCTCTGAAGTATATTTTCCCATGCCTAGACTCACCTAAATGAATTCACATAGATAATGAGTCATAGAAATGCTCCAGACCCAGTCTTTCTGACTGTCTGCAAAGTTTGGTGAGACTGTCATGCTATCTCTTGGCCTATCACAGCCACAAGTTTTACCAGTGACTGAAAAGAGAGCTCTGATGACCTGGTGATCAAATCTATAGACCTGAGAGAGGAAGACGAGTTAACATGCCATGTGACAGAATTAGGATATAAAGCAGTCACAGCAGGATGGAAAGACAGGTAGAAATTTACAGCGTGAAATATAATAAGGGATGCGATAAAATTAGGTCACATTCTCAGAACTGGGGAGAGGAGATGACACACCAAAGGACATTACACCCATTCCTCAGGAGAATTAATCCTCATGACAACCGCACAAGGACAAATAGGTTCCCAAACCTGCCTCCATACTGAGCAGGAGAAATGGCTTATTAGTGGAACCTGGCTCCTACTTAGACAAAGGAGAGCAGCTATAAAAGTGAACAGACACAAAAACATGTTATATGTTCTCTGGGGGGAAAAAGTGAGAGAATGAGAAGGTAGAGATGGCAGACTGAACACATGTATCTACCAAATCCACACTAAAAAGAGAATTTTGAAAGGCTTTTTAAGAAAGAAATCCAACAAGCTCAGGGAGAATAAGAGAGCAGAAGATAGCAATAAAATTGTGAAAGCTGGAAATCGGAGGAGTGGTAGTAAATTAGAAAACCAAGAAAAGGGAATATTAAGGTGACAAAGCCAAAGAATCCACCTAATTAATACTAGAAACGTCCCATAAGGCTCAGGAATTGGCAGCACTGGGTTCTTCTGGAGGTAGAATGAAGGAAGTGACTGACATAAGATTGAAAGTCCACTTAAGAAGCTGAGAGATTTTATTCTATAAAAGAAACATTATCTCCCATGTTACAAATCAATCTTCCCTGCTTCCCTTCCCTTCCCTCAACCACCCAATACAGTCAGAAGCATCTAAGAATGACCCTGGAAGGCAGCAAGATACCTGCCCCATACTACGTTCAAGTTTGAATTGGAGGATTGCTTCAGGATTATTTTTCACCTATTTTTTTCTAAGAAATAGAGATGGTTAGGAAAATACCAGGCTCCATTAAACTACAGAAGTCCCTTTGAGTCTGAAACTGTATCATTATTCAACACAACTGATGATCACTTTCTTCTCCAGGTATCTCCTCTGGGTCCTTCCCAACAGAATTTAAACACTTTCAGGTCTCTACCATCTTTAAAAGAAAAAAAAAAAAAAAAAACTGTCCCAAACTTTCTTGACTCGACATCTCCCTTCAACCACCACCCTCTCTTGAGACTCCTCTTTAAAACAAGACTTCTTCAGGGGCGCCTGGGTGGCTCAGTCGGTTGAGCATCCAACTTTGGCTCAGGTCATGATCTCGCAATTCATGAGTTCAAACCCCGTGTCGGGCTCTGTGCTGACAGTTCAGAGCCTGGAGCCTGCTTCCGATTCTGTGTCTCCCTCTCTCTCTCTGCCCCTCCCCTGCTCATGCTCTGTCCCCCGCTGTCTCTTAAAAAGTAAAATAAAACAGGGGCGCCTGGGTGGCGCAGTCAGTTAAGCGTCCGACTTCAGCCAGGTCACGATCTCGCGGTCCGTGAGTTCGAGCCCCGCGTCAGGCTTTGGGCTGATGGCTCAGAGCCTGGAGCCTGTTTCCGATTCTGTGTGTCCCTCTCTCTCTGCCCCTCCCCCGTTCATGCTCTGTCTCTCTCTGTCCCAAAAATAAATAAACGTTGAAAAAAAAAATTAAAAAAAAAAAAGACTTGCTCAATATTTAAAAAAAAAAAAAAGTAAAATAAAACATTAAAAAAAAATTTTAAAACAAGACTTCTCTGAAGAATTACTTCTCCCCCTGCTCCATTTTCCCTCCTCTCACATCTTAACACCCTCTGATCGGTTTCCACCCTCGTCCACACCACAAACATGTCACACTAAAGTTACCAATTATCTTCATATTGCTACACCTGGGGGGCTTTGTTTTTAATAGAGATAAAATTCACAATTTATCCTTTTTAAAGTGTACAAGTCAGTGATTTCTTTTAGTATATTCACAATTCCTATTACCACTAATTCCAAAAGAGCTATAGCCCCCCAAAAAGAAATTCAGTGCCCATTTACAGTGACTGCTCACTTTCCCTCCCCACTTGCAGGCAATCAGTAATCTACTTTCTGTCTCTCTGGATCTGCTTCTTCTAAACCCAGGGAACATTTCCCAAGCATCATTTTACTGAATTTGTCAGCAATAATAATACTCCTTTGAATACTGTCTTCACTGGCTTCCTGGATTTTTCTTCTATATCTCCACACACTGCTACTACCCAATCTCCCTGGCAAAGCCATCCTTCTCCTCCAAATCCTTAAAAGTTAGAGCTTCTCAAGGTTCAATCCCAGACTCAAATTCTTCTCACTCCATGCCCTCTCCCTAGTCCAGGACGAGTTCCCATGTATCAGCATCACCTGGATGGTTCCTTAAACTCAGAATGCTGGATCCCACCAGAAATCCTGATCCAATGGGGGCAGAACCTGAAAATCTGCGTTTCTAACAGGTTTCCAGGAGGGTACTGATGAAGCTGGTAGAAAGGAGCACATTTTGAGAACTGCCCTACATAATCTAATCCATATAAACTGCCATCAATCTACCAATGACCCTCAAATTTCTGTCTCTAGCACAAACTAGGGGCACCTGAGATGGCTCAGTGGGTTGAGCATCCGACTCTTGATTTCGGCTCAGGTCATGATCTCAAGGTTCGTGGGAACCTCCCTCCCTCTGCCCCTCCCCCACTTGCTCTAACTCTCTCTCTCTCTGTCTCTCTAAATAAATAAATATATTTTTTTAACCACATACATGACCTTCTCATTTGGGTGTCTTAAGGCATCTCACATTCATTGTGAAAGAAGACCCTCTTGCAGCTGCCCCCCCAAAACAACAATGATAATCCAGTCCTCCAGCGCTATCCCGTAAAAGAGGCAGCTTCCACAACCCCTCACGCTAGAACTCAGACGTCCCTGCATCTCTCATTCCCCTTATCCTGTCCACCACAGTGTCCCATTACCTTCCCCTCTTAACTGCCTGCACTGACTTCTCTGATACCCCGCCCCCGCCACCTCTCAGGTGGACTCCCGCAACAGCTTTTCCACCCCCCACCTCTCCTTGCTAATCAGTCTTCTAGCAGCAACCAGAGTGATATCTGTTTTAAAGCACATCAGATCCAGTCACTCTTCGACTATAACCCTTCACTGACTTCCGCTGTTCTCACAGGAAAGTTCAAAATGTCAACGAACGTATCCTGGTGATATCTGGCCCTGCCTGCGTAGGCCTCCTCATTTTATGCCCCTCTACAATCTGCCCATCACACCTTGCCTGAGGTCCTCCGAGAGGGCTCTCTGATCTCACCACAGGACCTTTGCTCCTGCTGGTCACAGGTCACCTGCTGCCTTCTGCCTAAGTTACCCTACCTGTCCTTCAGATCCCAACTCAAAGATCAAAGTCTCCAGGGAAAAACCTCAACCCCACCCTGGCTAGAGCAGGTCCCCAACTTTTTTTTATTGTACTTAATCAACTATAGTTTGACATATCATGGCATGCTTATTTGATTCTCTGCCTCTCTCTGTAACAGCCTCAAAGAAGACAGGATGTATACATTTTTTACTTACCCTTCTCTCCCTAGTATCTAACATACTGCTTAGCACAAAATAGAGATATTGAATAAACATTTCAATTAAGTAAAGGAGCTTGTCAAGTGATATTAAACACACTTTTATTTTAACCCAGACACTTTAGAGAGACTATAAAGAGCTTTTACAACTTACATCACTACACTAATGTGATATAAAGTTTTAAACTCCCACAGTTTTTATCGCAACTACAGCTCCCAATTGTTTACGTAACTCCCAGTTTGCTTTTTCACTCATTTATCAATGTATTCATTCACTCATTCATTCATATTTATTGAGCCAAATATTTACTGAGTTGAATAAGAGGACATGTATTGTTTGTTACCTCTCCCACAAAGGACCACTGAAATCCACAGACTTCAACTGTGGGAAAAACTATGCACACCCAATGCTGTCTGGGGACACCACAGCCCTTACCTTTATCTGTCATGATAGTTTTACCATGCATTGCATTAACTCCCTTAGATAGGTAAACACCATGCTGCTCTTCATTCAGAGAGAAGTTCATATCCCAACACCCAGGGTTTCTAATCACTCATCTCTGCTGAAGAAGAAATCCTACATTCCTCCCCAATATGGAAGACTAAGGTTACAGACAACAGTTGTTCAGACACATCCAAATACAAATTTAACCCAACCTCATGCCAGACCATCTAAACTCCATCCATCACAACAACTCTCTTTGTAAGTGTGACGTCCAGCATAGTAGCCAAATGAACCATGAAAGTATTATGAAATGATTATAAAAATCCACTAACTATGACCTTGGGAGTGGCTGGCAGTCAACAAATATTTGTTGAATGAAAAACTAAATGAATATTTGAATAGATGAAGCAACTGGAACTTTATTATATTTTTGCATTTATTTTCCAGAGAAGCAATAGAAGAAACATTAAATTTAAGAAAACTAGAACCACCATCCACAATGAGATAAAAAGAGAAAGTGCTGAATCCCACTATTGTCATAGAGCATAGGCTCCCACAAAGTGATTACTGAATATTCAAGAATTTTCAGAACCCAAATTAGCATTGGTGGCTGTATTTACACCACAGAAATCAACAAACCCTTTTTACTTACAGAGCCTGTTTACCAACATACCACTGCTTGTAGCCTAAGAATCTAGACATCACTGTGAAAGAAGCAACCTTATAAATGTTAATAATGAGGAGCCAAAACGGGAGATGAAAGAACATATTCACACAAAGCAATAAGAAGGCATTTCCGGTAATGAAGCTGTTGGAAATGAAGAAAGAATAAAGAACAGAGTCACAGGGTTTAAAATGTAGAGACTACAGGGGCACCTGGGTGGTTCTGCCGAAGCGTCTGACTTCAGCTCAGGTCATGATCTGGTGGTTCATGGGTATGAGTCGCATGTTGGGCTCTGTGCTGACAGCTCAGTGACCAGAGCCTGTTTCGGATTCTGTGTCTCCCTCTCTCTCTGCCTGTCCCCCATTCACACTCTGTCTCTCTCTGTCTCAAAAATAAACAAACATTAAATAAATAAATAAATAAATAAATAAATAAATAAATAAATAAATAAAATGTAGAGACTACACTAAAGAATACAAAAGAGCTGACAGAAGAAATATTGGGGATGGCTATGATCTACGTATGTTTTAATTCCATGATTCTCTGTGAGTTCTCTGGATAACAAATAGTTGGGAGGTATGCCAATATCTTCAGAGCAATGGGTTGGAAAGCATCTCAAAGATTCATCTAAGCACCTTCCAAGCACTGACCTAAATACAACTACACAACCGCACAAGAACATGAGCTTCTTTTTAAAAAAAAAAATTTTTTTAACGGTTATTTATTTTTGAGACAGAGAGAGACAGAGCATGAATGGGGGAGGGTCAGAGAGAGAGGGAGACACAGAATCTGAAACAGCCCCGGGCTCTGAGCTGTCAGCACAGAGCCCGACGCGGGGCTCGAACTCACAGACTGTGAGATCATGACCCGAGCTGAAGTCGGACGCTCAACCGACTGAGCCACCCAGGCGCCCCAAGAACATGAGCTTCTTAAGGACCTTTATGTGTCCTTTATGTCTGCATGCCCAGAGTCTAGCACAGTGTTGGGTCCATTAATGTTTTAGATGTCAAATGAATGAATAAATGATCACTACCAGGAAATCATTCATCTTATATCTGAACAACTCTAGTGGCTGGGAACAACTGACCCAACAAAACAAAAATTATATAAAACAATTTTGAATCATAAACTATGTACAATAATGAAAATTCAATCTAGGTCATTGCTGTCCAACGGAAATATGATGCTGTCCACAAAAGAGAACCAAAATTATAATTTTAATTTTGTTCAAAACCATATTTAAAAAAGAAAAAGAAACAAGTGAAATCAATTAGTAACATATTTTCTTAATCAACATAATTATAAAGAAGACATTTTACATTTTTTATACCAAATCTTCAAAATCCAATATATATCTTTAACTTACAGTCTCAGTTTGGACTAAACAAATTTCAAGTGCTCAAAAGCACACAAAGCTGCTAGCTACCATACTGGACAGTTCAGCTCTAGACTATATTGTATGGATACCTGGGAACTAGACAATGCCCCAAAATATTCACATAATTATCCAAACTATACTTGACTTCCAGTCTCTGAACAAATCCATGACACATATGTACTAGCTCCAGAGAAAAGAAAGAGCTGATTGCTTGTATCACCTAGGCTACAAGATGAAAAGGTATTTGATGAGAATTCGTAGGGAGAACAGAGCCATCTCCCACTCAAAGAGCAAAATCAAATGACTTCATGGGGCAGCAAAATCAAAAGCTGAACACAACCAGTACCTAACAAACACAGAATACAGAATCTCCTGCTTTTCAGATTTAATGTAAGGCCATACAGTAATCTCTCTGTTCATCTAAAGAAACGGATATGTAAAAATTCATTTCTAAATCATGGCTTAAAAGGTTACATAAAGTCAGCAGAATAGGATCTGTTTAGAACTAACAATAACGGGCACCAAAAAAACAGATCAAGCACTGTGCTCTGGGCCTTTTATCCACATGTGAGTGCCACCCATTTAACCACATTAATTCTGCTTCACAGATAAAAATAATAGTAAATTGTCTTTAATCCAGGTATCAAAAAGAGCTTCATCTACAAGACATTCAACAAAATAACTATGTTCATTAATGTAAATGATTGCAATCTTTTTCTAAACCACCTTTATCACTGACTCTTCAGTAGAAAGTCTGGTAACACCCATCTGGGACCGTAAAAATAAGAATAACAAAAAAAGTTATCTGAACCAATTTTCACATTGAAGCACTGCCATGTTCCAAAAACAGAATAGATGTAACTCACTTCCTTACATGTAGTTAGTGGGTCATAAAGACCCTGACAGTTGTTTCTGTTCTCAGATCCTATATAATGGTGCTTATTTACCACTATAAGAAGAAAAATCTGATAAAGAGACTGCTTTTCATGGTAGTCCAAGTTACTCAACATGCCCTAGCTGTTGAGAATGGATTCAACAGTTTGTACTGGATAGGCCATCTACTTTTATCTATTTTCAACACTCAGGAAACTGGCACAACCTCAGTACTCAAAACTAATGCAGATCTTTCTCATCATACCAAGCATTAAAAACAAAGGTTTATTAAACATCCATGAGGGCAGAAATAACCCCAAAGATCACCACTGAGAAGCAAAGAGGTAGCCATCAGAAGGAAAAATTGAAAACGAAAATAAAATCTTTAAAAGGATAAAATAAATTGTTTCTATATTTTTGATACTCAAGAGAAAAACATGGTAAGGAAAACTTTCCCTTTGAAATACAAAGTTAATTGCTAAATACACTTTGACAAAAATCACAATATCATATTTAAGTTAACAAATATCTGGCCCAACGTTTCCTGTGAAGAGATAGATTTTATAATAACATCTAACATCTACCAGCACATGTTTACTTTGCTTTAGAAGAAAGAAGGCAGCCTAATGCCAAGTTCTAAGTGGTTGACCCCTTTGAGCCTTTGTTCAGAGAACTACAAGTTCTGGCATGCCCAGATGATCTAGAGTCATTGCTTCAGAGATTTCCCACTAAGACTCAGCCACATTAAGACACAGCTCAGCAACAGGGATATCACTAAGGGTCATCCCCAAAACACAACAAACCCCTCCCTTAATACAAACAGTACAGATTCATTTTAATGACAAATGTCTTTAAAGGACTGCCTTTGGGAGGTTTGTGGGTCCTCTGGTAAGAAAGGTTTTCTAGTCTCACACGTGCTCTAAGAGAAAAGTTGTATGTTCCTGTTCATAGTAGATAAAATGCTATCATTTGACAAGCCATCTATTTCCAAGACTCTCAGGAAACAACATAAAAACAGTTCCACAAATGACAGCATATTATTCTAATCCCAAGAGATCCACTTTGTTCCACACAGGTGTGGATCAGGAAATGTGTCCTAGAATGTTTCAGAACACTGGTGCTGCCGGATAGGAACAGAAACTGCAGGGAGTGGGAAGGGATTCAGGATGAAGTACTTTGGAAGAGCTGGCGTTAAACTAAGTCAAACAGATCTCTCTATTACTCAGAGCCATTCAGAATCTTTAAAATGAGAATGTGCTTTTCATTTTTTTATTTTAAGTTTATTTATTTTGAGAGAGAGAGTGAGCACATGAGCAGGGAGGGCAGAGAGAAAGGGAGAAAGAGAATCCCAAGCAGGATCCTCACCATCATCATGGAGGCCAAGGTGGGGCTCAAACTCACAAACTTCAAGATCATGGTCTGAGCAGAAACCAAGAGTCCTACGCTCAACTGAGTGAGCCACCTAGGCACCCCAAGAATGTGCTTTTTAAACCTCCAAGATGGAGAGTTCTAAACTTACTTGACCTTTGAATCTTTTTATTATTTTTATTTTTATTTTGCCACAGCAGATCACATAGAGCCATGTTTCTCAAACTTGGCAGCATACTGGAATTATGTAGAAAGTTTCTGAAAATCCCAATACCCAAACCTAATACCCCAGACCAATTATGTCAACATTTCCAGGAGTAGAACCAGGCACCAGTATTTTTTAAAACCTCTCAGACTTTTTAAAACCAAGTATAAGAACCAACATAACTTTGGGAAATACTACCTATAGGTCTAGCCTCTTCCCCAAGCTAAAATAAAATAGCTACACAAAAATGCATTCCTGGGCCTATCCAGGAAGAGACTTGCAAAAAAAAAAAAAAAAAAAAAAAATAGAAAAACTAAACTAATAGTTGGAGATGGAACATTCAACATTCAACCAGCTTTATTCCATTGGGTATCAGCAGAGCACCCTTACCTCAGCCTCACCTCTGTACCTAGTCAATGTTTGTCATGTCATGCTTTCTGTATTTGTCTTCAAAACTGGGACTCTGGATGTTCTTTATTGTCTGTACTGTTTCACTCCCCACTTAATATTATATGTCATAGAAAACTTGACTTTAGCAGATTTATGAATCATCATCGATACTAAAAAAACTTACCAAACTGACACATATGGATGAATAAACAAATAAGTAAGTGTAAAACAAATTTAAAAGCACAAAAGAGATCAAAATGAAGAGTTGTGCAATTTCCATGTTTTGCAAGGCTTAGAGTTTTCACAAATACTGTTTTATGAACGTCAGAGAATGCAGATTTGAAAACCACTGCCACTGACTGCCAAGAAAACAATCTGAGAACTGCACTCAGAGTTGGTGGTCTCATGGGACCTTAGACAAGCACAATTAATATGAGTTTGTAGAACAATTGGTCAATAGTATAGACTATGAGTCTGGTAGTACGCTGAAAGGAAAAGTACCTAAGAAGATTCACACCAGGCTTGCCAATTCAAACTCTGCTGACTCTGACCCTAGAACTGAAAGGCCCTTGTTCCCTGGAAGGCCAACTGCCAAGCCAACACTAAAGATGGATGGACTCAAAGAACTTAAGTAGGTGAAAAATACCCTCTTCCTCTAGTTTTCAGCCAACGTCACTCTTGACAAACACATTGGCTATCCTTAATACAAGCAAAAGTACATTTTTTGACGCATTTACTTTACAATTAAATGGAACACCCTAATACTGACTTGCAAACAGTAACATCACAACAAACACTCCTTGAGTGTCACAACAGCCAGAAATTCAACTATCTCTAAAGTCTACTATAATCAATGTAATCAAGACTAAGCAGTAAATGGGGATTCGGGTGAAGGTGGTCAAAGGTACAAACTTTCAGTTATAAAATAACTACTGAAGATGTAATGTACGACATGATGACTACAGTTAACACTGCTGTATGGTAGACTTGAAAGGTGCTAAGAGAATAGGTCCTAAAAGTTCTCCTCAAAAGGGGGAAAAACTTTTTTTTGCAACTCTTTGACATGATGGATGTTAACTAAATTTATTGTGATAATCATTGATGTCAATTACATCTCAATAAAACTGGGTGAAAAAAAAGAATAGGCAGTCAAGTTACCCAACTCTTTTTATTTCCCTCATCTTTACAGAATGTTTACCTAAGGTAATATAAATCTATAATCTACAGTTTTTTAAGATAAATCCAAAAGAAAAACCTCAGTCAGACAGTCCTTTCAGTTATAGTAATGTGCCTGTACTGCAAACATCATAATGTATAATATCCTGCCTAACCTACCATTATAAAAGACAAGCTAAGCCATGCAAATGAAATCACAGCACCTAAAATCAACACCTGGATTGTTATTTTCCAGTTTTCATCCTAGCATGAAAAGGCAATCATGGTGCCTACCTCTAACATCTCCTCCAATCCCCAGTTTCAGGTTTAAACCTCCTTCTTCAGTCGTCCCATAGTACCTATCTCCTGAATTGAACAAAGCACGACAATTGTCTTACATACCTACATACTTACAAACTATGCACTGAGTTCCCCAGAACAAATACCTTGCTGTCCTTATCCTCCTAAGATCCATAAGACTATCACAGTGACTAGCACAGAAAAATCCATAAATAAATTAATGTATCTATTCCCTGGCACACAAATAAGAGCCTAATCCCAGTCCTCAAGAGAAGAGTCAGCCATATTTGGTGAAGAGTCACCCATGCAAACAAATAAATACAAGACATTTGCTTTAATTATGTATGTAGCAAATGTAATACACAAAATGCAATACACAAAATATAATGGGGAATTACAGGCAAAGGACCTACCAAGCCTCTCTAGAAAAATGAGGAAAGGCTTCACAGAAAAGATTGCTTAGATACATTTTTATTAAATGAATAAATCTTGAAGAAGAGCATTATTTAAGTTCACAGTAGCCTTAAAATTTCTTTATTAGAAAGACATTAAAAGTATAGAGCACAAATGGAAACAGGAATCTGATGGAGGGGCACATAAAGATACCAGCCATACTTTGACAAGCCTTCAAACTGGTCTTCATTTTTTAAAAACTTTAAATAATAAAGCAATTGCACTTAAATAGAAGTTCTTTCAAGGCTTCTTGTTTTTTAAATGAAAGTGTTAAGGCAGGAGTAGATTTAAAAAAAAAAAAAAAATCTAGGGCACCTGGGTGGCTCAGTCGGTTAAGCGCCAGGCTCTTGATTTCAACTCAGGTCATGATCTCACAGTCGTGGGATCAAACCCCATGTCTGACTTTATGCTGAATGTGGAGCCTGTTTGGGATTCTCACTCCCTCTCCCCCTGCTATTCTCTCTTGCTTTAAAAAAAAAAAAAGTCTAGGGGCCCCTGGCTGGTTCAACAAGAAGAACATGCTACTCTTAAGAGCATGCTACTCAGGGTCATGAGTTCAAGCTCTATGTTGGGTGTAGAGATTGCTTAAATAAATAAAAACTTTTTAAAAAAAGGTTTTTAAAAATCTAGACAATGAAGAGAAAATTATAATTTAGCAACAAATAGTGTAAGCAACCTAGTGGATGACAGAATCCAGATTACAAATAAAGGCCAAGGCAATGATGGCAGACCAGAAATGTAAGATGGTTGTTAACAATATTACATTAGCCTTAGTTGGCCTGACGTAGAGACTAAAATCAACTCACATCTTATCTTGATTAGGAAAAAATTAAGCTTCTTCAGTCTAATTCCAGAAAACTATTCTGGAATAGTATTCTTTCAACTAAATTCTTTACTAAACTTTAAAAAAAATAGGAGGGGAGCGGACACCTAGCTCATTAAGTTGGAAGAGCAAGCAACTCTTGATCTTGGGGTCATGAGGTCAAGCCCCATGTTGGGTATAGAGAGTACTTGAAAAAATAAGTAAATAACAATAATAATTTTAAAAATTAATGCTTTACTAAATCATAAATATACTACTTTGTGGTATTTTCTTTTTCAAATGTATAGTTTATGAAGAGTTTGGAGTTAGAAATAAACACAGCTTAATGTAAACACAACTCTTGATGTCTTGGGTTATCAGAAAGATACAACTTAGAGTGCAGGGCGCCTGGATGGCTCAGTCGGTTGAGCATCTGACTCTTCGTTTCAGCTCAGGTCATGATCTCATGGTTCGTGTGCTCGAACCCCAAGTTGGGCTCTGTGCTGACAGCAAGGAGTCTGATTGGAATTCTCTTCTCTCTCCCTCTGTCTATCCCTCCATCACTTGTGTCCATGTGCTCGCTCTTTCTCTCTCCCTTCTCAAAATAAGTAAATAAACGTTAAAAAAAAAATGAAAGCTCAGTTTAAATGAGTCTGATCCTTTTCCAAATCTCTGTCAGAATTAGTCTTGTCTTCTATTTTTGTACAACCTAACTATTTGACAGTTAATTATGTGCCTAGAGGTCTGCCTGCCCCAACTAGAAGCTGAGATCATTAGGAAGAAATACTTCCTATTCATATTTATATCCTTGTGGAAAATCCTTATTTCTTATTAATAATAGTAACAGTACTAATAACGAGGAGAAAAACAAAAGCCAGGCATAATCATAAATGAATTACTTCATTTAATCCCCAGAATAGCCCTAAAGCCATTTTACAGAAAAGGAAACTGAGGCTCAGAGAGAATAAATAACTTGCTCAAGGTGCTTGTACTTACCACATGTAGTAAAAAGCAGAATGAGCCTTTAAACCCAGTGTCTCGGCCTCCAAGACATATATTCTTAACCACTTTGTTTAAAACTTAGTAGAATGATTAATATTATTATTATTACCACAATGGACTGAATGTTAGTGTCCCCCCAAAATGCACATGTTGAAACCCTAATCCCCAAGCTGATGGTATTAGGAGGTGGGACTTTTGGGAGGTGATTAGGTCATGAGGGTGAAGCCCTCATGAAGGGGATTAGTGCCATCATAAAGGGCACCCCAGAGATCGTTCTCACTCTCATTCTACCATGTAAGGATACAAGTTAGCAGTCTGCATCCCTCACCAGAACGTGACCACCCAGATCTCGCCTCCAGAACTGAGAAATACCTTTCTATTGTTTATAAGCCACCAAGTCCACGGCACTTTGTTACACCAGCCCAAACTGATTGAAATAATTATCTTTTTCTAAAAGTTAGGATTGTATTTTACAAAGGACTTTCAAATTATAGAAGCCAGTAGAAGGGGAAGGCAAAAAACAAGCTTTGTCTCCATGTTAAAAAGCTCCTATACATAAACTGTCAGTTTTTATCTGTCCTTCAATCGCTAATTCGTTCATACTCTAGATTGCTGGAGGACATTTTCCTCTCACTACTCTCCTCTGACTTCACTGAGACAGTCAAGCGGATCAAGAAGATCAAGCACATTAGGGCAATATCTCCCCCATTCCTCCTCCCCACCTTGGCACCTACCCTGTGCCTAATTAAGGCCCTCTCCTGTGGCCTGAGAAACAGAGGTGGGAGCCCCTTGGATCTTAAGGGATTTAGTATTGATTTATTCATTCAAATATTTACTAAGAGCACTTTTAAGTGTCGGGCACCAGGACCTGCCCTCTGAGTTTACAGGACAGTAAGGAAGTCAGACAAAGAGGCATCCTCAATCTTTGCTATTCCTTCCGTTCATTGTAATTGGTAATATGAGATTAGTAACAACAATAAGAAATGCATATGCTTGTAGGTTTGGACACACAAATAAGCAAAAAGGTAAAACTGTTAAAATCATTCATAATTCTATCAGAAATGACTGTTGTAGGAGTTTGGCTGTATGTTCCCTTCCATTTTTTAAACAGGCTCAAGTTTACCTAAAATTTTTAAAAGACCATCAGCTGATGGGGCACCTGGGTGGCTCACCTGATTAAGCATCTGACTCTTGGTTTCAGCTCAGGTCATAATCTCACAGTTCTATGACTTTAAGCCCCACATCAGGCTCTGCACTGATCCTGTGGAACCCACTTGTGACTCCCTCTCCCTCTCTCTCTCTCTCTCTCTCTCTGTCTCTCTCTGCTCCTTCCCTGCTCACTCTCTCTCTCTCCCAAAATAAATAATAAACTTTAAAAAAATTTAAAGACCTTCAGCTGATACTTAAAAAAATATTTCCCAACACTGTAATGAGAGACAGCCTTCCTCAAGACATAGAAAGGGTTCAAGGAGAAAATTAATTCCTAAAAAGAAAAAGCTAGGGGTGCCTGGGTGGCTCAATTAGTTGAGCGTCCAACTTTGCATCAGGTCATGATTTCATAGTTCATGGGTTTGAGCCACACGTCAGACTCTGTGCTGACAGCTCAAAGCCTGGAGCCTGCGCTGAGTTCTGTGTCTCCCTCTCTCTCTGCCCCTCCCCACTCGTTCTCTCTCTCTCAAAATAAGTTAACCCCAAAAAATATTTTTTAAAAAGCGATTTTATTCTTAGTTAGATGGGGAGGGGGGGAACTCTACAAAAATAAAATAAAAACTAACATCTCTTTTATTCCATACAACATCATAGTCACAGTCTAAAGACAATTAAAAAACAGTAGTAATCCAACTCTACAGCGGCAGCTGCCTAGCCAAGTGCCATTAGCCCAAGTCTCACAAGAGTTATACCTGAAGGGAAGATAGGGGGGGTTTGAGCCAGATAGCAGTGCTCTGTAGGCTTCTTCTGGTGTCTTCTTTAAGTAGATTACCTAAGACAGAGAAAGAGCAACATTTAGAACACCATCAAAGAATGATACGAAACTAATTTAACTACTCACCAAATTTGCATTTCCCCTTTTCCACTCTGACAAACTGTCAGTCATGGTGACAATTAATGCTGACCTTTAAAAGATAGCAACCGAGCTGCCAAAATTTCTTTTCCAGCTTGAAGCTGAGCTGCAGCCTTTGGCTGAGGAATGGATAGAGCTTAGAGATAGACGGCAGATCCATAAAGAGGCCATCCAGGGCTGTTTACAAGGCGCATTGAACAGGCACAATGGCAGTGCTTTCCCTTTGGGGAGCAGAACAATTCTACTTCCATTATTGGACTGTGCACTGTCAGCACAATAAAATAAAATCACAACGAAGCGGGTGAAAATGAATGCAGGTAACAGCATTAGAAAACACACTGGCTGGGGGCGCCTGGGTGGCGCAGTCGGTTAAGCATCCGACTTCAGCCAGGTCACGATCTCGCGGTCTGTGAGTTCGAGCCCCGCGTCGGGCTCTGGGCTGATGGCTCGGAGCCTGGAACCTGTTTCCGATTCTGTGTCTCCCTCTCTCTCTGCCCCTCCCCCGTTCATGCTCTGTCTCTCTCTGTCCCAAAAATAAATAAAAAAAAAAAAAAACGTTGAAAAAAAAAATTTAAAAAAAAAAAAAAAAAGAAAACACACTGGCTGGACTGTTGATATCCAAGATACTTAAATCCCTCTGGTCCAGCATGATAAACTAATCTTAAAGAAACAAAAATGAGCTCTTAAAACCAGTAAACAACTTAATCAACATATTGACTATATGATATGTGGCAGGCACTGTATCAGGTACTTCTGTTCTTGTAATAGAATTTACATTCTAATGAGACAAAGACAATAATTAACAAAAATAAATACCATCTGAGTTAAGTGCTCAAAAGGAAATAAACAAAGTTCTGGAAAGAGAATAGAAAGGGGCTGCTTGAGGGGCGCCTGGGTGGCGCAGTCGGTTAAGCGTCCGACTTCAGCCAGGTCACGATCTCGCGGTCTGTGAGTTCGAGCCCCGCGTCGGACTCTGGGCTGACAGCTCAGAGCCTGGAGCCTGTTTCCGATTCTGTGTCCCCCTCTCTCTCTGCCCCTCCCCCGTTCATGCTCTGTCTCTCTCTGTCCCAAAAATAAATAAACGTTGAAAAAAAAAAAAAAAAGAAAGGGGCTGCTTGAGAGGGGTGCCCGGGAGACATATAGGGTAAGATATGCAGGGGGAAACCCAGGGGAGAGCAGGGGAAAGGAAGAACAGCTTGCCAGGCAGTAGGAATCACAAGGGCCACCATCCTTGCAAGGGAAAGAGTGTGGTGGGTTGGACAAGGGATCAGCAGCGTGGCTAGAACGTGGGAAGGAGAAGCAACTAGTGGCCAAATAGTGAAGAGCAATACAAGCCATTGGCAGACTTTGATTTTATTCTAAGTATAATGTAATATTCTAACTTGGGGCTGAGGGCATCAGTGCTTTTCCTCTATAGTTGGAATCAAATTTTATTCCTAAAAACCCTCTCCACCTAGAATTAATGGCATTATTTGAACACCCTGTACATTTCAACAAGAGGGGCAGAGTCTCAGTTCCTAAAAAGTAGGACTTTCCTCTTTACTTGAAAATTTTCTTTGAGTTTTAAGCTACCTCATTAGCAATACATTATGTGTATTTACTTATTAATAATTTCAGGACTAGAAAATACCTCAATTCTGTCTTCTCTAAAGAAAGGAAACTGGGGTGACTGGACGGTTCAGTCAGTTGAGTATCCAACTCTTGATTTCAGCTCAGATCATGATCTCAGCATCATGGGATCGAGCCCCACATCAGACTCCACACTGAGCATGGAGCCTGCTTAAGATTCTCTCTTTCTCTCCCTCTGCCCCTCTTCCCCACTCTCACTCTCTCTCTCTCTCAAAGTAAAAAATAAAAAATAAACAGAAAACTAAAATAAAAACATAAAAGATACTTCTAGCTTTAAAAAGAAAGCTCCATATTCATTTGGCAAGTAAACCTGGAGGTCTGATAAGGCACAAACCACCAAAGCAAACTGAACATGAAACAAAAAACAGCACAGAAAATGAAACCACTGTAAAAGAACGATCTAGATGTGAGTCACTGATTCTACAAATGGAGAATCAGAACTCTAGTTGCAGCTCAAATAATCATAAAAATCCATTTAAACCAAACATAGCTTTAAAGACCAATATTAAAACAGGATTTTGCTGTGCCCTAATGGGCAGGTTATACCCTATAAATAGAGTTGGTTATAATGCACTGATTTCTCAAGCCTGAAGATGCAGCAGTATCGCAAAGTTGACTACTGCTGCTAAAAGGGAAAGCTGCGGTAAAAGGCTTCTGTGTTTGGATTACATAATTAAAGCTTATACAACAACCTTTGAAAAGCAAAAATACATTTCCCTCCTCAGGAGCAATTACATTAATTCCCTTTCATTTTGAGGCACCCATTCTGCAGGAGAGAGGTGACAGCCCACATGAAATACTTCTTTAGACTGGATACCCCACAGGGTACTCATCTTACCTGCATGACTTAGCACACATGACCCATGTTCTCACACTGTAAGATGAGAGTCTGTTTTTATTTTTATCCCAGTGCTCAATTATTAATAAGTGCAAAGTGAAACCCGGCAGAGGCCATCTAAATTCCAGGAAGATTCCAGGGGCAGGTAAATTCAGTGACCTTTTACAACCTGACAGTAGGTGAAATGTAATAAATGAGTGCATTACTGAATGCATGCAGGCTAGGGTCATTAAAATAACAAATTCTATTTAAAAAAAAAAAAACAAACATGTCATGGATTCTTATGCCAGATCTTCTTAGATATGTCTCCTATTAAAAGAGAAAGAGAGACAGACTAGGCCTGATTAAAGCTCAGAAGAAAAGCAACATTTACTAAGCCTTGCTGCTGAGAAATCTGAAGCACAGGAAGGTAAGGAACTTTCCAAACTCGCGCTGCTGTTCTGTGATGGAGTTAGAATTCGAACACAGATCTGACTCCAAAGCCTAAAGTACTTCCATTCGCCACATATGCTTGAAAATATAAACACAGGCCACAGCAGCACAAATTGGGAAAAAAGATTCCTACTCTTCCAAATTCTTAAATGCCATTCCACTTGACTTCTTAAAACTAGGTGACTTCAAACTGTTAATAGTAGTCGTGTCTGAGAAATAGGGTTGGGAGAGGACTGGAGCGAGAAAGGAAAAGAGTACTTTCTACTTTACTGCATGTTTTACATTTATAGTTTCCACATGTTTTGCATTTTGTACTGACATGGATTAATTTGTTTTTCAAATGTAGAATAAATCAGTGAAACAGTAAATGTCTACTCTTTCTAAAAATAAAATCTATATTTAATATTCAAAAGTTGGGTGCCAGATATTCTAATTTTTCTAAAAATATTTTCTGAATAAAATTAATTTCAAAGCATCTTCTAAATATTTTTATTTTCCTTTTCTGCTTCCCAGGGAAAAAAATAATATGCGGTCTATTCTCTTCACTAGATATTAGCATATATAAACCCAAACTGAAAGGACCTTCCCAAACTTTTGAGTGATAAAACTTAACAAAAGCCCTCTGCATGGTGTTTGGTGTACCATTTACCAATTACTAATTGACCCCTGGAAGAGTGAGCACATGCATTACTTTTATCAAAGGACACTACTCTTGCCAGGAAGTCCTAGAAAACTCTCAATAGAATAGCATTGGACATATGCTTTCTTATTTCTAACTACTAGAAGTAAACCAATTAAAGTGATTGTGTTTTTGCTTAATCAACTTTGATGCTAGGTACCAAGGATCCAAATAACTCTCTCAATTTCCTTTTTAAATTTTTTTAATGTTTTCTTTTATTTTTGAGAGGGAAAGACAGACAGACAGACCACGAGTAGGGAAGGGGCAGAGAGAGAGGGAGACACAGAACCTGAAGCAGGCTCCAGGCTCTGAGCTGTCAGCACAGAGCCCGACACGGGGCTCGAACCCACAAACTGTGAGATCATGACCTGAGCCAAAGTCGGACGCTTAACCAACTCGAGGCACCCAGGTGCCCCTAACTCTCTCAATTTCTTTACTAAAAGATTCTTAAAGAGCCAGCATTCTTAAATAAATACATACATACATACATACATACATACCAGCCAAACAACCAACTAACCACACAATGGCTGCGAGTTTTTATTTAACAACATTATTAAAATTATAGTACTACAAGATAGCATAATTTATATGGTTTACCAATACACCAATGTTTCCCACACTTCAACTAATCGTGCATCAACCTACCCTACTTCGGCAACCACACAAAGCACCCTGTATTACCATCTCTCTTTAAATAGACATACTCTTTTAAATCAATTTATTCTCAAGTGTTTTACATCATTGCTATTAATTGAAAACCAATATCATTTGCCATATAGAGTCTAGACATAAACGAATATTAAAATACATAATTTAACATTTTTAAATCGTGTGCATACCACACATTGAGAAACAATGCTGAAAAATATCAAGTTTGGACTAATCTTATAGAAGAATAGCAAACCAACCTGGGAAGTTAATAAAATCCTCTTAGAATTAATCCGCAAATACTCCTAAATCATTTCTTTCCACTAAATCCTATGGTCATTAAATCTTTAAAGCCTGTCAAAAAATAATATATATGAATTTCAGAAGCATTTTGGAATTTACAATGATATTTCCTTACTCAGATAATTTAATCTTTCTGATACCTAAAAGGTGATTCTTCAAACAAATGGCTTACTATAGAAGGGCAGAACCAGACCCTAAGTCACAAATTGCCTGATGGTCTTTCTCTGGGCACATTTGCTTCAGTTCTTACTATGTTTCTAGCTTTGTTTTGAGGTGCTATTATTTCCCCCAAAAAGACTTACTATAAAATACAACATGTATACATGTACACAACCCTAATATAAAGACGAAACCTGTGCCCTCTTTTAATTACACTTATATTTTGTGGTCTGTAAAGTGGAAATACTCGTGAGGATTTGATTTGGCCATCTGAGAGCGTATTCTTTAGTTTTGGCATTTGATTTCCTGTTGTTTATTATTTTACTTATTTGTAAAAGAGGAAATAAATGCTGAGAACAATCTTTCCCAGTCAGGTACTATCACTAGAACATTGACATAATAACTGTGAAATCAGCATTCCAACAATTTCTGAGTCCATTAAATTTCTTCAAAATAGAAGTTTCCAGAAAACAGATGTTACAACTTGAAAATAGTCTAGAAGCCCTAAAATTTACCAAATATGGGAGATTTAAACCAAAAGAGAAATTCTCTTTAAAAGTTCCAGACAACTAGGTTCAGCATATACAGAGTGTTAAATGGGGGCTTTACAACGATGTCCCCTATGTATGATATGTGCTTTGGGTTCTAATCCCTTAACAGTCACACCCCTTTCCCAAGCCCCATATAACTTAAAATCATCACACTTGCAAGACAGCAATTGAGGATGGGACGGGCAGAGGCAAAAAAAAAAAAAAAAAATTTCTTTCCCTGGTAAAGCTAATCAGTGTAGAGCACCTCCTTGGTTTGAAAGCACTGCTCCTTAACTGGCTTCTCCCATCATCCCCCTGTGTCTGTCATCCAGAGTTCTTCCTGATCAGCCAAACTCAATCTCCAAAGTCACCTTTGACTCTGGCCTCTCCTTCAATGTGTCCACCCTCATCCAATCAATACCCTGACTGATTCTTTCTCTAGAGTCTCTGCAGCCTGGGGGTCTGAAACATAACATTTGGGGAGAGAAAAAAAAAGATACAAATATCTTTTCAAATTTTATAAAACCACCAGTAGGGTCTGTTCAATGACCTTGAGAGAGAGGCCCAAGCATGTGAAAGGCCCTGAATCTTAAACTTCATTCCTTTGCTGGCGAATCTGCATTTGATCTTTCTTTCATGACTATTGCCATCACCTTATTTCAAACCCTTATCATCACACGCTAAGACTAACGTGATTTCTCTCTGCCTCCACTCCTGCCTACTCCAGCAATTTTGGAACAGGATTTTAAGAGTCTCAATCATGCTCAAAAACCCCAGCCAGACTGCCCATCATTCACCAAGATAAAGTGCCAATTGATCTCTCTAGGTGAATTTCTTTTTTTTTTTTTAATGTTTTATTTATTTTTGAGACAGAGAGAGACAGAGCATGAGCAGGGGAGGGGCAGAGAAAGGGAGACACAAAATCTGAAGCAGGCTCTGAGCTGTCAGCACAGACCCAATGCGGGGTCAAACCCACAAACCGTGAGATCATGACTTGAGCCAAAGTCGGACCCTTCAGCGACTAAGCCACCCAGGTGTCCGGGTGAATTTCTCATTGTTACTTAAATGAACCACATCTGCTAGTCTGGACTCCTCACCATTCCCTAAGCATACTTGACACCTTCATCTGGGGTTTCTTCTGGAATACTCTCCACACCATCTCAGGCTACGAAAATTCTTCTATTTCATTAGACTTACCTCAAATACCACCTCCACCACCTTCCCCGACTCCTTAGACTCAACTATAAGAATGAAAATGACCATGATAATGATGATAATAATAAAAACAAAAAGTTACAAGGTGCCTTCTATGTGCCAGGCGCTATTCCGTGCACTTTACATAATTTGGCTCAATAGTCCTCACAGCCACCCTGAAATAGGTTCCATTATTAACCCATTTCCATTTATACAAGAAATGCTGAGAATCAGTTGCTCAAGGTCACAGAGCTAGGGTGTGGTGGAGTCAGGCAGTCTGGCTCCCCACAGCACTCCTAACCACTTCCTGATGGGCTCCTGACAGCTCTGTTGTAATTATTCTCCTTTATACTGAAGTATAAAGCACCTTAAGTGCAGTAAACATGTTTTTATACCTTTATAAGCCTTACAGTGCCTCCTATCAGATAGATGCCTAGTAAATATATGCTTAGTGGATAACTGCTTTAAACTTGTAAGGTACTACAAGTGCATCCACCCTAGTGAGTTAATTTAACTTAAATAATAATTAAGTGAATAAGACTTTCTAAATGTGTCACTACAACCTTAGTGATAATGCCCAGGGGAGCTAGTGAAATTAACCTTCTGAGCCCAGTTATATAAGAGCATAAAACTAGGTGTAGTCAATTCTTCAAGGATGTGCTAAAGGAAAAAGTAAGATAGAGATGGATTCAAAAATAAGAGCTCTAGCTCAGATGACTTCTGTTAGCTTATATAAAGCATTTGGAGGGTCCAGGCATACTTCCTGACCCAGACATTCACAGTCCCTGTCTGTTCGGAGTCTACACTCTGCCACTCTCAACACCTCATACAAGGCAGGAAGCAGGAGGTGGAACAGAACAAGTAGTCACCAAAGATCCAGGTGTGTGTACTTAACGTTTACAGATTTTGTATAGGAACCTACATACACACCAGGACACAAGGAAAGGCTGCAACCTCGTTAAGGCAGGGCTTAAATAAGGCCCTTGACAAGGGCTCTAAAGAGAGCTGGGGAACAGTCCATGAAGGGACCAAACTTGACTCAAGTCTTCCTTGCACCACACTAGCATTTAGATGGCCACCTCTTCCCCTTCCTTGGGACCACAGCTCTAAGTCACTCTGGTGTGGCAGCCTCCTTCGGTGACCCGATGAGTTCAGATCCCATCCTTAATGTTCTCAAAGCTTCCTTCCTTCCTCCTTCAAATTCTTACCCAAGTTGGTCTTCACATGTTTCTGGGGTGATTTTAGTCTGTCTCCCTGGCTAGGTTATAAGTCTGAGAGCAGGATTCTTGCCTCCTCTCTATCTGCAGGACTCAACACCGCCTGGCATATAGCACATACTCAAAAAATGTTTGATGGATGCATGAACAAATAGTGGAGAGAAAGAGGGCGTTTTATGTGAGAACAAGTGTGACATGGTCACAGAACACAGATCATCTACCTAGAGAGCAGGTGACAGTGTATAGTGCTTAAACACCCCAAGTCTGCTTAAGTGCTTAAGTAGTGCTTAAACACCCCAAGTCCGCAGCCAAGCTGCCTGCACTCAAATCCAGGCTCTTTCATTTATGAGCCATATTGTATAACTCTCTGTGCTTCCATTTCCTTATGGAGTCGAGATAAGAACTGTGACTGCCAGGAAGATTAAATGAATTAATAATATACGTAAAGTGCTCAGATTCATATCTAGGGCACAGCTCTTCTACAACAAGGGACCACAGAAAGGAGATAAACTTTGGTCCCCAAATATTTCTTTTCTCCTTTTTACCACCTGTATCCAGGTGAATCCCGAGCCACAGCTGTCATCTCTGACACCTGAACCCTAAAGCCTGTCTACATGTATAAACATCAGAACATGAGGTTGTAAATGTCCTCCATGACTGTCATATACCAAAACCATAACAGACCATCCTTTAATTCAACTCTCTCATATGAAAGTACAGATGTTGCCTGCCTCTTCAAATGGCCTCCTGAGTCTCCCGGTGCCTTAGTATCAACAACCATAAAATAAATGCTGTGGCCCGTTTTATCAAATCCATTGTCAAAATATCAGAAGATCCTTGAGGTGGCCCACGTATTTCCCCAACAAAGTACATGTAACAAGAAGAGAGCTGATGCCATACCCATTTTTCCTTATGTGAACTTCTCATGAACAAAAGAATAAGAATACCAGGCTAGGTTTGTTTTTTAGGAGAGGAAAGCAATTACCAGTTACTGGCAAAGAATGAGCCACAGAAGTCCATGGAATGAACATCTACGAAAACACACAACAAGGTGAGAAACTCTGCAAAGAGTTGAAACATAAAACTTTTAAAGTCTCCTCCTTGGCTCCCAAACCTTCAGTTCTCAGACTTCTTAAATGTCAGGGCACTTAATTTATAAACTGCTTTTTCCTGAAGACAGCATTAAGTCTTAATTGTCATAGGCAAGCACAAACAAAATGTTTAATTTTACTATTTTCAGCAACATTTCTCTTCTTAATCATTTCCTCTCATTATAACCAGTGACTGAGAAAACAATACCTACATTCAGCTCTAAAACTTAAAAAAAAATAAATAAATAGAAAAAAAGCCAAACATTTCTCAAATGTACACCGATCCTACTTTTGTTCTAATTGTTTATGGAAATAAAAATGTTCAGTGTTAAACAATCACTTACAAATTAGATACATAAGTCTGATTACAAACCAGAAATCCAACTGAATATTTAAAACAGTACTTCATTCAGTCTATTTTAAATCTATTCTACTGAATAGTCTAATTAAAACAAGAATGAACGCACCTTCTCTTGAACACATTATAAAAGAAGGTAAGTTGTTTTTCCTGTTCTTCCAGTTTTGAGACTAATATAAATCACAGACTATGAGGCCTGCAAAATGTAAGACAATGCATCTGCCTAACAAATATGGCGGCAACATTAAGTACAGAAGTAAGGCAAAACCTGATGCCAGGCCTCCATCTCCATCACCTATTTTTGCCCTAAATTACTTAACACTCATCTGGCATCCTTATGAGAACAAAGGTATAGGAATGACTGTGCTTTTGGGCTGGGGTGATGTTTGCTCTGAAATACTCTCAAGTGACATCTCTCTATATTTTAATTTGAATTTGAGATTTGATATATGGTGGACTTCATTTTTTGAGAATTCATTTAGAACACAAACACGGCCTCTCATGGGCATGATGAGAGTGAAACCAGTGGCTCTTTGATGGGCAATTTAGGAAAACTGTAGACATTAGCCATGTGTCTTTTTTTCTTAAAGCCATGGTTTTTTTTCTTAAGATTTGATTTTGAAGTAATCTCTAAACCCAACGTGGGGCTTGAACTCATAACTCTGAGACCAAGAGTCACATGTTCTACCAAATGAGCCAGCGAAGCACCCCCCTCCATGTGTGTCTTCCCATCTAATTTGATGGGAACCAGAATTTCAGCAGCCTGAAAAGACGTTCTTCCAGAACTGACAGCTACAGCCAGGACAAATACACATCTCTCGCTAACTGTGTCTCAGTAACACTGCAGACTGTTCCTGCCTGAAGAGAGCTCGTGTTCCAACACAGACATTGCTGAGCTGGTTGTATCTCATTGAACTAGCCCAGCCTCTTATTAAAGCAAACCAAGGAAACACTAAGCTAATGTTCTCGGTACACAGAAACCTAAAGGGGCCCTTTTAAGGGGGAGAAGGAAAAAATATTTGGTTGTAAGAAAACCTGACTCCCCAGTCCCATACAAGCTGAGTACAAGGCTGTTATGTTACAATACACAACAAAAATAACCCTGTATATCATTCATCATTAGAAGGCAGTCTCTGTATGAAATATAAAAACAGACTCACTCCAGAACATTACTTGAATAATACATACTCTTAAATGGAATGGTTGCAGGTTAAAAATTCCTCTTGCTGAGTTTCACTGCTTACCTCTGGATATAGTATGAATTTTATTTCATAAAACCTCTCAAATTAAGAAAGAAAAAAAAAAGTGGAGTGTGCAAGGACTGTATTCTTTAAACCAAGAACTGAATCTGATCAAGTTTAGAAGGCAAAGAACCATAACTTCATTTATGATGAAGATACAGATGATAGATCCACAACAGACCAAGCATCAGTACTGAATTCGCCTAACACCTATAACCAATAATAAAAAGTCTTTAACTTGCAAATGAATTATATAGTAAAACCTTGGTTTGCGAGCATAATTCATTCCAGTAACAGGCTTGTAATCCAAAGCACTTGTATATCAAAGTGGATTTCAAGAACCGTTGGCTCAGTGGTGATCATGTGACATTCGGCATCATGTACTACTTGAATTGCAAGACATCGCTCATTCATCAAGTTAAAATTTATTAGAAATGTTTGCTCATCTTGTGGAACACTCACAGAATAAGCTACTCGCAATCCAAGGTTTTACTGTATATCCTAAACGTTTATTTGTAAAGGCTAATATTTAGATCTTTGGAAATAGTTTCCCAAGATAAAACCTTCTGGTTGTCAGTCTCTTTGGCTAGTCCAAAAATGATTATATATTCCACATTATCATTAAAATCATATAGCCAAAATAAAATGTGGTGGAAAACATTATTTAAAAAACTAAAAACTAAAACAAAATAATTAAAGAGGCATGTTTGCTTTCTAAATTATCTACCTTCAATGCTAATACTTGAGGAAAGTCTAGGTGAATAAAACATGAGGAAACCAATGAACATGTATAGAATGACTTTAAAATGAACCTTGAATTATTTCAAATGTTTGAATGGGTACCTTAATCTATTGAAGTTCACTTCAAAATGCATAGCTTTCCTCAATATTTGGCATTATGATTAGGACTGATTCCAACTTGAAGCAATGGGAGGTATGGCAAACCTGAGATTTTCTTGATGTAACCAGAGGGAAAAAATTGGGAAGAAAGGTAAGCAAGAGAGATCAAAAACTTTCTGGACAAACACAGGGGGGAAGATGTGCCAAACTCGCCAGGAATGGAACGCAAACAGGGTGGGAAAGAAGTATGACCAAAGTATGGCTTGTTTCCTCTGAACTTTCAATTTACAGAGCTTAGGCAGAAGGAAGGAGGTAAACCAGACAATCATATGTATTCATGTTAGTAATCAGAACAAGCCCCTGAGGGACATGGAGACACACACACACACACACACACACACACACACACACACACACAAGCTTTTTCAAATATAGTCATCTTATCCTTTTCCAAATAGAAGTTTGTAGGTGAGATGTTATCCAATCTTCTAAGACAGAATCCACACAGCATGTGAACTAAATCTCAGATCTAGAATCTCATAGTAACTTGTAAGCTACTGTTCTTTGCATTGACTCAAGAATAGAAAACCAACAATGGACACAAACAAGGGGCTGGTTGTTCTCTTCCAGTATGTACAAAGATTTGTTGCTTAGAGAAAGCAGGAAAAACAAGAGCTTTGCCCATCAGTCAGTCAGGTGTTTGCAGAAAGGATTCCGGGGTTATTTTACTGTACACAGCCCAAACTATTCAAATATATGCCACATGACAGAACTGTCCTTCAAGAGTATAATAGAATTAATCATTCTTGAATGTGTATAGATTTTTTAAAGAAGTAACCATGTTCCCTAAAGGTTTATTAATGTCACAAATAGTACAACTAAAACAAGTGAAGGCAATTCCAACTTAAATAAAAGTAACTTAAATCCAACCAACAGATCTATTGTATACATACACAATATATATAACATACAGGAAGTATATATGCCTTCCCTGCAGCTACTGGAAATTTCCCTCCCTTTCCAGCTCACTACTGTAGGTAAACCTCACTACTTCCAGAAAGCAACACCCCCTTCACCCTGGTCAGTGATTTCTCACCCTGTCTTTTGATCAGCAGCAAGACTTGCAGTACAGATTTACTTACAGTAAGAAAAAGAAGGAAGGAGAAAAAAGGAAAAGGAGATGAGCAGTGTGTTTTACACACAGGTGATTCATTTCTCCATTCAGTAAAGCACTACTGGTAGCAGGCACCATGTATAACACTAAGAACAAGGCAAATATGTTCCTAACCTCAGAGTATCTCTTGTATGTTACTTCTTTTTTTTTTTTAAGTTTATTTATTTATTTATTTTTTAATTTTTTATTTATTTATTTTGAGAGAGAAAGGGGGAGCGGGGCAGAGAGACAGGGAGAGAGAGAGAGAATCCCAAGCAGGCTTTGCACTGTCAGCACAGAGCCCAATGTAGGGCTCAAATTCACAAACCGTGAGATCATGACCTGAGCCAAAATCAAGAGTCAGACGTTCAGCCAACTGAGCCATCAAGGAGCAGCCCCCCCCCTTCATGTTACTTCTTATCTTCTAAGCCAGGGGATCCCCCACTTTGAATATGCCTCAGAAAAGCCTTTTAAGCTGTTTTAAGATATAGACATCCTGATTTCTGCACCCCTGAGATTCTGATTGACCAGATATGAGAGGTCTGGCCCATGGGTATTTCTGTAACAAAATTATGGTTGAGAACCACTGTTGTAATAAATGCTACAGAGGTCAGAAGGCTAAAAACCTGAATTATATCACAGAACTACAAATACATATTATTTCATTAGCTTTAAGTGATAGTTGATAAGGAAGCCTACACTCTCAGTGAAATTCCAAGGGCATAACGAAAGGTTTGCCGATGTCCCTGACAACCCATGTGTCAAATCTACCTCTTCATTGATGTGTCTACTAGTAGGGACAGAGTTACATTTTAGGGATATAAAAATGAAGACAATAGGGAAGGCACATATGTTAATAATCAGACCACTATGGCTTAGTAGCAAAAGAGAAATCTGAAACACAGAGATAACAGTACCATGGAGAGCTTTAAGTAGAGTTCTAAAAGATGAGTCTTTTAGGGATGCCTGAGTGGCTCAGTCGGTTAAGCATCTGATTTCAGCTCAGGTCATGGTCTCACAGTTCGTGGGTTCGAGTCTCGTGTCAGGGTCTGTGCTGACAGCTCAGAGCCTGGAGCCTGCTTTGGATTGTGTCTCCCTCTCTCTCTGCCCATCCCCTGCTTGTGCTCTATCTCTCTCTCTCAAAAATAAATAAACATTAAAAAAATTTTTTTAAACATCTTTTAAAACAAGGGTGCCTGGGTGGCTCAGTTGTTTAAGTATCCAACTTTGGCTCAGGTCATGATCTCACAGTTTGTGAGTTCGAGTCCTGCATCCAGCTAGCTGCTGTCAGCACTGAGCCCACTTTGGATCCTCTGTCTCCCCCATCTCTGCCCCTCCCCTGCTCATACTCTGTCTCTCAAAAATATATAAACATTTTTAAAAACAGATTTTTTTAATGAATAAATTGTCTGGGGCACCCGGGTGGCTCAGTTGGTTAAGCCTCCAACTCTTGATTGCGGCTCAGGTCATGATCTCACAGTTTGTGAGATCAAGGCCCAAGTCAAGCTCCACACTGACAGCACCGAGCCCACTTGGGATTTTCTCTCCCACACTCTCTCTGTGTCCCTCCCCTATGCGCATATGCTCTCTTTCTCTCTTTCAAAATAAATAAATAAACTTTAAAGACTATATTAAAAAATGAATGAAGAGTTTTTATTAAACAATGAAGGCTCCAAGAACCATCTCTTCCTCCTTTCGACTAAGCTACCAGGAAATTCATTACCAAGTTTTGAGCTTGAGCATGTCAGAGCCAGTTCCAGTGACAGGTAACCAAAAAACTCAAATTATTACATTACTGCTACTCTCCATAGAAGCCAATTAAGAAAGAAGGAGGAGCAAAGGAAGGAAACCAAGCAGGAGAGAAGTGACCATAACAGAGGAAGAAAACAGAGGTGGAAGCAGCAGGGAAGAAACAAAGATGAGGAAGGAGAGCCACACAAAGATAACTAGGAGGGGTGGATGAGTGACAGGCATAAATGAAAGCTGAGAGCAAAGTGTGAGAAAATAGGTAACTGGTTATTTCACACAGTGGTGCTACCTGGGACTACAGGGGCTGCTAAGAGAGAGGGGAAGAATGACTGGAATGCCAGCACTAGAGGGGTTCTTTCCTCCCCTATTCTAACGCTCGGGCCAAGTTCTTTAATTTCTCTGGGCTTCCTAGCACAATAAGGAGGAGAAGCGGCCAAGGGTAGGGGTGGGCCGGCAGGGCAAAGAGAAGACCTCTCTCTAAGATCCGTCTGTTTCTGTAACTTACAGAAGAATCACTGTACTACATACAACTCCAATGGAGCAATTCTTCAGAGGAGAAATTATCTCTCAATTGCTACAGTAGATATGGTAAAAGCCAGAATCTCATCCTACAGTCTTTGCATTTATTCATTTTTTTAATGTTTATTTATTTTTGAGAGAGAGCGCAAGCAGCGGAGGGGCAGAGGCAGAGAAGGAGACACAGAATCCAAAGCAGGCTCCAGGCTCTGAGCTGTCAGCACAGAGCCCAATGCGGGGCCTGAACCCATGAACCACAAGATCATGACCTGAGCAGAAGTCGGGTGCTTAACCAACTGAGCCACCCAGGTGTCCCTATAGTCTTTGTATTTAACTTGAGATCTAGGTCCTTAAGAAAAAAAAGTAAAATAGAGCTTACAGAAAAAGTCCAGTGGCCCACATTCAGGGTAAATCCCAAATTTTTTTCTTGTAATAGAAGGATCTTAATCAACAATTTAAATCTGACTTCCTCTTCCATGAATTCAGAAGTAAAATACTGTCATCAGTGAATATGCATGCATAAAGTTTAATATATAATTTTATTTTTAACCCTGTGCTAATAATGGCATAGCCCAATGCCAGGATATCCTAAAACATGCTGTGGTTGTGTTTTAATTCATACATTTGATTTGTAAACAAACAAAAAAAAACAAATGATTTTAGAAACAGTTTTTTTTTAAGTTTATTTTTATTTTATTTATTTTGAGAAAGATACAGAGAGCACATGGGGGAGGGGCAGAAAGAAAAGGAGACAGAATCTCAAGCAGGCTCCATGCTATCAGCGCAGAGCTTCATGTGGGGTTCGAATTGATGAACTTTGAGATCATGACTTGAGCTGAAATCAAAGTTGTATGCTCAACCAACTGAGCCATCCAGGCACCCCAAATGTTTAGGTTTATTTTTTATTAAGTTTTTATTTATTTATTTTGAGAAAGAAAGCACATGACCAGGGGAGGGGCACAGAGACAGAGAGAGAGGGAGAGAGGGAAAGAAAGAGAATGAATCCTAAGTAGGCTCCACACTGTCAGCACAGAGCCCATTGCAGGGCTTGAATTCACTAACCCCAAGATCATGACCTGAGCCAAAATCTAGAGTTGGATGCTCAACCAACTGACCCACCAGGCACCCGATTTTAGAAACTGTTTTAAAATGTTGGGGCACCTGGGTGGCTCAGTCAGTTAAGCCTCCAACTTCAGCTCAGGTCATGATCTCCCTGTTTGTGAGTTCGAGCTCCGCATCAGGCTCTGTGCTGACAGCTCAGAGCCTGAAGCCTGCTTCAGATTCTCTCTCTCTCTCTCTCTCTCTCTCTCTCTCTCTCTCTCTCTGCCCTTCCCTCACTCATACTCTGTCTCTCTCTCTCTCTCTCTCTCTCTCTCTCTGTCTCTAAAAATAAATAAAACATTGAAAAAAATTTTAACGTTAACCACATTTTGTCGCTTTTTCCATTATTTCACAGATGTGTTTCCAAAAAAAGAATAAAACTTAAAATATGGCTCCAGGTAAAAGATGTAGCTTGCTGCTAAAACTAGTACTCACTTACAGACCTTAGGAATTTTCTCAAAATTTCAGACATTTTGAAGGGAACATAAATAACTTACCACATTCAACTAGCAGGATTTATTTTTATTAACTTTTCTTTTTAATTTTTTATTTTAGAAAGAGAGAGCACTCACATGAGCAGGGTCTGTGAGGGGCAGAGGGAGAGAGACAGAGAATCTCAAGGAGGCTCCACGCTCAGCACAGGGCCAGACGTGGGGAAGATCCCACAGCCCTGGGATCATGACCTGACGCAAAATCAAGAGTCAGACGCTCAACCGACTGAGCCCCCCAGGTGTCCCTCAACTAGTGGGATTTAAAGTGTCCCCAGTTCTAAGACAGACAATACCCTGCAGTGCTATTAGAAGAATTACAGCATATTCCTCAATTCTTTGTACAGGGTGGATCCATTCCCACTGATTTCCACAAGCAGTTGATTTCAAACTGAAAGCATTGCAGCCGAGACCCTGGTGAAGAAGTCAAGCCAGGACCTGGGGGTTGGAGCAGTATGATGCAGACCCCAGGTGTGGAGTCCATCCACATCCTTTCTCACTAGTAACACAAGATCAGTCACCACGGAAATGCAAATTCCCTCCAGGACTGTCTCATACATCCTTCGTTCCTTTATTCCTTAAAACAACACATAGGCCCTATGCTAGGCACTGGGGATACAAACACGTGGAAGAGTCATCCCTTCACTCAAACAGTTTACTCTGGTAGGAGAGAAATGGTGAAGCAAGTGATTGCAAAAAGCCTCCTCTAGTAGCTTACATTGTACATAATAAATTGTAAGACAAGGTTAAAAAAAAAAAAGCAATAACTAAGCCATGGTCTGGGTCAGGTAATAAGAAACAACAAAATAAACAATTGAGGGGTGGGGAAGGAGTGGGCAAACAAATTATGGAGAAAATATCAGGAGAGATTCCTTTGAGAAGGGAATTCTGGTTTTCTTTTATTACTTAGAAATTTCCCAAAGCAAGCCCCACTAAATGACTCACACACACCCTCATGAAAGAAGTGAAAAGTCTGGTTCATCCTACAGTACATATCTTCACGTGGAAAGGCTGGTCTGTCTACTTATTAACATGAAATGACAAACCATGAATGTTACTCCCCTATCAAATAATTCTCTGAGGTCCTGCAGCAACTCCAAATAGTTCTTTCAGGCTGAGATTACACTTTCCTAGTCCCACTATTCCCTCTGATTAACCATGAATTTGCTAACCACATCCCTGACTTTCTGCATAATGAAAACTCAAGGGCCCTAGAAGTATTTGTCTCGGGAGGTGGGAGGGAGTGGGCACAGGGGATGCAAGAGTGAAGCAGAGGAGCAATGAAGAAGAGAACTAAGACAGACACAGGAGCACGGTGGCACTAACACGGAAACCTAGGAGCTGACAAGGGCATGGTTAACTTACAGGCATAGTCACCACATTTTGGGCATGAAAAGTCTTTGGAATAACTCAACACACAGCAACCTCAATGGAAGCTCCAGTTAGCTCCTCCTTTATTTAAAATTTCAGAAAATACCTACAGAGAGGGCTTTGTCCATAATGGGGAAAAGACTACTGTTTGGCTCACTATATCAAACAGAAAAGATTTCGTGAAATGAAACTTACAAAGATTAAAGTTATGTATTCAAAACCTCTTATAAACCTGAGGTTTAAGATTAGGTGTCATGAAGTGCATAGGACATCCCATACCATCAGCATGAATATAGAAACTACACTGGATGGGAGCACCTGGGTGGCTCAGTTGGTTAAGTATCTGACTCTTGATGTCAGCTCAGGTCATGATCTCATGGTTTGTGAGATCAAGCCCCACATGGGGCCCTGCACTGACAGAGTGGATTCTGCTTGGGATTCTCTTTCTTTCTCTCTCTCTCTCTCAAAATAAGTAAATAAACATTAAAAAAAGAAACAAACTACATGGATAAGGCACTCACATAACAGACCCAAAGAGACAGGCTGGGCACTGGCTCCTTAGCACCCCCAGTGCTGACCTGAGCACAGGCTTTTCTCATTCAAGGTTGTTACAAGTGAATAAAGGCACATTTTGGCGACCAGGAAGAAGGGAATGAGCAGGAGTTTAAGAGAAACACTAGTGATTCAAATCAAAGTGATATAAGGAAAGATAGATTGTATTATTTGAGGTCTTGAAACAAACAGCTTTTCCTAACAATCAAGTATCAACTGAATCAATATTATGTGGAAGCCAGTTGGACATCTTGATATTTAGGCATGGGAGCCTTTTAGGAATTGAGAACACTTTCCATTTTCCTTAAGCTGTTCAGGTTAACCATAGGGTAACCCAGAAGGGCCAAACAGTCACCTGTGGGTTCAGTGCCCAAACGGATGCTGAAAAAAACATGCAAACACATTTCAGATCTAAGCATAGGAAGCAGATTCTTTAATGGCTGTTTTGCAAGCTGCAGGTAATTTGCAAACTGCAGGTAGCAAAATCAATCGAATGGGTAAAGATTCTTTTAAATAAAATAGGACAGAATATAAAATGTCAGTATGCCTCGCCTATTGTAAGGTAAGAACTGTTTCATGGACATTTTGTTTCAGTTATACATGCGAATAGTGTGTGTACTATGTGTGAGAGTGTGTGTACTAAACTACAATGTAAAATACAGTTCTTATTGTGGTTTATAGTGAAAAGAGCTTGAAAACCCTGTCCTAAGATACAGCCTAACCTACTTCATGTCATTCCTTGGCTCTCCTGTTCTCACTCCTGACACTTAGACCTACTCTAAGACATCCATGGACATCGCCAAAGCACATGTGCAAAGAGCTGCTGCTGCGTCTGGCTGGTATACAAGTTATTTGGGATGTTAGCCCCATGAGCCAGAATTAGAGCTCAGAAGCTACCTGGAAAGGAAACTGCATGACTGAGTGAAACACTGCCTTGTACTGGAAAACTCTGCCCTTCCACACTACATGCTATTTTGAATTTTCTGCAAAATATTTTGGTTTAGATGCAGTATTATTCCAAGACTAGCACTGCTCAGTTACATGCTGTGAATGGATAAAGCTCCAACTTAGGAACTTGGGGATTTGGGTTCTAGTCTCTCACTAACTGGATTTATTCCTTGGGCAAGGTACTCGATCTCTCTGGGCTCAGATTCTCCAACTAAAACATGAGAAAGCAGGACCGGAGCAGAGTTTTTCCTTGTGAATTTCTTGCGGGAGGTACTTTGAGGAGTCTGCAAAAGTGAGTCTACGTTTCTAAATTAAAATTGGTTTATTTTTAATCTAAGAGAAAACAATAAACATAACCAAATGGATTCAATATTGATTTTTACCATGGTGGAAATCACCATGGTAGTTGTTTAGCAACCAAATAACCTCATTTTGCATTAAACTTGGAAGTATTACCTCCAGTCTCCGTATATATTCTAGTAAATGTCTCACCAATTAGGAAGCCTATAGTGTTTCACTGGGGATACATCTAAATGTGAGTCTGTTCAGTCTGGATATTTGTATAAAATTGAACAGAGATGGCTCAGACTCACATAATTGCAAAGCGAGGCCCAGGCAAACATATATAGGACGTGTTAATTGCAAACTAACCGAGATGGGCCAATCACCTGCAGTCATATCAGGCATTACAAATACATTTCAAGTCATACTCTAATAATGGACATTATCTTCAAAGCTTTGGGTACCTCTTTTAAAAAATTTTTTCTATCAAAAAATACGTTCAGTTAAAATTTTTAAAGATTCAACTCTGATTAAAAATTTTTCTAGTATTCTTCTTCCAATCTTTTGGGTTATTTCTTACTAAATATTATCCTAAAATTGCAAGAACAGCTGTTAAAAAAAATTACTGACATTCGTTAGCAACTACTTAATGTATAAATAAGGATTTTCCCCCATTGAGAAAAACAAAAACTGCTGAGGCCAAAAATTAAGACTACCACCCATAATACTGATTTCAAACAGTTGTGCATATTAACAAAGCCTATTTCAGTTCTACAATTGTAAAGAGTTATATAAAACACCTTGTTTTCCTCAGTAACTTTAAAAAAAATTAATTAATGCCTCAAAACACTACGATTCTTGCTGTTAAAAGTACTACAGCTTTTAAATTACTCCATATTAATCTTTCAAGAATTGTAGAAAATTACCTTTTACTTATCAGTGTTTTTCTCAATGTAATTAATATTTATCTATCAATTAAACATTCAGTCATTCATACCACAAATATTTACTGAGCACTTAGGATGTTTCTGACGGTGTTCCAGATGCAGTGGTTGCTGTAGGGAACAAAACAGTTCCTTCCCTTGAAGGGAGAGATAATAAACAAGTAAATACACAATCCCAAGCAGTAAAAAAGTGCATCCCATTAATTCAGTATATAAATGAAACAAATGGACATCAGCTTTTTCACAGAGAAAGTATATGTCTTTTCGAGGCTACTAAGATTCCAAAATTCGTAAGCTATGGTAAACATACAGTGTGTCAGTACTTAAATATATAGTACTAAGTACCGTGCATGTGTGTGTTATGTGTGTACATATGTATGTGTATATAAATCTGTGAGCTTATTCACAGCACAGAGGAAGCTTGTTATCAGGATGCCACAGAGAGAACAGAAAAAAAATACAAAACAACTATTCAGTTAAACTTGAGAAACAAACCTTTCACAGATGAAAAGCAAACAGCTCATTTTCCCAGCCCACAGCTAAATGTCACACCCAAGGAGGGTTGAATAAAAGATAATATTGCTCTATCTGTATGTAGAAGACTAACAAAAGTTCCAAATTCAGAGTTTAAAATTGAAAATGCTGTGTGATCTTAGGGAGCCTCACCTGTTTTGAAAGCACCAAAAATATAAGCCTACGAAGATAAAAGTCTGACTGGCCCTTTTACAGGTAATATCACAAAAGCATTCTTGTCTATCAAGCTATAAAAGGAAGGAACTGCAAAACAGGAAATTGCCCTGCCCCAGCCATGCCACGCCTCCCTTCCTCTCCACAATTTCCACAAGCAGAAGCAAACACGATCTGTTAGATTTACCGAGAAGCCACAGAGGTTACAGAACACTAGTAGCTGACATACCACTGTTTTAATAAATATTTAAGGTAAATGCCTGTATTATTTTGAACAAACATTTTTTTTGAGGATTTTACCTATCTTTTCACATAACATTTGTTTAAACCATAGCTTTTTGATGACAAGTTAGAGTAGGTCTGAAACTGCAATTTACAGATGAATTGTGAGTTAGAGATTAAGGAAATTTAACATGCTTGTCCCAAACTTTTATAAATTCAAAGTTAGTTGGCCTGGTTTCCATTTTTCAATGGGCTAAGCACATACACATAAACCATTTTTAAGTATTACTACTCTGAATATAATTTTCTATATATTCAGTAGATCACTAGGTATTGGATAATCAATAGATCCATTATCAACAGTTCCTTTGTACTGAGGTAAATAGAAGTACTTATTAATATAGCATCTGTAAAGTAACAGAATTTAAGGTATATGCACTTCCTAATTTTGTACAGAAATTTGGATTAATGGGTGTGATTTCTAGGGACCTACATCTATTGATACATATCAGACTCAGGGAAATGACTTCTTTTCTTCAAGGAAAGAAGAGGCTGATACTTTTCAACTTGTAATGGTCCAAGTAAGGAAACATCCAACTATTTTAAAACACCAGCTATTCAAAAGTTAATAAACCTACAAATAAAACTACGGGAATAATAAGTCTCATTAATAATAATAAAAAAAGATTAGTAAAACAATGAGGTATCATTTTCACCAATTAAATTTCTAGATCTTTAATGTTTATACCCAATTAGCAAAGGTACAAGACATTGGAGAGGACATTTCACTTAACACCAAATTTAGTGCAGACTGGTTTAAATACGGTAATATGCTGCAAGAACCTAAAACTTGCTTGCATTTTTAAAATCTATGAATCCCACTTCTGGCAATCTAAAGACAAAAATCCACAAAAAGAAACATTTATAATGTCAAAAGTGTTTGTCACATCATAAAAAATTTGAAGGGAACCTAAAATGTTAAACAAATAATGTTATGCCCTCCAAATGGAATATTATTTGATCACCTTAAGTAGCAATAAGGCAAAACGTATGTAGGGCAAGCAAAAAATGTTCACAAAACTACATCGCAATTATACTTAAGTGAATATTCATGTTTAGAATGATGTCAGTGCAGAAGAATTTTCCTAATTTTCTTCTATGATGTGGTTATGCCACTTTTTAAGTTAAAATTTTTTTCGATTAAATTCATTGTATTATCCCCTTTTCAAACTAGATATTTAAAATATATTTAATCACTTCCCCCCCCTTCCTCCCCCCAAGAAAACATGCTACCCCCCACACCCCTCAATAGTCCTTCACCAGCTTAGCCTGGGGTTGATCCCTCCCTCTCCTCAGGTCTGACCCTGGTCCCTAAACACTCCCTCCAGAAGGCAGGCTATGTTATTCAATACCTTAGCATCCTCAACCCTGAGAACAAGGCCTCATGTATGATAAGGGTGGGAAAAACAGTTGTTGATTTTTATTTATCCAACCTGGCACCTACTGCACACTTTTCTCAATTATTTATTACTCACCTGTCCCCCATTTTAAGCCAGGTATTCATTCTTTTTTCTATTTTTCTTTTTTTTTTTTATATTCCCCAGGGCCCACCATTGTGCTGGGTAAAGCTCCCCTGAGTCAAATAAATATTTACTGAACTAAAGAATGCCTGAACACACATGTCAAAAATAAAAAATTTACTTGGTTCAGACAGTTTCTTCCTTTAAAATGCAAATAACATCCTAGAAAACAAAACAAAACAAAACAAACAAACAAAAAACACCTCCTACTACACCTTCCGGTGATTTATCCCAAGCAACCAAAAGACTAACAACCATCTGAGTGTTTCTGAGCTAAGAAAGGATGTAAATGTAAAATGGGGTGGGGAGGAGGATAGGTTTCAGCTCTTCAAGGGAGGTAAGACAATAGCTCAGAAAATTTTCTGGAAGGCCGCACAACTTTCCTCCCTAGAGCTGCCAGCCATTCCTAAATGCTTCAAATGCCAGGCATTGCCCCGGGACACCTTCATCAGCATGACCTCCTTCACTCCTCACCACAACTATGTTAGGTGGGGTGTTATTATCTCTATTTTAAAGATGAAAAAAAACAAAACAGGAATTTAGAAGAGTTAAATAACTTGCTCAAGACATAAAACTAACAAGTGCATTCAAGGTCAAGCCTGTGGCTCTGCTAAGGTCACTGTTCTCAACCAAAACGCTAGGTGGAGGACAGCTTCTTTGCAATTAGCAGTAGACTTAGAGGTAGAATAGAACTACTAAGGCGTTAAGTGTAGTCTACATTATAAATAGCAGACACAGACATGATTACAAAGTCTACAAACCTTAGCCTTGTCATCTCTAATTCAGACATGACATCTGGCTCAGCCTTGTCCCAGTTAATCCATAATTAGACCCCTTATTTGGCAATGTGAGGACTTAACACGTGGGTTAAGGAAAACACATTGTGGTTACCACCTCTGCTTAAGCCTCCTCCACATATCTAGGGGAATAAAAAAGAAACCTTAATTTTTTAACTCTGAATTTCATTTTCTAAGCTAAACCATCACATTTATTCTAACTTCTCACACATATAATTTTTCCAATCACCTAGTCATCATGTGCTTCATCCAAATTCTCCTTGACCTCTTTATCATGGTTCTGTGAACCGAGAGCAGAACAGTAGCAAGCGAGGATGTGGTCTGTAAGCACGTGGCAAGAACCTAATTAATGCATGCTTACAACTTTGTAAGGCCATCTTCTTCAAACTCATAGGAAAGTGCTGTGGTGGCCACTATGATCCAAGCATCCTAATTCCCAACTCCAAAACTGCACTGAGTATAGTCCTGGAAAGGAAACACCTTCCCGACAAAGTTGATCTCTTCGTAAAATCTGTGCCCTCCATCTCAACAAGTATAACGTCACAGCTTAGGAATAAAGAGACACTTCCTGAGTAGGGACTTCCCTGAAACGGTGCCTGTCATCCATCTGTTCAGTGTCACTGTGATCCCCAGGGGCCACCTCATTCTAGCAACCCTGGCTTTAGAATCACTCATAGAGAAGGGTTTGTCGATTTCCCACTGAACATGATGTTCCATATTTTATCTCCTTCTTAATGCTCATGACAGTTCTAGGAGATAAAACGTAAAAAGGCTCTCCCCTACTTAGAGATAAGAAAGTAGAACTACAAAAGCTTGTGTGACATACTTAAAGTCACGATCTAACGCAGAGCAATACAAATGTACCTAATACCATTGCACTATGAAGACTCATCACAAGAAATAAATGTTTTCCAAACTATGTATGGTGATGAATGTTACCTGGACTTATCATGGTGATCATTTTTCAACATCTACAAATATCAAATCATTATATTGTACACCTGAAAATAATATAATGATATGTCAATTATATTTCAATGAAAAAAGTAATTAAAAAGAAAGAAATGACTAAAACAGTAAATTTTATATTGTATGTATTTTACCACAATTTTAAAAACTGGGAAAAAAAGAGTTTATCAAAAACAACAACAAAGGCGCCTGGGTGGCTCAGTCGGTCAGGCGTCTGATTTCAGCTCAGGTCATGATCTCACAGTTTGTGGGTTCAAGCCCCACATCCAGCTCTGTGCTGACAGCTCAGAGCCTGGAGCCTGCTTCAGATTCTGTCTCTCTCTCTCTCTCTCTCTCTGTCCTTCCCGCGCTGGCGCTCTGTCTCTCTCTCTCAAATAAACATTAAAAAAAATTAAAACAACAATAGCAATAACAAAAGGCAAGGTGATGATGTGACTTTTGTGCAGGTGGTAACTGCCCTTGGGCTCTGATCTCTGCTTTGAATCCGCATCTTTAAAGGCCATAGTTGGCTCAGTCAAGACCACAGCATTCTGATAATAAGATACCACTTTACCCTCTATGTCCAATTTGATGATTTTCAGTTTCCCTCTGAAGTTACCTTCCTTCCTTCTTTCATATTTTGTCATCTCATTATTCATTCATTGAGTAGATATTTACAGAGCACCTACTATGTGCCAGGCACAGTTCTAAGAGTTCAAATACTGAAATAGTGCCATACCAGTATGTAAACAGCTGCTGCCCACAGCATGCCATGGCCCTCCGCACTGGCCACCTCATCTCTTCCCTGGGACACCCCCTCACCTGGACTTCCTCATGGCTCAGCATAACAGGAAGGCTCCATTGTGGCCAGCTTCCAATTCAGCTGCTGACTCCCTGGGCCTAACCCCTTAAGTATTTTATCACCTCCCAGACACAGCAATGAACGGAGCAGACAAGGTCCCTACCCTCTAGTCTAGGAAAGAGATAATAAACAAGTAAATATATAAATGAATCAGATAATTTCAAATAGCAGAGCACTATAAAGAAAATAAAACAACAAGGAACTAGAGGGTGACTGGAGGTGGGGAGAACAGAGTAAAACTTGAGAGGAAGTCTTTCTGAGGAAGTGATTATTATAAGGAATTAGGAATGCAAAGGTCTTAGATAAAAACACTCCAGGCAGAGAGAACAGAAATATGAAGGTCTTCAAGTGGGAATAAGTTTGAGGTTTTCATGGTTAGAAGGCCAATGTGATGGGGGCATCCTGAGCCAGGAGAACACAGAGGTAGACACGGCCAGATCAAGGGGGATCTTAATGGCATTGGTAAGGAGGTTGAATTCAATGCCAAGAACAGTGAGCAAGCATTAGACAGATTTGAAACAGAGCCATGAATGATCTAATTTATATTTTTAAAAGATTACTCTGACAATTGTGTGGCAGCTGTGATTAAACAAAGGCCAGGGTGTAAAAAGGAAACAATGTATGATGCTCTGGTGGTCAACCAGGTAAACAGAGACAGTGGCTGGAGCTACAGGATAACAACAGAGATGGAAAGAAGTATTCTGACTCAATATATGTTTTAGAGGCAGAGTTGACCAAACTTACTGATAAGTATAATGTGGGAAGAGGAAACAGGAGGAATGAAAATGTACTATTCTTGGATTCAGCAAGTCACTGATGGCAGTCCACTTACTAAAAAGGCAATGACTGTGGGAATAAATAGGTTCATGGAGAAAAGGAATAAAAAGTTCTGTTTTGCCAAGATAAATGTGAGATACCATGGAGATACAAACACGTAGTTGGATATCTGACTTTAGTAACAGGAAGATTCCCCCAGGAGACCATGACTTATCCAAACAGCAACATTTAATGTACGTGTAACTTCACTGAGATGTTTGTATAATGCACATTACAGACTCTCTTCTTCTAAGACTTGTGCCAACAATTAAATGCATACACACAATACGAAGTAAGGCACAAAATTCTCTTTAAGGAAAGAATACAATTCTTGGTTTTCATTTTAATTAAGTGTGTCAAAAAGCTTTCTGGGGAATGCCTTTTCAAAATCGGAAACGACAATCAATGAGGAAATGAACAGTACAAGAAGAATTACTTTACACCGCTTTTCGAACTAGTGTGTCAGACAAGCTCATGCTGCCCTCAGCGCTTCTTCAATCCCGCTGAGACTGCTTCTCCTTCATTTGGTTACAGTAAAGTGGTGGAAACTTCTACATCTGATGTATTTTATCCCCAGCTCAGTGCATTTATTATGACTGAACTTCCTTTCAAAACTCTAGAGGTGCCATGATAAAATTCAAGATGACACCAGAAACAGGAAAGACGGGCATTAAAAAGGAAAGAAGAGGGGCGCCTGGGTGGCTCAGTCGGTTAAGCGTCCGACTTTGGCTCAGGTCATGATCTCACGGGCCGTGAGTTCGAGCCCTGCGTCAGGCTCTGTGCTGACAGCTCAGAGCCTGGAGCCTGCTTCAGATTCTGTGTCTCCCTCTCTCTCTGACCCTCCCCCATTCATGCTCTGTCTCTCTCTGTCTCAAAAATAAATAAACATTAAAAAAAATTTAAAAAAAAAAAAAAAGAAGGAAAGAAGAGAGGAAGAGGAGAGGGCGGGGAAGAGGAGAAGGAACGAGAGAGCAGTAGGTGACCTCTTCCTGATGATCCCTTATGACAAAGGGCTCGCGGAGAACATGCTCACACAGCATCACCAAACCCCTCAGGGAAGAAACCCTTGTTTACATGGCTTGAATCCAAAGGTTATTACAGGCTCTCCATATTCTAAACACACTGTCAATTATCAGTCCCAAATGAGTAATAATTATCAATGTAAAGTGAAAAATAAGCATGCTTGCTTCATTCAGCTTACCAGCACTTCACTAAGCCTTCATGCCAACAGCCAGCTTTTCATGTGTGCCTTTAAAACAAAAGCAATGGCCTGGCTGGTGCTACAAATAATCTTTGTATCCTCAGAATTTGAAGGAAACTTAGAGGTCATTATATCCAACCCTATCATTTTACAGATAAGGAAACTAAATAAAGCAAAGACAGATAAAGTGGCTTACCCGTCATCCCAGAGCCACTTCAGGATGAAAAAATGTTTTTATGATTCTTAGTCAAGATTCTTTGTATTATACCCTGCTGCCTACAGAGTGAGAAAGAAAAGTACCACAAGGGATGGCCCACGGCTTCATGGTGGCCACACCACAGGGAGAAAAGTTGGCCAGAGCTGGGCATCTCAGCCCTGGAAACAAGGCCCCAGGCTGCACTCAGGCTGTCAGCCTGCCGCTATTCTCAGCCTACACCCTGCAACAGCTGACAGTCTTTCTAACACCACATCTGTCTGGGCTTTTTCCCCTGGAGCTTTCGGTTTAATGTGGCAGAGTGTGATACATAGTAGCTGGTGCCTCCTTCCCTCAAGATCTTCAGAAGGAGGGCCTGGAAAGGTCACACAGCAGTGTGCTTCCAGGCTTCAGGGAAGCACAGACCCTCCCCAAGGATGATGGGAAGTGACACCTCTCTTCCCTGCCTTTAAACCAGCATATTCCTACATGGATATCACACTTGTCCCTAAAAAGTTATTACAGGTTACAAATGAGTTTTAGCCTTAGTGGGCTTCTGCCTTCCAAGTTTTTGTCCAATCCCAGTACATATAGAAAATTCTAGAAATAGTCACACCAAAACGCTGTAGCACATTCACATGGAACTCACATTTAAGTTTTAGTACTTACAGAGAACAAAATTTGCAATCAAAACGTTTCTGGGAAAGTCTTGTCTAGTTAGTAGGGAAGTGTGATATGTGCAGGACCTATATTTGGTTTGCCTACTGCAAACATGTATATAGATTAGTAGATGGATAATGATAATATAATAATAACAATCCTTCCCCATGCAATCTAGGATTTCCTCTTATGCAAAAAAGGAACACCTCAACAGTCTTTAAAAATGTTCCACTATATATTCTTTTCCCTGGATATATTCTTTCTGGATATTCTTCTTTTAAAAACACCCATACAGGGGCGCCTGGGTGGCGCAGTCGGTTAAGCATCCGACTTCAGCCAGGTCACGATCTCGCGGTCCGTGAGTTCGAGCCCCGCGTCAGGCTCTGGGCTGATGGCTCGGAGCCTGGAGCCTGTTTCCGATTCTGTGTCTCCCTCTCTCTCTGCCCCTCCCCCGTTCATGCTCTGTCTCTCTCTGTCCCAAAAAAAAAAATAAAAATAAACGTTGAAAAAATAAAAACACCCATACAACTGTGGGACCCAAGCTCCCCATTGTGGTTCTGAGACTCTGCCATTAGATACTAGCAAATAAAATCTGAGAATTAAATAGCCCATGGATAGTAGTCCACACTTTCCATTCCACATCAATTCCCAGGGTGCTAGTAATTTTCACCATCTCCCAATTCCACTGAAAAACTGGCCTGGATTTTATGTGACAGTGTTAGCATTCCATTGGCCTGATTATAGAAAATAATCATGAAAAAGTACTTACAGCATAAGCACCTATTAAAAATGCTGCATTTGCTCTTTTCCGTTGATCAAAACAGGTGTAGTGCACTATTTTCTTTCTTGATAAACTGTATGACTAAAAAGAGGGAATAAAAAGAGTGTAACCATAGAGACAGTGTTAAAATATACAGAAGGTATACATCATCTCAACTTCCAAGATGTGTCACAATCAGTGAAATGTACCAACTTTCAACTTTCATTTCTATGGCAATTGTCCATGAGCATATTTGAGGGATGAGGGTTACTGGCTCAGACTTTTTGCAGCCCAGTCATGATGCAGATTTGACAATATAACAAACATTTCTCTCCAAGAAGGGAGACATACAATGAGAAATAATTAAATTATTGGCATCTTTATTAATGGGGACCATTTTGGAAGATTTACTCTAAATCTTATACACAAAGTCTAGTCATCCTTTTTTTCTTTTTTAATTTTTGTTATTGAAGTATAGTGGAGATACAATGTTATATTAGTTTCAGGTGTACAACATGGTGATTCAACAGTACTATAGATTACATAATGTTCACCATGATAAGTCCAGTCACCATGTGTCACCACACAACATTATTACAATAGTATTGACTATATTTCCTCTGCTGCAGTTTTCATCTCCATGACTTACTTATTTTATAACTGGAAGTCTGTACCTCATTATCCCCTCCATTCATTTCACCCATCCTTCCACCCCCGTCCTCTCTGGCAAATACCAATTCATTCTCTGTATTTGTAAATCTGTTTCTGGGTTTTTTTCTTGTTGTTGCTATTTGTTCATTTGTTTTGTTTTTTAGATGCCACATATAAGTGAAATCATATGGTATTTGTCTTTCTCTGTCTGACTTATTTTACTTAGCACCCTCTAGGTCCATCCATGTTGCCACAAATGGTAAGTTCTTTTTTTACAGGTGAGTATTTGTTCATCCTTTTTCTTTCTCTACATACCATACCCAGTTCCAGAAAATTTATCTTTACTTTTCATATTAGACAGTTTATTTTTAAATGTATCAATCAGTCTATTTTCTTCTAAAATTTTCAAGTGCCTATATTAACTAGAACATCAATATTAATATTTTCTTTCTAGAATGTTCTATAAAAATCCCTTTTTAATTATCTGAAAATAAATGGCTAGTGGGAAAAGGTAAACCATCAAAAGGGTCACATCAGCAAACATCTTAATGCAATAACCATATGTTAAATTCATGGATTCAAACAGTTTTATTAAGGCACCTGCTATATGCCATGCAATATGCTACATGCTCAAGGATTCAGCTAAATCCAAAATAAGCAACTTAGTATGTTGCATACATGCTAAACATGACAAGAAGTGTGCAAATAAAAGATGTGTTAAAATGAAATCAAAGTATTAAGCAAACTCAAACATAAAACAATGAGAACACTGACGCAACTAAATGAAATCCGCTCAATTTCTTCATATTTCAAAACAGTCACAGTATTTTGACAAATGGCTTTCAAAACACAGATACATGGGTACCTTTTAATATTTGTCTACAAATTCAAACTGACTGTAAAAGCAGCGTTCTATACCTTACATATTGACTACAACCCACAGAATACCTGCTTTTACAGCCCCTTTAGAAATGTAAGAGACCTAGGGCGCCTGGGTGGCGCAGTCGGTTAAGCGTCCGACTTCAGCCAGGTCACGATCTCGCGGTCCGTGAGTTCGAGCCCCGCGTCAGGCTCTGGGCTCATGGCTCAGAGCCTGGAGCCTGTTTCCGATTCTGTGTCTCCCTCTCTCTCTCTGCCCCTCCCCCGTTCATGCTCTGTCTCTCTCTGTCCCAAAAATAAATAAACATTGAAAAAAAAAAAATTTTTTTTTTAAAAAAAGAAATGTAAGAGACCTTAACTACGTACCTTTCTTCATTCACCCTGCTGTTTTCTGTAAGTTAAGAAACTCTTCAAACTCTGAAGTCCATTCTACATGAAATTGCAACATTCTGGCTTTTTTAATGTAACCACAGAAAATGCAGCTATATGTATCCCAGCAATGAGCCTGGAAACCCTCACCACCCCAAGTCAGGCACTTCCTTCCTAACCCAGAATCACATGTTCTGAAAATGGCACTGCTCTTCTAAATTGAACTTTGAGGAGCATCTGGGTGGCTCAGTCAGTTAGCTAAGCGTCCAACTTTGGCTCAGGTCATGATCTCACGGTTCGTGAGTTCAAGCCCATCATCGGGCTCTGTGCTGACAGCTCAGACCTGGAGCCTGTTTCAGATTCCGTGTCTCCCTCTCTCTGCCCCTCCTCGGCTTGCTCACTCTCTCTCTCTCTCTCTCTCTCTCTCTCAAAAATAAACATTAAGAAAATTTTTTTAATTGAACTTTGAAAAGTGTTTGCCTCAAAGCGGGTCTCATTACCAAGGTCCTTATTTCCAGACAGGCTTAGTAAATTATCCCTATGAAATAAAGCTTTAAAAAGTACATTTTATTCAATTCAGTTCAGTCAAAACACTGAGGTTATCTAAAGACTTCAAGGTCACTATCAATGGTGCTGACACTTGTCTCCTTGCTTTCTCAATTTGAGAAAACAGTCTGCTGGACATTTCCTTTTGTTATTTTAGTATTTGCTTGTTGCAAGTCTGTCTTTTGCTTTGTTTTTGCCACCTATTGTTCTCCATCAATAAGTTAGGCTTGATTTACCCAACGGAGAGTCAAAGCCCTTAAGATATAAGCATATTTTATGGTGTCTAATCCCAAACACCTAAACACTGCCTTAAACAGGCCAGGCCCCCGTAAACATGAGTCAGGCTGAGCCTAAGGGACTCAGCTCTTCTCGTTCCCAGCCCCTAACTAATTACATTTACTGGTTCCCTAAAACACTCATGGGGAAGAAAAATATCCACAACTGATCCTGAAGTCTGGATTATGTGTTCTGATGCCTTTTTCCACTAAGAATTTAGATTTCACAGCAAACAATTGCTATCATTTAACAATGTGGAATTAAATTTATTTTACAAATCCACTTGCCAAAAGGGACAAACTCATAATGGTGTGCTTCCATCACCAACAGTTTTTTTGGTTGCTTTCAAACTTTTTGCTTTTGTTTGGTTTTTGTTTTTTTCTTTCTTATTCTAAAGTATTTGGGATGCAGAGACCTCCCTGAACCCTCCAACAGCAACCATGAAGCTACAGGATGAAATTCTGAAGGAAACTTTTTTTTCACTGTAAACTTAAAAATGCATTAAAGTAAATATAATACAAATTAAAATTTTACGGACTTCAGAAGAATTTTTTAAACTTTACAAGCTTACAGAAATTACATCAGATAAAGAATATTCTTCATAAAATATACCTACAAATTTTAACTATTTTTAAATATCTCCTACTAGAAGCTGCCTATAGGATGGAAACATAATTTTTTAACATCCATCACCATACACAATTACAAAATCTTTTTTCTTATGATAAGAACCTTTAAGATCTGCTCTGTTAGCAACTTTCAAATATATAATATAGTATTATTAACTATGATTACCATGCTGTACATTACAATAGCTAACTTTTTTATATCAGTTAAACGATAGTTTCCATCTAATTTTTAGGATAATTTTTAAAGCTCCTAGCATTTACCTTGCTTAGAGGTTTTTGGAATTCAATTATTTTTCTCAGTAAAGTCTCAAAAGTATTACAATCAAGAAATGATCTGATTAGTGAAGCTTGGCCAGTATCTCCCAGGTCAGATCACTGAAGCTCAGTTCTCACTCAAGGAATCAAAACTAATTCAAAGTAAATGATAACAGAGAAAAATCTTATGTCATACTGGCCTTTTCCTAATTTTCTGCCTTGCCATGGCCAGGCCTCCCTCTTATAGGTCACTCTGCCCCAGTCTTACACCAGCAATGCTGTTCAACATAGCAGATAACCTGGTACTGAAATGAAAAATTTCAAGGATGGTGTGCCTGGCTGGCTCAGTCAGTAGAGCATGCAACTCTTGATCTTGGGGGTCATAAGTTAAGCCTCACACTAGCCATAGAGTTTACTCAAAACAAATTTTTTTTCAGGGATAACAAAACATCTTGCCAATTGTTTAGCTAATGCTTTGTATGATTAGATTGATATACATAAACTAATATTTTCTACTTTTAAATATTAAACATGTCCCTTTGTTAAAAAAATAAAATAAATTTGAAAAATAACCTACAGGGGTGCCTAGATGGCTCAGTCAGTAGAGCATTCTACTCTCGATCTCGGGGTTGTGAGTTCAAGCCCCATGCTGAGTGTAGAGCTTACTTACAAATAAGAAAATTAAAAAAAAAAAAACCTACTACATATTAAAGCACTCCAGAAGAAATGATACTATCCATTGGAGACACTGATGATTCCAGTACCTTTAGAGAAACCTTTGGCTCATTTTTAAGATCTTTCATGGAGGAACTTACCATGGAGAAGAAGAAAGGGACAGTCTGCAGATAAAAGGATTCCATTTTATGAATGAGCCCAGTAGGTATTTTCTCAGACTCTACCCCAATACCAAGAGAACTTAATGCCTCCAACCGGAACTGCTTCTTCCTTACTCTGGCCCAACTCCTCTGTGGCCGGGTATGCTGACTAGGCCCTTCAAGGAGAGCCCTTGCAAAGTTAGACCATCACCTCTGGCTTTCAGTGAGCTATCTGCTCTTAACAAATTCTTTTTGCTTTACATGAGCAGCTCAGAGATTGCAAAAACACTGTGTACAATAGCAAAGTAATGCTAGACACTGGAAAAACAAATGAATATAGCCTTAAATACAAAGGGATTGAGGATGTCACAGAAGGAATACTAAGACCTCTGGCCTAGTTGCCTGCTCTTGCACATGACCAATTACAAATGATAACCTGCAGCCCCTATCCACATTTGTTTCAGATTTCTACCTAGCAACTGCAGTATATATGCAGTATATATCCTTCTAAGCTTTCTTAAGTGGACACAGCCAGCCCTCTATAATAACAGCTAACATTTATTGCTACAGTCCGTCGTTTCCTAAAGCATAGCAACAGTGCCAGAGGGGTCCAATTTGACCAGACACAGAGTGACTCCCAAACCAGAGATCGTGGGCAAGGCCAAAGTATAATGAATATTCTGTGTCTCTCTTTTACCAAGAGAACATAAGTCAGGAGCCAAAGACGGCCTGGTTTATCACACTTGGCCAATACATTTCTCCTATGTCAGATCACAGACAGTTGAGTTCTCTCAGCAAATATGGTAGATGTTAGAAATTCAGAAATCTCTCACTGAGTTTGATAGTTTTGGTAAATCTCAATTTATAAGGTCACAGTAAGTTTCATGGTGCAAAATTTAAATAATTCTCAGGTCAACAGAATTGGTTGAATTAATTAATCTCACTAAAACTTTTCAGAAATAAAAAAAATCAATCTAAGTTATATTTTATTATTATATTTAATCCTGTTAGCAGACTGGCTCAGGGTAACCTAGAGAGCTTATTAAAATACAGATTGCTGGGACTCAACCCCAGAGTTTTTGACCAGGGCCCAAGAATTTTATTTCTAACAAGTTCCTCAGTAATGTTGATGCTGACAGTCCAGGGATGGCACACCAAAATCCACTATGCTATTGCATAAAAATGTGACTTGTCACCCCAGGAAATGTTTTATGTGGCTCCTAAAACACTATCCATTTGGTCAAGTAGCCCCAAAAGACATTTAAATTCTCTTAGGAACTCCAAATCATGCTAAATGCCTTTTAAAAGCATGTCATAAAAAACACATTGCCCCAGATTCCTCAGAAAACTGTATCACAATTTGTAAATTCTTGCACTCCAGATGATAACACCTTAGGAACAAGTTCCTTTAATGATTCAGTAACTGAGCTGCCTTAAATGGCATTTTTCCAGAGGGTCCAAGTTCAGATGCTCTCTGGGGCCAAGAATTTGAAGTGGGTCAGGTGTTAAACCAGAAGAGCATGCCCTATCCCAAGCAGACTTAGCTCCAACCTCCTACTCTCATGTAGGAAACTGAGCCCACTATCACACACTTTAATATGTAAAAGAAGCCAAAAATTCAGAATTAAGTGGAAATTTTCATAAATTACAGATGTTGACGATGAATTCAAAGTTTTTAAAGAGTATGCATGCCTAAGAAAGCATGACTGAACTGAATGCAGCCCCCTAGGCAACCAGTTTGTTGAAGCTGCATGCTGGGTTACTGTGGCTGAAGGAAGTCTGTGGGTTCTGTCAGCATGGACTGAGCAGCTGATGTGTGCCAAACACAGTGTTGAACGACATGGTAACAAGGGGAGCAGAACCTCAGTCTCGAATCTCATAGCACTCACAGTAGAATGAATATTCGATGCTAACCAAGGGAGAGGTACTGGCCAAGGATTATTACGAACAAAAGAGAAGGACTACCGAGGGATGCATTCACAGCATAGCTAGGAGCAATGGAATGATCTTAATTACAGGTAAAGTAATTATTTCATGTAGCAAGGTAAAAACTAGATAAAAGATAGAATACAGTATTGAATATCTATTAATTAATATAACCGAACCTATAGAAATTTCCAGACCTGGACTGCTTACCTGAGAATCAGACTTTTACCACTGCTATGTAAATCATGACAAGCATGCAATCTAGCATATAAACATTTAACAGTACTTATAAACTGAAGTACGACAACTGTTATGAGAGAACAATACAAATTAAGATGAGGGTATTGACCCTAGGCAGCCATTTTCTATCTCAGAAAGGAAAGCTATGTGAAACGATGCATTCTGGAGGGCTCACTCCTGGAGAAAAACCAGTTACAGCAACTCAGAGAAAATGTTGACATGCTACACGAGTCACAAATAGCCCAGGCTCTGCTCGGATGGCAGTGACATAACAAATCATGCACTTGTACAGCTTAGGGCAGGGGACCACAAACCACTCAACCATTCCAAAACAAGAGGTGGTCGAAGATAGTGCAATTCAGCTCAAAGCCAAAAAAAAAAAAAAAATCCCACAAAACGGAAAAAACAAAAACAAGAGCTAATGCATCATTCAGAACAACAGATTTTTTTAAGTAGCCTTCCAGTAAAGTTGTTTGCCATGCTTAAAAGTAAAATCTTCATATCATTTGGTTAGAACACCATGTTTAATTAAACTGTAAATCAGCCTGATGGAGCTCAGGAAGACATTACTGCAGCCTGGACAATATGCTCTTTAATTAAAAAAAAAAAAAAAAAAAAAAAAAACAGAACCCATGCACTTCCCTAAACAAGCAAGCTCTGCCAGTGATGGCGCTCAGATTAAGTAGATTATAGCATGGGGACCGTGGTGACCAAGGCATCATTCTCTTACAGGTGACTAGGCTAGCCCAGCAATGGCTGCAGCAATCAGCGTCTCCAAAGCAATCAGTTGTCACCTCATTGCAAAAGCGATAAAATGAACAGGTCTTCCTGTCAGCAGCCATGACCTCTACATGTTTTACCTCCAACTTTCCCAGGAAAGGGATATTCTTGAAAATTTTCTTTGGCTGTACAAAACAAAATATGGTTTATGTTTTCATTTAGAGCTAAAACAAAATAGGTTGAGTAGTTTCTTTAAAAAGAAAAAGGTGTCTCTGTGTGGTCCATTTTATTTCAAACCCAGTATGTTTCATTAATGAAATGGCACATGTGATCAGAGTAGAAATCAAAATGTTAGAGAAAAGTTGTTCATAAAGATTTGGTGGAAGGCATTTGGGGATTCTCCATTAAAGAAGTTCTTGCCTGAGGATTTCTGAAGGAATCAGGAAGGACTCTGTACCTTGCAAACTCTATGTATGCCTACTCCCATGTGAATTAACATTGCTTTAGAACGCCTCATACTTCTTTAAACTACGTGAACTGTCTCCAGAATAATTTGTTTTTCTTCCCCCCCAAAGCCCATGAACCTGAAACAGAATATAACCTCATGAGGAAATCTCAACATGTATTTGTAGTTATAATAAGAGGGTGGTCTGATCATTATATCAAAAGAGTTCTTGTGTACAAACTACCTGATACACTGGCAGGTGCCTGGTTACCAGATAGGATTACTGCACTGATTCATTCAGCAACAAGGACATTCCCAGAGCCCCCACCATCTGCCAGGTACTCAGTGCTTTAATACAATTGTCCATTTCACCAGGCCCACCCCCCCTTCTCCTTTTAACCTGAAAGGCCTATGTGGGATGTTTTGTACATTTAAAATTACACTTCTGTCAATATTCTTTTAAAGCTTTTAAAAACAGTTTTCAAGATTACTATAATTATCCTGTTGATTCATAAGAGCAAGTATTTAAAAAAAAAAAAATCACTGCCCTAGAAAATGTCCCCTTTTTTCAGTGATGCTCTTAGATAGTTTTTTCACAGACTGAGGTTTTAGTTTTCTCAAAGGAAAAGTGAAATCAGCAGTTAAAACTGTACTGACCATTTTAGGAAAAGCTGGTTCAATCATAGGATTATTAAACTTTCATATTATTGTATCAGTCATTGAAAGATTTTCTTAAATGACCAAGTTTAAAGAAGGTACTTTTTTTTTTTATATCACTATGTTAACTTTTGTTAAAACACTCTTCCCTTTTAGAAGCCTGTATATCCTAGCCCAGTGTTGTTACCATTGTCTGTGCCAAGAATCCCTTTAAGAATCTGTTAAGGGGTGCCTGGGTGGCTCAGTCAGTTAAGCATCCAACTTCAGCTCAGGTCATGATCTCACAGTTTGTGGGTTCCAGTCCCACGTCAGGCTCTGTGCTGACAGCTCAGAGCCTAGAACCTGCTTCGGATTCTGTGTCTCCCTCTCTCTCTGTTCCTCCCCCATTCACGCTGTCTCTCTCCCTCAAAAATAAACATTTAAAAAAATCTGTAAAAAGTTATGAATCTTCTAAGAAGAAAATATAAATACACACAAAATTTTAAATATAATTTCAGGGGCTTATGGATTTCTTGAAATACCAAATTAGCAAGTTCTGGTCTAATCTATCAATCATTGATGGCATTTTACATTAAACAACGTACACAGTTTTACCAGTTGTTCTCATTTCAACAAATCTTCCTTTTTTTTGGACTATCTCCCTCATTACAGTAACTACTGACCAGAAATTGCAAACTACAACCTATTACTGCATAACTCTTAGTACTTACACTTTTTAAAATATAGTTTAAAATTTTTAAAAATAGGTTTTTTGTTGGTGATGGTGTTTTCTGCCTTTGGTTTTTGAAACTAAGTCGATGTTTGCCGGATAATTTTCCATTCTAATCAACATAATTATAGTAAAGATCCCTGGGAATAGAGGGCATATTGACACACACACAAAAAAAATAGCAATAAATCACTGCCTCAAATCATCAACTTGAAAAAAAATACCTTTTGAAAATATAAAAACTAAAAATTTAGGTTTGGAACAGAATGCACTGCAAAATATTACCTATCTACATAAGGTGTCAAATAAAAGAGAAAAAAATCATAAAAGCTTTTTTGGAAGAAATAAAAATTGTCAAAGTAGAAAATAACATGTTGCCTAAAAAAGCTAGGAAACCACACATGAACAGTAGTCTAAGAAGCTGTTATCAGTTAAAATAGTGCCAAATTAATGAGAAAGAATGAAATATGGCCCTTTGTAGCAACGTGGATAGAACTGGAGAGTGTGATGCTAAGTGAAATAAGCCATACAGAGAAAGACAGATACCATATGTTTTCACTCTTATGTGGATCCTGAGAAACTTAACAGAAACCCATGGGGGAGGGGAAGGGAAAAAAAAAAAAAAAAAAGAGGTTAGAGTGGGAGAGAGCCAAAGCATAAGAGACTCTTAAAAATTGAGAACAAACTGAGGGTTGATGGGGGGTGGCAGGGAGAGGAAGGTAGGTGATGGGTATTGAAGAGGGCATCTTCTGGGATGAGCACTGGGTGTTGTATGGAAACCAATTTGACAATAAATTTCATATATTAAAAAAATAAAAAATAAAATAAAAATTAAAAAATAAAAAAATTTTCTCACTGTAAAAAAAAAAATTGTGCCAAATTATTCAGAGAAGTAGGGTTTGAGGACCAAGTAAATACCATCATATCTGGTCTTTAAGATGTCTCTAGAGCAGTTTCAGCAGGGTAAGGAAAGCAAAAGTGAGACAGCCAAGGATTAAGAAATCAGTGCGTAGTGAGGATGAAAATAGTGAGGGCAGAGTATTCTGAAACCTCCAGAGACAAAAAGATAAAAGAGGACCTGTAAGTCAAGGGGATCGTGATAAGGTCAACAGAAGTTTGTGTGCCTGGTGACCCTGTGCTGGGCACTGGGGACACTGAATTCTATGACATGTCTCCATCTGCTAGGAGGGTATAGTCTAGTGAAAGAGAGCAATGTAAACAGGGAATTATTCATCAATAATAAAGATCTCCAAACAGGAGGCACCTCCAACCTTGTTCAGAAGGACAAGGAGATGCTTCCTAGAAGCCACGGTGTCTGAACAAGGTCATAAAGAACAAGGAGTGACCAAACCAGGGGAAAAGGACATTCAAGTCAGACTGGACGTCACAAGCCATTGTGTGGGGCAACGGGTGTGGTTCAGGGTAAAGTGCACAGCCAGCAGTGGCAGGAGTACCGCAATCTTGAGTAAATCAGTAAGTTAGCGCATGAAATCATCCACTGGGAAAGACACCAAGGGTGGGAGCTGTGAGGCCAAGCAAGACAAAAGGCATGGAAGCAAGGTGCCCAAAGGTCTTACCAAAATGGGTGAACACAGGCTGCAGACGAGAAACACCAACAGGGATCCGACGGACTGAGAAAATAGGGAGCCTGAGGGCCTGGAGATTACACGAAGGTGAGAGAGACAGAATGTGGGAGGTATGCAACAAGAAGGGTACATTTAAAGCAGGAAAGCCTGGAGTCTGAGTTCCTGGAAGAAACGTAGTTGGAGTGGCAGTAACAGTCACTGGAGCAAATGAAGCAGAGGAGCCTCAAGGCCACTATGGACATGTTTTCAGGGCAAAGTCAGCTGGGGCAGTGCTGTGGGTGAGTGCATGAAGATTATAAACCACAGAGGCTCCTCCAGTGATGAAGGTGGAGAGGAGCATGAATAAGTCACAAGCCTTGAAATCTAGCCCCCACTTTACCTTGTAGCCTTGGACAAGTCACCTGCTTCTCCTGGGCCTTCCTTTCTGCACCCATAAAATGAACTGGCTAGACTAAATTGTCATTTGGATCCCTAAAATTATATCAAACAGCTTTTGCATATGGAAATGACAGCCAGGAGACTGGGAAGGTGTTCATAACTTTGGTTGAAGAAATGTTATTGTTATTTCCTATTCAAAGTCATCAATGTTCCATTAGTAACTTTCTTCTGTAGAAGACGTTAAAATTTGCAAAGGCTTTTGCAATATACTCCTAACCACCCCTCTGTGAAAGCTCTATAATCCCTATCTTATAGCTAAAGAAACTGAGATTACACGAGGTTGAAGCAATTGCAGCTTCAAATTGGTAGTCAAGTCATTTCTCCCAATGTAGAGATTCTACTCGGATGCTTTGAGATAACGCATGACTTATCAACATCTGGGTTTTGAAAATTCATTCCTTCAGCAAGTAACAGGGTATCTACTAGCAGTACTAAAGCAAAAAATATCCTTCCAGGCATCCATCAGATTACCTGATCCCTGAAATGAACCAAGGGACTGCTGAACTCTTATTAAACTTGCATAATGTTGAAAGAAAGCTTTGTAAATGAAAACAAATCAAAACAAGTCCATGTATACACTTACCTATACAGTTTGGTGTAAAATATGGTAGAAAAATAGCCTTACTCAAGCCATCTACTTTTATGTAACTGATATAAGCAGAAGACAGAGTCAGACCAAAAAAATTATTTTTGAAATAATGATTCTTTTCTCTTCGATCTTCCAAGTAATGGTCAGGTCCTGAATTGTTAATTGTAATACCCAATTCATACCAACTACATACTAACAGGGCTAATCAAGAAAGAAAAAAAAAAAAAAAAAAAAAAAAATTCCTAGGTCCTCAAAAGGAAGTAATAGCCTTCAATTATTTATGGATTATCCTTTCCTTGTTTTTTTTTTTCAACGTTTTTTATTTATTTTTGGGACAGAGAGAGACAGAGCATGAACGGGGGAGGGGCAGAGAGAGAGGGAGACACAGAATCGGAAACAGGCTCCAGGCTCTGAGCCATCAGCCCAGAGCCCGACGCGGGGCTCGAACTCACGGACAGCGAGATCGTGACCTGGCTGAAGTCGGACGCTTAACCGACTGCGCCACCCAGGCGCCCCTATCCTTTCCTTGTTAATCATCCACTAAAAGTCCACTTTATGTTTTTATATTAAATCCTTTTTAGGATATTATTTGCTTCCCTGGTGATTACAAAAGTTTCCACTTTATTTTCTAAACTATAGGCAGTAGCTTCTTTTCTGAAAAATGTAGACCAGTGTAGTTAAAGGAATTTACATACACCTTTTCAAGTCAGATAATACTTTACAAATTAATTCTTTAAACAGTTGATTGCAACAGACCTTATGTTATATGATTATTGACTAAAATAAAAATCTCTTTGGTATTCATTCCATGACCATTTAGCATTTTCAGATCAATGACAAAAATCTATGAATTCATAAATATACAACATATTTTATAGGAAATTCTCCACTACAGACAGTCTTTTATCCCTAAGTTCAATAAAAATCAATCAAATCAAAAGATCACTAAACAGCTAATATGTACAAAGTACTGTACATCGTCACACCAGTTACACTGTAACTAGCAGAAAGAATAAGCCACCTGAGCATTATAATTTCGCAGTTATCTTTAACCGCATGCTGTGTAGTATTTGACCTTCCAAACTGAAACGTTACATTTAAGATCCTCATTTTGAACACTGGAAGACAAAGATAAATATCTCTATGTGATGAAATAAATTTACCAAAACCAGGATTACATGTAATGCTTTTCCTCATGCATGTTTAGAGTCTAAGAGGAAAAAAAAAAAAAACATGTAAATCAAAAATACAGATGAGGGGCGCCTGGGTGGCGCAGTCGGTTAAGCGTCCGACTTCAGCCAGGTTGCGATCTCGCGGTCCGTGAGTTCGAGCCCCGCGTCACAGGCTCTGGGCTGATGGCTCAGAGCCTGGAGCCTGCTTCCGATTCTGTGTCTCCCTCTCTCTCTGCCCCTCCCCCGTTCATGCTCTGTCTCTCTCTGTCCCAAAAATAAATAAACGTTGAAAAAAAAAATTTTTTTTTAAAAATAAAAAAAATAAAAAAAAAAAATACAGATGAATACTGAATGTATGATCCAAATTCTGTCACAACAGGTAAAGTCCCTGTTGTATCACTACTAGCTCATCCATCCCACTTGGCTGCTAACTCTACAAAGATGACCTCCAAGAAATACATAAAAATTTCAATCTTGATCAGACAGGAAAAGCTTGAGAGCTACTGCGATGCCGTGATGAGTGCCTTCACCACCTGGTTTCAGAAAAACCATCCTAGGGAGGAATTTGATAGACTCATTAAACAGCAACCTGAAAGGTATTTGTGCTTTCTTTCTTAGATCACTATTCCAATGACTTCATTCAGCTCACATTTCAATTCATCCTGAAAAATGGAAGAGGTTAACATGTCCTTTATGGGGTAATCAGGTGGATCAGTTTCAACTTCTCATTTATATGAGAGTAAACTACTCAAATAAATATCCAAAGATCAAGATTACCTAACTAAATGGTGTGTGCACGGCAGTCCCAGTGATCAGATTTCAAAGTTAAAATTTCCAATAACAAAATATAAACATCACCATAGTACTCACTTTCAGTTTCTTGTTTAGTTTACAGCAGTATCTGTACACCATTGCCAAGTTCAGAGGTCCAAAATCTGCATAAAAACTGGGATTAAAAAAAAAAAAAAAAAGCAGTATTTAGTAGAAATATAATTTTCAGGAACATCAATGCTCATTTTTACTTTCACTACAGTTGCAAATTTCAGTTATCTTCAGGAATATGGGTCATTATATAACTGATTCATATACTCCAAATAACTAATGATTTCACCCAATTACCGTAACTAGTCTCTTAACAAGGAACTATTTGGACATTTTTGAGTTCCACCTTGTTTTATCTCCCTGCCAGGACACTCAGTAAAATGATTAAAAAGCAGGCCACAAAAGAAGCAAGATGAACATAACATGTGCATTCACTTCCGAGTTGGATTTATCACCTACTTAGTCACCAATTCTAACTACTCCACTCAAACTTTGCTCTCAGTTCTCGAGTATCTTAAACCTAGTGGTCTTCTTGCAGTTTTCTTCTCCTTGAACATTCCACATTATATGACACACTGGCCCATCTCCCTCTCTGCAGACATCTCCAGGATATAGTCAGCGGTCTGCAGATCTCTCTTACCCACTATCATGAATTTCACTGATGACCCTACAGAAGAGCGATGGCTCCTACAAGTGAGACCCAGGATCAGTCTTTTCATCTCCAACCACCTCCGAACCTACATCTACAGGTCCTTCCGTCACCTGGAACTTAGAACATCTAAAACTCAACCCATCTAAGGGAGCCTGGGTGGGTCAGTTAAGCATCCTACTTTGGGTCAGGTCATGATCTCACAGTTCATGAGTTTGGGACCTGCATTGGGCTCTCTGCCATCAGCACAGAGCCTGCTTAGCATTCTCTGCCCCTCCTCTGAACTTGCCCTGTCTCCCTCAAAAATAAATAAACATTAAAAAAAATGTTTTCTCAGGGCGACTAGGTGGCTCAGTCGGTTAAGCATCTGACCTTGGCTCAGGTCATGATCTCATGGTTCGTGGTTTGAGCCCCATGTCGGGCTCTGTGCTGACAGCTCAGAGCCTGGATGGAGCCTTCTTCTGATTCTGTGTCTCCCTCTCTCTCTGGCCCTCCCCTGCTCATGCTCTGTCTCACTCTCTCTCTCAAAACTAAATAAACATTAAATTTTTTTTTCTTTAAGAAAAAAAATGTTTTCTTAATAAATAAATAAAATCAACCCATATTTCCTTCAAATCAGCCCACCAGACTAAAAACACTTCTCGCTTCTCCCAGTTACTTGGGCATGAAAACTTTCAATCACAAAAGGGCAACAAATAAATATCAATTTCATTCTCATTTACCAGAAAGGCTACTCCTCTAAGTCATCCCTTGATTCTCTAGTCCTACGTTAGCAACAAAAGTGCAGGGGCTCTTCATTTCACATCCTCACTGTTTAAATTCCCTCTCCCCTGCCCAATCATCCTGTATTCCACTCCAGAGATTAATCTTCACAATATTCACTTCTCACGTATCTTCCCACCATTCAAAGGTGTGTAATGGCTCCTTACTCCCCTCAGAATAATTCCACAGCCCAGCAATCAAAGCCCTACATTTCATGTCCCTAGCTTCCAAGATGACCTTATCCCCTAATGGGTCCCATATGGAATCTGCATTTCAACAAACGCATCCGTTCCTTATTCCCAAATACTCCGTGCAAATTCTTAATCCAAGCCTCTGCTCACATTGATCTCCTTGCCTGGAGTGCCCTCCTATTTCTCTTTCTGTTCCTCTCTAGCTTCCTCAAAATCCCAGTTCAAATCCCACTTTTCCAGTCACCCTTAGGAAACACTAGCCTCCTCTCAAAGTTCCCCAAACTTACTACCTGAGACACTATCACATGCTGTGAATTATCTTTAAGTGTAGATCCTACCTGCCCAACTACAGAGTAAGCCTCTCACACAAGGATTGTATGTTATACTTTACAAGCTTAGAAGAATATCCTGCTCGTAACATTAAAACTTCAATGAATGAGTTCTCATTATGAATTTTTGCTCATTAATGCTCAAATTCAATTTAGCCTGGACCATAAATTTTCTAAATATCAACAAGTCTCAAAAAAAAACCCATCCCCAAAAGACCTTTCTTTTGCGGGAGTCATTGAATTTTTTTCTGCTACCTAAACTACAGTATCATAGATATGTCATTGCACTGCATCAAATCTGCCAGGAGCCACTTGCCTTACATAAGAATACTAAACTTGTATATTTTATCTACATTAAGCAAGTGTGTAATATTTTGGAACTTTATATTCCAGGTAACACCAAATTTTCCTGTCCCTATACACAGGCTTCACGAGAGTAAAAACACAGGGTTGCCAAAAAGGAAAACGTGCAATGACTGGAAACAAAAGGATATTTATTGGGGCTCCGGGGTGGCTCAGTCAGTTAGGCATCTGACTTCGGCTCAGGTCATGATCTCATAGCTTGTGATTTCAAGCCCCACGTCAGGTTCTGTGCTGATAGCTCAGGGCCTGGAGCCTGCTTCGGAGTCTAATGTCTCCCTCTTTCTCTGCCCCTCCTCAGTTTGTGCACGTACTTTCTCTCTCTCTCTCTCTCTCTCTCTCTCTCTCTCTTTCTCTCTCTCAAAAATAAGTAAACTTAAAAAAAATAAAATAAAAAATAAAAAGATATTTATTTCTAAAGTCCCCAGTGTGATGCTGTGTTGTAAGTATAAACAAAATACACATGAATCCAAAATGAACTGTGCTTATTATACCTAATTACAGACCAGTCTTGGATGGTGAACAAGAATCCATTCAAAAGAATCAAAATGAAAAGAATATAAAATAAGCACCTACCAGCATGATTAAGGTAGTCCTAACTCTAACACAGATTTCCTTGTCCTTAAGTTATTGGAAGCAACGCTCTTAACTAATCTGTTTTTCCCCTACTCAAACATGACTGTTGACACTTGCAGAATGTTAAGGTAAATCTAGAATTTTTAACTATGGTTTTATCAGCATTTTAGATTCACTTTGAACAAATTTCAGGAAAGCACAAGGAATTCAAGGCATCTAATTCCATTTTTGTGCTAACCATTAGAAGCCAACTTCAATCTCAAACTCAAAGTTGTAGAGTTTCTAATTGCACAGCCAACTTAACCACATGTCATTTTGGAAGCAACACAGTTAACAAACATACCAGTTTCACCAAACATCAGATAAGCACATTAGTATACTCCAAAAACACAGGAAGAAGTAAATCAAAGACACACTACATCCTTAAGTCAATTTGTACTGTCCAACATGGTAGCCATTAGCCACCTGTGGCTATTTAAATTTAAATTAATTAAAGCTATGCACCCTATGTCTATTGCAGCATTATTTACAATAGCTAAGATATGGAAGCAACCCAAATGCCCATGCATAAATGAATGAATAAAGAAGATGTGGTGTGTATGCATACACACACACACACACACACACACACACAACAGTGGAATATTACACAACCACAAGAAAGGATGAGATCATGCCACTTGTGACAACATGGATGGACCTAGAGGATATAATGCCAAGTGGAATAAGTCAGACTGAGGAAGACAAATACCATATGGTTTCACTCATATATGGAATCTAAAAAAAAACAAAAACAAAAACAAATGAATAAACAAAGAGCAGAACCAGAGGTATTAATACAAAGAGCAAACTGCGGGTTGCCAGAGGGAAGAGGGATGAGAACAGGCAAAATGGGTGAAGGCGAGAGGGAGATACAGGTCTGCAGTCGTGGGATGAATAAGCCACAGGGATGAAAGGTACAGCCTAGGGAATATAGTCAATGGTATCATAAAAGTGCTGTAGGGGGACAGATGGTAGCTACATTGTGGTAAGTGCAGCATAATGCATAGAGAAGTTGAATCACTATGCTGTACACCCAAAGCTAATGTAGCTTTGTGTCCACTATATTCAAATTAAAAATGTTTAATTAACTATTAAAGTTAAATAAATTAAAAATTCAGTTCTCACATCATATTAGCCCATTTAAAGTATTCAAAAGCTACATGTAGCTAATGACTACTGATTTGGAAAATGAAAATATATATTTCCATCAATGCAGCAAATGTTCTGCACCGATAGAAAACACTGATCAAGATGAAAAGATAAAATGAGAACAAAAATAACTATACAACACTGGAGAAAATACCAACTACCATGAGTGAGGTACAGATAAAGTGTTTGAAGACAGTTGATACCCTTCCCCTTCAGAGACCCACATTATTTCCGTAAGTGAAATTAGGCTCTGGTAATTCCTACCCTCTTTTGTTCAAGGGAATCATATTTCCAAAAAGACAACTTGGGACCTAGAACAGGGGAAGATAGAAAAATAGAAAAGGATCCTGTCCCCACTCTCCTCTACTATCTCTCAAAGAAACAAGTTGCTGTAAGAGCATCAGATATCTACAATGAAGAAGGTATACCTCCATCTTGGCCATAGCACCATTTTAAAGGTAGAAGCAAAACAACTTGAACCCAGAGAGTTTCCCACGTCACAAAATCTTGAAGCTCAAAGGGCCAGCTTTTATATTTCACAAAACGTGGGGTGAGCTTCAAGTCATACTAAGAAATTCAGTCAAAACCTATGCATAGCCAAGAACAATTTATTTTTTTTAATTTTATGTTTTATTTTATATTTGAGAGACAGAGAGAAAGAGAGAGCAAGCAGGGGAGGGCCAGAGGGCCAGAGACAGAATGTGAATCAGGGTCCGGGCTCCAAGCTGTCAACACAGAGACCGACACGGGACTCGAACTCACGAGCAGTGAGATCATGACCCGAGCCGAAGTTGGACGCTTAACCGACTGAGCCACCCAGGCGTCTCCAGCCAACAGCAATTTAGAACAGGTCTTCAAAAGTCAGAACTTCCACAGGCAAATACAAAGCCAACAAACTCTATCTTTTTTTTTTTTTAACGTTTATTTATTTTTGAGACAGAGAGAGACAGAGCATGAACGGGGGAGGGTCAGAGAGAGAGGGAGACAGAATCTGAAACAGGCTCCAGGCTCTGAGCAGTCAGCACAGCGCCCGACGCGGGGCTCGAACTCACGGACCGCGAGATCGTGACCTGAGCCAAAGTCGGCCGCTTAACCGACTGAGCCACCCAGGCGCCCCAACAAACTCTATCTTAAGGCCATTTTATATATCCTTTCCTCACAATGCCTGCATTGCTAAGAATATAACTGCATTTATAATAATATTGTTTTATGTTTCTGTATTGTTTTCTGACTGTTTTCTAACTGATTCTGAAAATGTCAAGATCATTGAGGCAAAAAACGGTCACAGCTGCTTCCACCACTCTGGGTTATCACTAACTTTTGATATAATAAAATGCCATGAGTAAAGAAGACACCTTCCAACAACAGTCTCCTTTTCTTTCTTTAGGTTTTTATTTAAATTCCAGTTAGGTAAAATATAGTGTAGTATTAGTTTCAGGTGTACAATTTGGTGATTCAACACTTCATACAATACCCTGTGCTCATCACAAGTGCACTCCTTAACCATCATCTATTTCACCCATCCCACCCCCCCGCTGCCCTCCCCTCTCGTAATCATCAGTTTGTTCTCTACAGTTAAGAGTCTGTTTATTGGTTTGCCTTTCTCTTTTTTTTCCTTTGCTCACTTGTTTTGTTTCTTAAATTCCACATATAAGTGAAATCATATGGTATTTGTCCTTCTCTGACTGACTTATTTCACTTAGCATGATACTCTAGCTCCACCCATGCCATTGCAAACAGCAAGATTTCATTCTTTTTTTTTTTTTATTTTTGTTTAAGTTTATTTATTCACTCTGAGAGAAAGAGCACAAGTGGGGAAGGGGCAGAGAGCGAGAAGGAGAGAGAATCCTCAGCAGGCTCTGCACTGTCAGCACAAAGTCCAATGTGTGCCTTGAACTCACAAAACATGAGATCATGACCTGAGCCAAAGTCAGATGCTTAACTGACTGAGCCACCCAGGAGCCCCTCATTATTTTTTTTTAAATTTATTTTTACTTGTTTTGAGAGAGAAATAGAGAAAAAGGAGAGGACGGGAAGAGAGAGAGGGAGACAGAATCCCAAGCAGGCTCCACGCTGTCAGTGCAGAGCACAATGCAGGGCTCAAACTCACAAACCGTGAGATCATGACCTGACCCAAAATCAAGAGTCAAACGCTTAACCAACTTAGACACTCAGGCACCCCAAGATATCATTCTTTTTTATGGCTGAGTAATATTCCATTGCATATAAATTGCACATCTTCTTTATCTGTTCATCTATCAGTGGATACCTGTGCTGTTTCCATAATCTGGCTATTGTGGCTAATGCTACTATAAACACTGGGGTGCATACATTCATATGAATTAGTATTTTGTATTTTTTGGGTAAATACCTAGCAACAACATGCTTCTTCATAAGAATTCTCCTTACCAGCGGTGGGAGGAAATGGAAACACATTTAATAGGCCAGATCATTACTAGAGAGAAATATTAAAATACAAAAACCAACTGATATCAATTGAAGTAAGTCAAATGTGCTAAAAAGTATAAAATATGTACTTCAGCAACTTGCAAATTGCAACCAAGGCAAGAGAATGAAAAAGTTGGGCTCAGGGTAGAAGAGAAGAAATGGAAGGTCATCAACCTGGGAACAATGAAAGGGGATGAGAAATGGCAGAGAGCCCTGTAGAGACACATGAAAGGAACCTGAGGGCTGAATGGGCTCCTAAGCCTGAAATTAATGACTCTACATAGAGTCTTCTCCATTCTGGCAATTCCCAGGAAGAGGCCTCCAGAGCCACAGCCAAGCAATGGCCACCTCTTTTTTCTTGGGTGGGGGAGAGATGGGTAATCTGGTCTCATGTGGGCTCATTTGGGCAAGGAAAACCGTGGATACATTATTTTATTATTTCAGAGTACCTTCAGCTTTCCCTCTAAATGAATGAATGACCGATCAAATGAATCCCTCTTATCTATTCGTAAATTTCCCCTTGTAGGTTGGCCAATTATGGGTCAATAACCAGAATGAAATTCATGAACTATTAAGTAAAAATCATTTCATCTATCTGTTATTCAGTAAGTATAAAAAGCTAAAATCAAACTCTTTCCTGTTTGGGGAGGAAAGAAATTAAAAGAATTGGAGTCCTGCAAGTGGGGAGGGTCATCTCCTTCTGAAGAGGACAAAGAAATGGGAGCCCAAGGATCAGAGCAAATGTAACCAGGGTCATCCACTACCCACAGGGTCACCCAGTATCCACAGGTCACCTAACACCCATAGTGCTGGTCCTACAGACTTGAAGGGAAAAACAAGTTGGACCTAGAAGCCTTTTTGTTATACCCAAAATGTCTAGCTTTTCTCACAAGATTTATGAAGTTTATGACATATCATTATTTTGTGTTTGGTTTTTCAAACAAACTTAAGTGGGCCCATTCCCAGAGGAATCATTGCTTAAAGCACTCTTGTACCTTATTCTACATATAAGAACTTTCATCTAAAAATTTTCAACTCCTCAGCAAAAAGATGAGCTATATTCCAAGCAACACACATTCATTCAATACAATTTATAAGCACCTACTCTGAGCAAGGCACTATAAGTTAGCATATTAATCAGAGTGCTGACAATACAAAAAAAAAGGGGGGGGGTTACCTGCTTTATAAATAAGATGGAAAAATTCTATAAGGTCATTTTAAGGTGTACCAACTCATGAATTTTTTACCAGTGCTGCTGACAGTTTTTGTCTATTCATTCATTCACTCACTCAAATATTTACTGAAAGCCTGCTGACTGCCATTCCTTACTCAAAAGGTGCTCACCACCTAATGAGAAGACAAGTAAATATGTTATCTCAGTGTGATAAATGCTAAGTAGCAATACCCTTCAAAGCACAGTGAGATTATATGTGTGTGTGTGCATATAAATTTTTGGTGACATTAATCAGCTATTACCTTCCCTATCTCTGGAATATTATCCACACTCCTCCTTTCAGATGATAAAGCTCCTATACATGGCTGAAACCCCTAATAATCAAATTTCAAAAAGGCTTCAATTGATCAGCAAACATTAATCTAAGATCAAAGTATAGTCCGAAGCCCTTACAGCTCAAGGCTTATGCTCAAGCCCTTGTAGCATTAACAAACCACAGTCACATTGATGTTGTCTGCCTGGGAAGAGAGTCGGCACATGGAAGAAGTTCCCCAGCTCCATTCAGTCAAATAGAGTCTGACAGAAAACTAAAGACCATTGGGAAGTAAAGGGTTCTAGTCCCCACCGGATCACTCAATGTCCCTGGGCTGGTGCCTTAGCCTCTCTGGGACTCCACATCTTCATCTATCAGATAAAGCTGCTGAAGTAAGACTTCTAAAGTTCTTTCAAATATCATATCATATCATATATCCAATTTCCAGCCATTATAGACTATAATATATATTATATATTATGTGTATACGTGTGTATATATACATTTACATGTATATAAAATAGAGTCTAAAGAGTCTAAGACTCTAGTTATACATATCGGACAAACCCATTCAACAGGTCACATGTTTCCCAAGGGCTAGTCACCCTATTTGATACATTCTGCCCTCTCAGGGTGTTGATTCTGGGTACAAAGGCATTTCCCTCAGAATATCCCCTCCAGGAAGGGGAAGAACCTTACAGCCTTCTCCTTGAAATTCACTATGCTTTCTGCACAGCTGGGGAACAAACCCACAGACCAGAAAGTGGCTTCATACGGTAGGAAGCTTGATCTCATTACCCTTTACTTATCTGCGTGAAGTTTGACATTTGTTGAGATGACAAAGTAAGGAGAGAACCCCAATATCCACTCTGACTCCTGTTCTTTGGTACGTTAGTTTAGGTTTTTAGGAAAGACCAGGTACACAACACCAGAAGTATGAGGAAGCGTCCTCCACTTTGTACGTTCTTAACCTGGGGTGAATAGCAAGGCCCTGCTGCTGCTATAAAATGGGTTAGTGTTGCAACTTTGCCTTAAAGCCAAACAACAGACTAGATGGTATCAAGGAACCTTCCAGCATCAGAGTCTGTCATTCTGTGACTTCCCTCTTTGGAGCAAGTCAATGAATGAAAACCCCCTTTGAGACTCACAGGAATGAAAACAATACATTTCTTCAGGAATGCACAGCTAAAATTAAAATTCACTCCCACAGAAACATTCTCAAGCAGTATAAATTAACCCCTTTATTCAATGGCAGGTATTAAAGGCAAGAGGACTATGAGGACAGTATCCTTGTGGCTTTGGTAGAAAACAGAAGGATGACTGATGTCCTGTACATAAAAGACTAACCTTCCTCACATTTCATAAAGCAAATAAGGCCTTGAAAAGGAAAATAATTACTATAAAATCCAGTGATGATCATATTACCTCTCTAAGCTCTTGGAATTAAAAGCAAAATTCGCACACTTGCCTGTGAGGCCCAGGGTGGTGCAGCCCCTACCTATCTCTCTTTGGGGCTTCATTTCCCTCATTTTATTACTACTAAGCTCCAGCCAAGCTATTTCTTTTAGTTCCTGCCTCAGACTTTAGCACATCACCCTCCCAGACCTAGTTAACATCTACCTACCCTTTAGGTCTCAGCTCCAGTCACACTTCCTCAGGGGCTTCTTCCCTGATCCCTCTCCCATGCCCACCTCTTAATATTTGATTAATATCCTCCCTACCCATCACCCCACCCCGGACTATAAGCTCCATGAACACAGGGCTGGGTTCAAATGTGCTCGTTGTTATATCCCTAGCACCTGGCACACAGATGGCTGAGTAATGAATGAAAGATTGAGATGTGGTTGGTTCATCTGCAAAAAGTACTGCCTGTTACAATTTAACCCTGCTAAACTGTATACCAGGTTCATGTGGGGAGAGATACCAGATATCACATTGTACTAGCTTTGGGTGCACACTAAGACCAATTAGACAAAATTGACAAAAATGACCTAAGAAGGAAGGGCAGTAATGGGGACAGAGAATAGCAAGATGACCCGCCTCTCTAGTGCAGGGTAAGGTCAGGAACCCAGCCCTACCTTCTCCCCTTCAGCTTGTATCTTTATTACCGGCTTATTCCCAGGGCAGCCTCCAGAAGTAACCCCCAATCTAAAAGACACACCCCCACTATACATCAGCCCAATTCCTTTTTTCTTAGGAGCCCCTTCAATTCTGAGAGTTTGCCATGTTAAAATCATCTTAAGCCTTTACTTCTGGGTTTTCCAGAGCTGCAGGCAATCTGCTGTAGGGCTTGTGGAACAAGACACAATGTTTGACAGTAGTGAGGGTCTTAGCAGAACAGGAAAGGCAATATTTTGATATTTTACAAGCCCACCATTCACGGCTCCCTAGAAGAGACCTTTTTAAACCTTTTTATCTCACAGTTAGAAACAAATAAAATGTTTTTAATGTTTCAGATTAATTCAGCTGCAGAGAACCAATAATCAACTACCAGGAGTCGTGCAAATGCTGTATTAATACCAGACCCTCTTAAAAGATAGAGAATTGTACAGAGTAAGACATCAGTTATCCAAGAATCTCAAATTCAGAAATCTCAATCTGGAATAAAAATGAGAATCACAGTTGGGCACCTGGGTGGCTCAGTAGGTTAAGCATCTGACTTGGCTCAGGTCATGATCTCACAGCTTGTGGGTTCAAGCCCTGTGTCAGGCTCTGTGCTGACAGCTCAAGCTGCTTCAGATTCTGTGTCTCCCTCTCTCTCTGCCCCTCCCCCATTCCTGCTCTGTCTCTCTTGCTCTCAAAAGTAAATAGTAAACATTAAAAAAGTTAAGGGATGCCTAGGTGGCTCAGTCGGTTAAGCATCTGACTGGCTCAGGTCATGATCTCATGTTTTGTGAGTTCAAGCCCCATGTCAGGCTCTGTGCTGACAGCTCAGAGCCTGGAGCCTGCCTCAGATTGTGTCTCCCTCTCTCTCTGCCCTTCCCCTGCTTGTGCTCTGTCTGTCTGTCTGTGTCTCTCTCTCTCTCTCTCGCTTTCTCAAAAATAAACCAAGATTTTAAAAAAATGAGAATCGCAAGTAAGCCAAAAACAAAGTCATGTTGTTTCTTCTAAAGCCTGCCACAAAATCCAGGCCCTTTAGCTGCATATATAAGAGAGTCCCATTCTCATGCTGAGTCTAGTTAGTCTTATTTTGTAGCAAAGGCTAATAAAATGTGATGTCCGGTTTCCATGCACATAGTATATTAGACTCATCAGACGGATCATAGAGAGGAGGCGGCTATTAGAGGCTGGTACATTGATGGTAATGCCAAAAGCAGCACCTAAAACATACTCAACTCATAGCAGTTAGTCACCAATAAAAACTGAATAAATTAAAAAGACTAAAAGACACAAGATGTTTAGCAAACAGGCACCATCTGCTACATAAGCAGAGAGCCCTTGATTCCTTAGGAGTGGCTGGAACCATCCCTGAATTATGGTGAAACTGTACAACCAATGTACTTATAATAATACAGTCTGAGTACTGCAGAAAAAAAAGCAAAATCAAAAGCAATAAACTCTTGAAGAAGAAAATGCAGATTCATCTTAGAAAAGTTCCACAAATTACAAAACTGCTTTCATATTTCAAGATGTGATTTCCCAACTCTTTGTAGGAGCTGCCTCACTAGAATGCCACATTCCCAGAAAAAACTGGATAAATGCCTTACTAGAGTTTATCCACCAAGGAGAATAAAGGTGAAATAAACCATCTTTTCTGGTTCTCCAAATGAAAATTAAATTTTATAACAAAAGAACAGGTCCAAACTAGTAAATTCTCCGCTTCATCAATTGGATTTGAACATCTTTAAGACCAAAATAGTAAATGTATAAATTAATAAGTGAAACATTTTATTCAAGAACTATAGTTCACACAAACTATTTCCTATAAAGGAATTCACTGTCAATGACAAATAAAAATTGTGACCATTTACAAGATGTTTTCAAGTTGTGAGGACTGCGAACAGTACATGCTTTCAATAAATAAAGTGATATTTTTGATGGTTCTCATTCAACATCTGATTCTTTGGTGGTCCTGGAAGTATTTGTATGATTAGCAAAACCAAAGTTTTTTTAGGTAAATTGAAACTAAAGCATGTTTTTTTAAAGAAACAATAAATTCGACATTTACCCATAGAAATCCCAATTCAAATCAGTGAGCCAGAAAGGAACTTAAGATCAGTGTCCCACCCAACTTCTCAGTTTTTAAACAAGTAAATACCTAAATATCCCAGGCAGGCATTGTCTATTTTCTCCTTAAAGATCACAAAAGACAAAGACTCGTCTTTTACTTTCATTATTAACTCCCCTTCTTACTTCCTTTCCCCATCCCCAAAATAAAACCAAGCAATAAAAAAAGTAACCCTTCCTTCCGATTTACACACATTCTACTTTAAGGTGCCACTTTCTCCCAGTCACCCAAGCTAGGGACCTTGAACCTACCTTCAGTTCCTCACCACCCCCTCCCCACCTCCCAACGTGGTCAATCCCAAATACGGTCAATCCATCCTTTCTAGCCTCTTCCCCCATCTGGTCCTTCTGTTCCCATTGCTACTGCCCTAATCCAATCCTGCCACAGCTTAAACAGAGCCATCCCCCACACACACACACCCCCCACCCCACCCCTCCGCCTCCCAGCCTAAAGCAGAGCTCTGTCCTCACAGAGATGATAACATACACTCTTTGCTCTTACACACCCTTCAAGAGCTAGTTCAAATATCACTCTGTGTAGTCTTTATCACCCAGGGCAGTAATAACCTCTTCGTTTCTTGGATTCCTAACACATACCTTTGCAGCTTTTGTCATATATCGCCCTTCACTGTATTTGTTCCGACTGCCTTCTGTACGTATTTGTCTATCCTCGAAGCATTAGCACAGCGCTCTGCACCAAAATCTATCCCATCTAAATGTTTCTCCTCCAGCAATTTTCAACCACCTCCAAGTCTTAAATCCCGCTTTTTAAACTTCCTGTGAAAATATGTCAAGGGTCTTTTTTCTTTTTCTTTTTGCTTTTGTTAAGCACAAAGGTGCGTTAAGCTCTGGGTTAGTAAAAGTCATTTGCTTTCGGCTTTGGAATGTGTTTATGAACTTACAACTGAGAACATCTGATGTCTTAGGAATCTACTTCAAACAAAATAATGAAGCCGCCCCACGGTGACTTGGCATAGTCAGAACTTGGACGGCCAACTGCTCCCCATTGGACTCTCTCCTACAGCCCGGCTATTTGGATCCATGTGTCAGGCAGCCTGATTAAGACCAGCCCTGTTAGTTTTAACTGAATCCTTAGCACCATAGTTAAATTTTATGTTTCTGTCAGGCTTATCTCACACAAATTGAAAGAACCAAAAAATAATGTGTCCTTATGAAGATTAGAGACAGACTACCCATTGTGAATGCCTAATGGGTCCAAAACAGCAAGTATTTAAATAAATCTATACCTAGAAAGTGAAATTTGGCTCTGGTATGTCACTGAATTTAAAATTGGCTGGTTAGTGTATACAGATTTGTGCATTTCCTCATCACATATACTATGTAGTACTGTGGTTAAAATACACATATACACATACACCTAAAAGGCATGTGTTCAAAACAGAGGATGAAAAAAGTGGCCCTGAAAAAATACTGGGTAATTTTTGCAAGGTTAGGACATAAGAAAGGAGAAAGGGAGAAGGAAATGTAAACCCACTGTCTTTCAAAAGCTACAAAGTTTTCTGAGTTTTAAGAGAATTCTATGCACAAATTTGTATCTTAAGTTACACCACTTAAGCAGCAAGAACATTTCACTGGACAGCCTGCAAAAGAAGTTTTCATAAGCTTATGAAAACTGGACTTCTTTTGTTTCATCCATCCTATTAATACATAATGATAATTAGCTCAATTTATTCCTTCCCTCTCTCTCTCTCTCTCTCTCTGGCAGTCCACCGAAAGGAGAAAAAGCAAAATTACACCCACAAAGTGGGAAAAACACTTTAATTACCACCACACATTCCCAGATATAGCCTGGACATAAAGTTGGTACACGCACTGTCGGTGGCACTTTCTTACCAAAGCCATTCCCCACTCAAGTCAGAAGGGCCAAGTGTGTGGGGCAGGGGTGTAAAGCTGGTACTGCACCCTCCCCACCAGCCTCAGGCTCAAGACAACTGGGAACCTGCTGGGAGCATAACAGCATGAACTCCAAAGCCAACTACCTATGGCTTGAATCCCAGCTCAGCAACTTAACTACTAGCTCAGTGACCTTTGGCTCTGCGTACCCGACCTGAGCCTCAGCTTCCTCATCTGTAAAGTAGTGATAATAATAGCACCCGACTCCTAGGTGCTGGCCCAGGACTATAAATGTAAGCTGTTATTATGATTTTATTTTTATTCCCATGGGGAAATGTGTCTCCAAATTCAACTATATCTTCTCTTCTGTCAATATCATAGCAATTTACAATGACAGCTGGGGTACCAAATGATGGCCCTAAGACTCTATATGATCATACGTGTGTGAACGTGTGCATGTCCATAAATGGCATTAGTCTTTCCATTAAATTAGCCTACTTGCTACATATTAAATTTAAAATAAAATTTGAAAACCAAAAGGGTTTCTTCTCACCTAAATACTCCAGTCCCACAAATATTTCCAGGCAAGGGAAGTTTTTCTGTATTTCTCTCAAAGATGTCCTAGGTTCACATTCTGACTCAAACCTATTTTACAGACTATCAAAGAAATCATTCTTCTATACGTGATTTATCCAAAAATTCCTGGTTGCATTAATACCAGAGTGTTTTAATAAAGCTTAAGTGAAAACTGAACATTTTAAATTATTTAAATCTTCAGTTTAGCTAATTAGTCCTCATTAGAGGCTGTTCATTCTTCCATGCAAAAACATTTGGTGAAATGCTTCAGGTCACTTCAGACACTGCTTAATATTCAGTCCCCAGAGTATGTCCATGAAAAGTTCTCTCCTGCATTCTCAACACCTTTCCTTTGCAAACATAAGGAGAGAAGAGATGAAAATGGACAAGGCTAAAAATGAACACCCTCTACACCACCCTTCATAGCAAACTGGCTTTCTATGCATTAACATCCAACCCTATACCCATCATCACAGTCAGGAGGGGCATGCAAAGGTTATAACAATTAACATACTTCATTTTTCTAACTTTTGAGCCAAAAAAACTTGAGCCAAGTTATAAAAAAGTAAGCCTCTATTTGGATTACAGGGCCCAATTCCAAAACTAAAGAATTAGCCTTTCTGGAGAGTTGTGTATTATTTGTACCTTAATCAAATACAGATAAATCTTTGAAAGGCTCTCTTTTTATTGGGCTACTTTTGTGCCACAAGTGTGTTAGTTCATACTCTAATTTTTATTTTCATCTGTGAAATCCTAACCCAAGGACAAATGTATGGCTTTCTTATCAACCACATTTTACTAAAACTGCTCAAGCCTTTATATTAATGTGATAAATTCTGTTTTAAGATCAAGCAGAAAATTCAGACCCTCATTTCTAATAAACAGCCACACATGAGGCCACTTTGTTAAGTTTCCTCCACCAGCTTCTCAGAAGGTTGCCATTTCAATCATGGAGTGCTATCATCCTCTTAGAACTAACTAAACACCTGCACAAAACACAGCTGCGTCCAGAGTACCTACAGCCTAATGTTTAAAGAGACTACTTACTGATTCATAAATAATAGTTGCATTTTCAAGGTGATAATTCAGCCAGAAAGGCAGCATTTCATTTATACATTCAACAAATAAGTACAGAGTTACAAGGTTGCGCAAGGCCTGTGTGACAATGCATATAAACATACTCCTCTCCTTAGAGACATGTACGTTATGATACGATAGTCAAGATTTTTCCCACCACAAGACTTCCTCCATAGACAGAACAGAGGTTACTACACATTCTTCTAGGGGCTTTGCAATCTCTCTCATTCTACACATCCTAAAGAAGTAGAGCTGACAAGATGGATTCCCAGGCTTCTGTCCCTCCTCCCTTTCTTCTCTCTCTCCAGTGTTTGTCCACCTCTGTTTATTTCCTCCTCCTTCCCCTGCTTCCTCCTCCTGGCCCTGCCTGTGAAATACAGACCTTGATATCTTCTCTTTCTCCCCCAAAATCACATCATTCTCACAGTTTTATCATCTCTTTTGGAAAAAATCCCCAAGTTTAAGAACTTCAAGTCTATGTGGTATCTCTTAAATTCCTGGGACGCCTGGGTGGCTCAGTCAGTTAAGCGTCCGACTTTGGCTCAGGTCATGATCTCACGGTCTGTGAGTTCAAGCCCCGCGTCCAGCTCTGTGCTGACAGCTCAGAGCCTGGAGCCTGTTTCGGATTCTGTGTCTCCCTCTCTCTCTGACCCTCCCCCGTTCATGCTCTGTCTCTCTCTGTCTCAAAAATAAATTAACATTAAAAAAAAAAAAATTCCTTAAATTCAACCTGACCAAAATGGAATGCCTGATCTCCCCACTAAAGCCGATTCTTCTGCCCTACTTCTTGTTCAGTTAATGGTCCCAGCAGGCTCACCAGGACCCAGGCTGTCTTAAGGCCTTCTTCACCTCCTCTTTTTCCTCAGCACCCCTCAACCCACCCACCTGATCTACTGCCAGTCACATGGATTCAGATCCCTTCTTTCTATCACCATTGCTACCAATCCTCATCTAGGCACTTATTTCTTCCCCTTGAACATTCCAGAATTTTTCTAAGTGGGCTTCTACTTCCACCCTAACTCGTTTTAAGGATGCTATCCTATTAACTTTTTTTTATTCTTTTAATGTTTATTTATTTTTGAGAGAGAAGAGACAGACAGAGTGCGAGCAGGAGAGGGACAGAGAGAGAGGGAGACACAGAATCTGAAGCAAGCTCCAGGCTCTGAGTTGTCAGCACAGAGCCCGATGCAGGGTTCAAACTCATGAAGGGTGAGATCATGACCTGAGCCAAAGTCGGACACTTAACCGACTGAGCCCCCAAGCGCCCCAATCCTACTAACTTTTTGAGAGAAGACAGATGTACTCCAGAACCAGAGGGCTCAGTTTCAAATTCCAGCTCTGCTATATCTTAACTCTGTGACCTTGGGCAAGTTCCCTAACCTCTCTGTACACTACTCTCATCATCTCTGCATGCTAAGGATAATAGTACCAGCCTCACAGAATTGTTGTGAAAATAAAATGAATTAATAATTAAGCATTGTGGGGCACCTAGAACAGCAACTAGCATGCATTTAAACACTCAATAAATGTTTACCACTATTTGCAATTAGCCCAGATCCAGTTATACCATGGACTGCCCCAAAACCCACAGAAGGGTCCAATGGTATACAAGGAAACTGCAGATCCCCACCCTGGCATTCAATCTGCACCCCATTGACCTTTTGACTTCATACTGCATACCCCCCTTGGACCTGCATACACACCAGGCTAATTGGGGGACTTCCTATTCCCTGAATCCATTCCGGAGCCTCCCTCCTCATCCTTGCTGTTCTTGCTTCTGGGATCTCTCCTCTCACATCTCTGCCAGATAAAACTCTGTCTGTCCTTCAAACCAATTGTAACTCCTCCACGAAGCCTTTTCTAAACACGGCAATCAAATGTGCTCTCACCTGCCTGGGAACTCTTCTTAGTACAGGAGCTATGTTAACCTAAAGTCAGTTCTCTTTCTATCCCTTTGACTGCACTGCTGTCATCCTCCCTACAGGCGTGCGGCTCCTCGAAGGTATTATGTGCATCCATCGCCGCTGTATCCTCTCCAGCATCTAGCATGTGTAATATGTTGGGATAACAAAAAAAGATGCAATGATGGCTAATCAGAACCACAGCCACTGCACTGGCACGGTAGCTGGGCATGTCCAAACTGAAAGAGGTATATGCTCTGCCCAGGCCGGAGTCCTCTTTATAGTTTGAAATGACATCAAAACTCACAATATAATTAGGATGGTCTCTCCAACAAGTCTTTCTTTACAAGACACCGGAAACACAGGTGAATAAATACAAGAGGAATGTGTGGACGCCTGGGTGGCTCAGTCGGTTAAGCTTCCGACTTTGGCTCAGGTCATAATCTCATGGTTTGTGAGTTCGAGCCCCACATTGGGCTCTGTGCTGACAGCTCAGGGCCTGGAGATTGCTTTGGATTCTGTGTCTCCCTCTCTCTCTGCTCCTCCCCTGCTCATGCTCTCTCTCTCTCTCTCAAAATAAACATCTATCAAAAAAAATTGTTTTAAATACAAGACGAATGTGATTTGTAGCCCTATCCTAAAATACCAACCTTAAAATGCACAAAAAAATGTTCTTCATATATCAGTACTACAATCAAAAAACCACTGAGCGCTGCGCTCGGTGGCTACGTGTAATTTTCTGCTAGAACTATACCATTTAGCAATCTCTAAAGAAGCAATTCAGACCTCAATGACTGAAGCTTGTTCCATGACATCCAAACAACCTCTGGCCCGTCAGCCACTGCAGAGTGGAACATAATGGCACATACACAGTCCCTACTGTCAGACTCACAAGAGTCAGGTCCCCAAACCTGAAACTCACTAAAAGAAAGCAACAAAAATGCACACTCCCAACAATATAGTGAACACTCAATAAACACTGCTAGCAGTGACATCAGCCAGGTACACGGGGTAGGGTAGGGTCGGGGGAGCAGGCCACACATTACTCCGTTCCGTCTAGGACCATGGCTGCAATCTGACACCAGGGATTTAGACCTCCTCCCGGCAGCATTCATATGCAGCAGCAAAGGGCTCTTTCATTCCCACTTTGACTTCAGCCATTCAAGAAGCATCCTGCCCCCAGTACCACTAAGAGAAATGTCCTGAAGACATCAGTTTCAAGAATCCCTATGATGAAGTGACAATTAAAGATGGTTTGCCCTCAAATAAAAGATACACTCTTCGAAGTCGAGAATACTCTCACTCTTCAAATGCCTTGGTGGTACCCACAAATTAGGCAGAACCGCCAAAATCCCTTTTAACAGGACAAGTCCTAGGAAGCTTATGAGGGTCACTATGGTTCATTTAACTATGTTCATTTAATTGCATGTTTGGTTTAACAACAAGAGAGTAAAGTTAAATGTTTAAGTTAGAATATATTGGACTACTCTGAAACACCAGTTCTTTTTAATGAGAGCGTAATCAAGTCAATTCAGCCTTCTTATTCCTTATTATCTGTTGCTTTTATTGAACAGAGATTTATCTCTCTTCAATTAAATTTTTGTTACCCTTGAAGTATTAAGATATCTTTTTCCTGTAAACTATTGGTCTTTCACAAACAACAGTTCCCTATTCTTATTTTACACTCTCAAATCCTAATTCCCATAGAAGAAGCAAAGTAACCAAAGAAAGTAAATCAGCACTCCTATACCACTTCCTCAAAGACAAAGAAAGTACTACTCTGAAGCTTGGGGCAACCAAATAAAATAACTCAGTAATTTCTTGTACAGGTAAAATCTTACTCATAGATAGGACTTAGGTACAGCTACCTCCAGCTAAACAGGTCCCATTTTCCAAAAATGAGCCATAGAAACGAAAACATCCTGAGAGACAACAGAAGCCTTGTGAACTGTAAAGCTGAAGCACCTGTAATACACACGCTTCCCTATACTCTGTGGGTGCTCCATAAATACTGGGTGGCTGATTCACAAGCCAATTAGAGAGTCTGGCAAGGACAGTGTCTCCCTGGTCCTACTCTGGGGAGTGTTAGGTATCTAGGGTTGCAGTTCGCGGTGGCAGTAGGAAGAGCTAATATAGACAGAGGTCTAAAAGGACTGGGGTGTCGACAGGTTCAAATGATGTTAACTTGCTCTGCACTTCTCCTCAGGCATCTGAGTCTTCCGGAAAATGGTATTCTTACTTGCACCATTGGGGGAAACTGAATAAACCTGCCATAGAGGCACATAGTGTTGTTCCCTCACCAAAGAGCCAACAAGCTAAACGGTTGAGGGGGGAAAAAAACAGAAACTTACTTTTCATAGACCAGCTCCTCATCGATGGAGAAATAGTGGGTATTTACTGTGCTTTTTGGTCTATTCCTTAAAGTAGCAAAATATAACCGATCTGAAAGACAAGTTTAAAAGATGGGAGAAAACATATGAGAAGTAGGAAAGCTGAACGTGGGCAGGGGTGGTGGTAACACAGGAAAGATCAAACTAATAACTGCTACCCATTATTTAAAGGTTCTATTAACACGTGGAATTCTTGCAGAAACCTGATCTCTCCCAGAAACCCAGAGACTCAAGAGCACAACGGAGAGGCGAGGAGGGGACCTGACTGAGAGACTCAGCTGGGGCAGTTCCCATATCTCCCCTGTTCCAGGCGAACGGGCGCAGATAGAAGCTGGGGGTACCCATAGAACTGAAGATGCAAGTTTGGTTCAGAAATCTCCAGACCTCAGCCACTGCAGAAGGGGAAGAGTGAGGCGAGCCTGCAGCATCGAAGACTTCAAGAAGAGGAAAGGAGTAAGAGACAGGGAGGTGTGATGCGGGAGCGGGGGGGGGGGGGGGGGGGGGAGGAAGGGGGTGTCCCGAAAACCGAGCGGGATAAAGGAGACTAAAAAAAAAAAATCACCCAGAGCGGGATCCCCACCAGCCCCTGCGTGCAAAAGTCCGGCGGAACCCCGTGCTGTCCCACTACTGGGCAGGGAGGCCATCCGAGGGAGCTGCAGAGGGAACCTGGGACGCAAGAAAGACAGAGAAGCCGGAAGCAGGGGGTCCTCTGGGAGAGGACAGTAGCGAGAGGAGACGAGAGCGCGCGCAGCCGCTGCAGGACACTGGGGGCCCCAAGAGAAGCCGGAGGCGGCGGTTGGGACATAGGGCTAGAAGTGAAGAGTTGGGGGTGAGGTAGGGTTGGAGGATGTGGGGCGGCTGCTCCTCACCTTTCATGAACTCGCAAGCCCCGATTAGTTCCCCTGACTCCGCTGCCATCTTAAGCAAGATACGCACGGGGGAGGGCTGGGTCGTGGACAGCTGAGGTCACCCGCCCCCGGGGGCTTCCCCACTGCCCAGGAGCCGGGAAGCTTGCAGTCCCGAACACCGCGCCCGCCGGAGAGAGGCAGCAGGCGCCGAAGGCGGAGGCGGCTGGGGGGTCAGCGCGCCGGGCGCCCCGGGGACATTCCGTGGGGAACCCGAGCCCGCTCCGCGCGGGGCGCACACGCCCCAGGCTGTGGCCGCTCCGATTCGGACCCGGCTGCTGCGGCTGCTCCGCCGCCGCCGCCGCGCCTGGAAAACGCAGACCAGCTCTCACGGCAGGGCAAAGTCTTCCCCCCGCTCCCAAAGTGATCATGGAGGAGGAGACGTCTGCCCCGATCGCGCCCGTGGCTACTCGTGCGGCAGCGGGCAGGACTCCGGTGCCCGCGGGCTGGCAGCAGCTGCTCCGGCTCCTCCTTCGCCACCTCCTTTCAGCAGCAACTCTTCCTCCTCCTCCTCCCCCTAGGTCCGCCCTCAGACCTTCCTCCCCGCCCTCCCCCGGCCCCCTCCACTTTCACGGCTCCGCGGCCATCCCTTAAAGGGACAGCCCCGCTCCTTTCTCGGCGCCCGCCCCGCGCCCCAGTTACCAGGCGGCCCGCATGTCTCTAGGAGCCAGTTGCTAAGGCTTTGTTGCCGTCCACCAATTGCTGTACAGGAAACGGGGCCCTGGGCCCAGGGGAGCCGGGCGGGGCCTCCAGACTAGAAACTTATGAATGAAACGGTGGAGTAGGGAGTAGGTAGGGAAGGGCGCTTTTGCGGCTTCCCAGGCAAGGATGCGCCGGCCCCCCTTCCTTTTCTGCACTAAGTCTTCTCCCACTCCAGATTTTTCTTCTCTGTCTCTCTTGCGCGGCCCATCACCCACATTCTCTTAAACTCTTGCGCGCGCGCACACACACGCACACACACACTTTAAAGACCTCAGAGCTCCGCGCTCCGCCTCCTATATATAGCAAATCTTTGTAGCAACCCTAGCCCCCCACCCCTGACGGATCTCCACCTTTATAAAAAATAAAATTAAAAAAGCGCTACCTCCTAGCTCAAAAGAACATGTACCGGTTTCCTCTACACATACTGGACTTTGAAATAACTTGTGCTTTGTTCTCACAGGGGAAAACGTTCCCATCCGGTCCCCCACGTCCTCTCATTTGGACTGCCACTGTGGCCGCAAAATCATCACAAATGCCTCACCTTTATCTTGCTCTGGTCGAGGAGGGGGGCGGGGAAGCGAAGCCAGCCGGGGCGGGAGAGGGGTGGAGCGGGGAGGGAACTAGCGACACACGAGAGGGCCACTCGTCCACGGGGGAAATTAACACAAAAGAATCTCTTTACGTGTTAGCTGAAGTGCTGCAGGGAGTGGTTCGTCCCAAAAAGCCCTTGTCTTGTTTCTGTGAGGCTCCTCACACTGTTTGCACAACTTTAATACTGGGTACCCTACAGACGTGCCTAATTAAAGCCTTCAGTATGAAAATGGCGCTACAGATCCACCATCGTAAGAGCATGCGCTCTGTGTGGTTTCTCAGAAACTGAAAGGGATTTGCGCCCGCCTTTGGGAGAAAGGGGGCGCACAAGCGAAGAGCTGCCAGGCGGACTTTGAAGGAGCGCAGTGAGGCCAGCGAGTAAAACTCAACTCCCTGGTCTTAGACCGTTAATCAGCTTTGCCGATTCTCCAAAAAGCTAAATAGGAACAAAAAATAAATATGAAGTGCTTTTGGAAACCTGAGTGGTTTGATTTTTTTGTTGTTGCTCTCATAAGTTATGTGTGTGTGTGTGTGTATATTTCTTAGCTATTAAGAAAAAAGAGAACACGTCAGTAATTCTAATCAAACACGTCCTTGTAAGGGAGTAAAAAAAAAAAAAAAAAAAAAAAAAAAAAACCCTAACATCCAAATCTTTAAGGACAGAACCATATAAATTTAAAACTGGAAGAATCATTAACCAGTACTTACTATACCCTATACCTATACAGCATCATCTGTATCCTAATCTTCACATGAGGAAAAAATACCTCAAAAGAGTTTTTTAAAACTGTAAAAGTCCTGAAAGGTGAACTGTAATGTTCTTCAGTGTTGAGATGCATTCCATGTTTTATAGTCCACTGGTCAAGGCTGTGGAGTTAAAGGAGAAGACATCTCTCAAACATGTTGTCCGCAGTCATACAATTATTTCAATTTTGCCTGATATTCTCCCAGTCTTGGTGTCAACAATCATGTTGGCCAAATCAAATTATTTTACTGAAAATTTCTAACAGGTTTTATATGTGAAAAATAGAAAAGCAAAGCAAATGAATGTCTCAATAAACTTACCCCCTTTGTTTAGAAGTCTGAATTCAATGATGGCAATCTGTTTCCAAATTCGCCGATTTAAATTTGGGTAGAATCTAAATTCACTTGCAAATTTCCTAACAACTTTTCATCCCAGTGTTGTGTTAGAAAAATTGCATGAGAAAAAGAAGCCCACGTTCTCATTCAACACATAAACTTTTAATTTCACAAATAGTCTAAATGAACTCTAAACCTGTATTTTCAGAGACAGTAGCTTCAACTGAACAAAATAAATATACAAAATATACAAAAAACATTTCTTTCATATAATTCGTTTGTTTAGAAATTTTGGTTATAAAGAAATTTGGTTATAAAGGAATTATGACCTGAATGAAAAGAAATCCTGCAAATTAAGAACTCAAAAAGAAAAAGTTTATTTTTCCTTATCATATTTACAGTATGAATATTATAATGAAATTTTTGAAGTTAAGACTCTATAAGTAATTTTTTAATGTTGCATGAAAGAAAAATAAGTGATTATCAGTATAATCAAATTTTTCTAAACCAAAATCTACACAATCTAAATGATATAGAAAATTCTACAAGGAAAATTGTAAACAAGCTAGAGCACACACAGCACACATCCATGTCAAGATTCTAATGAGATCATAAAACACTTTATTCTCTCAATTATCATGAGGTCAGTGTTCCTATTGGCTGTAGTTTCATAATAAAGGCATGATTTCAGTCTGTGGAGGAAGATAATGGAAGAAACTTCTTTCCAATCATCCAGCTTAATAGAAGTGGTAGGAAATGACTTTTATTTTAAACAACCATAAAGAAAGTTATTTCACATATAAAGAAAATGCTAAGAGAATTAAGATGTCACTCAATGAAGAAAAGAAAGGTAATGTTAAACATAGACATTTAACAGTTAAGTATAGAAATGTCTCAACAACAGTGACTCTTTGAACATCCCTTGAATCCTGCCTTTCACACCCTGAAAAACAGTCTGCAGACTATGCTTGTGCACATTGGAGCTAGAAAACTCACTGCTGGAGGCAGCTCCAAAATACCATATGGCACCAAAATATGTCTGGTTCTAATTCTGCCCCTTGAGGCCATCCTGAACACCCTTAGTCATTCTTGAACATGACACCTCTTCAAAAATGCAAAGGCAGCTCCCTCAGACCACTTCTTCCCCTTAGTCTTACCCGGATTAAAATCCTCAGCCTTTCTTTCAACCTCTTCTTAAATTACATGGCTTCAAGTCTAGTCATGGTCTTCTCCAATCTGTCTATACCCCTCATAAATTTAATGTCCCAGTGGTGACCTAGTGTAACTAGTTCTGAGATTGGAAAAAAGCACTGAGAAAAGATTCAGATGAGAGAAAAGCAATGAAAAATGTAAAAGAACCAAGTTTTATCATTTAGCTGCGATAAAAGGGAAAAATATTCTCTCTTGTTGGAGAAGGGTAAGGAAAAAGTTGGTTAGGCTAATCAAAGACTTGACAACGGTGATATTCACTTATTCTATTCAAAGTATCACTTCTTATTAGAATATATTATTAGAAGATGCTCTTTTAGTTGCTTGTTCAGTCATGATGATGTTATATGAGCAAGTAAAAAATACATAGAATACATATTTTGAATTCTTTCTAAAAATTAATTTTCTGTTTAGTTGTGAAACAAGGAGCAGTAGAAACCTGCCCTTCTGAGTAATTTGAAATTCAAAGTAAGTTGAATTATTGGGGCACCTGGCTGGCTCAGTCGGAAGAGCATGCAACTCTTGGTCTCAGGGTTGTGAGTTCGAGCCCCACATTGCGTGTAGAGATTACTTAAAAAAAAAATCTTTAAAAAAAAGTAATTTGAGGCCTGTGGGTGGCTCAGTTGGTTAACCATCCAACTCTTGATATCAGGTCAGGTCATGATCTCACAGTGGTGAGATGGAGTCCCTCGTGGGGTTCTACACTAAGTCCCCTACATGGGACTCTCTCCCTTTCTCTCTCTCCCTCCCCCACTTATGCTCTCTTGTTCTCAAAATAAATAAACTTAAAAAAAAAACTATTAAAATATGAATTGTTTAAATATTTTGATAATTAATTCCTTGCCTGGTACCAAGAATATTTTAAAGCAATTTTTTATTATACATATAAATTATTACAGTGTAATCAGAATACCAAAAATATGTAGATAATGTAACTCATGAGATAGCTGCCTACAGATGCTAAGATCTTGGCCTAACCCAGCACTGCACTAATCACCAATGTCTGTTTAAGAACTCCAAACCAGAATCAAAGATGGTAAAAACCAGGAAGGACCTGGGAGATCAGCTACTTCCAGTTTTCAAACAGGCTCCATAAGGCTTCAGGTAGCAGAAACCTGACCTGGGGATGGGGGCGGAGAGTGATGGATGAGCACACAGGGCTACCAGAAAGTATTTCACTCCTAAAAATGATGTGGTAAATAGAGGAAAGAAAAGAGAAGAAGAAACTGAGGTCCATGGTGGGTAATTAATTTTCTGAAGTCACATAGCTGATTAGTGGTAGAAATAAGACCAGTTACCAACAATCTTTTCTCAATTTTCTCCTAACTTAGCTCATCTTACATTGTTTAGCTCATGGGTTCTTAAACCTTTGAGATAATAAAATATCAAGCAACAATAATGTATATGTATAATATCTTTTCTTCAAATTTTTAGATAAAATATTGAAATAATGTAAACTCAGAATGAAAAAATAAGAGATGTTGCATAATCTGCCATTGCTATTGTTGTCACATGGCTTCTTTAAAAATCTGAATTATTATTTCCACTATTTATTAATTGTATAACCAGTATTCCACAGAATACTGTCACTAACAGTCTGGTCACTAACTGAGAAAGTTAGTGAACATTAAATACAACAATGCAATTTAATAATCATCTTATCTTTGACTAATGCAGCCAGGAAAGAACGACGTAGTTTTAGAAGGTGAAAGAAAGTTCTATGGCCAGGTCAGTATACTTAACAGTGCTCAGTTTATCAGCCAATTTGCTACATTTTTCAAATAGACTGACAACTCAATACAGTTTAAAACTTACAGAATTTATCCATCTACATTTATTTGTCATTTCTACTCTTTTTTTTTTTTTTTTTTGGAGAAGAAATAAAGAAGTAAACTTTTTTTCTCCAAAAATATATAAAATAATATTCCTTGTGCCACTCCTCACCCCCATCACTACTGCCTCAACTATCACTACCCTCATCATTATCACCTTAGTGGCACATTTCAATCTCAAGTTTTCAGTGTTCACTCTTACATCTCCATTTAATACATGTCCCTACTACACTCTGTACATGCTTATATAAGGTAAATAAAATAGTTAATGCTTAAGTTTTATTGAAAACCATGCACAGCAATTTATACCTCAGCTCTTACATCATCAGTTGCCTATGAGGTAGGTACTACTAAAACTTTGGTTGGCGAGCGTAATTTGTTCCAGAAACAAATTTGTAATGCTTGTAACGTTTGCAATCCAAAGCACTTGTGTACCAAAGTGAATTTCAAGACCCACTGGCTCAGTTGTAATCGTGTGATGTTCAGCATCACATACTACTCGTATTGTAAGACATCACTCGTGTATCAAGTTAAAATTTATTAGAAATGTTTGCTTGTCTTTCAGAACACTTGCAGAACAAGTTACTCACAATCCAAGGTTTTACTGAATTATTATTCCCATTTTATAGATGAGGAAACTACTACAAAACATATACTCAACAAATACTTGGAAAATGAACAAAGAAGTGAGTTATTAAAATGTTGGGAAATGTCAGGTTATGATGTCGCAGTTCGTGAGTTCAAGCCCCACATCGGACTCTGTGCTGATGACTCAGAGCCTTGAGCCTGCTTTGGATTCTGTGTCTCCCTCTCTCTGCCCTCTCTCTGCCCTTCCTATGACCCTTTCTCTCCCTCAAAATAAAATAAACGTTAAAATTTTTTTTAAATGTTGGGAAATGAACTTATGTGAATCACTTGAACATGAAAGCAGTTTCTTTGTAGCCTGGAGTCATGGAAAAAATACTGCATTTATAATCAGAAGCCCAGCTTTCAGGCATCACTCTATCACCACCTGTGTTATCTTAGACTGTTTCCTCTGTCATTAAATAAAGACTAAAATAATTTGTAACTCGCAGGAATAATAGTAGAATTAAATAAGAGTGCTATGCTGTGATGCCATTGTATAAATATTTGCTATTAATGTTAAAGCTTATATTAAATACAAAATTATTTCCAAAATCACAAGACTCAAACTACTATATCTCTTTGGATCTAGGTATTTTTACTTAATTTACTCCTAGCCACCAACATAAGCAAAACAGACACAGAGAAGCTATTTTTATAAACTGAGGACATCCCCACAGTGTACAAGTTAACTTCATCTTCCATTTCTAACTGCCTGTAGCCATGGTACTATCTCTAGAGTGTGATGGGGGCCAATGACTCCATTCAGGCATCCTTGGTGGATTCCTAAATTCCTCTGCTCTGGCTCACATTCTTTTAATCATTCTGTTCCAGAAGCCTAGGACACATGTTCCCTGCAGTTACCACGGGGACCCTTGATGCCCCTTTGTAACGTTAGGTTTCCTGTGCAGAAAGTCCAGGAGAAAATAATCTTTTCAATAAACTAGCAGGAGACCCTTGGTTTCCATTTTTCCAATCACGAAATACTATATATATATATATATATATATATATATATATATACACATACATACACACTTACTGAACAGATTCCTGATAGTAAGTAATGCTGTTATTGTTATTAACACCTATACCTGTCCTGATTCTCATAGGGGGAAAAACACACTATATCTTCCATGGACCAAGCTTTCCTGCATTAGGATCTATGTCATTCTTCAGAGTATATCCAAAACATAATTGAGATTTATTAATGTAGGATAATCATGATATGAGAAATCTGACATGCACACAAACAAAAATAATTTCTGCTTATCCTAAAATATATTAGCATATTTTAGGTTAAATATTTCTCTTCATAACCATGTTTTATTTCTCATAACATCAAGTATACATTTTTATATTTATGCATCCATTAATTTGGCAAATATTAACTGCATACCAGGTGCCTGATATTGTGCAAAGTGCTAGGATTGAAATCAAGAACAAAGCACACTTCTTGTTCTTAAGGAAGCAACATTCCAGAGAGGGATATAGGTAAGCAAGCAAGCAAGCTGAGAAGCCAGGGAAGAGTTCCCTAAAGAATTGTAGACTTGGGGCACCTGGCTGGCTTAGTCATTGGAATACGCAACTCTTGATCTCAGGATCGTGTGTTTAAGCCCCACGTTGGGCATAGAACTTACTTTTAAAAAAACAAAAACAAAAACAAAAACACAAAACCCAAGAGTCCTAGACTTGAAGGTTGAATAGGAGCTCGCCAGGTGGAGGAAGTCAGATTATAGAGCAGCAAGGTAGCAGGGAGGTGGGAAGGAGAAAGACACAGGAGAAAGTCTCATACTGAGGGAGGTGTATGTACATAACCTGAGATATAATAGAGAAAAGACTAGGTCAAAGACCTGAAGTAGTTCCAGCATAGGAACTATGCTGGCTCCAGCATAGAGAATGAAGTAGGAGGAAAGGGAAAAGAATCTTGGTAGAAAAAATTTGGACTTTATCCAGAGGGTAATGGGGCCCCAAAATGAAATATATTAAGTAGGTAAAGCCTCGTCAGGCAGGGATTTTTAAATTGCCAGAAATAGACTGCAAAGTATTTAAACTAATTGTAAATAGATTGGAGCTTCCTCCATTAATCCCCAAAGAAGCAGAATCATAACAAGAATATAGACTCAGACTCACTTAATAGGATCTTCCATTCTTTTTTTTTTTTCCCCTCTCACTATTAAAAAGACAAAGCAGAACTTGCCCATTTTTTTTTACAGAACATAATTAAGTGCACAAAGGGAAGAGTTGTCTGAGATGCTTGAAATTTAATTTGCATATACTGGAGATAAATGTGGAGAAGACAATGTATATTTCTCTTAAGCTGTATTTTCAGTAAAAAAGACCCTAAATGAATGTAAAAAATAGGATATACAAGAAATACACTTGATTAAAATATGTCAATTAACCAACAAAAGTAATTTAGGATTTGTAAGAAGTTGATTTCTAAAAGACCTTTTTAAAAAAACTTTCAGAAATAATAAATTAATTTTGATTTGATTACTTGACTTCTTGGATGGCATGTTGATTACTACTTTGACTATAAAATGATCTGTCTACTTCAGATTCTAGGTTAAATAACCTTCTAAAATGTTCCAAAAGGAAAATCTCTTAAAAGTACTGAGTATTACCATCTAATTACTAATTTCCTAGATTTCACATGATCAGAAACGACAGATACAAAATGAATATACCCGGCATGAAATCAGATCTTTGCTCGCATCCCCATAGCAGGCAATGTTCATAGTGTACCAATGCCTTTAAAATACAGAAAACGTACCCTTTTAAAAGAATTTAGGTTTTGATAGCTCTCTACCATTTCTACTCACAACACTTCTCACACCAAATATGTGGGAGCTTTCCATACAAGGCAATTCTCTGATTATCCACAGACACCAGCTGGATGTTCTACCATTCACTTCAATTCTGACACTATCTCCCTGGAGTTGGCACAGACCCCACAGATGAAGGGCTCAGTTCCACAAGACTGCCCTGCTTCAGGCTCCAGTCACCAGTTTGAGACCGCCACCTATACTGATCAACCAGCTATAAATCAGGGGTTCCCCAAACCCCCTCCTCAGGTTCAGCAATTTGCTAGAATAGCTGACAAGACTCAGGAAAACATTTTGTTTACTATTCCCAGTTTATTACAAAGAATTCAAATCAGAAACAGCCAAATGGAAGAGACGCATAAGGCAAAGTATGGGGAAGGGGCTCAGAGCTTCTGTGCCTTCTCTGGGCATGTTACTCTGATAGCACCTCAACTTGGAAGCTGATTCCCATCTTTAATCACTGGCCATTAGAGACTGAATTCAATCTCCAGCCTCTGTCCTCTCCCTTGAGGTCTAGGGGTGGGGCTGAAAGTTCCAGCCCTCTATTCTCATGGTTGGTTCCTCTGGTAACCAGCCCCATCCTGAAGCAATCTAGGGGCCCACTAGAAGTCACCTCATATCACACACTCAGGTATGACCTGTTATGAACAACCAAAGATGTACCTGTTGCCCTTATCGTTCAGGAAATTCCAAGGTTTTGGAAACTGTGTCAGAAATGGGAAGAAGACCAAATACATATTTCTTTTTCACACAGGAAGAAAAAGAAAATTGTAGGGATTATTTGGGAAAGGAAGATTTCTCAATCTTTCCATTTCATAATTGCCCAAAACTCTTTAAGAAGAGGCTTTTAACTGCAAACATGTGACCTATGAGCCAAAAGTCAGTATTTATTGGGTAACATGGGCCCTTTGAAGCTTTGTTTTAGATTATGTGTCTTAGTTTAGGTTCCCCAAGAAGCAGATTCTGAAACAAGGATTCAAGTGCAAGACATCTACTAGCGAGGTGCAGAGAATGAGGAGTGGTTGCCTTCCCTTCCTTGCCCCAGTAGAGGATGTCTTCAGGCCAAGCTACCATTGTAGGCAACTGGAGCTGATTACCCTGGGTACACTGGGTCATGGTGTAAAACCACCTGCCTCCCAATTCACCCAAAGGGCAAAGGAGCTCTAATATTTATCTACCACCTCCTACCAACTACTGGTTGAGGGCTCCTCCTGAGGATGTTAATTCTCTCACAGTCAGGGGATGTATGAGTACATAGTGTCAAAGATAACAGATAAACAAAATTAGAAGTGACATGTGTCTTGGGATTTGTCCATTAGAAGTTATTTCACTGCTGTCTTTCATGGCAAAACCCCTCAAAATTTTTCTGTCTTCCCTGTCTGCAATTCTTCACCTCTTATTCTTTCTTGAGCACACTCCAATCAGGCTTTGGTACCCACCATGCCACCAAAACTACTCTTGTCGAGGTCACTAGTGACCCACCTAATGCTAAATTCAATAGTCAATTCTCAGCATCTTCCTTAACCTACCAGCAACACTGAATCCCATTGTTTGTTTCCTTCTCCTTGAATCACTTTCCTCACTTGGCTTCCATGACACCATATCTCCTGGGTCCCCTTCTGCCTCATTGACTGCTGCTTCTTTAGACTCTATTCCTCCTCATTTTCTTAACCTCTTACAATGAAGTACCTCACGGCTCAGAGTCTATACACTTCTCTATCTCAGCCACTCTCGCTATGGCCACCTCTCCTCATGTGGCTTTAACTCTGATCTGTATGCTGCACTGCACATGTTTATCTCCAACCCTGACCTCTCCACCGATCTCCTGACTTGTATATCCAACTGGACGCTAGACATTTTCACTTAAATGTTTGAAAGGCACCTGAAGCAGTCTGCCACCAAACAAACTCTTCATCTTTCCCCCAAAACTTGCTCCAAATACAAGCTTTCTCATCTCAGGTGATTGTACATTTTTCAGTGGCTCAGGCCAAAAACTTAGGATTTATCCTGGACTCCCCTCTTTATCTGTAAAGATCTAGATAAAATAACTGTAACAATCTCCTAACTGGCATCCCTTATTCTGCCCTTGTCCACTATGGCTAGTCTGAACAGAGCAGCCAAGAGATCCCTTTAAAATGCTAAGTCAGATCCTATCACTTCTTGGCTCAAAACCCTCTAATACTGCCCCAAATCATTCAGAGTAAAAGCCAAGACCCTTAAAATGGCATGAAAAAGGCTCTAAGGGACACAGCCCCTCACTGCCCCTCCAACACCACCTCCCATCATTTTGCCCCTTATTCCTATTTGCTCCAGCCACACTGGTTCTTGTGGTCTCCTGAACATCCCAGACACCCTCCCACTTCAGAGCTTGTGCCCTTGCTGTTCCCTCTGTCAGGGACTCACTCTCATCACCTTTGGTCTTTGCTCCAATGTCATTTTCTCAGTGAATCCATTCATGACAACTTTTAAAATGTGAAACTCTCATCCTCCACCAGCACTACCTTTCTCTCTTCCTTGACTGATTTGTCTTCATAGCACTTATCATGTCCTAACATACTGGATACTTTACTTATTTGGTTCAATGTCTGTCTGTGCCTTTAAATTATAAGTTCCACATGGCCAGGATTTCTGCCAATTTCGTTCACCATTGTGTCATCCGTATCACATTGTGACACCATTGTGTCAGCCTAGTACAGAACCTGGCATGTGGTGGTACCTCAACAAATACTTTAGTTAATTCACTAAATGTGTAATTAATTAATTAAACTGATTGGTTTAATTAACTAACAGTGACTGGTGAGAACAGAAGTATGACCGAAGTGGTTTGAGAAGTGACTAGAAAGTGAGACATATAAGACTGGTCATGAATGCAACACTTTTAAGAGGGTTGGGTCAGGGGTGCCTGGGTGGCTCAGTCAGTTACATATGACTCTTTATTTCCATTCAGTTCATGATCTCGCAGTTCATGGGATCGAGCCCCACATGGGGCTCTGTACTGACAGTGTTAAGCCTGCTTGGGATTCTCTCTCTCCCTGTCTCTGCCCCTCATCCATTTGCACTCTCTCTCTCAAGATAAATAAATAAACTTATTTGCAAAAAAAGGAGAAGGAGGCTGGGTCAGAAAGAAGATGAGAGATAAGGCAGGCACATGAGAGTGTTGAAGGACAAGGGGAATGTTTTGTTTTGTTTTGTTTTATTGTTTTAAGGCTGATATCTTTGAGCACACTGATAGATTGAGGGAAAGAGACCAACAGTGTTGGAAATGCCAAGGGCAGAGGGAAAGCCTAAATAATCTGAAGAAATGGAACAGGACAAGATTAAGAATGAGAAAGATTAACCTTGATTGTGTGAGAATCACTCCCCCCCCCCCCCTCTAACACAGGGATCAGCAAACTTTTTAGAGACGGATAATAAATAGTTTAGGGTTTTTAGGTCATAGGGTCTCTGATGCAACTACCCAACTCTGCCTTGGGATTGCAAAAGGAGCCATAGACAATGTATAAACAGATGGACATAGTTGTCTTCCAAGACAATTTTATTTGCGAAAACATATGGCAGGCCCACGACTGCAGGGTGCCAACCCCAACTCTTAAGATTATAGGGGAGGTGGCATGAATGACAGTAAACTATAAGTTTATGAATTGGATTGGTGAGGGGTGGAAATGGTATACTTGCCTCCTATTGCCTCTATTTTCTCTATGAATTAGAAGTTGGGGGGGGGGGGCGCCTGGGTGGCTCGTCGGTTAAGCATCCGACTTCGGCTCAGGTCATGATCTCACAGTCTGTGGGTTCGAGCCCCGCATCAGGCTCTGTGCTGACAGCTCAGAGCCTGGAGCCTGCTTCCGATTCTGTGTCTCCCTCTCTCTCTGGCCCTCCCCTGCTCCTGTTCTGTCTCTCTCTGTCGCAAAAATAAATAAAAACATTAAAAAAAAAAAAAAAAGAAGTTGGGATCACCTAAGAGACGAGAGGGACTATGTAGGGGTTTTGTGGAGAGTAGTGAACATTGGAAACATTTGAAATACAGCAAAGAATGGGGGGAAATATTGCCAAAAAGAGACGAGAAACCAACCCACAGCATTGTGGTTTATCAGGACCAGTCTTGGGAACAGAGAAAGTCAATTACCTGAAAGAAAAGGCTTAATGAAGCTAGTCTTATGCTGGCTGCCCCCCTTTCCCTTTCTTCCTCCAACAGCACCCTAATTTGCCTTTGAAACATTTACCCCTCAACCACTCCCAAATACATGCTTGTGGCAGCACTAACCTCAGCCTTCCCCCTCAGCTCTTAGAGGTGGGCTTTGGCCGGCTTAGCCATTCAGCACATCCTGTCCCCCATAGTGGCCACAGTGACTAGGGTGGGGATGAAGAAGGAACACAGTTTGGGCCTGTGTGAACCAGTCTAACGCCATCTTGGACAAATCTCCCCTGATGGTCATTCTGTGACCTGAAGCCTTCTTGAGTGCACCAACCACACACACCCCCTCCCACCAATTGTTCTTTCTTCTTGTTTTTCTTTTTAAATTTTTTTAATGTGTATTTATTTTTGAGAGAGAGAGAGCATGAGAGGGGGAGGGCAGAAAGGGAGACACAGAATCCGAGGCTGGCTCCAGGCTCTGGGCTGTCAGCACAGAGCCTGACTCCGGACTTGAATTCATGAACCAGAGATCATTACCTGAGCCAAAATCTGTCAGCTTAACTAACTGAGCCCCCAGGCAACCCTCTTTCTTCTTGTTTAATGCACCCTTAAGTACACCCTTGGGTCATAATGTCCTTGATCTGCTCTGGAGATATGACAAAGTTTCTCAAACATTTCCTCCCACGTGGTCTCCTGGCACTTAACACCCAGTCTCTAGGGTATAAACACAGGTCTTGCAGAGTGGGGTGGTGGGGATCTACTCATCTTGCAACTACCCAAGACATGCTTCTGTCCCCAAGTCCCCTTAATGAACAATTCCTTATCAAGCTGGACTTGTTGGACTCTTTCTTCCTTCTTACAGCTCCTTAGGCCTTTGAAGGTCATTTTGTGTAGACCTCTCTCTCACAGAACAGAGCCAAAGACAGAGAATAAATCCCAAACTCTATGCCAGAGCAACTTCCAAAACACTGAACGATGAATGATGTGGGGAGAAAAGTTGATGTCTAGAACTGTGGCCACCTTTTTTGCCATCAAGTGGAATTCAAGGATAAAGCCAGCCCATGGAAGGCAGAGCAGAGAGAGGAATAGAAATAGGACTTGGTGACATCACTAGATCAACCATGATTGAAGAAGCTGCACATGATATATATATATATTTTTTTTTTATTTTGTGAGCCAATAATTCTCCTTTTGAGTCCACTTGAGTTTGGTTGTTTGTAACTAGCTACATAAAAGTCCAAAATGACACAGACCTTACTGTTTTTAAACATGTGATCTGGGATTATTGGCATAATTATATCTAAGGGTAAGTATTAGAAATCTGCATTTTAAACAAGCATTCCAGGTGTTGCTCTGGCACATGGCCTTAAAAGATAAGAAAAAGCTGGGGCGCCTGGGTGGCTCAGTCGGTTAAGCATCCGACTTCCCCTTAGGTCATGATCTCATGGCTCATGGGTTCAAGCCCCACATGGGGCTCTGGGCTGACAGCTCAGAGCCTGGAGCCTGCTTCAGATTCTGTGTCTCCCTCTCTCTCTGCCCCTCCCCCACTCACGCTCTGTCTCCCTCTGTCGCAAAAATAAATAAACATTAAAAAAAAAAAGATAAGATAAGAAGAAGGAGCGCCTGGGTGGCTCAGTCAGTTAAGCATCCATTTTTGGCTCAGGTCATGATCTCACAGACCGTGAGTTCGAGCCCCATGTTGGGCTCTGTGCTGTCAGCTCAGAGCCTGGAGCCTGCTTCAGATTCTGTGTCTCCCTCTCTCTCTGCCCCTCCCCACTCACACTCTGTCTCTCTGTCTCTCAAAAATGAGTAAACATTTTTTTAAAAATTAAAAATAAAAAAAGATGAAAAACATAAAAGGAGAACATTCTAAGTGGCTCCAGAGACTGGAAATACACATTTTAACTAATCCATTAATTGAACAAATATGTATTGAGCATCTTCTTTGTACCAGGCCTTGTTTTGATGCTGGAAATAGAACAGTGAACAACAGAAAAAAAAAAAAAATCTCCCTTTAAAGAGGTTACATTTCAGGTTGGGGAGTTAGGAAGGGGAGAGAAGAAGAGTAAAAAAATAACATGTCAGATGGTGATGAGGTTTATAAAAAAAAATAAAGCTGGGTTCAAGGGTACCTGGTATGGGGATGCTATTTTTTTAATGTTTATTTATTTTTGAAAGCAAGAGAAAGAGAGAAAGAGAGGCAGAAAGAGGGAGACAGAGGATTCCAAGCAGGCTCCATGCTGACAGCAGAGAGCCCTACATCGGGCTCTGTGAGATCATGAGCTGAGACGAAATCGGATGCTTAATTGACTGAGACACCCAGGCACCCCAAGGGGATGCTATTTTTACATAGGATAGTTTAAAATGGAGTAAAGGAAACCTGATTTGAAATGGAGTTGGGAGGCCAGAAGGGGGAACTCTCATGCATTACCACTCATTGTCAGTTGCAGACTCCAATGGGAAGAGATTTACTCATATTCCCAACAGAAAGAAGTCTACTTCACTACAACAGGAGGAAGAATTTCTTCCTGCCTGGCAACAAGCTCAGCCAATAAGAAAATGCCACAACTTGGGAGATGAGAAACTGTCACTGCCCTGAACTCTTGCTTTCCTTCAATGGAAAATCTGTCATTCATAGCAGTGACCTTCCAATGTTCACTTTTTCTCTATAAAATTTCTCTCCTTTGATCTCTGGACTTGCCTATAATTGGCCACCGCTTGTGTGTCCTGAATTGCAATTCCTTTGCTATCCCCAAATAAATCCATTTTGCTAGTAAAATAACTGGCTGTTTGGGGGCGCCTGGGTGGCTCAGTCAGTTGAGCATGTTACTCTTGGTTTTGGCTCAGGTCATGATCTCACGGTTTGTGAGTTCAAGCCCCACATCAGGCTCTATGCTGCCACTGAGGAGCCTGCATGGGATATTCTCATTCTCTCTCTCTCTCTCTCTCTCTCTCTCTCTCTCCCTCTCTTTCTCTCTCAAAATAAATAAAACCTAAAAAAAAAAATAACTGGCTGTTTTACTTTTAAGGTCAACAGCAGTCAGAGGACTCTCTCTGATGAAGTGTTATTTGAGCAAAGACCTAAAAGAAAAAAGAAAGTAGTGCACTATGCAAATATTTAGGGAGTAATTTTTCCAGGTAGAGAAAACACCAAATGATAACCAGTGAGCCTTGGGAGCAGTCAAGGAAAATCAAGATGGATGGAGCTGAGTGCACCAAGGGAAGAAGGGTAGGGAAGGAGAGAAGGGTAGTAGGGAGGGTGGATGCAGCAGATCTTAGAGAATCTGTGGGTTTTGGGAAGCTCTTAGGATTTTAATGGTATCTAGGACTATAGAACTAAATCCACATTCCTTATCAGGAACTTGAGGCCCTCGGCCACCCCAACACGTAGCAAGCCTGTCTTCAGCCATGTCAGATTTCATACCTGTCCTCTTCCATGCCATGAAGATGTCTCTTCCCTGGATATGCCATGCCCTTAATAGCTCAGTGCCTTCCATGATGCCCTTTCCACCAACTCTACCTGCTGAAATCCTCTTGACTAAGAACCAGCTCAAATACTACTGAGACTTAAGTAGCAGAGGACTTAGTCAGACTTAGTTATTCCCTCTCCTGTGTTCCTACAGAAATTTATCTGTACCTCTCTTTGGGGATGTTTATCATACTAAAATCTGCAATAAAGGCATCTCAATGGATGACTGCCATTCCCACTAGATTGTGGACTGTTTATTCTTTAAATTTTCCCCAATTTAATGAGTGCCTTGCATCTATTAAGCCCTTGACAAATTTGTTACATAAAAAAGTGAAGCATGTCTGGGGAATGATGAGTGACCCAGTGTGGCTGGAGCAAAGGGCATGTGAAAGGAAGTTCAGGTATATAAAACTAGAAAAACAATGGAGACTTACTAACACCAAGCTGAGGCATTTGGGCTGTTGCAGCACAAACCTAAGTCTCCTGATTGCTTGATCTTCCATTTACAGTAAATGAGGCTAATAGTGTTTTTTAAAGCTGTAAGTTTGTGTCGGAATTAAAAAATAATGCAAATTTTTAGCAGAGAATATAAGAAAAATGTTGCCATACATTTCACCCTCATTAATCTGAAGCCTGGATACCATTCAGGCAAAGTTGAAAATCCTGACTTTGGAGTCAGACTATGATTGAGTCTAGACTCTCACTAACTGTGTGATCTCAGCTAGCTTCCAAACCTCTCTAAACCTCTTACTTACCATCTATAAAACAGGGATGACACTAATACCTACATATTGGGTTGTGAGGGTACCTAGTCTTAGCACAGGGCCAGATAGTTGAATGTTCAATAAACGTGAACTTTTACTATACGTTATAGTGAAGCATCAGTTTATAGACCTACCAACTCTACAAGCTCCTTTTGCAGATGAATCAGGTGAAACTTTTGCAGGTATAACAGCCGAGTCAAAAGCAGGCAAGAGTCAAGAAGTATGGGAAAACATTCAAGAATCTATATTTCCTATTTTCTCCTAAACTTTTACGGTCTGTGTAAAAACCACAAAGCTTAAGTATTATGAAACGTCCTTCTAAAGACGTATAGAATTTTGCATGGAAATTAAAACTCAGCATATTACATATAACTCACCATTATCTCTGATCAAATGACTACTTCACTAGTAGTAATTAAGCCTCTTAATTAAGAGTCTTCATTAAGCTATTTGCCTTTTAATGGGAAAAAGACAGCGTAGGAAATTCTATCTGAAATAAGCCTGAGATCTATAACACTAGGAAAATGTTTCAAGCGTCTGCCCTTAAAAATGAAATTCACAAATATTGCATTATCTATCTAGAAAGTGACATCTGTTTTTCCAGAGCAATTTGCCACTTTTAGAACTGTTGTGAAAGGCAGAAGCAGAACCTGGCTGAGAAAAATTAGGAACAAATTGATATCCAATTAGTCTTCCGGAAGAAAGTTCTGCTTCTTTGCCCTGACTCTACTCTTTCACTTCTTATGGCGTTGTCTCTGTGCTCCACAATCCTTTAGCTAAACGCTCACCCTAAGAAGGGAGCTCAGGGCAGGAGAGGAGTTAATCACATGAACCTTGCAGCCGACCTGTGTTCAAATTCTAGCCTAGCTGCTTTCTAACCAGCTATGTGACTTAATCCAACCTGTATTACTTAATATAAACTTCACTTTTCTCTTCTGTAGAAGGAGAATAAATAAGTAAAAGAGCTGTCGTGCAGATGAAGTGAGCAGGCACACGTAAGGCGGCCGGTACGGTGCTCTGGCCCACTGCAGTCAATAAATGGTAGCTGCTAGCTAGTATCACTACATTATTGTTCAGTTTAACTTGTGCATCTGCTCTGTAACTTTTAAAGGACAAAAGAAGAAACAAAACAAAACAAACAAACAAACAAAAAACACCAGGCCGCCATACCCCAGGAATTCAAAGGTGATTAAGGCAATAGCGTCTATGAATTATACGGGACAAAGGTAATAAACCACTCTTGATAACAAGCAAGAAAAAAGGCACCTCCCCACAAAAACTCTTTACCTGCCAACCTCCTCCTTACATAACAGTTCATACTACAGCGATAATTAGAAAAGAAAAGAAAAGAAAAGAAAAGAAAAGAAAAGAAAAGGAAAGAAGGAAAGAAAGAAAGAAAGAAAGTCAACATTCTTGACATTTAACCCGCTAGAAGTTGTTACTGGCTCTGAGAACAAGGGTGTTTTCACGGTCAGGCCACCAGGGGTGAATTCTAGGGAAGTGGCTCTTTCTAAACATGACTAGGGCTTCTTAAAGATGCCCATACCCACACATACCTCAAGAACCTCAATGAGAAGGGCACCTGTTGGGATGAGCACTGGGTGTTGTATGGAAACCAATTTGACAATAAATTTCATATTAAAAAAATAATAACAATAATAAAGAACCTCAAAATGAAATAGCCAAATGCATAGGTACCCACATATATATTTCTCAGAAGTAAGTCATTTTAGAAATTTACTGAGGCCAAAACCACACTTACTTCACACTGACCTGCAATTTGTGGGGCCCATACTTCCTCTTCTTCATAAGGATATCCGCTTGGGCTATAAGGACCCCACATATTCTGAGTTACCTTTTCATTCTTCTGGGTGGCACAAGCCTGTTGTACTCAGGTGAGAAGACAGAAGAATTCTGCCCTATCACATGGGCAGACACAGTGTTCAATTACATTCTATCAGTTCAACTGTAGGGTTGAGGAACTAGATCAAATTTCCCGTGTAGGAGTATGCAGGCACTGTAATGCAAGTAAAGGTATGGATGACAGTGGGCTGCTGGTTCGCCTTCAGAAAACACCAACTGACAAAAAAAGTACGATCTGATCCTAAAATTTTACCGAAAACTGCCCAGAGGCTCTTGGTAAAGCAGACATGTAAAATAATGAAAAGTAAAACCAAAGTGTAAGATAACGAAAGCTGACCACATCAGAGCCTGCTAGCTCGATTCTGCTATTTATAGTATTGTGGTTTATTCTGTGTCAACACAATCATAGCTGAATTTGATATGACTAACAGTCTTGGTTGATTCTCCTTAATTGAGTCAGATTAATGTGCCAGCTGCACACCCATTTGGGAGAACCATTAATCATAAACTAGAGGTTGATGTTTTAAGGTAATGTTAAATTCTCTATTCCAAATTGGTTGAATTATACACTGTCACGTCAATCTCTCTTTCCTCTCTGGCTTCCCCAGCAGAAGCCTATAAGCAACAGAGGGCTGAGCCAGCTCAGTGTGTCACTGAAGCAATTTCTAACGACCTAAGGAACAGCTGAAGGGAGGGCCTGGCCTCTAAGTTAGAGATGCTGTTTGTGGTAGTGAAGAGTAAAGAGCCAGACTTCATGGGTTCAACTCCCTGCTCTGCTGCTTGTTATAAATGAGATCTTGGGCAAATTTCTTAACCCCACTAAACCTGTTTCTCCATTTGTAAAATAGAGCTGATAATAATACCCACTTCATAGAGTTTTTGATGATTAAGTGAGATAATCCACTTAAAGTGTTTACCATAATGCCTAGTATGCAGTAAGGGCTCAATAAACATCAGCCATTAGTAATAATAACAGATACCAAGCTAAACAAACCCTTCCTAATGGTTACTCTCTCAAAAACATGCTGATTGACACCTACATTAGCCAGGGATTCTCAGTCTCAGTACAGCTGACAGTTTGGACTTGATAATTCATTGTGATGGGTCACCGTACCATATACATTGGAGGGTGTTTAGCAGCACTCCTGACTTCTAACCACCATACAGCACTACACTAATTGCGACATCCAAAAGTGTCTCCAGACATTGCCAAATGTCTCTGGGGCAGCGAGGAGAGGCAAAATCACCCCAGTCCGAGGATACTGTGCTAGATCAAGTAATAGCTGCTGTTAAGGACACACCATCTTTGTCAAATTGCTCTCGATTGAATCAGCTATGTCCACCGTGTAACTAAATAGTGAATAAATCACACACACAAAAAGCTGCCTTAAAATTACTTCCTGCTTTGCCATTAATTCAACTCTGTAAAGAAAGCGTCTCTCATTTTTACCTCAGTGTTCTCAGCGCCCAGCACACAACAGACAAATGAATGAATGAACAAATGGTGAATGAATGAATGCACTTTTGAGCTTTTTCATTTTGTTAAACAACTCTGAGTGGCCTTTAGGTTTCCTCATTCTTTGACTCCAGTCCACACACAAAGGAGATGAACACTGATCATGCCACACACACTTACATACCACGAGGGTGCACAGCAAGCTAGGCCAAGTTGGGTCAGGCTCACAGGAGTAGGGGAGGCTGGAGCACCTTTTCCACAGAGCCTCAGGGCCCAGAGCCAAAGTCGGAACACCAGATCATCTGCAGGAGACAGTGCCAAGGGCGTAGCTGGAGAAGGGAGTCCAAATAGGTCAGGAAGCAAAAAGACCTGCAGCAAAACCCTGGGATGAGAGGGGGCTGAACCAGTGGAGGAACACGGCAAGGAACAAAAGCTCAGAACAGGAAGTGGGGTGGAAAAATTCCACAGACAGGCAGAAACGCCTTTGGCTGGATTTGAGTATGTTTCAGACAACTTGTGATACGGTCACTTAAGGGCCCAAGATGCAATGAGACCTGGCTTGTGTCATCCATTGTTTGAACTAACCTATAACTGTTTCAATAAATATACTCGGTCTTCATCCAGATCAATGATAAACACACTGAAGGAAACTTTTCCTTAGAAACTAGGATTATTTCCCCAGTGGCCCATTAAACGATGGTGTTTGGCCACGCAGAGAATAACTTAAACATGTAACATAAAATCATAAAGTTCAACAAACAGAATTTTCAAGTGAACATCCTTTTGACTATTTTCACACAAACCGCCTAAAATGATGCAACCGTAACAGCTGATTGCATGATATTTCTGAAGCACACAAATGAGGATTCGTAAATCCCTAGTTATTTGCTATGGAGATATAAACTGGTAAACAAATACATGCTCGCTCAAGTTATGTCAGCTACACCTACTGTTTCCTTCATTGCCCAATGCACAAGTTAACCATTTGCTCAATTTTAATTCAGCTAAAACGTATTTTCTTCTTATCTTTGTGCCTTTATTATGCAAAGGTATGCAGACTCAGAGGTAATAATAAAAGCTTATAGCCCCAAGTGAGAAGTTTCTTCTCTGATCATGTGTTAGGAAAAGCTACATACTTCCCTTTGGAGGCACAGTGGGGGAAGAAAATAGTGGGCTTTGGAGGGATGATGGGGGAAGGGAGAGCAGGTAACTAATAACCTATCATGCCTCCCTTTTTTTCTCTCGCCAGGAATCCTAGATCTAGGATTGAAACTCAATTCTAGTAGTTCACTCGTGTTCTACTTTTATGCCTGGACATGACTTTCTTCTCTGGTCTTTATTTCTCTGGGCCTGATTTTTAATTTCTTATTTGAAACTCACCATTTTATGCATATTATATGCATATTATAAGCACCTCAAATATTTTGTGAAATGAGGCAAGGTATGAATAAAAATTAAATAAAACAATGATCAAAATGTTTATATTATGTAAATGAGATTGTAAAATGGGAGGCAGGATTAGCCTTAGTAATTAGTCAAATAGTACAATGAAAAAGACATAAATATTAGAAAACTCACAATAGCATTTGTGGGTTGTTTTTTTTTTTAATTTTGAGGTTATGTTTGTTTGTTTGTTTAGGATTTTTGACTACCCTTAGAGCATTAATGGCTTGGAGGGTTAATACCTCAAGGCTTCATCAGTCAGCTGTTTACTGAGGACTAGCTAACATGTACGTAGGATTATGTACAGGAAAGAATTATGAAAGGAAAAAACACAGAAAGGACGGGTAAGATAGTGTCAAGGACCAACCTGTACTCATACTTTTTAAATGGTGCTACTGCAGCCACAAGGAATGCCTTGGGAGTATTATCCAGTTTCTTCGTGATGTTATACCAAACATGTCATCCATGGTGACTGCCCCACCCACAGCCCTACTGAAGGGGCAACCCTAGCACCCGTGCTTTACCTCAGCAAGATTCAGTCCTTGACCTCAGAGGGTGGTCAGCCCACCCTGGCCTAAGGTAAATACAAAAGATTGACTGTTTACCCTAATTCAGCAGCAGATCACAGAACACAGGTGCAATCATTTCCATCATCATATTGCTACTATAGAACAAGTAATACACAAACTTGGTTCAGAATTCCAGAGACAGTGAAAAGTATGTTTCCCTCCCTCCTGGTCTGGAACTATTCACTTCTCCAATGAAAGTAACATTGTTGCTAGTTTATAGCTAGCCTTTCAGAAACTTTCTGTTAATTCATAAAAATGTATAGTCACACAAGTTCAAAAATTGAATAATTGTCCATTTTTTTCTTCCAACCTTCTGCATCCAGTTAATTCAAAAGTCCTAAATTCTATTTGAAAAGGCATGTAAACTTTGTTGTCCTTTTTTTTTCTATCACTACTGCATCAACAGTTTTACCTGTCTCCCTGACTCTATTAAATAATCTCTTCCCCACAGCTACCAGAGTAATCTTTTTTGTTGTGAAATATATGATTCATATATGTAATATAAACATATATTATATATTATAATATAAACATGTTATATTAATATTATATATAACATATATTATATATTATAATAAAATATACAGTATAAACATATATTATATAATATAAACATATATACAAAGTGGCATCCACATGACTTATGTATATGTTTTCTAGAATAATAATATAACGTTCCATGTGCCTACCACCCAGTTTAAGTCACAGAACATCATCAGCATTTTGGAAACCCATTTTGTGTGTATTTTTGTTTGTCCCTTCCTTCCTTCTACCCGAGAGTAGTTGCTTTTCTAAAAATTGAGATCTCCCATTATCTTGGGATTTATTGTATCCCAATAAAATAGAATAGTTTTGCATATTTTGAAATGTTCATAAAGGGAATTACACTGGATGTATGTCTCTATGACTTGCCTTCTCGGCTCCGAGTTATTTTGATATTCATCATGTAGCAGTAATTCATTGGTTATTCCCTTTCCTGCTATATAATATTCCATTGTATGAATGTACCCACTTTCCTTAGGCATTCCCCATAAATGAATTTGAATTGTTTGCACTTTTTGAGCTATTTTTAATAATAATCCTATAAACATTCTTGTACATATACCCTCGTGCACATATACGAGTCCATTGGTTATATATCTAAGAGAGAATTTCTGGGTTGTAGGATACATACATCTTCAAGTTTACTGAGTAATATCAGTCTCTGTTCCAAAGCAGTTGACTAATTTACACTTCTATCAGCAGCACGTGAGCGTTCTTGCTGTTCCACACCCTTGCTAACACTTCAGATTTTAAAATTTTGCCAACCTCTGGTGAGTGTGTTATGGTACCTCATTGCTTTCACTTGCATTTCTATGGTGATAATGTAACCAAGCACTTCCTTGTCTCTTTTAAGTAGTGCTCCGGCTGCCTCCTACAAGTGTTTACAATCTTTATTATTATTTGGTTATCAGTATTTTCTAATTGCTACTGTGATTTCTTTTTAACCCATGGATTAACTTCCAAATGTATGTGATTTTTAAGGGGTCTTTGTTACTGATTTCTAACTTAAATGCACTGATGTCCATGAATGTGTTATATTTGGAATTCATTCTTTGCAAACTTAAGAATTTGTTCTACAGTCAAGGACATATGGTCAATTTTTCTATATGCTCATGTTTTCTTGAAAAAATGTGTATTCTCTAGTAATTGGGTGAAATCGGTTGAATAAACATATCTTGAGGTCCCACCATCATCTACATCATTCCTAGAGTCGATCAGGTAGTTCTTAAGGGCAGTTTGAACCAGAAACACAGAGGGTTGCAGCTAAACTTACCATTTTGGCTGACATTTACCTTAAAGTAAAATCCTTGGGGAAGAACATGGAAATTCACTTCTGAAGAAAAAAGTAAAGTGGGGGTAAGTAGAATTCAACACACAATAAATGTACTAAATGGGGAAGTGAGAAGAGGAAGAAATCTATCTCATAATTTTGTCTAGGGACGGCCTCTAGCCCTCTTGTTTTCTTATGCTTTCTGGGGTGGTGGCTAATTATTCTGAAAATTGATCAATGCCAAAATGATCTGTGATTATCTAAGCTAATTGGCCAATATGACTCTCCTCCAAAGTGGCATTTGCATTTAAAGTCTTTCTGAAGACTCAACACCTAAATCCAAAGGTCGTGACTTTTATCCAGTCACCTCAGTGTTTCCCTGTGTCTCTAACTACTGCTTATTTATCCCCACAAATTTGAGAAAAAGAAATATTCCTCCTCTTTCCTTAATCCTTAAAGGCTACAGTCCTTAATTCCATCCTCTCCGTCTGCTAGTGTAAGACCTTGATCTTGCCTATTGTTAATTCTGTCTTGAATTTTCAGTCTCATCATTTGCATTAGCTTGTCCACTTCAACCCACAAACCCAGTTTCAAAAGAAAATTTTCCCCAGGTCGTACCTTTTCTTCTCTCAGGACAATGAGTGCTCTTCCCCACCAAATCCAAGATTCCAAGAGAAGTTTCCCTTAATGATTCTAGTCCATGGGAGCGATCTAAGGGAGACTCCCTAGTGATTTCTGGGTAACCCCTCACCCCATTCCATGACCCTCTGGGAGTGGGGGTGGGGATTATTATTTCTGAGTTCCGAAGCAATTCTTTGGCAAATTTCTACTTTAACTTTTCTACTTAACTTTCTTTCGTTTTGTTTTTGTTTTTTTAATTTTTTAATGTTTATTTATTTTGGGGAGAGAGAGAGACAGAGTGTGAGCAGGAGAGAGGTAGAGAGAGAGGGAGACACAGAATTTGAGGCAGGCTCCAGGTTCCATGCTGTCAGCGTAGAGCCTGACGCAGGGCTCAAATTCACAAACCATGAGATCATGACCTGGCCAAAGTCGGATGCTCAACCAACTGACCCACCCAGGCGCCCCTCATTTTCTACTTAATTTTTGACAGAGCATCCTGACAATCCACCACCAGCTCTTCAGTATGTCACGGAATTGTGAAATAAAAAAGAGGGATAGAAACAGCTAGAATGTTAGAAATATAGTTGGTGACATCTCTGTTGTAAAGGCAAAAAATTACTGAAACACTCTTTCTCAGGAAAGTATCAGTTCTGATGTATGAAAACAACCAATTGCTGGGAAGTCCCATAAGCACCTTCCTATGGCTCCACCTGGCTCTTCCTTGGACCCAGAGCATTTCTCTGTGTTTGTGTTTGTTCTGCTTATCCCCTCACTGGACCCAGTCTTCAGACACTCTCCACACTATTTCTTGGGATCCTGTAACAGGCACAAAATTCGGAGTTGACTGTGGTCTCTCCACCTACCCCTATCATGGTGCCCTCAAAGAAAACACAAGAACTCTCTATGAGGATTTTACTATTAATATTAGGGAAATTGAAAGTAAAATGCCGAAGTAAAAAAACAAAAAGAAAAACTAAAACAAAACCCAAGAGTGTTACAAAGACTGAGAAATCCAAAAAGTTCTCAAACCCATGGCCTTTCAGATTACTGTTAGGATGGAATTCAGTGAGATACCTGCTGTTCTTTTCTTTAGAGGTGAATCTATCAAACTTCTTGACTCCTTTGTGTTCCTACCTAAAGGGGAAAGTTGTACTGATCCTTGCCACAAAATGCTCTTTTCCAAAATATTCTTATCAAGGCAGAATAATAGGTGGCACTATCTTCTACTGAGACTTCCCACCATTCAAGAATAATTGTCGGGAGCCTGGGTGGCTCAGTCGGTTACGTGCCTCACTTTGGCTCAGGTCATGATCTCACAGCTGGTGAGTTCAAACCCCGCATTGGGCTCTGTGCTGACAGTTCAGAGCCTGGAGCCTGCTTCAGATTCTGTGTCCCTCTCTCGCTCTGCCCCTCCCCCTCTCATGCTCTGTCTCTCTAAGAATGAACACTAAAAAAAATTTTTTTTAATAGAAAGAAGGCAGCATTGGCTATGAGACATGAGAATGATTAATTGACATTATCACTCAATGACCTTATGCTGCCTCCCATTTACATGAAGATGACTTTTACTGCTCAAGTTTCTAGGGGAGACTCTGTATAACAAAGTCAGACCTAGCAAAACTGCCTAGTTTTCCAGTTGTTATCAAGGTTTTCACTGTCATCTGTTCTCTTACAACAAACTAAGCAAAAATTATACAGGGCAGGCTTCACTGTCTCTTCTAAGTTTGTTCTTTCCTTCTTTTTTTCCTTCAGCTTCACCTCTTTCTTTTCCTCTTTTATCATATTCCTTGTTTTCTCTTTCCTTACCAGAAGAGCTGTGTCTTTGTCTCAGGTCTAGGACTTTCATTCAGGGAAGAGTTAAATCCAGAGCACAGACAAGGGCACAAATTCTCCTTTCAAGGAGTGGCTCTAGTCTCTCACAGCATCTTGGGGTGGACCCTGGGAAGACTCCGTGTCCATTGAAGAACAATACAGCCTTCATCTCTGCTTACTCTGGTATCTTTTCTAGTCCTGCTCACCCTAAGAGAATTAGACTCATCTGTGGCCTAGATGTCACATTGGTCTTGCTTGGTGAACTCTGCTTCTGTTCTGGATTATCAGATTTGGATACAACATTTTTAAAGAATGTTTACTCACATGAGGAAATGTTCATGATTTATAAATAGGGGGGAAAGCTAGACACACCTGTATTGACTGTGATCCCAATTTTATTTTTTCAAATGTTTACTTATCTGTCTCTACTTTAATATTCATTCAAAAATGTAAGTCCTGGGGCACCTGGGTGGCTCAATCAGTTAAGTGTCCCACTCTTGATTTCAGGTTGGTCATGATCTCAGTGTTCGTGGGTTCAAGCCCCGCATCGGGCTCTGTGCTAGCAGTGTGAAGCCTGCTTAGGATTCTCTCTCTGCCCCTCCTCCGCTTGCTCTCTCTCTCAAATAAATTAAACAATTTTATTTTTATTATTATTTTTTAATATTTATTTTTGAGAGAGAGGCAGAGTGTGAGCAGGGGATAGACAGAGAGGGAGACACAGAATCCGAAGCAGGCTCCAGGCTCTGAACTGTCAGCAAAGAGCCCAATGCGGGGCTCGAACTCACAAGCTGTGAGATCATGACCTAAGCCGAAGTCGGATGCTCAACCGACTGAGCCACCCAGGTGCCCCACCCCAAATTTTTTTTTAAATGTTAAGTCCCAATGGTGGTTGAACCATGGATGACTTCATTTTGTATTTTTTAACCTTTACTGTTTTCATTAAATGTTATGTTTCATGAAAACGTAATCATCTTCACTGTTTGCTTTCCTTCCATCTTTACCACAATTCAGAGTTGTTTTTCAGCTGCACTTCCCTCTGCTGAACCTGCTTGCTTCCCTCATTCTCTTACCCTGCCTCTTCCTATTGAACATAAGCAGTTCCTTATTCTGTAGGGTCACAGAACTAGAGTCCTGCTTGATGGGGAGAGAAGATACCTTTAATCTGTCAAAATATCCACTTAGCTATAATAGGGCTAGAGGCTCAGGCCCTGCTTCAGCAGACACCTGGGGATTAAAAAAAAAAAAAAAAAAAAATGAAACATGGATAAACCATATCTCTAAGACTTTGGCCCCTATTTAAAAAGGCTTCTGGGGTACCTGGGTGGCTCAGTAAGTTAAGTGTCAACTCAGGTCATGATCTCATGGTTGGTGGGTTCAAGCCCCATGTTGGGCTCTGTGCTGACAGCTCAGAGTCTGGGGCCTGCTTCAGATTCTGTTTCTCCTTCTCTCTCTCTCTGCCCCTCTCCCACTCATGCTCTCTCTCTCTCTCTCTCTCTCTAAAATAAATAAACATTAAAATTTTTTAAAAAGGCTTCTGCTTCTCTTTTGTGGGAAATTTGTCATTCCTGCTATTACGTCTGCCTTAATGACATCAAAGGGAGTTTAGAGAATCAGAACTTATAGTCTTTGAGAATCTTAGAGTAATTATTAAAGAACCTCTTTGGCTACAGTTTCATGACCATTCATGATCTCCATCTTGGCAAATGTGAGCAATGAAAACAGTTGTCTATGTTGATGGAGCCTTATAACAGAAGCCTCAAATTCTTCATTATTCATATTTTTCATGTTAATCCTCTTTTTCAATAGATAATTGCTTAAAACATGATGGTAAAAGGGGTACTACTCACAGACAATATGATTGCCTGAATAAATAGGAGACAGAAAATAATGTACAGACACATTATTAGAATTTAGAACAGTATAGATCTGGATGGAATCAAGTTCTTTCAGAGGAGGCAAGGTAACTTTTTCAGCTTTGCATTGGACCAGGCTACCTGGGAAAGTAGGTCAACTGGATCCCTCATACAACAAAAATTCAGCAAGACAACAAAAAGAGAACACTATGTGGTGCTTCCTTTCTGAAGTAGGCTTCAGCTCTGTTCCTAGGTCTGCTGGTCTGTGGTGCTCTGTGTCTGCTTCTTGTTTCCTGCATGCTTTCCTGGTTTGAATTGCAATTGTTCCATGAATCCTCATGGTCATGAACTTTTTCCCACTGTGTGACTTGAGAGTAGCCCTTCCATTTTCTATTGTGCTTCCTTCTTGGCCTTTTCTTGAACCTGGCTTACTTACTTACTGTCTGTTCAATGATGCTATCTGCCACCTCAGAGAGGGGAGGTCCTCCATCAAACAGGAAGTCCCATAGTACAGAGAGGGGAAAGGACCATTAGCGTAACTACACGCCCAAGGGTTGGGTCCATATAGAGACCACTTGGCTAAGTGGAATGCCAAGAAGACTATCTGTTTGATACTTTAAACCTGTGAGTCTGTTTGACAAGTATGCATAACTGGGAGTTTTAATAACTATACAAAGCCAACTGAATGATGTGAAGTGCACTTGAGAAAATAATCTCAACTATGGAGAGTTTGTGCCTCAGAATCCCCACTATGCAATATTTATAGATGTCTACATAAACCTAAACAATGTGTGCTGGAGGGGACAAGGTCAGTGCCAGCAAAGTATGAGAAAGTGGGAAAAGGCAGGACTCTAGGCTCCTGGCCTCTGATAGGAAAATCTTTTCCCTTTGTATTCTCTGGTGGTGACAGAGACAGGAGGGAAATCTGAGACCTATCAGGAGTGAGATGAGATGCCATGCCCTATTTTAGCTCAAAGGCTCCTTAGGAATTTAGCGTCACCCACTCTTCATACACCCTGCTTTGCAGCCATTAACTTCAGGGTCACTGTGACAGAACTCCAGTTTCTCATCACTGGACACTCTTTTTCCATGAGAAAGTCCACTGAGGACATTCACAGGATTCATCTGATAAGGCAGCATTTAGGGGGCTGGGCCAAAGACTGCCTTCAGTTCGGGAAACCCTACATTTTCACCATGTAGTCTCATTTCACCTGAAGTAATAATCATTGCCTTATCCGTCATTATTCAATTGAGGAATATACACTGGTTATTTCAAGTTTTTCTGCCAAGGAAACAATTATTTCAATGACTTCTATCTCAACAGTGTGATTTTATGTTTTCTGCAAGTCTCATCTGAATGTTTTCCCTTAGTTTATAATAGAAATAGGATTCTAGTAAAATATACAAAGGATGTCAGAGCCGAAGAGAGTAGCAGAGATTCTAGTCCTCTTTATTCTATAAAAGAACTGAAGTCTAGAATGATTATGTATTTCAATTTAAGTCACACTTCTGTAAAAGCTCAAAAATATTTTTCCCATGAAAAATCCAAGGCTCTGAGGGCTTAGTCATCTCACCTAAACCAACAACTAATAATGATGACGCTAGTATTCAAACTCAGATCTATCTGTTTCCACTGGTTTGGGAGGGAGCTGTGATATGGTCGTGAAAGAGCAATCTGATAGCGCCCATTCTGTTGTGCAGCCTTTCTCATGCAGATAGAGACTTGTTCTGTATCCCTAGATTGGTAATGTGAGTGCAGTGACGTGCTCCATTTTGAATCAATGCGAACCAAAGGCAAATAGGATTTGGGGTTGTCTTTCTACTTGTGTTTCTGGAATCTGATCCTATTGACAACAGAATAACAATTTGCACCTGTATTTCCCCTCAGTCTTACTTGAATTCTTCCTAGATTTTCCTCAGCCTTGGAGCCTCCTATAAATCCAAAGCAGTATTCTTTAAACCATGTTATGTGGACCATCTAGACAAGGATCACTCGCTTGGGGGGTCTTGCCTTTTCTTTTCTGGGGGTGGGTGATGTTAGGGATACCGATACCTTCCCATGCAGCTGAAGATCCGCGTATATTTTTGACTCCCCAGAAACTTTACTAACTTAACTACTGTTGACCAGAAGCTTTACTAATAACAGAAAAAGTCAATTAACAAGTATTTTATATGTTACATGTATTATATACTCTATTCATGCAACAAAGTAACATTGAAAAATATCTAAGTAGACCTGTGCAGTTCAACCCTGAGTTGTTCAAGAGTCAACTGTATACAGATTCCTGGGTCCCACCCAGAATGACCCAGTCAGAATTTCCTGGGCGGAGGGAGTTTGTTTGTATTTTATGTCTCCCTGAAGATCCTTGTATTCACAGACGTTTGAGAATCACTAGCATTATAGAGAAATATCATGGGCTAAGACTGCAATAGTCTGTGCCTGAGTGATTTGAAAAGAATAGAACTGAAATCATGATTAATATAGAGTAGCCTCCAATAGAGTATCCTTTCTCAGTCAGGAAACTGAAATCTTTCAGGAATGAAGTTTAAAAACTACCTTCAATGGCCTTTATATTTCAATATATTATTCCAGATACATTGTAATTTGGGATATAGAAAAAAATGGAAAGAAACAGCAGTATATATATATATATATATATATATATATATCACCCTAATTTCCATTAGACAGTGAAAAAAATGGAAAGAAACAGCAGTATATATAGAGAGAGAACCAGCAGTGTCTCTCTCTCTCTCTCTCTCTCTCTCTCTATATATATATATATATATACATATCACCCTAATTTCCATTAGACAGTGACTTTTAACATTTTGAAATATTACCTTTCTGCGTTTTCCCTTCCCTTCCTTCCATTTCTTTCTCTTTCCCTTTCTTCCCTCCTTTCTTCCTTTTTTTTCTTTCGTTTTCTTTCTTTTTCTTTTTTTCTTTCGTTTCTTTCATCTTTCTCTCCCTTTCTTCCTTTCCTTTTTCTTCCCTCCCTTTCTTTCTTCCTTCCTTCTTTCCTTCCTTTCCTTCTTTAAAGAAAGCTGCCTTTTCCTAACATAAGGATGACTCAGAAATGAGCTTCTTGGTCAGAAGCAATACTGTGTCAAACTTCCGTTAGTATAAGGAGAGTTATATTGGCAGAAGCACTGTGGTCAGGAAAGGCAAATCCATATCCTTAATAAGTTATTTCCAAGTGAGGATAAATTGATGCTCCATTGTGATCAACCATGAGGTGGTTTTCTGGTCTTTCTTGGGGAAAGGTTCTGTATAGAGGGCTCACTGTAAGTTTCTGCTGTTGGCAAGTTAGGTGCTCAACAGTGAGGGAAGGCCAGCCTTGCTGATGGAAGTCCATGTTGTTGGGCCCACACATAACTTTATCCCAACTACTGTGGCTGCTGAGCAAGGACTAAGGTAACTATGGAAAAAGGCTGACTATCATACACACACAGTTCATTTTGTCCACAAGGTTATTGAAAGTCTCCTCCCTGTGGATGTCCTTTGCTTAGTCTTCACATGGGGCACAACTTTTTTTCACACTTTATGCTCATTCTGAAAGTTTCATCACATGCCTCTTCCCCCATCTTCTTCATTACCATCTGCCAAATCTTTTCTCAGTCCCCAACATTTCAGCCAAGCTGTCAATCAGTTTATGTAACTTCTGACTATCTCTCAATTCAGACAGAGTGGACAACCAAGTGTACTGCTCAAAGTTCTGCTCACTGGGAGGATGTTCCCTCACTACTGTCTGGCTGGACCACTCTTGAATGGGGTTGTAATGCTGCTTCAAGTTGATGCCAACACATTGTGCAAAACCATCTGTAAACTAGGCCTTAGCTTTTTCTTCCTCAGTAAACTGAGGAAGACCATAGGTTAGTAAAGAGGCAGAAATGTAGCAGGAGTAGGTGTGCAGGAGACTGAGTCACCTCTTATGCAACATGCTTTTATCTTCAAGAGCTAACCTCATTCTGCATCTAATCTCAGTTATATCATCCCCACTTGATGTTGGATTGCTGGTGCCTTCAACCAACCTTAGATCTTGGTGGGTCAGAAAGCATCCAGTTCATCATGGGAAGCTCAGGTCATATGGTCTCCAGATGTCCCAGAACAGAAGTTCAAACTCTATCAGGGCCTAGTAGCAAACCAAAAGCTATTTCTGAAAAAAGAAATAACTCTGTTCTTTTTTTTTTTTTTAAAGTAGATTTATTGAGAGAGAGAGAGAGCACTTACATGTGTGTGCACATGAGCAAGGAAGGGGACAGAAAGAGAGAGAGAATCCCAAGCAGGCTCTGCACTGCCAGTGCAGAGCCCAAAACAGGGCTTGAATTCACAAAACTGTGAGATCATGACCTAAGCCGAAATCAAGTCAGATGCTTAACCCACTGACCCATCCAGATACCCCAAGAGTTACCTATTCTAAAACCCTAATGGTCTCTGTTTCTGCTTGTATGGCTCTTGTCAGCAGCCTCTAAAATGGCCTCCAAGGATCCCTACCTCCTGTTATCCATGCCCTTGAGCTGGACTAGTGGCTTGCTTCTAACTAATAGAATATGGAAGAAATAATGGAATACCACTTCTAAGATTGGGTTATAAAGACTTTGGCTTCCATTTTGGGGGCTTTCACTTGCTCTTTCTCTCTCTCTACTCACACCAAGAAAACAAGCAGCCTTGTTGTGAGAAGCCCTGTGGGAAGGCCCATGTGGCATAGCCAGGAACTGAAGCCCTCAGTTTATCTGCCTGGAAGGAAGCAATACTTTGTCATGAGTGAGGTTGGAAGTAGATACTTCAACTCCATTCAAGTCTTGAAATGACTGTAGCTCCACCCAGTGGCTTGGCTTGATTGCAACTCATACACTATAATGAGCCAGAACCACCCAGCTAAGCGATATTCATGACAAACAAAAATTATGAAAGGTTTGTTGTTTTAAGCTGTTAGGTTTTGAAGCAATCTGTTATGCAGCAACAGTAAATATGGTGACTATCTGTTGACTTAGGGATGTTTTACACATTACTTCTGATCAAGGAACTCATTTCTCAGCTAAAAAAAGTATACCAATCAGGTCATTCCCACAGAGTATGCTGGTCTTGCCAGGTATGACATTCCTCAGAAGCAGCAGAGCTGAAAACAGCCTACTGAAGATTCAGCTGCAGTTCCAGTTGCGAAACAAACACTGTGAAAGGTCAGAGCACTATTCTATAGGATGTATGCTATTCTTGGGACCAGAGACTAATAAAGAGTACTCTTTCTTCCACAGCCAGAATACATGGACCAAGGGGTAGAAAGGAGAGTGGTTCCTCCACTGTTGCAATTAATTACAATCTCCCACAATTTCTTCCCATCCCTGAAATTCTGTTGTTGGTTTAGAGGTTTTAATTCCCAAAGGAGAAATGCTTCCACGAGGTCATAACAATGGCTCCAGGGATGAGACTTCCATTTGCCATGTAGAGCTTCACATGCTATTGAAATAACAAAGGAAGGATCATTGTTTTTGCTGGGGCAATTGCTCCCAATTACTCAGGGTAAACTGAGTGGCTGTTCTAACATTTGAGACAGAGAGCACTATGTCTGGAGCCCAAGGCCTTCTCTGAGGTACCTCTGAGTACTCTCAAGTCCAGTAGTGAAAGTTAAGGTAAAACTACAGCAACGCATTAGACAGACCACAGAGGTTTAGACCCTTTGGGAATGAGGATATGGATTACCTCCACCAGGAAAAGAACCTTGACTGGCTACGGTGCCCACTGAGGGTAAAGGGAACATACAGCGTATACCAGATATGAATGAACACACAGGACTGTAGCAGTTACGAAAATTTTCTTCTTTGGTTGTTACATATATATTAATATATATTTACTTACTTTTCCCCTCCCCTTCATCATCCCTCTTTATTTTTAATAAGGACTATTATTAACTTTATAATTTAGTCTTTATGTTATAGAATATTCAGATGGGATTCAGTAATAGAAAATAACATCACAATTTAAGATATAGAACAGATGATGGGGCGCCTGGGTGGCTCAGTCGGTTAGGCATCTGACATCGGCTCAGGTAATGATCTCACGGTTCTTGGGTTCAAGCCCCGCGTTGGGCTCTGTGCCGACAGCTCAGAGCCTGGAGCCTGTTTCAGATTCTGTGTCTCCCTCTCTCTCTCTGCCCCTCCCCCACTCGCGCTCTGTCTCTCTCTGTCTCAAAAATAAACATTAAAAAAAATTTTAAAAAAAAGATATAGAACAGATGAACGTTAAGGGAAGGGAAACAAAAATAATATAAAAACAGGGAGGGGGACAAAACAAAAGAGACTCTTAAATACAGAGAAAAAAACTGAGGGTTGCTGGAGTTGTGGGTAGGAGGATGGGTAAATGGGTAAAGGGCATTAAGAAGGGCGCTTGTTGGGATGAGCACTGGGTGTTACATGTAGGGGATGAATCACTGGATTCTACTCTTGAAATTATTATTGCACTATATGCTAACTAACTTGGATGTAAATTAAAATTAATTAATTTAAAAAAAAAAGAAAAGAACATCACACAGAGATGGCAATGGGACTGTTGAGACTTTGGGCTTCTCTTTTGAGGAAAAAGATGGAAATATCTTTGTAAAAGGGATGGTTGTACCTTGCTAGGCAAAAGCAAAAAGATGTTAATGTTGTAAGAGAGAAAATGTAAATGGATAATGACTGACCAGAAAGATTCTGCTATTTACTATCTCTCAGCTCCAAATACACCTTTCCAAATACACCTCTGTCCAGTTCCATTTTCATGTGTAAATTATAACTTCCAAGTCCGCTGTCTTCTGGTTAGGTTCTGCAAAAGGCAAACCCAGGTGGAGCCTGGAGACAGGATGAGAGAAAGGACTCTTCCTTCCAGTTCCTGTCAAGAGTGTGGCTCCAGCAGCAGCAGCAGCAGCAAACCATGGCCCCAAGCTTCTCTCAGCTGGCCCTGCCACCTGCTCTGCTGTGCCTCCTTGGCAGTAGGAATATTAGCCCCGCTGTGCTCCCTCACCTGCAGGGCCATGCCACGTGCACCTGTCTGGCTGCATCCCTCCCAACTAAGAGTCTGAGCACCAGCTGCAATGCCCCAGCAGTCTAATCCAGCTAAAATGTACCTTCTTGAGAGATCTGATTTCCAGTCCCAGAGAACACCTCCTTCAAACTCACAGGTTCTGGTGACAACAGTTCTATTATTCCAGGTTCTCTAGAGAAGGAGAGCTGACAGGTTTTATACACACACATAAAAAGGAGAGAGAGAGAGACAGAGAGAGAGAGAGAGAGAGACAGAGAGAGAGAGAGAGAGAGAGAGAGAGAGAGAGACTGATTTACAGATACTGAGAAGTCCCACGATCTGCCATCTGCAAACTGGGGACCCAGGAAAGGCAGTGGTATAGTTCAGTGGCCCAAGAGCTGAAGGGCCAATGGTGTAGATTCCAGTCTGGGTAAGAACTAAGAACTAGGAACACTGACGGCAGGAGAAGATTGATGTCCCAGTCCAACAGTTAGGCGGAGGGGGAACTCAACCTTCCTTTGCCTTTTCTCTTCAAAATCTTCAGAGGATTGGATGAGGCCCAACACATTGGGAAGGACATTCTGCTTTACTCAGTTCACCAATTCAAATGCTAATCTCTTCTGGAAATACCAGACAGATACACAGAGAAATACTGTTTAACCAGTTACCTGGGCATCAAAATTTTTCATCAGAAGTTTCAACAGTTACAGCAAAGAATCTCATTTCAATATTATAAATATTGACATTTTCAGGGGCACCTGGGTGGCTCGGTCAGTTAAGCATCCAATTCTTGAGTTCAGTTCAGGTCATGATCGCACAGTTCATGAGATGGAGCCCCAAAATGGGCTTTGCACTGAGCGGAACCTGGTTGGAATTCTCTCTCTCCCTCTCTCTCTCTCTCTCTCTCTCTCTCTCTCTCTCTGCCCTTCCCCTCCTCAAATTTGCTCTCTCTCTCTCTCAAAATAAATAAACATTTAAAAATAAATAAATAAATAAATAAATAAATAAATAAATAAATACTGCCATTTTCAAATAAAACTGTTCCATTACTCTCAAACTTGCCCACTAGAGTCTAAATGCCATAGCTATTTGATATCTCCCATCTTCATGAAAAGAAATACATTCCACTTCCTCCATAATTTTATCATATTTTTATGCTTAAAAGTTCACCTTATCCTGGGGCATGTGGGTAGCTCAATCAAATAAGCATCTAACTTTTGATTTCAGCTCAGGTCCTGTTCTCACAGTTTCATGACTTCCAGCCCGGCATCTGGCTCTGTGTTGACAGCATGGAGCCTGCTTGGAATTCTCCCTCTCTCTCTGCCCCTCCCCACTAGCACACACTCTCTCTTAAAATAAATAAATAAAAACTTAAGAAAAAAAAGTTCACCTTGTCCTATTTTTCTGCAATAAAAATATGCATATTAATTTGCATTGTTCTAAAACTTTCAGTGAACACAAGACTCTTAAAAATGCTTTAAATTTCTCCTGGTTTGATTAATTACAATTAGTATGACCACAGAACTGAGCATAACAAATACATGTTTTGATAAAAGTAAAATTTTATGGATATATATCTCTTAATGAGATTGATGCTTTTCTTTTTTTTTTTTTTAAGTAAGCTATATACTCAACGTGGGGATTGAACTCATGACCCTGAGATCAACCGTCCAATGCTCTACTGAATGAGCCCGTCAGTTGCCCCAGATTGAGGCTCTTTCTTAAAAAAATAGATCATATATACATGGTACTGGGATGAGGCAGAGCTCACTGGAAATCAACAGCAAAAAAGGCTATCAAGCAAGTGTGGGGCTTAAAATATATGTTAATAATTATATGCATATTTATAGAACATTAATAATCTCCAGATGCTGAAACACAACTCTGTATGGTAGGAATGAATAGAAAACAAAGAAGTAATTCTTTATTCCTACTAAGCAATAAACTCCCAAAGTGAAAAAAAAAAAAAAAAAAAAACGGATTTACAGGGCACCTGGGTGGCTCAGTCAATTAAGAGTCAGACTTTGGCTCAGGTTGTGATTTCGCAGCTTGTGGGTTCGAGCCCTGCATCAGGCTCTACAGTGACAGTGCAGAGCCTGCTTTGGATCCTCTGTCTCCCTCTCTCTACCCCTCCCTCATTTGTGTGTGCATGCTCTCTCTCTCTCCCCAAAAATAAATATATAAAGAAAAAAATAGATTTAAACTTTCTAGTAGCCTTGGCAAAGCTACTGAAAATATATCTCCTGATAATTACAAAAATCTTTTATTTAAGAGTTTTTGGTGTTATTTATTTATTTATTTTGCAAAAGAGGGGCTTGAACTCAAGAACTCTGAGTTGAAACCAAGAGTTGGATGCTCAACCGACTGAGCCACCCAGGTGCCCCAAGAGGTTGTTTTTTTTTTTTTTTTTTAAGTTTATTTTTGAGGGAGAGCACGAGCTGGGGAGGGGCAGAGAGAGAAAGAATCCCAAGCAGGCTCCCTGATATCAGTGCAGAGCCTGATGTGGGGCTCAATCTCACGAATGATGAGATCATGACCTGAGCCAAGACCAAGATTCAGCCACCTAACCGACTAAGCCACCCAGGAACCCCAGAAAAATGTTTTACTTAAAGTTTAAGGTTGATCTGTAGAAAGTAAACACTCACGCTTTTATCTCTTTACTTAAAATCATGCAAATATATAAATAAGATGCAAGTTTATATCTTAGTTTGAGTAGGCTTTTCAGAGACTAATATTTCAAACTGTCCTTTTATTTGATGCCTTCAAGCTTTTTCTATACTCTGGGGAATGCACTGTTGTAAAAATAAAATGGATAAAAAAATAAACTTTTCTGGGGCACCTGGCTCAGTCAGTTAAGTGTCCAACTTAAGCTCAGGTCATGATCTCTTGGTTTCTGGGTTCAAGCCCCACATCAAGCTATCTGCTGTCAGCACAGAGCCTGCTTCTGATCCTCTGTCTCCCTCTCTCTCTGCCCCTCCCCTGCTCTATCAAAAATAAATAAAACATTAAAAAATTAAAAATAAATAAAAAATAAACTTTTCTTTTGTAAAAAGGAAGAATGGCAGTTATGAAAGAGAAGTTATGAAAAACAAGAAACTGCAAAGACCTTGACAGCAGGCAACTCAATTTTAGGAGGAAGTACATATTTTAGCAGAGAAATTTAGGAACAAATTCTCTAAAAACTACTGTCATCTGCAAACCTGAAATTCATGGGAAGGCTTTGTGAAACTCAAGTGGTAGGAATATCTATTTGAAGGTCACTGGTTTAAAAAATATTCTTAACAATCATTGTACATATAGTATCAAATCAACAGAATTACTTGTATTAAGAGGTCTTAAAAAACAGAAGAAAGAAACATCTAAGAGACTTTTAGATACAGAAGTAGAAATAGAAATATAATTTCCAACTCAAGTACAACAGCCTGTCTTCCTTAACATTACTGTCCTACCTCGTACAATGACTAGCACATTGTAAGAGCTCAATGGATAATAAATGATAGCATATAAGCAAAATAAATCTAAAAAGTGCAGAAGGCGGGGTTGGGGGGAGCTGGCTGGCTCAGTGGGAAGAACATGCAATTCTTGGTATCTGGGTCATGAATTCAAGCCCCATGTTGGGTGTAGAGAGGACTAATGATATAAAGTTTAAATAAAATAAAATAAAATAAAATAAAGAGAGCAGAAAGGCATTAAGACAAGAGCAGAGTGGCACCTGGGTGGTTCAGTCGGTTGGGTGTCTGACTCTTGATTTCGGTTCAGGTCATGATTTGGCAGTTTGTGGGATCGAGCTCCCCTCAGGCTCTGCACTGCCATTGTAGCTTGGGATACTCTCTCCGTCTCTCTCTGCTCATCCCCCACTCATCTCCCCCCCTCAAAATAAATAAATGAACAATTAAAAAAAAGACAAGAACAGAAATCGAACTGGAAAGACAGTGTAAATGGCAACAACAACAAAAAAACTCTAAAGGGCTTAAGTAAAGAAAATGCACAGTCACAGCATTATTAAGATTATAAAAGAAAAAACAAAATAAAATCAACAAGAGGGGAAAAAACAGAGAAATATAATTTTATTTGGGAAAAATAAACAGAAATTCAAATCACTTCTAGGACTTAGCAAAAATTTCTTTGCACTTGTCCCACCTTCATTTTACCTGAGCTGAGACTCAACAACAGTGACATACCAAAGCCAAGATTAATCATAAACTCATCGTGTATACTGGGTTGACCCTAAATCTCGCTCTACAAAATTCCCAATTTCTGTATTCCAGCCTACCTCTTCAACACTGTTGCACACCCGGCCAGAAGCAGCAAGGATATGATTACCCTAAAGACCTCCAAATTTATCACAACCCCTCCAAAAACTATACTAAAAGTGTAGTTTTACTATAAAATAGAAAGATATTCCATATCTCATGTTATACAAATGAGATTTACCTACTTCATGAAAACATAAATAGTAAGCAATACTTTTATCACATCTTCAGAGCAAACTGAACCCAACGATCCAAGGCCACAAAAATCATTGATTATCATCATCATGATTATGTACCTAGGAGTAATTTTTTTTCATTATGTTGTTCTATACAGACTAATTCAGCACTTTCTGAATGTATTATAATACCATCCCCTGGATCCATACCTTAAACTATGTTTTAATCATCATCAGATAAAGTCTAAGACAGAACCACGTTTAAAAGACTTCCTCATATTGGGGCACCTGTGTGGCTCAGCTGGTTAAGCATCTGACTCTTGGTTTCGGCTCAGGTCACAATCTCATGGTTTGTGGGATTGAGCCCTGAGTCAAGCTCAGTGCTGACAGAACAGAGCCTGCTTGGATTCTCTCTCTCCCTCCCTCTCTCTCTCTCAAAGTAAATAAACTTTAAAAAATAAAAATAACCCTCTAAAAAAATATAAAAAATTAAAAAAAAAAAAACCTTCCTCATTACTTTACAGGACAGCATGTTTAGCTGGTACACCAAACTGGTTTAATTTGAGTCACAATTTCAACTGCCTACAGTGACCAGGAAGTAATCTAAATGAGGAAACAGACTAGGTATAAGATAACAGCGAGTGATGAAAAGCACATTCTGTTGTAAAGGCGCTCAATTATATTTTAATTAGATTTTGAATCTGTTGAATGTTTTGAAAGCCAAACAAAAACATATCTGGGCTGAATTTGGACAAATTTACTAAGGTTCAATTTTGCAATCCTCACTGTTCAGCTTTCAAAACATTCACCAGATTCAAAATCAATATTTACCAAGTGCCCACTAGAAAGAAGAGACATATAATTAGAATGAGAAAATGCTTATTAAATGTTATTGTTGACACAGCAAATACTTGTGCAAAAAGTTGTCTCATTATGCATGAGGTTTCAGTAACCTAATTAAAACCAGACACAAATTACAGACCAAATCTACAGCCTTGACTTACTCTATTATATAAGAAAGAAAAACACACTTCAGGTAGAAAAAATACTCTATTTCCATACTTTAATACTGAAATCAGCTATCATACATATCCATCAACTCTTGTATTTCATTGTCTTTATCTCAGGAGATAGTCAAAGTGAGATTAATTAGATGAAGCATTCTCAGCAAATCTATAACACTCTGTACTTCATCTCCAAATTTAAGTCAGGTCCTTTAATAAGTTACTGCTTATTCACTGCTATGTAATATTTATGAAATGAATTAGTGCAATATATCATTGAGGTATTATTTAAAAGGCAAATACCCTATAGATATGGATTTGTCATCCCAATTCCTTGGCACTCAATAATATAAGTGTCTTTAGAGGCATCGTCTTCATCTTCTGATTTCTTCACAGAGAATTTAGCCTGAAACCAGAGAAGCATTTAGTATATAAGTAATATAAAGAGAGATAGAAAGCCCTTAAGTCCAACATAAATAGGCAAGTAATTAATATCAAACTCATTTTATTGAGGAAGCTAGAGGCACAAAGATCAAATGACTCATGAGAAATTCAATAACCTAAATATAAAATATTTTGCTCCAGAAGCATGACTCTTGTTCAAAAGTAATATATACTTGTGGAGTTCTGTCAGAATGTATAGCCTAGGCCCTGCTCCGTATCCACTGATTCAAAATCCCCAGGATATTTGTAGCTAGGTAAATACCATTTTCAAAATCCCAATTGTTAACTATAACACCCCTTTACTACCTACTTCCTATATTTTTTCTAAAACATAGCATTGAAGCATTTATACTTCTCTGATCTTGTCAAGATCAAGTTTCTAAATCCCCTCAAATTTTTCTTGTCAGTTCCCTAAATATGCTATTCAAAAAAATCTAGTTCAAAGAAGGAAGGTGGGGGGATGCCCTTCATCTTTATTGGCCTTAACATGGTATTTTTCACTTGTTAACTAATTGAAGTTTGGCTTTGAAATATTTGGTTTCTATCACTGCATTCTGGAAACATGATTTTTTTTTAAAGCTACTGCATTCATTCTGATAAAACAATTAAAATCAAAACAATTGAGTAGGTTGAATTTGTAGCAAATGGATTTCAAATGCGCCTAAGACCTTAGGATTCTATGAAACACAATTTGAAAACCATCATTCTGGGGCCTACTGCATAGTGATATTCACAAATTATTCCAGTTTCAGGATTATGTGACAGTATACTATATATAGTAGACACTGAAAATTACTGTTGAATGAATAAGCACTGAATTCTGAGCTACATAGCCAATTACTTGTGTAATTATATATATGTATACATTTCAAATTGTAAGCATTATGTAAATATGAAACACAGGAACACTCAAGGAAATCATTTCTAGTCTATATATAAATATACTGAAACTACAAAAATTTAAAGTTACAAGGAGTCTTAATGGACTATGCACCAGTCTCTGATTTTACAGATGAATTATCTGCACTGAGGCACAGAAAGAAAAAGCAGCTTGCCCCAAGTCACTCAGTAAGACACCACAAAGCAGAACAAGAAACCAGAGCTATAAATTCCAATTCACAGCACTCTCCGCTATGTATTCACTTCAAATAACATGTTAGTGTCCACTATATGCAAAGTACTATAAAAAGTGAGGACTATATGAATGCAACTTAGTCCCTGCCATCAAGGAGATCATAGTTTACAAAGAAAAAATGATAACACAGCATAAATGGAATAATAAAAAGTACAGTTAACTATCTCTTGACATGAAATATAATTTACCTTCAATTCCTATTATCCTTTTCCTACAACTGAATCAAAATCTATCTATGCTTTCTAATAACAAGAAAAAAGGTGTATGTTATTAAAAATCATACAAATAAACGGTTAGAAGCAGGGCAACTCCCAACTTTGTGCTTGCTACCCTTCTATAATAGCTATTTTTTTTAATAATGTGCATTATTTTTATAATTTTTAAAACTACTTAAGGTCACCTTCCTTCATAAAATTCTGAGTTATAAATTATAGATCACTTTATTAAATTACATTATAAAGACTATAGCAAAACAGGAACATGCAATTACTGAAAAAGGCAAGAAATGAAGCTATATGCGGTAAATGCAAAAAAAAAAAAAATGAAAAGAGAAACACTTTTAAGAGGAAAATACCTAAATGTCAACAGTGGTTGTTGGCAAAAGGGACTATAGGTAGGTTTTTTTCCCCTTATTTTCCAAATTTGCTATAAGGAAATTACATTAGTTTCAGATAAAACATACAAATTTAGTCATTTTTTTAAAATTAAGAATCCTGCAGAAAAGGTATTAATATGAGCTTATATACTAATAAACCCTGTTTCACTAAAAAATTATAAATCTACTCTTATAAAAGTTTAGGGGACTGGTGTTAAAATTTCAGCAAATATTCTATTCTACCGTAGAATCAAAAGAAAATGAAACATGTAAAATTTCATGTAAATATTTAAGTTTCTGGCCAACCATGAATTCCTTATGATTTGATTTCATAGTTCTCATGGAAGTATTTTTACCCTATAAGGCAGCAATACACATGCGCTTTGCCGTGTGCTTTCCCAGGTCTGTTCACAGCCCAGCTCTGCCACTAACAAACTATGTGGGCTTGAGCAGTTAATTTAATCCCTTTACCGCACTTTACTCACATGCAAAATGGGAATAAAAATAAACAGCAACCTAACATGGTTATGCAGAGCTGGGGCGCCTAGGTGGCTCAGTGGGTTGAGCATTCAACTCTTGATTTAGGCTAGGGTTATGATCTCATGGTTAGTGTGTTCAAGCCCTTCATCGGGCTCTGTGCTGGTGGTGCAGAGCCTGCTTGGGATTCTGTCTCCCTCTCTCTCTGCCCCTCTCCCATTTGCACGCACACATGCTCTCTCTCTCTCAAGATAAATAAACTTTAAAAAATAAAACGGTTATGCAGAGTAAGATGATTCAGGGCAACTGCTGACTCAGCTCAGTGTCTGCCACACAAGAAGTACTAGGTGAGGAATAGCAAGTATCCTGTTTATTACAATCTGACCCAAAACTGGCTATGATAAAAATCAATTACTCTTTCTAAAGGAATACTCACCTTTGCTAGTTGTTCAGCAAAATGTATAGCCGTTTGTGTATGGAGTGTAACTGGTCCTGTTTTTATTCTGGAAACTCCACAGGCTAATGCCATGAAAATGATCAGCTATTAAAAAAAGAACAAAGAAGAAAATTTTCACACATTTACTAATATTTGGAGTTAAAATTCTACTGCTTACCATATGAAAATACTACTAGAAATCAAAATAGCTCAAAGCATTTCTACTTCTTTAGGTTTCCAGAAGTCCTAAGAAGATGACAGAAAACCTCTGTCACCCACAGTCTGTGTTGTGGTACAGAAATGCTCAGTAGCAGTTGTCAATACAGCCTTTCTAAAATTTGTGTTTAAGAATAAAACAGAGAGTTAAAAGTTAATATATCAGACCAACTGTCTCTACAAGGTGGAATATATAATATGACAAGCTTCTTCCATTGTCTAAAATTACAACTTTTTTTAAGTTTATTTATTTGAGAGAGAGAGAGAGAGAGAGAGAGCATGCACGTGAGGGGGAGGGGAGGAGGCGAGGGAGAGACAGAATCCCAAGGAGGCCCTGCTGCTGAAATCAAGTCGGACACTTAACCGACTGAGCCACCCAGCGGCCCCTAAAATTACATTTTAGTGGGTAAACAAATACACTAATACAGAATTCCTTAGAGTATAGAGTACACTTGGGCAAAAAAGGAGAGACTAGAAATAAGGGAAATAAGAAACTAGTTAAGGAGAGGTACCTAGGTGGTTCAGTCAGTTAAGCATCCAACTTCGGGTCAGGTCATGATCTCATGGTTCATGAGTTTGAGCCCTGCATTGGGCTCTCTGCTGTCAGCACAGAGTCTGCCTCAGATCTTCTCCCCCTTCTCTCTCTGCCCCTGTTCTCTCTCTCTCTCAAAAAAAAAAAAAAAAAAAAGAAAGAAATAAAAAGAAAAAAGAAACATAAAAATAAAAACAAAAACTAGTTAAGGGGCACCTGGATGGCTCAGTTGGTGAAGCATGAGACTCTTGATCTGGGGTTGTAAGCTTGAGCTGCACACTGAGTGTAGTTACTTAAAAAATAAAATCTAAAAAAAAAAAAAAAAAAAAAACCAACAACAAAGGAAAGAAACCAGTTAAGAAATCCTAAAGAATACATTTCTAAATGCAGATTGATGGTTTGAGATTAAGGAGAGAAAAGTATGGTACAGAAAAAGAAAATCTATCAAGACAGGGGACCATAAAAAGATCTTACTTGGAAATATTCACCAGCATTTCTCCATATGAATAAATGTGTTAAGTTTAAGAGGTCTATGACACATCCAAGTGGAGATGCTGACAGGCACAAGGGATAGAGTTAAGGAGAAAGGACTGAACTAGGTGATATAAATTTGGGAGTTGTCTGTGCACAGGTGGGACATAAGCTATGAGACTGGACAAAACAACTGAGCCAGTGAATACAGATGAAGGAAAGAGGCATGAGCCTGAGCCTAGGGATTCTCTAAAACTTAGAAGTTGAGAAGATGAAAACAGCAGTAACAAACTACCAAAAGACTAGAATACATGGTCAGGGAGATGAAAAGAAAACAGTACTTCAGAAACCAAGTGAGCAAAGAATTTAGAGAAGGAAAGAATGACCAACTGTACCAAATGCCATGGCCAGGTCAAGATGAAAACTGAAATCTGAGGAATATAAATTCCAGAAAAATATTTAAAAACTGATTGAACTAGGACATGCCAGTCTCTCAAAGTCAGTGATAAAATTTTTTTTTATTTTTTAAAATTTACATCCAAATTAGTTAGCATATACTGCAACAATGATTTCAGGAGTAGATTCCTTAGTGCCCCTTACCCATTTAGCTCACCCCCCCTCCCTCCAAGTAACCCTCTGTTTGTTCTCCATATTTAAGAGTCTCTTATGTTTTTGTCCCCCTCCCTGTTTTTATATTATTTTTGCTTCCCTTCCCTTATGTTCATCTGTTTTGTTTCTTAAAGTCCTCATATGAGTGAAGTCATATGATTTTTAACTTTCTCTGACTGACCAATTTCACTTAGCATAATACACTCCAGTTCCATCCACGTAGTTGCAAATGGCAAGATTTCATTCTTTTTGATTGCTGAGTAATACTTCACTGTATATATATATATATATATATATATATATATATATATATACATACACACACACTACATCTTCTTCATCCATTCATCCATCGATGGACATTTGGGCTCTTTCCATACTTCAGCTATTGTTGACAGTGTTGCTATAAACATTGGGGTGCGTGTGTCCCTTCGAAACAGCACACCCATATCCCGTGCATAAATGCCTAGTAGTGCAATTGCTGGGTCGTAGAGTAGTTCTATTTTTACTTTTTTGAGGAACCTCCATACTGTGCAGACTGGCTGCACCAGCTTGCATTCCCAAGTGATAAAATTTATATTCAGTCTGGGGCACCTGGCTGGCTCAGCTGGAGAAGCATGAGACGCCTGATCTCAGGGTCAAGAGTTCAAGCCCCACATGAGGTGTAGTAATTACTTAAACAAATTTTTAAAACTCAATAAATAAATAAATAAAATAAAATGTATATTCAATCTAATTATCCAATACTCAAATCTAATAGATTCAAAGGTTTTATCCTAAAAGCATCGTTACCTGGTCTTGCAGATACTCATCCACAGCACCACCATGTCTAAGATTTGCTAACAGCATTTCAGCAGCTTCAATTCCAACCTTATCTGCATTTACACCTACAACAGACACAATGTAAAAACACACAACAAAGCACATCAATTACTAAGAATCAAAGAGTTGAATTAATATATCTCAGTTAGCACTGGTATAACTTTTTTTAGGCGCCTACTCTGAACTCACCCAACCAACTCACCCAAGATTTTTAAATATATTTAATCTTCTGAGAGCTTAGCACATGCAAATGGTTTATATCTTTAAATGAACCTAGTGGAGGAAAAACCAGGCTGTATTTGGCCCTATTTTAAAAGTATTAATTATGGGAGCACCTGGGTGGCTCAGTCAGTTGAGTCGGTTGAGTTCAGTCGGTTGAAATTGACTTCAGCTCATGGGTTTGAGCCCCACGTTAGGCTCTGTGCTGCCAGCTCAGAGCCTGGAGCCTGCTTTGGATTATGTGTCTCCCTCTTTCTCTGCCCCTCCCCTGTTCATACTCTCTCTCTCTCTTTCTCAAAAATAAATAAAAACATTTTTTTCATTAAAAAAAAGCTATAATCCTATAACGCTATGCCTGTCAAAATTTGAAATTTGCAATTTATACATGTTATAATTAGTCTGTAAACAATCCATTAGAATTAAAGGGTATTTTTTAGAAGTCAGAGAATTATGTTTCATGTAAGGAAAAGCTAATAAAAATTCTCATATCAACTATCGTAAAATTTTATTCCTTTAATATTTAAATAGGCATTACCTTATTTTGAAAATAAGACAGAATACTTATCCCCACACCCCACTCCCTGCTTCTCCACACATGCCCCAAATCTTCATACAATGCTGAATACAAAATAAGTGTGTCAGAAGCAGTGGAATGTCAAATGATGCTTTTAAAGTATTTACTTTAAACTAAAAGAAGCCCCGGCTACAAATAAAAATGTCTTTCAAGGAATGGGAATGTGGTTAATTTTTGCTCCTATTTTATATTTGGAAATTCATTTGATTATATGTATACCTTGGTAAGAGTTCCCAGAAAAGTGGAATTTTCAAAATTTTAACTGTTTCTCATTACAGCAGTCATTATAATATAATAAATTAACTATCTTTACAACACCAATCAGTCAAGTACATGACTGAATGAAGTAGCTTGGAACATGTGGTGTGAATCTCAACTTCTTGGGTAAACTAGGTTGCTTCTTCCAAATGGAAATGAAAATGGAAATGGAGATGGTAATACCTAAGTTGTAAAACTTGTTAAAGAAATTAGAGATAATACTTACAAAGCATATAATACCATGACTGGTTCAAAATAAGCTATTAATAATAACAGTTAATACTGAGTACCTACTATGTGTGTCCCGTACTAAGTAACAGGAACTGTTTCCTTTGCTAAGACAACATAAAAATACACTTCCATATTAGAGAACCAGAGGATAAGTAGGTACTAAATTCTACAGTATAAGCTAGGACTCGAGAGACTCTCCAGGCTAATTCTCTCACTCAATAGATAAGTAAACTAAGATCAAAATAGTTTTAGTGGCTGAAATAGTGACAAACATGACTCATCAGTTACAGGTTACTGCTTCTACCACAGATGATGTCATGGACAACTAGCCAATGTTACTTCTGGTAATAACTCTTAGATGTTAGGATTCAGGGTCTGATAATTTTCTAGTTAATTTAAATAAGAAATGAAAGGGGATAACGGAAGCTGACATTCTCTCTGATATCCTTAATATATATACTATCTAGACTAAGAGACAAGACCCCAAGCTGCTTTTACATTTGCTAATCCCATCTCATTTGACATCTGTGCCTGACAGGAAACAAGGGAGAGCACCAGCAGAAGCCAATCAGAGCAAGTATATTGCTCTATCATCTATTCCCTCCTACCATTATAATTCTAAAAATAAATACTGTGCATTCTGAAACTGTGTTGTCCAAAGACAACTTCAAAGTAAAAGTGGTCTCAAATGACAAAGTAAGAAAAGTGTTGTTGGAATATGAGCAATTTTTTCAGGGCTGGTCAGCAAAGTTAATTCTAAGTATTGCTAATAACAAAGTAATGATTGATTTACATTGCGATATACCTAAAACTATCTCAGTGCGATATACCTAAAACTATCATCTACCTTGGCAAACTAACTCTACCTCCTATGTCGCAAGTTGAAATGTTTCTAGGTACCCAAGGTAGAAATCTAGAACGTCATTCTTCACATTGCCTTCCTCACTTCCCGTATCCAACTGGCCATATCTATTCCCCCTCCTAATATTCTTGCATCAGTACTCACCTCTCTACCCCCAATCACTGAATCCCTTTGTATAGGCCCTCATCATTTCTGACCTAAATAGCTGCAACAGTCTTGTCTTTCTGCCTCCAATAAGGTTTTCCTGTAATCAACCACATAGCTATCAGAATTACCTTTCTAAAGATCTGATATTACATTTCTCCTTAAAATCTTTAATGCTTTCAGGGTGCCTGGGTAGCTCAGTCAGTTAAACACCCAATTCTTGCTTTTGGCTCAGGCCACGATCTCACGGTTTGTGGGTTCAAGCCCCATGTCAGGCTCTGTGCTGACAATGCAAAGACTACTTGGGATTCTCTCTCTCTCTCTCTCTCTCTCTCTCTCTCTCTGCCCCGCCCTTGCCTTCCCCCTCTCTCTCTGTGAAAATAAACTTAAAAAATTTTTTTTTAATCTTTATGTCTTCATGACGAAACCCAAATTCCTTTATATGACCTGTCAACAAAGTCCTTCAAAATCTGGCCTCTGTCAACCTCTCTAACTTCATCTCCAGTTCCCTGCTCCAGACCCTACACTCATCATACATAGTTGTAGTTGCCCAAACACAGAACACTTGTTTTTGTCAGCACTGTCCTTTGTCCTTCCTCCTTAGCTCACTTTTTCATCTGGGTAATTTCTACTTATCTACAGAACATACTAGAGGATTGTTGAATGCAAGAAGCCAGATTTGGGGTCAACCAGCCCCCACAGGAGTATTAGCTGTTCTTCCCCTGTGTTCCTATGATGCCCTGGGAATACCATGGTCTGTCTCCTCTACCAGACTAAGCCAGGAAACAGGACAGTGGCTCAGATATCTATGACCCTAGCACATAGTACTTGGCACATCTTGGTGCCCAATGAACTCATATTCTACCCAATGTCTGCCAAACACTTATTACTTACATGGGCTCCCAGTCTCTGCTTTATATTTGGCATTATCTTTGCTTGCTCAAGTCCCCATAGATCCTGTATGCAGTAGCTCACTATCCACACTGATTCTTCACTGTCCCTAACAAGTAATTAGTGTACTCTAAATACGTATTTTTGATCACTACTTCCCAAACTTCATTGTACTTCAGAAATATGCAGTGAGCTTGTTAAAATATATCCTTGGGCTCAACTTCCAGAGATTCTAATTTGATAGGTATGGAATAAGTCCCAAAATGTGTTTTTCTAACAAACTCTCAGATGATGCTGATATGTTACTTGTCCACCAACCATAGTTTAAATAGCACAGTTTTAAATAGAATTCATTTAAGCCAGATCAACTGGAGACATTAATTTTATTTATTCTATTACGTTGTTAAGATTTGATACCCAACTAGTATCTACATCTACTAAATGAGCAGAATAAGATTATCTGAATTTTTTTGTATTCAGCAATAATAATGTGGTAAAACAGCACAGCAAGGGTAAGCATCTTTTAAAGATCTACAAAGTAGGAATAAAGCAATCAAGTACCAAACAAACATCAAGAAATTCAACTAGAAGTCGCCTTGCCTCGATGGCAAAAGTAACTTCAAATATTAACAGTCAGAAGTATACACACCTCTCTTCTTCCAAATATGCTCAATCTTAACTACACTTCCCTTTCACAAAAATACTGTTTTTTGAAATTACCAATGTAATAACTGATGCAGGGAAAAATCATCAATGGACACTAAAGCCACTGGATGAAAGTTGTATAGGAATAAGATAATCAGATGGTATCAAAGTATTATCCCACATGACTTACTACTTATAAAAAGAGAAAGAATTTATAGCAGACATACCTGGAGGATACTATTTAACCAAATGATCACAGTCACCTTTACCAATAAAGGACAAACTGACCTTATCACTAACCCTGTTGTGATACAATGGAATGTACATAGCCACCTATGCAATATTCCTACTAAAAATGTTTCATCTGAATATATCTAATCATGAGACAATCAGACAAGTCCAAATTGTGAGAAAATGGCCTGGACTTTTCAAAACGTCAATATCATGAAAGGGGAAAAAAAAAGGTGATATTTTCTGTAGTAGAAAAGAAACTAAACAGAAATGATGACCAATTGCTGGGAGTGCTCCAAAAAAAAAAAAAAAAAATCCCCCACTGCTCTAAAAAGTATTTTGGAGGCAAGTGACTAGGTTGAATATAAAAGACAAATTCTTTGGGCGTAAAAATGGTATCATGATTAGACAGGTATTGTTCTTTGGACATGCATGATGCAGTATTAGGGGAGAGATATGGTATCTCCTACTTACACTGAAATAGTTCAGAAACATACACAACTTGTAGCTAACAGTTGACTACTGGTAAATCTAGGAGAACAGTGTATGGATGCTAATTAGTCATTCAACTTTCTTATCAGTTTGAAATTTTTCAAAGTATAAAGTTAGGAGAAATACTAAAAATTTAACTGACTCTAAAACAGAACCAGTTAATCATATCCTTTTATACTTGTCATCTATCATGCTATAATGTTCTAATCCTGACAGGTAATTAAAAATTTTTACACTAGCACTGGGAACTGTGAACCCACTTCATTTATCTGTACCTCGTTTACCAAGCGATGATCCAGCAAACAAACAGCCAGTAGATGTCTCAGCAATAATGCTAAATAGGAAAAAAAAAAAAAAGGATTACTATCTATGCAATAAATATTCTAAAATTACACACAAATACAACCAGGGGAATATTGGTTATTAAATATGTAGAATCAGATCTACTTAGTAAACTGCAAAAGTGAAATTCTCCACACAGAGAGCAGGATGATTAGCACTCTCCATCTTCATCACGGCATTAGTACCCTTCAGCTCATCTGACAAAAGTCACACTAGATTCTAATCCATTCACAGGTAAGGAATGGGTCTCCTTGAAGTTACATCATTCACACTAAATGATACCATTTCTACTATACTATAAAGTGTTTTATTATTATCTAAAGTGAAAAGGTCTTCCTACGTGTTTGAATGTAAGTGACCAACTTAACGTAGACTGCTATATCCTTAGGATGTTATATATGAACCACAAAACTAGAACTTTTGATACACAGAAAATAAGGAGGAAGAACACTACCAAAAGTCATCACTCCCAAGAGAAGCAAAAGAAGAAGAAAGGGAGAAGAACTACAAAAACAACCAGAAAACAATGAACAAAATGGCAATAATTATATACCTATCAATAATTACAGTAGCCAATAGCAACTCAAGTGTCCATCAATAGATGAATGGGCAAAGAAGATGTGGTATACACAATGGAATATTACTCAACCATAAAAAGGAATGAGATCTTGCCATTTGCAACAACATGGATGGACCTAGAGGGTATTATGCTAAGTGAAATAAGTCAGATGAAGAAAGACAAATACCACATGATTTCACTTACATGTGGAATCTACAAAACAAACAAAAAGCACAAAAGACCCATAAATACAGAGACCAAATGGATGGTTGCTAGAGGGGAAGGGATAGGAGGATGGGCAAAATGGGTGAAGAGAAGCGAGAGATACAGGCTTCCAGTTGCAGAATGAATAAGTCACAGGGATAAAAGCCACAGCAAAGGGAATACGGTCAGTGGTATTGTAATGGCACTATAAGGTGACAGATGGAAGCTACCCTTGTTGTGAATAAAACATAATATATTGTCAAATCACTACGTTGTATACCTGAAACTAATGTAACATTGTGTGTCAACTATACTTCAATAATAAAAAAAAACTGTATTTCTACAGAAATTTTTGGTTTCATTTTACAGTTTTTAGATAGTAGTATCAAATGCAGAATGTTTAAATCTGCATTTAAAACCTTTAGTAGAAACTCCAAAAAAGAGACTTTCTATCCATAAGAGATACTCTGATACTTCAAAAACTCAATTAAAGCAGTCTTAAATTTGGGGTACAGTCAGTGGAGCATGCAACTCTTAATCTCAGAGTTGTGAGTTCGAACTCCAAGTTCGGTGTAAAGATTACTTAACAATGAAATCTTTAGGGGCACCTGGGTGGCTCAGTCAGTTAAGTGTCCGACTCTTGATTTCAGCTCAGGTCGAGCCCTGCATCAGGCTCTGCACTAACAGCACAGAGCCTGCTTGGGATTCTCTCTCCCTTTCTCTTTGTCCCTTCCCCACTTGCACACGTGCATGCGTGCATACTCTCTCCCTCAAAATAAATAATTTCATGAAAAAATAACTTAAAAAAATAGCATTTTTATATTAAATCAACAACTTGTAATTAAATAATATAATGTTTTCTTTTAAATTTGTTTTAACGTTTATTTATTATTGAGAGACAAAGAGACACAGAGCATGAACAGGGGAGGGGCCAAGAGATGGAGAGACACAGAATCTGAAGCAGGATCCAGGCTGTGAGCTGTCAGCACAGAGCCTGACGCGGGGCTCGAACCCACAAACCACGAGATCATGACCTGAGCCGAAGTTGGGACACTTAACCAACTGAGCCACCCAGGCACCCCTATAATTTTTTCTAAACAGAACTTTGCCATATCTAATATTTACATGTACATGGACTTCACATTTGAAGTACAGAAAAACAACTAGAAATATTTCTCTCAGGATCAGCTTCAAAGGCTAACTTCTGATTAGCTTAAACATTTAAGTTCTCTTAAATGTTAAGAGAAATGTTAACAGCAAAAGGGCTCTTACAATGTAATAAAAGGCAAACCATCCTCAGGAAAAAAAATCCAGAATAAAATAATCATCTTAATTCATCACACTACTGGTTTGGGTAGGACTATCCTTAAAAATGTGCCTTTTTAAAACTGTAAAACTTAAACAAAAGAACTACAAATATTTAATTTAAACAGGATAATTACTTCAGAGCTCTCAATCAGTATCCAGGAAAAAGTACATTGTCTTACATTATCCCATTTCCATTGCCAAAGGCTTGGTCTTTAGGTTCCTGAACAGGCTGGATGTTAACATACAGATCCCTAATCTCCTTTCTGATGCATCTTACAGCTGCCGCCGCCATATCTTTTGCCACCTATTTTGGCAAGACAGAAAAAGAGAATAAAATAAGGATTATTTTGACAGTTGTTTTCAAGCCTTCAAAGACACATACAGTAATGAATATCTCTTACAGGGATTAAGAAAAAGCTTGATCTTCAAGTGTAACACATAAGTTCAGGGGAAAGTTTTAATTAAAAGATTTATTAAAAAATTAAGTGCTCTGAGGCACCTGGGTGGCTTAGTCGGTCAAGCATCTGACTTCAGCTCAGGTCATGATCTCGCGGTTCATGAGTTCAAGCCCCACATCGGGCTTGCTGCTATCAGCTGTCAGAAAAGAGCCCACTTCAGAACCTCTGTCCCCCACTCTCTCTCTGCCCCTCCACTGCTCACATGCTCGCTTGCGCTCTCTCTCCAAAAATAAATAAAACATTAAAAAAATTAAGTGCTTTTGGGGTGCCTGGCCTGTTCAGTTCATAGAGCATGTGACTCTTGATCTCAGGGTTCTAAGTTTTAGCCCCATGCTGGGTGTAGAAATTACTTAAAAATAAAATCGTAAAAAAAAAATATTAAGTACTTTCAATAATTTCAAAATTTAGATGATATAATGCTTACCAAGACCCACATACACTTCTAGACAACTTACTTTAAATGGCAAAACACCAGCAACAAAAGCTCTTCCATATATCTTAGTCACAGAGCCACGGTCCGTTAAATTTATTGGGTTCAACTGTCTAACAGGTGACATTCGGACAATCACTTCACCACCCCCTTTTGGGTAGTAGCCCCTACAAAGAGTGTGACAAATACTCACATAAACTTATTATATGACAAAAATATAGCTCAACATTTAAAATAAAATAACACATGAATTATATCCAAACATACAACTCATGTTTGAAATTTCCAAGCAACATTTTATATCTGTGCTGTCCAATATGGTAGCCACAAACTACATGTGACTATTTAAATTTAAATTAAATTTAAAACTCAGCTTCCCAGTTGCACTAGCCACATTTCAAATGCTCAACAGTCTTATGTGGCTAGTGGCTACCTTACTGAACAGATAGGGAACATACCCATCAATGAAGAGAAATTCTTTTTGACAGTGCTGTTTTAGAATATAAACTCCTTGATGGCAGGAGTTTGTCTATTTTCTTCCTGCAATATTCCAGTGCCTAAAACAATGTCTGATACGTAGGAGATACTCAATAAAATACGATGAATATTAAGTCAACACAAACAAAATTTTAACTCAAATATTTAGTGTCACTTATTCTATAGAAGAGGATGGGAACATACAGATGAGAGTAACTGCTCCTATTTGCAAGGAGCTCCCTCATCTGGTAGAGAGATGGCTCTACATACAACTTACTGGAACACAAGTCAGGCTGTAAAAAAGACTACAAGAGGGATGCAAATATGAATTCCAACTGAGACACACTCATGGACAATTCACACAAGAAATTACAGGTTAAATTTTGAAAAAAATATAGGATTTCCAGTTTTTAGGAGAGCAGGGAAGGAAAAACATGAACAAAGACATGAAAGCCCAAGGCACAAAGTAAGTTTAAAGAACAGTAAGCAATCATATGTTAGAATACATGGAGGACAGGGGCACCTGGGTGGCTTAGCTGGTTGAGTGTCCAACTCTTGATCTCAGCTCAGGTCATAATCCCAGGGTCATGGGATCAAGCTGTGAGTCAGGCTCATCCTGAGCGTTGGAGCCTGCTTAAGATTTTTTCTCTCTTTCTTTCTGCCCCTACCTCCTGCCCCCACTCATGCTCACTCTCTCTCTGTCTTCCAAAAAAAGAAAAAAGAACACATGGAGAAGGTGGAATGAAGTTAGAAAGGCCAACTGCAACAGGACTGCAGCACACTTAAATGCCACACCAAGAAATCTGGCCTTGTTATTATGTGGCAGAAGGGAAGCCTTGAAGGGAAATAACCTGAAAGTCCAATGTGCTTCTTAGGGAAACAATTCTGATTGCACCGTGGGAAGAATCCCTTTTATGACCCTGCAGTGCCTAGTCCAGTTGTCTGCGCATAGAAAGTATTCAATCTGTGCTGAACATGAACAACACTAGGTATGAAGGTCCTTCAGTGTAGCAATTCCCTTGAAAATATTTCTCCGAAGAAACAAGTAAATACCATATATATCTGCTTTCAAGTCCCCATGCGCCTGCTGCTTACTGTTTTTAAGCCATAAAACATAATTATTTTCTACAAGAAGTAGTGGGTTCCAGAATAATTCTCTAAGGTCTAAGCTTCCCACCATCTTTAGCACAAATAGTGGGTCAAAGGGCTAACAAATAAGTAACTTACCTCATTTTAATATCACAATTAAATTGGAAACCAAATTTTTCCACAATTGGTTTGAAAACCTGGAAAATCAGTTTATTGTTACGTTAACCACAAATATTCACTGATTCAACAAGTATTAAACAGTATTATTAAACAAAAGTGCTCTGCACTGAGCTGACAAGAAGGTATTACAGATAAACACTGATATAAAAATGTGTAGGGTAGTTCTATTTCTCAAATAAAATAACTGACATGTAAATTAAAATTAAAATTTTAACATTTAATTAATCAGGGTTGTGCAAGTCTATCTAATGAAAAAAATACCAGAACTCACGATCCTTGATCCCAGTGGTTATTTTACTCCACAGGACAGTATTTCCTAACTAATCCTTTGCAATATAATACATAAGAAATTAGGGGATATTGATAAACAGCATTCCATTCTGCTTTCTCAATTTTTTTATACTTTGAAATTTCACTGCATATTCAAGGTTTTATCCTCATTTTTTCCATTTAACATTATAAACAAAAGCCTTTTCCTGACATCATAAAATTCTTCCTAAACAGTATTTGAATAACTGTATGGAATTCTAGCATAATTTACTGAGCCATTCCCCAAGTGTTCACTTGCATAATTATATATATTATATAATGATGATTATAGTATATAATGCTCTGCTCATTTATCTTTGGCTGCATTCTGTAACATTTAATTAGGGTCATTTCCTTGAAGTGGAATTATTAGGTGAAGAGAGATTAACTTTCATTATACACCCTATTAAATTGAATTCCAAAAGATTATACCATCTATTAAAATGGCAAAAAAATTAAATTAAATATCAAGTTCTGTGAAGACGCAGAATAGTTGAAACTCTTATACAGTGCTGGTGAAAATGCAGAACAATGCAGCCACTTTGGAAGCCAAAACAATTTGGCAATCTGTCATAAAATTAGATCTATACTTACTATTACCAGCAACACCCCTCCTTGGTAATTACCCAAAAGAAATGAAAACTTATATTCACCGAAAAAACCTGTATGTAAAAGTTTATACAGACTTTATTCCTATTGCCAGAAACTGGAAACACCCCAAATGTCCTTCAACAGATGAATGGATGAAGAAACTGGGACATCCGTATAATAGAATACTACTTCTCTTTTATTGCTAAAACAAGTGACATTGATGAATCTCAAACAAATTATGGTAAGTGGGGGGAAAAAAAACAGGCTCAAAAGGCTACATACAGTATTACTCCTACATACGGTGTTTTGAAAAAAAGACAAAACCAAGACAGAAGATAGATGAGTAGTTGCCAAGAACTGGGGCATAGGGACTGATTACAAAGGGGTCTGAGGTAATTTCTTACGGTAATTCTGTATCTTGATTGTGGTGGCTGGTTCACAACCATATGTCAAAAATCACAGAACTTTACACTAAAAAGGTGTATTTTACTATAAATAATTACACCTCGATAAACCTGGAGGAAAAGAAAGATGATACCACTTCTCTCTCCTACTAAGTATGCCAACACTGAGTGTCATCATTTTGAAAATTTATAGTCAAAACATGGTATTTAATTTTTTATAGTTTATCTAATTAACATGGATCTACCTCTTAACAAATTTTTAAATGCAGTATATCCTATTGTTGACTATAGGTACATGTTGTACAGCTCTCTAGAGCTTATTCATCTCGCTTAACTGAAATTTTATGCCTCTTGATTAGTAACTCCCCATTGCCCTCTTCCCTCTACCCTATTCTACTCTTTGATTTTATGAATTTGATTACTTTAGATACCTTATACAAGTGGAATCATGCCAGTATTTGTCTTCATGTGACTGGTTATTTCACTTAGCATAATGTCCTCAAGGTTCATTCATGTTGTCACATATTCTAGAATGTCTTTTTTAAGGTGAATAGTATTCCACTGTATGTATAAGCCACATTTTCTTTATCTATTCATCCATCAACAGACATTTAGGTTGTTTTCTCATCTTAGCTATTATGAATAGTGCTGCAATGAACACGGAAATGCTAATATCTCTTCAAGATCCTAAAGATAATCCCACTCAAAGGTGGGATATCTGGATTATATGGTAGTTTTGTTTTTAATTTTTTGAGGAACCTCCACACTGTCTTCCATAATGTCTGCACCATTTTGCATTCCCACTAATACTGTGCGAGGGTTCCAATTTCTCCGCATCCTCCTCAATTCTTGTCAAACGCATGTTTAATTTTTGTTTTGAAGTTTTTCTTCCAAAACATAATTCCTGTATTTATAAAATGACTGATTTATATAATAAGTAATGTAATTCACGCAACAATTACACTTGAGGTTTTAAAAGAATTCACTATGAGCACTGTTCCAAGATACAACACAAAATCTAAAGTAAACACAATCTCTTACCTTCTCCCACAACAGAACTACACACCATAAAGAAATAAACAGGCATACACAGAAACCACTCAGGATATATTTCAATAGAGAATGGAAATTCAGAAGAATACATGAGATCATCTTTAGTTCATCAATAACAACACAAGCCCTTACCATGGCTGTGTAATCAATCTGTGGTGCCATTTCAGCATTAGTTCCACCTTTTAAACGAAGTTCTGATGGAGAAGCAGCAAAGAGAACACAGGGCATTGAGACCTGCATCAAGAGGCACACACTCCTAAGGAGAACACAAAACAGGCTTCAATGAATTTTCTTTTCAAAGTCTTAAGATCATGGTATTACTACACAGCACCATTCACTGAGGCACAGACAACTGGGAAGGCAGGTGTATACCCAAGTCTAAAGTTAAAAAATACCCCATTAAAAAAAGAGGGGGGCGGTGCACCTGGCTGGCTCAGTCAGTACAGCATGCAACAACTCTTGATCTTGGGGTTATGAGTTGGAGCCCCACGCTGGGTATAGAACTTACTTTAAAAAAAAAAACACCACCACCCCAGGAACTGAATGATAAAATCCTGAATCTTAAAGAAAGACAGTATTTTATAGGAGAAGGAACTGGCCTTGAATGATCAGCAAATCTGGGTTTGAATCAAACATTAGTTGTATGATCTTTCTTTAATTTACAAAGTAAAAAAAGATTGTTTTTTTAAATGACACCATTTTTATAACATTTTTAAAATTTTTTTTAAATGTTTTTATTTATTTTTTTGAAGGAGAGAGAGAGACAGAGCATGAGCGGGGGAGGAGCAGAGAGAGAAGGAGACACAGAATTCGAAGCAGGCTCCAGGCTCTAAGCTGTCAGCACAGAGCCTGATGCAGGGCTCAACTCACAAACTGTGAGATCATGACCTGAGCCAAAGTCAGACACTCAACCGACTGAGCCACCCAGGTGCCCCAATTTTTATAACATTTTCATAAAAGGATTCTTGAAAGTACAATTTATGAAAATGCATTTAATGCAAAGTCTAAAAACACACCAGAGGAAATAGGGTCAATTAAATTGTAATAACATTCATACAGTGACAGTCACACACACAAAGTCAAGGTCTAGAAATACTTAAATAATTTAATTTGAATCTCTACCATGCACAAGGCATTGTTCCAAATATCAAGTTAAGATACAGATCCTACCATTATGGAGTTTATGATATGATAGGATAACATTTCACAAAGACTGACAGCTGAATATTTTACATGGAAATAAGTTTAAAGGAAATAATCTTTGCTGTAACTCACCTCTGTTTGCTCATTCTAATAAAATAATGTGAGAAGTCATGAGACATAATTATAGAATATATTTTATAAAATGAAACACTTGGTCAGATTTTCTAAATGAGCTGTCACATTCATATATAGCATAGATAGACATAGATGAAGCATAGATTAGACATAGGCTCTAATACAAAAAGACTTAACTTTCTTATAGTAACAATGCATATGTACTGAAATAAACAGTTTCTATAAGTGACAATGCATTTCACTAATTTAGTAAAAATTTACTGACTGCATAATGTGGTAGATATCATAAGAGAAAATGTATACAATATGATCCCTGTTCTCAAGGAGTTAAGCCTAGAAGCAAGTGAAAAAACTAGAAAATGTTTAGTTTACAATAAACTGTAAGGTTAAAACTACTAAACTTCTCAGTGTTTATTCCCTCTGAGGAACCCAACATTTAAATGTTCTCCCTACTCCCCTGATAAAATCAGATTCTAAGAATAGTACAGAAAATCTTAATTTTAGGAATAGGAAATTGCAAAAACAAAGGTAGACAGTAGAGAAAACACATGGTACTGTAATCACAGTTAAGGATAAAAATGTTAGAAAGTGAAGAAGTAAGGTAAGTTTTCTTGCCAGGAAAAAGCTGGTTTTAGTCTCCTAAACTGAGCTGTATTCACAACTTTAAACTCATCTCTCTTACAGTCTATTAGATTAGAAGTCAAAAGGCCTACATTCTAATTCTAGTTGTGTCTCTGACTCCATCACCTTGCGTAAATCACTTAATACCATTCTCTCATTCACTAAGTGGAGGAAGGATTGGAAATACATGGTTTCTAATTTCCCTCTTGCAGCTTCAAAATTTTACAATTCTGTTTTAGTTCATTTTTAGATAGTTGGTTAAATACAATCCCCTTTCCCTTTTTTGTACAGGATAATACCCAAAATAATATGCAGACTATAAAGAAAGATACCTCAAAATTCCTTAATCCCCTTAGAAAGTTCTCATTTGGCAAACCTTGCCTTGGGCCTGGCAGCAGGTCCCTTTTCACAGAGGTCTATTCACAGCATTACTCAAGTATCAATTATCACTAAATATTTTCATAAACTAAAATAATCAAAATCTATTAAAACAGTTTCTGAAACAAACTGGCATCAGGTTTCCATTACTAGTTCCTATTTTATCCAATTTCCTAGTGAATGGATAGGATTTTGGTAAAAAGATATGGTTTACAACAGCAATCAGCCAAATAACTCAGAAAACACAAAAAGTGCTCTCTATGTTTTGTCGATAAAAGGAAGAATTCCTGGAAAAGGATAAAGGCTCAATTTAATTGTTAAATATCTACTTTTGCAAAGGGGGAAAAAAACCCAAGATCAAACCTACAAATTTCTAAACAAGGTAGCTTAGCATAAGTTATCTATTAAAAGACAACAAGGGGTGCCTGGGTGGCTCAGTTGGTTAAGCGTCCGACTTCGGCTCAGGTCATCATCTCACAGTTCATGGGTTGGAGCCCTGCATTGGGCTCTGTGCTGACAGCTCAGAGCCTGGAGCCAGTTTCAGATTCTGTGTCTCCTCTCTCTATACCCCTCCCCCACTCACACTCTGTCTCCCTCTGCCTCAAAAATAAATAAACATTAAAAAAAAAAGACAACAAAAATACTTAGACTAAAAGTAGAATATGACTCATAATTAGCTGTAAGCCAAGAACTAAATATGCTACATACAATGCAAAAACTACTATTACTACAATGCATAAAAACTTAGTCGTTTTCAGATATTCAGTTTCTAAATAATAAAAAGAAACAAATATGCTATACTATGCACATAAGAAAATTCTAGATATAATAACAGCTATCCAAAACTACATAAAGTGTAACCCTGGAAGGTTACTGTTTTCTCCATTTAAAATGTGGGGAAAACGGACGCCTGGGGGGCTCAGTTGGTTAAGCGTCCAACTTCGGCTCAGGTCATGATCTCGCGGTTAGTGAGTTCAAGCCCCACATCAGGCTCTGTGCTGGACAGCTCAGAGCCTGGAGCTTGCTTCGGATTCTGTGTCTCCCTCTCTCTCCATCCCTCCCCTGCTCGTGCTCTCTGTCTCAAAAATAAACATTAAAAAAATATTTTTTAAACGTGGGGAAACAAAAGCTCAAAGGTTAAGCAACTTGTCTAGTAAGTGGTAGTACCTGCATGTGAATCCAGGTCTAGCTCCAAAGCCCATATTTAACTGGAATATAAGTGACACATACCCTGCTGTCTTGGTATCTGCTGTGTGGACTCCACCTTTAATCTTCTCCGGTGTAAACATTATTTCTGTTGAGCCGATTTCTGCCCCCTCCAGCTGCCCATCACACAAATCTCGAATCATTTCCAGTCCAGATAAGTGTTGAGGCCTTCAGGTCATAATACTGCATCAAAACGTGTGCATTCAAACTGCCTATATCCCCACATCTTATGACCCATTTATAAAACTGCAATGGCAAGAAAAGAGCAAGGTCTAACCACAACAAGTGCCATTATCTTCAGTGTCAGAGCTTCTTTTGGGTTTTTATGTACCTAGCTAGACTGCCTGCTAGTAGGCATCTTTTAGGGGTCCTTCCAGACCACTTATTTTAGCTAAAACACATATGCTGATACATTGTTGCGAATGAGAAGTGTGCAAAGAGGAAAACTGATAAAACTAAATGCCACCAATCTCACTTGCATGTCATCAATAATCTATAGTACCTGTTACAGGCTGAATTATGTTCTTCCAAAATTCTTCTGTTGAAGCCCTAACCCCTACTGCCTCAGAATGTGAGTGTAGTTGGAGTCAGGGCCTTTAAAGAGATGATTATGTTAAAGAGAGACAATCTGGGGGCTCCTGGCTGGTTCAGATAGTACAGTATGTGACTCTTGATCTCAGGGTTGTAAGTTTGAGCCCCATGATGGGTATAGGGATTACTTAAAAATAAAATCTTAAAAAAATTAAAAAGAGTTAGGGTAAGCCCTAATCTATTCTCTGTGGTATGTTTATAAAAAGAGGAGATTACCACATACAAAGACAGCAGAGGTACACATGCCCATAGGATGCCCACGTGAAGAGGCAGCAAGAGAGAGGCCATCTCCAAGCCAAGGAGAGAAACCTGAAAAGAATCTTCCCGGAAACCAGGAAACCACCCCTGCCACCACCTTGATCTTGGACCTGCAGGCTCCAGAACCATGAGAAAAATAAATTTCTGTTGTTTAGGCCACCCAGTCTGGTATTTTGTCATGGCAGCTCTAGCAAACTAATAAATTCACTGCTGCAAACGACTGCTGTGACTAAGGGAATGAATGTGCACATATATCAATAATTGCCTTTTAATAATTTCAAAATGAAATGTGGATAAAATAACACTCTAAGAGATTGCTGATCTATTATTACAATGCCCAAAGGAATCAGTTTGGCGTCAACCTGGGTCCCCTTCTAACAGGAGCACATACCTGAAATTTAGCTAGTGGCACGCCTAGCTTCCCAAGACGGAAGAAACAAGGTCAAATGTTAAGGTTTTTCCCTGTCCACAACTAATAATTCTGGCTGTATTCATAGCTTCTTAGAGGTCTTAAGGAAAGCTAGAATAACATCTCAGGGCCCTTTCCTGAGCTATGATTCTAAAATAAGCAGGTTAAAAAGTGGGATTTTCTCTGGCCACGCAGGCTGTTCTGCCCTGATCCACCTTGCCGGCTGGCTGCTGCAAGTTCTCCAGGTACTCGGAATGCCCGATGACGCGGGAAAACATTTTAAAAGATAACGCATCAGGAAGCGAGAGAACTCTAGCCATATGGAGAAAACATGGCCTATTTTCCCAACTTGCCCCTTGAGGCTTTCCAGATTGCACAGCCCTGGTTATGGCTACCCGTCCAGGCCTGAGCATGCTCCCCCCGGGACCCTGAGGCCCGGCTACACATTCCTCAACCTTAGGACGAGGATCTTCCAAGCATCACCACCCGGGCTCCCGATTCCCCAGCGCCAAAGTCCGATCAAACCCCAGACCTCAAGGACTGCAGCCCGCCCCCCAGCCCCTCCCCCCCTTCAGCCCCTCTGCCCCTTCAGCCCCTCCGCCCCTCCAGCCACACCGCCAGTCCCCAGCCCTGCGCCCGCCCACCCGCATCTCCCAGTCCCGCGGCTCCGCCCCCCAGCGCCCCCGATTTACCTGAGGCCTGGCGTACTGCGGCCGGCTCGAATCTTCTGCACCCGCAAGGGGAGGCCCAAAAGACAGCTCAGGGCTGTAGACACCCTCAGGATCTGGCCGCCCTGCCAAGGGTGCGGGTGGGAGAGGAGAGCGAGAACATCAGACAAGAACGCTCTCCTTCCCAGCCTGGGTTGCAGCGCCACCGGCCTTGCCTCGGGCCCCGTACTCACCCCTTCCATGATCCCGCCATCCACCTCCACCCGCTGCCCGGCCATTGGGAGCGTCCTGGGGCCCGGCCCGCAGCGACAAAGCCTCCGCCCGAGTGGGAGGAAGAAGAGACGCTCGCTCCGGCACCGCAGCTCCGAAACCCCCGTCCCCGCCGGGGGCCGCGGGGGCCTAGCGGAAGCGCGAAAGCAGCGCCCGCTCTCGGAAAACCGGAGGCAGCGGAAACGAACCCCGGCACTCAGTGTCCAGAACCCGGGATCTCCCTGCCCAGCGGCAGTGCGCGTGCGCGCCACGCGGTGCTTAAAAGAGGCGGTGCCAAGCCCATTCAGTCAAATCCCACGCTCTCCCGAGAAGGGCTGGTGGCCCCGGAGGCACCCTGGGGCGTGGTAGGAAATGTGCGGGTTGAGGACTGGAGCCCCGAATACGGCAAAACATGGAGATTGAAGAAAGCCTACGTTTCAACTCAAACTGGATTCTCCAGTTGCCTCTCAGCCTTTGCAAACATCTGTGTTTATGTCTGTTTTCTCGAGGATGCTGCTGTATCCAGAGCTGGAGACATTTAGAGCTGAAGATGTAAGAAAGGTCTGCATTGCAGGGTCCTTCACTCTGGTCGGGTTTGCCTCTCTGCATCCTGTTCTTCGATACCCATGAGCCTGTGATTACTCACAAGGGGGCGGGTGTGGGTATGTGGGTGTAGCAGTAGTAGTACTAGTAATAATAGTATCCGTTTTCTCTTGTGAAACACGATTAATTCGGGGATGGGTGGAAAAGGGAAGAATCAGAATCAGTAATATGATGACCTAAAAAGCCAGTTATGGTGCCTTGTCCAAGAGTAAGGGCAAGTTCATGACTCCCGAGAACAGTACAACTAACACCATTTCACCTTAGGCCGTGGCAGAAACAATAGTCAGCTTCTTGATCCTGCCTGTGGCTCAATTCCAGCAATAACAGAGTATCATATACTATGCAAGCCTCTAGGTAAGCAAAGAGTAAGCCACTTTCAACCATGAACTTATTGGAGGTGTATTTGAGACACTGAGAAGTAATAATTACAATGTCATCCTCAATAATAATATAAATAATATTTAACCTCTATCAATCTTACAGCTAAGTGGAGAGGACAGAAATTAGAATATGATAAAGCACAGCATAACAGACAACTTTTTTTTAATGTTTTATTTTGAGAGCGAGAGAGTGAGAGTGGGAGAGGCGGAGAGAGAAAGAATCCCAGGCAGGCTTCATGCTGGAAGAGCAGCGCCTGATGTTGGGGCTGGATCTCACCACCGTGAGGTCATGACCTGAGTCAGACTCGAGAGACCGAGGCTTAACTGACTGAGCCACCCAGGCGCCCCACAGACAACATTTATTGAGCATTTATTTGGGTGCCACTGCATGCATTCATAACCAGTTGAAGTACTACTATTTTTACCTCTGTTTTCCGGTACATTTGTTAAACAATTTGCTACAAGTCCTCACAGTTGTTAACTAGAAGACTGGGTATGAACCTAGTGATCTGATGTAAACACCCTTGTCTACTAACCCTAACAATTTGTGTCTACTACTTTTGTGACAGAGACATTCTGGGGACACATATTCCATGTATTTAACCTAATCTGGGACATTGCAATATGAGGGACTTGCCACAAAATATTAATCAGGGAAGTACTAATACCTGCATTTTAGATTGTTGGCTTTGGCAATATATGGAGGGTAAAATAGGGCTAAGAACCTGACGAGAAAAATGACTAGGGTGTAATAATCTAGGCAAGAGATAATAAGAATTTGAAGGAAGGCAGTAGCAGTGGGAATGGGATAGAAAAGCTCTACTCCTATTTGACATCTTAGATCCTATTGCAGAAGCTTAACCTTCTCAGAATCCTTGGCCTTCTTTCTTCATTTCTAACTTTGCTATCAAATCCTAACTGTGATCCATTTCTCTCATTCCAACTACTTCCAGCGGTAGGAGGAAGTGAACAAGATGGTAAAACTAGCCAGGCAAGAGTAAATAATAATAAGCATTTAGGTAATGCTTTCATATACATTTTCTGTGTTCATGTTCACCACAATTAGAAATTGAGACCTAGGGAATCAAAGTGACATGCCAAAGTGACAGACGTAACAAATAAGTGGTAGAGTTGGGTTAGATCCTGGGTATTTGCAATTATCTACGGAGAAAAGACATTTAAGCTGAAAACAAATTCCTCAACAGAACAATGGAAATAAAAAAGACAATGGATTGGGGTGCCTGGCTGGCTCAGTTGGGTAGAGCCTGTGACTCTTGATCTCAGGGTTGTGAATTTAAGCCTCATGTTGGGCATAGAGCTTACATAAAAATTAAAAAAAAAATTAAAAAAAAACCAGTCATACCTTCAGAATGCTGACAGAAAATAACCATCATAGAATTGAGTCCCCAGCAAACTTATTGTTCAGAAAGAAAAATTACCTCAGAGAGAAAGTCTGAAAGTCTGACATATAAGAAGGAAAGACAAACAAAAAAATTGTAAACATGTCAATTTTCTAAAAAAAAAAAAAAACATTACATGAAATAACACCAGACAGGGGTGCCTGGGTGGCTCAGTCAGTTAAGTGTTCAACTTCAGCTCAGGTCATGATCTCACAGTTTGTGGGTTCAAGCCTCACGATGGGCTCTATACTGACCGCTCAGAGCCTGGAGCCTGCTTCGGATTCTGTGTCTCCCTCTCTCTGCTCCTCCCCTGCTCATGCTCTGACCCTCTCTCTCTCCCTCCCTCCCTCTCTCTCTCTCTCTCTCTCTCTCTCTCACTATCACTCCCTCTCAAAAATAAATAAAACATTTAAAAATTTTTTTAAAAAAATCACACCAGACAACAAAAGGGTGTAAGTCAAGAGGTGGATGGAAGCACAGAATTCTAAGGTCTCCTTTGGGCATAGAGTTAAAACATAAATTGATTTAAGACTTCAAGATACGTATGCAAGCTAAAATTTCAAGAGTAATCAATAAAGTAACATTGTGTATAACTTCTAAATCAGCTGAAAGGAAGAATGAACTAAGGAAAGATACACTTCAATTTTTAAAAAAGAAAAAAAATGCTTAGATCAGCATAAAAAATCAGGAAATAAAGAAAGCACTAAGTCAATAAAGTAGAAATAATTTCATATATACAATTAATAGAAGTGAAACTACAGTAATTTTCTGGTTGAAAGCCAGAGATTGTAATTTTAATAAAAAATATTCCCATTTACAAGAGATACACTTAAAATATTAAAGATCATTAAAAGTTGAAAATAAAAAAGATGGAAAAGATGCACCAGATAAATACCAACTAAAAGAGTGCTGATATAGCTATATTGATGATAAATTAGACTTTAAGCATTATCATTGACAAAAAAAAAAAATCACTACAAAATAAAAGGTTGAATTCACTAGGAAAATATAAATATTCAAAACTTTGTGTGCCCTAGATCAAGCAGATGAAAATTTAGAAAAGATAAGGATGATTTGAACAAAAGAACTAATAAGCTTGATTTAATGGCAGTTATGTATTATATACATATATATTTCAATATATATTCTTCAGTCAATTATTATAGATTACATATTTTCTCACAGAACTCCTGAAACATAAAAAAATGACTAAGTTGCAAAGCAAATCTAAACAATGTCCAAAGATTTTCTACCATACAGGTGACATTCCCAAACCAAAATGGAATTTCATTAGAAAGTCATTCCAAAAAAGACAAGCAAAACAAGCAAAAAACACATGTTTATAAATTTACAAACACTTGTAATTAAATCATGGATAAAAGAAGAAATGTTAATAGAAAAATGTTAAAGTAGTTAAGAGTGACCCAAAATGAAAGATCTACATATTAAAATCTAAGGAATGCAATGAAACCAGTACTTCAAAAGAATTTTTTTCATTAAATATTACTATTAGAATACAAGAGAGGCTGCAAGTTGACTTAAGTCCAAAAAAAGAATTAGAAAGTAAGTCCAAAAACCCAATAACCCAGTTAAGAATGGGCAGAAGACATGAATAGACAGTTTTCCAAAGAAGACATCCAGGTATATGGCTAACAGATATATGAAGAGATGCTTAACATCCCTCATTATCAGGGAAATACAAATCAAAATGATGATGAGGTACCACCTCACACCTGTCAAAATGGCTACAGTTAACAACACATGAAACAACAGGTGTTGGCAAGGATGTGGAGAAAAGAGAACCCTCTTACACTGCTGGTAGGAATGCAAACTGGTGCAGCCACTTTGGAAAACAGTATGGAGTTTCCTCAAAAATTAAAAATAGAACTACCCTGGGGCGCCTGGGTGGCTCAGTCGGTTAAGCGTCCAACTTCAGCTCAGGTCTTGATCCTGCGGTTTGTGAGTTCCAGCCCTGCGTCAGGCTTTGTGCTGACAGCTCAGAGCCTGGAGCCTGTTTCGGATTCTGTGTTTCCCTCTGTCTCTGCCCCTCCCACTCTGTCTCTGACCCTCCCACTCTGTTTCTGCCCGCTCGCACTCTGTGTCTCTCTCAAAAATAAATATTAAAAAAAATTTAAAAAAAAAGAACTACCCTGCAGTCCAGTAATTGCACTGGTAGGTATTTACCCAAAGGATACCAAAATATAGATTCAAAGGGGTACATGCACCCCAATGTTTACAGCACCATTATAAACAATAGCCAAACTATGGAAAAAGCCCCAGTGTTCATCAACTGATGAATGGATAAAGAAGATGTGGTATATATATATATACATACACATATATATATGTATATATGTATACAACAGGATATTACTCAACCATAAAAAAGAATGAAATCTTGCCATTTGCAACAACGTGGATGGAGCTAGAGTATATTATGCTAAGCAAAATAAGTCAGTCAGAGAAAGACACATACCATATGGTTTCCCTCATATGTGTAAATTTAAGAACCAAAACAGATGAACATATGGAAAGGGAGAAAAAAAGGAAAAAAGACTCTTAAAGATCGAGAACAAACTGAAGGTTGATGGAGGGACATTGTTGGGGGATTAAGGAAGCTAGATGGGTGATTAAGGATGTCACTTGTTATAATGAGCACTGGGTGTTCTATGTAAGTGATGAATCACTGAATTCTACTCCTGAAACCAATATTGCGCTGTATGTTAACTAACTAGAATTTAAGTAAATATTTGAAAAGAAAAAAAATAAAAGAATAAAGAAAAAGAAAATAAGTACTAAGAAAGTAGAAAGGAGTTAATAAAGATAAAAGCACAAAGCAAAACATTACAAAATAAACGTCATTCTTTAAAAGAACTTAGGGGCACCTGGGTGGCTCAGTCGGTTAAGCATCGATTTCAGCTCAGGTCATGATCTCATAGTTTGTGAGTTCAAGTCCCGTGTGGGGCTCTATGCAGACAGCTCAGAGCTTGGAGCCTGCTTCAGATTCTGTGTGTGTCTCTCTCTCTTCTCCTCCCTTGCTCGTGCTCTGTCTCTCAAAAATAAATAAATGTTAAAAAATAAAATAAAATAAATAAAAGAACTGATAAAATTGACAAACTTCTAATAAGATTGCTCAAAAAAGAAAGTACAAATACACAATATTTTAAAAGAAAAGGGGGCACCTGTGTGGTTCAGTTGGTAGAGCATCTGACTCTTGATCTCAGGGTTGTGAGTTCAAGCCCCACATTGGGTGTGGAGCTTACTCCAAAAACAAAACTAAACTAAACTAAACTAAAAAGAGAGCACCTAATTATAGATACAAGAGACCTTTTTTAAGAAAAAAAAATTTTAATGTTTATTTTTGAGAGACAGAGTGTGAGTGGGGGAGGGGCAGAGAGAGAGGGATACACAGAATCTGAAGCAGGTTCCAGGCTCTGAGCTGTCAGCACAGAGCCGGATGCAGGGCTCAAACTCATGAACCTTGAGATCATGACCCATGCTGAAGTTGGACGCTTAACCGACTGAGCCACCCAGGTGCCCCAACAGACCTTTTTTTAAAGCAGGAGAATACCCTGAACAACTTTTTGCCAATTAATTTGAAACTTAAATGATATAGACAAATTCTTTGAAAAATAGAACTTACTAAAACTGGCTCAAGAAATAAACCCATTTTCTTCAACAAGCAAATTGCGTGAAAAAATTTTTGATGGTAATATCTGGAACTTGATTCAAACAAACTGTAAAAAAAATAAAGAATTTATGATATAAATGAGACAATTGAGAATATGTATGATTTCTAAAAAGTAAAAACATTAGGCATCTTCCTTTTAAAATCAGTAACAAGAATGCCGACGATTATGGCTTCTTTTCAACAGATGTGAAAGTCTGGCCAGATTCTACAAGGAAAAGATAAAAGACAGAAAATTGGACAGGCAAACACACCATCATTATTCATAGGTGATATGACTACCTGCATGGAAAACCTCAAAGAATCTTTAGACACAGTATTGAAAATACAGGGTTTTTTTTTTAGTTTATTTATTTATTTATTTTGAGAGAGACAGAGACAATATGAGCAGGGGAAAAGCAGAGAAAGAGGGAGAGAGAGAGAATCCCAAGCAGACTCCGAGCTGCCAGCACAGAGACAGATGTGGGGTTCGAACTGACAAAACTGTGAGATCATGACCTGAGCCACCCAGGCGCCCCGAAAATATAGTTTCAATGCAATTTCAACCAAATGCCCACAGGACTTTTTTAAGGAGATTGAATTGCAGATTCTCAAATTTATATGAAAGAACAAAAGGGCAAGAATAACTTTAAAAAGAATGAGGTTGAAGACACTTGTCCTCTCAAAATCCAGAATTCCTATAAAGTAATTAAGATAATGTGAGATTAGCGCAGTGATAGACAAATAGACTATCTGGCACTATTTAGTGCCCAGAACTAGATTTCTAAACAGATGAGATGGCAGATCTGTGGAAAAGGAGGAATTCTTCAGTTTATGGTGCTGGAACAATGGATTAACCATAAGGAAAAAATGAAATTGGATTTCTATCTCACATCATACACGAAAACTATTTCAAGATGGTTTAAAGACTATCTCACACCATATATGAAAATTAACTTAAAATGGATCAAAGGCTTAACTGTAAGAACTAAAAGTATAAAACTCTTTTTTTTTAAGTTTCATTTTTTCCCCCCATTTCTCATCATCACTTTATTTCTCTTCTGCTGTTCCAGGCTCTGAGAACATCGGGCATAGTGCTGAATTGGGACGGCATACGAAAGCATCAGTTTCACCTCCCAACTCTGTTAATTGTTCCAATAAAGACACACAAGGATGATGGTCTTTTAACATATCTGGCAATTTAGAAGTCTTCTCTTGAATACGTCGAGAACGTCTCACTGGTGTTAGAAACTTTAGCTCTTTAAATGTAGAATCTGTATTGTCAAACTGTATCTTCTTTTTTACACTTTGTAAGTATGGTGTAGTAGACACATTATATTTAATTAAGCAACTCCCCCTGGTTTCTGTACTGGGGGTTTTAACATCATTGGTTGAATCTTTTGTTTTGTCATCTTGCTTTTTTTCATCATCTTGAAATACCACATTTCTAGTTTTCTTTTCCATTTCTGGTTTTCCTGACTCTAGATTAACCCCGCTATCTTCAGTGCTGACTTCATGGATGTATTGCTTGGTTGCACAAGCTTCCTCAATATTTTCTCCGTATTTAACTTTTTCTTGACTCCTCATTGTCAGAATATCTGCAATGGTATGTCGCATCTCTTCAATAGGCTGAGCCCCTGCCAGAATGGCTTTCTCATAGATTGTGATAATGTTTTCAATAGGGCTTGTGAGTGGTTCAATATGTGCAAGGCATATCCAATATTTAACAACCTTTTTGGCATCTGGAATATTTTTAATCAGGTCATTCAGTATGACCAATATTTCTTCTTTTGGGCATCCCTCACTAATCAGGTTTAGGCATTCAGAAAATGTCTTGTTCACTTTTTCGGTAAATAATCTTTGTTCATCTTCTTCTACCATGGTAGTCCAAAAGGACCCAACTGGGTTTTCATGTTGCCCTTCAGGTTCAGGCTGGGTAACTCCTGAGCTAGGAGGCCTTTTCAGGACTTTCCTTTTGCCAGCTTTCCACTTACTCAGTTGCTTTTGCTATTGTATGCCTGCGAGGGTCAACGTTTTTCGACTTTTCTATCAGTTTGGTGTTAGAAGACGAAACAGGCCTGGCTATGATTTCAGACTTCACGATTCTTGTGAGTGTCTTCTTTCTATATCCTGAGAACCGGTTTTGGCACTAGATGAAACTGTGTTTAATTGTACTAACTCTCTCGGGGCGCCTGGGTGGCGCAGTCGGTTAAGCGTCCGACTTCAGCCAGGTCACGATCTCGCGGTCCGTGAGTTCGAGCCCCGCGTCAGGCTGATGGCTCAGAGCCTGGAACCTGTTTCCGATTCTGTGTCTCCCTCTCTCTCTGCCCCTCCCCCGTTCATGCTCCGTCTCTCTCTGTCCCAAAAATAAATAAACGTTGAAAAAAAAAATTGTAATTGTACTAACTCTTTCTCGCAAGGCCCTTTCTGAATAGTAACATTGGCGGAGCTTCTACCGATGCCTGGTCTCACAGCATCCTGACCATTGTCGAGGTGACTTCTAATAGGAGGTTGCAGAAGCTGTCTGTTCTGAATTGTAGTGCTCACAAGTTTAGTGGTAGTAGTCACTTGAGAGGCTCTATCGCTTTTCACTGTCACACTGCTGCTGTTTGTGTGCAGAGGCTCTGTAGCTTTAGGGACTGTAGTCGAAAGTTTCTTTATTGCTGCAGAACTCTCATCTCTGACTTGTAGAGGCTTTCTAAATGAATTAATCTTAGACTGAACAATTTGGCCACGGTAAGATCCAAGCACAAGCTTCTTGGACATGTTAGCATCTTGCTTTGGTTTTTCTGTCATTATTTGTTTCTTTTTATTGTTGATTTTAAGATGAAACACTTGGCTTAATGTCATGTGTTGACCTGGAGGGTCATCTTTAATTGGTACCAACTGCCCAGTTTGATTATTATCCTCAGAATTAGGTGTAACAATTGCTATAGTTGAATTGGTTAGTTCATTAGAAGGCCTTAAAGGAATACAATTTTTTTCCATTGTTATATTATTTTTGTTCCCGGGAGGTCTACTGACATTTTCTTTACGAGCCATTTTTGTTTTAAATTTCAGAACTTTTGCCTCTTCATGGACCTGGCCCTCAGAGGTCATCACTTTCTGGTCTCCACTGGATATGTGATTTTCCTCCTTGTATGCAAAAAACGTTTTTCTTTTTAACATATGTTCCTTGAGTTTCTGTCTTCTTTGTTCTCTGAACTCGGGCTGGGCCCTCTGGCTCGGGGGCACTGCTGGGGTGCTCATGGCTGCTGCAGGCGGAGGACAAGTCTCGGCCCTGACAGGCCCGCACTCAAGTTTCATTTTTATTTAAACAATCTCTACACCCAACATGGGGCTCAAACTCATCACCTCAAGATCAAAAGTCACATGCTCTTCTGACTGAGCCAATCAAGTGTCCCTAAAACTATAAAACTCTTAAAAGAAAACATAGATGTAAATCTTCATTGACTTTGGATTAAAGGTTTCCAAGATATGACACCAAAAATACCAACAGTTAAAGAAAAAAATAGATAAATTGGACTTCAATTTAATTAAAATTAAAAACTTTTGTGCTTCAAAGGATACCATCAAGAAAGTAAAAAGACAGAGGGGCGCCTGGGTGGCTCAGTCGGGTTAAGTGTCTGACTCCGGCTCAGGTCATGATTTCACAGATCATGGGTTTGTACCCTCATTGGGCTCTGTGTTGACATCTCAGAACCTGGAGCCTGCCTTGGATTCTGTCGCCTTCTCTCTCTGCCCCTTCTCTGCTCCCACTTTATGTGTGTGTGTGTGTGTGTGTGTGTGTGTGTGTGTGTATGTGTCTCAAAAATAAACATTAAAAAAAAAGAAAGTGAAAAGACAAACTGCAGAATGGGAGAATATATTTATAAATCATATATCTGATAAAAGTCTAGTATCTAGAATTTATAAAGAACACTTACAACTCAAAAATAAAAAGACAATGAATTTAAAATGGACAAAGAATTTGAATAGACATTCCTCCAAAGAAGATATACAAATGGCCAATAAGTGCATGAAAAGATGCTTAACATCATTTTTCATTGGGAAATGCAAATCAAAACCAAAATGAAGTATAAGTTCACACCCACTAGTATGGCTATAATAAAAAAGACCAATAATAATAAGTGTCGGTGAGGGCACGAAACCAGAACCTTCATACACTGCTAGTGGGTATATGAAATGGTGCAACCATTTTGGAAAACAGTCTGGCATTTCCTCATCAAGTTAAACATAGGGTTATCATGCTACCTAGCAATTCCACTCTTAGGTGGGATTTGAAATAAAATAAAATGATAAGTGAAAGAAAATGAAAACATGTCCACACAAAAACTTGTACAAGAAGAAAGAGAAATTTGTACAAGAATGTTCATTATGATTATTATGAATAATAATGAATCTTAATGAATAATAGCTCTAAAATGGAAACAACCCAAATGTCTATCAACTGATGAGTGGATAAACAAAAATGTGTTATATCCATACAATGAAATGTCATTGAGCCATTAAAAGGAATAATAGATGAACCTTGAGAACTTTATGCTAAGTGAAAGAATCCAGTCACAAAATAATACATATTGTATGATTCCATTTATATGAAATGAAATGTCAGAATAGGCAAATTTATGGACCTGTTATTAGTTGTCAGGGGCTTAGAGGGGGTGGAGGGATGGGATTTCCAGAATGGAAAGATATTATTAATTCTTTTGGTGGTGGTGAAAATGTTCTGGAATTAGATACTGGTAATGGTTGCACAACTTTGTGAATATACTAAAAATCACTTAAAAGAGGTGAATTTTATGGTATGTGAATAACATTTCAATTTTAAAATTACAAAACAAAACAAAAGATTTAAATGTGAAGGAAATAGAGCAGACTACCTTAGGATGTTTGGATTGAGAAGTATTTCCTAAGACAGAAAAAGCACTAACCATACAGAAAAAGACTGATGCAATTAATGATAAAAAGGAAGAACTCCAGAGGTGCCTGGGTGACTCAGTTGGTTAAGTGTCCAACTCTTGGCTTTGGCTCTGGTCATGATTTCACAGTTTGTGGGTTTGAGCCCCACATTTGTGTGATAGCACAGAGCCTGCTTGGGATTCTCTCTCTCTCTCTCTCTCTCTCTCTCTCTCTCTCTCTCCCCTCCCCACTCGTGTGTGTGTGCATGTGCCTGCCTGCGTGCACATTCTCTCTGTCTCTCAAAATAAATAAATAAACTTAAAAAAAAAAAGGGAAACACTCTGTACACCAAACACACTTTCAAAAGAGCAAAGACAAGGAAGAAGACACCAAAAACACATATAAATGAAAGAGCATTACAATTTAAAATATATAAATAAATCCTACACAAATCAATAAGAAAAATATATGTACGCAATAGTGAAAAAATAAGCTAAAAACATGAGCAGGCACTTCAAGGATGATTGATAAACATATGAAAATATGTCCAACCTTATTAGCAATTAGGGAAATTCAAACTAAGACCATGATACCTGTTTACAACTACTAAGTTGGGAAAAATATTGATTCTGTTTAAGTGTGACAATATCAAATCAGAAATTATGGGTATTCCCTTAAACAGCTACTGTGTATTTTGCACCATCATTTTGGAAAACAATATTTCATTATCTTGAGTAAGTGTAATCAAAGATAAGTGTAATCAAAGTCTCCACAATTCTATTTTTTTTATGTTTATTTTTTGAGAAAGAGAGAGAGAGAGAAGTGAGCATGAGTGGGGGAGCAGCAGAGAGAGAGGGAGACACAGAATCTGAAGCAAGCTCTAGGCTCTGAGCTGTCAGCACAGAGCCCGATACAGGGCTCCAATCCACAAACTGTGAGATCATGATCTGAGCTGAAGTCAGATGATTAACCCACTGAGCCACCTAGGCGCCCCACACAATTCTATGTTTAAGTATATATCTTTGTCTTACTAATCAAAGTGTAGTTGGCTAACCAGTAGCAATTGTACCATCTAGAGCTTGCTAGAAATGCAGAATTTCAGGCCCCACCCAGATTTATTGAATTGGAATTTGCATTTTAACAAGATTCCCAGTTGATATGAATGTTAATTACAATCTGAGAAACACTGCCCTAAAAAAACTCTTGCACATGTCCAAGAGAAAAGAATTCACGTAGCAGCACTGGTGGTAATAGCAGTGGCAAAGAACTAGAAACAGCACAAATGTTCATCACACAGAGAATGGATAAATAAGTTGTGGTATGGTCATAAAAGCTGGTTGCAGAAGGATACAATTTGATATCATTTCTATAAGACTCAAGAATAGGCAGAGGTGAACAAGATATTGTTAGAGATCTGTATAAAACATATGGAAACAAAGGAATGCTGAACACACAATGCAGGATGATGTTTACCTTGGGTGAAAGAAGGGTTTAGAGGAGGAGCAGACAGTGTGACCTTCACCAGCATAGGAAATGTTCTATTTCTTAAATTGTATAATGGGTCCAATGTTTTTGTTATTATGTATGACTTATCTATATGTTACATTATTCTTTTATAAGTATACAATAGAACACAAAATTTAACAGTTTCATTGAGGTATACCATAAAATTCACTTGTTTTAACTATACAATTCAGTGATTTTTAGTACACTTTACAGTTATGTGACCATCGCCACAGTCTGATAATAGGAAATTTCTATCACTTACAAAAATTTTTTCTTGCTCCTGTGCAGTCATTTCCCATTCCAATTCCTAGCCCCAGGCAACCACTAATTTGCTATCTCTGTAGATTGGGGTGGTTTTTTTTTTTTTGGGGGGGGGACATTTCATACAAACAGAATCATGCAATATATGAACTTTTGGGTTTCGCTTTTTTTTTACTTCCCATAATATTTTTGAGGTCCATCTATGTTATAGCATGTACCAGTGTTTCAGTAATTTTTAAGGATAAATAATATTTTATGAGGTGGATATACCACGTTTTGTTCATCTATTCCCTTGTTGAAAGATATTTAGGCTGTTTCTAGTTTTGGCTATTAAGAAGAATGCTATTGGGGCGCCTGGGTGGCGCAGTCGGTTGAGCGTCCGACTTCCGCCAGGTCACGATCTCACGGTCCGTGAGTTCGAGCCCCGCGTCGGGCTCTGGGCTGATGGCTCAGAGCCTGGAGCCTGTTTCCGATTCTGTGTCTCCCTCTCTCTGACCCTCCCCCGTTCATGCTCTGTCTCTCTCTGTCCCAAAAGTAAATAAACGTTGAAAAAAAAAATTAAAAAAAAAAAAGAATGCTATTTCCATTATTCTTATACTAGTCTTTGTGTGGATATGTTTTCATTTCTCTTGGGTAGATACCTAGCAATGGAATTAATGGGTCATAATCAGTCATTTTATTTATTTACAAAAAAAAGGGGAAATGGTTCTTTGGTTCTTTTGAGATCAAGTGAAAGGATTAACTAGTGAGTAGGTGGCATAACTGTTAATGCTAAAAGATAAGGACACACACAATTACTGAATGTGGAAATAGTAATCCACTGAGGGAAAAAGAGGGTAAAAGAAAAGAATAACCAAATATTTTCTTAGGAGAAGGCAGAATTCAAGGGAAAATTTAGACGAAGAAGGTAGTATACGGGCTCTGGGAAGAAAAATAATTCACTTCAAAGGCACAGCTACTTCATCTTTATAAAATGCACACACATGTGTGGGGTGCCTGGGTGGCTCAATTGGTTGAGCATCTGACTACTTGGGCTCAGGACATGATCCCAGGGTCATGGGGTCAAGGCCCACGTGGGGTTCAGCACTGAGTATGGCCTGCTTGAGATTCTCTGCCCCCCTTTCCCTCTCTCCCTCAGCCCCACTCCCCCTCTTCCACTCACATGTGCTCTGTCTAAAATAAAAAAGTTAAAAAACACACATGCATGTGGGATTATCAAATATATTAATAATACTTATAAAATGTTTTGTTGATAGGGCAGTTAAAAAATTGAAGTTCTTTTAACCATCCCAGATTTGTTATAAAAGTAATGATTTGGATTATTGCTTACAATAGTGTGTATGTGAAATATACTGAAAAGCAAATAAAGCAAAAAAAAAAAAGTGTGAGTTTGGGTAATATTAGACAGTAAATTTGTGAAATAACTGTGAACTAACCTTCAATGTTGAGGACTTACAATGTTGTCTTTGTTCCCATTTTTTTCTCTTTAGTTCTTTAGACATCTGTACAGATTTTAATTCCCATGTAAAAAGCAAGAACCAGACAAATGTTCCTGAACATTTCTAGAAATTGGAGTCTTAATTGCTCTGAGAAAGATTGACCGGCAATACTCTGATCTACCCCCTATCAACTTGACCTCAACTTAACATTTCTCCAAGAGGCAAGTAGATAAAGGTTGTAGGTCTGTGATATATTGCGTACACCGGGCAGCTGCATCTGACAACATTCTCTAAGAAGAAAAGATAGTGTTGGTATCTTTATTTTAGACAGTAGGGTAAACTTTATCTTCTGTGTGTGTGGGGGGGGGGGGGACATTGAAAAAGCAATTTCATTAATCAAGAACACTCAGTGGGAGTAAGAAGTATCAATCACTAGATAGTATTCCAGCATAGATTTGTGACTCAATTAGTGGCACAGAGCCTTGCCACCGAGTATAGAAATGTCCCATTTTCTGTAATCAAGGCGGTTATAATACAAGCTGAAAGCTGATATTTTCTAATTCATCCCTCCACCATAACTCTCTCCAGACAAGTGCCCTTCCTTTGTGTTCCCTTAACATTCTATTTCCACTTTATGGACTCAAAAGATGATCGTTGGTAAGCACAGCAATGCCTTGCCCAACTTTGTCCCTGAAATTAACTTTGAGCTGACTCCTCCCCACTTCTTTCCCCCCCCCCCAGCATGCTCTTTTACCTCCACGCGGGAGTCTCCACCCCCTAGTGTTTATCTCAGGCCCCGCCCCGCCCCCTGGTTGGCTGTCCGGTGGGAGGCTCGTTCCTTCCCTCGCCATTGGCCGCCCAGGGGGAGGTGCGTTTCCCGGCTCCGGATAGGTCGACAAGTCTAACAACCTCCGAGACAAGTCTAACAACCGCGGTGCACTTGTCATTTCCGGGTAAGATGGCCGCAGTGCGAGTGTTGGGAACCTGGAGCCGGAATGCTGGGCGGCTGGTAAGCGGTTTGGTTTGAGTTGAGTTCAGGAAGGGATAATGTGTCGGGAGTATTCCCGGGGAGGTGTGTTACTTTGTCCTCCGAGTGCCACGCGGAAAGGGCACGCGTGACGGAGAGGTAAAAGGATGTATGCTAAATGAAGGGTGGAGAAGGTGGTGAGCAGACCGGTCTGGAGACCCACTCCCAGCCTTACCTGGCCATGCTTCTTTCGCCACTCGGACGCGTTCCAGCTTTGTCTACACCCAGGCTCATCTAGCCTTTCGCCCGTTAGCCTTTTATTGAGCACTGTCTAGGTGCTGGGCATTGTGATAGGTGCTGGGGATATGCAGATATATATATCATTAAGCATTTATTGGACACCCACTCTGCCAAACACTGACAACACGACCCCTGCCTCAGAGAATTTATAGTCTAGAGGAAGAGACCCATGAAGCAAAGCATAACACCATGGGCCCTTGCCTCCGAGGAGCAGAGGCTTAAGCTTGTGGACCTGTATTTCTCTGTTGTGTCTGCGCCACGTATCTTTCCAACCTTTTTATCACCAGAGCTACGACCCACCACCATCTTACCTGAAGTTCCTCCCTTTCAACAACCCTTTAGCACCAAACACCTAACATCCTAGTAATCACAGTGTTTTATCCTATCTGCGTAGGGTCTTTCTTTCTGGGACTCCTCTTCCCTAAGATCTTACAGTGATCAAACCCCGATTTTACAAAATTTGTCAAGAGCCTGCTGTGTACCAGGTACTGTGCAGCCACTAGGGATGCAAATATGAATAGGACCCCTGTGGTCCCAGATTAATTACAGCCTTGTGGTGGAAGACAGAGGAAAGAGAGAGAGAGACACAAACAAGCAATTATAACAGCTTGAGAAGTGCTATGATGGGACATTATAGAGTTACAGGAACACATAGGAGGGGGGATGGGGGTCTGAAAGGAGTTCTCAGAGGATACCGTGTAACTTGAAATTTGTACCTTGCTAGGTATTGGCCTCTCTTTTGAGAGTTCTCCTTGTTTGGCTTCTGTAACACCAGCTTCCCAATATTTTTCTTCTATATGTTTTCCACTTCATCCCAATCTCCTGTTTTCCTGCCCAACTTTTAAATATGTATTGGTGTTTCTAAAGGCTCTGACTTTGGCCCTCAGTACTTTTGGCACTTCCTGGACTATTTCAGCCACTTATTTGAATTTAGTTGCCATGTATGTGCTGATGATTCCTAAAGTTCCCCAGTCTTCAAGCCAGCTCTACTCCAGACCCATATATATTCTACTGTCCTGGAAATCTCCAATTGCCTACATATTAAGTATTTTTCAGCTGCAAGTAATAAAAACCCAGCCAATAAATGGGAAATTAAGTATCTATGCATCCCGAAGTTAGATGGAAGCTGGTATTGGTTAAGTGGCTCATATTTATCAAGGTTGTCATTTCAGCAAGTTTGCCCTTTTTCATGGTTACAAGAGAGCTTCTACAACTTCGTACTCAGGGCAGGAAGGAGGAAGGGGTGGTACCATTCAGACTCATTGATCAGGACTATGTTACATGGCCACTGCTAACACCCCGAGTCTTGAAGGAGCTAGCATTTAGCCGCATCACAGTTCTGCCGTAATGCCTCAGTGGCACATCGGATTGTAGGTTCCAGAACTAAACTCTCAGACCTGTTTCTCTTTTGATTCTAGCCTGTAAATCTCCCAAATTTAGTTGTAATTCTCCGCCTTGCCCCCAACTGCTGCTATCCTGGTCCGTCCAGGATAAGGACTAATTGGACTTTCTGCCTCCAATCTGGTGGCTCTCCAACCCATTCTCCATAGTGTAGCCAGGATGATCTTAAAAAGTAAGACACAAATTTGAGAATGTCATTTCCTCACTTGAAACTGTCCTAAGCAAAATGTCCAAAATTTAAAAGACTGTGAGGCAATTTATGATCTGAACCTTTCCAAATCTCTCTGGCTTCATTTTTGCTGAAACTTACCCATCCCAACCCCCACTCTGACACTTCCCTCACCCTTACCCTATACTAAACTACACTGGAACTATATTGAACTTAAGTTAATTGAGCACACTGCTCTCTCTCTACTCCAGACTCCAGATCTTTGCACGTGTATTTCCTCTGCTTTAAAGACTCTTGCCTTCCTTCCCTATGGCCTCATCTGCTAACACACCTCATCACCTGGATTACTCCTACTCATCCCTTAGATCTTTACTTTCTCCCTCCTTTGTGTTCCTTTAATACTCTATTTCTCCTATTATAACACTATGTCATAATCACCTATGTCCTTGTCTTTATCTTTGAAGGTGTGGACTGTACTTTCCATAAGAGAAGGAATTAACATCTATTTTGTTCTCTAATCTACCTATGCATCATGCATTTGACTCGTGATTAACCTATACTGAATTAACCCTGAATTTTTCTATTTTATCTGTCTTCCTGTAATGAAGCAACTTGAATTCAAGGACTATATTCTGTAGCCTACTTAGCTTTGAATTCCCAAGCCCAGCACAATCCCTGTTTTTGGGAGTGCTCAACAACTGCTCAATAAACAACTTTATTTATTTCCTTACTTGAATCCGCTAAACCTTTGTTTCATCTCCTATTTTTTTTATATTTTGTTTCCAGGAAAAATGTCTTTTTCAGCTTGAAAAACTATTTTTTCTGTTTCTCCCTCCTATTGCGTTTTTATCTTTCCATTCAGCTTCACTAATGTTTTTTAGCCTTCTCTTAATCCATTTAGTTGCTACTTATCGCATAATGCCTGTTGCACTTACGTTGCTTTCTCTTTTTCCACTGTAAATCACTTCAGGAGCCTGTTCTTTCATGCCTCAAATACTATTCTACTTTCTTTTTCCTCTCTTACTTGGCTTTACCTGTTATAATCTAATCAATAAGCTGCAACTAGATTAATTTCTTAGTTCTTTTTCTTCAATAACCTATAGTGTATGAGTTCAAACTCCTTATCCTGACATTTACAGTCATCAGTAATTTGGTCCTTGAGCCACTTACGCTGCTCCCTTTTATAAATTTGGTCAAGCCACTCTGCCCCGGGAGACAAGTTCCTGCGGCAGTTCCTTTCTTTATGCTGTTTCCTCTGCCTTAAAGTGCATTTCTGCTCTTTATTTATTAATACTTATGATGCAAGGTCCACTTCAACTCTTCCTCCAAGAAGCCTTCCTAGGTCAAACCAACTTGAAAAATCAAAACAAAACACAAAAGACTCTATTCTTAAACTCTTCTAACACCTGCTGCCAATACTTACTACAAAAAACAAGAGCATACATGCCCATGCAAGTGTGTGTGTGTGTGTGTGTGTGTGTGTGTGTGTGTGTGTGTTGTTTCAGCTAAGTTATAAGTTCAAAGCAGAGATTATTTCTCCCACGTATAACAGTGTGTTACAGTGTGTGATAGAAAGAGCCTCGGCTTTGGAGTCAAATTTACTTGGTTTCAGAGCTGAATTTTGCCATTTGTTTGCTATAGGACCTTGGACAAATCACTTTACCTCTCTGATCATTTGTTTCTCATGTGTTAAAGAGGGCTAATGTGCCTATTCCAGAAGATAACTATGAGATAAAAGGAAGGTGATGCATTTAAAGACCTGTAAAGTACCCAGCACATAGTAGGCATTCAGTAAACGTTTGGTAGTTTGTCCCTCCTTTGCCTGATTAGTAGTTCTTCAATAAAACTTGTGTTGTTGAAGGTAGGACCTTCTAATAGTCTAATTTTCTTTCAAAGGTTATTTTTAAAAGAACTATTTTTTTTTAAATCAAGGTGAACCTGTATAATTCAAAACATCCATTTACTTGCCCAAAATTAAATTTATTTAATTTTGATTTTGTTGTTGACCAAGAGCCATGGTTATGGGAGTTGAAGTAGAAAGTATGGACATAGAAAATGGGGGTTTGGAAAAGAGCATTCTTTCACTATCTGCTATGTTTTAAGCTATCAATTTCAGTTAGGTTTGAATGTTAATTCAATGTTAATTTTAATAAGAATAAAATATAGATATTATAAAGATTAGTTGCTTTTGGATTAGCTCTTAAAGTAAAACTAAGATGCATGATTTAAGATTATTTGTGTTTTAGGAAGGGGATCTTTAGTTTTTCTTTGCCTTCAGAAATGAGTAGCATCTTGGAAATTAAGGTGAAATATCACATAATAATTTAAATATATTATTCCTATTAGTAAACCAAATATTTGTTTTTATATTATTTGCTGTCAGAAAAAAGAACAAAATTCTTATTTATAAATACATATTATAATATGGCTACAATACATAACATATATGTATTACAAATTTAAAAATTTTAAGGGCTAATCACTAAAATATAAAGTACATGATAATAAAGTAATTTTTTTAAGTAAAAGTAACTCTCTCCTACATTAATAAAAAAATTTAAAATACATGACAATATTCTCAGATACATTAAGGAGGTTAAAAATTTCTATACATTACATTTAAAAGTGTGATATAGTTAACCAGGTATTAATAAACATTGAAATATTAACTTTCAAAATAAAATAGTCTACATTTCAAACACCTAGGTTTTAAGATATCAAGTCAAATAGATTCAGGCACACTTATTTCTATTATATATTGTCATGCATTATTCTAGGATATTCTATAAAATAGTTGCATCTAAAGAGTCATCCATAAATTCCAGTAAGAAAACCTTTCCATACAGCACTACATATGTTTTTCAGTGTCTTTAGATACTAAAAGTCAGTTTTGAATTCTTTAAGTTTTATTTTAGGAAGTCTTTACTGACTCAACTGTACTTTGTACAGAATATGTTAAAATTTCTTTACTTTTATAAGAAATTTTAGGCAAGGATCATAAGCACATAAATAAATCTGACTCCAGGGATATAATTTTACTAAATAAAAGAACAACAAAATGTTCTTTGGGTTCTGGGGTTTAAATTCCTTTGATTTCTCGAACAGACATACAGTACTTAAAAAATAACCTATCTTAATAAACTTGACTGTCCCTGACACCAGGTTTTGGCCAGTTCAGATTTTGGCCTAGATACTTTCATATTGTTTGTATTTTGATAATGACTATTCTACCTTTAGAATAAACTTGAAACTGAATATATACTTACAGAGAAAAGCCATCGAGAACATTCATAAAAGCTTTTACTTTTTTGTTTTCTCATCTTTAGATTTGTGTTCGCTACTTTCAAACCTGTAGTAATGTTCATGTTTTGAAGCCAAAATATGTGTGTTTCTTTGGTTATCCTTCATTCAAGTATAGTCATCCACATCAGTTGCTGAAAACAACTGCTGGTAAGTATGATCTCAAAATAGCCCATATGAAATAAGGTTTTGTATCTTACCCAGAACTTTTTAAAAAGTAATTGAAGACTTACCAAAGTAAAAAAAAAGTTAACCTTTTCTGTCTAGCCTGAGCCTCCTTGCTCTCCCCGAATCTGTCCTTTTCTTCTTTTTTTTTTTTTTTTTTGTGCCCCCTCACCCCTTTCACATCTTTCCCTTAATGCTTGTGTCTTCAAATGTGGGGAATGGATTGTCTTGGGCCACCTGTTCTTTGTCATCTGACTCAGCTAAGTGCAATAGCCAGGTAAATTGTTGACTTAACAGATTGTATCCTTATATTGTCACTATATTGTTGGTTGGATGGAACACTTACCTCAGTCTGTTGTGTTAAGATTGTGTGATAAAACCAGCCCAAGGTGCTTCTGAGTAGAAAGATCCCTGACTTTTACCATTTAATTACCTTTGTCCTGTTTTTCTACCCTCTGTAAAGAATTTGAGGCTTTAGGTATTAGATTTGGCAAGTACATTAAAACTTTTTTTTCCTGATGTTCTGTTTAGAACTTTGATAACCCTAGACTTTTGTTATATCATTAAGCTTTTGACAGATACTTGGTGCCTTAGTCTGTGCTAGCAATGAATACTGGGGAAATTCCAGGCAGATCTAGCCCCTGAGATCAGTCAGTCTTTCCATGTCTTTTATAGATCATCTTTCACAACATCCAAAGATATATAAACCCTATCTTCACCGCTTTTTAAAAATATTTATTTATTTATTTATTTATTTATTTATTTATTTTATTTTTATTTTTATTATTTTGAGAGAGAGCATGTGCATGCACACACATGTGTGTGGGAGAGGCGTGGGGGGGGGAAGGGGGAGAAAGAGAGAGAGACAGAGACAGAGACAGAGAGAGAATCTTAAGCAGGCTTCACACCCAGTATGGAGCCCAACAAGGGGCTTGATCTCACAACCCTGAGGTCATGACCTAAGCCGAAATCAAGAGTCAGACGCTCAACCAACTGAGCCATCCAGCCTCAGATTTTTATTTTAAAAGTTGATCTTTTGTCTTCTCAGAGAAGATAGAAGCCATTTAAGTGGAAACTCCTACTAGCTGTGTAACTTTAAGCAAGTTACTTAATTTCTTTCTATTTCATCATTTGTAATATGGGATTAATCATAGTATCTAAGTCATTGTATTGTTGTGAGAATAAATCCATTTAACACAGATATTTATTGATCACCTACTATCTGCCAAGGCACTGTTTTGGTGCTCTGGATATATATTCTTTTCCTATATCCCCTCACTAAATGAATATTCAAGCTAGAAACCTGAAGTCGTCCTGATTCCTGTTTCATATCAAATTGGTTACCTAAATCTATTAATTTTACATCTTACATGATTTTTAAATTTGTCTTCTCTTTTTTAGACAGCTTTGAAAATATATAAATATATTAAGTTCCATACTTCAGTTTCTTACCTGTAGTAGCCTCCTAACTGCTTTGTCTGTCACTCCTTCCCCAACCCCATCCACCACATTCCTGCCAGAGAGATTTGTTTCCAAAATTACAGATCTCAGGTTACAGATCTGAAATTGCAGATGGTATGCCCTATTGATTTATTATGCCTGAATAATAACCCTGTCTACAACTTCGTGGCTTAAAGCAACAACGAGTTATGATTTCTCAGTATTCTCAGGGTTACCTGGGTGCTTCCTCTGCTGGTTTCACTGAACTCACTAATATGGCTGTCTTCAGCGGGAGAATCATGTGGGCTGGAAGGTCTAAGATGGTCTCACATACATGTCTGACAGTGGTGCTGGTTTTCAGGTGGGGCCTGTCATTTCTTCTCCATATAGCCTTTCATCCTCCAGTAGACTAGAAGGCTTCCTTACTCAGGGATCTCAAGGTAGTATTCCAAGAGGGAGAAGGTAGAAGATGCTGCGAGGTCCTTTGAGGTCTAGGCTCCAGAATTTGTACAACTTCATTTCTGCTATATTCTATTGTCCAAGCAAGTGACAGGCCAGCATAGATTTAAGTTGTGGTGAATCAGACTCTATGTCTTATGGGAGCAGCTGCAAAAAATTTATGACCATATTTTACTTACAACTGGCTCCTGATTACCTTTAGGATAAATTCCAGACACCTCACCTTGGCATGGCAAAGAAAGTCTTTTTTTTTTTTTTTTTAAGTTTATTTATTTATTTTGAGAGAGACAGTGCATGTGTGAGCGGGGGGGGGGGGGGGGGATGCGCAGAGGAGAAAGAGAGATCTCACAAACCATGAGATCATGACCTGAGCTGAAATAACGAGTCAGATGCTTAACTAAATGAGCCATCCAGGCACCACGAAGAAAGTCTTTTAAATCTGGACTGACTTCTTGCCACATATACTATCTTCAGCCATATGGAGCTGTGTGTTATTCCCTAAACATACCGTGCACTATATTTCCATGTTCTTCTTGCTCATGTTGTTCCTTGCATAATATTGTTTTGTATAGAAGTACCATAGTATATTTACTTGTCATTTTTTGGTGACTTAGATTGATATTCCAAGTCTTCATTTTAACTCTATGAAAGCTATTATTGAACATAAATCTTTTTGTACCTATCTTAATTGTTTCCTCATGGGGGAAAAAGTCTTAAAAGCAGAATTGCTTATTGAGTCAAAGAGAAGGACTTTCCTTTTTTTGATGTTTATTTATTTTTGAGAGATGGGGGGTGGGTGGGGGAGGAGGGGCAGAGAGGGAGGGAGACGCAGAATCTGAAGCAGGCTCCAAGCTCTGAGCTGTCAGCACAGAGACCAATGCAGGGCTTGAACTTGTGAACCGTGAGATCATGACCTGAGCCCAAGTTGGACACTTAACCAACTGAGCCATCCAGGCGCCCCCTCTTTTTCTTTTTCTTTAAGCTTTTGACACTTAACACCAAACTATTTTTTCAGAGAGGTTCCAGTTTATACTACGAGCAGCAGGCTGTGAGAGGACCCAACTTACTAGATAGAGAGGAAACAAGAGGTACCTAATACCTCTATATCAGAAATGTATTTGTATTTCTTAACCATTAACTGACTCCTCATATTTATTGAAGAAAGTTTTACTACCTTAATCAGCTTGTTGTGTGTTTTATAAGCAATTTTAATTAACAGCAGTCTGAAGATAGAGGAGCACTTTTTAAAAAAGATTTTTTAATGTTTACTTATATTTGAGAGAGAGAGAGAGAGACAGAGTGCGAGTGGGGAGGGGCAAAGAGCGACAGAGACAGAATCTGAAGCAGGCTCCAGGCTCTGAGCTGTCAGCGCAGAGCTTGACACAGGGCTCCAACTCATGACCTATCAGATCATGACCTGAGCCAGAGCCAGAGCCAGAGCCAGAGGCTTAACTGACTGAGCCCCCCAGGTGCCCCCTAGAGGAGCACTCTGGAATCCATTCAGAGTCACGTGTTACTGTGGAAAAGTGAGAGGAACATAGGTTGTTGACCAGAAATACTTTCTCTTGGGAATAATTATCATAAAGTATCATTTGTATTTAATTGTTACACAAGTGGGGGGTAGAAATTCAAAAAGGGGTGAAAAATGGAAAGAGGACTGAAATTTTTTTTTTTTTTTTTTTTTTTTATTTTTGGGACAGAGAGAGACAGAGCATGAACGGGGGAGGGACAGAGAGAGAGGGAGACACAGAATCGGAAACAGGCTCCAGGCTCTGAGCCATCAGCCCAGAGCCCGACGCGGGGCTCGAACCCACAGACGGCGAGATCGTGACCTGGCTGAAGTCGGACGCTTAACCGACTGCGCCACCCAGGCGCCCCAAGAGGACTGAAATTTAATGATAAGTTGGCAGAACATGGTGGACAGAGAAATTTTTCATCAGGTTTTCTAGATGTGTACGCCTGATCGTTAGCCACTAAAAATTAGAATAGTTATATGAAGTCAGAAGAGATCTAAGAGTGGGACACTAGTGATTATTACAGTTTAATAACAGAAAACAAGGCTATCCAGCTAGTTGGGCCTTCTATACCCTTGTAAAGGAACATTATTTTGGAAGTTGGAAAATTTAAGTGCTGTGACAATATCAGTAGGTCTGTGATACTGAACAATTTATTTAAATCTTTGATGGTTATGAATGACAATTACGCTTTTAAAAATTATGAAACACTTTTTTATCTGTGAAATGCAATGGTTTCTGCTTCTGCTTGAGAATATTTTCTAATTTTAGCTATAAAAGCATCTATTAGAAGTATATTACGTATTTAATGAGATCATTTTTCATTTTTCTTTGAAGCTCTGCAGGGACAAGTTGTTCAATTCAAACTCTCAGACATTGGAGAAGGGATTAGAGAAGTAACTATTAAAGAATGGTAAGTTATTCTGAAAAAAATTTTCAGTCAATGTAAAAATAATGTGTGCCAAAATAAGTGGGAGTTATTTAAGTTGAGAAACTTCTTTCTTAACGATTTTTTTTTCTTTGTTAAAGCAGTAAGGTAGTTTGTATTGCTAATATGTTGTTAACACAATTCATCATACATCAGGATATTTTATTTGATGTAATTTATTAAGAATTATTTTTTCTTTTTTTTCTTTCTTTTTTTTTTTTTAAGTTTATTTATTTTTGACAGAGACAGAGTGCGAGCATGAGCTGGGGAGGGGCAGAGAGAGAGGGAGACACAGAATCCGAAGCAGGCTCCAGGCTCCAAGCTGTCAGCACAGAGCCTGATGTGGGGCTCAAACTCACGAACTGTGAGATCATGACCTGGGCCAAAGTTGGACGCTTAACTGACTGAGCCACCCAGATGCCCCTATTTTTTCTTCTTTTAAAAAACTTTTTCACTGCCCACTCATCACTTCAGCTAAAAAAGAGAATTAAAAAAAAAATTTTTTTTTAATGTTTATTTATTTTGAGAGAGAGAGACAGAGTGTGAGCAGGGGAGGGACAGAGAGAGAGGGAGACACAGAATCCAGAGCAAGCTCCAGGCTCTGAGATGTCATCACAGAGCCTGATGCGGGGCTTGAACCCAGGGACAGTGAGATCATAACCTGAGCCAAAGTCAGACGCTTAACTGAGCAACCCAGGCGCCCCATCAGCTAAAAAAAGAGAAATTAACCTATAACAGATGTTAACTTGATATGACCAGGTGTTTTGAATGGCGTTTGTGTATGAACTTATTATTAATTTGCAGACTATTTTAAAATCATAATATAAGCTAAGCTCTCCTTACTGTACTGGAAATGACCTCAGTAAGAATGCAAGTACATTTGACTCACCATTCTCTGACAGTTTGCCTATATTTTTAGAATAGGTTCAAATTTAATACCAAAAAGTATTAATCAAAAAGTAGTTTTGGGGGGCACCTGGGTGGCTTAATCCGTTAAGCATTCACCTTCAGATCAGGTCATGATCTCGCGGTTTGTGAGTTCAAGCCTCACATTGGGCTCTGTGCTGACAGCTTGGAACCTGGAGCCTGTTTTAGATACTGTGTCTCCCTCTCTCTCTGCCCCTCTGCACTCGCACTCTTTCTCAAAAAATAAACATTGGGGCGCCTGGGTGGCGCAGTCGGTTAAGCGTCCGACTTCAGCCAGGTCACGATCTCGCAGTCCGTGAGTTCGAGCCCCGCGTCGGGCTCTGGGCTGATGGCTCAGAGCCTGGAGCCTGTTTCTGATTCTGTGTCTCCCTCTCTCTCTGCCCCTCCCCCGTTCATGCTCTGTCTCTCTCTGTCCCAAAAATAAATAAACGTTGAAAAAAAAAAATTAAAAAAAAAATAAATAAATTAAAAAAAAAAATAATAAACATTAAAAAAAATTTTTTTTAAATAATTTTTGAAAAGGCTAAAGATTTTTCAGAAAAAGGCTTGAAACAGAAGTAAAAATCCTCTACTGCCTTAGTCCTCCTTCTACCTCTTTACCTTTCACTTTTTAGAAAAAAAGAAACACTTCTTGGTAGGGAACGGATTTTTAAAGGTATCTAGAAGTAGCAGTTAAGATGAATAGATAGTCTCTCCCCATAGTCTTATACTATTGAAGATCCCCTTAAGAATCTGATTTAGCCACCTGAACATTCTTTCTCTGTAGCTCTCCCTATTATTGCTTTGTAAATTACAAAAGGAGAAGAGCATAATTGTGCCTTACAGTTATGTCTCTAGTGGCACTGTGAGATTTAGGAAATGCCAATGGACCTCGAATCAGAAGAGCCCAACTCTGAAACTTATTAGCCATCTTGCCTGGGACTTACTTTGTCTTTGCTGAGCCATTGATTCTTAATGTGTAAAATGGGAGTAACGGTACTTACTCTGCCATCTGGCAAGGGTTCTTGAAAGAATCAAATAATGCAATGTATAGAAAATGCCTTTAAAATCTGCGAAGTGTTATGTACATTTAAGTTACTGATATGTTCTAAGACCAAGACTAGTCTTTGTAGATTGTAGATATTTTTTCACATTTCTTAATTTCTACCTCTTTTTAAATCTCTAGAGTTATTTACTTGAAATAAGGTTTTAAGGTTTTGGAAACGGAGATAATTTCACTCCTAATGAAAATTAATAGTTCATTAAATTAAAAACACATATTTGACTAAAGTTTTTCACACTGTTCCTTTTTTTTTTAAGTTTATTCCTTTATTTTGAGAGAGAGAGAGAGCACGCACACAAGTGGGGAAAGGGCAGAGAGAGAGATGGGGAGAGAGAGAATCCTAGGCTGACTTTGCACTGTGAGCTCAGAGCCCAATGTAGGGCTCTAACTCATGAACCATGAGATCATGACCTGGGCCGAAGTTGGATGCTTAACCAACTGAGCCACCCAGGCACCTCTACAAGTTCTTTAAGAAATATTAACAGCTGTCTTGAATTCTGTGTGCTTTTTCTCTAGCTTAATATCTATAAACCTCGGGGCACCTGGGTGGCTCAGTCAGTTAAGCATCCAACTTTGGCTCAGGTCATGATCTCATGGTTCATGGCTCTATGCCCCATGTCAGGCTCTATGCTGACACCTCAGAGCCTGGAGCCTGCTCCGGATTCTGTGTCTCCCTCTCTCTCTCCTGCTCCCCTGCTTGCACTCTGTCTCTCTCTTCCTCAAAATAAACATTAAAAAAAATTTTTTTTTAAATCTATAAATCTCAACTCAAGGGAAAAAATCTATATTTTAATGTAGTTTGTAAAATGCTAAAAAGCAGAATTCTGTGCCACACACAGAGAATAGAAATTTGAATATATAGGAAGCATGATTTAATAGAAGGATGTGTTTATATAAGTGGCACTAAAACCTTATGTTTTCTTAGAACTTGTAGGAGCAAATATATGGATAAAGAAGAAAAACACTTCAATTTCAAAAAGCTTTTGACAAACTTCCACAACAAAAGTTTGGATTATATATGTGCTATCATCCTAAAGTCAATTTAGTCTGATATTAATACAACTAATTTAGTCTGATATTAATACAGCCATTCCCAGCTCTCTTTTGGTTAATGTTTCCATGATTTTTTTTAGCGTGTATGTTGTGAATGTGTGGTGTTATTGTGTGATGTGTGTGTGTTAAATGTGTGATCTTTATGTGACAATAATGTGGTATATGTCTTGAGTTGGTATGTGGTTTATGCATTTTGTGAGTGTTGTGTGTGTGGAGTGTGTTAGTATGTGTAATGTGTATGGTGTGTGTGTTGGGTATGTATGAAGTGTTTTTTTGTGTGTGGTGGTGTATGCAGGGTGTGAGTGTTGTAAGTGCAGTATTTGTGTTTGTGTCTACTCTATGTGTGGTATATGTGTGGTGTGTGTGTTGGGTATGTTTTATGTGTGACTGTGTGGTGTGTATGCCTGGTGTGTAGGTAATATATTTATGTGTGAAATGTGTGTCTATGGTATTACATGTGTGGTGTGTGTGTTGTATGAGTGTTGTGTGTTTCTTGTGTGTTGGTTATATGTGTGCTGTACGTTAGTGAGATACATGTGTTTGTGTCTTTTGTGTGTGTTGTGTGGTTGTTTATGTAGTATGAGTGGTATATGGTTAGGGCATGTGTGATGTGAGTTTGGTGTCTGGTGGTGTGTGTGTAATATATGTGTGGTAAGTGTATATGGTGTAAGTATGGTGATATGTGTTGGGTATATGCTGTTTCTTTTTTCTTTTTTTTTAAATTTTTATTCTAATTCCAGTTAACATGCAGTGTCATGTTAGTTTTAGTTTCAGGTGTGCAAAATAGTGATTCAAAATTACATCTCTCACCTGGTGCTCATCAGGACGAATGCACTCCTTAATCCCTGTCACCTGTTTAACTGATCCCTCCACCCACCCCCCACTCTGGTAACTATCGTATTGTTCTCTGTAATTAAGCGTCTCTTGGCTTGTGCCTCTGTCTTTTTTTCCCCCCCTTTGCTTATTTGTTTTGTTTCTTAAATTCCACATATGAGCGAAATCATATGGAATTTGTCTTTCTCTGACTGAGTTATTTCACTTAGCGTTATACTTTCTAGCTACATCCATGTTGTTGTAAAAGGCAAGATTTCATTCTTTTTTATGGCTGAATAATATTCCATTATATGTATATACCACAGTATCTTTATTCAATAATCGATGGACACTTGGGCTGCTTCCATATCTTGACTGTTATAAATAGTGCTGCTATAAACATAGGGGTGTATGTATCCCTTTGAATTAGTGTTTTTGTATCCTTTGGGTAAATACCCAGTAGTGTGATTGCTGGATAGTAGGGATTCCTATTTTTAACGTTTTGAGGAGACTCCATACTGTTTTCCTCATTGGCTGCACCAGTTTGCATTCCCACCAACAGTGCACAAAGGTTCTTTTTTCTCCAATCCTCACCGGCACCTGTTTTTTCTTGTGTTGTTGATTTTAGCCATCCTGATAGGTGTGAGGTGATATTGCATTGTAGTTTTGATTTGCGTATCCCTGATGGTAGGTGTTGACGAGCATCTTATCATGTGTCTGTTGGCCATCTGGATGTCTTTGAGAAATGTCTGTTCATGTCTTCTGCCCATTTTTTAATTGAATTATTTGTTTTTTAGGTTTTGAGTTTTATAAGTTCTTTATACATTTTGGATACTAACCCTTTATTGCATATGTCATTTACAAATATCCTCTCCCATTCAGTATGTTGTCTTTTAGTTTTGTTGGTTTTTTCCTTCACTATGCAAAAAGCTTTTTATTTGGATGTAGTACCAATAGTTTACTTTTGTTTCCCTTGCCTCAGGAGACATATCTAGAAAGAAGTTGCAATGGCCTATGTTAAAGAAATAACTGCCTGTGTTCTCTTCTAGGATTTTTATGGTTTCATGCCTCACATTTTGGTCTTTAATCCATTTTGAGTTTGTTTTTCTGTATAGTGTAAGAAAGTGGTCCAGTTTCCTTCTTTTGCATATACCTGTCCAGTGTTCCTAATACCATTTGTTGAAGCAACTGTCTTTTTCCCATTGGATATTCTTTCCTGCTTTGTGAAAGATTAATTGACCACATAATTGTGAATTAATTTCTGGATTATCTGATCTGTTCTATTGATCTATGTGTCTATTTTTGTGCCGGTTGCCATATTGTTTTGGTTACTGCAGCTTTGTAATATAACTTGAAGTCTGGAATTTTGATCCCTACAGCTTTGCTTTTCTTTTTCAAGATTGTTTTGGCTATTCAGGGTCTTTTGTGGTTCCGTACAAATTTTAGGATTATTTGTTCTACTCCTGTGAAAAATGATGTTGGTATTTTGATAGGGATTGCATTAAATATATAGATTGCTTTGAGTTGTGTAGACATTTTAATAATATTCTTCTAATCCATGAGCATGGAATGTCTTCTCATTTCTTTGTACCATCTTTAGTTTTTTTCATCAGTGTTTTATAGTTTTCAGAGTACAGGTCTTTCACCTCTTTGGTTAGGTTTATTCCTAAATATCTTATTATTTTTGGTGCAATTATAAATGAGATTGTTTTCCTAATTTCTCTTTTTGCTGCTTCATTAGTGATGTATAGCAATGGAACAGATTTCTGTACATTGATTTTGTATCCTATAACTTTACTGAATTCGTTCTTTAATTCTGGCAGTTTTTTGGTAGAGTCTTGGATTTTCTATATATACTATCATGTCATCTGCAAATAGTGTAAGTTTTACTTCTTCCTTACCAATTGGGAGACCCTTTATTTCTCTCTCTCTCTTTTTTTTTTTTTTTTGTCTGATTGCTCTGGCTAGGACTTCCAGTACTATGTTAAATAAAAGTGGTGAGAGTGAACATCCTTATCTTATTCCTGTCCTTAGGGAAAAGCTCTCAGTATTTCCTCATTAAGGATTATGTTAGCTGTGGGTTTTTCCATATATGGCCTTTATTATGTTGAGGTATGTTCCCTCTAGATCTGCTTTGTTGAGGGTTTTTATCATGAATGGACATTGTACTTTGTCAGATGCTTTTTCTATGTCTATTGAAATGATCATATGGTTCTTGTCTTTTCTCTTATTGATGTGATGTATCATGTTGATTGATTTGTAAATATTGAACCACCCTGGCAACCCAAGAATAAATCCCTCTTGATTGTGTGAGCGATTTTTTAAAAAAAGTATTGTTAGATTTGGTTTGCTAGTATTTTGTTAAGCATTTTTGCATATATGTTCATCAGGGATATTGGCCTGTACTTCTCTTTTTTAGTGGAGTCTTTATCTGGTTTTGGTATCAGGGTAATGCTGGCCTCATAGAAGGAGTTTAGAAGTTTTCCTTCCTTTTCTATTTTTTGGAATAGTTTGAGAAGAATAGGTATTGACTCTTCTTTAAGTGTTTGGCAGAATTTGCCTGTGAAGCCATGTGGTCCTGGGCTTTTGTTTTTTCACTACTGATCCAATTTCTTTGCTGGTTGTCCAAGTTTTCTATTTCTTCCTATTTCAGTTTTGGTAGTTTATATGTTTCTAGGAATTTATCCATTTCTTCCAGGTTGCCCCAATTTGTTCGCAGATTTTTTTTATAATGTTCTCTTATAATTGTTTGTATTTTTGTGGTGTTGGTTGTTATCTCTCCTCTCTCATTTATTTGAGTCCTTTTTTTTTTTCTTGAAAAGTCTGACTGGAGGTTTATCAATTTTATTGGTTTTTCTAAAGAATCAGGTCCTGGTTTCATTGATCTGTTCTAGTGGATTTTTTTTTTTTTTTTTTTTTTTTTTTTTTAGTTTCTATACCATTTTTTTTCTCTAATATATATCATTTCCTTCCCTCTGCTGGTTTTAGGTTTTGTTTGTTGTTCTTTTTCTAGCTCCTGTCGGTCTAAGATTAGATCATTTATTTGAGATTTTTCTTGCTTCTTGATGTAGCTCTGTATTGCTATAAACTTCCCTCTTGGAACTGCTTTTGCTGCATCCCAAAAGCTTGGAGCTTGTGTTTTCCTTTTCATTTATTTCCATGTACTTTGTAAATTTCTTCCTTTATTTCCTGTTTGACCCATTCATGTTATTTAATCTCCATGTATTTGTGGTCATTCCATACTTTTTCTTGTGGTTGACTTCTAGTTTCATAGCATTGTGATCAGAAATGATGCATAGTATGACTTCAGTCTTGAATTTGTCAAGGCTTGTTTTGTGGACTAATATGTTATCTATTCTGGAGAATGTTCTCTGTGCACTTGAAAAGAATGTGTATTCTGCTGTTTTAGGATGGAATGTTCTGAATATATCTGTTAAATACAGCAGTCCAAAGTGTCAATGAAAGCCATTGTTTCCCTATTGATTTTCTGTATAGATGATCTGTCCATTGATATAAGCGGGATGTTAAAGTCCCCTACTATTATTTTATTATTATTGATTAGTTTATGTTTGTTATTAACTGTTTTATGTATTTGGGTGCTTTCATGTTGGGTGCATAAATATTTACAGTTGTTCTATCTTCTTGTTAAATTGTTCCCTTTCTTGTTATGTGATTTCCTTCTTTGTCTCTTGTTAACAGCCTTTGTTTTAAAGTCTATTTTGTCTGATATAAGTATTGCTACTCCAGCCTTCTCTTGACATGCATTTGCATGATAGATGTTTCCGCATCCCCACTTTCAACCTGCAGGTGTCTTTAGGTCTAAAATGAATCTCTTGTAGGCAGGATATAGATGAGTCTTGTTTTTTTATCCATTCTTTCACCCTGTGTCTTTTGATTAGCATATTTAGCCCACTTAACATTCAAAGTAATTATTGATAGATACGTGTTTTTCATCATTTTATTATGTTTTGTGGTTGTTTCTGAAAATTTTCCCTGAACCTTTCTTGTCTTTCTTTCATTGTTTGCTGGTTTTCTTTAGTGATATATTTGGATTTCTTTCTCTTTATCGTTTGCATGTTTATTAGTGGTTTTTGATTTGTTATTACCATTAGGTTTGTATATAACATTTTCTGTGTATAGCAGTCTATATTAAATTAATGGTCATTCAAACACATCCTTCTCTCCTCTGCATGTTTTAAATATATGATGTCATATTTTACAGCCTTTTATTTTGTGAATTCCTTGACTGATTTTTTTTATAGAAATATTCATTTTTATGCAAATTGGTGCAGCCGCTCTGGAAAGCAGTGTGGAGGTTCCTCAGAAAATTAAAAATAGACCTACCCTATGACCCAGCAATAGCACTGCTAGGAATTTACCCAAGGGATACAGGAGTACTGATGCATAGGGGCACTTGTACCCCAATGTTTATAGCAGCACTCTCAACAATAGCCAAATTGTGAAAAGAGCCTAAATGTCCATCAACTGATGAATGGATAAAGAAATTGTGGTTTATATACACAATGGAATACTACGTGGCAATGAGAAAGAATGAAATATGGCCTTTTGTAGCAACGTGGATGGAACTGGAGAGTATGATGCTAAGTGAAATAAACCATACAGAGAAAGACAGATACCATATGGTTTCACTCTTATGTGGATCTTGAGAAACGTAACAGAAACCCATGGGGGAGGGGAAGGAAAAAAAAAAAAAAAAGAGGTTAGAGTGGGAGAGAGCCAAAGCATAAGAGACTGTTAAAAACTGAGAACAGGGGCGCCTGGGTGGCGCAGTCGGTTAAGCGTCCGACTTCAGCCAGGTCACGATCTCGCGGTCCGTGAGTTCGAGCCCCGCGTCGGGCTCTGGGCTGATGATGGCCCAGAGCCTGGAGCCTGCTTCCGATTCTGTGTCTCCCTCTCTCTTTGCCCCTCCCCCGTTCATGCTCTGTCTCTCTCTGTCCCAAAAATAAATAAAAACGTTGAGAAAAAAAAAAATTAAAAAAAAAAAAAACTGAGAACAAACTGAGGGTTGATGGGGGGTGGGAGGGAGGGGAGGGTGGGTGATGGGTACTGAGGAGGGCACCTTTTGGAATGAGCACTGGGTGTTGTATGGAAACCAATTTGACAATAAATTTCATATATTGAAAAAAATATATTCATTTTTACTGCTTTTGTGTTTCCTGCCTTTATACTGTCACTCTCAGTCTCTCCTTTCCATTCAAAGAGACCCTTTAATTTTTCTTGCAGGGCTGCTTTAGTGGTCATGAACTTGTTTAGTTTTTGTTTGTTTGAAAAACTCCTTATATCTCCTTCTATTCTGAATGATAGGCTTGATGGATAGAGTGTTCTTGGCTGCAGATTTTTCCCATTCTGTACTTTGAATATACCATGCCACTCTCTTCTGGCTTGGAACTTTCTGCTGGAAAATCCCTTAATAGCCTTATGTATTTTTCCTTATATGTTACTATCTTTTGTCTTGCTGCTTTTAAATTTTCTTTATCACTGTATTGTTGCCAGTTTGATTACAATATGTCTTGGTATGGATCTGCTTTCGTCTATTTTGATGGGGGTTCTCTGTGCCTTCTGGATCTGGATATCTGTTTCCATCCCCAGATTAGAGAATTTTTCAGATATTATTTCTCCAAATTTTTTGCCCCCTTTTCTCTCTTCTTCTGGCACTCCTATAATATGAATGTTATTATGTTTGATGGAGTCACTGATTTCCCTAAGTCTGTTGTCATTTTGTATAATTCTTTTTTCACTCTTTGTTCAGCTTGATTACTTTCCATTACTGTGTCTTCTAGATCATTAATTCATTTTTCCGCTTCTTCCAGCCTGCTGTACATTGCACTAAATGTATATCTAATCTTGCTCTTTATCTCTGACTGGTTCTTTTTATTTCTTTTCTCAAATCCAATGAATATTTTTATGATTATTGCTTGAAACACTCCATCAGGCATGTTACTTGTATCTCTTTTGCTTAGATCTCCAGCCATGGCTTTTTTCCGGCTCTTTCCTTTGGGTCAGATTTCTCTGTCTTCACATGTTGTTTAAGTCTCTGTGCCTGTTTCTTTGTGTTAGGAAAGTCAGCTACATCTCCTGTTCTTGAGGGTAATGGCCTTATGAAGAAGAGGTCCTGTAGTGACCTGCCATGTAGTGTCCCCTATTCCACAGGGCCTAGTGCTTCTGGGGTTTCTTCAATGTGTATGGAATGTTCTCTGCTGTTCTTTTCTGGCCACTTTGTCCTTCAGGCTAATTGTCTGCCGAGACTCTGTTTGACTGTTGTGGGCAGACTTTGGTCTCTGGCCTGACTGTGGTACGTTTTAATTAGGTGTGCTCTGGTCTGCTTGTGAAATGACACCTGTTGCCACCACTGCTGGAACTGAGGCTTTGCAAAACTCCCAAATTGGGACACACAGTGGTGGTAGGGGTTTGGGCCAGTTTTCTGGGGGATGGGTGTCACTGTGCTGGGACTGAGGCAAGCATGACAAAGAAGGGTGGTTCCATTGGAGCGTGGAGTAGGAGATGTGGGACTTGCTGTAAGTAAGCTAAGTTATGAGTGTCAGCACTGCTCTGCCTCCTGCAGGTGCTCTTGTGCTTTTGCTGGGTGGAGGTGGGGATGGCACCGTCAATGCCTTTGTTTCTGGAGGGTTCTATATGTGAATGCTGCCTCTCTGGGACATACTCTGAGATGACCAAATAACCTCCCCACCTTGTGACCCAGGTGCTCTTGAGATCACTGTTTGCACGCTGTATTTCTGCAGGCTGCTTGCCCTGCCTTCTCTCTAACAGCAGCCCCAATGCCTTCAGACTGTCTGAGCCAAGCCTGCTGACCTTTAAAGCTCTAGGCTTTACGCCCCTCTGGTTGCAGGAACTACCAAAATTCAGCCCATCTCGCTTTCCAAACCAATTGCTATGGGAATCAGTTTTATTCATGCACTCCCCTGTGTGCTAATCTGTCTCTCACCCTTCTCTGCCACTGTGGCTCCCTCCTTCCTGCAATGGCTGATCTATTTCTCTCCCAACCCATGACTCTACACATCCTACCTTCATCGATGTGGCCTCTTCTCTACCTGTAAGTTATGGAGTTTGTTCTGTCAGTCTTCAGATTGATTTCTGGGGTATTTAGGATGATTTAATAGTTATCTAATTGTATTTGTGGGACAAGGTGAGCCTAGGGTGTTCCTGCTCCACCACCATCTTCCCCTCCGGCATGATATTTTTTTGTGTGTCCTTTTACTTTCAACCTATTTGTGTCTCTTGTAGATGGCACATGGTGAAATCATCTTTTGAAATCCATTTTTCCAATTTATGCCTTTTATTGGCATGTTTAAGCCACTTACATATAATGTAATTATGGATAAGGTAAGATTCACATCTGCCATTTGCTGTTTGTTTTCTGTATGTTTTATGTGCTTTTTCTTTATGTATTTCTCCATTACTGCCTTCATTTGTGATAAATCGATATTTCTACTGTACCATTTTAATTTCCTTGTTTCTTTTACTATATATAATTTTTAGTTACTTTCCTAGTGGTTGCCCTGTGGCTTAATAAAAAACAATGTAGGGGTGCCTGGGTGGTGCAGTTGGTTAAGTGTCTGACTTTGGCTCAGGTCATGATCTTACCATTTATGGGTTTGAGCCCCGCGTCGGGCTCTGTGCTGACAGCTCAGAGCCTGGAGCCTGCTTCAGATTCTGTGTCTTCCTCTCTCTCTGCTCCTCCTCTGTCTCTGTCTCTCTCTCTCTGTCTCTGTCTCTGTCTCTGTCTCTCAAAAATGAATAAACATTAAAAAAAAATTTTTTTAAACAATGTAATTTGGGTTAATACCAACTTAGTTTAAATAGTGCATTAAAAACATTGCTCCAATATAGATTTTTCCTTCTCCCCTGCCTTTTGCTATTAGTGTCTTATGTATTATGTATTTAAACATTATAAGCCCATCAATAATTTTTTTTAATTTATATTTTAGTTAACATACAGTGCAATATTGATTTCAGGAGTAGAATTCAGTGATTCATCACTTATATACAACACCCAGTGCTCATTACAACAAGTGCCCTTCTTGGTACACATCACCCATCCAGCACATCTCCCACCCACCTCCCTCCATCAACCCTTAGTTTGTTCTCTATCAGTAAGAGTCTCCCTTTCTTTTCTCCCTCCACCCCCTGCCTTCCCAAATGTTCTTCTGTTCTGTTTCTTGAATTACAAATATGAGTGAAATCATAGGATATTTGTCTTTCTCTGATTGACTTATTTCTCTTAGCATAATACATTCTAGCTCATCCATGACATTGCAAATGGCAAGATTTCACTTTTTTGATGACTGATATTCAGTTGTATATATTTGGGCTCTCTCCATAGTTTGGCTATTGCTGATAATGCTGCTATAAATATTAGGGTGCATGTACCCCTTCAAATCTGTATCTTTGTATCCTTTGGGTAAATACCTAATAGTGCAATTGCTGGATCATAGGATAGTTCTATTTTTAGTTTCTTGAGGAATATCCATAGTGTTCTCCAGAGTGGCGGCACCAGTTTGCATTCCCACTAACAGTGCAAGAGGCTTCCCCTTTCTCTGCATCTTCAACACCTGTTGTATCTTGTGTTGTTAATTTTAGCCATCTGACAGATGTGAGGTGGTATCTTATCGTGGTTTTGATTTCTATTTCCCTAATGATGAGTGATGTTGAAAATCTTTTCATGTGTCTGTTAGCCCTCTGGATGTCTTCTTTGGAAAAGTGTCTATTCATGTATTCTGCTGGTTTCTTAACTGGTTTGTTTGTTTTTTGCGTGTTGAGTTTGATAAATTCTTTATAGATTTTAGTTACTAACCCTTTATCAAATATGTCATTTGCCAATATCTTTCCTGTTGTGTAGGCTGTCTTTTAGTTTTGCTGTTTGTTTCTTTCACTGTGCAACTTTTTATCTTGATGAAGTACCAGTAGTTCACGTTTGCTTTTGTTTCTTTGGCCTTTGGTGACATGTCTAGTAAGAACATGGAACAGCCGAGCTCAAAGAGGTTGCTATCTGTGTTCTCCTCTAGGAGTTTGATGGTTTTTTGTTTCATATTTAGGTCTTTCATCCATTTTGAATTTATTTTTATGTATGGTGTAAGAAAGTGGTCCAGTTTCATTCTTCTGCATGTTGCTGTCCAGTTTTCCCAATATCATTTGTTGAAGAGACTTTTTTCCATTGGATATTCCTTCCTCCTTTGTCGAAGATGAGTTGACCATATAGTTGTAGGTCCATTTTTGGGTTTTCTGTTCTGTTCCATTGATTTATGTGTCTGTTTTTGTGCCAGTACCATACTGTCTTAATGACTACAGCTTTGTAATATAGCTTGAAATCTGGAATTGTGATGCCTCCAAGTTTTGTTTTTCTTTTTCAGGATTGCTTTGGCTATCTGGGATCTTTTGTGGTTCCCTACACATTTTAGGATTGTTTGATCTAGCTCTGCAAAGAGTATGGTGGTATTTTGATAAGGATTAAATGTGTAGATTGCTTTGGGTAGTATAGACATGTTAACAGTGTTCTTCCAATCCATGAGCGTGGAATGCTTTTCCATTTCTTTGTGTCCTCTTCAGTATCTTTTATAAATCTTCTATAGTTTTCAGAGTACAGATCTTTTACCTCTTTAGTTAGGTTTATTTCTAGGTATCTTAATATTTTTGACGCAATTATAAATGGGATTGATTCCTTGATTTCTTTTCCTGTTGCTTTATTATTGGTGTATAGAAATGCAACAGATTTTCTACACATTGATTTTATATCCTGCAACTTTGCTGAATTCATGTATTAGTTCTAGCAATTTTTTTGATTGACTCTTTGGGGTTTTCTACATAGAACACCAATAGTTTTTTTTTTTATTTTTACTTTTTTTAAGTTTTAAAACTTTAATAAGTTTAATGTTGGAACTGTATGTTTCCATACCAATTGGCACAATTTACATCAAGTTTTACACTTATTCATTTTTGCAAAGACATCATATACACAAAGATACATATTCAGTAACTGGGAAGTCATAAAACTTCTAATCTAGACTTTCAGGTTTGTCCAATCATGATACTTCTAATAAGGATCATCAGCATACCAGTTTCGCCTCTTCCAAAAAGATGTTGTCATTTTATCTAAGAGCTTACTCTGGGTTTTATTGCAGAACGCGAATTCCCTCAAGCGCCTTTTTCTTGCAGTTGTCTTTTTCCATAATTTTTTCTTATAACCAGCCTTCCTCCTTAGCCACAGGCCAGAATGAAGTCGAAGAAACCTGTAGATGACACCTTTCACAGTCTTTCTCTTCCCTTTCCGTGAACTGAAGTATGTTACGGTTCTGACTGGTAGCTTGAGGACATTTGGAAGCAAGGGGGCCGCTCTATTGAGGATTGCTGCAGTATGTCCACATGTCAGGTTTCTGACAGACGTGGCAAGTCTGGGAGCAGAGGAAACAACTGGTGTCTGCAGAGAACTAAAATGCCGGGTGGACAGTGCAGAACTAAGACAGGCATTCTTGACACCGTTTTGACAGGCTGAAGACACCAAAATATTCAGGGGCCATAAGACCCCTGATGCAGCTCTGAAGGCACGGGCAAAGGCAGAGGCCGCCATCTTGCCATCCCCGAACACCAATAGTTTTTAAAGTATTGCTTTATACACTTGTCTTGTAAATCAGATAGAATTAAAACGGGGCACAAACAAAATATCACAGCTTGCATATTTACCTATGTAATTACCTTTATTGATATTCTTTATTTCTTTATGTGAATTTGAGTTGCTATTGTCCTTTTATTTCATTCTGAAGGACTGCTTTTAGCATTTCTTGTAGGGCAAGTGTACTAGGAACAAATTTTGTTTTCATTTATTTGGGAGTGTATTCATTTCTCCTTCATTTTTGAAAGATAGTTTCGTAGATATAAGATGCTTGACTGTCTTTTTTTTCTTTTAGCACATTGAATGTATCATTCAACTACCTTTTGGTCTCCATGGTTCTGACTAGAAGCCATCTGTTAATCTTATAAGAGTTCCTGTACTTGATGAATGTGGTTTTCTCTTGCTGATTTTAAGATTCTCTCTTTGTCTTTCAGCAGTTTGATTATGATGTGTCTAGGTGTGGCTCTTTTAAATTTGTCCTATTTGGAGTTTGTTGAGATTCTTGCATGTGTACGTTAGTGTTTTCATCAAGTTTAGGAAGTTTTTAGTCATTATATCTTCAAAGATTCTATCTCTTTATTGATATTCTTTATTTGGTGAGAGACACCATTTTCTCCTGTGTCCTTCTAATTGTTTAGATATGGTTTCCTTTAGTTCTTTGAATATTTAATTGTCGATTTAATTTAACTTTTATTAAAGTTAATTAGTAACATTATTATTATTTTTTAAAGTTTATCTATTTTGAGAGAGAGAGGGAGGGAGAGAATGTGCATGAATGGGGGAGGCTCCATGCTGTCAGTGCACAGCCCAATGCGGGGCTTGATCCTACAAACTGTGAGATCATGACCTGAGCCAAAATCAAGATTTGGACAGTTAACTGATTGAGCCACCCGGGTGCCCCATAATATTAATTATCGTTAATTAACATCTTGGCATCTTCAGGGATGGTTTCTGTTGACCACTTTTTCCCTCCTGTGCACGTGCCATACTTTTCCATTCCTTTACATGTCTTGTAATTTTATGTTGAAAACTGGATATTTTACATAAAATAATGTGGCAAATCTGTGGTAAGATGTATGGACATCTCATTACCCAGATCTTCCTTTTAGAACCTCTTGTTTGCCTCAACTTTTTCACTGCCTCAGCCAGTCAAGATTTTAGACAATTGCTATGGACTGTTTCTCAGCAAACACCCTGAGAAAGCTGAGTCAGATCAAACAAGAACAAGCTCTGTGAGTGGCATTTTTTCAGAAAGCTGCCCAATGAGTCAAATAGTAAGTGTTCTCTGGGAGTATCGCTTTTTGTGGAACTCCAGACTTGGGTCTGCCCTTGCTATGGCTGTAAGACTGCTGATTTTTTTTTCTTTTTTTTCTTTTTTTTTTAATGTTTATTTATTTTTTAGAGAGAGCACGAGAAGGCAAGGGGCAGAGAGAGAGAGGGAGACAGAATCTGAGGCAGCTCCAGGCTCTGAGCTGTCAGCACAGATCCTGTCGTGGGGCTCAAACTCACAAACCGCGAGATCATGACCTAAGCCGAAGTCAGATGCTCAACCGACTGAGCCACCCAGGCATCCCTGGCTGTAAGGCTGTTGATTTTCACAACTAATGCTGAGCTGGGGAAAGGAGAATGAGAATAGAACCAGTTAAAATAATAAAACTAGCTGTTTTTAATGAGGTTCAGCCAGTTTTCCTGAATAAGTCTTTCTTGGTTGTCACAGGCCTTATTGTAATTTCTAGAATTCTGAAAAAGGCAATTTTTAACAACTTCTCCAAGTATACTTGTTACATTTATAGAATGGCAGAATCCTGGAGGTCCTTAGCCCGCCGTTCTAGAAGTGTAAGTTTTCTATATGTGCTTTTAAACCTAGTTTCTATGTCAAGGGTGATGTTTTATTATGGACTAAGAACTGGTTAAGACAGGAAGACAAGGAATAAGAATGACTGAGCAATTATCTTAATGAAGAATTGATGGTACTGAGACAGAAATGTGCTAGACACATCAAGAATGGTATTAGAACCAAAGTTATATGTTGAATTTCAGATTTGGTGCCATTCGTCCTATTCTGTTTGCGGAATAAGAGTATCTAGAAGAGCCTTCTAAAGCATACCTAAGATGATTAAAGAGGAAAAGAGACTCATATACAAGGACATATTAAAATAATTGTAGAAACAAAGATTGAGAGAACTCAATCCAAAATTCATGAAATTACAAAGAATATGCGTTAGGGATATCAATTTTTGGACTTAATTATAGAAATAATAGGCATCTCTTAAAGTTTGGTAAAGGCTAATATAAAATAATGAAAGGAAATAACATTTTTAAAACATTTTTAGAACTGCTTCCAAGAATTAGGTGAGGCATAACCCCTGAAAAGTAATTAAATTTTTGGATTATAGATCTATAGATGGTTTTTAAAGTTTTAGTATTTCTTGAGGATACATTAAAGAGACTTTGGAAGCCTTTATAGTCTTTTCTGAAACATTCTTTGGTGCACATCTGGGACTAATTGCTGTGCTAGATGGATACCAATCTAATTCAGTGTAGCATGTAACATTGTTAGGATGATTAGTATTATATACTTACAATTGGTCATGTAAAAGTGTTTTGTGTCTTTTTCTTTTAGGTATGTAAAAGAAGGAGATACAGTGTCTCAGTTTGATAGCATCTGTGAAGTTCAAAGTGATAAAGCTTCTGTTACTATCACTAGTCGTTATGATGGAGTCATTAAAAAACTGTATTATAATCTAGACGATATTGCCTATGTGGGAAAGCCATTAGTAGACATAGAAACGGAAGCTTTAAAAGGTATTGTAAATGTGTTCATCTGTTTTGCCAAATTGATTACTGTTGTCCTTTTGTCATTGGTACCAATTAAAAGAGATGTTTACTTTTAATAACTTACAGGGTTTAATTTGGTGGTTTGAAGCTGTAATCAGGAAAATAGAAAAGATCTTCTGCGATGAATGATTATCTTTTGACCAGTTACCATGTTAGAAACGTACACATTAACACTGAATTTATCTGGGAGCCTGCCTTCTGGAAGCCTTAGTATTCAGAGAACTGATGGGCTTTCTCAGGAATTAAAGATTCAGGCCCTGAACACTAGTCACTAATAACAAAAACTGGAGTATGCAAAAGATTAAATCTAACATAATAGGATTGTTGTATTTTCCACTGATTCAAAAACAAAAACACTTTCTTGGGGCACCTGGCTGGCTCTGTCAGTGGAGCATGCAACTCTTGATCTTGGGGTTGTGAGTTCGAGCCCCTCTTTGGGGATAGAGATTACTAAAAAAAACAAAAAAGAAATATTAAAAAAAATACTTTCATTAGTAATGGTTATGAAGGCCAAACTTCTGGAAGGGAAGTGGAAGAGAAAGGAAGGAAAATCATAATGAAAAGTGAAGAAACTAGCATTTAGAAAAAGCAACAACCATGGAACTTATAAGCAGTAGATATCCTGACAAAAGCGAATTCCTTGTGAAAATATTGCAGAGGAAAGCTAAAACAGTGGGCTCTCCTGGTATTGGCAGACAGCTAGATGGCTGTCTACCTCGGAAGTTCCTTATGGCATTTTTGTGATACGTTAAAGTTATGTCATCTAGGAAACAGCTCTGCTATGGGGGATGCGGGGATGGGGCTGGAGGTGGCTTAAGTTTTGTGATGTAGTCCTAAGCCAGCAATCTGTCTGAGAAGTGCTGAAATAGAATAGAATACTAATAGAATTTTAGTAGTATCATTCGAAAGTCCAGAAGAATTCTGAATTACAGTGGCTGGTTGACTTGTAATTCTGCAGACTATATACTTAATACTAACAGTAACAACAATCACTAATTCCACAGTCATACTTGACAGTTTATGAAAAGTTTCACTGTTATTTTATTTATCCTTACTTGTGAAGTATTCCAGTTTAATGGATGAAGAAACTAAACACAACCTATAGAGGCTCGGCAATTTGCCCAATGGTCAGTGACTGAGCCAAATTTTGAACTCCATGGCCTGTCTTTGTCCAGATTATTTTCCACTATGACATGTTGCCTCCAGAAGGTGGAAGATGACTTATTGAAGTCTTCCTATTATTTATTTAATTTCTACTATAAAAGGATATGTGTGCATGTAGCAAGCTATAAAATGCAGAAAATCGAAAATAAGAAAATAAAAACATATTCCTGCTACTCAGAAATCATCACTCTTAACACATGAATGTATATCACTCCAGACATTTTTCTAAGCTCACACATACGCACTGAAGTCATTTTTTACCAGAGTAATATGTTGTGTTTGCTGTATTCGAATCTGTTTGCTTAATTACGTACGTGTTTTCATGACAATGATTTCATTTTATCTGATGATCAGACTGTATTTAAATCTCCCCAGTTGACCCCAGAATGTCCTGGAAATTTCAGTTGGTTTGTTCAAACTAGGGTCCAATATGGGAGTCTACATTGCCCACGGTCTCTCTTCACATGACTTACACTCTCCCACATGTTGCTTCACGACACTGACTCGTGGAAGGGACTGTGCCATTTGTTTTGCAGAATGTCACACTTTGTGTCTTGTTGCTTTTCCATGACGGTGTTTGACTTGTTCTTACCATGGTAAGTTCCTGTAAACTGAAAGCAAGTTTCAAAGGCTAGGTTCAAGTTAAATATTTGGCTAGAATATATCATGGGTGATATTGTGTACTTCATATTGCTTCACATCAGGGCACCATAACATCTAGATTACCTGCTGTAGTGACGCTCAGTGTAAACAGTGAATTGGGATAATGATTCCCTTGCCCCGTCATTGTACAGTTACATTTTATCCTTTGCAGCCTGAAAGTTACCCAGGTGGTGTCACTTTGGCACTATAATCATTTGAGAATCCTGGCCTAAATCAACAACTGCTTTGGTGGTTGTGGAATGATGATTTTTTTTTTTTTTTTGATTCTGTCAGTATCTTTACATTATTAGCTGGCATTATTCTGTAAAGGGGCACTTCACCCTCATCAGCTGGGCCTATTAGTTACCCTGAAATACAGTTCCTGCTGGAAAAACAGAATAAATGGTTCATCCTTTTCCCTTGCCAAGGAGTTGCTTTGATAGCCCCTTCAAATAGTGATATTAAATTTCTAACTTTCTCTTTGTGTCTATTCAGTTGATTTGCTGTGTTTAATCTATTATAATCATTCTTTTTAATGCTCAAATTGTTAGTAGGAGTGACCCTTTCAAGGTCGCTCCTGGGTGTTCTTTTAACATGACCTCATTAATTTTCAAAAGCTTCCTTGCTTTTGACACAGGAAGATGATCTGAAAGTCACCTTGTACATTCCCTGCCCCAGATCTGGAATTAATCTATTTCTTCGGGGCTCTTGTTCCTTTTAATGTGGCATGGACAAGAGACCATAAAGTAGGTAGTAGGGGTGTTTCCTTTTATCTTGATTGCCAAACTTCTATTGAAAGGCATGATTTAAGAATATTAAAACCAAAAAAGAATTCACCTTTTAAAATTACCTGAAACACAAAATTATTATGGTGGATCAATGACTTTTTTTTTTTTTTTTTAATTTAGTTAGGACCTAGAAAGGAAAGAGGCACAAACTGAAAGCACTGAATCCTAACCACTAGACCACTAGGGAGCAGCAGTCTTGGCACAAACTGAGGCAAGCAAAATGCTGAACACTATTATGGATGTCATTGAATTAGAACACCCTGACAGGCGCTTTAAACCAGATTTAGATACCAATCTAGACCATCCAAAAAAAAAAAAAAAGAATTATTTATATGAACAAGTAAACAATTGAGATTTGTGGATTTTTTAAATTAAAAAAAATTTTTTTTTAATTTTTAGAGAGAGCAAGTGCACACATGAGCTGAGGGGAGGGGCACAGGGAAAGAGAGAGAGAATCTTAAGCAGGATCCACACTGAGCACAGAGCCTGATGCGAGGCTCAATCCCACGAGCACGACCTGAGCCGAAATCAAGAGTCACACACTCAACTGACCGAGCCATCTCAGCACCCTGAGATTTATGGGTTTTTTTATTGTTCAGTTTTATTTTTAGAGTTTATTTTGGCGTTTCAAATGACATTCAACTTAACAAATCTTGATATATAGCAAATTACAAAATTATAGAACTTTTTGAGAATACGGGTATTTTTTTCTAGAGAATTGTTTCACAAAAATTAATCTCTACAGCATGAATGATTCTCAAAGAAATTATGTTGAGCAAAAGAAGCCAAACCAAAAAGAAAACATGCTGTATGATCTATGTGCATAAAATTTTAGAAAATGCAAACTAATCTACAATGACAGAAAACTGATTAGTGTTTTCCTTGGTATAAGGAATCTTTTGGAGCTGGTGGACATGTTCCTTATCTTGATTGTGGTGATGGCTTACGTGTATATACATACTTCACAGTTTATCAAATTTTATATTTTATATTTGTGCAGTTTATTGTATGTCTGTAAAAAAATGAGACTGTGTTGGTTATGTTCAGAGTGAAAAGTATCTGATAGTATTTCTCATAGAGAACTGATCATTTGCTAGCTATTCTGTTTTGTTTGCCAGAGTGTATTCTGAACAGTTATCTCGCACTGTAGTTTCATTTTGCTTTTACATTTATGTTTTATTGTATTTTTTTACTATAAGAATAAACTGTAAAGCATAACCTATATATAAGCAAGCCTATGGAACAGTAGATTCAATTTACGAAACATTTATATATCCCTCTCTTTAATTTTAGAAATGGGACAGTTTCTAAATATTCTGTGAACCTTTTCTTAAGAATTTGTAATAATATTGAATTTATATTGTTTTTTTGTTTTAGTGCTAGTAAAACCAATTATACTATAAATAGAAAATTACCAAACAAAAAGTCTTTTAGAAGTATAAAATATATTATTTCCATTTTACAGGTGGAAAATAATTATAGCATAGAACCCTTAAGAGTATATGATCAAAACTAGACATCTTTTTTTTAAATTTTTTTTAATGTTTATTTTTGAGAGAAAGAGACAGAGCATGATCAGGGGAGGGGCAGAGAGAGAGGGAGACACAGAATCTGAAGCAGGCTCCAGGCTCTGAGCTGTCAGCACAGAGCCCAGTGCGGGGCTTGAACTCAGGAATGGCGAGGTCATGACCTAGGCCGAAGTCAACGTTTAACCAACTGAGCCACCCAGGCGCCCCAAAACTAGACATCTTAATAGTAGTATTGGAGATTAATCCTGTCTTCTAATGCTTGTTTAAATAATATTCTCTGGCACCACCTTTTGTAACATGGTGGTGTTGTCTCCTTTCCAAGGCTGGAGCATCAAGGTAATTTTGATGAGGGAAACTCTACTTGTGATGTCCAAGTCCCATCTATGAGTGCTTTGACCGTAGATAGACCTCTACTTGAAAAGAGCTTACTGGGGGCGCCTGGGTGTCTCAGTCCTTTAAGCATCCCACTTCAGCTGAGGTCATGATCTCGCAGTTCGTGGGTTCAAGCTATGCATTGGGCTGTCTGCTGTCAGCATGGAGCCCACCACGTGGCTCAGTCTCACAAACCGTGAGATCATGACCCTGAGCTGAAATCAAGAGTCAGGTGCTGGGGCGCCTGGGTGGCTCAGTGGGTTAAGCATCCGACTTTGGCTCGGGTCATGATCTCGCAGCTTGTGAGTTCGAGCCCTGCGTCAGGCTCTGTGCTGACAGCTTGGAGCCTGCTTCTGATTCTGTCTCCCTATCTCTCTGCTCCTCTCCTATTCATGCTCTGTCTCTCTCTCTCTCTATGTCAAAAATAAATAAACATTAAAAAACAATTTTAAAAAGAGGTGCTTAACTGACTGAGCTACCCAGGCACCCTGATTTTCTTTTAAACTTTATATATTTTACTCCTTCTTAAAGTGAGGGTATTGAGTATAGCCTAAAATCTTTTTTCATTATGCAAAAACATGTTAGTGAACATTTATTATTCTGGAAACAACATAATTCTGCTTCTGGCTTTTTATTTTTCAATCTACTTCTTAGCATTATCATTGTGCCAGGCCAACACTCTCCTTCCTAAATTTCCAGGAACACGGATAACTAAGTTTGTTAAGAAGTGTTTACTACGAAGAGAAAGTAGGATCTGGTTGAGAGTCTAAATTCCTATTTTCTGGGGCAAGGGCATGGTTTTAATGCTGAGGCCACATGGCAGCTGTTTTAGGTATTCTGATCCTGAAGCTATGTGCAGGATTAAATTGCCAGAATGTTTGACCACCAGATAACTAAGAGGTCACTATACCTAAGTAATCCTAATTGTGGAGACTTGCCACCATGGGGAAATATTAAGGAAAGAGAGGAAGGAACATAAACTGTAGCAGAATTCTTTATAAAACTAATATTATTCTTGATTATATTGCATTTATCCTTTAACATCACCACCTATCATCGATTGAATGCTTTCTCTTTGCTAATGCTATATACACATTATTTCATATAATCATATAGATTAAATTATGTAGATTTTTGTCTGCATTTGACATGTGCAACACTGAGACCCACAGAGATTTAATATCTTGCCTCTGGTGACATAGCCAGTAACTGATAGAACTACAATTTGACCCCAGCTTTGTTTAATTCTAAAGCCCATGTTGCTAACCACTTTGTTCCACTGAAAATTCTATTCAGAGCCTCTGGGTATCAGCTCCATTCTGCATCTCGAACATTGGGAATGAATTCCTAACACTGTTGATACTCATGTTTGTGAAGTTCTGCTATAACAATATCAGTTAAGGTGTCCCACAGAGTTTATAATATTAAAATGTTTGCCAGGATTAATACAATGTTCTGAGTTAAAGATGTCATTTAATTAAATTACATGTCATTTAATTAAATTACACCCAGTGGCATAAGTTGCATGGTATAATGCCCGAGCATAGTAAGTACACAACGAATGGTAGGTAGGACTTAGTTTTATTCAGCCAGTTATAGACTGAGTTGATTGTATTAGCTATTTCAGTAATTTGAAGTGAGAAAGAAAATGCAGTGAGATCTCATTGATTGGAGTGTCATCAATTCTCAATTCATGATGATTTATATAGGAACTAAAGTTGACAGTTGTTCTACAAAAAAAGGTCTTCCTAAGCAGTTTTGCAGAGACCAAAGCTTAAAACATTTTACGAAAACACATTGTTTCAAACACCCTGAGTGCTCAAGTGCTTCAAAACGTTTTCTCCAGAAAAATTTCCCCAATTATGTGAATTAATTGACTACTTACTGTCATTTTTAGAAATATTTCTTAAAATACCTAAGAATGTGTCAATTTCAGTTTTAATATTTTCTTAAATTAAAAAAAAATGTTTATTTATTTTTGAGAGCAAGAGCATATGTGGGAGACGGGCAGAGAGAGAGGGAGACACAGAATCCGAAGCAGGCTCCAGGCTCTGAGCTGTCAGCACAGAACCCGATGCGGGGCTCGAATTCACAATCGTGAGATCATGACGTGAGCCAAAGTTAGACGCTTAACCAACTGAGCCACCCAGGCACCCTTCAGTTTTAATATTTTTACTAATTCAAATGTTTTATTTAGTTAATCTGAAATAATAGTTCTATTATAAATTTGCTTCACATGAGGAATATCAGCAACACTAAATTGACAGTTTTCATGACAAAAAGTGCTTATTTACCAGAGTTCTTTTGTTGCTCTTTAAAAAATTTAATTAAGTCTTTTAAAACTCTGTATTCCTAAATCCACTACTAAAAGAATAAACTCCCACATATCAGAGTATAGTGTTAGAACCATGAAAATCACATCCCTTGGGGAGAGTTATGACATTTTAGGTTAGCTTTAACTCCATCCTCCTTAGAGTCTCTTTGTACATTGATAAAAGTAAGAAATCTGCCCTGCATTCCTGTAACAGTGTTGTGATCATCACAGGAGAAAATGTTTGTATACACACTTAGAAAATGATCTAAAGTACTACATAGGTGGTAATTTAGTGCTGAAGAGAGCTTTCTTCCAACAATTATATGACTGTTTCAAATAATATATAATATGAATGACTTCTCACCAATGTTTTATTACTCATATTTGTACTCAAATTATTATTCTAAAAGGCAGTCCTACTTTGTCATATATCAGAATGTTTTCCAGAAAGGTGAGTGGCAATAAATTCAGTGATCTTTTGGAAACCTGTAACTTTTGTATATATTTGGGCTTTTATATATTTCTCATATTTTCAGCAAAAATACACATTAAATCAGGTTAGATTTGGAATTCCTACGTTTGAATTCCCTTGGTTTCCCTTTGCACCTTAGTTCCTAATGCTCCTTCTTTCTTACTAGTTTCTCCAGTAACTTTAACAGATGTGGACAATACTACAGGTTTCTCAAATTACAACAAAATTATGCCTTGAACAATAGGAGTTGTATTCTAGCTTCTTTGACTACAAAGAAAATTCACTAGTGCCATGAACTAATGGAAACAGCACAGGGTGAGTCAACCCTAGGAATGAATCCCAGCTCTTCACAGTTTTATTAGCTGTGTGAACTTGGGCCAATCCTTCATCTTTGAAGTATCAATTTTTTTAAATCTATAAAATGGGATACTAACACCTATCTTATACAGTTGGAGTAAAGATTAAGTTATGATATTGTATATGTAGTGCAGTATTTTACCTATAAAAGGTGCTTGTGGGAGAGGAAAAGTAATTCACCTACTAACCTTCTGAGTTCTTAGCTGAGACTCTTGTAATAAAAGACAGATTAACAAGAGAGAAAGAGAAGTTTATTAACATGTGTACATACTCATCTATACATGGGAGACACCCAGGGAAAGATGAGTAACTCAAAGAGGTAGCTTTAGAGTTCAGGCTTAAATAGCATTTCTATAGGGAAAGGGGAAATGGGAAAAGTCCTCTTAGGGGAGAGTAAGTAGTTTTCGTGGAAGTTGAATGGGTCCTTAGAGAATAGATGGGAGGTATGACAGTTTGGGACAAAGTTTGCTGACTTCTACTCTCCTCTTTTATAAGAATCAATCTTCCCTGGTGGATGAAACTCCTAGGGAGGGGATTTATGACAGTGGAGTTGCTTCTGGAAGATCCACCTTTAGGTGTATGAGAGTTCAGAGAATGTCTCTGCCTGCATTTGCTGTTTTTCAAGTGCTTGCAGCTCAAAAGAATCACTATACCAAAGTGGCATATTTGGGGTGGCATATTCTGCTACCCTTCATGCGCAACACAAGTTGTTTTGTTTTCCCTTTGTCTCCTTCTGGGGAAATGTGAGAGCTCCACTGGGCCAATTCATAGACCAGTGAGGAAGAATGAAGAGACTGTTTCCATAGGTGGAGCAGTGGAGAATTGTTACTGGCTTTGAATCGAATGTCAAAGCAAATTCAGTTGCCTGCTTTCAGAGGCTTAGTCTCTAATGCACTTATTCCCACAGAGACTTCTGCTATGCAGCATTGATTTCCAAACATCAGACTCTGACAATGAAATGCTCTCAAACGCTTTTTTGTTTTGGGTTGCAAAAATACATGCTAATAGCCTGGAAAATACATGCTAATAGTCTGGGGTACTTTTTCTTCTATAGATATTCTAGATTTAGAGAATGGTCCAACCAAATTAGCATTAGCCATGAAAATAAAATCTTCCACAGCATTCCTTAAGCTGTATTCAAAGCAGAGAAAAATTATAAATACTTTATTATTTGGGGAAAGCATTTTAAGATTGTCACAGATTTTACATGATTCTTTCATGTAATTTGTCTTACATTTGACTCTTATTTTATGCTATTTGTAAATATGAGAAATTTATTAGGAAAGTGTTTAAAATACAAAATGTTTAAAACTTATTGAAGAAGTTTTCATTTTTTAAGTTGTAGCTGCTGCATGATTTTTACAGAAATGAAGTAAACACCAGGTAATAATCATTAAACTACCAGGTGCCAGTACACCCCTCTGCTCTCCCCCAATTGTTTCCCAATATGTAGTTGTGTTTTCCCATTTTGAAGTAGCCTGACTAGTATGCTTCTGACTATAAATTTTAAGTTGAATTTATTTGTGTATTATAAGCCACTAAGCTTATTTTTATTTTTTTAACATTTTCAACTAAAGAGTACCATTTTACCTCGTTACCAGATTCAGAAGAAGATGTTGTTGAAACTCCTGCTGTGTCCCATGATGAACACACACACCAAGAGATAAAGGGCCAGAAAACACTGGCCACCCCTGCAGTTCGCCGCCTAGCAATGGAAAACAATGTAAGTTTCCTTCGTATTTAAGTGTGAGATTACACAGAAAATACCCATTTGTGTCTATGAAAAAGTAGCCAGCTCTCCCATGAGGAGATGACTCAAATTGAGATTAAAGGAAAATGAAAATGTGTGTTACTGAGAAGCGATTGTTGCATAAAAGCACCAATAAGAAATGAGAAGAAATTGCAAACTTCTTACTTATATTAATTGGGCAATGGGATTTTATTATTCTTCCTTAGAGCCTAATAGTCAGGGCTACCGTTTTTTGAACACTTATAAATACTAGCGTTTTAGATCAGGCACCCTAGAAGCCAGCTTGAGACAGGGGTTTGGGTGCATGTAATGGAGTGACTGAGGGAGAGAATACCTTTTCTGGGAATGAGGGAAGCAAGATAGAGAAGGGAAGAAAAGGGAAATGGGCCAGGCAACGATGTGGTCTCAAGGATCTGATTTAAAGGAGTTGGAGAACACCAAAGAATTGTACTGAGTTGAGGCTAGCAGACCAGCCTTTTGTATTCCTTCTTATCATCCAGTCATTGGTGCTTTCCCTTTAGGGCTAGGTGGCCCCCAGGTACTGCAATAAGTGTGTACGTGTTATCTCATTGATCTTTACAACAATGCTATAAATTATGGGGGCTATTTAGAGACTTGGAGAGAGTCAAGTAACAGGTCCAAGATCACACAACTAACACCGTGGTGGGGCCAGGATCCTGAAGTGAGATTCTGTGACTGCAGAACCAGTGCCCTTGATCATTACATACTGCCTCAACAATTATTGCCTTTGTTATTTGAGCGTTTATGAGTCAGACACCATGTACATGTTCTCTCTAATCCTCACAGCCATCCTGCAGGGTGGTTTTGATTATCCCCATTTTGCAGATGACAAAAGTCAGAGAAGTTGATTAAACTGCCTAAAATCAAATAAGTAGCTGAACTGGGAATTTGTCTTTTTTCAAACTTGGGTTCTTTCCACTGTACCCCACAATACAGGATTTTTGTCTGTTTTTGAGAGAAGTAGTTAAGTCACAGTGGGGAAAAAAAAAGAAGCTTACATTTTAGAAATATGTAATGAGTCATTAAAATGTTCATATCCCTTTAGACAATTATCCTAACATTGGGAAACTGTCCCAAGGAAACAATCTAGGATATATTCTTCCAAGTGTTTTATATAGCCCAAAGTGAGAAGGCACATATGGTTCAAAATGAGGAATATGCTTGGGTAAATTATGTTATAAACACTTAATGAAAATTTATGCAGTGATTCAATGTGTTCAAATATGAAGACTATTTAGCATAATAGAAAATAGAAATAATAGTATGAAACACTACATTGTTATGGGCATCAGATGAAATAATCTTGTGTATTGCTTTGAAAGTTATAAACTCTTTTACTAATGTTTTTTCTTAATTATATAGAAAAACTACCTATAACAATGCATGATTTTGTTTTCCTATGCCATTTCTTAAAGATGTATAATAACTAGAGATTTGTATAATTACTGGAAATCACTGGATTTGTTATAAATCACCTTTTCTTTTTTCACAGTTTATGTATTTATTAATTGAATTTAAATTATGAATTATAATTTAAATTATTAAATTATAAATTGTGAATCAAATTAAAAACCAATGGCATTTACAGTTGTTTGAAATTACCTAAAATTATTTGCTTAAATTCTCAAAATTCTTTGTTATAAACTAAATGTTTGACACTATAAAGTCTTATTCTTCTGAAGTCATCCTTAGAGAAGCACTAATACGAATGAAGCAGGACTTAACCCTGAGAAATTAATTAATACACACTAAGTATGAGGCCATCATCTAAGCTTATGTGTCTATTTAAATAGAATTAAATTTAACAAGAATATTTTATCTCTGTAACCAAACACAAAGGGGATTAAATAAAGCCAGATCACAGTGTTTTCAGAAAGAATCATGGGGGCGCCTGGGTGGCTCAGTCGGTTAAGCGTCTGACGTCGGCTCAGTTCATGATCTCACACTCCATGAGTTTGAGCCCCGCGTTGGGCTCTGTGCTGACAGCTCAGAGCCTGGAGCCTGCTTTGGATTTAGTGTCCCTCTCTCTCTCTGCCCCTCCCCTGCTCATGCTGTGTCTCTCTCTGTCTCAAAAATAATAAATAAAAACATTAAAAAAATTTTTTTAATAAAAAAAAAATCATGAAACTTTTTGGTTCCTGGATCCAGTTCCAGTGTGTATATCGGGAGTGGGCGTGGTCCCCACAACAACAACAAGCAATTCTCTGGACAAAACTGGGTATCCTACAGTTCAGCTCAGTTCTGACACTGTCTGCCCACAGACAGTGCCAGAATTGACAGATTAATGATTCCATCCTACAAGACTGCCCACCCTTCCCCCACAACACTTCCTATGCTCTCTAGCCAGGTTATCACCAATGCTTCTGACCCACTACCTACAGAGACAAGGTTCCATTGACCTACCCTCCAATTTAGCATGCCAATCGCAAGCCCAGGTTATTAGCTATACTTTTGGCCTACTGGCTACAGATGAGAGGTCCACACAATCCCCTCTTTGGGTTTGATTAATTTCCTAGAGCAGCTCATACAACGTAGGAAACTCATTTACTCACCAGATTACTGATTTATTATAAAAGAATACAACTCAGGAACAGCCAGATGGAGGGACACAGAGGTATATGTGGAAAGAGGTGGACAGGTTCCATGCCCTCTCCAGGTGTGCCCATCTCCCCAAATCTCCAGTGTTCAACTTGGAGGCTCTCTAAATGCCTCCAAGCATTTTGGGGTGTTTTAGAAGCTTCATTACATAACCCCTACTGATTAAATCATTGCCTGTTAGCAACTGATTCAACCTCCTGCCCTGGGGTAGGGGTACTGAAAGTTACAAATGTCTAATCACACAGTTGGTTGTTCCCCTGGCAACCAGCCTCCATCTTTAGGTTCCCTAAGGGCTTTACAAAGGTTCGTTAACATAATAAAAGACACTTTTTTTTATCACTGGTCATTTCAAGGATTTCAGGAGCTCAGTGCGAGATCAGGGGAGGAAGACCAAAAATATACTTGTCATAAATCACCATCTCACAATGAGTGTCTAGTGGAAAGTGGAATTATGTCATTTACTATTCTGTAGGAAGCAATAATAAAACATATGTGCCATTTAACTTGGGCTGAGAAACTCAACATTCCAAATATGACTCAATAAAATTAATTTCATTTTTTTCAATGTTTATTTTTGGGAGAAAGAGAGACAGACAGACAGACAGACAAAGACAGAACATGAGTGAGGGAGGGGCAGAAAGAGAGGAAGACCCAGAATCTGAAGCCAACTCCAGGCTCTGAGCTATCAGTACAGAGCCCTGTGCAGGGCTCAAACTCACAAACCTGGAGATCATGACTGAGCGGAAGTCGGATGCTTAACCAACTGAGCCACCCAGGCACCCCTAATTTCAATGCTTTGTACTTATCTTTCTTAAACAACTATCAGAAAAAACTAAGAGCTTTTGTATGATGATTATTTTAACTATTAGTAGTACTGATAGCCAGGTTCCTTTAAACATGCCATAAAGGCATGTACATGAGTGTCTTTCCACAATGTCAGCTTTATTCAATCATAAAGCATTTAACTGGGCTTCATACATGTCACAATACAACACAACAAACAAGATACAATAAGGGTTAAGAGGTTAACAAACCAAACTCGAAGTCAGTGGTATGCATTTGAGAGTTGAGGTGAGGACTCGCTGTGGCCTGGGTCACCTCTTGGCACATGCTGCTTATTATGTTCAGGAAGTAGAGGATCAGATGTCTTCTGTTCAGAGATCAGTCAGGTGAACTTTTGGTGGTAACTGCCTTTTTAATGCAGTCACATGTGGAAGGCTCAGCATCTGGAGAGTCTGTTTGCTACAGAAGTCTTCCCTTTTTAAAGGAGTTTAGTCTTAGGCTTTGACAGGCCTCTGGTGATTTGAATCAGTTCCTGGTTCTTCCAGATTCTCACGACCTTACTGGTATCAGTCCTTAGTACTACGCTGGTTTGGGTGATGCGGCCTGCTGTTAGCTGCAATACCTTTGGCTGCTTAAGTCACTGCTTGACATGAGTGAGTCCATCTTGCTCTCTAAGGTCAGAAACATGGGTTGACATTTGTTACAGTGTTTAACTCTTTAAACTTTGAGTTCTTCTTATATAGTCTCCAAAAAAGAAAAAAATCTAGTAAGAACTGCAAGAAGTTTAAAAATAGTTGACTTTAAAAATGTAAGTTTTCATAGCTATGGATTATATGCAGTGCAGTGCAGAGTATCTGCAATGCAGATACTGCATTGTTACAACATTGGCAAATGGACGGTGTAAATACTGCATTGTTAACACATTGGCAAATGAACAGTATATACAAAAGTAACAAATGTGGGGCGCCTGGTTGGCTCAGTCAGTTAAGTGTCCAACTTCGGCTCAGGTCATGATCTCGCAGTTCCTGAGTTCAAGCCCCAAATCAGGCTCTCTGCTGTGGTGAGGAGCCTGCTTTGGTTCCTTTGTCTCCCTCTCTCACTGCCCCACCCCTGCTCATGTGAGATAGCATGTTCTCTTTCTCTCTCTTAAAACATAAACTTAAAAAAAAAGTAACAAATGAATTTTAAAAAGTAACAAATGATTACATATGAAGGGCAGCTATTGTTTGTTAGCATTCTATGAAGATAATAAAAATGTTCTTTCCTTATACTAATTTATTGGGCAGAGAGCCTTTTTTTTTTCAGTTGGTTAAATTCCATTTAGAGATTTAAATGATGGACATATTTATTTTTAGATAGTATTATTTTTAGCATTAAAATGTGTCATTTTTTTAGATTAAGCTGAGTGAAGTTGTTGGCTCAGGAAAAGATGGCAGAATACTTAAAGAAGATATTCTCAACTATTTGGAAAAGCAGACTGGAGCTATATTACCTCCTTCACCAAAAGCTGAAATCGTGCCACCTCCACCCAAACCAAAAGACAGAACTATTCCCGTACCAATATCAAAGCCTCCAGTATTCACAGGCAAAGACAAAACAGAACCCATAAAAGGTAATAACAGTAATGTAAGGCACTAGGACAAGTTATCTGGGGACATTTACTTCACTAGATCGTTCTGTATAGTATGGTGTTTTCAATTCTTACTGAGGGGAAAGTTCAAATTCCCCCTTTTTTAGCAGTGAAATAACATAGTTTTTCCAGAAAAGTTTCAGTGTATTTCTGTTAATTTCTGAAGAGTAATACGTTAGCAGGTTTCTTGGACTATACACATGTATACTGATAATTGCTCTTTTTGAAGACTTAAGATGTTATAATTTTTAGTTACCTTCCAAATAACTAGCTCTGATTTGTTAGTTATAAACTCTTAGGATAATTAACTTACAGAAACATGGCTTTGCAAGAAATCCATTAGGTAAATACATGGCTTGCATCTTTTTATATTTTTCTATATACCACAGCATTGAAGGCAGTTACTTCCTAATGTTATTACACTTGACCTTGGGTGCTATGCTGTAATCAGTGCTTCAGCATTGGAATTAGTGTCTTTCAAATCACGTAATAAAGATGGTAGCCTCAAGAGGAAAAGTTTAGTTGGAAAAGTAAAAGACATTAGAGAACCTTCAGTTTTAGTAAAAAGGTTTAAAGGATTTAAGAATTCAAAAAAAATATGTATTTAATGTTTTCCAGGCTTTCATAAAGCAATGGTCAAGACCATGTCTATAGCCCTGAAGATACCTCACTTTGGGTATTGTGATGAGGTTGACCTTACTGAACTGGTTAAGTTACGAGAAGAATTAAAACCCATTGCTTTTGCCCGTGGAATTAAACTCTCCTTTTTGCCCTTTTTCTTAAAGGTGAGATTCATTCATTTCAAACAGGGCTTGAATAGGCCATTAAAATTTTGTTTTGCAGATATACAATGTGTTAACCATGGATTTAGATAAAAATATTACTTTTCACCATATCATATGGTTAGAAAAATGTACAAGTGCACTATTTCTTTGTTTCATAGGAATTTATAAAATTGAAATTTGTGTCGTAATTTATCAACTCATCTCTTTGAGCTAGCTAAAGGATTGTCTTGCCAGTTAAGTAAAGCCTTTAATTCTGAAAAGATCACTCCAGCAAAATCCTGATTTGGACAAAAATGAGACTTGGTATCGTTCTTGCATATCACTGACATGTGTTCATTTTCATTTACTCAACAAACTTATATTGAACGTCCTGGGAATTGTTTCTAGGCCTTAGGACCATTATAAAAGAAGACAGTCAAAAACAAAGCAAAACAAAACAACAAAAAAACAAAAACAAAACAAACAACAACAACAAAACAAAACCAAGACAGTCAGCTGACCTTAAGCAGCTCAACATCTAGCTCACATTAACAACCATTTATGAAGCAGGTACCATGTGGCAGACTATGTACTAAGCATGCTATATACATTATCTCTCCTAATTCTCAGAATACTCCTGACGTGTAAATATGGCCATATTCACTTTCTAGTTAAGGAAATTAGGGTTCAGAGAAATTGAGAAGCCTGTCAAGGATATATGGAACTTATAAGTGGAGAAGGCAAGTTTTGGGTTCTGATCTGTTTTACTCAAAAATGCATACTGGTATCTCTAATTCTAGTGTGGCTGGCTTCCCTCTAGCCCTTTCTCCGTACTGTACCAAGACTGACCTTCCATAAATGAAATTACTGTAGTATTCCCCAGTTCTTTTCAGTGGTCTCCTTCATTGTTTTCAGGTTAGTTTCTAAACTCCTTCATTTGGCATACAAATATTATTGCAGTCTCTACTGCCTACCTCTCCAGCCTTATCTCTCAGTCACTCCTGTTCTAATCAGATTAAGCCTGCATGGCTGCTGGACTATAAGACTTCACGTGAAGTGCCCCCTCCTCCTTGATCAAATGCCTGCACATCCTAAATGCCCAATTTTGTTCAGGAATACCCTCCTCCAGAAGCCTTCTGTAGCTGTCACAGTTTGAGTTAAATACTCTTGTTTCTCATTGCAGTGTATCTCAGTGTATTGCACGTGTTTGCTCTGTTTTCTCTTCACTGGATGCTGAGCTTCTTGGGGCAGAAACTGTTAATCTCCATTGTTTTAGCAACTACCCTAAACAACTAAGCGAATGCTCTATAAACATGCAATGTAATAGATGTCTATAAATGAGACATCTGGGTTATATTTTAGCTATAGAGTCATTTTTAGAGACACAGTAATTGAATCAGATGGATGAAATCACCCAAATTGTGTGCAAATGAGAAGAAAAGAAGGCTACAGATTTTACATCAGCATTTAAGGGGTAGATGCAAGTTGAGTTGGCAGAGACGGTGGAAGAAAGTGAGTGGAGTCAGTGGTATGACAACCAGGAAAGAGTCTCCTAGAAGTCAGTGTATCAACAGATCACCCCCAAATTTAGTACTTTGAAATAACATCCATTTATTACTTCTCATGAGTCCACAGAACCAGTCTGCTGATCTTGGCAGATTTATTTCTTTGTCTACAGACAGCTAGTAGGTTGGCTAGGGGTGGGCTGGTGTAGGATGGCCTTGGCAGAAATAACTCATTTCTCCCCTCACATGTTTCTTTTCCCCTCAGCATGCTAGCCTGCACGTGGTCTCATAGTACTGTCAGGGATGAAGAGAGGAAGCAGAAACGTCAAGCACGTTTCTAAGCTTTGCTGCATCAAGTTTGTTCTTATTTCATTGGCCAAAGCAAGTCACATGACTGAGCTCAGAGCAGTACCAGAGGGCATGGATACAAGACGGGCTTGAACCATTGGGGCCATTTCTTCAGCTTCTCATACCAAGAGACAAGAAGGAAGTTGGGATGGGCGACACCTGGCTGCCTCAGTCAGTAGAGCATATGACTCTTAATATTGGGGTCATGAGTTCAAGCCCCATGTTGATTGTGGAGATTACTTAAAAAATAACTAAATATAAAGCCCTTAAAAAAAAAAAAAAGTTAGGGTGGGAACAGGCTATTGGAGTAGTAATGAAGAGGTCATGAGTAGCCTTACCCAGAACTGATTGAATAAAGTATTGTTGAGGTAGAAGCTTGATTCCAGTTAGTTGGTAAATGAATAGAAATTGAGGAAGACACTAAAAATATCTGGTAAAAAGCAGATAGAGCATAGGCACAGAGGGCAATTATAGTGCTTGTTTGGGGTGAAGAAAGATTCCATCTGCCCTCTCCCCTCCTAGAAAAACTGGAACAGATTTGTAGGCTGAGGGAAAGAGCTGGAAAATGGAGAGTTAAAAATAATGTGAGTGACACTGGTGATGTCTGTTTTGAAGCAAGCAGAGACCAACTTTTTAATATATTGAACTTCTTTTATTATTTTTCTTCATTGTTCCAATCTGAATGAAATATCTTTATTTTGAAAATAAAATTTAGTGTGCTTTATTTGTTTTCAAACAACATTTTTTTCTGCCTATGTAAACTTCAGAACATTTGGAAAATACTACAATCTATTGTAGAAGGAAAAAATGACCTCGTATCTGTGAACACACACTTTGGTTTTTCTTTTATAAAATTTGGATTACATTCAAAATAGTGTTTTTATGTGTAATGCTTTAACCTTAGTTATGGATTTTTATATAGAGAAGATTAAAGTTACAGCTGTCAAATCAAATGCTTAGTAAAAAACCTGCTTTAACTCTCTAGTTCAAGGAAATGATTTAAAAAAATTTTTTTTTGAATGTTTACTTATTTTTGATAGAGAGAGACAGAGCATGAGCGGGGGAGGGGCAGAGAGAGGGGAAACACAGAATCCGAAGCAGGCTCCAGGCTCTGAGCTGTCAGCACAGAGCCCAATGCGGGGCTTGAACTCACGAGCCGTGAGATCATGACCTGAGCCGAAGTCGACGCTCAACCGACTGAGCCACCCAGGCGCCCCAAGGAAATTAATTTTTTTTTTTTTTCCTGACATGACTACTGACCTACAGACAAAAATAACACTTAACACAGTACATGTAAAGGACTCTTAATTGGACTAGATAAAGAGGGCTGGATTTTAAGGACAGTTTTAAGCATTTTTTATTTTCCTATTTTTAAAATTGAATACAAGGCATGACAACCAAATGCAATGTGTGAACTTTGATTAGATCCTGGATGGGCAGAGAAACAGATACAGAAAACATTTAGCGGACAGTTAGGAAAACTTGAATATGGACAGAAGAGGAACATTACAAAGTAAGAAGAGGAAAAAAAAGGAAAAAAGATTAAGGGAGAAGAAGGCAGAGGAGGGAGAGTTTGGGAAGGTGAACTCTAAAGTAAATGTTCACACCAGCTCTGCCCTTCACTAGGCCAAAGACACCTATTGGAACACGAGCATGGTCGGTGCCCTTGGAAACGCTTATCACTTGTTCTTTCTCCACAGGGAAACAGCTTACTACCTTTTTGTGTTTTAATTCAGTGTTTTGAACTACAAGTTTACTTCTCATGTAAGATTCTATGTGCAAGTGAGGAAATCACATAGAATTTAGATATTTTCTATGGTACTTTGGTTGATCTGTATAGTCATTTTGAAAATCTTGATGTTTACAGCTGCTTGACAATGTTATCTTTTATTCTTAAGTGATTAGGGTGACCTACTTGCACGCCTGCTTGGAGGTAACAGTGGGAGTAATATACCTAGGTACATATAGACTTGAAATTAAGCTCAGCGTAATTAAGCATCATTAAATAAAGCTCCCTCCCTCCCTCACACCTCTTACTGCTTCCAGTTTCCTGAGTTAAAAGTACTAATGTTGCATTCTCTTTCTGTTAAACAGGCTGCTTCCTTGGGACTACTACAGTTTCCTATCCTTAATGCTTCTGTGGATGAAAACTGCCAGAACATAACATATAAGGTTGGCTATGTGTTCTGGCAAGTTCTTGCAAATACAGAAAATAGTGCAGATGAACTTGTAGGTTAGAAAATCTTTTGTACCTCAAACAGCGGGGTTTTTTTAGACTAGAATTAAAGGTATGAGATAAAATATTAAACCGAAGTATAATTTGTTACTATTGTTAATGATTTTATTTGTTAATAATGATACTGTTCAGATATATGGAGTACCATTTTTAAGCCCCTTTGGTTTATCGCTTAAAATAATAGAAATAAATGGCTGTCAAGCAGTGGATTATGTTAACCATTGTGCATATCCTCCCCTCAAAGGAATAACCTCTCTCAAAATGGAGTTCCTGCAGTTTTTAAAACCAGAATAATTTAACCAGAAATAGGAAAAGTAATGAAAGTATGGATTCCACTTGACTGAACTCTTCTGTTTGGACTGAAGATTTATTGAAACCGAGAACACTTTTTGGGATGCTGATCCTTATTTATATTTCTTATTAGAAAGTGAGCTTAGATATTTTAGCTGGTTGGATTTAAAATCTTCCCATACAATATGATTCATACATATGTTTAATACAATTCCCTGATTAAGTATATACTTGTTGCAAAAGATATTCAGACAAGAAGGTAACCATCTTTACCTTCAATCCTATGACCCTAAAATAACTTACTGTTTGTGTGGAGACGTGCATGCTTCCAGGATTTTATTTTCACATACTTAAAAAAAATCATACGGGGGCGCCTGGGTGGCGCAGTCGGTTAAGCGTCCGACTTCAGCCAGGTCACGATGTCGCGGTCCGGGAGTTCGAGCCCCGCGTCAGGCTCTGGGCTGATGGCTCAGAGCCTGGAGCCTGTTTCCGATTCTGTGTCTCCCTCTCTCTCTGCCCCTCCCCCGTTCATGCTCTGTCTCTCTCTGTCCCAAAAATAAATAAACGTTGAAAAAAAAAAAATTAAAAAAAAAAAAATCATACGTATTTATACATATTGTGTTTTTAACTTAAAGGTTTTAAACTTATTCCTTTCTCATTTAATATATAATGGACATCATTACATGTCAATAAACATAATTTTGTTATTTGTTTAACCAGTGGCTTATTATTGATAAACATTTTGATTCTTTGCAGTTTCTCAGACTTAGTCTGAACTCAATATCCCTGTGTATCTCTATATACTTCTATATTTATCTCCTAAACACAAAGTTTTATAAATGTTGGTACATATTGATAAATATTCCCGAGAAAATCTTATATACCCCCCAGCTTATATATCCCCTGTAATGTATAGAAATAGCCTGTTGCCCTATATTCTTACCAATAAAAATTTATCTTTTGCAAAAAAATCCTTTTAAAATCCTTTAAAAATTATTTAAATTATCACCAATCTGGTAGAAACAGTTTTTGGCATTTGTTTTTATAAGATAGTGAAGGTTGTTCTTTTCTTTTCTGTTAACTTATGAAAAGGCTTACTCTATAATTTTTTTTTAGGCTTCTCACAACATTGGAATAGCAATGGATACTGAGCAGGGGTTGATTGTCCCTAATGTGAAAAACGTTCAGATCTGCTCTATATTTGAGATCGCCACTGAGTTGAACCGCCTTCAGAAATTGGGCTCTGCAGGTCAGCTCAGTACCACTGACCTTACAGGAGGAACATTTACCCTTTCCAACATCGGATCAGTGAGTAATAGGAATGTTCAAATTCATAAACCATAACTTAAGGTTTCTGATCATATATTCAATGAAAAATACAATATTGCATTTGCCATTTGTTCCCCAAAAGCTTACTTTTTCTACTTTTCCTTTTTACTTTTCTTTTCTTTTTTTTTTTCAGATTGGTGGGACCTATGCCAAACCAGTGATACTGCCACCCGAAGTGGCAATTGGGGCTCTCGGATCCATCAGGGTATGTTTATCAACTAACTGGTAAAAGAGTCTTAGCAAATTGGGAGAGTAAACACAACAGAGTGACATTTCAGCGGTTTTTCCCTTGCTTTGTAGATTTGAGTATAACATTTGGCTCCGTAGGCCAGTTATTTCTTCCTAAGAGGTAGGCCTGCAATTCTAGTGTCTGCCTCTGTGTATAACATGGTGGTGATCTGGATTGTTCTGTATGGATCAACCATCGTGGTTTATGCCAGGCACTGATGTGAGTCATTATGGATAACCACAAATCTAGCCAATCTACTTCTATCAAAAATTTTTATTTCCGAATACCAAAGATAATAGTAGGCCAGTACAAATTATTATTTATAGCACAGTGAGACACCATTTAGAGAATTTTTCTCAAACTTCGCTCTGTTCAAGAATCGTTGAGAGTACTAGTTAAAAATGCAGTATTCTTGGGGCACCTGGGTGACTCGGTTAAGCATCTTGGCTCTTGGTTTTGGCTCAGGTCGTGATCTCATGGTTTGTGGGTTCGAGCCCCATATCAGGCTCTGCACTGGCAGTGTGGAGCCCACTTGGGATTCTCTCTCCCTCTCTCTCTCTCTCTCTCTCTCTCTCTCTCCCAAAATAAATAAACTTCAAAAAAAAAAAAAAATTGCAGTATTCTTAGCCTTGGGGACCGAGCTTCCAGAACTTAACATTTTAAATAAGAACCCAGGTGGTTCCAACTTGAGTGACCTGTGGCCATGTTTTAGGAGACACTGACCTAGAATAAGGGTTGCAATGATTCTTAACCTTGGCTATGTGGGGACCTTGGGAAAAAAATGCCTAAGCTCACCCTATACCAACTGAATCACAATTGTGGGGTGTAGCAGATAGGGCTTGGGCATCCCTATTAACTCAGTGTTGAGAACCACTAGAGTTAAAAGAAGTAAGCCCCTGGATTCCATCTCAGTACCACCATTATTAAATGTCATCACCACATTGACTATGATTTTGGTCTTCATGCTTTCAGAAGAATCTTTTTTCTTTATGTTTATGATGCTTCCACACTGAGTATCTCTGGGACTTGTCTTTCATGAGTTTATTACTTTTGTGTTGGCATCAAGCCTCTACAGATACTTTCATTCAGCCTTTTTTTTTTTTTTTTTTTAAACGTACTACTCTTTCAACGTTTATTTATTTTTGGGACAGAGAGACAGAGCATGAACGGGGGAGGGGCAGAGAGAGAGGGAGACACAGAATCGGAAACAGGCTCCAGGCTCTGAGCCATCAGCCCAGAGCCTGACGCGGGGCTCGAACTCACGGACCGCGAGATCATGACCTGGCTGAAGTCGGACGCTTAACCGACTGCGCCACCCAGGCGCCCCCAGCCTTTTTTTTTTTTTTTAATGTTTGTTTATTTTGAGAGAGAGAGAGAGAGAGTGTGTGTGTGTGTGTGTGTGTGTGTGTGTGTGTGAGAGAGAGAGAGAGAGAGAAAGAGAGAGAGAGAGAGAGAGAGAGATAAGGGTAGAGAGAGAATCCCAAGCAGATTCTGCACTGTCAGTGCAGAGCCCAATGTGGGGCTCGATCTCATGAACTGTGAGATGATGAACCTGAGCTGAAACCAAGATTTGGACATGTAACCAACTGAGCCACCCAAGCACCCCTCCTTAGAGTCTTGTAATACAACAAAATGTTACTTATCTGAATGGAAGGCTTTGAAGCAGAGACAACATGTAACTAGAGTTCCAAGCAACATAAATATGAACCTTGCCCTCATCAGATCAATAATTTTTCAGTGTTAAGCATTCTCTTCCAAAAACAGAATATAAAGCCCTGTAATTGCACTTCCAATATTTTAAAACTTTTTTTTAACATTCACTTATTTATTTTGAGAGAGAGAAAGAACAAGAGAGCGCATGAGCAGAGGAGGGGCAAAGAAAGAGAGAGAGAGAGAGAGAGAGAGAGAGAGAGAGGGAGAGAGAGAGAGAATCTGAAGCAGGCTCCATCCTGCCAGCACAGAGCCCGACATGGGGCTGGATCCTACAAACTGTGAGATCCTGTCCTGAGCCAAAATCAAGAGTCGAACGCTTAACCTACTGAGCCTCCCAGGTGTCCCTCATTCAGCCTTTGATTTGCTTTCTTACAGATAATACCTCAGCTACTACGTTACTCCTTTTTCCTAGCATCTACTGTCCCTTTTAGCATAGAGAGGAGATAGGGAGAGAGATCCAGAAACACATAATGAGACTCTGTTCTTTACAAATCAGGAGTGTCTCTGAATATAATTTCCCTGTCACCCATTCTCCACCCAGCATTTGAATCTCACAGAATTCTGACTTCCTACAGTTTCCAAGCCATCATACCTATCTGAGAAAGTTTTGTTTTTCTTTTTCCTTAAAGATAAGAGGTATTTTCTTCTGGATTTTGTGTGTGTGTGTGTGTGTGTGTGTGTGTGTGTGTGTGTGTAATTATGGTAAAATCTACAAAACATAAGTTTACCATTTTAATGTGTACAGTTGAGTGGCATTAGGTACATTCATGTGTTTACAACCACACCACCATCCATCTCCTGAAGTTTTTCCTTGGCCCAAGAAACTCTGCTTGTGTACATCACTTTTTGTTTATCTGTTCATCTCTAATGAGTATTTGAGTTGTTTTCTTTTTTTGGCTATTGTGAATAGTGCGGCTATGAACATTGGTGTGCAGATATCTGTTCAATAGGTGTGTTTTTACCAAATCATTGTTACCCATGATTTCATCAAGCTATGAAGAATAGTTCTTGGAGTATAAGTCTTCTAATATTTGTTGGGTAGGAACAGTGTGTCTCTAATCCCTTTCTTTCATAGAGTCATCTCTCCTTTGTCATTTTCTGTTTTTACTATAAATTTTGAACTTCTTGTTGCCAAAAAGTCTAAGTTACGAAAACCCCTACATAACTCAGTTCTCTGTCCTTGTCTTCCCTGACCTATTGGCTGCACCTGAGTCACCTGAGCCATCCCATTTCCTTGGAAAACATCTTTCACTATGACTTTACAGAATACCTTGCTACTGTGGCTTTCCTTCTGTCTACTGCTTATTCCCTCTGAGGCTCCTTTGCTGAAACTTCCTTATCTCCCAAGGAAGATTTTGATTCTCTCTTTAAGCTGTGGGCTATTCCTGGGCTCCCTTCTGGCCGTTTTCTTTATCTGATCCCATCTTATGGCTTTAAGCGCCATTTATATACTGATGACACTCAAGTTTATATCTCTCCTTTGATCTGGAAATTCGTATATCCTGGTTGGATATCTAATTAGGCATCTTGAATTTCCTGTTCCTTTCCTCACCACCTCCCACCCTCAAACTTACTCCTCCTGAAGTTTTCCCCTTTCAGTAAATGACCATTCTGCCCAGAAACCTCCAATAACTTCTCACCTCACTTAGATCAGAGCCAAAGTAGCTGCAGTGGCCTATATGGCCTTCCACTGGTGCTACGCAGTGTGATCAGGTACCCATGTGAGGCCATGAATGTTGTATCCAGACTGTGAGGACACCAGTACAGAAAGGGAGAGTAGGGCTTAGATGCTTTCACAGCAGTTTGACAGGTGATTTTTGGTGTATTGAATCTAATACAAGAAGTTAGGGCTTGCGTTTTATATATCTTTTAAATTTTTCTTTTAGTAATTTACTTTTAATATATTTTTTAAAAATAGCTTGCAATGGATTAGAAATTTAATTTAATTTAATTTAATTTAATTTAATTTAATTTTATTTTATTTTATTTTATTTTATTTTATTTTATTTTATTTTATTTTATTTTATTTATTTTTGAGAGAGAGAGACTGAGAGTATGAGTCGGGGAAGGGCAGAGAAAGAGGGAGACACAGAATCCGAAGCAGGCTCCAGGCTCTGAGCTGTCAGCACAGAGCCCGATGCAGGGCTCGAACCCATGAACCACAAAATCATGACCTGAGCCAAAGTTAGGCACCCAACTAACTGAGCCACCCAGGCGCCCCTGTATTAAAAAAAAAATTTTAATAACAATAAGTCATTTACCAAAAACAGATTGAGAAGCATTGCCCTTGACAGTGTGCCCCACTTTCTTTCTGCTCCATCCATGACCTCATCTCCCACCTCTCACCCCTGCCCCTCCACTGCAGCCACCCTGCCTACTTTGCTGTTCCTCTAACACTCCAAAGTCATGTTTCCCCTCTGTCTCTCTTTGAAGATACATCTGGCTTGTTTCCTCGCTGCCTTCAGTAAGGAAACGATGGTGAGGCTTTTCCTGCCCACCCTGTCAAACAAAAAATGTTGCCTACATCTAGCCACTGCCTACACTCTCTCCCCTTTCCACATGGCTTTATTTTTTCCTTTGTACTTTTCTCTAACATGCTATGTATTTTGCTTATTTATCTTAATTTTCTCTCTTTCTCCATACAATGTTAGCTCCAGGAAGGCAAGGATTGTTATTTGTTTTGTTTACTGGTTTAGCCCCAGAGTCAAGAAGAGTACCTGGCACATAGTAGCTGCTCAATAAATAACTGTTAAAAACAAATTGAAATCTGAGAAGAGATTTACTGTATATAAGGAAATTATACAGGAGACAGGAAGTACCTTGGAGAAACTGAAAAGCTTGAGGCAGGTACAGAGATGGGAAAAATTTTCAAGTCGTTGGGATGCCCCTTTCTTTTCTGTCACAGGAAGGGGGGTTGCCTAATCTTTCACCATTGCTGTTGCTAAAGCTTGTACTTGGAGCAAGTGAAGTTTGACTCTGTTCTTTGCCTTATTTCTAGGTCCTTCCCCGATTTAACGAGAAAGGAGAAGTGTTTAAGGCACAGATAATGAACGTGAGCTGGTCAGCTGATCACAGAATTATTGATGGTGCTACAATGTCACGCTTCTCTAATTTGTGGAAATCCTACTTAGAGAACCCAGCTTTTATGCTCCTAGATCTGAAATGAAGAGTATAAGGCGTCATTGAACTTTTTCAGCGTCCAAAGAACATGTAGAGCCTTGCTGCACAGCACACGTTCTTCGTCACAATTTTTATTATAATAGATTTGTATTGTGTGATTCAGGTTCCCAGGCACAATATTTATCTCTGTTCTGTTAGACATTTTACAGAAAATGAATAACGGTGTAATAGTTCTCCCGGGGCTGTCACATTTTGTAGGTAATAGTGTGACTTCTTACTATGGTGCTGAGGTCTTTGTGTCCATGGACTGAAACTAGGAAGAACAACGAAATTAACATTACTAAAAGACAGATTGCAATATCTGGTATTTACCCTATTTTTTTTTCTTTTCCTCTTTTAATTTTAGATTGCCTCTTAATGAAACTTTTCAATTACACTTAGTTGGGAAATGGAATTTACACACAAAAGTATCTTTCATTTCCCCACAATAATGCTAACTGTTGTATAAAAAAGTGCAATTATACTTAAACTTTTAAGATATCCACGGTTATGTTGCTTTGTAGAGATTATCTGTAAATGTCTTGTTTATATAAACTAGTATCTTTTAAAAGAGAAAATTATAAGCTAATCTTAAAAATGCCCAATTATAGGGGTGCTTGGCTGGCTCAGTCGGAAAAGCATGTGACTCCTGATCTTGAGGTCATGAGTTCAAGCCCCACCTTGGGCATAGAGCTTATTTAAAAAAAAAAAAAAAAAAAATCCCAGTTATAGTTTTATAACCAGTAAGGCTATCAAAAGTGTTTGCTTAAAATGAATATTCTTTTAGAATTGGTAACTTTTTGGTGTGTTGTTAGGAAAGAAACCACCTCTGCAAACTTGCCTCATGTAAGAGAAGTGCTTTAAATGTAGCAGCCGCTGACATTGTCTTACATTTAGAAGTCCATTGCCTTTTAACTATGTTTTATCTTTCTTGTCTTCAGCTAAAACATAGAATAGAATAAGAAATTAAGATGTATTCCATTCTCCATATCCTAAGATGGAATGTGCATAACAAGAGAGAGAAGAGTCTAAGGAGTAATTATGGACATTAAAATAATGAATCTCATACAGAAATGAAAATATCATAATGATCATTTTGTAAGAGGCCCACTTTAATCAGAAATAGCATCAAGGTGAATATAATCCAATGTTTTGATTTGCATTCAGAAATCCAGTTTGCTTCTAATGTTTTCTAATTGATTACTATATGTTCAAGTGAAATTTTGTGAGAAAAAAAGTTGTTTTAAATCTGCTTGATTTTTTTCAAAATGAAAATGACCTGTAGATTAGAAAATAATGGATCAAATGAATGTTATTATTTTTTAAATTTAGGTAGTACAAAGAGTCGAAAATAAAATAATCCATGATCATACCACTATTAACATTTTGATCAAGGTATCTGTATACATAGCTATTCTTTTTATAAAAATGAGATCATGCTTTATCTACTATTTTATAATTTGATTTTTTAATTTAACATTATATCACAAGTAACTTGACATGTCAATAAATAATTCTACATTATCATACTTTTAAGTGGCTGCATAATATTCTGTGTGTGTTTGTTAGACATTTGATATTAAACATCTACTGTATACTCAGCATGGTGCTAAGCACTGGGCATAGAATGCCTGCCCTCATGGTCCCTGCCTTCATTAGTTTACAGTCAAATAGAGGAGGCAGGTATTAAATAATTCTAAAAAGTAAAATATCATTACATGTCTAACTGGGGAGAAAAACAGGGTGCTATCAGGGTGTCTAATAAATGTTGCTAATCCTGTCTGGGAGGGTTATGGGAGGATGTACCATAATTTAACCAATTCCCTATTAATGGCATTTGCAGACTTTTAAATGACTAACCATATGATCAGTTGTCTCTTAAGGAAGATTCCCCAAATCTACAGTGGACAGTGCTCCTTGCATCCCATGATTATAACTATAACCTAGTCATATGGCCACACCTAGCTGCAAAGGAGACTGGGAAATGAGAAGGCATGTGCTTAGCTAAATATTTTGTTACTATGGGTGAAGGAGATAATGGATATTAGGGGATAATTGCTGTCTCTGCCACAGAAGATATTTTATCCATTTCTGGTTATAGAAGACCATAAGATATATAACAATTTTTTAATGTCACATAGCCACTAATGTGCAAACTGACGCTCAACCCATGTGAATCCCCTAATGTCTTAACACAACTCTGACCAACTTGTCTGACTTAATCCAGTAACCAATAGGCAGTAGTATTGGGTTGAGACACTATCAAGTGAATTGCCTGACAAAGCCCAGATTTTACATTATCTTTCTCCAGGTCTTCTCTGAGCTTTCTCAGCAATTGAGAAAGCGGTTTCATTTCTTTTGTTTTCTTTTCTACTCTTGTCCCCTGGGACATGTCAAAAGTACCATTATCAAAAAGGTCAAAGATTTGAGGGAGATAAAAATGCAGGGACTACTTGTTGCATTCCATTGTTCAATTTCTCTCCTCTTCAGCCTGAACCTTTACTTTTAAAGCTTAACTGTCAGGACTTTCTCCACTATTAGTAGCAAAAGCCTAATTCTTACTAGGTTATGTTACAAAGGGAACTCGATTCATATAACTGAAATCCTCAGGGGCATCGGTTTCAGGTATGGCTGGATCCAGGGACTTAATAAATTCCAGACTGTCTCTGTTTTGCTGTCCCTGTCTGCCTCTGTCTCTGTATCTCTGTCTTGTCACTCTGTAACTATTGGATCTTTTTTGCCTCATGTTGACCTCATTCTCAGGTCAAGCTGTCCCAGTGTGTTGACAAAGATGCCTACAAGTACCCAGACTTACATTCCTCAGAACTCACATTGTTTCCAGTTAAAATCTCAAGGGAAGTTTAGATTGGTCTGGCTTGGTTCATGCCCATTAATGTGGGCAGGGGAGTATAATGGCCTGATTGGCCAGGCTTGGATCTTAACGGTCACCTTTGGAGCCTGGAAGTCAGTCAGCCCCAATGCACATGGACTAATAAGGAGATCTGGAAGAACATCTGGGCAGATTAAAAAATAAAAGTCAACCAAATAAAGTGAGATATTGCCCTCCCACCCCACCTCATATTAAATAATGAATGTTTTCTTTTTTCTTATGTTTATTTTTGAGAGACAGAGACCAGTGGGGAAGAAACAGAGAGAGAGGGAGACACAGAATCCGAAGCAGGCTCCAGGCTCTGAGCTGTCAGCACAGAGCCCAACGTGGGGCTCGAACTCACAAGCTGTGAGATAATGACCTGAGCTGAAGTCTGATGCCACCCAGGCACCCCAATAATGAATGTTTTCTAAGAGATCTCTTTAAGACCATGGGTACAGAGGAAGTTGAAGAGGTAGAATAGGGAGTAAGAGGTAAATACAGAAGATAATATTAAACTATTGGTTGTGATTCCAAGATTTTTCAATATCTCCAAGAAAGAATATTTGTATTTTCTTCCTAGTTTTAGTAACAAGAAGTAATGTGATTCTCAAATATCAAATGATGCGGTGTTGACAATTCATCCGATGTCAAAATATGAATCACTAGCTTCAGTATTTTCATCTTTCTTGAAAATTTTGCATGCTGATCTATTCACTAGCTTTGATGTTTTACGCTTATACTGGTATATTAATTATGGCAGAAGGAAAAAGTTTAAGTTATATTTTCCAAGTCCATTGCTATGAAAAAAACAAGATTAACAGGATGCTATGGCTTACCATAGGGATATCTATCAAGAGAAAAAGAAGATATGCATTCCAGTTTACCTGACATCCTATGAGAGATCATGGTCTCCAGGTTAAACTGATTCCTTCCAGATTCTTCAGCAAATGCCTCAGCCATTCTTCACAGCACCTGTGCCAAGTCTCTTCCCTTCATTTAAGCACCTACACAAATGGCTCCCCAGCCCTGTTGTACCCAGCAGACAGCTCCTCCTTCTGTCTTCAGAGAACACAAAGTGATTCAACCCAAGGTTCTGTCATTTCTCCCCTTTTCACCTCAAAATCTCTATATTCTCACACTTTCCCTTTGTTTTCCTTTTGGAGGAAGATGTGATTCTCTCTCAGCAAAACTCACACTTCCTACTCTCTATTTTAATTCCATTTCTTCCTCCTGATCCTTGTTTTATGTTTAATCCCATGGGCCCATTTTGATCTTTTAGTCTCTTCCTTACATCTAGAACTGTACCAGATGCACGTCTCCAGCACACTGGTTAAGATTCATTTCCAGTTCCTCATGGAGAAGTTATTGGAGACTGATCCCAGAACTCTCAGCAAATTTAATTTTTTTCTTGTTGATAAATGTATCAGGGTAATGTCGTATGTCTATAAACTTGTTTCCTTTTCCTTTTGGGCACACGGTTAAATATTTTCCAGCCTAGCCTGCAGTTACATAGGGCCATGTGATTTATTTCTAGCCATTGGAGAAGGTAAAGTGATGTAACCATTTCTAAATGTGGCCCATAGAACCTCCCAAGAGATCCTCTGTACTCCCTCTCTTTCCTCTCCACAGCAACCTTGAGGACTTTATGTTGAAGATGGCAGCCACACAAGATGGAAGAAACAAGCATCTCCAAATGACTAGGTGGTGATAAAACCTCCCCACCACCACACCCCAGTACTGATTGGTTTGCATGTGATACAGGTAAAATAACTTGTATTGTTTGAAGACACTGGTATTTTCAGATTAATCTTTTACTTTAGGTAGTAATAACCCTAACTCTGAGCTTTCCAATGCAATAGTTACTAGCGACATGTGGCTCTTCACACTTAAATTTCAATTAATTATTGTGGCTATTGAGCAATTGAAATGTGGCTAGTATAACTGGGAAGCTGAATTTTAACTTTATTTCATTTGAATTAATTGAAATTTAAATGTGAAGAGCCATATGTGGCTAGTGTGCACCATATTGGACATTACAGACATCGAATATTTCCATTACCATAGAAAATGCTATTGAATCGTGCTGCCCTAATAAATATATGGAGAGAACTGTTCTTACTTTTTTTTTAAAGTTTATTATTTTGGGACAGAGAGAGAAGGTGCACACTTGTGAGGAGCAGAGAGAAAGGGAGAGAGAGAGAATCCCAAGCAGGCTTCAGAGTCAGCTCAGAGCCTGACGTGGGGCTCAAACCCACAACTGTGGATCATGACCTGAGCTGAAATCAAGAGTCAGACACCCAACCTACTGAGCCACCCAGGTGCCCCGAACTGTTCTTATTTTTTAAATAATCCCCTCCCCCAAGAAATTCTCTATTTCTCTAAAGCCAATTTCCCTCTATCTAAGAGAAGGCTCAAAACACTCCGTTCTCACATTGTTAGCTTTACCTGTACCTGCCTCTGCACGAACACACTCCTGTCTTGTTCCTTCTTGACTTTGCCTAACTTTTAGAATGGATGGTCTTGAACTCCTTGTGATCTGGCTTCCTTCCCAGCTGCTCACCTGTAATCACAGTGTGTTCGGCAAAAGGTTTGGCCACACCTGTCTCCCAGATGTCTCCTAAATAGTTCTCTCTACCCCCATCACTCTCCTGAGCTCTAGGCACTCATTTTCACTCTTTCGTGTCTCAAGGTCATCACGTGTTTCAGAGAGACCAGGTCAACTCTGAATTATTTACGCCAAACCCTGAGGTGACTCATGTTATCATTGTTATCCCCACAAAATCACCACAGCTCTTTTCCGTTCCAGAAAGCATTACCATTTAGGCAAACACTGAAGGTAGCATTAATCCTTGATGACTGCAAGCTCAGAATGAAAGGGAAATGACTTCAGTATGAGGCAGTTGCAGTCCTGAGCCGAAGGGTTTTAACCACGAGCTAATTCTTGTGCTAGTCAGATCCTTGTGAGAGAACTCTAGGCCAGCTTGCTAGAACTGAGCAGGAGAATTTGGAGATGGTCCAGAGGAGAGCCACAAAACCCAATCACGAGCAAGAGTAAGAGATACTCAGGCTTTTACTGAGTATCATGTGGAATGTTTCAACACAAAGCATTGAGAACAGCTGCTCTGGGCCTTGACAAGAGAAAGGACAGAAATGAGAACAGGTGGGAGATTAAGAATTTAGGTTAGATAAGAGGCAAAGTCGGGATGGTCAAAAAAGGGTTCAAGCTTATCCCAGGCTGAGGAGGGGGAGGCTGAGTCCCTCCAGCAAGCCCCAAAGCCTCCACCCGCTTGTATTTCCAGAGGAACCGTCAGACTGTGCTAAACTTGGGGTAAGCTATGTCATTTGAAGTTTGCTGCAGGAAGCTTCTTAATATGTTCTCAATATGTGTTAAATAGTTCTAAAAATGTGGCAAAAAGAAAAGTAAAAAAATCAAGGTTATAAAATCTGTGTGGAAGTTGCAAGAGTGCAATCATCTGGAAAAACCCAACAAATTAATTCCCTGGGAAAAGGAAGCCAGAGTTCAAACTGCAGTAACAAAAGCAACTACGTTGATGGCAGGGGTAATTAAATTAATGGAAACTGCAGGGATGAATATAAATCAGAATGACTAATAATTTGAAACATTAGTTATTCAAATGCGACACAGAGTCCTCGGTGAGCTAAGTCACCGCACTAATAACTGCAAACCAAGGGCTTTACAAATTGCACAAGAACCTGGCTTTGGTCCCATTATGTTTCTGTCACAAGCTTAGAAGGGCTCCCATTGGCTTTTTTAAAACCACCATTGTCATTTACTGCACTAGTTTCCCTAATAAGGTTGTGAAAATGAAAAATACTGATATGTAAATGTAATGCACTCTAATTGTAATAAAATGGTATTTACAAAAGATGTTGGGGGGGTTGTAATTTTTTCTAAATGCATTGTCATTTCTCACAGCTTCTCTCTTTACTAGATGTTACAGGTTTAGTAATTGCATAGTATTTGTGGAAATGTGAAAAAACAATTTTTGTAGTTGTCTTTTGAAATGTATACAATATGTCCTCAAAAGTTGGGTCTCTATCCTAGAAACAAAATATTATGTAATTCATATAGAATTATGCAGTTAAAGAGTTAAAAGTTTGGCATAGCTTTTATTTCTGTAGAACTGAAAAGCAGTGCATAAAAATAAAAGCAGAAAGAACGTATCTTTTTGTTATGTGGCCCAAAATACCTCATTTGACTGAAAGTGCAGTTTTGGGGTTCTTATTTGGATATAGGAGGGGTATTGTTCTTTCTTTTGTTTTTGTTTTTTTTCTTTTGAAACAAGACTGCAGTGGCTTCTATTCTGTGGTCATCTGATTTGAGGTTTAAATTGCCCCAGAAAGTTGAATAATATTCTGATTACTGCTTAGGTTTTATATTTCCTGTGAGAACATTCTTTACACAAGGAAACTATAGCACCAACTTGTTCATAAGAGAAATGATGTTTTGTTCATGTGTATTTTGTTTGCTAAAAATTACATATTAGACTCACAGCATGCTTTTCTCAAATGAAGATTTTAAATTCAAATGACCTTCTAGTTTCTGGCCCATTCCCCATAGGCTACAGAACAAATGAGTGTCTGAATACACTAATTTCTTGTGTCTCCACTGTTGATTAGGTTAGTGAAATGCTGTGTGTGTGTGTGTGTGTAAAATGACAGCCGGCACAAAATCCTAAGGTCAGAAGTACATTTTTATTCTTAGTTAAATACATTAATTTTTGGCTATAAAACATATATTTAATGACAGAAAAAAGAAATAATTCGCATTTAAAGCTAAACTTTTTTCTCAGCCATTTTAGTAACTTAAATATGCCAGTTATTAAAGACTGAAACTCTGTGGGGTCATGTGGCAGAAGTCATGTGAGACCGGCTAGAATCTGAGAACTTGAGCTCCAGGGGAAAGGTATTTGGTATCTAATAGTGTTTCCTATCATCTTGGAGGAAATCTCCCTATTTTGTTGGACCAAGTGGTGCAAGTTAGTATGCAGCTGTAATTTCCTAATAGAAGTATCAAAATGTGGAAAATAGTGACTCCACATTGGCAATGTTTGGCAATCATGTTGTCTACTTTCCATCCCTTTGTACACACACACACACACACACACACACACACACGACCTTAATGGAACATTTTCACATAAAAGAATATCAATGTTCCAGAAAACCCTACAGCTCAACAAATCAGTTTTAAAATATTCTTGTTTAAGGGGCACCTGGGTGGCTGAATAGGTTAAGCAACCAACTCTTTTTTTTTTTTTTTTTTTTTAATTTTTTTTCAATGTTTATTTATTTTTGACAGAGAGAGACAGAGCATGAACGGGGGAGGGGCAGAGAGAGAGGGAGACACAGAATCGGAAACAGGCTCCAGGCTCTGAGCCATCAGCCCAGAGCCTGACGCGGGGCTCGAACTCACGGACCGCGAGATCGTGACCTGGCTGAAGTCGGACGCTTAACCGACTGCGCCACCCAGGCGCCCCGCAACCAACTCTTGATTTTAGTTCAGGTCATGATCTCACGGTTTGTGGGATTGAGGCCTGTGTCAGGCTCTGTCCTGGGATTCTCTCTCTCCCTCTCTCTCTCTCTCTCTCTCTCTGCCCCTTCCCTGCTCATGTGCACTCTCTCTGTTTTTCTCTCTCTCAAAATGAATAAGTAAACATTTTAAAAAAAAGGAAAAGATATAAACAAAGTACAATTACAGAGGCTTCAAATTCTATCTCTGAAAGAGAATTCCTAACACTGAAATTTTTTTATCTGATGAGGGCAAGGCTCATATTTATGTTTCTTGGAACTCTAGTTACATGGTGTTTCTGCTTCAAAGACTTCCATTCTGACAACTAACATTTTGTTTTATTAAAAGACTCTAGGGAGGGGGCGCCTGGGTGGCTCAGTTGGTTAAGTGTCTGACTATTGGTTTCAGCTCAGGTGATGACCTCACAGTTCATGAGTTCAAACCCCACATGGGCATCTGTGCTGACAGCATGGAGTCTGTTTGGGATTCTCTGTCTCCCCCTGTCTCTGCCCCTCTCCTGCTTGTGCATGTGAGCTCTCTCTCCCTCTCAAAAATAAGCATTTAAAAAAATTTAAAAAATTTAAAAAAGACTCTAAGGAGTCATAAAAGGGCCTTACAGATTAAAATCCCAAGGTAGTATACTCTTATTTTCCATTGTTTCTCCCTATGTTCCATTATTTTCTTTTCTTATTTGAATAAATGGGTCACACAAAGCAGATGCTTCTATGCTTGATATGATTCCTTATAGTACTGTAGTGTTGTCAGAATTTATGGGAAGAAGCTTGACTAAATGATCAGTAGTTCGACTGTTCTATTTCACTTTGTAAAAGAAAATGCTCTAGGTCTGATACAATCATGCTTTTAGGGGCACCCGGCTGGCTCAATCAGAAGAGTGTGCAACTCTTGATCTCAGGGTTGTGAGTTTGAGCTCCACATTGGGCGTAGAGATGACACAAGATAAATAAATCAGCAAATTAAAAACACATGCCTTTAAAAACAGAGTGAGTAATAACTACTTTATCTTAGTGTTCCATGTTTAAAACCATTATAATCTTTCTCTAAATGTAAGCCTATGTATTTGCACAGGTCATGATGGAATAGAGTGAAAAAGAAATGGAATTACGTAGCCTGAATCTCAGTCCCCCCTGTTCCTCCCTGTCTCTATTCACTGCCCCTCTAAAGATGTATTAAGCGATAATAAAATTGCTTTGACATTGTTGGTGTCCACTACAAATGTAATTTTGTGTGACTTCCATAAACATGTTTTTAAAAGGAAGTAGAATGACCCAGTGGTCCAAGTCTAGGAGCCAAATCCTTCTGAGTTGGAATTTAGCTCAGCTTTTTCAGCAGTATGTCTTTGACAAAGTCTCTCCCTCTCTTTAAGCTTTGATTTATTAGTGCATTAAATAGGTATACCCACTGTGATGGCTAATTTTGTGTGTGAACTTGACTGGGTGCCTAGACATTTGCCAAACATTCTGGGTGTGTCTGTGAGAGGATGAAATTAACCTTTGAATCTATAGTCTGAGTAAAGTAGATTGCCTTCCCCAGTGTGCGTGGGCATTATCCAGTCAGCTGAAGGCCTGAAGAGAATAAAAAGGCTATATCTTTTTCTTTCTTGTAACAGGGTATCATGCATGTTTCCTCATATTATGAACCACCTTTCTACTTTGGGTTTGTATGATTTTGACTATTTTAGCCTCTTCACATGAGTAGAATCATACAGTATTGACTGTCCTTTTGTGACTGGTTTATTTCACATAGCATAATGTTCTCAAGTTTATTCCATGTTGTAGTATGTGACATAATTTTGCTTCTTTTGGAAAGCTGTGTAACATTCCATTGTGTGTATACACCACATTTCCTTTATGTATCTGTCAGTGGGTATTTTGGTTGCTTCTATCTCTTGGGTATTGTAAATAATGAAGCATTGAGGGGCGCCTGGGTGGTGCAGTCGGTTAAGCGTCCGACTTCAGCCAGGTCACGATCTCGCGGTCCGTGAGTTGGAGCCCCGCGTCAGGCTCTGGGCTGATGGCTCAGAGCCTGGAGCCTGCTTCCATTCTGTGTCTCCCTCTCTCTCTGCCCCTCCCCCGTTCATGCTCTGTCTCTCTCTGTCTCAAAAATAAATAAAACGTTAAAAAAAATTAAAAAAAAAATAATAATGAAGCATTGAACATGTGTGCAGACATCTCTTCAAGATCCTGCTTTGAGTTCTTTGGAGTGACACTTTATTTGTAATGTGCATTTTTTTTTTTTAGTTTATTTATTTTGAGAGCAAGAGAGAAAAGCATGAGTTGGAGAGGGGCAGAGGAAGAGGAAGAGAGAGAGAGAATCCCAAGCAGGCTCCACACTGTCAGCACAGAGCCCAACTCAGGGCTTGAACTCACAAACAGCGAGATCATGACTTGAGCCAAAACCAAGAGTCAGATGTTTAACACACTGAGCCACCCAAGCATCCCAGTAATGTGCTTTTATACCCTCTCTTACCTGACCATTCCACTTGGTATTTTTCTAGATTTGTTTCCTTTTTCTAAATACAAGCATTGCAATTGTAGTCAGTCAAGGCCATGGATTCTTTTTTTTTTTTTTTTTTAATGTTTATTTATTTTTGAGAGAGAGAAAGAGCATGAGCAGGGGAGGAGCAGAGAGAGAGGGAGACACAGAATCTGAAGCAGGCTCCAGCCTCTGAGCTGTCAGCACAGAGCTTGATATGGGGCTCAAACCCATGAACTGTAAGATCATGACCTGAGCTGAAGTTGGACACTTAACTGACTAAGCTACCCAGGAGCCCCAGAGCCATGGATTCTGATGAAATATATCCCTGTGGGACCTCAGAATGCAAAACTGGGCACCAAGCAGCTGGAAAACCCACAACAATAGAAGGAAAAGATAAAGCAATTTGTGCAACATTATACAATGAGATACTTAAATGGCTTCATGCTTCACACAGTTAAGATTTACCTCTCCTCTGTAAAATTGTCTTTTCTTTGATTTTTGTCTCAGTCTCTGAAGAAAATCCTTTCACAGCTAACCTTCTTCCTATGATCATATGGCAATCATATCCATTCCCATCTTCTCCTTTCTTGGCTTTACTATTGGGGGTAGTAATAAGACTAACCTTTTTTGAATACTTACTGTGTTCAGGCACTGTCCAAGTTCTTTTGTATACTAACTAATTTAACCCTCACAAAAACCCATGAAGAACTCTTATTTTTATCTACAGTTTGCCAATAAGAAACTGAGGTGCCAAGGGAGTATGTGACTTTTGCAAGGATATTCAGGTATATAAAGATGTGGGCCAGGGCTCATGGCAGACACGATGGAGATGACCTTAGAGCAGCCCTTGGAAGACACAATGAGGAATCCATTCATTGCTGGGGTCCTATGGCACAGATTCACAAGGGCTTGATCGGGGCTGCCATGGGGCCCAGTCCAATGAACATGCTGGGGTGATAACTGTTTGATCATTGTTCTAGACCAGCAAGCAGCTAAGCTAACCTCAGTTCCCACTGATATTCTTGTGGTGTGTCTAGAATCAGATACTGGGAACATTATGATCTCGGAAAATGATGGCATCACAGTGGCAGTGCACAAAATGGCCTCTTGACGTCCCCTATCAGTTCTATATCAGCCTGTCATCGGGGTTCAATCCTACCTATGTTAATTATCTTACAGAACTATTAAGGTTCCAGTTGTTAGGCCATTTATTTAGTGTGCATTGGGCACTTTTCTATTAATTTTACAGTAAGCCACTTTTGGACCCTTCACAGATTGACTTGTCAAAATATTAGTAAGAAAGATCTAGGTCACTTTGTGTACAGAATTTTGTTATGTTCAATAAATCTGGTTGGAGGAAAAGAAAAGCATATAAAAATACAGTGATAGGTACACAGAAAATCAAATAGAAAGGGACACAACTCCAGAAAAACCCACCAAGTACAAAAAGAAATGAATGTAATTACTTCTGTTATTTGGATCAGCTATGAATAACATTTACATAGTAACAAACACTACCAATTTAACAAAAATTATGTTATATTGGGAGGACTGGAGGAGGGGAAATGTATGTTACTGAGTAAGCGGTTTAAGACCACAGAATTCTCATCTTCTATGGTATGAAATCAATAGATGATTCCCTAATCAGTACATGAAAAAATAGCATAAGCAGATTTTTGGAAATATACCAAGAAATAGTTAAAATAGCAATATCTGTTTCTTATCCATTTCTTACATATAGATGATGGAAATCTCCCTGGCATGTTTGTGTAAGAAGGGGTATTCATCAAACAAGTCCTGGAACTATACAACGGAACTGGCCTGGTAAGGGAGCTGCTGTGGTTGCCCCAGAACCAGCTGCATCCATTGTGGCCAGGAAACTCCTGCTGTTAAAACTAACCCCAGAATATATTGCCTCTGCTGTAGTCAGACCAGCAAAAATGAACTGTAGCCACCCAGCCAGTTTCCCCACATTCTTTGCTTCTAAATCAAAGCACATGATTAGTAGAACCTTAGTCACATTCTTCAGTTCTGTAGCAAGGGAGGTTGGGACTTTTCCCCCTAATTCTACTTTGGCAAAGTGGAGCTCACTAACGTGAAGGATGATCAGACTATGAGAGGGCACTATACAGTGCCTTGTCTCTTCCTTTTCTCTCACCCACTATGTCCCCAAATCACTGAAATTCTGTCTAAAATGCTTCATAAATAGGTCGTGAATCCATTCACTTTTTTTTTCTTTCCCTGACATTTCTCTAGATTAAGTCACTTCAACAATGTGTAAGTTGGTCTCACTTTATATTTGTATTGCCTCTTTAGATGAGAGCATAGGAAATAAGCTAGAAAAGGGAAAGAGAACCTTGGAATTTGTGGGTTTCATAGAAATACTGTCAAATTAAAATGTAACGGTAGACAGTGCTAAAGGGAGCGATAAATCTAAATTGTTTCCAAAGAGACAATTTAGTACTTTTCTTAACAGAAGCAAAACTCCTCCCGGCACCTTAATGTTGCTGTATGAACATATTCAGGGAAGCCATTTTATGTGATGGTACAGACACTCTGGACAGGAGATTAGAGTTCAGGTTCTGTGATCTTTGCTCTTTCTGTGGTCTTAAGTGGCCCCATAACTCTGAGTTTATTTGTTACAGAAGCATTAGAGAATTTCTATGGAATAATCAGGCATTTTTTAAGTGCTTTTAGCACTAAAATTGGGGCACCTGGGTGGCTCAGTCAGTTAAGTGTCTGACCAGCTCAGGTCGTGATCTCTCTCTGCCCCTCCTCCATTCTCTCTCTCTTTCAAAAAATAAACATTAAAAATATTTTTAAAAATTAATAAAAGCACTAAAATTGCCAGTGTCCAAATAACTAAACAAATGATGGTCCGCCTACACACCAGAATGCTATGTAGTCATTTAAAAGGATGGGGCACCTGGGTGGCTCAGTCGGTTGAGCGGCCGACTTCGGCTCAGGTCATGATCTCACAGTCTGTGAGTTCGAGCCCCGCGTCGGGCTCTGTGCTGACAGCTCAGAGCCTGGAGCCTCTTTCAGATTCTGTGTCTCCCTCTCTCTGACCCTCCCCCGTTCATGCTTTGTCTCTCTCTGTCTCAAAAATAAATAAACGTTAAAAAAATAAAATAAAATAAAAGGATGGTATAACTCTATACTAATATGAAACAATTTCCAAGATATTCTGAAGAAAACACAGTATAGAAAAATCTACATAGTATGCTAGCATTTTGTGTGTATGTGTGTGATGGCATGTGTGTGTGTGCTTTTCATGAATGTAGGCATATTTATGTTTGTAACTTCACAGGCCACCTTTGGAGGGCTCCCAAATAAGTGGCCATAGTGATTGCCTTCAGAGAAGAGAACTAAATCGCTAGAGGTGGGCTTAGGTGAGGATTCATTATCTTTTGAATTTTGGTCCATGTGCTTGTATTACCAACTCAAAAAATATTTTTTTAATGTTTATTTGGTTTTGAGAGAGAGAACGCATGTGCATCCTAATCGGGGAGGGGCAGAGAGAAGGGGAGACAGAAGATCCAAAGTGGCCTTTGTGCTGTCAGCAGAGAACCCAATGTGGGGGCTTGACCTCACAAACTGTGAGCTCAAGACCTGAGCCAAAGTCAGATGCTCAACCAACTGAACCACCCAGGCACCCCCATAATTATTTTCAAAGAACCTAGAATTAACTCCTACCTATGAAGACTGAAGAGATAAAGGTTGAGAGAGAATTAAATTTGAGCCTGGGGGCGCCTGGGTGGCGCAGTCGGTTAAGCGTCCGACTTCAGCCAGGTCACGAGCTCGCGGTCCGTGAGTTCGAGCCCCGCGTCAGGCTCTGGGCTGATGGCTCAGAGCCTGGAGCCTGTTTCCGATTCTGTGTCTCCCTCTCTCTCTGCCCCTCCCCCGTTCATGCTCTGTCTCTCTCTGTCCCAAAAATAAATAAACGTTGAAAAAAAAAATTAAAAAAAAAATTTGAGCCTGGATGCAGCAGGAGCTTGGGGCTCCCCTTTTACCCATACTATTCTACATCTTTACTTTTCTTCTTTTCTGAAGCATTTACCTTTAGTTTAAATATTTACAGATCTATCGTTTACCACGTAGGGTTTTTGTTGTGCCGTACATTCTCAAGTTTTCAAGTTTCTCTGCTGGGAACAGATAAATTCTATTAAATATTCAAAATGTGTAAGTCATGAAAAATGGAAGGACTTTCAATAGGAGTTCTTTATATATGCAGCTTACAAATAGTTCTACCTGATAGTTTTATAACACCCCATATACAGCATTTTGCAGTGTACAGAATGCATGCACATACGTTATCACTTGATCCTTTGCACAGAAGCTCCATGTGATTCTTGCTATTCTCAGCTTTGTCCAAGATCTAAAATTAGAACTAGGCTGACATTACATTTCACTTGGTTACGAGTCTGACTGAGGATTTTAATCATCTGGAGCCACATGGAAAACAATTCTTCCTGAAATCCTCTTTCAGCTGATAATCACTAACTTTGGGCATGCCAGCTTCTGCGTCCTCTGACAGTGGTAAGTATTTTTCCAAAACACTTCTTTCCTATTCTTCACATGGAAATAGATTGCTGATGATGCCTTTACTGGGTCTGAATCTGCTGGAATGCACAACTGAACTTGGAATTGAATTTACAAGTCTCTTTTGGGGTCTCATAGTCATTCATGTAATTGTCTTCCTCTGGAAGATGGATTTCTGTAAAAGTTAAGCATTTTTTTTTTAGTTTAGTTTTTGTTTGTTGTTTTGTTTTTTGTTTTGCTTTCTTTTGCCTTTAGAAAGCAGACTGTCCCAGTTATGTCCTTGCCATACTATGCGCTTTTGTGTTATGGTAGTCATTGGAGGGAACACAATCCTATGCCAGCAGCAGAAATACATATGTTATTACTGACTTGTTTTCCTCGAAGGGGAACTGGTTGCTGGTAAAGGAAAACTGATGGCTGGATCAAGTTTAATGGCAAACTGAGAAACCTAATTAGCATATGAATGGTTATATATGTTTAAAAAATACACATTCACATGTAGATACTTGATAGTTTTAAAAAATGTTTTCTTATTTGATAAACACTTCAACCTTGTTCAAATCTGAGACAATAAATCGTAGGTTTATTGTCCTAGGGGTTTGGATTAGGCGGCACCTGTATGCCAAGGTTTCTTGCTGGCAAAAAGATCTTGCAACCTGTTCCTATGCTAATTGTGCAGGCATTGCTTAAAAGTAGGGACCCTCTCCTAATAATTTGCTGAATATTGGCAATTATATATCCATCCTAAAATTGTAAACATTTTTTCCTCTGTAATGGAGTTTTTCTCCCACCCCTGTCTCTCTCTCTCACATTGCATAGTTTTCCTTTTTTTGCACTGCATACTGTTAAAGAAATTAATAATTTAGAGGAGATTAATAATGAAAAGCAGTATTCTCTGCCCCTTTTCTGTCACTCTAGAAGTGACAGGATTTTGTTTTCAGTAGTCACCACCTTTGTTCCTGTTTTCTTGTTCAAGGGGGGTTATTATTGATCAACTTTAGGCATAATCTACGGAACTTCATTATGAAAGATGATGCTCAAATTCACTTACACCCTTCTAGAGTTATATTCTTAGTTTTAGTTTCTCTCTTGATTACCTTTAGAACTTTAAACAAATACTTAAGTCTCTAGTTCTCATTCCATAAAATAGAGACAGTATCTATGACTCCCCACTTTGAAGATGTGGCTTTTGGTGTTCTTTCCTCTACACCTCCATTTCCTTCTTTCACATTCTGTTAAAGCATTTATTCTTATTTTTATATTTTCAAGATGTATTATACTTACTACATTCTGCTCTTTAGATGTAAACATGTCTTCCTTGCTTTGTCATGGGTTGATTTATTTCAAAAGTTGATTTCTATCACTCAGAGAAGAAACTTTGTACCCTTAGAAGTCACTCCCCATTTCCCCCTCTGAAAAGCCCCTGGATATAACTAATCTACTTTTTTTCTTGTCTCTATGGATCCCATATACATGGTCTTCTGTGTCTGGTTTCTTTCACTTAGTATACTTTCATTCAAAGTTCGTCTACAATGTAGCATGTATCGGAACTTATTCCTTTTTCGGGAGAATAACATTCCATTGTATGCATATACCACATTTTGTTTATCCATTGTCAGTTGACAGCCATTTGTTTCCACTTTTTGGCTGTTGTGAATAATGCAACTTCAACATTCGTGTGCAAGTTTCTCTGTGAGCATACGTTTTCATTTCTCTTGGGTATAAATCTAGGCGTGGATCTTTTTCTATGTTATACTTTCCATTTTTTCCTATTTTTATGTTAGGTGTGCCTCTTATAAATAATGCACAGGATTTTGTATTTTATTTAATTGGACAATCTTTATATATTAAACTATGGCATTTAGTAGTCAGGGAAGTATAAATTATGACCATAATGAGATTTTATACAGCAGTGTGTTGGTGAGGATGTACATCAATGGAAACCTTATATAGTTGTAGTAAGAATATAAATGGGCACAGTCACTTTGGAAAACAATTTGGCTCTATCTCATAAATTTGAACATGCACATTCACTATGATCCAGCAGTTCAAGTCCTAGGTGTATACCCAATAGAAGCAATACCCACTTGAGCACCATGAAGATAAGGAGAAGAATTTGGGGAAAATATTGCTCATAATAGCAAAACTCTGGTACCCAAATATCCATATTCATTGGGATGGAAAAATTAAATCATGGCATAGTCATACATTTTGGAGATCATGGCTTCCATCAGTATATAACATGTTCTACTTCCTTTATGGAGCTATATATTTCCCATGATATGGATGTACTATAATTTATTGATTAAAGGTTATATTGCTTCCAATCTTTTGCTTTTATGAAAAACACTGAAGTGAATAACTTTATAATATGTAATTTTACAATTTAAAATATTTGCAGTACAAATTCTTATGAATGTGAATGTGCATTTGTAAGACTGATAGATAAGACCGAATTTCTCTCCACAGAGAATAACAAATATGGCCACCTTTAGTGTATAAAAGTACCTGTCCCCCTACACTGTTGCATATTTCACTTCTTCCTTTCCAAACTTTATACGTTTCTATTTGCTTCTTTTGCCTTACAGCATTCCAGTAAATGTTGAATAGTTGTGATTGTGGACATCTTTGACTTCCTGAATTTGGAAGGAAATGATTAATTGTGGATCATGTTCTTTCACTATTGCTAATGCAATTTGAAGAAAAAATCAATACAATTATTTGTAAGGCAAAGAATATTCCATCAAATGAATCTACCATAATTTACATAACCAATCCCCTATTTTTATTTTCCTTTCCTTTCTGAGTTTCAGGTCACAATCCTCAATATTACATCTATCCCTTTGCAATTTATTTTAGAAGAGCCAGTAATCCTAGTATAATGCCACTTAACTGAATTCCCGCCTGTGCCTATAGCATCTAGATTAAGTAGATATCCCAAGACGCTGGTCTTAAATTTATATATCTGTTACTTAGCCATTTTCATATAACTGGGCATGTAAACTAGTTGCAGTTTTTCATCATTGCAAATTACATAGTAACAAAGGAAGTTGACTTGGCTTCAATTCCCACCTCTGCCACATATTAGATATGAGACCTTGAACAAATTGCCCATCTTCAAGGCTCAGTTCTCTCATCTGTATATTACAGACAATGAAAGCACCCATGTCATAGGATTTTTATGAGGATTATTAAATGAGACATGATATGTAAAGTGTATAAATAATTTTGGGAACATGGAAAGTGTTCAATAAATATACGCTACTGGGATCATTTTGGGACTTTGTGAATGTTCTGAAACACATTCTTTTTCCCCCCCTCTGGTACAATTAGGTCCTTTTTGAGATGGCATCTGTGATTCAGCTATTCAGAACCTAATGAAGTTGGTGACTCTGTGACAATGTGGAGAAATCATGTCAGAAAATGTGGTTTGTACTGGAGCTGTCAATGCTGTAAAGGAAGTTTGGGAAGAAAGAATAAAGAAACACAATGAAGACCTGAAGCGAGAGAAGGAATTTCAACAGAAGTATGCTTTAACATGTTTATTATTTTGAATTAGTGAAAATTCAGAACATCATCATTCTAGAAAAGAGCACTTATTAAGTGCCTTATTGTTGAATTTGATAGAGATTTTTATTTACTGAAAAGTCAAAATATAACTACAGGGATATCCCTGACTCAATTAAGTGTCACTATGTGATGGTGGCCACAAAAAACCCAACTGTCTGTATGTAGTTGGGGCACCAGGTGGCTCAGTCGTTTAAGCATCTGGCTCTTGATTTAGGCTCATGTCATGATCTCCCAGTTCATGAGATCCAGTCCTGTGTCGGGCTCTGCACTGTCAGTGCAGACCCTGCTTGGGATTCTCTCTCCCTCCCTCTCTCTGCCCCTCCCCTGCTGGCACTCTCCCTCTCTCTGTTTCTCTCTCTCAAAATAAATAAACATTAAAAAAAAATAGTTATCTTGGGCCCTCATAGGAATCTAGTCAACATTCATCATAGTTTGATTAGTATCATTTAGTCTACTTTTCACTGATGGCTTGTTCAGTATAATAGTCCCTAGGTACTAAAACAGCATCTAGCAATGCTAGGTAGTATAGTTTCTCACCTATTTGAATAGCAGTGAGTTTCTCCAGGTTCCCTGTGGATCACCTGATTCCTTGATTTGGGCTGTACTTAAATTGGCTCTCATTTCCTCTGCCTTCTTGATATCTGCCCACTTTTCTGATTGGATGTCTCCAAAGTATTCTATCTAATCTTGCAAGAATACCCACTTTCCTCATGGATCCCTACAATTATCATTCATTAGGTCTCTTTCTAAATATTAAATTTTCTTTTGTCTTGCAATATATACAGATACTGGGCCATTATGTTGTACACCTGACACTAATACAATGTTATATGACAATTATATTTCAGTGGAAAAAATGCTCCTGTGTCAGTTAGCAAATACCATAAAATTCAACTAAAAATGGCTTAAGGAAGAGGGAAGTCCTGAGGCAAGGCAGTTCCAAAACTTTAACAGCTTTAGAGATTCAGCTTCTTTTTATCACCTCCTACTGCTAATCTCAGTGTCTCAGTTTGGTTCTTAGGGTAGCCTCCCTCAGTGTCACAGAATGACTGGTGTACTTCCAGGCATCATAGCCAGACCTCATTATGTTACCAGAAGAGTGGAAACTATTTCTGTTTCTTCAAGAATGAGGAAGCCTTTCTGAGGTGTTTTAGCAAACCTCTCCTTCACTTCTCATTGACCAGAACTGGGTAATTTGTACTCCCCTAATGCAGTTCCCTTCTAGGAGAATGAGACTATGTGATTGGTTTATATAAATTAAGATTTATACCTGGGTTACTTGGGGTAAGTATAAATACTTGAAAATAACAGCTATTCTCCCAGCAAAGAAGAGGGGGAAAGGTACGTTCTTGATAAGCAACTATTTTATGTCCGCTATCTGTAAAAACAAAAATTCGGCTGGGGAAGGGCCACTCTTCCCAACCAAAGCCAGTCAAGAGAATAATGATGCTGACAATGATGAGGTAGCAGCCGTTTGTTGTGCACTTACTGTTTACTAAGTACTCTGCTAAATGTTTTATCTGTACTATCTCATTTAATCCTCTCAACATACTGAAACAGTGTCTTGATGAGGATTATATTGCATTATGAGAGATGGAAAACCAAAATAATATTTTCTACACAAGACATGTTAACTTTTCCTGGTACTTGATCTATGGCTGGAATAGCACTCCACTGAGTCAGATGGTCTGTGTTGCCCACGGTCAGGGTTTTATCTTGTTGCTCAACTGTGCATGACTTCCATTCCTAATGGAATGGATGTCACCCAATGGCCCCAAATAGATTCACCAACCTCAGCCAACATGTTTGATTCCAGCTAGGAGGAAGTGGCACACACTACTACTTCTGCTAACATCCCATTGATACGGTACATATCTAACTACAAGGAAGGATGGCTAAATGAAGTCTTGTGCCCAGTTGAATATAGAGCATCTACTATTGAGGAAGAAGAGGAGTAACAGATACAGGGGAATGACAAGCAGTCTCTGCCACATATGAGTGTTCATTTTCTCCCTTTTAAAGAGACAGAAAACCTGAGAGATAGGCCTAATTCAAAGAACACAATGCTAATAAATGCAGAACTGGTATTCATACTCAAGCAATCCGACTCAGGAAGCATGATATTCACCTCAGGTCTTACATCTCCCTAGATTGGCCCTTTATATATAAAGCTACTCTTATGAAACCCATTATATTTGTATTCTACAATTATGATAAACTTGACTTTAGAGTACTCTTTTTAAATTTTTTTTAAGTTTATTTATTTCAAGAAAGTGAGAGCACCAGCAGGGAAGGAGCAGAAAGAGAGGGAGAGAGCGAGAATCCCAAGCAGGCTCTACACTGTCAGCACAGAGCCCAATATGTGGCTCAGACCCATGAACCATGAGATCATGACCTGAGCTGAAATCAAGAGTCAGTAACTTAGCTGACTGAGCCACTCAGGTGCCCCAAGAGTACTCTTTTTTTTTTTTTTTTTTAATTGATTGATTGATTTTGAGAGAGAGAGAACAAGAGCGAATGAGCAGGGGAGGGGCAGAGAGAGAGAGAGAGAGAGAGAGAGAGAGAATCCCATGCAGGTTCCTTGCTGTCAGCACAGAGCCCGATGTAGGGATTGATCTCACAAACCGTGAGATCATGACCTGAACCGGGATCAGGAGTCAGATACTCAACCAACTGAGCCATCAGGAGCCCCAACTCTAGAGTATTCTTAACAAATCATTTCCTTTTTAATTTTTTTTAATTTTTTAATTTTTTTTTTAACGTTTATTTATTTTTGAGACAGAGAGAGACAGAGCATGAATGGGGGAGGGGCAGAGAGAGAGGGAGACACAGAATCAGAAGCAGGCCCCAGGCTACGAGCCATCAGCCCAGAGCCTGACGCGGGGCTCGAACTCCCGGACTGCGAGATCGTGACCTGAGTCGAAGTCGGACGCTCAACCGACTGAGCCACCCAGGCGCCCCATCATTTCCTTTTTTAAAACAGTGGGCGGGAATCGTGACTTGCTTCTAAACTCCCGAATGTCACCTATCATACGTGTTTAGTTAAGAACCATTTAATTTTAGTAGCTTCAAGTTCTTTCTGTGCAAAACAGGCAAGGGGTAAAATGATTAAGAGTGTAATCTAATGCTGGGGCACCTGGGTGGCTCAGTCGGTTGAGCTTCTGACTTCTGCTCAGGTCATGATCTCACGGTCTGTGAATTCGAGCCCCGCGTCAGGCTCCTTGCTGACAGCTTGGAGCCGGGAGCCTGCTTGGGTTTCTGTGTCTCCCTCTCTCTCTGCCCCTCCCCCACTCATGCTCTGTCTCAAAAATAAATAAAAACATTAAAAAAATTTTAAAAAAGGAATGTAATCTAATGCTTCTTCTCTCAGCTAAAGGTGGCTAAAGAGTTAGTTCAAAAAGCATCAAGTTTAAACAGAAATTGACCTCATTGTCTTTTGATGCCAAGCTGTCTTGAGGAAATCAAGCATTTAGGAAAGAGTTGGTGTGACAAAATCTGGGAAAGTCTTTAGACTATGATAAAAGAGTTTCATAGGAGGTAGAAAATTTCTATGTAAAATTGAAAGAACATCAAGCTTGAATTAAGCAGTGGATGAATTATAGAATACCAGAGCTGGAAGGGAACTTAGACGTTATTTAATCGAAACCCCATTTTTATAGGCAAAGCCCACAGAGGTGGTATGTGTTGTCCACGGTCACCAAATTAAGTGATACATTCTGGACTTAGATCATAGAAATTCAGATCCAGAAATAACTTAGGAATCATTGTAGAGATGGAAATAGACTTGTTGAATAATAGTCTCACTGTAAACTCATTAAGGACGGAGCTTTCTGCATGCACAATGTGCAGCGTCGCATTTGGCATATAATGGTTGCTCAATGAGTTCTTTAAGTAAAAGGTTGGGGAACAAGACACCTAATTACACTTGTCATTAAATCTTGTTCTGAAATACATAGATCTCTTAGTGAGTATCAAGTAGTTAGCAATCATCATGCTTACTGTTTGAATAGTTCTAATTTTTAGAAAAGTGATGTAATTGAATATAAAAATTTTCTAGTATAGAAATAAACCATTTGCAACCTTTTACTAGTCATTTTCATAGCTTACTATTATTGTTATATATATTTGCAATGTACCAAAAATCAATAGGGATGTATTCCAGAATGATGGTTTTATGCATTTTTATATCTGAAAAACAAAATCTGAATAAAATTGGAATGTAATCACATATAAGTTAACTCTGAAGTTGGACTGTATTATTTGCAAGTCATTAAAAAGTTATTAACTATCTATGGATTAGATGTTTAATAAATGCAAGTCAAAAGAACAATGAGATAACACTTTGCACTCACTAGGATGGCTATAATCAAAAACATGGACAATAACAAATGTAGGCAAGAATGGCAAGGCATGAAGCCTCATGTGCTGCTGGAGGGAAGGTAAAATGGTACTAGCAATTTGGACCTAGTTTGGCAGTTCCTAAGAAAAGTTCAAAATAGAATTATAATATGAGGCAGCAATTCTACTCCTAGAACTGTACCCAAGATAAATGAAAACATATATCTACGCAAGAACTTGTTCACAAATGTTCATAGCAGCATTATTCATAATAGCCAAAGAGTGGAATTAACCCAAATGTCCATTAACTGACGAACTGATCAACAGAACAGTGGAATGTTATTCTTCGATAAAAAGGAATACAGTACTGAAACATGTTACAGCACAGGTGAACTTTGAATAAACTTATGCTATGTGGAAAGACCACAATATTGTATAATCCCATAGAAATGGGAAGTAGATTAGTGGTTGCCATGGGCTGAGGAAGGAAGGAATGGAGAGTGACTGCTAATGGGTGTGGAGGTTTTTTGTTGTTGTTTTTTTTATTTGTTTTAATTTAAATTCCACTTAATATGCAGTGTAATATTAGTTTCAGGTGTACAATATAGTGATTCAACAGTTCATACAACATCCAGTGCTCATCTCAGCAAGTGCACTCCTTAATCCCCATCACCTAATTAACCCATCCCCCCATGCACCTTCCCTCTGGTAGCCATGTTTGTTTTCTATAATTAAAAACTCTGTTTCTTGGTTTGCCTCTTTTTTTTCCCCCTTTGTTCATTTCTTTGTTTGAAAGTGTTTTAGCAGTCTCTCTCTCTCCCTCTCTTTTTTTTAAAATTTATTTAGAGAGGGAGAGAGCATGAGCAGGGAGGGGCAGAGAGGTAGAGCAGGGAGGTAGAGAAAGAGAATCCCACTGCAGGTGCAGAGCCTGACATGGGGCTCAATCTCACACCTAACCCACTGAACCACCCAGGAGCCTTTGCTCAGTTATTTCTTAAATTCCATGACTGAAATCATGTGGTGTTTCTTTCTCATTAGCACATTAGCATAATATTCTCTAGCTCCATCCATATCATTGCAAATGACAAGATTTCACTCTTTTTTATGGCTAATATTTCCTTCTTTATCCATTCATCAGTTGATGAACAATTGGGCTGTTTCCAAAATTTGGCTATAGTACATAATGCTACCTTTTGAGTTAGTACTTCTGCATTATTTGAGTAAATACTTAGTAGTACAATTGCTGGATCATGGGATAATTCTATTTTTAATTTTTTGAGGACCCTCCATACTGTTTTCCAGAGTGGCTGCACCAGTTAGCCTTGGGTATAGAGTTTTTTGAGTGATGAAAATGTTTTGGATCAGAGAGTGGTGTTGGTGAGCAACTCTGTGAATATATCCAAAACCATTGAATTGCATACTTTAAAAGGGTTGATTTTATGGTATGTGAATTATAGCTCAATAAAGCTGTTATTTAAAAAAAAATCTATGGAGCATTGTGACACTTTTCAAAAACTTAAATATAGGGCATTTATGAAACTAATCATATTTATAATTCTTGCAAAATGAATCCTTTTTTTGATTTCCAGATACTACTAGTCAAGTGGTTGTTTTGATGGGTCACTTTTTACATAAAAGTGAATGCTACCTGTGTCATTATGGGTCAACTAAAATGTTTTCTGGTCTCTTAGGCTAGTGCGAATCTGGGAAGAACGAGTAAGCTTAACCAAACTAAGGGAAAAGGTCATCAGAGAAGATGGAAGAGTCATTTTGAAGATAGAAAAAGAGGAATGGAAGGTTAGCTTCATACAAGTACTATTTGATTTTCTATATTTTGCATTTTATGGGAGAGTTCTGAGACTGTGTGATTAAGTCTGGAATAGCTAGAATTCTCATTTTAATAATACACCAAAAGAATTGGGGCAACATGAACAACTGAAAAGAAATATAACTTCACTTTTTTTTTTTTGGTAAAAATTCAATTTGCTGAAACTCTGTCTAAATTTAGGTCATTTGCAATTTTTCTCCTACTAATCCTACTAATAAGCAATTTCTCATTTTCCATAAAAAGATGACCATTTGCTTAACAAAAATCATACAGCTTTTCCAAAATAAATGCTCAGTTAAAACCCACAAAATGGAACAGAACATTTTTTTTCGAGGTCTACCACCCAGTTCATATTCTCTCATAAACACACACACACACACACACACACACACACACACACACACACTTGCTTAATTACATTAGGCACACTCTAATTTTTGTAAGGGCCTCTATCCCTTGGGCCAGTGTTTATGTTCATACATATAGGTATGATTAGCTAAGGGTGTAGGTCCTTTATTTTCCCTTTTGGCTACTTTAGGTTGAAAGAGAAAAGGCAAAGAGTTCAGAATAGTTGAAACTCTTAAAATCTTTAAATTAAAAAAAATCTGTAAAAACCTTTTATAAAATATTTCAAAACAGAAGGGGAAGAGGGACGCCTGGGTGACTCAGTCAGTTGGGTGTCCATCTTTGGCTCAGGTCATGATCCCGCAGTTTGTGGATGTGAGCCACGACAAGCTGACAGCTTGGGGCCAGGAGCCTGCTTGGGATTCTGTGTCTTCCTCTCTCTCTGCCCCTCCCCTGCTCACTCTCTCTTTCTCTCTCTCAAAAATAAATAAACATGAAACATTTTTTAAAAAAAGAAGGGGAAGAGAAGTTTGAATTATTAAAATGATTTTTTGGTTTCTCTGTGATTTCAACTAACCATCATATTCTCATTTCAACTGCATATGTGTACTCTTAAAAAAGCCTAATACAACAACATCTTTAGAGCATAGCTCTATGTGTGTATGCTATTGGCCAAAATACATTCTTTTTGTTTATTCTGATTGGAGCGCCAAGGTTTAGCACCCCCACTCCCAAAGTAAAGGTCTTAAAACTTAGAAGTAACACAAAGCACTTGGAAATATAACCATTTAGGAAAATTTGTAAGGAAAAGTTCTTTTACAAATCAATCTCTCTACAATTATACTCCAGTGTGACATGATACTAAAATAATTTAAGTAATATAGTAATTCTGTCATTTCTTTTACTTGAGTTTAGACCCTCCCTTCTTCTCTACTGAAACTGAGTCAGCTACAGGAATGGCAACTTCATAGAACTGGTTTGTTGAAAATTCCTGAATTCATTGGAAGATTTCAGAACCTCATTGTATTAGATTTATCTCGAAACACAATTTCAGAGATACCTCGAGGAATTGGTAAGGAAGATTGCTTTAATTTCTGTTTTTTTACTGAGAATTTTTTTTTTTGATACATGGAGTAAAGACCTCATCTTTACATAGCCCCGAGCCTTGAGGAAATTATAAACATCTAAATTGAAGGTTCCAGGGGATCCAAGCATCTAGGATTTACTGAGGTGATTTAAGATGAGAATTCAATGCAAGAAAAGTCTCTTTGGAAATATTATTGTATAGATTTTGGAAATGATATTTCTTGTTCAGCTAATCCTCCTAGAAGAGAATAGGTTGAAGGCAAGAGAGAAAATTAGAAAGATTCCTTAGATGAGAAAAAAACAATCCCCAAATGGAAAATTGACCAGGATATAGTGTAGATAAAGCAAAATGGAAAAAAAAAAAAACATATATTTTTTGCTTATAGCACTGATAAACCTGCCCTTCATCTTTAGAAGAGGCAGGACACATACTGGGAAAAGAAGTGTGAATTTGCCAATAGGAAACTGACAAGTAAGTTATGCTATAATACTTAATAACTGGAAACATTGTTTTATATCTATCTGCTCTCTATTGTGTATTATTTTTTGTAGGACTGCTCACTAAACTTCAGGAGCTGATTCTTAGTTACAACAAAATCAAGACTGTCCCCAGGGAACTAAGTCATTGTGCGAGCTTGGAGAAACTAGAACTTGCTGTAAACAGAGATATATGTGATCTTCCACAAGAGGTCAGAAAGATATAAATGCCTATGATTTTATTCTCTGTCTACTACTGGTTTACTTCTTAATTGTGTGATCATTAAAAATAACACTAATGAAGAAATACTATACATTTTATTTCAGAAAATAGTGGTAATCGTTTCCTGTTACTATAACATTTTTAGAGAAGTATCTATTTAGCATAAATATTGTCACAGTACTGACATCATTTGTGATCTTCTAAAAGGCCAGAGCAAAGAGTCTTTTTTATTTCTATTTCCTATTGAAGGCCCAGGCTAGCTTGTAGTTGTTACTTAGTAAATGCTATTGGATGAATAAATGGTTATTATAAAGCACAATGTGGTGATGGAAAAGCTCTTTTGTTTACTAGTTGGTGTTTATACAGTGTTCCTTTTTTGAGATACAGCTGAAGTGGCAAGAAATGAATTCTTCAGTTTAGGAAGTGTTTCCTTGCTAGCTTCTTTGGCTCTACCAAGTAAAAGCAAGGCAATGGGTTTGGAAAGCCTTCAGACTTTGCTTTGGTATGATAACCTTGCTATTAGTAAAGCCAAACTGGTCATAGAGATATAGACGCTTTCAAACATACTTCAAACATATTTAATGATCTTACAATCAGCAAAGAAATTTCCAAGGTGTTCTAACTTTGCAAAATAAAGTTAAGGAAAATAATAAAACTCAAAGTAGAAAGACTATTCCCTTTTTCCATTCTCCACTCACTATTTTTGGTGAGAATATCACTTTTCCCTAGAGCAGTAAATATGTCACCAATAATTATCACTCTGGCAAGTAAAACACAATTTCTACATTTATATCTATTTCATCTTACAACAGTTCAAGTTAATGAAATGTATGCACTTGATTATGATAAAAATGATGATCACAGGGACAATTTATACTTATAAGAGGGCCAATAAATATTTTATTTCTAACTCTTGTGATTTTCTTTCTGGGATTGGTTCAATCATTTAAAATGCTGTATGAATTTGGACATGTCTGTTAACCTGTGTTTACCTGAATTTTTTCACATAAGAAATAGGTTTTATTGGAACTAATACTAAAGTAAGATTTGAGCCTGGGATTATTTCCAAGTGTGGCCTCTAAGTAGCTGTGTAGCCTCAAACACACCACTTTATATAACTAGGTCTCAATGTTCACATATGCAAAATAGGGACTGTCAGATGATAATAACATTTTTAATATGATAAAATCAAAGGGTTCTAGTACCACTGAGAAATCAGCAACAGGAGACTTCTCTCTCAGCCATTACACTGCATACATGTATACACACAAAACATATTTATGCCAGTGTAAAAACAATCTTTTTATACTCCATTCTAAACCGTTTGAAAAATTTTAAAGGTGTGATTTTGAAAAAGTGTTTTGTCCGTGGCTTGAATTCTAAAGCCAGAGAAACATCACCTCCTAAATGGAAACGTCCTGCTTTTTTTGCATTACCCACAAAACACTGGGTGTGTATGTGTTTCATTTTGTTTTGTTTTTTTTTTTTTTTTTTTTTTTTTTTTGGTGTTAAAATTGTGGAAGGAATCTCAACATTCCCGGAGATAAAAATAAAACAGAACTTGCCTAGATAAATGGAAAGTTTTTTGGAAAAGTTAACTAAATTTTTACTCACATTTTGAAACTTTCACTACAGGGTTATATGGCAAGAGGTTTGTGGCCTTAGGTCCATGAAAACTTGAGTGTACATCACCCATCATTTCCAGTTGCATGGCCTCTCTCACCCATTTTGTCCATAAAATAGAAATATGATATTCATCTTATAAAGCTGATGAATAAACTAGTGCTATAAGCATCCATGAATACATTGAGACACTGATGTTGAGAGAAAAAGGCAAGTTAAAGAGAAGTACACTATCAAAATCTTCAAATAAAAATATTAAACTTTGTAAAAACATATATAATAGTAATTATAGAGAAATATATAGAAAACATATTTGTGTATAGTAACAAAAAAACATATGCAGGAATTTTAAATACCAAATTCAGGAGAGGGGTTCCCTCTGGAAAGGAAGAAGGCAGGAGTACATAGGAGGCAGTCATATCAATATATATATATTTTTAAGTTTGAGAGAGAGAGCGTGCACGTGCAGGGGGAGGGGCAAAGATGAGAGAGAATCCTGAGCAAGCTCCGTGCCAACAGCATGGAGCCTGATGCTAGGCTCAATCTCATGAACCAGCGGGATCATGACCTGAGCTGAAATCAAGAGTCAGTCGCTTAACTGACTGAGCCACCCAGGCACCTCTATATTTTTTCTTAAGCTGAGCATGCTGGTGTTTGATATATTATTCTTAATACATTTTTATTGATGTTTTTCATTTAAAAAATAGAATTACCAAACGGTAAATCCTGTGATTGAGATAACGCATGTAAAGCATCAGGCACAAAAAAGAAGGCTCAATAAAGATAATAATATTTTGAAGTTTCTCAGATACAGGATGAAAGGAAAACACAAGCAGGTTCTGCAAACCCTGGAACTTGGGTATTTGGAAGATAAGTTTTCTTGGAATAGATGAACTTTCTATACAAGTTTTTAATTTATCTGGAGGTTATTTAGCTTTATTTTTATTTCAAAATTAATTTATTTTATTGTGGACTACTAGGACTAAATAAAGCCCAAGTGTAATCTGAACATTCCTTGATGTGAAGTATCTCCTTTAGCAATGTGAGTGTTCTAGTACTTTACGTTGTGGACATTCACTTTGAAAAATTTTGCTTTCCTCTTCAGCTTAGCAATTTGTTAAAGCTTACTCACCTTGATCTGAGTATGAATCACTTTACTACAATCCCTCCTGCTGTGTTGAACATGCCTGCTCTTGAGTGGCTCGACATGGGAAGCAACAGACTTGAACAACTTCCTGATACTATAGAAAGGTAAAATAAATAATTTTCTATGCTATTGGATGTGTTGAAGCCATCCGTAATAAATAAGAAATAATAGACAAAACAAAGGGGACCCTACCTAATCAATCACAATAGATCCATGTAGTACTAATATGCTACTTTTTAACAGAATATTTTCATTTACTTAAATAAGCCTAAGGGTTTGGGGAGAGAAAAACCGGCTGACGCGACCATATTGACATGAATATGCCAAACAATAACATTATTTAGTGCATGCCAGGCACTCTGTGCACTTTACGAATGTGTGAGGAAACTCATGTGGAGATGTTAAATTGCTCAAGATCACAGTGTAAGTGTGCAGTCTAGGTTTTGAATGTAGGCAGCCTGGCCCAGAGTCTGTTATGCATACTTGTCTTGCCCTAACTGGGCATATTAATAATTTCTGATTTTTCTCCTAACACTCTAATTCAGATTAGATAACATTTACAGCAGTTCTTTAAGAAATCCTATGCAAATAGTGAAGAATTCACTAAAATACATTGGTTTCTCTTCTACCACCACATGCTGAGAACCGTAGCGTAGGGATTGTCTCTGATGCAGTTTCCCTAATCAGGTAATGTGAAACCAGTTAACTGATATACTGGTTAAAGGAGATGTTATAAAAGATTACCTTTCTTTGATTTTAGGTTAAGAAGCAGGGTTTTCATATTATGTATGGATTAATCACAGAAACCTCTTTTAATTCATCAGAATGCAAACTCTACATACATTATGGCTGCAACGGAATGAAATAACATGCTTGCCAGAAACAATCAGCAATATGAAAAACCTGGGTACTCTTGTTCTCAGCAACAACAAACTGCAAGATATTCCAGTGTGCATGGAAGAGATGACCAATCTGAGGTAAAAGTTGTAGACCCAAAAGAGACATGTTCCTTTCTGGTTGCAGAACAAAGTAATATAGAGCAATTTTATGAATTGATTTGAGTTCTCATGCATATGAATGAATATATTTAAAAATCTTTTCCAACTTTGAAATTCTATAATTACATAAGTAGGATTCATATAACACTGGTTAGAATTATTCAAGAAAGAATCCTTGAAACAAAAGTCAAACTGGCATTATCAGCTTTAAGGAATACCCTCGGTTGGTGACATTTTTATGAAAATCGCTTTGCAACTGCTAACAAACCTCATCTACAAATAAAAGCAAAAGGTATAAAAATAGTGCTTATTTTCCTTCTAAAAGACTACTATGGACACAGGTAACCATGTTATAGAGTAAATATGTAAGTTAATTACTCTCAGAACTCCCTCAAGTGTCTTACTTCCAAAATTTAATTTCCTAACAGAGAATGTAAGACATGAGAATTCACATCAAATCCTACAATTTCCAAAACAGAGTCATTCATACATTCATTCATTCATTCATTCATCAATTCAGCTACTGGGTCATGTAATCGATGGTGAAGATACAATGATAAATAAGACACAAGTCTGTAAAATATACAGAAACTAAGGGGTGCCGGGGTGGCTCAGTCAGTTGAGTGTCCAACTTTTGCTCAGGTCATGATCTCACAGTTTGTGAATTTGAGCCCCGAGTTAGGCTCTGTGCTAACAGCTGAGTCTGGAGCCTGCTTTGGATTTTGTGTCTCCCTCTCTCTGCCCCTTCCCTGCTCATGCTCTATCTCTCAAAAATAAATAAACGTTAAAAAAAAAAAATATATATATATATATATGTATACACACACACACACACACACACACACATACACACACACAGAAACTTTAATTTCATAGCATTAATCGTATGTTTGAGATGCCCTGGAATTGCTCTGTGAAGTTGAACTGTTCCACATTAAATATATAGTAAGAACTAATAGTTGCTTCTATAAGCTTTGAAAATAAGTTGTCTAAAGCTAGGGTTTCTTCCTTCTAGAAAAGAAACTTAAAAGATTCTTAGGATTTATCACATCTCACCACGATGTCTGGTTATTGAAACCGTTTTTTTTTTTTTTTTAATTTACCATATTATCATTTGATCTTTCGCTAGGGAAATAAATGTTCACTTCTACGGCACCTATAAAAATACTGTTTTTTGGTGAACTGCTAGGTTTGTCAACTTCAGAGACAACCCACTGAAATTGGAAGTAACACTTCCTCCTAGTGAAAGCATAGATGAAGAAGAGGAACGGGAATTATTTGGCCTTCAGTTTATGCATATATATATACAGGAGTCACGGAGAAGAGCAGGTATGAGATTTCTTTATAACACAAGCCAAATATTTGGTAGAATGTGTATATATATATATAAGTTCCTTTATAGATTTCTCATTACATCTTACCTTTTATGTCAAATTTTGTCTCTTGGTCAATATTGTGGAAGGAGGGGCCCCTGGGTGGCTCAGTCGGTTAAGCATCTGGCTTTAGCTCAGGCCATGATTTCTTGGTTTGTGAGTCTGAGCCCCGCAATGGGCTCTCTGCTGTCAGCGTGGAGCCTGCTTTGGATCCTCTGCCTCCCTCTCTCTGCCCCTCCCCTGCTCATGCTCTCTCTCTCAAAAATAAATAAATATTTAAAAAATATATATATTGTGGGAGGAAAAAAAATGAAATTCAAATCTGTTCACAATTTTGATAAAGGCTTGGAGAGAAATTGTAAATATACAGAAAATTTTTCAAGTAGAGACAGGAAACAAATTTATTTGGCCAAGCGCTTGAAGCACAACCAGATGAATGAAGATGTGATTCTTTAAATCTTCACTACCTAATTCTATCAGTTTATTATATATTTCTGTGTACTCATGGACACTACCTTCCCTGTCATTTCTTTTTTCTTTCTACAGTCCACAAATAGCAACACAATATTCTGCCTAGGGATGACTATTAAGAGAACAGATTTTAACCAATAGTTAAAATGTGAGGTTTTGATATATAAATTTCAATCACTTAGTCTCTGATAATTAAGAATTAAATCACTTAACTAAAGCCTTTAACTTAAACCAAGATTAGAAGAAGCCAAAGAAACAATTCTGTTAATAAAAACATTGAAACTAGAGTAATATAAATCATGGTTTTATAATTCACTAAAATGTGAATTTTTTTTGTTTTAAATGTGAAGTTTTTGAATCAAAAGGTTAAATTTATCTTCAGATAGTTACTTTGGAGAATAAGTGTAATCCAAGCAAACAAATGAGTTTTTTAGCTAGAAGAAATCATTTTACCAACATCCAGTGGAGGATGTTAGGAAATGGTCATCTGATCTGTGACAGCAAGTCATAGAAACAATAGCACAGAAAATAGATTGGAGGAAGATAAGTAAAGTTATAGTTAGGGGCTTAGTTTGGGGTATAATTATGTAAGACAGATGGGGACAGAACTGATGATTGAATGATGAGAAAGAGAAGACTCCAAGATTAATCTGTTTTTGGTTAGAGCAACCGGATGGATGGTGATGCTGAGATGGGGAAATGAAGTGTAGAAGCTGTTTGGTGGTAGAAGTGGAAGAGAAGTAAATTGGACATAGTTGTGGGACATGCAGGAAGAGGCAGTTGTGTAGATCCATCTAAAAGTTCCTGAAGGGGTTTGCTGACCCTGCAAATTCAGCAGGTCAAGAGAATACCAATATACATATCCCACATAGTCACTTCCTTAGGATATCGTAGTAAGGGAAATAAACAAGGTCGAGGAAAACAACAATCTCCACGTATAGCTTGTGTAATGACAAACTTACCTGCGCATAAAGTACTTGGAACCATTGTCAGAAACATATCATTAAGTTAAATGCGTGCAGGGCTGTTATCAGTGTAACTCTTATGTGTGTGTATGTATGTTTTATGAAACATAGTTGAGATTATGCCTGTTGTAGAATATTTTTTATTTCTCGGCATAAATTGTTCAATGATGCAAAACAGATTGTAAGACACAAATTAGCATTCCCTGATCCAGTAAAATCATGTAAATTATAGAATGATGTATTACTTTCATTTCTGTTCTTTTGTTTGGGAAGATGAGTAATTAACTTTAGAAATAATCCAACTACCTTACTTTAATAATATTTGCATAAAAATTATAAAAGAGAAAAAAGGTTACAACTTAAGCAGAAATAATAAGACCAACCCTGCCTATTGTTATTAAAAATAGATTTGTGAATTAGTACTATAACACTTAATATTTATTGAGTATTTACATTGTGCTTGGAACTGTTCTAAGCATTTTACATACGTTATCTCATTTGTTACAACAATCTCCTGAGGTAGGTAGTATTATTATCTTCACCCTCATTTAAAAAGGAAAATTGAGGCACAAAGAGATTAAGCAGTTGCTCAAGGTCATACCCTGAGGTGGTAGGGTAGGATCTGAATCTAGGCAGTCTCAGAAAACAAAAGAGATTAAAGTAGAAAGGCCAGGGATTAAAAATGGGCTAGGCTTCTAATTTAGAATTCATGTAATCATAGATCTATTTACAGGATAAAAAAGTTACCTAAGAATATCATTATAGGATCTAAAATTAGTAATTCAGATCTTTGTCTTGGCAAAGGTACCAATGATTAAGACAATTTTTACAAGTAAAGGCAGAAATAATTCAAGAATAATATGAAGAGAGTAACAGTCCTTACCATAGGTTCAGTTTAATATCTGCTTGTGCATAGAAACTGCTTATGAGTTAAATGAGGCCTAAATGTGAAATTGTTTTTGGTTTCATTATCTAATTTCCACTTCATTCCAAATTACTTTCCCCAAAAGGAGAGAATATACTTATAGCTGTACTTACATGTATAAAACTGTCCTTGTTAAAAGATATGATAGCTAATTAACTTCAGAAGTTATCTGCAAATTCGAATTTAATTTGTGAATGAGGTTTATCTGATCTTTTTGGAAATTCTAACTAGGTAATCAATTAAAAAATGAAGTGAAATAGCTTATTTCCCTTGAAAACATCTCTTTAGTTTTGTTGTTTGTCATGGATAAATGCAGCTAATACATAAATACAGGTATGGCTCTGGAAGTCGGAAGGTGAATTCATTAATTGTGAACATCTCTGAATTTGTTTACATTAGAAAAAAATCACAACTGATTATCCTTACCAGATCTAAATGGACAAAAAATCCATACATAAACCAAATTCTCAAATTGGCCCTTGTTATGAACTGATGATTGATCATTACATCTTGAACTTGAGAATTAAAGAGCAGTGAATAAAACCAAGGAAAAATTTTCCAAAATTAATACAAATAGAAAGTTAGTGTGCTGGTTGTGTACTGATATGTTATGTGTGTTTCAGATAACCAAGTCAACTGTTCAACTACTTTACCAATCTCTATGAATACTGACGGATAATATAACTCAAGATGCCCTGCTGAAGAGAATTACTTTGGGAATTTGGTGAACTCAATGTTTGTACTTCTAAAGTAAAAATCAAAGCTATTACCAAAGTTCAATGAGGCTACAACATTTTTTAAAGTTCACATTATCTGCTATGTAAATTATATTTTCATGAATATAAAAATACAATTGAAAAAATTTTTTTTGGTGGAAGACAGAGGTTCAAATTTTCTTTTCCATTAAGCACTTGTTTCTGGTGATGAAGAATGATTTGGTAAAGCAGTTAACAATACATTTTCCAAAGACACTAGAGGATCTGTATAATACTGTAAAGCAGGACTGAAACCTTTCTGCTGTAAATACTCGACTCGGCCTTGGTCAATCAGCAATTTACAAAGATGCCCTATTTTCTTCTTTTCTTCAACAGTAAGGAGCCTAAATCGAATAAACACAAAACATCATTAAAATTTGTAGGAGTTTATGAAAAAATTATTGTAGTCACTTCTGTTTATTGATAAAAGTTGCTAAGTAACCCATGATATACTAGGTGCTATGTTCCATGTTTCCAAGATACATTTTATTTATGCCACAATAAAAGTGTATTTTAACTTATTCTAAAATTGGATGGTAAAATGCATCTTCATCAATAGATTCTTGGTAACATTTATCTAAAAAAAACCTGAAGCAATAACAAAACATTTCTGCCTTAGTGTTGTGCATTTCAAAGTAGTCACTTACCCAGGCAAACTCTCAGTGCTGTCGTCCGTGATTCTGCATCCCCCATCGTCATGCTCTTCACTGTCATCACTGTGCTTATCTTTTCTCTTTGAGGTCACGTTGGAGGCTTCCAAAGATGTTTTTCGCATCCCACAAGTTGCCCAACTACTCATTCGCTGGAAGTAGTGGAAATCCACTGCTCCAAGGCCTAGAGCCCTGAAATATTCTTTGCCCACATAATGTCTCCAATCACACCTGTGGTGACAACAGAGTGCAATAACAATGCCAGCCACAGGGGTCCACTTCTCTGGGACATTTTTCTCATTTCCTTCCTTGGCCAAAGGGTTAATTTCTTTGTCTGTTTTATCATTCTTTCTGCGTTTGGCTAAAGGTTCTTCATTCCTTTCCTCACAACTGGCAGCATAGGTTTCAACCAAACATCGTAATGCAAGATCTGCAAACACAATTATGTGGCCCCCCAAACCACATCATCTTTAAAAATAAGTATTTTTTACATTTATTCAGCAGTATGGCTTCTAAAATCCCAACAATAAAACCTACTTAGCTTTATACTTGTCATAATTCATCCATGAATTATCAATTTGTTCATGTTTGCTGTGTTCTTGTTAGCATCTAATTTTCTCTGGTGACTTATTCTGCATAAAATCTACTTCCCCCCAAAACTGTCTGAAGCTTAAGATCTAGAGTTTGTAAAAACTTTTAGTCCAACTACTTAAACTGGCTCTCATTTTTCCTGCTCTAGCTGAGGAAATGACTTGTACAGAAAAAAATTATTCATCTACACTTACATTTCAGGAAAGTTTTGAGTTTAAGAAACCCAAAGAAAAAAATTGAGGGGTAAGGCATCTGCTGAGATTTAATGTTAGGTGTGAGTCCTGAAATGTAAGGTGTTCACAGCAAAAGCTGATGAGCTGAAGAGTTGAGAAGAGGGAGTCAGACTGTGGAAAGTAGGCCTCACTGAGCAGCCTTACAGGTATTTATGTATTCATTCAGCAGTTAGTTACTGAGTACCTTTTGTGTGCAAGCTTTGCGATGTAACGATGATTATACACATAAACTTAGAGGTGAATGTACTCCAAATTAAAATGAAAATTTTAAACCTAAAAGCTAAACAAATAGATTTTTTGATGAGTAAGACTATTTCCCACTGAAGACCACTATACTGATGACAATACTGGAAAGACCCCAAAATTATGCTGTGAAACCCATATTTTCTGTCTGATTAGACTGGCATGCTGTGCTTAGTCAATCAGAAACATAAATATTTTAAAATTGTATTACCCTAAGATGTCACCAGTGACTATTAAGTGATTTTTTTACTAGTAAATTTAATTCAATATATGAGTTTAAGTCAACAAACATTATTGGGAGAAAGGGATAGCTAATCTATTATTTCATAAACTATTATTTCCTGACAAAATATAGTCAGTCACTGTTTTATTTGTATTAGACCTAAGCAAATGATTTTCAGAAATGTGAATACCCAGAAAAACTATTAAAAGAATGAAGTTATTTTAGAATCAGAAGTAGCTTTAACAATCTATTTCAACCTCTGCTTTACAAAGAACTTAAAGGACAAAGCCACACACCAAAGAAAGGGACAAGGACACACAGCAAAGTGGTGGCCAAGATTATTCATTCACTCAAATGCTTACTGTTTCTATTATATGCCAACCATTGTGTTAGCACATTCCCTGTGCTCAAAAATTTCACAGTCCAGTGGGAGAATTAAACATAGTTAACTAAATTAGCTATTATATAACAAATTGAAACACAATAAGGTAGAGATATGCAGATGGAATGATGATAAACATTATGGAAATTAGAAATTGACACAGTACAGTACATGGGAAAAGTATACAGGCTTTTAATTTGCTGACCAGTAAAGGGGCAAGCAGGGACTAGCAAAGGCTGGAAGGCAGAGGCCACACTGACAGCAGGTTGTCCTGTTAAAGAGCTTGGACTTTAAGCTGTAAGTATTAGGAACTATTGAAGAGTTTTAAGGGGAAAGACATATTAGGTGTGCAGCCAATGGGTCCAAATATTAGTATTTAAAGAACAGGCAGTGGAAGGTGACCATGAGAAAACCAGAAAGAATGGCATAGATGTAGGGGAAGAATCAGACAAGAAGAATCACAAAGGAGAAGGAAACAATTTTAAGAAGGGCAAGCAACTGCAGCAGAGATTTTTCAGTAAGACAGTAGAGTGATGGAGAATTCAGATAGAGTGAATCAAGAGGGGAAAGTGTGGAACAAGGAAAAATGGCCAATATAGATTATACTTTGGAGAAACTTGAGTTAGATGGGTAAGAGTAAATGAGGGTGCTTTTATTCCTCCCCAGGATAGAGTTGGCTTACTTTAGAGGCTTTTCTGAGGGTTAAATGAGATAAGGTACATGAAAGTCCTCTTAAAAACTATGAAGGACAACACAGATATACAATATTCAAAGCCATTTCTGGCCAAATTGAGTAACATTTTATGGAGGCTCCAAGATTCCCGGATGGGAGATGAGGAAATCAGCAGGAGCCAGGAAGAAGACGTAACAGTAGTTAACACTCATTGAATACTAATATGCGCCAGATACTCACATGTAACCTGGTAAGTTATATGTTATTATTCCTGTTTTACAGATGAGATAACCAAAGCTCAGAAAGGTTATGTAATTTGCCAAGGTTACACAGCACAGCTGAATCCCAGACTATCCGATGCTCTTTCTACTTTACCATGCTACACCTGACAAATCTAAGTGCTAAGATAAGATCTTAGATTTTTTACCTAGCATTTCTTTTTTCATTTTCCCCAGAATCCTGGTACATAACCATATTCTGGTGGGAGAGGTTTCAGAATCCTTCCCAAGCAACTCCTCAAAAAACTCAGTAGCTTCTGGGGTGGAATTATACAGTCTCCATAAATGATTTGTCTCCTTTTCGGTTGAAATATAACCCAAAGTCTCATGACTCAGTATTTACACAAAAAACTCTTAATTCATCCTGTCAAATGGCCAAAATGAGCAGATAAATAAGAAAATGCTATATTTGATATAACACAGGGCCAGTGCTACTATGAAAATTAATGAGTTTAAGCATAAGTGGTATAAACTACTCAAGAGACTATTTCAATGTTTGGGACCATATAAAGCTAAAACTTAATGTGCTTGTCTAGTATGTAAACATCATTAGTATGTTTACGTACCTGTTGCCACACCACACAGATGCTTTCCAATTCCTACCACGGGTAGTTTTTCTTTGCTTAGCAAAGGAATCTTGTCTGTAATAAAAGTAAATGAGAACCGAGTTAGCTCTCTTCTGAGATAAGGCATTCACATGGCATTCTAAAAGAGAGAACCAATTTGAACCTTTAGATTTTAGGGCGTGAAGAGACTGAAACAAAAACTTCACTTTATTGCTGATGAATGAGAGACTCAAAGATGTAGTGACCTGATAAATACCAGCCAGAATTAGAATTAAAGTTTCTTTCTTCTTTTCTTCCCTTTTCTTTCCCTCTCGCCTTTCCTCTCAAGTTAAAGTTTCTTGACTCTTAGGCCAACGTTATTTCTTACATACTGACCCAGGACTTTCCTCTGTAGAAGCCTTTTTTTGCTAAATATTATTAACACATTGATAAAAGAACTCAAAACTTTCCCTGCTAGAAGATGTATTTTGAACAAATAATACACATGATAAACATATATTAATAATATGTATTATAACATATTATATTTGATATTATAACCGTATTATATGTTATATAGTTTTAAATATATCTTCATGTTCAAAAATAAAATGTTTTCTTAAGCTTTTCACATTATTTTGAAAAAAAGAAAATATTCATAACAGTCCTGAAAAAGTAAAAAAAAAAAACAAAAAAAGTCCACAAGGTAATGCAGTAAAACGTACTACATTCGTTATGGCCTCCATTTTTTCCCCATTCATTTTCCTTTTTCTAAGATTCCGAAATGAAAAGTATGCTTCCCACTACAAATCCAGCCACAGCACCTAGTACAGTGGAACAGTCCAATGGAAGTACTTAGTAAATTCAACTTTTCTGTTGCTTGCTTTCAAATGTATTATATTACATGCCAGGAGAAATTGGTACCAAGTGGAATAGTTTGCCTGTGTCAGGGAAGATAGAAGTTTAAATTAAGATAGTTCAAGAGACTTACCATCAGTTAGGGTGAAGGGAAAGGGTGTCTAAGAAAGCGCTTCTGCTTTATGCTTGAAAATTACCTCATTTCCTCTCTCCCCTATTTCTTTGGGCTTGGAAAATAGAACAGATGAACTTCTGGGAAATGATGGTAGATTGAATACAAGTATCTGGTTTGCTCCCTCCCAAAACTCTACCAAAATGAGAATTAAAGGATTTCTGAAAAGGTATAAACTCACAAAATCTGAAAGAGGTCAAAAGGAGACAAAAGTGGGAAAGGCTGAGAATTAACCAAATTTATTCCACAAATCTTCAAAAGGCTTAAGAATTGGGGGTATCAGGTACCTTGGAAGTGGAGCTGAGTAGCTACAATAGTGTTGGTGGAAAGTCTACTTAAGTAGTCAGATCCCCACCTCATAGCTACTTGGTGAGTACCTCTTTCCCACTTGGTAGAAGACTATGCATGAATTATCTGGAGCATCAGGAGGTCAGTGGATTGAGGGACAATAGGAAGTTGAGAGTTGAAGTATGGTAAAGGAGCAGGAATAAGTGAGTTGTGCATATGGATTTCCCCACTGGGTCCCAGAATGTTTGCAATCAGATCTTTAACCTGTAGGTAGGTGATCAGAAGATTCTCCTCTGTGGAATCTGACCAACTCAAGAGGAAAGATCACATCTTAGGCAGATCACCCCAAAGTGGAGCTCAGAGTCAACAATTCCACCTGAGGACTTGGAGTGCTGAGTCCCTCAATCCTAAGAACATACCATCAAGGAGCACTAGCTGTTTAAGGCCAGCCTCTAAGTTGAAAGAGACAGACCAAAACAAATGGAAAAGAGCAAATTGGTGAAAGCAGATTATGAAGGGAGAATAATTCTTAAAAACCATTATTAATATCCTCAGAAAGGTAAGATATGGCAATTAAGAGAAAAGAACAAGATATAATAAAGGTAAATTCAAAGAAAAAAATTTTAGAAATGAAAACTATGATAGGAGAAATTAATTGGGAAAATTTTAGAAAGTATAGAAAAGAGACCAAAAGACATAAAACAAAGAATTCAAGAGGAGTAGAAAACCATCCCAGTAGGTCTAATAGCTAAATCATGAGAAAAAAAAATTTTTGAGACAGAAAGAGTATGCGAGAGAGGCAGAGAGAGAGAGGAAGATAGGCTCTGAACCACCACTGCAGAGTCTGATGTGGTGCTTGAACCCATGATCTGAGATCGTGACCTGAGCCAAAACCAAGAGTCAGATGCCTAAACAACGGAGTCACCCAGGCACCCCAAATCATAGGAATTCTTATGTAAAGGGAGAAAAGAGAAAGTGGTGTAGAGAAAATCATGAAAGAAAGAATGCCATGGAAATTTCCCAGAAAGCTGAGAGTACTAGAATCTCTAAATCCGGATTTTTCATCTTTGGCATTATGGACTTTTTGGCCCCAATAATTTTGTTGTGGGGAGCTACTCTATACCTTACAGGATATTTAGCAGGCCTCTGGTCTAGGAAGCTCTCTGGCCTGTATTAGATGCCAGCAGCATACCCACAGCTATGACAACCAAAAATGTCTCAGACATTGCCAAAGTACCCTGGTGGACAAAATGGGCTCCAGTTGAGAACCTCTGCTATAAACGGAAGAGTCCAGCACAATAGATAAAAATATAACCACATGAAGGCACATCCCTGTGAAAATTCATAACACTGACAACAAAGAAGGGCCTATAAAATTTCAACAGAAAAGCAGATCACATACAAGGGAACAAGATTCAGAATGGCACTGAATGTTTAAACAATACTAGCAGAATAAACTTTCAAAATTCTAAAGGAAAATGATTTTCAGCCTTGAAATACAAATCCCCAGGCAAGTCAAGTGTAAGGCAAAATAAAAGATATTTTCGGACAAGGCAAGGTCTCAAATGCATTGTTTCTCAGGAAGCTATAGGAAGAGGTGCTCTGCCCGAAGAAAGAGTAACTCAACAGAGGAAGATGTGGGAAAAAATATGGAAAAAGAAATTCCCATCCAGAGAGTCGAAGAAATCCCTAGGATGAGACTGAAGAGAGTTTTAATGCTGATCATTGTGCGCCAAGAACAGAGGGCATCCAGTCTGGACTGGAACATGTCTGAAGGATACAGGGGAGAATTATTTTAGGAAGATGGAAAGTAATAGAATACTTGATGAATGTATTACAACAAATACATTTTTAAAAGACCAAGTAAACAAAATTATAAATTATTAATTTATCAACAACAACAAAAAACTGTACAGGAAAAAGTAATTTAATACATGTTCCTGTGATAAAAAAAAATGATGATTTAATCTTTAGTGCATATTAGAAATATGAGGAATGGGAAGTGTTTGCACTTGAGGTGGGGCAGGAGTAGAAAATCTTTATCTTCCACTGGGAAAAACCAGCAGATAATTGTTGAAAAAAAAAAAAGGAGCAGCAAAAACAAAAGCCTGTTGTTAGACACTTGAGATAAATATAAAAATTCACCTGTAAGAGGTAAATGTGGTTGGATTTAAAGAGAGAACCATGGCAGGGAGGAAGTGGTTGGTGCTGTTTTTATAAAAACTTGAGAACTTGTAGCACTATTTGACTCTTGACCACACATATGTAAGTTTAAGAAAAGCCCAAAAAAGAAAAACAATAAATGAAGAAAAAACAAAGGGGGGATGTCTCTGGTGAACTCTTTCAATAGAAACTTCCTGTTCTTTCTCTTTCCCTAAAATGATGAATAGTCACTTCCAACCGTGCCCCCAGGAAGAGAAGTCCTCTAACTGAATGTCATCTTCTCATTTCAAAATTACCTTTAATCCCTCTCAGTGTGTCATTAAGTCTTTTATTTTCAAAATTAAGAAAAAGCCAAAGTATGGAAGTCTGCAGATCATGACCTGAGCCAAAGTCAGACACTTACTTGACCAAGTCACCCAGGCGCCCATATGATTCACATTTTCACTGGTGGCTATATTTTTAGGTTAGGTCATTGTTTAGCAGGAGAGAGATTTTTCAACTGGTACAAATTCTAAAAGGGCAGTAGTGAACTAGATTGTAGATATTTGCTCCCTATTAATCTCTCTTATTTTGGTTTAAAATATGGAATGGGGGCACAGAGTGGGCACAGAATAGTCATATAGAACTAGAAATATGGTAGGCTACTTTTCAGTATGCTTAATAAGAATTCAACACCCACCATAAAAACTTGTCTAGAATTTTCAATTTTAGAAAAGTAATATACTCAGTTAAATAATTTTAAATACAGTGATTTATATATAAATGCTGGGTTGCTTCACAAAGCTGTATTAATTAGTGGGATGGAAGAGGTTACTAGGACATGTCTATATTAATATGAAAAACTACAAAAAGGTACAGAAAGGCACAAAGAGTAGGACTGAAGGGGGTGTGTGTGTGTGTGTGTGTGTGTACAAAATGGGACTTGTATACAGAGAGATGAATTATTTCCTTTGCTACTTTCTAGAAAGTATCTTTTGCCATCAGCTAGACAAAGAACTACCTTAATTCTTTAACAGTTTAGGTAAAGTCATGTTAATTATAGGTAGAAGGCTAGTGTATGGTATGAACAGACTCATAATTAAACAAGACAAACAAATAATATAGGGACATATTATTAACACTTTTAAACTCTTTCCTAAAATGACACTTCATTTCTAATTGATACTGAAACCCATTTTAAAAAGTTCCAACCCTGGGGTGCCTGAGTGGCTCAAGTCGGTTGAGCGTCTGACTCTTGATTTTGGCTCAGGTTGTGATCCGAGGGTTGTGGGACCGGGCCCCGTGTCAGGCTCCATGCTGAGCGTGGATGGAGCTTGCTTAAGATTCTCTTTCTTTCTCCCCCTCTGTCCCTCTCCCTCGCTTGCATGCTTGCTCTATTTAAAAAAAAAAAAAAAAAAAAAAAAGGGAAAAAAGTTCCAACCCTAATTCAATTTACATTCATTCAAATGTTAGATATAACATTTTATGTTAACAACGCATTAATTTTAGTTTGTCTTCACTGAAGCACTGTTCTGCATGATTGGATTTCTAAGCAACCCTCAGAATTTGAAACTTCTATGATTTATGGTAGAGCAACTGAAAGTTATGCAACTTACTCAAACACAAGTGCTGAATATCAATTTGAAGTCTCTCAAACACTGAATTTTTCTTCCTGTGTTTGCCATCTACCTGCACAAAAATAACATTGTCATAACAATGGTTTTTTATATTTAAAAAGATTTCTATTTGTTTTCAAAATTTGGAGGAAATAATTTCCCATCTTATTTTTTAATACTTAAAAAACAGAATCACTAATTAAAAAATTTAAGATTATATATTCTTTGATGAAAACTCTAAAACAGTATCATACATTTTTAAAAGCCTCGAAAATTTTACAAATTTTTATGTATCATTATTTCCTTTAACTCTAAAATGTCCCAATTCACTGATGAAGGAACTAAGGTTCAAAGATGTTAAGTGACTAACCTAAGGTTATTTGCCAGCTCCTTTGCCTTTGCTAGCCCATAATACACTATTTTTGGCTCATTCCGTTTACTCTCTCTGAAAGATCACAATCACCATTCTGATCTATGTCTATGTGCCTATGACTTACAAATCTACACTGTGGCCCAGATCTTTTTGATGAGCACCAGGCACATACCCAGTTGTGAACTAGAAAGTTCTACTTCAACAGCAAAATCATTCAAAACTAAACTCATCATTTCTCTCTCCGAACCTATTCTTCCTCTTCTCCTTGTATATTCCCTATTTCGGGTAAAAGGCACCACAAGTCACTTAAAGCCATAAAGTGTCACCCGAAATAACTCCTCTCTCATACTTAATGACTAATAAATCAACAAGTCTCCTTGCTTCCAAATACTTAGCATTTCTCACACTTTTTTTCTCTTCTCCATCCTACTGCAACAGCCTCAGCTCTGGCTCATGTCTTACTTGAATTACCGGATAATTAATCTTATCATTAATCTCTCATTAATCTTCTGCTATATCTTTAATGGTACTGTTAGGATGAACTTTTAAAAAGCCTTTCTTGGGGCGCCTGGGGGCTCAGTTAAGCATCCGACTCCAGCTCAGGTTATGATCTCGTGGTTTGTGGGTTCGAGCCCCGCGTCGGGCTCTGGGCTGATGGCTCAGAGCCTGGAGCCTGCTTCCAATTCTGTGTCTCCCTCTCTCTGTCCCTCCCCCGTTCATGCTCTCTGTCTCAACAATAAATAAACATTAAAAAAAAAAATTTAAAAAGCCTTTCTTGGGGCACCTGGGTGGTTCAGTCAGTTGAGTGTCTGACTTTGGCTCAGGTCATGACCTCATGGTTTGTGGCTTTATGCCCTATGTTGGGCTCTGTGCTGACAGCTTGGAGCCTGGAGCCTGCTTTGGATTCTCTCTCTCTCTCCTCTCTCTCTCTCTCTCTCTCAAAATAAACAGTAAAATAATAAAATAAAACAAAACAGTAAAAAGCCCTTTTAGTTTCTTCACCAACTTTACATTTACATATTCTTTCAATCTCCTCTCAGCAGTTATTTCCTCTAGGAAACCTTCTGTGACCCACACTACACTAAGGCTGGTGTTCTATCTTCATGCTCCTAAGGGCTTCTGGTACTCACCATTATCGTAAGAGGCTTATTAGCAAACTGAACCGAAATACTCGTAAGTCTACCCCCTAGATGTAAGCTTCTCAAAGACAAGAACTAAACTTGTTCCCCTGTATCCCCAGCATGTAGCCGGCTAAAGTCAAATGCCTTCCCTTGGCATAAAATATGACACCTTCCAGAGTCTAGCCCTCCTCTCCCACCTCATCACCACTGAACTCTACTTGGAACCATGCATTCCCATCATAGAGAAATGTTTCCATGTTTCCCTGTTGTTTCAGGTATTTGGTTACGTTGTTCATACTTCCTAGAATGCTTCTTAAACCCTCTATCTAGGAAATGTGATTCTCCTTTCAAGACAGAGCTCAGGCATCACCTTTCCTATATAGCCATTTGCATCCCTTCCCTGAAATAAAACATGTCACTCCCTCTTCTGAACCTACACTGTACTTTGTACAGTTTTTTTTTTCATGTTTTGATACTTCTCTATAATTCATTTGTCTTTCCTTTCTAAATATAATAATAGAGCGAGGGACTTGTCTTGACTTCCACTCAATGTCTATCATGGTGCCTAATGGTATGTTCAGTAAATGTTAACTGAATGAATAGTTAGTAGGTGGCACAGGTAGGTTAGGACCCAAGACTTTTAACTCCTAGCTTGAGCTTGACCCTTTCCACATATTTTCTTATCTCTGCAAATAGTTTTAAGAACTCAGCTCAATGGACTATCAAAATTTAGATTAAAAAATGACCTTCAGTTTAGGTCATGAATATAATCAGAATAAAAATACATCAATTAATGCAAAACATTCATTTCTTTTTTTTTTTTTAATTTTTTTTTCAACGTTTATTATTTTTGGGACAGAGAGAGACAGAGCATGAACGGGGGAGGGGCAGAGAGAGAGGGAGACACAGAATCGGAAACAGGCTCCAGGCTCCGAGCCATCAGCCCAGAGCCTGACGCGGGCTCGAACTCACGGACCGCGAGATCGTGACCTGGCTGAAGTCGGACGCTTAACCGACTGCGCCACCCAGGCGCCCAAAACATTCATTTCTTAAAACGACGTGTTTCTCAGTATCATTCTTTCTTTCTTATTTTTTTTTTAATAAGAAAGTGCAGCTTGGTTATTAATATACTGTCATGGTTTCACTTGCCTTGAATCTCGTGGTCACTTTTCTACTAGGATGAAGTGAACTTTTTCAGCATCTTTTAAGGCAATATCAACCCAATGAGACAATTTTCCTTTTCCTGCTCCAAACTCAACAAAACATCTTCTGGACCAAGTAACTTTAATTTTTCAATGTACCTAAAATAGAAGCCTGCAAACTTCACAAGATTATTTTATAAACTAGAGCAAACACATTTGGCTCAAGGGGGAAAACATCAAGGTAATTTCTACATATGGCAGCATGTGCACATTGGTAATTTTTTGTTTGGCTTTAAATTTTTTCTCTTGCTTTAAGATTTTAAAACAGTACTCAGAACCATATCCATGCCAAAGTTTTTAATATATGTTTCCACATATTTTTGAAATGGAAAGATTCTGTACTCTGAAAGATAAATTAAACAAAATCTCATTAATAACTATATTTAGAAAGAATGTTAGCTTTTGACAAATGAACAAAAGGCCAATTTTAGCACAGTTACTATGGCCTAAACATACCTGCTGTTTCAGGTGTTTGGTTGCAGAATCACCATTTTTAGGGTCATTAAGGGCATCATGCAATGCTGGATGGGACATAATTTGATCTTTAAGTGTAGAGTTCAAACCTGTGCCAAATATAAGCACAATAGCTTAAGCAACCAAACATGAAACCGTAGGGCTCTGAACAATGGTAGTAATATTTTTTAAACCACATTGGTATCAACTCATAAAGCACCTAATTATTCCAAAAATTTTAACTTGCAACTGGAGGCAGACTTACCTTCGCTTGCTCTCCGCAATTTCTTAATTAAGTTTTCCAACTGCTCTTCAGAGAGAGAAGAAATTGGAACCTATATACAAGAATGGGGTATGAGCTGGTTTGGGAACTAACCATCACTAATATATGGATTCTATAGAAAATACATTCTAAATTCAAAACAATTAATTTATTCCAACAAAAAGTGGAACATAGCTTATTCCCAGTGTGGAGACAGCTTACAAACCCTTTTAAAATTAATCTTAAATCAAGTACTATCATTGTTCAGGTATTTCTGTTTCATCTTTAAGCCTCCTTTATATCTTGAATAAAGAAGTCCTTAATAAAACAAAACCACAACAATACTGTTATTAATGTGAAGAGCTCACAAAAATTAAGCTGAAAAACTGATACTTCTCTTTTTCCCATACCCTGTACCTGCCATCCTCCCTTTCTCCCATTTAGGAATAAAATAATCACTGAGCACCTACTGCGGTCCTTAATTTGCTTTCGGTGTCAAGGATTCACCATAGCAGAGAACACAACAAAAATCTCTATGTCCTCATGGATCTTATATTCTAGTGAGTCATTATCTGAATAAATGTGTATAGTCTAAAGAAACTCATTAGTAATTTTTGTTAAAGTTTTCACCTGTCTATAGCATATAGACTGAGGTTGTCAATTTTGCGTATGGTGTAAGAGTAAAAAACAACAAAGTACCAACTATATACGGCTATTTAGCAGAGAAGCAGTAGGTCCAAAAGCAGATAAGATATAGATATTACAAAGCTTTAGGTCTGGTTTCTTCTATTTTATGTATTTTTGTGTGATATAATAAATATCTTTAATTTTTTTTATTAAACGGTGGGAACAGCTCACCCTTTATTGTCAGTGTCACCTATAGTTCTGTCCTTAGTCTCATGCTCTATCACCTGCTACCTCTTGAGTCTCCTCTTCTACTCAGCTCTCCCCTTATATTCTATACTCCAGTCATGTGCAATGCCCAATCCCAGACAAGGCTATCAGCTCTCTCACTTCTAGGCCCTTACATATGTTTTTTTTCCCTGTCTGGCAGGTTCTCCTTTGACCTGTAGGTCTCATATGTGATACTCCTTCAGAGAAGCCTCCTCACTCCTTTCCCATCTCTTTCACCCCCTATTTCTCCCCAAAAAAGGATTAGGTTCATCTCCTTTATTCTTTCATAGCACTCTGTACTTAATCAATTTTAACATAGACAATATTGTATTTTTTGTCTCTCCCACTAGACTGTAATGTTCTTATAGCCAGGGTGCTTGGTACAATGTCTGGCATAAATGTTCAATTAATATCTGTGGAATAAACAAGTTCCTCCCTCACCCTTCTAATCTCTTACCCTGGGTAACTTAAAAATCCAAGGCCTATAACCTGTATGTATTTGACCTCCAAATTAACTATTCTACTGACTTTCAGACTCACATATCCAACTCTCAGTTTTTAGTCACTGAGTTTTATTGATTCTGCTACCTAAATAATTCTTGCATTTATTCTCTACCCTTTTCTATTCTCTTTCATTTAGTCTCTTATCATGTCCCACCTGGATTTCAGCAACAGCCTTTAACTAGTCATTCTAATTCCAAGCCATCCTCCCACACTGCTCTGAAAGTTTTGTAAGAGGTAAATATGGCCATTCCATTCCCTAGCTTAAAATCTTTCAGTAGTTCCCCACATCTTTCAGAATAAAGTCCAAGTTCCTTGAAAGTCTCAATGTAGTTTCTCAATTTCTGCCTTTGCACATACAGTTCTTTCCACCTAGAAGGCCTCCTCTTCCTTTTCTTTGCCAAATCAAGACTCAGCTCAAGTGTTTTTCTCTCTGGGAAGTTTTTCTTGACCCCTTGGCTATAATTTTAAGTTTTATACAAGTCTGTGCTCTTATCACATATTTACTTCTTTGATTGAACTTATTAAATAATATCCCTTATTTACAAGTTTACTTTCAAACTCCTTAAAGGCGGGGACCATATTTTATTGAAATAAATTTAGTAAGCACTAAATAAATATTTTGAATAAATTGTGAAATTATTTTCTAAATGACACTCCTGTTGCATAAAATTCTATTATCTGAATTAGGACTACAAGTGGATTCATAGTCTATATATATACTCAAATGCATTTACTACATTCAAGTCTCCTGAGGCCAGAGCCTTGTTAAATATTCACATTTGTAATCAACTAAGTACACATAAACATTATATACCACACATTTCACCACTCAGTTTTACTGATCAAACACTTACAGGTTTTGGCTTCTCTCTTGAGTTACACTTTTTCAAATGTTTTGCTAGTTGATCTTCATATACTGTGCTAAATTTAAAGAGAAAATTATTTAAAATAAGACTTGTGACAGTTAATCTTTCTAGCATAGAAAAACCCTTATCTGACCCATACTTACTGTTTTGGATCTAAAGGACACAGAATTCTCTTCCGAGCATTTTCTTCCTAATAAAGAAAAATGATGTATTTATTTGTATAAAAAAAATATCACGTTTGTTGCTTACAGATACTAAATATAATTTCAGTGTAATCATAAGCTTATGCATTCCCAAAACAAGGTAAGGAAACCTTAAAAGGACATTAATAAAACACTGACAAAATCAGGTCACAGAGTTTGACAACAAAAATCTCCAACATAGCTGGTTTATGTATACATGAGCAAATACTGCTTTGGACAACAAGGGTTTATAACTTCAAATAGGTTATAGAGAAAGTCTACTTATGGAATTTTGAATCTATAATAGCACTGACTATAATTTGCACTATTACTTTAGGCACCCCGAAGAAAAATCTGCTGCCGATTTAAAATATGACATGTGATGGATTTTAAGGTGCATTCTGATTTCAGAGATGTTAAAATGTGAGAAAAAGAAGTTATCTTAGAAACAATAAAATATGGTATTTTAACCATTTGGTATGTGGCCATAATCCTACTGACTTTGCAAGTTTTCAGTATAGCAGAGCTATAGCCCATTTGTTTCTAAGTTACGTGAATTTAACTACATGTGCTAGAAAAAAACCAAAGGAGAATTAATAGTGCTAGCAATTCTATTCAATATTCTTATGAATCTGTATGCAACAGGATAGTGTAATAGTTAAAACCATAGGTCAGTAGGATTGCCTAGGATTGATCTATCAACTTCTAACTCAATGACCTGAGGTAGGCTCATTGCCTCATCTAAAAGATGAGAGTATGTCTCACCTCCTAAGGCTTGTAAGAATTAAGTGAGCTAATATTAAAAGTACATTTAAAAAACTGCTTGGTGGGGCGCCTGGGTGGCGCAGTCGGTTAAGCGTCCGACTTCAGCTCAGGTCACGATCTCGCGGTCCGTGAGTTCGAGCCCCGCGTCAGGCTCTGGGCTGATGGCTCAGAGCCTGGAGCCTGTTTCCGATTCTGTGTCTCCCTTTCTCTCTGCCCCTCCCCCGTTCATGCTCTGTCTCTCTCTGTCCCCAAAATAAATAAACGTTAAAAAAAAAAAAAAATTAAAAAAAAAAAAAAACTGCTTGGCATGTCGTGGGCCATATAGTAAATGCTAACTGTTCACTGTTATTAACAATTCTTTTTTCAGTTTATTTCAGTTCTGAATGCCTCCCAGTATACCCATGAAATGACTGAATTTCATGGGAAAGCTAAGAGACTTTTCAATATTTTTTGAAAAACTGTGCATTATTCTTCCTTATTTGCTGACTCTAAAATACAACCTCCATGAAAAGGGAAGACTCTACGTTGACTCCCCAAAGCCTAACCATAGAGTTGGGGGAAAAAAGCACTTTTATTATTTGGGTTTAGAAACTGGGTTTCTCAACCTTGGCGCTACTGACATGTTGGGCTGGGTAATTCTGTTTTGTGGGGGGCTGTCCTCCACATCATAGGATATTTCGCAGCATCTTTGGCTTTATCTATTAGGTGCCAGGAACACTCTCCTCAGTTGTGACAACCAAAATGTTGCAAACATTGCCAAGGGTCTGCTGGGGGGCAAAATCACCTCCAGTTAAGAAGCAGTGGGTAAGAAAACAACAACAAACAGTGGGTAAATATGTGTACAAGTGGTCTCAACTACATATGATACTTAAGACAAAAAGATGGAAACATACACCCCATTATATCATAAATCACAGATTCAGTAGGATGCCACATTGAAAACCAAATCGTGTCATGCAAAGTGTTTTCACTTATCTTGCAATTTTTCTTCAAGGGACCAATAACAACACTCCTTCCTCTCCAGGAATACCAATCAGCTTGTAAGGATCTAGTCATATTCTACTACTGTCACCAACTGCATTCATCTTCCAGATGTCTCATTAAGGTGAAGTAGAAGGTTTCAGAGTGAGAACAAAACTTTCTTCTATCAGAAATCCCATTTTTTGATCAAGGGATGTTTATCTCATCTTTAAATATGTAAGTGGACTGCGCAGTTTAAATACGTGTTCGAAGGTCAACTGTATATCGTTTGACAGTACAATTATATGTATAACTGTATTATCAAACTAAACTGTACCCTTCCTGTTACCGATTTGAAAAAGAGCCAATTCTTACATGATTTTAAATCTTTCCTTACCCCTTTCAGCAGTTATGTTACTTTCAAAAGATTGTACTCTAAGTAAATATTTCTTACGTTTTTATTTTAATCACTCGGTGCTCATTAGAAGTGCACTCCTTAATCCCCATCACCTGTTTCACCCATCTCCTCTTTGGTAACCATCAGTTTGTTTTCAACAATTAAAGACTCGTATGTATAAATAAATTTTTTTCAAAAGTTTCTCAACCGCATTCACAAAGAAGTGATTATCACTCACAAAACAATCAGAACACAATTAGTGAAACCTTGGGATCTTTGACCACTATTCTTTCTAAACTACCTTTACCCTCAGGAAAGGGGAGAGTGGGCGGAGTGTAAGAGACGGTGGTCTGGCGTAAAATTAAGATCTAGTATTGCCAAGAGTTAGGATCAAAATGAACGGGTTACTACTGGCGCTGCTCTACTTAGTACAAGAAACCACTGCACTTCACTAAGACTCATCATCGCTCCTTAGGGAGAGCAGGACTGCGCTTAGTACAGGAAAATCTAGAATATCCAGGGTGACAGCAGAAATCTGTCAGAGGCGAGGGGCCGGACCAAGAAACTTATTTCCAACTCTCGAGAGGGTAGGGTAATACCAGACCTCCGCGGCTCCAGCGTGTTCCCCACAGAACCTTTTCCCCGCTGCCACCACCATCCTGCAGAACCGCTTCTTCTTTTCTACGTAGTAACTGCATCGACCCTCAGCTGGAAAGTCAGTCGTGTGGGGGGTCGACGCAGAAGCCGCCATAATTCAGGGTTCGTTTGGGATGGCAAACATTAGGCGAAGGGAAGAAAAGTTCTCCGCTTCCCTTGGGTCCTCTTCCCTTAACAAATATGGCCACCTCGAGTCCCGCCACGCAGGCTAATACCCGGAACTGCCGAATGTCTCCTGCAAAACCGGAAAAAACTGATGGTGGCTGACGAGGTCCAAATCTCCTGCACCTTCCCTCGGTTTCTGTTATCCCCGCCTCCTCAGCGGAAGCCGAGCGCCAAACTCAAATTTTAGCAGGACCCGGACGCCTTTCGACTAGTTCCGCGGGCCGGGCTTGCTGGACTTTTCCGCTCACTGGCACGGGCAGCGGTCCAACATGAGCCAGGTTCTGTTCCAGGAACTAGTCCCGCTGCAGGTGAAATGCAAAGACTGCGAGGAGAGGTGAGGTTCCGCGTTACCCCGTGCCCGCGGGTGGCGGTTGGGGTCGGGCCAAAGGGGGGGGGGGAAGATGGCGGCTCTGGCCCAGGGAGCACCCAGTTGCAATTGGGTGAGCGGCGGGCGTCTCAGGACGCGGAGAGAACCGCAGCTGGAACCCATTGTTATTTCTCTCGCCAAGTTGGCCGTTGCTGACGGCGCAGAAGGGAGGTATAGAGGAAATAGGAACCTGACCCGCATCGAGTTAATTAAAAAAAAAAAAAAATCTTAGTTCTGAACCGAATCGTGGAAAATTATAGCCCTACTCTCTCTTTTTGAGAGAGAAAGTTAATTTTGTCCGGAGAAGTGAGGTAATTTACACATAATTTACCCAAGGGCTCATAACAAGTTCACGGCAAGGCCGGCTCTAGAACTCAGGGCTTCGCTCCCAGCCCTTTTTTTCGCTCTCCTTTGAATCATATAGGAAGTAAATTTAAGCTGCAGCTTAAAAAGGTTTTTATGGTGTATTGTCTTTTCTTCACATTAGTTACTAAAAATCAGTTACATTTAGTCGCCTGAAAACAGGAGGGGAAAATTATAAATTTCATTTATTCATTCAACGAATACTGCTTATTGGCAAAACACCTTGCTGCGTAGTGGGGCCGTAGTGGCCAGGAAGAACATTCCTTGTTTTCCTGGAGCTTGAAGTCCAGTCGGGGAGGAAATAAAAGCCAGTCTCGCAGATAAATGCAAAATTAAAACTTTGACAAAGGAAGTGGTGCTGTTAGGACTTACCAGATTTGATTAGAAGTCAAGACATTTCAGTTTTGTCTCTGTTCCACAACCCATTCGTTGACTCTTCTCTGAACCTTGTTTCCTCATTTGTGAAACTGACATAAGGTGCCTATGCTGAGGAAATGAAAGTGTATGTGAAAACTAAAGAGTGTGGAAATGGGAGGTTTTAAAAACGAAGACATTGTGGGGCATCTGGGTGGCCTCTGTCTCTCAGAAATATTAAAAAAAACAAAATACACTGTCAACCTTTTCTCTTGTTTAGAAACCTTTGATATATTCTTATCACCTGTAGCAGGGGTTAGCAGACTAGAGCCCATGGGCCAGGTGGCCTTCTTACCTGTTTTTGTAAATAAAGTTTTATTGGAACACAGCCATTCTCATTTAAGAATTGTCTGCGGGCGCCTGGGTGGTATAGTTGGTTGAATGTCTGACTTGGGCTCAGGTCATGATCTCACAGTTCATGGATTAGAGCCACGTGTCGGGCTCTGTGCTGACAACTCAGAGCCTGGAGCCTGCTTCAGATTCTTCACGTCTCCCTGTCTATCTGCCCCTTCTCCCCTCATGCTTGCTCGCTCTCTCTCTTTTGAATAAACATTAAAAAATTAAAAAAAAATTGTATGGCTGCTTTTTTTTCTTTTAAAAAATTTTTTTTAACGTTTATTTATTTAAAAAAAATTTTTTTTTTGACGGTTATTTATTTTTGAGACAGAGAGAGACAGCATGAACAGGGGAGGGTCAGAGAGAGGGAGACACAGAATCTGAAACAGGCTCCAGGCTCTGAGCGGTCAGCACAGAGCCCGACGTGGGCCTTGGACTCACGGACCATGAGATCGTGACCTGAGCCGAAGTCGGACGCTTAGCCGACCGAGCCACCCAGGCGCCCCCTACTTTATTTATTTTTGGGACAGAGAGAGACAGAGCATGAACGGGGGAGGGACAGAGAGAGGGAGACACAGAATCCGAAGCAGCTCCAGGCTCTGAGCTGTCAGCACAGAGCCCGACGCGGGGCTTGAACTCACGGACTGCGAGATCATGACCTGAGCCGAAGTTGGCTGCTTAACCGACTGAGCTACCCAGGCGCCCCTGTATGGCTGCTTTTGTGCCATCAGGGCAGATATAAATAATTGTGACAGAGACCTTATGACCCACAAAGCCTAAAGTATTTACTGTCTGGCCCTTTACAGAAAATGTGCTGATCCCTGACCTATAGGGAAAACAACCCAGATTTTAGTTAAATATTCAGGGTCAGTTCAGCTCAACAAATATTTATGAATACTATGTACTAGGAATTGTCCTACATGCTGAGACTGTCAAGCTTTCTTCCTCTTCACTCTCCTGTCTCCCAACACTAGCAACAAAAACAGTTTTCATGTCAGGCCTCAGGGAACTTACACTTTAATAGGGGAAACAAAAAGATCTTTGGAGAAGCAGCATAGCACAGGGTAAGAGTTCAGGCTCTGGAGCCACATTTTCTGGGTTTAAATTCCACTTCTGCCACTCATTGACTGTTTGATTTTGTACAGTCGTTTCTCTGTGTCTCATCTTTTTTTGTTTTTTTATTTATTTTTGAGAGAAAGAGCAGGGGAGGGGCAGACAGAGAAGGGGACAGAGGATCCAAAGCACACTTCCCACTGTCAGCACAAAGCCCAATGTGGGGCTCAAACCCACAAACTGTGAGATCATGACTTGAGCTGAAGTGGGACACTCAACCGACTGAACCACCCAGGTGCCCCCTCTGTTTCACCTTTAAGTTGATGATGAGAAAATTGTTGATGATGAAAGTACCTGCCTCATGGGATTATTATGAGCATGAAATGAGTTAATACAAAGGGCTTAGAACAGTGCTTGGAACATAATAAACATTCAGCAAATGTTAGTTATTATTATTATTTTTAATTTTTTTTTCAACGTTTATTTATTTTTGGGACAGAGAGAGACAGAGCATGAACGGGGGAGGGGCAGAGAGAGAGGGAGACACAGAATCGGAAACAGGCTGCAGGCTCTGAGCCATCAGCCCAGAGCCTGACGCGGGGCTCGAACTCCCGGACCGCGAGATCGTGACCTGGCTGAAGTCGGACGCTTAACCGACTGCGCCACCCAGGCGCCCCTATTTTTAAATGTTTGTTTAGTTATTTTGGGAGAGAGTGCAAGCGAGTGGGGGAGGAGCAGAGAGAGAATCCCAAGCAGATTCTCACTGTCAACACAGCCCAACACAGGGCTCCGTTCCACAAGCCATGAGATCATGACCTGAGCTGAACTCAAGACTTGGACACTTAACCGGCTGAGCCAGCCAGGCACCCCAAACAGTAGTTCTTGTTTTTCTTAGGAATATCATTTTTATTTATTTATCTGTAATTTATTTTTTTGAATTTACATCTAAGTTAACATATAGTATAATCATTTCAGGAGTAGAATTTAGTGATCTATCACTTATATATAGTGTCCTCCTTAATGTCCCTTGCCTAGTTAGCCCATCCCCCCCCCCCCAAACACCTCCAGCAACCCTCAGTTTGTTTTCTGTATGTAAGAGTCTCTTATGGTTTGTCCTTCTCCCTGTTTTTATATTATTTTTGCTTCCCTTATGTTCATCTGTTTTGTATCTTAAATTCCACATATGAGTGAAGTCATATGATACTTTTTCTCTGACTGATTTTGCTTAGCATAATACACTCTAGTTTCCATCCACATTGCTTCAAATGGCAAGATTTCATTCTTTTTGATCGAGTAATATTCCATTGTGTGTGTGTGTGTGTGTGTATGTGTGTATGTATACACCACATCTTCTTTATCCATTCATCAGTTGATGGACATTTGGGCTCTTTCCATACTTTGGCTATGGTTGATAGTGCTGCTATAAACATGGGGGTGCATGTGTCCCTTCGAAACAGCACACCTGTATCCCTTGGATAAATGCCTAGTAGTGCAATTGCTGGGTCATAGGGTAGTTCTATTTTTAATTTTTTGAGGAACCTCCATACTGTTTTCCAGAGTGGCTACACCAGTTTGCATTCCCACCAGCATGCAAAAGGGTTCCTCTTTTCTGTATCCTAGCCAACATCCGTTTTCTCATGAGTTGTTAATGTTAGCTACTCTGACAGGTGTGAGGTGGTATCACATTGTGGTTTTGATTTGTATTTCTCTGATAATGAATGATGTTGGCATCTTTTCGTGTGTCTGTTAGCCATCTGGATGTCTTCTTGGGAAAAATGTCTATTCATGTCTTCTGCCCATCCTTCACTGGATTGTTTGTTTTTTGGGTGCTGAGTTTTGGTAAGTTCTTTATAGATTTTGTATACTACTCTATCTGATATGTCATTGCAAATATCTCTCCCATTCTGTCATTGGTTGCCTTTTAGTTTTGCTGATTGTTTCCTTCCCTCTGCAGAAGATTTTTTATCTTGATGAGGCCCTGGTAGTTCATTGTTGCTTTTTGTTTCCCTTGCTTCCAGAGACATGTCAAGTAAGAAGTTGCTGTGGCCAAGGTCAAGAGGTTGTTGCTTGTTTTCTTTAGGATTTTGATGGCTTTCTGTCTTATGTTTAGGTCTTTCATTCATTTTGAGTTTATTTTTGTATAGGTGTAAGAAAGTGGTCCGGGTTCATTTTTCATGCAATTTTTCATGCATTTTCATTTTTCATTTTTCAAGCATGTCGTTGTCCAGTTTTCCCAACACCATTGGCTGAAGAACCGTCTTTTTTCCATTGGATACTCTTTCCTGCTTTGTCAAGATTAGTTGGCCATACATTTGTGGGTCCATTTCTGGATTCTCTATCTGTTCCATTGATCTGTGTGTCTGGTTTTGTGCCAGGACCATGCTATCTTGACAATTACAACTTTGTAATAAAGCTTGATGTCCAAAATTGTGATGCCTCCAGCTTTGGTTTTCTTTTTCAGGTTTGCTTTGGCTATTCCGGCTCTTTCCTGGTTCCATACAAATTTTAGGATTGCTCTAGCCCTGTGAAGAATGCTGGTGTTGGGGGGGGCATGGGTAGCTCAGTTGGTTAAATGTCTGACTTCCGCTCATGGTCACGATCTCATGGTTCACTAGGTTGAGACCCACGTCAGGCTCTGTGCTGACAGCTTGGAGCCTGACCTGCTTCAAATTCTGTGCTCCCTCTCTCTCTGCCTGCCCCTTTCCCACTCATGCTCTGTGTCTGTCTCTCTCTCTCTCTCAAAATAAATAAAAACATTAACAAAATTTTAAAAAAAGAAGCTGGTGCTATGTTGATAGGGATTGCCCAAACATTAGTATTATTAAGTGTGATTAATACATGAAGTGACATCAGTGTTCTGAAGTCATAGAGAAGGAGAAACTTCAGTGAAAGATTAGTGATAATGCTCAGAGAACTCTGGAGGAAAGTAATGCAAATTTTGAAACCCATGTTTTGACACCTGCTTTTTCATTTTTGTTTTGTAACTTCTTCTGCCTGTATACTAGTCATACAAGACTATTTGTTATCCTTGATTGTGCCTGATAATACTCAATACCATACCTTTTATTCATGCTATTCTCCTCTGCCCCAGCTGCTTTTTTCTTTTCATAGCCTTCAAAGTCTGTCTTAAATCCCTTCACTATAAGGAATTTTTCAGTTGCCTAGGTTGAGATTAATTGCCTTTATTCATTTATCAGATAGCATAGTGCAGGTGTAATGTCTGAGTTCTAATTTGGTCACCTCTGCAAGGTGACCTTAACCACGTTTGTAACTTTGCACCTCAGTTCTTCCTTTCTAAGACAGACATAATATTTACTTAATAAGATTATTGTTATGTAAGATACATGTAAAGCATGGGTAGTCAGTAAGTGTTAGTAACCCTTCCCTTCCTTCTCTTGAAGCACTTAAATCAAGCAAATCTGAGTAGAGTCATTTAATCTGATCTCAATTTGAGGACATGGACCGTGTTTATTTCTGTTTGTATTCCTAGCATCCATCATACTACCTGGCTTAGAGCAGCTTTTATATGTCTGAATTGAGAGTTTAAGGTCACTGCTCCTAGGTGGCAAAGGTGGGCTAGAATCCAATTCTACTAATATGAAATCTAACTTGTAGGGAGGATGTTATGTGAATTTATGTATTGTTCAGAGTATGACATTTGTTTTGGGAAATAGCATTTTTTATGAGTTTTTATTGATATGTTTTATATTGTTCCCATAACAACCATTATAATGGAGAAAATACGATTTGTGATTTCAAGTACTATATTTTCTGAAAGCTCAGACTTTTCTACAACATATTTTGGGGTTGGGGGAAGAACTTTATTCTGTGGGCCTTTCCTCCTCCCTTTTCCCCCCAAAGCTAATGCAATATAGACATTTGTAATATATGCAACAGTATCATTAATAAGCTTATAAAATTATATTAATGTGATTCTTCCAGTATTATCTAAAGAATACTTTATTAGTTGACTTTTTTTAAACAAATTTATCAAGTATGATAGGACCTTTTTTTAAGGTTTTCTTTCCTTTTTTTTTTTTTAAAGTTTGTTTATTTTGAGAAAGACAGAGATGGTACCAGTGGGGGAGGGACAGAGAGAGGAAGAAAGAGAGAATCCCAAGCAGGCTTCACATTGTCAGCCCAGAGCCCCTGCAGGGCTTGAACTCATGAAACTGCAAGACTATGACCTGAGCTGAAACCAAGAGTAGGACACTTAACTGCCTGAGCCACCCAGGTGCCCCCCCCCCCCACCGCCGCCGCGCCTTTTTTAAGAGAGCGCAAGCAAGGAGAGGGGCAGAAGGAGAGAGAAAAGATCTTTTTAAAAAAAAAAAATTTTTTTTAATGTTTTTATTTATTTTTGAGATAGAGACAGAGCATGAGCAGGGGAGGGGCAGAGAGAGAGAGAGGGAGACACAGAATCCAAAGCAGGCTCCAGGCTCTGAGCTGTCAGCACAGAGCCCCATGTGGGGCTGGAACTCACGGACTGTGAGATCATGACCTGAGCTGATGTCAGACGCTTAACCGACTGAGCCACCCAGGCGCCCCAGAAGGAGAGAGAAAAAATCTTCAGCAGGCTCCCTTCTCAGCACAGACCCCTGATGTGGGGCTCGATCCTATGACCCTGGGATCATGACCTGAACCGAAATCAAGAGCTGGATGCTCAACCAACTGAGCCACCCAGTTGCCCCCATAGGAATTAGAAAGTGTACATCACCATAAAAAGTTATCTACTGCAGTATCATACCCTCTATGGCAGCATGTTTTAGAAAAAAACTTCAGAAGGCAAAAACCAACATAATGACATTGTAGATCTGAAAAGGCCCTCACAAACCTAACTCTGTTCACTTCCCTTACAAATTAGTAAATTGAGGGGCGCCTGGGTGGCGCAGTCGGTTAAGCGTCCGACTTCAGCCAGGTCACGATCTCGCGATCCGTGAGTTCGAGCCCCGCGTCAGGCTCTGGGCTGATGGCTCAGAGCCTGGAGCCTGTTTCCGATTCTGTGTCTCCCTCTCTCTCTGCCCCTCCCCCGTTCATGCTCTGTCTCTCTCTGTCCCCCCCAAAAAAAAATAAATAAATAAAAATAAATAAAAAAACAAATTAGTAAATTGAAAGGTTGTTTTTTTTTTTCCTAAGAACTTAATTTGCAGAATTGGAGTAGAAATCTAATCTGTTTCACATATAATACACTAAATATTAGAAAAATAGAAACAAAACGTTCTCTTGTTTTAAAAATACAGTAAAACCTTGGTTTGTGAGCATAATTCGTTCTGGAAACATGCTTACAATCCAAAGCACTTGAATATCAAAGCAAATTTCCCCACAGGAAATAATGGAAATTCAGATGATTCGGTCCAAAACCCAAAAATATTCATATAAAGATGATTATGAAGGGCGCCTGAGTGGCTCAGTTGGTAAGCATCTGACTTGACTTCAGCTCAGGTCATGGTCTTGTAGGTTGGTAAGTTTGAGCCCTGAGTCGGGCTCTGCATTGGCAGTGCGGAGAGCCTGCTTGGGATTCTCTGTCTCTCCCTCTCTCTCTGCCCCCCCCCCGAAATAAATAAATAAACTTTAAAAAATGATTACAATACTGTAATATAATACAAAATAATAAAATACAAAACTTAAAGAAAAATAAATTAACCTGCACTTACCTTCGAACCTGCACTTCATGGCTGGTGTGAGGGAAACGAGAGAGGAGGATTATTGTGTAGGACAGCTTTGACTATTATTAACGGAATCACTGGTATCTGTTGGTTCAATGCAAACTTTTTCTTTTCGTGCAACTTGAACAAGGAACCTACCCAATGACACTTGCTTTTGCCTCCTTTTGAGGATTTCGGGGAAATGTGACATTGCATTGTCGTTAAACAGATTCATTACTCGCACTGCTACAGCCTTATTCGGGTGGTGCTTTTCTACAAAATTTTGTACTGTTTTCCACATTTTACACATCTCCCTAATCTCATTTGAAATGAAGGTTTTCTCTGCCTTTTTCTCTTCCTTTGCAGACGAGATGCTGATGTAGACTTATAAAATCTTGAGATTTGGGTCACTCACATACAATTTCCTTCTTCCACCATAATCATCTCCTTCTTCTTACTGCCTTTCTTTTCAGTCTTTTTCTGCATGGGAGCCATTGTGTACGCTTGCATGGATGTTGACTATAGTACAGTATTAATAAACTTTTGTCATATACTGTATTTGATGTAACTGGCAATAAGGCAGAAGAGGAAAGGGTCTCTTTCTGCAGGAAGCCTGACCTAGAATGAAGCAAAGCATTCCTAAGCTTACTCTTATATGGAAAAGCAGGGGGCTGTCCATAGGTGCTTTGAAGTGACAAAAAATACACTAGTGCCAGTTGTGGGCACCTTTCAACATTCTGAAAAATCATTGATTTCTGCCAAACACTGTGGCCTGAGACAGCATCTGAGCATGGGAAAGGACCACTAGCAATCCCACAAAGAAAGAGAAGAACCATTGGCTCACTTGTGATCATGGGACATTCAGTGTCACATACTACTTGTATTGCAAGGTATCATTTGTTTATGAAGTTAAAATTTATTAGAAATGCTTGCTGTCATACAGAACACATGCAGAACAAGTTACTCGCAGTTTAAGGTTTCACTGTTAGTTCTTCCTATCTGTGCCATTGCTGCTCATTCCTATTCAGATAACAGAAGTTATGGTAAACTTACTATATGGTAACCTCACCATACTAAGATTAGGCAACCAATCATGTTCAATAGGAAACTTAACTAAAATGACATTTTTTAAGGCAATATAAAATTGTAAGAGCATAAAAAAAATCTGAACAATTGAATTTAGCCTTGGTCAACTATTACCAAGTTTTTCCATCAACACTCAGTTGCTAGGTCTATCTATACTTTTTACTTCTGTAGTAGATAAGTAGCAGAATGTGGGAAAAATTTAAAACACATCTTTAAAAATTTTTTTTAATGTTTTTATTTATTTTTGAGAGAGCATGAGTGAGGTAGGGGCAGAGAGAGAGGGAGACACAGAATCTGAAGCAGGCTCCAGGCTCTGAGCCATCAGCACAGAGCCTGATGCGGGCTTGAATTCATAAACCTCAAGATCACGACCTGAGCCGAAGTTGAGCACTTAACTGACTGAGCCACCCAGGTGCCCCTAAAACACATTTTTAGAAGAGTAGCTTAAAATGGAATAAATTCTATTTTTACTTTTACTTTTGTTTCCTGCACATCAGGTAAAAGCCATTGTTATTTAATTCTAGCAGGATAAAGAACACTTGTGCAGAGATGTTTTTTCACCAGTTTTCCCTTTATTTCCTCAATTAATTAAGCATTTTGGCTCAGTTTGATTAATGGTTATGAGCACCTTTATTTATATGCCTCTGTCTGATATTGAATTCTCTAAGATGGAGTAGATACTGTGGAAAGTTATGGTCTCTTTAGAAAAAGTTTAGGGACACTTGGGTGGCTCAGTCAGTTATGGATCCGACCTCCTCTCAGGTCATGATCTCACTGTTTGTGAGTTCGAGTCCCGCATCAGGCTCTGTGCTGACAGCTCAGAGCCTGGAGCCTGCTTCAGATTCTGTGTTTCCCTCTCCCTCTGTCTCTCCCCTGCTCGCGTTCTGTCTCTCTTTCTCTGTCAAAAGTAACCATTAAAAAAAATTTTTTTTTAACGTTTTAAAATAAAGTTTAGAGTTACTCTGCCTCTGGGTTAAGGTCGACAATAAAATTGTTGACAGTACTTCTGTGGATATATTGAATATTGAGCAGATGTAGTTGGTGGATTTTGTATATGCATAAGAGAAGGAATATATTATTCTATTTCCTTGATTATAAACATGCCATGTATTCTAATGCTGCTTCACATTTTTAGTTTTTTCAAATGGAATCTCCCATAAATCAATTTGATCAATTGGTGATTTTTTTTTAATGTGAAGTTGTTAATAAATTGATAGTTTGTCTGGCTTTCAGTAGATGCTATTTTAGAATCAGGGCAGTGAGGTTATATCTCAGTCTAGTAATGGGAATTTCACATCATTTATTTCATTTAATTCTCACAACAACTCCATTTTACAGGAGAGAAAAATATAGTTCCCGGTTAAAAACCTGATTACTTATTAGTGGAAGAACAAGAACTTAAAACTTTAAATCCAGTGTGCTTTCCAAATAACTGTTTTTAACTTAGGGAGCACCTGTGAAAGATCTTGCAACTTAATACAGAAAACTTTAGCTAATACAAATGACAGTGGTAACTCATTCCATGCAAATGTTTCTGACAGTTGGGTATATCTTTTCATACAGGAGAGTAAGTGTTAGAGTGAGCATTGAACTACAATCAGTTTCTAATCCAGTTCACAGAAAGGTTGGTATTAATTTCTTTTGAAACACATTTTTTCTTTTTTTAAAAATATAATTTCTGTACATTATAATTATTTTTGTTCTTTAAGAATATGAGGTCTTTTGTTACACTCACCTTGCCTTTTAGTTTTGGGCCCGTTTGTAACTTGCAAATCTGGAGTGATAGAATCTACAAAGACAGTGATTGAGAGATTATTATACCATATGTTTCTGAAGCATACAGGAAGAATTGGGGATTGGGAGAATTGGGGGTTAAGTTTTCCCAATGCACTTATAAGTTGCTAGAATATATATTTTGCTACCCTGTAGAATTGGCATTTCATGGTGTAAATGTGAGAATAGAATGAATTGAAGCACTGCAGGGATATAGTTTTTTGAATCTTTGCCTTTTGAAGGGAGGCATTTAGAGCATCAGTCCTATGTGATCTTCAAAAGACTGAGTCATTAACAGTGATGTGGATACAGAATAGATGACTAAGAAATACAGCATCTATTTTCTTTGTGTCAGAGCTTTCCTTACACATGAAGATTCAAGGACCTTGTAGTATTATTAGTAGTAGTAGTTTCAGTTTTTAATAGCATTTTGGGTGGATTTCAGGAAGTACCTAAGTAGAAGCTGCTTTAAGAACAGGACCTTCTGAGGCAGAGCACATACCTAGATTGCGAATTTTCTGGGGTAGAGATGATATATTTCTTACATGTTAATTCCTTAGACCTGCTGTACCTCTTCATTTCCTAACTGCTCATAAGTGGTATAGATTTTTCTAGAACTCTACCCTAACAGTTCCTCAGTAGACACGAGTAGATTCTATTTCGAAGTGGGAGCTTATTCTTAACCTCACTTCTTTATTAGGCCTCCATCATCTTGTTGCCATGCCTGTTTTCCTTACATTATTCACTGAAGTATGTAATTTCTGTGTACTTCTGTATCCGTTTTTGCTATGGTGGTGCTCCACCACACTGTAAATTTACATAGAAAGTGGTCTTTATGAAAGACATTCACTTCATTTGAAACTGAAAACAGATGGGCTTCCACGTCAACCGCCACCTGGAGTAGGAATAGGCCCTCAGAATGAAGCCTTGGCAACTTGTTACTTGATACCCCTGCCCTCTGCCTGAGAGACGAATGCTCCTTTTCTAGGATAGATCGTTGGCTTGTCATTTCAGCTGATGTGTTGCCACTTTGGAAGTATCAATTAACTTGGGAAAAACTGAAAATATAATTGAATATGATATGGTCAGTGATTGAGTGTTTTTGTCATGGTATAGTACAGCAAGGACTGGGTCTCAATTTTCCTAAGAGGATGATAGTCCTTAACTTCAATTCTGGCATTTAATTAGTTTTTATAGACCCCCACAAGGATCCCATGGAGCAGAATATCTACCCCTGTTTAAGAATCTTAAGTCTTTTAAAGACTGATGAAAAACCCAGCAGCACCAAAAAACAAAGTCATCTGAAGTATAATGGTGACACATTGTTGTTACTGGATAATTTTACTTCTAAGAAGGAAGGAATTAGGCTAAAAGCCAGATCTATTGAAAACATTAAAAATAACAATCTTTCTTTTAGGATTTAGTTATCCGTCTGACTGATGATACCGATCCATTTTTTCTGTATAACCTTGTTATATCTGAGGAAGATTTTCAGAGGTAATTAAATTTGTTTTTCTGGTTTTTTTTTTTTTTTTTTAACCTTTTATTACTTTTGAGAGAGAGAGCGCGGGCTTGCTTGTGCGAGTGGGGGAGGGGCAGAGAGAGAGGGAGACAGAATCCGAAGCAGGCTCCAGGCTTTGCGCTGTCAGTCAGAACAGAGCAGGACACAGGGCTCAAATCCATGAACTGTGAGATCATGACCTGAGCCAAAGTCAGACGCTCAACCGACTGAGCTACCCGGGCGCCCCAGGATGTTTTTGAAAGTAAATATTTCATATCTTATCAGAGTTCTGCTTAAAACAGCCCAGAGTTTTGGAGCTTTAGCTAAGTATATTGACCTTTTCCTTCCCATTGAATGAATTCTATAAAAATCAAAGTTCCCTAGCTCAGTTTTTGATTATAATGCATGTTCAGTAAATAAAAAAAGACTATTTCAGGGTTTTAATTACAATTAAAAATAGTAATTAAATTTTTAAAATTCTCTTTTCTTCTGTATAGTTTAAAATTCCAACAAGGCCTTCTGGTAGACTTCTTAGCTTTCCCACAAAAATTTATAGATCTTCTTCAGCAATGTACTCAAGAACATGCCAAAGAAATTCCAAGGTAAGTCTCATGAGAGCTCTATATCATTAAAATTCTCTCAAGACAAACTCTTCTTTGTAAGCCAAATTGATGGCAAAATATTTTCTATGTGTTAAAAGTATCTCTGTCTATTTTTAAAACTGGGTTTAGGGCTCTATTAAATATCAACTTTTAAGGAATCATGATTAAAATCAGAAATATTTACCCCTTAATTTTCATGTCTTGACAGAGCCATTAAAATTATCTGAAATATTTAACATCATCAAGTATGTGTTTTTATAATGAACTTGGAGAATAAGATTTTGGTTTGTGTATATTCATATATACATATGTATACATGCATATATATTCATATATTCATATACACATATGAAAATGTGTATATTCGTGTGATGCTAAAGCCTGGTCCTTTCATTGTAAAATTCACCAACCTTTTATCTATTGGTGTCATCAGTTGATGATTGTTTGAATCAATTATTTTATTAGGAACTACAAAGTTATGCATTTCTAATTCTGCCATTCTTTTTATACTTACTAGGTATAATTTTTTTATAAAGAACCTTTCTTCATCTGTTTGGGGTATTTGATTACTCTGAAAATTCATATAGAAAAGGATAAATACTAAATTCTTTTAAATTGTCAATTTTTAGAGTAAAGAGTTGTTATTCTAGTTACTACGTGCTTTCAGTGAGTTTTGTTTTTATATTTTCATCTTTCATAATGAACTCTTGGACATTTATATATTCACTGTTTCAGTTATTTCTTTTTCTGTTTCTTGCCCAATTTTTCCGTTTTACTATTTACATCAGTTTATCCACTTTAACCATTGGGAGTCCTTTCATGTTGGCCCCTGTGATTTCTATATGCCCCCTTTCCTGACACTTCTAATCATTTCTGATGCGCTGGAGCTTATGATTCAATGGGAAAGTTTCACTGTCTCATAAGTATTGTTATATTGTGACACTTTTCTTTTCAAAGGTTTTTGCTGCAGTTAGTTTCTCCAGCACCTATTTTGGATAACTCACCTGCCTTTTTAAATGTGGTAGAGACAAATCCTTTTAAGCATCTTACACACCTCTCACTAAAACTTTTACCTGGAAATGATGTGGAAATAAAGAAGTTTTTAGCCAGCTGTTTGAAAAGTAGCAAGGTAAGATTTAAATTTATTTTTTAAAAAATAAATGCCAAAAGTCTCTGATAAATCACTGAAAAGCTATATTGCTATTAGTTTTTGTTTTCAGAGTGAAATGTTTTTAAATGTCTAGTAAATTTTTGTAACATGTAAGGGATTTATTTTATTTTATTGGTTGTTTATTTGTTATTTTTAGTCAAGATATAGTGAGGTTAGAACTGGACTAAAAATTGAAAAACTAGGTGCCATCATTTTTATTAATTTTATGTAATCTGAGGTAGTTCACTTAAGGTGTTGATGGTTTTATCAATTTGTAGATAAGTATGGAGATATCTACTACCCTATTGCACTTATCTCAAATGAGGAAAGATGTGTGAAAGTGGTTTGAGAATTACAAAGTGCTCTTTAACTTTGTAAGGTATATGTAGCAAAGAAGCAACATTGGGATGCCTCTTAATAGTTTTCACAAAGTCTTTAGTCAAATGCTATAGATTAGTGCATCTCAAACTTTGGTGGTACACAAATCTTCTAGGCATCTTGCTCATTCAGAGTGAGTCAGAAGGTTTGAGGTGGAACCTAAAATTCTGTATTTTTAACAAACTCCCAGGGTGATGCTGACACTATATTTTGCTATACTTTGAGTAGCACAGCTATAGATGATTAAATTGTAAACTGCTTAATTTTACTATTTTTATAAATAGGAAGAAAAATTATCATTGATGCAATCACTAGATGATGTTACTAGGCAACTGAAATTCACACAAAAGGTAATTCAGATTTCATTTTGTCTTTGTATGTCATCCAAACATTGGCTCTGAATTGCTTCTTGAATCCTGTCCAGGCTTTTGTGTATTAATTTTTAAAAGTATGTTACTTTTGGATTCCTTCTCCTTTTGACATCCTTCCCCTACTAGTAAATTGTCTTAATCTGATGCTTTCTCTGATATTTGATTCCATACAAACATTTCTGTTAACTTCAGTATATGACACATTCCTTCCAAGTCTTCATTAAATATATATACCTGTCACGTTACTTCTTCACTCTTTTATTCACCTCATTCCTCCTGTCGAAAATAACTTTTCAGTTCACATCTTCTAAACCTCTTTTCCGTACTTGTGTTATGAATTATTTTGATAGGCTTACCATCATTTTAGTCATAGCTACAATCTTTTTGCCCATACTCCTTGAAACTGAGGACCAAAGTATCTGATAAGTGGCATGACTTCAGGCAGAAATTGTCCTGCACAACATAGCCCATCTAGGAAACCTGTGTTACTGGGTTTTAGGTGTATATATGAACCACTCCTTATGACTGACTTGCTCTACCCTGGGTAGACATTTATTTCTTAATATCAGAGGAGAGGATTTGGTGGTGAAGAGCCAAGTTTAACTAAAAGGTTAAAGATAGTTAAGCTTGACTTCTGGGCTGTGCTAACTCTAAAATTGCTTTTATTCTAATCTTGATTTCCTCAAATTAAAAATTCTGTGTAGGAAAAGGCTTTGAGTATATTTTGGAAAGCTGTGATTCCTTTTCTTTAATATCCTTTGTAAATATTGCCATGTTCTAAGCTAATAACATTCACAAAACTTTATTAATATTTTGTATTGAACTCTAATACAGACCTTATCAGAAAAAGTGCAAGAATTAGATAAGTTACAGAATGAATGGGCATCACACACAGCTGCATTGTCAAATAAACATTCCCAGGAACTAACAAATGAGAAAGAAAAGGCCTTGCAGGTATGAACATTAAAAGAAAATAGAAAATTATTTTTTTGTTGCTGTTATTTTGTTAGTTGTAAAAGTAATTATGCTTGGTTTAATATGTTCAAACATTACAGAAGTATGTGAAAAATTAAGTTTCTCGTTATGTCTTAATATCCAGAAATAATTTATAAACTTTTTGATATATGTTTTCTAGACTTGTCTCTTGATATGTAAATAATGTCATTTAAAAATATATATTTGTAAGTTTAGAAATATGTAAATCATGATTGTATACACCTAGTGGGTTTTTGTTTTATTCTGTGCTAATGAGGTCCTACAGTATATATTGATTGTAACTTTTTTTTCATGTAACATGACACCATAGATCATTCTTTTTAAGTATTCTTTTTTAGTGGCTGCATAGTATGAATTATTTGGATATAACATGAATTATTTAACTACTTACCTAAGTGATGGACATTTCAATGTGTCAGTATCTTGGCTAACACGAATACTACAGTGAATGTTCTTTGTTCCTAGAAGGGAGATTGCAGTATACCCATATAAGGTATTAATGGATGTTGTAGATTTGCCAGCCACGTCATACCAAATGGAATGTAAAAGATAGTGTATGATAGTACTTATTTCCCCATATTCTTTTTTTTTATTATTAAGCTTTAAATTTTAATTCCAGTGTACTTAACATACAGTGTTATATTATTTTCAGGTATATGTGCAGTATAGTGACTCAACAGTAATATACATTACTCGGTGACCATGAAAAGTGTTTCTTTACTCTCCTTCACCTGTTTCACCTATCTGCTTCTGTACCTCCCCTCAGATAACTCAATTTGTTCTCTATAATTAAGGGTCTCTTTCTTGGTTTGTCTGTCTTTTTTTTACCTTTGTCCATTTGTTTTGTTTCTGATATTCTACATATGAGTGAAATCATATGGTATTTGTCTTTTTCTGACAGACTCACTTTGCTGAGCATTATATTCTGGCTCCATCCATGTTGTTGCAAATGGCAAGATTTCATTCTTTTTTATGGCTGAATGATATTCCATTGTATGTATATGCCACATCTTTATCCATTCATCTATTTTTTTGTTTTATTTTACTATTTAAAAAAAAAATTTTTTTTAACGTTTATTTATTTTTGAGACAGAGAGAGAGAGAGAGAGCATGAATGGGGGAGGGTCAGAGAGAGGGAGGCACAGAATCTGAAACAGGCTCCAGGCTCTGAGCTGTCAGCACAGAGCCCAACGCGGGGCTCGAACTCATGGACTGCGAGATCATGACCTGAGCCGAAGTCGGACGCTTAACCGACTGAGCCACCCAGGTGCCCCTTTACTATTTTTTTAATATGCAATTTATTGTCAAATTGGTTTCCATACAACACCCAGTGCTCATCCCAACAGGTGCCCTCCTCAATACCCATCACCCACTTCCCCCTTCCTCCCACCCCCCCATCATCTATTGATAGATACTTTGGTTGCTTCCATAATTTGGCTGTTATAAATACTGCTGCAATAAACATAGGGTGCATATATCCTTTGGAATTAGTGTTTTTGTATTCTTTGGGTAAATACCTGGTAGTGTGATAACTGGATTGCAGGGTAGTTCTATCTTGTTTTTTTTTTAAGTTTATTTATTTCTTTAGTAATCGCTACACCCAACCTGGAGCTCGAACTCATGACCCAGAGATCAAGAGTCTCATGCTCTTCTGACTGAGCCTGCCAGGTGCCCATGTGGGCGGCTTTATTTTTAATTTTTTGAGAAACCTCCATACTCTTTTCACCTTGTCTGCACCATTTTGCATTCCCAGCAACAGTGCAACAGGGTTCCTTTTTCTCCACTTCCTCATCAGCACTTGTTTCTTGTGGTTTCAGTTGTAACCATTCTGACAGGTGTGTGAGAGGATATCATTATGCTTTCGATTTAGGTTTCCTTAATGAATGATGTTGAGCATCTTTTCATGTGTCTGTTGGCCATTTGTCTTCTTTGGAGAAATGTCTGTTCATGTCTTCTGTCCATGTTTTCATTGGATTGTGGTTGTGTGTGTGTGCGTGTTGAGTTGTATCGGTTCTTTATATATTTTGGACACTAACCCTTTATATATCATTTGCAAATATCTTCTCCTATTCAGTAGGTTGCCTTTTAGTTTTATTGTTTCCTTTGCTCTGTGGAAGCTTTTTATTCTGATGTAGTCCCAATAGTTTATGTTTGCTTTTATTTCCCTTGCCTCAGGAGACCTATCTAGAAAAATGTTGACAGCCAGTGTCAGAGAAATTATTGCCTGTGCTCTCTTCTAGGATTGTTATGGTTTCAGGTCTCACATTTAGGTCTTTAATCCATTTTGAGTTTATTTTTGTGTATGGTGGAAGAATATGGTCCAGTTTCATTCTTTTGCATGTGACTGTCCAGTTTCTCAATACCTTTTATAGGAAAGACTGTTTTTCTCCCATTGGACATTGTCTCCTGCTTTGTCATAGAATAATTGACTGTAGGGGCGCCTGGGTGGCTCAGTTGGTTGGGCGTCCGACTTCGGCTCAGGTCACGATCTCGCTGTCCGTGAGTTCGAACCCCGTGTCGGGCTCTGGGCTGATGGCTCAGAGCCTGGAGCCTGCTTCCGATTCTGTGTCTCCCTCTCTCTCTCTGCCCCTCCCCCGTTCATGCTCTGTCTCTGTCTCAAAAATAAATAAACGTTAAAAAAAAAAGAAACTGAGGGTTGATGGGGGGGGGAGAGGAGAGGGTGGGTGATGGGTATTGAGGAGGGCACCTTTTGGGATGAGCACTGGGTGTTGTATGGAAACCAATTTGACAATAAATTTCATGTATAAAAAAAAGAATAATTGACTGTATAATCATGGGTTTATGTCTGGGCTTTCTGTCCTGTTCTTTTGATCTTTGTGTCTGTTTTTATGCCAATACCATTCTGTTTTGATTACTACAGCTTTGTAATATAATTTGAAGTCAGAATTGTGATACCTTCGGGTTTTTTTTTTTTTCTTCTAGATTGTTTTGGCCATTCAGGGTCTTTTGTGTTTCCATGCAAATTTTAGGAGTATTCTAGTTCTGTGAAAAATGGTGTTGGTATTTTGATAGGATGGCATTTAATGTGTAGATTGCTTTGGGTAGTATGGGCATTTTATTTCTTTATTTTTAAAGTTTATTTTGAGAGAGAGAGAAAGTGGATGCGAACAGAGGAGGGGCAGAGAGACAGAGAGAGAGAGAGAGTCCCAAGCAGGCCCTCCTCTGTCAGCCCAGAGCCCGAAGCAGGGCTTGGCCCCACGAACCTCAGGGTCATGACCCTGAGCTGAAATCGGGAGTTGGATGCTTAACCAGCTGAGCCACCCAGGTACTCCAGTATGGACATTTAAATAGTATTTGTTCTTCCAGTCCATGAGCGTGGAATATCTTTCCATTTGTTTCTGTTATCTTAAGGTTCTTTCATCAGTGTTTTATAGTTTTCAGAATATAGGTCTTTCACTTCCTTAAGTTTATTCCTAAGTGTCTTATTTTTGATGCAATTGTAAATGAGATTGCTTTCTTAATTTCTCTGTCTGTGCTTCATTATTAGTGTATAGAAATGCAGTGGAAGGGTGCCTGGGTGGCTCAATTGGTTAAGTGTCCAACTCTTGATTTCATCTCAGGCCTTCACCTCAGGGTCATGAGTCCAAGCCCCATGTTGGGCTGTGCACTGGGTGTGGGGAGAAAAGCAAAAAGAAATGCAATGCATTTCTGTATGTGGATTTTGTGTGCTGTGACCTTACTGAATTCATTTATTCATTTATCAGTTCTAGTAACTTCTGGTGGAGTCTTCCAAGTTTCTATATATAGTATCATGTCATCTGCAAGTAATGAAAAGTTTTACTTCCTTACTAATTTGGATGCCTTTTATTCCTTCCATCTTGTCTGATTTCTGTGGCTAAGACTTCCAGTACTATGTTGAATAAAAGTGGTGAGATTGGACATCCTTGTGTTGCTCCTGTTCTAAGGTGGAAAGCTTAGTTTTTCACCATTCAGTATGATATTAGCTGTGAGTTTTTCGTATATGGTCTTTATTATGTTGAGGTACGTTTCATTCTAAACATAATTTTGTTGAGGGTTTTTATCATGAATGGATCTTGTACTTTGTTAAATGCTTTTTTTGCGTCTATGACATGATTATATGGTTTTATCCTTTCTGTTATTGATGTGATGTGTTACATTGATTTGTGAATTTGAACCACTCTTGCAACCCAGGATTAAATCCTGCTTGATTGTGGTGGAATGATTGTTTTTTTTTTTTTTGTTTTGTATTTTTTTTTTTTTTTTTTTTTTTAATTTTTTTTTTTTTCAACGTTTATTTATTTTTGGGACAGAGGAGAGACAGAGCAGTGAACGGGGGAGGGGCAGAGACGAGAGGGAGACACAGAATCGGAAACCAGGCTCCAGGCTCTGAGCCATCAGCCCAGAGCACGACGCGGGGCTCGAACTCACGGACCCGCGAGATCGTGACCTGGCTGAAGTCGGACGCTTAACCAAACTGCGCCACCCAGGCGCCCCGAATGATGTTTTTTAATGTATTGTTGGATTTGGTTTGCTAGTATTTTTGTTGAGGAATTTTGTATCTATGTTCATCAGAGATAATTGGCTTGTAATTCTCTTTTTTTGTAATACATATCTGTATCTGGTTTTGGTTACAGGGTAAACACAGGCCTCCTAAAATGAATTTGGAAGTTTTCCTTCCTCTTCTGGGTTTTGGAATAGTTTGAGAAGAACAGGTATTCATACTCTTTAAATATTTGGTTGAATTTACCTATGAAGCCATCTCGTCCTGGACTTTTATTGGAATTTTTTGATGACTGATTCAATTTCATTGTAGGTGATCAGTTGTTTCAATTTTTCTTTTTCTTCCTGATTCAGTTTTGGGATATGAAAAGGGTTTTTAGAGTTTATCCATATCTTCTAGGTTGTACACTTGTTGGCATATAGTTTTCCATGTCTTTTATAACCCTTTGTATTTTGTTTTATTGGTTATTCTCCTTTTCATTTCTAATTTTTTTTTTTTAAGTTTCTATGTTGTTTATTTCTGCTCTAATTGTTTTTTTTTTCTTTTGAGAGAGAGAGTGCTTGCACGCAAGCGGGGAAGGGGCCAGAGAGAGAAGTAGAGAGAGAATTTCAGGCAAGCTCTGTGCTGTCAGCATGAAGCCAAATGCAGGGCTTGAGATCATGACCTGAGCTGAAACCAAGAGTCTGTGCTCAATCAACTGAGCCATCCAGGCACCCTCTGATCTAATCTTTATTATTTCTTTCCTTCTACTTGTTGGGATTTGTTTGTTCTTTGTCTCATTTAGGTGTAAGGTTAGGTTGTTTATTTGGGATTTTCTTGCTTCTTGAGGTAGGGCCTGTATTGCTTGCTATAAACTTCCCTCTAGAACAGTTTTTGCATTCATCCCAAAGATTTTTGAACACATTTTGTTTTCCATTTTCATTTTTCCTCCATGTAATTTTCAATATCTGCTTCATTCTTGGTGTCCCATTCATTGTTTACTAGCATGTTATTTTAACCTTTATGTATATCTGCGATCTTTCCAATTTTTCTTTGATTCTAATTTCATAATTAGAAAAGATGAATGGAACAACTTCCGTCTTTTTGAATTAATTGAGACTTACTTTGTGGTCTAATATGTGATCCTATTCTGGAACAGTTTTTTTTTTTTTTTTTTTTTTTTTTTTTTTTTTTAAATTTTTTTTTTTCAACGTTTATTTATTTTTGGGACAGAGAGAGACAGAGCATGAATGGGGGAGGGGCAGAGAGAGAGGGAGACACAGAATCGGAAACAGGCTCCAGGCTCTGAGCCATCAGCCCAGAGCCCGACGCGGGGCTCGAACTCACGGACCGCGAGATCGTGACCTGGCTGAAGTCGGACGCTTAACCGACTGCGCCACCCAGGCGCCCCATGGAACATGTTTTATGTGAAAAGAATTTTTATTCTGTTTCCAGATGGAATGTTTGGATATATCTGTTAAATCCATTTTGTCCAATGTGTCATCCAAAGCCACTGTTTCCTTGTTGGTACTGTTTGGATGATCTGTTCATTGATGTAAGTGGGATGTTAAAGTCCTTTAATATTACTGTATTGCTATCAATTAGCTCCTTTATGTTATTAGCTGCTTTTATGTATTTGGATATTTTCATGTTGGGTGCATAAATATTTACAGTTTTCATATCTTCTTGTTGATTGGTCTCCTTAATGATAAATCATGTCCTTCTTTGTCTCTTGTTACAGTCTTGTTTTAAAGTGGAATACCAGGGGCTCCTGAGTGGCTCAGTTGGTTAAGCATCTGACTTCAGCTCAGGTCATGATTTCACAGTTCATGAGTTTGAGCCCTGTGTTGGACTCTGTGCTGACAGCTCAGAGCCCTGGAAGCCTGCTTAGGCTTCTGTGTCTCCCTCTCTCTCTGCTGCTTTCCTGCTCATGCTCTGTCTCTCAAAAATAAATAAAGATTAAAAACAAAATTAAAAAAAAAAAAGTGACATAACCAGTTTACACTGACATTCTGGGCGTGCATGATAGTACTTAATAAATGTGCACTTTTCATATGCATATTGACCACTTGAGTATCTCATGAAATTCAAGAATTTCTTGTTTGCTCAAATCTTTAGCCCATTTTAATTTTATTATATATTTTTAAAATATATATTTATTTGACGAGAGATGGTGCATGATGTGGGGTGTGGCAGAGAGTGAGGGAAAGAAAAGAATCCCAATCAGAGTCCACAGTGTCAGTGCAGAGCCCTACATGGAGCTCTATCCTGTGAATTGTGAGATCACATGACCTGAGATGAAACAAGAGTTGGATGCTTAAACTGACTGAGCCCCCAGGTGCCCCTCACCCATTTTTAAATTGGACTTTTAGTATTTGCTTATTGATTTGTATAGGACTTTTTGCATATTCTTGACATGAGTCCTTTTGTCTGATATATGCATTGTGAATATTTTTCGGTCTGGCTTGCCTTTTTTCATTTCTGTATGGTATAAAGTAGGGATGTTATATCTTTATTATTGTATCATATAAACATCTACTCCCACCCTGTTTTTGCCTTTTACTATTCTCTTTTGTTGTATATAGTTCTTTTTATTTTAATCAGTCTTTTATGGTTTAAAGCTTCATTTCATGTTTGGTCGCCTCTGCCACCCAAAGGCTATGAGAGATTTTCCTCCAGTATTTTCTTTTAATACTTTCATAGTTCTTTTTGTTGTATTTAACTTTTTTTGTTTTTACTTTTTTAATGTTTTTATTCATTTTTGAGAGAGAGACAGCAGTTGCATCCACAAATGTGCATGAATGGGGGAGGGGCAGAGAGAGAGAGGGACAGAGGATCTGAAGCGGGCTCTGTGCTGACAGCAGTGTAGCCTGAGGCCGGGCTTGAACTCACAAACCATGAGATCATGATCTGAGCTGAAGTCAGATGCTCAGCCAAACTAAGCCACTTGGTGCCCCTGTCGTATTTAACTTTTTAATTTGTTTTGGAGTATATTTTTGTGGAGTGCAGTATAAGATAGGTATTTTTTTTTTAACACAAAGTTAGTCATTGTTATAATACCATATATTATTCCACTTATTTATTTATTTATTTATTTATTTTTTTACTTAAAAAAATTTTTTTTTTCAACGTTTATTTATTTTTGGGACAGAGAGAGGACAGAGCATGAACGGGGAGGGGCAGAGAGAGAGGGAGACACAGAATCAGAAACAGGCTCCAGGCTCTGAGCCATCAGCCCAGAGCCTGACGCGGGGCTCGAACTCACGGACCGCGAGCATCGTGCCCTGGCTGAAGTCGGACGCTTTAAACCGACTGCGCCACCCAGAGCGCCCATATTCCACTTATTTAAAATGCAACTGTTAATATATATAGTAAATTCCTTTGTGTATTTTAGCTTGTTTCTGGGTATTAGGGAGACCTAATATCTTTTGCAATTTTTCTTATCCAGTAGCAAGAATATATTTTATTTATTCAGGTCTTATTTTGTTTAAAACAGGCTTATAGTTTACTTTTATTTCCCTCTGTCTCCTTTCTTTTTTTCTTTTCCAGTTCTTATTAAATGTTGCCTAGAGACTTTACAGTTTTTTGCTGTATAAAATTGGACCATCTATGCCCCACCAGTGTGATAATTTTGTTTGTTGCTGATGGATATTAATGTCACCACCCATTATTGTGGATTATATTTGCATAGCCTAATAGTTTTGAAGCTGATTCTCTTAGGTTTTTCAGGTAGATATGCAATATATAAAAATGTGAGGGGTGCCTGGGTGGCTCAGTTGGTTGAGTGTTTGACTTCACCTCAGGTCATGATCTCACGGTTAGTGAGTTTGAGTCCCACATCAGGCTTTGTGCTGACAACTTGGAGCTTGGAGCCTGTGCTGTCTCTCTCTGTCCCTCCCCTCCTCATGCTCTGTCTGTCTCTCTCTCAAAAATAAATTAACATTAACAAAATGTGAATTTATGTTTTCTTAGTATTAATGTCTTTTTTCCTCTCATACAGAGAAATGCTAAATAATAGTGGAATACTTTCTTCATTCCATTCTTTTTTTGGTAAATAACTTAAAATATCTCCCATTAGCAATGATGTTTGTTCTGTGTCTGAAAAAGTTTTCTTTTGTTCCTTCCAATTAAAGAGTTTTAATTCAAAGAGTGCTAAGTCAGATAAAGTGATTCGGGGGGATTTAATCAAGTGATCATATCATTTTTTTTCACTTTTATCTAATAATGTAATAAATGATAATGGATTTTTTGGGGCGCCTAGGTGCTTCAGTCGATTAAGCATCTGACTCTTGATTTCAGCTCAGTTCATGATCTCATGGTTCTTGAGTTTGAGACCTGCACTGGGCTCCTGGCTGACAGTGCAGTTCCTGCTTGGGATTCTGTCTTTCTCCCTCTCCCTCTGCCCCTTCCTGGAGTTCTCTCTTTTGCTCTTTCTTTCACTTTCTTTCTTTCCTTCTTTCTCTTTCTCTGAAAATAAAGACACTTAAAAAAAAGGATAAGTGGATAAGTGTGGAACCATCTTTGAATTCATAGAATAATACTTAGTCAAAGAGATATTTAGTATCTCGTTGAATCAATCTATGAACACTTAATATAGGACATTTGTATTTACATTTGACCCTTCAACAGCATGGGGGTTAGTAGTGCCAACCTTGCCTTGCAGTTGAAAATCCACCTATAACTTGACTCCCCAAAAACTTAATACCTAATAGCCTACTGTTGACTGACAGCCTTACCAATAATATAAACAGCACATATTTTGTATTTTATATGTATTAAATACTATGTTGTTACTATAAAGTAAGCTAGAGGAAAGAAGATAATAAGAAAATTATAAGGAGCGGGCACCAGGGTGGCTCAGTCAGTTATGCATCCGACTTTGGCTCAGGTCAAGGTCTCACGGTTCATGAGTTTGAGCCCCACATCAAGGCTCTCTGCTGTCAGCACAGAGCCTGTTTTAGATCCTCTGTCCCCCTCTCTTCTCTCTCTGTCCCTCCCTTGCTTGTGCTCTCACTCTCCTCTCTAAAATAAGTTAAAAATGTTTAAAAAATTATAGGAAGAGAAAACACGTGTACAATACTGTAAAAAAAAATACACATGTAAGTGGATCTGCACAGTTCAAAAGCTGTGTTCAAGCGTCACCTGTATATTTATAGTGAATGTTGGTCTGAGATTATCCTTTTTCTGAAACCCTAGTCTGCATGTTAAAATTATGGACTATAGACTATTTTGTTAGAATTATGCTAGTGTCATGAAATGAGAACATTTTCCAGTTTTCTCTATGCTTTGGAACAGTCAGAAAACAAGGAACTATCTGTTCCTTGAAGGTTCGAATAGGAATTATAGCCTCTTATCAAGTGGATCTAGTGCCTTTTTGAGGCATTTATCTTTAGGTTCTTTTCCCATTTCCTCCATGATCTTGGTCTGCTTGGATTTTTTTTATCATTCTTTAGTTTTGCTAATTTTTATTTCCTTAAAGAGCCATGTATTTCATCCTGTGTGTTTAAATGTATTAGTACAATATCATACACATTGTTATGATATTTAAAATCTTTGTATCATTTCTCATATGTTCTTAATTTGTTTTGTCTTTTTTTTTTTTTTTTTTTGGTAGAATATATGAATGGGGGAGAGGGGCAGAGAGAGAGGAGACCGAGAGAGAGAGAGAGAGAGAGAATGAATCTTAAGCAGGCTCCACTCCCAGCATGTGGTCCAATGCAGGGCCCAAATGGGATCCTGACCTGAGCGGAATCTAGTTGGAGGCTCAACCTCAGCGGACTGAGCCAGCCAGATCCTCCTTGTCTTTTTTTTTTTTTATTAAATTTAATTAATTAAAAAGAATTTTTTTTTTTAACGTTATTTATTTTGAGACAGAGAGAGACAGAGCATGAACGGGGGAGGGTCAGAGAGAGAGGGAGACACATAATCTGAAACAGGCTCCAGGCTCTAAGCTGTCAGCACAGAGCCCGACGCGGGGCTTGAACTCACGGACTGCAAGATCATGACCTGAGCTGAAGTCGGACGCTCAACCAACTGAGTCACTCAGGTGCCCCTAATTTATTTATTTTTTAATGAGACTGGATGGTTTGTTTTTTGGCCTTTTTGAAGAATGCGTTTTTCATTTTATTCTATACTGTTTTTTTCCTTGTTCACTAATTTCATTTCAATTTTTTTTGGTTGTTTTCAAATTCTAGAAATGCACTTACAAGTACGTTTGTTTATGACTCCAAAGTGACTGAGAGAGTTGTTTGTATTCGTTATTTGTTACTACATATTCTAATAGGATTGTGAATCAGTTCTTTGAGACTTTAAAATCGTACCATTCTTCTCTTCCTGCTGATACTATATAGGCAGTGCTTTTAAATTTTTAGTGTGCATCAGAATCACCTGCATTAAACAGTAGAAAATGTAAATGTTGCCCTATCCCTCACACTTCCTTCTTTTTTTTTTTTTTAAACAAAAAACTCCGAAATTCTAATGGTCACTGGGATAAAACCAGTTCTTTACTGCCTTTATTGCCTTCGATGTGTTTGCTTACCTTTGACAGTTACAGTTAGCATCTTTACCAGTTATTCTCTTTATTCTTCTTGATTGCTCTTTCAGTGTTTTTTCCAGCACTGCATTTTCAGTCGTTTGTGAACTTCTTCTGTTTTATCAATATCTATTTTCCCTTCTCCTCTCCTTTCCGTTTTTTAAAAAAATGAGGGAATTTTAAAGTAGTTACATAAGATTCTCCAAGTGTTTTATGAGGGAGACACTCCCCTGTTCCTGTAGGAATTTTTGAATAGGGACAACTTGTCTGGAATGCAGTTTTGGAACTTGCATCAAGTTTTATATTTGTTTACATTTTTTTGAGCTGAGATTGATCATAAGGAAATAATCCAAATTTTGGATGTATGTCTGCATATAAAAGCAATCATAGTTTTATATCTAATTGTGAAAAATTGGAAAGTCCATGTCCATAGTAATGCAGAGTTTAAATGAATTATGGTATATCCATGGAATGGAATATTATGCAGCTATTAAAGTGTTTATAGAGTGTTTTAGTGGTATGAGAAGGTATAAATGCTAAAGGAATAAGAATCATGATTAAATTGTATAAGTGGCTTAGTCTTCATTAGTTAAATGTGTTTATTGTGTGTATGGGTGATGTCAGTATAAATTTATTAGGAACATATCTGAGTATTTTCACAATCAGAAAAATATACTGTATTTTTGAAAGGTATTTAGGATTTGATAGTGTTCATCAATAGAAGTTATTAAGATAGGCTTGTAGTATGATTCAAACAGGCACAAGATTACATATTTATTACCATGTTCAAATTTTATCATGGCATAGGGGTGCCTGCTGGCTCTGTCAGAAGAGTGTGTGATTCTTGATCTCAGGGTTGTGAGTTCAGGCTCCACACTGGATATAGAGACTACTTAAAAATAAAATCTTAAATAGATTTTATCATGGGTAAAACATAGCTACTAAATGTAAGACTGAACTAATGAACAATACCTTGTCGATTTTATAAATTTAGGACTTTTTTTAATTATAAAAAATATATACTGTTGTACAAAAGTGAAATAATATAATGGTATTTAAAGTGAATACTGAAAATTCCCTGTGTATCCGCTTATTTACTTTTAACACAAATAGGTTCATACTATACTATTTTGGAGTTTTTTAACGTAATCATGTCATTCTTCCCTTAACTTGAAGACTATTACTTCTAAATGTATGTGGGTTTAAGAGAAGCAGAAATTAAGAACAAGATCATAATGGTAAATTTGCCTTTGTTGGCCTTTCTCCTTCATGAAATCCATAATTGAAAATAGAGCCTCTGAAACAGGGAAATTTTATAATTATATAGAACAACTAAGATATTTTTTTCTTCAAATCTTCCTGTGTGTGTGTGTGTGTGTGTGTGTGTTTTAATTATGGTACTATATTTTTATATAATAGGCACAGGTACAATGTCAACAGCAGCATGAACAACAGAAAAAAGATTTAGAAATCCTCCATCAACGAAACATCCAGCAGCTACAAAACAAATTATCTGAGTTAGAAGCGGCTAATAAGGACCTAATGGAAAGAAAATATAAAGGAGACTCTACGATCAGAGAACTGAAAACAAAACTCTCTGGTGTTGAAGAGGTATTGAACTTTGAGTTTGTTCCCCCCACCACCAATTTAAAATAGTGTTTTAATTTGGTGACTTTATTACTTGTGTGCATGGTGTTTCTCTAATGCTTTGCAAGGCCCTCTTGGTGGTGTTAGGGTAATCAGTTCAGACAAATGCAAAAAATTGAGAATCTGAAATCTGATAGAAAATGATAATTCAGAACAGAACTGAGGTAAAATTCGATATTTTTAGTTAAGGTTTTGAGGGGTAGGTCATTGGCACAGTGATCAGTGTACTTTTAATATCCTCACAGTGTCTATGGGTCCGTATACTCAGCGTTGACAGGACTGGTTCTTTCAGCCTACCTAACATACCAAACAACTATATGAAGTTGTGTCTAATAATAATAATGATAGTTTATTAGTAATGATATTAGCTACGTTTACTGAACACATGCTATGTGACAGGCACTGTGTAACTATTTTACATATAGTAAACCATTTAATTTTCGTAACAATTCTTTTATTTATTTATTTTTAATTTTTTAATTTTTTTTTTTTTCCAATTCTCTTAAAGAAGGTACTATTATCGCCATCTGATAAACTAAGGCACAGAAAAGTTAAGTATCTTGCCCAAGGTCACATAGCCAGTAAGTAGAAGAGAAAGGATTGGAACCTCTATTATTTGCTTGTCTTTAGAACTCCCTTGTTCTTTCAGTCAACAGAGACATTTCTTAAATCTTGCTATAGTGACACATTGTTGATGCTTTGGCCCTGATGATAGACTCCTTCCTAGCATTATTATACATTAATGTCATGAATTAATCAGAAAACGTAGATTTTGTTAAATCTATCGTATATTTTTAAAATTTTTTTAATGTTTGTTTATTTTTGAGAGAGAGTGGGGGGGAGGGGCAGAGAGAGAGAGGGAGACACAGAATCCAAAGCAGAAACACAGAGTGGGGGAGGGGCAGAGAGAGAGAGAGGGAGACACAGAATCCAAAGCAGGCTCCAGGCTCTGAGCTGTCAGCACAGAGCCCCACACGGGGCTCGAGCCCACAAGCTGTGAGATCATGACCTGATCTGAAGTCCGATGCTTAACCGATTGAACCACCCCAAGTCTATCATATTTAAAGATCACCAGTGTTACTTGGGCTCATGACACTTCCCATTCCATTTCACCAGTCTCTTGTGCTTAGGAAACTCTAAAGCCTGACTTGATGCTCACTGCCATTTATTATTTAGTATGTACCAGGCATTATGGTAAGCAAGGTGCATTAGGGTTCTTATGAAGATTAAGTGAAGTAATTGATGAAGTGTTAATTCTGTTTTACAAATGAGGGAGCTGAGATTTAGGTTAAAATAATTCCTAAGATTACACAGAAGAACCTAGATTTGTATTCAGATCCAGCAGAGTCTGCTTCTAAAACCACTATGGCATAATACTATAAAATTATTTTGTAAAGTTTTTGTTATGAAAGTTATGTAGGAATACTATATATACAAGACTTGTGTATACTGGCGTATTTGGTGATATTAGCTGATTCGGGAGTGATCTGCCCTAGATTTTTAATAACCCATTTTTAATTAACAATTATGTTTGCTTGTTTTTGTTTTATTTTTTTATTTATTTATTTATTTATTTATTTATTTTTAATATGAAATTTATTGACAAATTGGTTTCCAGCTTGTTTTTGTTTTAAAGAGTGAACCAAGAGGGAATCCAGAAGTGTTAACAAATTTATTGACATGGAAAGATATTTGTAATATTTAAAGAAGTTAGATTATAAAACTGCACAGTGTGAGCACTTTCTAAAAAAAATCCGTGTATATAAAAAGAGCAAAATGTTAACTCTAGGTCATAGCTGTCATCCTTGGCTACCCTTCGGATCAGTTGGAGAATGCTCAAATGCCCTAGTGCCCAGGACATACCTCATACTAACTGTAAATAAGACTCTCTTGGGGAGGGTACCAGGCACCAGTAGTTTTTAAAGCTTCCTAGGTGATTTCAATATGCATAGTAGCTTGAGAACCACCGCTTATGTGGTAGAATGATAGGGCTTTTTATTTAGTTATTTATTTTATGTTTTTGAAATTCTGTTATAATGGGTGTTTATGACAAATGATTTTTTTAAAGTGTAAATATCAAGATACCAAAAAATCCTTGTTACTAGTTTTTTAGAGTTGTAATTTATTCATAAATGAGGATTATTTTCCTTGTTGTCATTGAATTAGATAGTAGTATATTTTACAATTATTATTCAAATCTACAAGTTACATATACCTTTAGAGGGATATCCAAATCCTTTTTTAAAAAATCAATACTAGAACTTTAAAATTATTAAAGGTATTTTTAAAATATTTTAAACATCTTAATTATAAATAACCACAGTGGGCCAACTTCTCTTTTTTATGCTGCATCATTTTTTTTCTTTCTGTAGGAGCTCCAGCGGGCTAAGCAAGAAGTCCTCTCTTTGCGAAGAGAAAATTCTACCCTAGATGCTGAATGCCATGAAAAAGAAAAGCATATTAATCAGCTACAAACAAAAGTGGCTGTTTTAGAACAGGAAATCAAGGATAAGGACCAGCTTGTTTTAAGAACAAAAGAAGCATTTGATACAATCCAGGAACAAAAGGTCTATTTAAACATTTTTGAAACAAATTGATGATTACATTTACAAGTGATGCTTTTCTTAAACACAAGCATCTTATTAATTATTCATGTTTTTAAAAATATGTATCAGGTGGCTTTAGAAGAAAATGGTGAGAAAAATCAGGTACAACTAGGAAAACTTGAAGCTACAATAAAATCATTATCAGCGGAACTTCTTAAGGTTCGTTTTTAAAAATAACAGAATATTAAATTTCATTGGATTAAGTAGAGATATACATATGAAGCTTTTTTACAGGCAAATGAAATTATCAAGAAGTTGCAGGGGGATCTGAAAACTTTAATGGGTAAATTGAAACTGAAGAATACAGTAACTATTCAGCAAGAGAAACTCTTAGCTGAGAAGGAAGAAAAATTACAAAAGGAACAAAAGGAATTACAAGATGTTGGACAGTCTCTCCGAATTAAAGAGCAAGAGGTGGTGAATATTTTCTGTTTTTGCATGTGTGACTATTTGCAAAGTTTAACAAATTTTCTTAGATGTAGATTTTAAATTTCCATTTTGTTATATTCGAGAATATCTTTGACTCCCCCCACCACCACCCCCCCCCCCAACCTTTCAACAGAAGTTAATGTGTTACAACCTGAAAAGTTAGTTATCATGACTCAGGTACCTTGAGTGTTCATATATATGTACCGTATATGTGTATATACATATATAGATACACAGTTACACAGGAGAGCTATAATTCATTCTATTTAATAACAGTTAACAGTAATCAGTTATTAATAGAAATACGTTTCAGTTTTTATTTAATTTTTATTATACTTATGAGGATTGACATATTTCAGGTATGCAAATTACAAGAACAATTAGAAGCTACAGTTCAAAAACTTGAAGAAAGCAAACAGCTTCTAAAAAATAATGAAAAGTGTAAGTATTTTAACTTTTTTTTTTTTAAAAAAAAAACATTTTTTTAACGTTATTTATTTTTGAGACAGAGAGAGACAGAGCATGAACGGGGGAGAGTCAGAGAGAGAGAGGGAGACACAGAATCTGAAACAGGCTCCAGGCTCTGAGCTGTCAGCGCAGAGCCCGACGCGGGGCTTGAACTCACGAACCGCAAGATCATGACCTGAGCCGAAGTGAGACGCTTAACCGACTGAGCCACCCAGGCTCCCCTTAACTTTTTATGTAAAAGAAGTTTGTAACTGTACTCTTAATCTGAAAATGTTATTTGAATTCATAAAAGTCCAGGTAGATCAAGATACTGCTCCATACAGATAATTTCTGTTTTAAATATACTGTCTCCATGTCTTTGCTACAGTAACTTATGTATCAGCTGCCCTGTAAAACAGTTACCATTCTGAAGAAAACCATATTACATGTGTCAGTAACCCAAAATTAAGTGTTGAAAATATTAACGATAACTTAAGTTCTTCACTGATTAAAGTTCTTCACTACACCTTGTTTAATTGCTGTATTTACCTAATAGTAACAACATGAATTATTTGAAACTAAAATATAAGATCAAGCCTATAACATTTTCTCAGTGTTTAGTATTGGTTATCAGATAAGAGTGGGAACTTTAAGTAAACTAAGATATTATTCTAGAAATGAAAGCCTTGAAAGAGATCCTTGACTAGGAGAAATACATGTTTTGGATTGTAGTAGGTTAAGGAGTTCTGTGTGGTGGTTGCTCAAATAAGAGTCTTTAATGACAAAAATTTAGGTAAACCTGTAGTCTCCTGTGATATAAGGTAATCTTAAAGACTTAACATTTTATTTTATTTATTTTTTTTTTTTTTAAATTTTTTTTTTCCACGTTTATTTATTTTTGGGACAGAGAGAGACAGAGCATGAACGGGGGAGGGGCAGAGAGAGAGGGAGACACAGAATCGGAAACAGGCTCCAGGCTCTGAGCCATCAGCCCAGAGCCCGACGCGGGGCTCGAACTCACGGACCGCGAGATCGTGACCTGGCTGAAGCCGGACGTTTAACCGACTGCGCCACCCAGGCGCCCCAAGACTTAACATTTTAAAAATCTCAGTATAATTTTTAAATGTTTAAAGTAATTAGAAAAAAATAATCAAAATTCTTTGTCTTGTTTTGTTCTTTTATTTAAGTAATCACATGGTTAAATAAAGAACTAAATGAAAATCAGCTAGTGAGAAAGCAAGATGTATTGGGACCGTCCACCACTCCGCCTGTACATTCGAGCAGCAACGCAATCAGAAGTGGGATTTCTCCTAATTCTAATGTGGTAAGATTTAAACTAAGGTGTGAGCGGTCGTTGGGGCGTCTGGATGGCTCAGTCGGTTAAGTATCTGACTCTTGATTTTGGCTCAGGTTATGGTCTCACGGTTCATGAGTTCGAGATATGTGTGGGGCTGCAGAATCTGCTTGGGATTCTCTTTCCCTCTCCCGTTTGTGCGCACGCGCACGCTCTCTCGCTCTCGCTCTCTCTCTCTCTCTCTCTCTCTCTCTCTCTCAAATAAATAAACTTAAAAAAAAATGATGTGAGTGGTCTTAGTACATTTCCTAAAACAAAAATATTCCCAGACTGTGAGGAAGTTTCCATGACGTCAGGTGCCGGTACTAATATGCATATTTCAGGTATGCAAATTATAAGAACAGTGAGAAATGGGATTTAAACTTTAAAGAGTCCTACAGTTATTAGCACAGTTATTATTAGAGTCCTGCAGTTACTAGTCCTACAGTTATTGGAAGTGTGACATATAGGTATACTTGCTCTTAGCAAAGAGGCTATTTTTCAAGGGCACACTTCTTTTTAAGATTGTATTCATATAGAAATCACTCATAACTAAAGTAATGCCACATGTGCTAAAAAGCTTACAGTATTCCCGGGGCCTTAAGAAGGGAGAATAGGCTTTGGGCTCAAGTTTGGAACTGTGACGGATGGAGCCTAAACTGAATTCTATTTGAAAAACAGGAGGTGGGGGGGCAGAGAGAGAAAGAAGTGTCCTTTTATCAAGCTTGTCAGTTCTAGATTCCCGAAGGAAGTAGTTAGGAAATATAAGCTTTCTAGCTCCCAGTACCAGGAGCTTTTTCCTTGCAAGAAATTAGGGGAAACAGAAGAGCAGCTCCTTACGTCTGGGAGCTGGCTTGCTGCTATCAGCAACACCCTGGTGTTGCTAGGAGAGCTGTCCTGGCACTCACAACTAGGCATTGGGGCTCTCCTGTTGAACAAACAATATAACAGAAAATCAACATCAGGCAAGGCCACTTTGTGACTGACGGATCAAGACAAAAACAAGACCACCTCATAATCATGTCAGACCACAATTTTAAAAAAATCATTGTCAAGCCACAAAACTACACAAGCTTTCTCCTATCCTGGCTAATGTGATTGGTTGTTGCTTCATTACCAATTATAGTTTTGGCCTTAGTACATTCTTCCTGACTTACAAGGTTTATTTCAGATAGTCACACAGTTATCCTTATTTACAGATAGCATCCAACCCACAACAAAGCCACACTTTATTAAACTCTCCCTTAAACCACCTAACACATAAGTCCAATAAATAAGTCCCTTTAACACCTTCATACTGCCACATCCCTTTTACTAGGTTCCCCACAGTGTGCAGTCTCCATTGTTTGCAAGGAGCAGTAAACCCAGGGTGTAACCTAAAGATACATTTCTGGTAGTTTTTGGTTGGAGAGCACTGGCAGAGGATTTAAAATGTAAATACTTAATTGAAGTTTAAATCTATCCCAATAAATCAGGTAGTACTTAATCAGATAGTACTTGATGTTTAAAGAGAGGAATGGATTTTTGCTAAATAGAAAAAGGTGTAGAAAGAAGTGCCCGCTGCTGAATGACAAACTTGAAAAAATTTGATAGGCTTGACCTTCATGACTTTGTAAAAGGTATTTTTTGTCACGTAACCACTGATGTACATAACTGCTTCCTAAGATTTGTGTTTCAGTTGCGCTCTTATAAAAATAAACTATTTTCATAACATTGGTTAATGGTGGTGTCACCATATTGAAAATCACTGACACAGCCAGTTATTGTGTCAGGTAGTCCATGTAAGAACATGTCTTGGGGTCCGTGGGTGGCTCAGCTGGTTAAGTGTCTGACTTCGACTTAGGTCGTGATCTCACTGTTCATAAGTTCAAGCCCCATGTCAGGCACTGTGCTGTTTATACTCATTTTGGTGGAAAATTATTTTTATTTTATATCTGATTGGCTTATTGAACTGTGACTCCATCCTTCCAGCATCCCTTTTTTTAGGGAATGGAAGGCCTGTAGGGAACCCAGGTGTTCAGAGAGGTTTAGAGAGGCCGCTGTTTGAACTCCGTTCAAAGCCAGATCCAATGGTTGACTTTGTCAAGCTTGTATAGCCACTCTTTAAAAAGCCTTAAGGTATCCTCATGCTATGTAATAAAGCAGAGTTTTGGTGTCCTGATAAGATTAGCCTCTAAGATAGTACTCAATTATTATAACAGATGCTGACGCCTCCTGGATTGGCAAATACTAATGTCTCATCCTTAACCTTTTTTATGTTTTTATTTTTAGGTTGATGGTAGACTTACTTACCCAGCCTGTGGGATTGGTTATCCTGTCTCCTCTGCATTTGCGTTCCAGAATACCTTTCCTCATCCTTTATCTGCCAAAAATAACATCCATCCAGTTTCAGGACCAAAGGTAGACACATTAATACCTTTTTGAGGCAAGGTGTAGCACCTTATTAAATATTTTTAATTTTAAAAATTACCTTAGCCTTTGATCACTTGCTAAGTATTGAATATCTAGTTCATTCTTATAGGAAATACTATCTGCTCTATATGGTATTTCTTGAATCGCTGTAATTTATAAAAAGGTAGACATCAGTATGCTTAAACTTGATTCCTATTCAACCTCTTTCTCCATTTTTATTCATTCTGTATTTAATCTTTTACAACTCTTAAACTTAACTAGGATTATTGACTTCATACTGTTGATGTATTAACTATGGTGACCTTTTTGGATCCTTTTGCTAGGATTTAAAGGTCTGAAAAGGCAGGATTATAGCATATTCTACAATGTAGTTCTGGCAACATCTTAAATAGCATAGGGCTAACATTTCCTCAAATCTGATTTATTTGCTGAGACTTTTTTCCTACCCGCTTGAGTTCTTCATTGTCATTGTTATTACTAATGTCTTAGGTTTATATATTGTTTTCATATGTATAATTTTATCTTCACAATAATTTCATCCACCAGACCAACCACTGATTCCGTTTCATTACTAACTTTAGGTCAAAAAAAATTTTTTTTCCTAAATCTTGGGGCGCCTGGGTGGCTTAGTCGGTTAAGCGTCCGACTTCGGCTCAGGTCATAATCTCGTGGTCTGTGAGTTCGAGCCCCGCGTCGGGCTCTGTGCTAACAGCTCAGAGCCTGGAGCCTGTTTCAGAGTCTGTGTCTCCCACTCTCTGACCCTCCCCCATTCATGCTCTGTCTCTCTCTGTCTCAAAAATAAATAAACATTTAAAAAAAATTAAAAAAAATCTTGAAGACAAACTTAAAAAAAAATTTTTTTTTTTTAATGTTTATTTATTTTTGACAGAGAGAGACCGAGCATGAGCTGGGGAGGGGCAGAGAGAGAGGGAGACACAGAATCTGAAGTAGGCTCCAGGTTCTGAGCTGTCAGCACAAAGCTGGACACGGGTCTCGAACTCACAGACCACGAGATCATGACCTGAGCTGAAGTCGACACTCAACTGACTGAGCCACCCAGGCGCCCCAAGACAAACATTTTTGAAAAGAATATTTTATAAAATAACTGAGGACTTTGAAATTGCTATTATAAACGCTTTCTCAAAAGAAACCTACATGGCTTAGTCGATGAAGTGTCTCTTAATCTTGGCTCAGGTTGTGATCTCACTGTTCGTGAAATCAAGCCCTGTGTCAGTCTCTGCACTGACAGTGTGGAGCCTGCTTGGGATTCTCTCCCTCCCTCTCTGCCCCCTGCTTGCCTGTGTGCTCTCTAAAAATAAATAAACTTACAAATAAACGCTTTGTTAAATTAGTTTTGGGCTGCTCTAAAAATAAGCTGCCTGTGTTGCTTAGGCATATGCTTTTTTGCCAAAGCCTTATTAACTGTCATCTGGAGCTATTGAGAATTCTCAATGAAATGAGAACTAAACCTGAGTTTTATGCTTAGAATATCATTATGTAAAGAGTATTTAGATGCACTTAGGTGGCTTTTCTTGCATTGCTTGTTAAAGAGCATTAGATATGTGTGTTCAGAGGATTACTATTGTTTTTTTACAATGTTAAGTAACTCTTGTACTGTTCATTAACTTTATTTGTCCATATTTTATTTTTAAATTTTGATTCCAGTATAATAAATATAGAGTGTTATATTAGTTTCAGGTGTATAATGTAGTGAATCAACAATTCTATGTATTACTCAGTGCTCATCAAGATGTACACTTTGGGAATGCAAGCTGGTGCACCCACTCTGGAAAACAGTATGGAGGTTCTTCAAAAAACTAAAAATAGAACTACCCTACGACCCAGCAATAGCACTACTAGGTGTTTATCCAAGGGATACATGTTTTGAAGGGACACATGCACCCCAATGTTTATAGCAGCACTATCAACAATAGCCAAAGTATGGAAAGAGCCCAAATGTCCATCGACGGATGAATGGGTAAAGAAGATGTGGTGTGTTTGTGTGTATACCACAGAATATTACTCGGCAATCAAAAAGAATGAAATCTTGCCATTTGCAACTACATGGATGGAACTGGAGGGTATTATGCTAAGTGAAATTAGTCAGAGAAAGACAAAAATCATACGACTTCACTCATATGAGGACTTTAAGAGACAAAACAGATGAACATAAGGGAAGGGAAACTAATATAAAAACAGGGAGGGGGACAAAACAGAAGAGAGTCATAAATATGGAGAACAAACTGAGGGTTACTGGAGGGGGTGTGGGAGGGGGGATGGGCTAAATGGGTAAGGGGCATTAAGGAATCTACTCCTGAAATCGTTGTTGCACTATATGCTAATTTGGATGTAAATTTAAAAAAATAAAAAATAAAAAAAAATAAAAGATGAAAACAAAAAAAGACTAGTGAATACTGGAAAGTTTCAAGGGCAAAAATAAATAAATGTATACTTAATCCTCTTCATTAATTTCATCCATCCCTCCTGACCCCCCTCTGGTAACCATCATTTTGTTTTCTGGTTTATCTCTTTTTTTTCCTTGTTTTGTTTTTTAAATTCCACATGAGTGAAATCATGGGTATTTGTCTTTCTTTGACATATTTCACATACTATTATATCTTTTAGCTCCATCCATGTTATTTATTGCAAATGGCAAGATTCATTCTTTTTTATGGCTGAATAGTATTCCAGTGCGTGTGTGTGTGTGTGTGTGTGTGTGTGTGTGTGTGTGTGTGTGTGTTGCATCATCATGACCCTTTCATCTCTTGATGGACACTTGGGTTACTTCCATAATTTGGCTATTGTGTATAATGCTGCCATAAACATAGGGGTATATATATCTTTTTGAATTAGTATTTTCATATTCATTGGGTAAATACCTGATATTTACTGGATCATATGGCAATTTTCTTTTTAATTTTTTGAGGAACCTCCATACTGTTTTCCACAGTGGCTGCACCAGTTTGCGTTCCCAACAACAGTATATGAGGGTTCCTTTTTCTCCACATCCTTGCCAACACCTGTTTTTCCTTTCTTTTCTCTTTTCTTTTCTTTTCTCTTTTCTTTTCTTTTCTTTTCTTTTCTTTTCTTTTCTTTTCTCTTCTTTCTTTTTAATGGTTTCTTGAATATTATTGTTTCTTCATGAATATCTGCATATTCAAGTGTGGTTGCATCTTGGGATCAAATTTTGTCTTGAGAATTATGATTGAATTGCTTTTTCATTTTTTTCTAACTTTTTTTAATTCCAGTTAGTTAACAATGTTATTAGTTTCAGGTGTACACTACAGTAATTTAGCAGTTCCATACATCACCACATGCTCATCACAAGTGCACTCCTTGATCCCCACCACCTATTTAACCCATCTCCCCTTCCCCCTCTCCTCTGGTAGCCATCAGATTGTTCTCTGTAATTAAAAGTCTTGTTTCTTGCTTTGACTCTCATTTTTTTCCTTGGCTTGTTTGTTTTGTTCCTAAATTCCATGAGTGAAATCATATGGTATTTGTCTTTCTCTGTGATGTATTTCATTTAGCATTACAATCTCTAGTTCCATCCATGTCATTGCAAAAGTCAAGATTTCACATTTTTATGACTGAATAATATTCCATTTTGTATATGTACTGCATCTTTATTCATTTATCAGTTGGTGGATACTTGGACTGCTATAAACATAGGGGTGCATGTATCCCTTTGAATTAGTGTTTTTGTGTTCTTTGGATAAATATCCAGTAGTTTGATTGCAGGATCATAAGGTGGTTCTATTTTTAACCTAAAAAAAAAAAGTTTTTTATTTTGAGAGAGAAACAGTATGCGTGTGCATGAGTGAGGAAGGGGTGGGGTGGGGGGGGTAGGGAGAGATAGCATCCCAAGCACCCTCCATGCTGTTAACACAGGGCCCAATGCAGGGCTCAAATCCATGCTGTGAGATCAGGACCTGAGCCAAAATCAAGAGTCGGGCACTTAACCAGCTGAGTCACCCAGGCGCCGCTCTATTTGTAACTTTTTATTTATTTATTTATTTGTTTTAAAAAAATTTTTTTTTTTTAATTTTTTTTTTTCAACGTTTATTTATTTTTGGGACAGAGAGAGACAGAGCATGAACGGGCAAGGGGCAGAGAGAGAGGGAGACACAGAATCAGAAACAGGCTCCAGGCTCTGAGCCATCAGCCCAGAGCCTGACGCGGGGCTCGAACTCACGGACCGCAAGATCGTGACCTGGCTGAAGTCGGACGCTTAACCGACTGCGCCACCCAGGCACCCCTATTTGTAACTTTTTGAGGAAACCCCACATTGTTTTCCATATTGCTTCTTTATTTTAAACAGCTTTCCAAGAAAATATATAATGTCCCAAATGAGGACAAGAAATACTACAGACTCTTTCCAGATAGTTGCCTAGTTTGTAGGAGTAATTATGGCTCAAAAGATTACCTTTCTTTTTTTTTTTTTAAATTTTTTTTTTTTAACGTTTTTATTTATTTTTGAGACAGAGAGAGACAGAGCATGAACAGGGGAGGGTCAGCGAGAGGGAGACACAGAATCTGAAACAGGCTTCAGGCTCTGAGCTGTCAGCACAGAGCCCGACGCGGGGCTTGAACTCACAGACCGCGAGATCCTGACCTGAGCCGAAGTCGGCCGCTTAACCGCCTGAGCCACCCAGGCACCCCAAAAGATTACCTTTCTTACTGTTCTTCTGGAATTGGAGAAGTCATTATAACAAGGGTATTCTTAGAAGCAAGACTTCTAGAGTTTCCTATATCATTGATTTTTGTATTCTTTTGATCTTGTATCCTCAACAGTTAAAAAACAAAAGAAAACGGTTTTAAAACACTTTGAGCTTGAATCTTTAACACATGAATATTTATTTGTGAATTGTATGCTTATACTACTATGCATATTATATACAGTATAGTTTACTGGTTAAGAAGGTGGAATCTGATGTTAGAATTTAAATCCTGTCTTTGTCAATGTGAATTGGTTCAGCCACTGAAACACAAAAAACAGGCATCTAACTCTTAATGCTTCAGTGTCTCTACTTGTAAAGTAAAGCAGTAATTTTATCTCCTTTACTGGGTTATTGTGAGGGTTAGGTAAGTTAATATATTTGTTTAGAATAGTGCCTGGGACATGATAAGTGATTTATTATTTTATCTATTAAATACTACTAATAGAATACTCAGAAATTAAAGAGTGAAATTGAAAGTATATATAAATCAAATTTATAAGATTTTTTTCTCCTACCTCAGTGCATGGTATTATCACCACCTACTTTGAGACCACAGATCTGGTTAGTCTGGTGCTAGCAGATATTGTGATTAAAACATCTTTTTAGTTGAAGTAAAAAGAAACCATTTTATTTCATGACATTGAAATTGTGATATATCTGGTGTCTTTAAATGTTACTGTTGGGATTTAGTACATTCAAGTAGATGCTTAACTGTGAGGATGTAAAATAAAATGAGTTAAATTAACATAAATTAGGCAAGAAACAAAATCATGCTGAAGGAAATAGAGAGGAGTGTTTTAAAAGATTGTGGCATGCTGACAAATAGAACATTTGATAATGTCATGGTGTCTTGTTCAGTTGAGTGTCCTGACTCTTGATTTTGGCTCAGGTCATGATCCCAAGGTCATGGGATTGACTCTGTGTCAGACTGTGTACTGAGCATGGTGCCTGCTTAAGATTCTCTCATTCTCTTCCTCTGTCCCTCTTCCCTGTTTGCATGTGCCTTCTCATTCCACATATGAGTAGAACGAATGAATAAATAGCTTCCATTTAAAACAAATTTGATAATTTCTTAAGTAAGATAGACAAAATAATTTCTTTGTTTTTGAAGACAGTAGGCAAGGATTCATTCATTCAATAAATATTTATTTAATGAATTTTTACTAGTTCTAGTTGCAAGAGACACAGCACTGAGCAAGACAAAGTCCTTGCCCGTATGGTGCTTATGTTTTGTGGTGAAAACTCCATTATGATTGCTAACTAGAGTATCTTTTAAACAGAACTGTTATCAAGAAGATGTTTTTGATGTCAAAGAAAATGCTTGTGGTGAAATCACTTAAACACTTTCAGAGTGTCTCATTCTGATTCTTGTGTGGGATAAACCTTTAGGGACAAACATGATCAGTTTTCATCATTGAGGCTGTAATGTGAGGATTTTCTGCCATGACAAAGTAGCTATCTAAGATCAGATGATTGCTTTATCTTGATAATGTTTAGCCCACAATGTGTATTCAGAGACAGATTTTATCTAGAGATAATATTTCTCAGACTCAATACTTCATTCACCATGTGGTTCTAAATTAATTTTTGCTTATTTTGTGTTAACTATTTTAAAAAATAATATATGAGCATGGGAAGCTTCCTAATGTATAGGAGGATATACTATCTAAATGTCCCTCCCGTGGTCCCCAGTTTTCTCCTTAGAGAAAATAATTGTTCGGAGTTTTTTATGCTATGTTCCAAAAATATTTAAAACATACACAGGATATATGTGTGTACATGTATAAATATGTGTGTTTGTATACATGAGTGTATATGTAATCATAAATAGTACATGCCCACTGTTCTGTGCCTTGCTTTTTTTCATTCAGTAGTAGTATTATGGAATAGGTCCATTTCTATGTATTAGAATGTTAATTTTTGTTATTTAATGACTTCTTAGTATTCCAGTATATGCAGGTACTATACTTAATTTAACTAATGCTCTGTTAATGGATGATCAGGTTGTTTTCAATCTAGATGTTCATACCGTGCTTCAGCAATTATATTTGAATATGTATCTTTATGGCCTTTTACCAGTAGATTTGTAAGATAAATTCTTATTTACTTATTTTCATTTTTTCTTTCTTTTTAAAAATTTATTTTAATTCTAGTATAGTTAACATACATAGTTAAGTTAGTTTCAGGTATATAATATAGTAATTCTGTAATTCTATTACTCAGTGCTCATCAAGATAAAGTGTACTCTTAATTTCCTTCACTGATTTCACCTATCCACTCATCCCCTTACCCTCTGGTAACTATCAGTTTGTTTTCTATAGTTAAGAGTCTGTTTTTTGGTTTGTCTCTTTCCTTTAGTCATTTGTTACTTAACTTCCACATATGAGTAGAATCATATGTTATTTTTCTCTGACTTACTGAACTTAGCATTATACTGTCTCGTTCTATCCATGTTGCGAATGGCAAGATTTTTTTTTTTGAGCTGTATTCCATTGTGTATATATATATACACCACATCTTCTTTATGTGAGATAAATTCTTAAAAGTAACTGGGTCAAAGATAATTTTGTCTGTCTGGTGATTATGATGAAAATTAGTATTTCCCTCATTATTGTGAAACATCAGCTTTGTATTTATAGTTGGTTTCCTCATCTATAAAATGTCTATTTCTTTATCCATTTGTTTGCTTGAGGTGTGTAGCCCTTAAAAAATGACATCATAAGCATTTTTTATATATATCTTGGTCACTAGTCTGCTGTGAGTTTTATATGTTAACGTACTGTTTTCCAATTTTTGCCTTGTCTTTTTATTCTTTATGGTACTTTTTAAAGAAAAAATTAAAACTTTACTAAAGTATAATTTATATACCATAAAATTCTCCCATGGTTAAGTTTACAGTACAGTAATTTTAATTAATTTATACAGTTGTGAAACCATTATGACAGTCCAATTTTAGAGCATTTACATGTCCCCAGAAGGTTCCCTAGTGCTTATTTGTAGTTAATCCACACTCTTGCCCCCAGCCCTAGGCAAGTACTGATCTGCTTTCTGTCTGTACATTTGCTTCATTACATTTCATATGAATAGAATCATACAATATGAAGCTTTTGTTGTCTGTAGTGTGTAGTTCTTTTAATTGCTCAATAGTATATCATTGAATGCATATGCCACCATTTGTTTATCTCTTCACCATTTGATAGACATTTCAGTCACTTTCAGTTTTGGGCTATTACAAATAAAGCTGCTTGTGATTGTTTGTGTATAAGTCTTTGTATTTCTCTAAGGTGAATACCTAGAAATGGAATGGCTGGAGATATATATTTCATTTTTAAGAAACTACCAAACTTTTCCAAAAGTGGTTGAACCATCCATCAGCAGTCTGAGAATTCAAGATATATTATATTCTTGACAACAGCTGGTATGGTGAATTGTTTACTTTTAGCCATTCTAATAGGTATATAGAAATCTCTTATTGTGACTTCTAACATGCATTTTCCCTAATAGCTAATGAAGCTGAGAGCATTTTTTCATGTGCTTGTTTGTTATCAGTGTATTTATTTTGGTAAAACATCTATTTAATCTTTTGTCCATTTTTTTTAATGTTTATTTATTTTTGAGAGAGAGAGCATGAATAAGGAAGGGGCAGAGAGAGAGGGAGACACGGAATCCAAAGCAAGCTCCAGGCTCTGAGCTGTCAACACAGAGCCCGATGCAGGACTGGAACTCATGAACCACGAGATCATGACCTGAGCCAAAGTTGGATGCTTAGCCAACTTAGCCACCCATCACAAGTGCACTTCTTAATTCCCATCAGCTATTTAGCCTATCCCCTCACCCCCCCTCCCTCTGTAACCATCAATTCTCTGTAAATAAGAGTCTCTTAATTTGTCTCTCTCTTATTTCCCCCCCCCTTTTCCCCCCCTTAAATTCTACATGTGAATTAAATCATATGGTTATTTTTCTTTCTCTAACTTATTTTGCTTAAACTCTCTGGCTCCACCATTTTATTGCAAATGGGAAAATTTCATTCTTTATGGCTAATATTCCATTGTATATATATACCCCATCTTCTTTATCCATTCATCAATCAGTGGACACTTGGGCTACTTCTGTAACTTGGCTATTGTAAATAATGCTTTAATCAATATAGGGGTGCATGGAATTATTTTCTTAATTTCCTTTTCTGCTACTTTATTATTAGTGTATAGGAATAACCGATTTCTGTATATTAATTTTATATTCTGCAATTTTGTCGAATTCACTTATTCCAATAGTTTTTTTGTAGAGCATTTAGGGTTTTCTATGTTTGGTATCATGTCATCTGCAAATTGTGACTATTTAACTTATTACTTACCAATTTGGATGCCTTTTATTTTTTCTTGTCTACTGTGGCTAGGGCTTCAGTAGTATATCAAATAAAAGTACCTAGAGTAGATATCCTTGTGCTGTTTTTGATCTGAGGGGAAAAGGTTTCAATTTTTCACTATTCAGTATGATGTTGGCTGTGAGTTTATCATATATGACCTTTATTATGTTGAGGTGTTTTCTCTAAACCCACTTTGTTGAAAATTTTTTATCATGAATGGATATTGACTTTGTCAAATGATTTTTATTTAGTGATTGAGATGATATTTTTATTCTTATTTTTGTTAAAGTGGTGTTTCACATGTTGATTGTTTTGCAGGTATTGAACCATCCCTTGCATCCCAGGAATAAATACCACTCGATCATGGTCAATGATCCTTTTAATAATGTTGTGTGTGGTTTGCTAGTATTTTGTTGAGGACTTTTATATCCATGTTCTTCAGGGATATGGCTTATAGTTTTCCTTTTTTGTAGTGTCTTTGTCTGGTTTTGATATGAGGGTAATGCTGGTCTTATAGAATGTATGTTTTGAGGCTTTCTTTCCTGTTCCTTTTTTTCGGAATAGACTAAAGAGAAAATAGGTATTAATTCTTCTTTAAATGTCAGAATTCACCTCTGAATCCATCTGGTTCTGGGTTTTAATTTGTTGGATATTTTTTGGTTGCTGTTTTTTTTTACTGGAAATTTGTTCAAATTTTCTGTTTCTTCCTAATTCAGTTTTGGAAGATTGTGTATATTTAGGGATCTGTCCTTGTCTTCTGGGTTGAATTTGTTGGTGTATAATTTTTCATTTTAGTTTCTTACAATCGATTGTATTTCTATGGTGTCAGTTGCTACTTCCTTCACTTCTGATTTTATTTATTCGGTTCCTCTTTTGTTCTTGATGAGTCTAGTTAAAAGTTTGTCAATTTTGTTGATCTTTTCAAAGAACCAGCTGATTTCATTGATCTGTTCCAGTGTTTTTTTAGTCTCTGTTTCATTTATTTATTTGTGGTCTGATCTTTTATTTTTTTACTTGTACTGGCTTCAGCTTTGTTCTTTTTCTAGTTCCTTTACATGTAAAGTTAGATAGATTGAGATTTTTTTCTTGTCTTTTGAGGTAAGCCTTTATCACTATAAATTTTCCTCTTTAGAATTGCTTTAGCTGCATCCTGTAGATTTTGGACTGGTGTGTTTTCATTTTATTTTACTTAGTGTATTTTTCTACTTCCTCTTTGATTTCTTCATTTACCCAGTGGGTATTTAGTAGTGTGTTGTTTAGCCTGCATGTGTTTGTACTTTTTCCAATTTTTTTCTTGTAATTTCTTTTTTTTTTTTAAATTTTTTTTTTCAACGTTTTTTATTTATTTTTGGGACAGAGAGAGACAGAGCATGAACGGGGGAGGGGCAGAGAGAGAGGGAGACACAGAATCGGAAACAGGCTCCAGGCTCCGAGCCATCAGCCCAGAGCCTGATGCGGGGCTCGAACTCACGGACCGCGAGATCGTGACCTGGCTGAAGTCGGACGCTTAACCGACTGCGCCACCCAGGCGCCCCTCTTGTAATTTCTTTCATAATGATTGTCAGAGACGATAGTTGATAGGAGTTCAATCTTAACATTTATCGAGACTTGTTTTGTAGCCTAAGAGATGATACGTCCTGGAGAATGTTCCACGTGTTTTGAAAAAAAATGTGTATTCTATTGGTTTGGGGTAGAATGTTCTGTATATATTTGTAAAGTTTATCTGGTCTAATATGTCAGGGTGCCTGGGAGGCTCAGTTGGTTGGGCATCCGACTGTTGATTTTTGGCTCAGGTCATAATCCTAGGGTTATGGGATCAAGCCCCATGTCAGGCTCAGTGCTGAACCTGGAGCCTACTTGGGATTCTCTCTCTCTCCTCCACTATTTCCTCTCCTCGCCCATATCCCTTCCTCGAGGTCTTTCTTTCTCTCACAAATAAAGATAAAAAATAAAATAAAATAAATTTTAATATGTCATATAAAGATCCTGTTTCCTAATTGATTTTTTGCCTGGATACAGTATCCATTGATGTAAGTGGGGCGTTAAAGTCCCCTACTATTATTGTATTATTGTCAATTTCTCCCTTTATGTCTGTTAATATTTGCTTTATGTATTTAAGTGCTCCAGTGTTGAGTGGGTAGATATTTACAGTTCTGTTCCCTTTAAGGATTGATCTCTTTATTATCATGTAACGACCTTCTTTGTCTCTTGTTACACTTTAATGTCTGTTGTGTGATGTAAGTATTGCTACCTAGGCTTTTTTTTGTTTCCATTTGCCTGGAATATCTTTTTCTTCACTTCACTTTTAGTCTTTATGTGTCTTTAGGTCTGAAGTGAGTCTCTTGTAGGCAGCATATAGATGGGGCTTGTTTTGTTATGGGAACATTCCATCACCTTGATGGGGCCATTTAGATCCTTTGCGTTTTTAAAGTAATTCTTGATAAGTATGTACTTATTGCCATTTTATTGTTTTCTGGTTGTTCTTGTAGTTCTTCTGTGTTCCTTTCTTCGGTTGCTCTCTTCCCTTGTGATTGATGACTTTCTTTAGTGTTATGCTTGGATTTCTTTCTCTTATGTGTACCTGCTATAGGTTTTTGGTTTATACTTACCATGAGGTTCATATATAACACTCTGAGTATATAACAGTCTATATTATCTTTTTTTTTTTTTTTAATTTTTTTTTTCAACGTTTATTTATTTTTTTTGGGACAGAGAGAGACAGAGCATGAACGGGGGAGGGGCAGAGAGAGAGGGAGACACAGAATCGGAAACAGGCTCCAGGCTCTGAGCCATCAGCCCAGAGCCTGACACGGGGCTCGAACTCACGGACCGGGAGATCGTGACCTGGCTGAAGTCGGACGCTTAACCGACTGCGCCAACCAGGCGCCCCACAGTCTATATTATCTTGATAGTCAATTTTAAAGACATTGTAAATGAACTTTATTTTTACTCCCTCCCCTTCACATTTTTTGTATAAGTTTTTATAGTGTCCATCTTTTTAAAAACAATTTTTAACGTTTATTTTTGAGAGAGGGAGAGACAGAGTGCAAGTGGGAGAAGAGCAGAGAGAGGGAGACACAGAATTGAAGCAGGCTCCAGGCTCTAACCTGTCAGCACAGAGCCCAACGCAGGGCTCGAACTCACAGAACTGAACCGTGAGATCATGACCTGAGCTGAAGTCGGACACTTAACTGACTGAGCCACCCAGGAGCCCCTCATAGTTTCCATCTTTTTATTTTGTGACTCCCCTTAACTAATTTTTTTTAGAAATAATTGAATTTACTACTTTTCTAACCTTCATACTAACTTCGTAAGTGATTGCTTAATTATCTTTATTGTTTGTTTGCTTTTATTCATGAAAGTTTTTCTTTTCCTAATTTTCTTTTAATTATGGCCCTTTCTTTTCCACTTAGAGGAGTCTGTTTAACATTTCTTTTAAGGCTGGTTTAGTGATGATGAACTCCTTTAACTTTCGTTTGGGAAACACTCTTACCTTGCTGGGTAGAATATTCTTGGGTGTACTTTTTTTTTTTTTCCTCCCTGTCAGCACTTTGAATATATCATGCACTCCCTTCTGGCTTGCAACGTTTCTGATGAGAAATTAACTGATAACTTTATGGGATTCCTTTGTAGCAACCAGTTGCTTCTCTCCTATTTGAAAAGTTCTGTATCTTTACTCTTTGTTATTTTAATTATGTGTCAGGGTATGGACCTCCTTGGGTTCATCTTGTTTGGAGCTCTCTGTGCTTCCTGGACCTGGATATCTGTTTCCTTCCCCAGGTTATGTATTTTCAGGTATTATTTCTCAAATAAGATTTCTGCACTTTTTCTCTTCTTCTGGGATCTTTTTGATGCGACTGTTTGCTCTCTTGATGTTGTCCAGGAATCCCTTAATCTATCCTCATTTTTTATTTTAGTATTTTTTTTAACATTTATTTATTTTTCAGAGACAGAGGCAGAGCATGAGCAGGGGAGGGGGAGAGAGAGAGAGATACAGAATCTGAAGCAGGCTCCAGGCTCTGAGCTGTTTGTTAGCACAGAGCCTGACGCGGGGCTCGAACTCATGAACTGCAAGACCATGTCCTGAGCTGAAGTCGGGCACTCAACCGACTGAGCCACCCAGTCGCCCCCTCATTTTTTAAAAAGTCTTTTATCTTGGACACCTGGCTGACTCAGTTGGTGGAGCATGCAACTCTTGATCTTAGGGTCATGAGTTCAGGCCCCATGTTGGGGGTAGAGTTTACCGAAAAGAAACTATTCGTTTTTTGCTGTTCATCTTGGCTGCTTTCCATTACCCTGTCAGGTTGCTGATTTGTTCCTTTGCATTTGCTAATCTGCTGTTGATTCTTCTACTGTATTTTACATTCAGTTGTTAATACAGTTCTGATTAGTTTTTGTGTACTTTCTCTTTGTTGAATTCTGAGTTCATCCATTCTTCTCCACAGTCCAGGGAGCATCTTTCTGACCATTACTTCAAAATCTTTATCAGATAGATTAGTTATTTCTGTTTCATTTAGTTCTTTTCTGAGCTTTTGTCGTGGTCTTTTCATTTGGAGCATATTTCTCTCTCCTTTTGCTTGACTTTCTGTGTTTACTTCTCTGAATTTGGTGTAACAGCTATTTCTCCTAAACTTAAAGGAATCATCTTGTGTATGGTCATCTCCTGTGTAGATTGTGTACGCCTGGTGACCTTGGCTGGCTGGCTGGAGGTATGGCTTGTGTGGGCTGGGCATCATGGGGTACTTTGTCCTGCAGCTGCCATGGTGGGAGGTCCTGAACTGAAGCAGGCAGGGGCCAGGGTGGTCCCAGAGCTCTCCATGCAGAGGGTATCCTCCCAGGACAGCTGAAACTGAAGTGGACACTGGCCAGGGCTTCCCGTGTCACTCTACACAGAAGGCACCCCGATAAGTCATCTGGAGATGATGTGGCAGTGGGCTTGGAGGTCCTGAGGTATTCTTTACTAGGGGTGCCCTGGCAAGATGTCTGTAGCTAAAGTGGTGAGGGCTTGGAGTGTTCTGGGGTGCTTTGCCCCTCCTGTTACTGTGGCAAATGGCGGGAGTACAGTGAGCGCTGATTAGGGGTGTTCTGGTGTGCACCATGCTGGGGTCGCTGAAGCAGTCTTCCAGCTAGGGTGGCCAAACCCTGTTCTCATCCACACTGTCAGGGCTGAGCAAAATAAACTGTGCCACTTCCCAGCCCCTCCAACCCAGAGAGAGTTCCAACAGTTCCCTCCACCATGTGGCAGAATTCTAGGGCTGGATCTTTTATTCTAGTTGCTCTTTTAAATTGCAGCTTTTTTCTTGTTTCCCAAGGTGTCTGGAAGTGGTGTGGGCTAGGAGCCCAGGGCTGGCTGAGGTACCCTGTCCCCTGTCTGCGCTATCAAGGTGGAGGGGGAATATAAACAGTCCTCACCAGCCCTTGTGGCTCGGAGAGGGTACAGCAGCTCTCTTGCTTTTGGCAGAATTCTAGGACTTGATCTTTTATATTCTAGCTCTTCTTTTAATCTGAGGTTTTTTTCTGTGCGTAGGGCAGGTGAATCAGCTCACAGTTACTCAGTACTATCCTTCCCCACTGTAGTTCGCAGTGTTGACATTGGGTGTTTCCCTTTCTTACCCTGTCTCCACCTTTTGCCATTCTGTCTATATTTGTTATGCACAAGTTGTTCATTCAGCCTTCAGCATCTTTAGGAGGAATTGCTCTAAAAAGAGGTAGATTTGGTGTGTCTCTGGAGGAGGTGAGTTCAGGGTCCTTCTACATTGTCCTCTTCCTACGTTGCCATCAAAATCAACAAGTTTCTGTTTCCTTTCAGCATTTTGAAGAGGTTATCCTGTGTTGCCTGGATTGAATAGTTTCTGGCAAGTCATTAGTAGTCATTTTTTTAGCACTTTTCCTCTTTAGAAAGTGACTTTTTCTCTGGGTGCTTTTCACATTTCCTTTTTTTTCGTTTTTTTCAGCAACTTATTTATAATATATTTTGGTGTGGTACATGTATATCATTATCCACTTAGGGCTTATTGAGGATCTGTGTATCAGGGGTTTATGGTTGACAACTTGGAAAATTCTGGTCATTATTTCTTCACTTTTTTTCCTATTATTTTCTTTCAATATTCCATTTATACATGGTTGATCCCATATTTTTCTGTTGAGACTGTTCATTATTTTATGCTTTATTTTACAGTCAAATGCTATGTTTTAAAGTCACCTTTTTTTTTTTCTGCAGTGTTTAACATGCTGTTATTTCTGTCCAGTTAGAAATTTGTGTTTGAGGTATTGAATTTGCCATCGCTGCAAGTTCCATTTCATTCTTTTTTATATTTTTCATTTTTCTCATACTTTCAATTTCCATTAAATTCTTTTTGATCGTTATCTTTGTTCTAACATCTCTGTCCTTGTCCTCTTATCATTTCTGTCATTTCTGGATCTGTTTCTATTGACTCTTTCCTTGGTGTTACATTTTCTTTTTTTTTTTTTTTTAATTTTTTTTTCAATGTTTTTTATTTATTTTTGGGACAGAGAGAGACAGAGCATGAACGGGGGAGGGGCAGAGAGAGAGGGAGACACAGAATCGGAAACAGGCTCCAGGCTCTGAGCCATCAGCCCAGAGCCCGACGCGGGGCTCGAACTCCCGGACCGCGAGATCGTGACCTGGCTGAAGTCGGACGCTTAACCGACTGCGCCACCCAGGCGCCCCATTTTCTTAATGTCATCTCTAGTAATTTTTGATACTGTGGAACACTGTCAGTGGTTACATTGTTGACCGTATGTGTTTTGTTATCTTCCTTTAAAGAGTGGGTGGTAGGATTGCCTGGGTGGCTCAGTTGGTTAAACTTCCAAATTCATCTCAGGTCATGATCTCATGGTTCATGAGTTTGAACCCTGCATTGGGCTCTGCACTGACAGCTCAGAGCCTGAAGCCTGCTTCAGATTCTGTGTCTCCTGTCTCTCTGCCCCTCCCCTGCTCATATCCTGTCTCTCTCAAAAATAAATATTTAAAAAAAATTTTTTTTTAATAAAATAAAGAGTGGCTGGTATTTAAGTTAGTTGTGGGTTCCCTTGATCCCTTTGGAGCATTCTAGGTTTCTTTCATTTTTTTTCTTTAGCTTTACTTGGGTGCATCTAAAGTAGCTTTTACTCAAGAGATAGTTCAGCCCTTCTACAAAGCTGTGATCCTTTGTGGCTCTTCACTGAATGCCCTAAATGATTACTATGTGTCTCCATGATTATGAACCTTAGAAATTGTTCATGTGAAAATTCCCATTTCTTTTTTTTTTTTTTTTTTACTGTTTTAATGTTGATTGATTTTTGAGAGAGAGAGAGTGCGAGCGAGCAGGGCAGGGGCAGAGAGAGAAGGAGACACAGAATCCAAAACAGGCTCCAGGCTCTGAGCTGCCAGCATAGAGCCCACTGTGGGCTTGAACCCACGAAGTGTGAGATCATGATCTGAGCTGAAGTCAGATGCTCAACCGACTGAGCCACGTAGGCACCCCTCCCATTTCTTTTTTTTAGTCTTGGGGCATTTTTCCCTATGCATGTGGCCAGTACTAAGCAAAAATTCTAAGGGATCCATGTGCAGATTTCCAGAGATTTTCCTTTATAGCTTCTTTCTCATCAGAATTCTGCCCTTTAACTTTCACTTACCCCAAACTCCCTAAATTCTGATGTTGATCTATGTTTTCTCTCTGTACCTGAATTTAGGGTGTGCCTCCAGTTGGAAAGCTGGGTCATTGATGGGGAATTACATTTCTCTCAAAGGTTACATACAACCTGTGCATTGTCTGTTCAGTATTTGAGACCATTCTTTTTATTTTGTACAGTTTTCTAATTTGTGATTGGTGCTGAAAATTATCTTATGAATTGCTATCTGATACTTTAATATTCCTCACCCATATTTTTTTTTAATTATTCAATGTTTATTTTTGTGAGAGAGAAATAGACTGCAAGTGGGGGAGGGGCAGAGAGAGAGGGAGACACAGTATCTAAAGTAGGTTCCAGGCTTTGAGCTGTCAGCACAGAACCTGATGTGGGGCTCAAACTCATGGACTGAGAGAGATCATGACCTGAGCCGAAGTTGGATGCTTAACCGACTGAGCCACCCAGGCACTCCATATTTATTTTTCTATAAGGAATATTAGAGTCAGCTTGTTTCACTTTAAAAACTCCTTTTTGTGTTTAAGATTATCATGTGAAATGCATGGATTAATGTAGGGAGAACTAATATCTTTGGAATATTGAAGCTTGATAGTACAGTAGTATATACCTTTTTAATTTGTAGTTTTAACCTATGAAATTAGTATCTATCTATTCCTATTTTATTGACTTTTTACCAAAAGTAGATATTTAATGTTTTCTCCTGCCTTTTCCTTTTGTATGCAAGTGGTCATAATTTTTTTTCCATCTATTAGTTTGATTATGTGTATACATTTTTCTGATATAGAACCCATTTATAAATTCCTGGTGTGAAACATGCTCAGTCATCTATTTTAGTTTGGATTTTGTATAGATTCGTGGGTTACTTTTGTTTTAAAATTCTAATTCCTAGCCTTTCATTTAGAAACCATAAATATAACAGACTTTGAAAATTCTTGAAAAGGGAAGAATTCTCAGAATACATGCTGTATATGCATCATTGTTATAAATAGGGAGAAAACTTTTAGAACTATGACACTTGCTTATTTAAAAATTTTGGGGGAGGGGCGCCTGGGTGGCTCAGTCGGTTAAGCGGGTGACTTCGGCTCAGGTCATGATCTTGCGGTCCGTGAGTTCGAGCCCCGTGTCGGGCTCTGTGCTGACAGCTCAGAGCCTGGAGCCTGTTTCAGATTCTGTGTCTCCCTCTCTCTGACCCTCCCCTGTTCATGCTCTGTCTCTCCCTGTCTCAAAAATAAATAAAACGTTAAAAAAAAAATTAAAAAAAAAATAAAATAAATAAAAATTTTGGGGGTGACTAGGTGGCTCAGTCGGTTAAGCATCCGACTTCAGCTCAGGTCATGATCTCGTGGTTCATGAGTTCAAGCCCCATGTCTGGTTCTGTGCTGACAGCTCAGAGCCTGGAGTCTGCTTCGGATTCTGTGACTCCCTCTCTCTCTGCCCCTCCCCGGCTCATGCTCTGTCTCTCTCAAAAAATAAATAAAAGTTAAAAATTAAAAAAAATTTTTTTTGAGTATATTTATTTATCTTGAGAGAGAGCGTAAGCAGGAGAGGGGCAGAGAACGAATCCCAAGCAGTCTCTGCACTGTCAGCACAGAGCCTGACGGGGCGGTAAGCTCAAACTCGCAAACTGTGAGATTGTGACGTGAGCTGAAATCAAGAGTTGGATACTCCAGGTGCCTGGGTGGCTCAGTTGGTTAAGCGTTCGATTTCGGCTCAGGTCATGATCTCGCAGTTTGTGAGTTCGAGTCTCATGTTGGGCTCTCTGCTGACAGCTCAGAACCTTGAGCCTGCTTCGGATTCTGTGTCTCCCTCTCTCTCTGCCCCTCCCCTGCTTGCTCTCTGTCTCTTTCTCTCTCTCTCTCTGAAAAATAAACATTAAAATAAAAAAAAGCGTTGGATGCTCAACCAACTGAGCCACCCAGGTGCCCTGATACTTATTTAAGTGCTGGGGTTAGAAGGCATTGACCCCTGCATTGTCAAAAAATCATGTATAACTTTTGACTTACCTCAAATTTAACTACTGTATTTCATATATATATGTATGTGTGTGTGAAAAAAAAAATATATATTTTCCCTGTCTTCCCCATGAATGTATTTTATATTGTGATTGAAACATAAGAAGTTGCCAAATGATTACAAACAAAGGGAATGTAGAGGAAGCATACGGGTAGGCTGGACTCTCCCCTGCTTTTGGCACTCCTCATTCCACTCCCTGTGTGCATGGTTAGTTCACTGAGGCCTGAGCTGAGAGGCAGTAAAGGAACCGGCTCTGGAGAGAGATTCTTGCTGAAGTGGCAGGGCCAGTTACTGGTTGTAGTTGGGCAAGGATCACAGAACGAAAGATACCACACCACTGGAGGGTCTGGGGAAACCCCAGAACAACAAGGAGGGAGCCTGCAGTGAAGAGCAGACAGCAGGCAGGGGTGCCGTCCACCATGGTGGATGTTCTCTGAGGTGGTGAGCTAAAATCCCCAGGGAACTAGCAGCTTATTGCTTGCCAGCATTTCCTGTAAGCAGAAACTAGGGAGTCAAGTGGATAAGGAGTAGGTGTTACTTCAGGATCCAGCTTTGCTAACTGGGCGGGGATGAGGAGACAGATGGTACTGCATTCTACTGGTGTACTGTATTTATTGACCAAAGTCCGTATAAATAGCCCCTACAGTTCAAACCCATGTTGTACAAGGATTGGCTGCATTAGTGTTTGTTTTTGTTTCAAAATAATTGTTAAGAGATCATGTTGCACTGTTCATCTTGCTTCTATCACAGGAATATTTTTGGCAAGGAGAAATAGGATTTTTGTTGTTGTTAAATCTCTTCAGGAAAATGTTCTTGTGTTATAAAATAACTTGTTGAACCTGTTCTTCTATGTTCTAGATACATGAGAAAGAAGTTTTAACCATCCATCTTCATATGGAACTGCCTCCGTTCTCACTAACTCAGTTACATGAGGTGTTTTCCCTCTTCACAGGTTCAGTTTAACTTGCAGTTTACAAAACCAAATACGTCACTAGGAGATGTTCAAACAGGAACAACTATTAGTATGCCTTGCTCAACTGATAAGGAAAAGTAAGTACTTGTCATAAAATTTAATGTTTGCACTTTTGAAAGTCATCCTAAATAATTTTTATCAGTGTTTGAAAGCTTTGATGCCCACTTATTTATCTGTGACATTTTAAGTTACTGATCAGTGGGATTGAAGCTAGAGTCACTTTTCTTTGTAAGAAATAGATTTCCCTGGGCGCCTTGGTGGCTCAGTTGGTTAAGCATCTGACTCTTGATTTTGACTCAGGTCATGGTCTCACCGTTCATGGGATCAGGCCCTGTGTTTGGCTCTATGCTGACAGCATGGAGCCTGCTTGGGATATATTCATTCATTCTCTCTCTCTCTCTCTCTCTCTCTCTCTCTCTCTCAAAATAAACATTAAAAAAAGATTTTCCATAATTTTTTTAAACTGTAAGATACAGTTAAACATACAGTAAAATTTTATTTTTTAAGAGACTTTCCTACATAACTGAAGATCTCCCTTTCATATGCTTTTGGGCAAGTAGATTAGAAATCTTTTTAATTCCTCTTACTTGGTGGTTTTTGTTTTTGTTTTCCTGTATGGCTGTGTTTGCCTCTGGAAAGCTCTCCATTTTTCTGAATTAATGCTGCTAATGTAAAGTGCTCTGAGACGCCAGCTCTTTCAAACTGCTAGAATTCTTTGCTGAGAATAACAAGGCTTGTGAGATTGTCCCATACCTAACAAAATAAGCTTTAATTTGTGACTTCTGTTTTGCCTACTCAGAAATTCCTTCCTGTTTTTTAGACCTTACACAGGTTTTACATAGTGAAGTTTGTAACGCATGAAAACTTGCTTCTGGGTATTCTTCATGTTTGTAATATTTTTTTCTTATTAACTCTTCTTAGTTAAAATTTAATCACTTTAAGGCCTGTCATGAGCTGGCTCTTATTCATTGGCTTCTCTAAAATTGGCACCAACGCAAGTATTATGGTAGTTGGTGAGCCTCTTTTTAAAAAAAAGTCAGAATTCTTTGAAGTCCTGAAATTTTTATATAATCTCACACTTGTTCAGGAGGTGGAGCACCTGCAAATCATGTTAATGGTAGAACTTCGTGTTGATACAGTTAACTCTCATACACCCAACAGCAGTTTTACTTGCAGAAAATATGATCATATTTGTGGTACAAAATCAAACATCGTGTGTCCATAAAATTAGGACTGGTCAGCTATTTTGACTGTTTTCTCTTTTAGTTTTTTTTTCCTTTATTCATCGTCAGCTAGGAAAAAGTGGCAGTGGATATCAAAGGTTAAAAGTTAAAATTGAAGGAAATACCTGTTCACCCACTTAATTCTTCTCTGAAAATTGGAAAAAGACCATTTAATTTTAAGAATGTAATGTCATTGTTTTACAAGTGCCTTTAAATTCTTGTTATAAGGAACTACTAGAGAAACTTAACACTGGATGGATTTAGAAAGTAGGACTATGGTAGTAGAAAAGGGTAATATATGACTATATAAATGCCCCTCCCTGTTTTTTCGCAGTTGATACTTGTATTTATCTGACTAGAATTCATTATTGTGTATTAATTTTAATAGTGCTTATTAGTGACAACTGAAGTATTAACAAAATTTTGAAGAGCTTTTGGCAAAGGAAAAATCTTACTCATTAAATACAAGATGAAATAGAAGTTATTAAATAATAAGGGTATTCTTGAAGCATGAACATGTGTTTTCATCATGTATCATCACTTAAGTGCTGCTGTTTTACAATTTCATAGTAGTAGACTTTCATTTAGCCTACATTCTTAAAAAGAATTTTTTTGTAATGTTTATTTTTGAGAGAGAGTGAGTGGGGAAGGGACAAAGAGAGAGGGAGACACAGAATCTGAAGCAGGCTCCAGGCTCCTAGCTGTCAGCACAGAGCCTGACGTAGGGCTCGAACCCACGAACCACGAGATCATGACTTGAGCTGAAGTCAGATGCTCAATCGACTGAGCCACCCATGCCCTGCTAGCCTACATTCTTTATCTTAGCTCTTTGACTTATTAGTGCTACTTAGTTTACTGGGAAGAAGGGTATTTTGGCTTGTGGATAAATTGTTTGCTTAAGAAAGCACTGAAGAGGGGTGCCTGGGTGGCTCAGTCAGTCAAACTCAGTCGTTTGACTCAGGTCATGATCTCACAGTTCGTGAGTTTGAGCCCCACTTCGGGCTCTGTGCTAATAGCTCAGAGCCTAGATCCTGCTTAGAGTTCTGCAGCTCCTTCTCTCTTTGCCCTTCCCTGCTCACGTTCTGTCTCTATCTCAAAAATAAACAAACATTAAAAAGAAATTTAAAAAAACACTGAAGAACAAAGCTATAAATATAACTTAAATTATTTTACATATAGTATATGTATATATATATAGATTAGACAAACCTTCAGAATTAACTATTAAGGTGAAAACAAGACTTTGTAAAAATAAATACTATTTTCCTTTCAAGTGGTGCAAATTTAGGGCTGGAATCCAAATATCTGAAGAAAAGGGAAGATAGCATTCCTTTACGTGGACTCAGCCAAAATCTGTTCAGTAATCCAGGTGAGAAGACATTGTTGAAATGGCTTGTACATTGTGGATTCACTGTATTATATAAAGACTTGGTGAATACAAATAATGTTTTTCTGTCCTCATTTGCAGACCATCAGAAAGATGGCACTTTCGGAGCAGTACAGACATCTTCAAAGCCCCCTGTGCTCCCTTCTGCACCGTCAGCCTATTTCCCTGGGCAGTTAGCGAACAGTTGATGCTAGTGTGACCTTTTACTTTCTATTGAAATTTTAGAAATTCACAGGGTTTAAAAATATATGAACAGCATAGATCAAATCCTAAGTCAAGCAAGTTTCCAAGGTTACTTGAGCTTAACGTATTAGATCGTTTGGATCCTTTTTAAAGGACCGCTGTCTTTTATGGCAAGCTAGAGGAGCCCATGGGGGATTCTGAGTGAGGATTCTGAGTAAATGACACTTTTTAGTGTGCGAACACGGTGTTTTATAGAATAGTATGAATTTTATTAAACGAATCCTTAGAAATTCTCAGAAGTTCCAAGGAAAGAGTTGGTCTTTTTAAGGGACATTCTAGTTCTATTGAGTATCTGGGTAAATGAAAACCTGCTCAGACAGAATATGAAACCAAAGAATGTTAATAATTCATTTTATTTTCATTGGTAAAATAAAAGTTTTGACACCTGAGAATTATGAGGGAAAATGATTATCTCCAAAGATAACCTATATTATTGATGTTTATAGTAAAGGGAAAAGTCCTAAAATTACCTTAAATGAATGAAAATAAATCCTGCATAGCAAATATTTTTCTTGCAACCTCTTTAAATTAGCTATTAAACAAATCTACTTATTTTGATAAATTATAAAAATAATTTGGACAGCATATTTACATAACCAGATTAGGCAGAAAGTGCTTTTAATCATTTGAACTGCAAAGTTTATAGGATTTTAATGTTTTCTGGAAGTCTTGACACATCTATTTTTTTCTCTTTTTTGAATTTCATGAGTTTGTTTTGCAGTTACATCTGTATTAGAATATTTTAAAAATTAGTACTATAAAAAATACTGGAAGAGCATCATGAATATTCATTGTATTTGTTTTTTTATATCAATGGGTTCATTTTAACGTTTGCTTAATAAAGTAGGCAAATTGAATAACTGTTAGAAGTTAACAGCTGTTTTCCCTGTAACCAAGTGTTTCAAGTAAGAATTACTTGGAAAAAATTAGGTAAAAAAAAATTCACCCAGTATCAGAGGGTCCCCAATTTGTTTTCTTGCTGACCACCACCCAGTACAGAGCAGCATTCTCTTATGAAACCTATAAATCAGTTTTTGTTTGCAAAGATTGCTAATACTTGTGTGATATTTAAAAACTATTTTGAAGAGGGGCGCCTGGGTGGCTTGGTTGAGCATCTGATTTTGGCTCAGGTCATATCTCAAGGCTCCTGAGTTTGAACCCTGTGCGTCGGCCTCTGTGCTGACAGCTCAGAGCCTGGAGCCTGCTTCAGGTTCTGTGTCTCCTTCTCTCTCTGCCCTGCCACCCCCTCAGTCTCTCACTTTCACAATAAAAATAAACATTAAAAAATTAAAAAAAAAAAAAACTATTTTGAAGGACCTCCCTCACCACACAGATGAAGAAAGAGACATTGAAGACATTAATGGCATACCAGTATCATTGGGTTCACGGTAAGACAGAGAATCTTTGCTAGTATTTTTCTGAAGCCATGATATTGAGTCCTATGATACCGTGAAACGTTGCTGGCAGTTGCAAGCAATCTTAACTAGGGGATTTATTCTAAAACATTTAGTAACCATTATGGGGTTGGATTTTTGTCATTTAAATATACTATATTAATATTAGTAAGAATACTTGGTTACACTAACTTCAGAGCACTTTTAATCATCTGGAAAGTAACTTCTTGGTGGTAATCTTTCCTGTAAATATTATGTGATATGTATAAAATGTGACAGTGGATGGGATTTATTATCTACAAGTAGTTCTTTTTTATTTGAAATTGTTTTGCAGTGTACAGTTGTACATGTGTTAATAATCACCAGGTTGCAATGAACGTATTTCTGTAAACTGTGAGCTTTGTTAATAAAGTATTTATGGAGTGAGACATGTAAAAGTATATGAAAACATAAACCGGACTCATCTGCAACTACCGACTATGCTTAGAATTTACTTGCATTTAATTTATGGACCAGGGTTTCATTTCTTTTGTCCTCCTACAAGAGTATTTTGTAGTACGGGAGAAAAAAGGGATTGAAAGGGAAAAGGTGTAAAGCTTTGATTTGTTACTGTAAAAACGATGATGGTAACAAAGCCCAAACAGACCTTCTAGGGAATCACAGATCAAGACTTTTCTTTTAAAAAAAAATCATTAAAATATTTAATTTTATTAACAGAATATTTACATTTCGTTTAAGACCTTATTTAACCATAGTGAATGTTCCAAGTTTAAAAAGCATTGCGCAATAACCACACACAAGATGAAAACAGTGTAAACTATACAATACTTTATGTACAATTTTTACAAAGTAACACTTTTTTAAATAATATAACTGGACACAAAAATATACACTTTAGAGAAATTCACATCAGGAATTGTATAAAGCTCTCTTCTAGGGTCCTGAAAATTTAGGACAAACATTAGCTCTGTAAATAAAGTGTTACTGTGACAGTCCTGAAAGGCCACTATATATATTTATCTACATACAGATATCACATTGACATTTTCAAGGCTACCAGCTTTACTATATAATTTTAGATTATGTATTCAAGTGTTGAGGTTCTTATGATTATGCAAACATTAAAAGAATAGTGGTAGAAGTAGCTGGGGAAACAAATTCGAGCCAGTGTTTAGATTTACAGACTCTACCCCAATTTAAATTCTAAATGGCTGATACTTTCTCGTTTCAAAAACAGTGGTGAATGTTTTTAAAATAAAATTACTACAAACAAGCTTAAAACATGATTCAGATTTAGTACAATTTTCTTAAGTTTTTTTCTTTTTTTTTTTAAATGCAAACAGTTCATTTACCATTTCTTTACTTTAGTGCATCTGCATTAAGGCTTTGAATTATTTGACCCAAGATTTTACATGTTAAAACTAACAGGTCCATAACCGTACTACCTACTCTGTCTCACTGTGAGTCAGCATAGAGTTAAAGCTCAACACCTGAAGGAAATGGTAGCAGAGACGTTGCTAGTATCTAAGAAGGTACGTATATAGTTTTTAATTAAAGGATGTATAATAAAACAAAAAAGCTTAGTGGCAAGAAATTGGTGCTAATAAACAAAAGGTTTCTTTTCAAAAGAAATTGTAACATCTTTGGAAAACTGTCCGGTTCTGGTTCTTTCTTTAGTTCCCACGAGTTCATGCAGATACATTTCTTAAGACAATCTTAAAGTACATTGAGATGGAAATGGAATGTACATCCAGAACTACAGGTGAAAACTAAGACCTGGGTGTGGTAGAAAAGTCTTCCTGATTTCAGTCATCACACGTTCGTGTCCTGGAGTAAAGGTTCTTTGGCCTCTCCTGGCGCTTGTGTACTATGGGGATGGCTGTGACCACCACAGTGCTTTCTCCAGCTGCTGGACCGCAAGCTTAAATTGGTATGTTCTGGAATAAACAAGGCAACAAGCAGAGCCAGCAGTACGGAACAGGCTCCAAAGAGGAAGGGGGGGCCAGGGATGATCGAATTCTGAGGAAGGAAAAGAGAATTAGGATTTTTGTACAGAGCATCTCTGCTCTTAAGAACTGCTTATCTTTTCGTAGTAACAGACTGCCATGAATTATAAGCCAAGACCACCTCTCTTTCTCCATTAAAGCCATGGTTAGAACATGCATTTGCTTTTTAGAAGAAAAGGGACACGCTCACTATAATATTCTGAGGATAACAACTGGTCCCAAGAAACAGCCAAAAGATTGTTTTAAAAACAGCCTATGCAAAAATATACTGTCATCACAAAATCGGAACACGTTCTATGAGCCTTCGCTTAATCTGTTCAAGATCTCAAGAGTAATAACATTTATTATACACTATGAACTACAGTAACAGAATCCATGACTATTTTCTTTAAAAGGTAAATATATTCTCTAGTAACTAAAGGTGAAGAAAATACAGCTAATGCCGTTACCATTAAGAATCAAACCTTAGTCCAAATTACATTCATTCTTAGCAAAAACTTGCACTGCCAGTTTAACCTGTGGATAGCCCACAAACAAACACTCATTTTCATTTACAAGTAGTCTTAGCTGGTTAGATCAGTGTGGAACTCTGCTAAACAAGCAAGGAAACTGATGCGCTGTTTGTATTGGCTAAAATGATCGTGTTTGCCGTTCACATTTTCAGTTATATGGGGGGAAAGTACAGCAAACAAGTGAACAAAAGACGTTTGTCAGCACCTAACTGACTTTTCGTACAAAAGGCAGGCTTAATATAGGGAACTCCCGCAGTACAAAAGTCCCAGATGAGACACAAATTGTACTACAGATGAACGGCTGTTAATCTATGCCGTTATGTGTAACAGGACAAACCAGAATGTTTAAACAATTCTCGAAGGAAAAGTTATGTCCAATTTCAAAAAGGGGTAGATAGGAGAACACAGTCCTTTTAGGCTTTGGTTTTTAAGTGTCATAGATCTAAAATAATCTCAAGTAAAAACTTTAGTGACCAAAACCCATTTATCTTGTAATCCAGCCAAATGAACTATATTTTCACCATGTGAATGAGGAATTACCTGTTCAAAGTGGTGCTGTGGGCTTGTGTTTGTTCCCAAGTCTGTTCCTGTCATTGGCAGTTCTTTAAGTTCCACATGGAATATGTAGAAAATGAATCCATAAAGAGCTGGTCCCAGACCATTGCACAGTCCTCGAATTCCTGTTATCATTCCTTGAACAACACCTAAATCGTTTACACAAATTATGTAATGCTCCGCTTACTTTTTTTTTTCCTACCTTAGAACCCATACAAACAGTAAGTCAATCTAAAACCAAAGCTTTCTTTGTGACACTAGCAATTTACTACGATGACATTAAAAAGTACTTAGAGGCCATCAGCTCTACAAAGCATAAGCAGCAAATATGAAGTCAAGGTATACCCAACCCATACACAGGCCTAGTTTAAATAAGTGGGCAAAAGCACTTTATTTCCCTTTGAAACATCACCGGCTAAAAATAAGGCATTGGTTCACAAGCATAATTGTTAAAAACTGTTCCAAGCAGCTATTTACCCCATTGCATCAAATATAGACCCTTTTTATAGAGTTTGGGTTGGGGTGCCTGGCAGGTGGGCTCAGTCAGTTAAGCATCTGACTTTGGCTCAGGTCAGGATCTCAGTTTGTGAGTTCAAGCCCCACACTGGACTGTCTTGTGTTGGCAAAGAGCCTGCTTCAGATCCTCTGTCACTCTCTCTTTGCCCCTCCCCTGCTTGTTCTCTCTCTCAAAATAAATAAACTTAAAAAAAATTTTTTTAAATTTTTTTTTTCAACGTTTATTTATTTTTGAGACAGAGAGAGACAGAGCATGAACGGGGGAGGGTCAGAAAGAGGGAGACACAGAATCTGAAACAGGCTCCAGGCTCTGAGCTGTCAGCACAGAGCCCGACACGGGGCTCGAACTCACGGACTGCGAGATCATGACCTGAGCCGAAGTCGGCCACTTAACCGACTGAGCCACCCAGGCGTCCCCCCCAAAAAAATTTTTCTTAAGAGTTTGGTTTTTTTTCTCTGGGATCTTCTCCCAAATGTAAAATGCACTATGCTTTAGCCACAGGCCTTTCCTTTCTCATTTAGCAACCAAGTGATCATTGCCACTCTTGTAACACCCCTTTTTTCCCTTATAACTAGAGGAAACATACCCTTTTCAAAGAATTATTTTTTAGCGTTTCAAGAGGCAAATGTTCCTACCACAAAAGCATAAGACAACAATGTTGTCTATGTCTTTAACTGAAACATAAGATTTAAATAAAAGGGTTATTTAAACCCAAGGTGTCCAGCCCATCTATCAGAGTAAACACTTAATAGTGAATATGCGGTGGCCGACCTAGATCACTCGATCTTCTTGCGAGAGAACAGACAGGACCACACATTGAGAGAGAGAGACATAGTTGTGTACCCACCTAAAGACAGTTCCCTGGACTCTGCTTTTCCTCTTAACAGTGAAAGCAATTTTAAATTCTTTATCCTAAAGATCTATTTATGATTCTGTACTTAGGAAGGAGACAGAACATAGCATTAGAATATTCTGAACTTTTAAATAATTATCATCATGCATTCTTATCAGCTCACCTTGTTGATCAGCATCAGCGGTTCGTGACACAAGGGCACTGACAGCTGGAAAGGTAATGCTAGACATGGCTGCTACTGCCCCAGCAGCCCACATCATCCTGTAACCAAAGCAGCCAAACAAAAATAAATTCTCCACTGTGCCTGTCAGTAAAAATACACAAAAATCCAAGTAACTTGCTGCAAAATGGCTGTGGTGCAGGGAAAAGGAGAACTGTACTTGCTCTATTCCTTCCTTCCTTCCTTCCTGTGTGACTCTGGGCAAGTTACTTCGAGGTCTGGAGCACTGGGTGGGGATGGGGGCACTCTGAGCATAGTGGGTAATACACCTAAGGCAACATCATTACATGTTTCCCAAGCCAGTAACTCTTCAGGCAGTGTTCCCACAGGCTTGTGATTCAGTGTGAGGATACAGATCTGATCTAAGCCTTGGATGTTCTGGGCTTGATACGTGAAATGTTTTTGATAATTTAAATTGTGAGCACCTCTTTGTAAAAACTAGCCTGGAAAACAAAACATGCATCAACATGCTCTTGATGCTGACTCCTATCCAAATCCAAAGAGATGATATGTTCAGGTGAATGAAACATCAGTGGAAAGCGTGGACTTCGGTCCCGTGATTGTGAACACAGAGGTGTGCGCAGGCAGCCTGACCTCAACGTCGCTCTTCCCCTCGCTCTGCAGTGCAGACTGGCAAGAGAAGCAGAGAGACTTTTCTCTGGCATGAAGCCGGGACCAAAACAATTGGGCTTTTCTCAGTTAACTTCCAGTGTGTCATTGTCATCAGTAATGACCACTGGTGTTACACAATACTTCTCTTCTAACCAGAAGAACAAAAAAGGCAAGTAACGCTAGCTTTCAGAGCTTTGCTGCTTTGAGGTTATGTTTTTTCCTAATGAAGATACAGATTAAAATGTCCAGTAGAGACTGAAAAACTAAATCTCATTTTAAAATGTCCCATTTTAACCTGTCCCATAGATACAAAAGAATGTCACACCTTTCGATCCTCAAGCCAGTCTCAAATATACAAATACCCAAGTGAGAAATCTGTATTATATACATTAGACAGGAAAAGAAAAAAGCACAGAAGACAGATTAAAGTCTAATACTAAGCCTTAGATGAGAAGCAAATACAAACAAAAAGTCTGTCAATTATAACCTCAATAAAGCTGGAAAAATAAAAAAACAGCAAAATTTAAAAAATTAAGATATACCTACCAAGGTTCTGAACCAAAGCCATACCATGCCAGCTGTAATATTTGAAATCCAAGACCCAATAAAATGGTGTTCTTATTTCCGATTGACCGCATAAGTAAACTCAAGACTATGGTCTAGAAAAGAACAAAAACCAGAATAGAACGGTTTATACCAGAAAAGAGCTTTAAAAAAAACAAAACAAAAAACTGGTGACTTCCTTCAATCTGTAATCTAAGATTACCACTTTTTTTTACATTTTGGCTTTTCAACAATTGCCCTGAATATATCTTGAGACCATTATTCCGGGTCACAGACAGCAGATGAAAGTTTCCTCTGCTGACACAGATCCAGATTCAGGGAAAAAGACAACTGGAAACAGCAAAGTCAGCTTTCTGTTGAGTACATTTCTACTGACCACCTAAATCAGAAATTGTAAGCGGTAGCATCAAAAAGTTCAAACTAATGATTTGGAGATCCTGTTACATAATAGCTTTAAAAGTTTTTACAAGTCCAAGTTAATCCAAAATGCTTATTGTTCTGACTAAATACAAATAAAACAGTACAACAATTACTCTACATCCTTCATCCAAATTATTGCTGACACCATGATGCTTGGCAAACAGTAAACAGACGTAACAAGTATATGGGAAAAGTACAGTTTAAGAAACAGCGCCTTTGGAAAAACCGCCTGGATCATAATCTTGGCTCTCACTGTATGACCCTGGGCAAGTTACCTCACTCTCAAACAGTGTCTTCCAAAATGGCAAGAATATTACCTACTTCAAAACTCTGTCATGTGGGTTAGATGAAATGATATTTACATAAAGTGCTTAGCACACAGTAAGCATTTAATAAGTATTATGAGTGGATGGGTTTTATTTTCTTTCAAAGCTAACAAATTTAGCAATGATCTGGGGACATTAGAAAATATTTTTTGCTATTTTAATGAAAGTATTAAATATACTACCTAAAATAGCTAGTAAGTCCATACAGGAAAAAGTGAAAATAATTCAGGAAATCACTAGTGGATAACTGGCTGACATTAAAAAAAAAATTTTTTTTTAACGTTTATTCATTCTCAAGAGAGAGACAGCATGCATGGGGGAAGGGCAGAGAGAGAAAGAGAGGGAGACACAGAACCCGAAGCAGGCTCCAGGCTCTGAGCTGTGAGCACAGAGCCCGATGCAGGGCTCAAACTCCAGAATGGTGAGATCATGACCTGAGCTGAAGCCGGACACTTAACTGACTGGGCCACCCAGGCACCCCACTGGTGACATTTTAAATGTACAATTATCAAACAGAAGTTTCAAATTCTTTAAATGGATACAGCCATTTAAGAGTTTACTCAGATTTAATTACAGATAAGCCAGTGGAAAGCTAATGAAGATTCTTAACCGACTGAGCCACCCAGGCGCCCCGCTAATGAAGATTCTTGTTAAGATTCTTGAACAATTAAGACTCCTAGCTTTTTTCTCTCAGATTTTCCCTTAAATCAAGTGAGTATACCACCAGGTTTCATAAGGCACAGAACCTTACTGGATTACATTCTTCAACAACCACAATCACAAAAGGGAACTCACCCAGAGTAAGCAGTTAGCAAAGAAAAACTTCCCGTTTATAGGACACTCTAACTGGGAACACGGATTTTCTCCCCCAGGGCAGGAACTTTCCTTAAATATCTGAATCTTTGTATCCCTAGCACCTATTGTAAGTTCTTAGTGTTGATGGGAAGTATGTGTGATTTTTAGATACATCACAATATTCTCAATGATGGAATAAATTGCTTAGTGTGCTAGACAAGAAAAATTATTTGGTGTCCCTTAATTTAGTAGAACTCATTTTGTCCCAAAGGTTAAATAACTTATGACTTAACCAAGATGTACACAGCTAGCTAACAGTTAACTGACACGAGTTTGGGTCAGTTTACCAAATATTTGCCAAGTTCCTACTATATCCCATTGCTATTCTAGGTCTAAGGGCACTGACCCAAGGGTCAGAGAATAGGTCACAGCACTGGTCAGCAAACAGAATACCTTGTCTTGGAGAGAAGATGGACATAGGCACACTGTTTAACAAGAGAATTCCAGGTTGTAGCTGCTGTGAAAAAAATAAAATGGGAATTGTGTGACAGAGGGGCTACTTTAACCATGATGGACAGGGAAGGACCTTCTCAGGTGACAGCTGAATGAGGAGGTAGAGGAGGGGGTGGTTACGTGAATATCTCAGAGAACAGAGCGCTCTAAGCAGGGACAGCAAGTGCAAAGGCCCTGAACTGGAGTGTATTCAACAACATGGAGAATGGGGCAAAATGAGGTCACTTCGAGTCTAGGGTTATTCTGGTTGCAATGGAAAGTAAATTTTAAGCAAAGAAGAGGATTAAAACTTCACAAGAATTTCTTTGCCAAGTGAATAAACTGTAGGGAGACAATTATGGAAGCTGAGAGACTAGTAATGGAGATGGTGAGTAATGGCCACTAGTAATGGAGATGATGAGAAAAGCTTCAATTCAGAATGTATTTTGGAGATAGAGGTAACAGCAGATACCATCTGATGGACTGGATGTGTGGTAAGGAGAAAGAATGACAAGCATCAACAAGAATGACACCAAGGTTTGTGGCCCTGACAACCAGGAGCGTGGTCATGCCTGTAAATGAGATGAGCAGCACGAAGGGGAAGGAATCCAGATTTTAGTTCTGGTTATGTCCGGTTTGAGATGCCCAGCAGATGTGTCAAGCAGGAACTCAGGGGCTGGGGTGGAGGTAGAAATGTGGGAGTCACCAGCATACAGAGGACTAGATGAGAGCACTCACGTAAACGTTTAATTAGTGTAAGCATTATGAACTCACGCCTCCTTGCTCCAAAGAAGTGATAAGGCCTAAAAGCCCCAAAAGGGATAGACAGCAACTGTTTGGCTCCCAATGGGAAGTGGGTCTGTCTATGTTTACAGACCTTATTGTTTTGGGGGAGAAGCTACATACCCATATTTTCACATAACCTCCCAATTTTCACTCATTCATTATTTTAATGTTTATTTTTGAGAGAGAGCGAGCAAGTGGTGGAGGGGTAGAGAGAGGAGGAGACAGAGGATCCGAGGCAGGCTCTGTGCTGACAGCAGAGAGCCTGATGTGGGTATGGGGCTTAAACTCACGAACCGCAAGATCAGGACCTGAGCCAAAGTCAGACACTTAACCAACTGAGCCACCTAGGCACCTCTAACCTCCTAATTTTGAAATGCTTCCTACTAATTTTTAAAGTTATTTATTTATTTATTTTTAAAATACTTTATTTTCTTTAGTAATCTGTATACTCAACATATGGCTCAAACCCACAACCCTGAAATCAAGAGTTGCATGCTCTACTGACTCAGCCAGCCAAGTGCTCCTTTAAAGTTTTTAAAACACCAGGGCGCCTGGGTGGCTCAGTCGGGTAAGCGTCCAGCTCTTGATTTTGGCTTAGGTCATGATCTCATGGTTCATGAGTTCAAACCCATGTCGGGCTCTGTGCTGACAGCGCAGAACCTGCTTGAGATTCTCCCTCTCTCTCTGCCCCTCTCCTGCTTGCACTCTTTCTCAAAAGTAAATTAAAAAATAAAAATAAATAAAGTTTTTAAAACACCATGAAAAAAACCAATGTCCTCTAATTTAGCACTTACTTGGGTGCAGGCACAGTACAGGGTGCTACAAAAACCAAGATGAATGTGATATACTCCTAACCTCACAGTCTACTCGGAGCTCTACTACTATAGAGACTCACAATCTTGGTACCAAGGCAAAAATAATCAGAAATAAACAGGTAAAAGCTAGTGCATTCTATACGGTGATAGATATGCCCTAGTTAATATGGGAGCTCAGAGAAGGGATACTTAGGGCAGAAGAATGGGAGGCAGAAAGGCCAGCAAGAGCAAAAAGCACAGGGGCAAGCAGTACAACAGAACAAAGGGGAAGCGGTAAGCTCTGTGCTGCTACAGAGGAGGCTCAAAGACACAGATCTTTCACTGGCTTCAGAGTTCAACAGTAAATGAGTTATTCTCAATGTATACTTGACATAAATGAGAATGCAAGATAATTCTTCTACCTTTGGGGTTATATATTATACTTAACATTTTAGTTCATATAATGACACAGCAATGTAATTATCAGTATTTCTATGTATGCCACATACTTCCTCTCACCTGTTTTTGAAGTCCAACTGATTTTCTGACTTTATTTTTAAATGTGAAAATTCATCTCAAAAATTGTATTTCTATGTAGGCCTCGAAAGCTAAATGGTCATTTAAGTACCATATTCCTTGTGGATTGCGTACATAATGTCTGCTGTACCATCAATGCTGGATGGACGGTGCCTCATTTCTTCCCAGACTCAAGGCACTATGAGTGCTCTAAATACAAACCCAACCACATGCCTCCTGTATTCACATGTCTGCCCCTCTGGATTCTCAGCTCTTAGAGACTGTTTTCCACCTTGTGTCCTTTGTGCCAGGTGCCATCTACTGACTAGAGGGAAAATTTCCTCTGAAGCACCCTCACATCACTCAAGCGTTCCGCAGGGTTACTGCCTGAATTTATTAGGCACCTGCAGCTTCCATGACCAGTTACATATGAAATGAAACTTCCTAACACTTTATAGCTATAAATCTCTTAAGTGTCAGAGTAAATGTTAGCTAGTTCTCTTCACCTAAATCTTCAACAAAATATTAACAATCTCACCAATGTAAGAAAAAGATAAGACATCATGAGCAGGTAAGATTTATCCCAGGATTAAAGATTGGTTTAACACTTGAGAATTCATCAAGCTCTACTCTATTTGTACAGTTTCCTTGGTGTTATGCTTCAGAGGGGTGTTTTTTCAAAAGCTATTTATGCATACAAGCAACAATATATTTTCCTCCAAAGCTCAAGTGCACTTTTCTGATAGCCAGGATGGAATGCAACATTACTTCTGATCAAGGAGCTTCAAGATAAAATGGAAATTAGAAATAGTACTAATACTGCCATGTGTACGCATGTGTGGGTATTGGGTATATTACAGAATTTAAATTTAAATTTGACGTTTATCACTAGACCTACCAAAAAATTCATAAATGATGAGATCTGCAGAAGGAATCCTACACCTAAGAGATGGTGAAACATACTAGAATCCTATTAAATGGACTCTGCCTTTCATTTTGAGAACAGAATAAAACAAAGCTGTAATCTAGAAGACTGGATTTAAGGTGGGAGAGAATGTTAGATCATCTCAGAGTCTAGAAAAAACAAAGCCAAATAGGAAGAAATGTTTGGGGCTTTTTCACAGAAAGAAGGACTGACAGAAAATTCTGGCCACTGGAGCACAGTACTTGATTATGGAACAGACACAGTTTCGAGGCAAAGGTGAAACATCTCCTAAGGAGATCCAAATTCCTGGGCTGATTAGTATCTTATTCATCAGACAACCACTGGCTACCAACTAGGTTTCCAAGACAAATAGCTCGTGCCATTCCTCTGCTCAAAACCCTCTAATGGCTTCCTATCTTCCTGTCACATCTTAGGACAACCTGTGAGGCCCCAGATGATCTGCTCCCTCTCCACCTTTCAGATTCCATTTCTTAAAGGTCTTTCCTTTGCTCACTGTGTGAGAGCCGTACTTGGCTCCTGGCTGTTTCTTACACATGCCAGGTACAGTCTGTCCTGAGAATTTTATTTCTGTTCCTGCTGCTTAGAATCCTCTTCTTCCAGATATTCCCATGGCTTGTTCTCCATTCTTTTGTGTTTCTGCTCAAATGTCACCTTGTGTCAGCAGGGCCTTCCCAACCCTTCCAAATAAAATTAACACCCAGCCCCCAGTCAATCTCTAGATCCTCAGTACCATTTTTCTTTATAGTTTTCATTACACCTGATATGTTTACATCGACATATTTATTAGTTTTCTCTCTTATCCCACAAGAATGCAAACTCTACAACGGCAGGGATTTAATTAAGTTCACTGGTATATCCCCGGTGTGCAACACATGGTAGGTATGCAATAAATATTTAAGGACTAACATAAAATATTCTACTTTGGGGCACCTGAGTGGCTCAATCGGTTGGGTGTCTGATGTAGGCTCAGGCCATGATCTCACGGCTCAAGAGTTCAAGCCCCACGTTGGGCTCTGCGCTGACAGCTCAGAGCCTGGAGCCTGCTTCAGATTCTGTGTCTCCCTCTCCTTCTGCCCCTCCCCCGCCTGCACTCTTTCTCTCTGCCTCAAAAATAAACATCAAAAAAAAAATTAAAAGAAAATATTTGACTTTATGCAGGTAAGCAGTGTAAATCAAACTATTTTTCTGGTTTAGACATATGTTGATTAATATATGTGTCAGTCCCCAAAATCTGATCAAGACTAACTACACTTAACAAAACAGGAGTTTCTGAACCTACAAATGTCAGATTCCTGACACTGGTGACTCCATCAAGAAAGTGTCACCTGAGTATCACATAAGGCCCATGTGGATGGTCAACCAGGAGTAACTATCTCATCACTCTAAAAAGAAACTCACCTGTGCAATAATGGAAAGAATGCCAAGGACTGCTATAAATGCTGCAACACTTTCTGGTGAAAACTTCATTATCTAGAAGGTTTCCAGAAAAAGCAACATTAATTAGTAAAAAAGCACAAGAAACACCATACTTATGCAACTATTTGTACATTAACATCAAATGGGCACCAAACTACTTGAACATTAACATCAGAAAAAGAAAATACAACTCATTTATAACCAAAGAATTCTTCAGAGGAAGAATCTGGCTTTCACTGAGAACCCAATCCTAACTGTTAACATACTAAAAACAAAAGCTACTTAATTTAGATTAGGTATCGAAGTCCCTTGATCTAGACTTAGATTTAATAAATTGGAGACAGCTATCAAGCACTCTGAGTCCGTTTTACAAATAAATATCGTGCTGTTTTGTGCTTTTTACAGGTCTTAAAAAAGGCTTGACCATGCTTGGTAAGATTAGTGTTAAGGAGCAAAAACTAACACTCTCATTATGGCTAGCTGCTTTGCTAATCCATGCTCTAAATCACAAAGAGACTGGAGTAAGTGAATGGATTTCAAGCTTGCCATCATGTCTATAAGCAACACATAAACTCAAGCCACATACATCGGCAGGATAATCATATCTTTCTGCATAAACCAAAAGTCTTAAGAGATATGCATAAGGATCATAAACCACACTACACAGGAGGAGTTCTAGTGAGCCATTATTTACAAAATAGGACTCATTTAAACAGTCCCTTCTATTATAGTGCTCTCAAGATTAAATATTTCTGTTATTAAGGCACTAAACGATGGAAGAAAAGTCCACTTTGGCAGAATAGGATTTTACCTGTCTGAGGTATAAAAAGAAGCTGGAATATTGGCCTGCCTCCGGTAGGTAGGAGAGAAACACCGTAATGCAGATTAGCAGCACTATGGAATCTTGGCCCACTTTTTTTAAGGACTAGAATTAGAAAAAGACAGATATAAGGTTTTATATCCAAACACTGACCTGCTCTTAAAAATATGCAGTGTTATCTTCTGGCAGTGTACATACAGATACTCAGCTAGCTTTTAAAAATGTATTTCATCTTCCCCAAACTATTCCAGAAAGTATTTAAAACATTTTAAAAAATCTGTCAAGATGTTTTCCCCAAAGAAACATCCACAACAAAATATCAATATTGCACTGAATCATACATTCCCTTTTTTGCCAAAGGAAAAAACAAACTTTTTACCGCAAAGGGGTCAGCCTGTTCCCAGGAAATGGGTGCTCCCCACGATGCTGGCCGCATCTTCTCAGGCAACGACTCTGGCACAGCAACAAGGATAAAACAAATATCTAGCAACGCTATTGCTGTGGCCAGGACCACCACCAAGCTGTCCCCGTATACTCGTCCAAGGTAAGCTCCGATTGCAGGGCTGGTTACCAGACTTGCGGCAAATGTTGCTGACACCTGTGACAAGTAAAGGTCGAGAGGAAGAGATTAGTCAGTACAGCCTGACTCTACCTCAGCACCACATAGCTCAGATTTCCGTCAGTTCTCCCGTTGCACCCTCCTTCTCCTGCCTCTGCCATTTGTCTTATGCTCTCTTCTTTTGCAGGAAGAGAAAAGAATTAGATTTTTTAAGTATTAGATTCTTGGGGCATCTGGGTAGCTCAGTGGGTTAAGTGTCCGACTTCAGCTCAGGTCATGATCTCATGGTTCGTGAGTTCGAGCCCCGCATTGGGCTCTGTGCTGACAGCTCATAGCCTAGAGCCTGCTTTGGATTCTGTGTCTCCCTCTCTGCCCCACCCCCACTCACGCACGCTCTCTCAAAAAACAAATAAACATTAAAAAAAAAAAAAGAATCAGACTCTTAACTAAAAAAAATACGTAATGGCCTGAAAGAAGTCTAAAAAAACAATGCTCTGAAGAAATCCACTGTCACTATGACTTTTTTCCCCAATATTAAAATGAAATGTATGTTTACCTTGATGCATATTTAAGACTGGCTGAAATAAAGCTTAAAGACTTTGACATTTATCTTCTCATCAGAGAGAGTGTTAAGCGCTAGTATAAAACTGAACTTGGCGATCTTTTTAGGTGGTGGAGTTAGGAAGGATGGGATCACAGGTCCTTGGCATTTAGTTCATCACTAACCATGTCTAAAACTCTGAGAAGTCCAGACACCTCTGGTGAAGATGCAGATTAAAGAGGACACAGGTGAAAAATTTAATTCTGGGGCGCCTGGGTGGCTCAGTCAGTTAAGTGTCCAACTCTTGATTTCAGCTTAAGTCATGACCCCATAGTTCATGAGTTCGAGCCCTGTGTCTGTGTCCACAACGGGCTCCATGCTGCCAGCTTAGGATTCTCGCTTTCCCTCTCTGCCCCTCCTGCATGCACATGTGTTCTTTCTCAAAATAAGTAAATAAACTTTAAAAAGCAAAGAGTAACTTATTCTCAGACATGTCTGGCCTATTAGACAAACTGGCCTGCACATCAGCAGATGTGACAGCAAGTAACACCTGACAGAGACTACACTCTGTAGAGGATAATTAGTGACCAATGTTGTAGTGCAGGAGTTTCTGCTCCCCACCCTGTGTTTTATTCTGTTTTTAGGCCATTTTTGACTTTTTGATGGAGGATCTAACTTCACAGGAGTGCTTATTTTTAGCTGTTTATTAAAAACTGCTCAGGGGCGCCTGGGTGGCTTGGTCGGTTAAGCGTCCGACTTCGGCTCAGGTCATGATCTCACAGTCCGTGAGTTCAAGCCCCGCGTCGGGCTCTGTGCTGACCGCTCAGAGCCTAGAGCCTGTTTCAGATTCTGTGTCTCCCTCTCTCTCTGCCCCTCCCCTGTTCATGCTCTGTCTTTCTCTGTCTCAAAAATAAATAAACACTTAAAAAAACAACAACAACAACAAAAAAAAACTGCTCAAAAGAAGCAATTTGATTTCCAAAGGTCAATTATTTGACAAGTACATAACATTCTAGTAACTTTAAATATCTAGCTATCGGCCCAAGTATCCATCAGCTGATGAATGAACAAAATGTAGTATATTCCATACAATGGAACACTATACCAAAGTGGAACTCCTGATAAATGTATCAACATGGATAAACCTCAAAAGATTATGCTAAGTGTAGACCCAAAAGACTACGTGTTGTATCATTTCAGTTATGTGAAATTTCTATTCAAAGCAAAACTACAAACGTAGAATGATTGGTGGTTCGTTGCCTGAGGTGAGGGGTGGAGACAGATGACAGACGGGCTGTGGGCTGATGGAAATGTTCTAAAACTGGACAGTGGAGGTATTTTGTTATGGCAGCTCTAGCAGATTAAATACAGTGGGCTGTGGTCTCAGAGGAACTTGGGCATAAGCATGGTTCTGGAACTTAAGTGGACAAAGGAGCAATGGCTCTCGCTGCGACGGTCACTGAGATATCGTATTCACAGAGACCATGTATTCGAAGCAGTGAGCAAAGGTCCAATTAGAGTGTAGGTATTTCATGTCTTTTCCCTTCTCCTCCATTCTCCTCACCTAGTGGCCTTACTTTTCTGGTTAGACAGAGGACCACAAATAACACTTTCCCCGCTGTTAGCTGCATCTGTATTATTTTTACAAGAATTACCTGTCATTTGCTAGAATATGCCTTTAATATATGAAGCCTCCAGGTTGAATATTAATTTCAAGGATCTGGCTATGACCAAAAAAAAAAAAAAAAAAAACCTTTAACAAAAACCACCTGGATTGTGGTCATGGTTGCACAACTGTATAAATTTACTAAAATTCATTGAATTATACACATAAAATGGATGGATTATGGTATGTAAATTATAACTCAATAAAACTATTTAAAAATTTTGGGGGTACCTGGGTGGTTCATCGGTTAAGCGTCTGACTCTGGGTTTTGGCTCAGGTCATGAGCTCACAGTTTATAAATCCGAGCACCATGTCAGGCCTTGCATGAGAGTGCAAGGCCTGCTTGGGATTCTCTCTCTCCCTCTCTCTTTGCCCCTCCCCTGCTCTCTCTCAAAATAAATAAACATATAAAAAAAAAATTCCTGGCCATTGTCAACTTTGTATCATTTAATGTTCTAAGTTTACAACTGAAATCATTAGTTATTTTTTAAGTTTCTCACTATCAGTAATTCTCCTCAAAACTTCCAAATTCCATGATTCTTTGTTATATAGTGTCCTTTGAATCAAGAAAACAGTCTCTTATAAAACGAAGATTCAGCCTGACATAATATTCAGCCCTTATTTATCAAAAGATGCTTGTTCTGGGCTCCTGGGTGGCTCAGTCAGTTAAGCATCTGACTCTTGATTTCAGCTCAGGTCACAATCTCAGGGTTCGTGGGATGGAGCTCCATGTCAGGCTCTGGGCTGACAGCACAGAGGCTGCTTGGGATTCTCTCTTCCTCTCTTTCTGCCCCTCCCTGCTTGCAAGCACATGCACGTTCTCTCTCTCAAAAATAAATAAATGAACATTAAAAAAAAAAAAAGATGCTTGTCCTTTATTTGTTGAAATTCATCACTGTCCTACTTCTGGATATCTAATAATGATCTGTATACTATCATGCCCGTGTAAACTATTTTCTTCTTAGATTTGACAGACAGCAGACTACACTACCACTGAATAATTCATTTCCCAAAACAAAATTCAGAGGTTGGCAAACTGCCACCTATGGGTCAAATCCAGCTAAGAATGGTTCTTACATTTTTGAAGAGATACACACAAAAACAAATATGAAAGAAACTGTGTATAGCCCACAAAGTCACAGAAAAGTTTTGCTGATACCTGACCTAGATATTAGCCTATTACATTTTAGAGTAGCCATTAAATATTAGTAATGTTTTAAACTCATGATAATAAATAATTTATTTTCAGTATTCTTTCAAAAAGAGCTTCTATAAGGTAAAAATATTCTATAATTTTAAGTCTGGCATATATGACTAATACTGAAAGTATCAAAACTTACAAGGCTTTGTATTGACAAAAACTTAAAAAAAATTTTTTTTTAATATTTATTTATTTTTGCAAGAGAGTGAGCGAGAGAATCCCAAGCAGGCCCCTGCTGTCAGCACAGAACCCAATGTAGGGTTCGAACTCATGAACCACGAGCTCATGATGTGAGCCATCCAAGAGTTGGATGTTTAACTGACTGAGCCACCCAGGCACCCCTGAAAATAACTTTTAATATAAGCCATCCATTAATGTAATGGATGGTTTTATTATGAAATGTATTTTATGCAAAAAAATAAATTTTGTAATGCAAAGGCTTGCACTCTTTGTAATATGAAATAATTAATGGAGTATTACTCGGCAATCGAAAAGAATGAAACCTTGCCATTCACAACTATGTGGATGGAACTGGAGGGTATTATACTAAGCAAAATTAGTCAGAGAAAGATAAAAATCATATGACTTCACTCATATGAGGACTTTAAGAGAAAAAAACAGATGAACATAAGGGAAGGGAAACAAAAATAATATAAAAACAGGGAGGGGAACAAAACAGAAGAGACTCATAAATATGGAGAACAAACTGAGGGTTACTGGAGGGGGTGTGGGAGGGGGGATGGGCTAAATGGGTAAGGGGCACTAAGGAATCTACTCCTGAAATCATTGTTGCACTATATGCTAACTAATTTAGATGTGAATTTTAAGAAATAAAAAATAAAATCTCAAAAAAAACAAAGAAGAAATAATTAAAAAAACAAAGTGTTTTCCTGCAGCTACAAAGAATAAACAAACATACCAGTCCATATGCCATACTTCTTTCATGTTCTTGGGTTATATCTGCTACATATGCAAATACCACGGAGAAAGTTACTGCAAAAACCCCAGAAACAGAGATAACAGCGAAGTACCACCTAGGATGTAAAGACAATTGACAAAAAACAGATTAACATTACCTTAACCTTCCTTTATTTCTGTAAGTGAGTTAGAGTAACAGCTTATTTCAGGCAATGGCTTAAGTCATCTATAAATCATAAGCCATAGATATAATGAAAACAGCATTAGAAGTGGCCCTTCAAAAAGAATTCAGCTACTAAGCGGGAATACTTAAAATATATTTAGGTCAATATTTCACCCAAGTAGTGTACTGTTAAATGGGTTTGTTGTTGTTTCTACTAAAACAGCAACAAACTAAAGTCTATTATAATTCATCCACTAGTACTTCCCACCACAGCACTACACAAAAAACAAAATTCAGTAAATAAAATGGAGGAATGTTACTCTCTATTTATTTTATGCCATATATATAGAAACTAGATGTTATTCTATAAGCTATCTTTAGCTTTTCAAATGTTGGCAAAACAAAAAATCAGTCTTTACATAGAAGAAACCTGTGTGTCAGTTCACAAATGAAACTGAGAATAATTACTATAAAGAGTGAACAAAAACTATTAAAAAAAATTTTTTTTAATGTTTTATTTATTTTTGAGACAGAGAGAGGGACAGAACATGAGTGGGGAAGGGGCAGAGTCAGAGTGAGACACAGAATCTGAAGCAGGCTCCAGGCTCTGAGCTTTCAGCACAGAGCCTGACGCAGGGCTCGAACCTACGTTCCATGAGATCATGACCTGAGCTGAAGTTGGATGCTTAACTGACTGAGCCACCCAGGTGCCCCAAAAACTATTTTAAAAAGAGCATACTACAGGAGCATTTGGGTGACTCAGTTGGTTAAGCGTTCAACTCTTGATTTCAGCTCAGGTCATGATCTCATGGTTCATGAGTTTGAGCCCCAGGTCAGGCTCCACACTGACAGCACAGAGGCTGCTTGGGATTCTCTCACCTCCCCACCCCTCTCCCCCACTCCTCCTTGAGCATGTGCACAGGCATTCTTTCTCTCTCTCTAAAATAAATAAAACTTAAATAAATAAAAAGCAAATTGCATTTTGGTATTTATGATTTCAAAATAACTGGCCAGGAGTAAGAAATTTCTATTGTCATGCTGAATGTTTTAAAAATCATGTGTAATCATAATGAACTTTCAGAATATTCTACTAGGGCTTTACTGCTTACTAAATTTTTTCTAACACACTTATTTCCACAGCAAATTTTGTGTCCATCCTCTGGACTCCTTTAGTAAGATTTCATTTGTGTGACTAGCATTCATCCGGAGTTTGGCCTTTAGAATTTTAGCAAACTAACCTACAATAGGAAGAAATGTAGGATTCTATCTATGATGTAGGATAACTAACATTAATATGCAGTGGAGTAGAACATAAGAGAATTAATAACTCTACAACTACACTGAGCTCTATTATCTCAGGAAAATCATTCTCATTGTGAGCTTCCCTCCCTTCCTCCTCATTGAAAATATCCTGATTTTAATTAACGTGGTCATGAGCCCAGCATCTTGTAACAAGGAGCATATGCTTGAAATGTGACCAAAGGGATGTAAGCAGAGGTTGGGTGGGAATTCTGTAGTTTCCATATAGGAAGGCGTTGTGCTCTTCTAGCCACTCCCTCGTTTGCTGCCTGAAGTGTGACACAAGCTGATGCTCAGGCAGCCACCTTGGAATGAGAATGGCAGCGCATTCAACTCCTAACTTCTTTCATATGGAGAAAGAAATAAGTTTCCTTGATATTAAAGCAACTATTATTTTGAGCTGTGAAATCCAAAAAAAGGTTAGCCAATAGTCTACACACTTCCTACAGTAGCATCCAGTTCTATAACCTTTATGAGTTATTGCTTAGCCACTATATTTTTAAGGGCCCTCTATTGTGTTGAAGAATAAACATGTTGGAAGAATAAAATTAAAACCTACATAGGTAAGATGGCGAAAAAGTGAAAGAAATAAAGGAATATTTAGAAAACAATGAACAGAATGATGTTTAACTGCTATAATCTGATTATGTACATACCATGGGCTGATCTTCATTAAAGGAATTGGGGCACACGTGAAAAATACTGTTAGCAGCAAGAAGGATTTCCGGCCCCAAACATCAGAAAGAGCACCAATAAGTGGGGCACTGAGGAATGACAACAAACCCTAAAGAAAGTAAATGAAAATATGTATACTATGTATATCAATGACCAAAAAGAAATCATTCTACTAACCTAGAAGAGATTTTTTAAAGTTTATCTCTAACATAAATATAAGTATCACTAAACTAGATAGCTTATTTTTCCTCTATATATAATTTAAAACTTCCCGAAGATTATCTAGAATCACCTGAAGGGCTGTGGTTGCATATTAATATGAAATGCTCTAATGAATTCTCAGTCACAATAATTTGACACTGGCAATTCTAGGAAGGTATGTTAACTGTTTTTATATCCACAGGCTAATTATCTGTTTCTAAACCTTGTTGATGAAATGGAATCAAGAATAAAGACTATAGAATACTCAAGACATTACCATACAGTTTTATACTTATTTATGCATTTTTCAAATAATTCTTTTCTCTTCAATCTATATTCTTGTTGCTGGTTTATAAAAGCATTCTAGGATAAAAATGCCAACACATAAAATACAGAAGTCTGTAATGATGTGATTTATCATTATACAGAGTTGGCTATATTTGAGTCAAATCATATTTAAAACCCAGTTCATGTAAACAATGAATAAGTAAATAAATAAAAGCCAGTTCATTTTAAAAGTGTTAAGTAATCCCTCAAGATACACTCAAAATTGTAAAAATTTACAGTGAATTGGTCCATTAAGTAACAATAATATATGGGCAGAATTATGCATACGAAAGTGTATGTGTGTATGTGTGCATTATATCACTGACCCTACCTTTACTCCTTGAATTAAGCCATTCATCAGAAATGTATGCTTAGGAAAGGTTTCATGTAATACCTAAAGAAAAAACCAAAATACCACATTTCAGTCTCAGCAAAACTTACACATTTACATTTTAAAACATCCCTTCATATAATTTTATCTCATAAATTTTTGGATTTGTATGACACTACGCATATGAGTAAATACTAATAGTACCAAACATTTATTTGGCATTTACTATGTCACAAGGCACTAAATTGGGCACTGTACATGTATTAATTCCTTTTATTCCTCATAATGACCCTGCAAGAAAACTGATACAGACGGATGTTAAATGTCTTATACGTTATTACATAGTTAGTATGTGGCAAAACTGAAATTGAACACAGGAAGTCAGGCTTGAAAGTCCATGCTTTTAATCACGATGTGGTGTCTTCACTGTTTGCCACATATAACTGACTGACAACTCCTTTACAGACAGGTATATTATTTAAGATAGGGAACAGGGCAATTTTAATTGCCAAAAAATGAATCTAGAAAGATACCATAAAGTAAGAAAAAGAAATCCAACCTATGAAAATGTATAACAAGTTATTCTATTCTTTCTAAGACCTGGCCTCAAAACCACATGGCATCGATTTGTTCAATGGGCAGCAAGTGAGCCACTGGGAAGCCACTGGGTGAAAAAGCAACTGAAGGTAAAAGTTACTAAAAAAATGAGAAAGAGTAGCTATCATTTTTACAGCCTATGTGTCAGAGTCTTTCTATATACTTTTCATTCTAACAACATTATGGATTAGATAAAATACCACTTTACAGATGAGGCGACTGAGTTCTTGCCTAAATTAAAAGCCAGTGCTTCCTTGGGGCACCTGGGTAGCTTAGGCAGTTAAGTGGCTGACTTAGCTCACATCATGATCTCACGGTTCATGGGTTTGAGGCCCGCGTCAGGTTCTGTGCTGACAGCTCGGAGCCTGAAGCCTGCTTCAGATTCTGTGTCTCCCTCTCTCTCTGTCTCTCCCTGCTTGCACTCTGTCTCTGTCTCAAAACTAAATAAACATTAAAAAAAAAAAAAAAAAAAAAGAAAAAAGCCAGTGCTTCCTCCATTATACCATCCTATTTCTCAATAAAAACAAGAGAGACAGTCTCTTATGCTTTGGCTCTCTCCCACTCTAACCTCTTTTTTTTTTTTTTTTTTTTACTGAGAACAAACTGAGGGTTGATGGGGGGTGGGAGGGAGGGGAGGGTGGGTGATGGGTATTGAGGAGGGCACCTTTTGGGATGAGCACTGGGTGTTGTATGGAAACCAATTTGTCAATAAATTTAAAAAAAAAAAAAAAAAAAAAAAAAACAAGAGAGAATGGCAACATGGGAAAAAGAAAGTTGGGAAATCTCTACAGGAAGAAAAACTATGCCAAGTGCACTTTCTGACATCTTTTAAGAAAAACCTTTAGAAGAATTACAATGTTCCCTTTTCTTCAGTTACTCTTCTGCCAAAAACTAGAAATCTAACAAAAATTAACTTATATGTAAAAACAAACAAAATTAGAAATGTTTAGTCAAAGAAAATCATTAACATGGGAAAAATCACGTTTATGATATTCGTATATTTTGTCTGTATTTTTTGAGGATTATTTCTATCTCATTTATTTCTTTAATTTTTAGAGAGAGAGAGAGAGAGAGAGTGAGTGGGGAGAGGGGCAGAGGGAAAAAGATTCTTAAGCAGGCTCCGTGCTCAGCGTGGAGCCCAGCATGGGGCTTGGTTCCATGACCCTGGGATCATGACCTGAGCCAAAATCAAGAGTCAGACGCTCAACTGACTGAGCTACCAAGGCGTCTCTCTCTATTTTATATTACATATATTATGTATTTTCTCAACTGAAGGCAATTTTGAGCTCCAGGGATCAGATGCCAATGTCTGAATACATTTTTGATCGTCAAAACTTGGCTGTGGGGGAGCTATATTTAAGAGGTAGAGATCAGTGGTGCTGCTAAACACCCTACAACGCACAGGTCAGCCCCCCACAACAAATAATCAGCCCAAAATGTCAAAGTGCTGAGGCTGAGAAACCCTGTTTTTACTTATAATAATGACCCATGGATCTAAAGAGCAGGTTTGTAAACTTTCTGTAAAGAACCAGACAGCAAATATCTGTGTAGGGTATACAGTCTGTCACCAGTATTCAACTCAGCAAAAACAACCACAGACTATATGTAAATGAATGGATGTGGCTGTGTCCCAAATAAAACATTATTTGAGAAAAACACGCTACTGGGGCGCCTGGGTGGCTCAGTTGGTTAAGCATCCAACTCTTGGTTTCGGCTCAGGTCATGGAATCTCACCGTTCATGAGTTTGAGCCCTGAATCGAGCTCTGTGCTGACAGGATGAAGCCTGCTTGGGATGCTGTCTCTCTCCCTCTCTCTCTCTGCCCCTCCCCTGCTTGTGTGCTTGCTCTCTCTCTCTCTCTCAAAATAAATAAGTGGGCTTAAAAAAAAAAGAAAAAAGAAAAACAGGCTACTAACAAGATTTATAAGATTTGCTCTGGCCATAGTTTGCCAGTTCTTGCTTAAGACTGAAACTCCTTAAAGGGTATCCTGAAACCTTTTGCAACAGATCAAATCTAGTTTTCTTCCAATAATTACTAAGAGCTGGGGCGCCTGAATAGCTCGGTTGGTGTAGCGTCTGACTCTTGATACCAACTCAGGTCACGATCTCACAGTTTGTGGATTCAAACCCTACATCGGACTCTGTGCTGAAAGTGCATAGCCTGCTTGGGATTCTCTCCCTCCCTCCCTCCCTCTCTCTGCCCTACCCCCACATGCGTGCTCATGGCACAAGCAAATGTGTGTGCTCTCTCTCTCAAAATAAATAAAAATTTTTAAAAAGTAAGTACTAAGGGCCAAATCTTTCTAGGGACAAAAAAATGTGTGTCACAAAGAGTAAAGGGCATAATGAATATGTACAAGATGCTTTATAATATGCTAGACCTTACTGCTAATGATTCACTTTGCCAAGCTACCTTCTATTCCAATCAATCTAGTCTCTTCACTGTTTTCAATATTCCCGGGCTTTCCAATATTCACACTTTTATAAATGACATCCTCTTCTTTTGAATGTTTGCTCCCCTTATCTTCTCTATGTAAATCAATCCCCAAACCTTCCAAATTGCTCCTCTGCTACCAAACTTTCCTGTACAAAGCAATCAATTTCTCCTTTAGGGCCCAAAATAAGTGATTACACCACTCATGACAGTCACATAGGGTTTGTGAAATTTCTTTTATCACATACTAAGTTACTTAGCTCTAATATTTTTCAGTTTTTTAAAATATATATTTCCTTTCAACTGTATTTCAGACTTAAGGGCAGGTACTATATCCATTATACCTTGCATTTAGTATATCTTTATCTTGATTAGTGACTCACAGAGTACCTTCATGTAGTAACTGTTCACTAAATGTTCATAATTATCTGATAATACTGCTTTCAAAGTGATTTAATAACACAGAACAATTATGCAATTTAGTTAATGTTACAAAATAAAAACCTTCACAACCCCCCAAAAAAGTATAGTTAAATTAAGATAAACAAACATCCCTGTTTAATTTTTTTAATTTGAGAGATAAAGAGAGAGGGAGGGGCAGAGAGAGAGGTAGGGAGAGAATCCCAAGCAGGGTTCACACTGTCAGTGCAGACCCTGATTCAGGGTTCAAACTCACAAATGGTGAGATCATGACCCAATCTGAAATCAAGAGTCGGACACTGAACCAACCGAGCCATCCAGGCACCCCAATCCCTGTTTGATTTTTTTTTTAATATTTATTTTTGGGAGAGTGCAAGTGGGAGGAGGGGCAGAGAGGTTAACAGAGGATGTGAAGCGGGCTCTGTGCCAACAGGCTGACGGCCGTGAGCCCGATGTGAGGCTTGAACTCATGAACCCCAAGATCATTACCTGAGCCGAAGTCGGATGCTCAACTGACTAAGCCACCTGGGTGACCCCGTTTGATTTTTAAACAAAATTTTAACATGTAAAGATTTTGATCTGAGGCTCTTTTAGCACCAGACTTAGAGCTGAACAGGAAAAGGTGGAACTTTCCCAAGAAATTTTACAAATCTTGTAATTTATGGAATTAAAAATTTTTTGAGAGTAAATAGTCCTTAAAATATTAATGCCTTAGGACTATCTCTATAGCAAAGGCTACTAGGCCATTTACATAGAAGAGATGCTATGTATCTCAGTGTATGGTCTTAATCCATAACACAGACTGTGCATCTAAGCAGCCTACACTATCGAACACTGGCCTAGTATTTTCAGAACCATAGGTCAAAAAAGTAACCCACTTTTAGGGCATTATAGATCCTAAACTTACTGTTATTAATCATCACTGACTGAATATCCACTACCCCTTAAAAAATATTTGGCAGTGTAAAATTCTTCTTTCTGGTTAATGTAAATCCCCTTGGTGGAGACTTTACCATCCTCTCCTGGGCAGGCCCTCCACACAGCTTTTGTTCTTTCACTGTGTTCTAGGAGAATACAAGGTTCTAGAAGTTCTTTGAGTTTAAAACTTAAAGACAACTGAAACCACATGAAATTAAAAAAATCTTTAACTTCACATTAATTTTGAAAACTAAGGAATTTATTAAAATTCAAAACATCATAATCCTGTTTATTATCATTAAATATGCCTTACCATTGGTTCTCTGTTAAATGAATCAATTCAAAGATCTTTGAAATTTAAAATGTTGAAACTTTATAATTTTTGAGAACTATGTATGGAAAGAAAGATACTGACTTAACATATAAATAAACTGAATTATACTTCATCCTCATTCTCCCTTTTATACGTTAAGAGCTGTGACCCTCTAAGAGGCACCATTTATAATCAGTTTCAAAGCACGTAAGACATAAAATGTTTAAAGATTAACTGATTTTTAGAAAGAGGGTGAAGTGCTATGACTCAGGTGCCTTCTTGTACCTCGACACGCACCCCTGCCGCCCGCCATACCAACACGGGGGTTGGGAGTAAGGGAGTACAGGAGTCCAAAATAAAGAAGACTGCCAAGAAAGTCAACAACAAAAATTTGTAAGCAAAAAGCCTCAAAATGAGCAAAACCTTTTCAGGCCTGTACTGAGTTAATATACTGGTTCTTAATTAGTGATATATACTGGGTATAGGAGAATCACTTCTAAAAAATACACGTCTGAGCCTCACTCTTGAAAATTCAGATTTCAGCAGGACAGGTTATAAGGCCCAGGTATTTTGAAAAAACTCTCCAAATATCACTGATATTCACTTCTAGTAAAAAAATCACTGACTAACAGCACATTTTTAACTGCTGAAAATGTTCATCTCTGGTTGGCTAATTCGTCTTTTTTTTTTTTTTTTAATTTTTTTTTTTTTAACGTTTTATTTATTTTTGAGACAGAGAGAGACAGAGCATGAACGGGGGAGGGGCAGAGAGAGGGGGAGACACAGAATGGAAGCAGGCTCCAGGCTCTGAGCCATCAGCCCAGAGCCTGACGCGGGGCTCGAACTCCCGGACCGCGAGATCGTGACCTGGCTGAAGTCGTACGCTTAACCGACTGCGCCACCCAGGCGCCCCAGCTAATTCGTCTTAATGGTGAAAGTGAAGTTCATACTGAAGCCAAACTCTCTTATCCAATGCCTAAAGGCCAAAGTACCTGAAAGCACCTGGAATATAACAAATCTCAGCATTCAGATACCATCTAATGTCTACAACTCAATCCTTGTTTTGCCTAGTTCTGTCCCACACCATCCTCACAAGCATTTCCCCATCACACGAGAAAAATATAGAACACAAAAACTGAAATTATTTAAAACATGCATATATTATAGATGAGAAAAGAATCAGAAAAATAAAACTCTAAGCCTAATATTCATTAAACTTGATAGTTTTCTTTCCTGAGGACACTTGACTTTAAAAATATTAATGAAGTAAAAACTGAAAAAGGTAAAGGATTAGGATTCCCATTTCGCCATTTAAAAATTCAGATATAAATGACAAAAATGGGAATTAAGAATAACTGTTATAACAACCATGGGGGGAAAAGTTTTGCTATACATCAACTGGCAATGTTATAGATATTATTACAAAAAATATAATCATGCTAGCAAAAAAAAAATTAAGTCCTCACAAATTGGCACCTTTTATTTTCCTGATCAGAATTCAATTCTGTATTTAAAAAAGAAAAAAAATCAAAAGCACTAAACATTTTTTAACAAAAAGAATTAAAAATACACTAAGCACAAAGTTAGTTTTCCCATAACTATGATAAATGAACTAATAATCAAGCCTTTATGTCTAAATAACTGGATTCTTTCCTTGTTCTTAAAGAAGACAGTCTCTGTCCAATTAGGAAAGAAAAATACCAAAGTTAGACAAAAAACAGGCATATCTAAAGAATATAAACCAGAAGCAAATTTTAAAAATTGCCATACACACTTTAAATCCTGCTGACAAATATGGAAACATCACAAAAAGCTTTTTTGATGGCTTGTGAACAATTTACCCAAAACATTTTAATCTCTCTACTTAGCTACTGTTTGGACTGCCAATAACCTTACCTAAAACCTGGGTATAAACCACCGACTGCCAGCATTCCCCCAGGCTGAGCACTGGAACAAAGCAAGCCTAGTTTCAAATACGAACTCTGCAGTTTACCTTCACAGTTGTAGCAAGTAAGTTGCTTAATTTTCTAAACCTTAATTTTCTCAACTCTATTATCAGGCTAATACCTCACCCATAAGGTGATTTTGAGGATTAAAAGTGATAATGTATTTAAAGTGCCTAGGACACTGCCTGGACCCATCATAACATAAATAAAAATACACTGTTTACTATCACAAAGCTCAAGTAATTTAAATCATAGGACTGATGATCTACCAGACATTTATATGTTAAACTGGTAGTAGATTATAAAAAAGCACATGAGAACATTATGAAGGCTAACAGAAAAGTGTGAGACCACATAGTTATCACAGCACCTCAGTGGCCCATGACATCAGGTTATTACAATGTAAAGAAGTTACAAATGTCATAATGAACTTGCATCACCTGATCAAGTTCCAAATCAGACTACATGGATTATGAAGGCAGGAAATGTGTACATTAATTTTTGAAGGACTTCCATCAGAAATTAACAAAAACAAACAAAAAGATCAGACATTTTAAAAGTCCACATTTCAATCTTGACAATCTATTAATGTAAAACTGATGACCTACTACAAGTAAATCTTTCTTAAAAAGTAAAAGATCTCAGTGAAAACATATTTGAATCAGCATTCTTACAATTATATGTTAAGGAACTGTCATTATTCAGGGAACTAATCTCACTTGCAATGCATGGTTTATTATAGAAGAAACTGTATTTATTTGACATTTTCTTTTCTTCTGGTTTTAACAGTATTCATGAATATACCCTATATGTTCAAAATAATTACTAAACATGTGCATTTTATGTAGATCCAGTAATGATTATGTAGCCATAAAATAAATATGGAAATATATGGAACATAAATTTTCTTTCTTAGAACATATATCTACTTATATGATCATCCAGTTTATTTATAAACAAACTTTTTTGTAAAAACCCTTTTTGTGTAACAATGAACAATCTCAAAAAAAATATAAGGAAGCATATCTCTCTAAAATTCTACTCTTCTAGATCTGGTAAGTTGTATATTTATCCTAATTACATCTTTCAAGATATTACTGACTTCTGCCATAATGACTCCTTTGTTTATTCTATTCCCCACCAATAGGAGAGAACTAGCTATCAAGGGGTAGCAAGGATGTTTGGGCTGGCAAGGATGTTTTTTCTAAGGTTCCAAACCTGGGAATATGTGGGCAAGATCAGCTTAGGGTTGTGAAAAGAAATGATCTTCTTAGATGGTTACCTTTACAGCCTTAGCCTAAACTAAGAGAAACTTGCATTTGGAAAATGCAGCTACATTAATGAATCTCAAAATAATAATACTGAGTAATTCAGGTCATAGATACCATCTTTCCTAAGCCTGTCAGTTTAAGGATCCCATCCACCCTATCCAGAGTGTGGGCTGAGTCCCTGCTGACCCACGTGTGGCGTTCACAAGAAAAACCGCACCCAGCCAAGCCTTCCCAAACAGTAAAGGAGAAGTAAAGATTGGAAAAGACAACTAAACCAGGAAAAGATAGTACCTGAAGGGTTGACAATATTGGCACAAGAATGAACTGTGAAAAGGGCCACGTTTTCCCCCAAAATTGAACAACAAGATTTAAGTTCACAATAAATAAATTAAAAGATTACTTACCACCAAGGTGGGTGCTGTCAATAATCCCCAAGCAAAAAACTCCAAAAAGATGACGATAACCGCATGATAAACACTAGGAGAACCTATTCCTTGAGGCTATAAAAACAGATTTTAAAAAAGTTAACAGTGCATTCCAGAATCACTAACAATTACGGCAATAGTCAATATATGTTTATTGAGAACATACATGTATTGGCACTATGTCAAACATCTGGACACTCGCTATCCCTGTCCTCAAAGTGACAGGGACAGACAAGGAACAAATACATTATAAAAGCACAGTGTGCAGAATCCAAGGTAGGGATAGGAACATCAGACTTCCAGGAGAACACTAAAATGATGAAAAGGTGTAAGTCACACAAGACTGAGAGGTAGGAAGGTGAACAAGAGAGATCAAGGCAGCAGCCTATACAAGGCTTGAAAGCAGGAGGCATTACAGGACTCATATAGTTCAGTACAGCTACAACACAGGCTGCATACCAGGAGTTCGAGAGATGAGCGAGAGGCACACAGGACTAACTTCCATGCAAAGGAGTCTATATTTGAAGGCAATGGGGAGCCACTAAAGGATGATACGATTCATGCGACCAGATGAAAGTTTTAAGGAAGATCAATTTGGCAAAGGCGTAGCAGATGGATGGATTAAAAGGGGGCAAAACTGAGGAATATTAACAGGAGGCTCCACGGGGCACTTGGGTGGTTCAGTCGGTTAAACATCTGGTTAAGCATCCAGTTAAACATTTGGTTAAGCATCCATCTTTGTTTCAGCTCAGGCCCTGACCTCACAGTTTGTGAGTCGGAGCACGGCATCAAGGCTACCAGGCAGAGACTGCTTGAGATTCTGTCTCCCTTTCTCTCTCTCTGCCCCTCCCCTGCTTACTCTCTCTCACTCTCAAAATAAAAAAAACTTAAAAAAAAAAAAAACCCACACAGGAGACTCCTGCACTAATCTCAAAGCATAAATGAAGCACGTGGCAAGAATTGTAACAGATATTAACATGGCTCAAAAGCAGAACAGTCCTGGGGCGCCTGGGTGGCTCAGTCAGTTAAGCGTCTGACTTTCGGCTAAGGTCATGATTTCATGATTTGTGGGTTCGAGCCCCACATTGAGCTCTGTGCTGACACAACTGAGAGCCTGAAGCCTGCTTCAGATTCTGTGTTCCCTTCTCTCTGCCCCTCGCCCACTCATGATCTCTCTCTCTCTCTCTCAAACATAAATAAACATTAAAAAAAATTTTCTTAAAAAAAAAAAAAAAAAAAAGAAGAGTCCCCAGAGTAATACGTGAGAGATCTGGGATTGATATACACAAGACAGGCACCTGGGTGGCTCAGCCAGTTAGGCATCTGACTCTTGATTTCGGCTCAGGTCATGATCTTATGATTTGTTGGATCCAGCCCTGTGTGGGGCTCTGCGCTGATAGTGTGGAGCCTGCTTGAGATTCTCTCACTCCTCTCTCTGCCCCTCCCCCGTGCTCGCTCGCGCTCTCTCTTTCTCTCTCTCAAAATAAACAAACTTAAAAAGAAAAGATTCTCTCTGATATACACAAAAAAGAAAATACAAAAATTAAGTTTATACTGCTCCAAGCAATGTCTTAAGAATTACTTTAGTTGTTGAATTTCATATTCTAAGGTAAATATTAAATTGATGGAAAGCAAATGACCTCTAACGTTAACTCAGTCTCCACTAACAGGTTTCTATAATAAAAAGTTTAACCACCACATATTACAATGTTATACTTAACTTTTAAAGTATACTCAATAGTCTTATGTGGAAACTATGAAGTGTTTGGATTTCTCTATATACTAAAAATGATGCCACATCATTTTTAATATCGTCATGATATATCATCATTATTTAAAAAAAAACAGTAACTCTCCCAACCTTCAGAATTTAGGTCCCTGAAAACTCCTTTGGTAGAACTTGCAGTTTAGGAACTTGAGACACAAGACGTAGGGTGGAGAATGGGGGACACAAGAGTTGAAGGACCATGGGTGGGAATGAATTTGTTCAAAATTCATGCAACAAACATTAACAGAGCACCTACTATGTGTCAGAGATGCTGGGATTACAAAAACCATTAAGACACACTCCAGGGAGTATGTCAAAGAATTCACAGTCTAGAGAGGAAGGAACCTCATTATAAATCATCTGCTTATGTGCAAATGCAATAAAAGAGATATATACAAGTTGGGAAGCAAGAAAGGAATATTGCGAGAAAAGGAGATAGTGTGGACAATCTCATCAGAGAAAACCATAATGAAATAGACAAGGGCCATGACAGTTTAGGGCTGATGGAGAATAAAGTCATCATGGAGTAAAGGAAGGAAGGCAGAAGAGGTAGGTAGCCTGTAAGCCTTGTTAAGGAGTTTCTCTTCATTAGAGCCATAGTGAACTATTGAAGGGTTTCAAGCAAGGGAATGGCATGATTGGACCTGCATTTTTCAATACCTCATGATGATTTCCTCAAGTTTGTAACCAAGCAGCAAACTGCATGTAAAATAAGGCTATTTCAAACAGCTGAAACAAGAGATGATGAGGGCATGCAACAGAGGAGTGGCAAGGACGCTGAAGGGGAGGGAATGGATATAGTCTTTAGAATGTGAAATAGGCAGCACCTGATAAATCTGGGAGGGAGAGTGAAGAAAGACTTCCCAGCTCTTTTCTCCCATAAGGCTCAGATTTACTTCAGGTACTATCTAAGACATTGCTCCTTGTACTTGAAAATTTCTACTGTTTTTTGAGGGCTGACCAAACTAATTAGCATGAATTCTGATGTTTGAAACCACCAGAGTAGGTGAGATTATCGAGAGAAGTGGAAAAAGAACAGACTCTAAGAAACACCAACATTTAAGTAGTGAGCAGAGGAAAATGAACCATGAAGAAAATAAAGAAGGAACAAATCAGAGAAATATCAGGAGATTTAAGAGAATACAGTGTTACTGAAGATAAAGGAGCAGTTTTAGTAAGGAAGGGGTGATGTGCAGTACCAAATAGAGCAAGTCGTTAAGGCAAGGTCAAAACATGTCTTTAGGATTGCTAAGCCCCAAACTGGTTTTGTCTACCACCACATATACTCAGCACCTAGTGAAAAGCCTAGAACTTCTCAGGACCCTTAACATGCTAATTTACATTATGAATTTCCAAGAAGATACAGTGAACACTGTATTCCAAACTTGACAGAATCCTTCTTTCATACAACAGACAGTATCTCACGGCCATCTGAGTTCCTTGTAAAACTATTTGGGAAATACTGATAAAAAGTAAGATGATGATCGGACTTCAAGCTGTAATACAAAGCTGTAATCATCAAGGCAGTATGGTACTGGCACAAAAACAGACACTCAGATCAATGGAACAGAATAGAGAACCCAGAAATGGACCCACAAATGTATGGCCAACTAAGTTTTGACAAAGCAGGAAAGAATATCCAATGGAATAAAGACAGTCTCTTCAGCAAGTGGTGCTGGGAAAACTGGGCAGCGACATGCAGAAAAATGAATCTGGACCACTTTCTTACACCATACACAAAAATAAACTCAAAATGGATGAAAGACCTAATCATAAGACAGGAAGCCATCAAAATCCTCGAGGAGAAAGTCGGCAAAAACCTCTTTGATCTTGGCCACAGCAACTTCATCTCCAGAGGCAAGGGAAACAAAAGCAACAATGAACTATTGGGACCTCCTCAAAATAAAAAGCTTCTGCACAGTGAAGGAAACAATCAGCAAAACTAAAAGGCAACCGATGGAATGGGAGAAGATATTTGCAAACAACATATCAAATAAAGGCTTAGTATACAAAATCTATAAAGAACTTATCAAACTCAACACCCAAAAAACAAATAATCCAGTGAAGAAATGGGCAAAAGACATGAATAGACACTTCTCCAAAGAAGACATCCAGATGGCCAACTGACACATGAAAAAATGCTCCACATCACTCATCATCAGGGAAATACAAATCAAAACCACAATGAGATACCACCTTAGACCTGTCAGAATGGCTAACATTAACAACTCAGGCAACAACAGATGTTGGTGAGGATGCAGAGAAAGAGGATCTCTTTTGCACTGCTGGTGGGAATGCAAACTGGTGCAGCCACTCTAGAAAACAGTATGGAGGTTTCTCAAAAAATTAAAAATAGAACTACTGTACAACCCAGCACTACTAGGTGTTTATCCAAGGGATACAGGGGTGCTGTTTCAAAGGGGCACATGCACCCCAATGTTTATAGCAGCACTATCAACAATAGCCAAAGTATGGAAAGAGCCCAAGTGTCCATCAATGGATGAATGGATAAAGAAGATGTGGTGTGTATATATATATACACATACACATACACAACGGAGTATTACTCAGCAATCAAAAAGAATGAAATCTTGCCATTTGAAACTACGTGGATGGAACTAGAGGGTATTATGCTAAGCAAAACTAGTCAGAGAAAGACAAATATCATATGACTTCACTCATATGAGCGCTTTAAGATACAAAACAGATGAACATGGGGCACCTGGGTGGCTCAGTCAGTTGGGCGTCTGACTTCAGCTCAGGTCATGTTCTCACTGTTCATGGTTCGAGCCCCGTGTCGGGCTCTGTGCTGACAGCTCGGGGCCTGGAGCTTGCTTCCGATTCTGTGTCTCCCTCTCTCTGACCCTCCCCCGCTCATGCTCTGTCTCTCTCTCTCTCTCTCAGAAATAAATAAACATTAAAAAAAAAATTTTTTTTAAAGGGAGGGGCCACCTGGGTGGCTCAGTCAGTTAAGTGTCTGATTCCGGCTCAGGTCAGGATCTCACTGTTCATGAGTTCGAGTCCTCCCGTCGGGCTCTGTGCTGACAGCCCAGAGCCTGGAGCCTGCTTCCGATTCTGTGTCTCCCTCTCTCTGACCCTCCCCCGCTCATGCTCTGTCTCTCTCTCTCTCTCTCTCTCTCAGAAATAAATAAACATTAAAAAAAAAATTTTTTTTAAAGGGAGGGGCCACCTGGGTGGCTCAGTCAGTTAAGTGTCTGATTCCGGCTCAGGTCAGGATCTCACTGTTCGTGAGTTCGAGTCCTCCCGTTGGGCTCTGTGCTGACAGCCCAGAGCCTGGAGCCTGCTTCAGATTCTGTGTCTCCCTCTCTCTCTCTGCCCTGTCCCTACTTGCACTCTGTCTCTCTGACCCTCAAAAATAAATAAACATTTAAAAAAAAAAACCAAATGAACATAGGGGAAGGGAAGCAAAAATAATATAAAAACAGGGAGGGGGACAAAACATAAGAGACTCTTAACTATGGAGAATAGAGGGTTACTGGAGGAACTGTGGGTGGGGGGAATAGGATAAATGGGTAAGGGGCATTAAGGAATCTACTCCTGAAATCATTGTTGCACTATAATGCTAACTAACTTGGATGTAAATTAAAAAAAAATTTAAAAAAAGATAATGATTATATAACAATGTGTATAAACATACACACACAGCAAAAAAGGTGGAGGGAAATGATGTGTTAAAAGTGGCTGTTTTAGGGGCACCTGGGTGGCTCAGTTGGTTAAGCGTCTGACTTCAGCTCAGGTCATGATCTCACGGTTTATGGATTTGAACCCCGCATCAGGCTCTGTGCTGAGAGCTCAGAGCATGGAGCCTGCTTCAGATTTTGTGTCCCCCTCTCTGTCTACCCCTCCCCTGCTCATGCTCGTTCTCTCTCACTCTCAAAAATAAGCATTAAAAATTTTTTTTAGTGGCTGTTTTAGTGAAGAGGACTCAATCAATTGAGGAAAATGTCAGGGAAGGCTTCTCAGGGAGGTAAATGATATTACCTGAGACTTCAAAGTTCAGTGGGAAATATACTGGGATTGTCAGATGTGTATGTGTTTGGGTGCAGGATGTCAGTGGAGGGGAATGATGGCCAAGAGCATCTGAGGGAAAGGGAAAGGGAACAGCATATGCAAAGGCCAGAACACAGGTAACAGCAAAACCTATTTCAGTACCTGATGTCTAAGGAGGAGAGTGGTAAAAGATGAGGCTGCGAGGTGAGGAGAGGTGAAACTGAAACGGTGACTGGAGAAAGGTCTCTTAAGTCACATGAAGGCCTTTAACTTTCAGGCAGCAGGGTAAATGAAACAATTCAAGACAGAAGGTAACATCACATCATAGGACTGTCTTCTTGGAACATTAAATTGCAGTGCACTGTGGCAAAGACTTTGAAAGGGAGGGAGGGAGGAAGACCAGAAAGCAGGCTATTGAAGAAATATATGGTGGGGGGGTGGGGTGGAGTGAGGGCTCGCCTGAGTGGTTCAGTCAGTTAAGTGGTTAAGCATCTGACTTTGGCTCAGGTCATGATCTCACAGTTCATGAGTTCAAGCCCCACATCGAACCCTCCATCAAGCTCCACACTGAGCATTTTGCTGTAGCACAAAGCCTGCTTCAGATTGTCTGTCTCTCTCTCTGCCCATTCCCTGCTCATGCTCTCTCCCAAAAACAAATAAACATTTAAAAAAATAAAGAAACACCCAAGAGAGGTAATAGTAACTAGAATAAGACAGTGGTAGTAGGGATGGAGCAAAGTGAATGGAAACAAAAAACACTCAGGAGGTTGAATCAAAAGGACTCAGTGGTTGACTAGATGTAGCAGGGGACAGTAAGGGAAGATCAAAGATGAAAAGGTAAGATTTCAGTGTCTGGCTTAGTCAGGCAGTGAGGAAAGGGGAAAGAACAAGAGATTAACACATTTTTGGCAAACCAGTTTGAGAAAAACATGTACAACATTAGCTGAATTTGAAGGCAACAAATTGAGAAAGATATGGAAGAAATAAAGATTAATATCTAAGTAAAGCATTCATAAGAAAACACAACAACATTAAGACACCACAAAAATATAATAGATAAAAACAAATAATTTTAAAAGCAGCTAATAATATTCTATCCTATGGAAATAATTAAACATTCAGAAAAAGCTCTACCATCATAAAGATGTTCATGGCAGCATCATTTATAGTGGGAAATATGGAAATCTAAATGTTCAACCTTTAGTAACATCTATAATCAAATCACAGTGTGTAAATCAGAATAATATGCAGCCAAAAACTGTTTATGGATAATCTTTAATGATACGTGGAAATGCTTATGGCAATGTTAAATTTAAAAAATATAAGTGGGAAAATAAAAACAAAAAAAAAATAAGTAAAAGCAGGATATAAAATTGTGTATAGAGAGTAATTTCAACTATGAAAAGCAAAACAAAAACTCATCTGAATGTTAATTATATTAGATAGCACTTTTAAGAGACATAAACTTGATTATGTTGTTCTGAATTTTCTAAATCTTTTTTAATAGGCATGCTTATACTTTAAATACAAGGGAAATGTTTAAGAGAAAAACTAGATAAAAACTAGAATAGAAAAATATAGGTAGGTGCATATACTTGCCCCTTCTGAGCCATTCTCTCATTATTTCCCAGAAGTGGGAGGAAAAAGTGTGTGTGTGTTGTATATTTTTTAAAGGAGGGGATGAGGGGGGTAGGTTGGGGTACTTGCTTGTCCTAAAGTACTGGTAATTTTGAGAGCTATATTATATCCATATTCAACTTTTTTGTTTTGAATGAATTCAAAAATAATACAAGATCTTAATAAAATTGACAAATTTTAAAAATATTTTACTGATTTAAAATACAAATATTTCCAGGTGGGACTTCTGACACAAGCACTAGTGGTTTTAATGGAATATCTATCCACAAGCAAAATTCTAGGACAATTAGAGAAAGAATACCAGGGTCATGGCCTGGGCAGAAATACCAGGGGAAATTAATAGACAAGTAGGGGCAAATATCTGACCAGTAAGTAGTTTACAGCATCAAGAGTAGAGAGTTTAGATCACAATGAGATTATATCAACAGATAACATTTAGGGATGCTAAAAGAATTCTGAGGTACCAAGTGAAAAATTCTGAAGGAGATAAATCGGAATATAAACACATGTCCAACCCCAAAAGCCAAGATATGCCATCTACAACCATGATAATTACTACACCAAAAGTCCTCCATTCAGGTAAGTAATTTCTCTCTTATAGAGGGATGGTTTCATGACAGTCGCCTCTAGCTTTAACCTCAGAAGTCAGGGACAATCTCCTTTCTTCACCTCCACCCTCCAATCTAATTCCCATTTTCTAAATCATAATTTCTACTGGTAATCAAGTATGGTTTCACCATCTAGGCTTTGGGCCAAGCCTTTTAAAATAATTTATTCTTCTATCCTAGGTAACGTCCACAAATTTATATTTCACTGTGTAAAGTCCTTATTTCATTTTATTTAACCTAAACTTACCTTTCTAGGCTTCTGCTGAGACAGGCCCTATGCTTTATTCTTCTATGATCTGGAGCATCTGGTCCATGCATAGCACAAAGTTGCTTAATAAATGTCTGTAGAACTTAAGTGAATTACTCTGTAAGTCCCTTCTACAGGTATTGAGTATAATTACTGTATTTAAAGACTATTAAATTTTTATTAATTATTATTAGTTAAACTTGCACCTTCCTCTACTAATACCCTCCTCTACACTCTAATATCTGATATCCCACTGTGTCATCTATCACACAGATTTATTGCACACATACACTAGATTAAAACAGTAATGAAAGTATTACTGAAAACTTATAATGGTTTACATTCAAAATCTTGCTTACTCTTCCTGACCACCTTTCAGATTGGACACTGTTACCTCCATTTTATAGTCTAACACAGCAAATAAGAGATGGAATGGAGTCTATCCAGGCAATTCCAGAGCCCAAGTCTACAGCTATGCTGGTTTTGGTGATTACACAGAATACATTACCACAGACTGTTACTCTTTTAAGTGTAGGGATCCAGTTTTTTTCCACTTTAGTATCCAATGTGTAGCACAATGCCTGGTCTAGAAAAGGTATTTCATGACCATGGCTGATTGATAGCCCTAATCATGCAGTCACTGAGCTGCTAGGGAAATTAAGTTAGTCACTTTACCTCTCTCAGCAGGAAGAGATTTATTAATCTCTCACCTAAATCCTTATCTAGCTCCCAAATTTTGGGTCTATGATTGCCCAGTCAACAGGGTTTATGAATGCAGCAATTATTATACAGGATGTTGACTTTAATAACTTATGTTGTATATCTATCGGTGTGAACTGGGGGCTTATAGAGATTTTTGGCCAGAAGACAGAATGAATTCTACCTATAACTGGGCATTATAATCCCACTTATTAAACAGAATTTATCATGTGAATAAACAATGAGAATAAGCCAAACTGAGGCTCATTGTTCAAAACAACTGGCTTAAACTATTAAAAAGTGTCAATATCATAAAAAAACAAGTTATTCTAGACTGAAGAGACATGGCAACTAAATGTAATGATTAAATTCTGTACCCAAAAAAAGACAACTATTAAGGAGGTACAATTGGAGAAATGTGGCTATAGCTAATATATTACTTAATACTATTATGTTAACGTTAAAATTTCCTGAATGTGAGGGGCGCCTGGGTAGCTCAGTCGGTTAAGCGTCCAACTTCAACTCAGGTCATGATCTCGTGATTCGTGGGTTTGAGTCGCGCATAGGGCTCTGTGTTGACAGTTCAGAGCCTGGATCCTACTTCAGATTCTGTGTTTCCCTCTCTCTCTGCCCCCCCTCTGTTCATGCATGCGCTCTCTCTCAAAAATAAACATTAAAAAAATTTTTTTTAAATACATTAAAATTTCCCAAATGTGGTAATTACATTGTGGTTATGTGGGAGAACATCCTTTTTCTTAGGTGATACATTCTCAGTTTTATAGGGGTAAAGTGTCTTGATATCTACAACGAACTCCTCAAATGGTTCAAAACAAAACAAAACAAAACAAAAAAAACGTGAGCATATATAGAGAAGAGAAGAAAAATAAATGTGGCAAAATGTTAATCTGTGATGTGAATCTGTAGGATGGGCAGATGAATACTCATTATGCTATTTTTGCAACTTTTCTGTAGTTTAAAAATTCTCCAAAGTTGGGAAAAATTTTAAAAACATTATAAAAACCAAAATAAAGTAGGAGCACCTGGGTGGCTCAGTCAGTTAAGCACCCAACTCTTGATCTCGGCTCAGGTCATGATCTCATGGTCATGAGATGGAGCCCCAAGTCAGGCTCTGTGCTAAGCATGGAGCCTGCTTAAGATTCTCTCTCTCCCTCTCCCTCTGCCCCTCCCCCTCCCCCTCCTCATGCTTGCTGTCTCAAAACAAGTAAATAAAAATTTAAAAAATAAAGTATAAGGGAGAATAATTTTGATCTTAAAATTTAATACAGACAAGTTATCAATCAAAAATGAGGGTAGGGGCACCTAGGTGGCACAGTCAGTTAAGCGTCTGGCTCTTGGTTTGGGCTCAGGTCATGATCTCAGGGTTCATGAGTTCAAGCCCTGTGTCAGGTTCTGCACTGACAATGCAGAGCCTGCTTGGGATCCTCTCTCTTCCTCTTTCTCTGCCCTTCACCTGCTCTCTCTCTGTCTCAAAAATAAATAAACTTTAAAAACAATTAAAATGAGAGTAAAATATAGCTTCAAAAAGAAACTTTGAATTTCCTCTGAATGATACATAACTAAGCTAAAATAACATCATGTAAAAAGTCTTACACACAAAAAATACAAAGGTGCTTAGTTACAGGCATCTAAGAATTGTAGCTTTTCATGGAAGAACATTAAAAAAAACCCTGTAACTACAAAGCTGCTTTCATGGGATACTGACACATTATGGCATAACTAGAGAAAATGTAAGCAGGCATCATGTTTCCTTTCTCACAAAGTCAAGTGGTGCTTTCTTATTTCCTCTGACTTTAATCAAGCAAAGCGAGATCCATTAGTTTTGTAGAGCAAAAACAAAACCAATCCTTAATTTCCTGTAAGTATGAATCACCATAAACATGTTGCTACACTATCATACTCATTAAGTAAACCATTTTGGCTTAATTTGCAGTGAGACTTTAGATTTTACTGATAGGCTACAGATCAATTTTAAAGACACATATTTAATATTTGTATGTTATCACAAAAGTGAAGAGGTTTTGGTTAAATTGCTCCTAGGGGTGCCTGGGTGGCTCAGTTGGTCAAGCGTCGGACCCTTCATCTCATCTCAGGTCTTGAGCTCAGGGTCCTGAGTTCAGGCCCTGCATTGGGCTCTGTGCTGGGCCTGAGGCCTACTTAAAAAAAAGAAAAATTAATTTTTAAAAAAGATTACTCTGAAATAGAAATTAAATATACTTCTTAAACATGTTTAACAAAATTAGGATGAGACCAAATTTTACTGTTAAAAAAAAACTAGAGTTTAAGATTGTATTACTTTGCAGTAAATTTTTTTTTAAGGATTTATTTTTAAGTAATCTCTACATCCGACATGGGGCTTGAACTTACAACCCCAAGATCAAGAGTCACACACTCCACAACTGAGCCAGCCATGCACCCTACTTTGTGGTAAATTCTGAAAAGATTAAGCAACATGACAATCTATTGTATTCCTTCTCCATTCTGAGGAGGAAAAGATGTAACTGCTAACTCAAGGTAAGCCATCATTACATTAAGTGCCTATCCCCATGAACATCTAATGTGTTACATGGTTCAAATGACCACAAACTGAACTAACAAGGTAGTATTTCATGTGGTAGAATTCATAATTGCTTTTACACATTATTGAGAAAGTAGACCCATTATTTAGAATAAGCTACTACATTTGGCCCTCAAAGAGACCAAACCATTTCAGGAAGCTGGATATATCCTGGCTGCAACTGTCAAATGTTTCTTTGACACTTCTAATTCAAAATAATGCTAAAAGACAACTTGAATTTTTAAATAATTGAAAAACGTAAATCATATATATACTTGTCAGAATGCTACCCGGAAAAAGCTCTTCTTTTTACTTAAACTTCAAACTTTGGTAGCTGTCAATGAGTTACAGTTCAACTGTTAGTGAATTTCTGCAGATGCTATGATTATTGGGAAGTAGGTCTGCAAACTATATTAGTATGAACTGGATATATAATCTGAAAAAACTGCTTACTAATTTATCCCCAAACATACTAAGCTAAAGCAAATGCTGCAGCACACCATGGAGAAAAGGAGGTAAGTCATTCATGGTACTGCCCGCTACAAGCTTGCCAAAGATGGTACATGCATCCTGATGTTTCCAGGCATGGGCTAGTGACTTCGAAGAACAGTTGCTGTTTGAAGGCACCATGGCCCTCCTCATGGCTTGTATGCTAGCAATTAGAGGCTGTTTACTTAGCGGCTCTCTGGGGACTAAGAAGAGCTATCCTGCAACTGCCTCAGCCATCTTTGTAGGTGAAGGATGCGACGGATCAGAGCTTAAGTTTAGACTTTTGAAACGGTGGTGACTCCGACTTATGTACTTAAAATCGGAGTTACAAAAAAAAATCTGGTGCTCTGCTTCTCTGGGTATATTTCGTTTTGCAAATACCCATTTTACTTTTTTCAGGTACTTACAACAAATTAATTCACACATGCTGTGCTTTCTATCAAATCTTTAAAGTCATTTCACCAATTTATTTGTGAAAAAATTGGACATTTTTCGCTTTGTCAGAGATGCAATCTCACAACTGTATTAACAAAACAGTAAAGATCATGTAAAAACATAAGCAAACTTCAAAAATAATTTAAAAATTCTGTCTTTGATGACACAAATAAATAACTCATGAATGTAACTCCTTAGCTCTTAGCCTCCAACAGGAATGTTTACAAACAATCTGGTAATACACGGTAAGAATTTAACAACAAAACTGAAAGTATTCTAAAATGTCATTTAATTCAACTGACTTAAATGGTCTGCACTAAAGGATACATCAAAATGCCACATACATTAAAACTTGTAACCAAAAACTGTATTTCTACATATGGATGCTTCAGAAAGCAAATTCACCAGTAATGCTACAATTACTTACATCAGTAAAATGGTATACAGGAAATGAGTAAATACATATTTACTGAATTTAACCTGTGGAAGTATTTTGTAGTTATGCATGTTGTTTTCAAATAGGACAACCGGTCTTAAACTTTGGGGAGGTATGGACTCTTCTGGGAATCTCTCTCAAAAAAAACGATAGTCAAAGAAAATTTTGCAAACGACTGCAGGGTGTACAGACCCAAGTTAAGAACTCCTGACACAGAATCACACACCTTCATGTAATTTCCCTTAACTGTATACAACTCAAATGGGCAAGTATTAGTTAGCCTGACTCTGGTTTCAGAGCCTAATCAAATACAATTTCAAGAAAAGAAAAACAGTAACTTATGATTAACCTGGTTCATTTAGAAGGGTTCACTTCTTCAACTGTCAAAAATGGTAACAAATCTAAGTTTTTGACAAATCATTAACAACTATTAGTTTTGTTTATAAATATTAACATTCATAGTCAGACTTACAAAGATGTCATTAGCAAGATGAAGCAAAATAATTTTATTAACATTGTTGAACACTAGAAAGAAAATGGAAGGGAATCAGATCAGTATCATTGGCCATGGACCTGAAATACTGTTCAGAGATGGTCAAGGATGACCATATAGTCTAAGACACCTGCCTCTAAATGAATCCATCCACAAGCTGAACTTAAACACACACACACACACACACACACACACACACACACACACACCAATACCAAATGGCAATTTATTCCCTTTCTTTAAAAAACGTTCATAAGGGTAGTCTGACCAATTATAAGTAGGGAGGCAGAAAAGCAAATGCCATGTTAAAATTTAAAAAACTATAATAGTTATACTATTTTCCATTTACAGCTAGAGTAGGTTAAAACACAAATACTGCAAAAAATTACTGATATTTCTAGAGATATAAATATTCCATCTATACATATACATATAATCAATATAGGAATAAATAAAATTACAATAAAAACACTAGGAATGTGCTAGCACATTTTTAAAAATCACTTTAAATGTGTTTTTATCACTTTAAATTCATTTTAGGCCCCATAAAATTAAAATATGCATTAACCAAGTTTCTATTCTAAAGAGGTGTCCAGTGCTTTTAGATTGGAAAGTGCAACATAAGTGTATAAAGATGACAAATAATAATACCCACATGCCCATAGTTCTCAAGAAAAGCTTTCATTTATTCTATGTGCCCTCTTAAAAACTTACTGCCAGTGTAAAAAAAAATTGTATTTTACCTCCAAAAACAAGCTATGAATTCACTACAACTTTAACAACAAGATAAAAAATAATAATCTCTTCCAAATCTCCTAGGATTTGGAACAAAAGCATCTGCTGTAAAGCGAATGGAATGAAACTCCAAAGAGGTAACATAACTGAACTTTACCTCAAGAAAAAAGATGTGTTTCTTGATCAGAGCTTCATTCTTTTGCAAAGAATACTGATCTTAAAAATCACTTGCTTTTATAAAATACAATCCTTTGTTGCTTCTATTTTATAGATTTTATATAGAACTTAAAATATCAAGTCCTGTTGGTTAAGAGACTACCAGTATTCTTTCATGCTATGTCTCTCCCTACATAGTAGTTTGAACCAACTTCATCAAAAGGGCCCTGACTATTCATAAGTGATTTAATCAAAGTAATGTCCTAATTAATCGAGTACAACAAAAAGATCCAAGGACTTGAAGTTTCTTTTTTCACCAAATGTCAAAGCTATGACATCTAATTATTTTTAGAGTTAGCTAAAAGGAGATTCTGAAATTGTTGCCTATGTCCCAAGCCTTCTAAATATATTAGCAGCATATTGATGGGGCCCCTATTCTGAAATGTCAAAAACAAAACAAAACAAAAAACCTTTGTCATTTATTTCAAATGAATTCAGCAAATCCTCGGGGGTGGCCTAATTACTGTACATATTTAGCACTATGCTAGCAGTTGATGAGGGCTCCAATTATATACATACACATACAAATACGTTGGAATAAACAGAAATACGGAATAAAAAGAATCATTTCTGCACACTCCTCAGGAAAGTGAAACGGGTATTTTACCTTTGCATTCTATTTCAGAATGTGATAGCAAAGAATGCAACAAAGACCGGAGAGTGTAGCAACATAGAAATTTCAGTACATAAAAGTATAGGCGAGTTAAATTTTCAGTTAAAAATCCTACGTCCCCTGCTGGTTAACTACAGCACACTGCATAAAGTTTATTGTGTGATGACAACTGTTTCTAAAAAGCACAATTTCTTACCCTCTGTCTTCCTTTCAAAGTGTCTTCTAATCCTCAAACCATGATAATTCTATTTAGCGGCTTTTATTTTAAAATAAAGGAGGTGATTTTAAAACAACAGAGTGGTATGTGTTCTTTGGAAACCAGATGATTTAAGTCTAGGCCCCGGGTGTCCTCCGTCACGCTTGAGACTCCGGGAAGTGAAGAGGAAAGCCCACCTTCTGACAGTGTTTACCGCACTGGAAGAAGCTAAGAGCAGGAGCACTGACCCAGAACCAGGTGGAAGAAGAAAGCCAAGGCACTAAGGAGCCCCAGCGGGGTCGTCGCACCATATACCGCCCGGCTAGAAACATATGGGAGGCCAGGGATAGCTCCCAGCACCTTCGAAAGCGCAGCGACGGCGGCGCGGGGCCCGGCGGCGAAGGCAAGGCTGCGGTGGCGAGGGGCGCGGCGGGACCAGCACCGCCGGGGCGACGCGGGGAGCCGGCCGGCTGGAGAGCCCGGCGTCAATTCCAGCCCGCGGCGGAGGCGCACGTGGGGCTCGAGGCCGAAGGGCCTCCAGGGGCCGCCGGAGGAAAGGGCGGCAGGTGCGGGAGAGGAGAGCGGCTTCCCCAAGAGGACGGGCCCCGGAGGCCGCAGGCCGGGGCGAAGGAGGAAAGCCCCCCGGAGCAGAGGCAAGAGGGCCCTGGAGACTGAGACACCGGCACCGCCGACAGGGTGGGGGAGGGCAGGGGCACTCAGGGAGGCTGGTGGCGGCGGCGTGGGGGACAGAGATGGGATGGGGAGCCCCGAGGGACGCTCCCCAGCGCGGTACCCCAGCTCACCGTGCCTCCGTCCTTAATGATGATCTTCTTGGCCAGCATGATACTGCGGTTCGCGGCCCGTTTCTTCTTCTTCCCCTGGGTCATTTTACCATCCTCGACTCCTGGCGCTGCTGCAGCCACTCCCGGGGCGGCCGGCCCCAGCGGCGAGTGCCGTCCCGCCGCTACTGCCGGGCCGAGCCGCTCGGGGCGCCCGCCGCCATCTTGAGGGCCCGGCCTGCCTCCGGCGGCGCGTCACATCGTGCGATCAGCGGAGGAGCCCGCCCCGCCCCACCCACGTGACACCGCCCCGCCCTCTCGGTCGCGGTGCGTTCGCCGCGCGGGGAGGGAAGCCCAGAGGGAAGCCGCTAGGCTCTCTGCTGGCGCCAGCCGGTGTTCTCCGTTCATCAGCTCGCTTAGTTCTCACAACAGCCCTGGGCGATAGAGACCCTTATAGTCCGTCTTCACAGATAAAGAAATGTAAGTTTCTGAAAGTTACCTGCTCAAGGAAATACGGCTGATAAATGGTTGCCCTGGACTTCTCACCAGGCGTCTTCAACTATTAGAGCTATCTCCCAACTGTATTCTAAACAGGACGGGAACCGAAGGGAACAGTTGAAATCGTTTTCCAGAAATAGTGGGTAACTGAAGGGATAAAGATAAACTGGTTTTTCAGAAACAGTATTTTGTCTTCGTGCTCAGCCACTGCCACCCCAAAGTGGAGCCTGCCTGTTCCAGGACCTTTTCTTTATTCCCTGCCAATAAAAAACTTATATAAGCTATGTCACACTATGTAACCTACTACTTGTTTTACTATTGCTTTTAAAAATCAATGGGGGGGGGATTATAGAAACGACAGATGACACAAGTGGAATATGGACTACAGATTGGAGTATCACCCATGTTAAAAGTCAGATTTTCCTAACTGTATTGTTAGCTAAGAGAATATCCCTTTTCTTACATAATACACTGAAGTCTTGAGTGAAGCGATGTGATGCATGTTACCTACGCTCAAATAGTTAGGAAATAACATGTTTATATATGTGAGGAGAGGGTAAGAGTGACAAAATGGCAAGTTATTTAAAAATAGTGTATTTGGGTATGGTGGTTTTAAGATATGTTCCCAAGTTCGCTGATACTCTTCTCTGGAAGAGATGGGGTCTGATTCTCCTCCCCTTGAGTGTAGGGCTGGGCTGAGTGACTCTTTTCTAATAGGATATAGGAGAAGTGACACCATTGACTTCAGAGGGTAGGTCATAAAAGCATGGCATCTTCTAGCTAGGTCTTGTTCATTCACTGTGGGCCCAAGTCTGGGGGAAGCCAGCTGCCATGTCATGACACTGCCAACAGCCTGTGGTCAGATCTAGGTGTCCAGGAACTAAGGCCCCCTACCAGCAGATATGTGAGTAGTCTTGGAAGCAGATCCTCCAGTCCTGGTTAAGCCTTTAGCTGACTGCAACCCATGCCAACATCCTGACTGCAACTTTAGGAACCCCGAGCTAGGAACACCTAGATTACCCACTCCGGGTTCCCTGACCCTCGGAAACTGTAAGATAAAAAGTACTTGTTTTAGGGGCGCCTGGGCGGCTCAGTCGGTTGAGCATCCGACTTCAGCTCAGGTCATGATCTCGTGGTCTGTGAGTTCAAGCCCTGTGTCGGGCTCTGTGCTGACAGCTCAGAGCCTGGAGCCTGCTCCGAATTCTGTGTCTCCCTCTGTCTCTCTGCCCCTCCCCTGCTCACGCTCTGTCTCTGTCTCTCTCAAAAATAAACATTAAAAAAAAAAAATTTTTTTTTAAAGTACTTGTTTTAAGCCACTTAGTTTTGGGGTAATTTGTAACATAGCTGTAGATAGCTAATATACAGGGTAAAGGGAATGTGTTTTTGTAATACTGTTGTAACTTTTATGTACGTTTGAAATTATTTCAAAATAAAATGTTAAAAGATAAATTTGAATTTTCTGTCCTATTTCTATGTAAAACATTTGACTAGAAATAGAAAACAAACCACTTTCCGTGGAAGGGAGAAGAAAGGCAGTTAGCCTGATGGATACTTCAAGTTACATTTTCCCATCAGTAAGTAAACCCATCATTTGTTTATTATTATTTTTTAAGTAGGCTCCACACCCAAGGTGGGGCTTGAACTCAAGATCAAGAGCATCATGCTGTACTGACTGAGCCAGCCACACACCCCAGATCACCTGTTTAAAAATATTCTCGGTGGTGGGATGGCAGGGAGGGGGTGGGGGGACGGGAGGTGCCTGGGTGGCTCAGTCAGTTAAGCAAACGACTTTGGTTCAGGTCATGGTCTCCTAGTTCATGGGTTCAAGCCCCGCATTGGGCTTTGCACTGACAACACGGAGCCTGCTTCAGATTCTGTCTCCCTCTCTCTCAAAAATAAGAACATTAAAAATATTCTCTGAGGTGCCTGGGTGCCTCACTGGGATGAGCATCAGAATCTTGGTTTTGGCTCAGATCATCTCACGGTTTGTGAGTTCGAGCCCCTCAATCTCAAGCTTGAGATTCTCTCTCTCTCTCCCTCTGCCCCTCCCCTGCTAGTGCACTCTCTCAAAATAAATGGATAAACTTTTAAAAAATCCATAAAAAATAAAAATATTCTCTTGCAGAAACATTTCATTGAGCCTCAACTTGAAACTGTTTAGAGAAAGTCATGCGAGATTTCATAAATAAATTCCCAAGAGCTTGTTTTGGATAGATATAGAGGGCTGGTAAGATCGTTTATTGTCTGGTTACTCTGATTCTTCATAGCCCCTCAGCTATACCAATTTTGCCACCCTCAAGAACTGATTATTGTTTAGTCATTCAGAAAATATTTTTGAGTACTCTAAGTGTTTCACTGGTTTAGACACTGAGGATATGTAAATAAATGAGATCATATTTATCTACATGTAGCTTAATTATACTGGGTGACAAAAGTTATGAAACAAACAAAAGGCAGATAATTGCAGACTGTGGCAAGTGCTGTTGGAAATAATGTAATAAGAGAAATTTAATACATATTGAATGTCCAGAATGTCAGGCTTTGCACTGGAAGAGCTGCAATAGTAAACAAGAGTAATCAGTCTTGTACTAACAGACTTATTGTGTATACATGTGTGGCTTTGTATGTTATTTGGGGTTGTGAAGATTCACAAACTTTACATTAAGTGGTTAGTGTGGGTCAGTTAGGGTTCTTTGGTTACAATCAACAGAAATTAGCATTGGCCAGCATAAGCAAAAGGTAATGATTTTTAAGGATATTGGGAGTCCCCCAAAATAATGAGGAGAAAATCAGGTTTGAAAACAGGTAAGAACCAAGGTTTGGGAAGTTCATGAGAATACTTCAAGAGGTACTTTGGAAGGTACAGGGATCCCTTGGAGAGAAGAACAAGTGGCTGAAGCTAAATATTCCTAAAAAACCTTAAGATTGTATCACAGAATCCAAACCTCAAAATGCACCATTTATTAAAGAAGCTGCACTATATCAACAGAAGATCATTTTCTTTAACTATAAAACTGAGTCACTGATACCCCTTCACCCATCTCTTCCATAGAACCACCTTTTCTTGCTGATCCAGGAAAATCCAGAACATTTTATCACGAACAAAAAAGCCACCAAAAGCCCATACAAGGCTACTATAAAAAGAAAACAGAAAATGAAGACTTTTCAATTAAAAGGTACTACACTCTAGAAAATATGAAGCAGAGGAAAACTGCATACAACATTCTCAATATTAATTAAATATCATTAAATATACAACTGCAGATGTGAAAGGATGCAACATATACAAGGTTTAAAACCCAGCAGGAATATGTGAACTGAGAGTTGATCACACTCAGCCAATATACTGAAAAAATAAAATCATCTAAAAAAAATGAATACTAAATTACAGGGTTTCTAAGAGAGAACAGATATAATAAAGGTAAGAAACATGGGGGAGAAGAATAAATCAGCTACAACAACAACAACAACAACAACAAAAAGCATCAAAGAGAAAATGACAGCAAAAGTTATCTGAGCCTCCAGGCAAAAGCCAACAACAAAGCTAATATTTCCAGGGGCGCCAGGCTGACTCGGTGGAGCATGGGACTCTTGATCCTGGGGTTGTGGGTTCAAGCCCATGTTGGGTGTAGAGACCACTTAAAATCTTAAAAAGAAAAACTAACATTGCCAAAGGAGACAGATAAGAAGTGGTGCCAGCCTGACACTAAAACCAAGCAATACAATAGCGGAGCAACATTCTCCAAAAAACCCAAGAAAGTTTGAGCCAAGAATTTTATATCCAGTCAAGGTGAACTTAAAGTATCCAGCTTCCAGGAGAAATTTTAAACATGCCAGAACTTGAGGAACAGTGTGCCTAGATGCTCTCCCTTGTGTACTTTACTGGAAGAGCTTTATCCAGCCATGAGTTGACTGGGGAGGATTCAGCCAAAGTACTAGTGGAAGCACGCCTGGGTGGCTCAACGGGTGAAGCTCTGACTTCGGCTCAGGTCATGGTCTCGTGGTTTGTGAGTTCAAACCCCACATCGGGCTCTCTGTGGTCAGCCCACTTCTGATCCTCTGTCCTCCTCTCTCTCTCTCTGCCCCTCCCTAGCTCGTTCTTTCTCTCTCTCAAAAATAAATAAATGTTAAAAGAAATAATAAGTACTAGTGGAGAGTATTAAGTAGATTTAAAATATATTTAATATTATAACAAAAGCAGGCATTAGAGTGAGAAAATAGTGTGGAAATGTTATACATGTTCTAATCAAATAGAAATAAGGGAACTAAAAATATGAAGATTAGAGGAAGGAGTGGAATAAGTTCAGTGGTGTCACGAGGCAATTAGATGGGAATCAAAGAACATTTTTAAAAAATGTGTATTTATTTATTTATTTTGAGAGAGAGAGAGAGAGAGAGAGAGAGAGCGAGCGAGCAGGGTAGGGGCAGAGAGAGAGGGACAGAGAGAATCCCAAGCAGGCTCTGCACTGTCAGCACAGAGCCCAATGTGGGGCTTGAACCCATGAACCGTGAGCTCATGACCTGAGCTGAAATCAACAGTCAGATGTTTGACAGACTGAGCCACCCAGGTGCCCCAGAATCAAAGAACATTTAGAGATGACAAACTAGAGGCACCTGGCTGGCTAAATCAGAGGAGCATGGGACTCTTGATCTCAGGGTCGTGAGTTTGAGCCCCACCTTGGGTGTAGAGATTACTTGAATAAATAAAACTTAAAAAAAATGACAAACAGAAACCCAGATAAGCAAAAGGGGGGCTCTAAGAGCATTACATAAAATGTCAACAGTATAAATGTAATTGCTAGAACATACATAGCTTTCTAAACAAAAAAGAAATCTTAAAAGCAGAGAACACGTTCCACATAGCAAAAGAAACACAGTAAATATAGCAATATACATAACTTTATTTTTCAAAAGGAAACACAGGAAATATAAACTAGCAACTAGTGAAAATACCACCTTGGGGGGTGGTTAGGAATGGGGTGAAAGAATGGCATGACAACTAGTCTTCTCTGAGTAAACTTTAACGTAGCTTTAACTCGGAACCATGTAAATCCTTTACATATTCAAAAACAGAATAACAATCTTTATGTAAATTCTGAAATTGAATACAAAAGAAACCTAGTTCTTTAGATTTTTTTTTAATGTTTATTTTTGAGAGAGAGCGAGCAAGCGGGGCAGGGGCAGAGAGAGAGGGAGACACAGAATCTGAAGCAGGCTCCAGGCTCCCAGCTGTCAGCACAGAGACTGACGTGGGCTGGAACTCAGGAACCATGAAATCATGACCTGAGCCGAAGTTGGACGCTTAACCGACTGAGCTACCCAGGCACCCCCAAACGTAGGTATATGAACATAGTCATGTAGAGAAAAGAGTGATTTCCACTAATTTTTGAACACTACTCTGAGTATACATCCTTAGTGGTCTATTAGTCTAAGACAAAAAGAAAACACAAAATTTTGTTTAGTATGTTTACCACTAGTAATATTTTTAGTGCTGAAAAATATACCTCATAATAAAACATATGAACACATACACAGTTACTCAGAACCAGTATTTTCACTGTAAAAGAGAGGCAAGTATAAAATTTAAAAAAACACAACAACCTTCTAATGCTAAATTTTGAGTATAAATTTGAATTTATGAACTTTTTAAAAAATTTACTTCCTAGCTCTGTCCACTGAAATGGTCTAAAAGGAAACAGAATCCAGATTCCATTCCCCCTAAAAGGAATAGGCTCTTTGAAGAAATAGCTGATATTCCAGGTTTCAGACAGCACAAGTACAAGGTTGGCCTGGGACATCTTGTGACTGAAGGAAGGAAGAACTCAGAGACTAACGTGGTCACGTCTAAAAGATACAGGAGCTGGCCTGCAGTGACTTCCACTTCCACTGGCTGTTGGCTCAGAATATCAAAAAGAACTGTGACTGTATTGAACATTGAATACATTGAATAATTTGAAGACATAGAGATATTTGAAAAAAGAGGGGGCATTGGGAAAAGGGAAATAGTCCTTTTTAAACAGAAGAATATAAACTAATAAAAGTAGAAACAAATTAGAAAATTAAAAAAGTTTAAATCACCATTTTGCACATCAGTGTAGTGTAATAAATGATTCAGTTAAGAATCATCAGTTGATGAGGGGCACCTGGGAGGCTCAGTAGATTGCGTGTCCAACTTCAGCTCAAGTCATGATCTCACAATTTGTGAGTTTGGGCCCTGAGTCAGGCTCTTTGCTGTCAATGCAGCTTTGGATTCTCTGTCCCCCTCTCTCTTTGCCCCTCCCCACCTCAAAAATAAACATTAAAAAAAAAGATATATTAAAAAAAGAATCATCAGTTGATGCTAAAGTTATTGAATAAAAGACTGTTAGGAAAAGATTATTCCCATGGTGTCAAAACATTGCCTTAGAGATTACTAATTACTAAGCAGGAAAAATGACTTACTGTGGAAAGATATGGTAGTCAACACCTTGATCAAGTGACTGATTATCACTTTCATTAGTGAGATAATCTAGAATTATGTCTTCAATGTGATAAAACGTAAAATCTACAAGATCACCTATGAAATATTCTCCAAAAACATTTAGCCTAAAGCTAATCAAACACACAGACTCCACTTCCAGTTCAGAGGAAATGCAAAGAATAAAAGGAACAAGTCAAAGAATACAGACAGATCAAGGACAGAAACCAAGTGATTTACATTCTTCAAAAAGTCACATAATGGGGGGTAAGAAACCAAGGGGGTGCAGGGAAGAATCTTTGAGACTAATAAGACAATTGAATACAAAATATGAACCTCAATTGCTTCCTGGTTTAAAAACAAAAACCTGGGGCGCCTGGGTGGCGCAGTCGGTTAAGCGTCCGACTTCAGCCAGGTCACGATCTCGCGGTCCGGGAGTTCGAGCCCCGCGTCAGGCTCTGGGCTGATGGCTCGGAGCCTGGAGCCTGTTTCTGATTCTGTGTCTCCCTCTCTCTCTGCCCCTCCCCCGTTCATGCTCTGTCTCTCTGTCCCAAAAATAAAATAAAACGTTGAAAAAAAAAATTAAAAAAAAAAACAACAAAAACCTGTGAAGTCATTTCTGAGACAATTGGAAACATCTGAATATGAACTCAGATGATATAATCAAATTAATTTAAAAATTTCTAAGTGTGATAAATTGTATTGAGTTAAATAGGAAAATGCCCTTATTTTTAGGATATGCTGAAGTATTTAGGAGTAAAGTGTCCTGATAAAGCTAGTATGGCAAAGTGTTAGTAATGTTGAATTTAGGTGAGAGTAATTCTTTCAGTTTTTATGTGTTTGAATTTTTTCAAATTGAAAAGCTGAAGAAATTTAAATTGAAAAAAGAGTCTCTGGGGCACCTGGGTGGCTCAGTCAGTTAAGTGTCCGACTTTGGCTCAGGTCATGATTTCACGGTTCATGAGTTCGAGCCCCGTATCAGGCTCTGTGCTGACAGCTCGGAGTCTGGAGCCTGCTTCAGATTCTGTGTCTCCCTCTCTCTCTCTCTGCCCCTCCCCTGCTCACACTCTGTCTCTCTCAAAAATAAACATTAATAAAAACAAATTTAGAAAAAACAGTCTTTAACAATGATTACTTTGTGAGTGCATGGAGATAACCCATGAATTTTTCAAATCTAAGGTGGTAAAATCTGTCATAGCATGATTGAAACCATTAAAATGGCAATGTTATAAAACCAAAACATTCAAAACAAAAATAAACGTGGCCTATAAAGTAAATGGAGACTTCATAAATTATATGAAGTAATGGAAGTTTGGAGCATTATGCATGTAATATCCAGAGTGAACTTCAGGTTTTAAAATTCTAAAATTCACAACAATATTTTCAAAGTCATAAATTGAAACATGGCCTCACCGCTGTCACAATTTTCTGTAACCCAACAAGTATAACTCTACTTTTGCTATAATATTTAGAAAACCTATTGAAGGAGCTTGCATATATTAGAAAAGGCACTTAGAATCATAATTTTTAATTGCTGTATTTACTACCCACACAGAATAATAGGTCATAATAAAACTTCAGTCTAAAGGATTAAACATAAGCCTTCAATTATTAGAAACCATGTTTTTATACATGCAGTGACTTTTAAAAGAAAAAGCAAACACATAAAAACAAGCACATTCACAGATTTTGTTAAAAATACACAAGTCTCGGTGGTGCCTGTGTGGCTCAGTTGGTTAAGTGTCCGACTTTGGATCAGGTCATGATCTCACTGCTTGTGAGTCTGAGCCCCATGTCCGCCTCTGTGCTGACAGCTGAGCGCCTAAAGCCTGGTTTGGATTCTGTCTCCCTCTCTCTCTGCTCCTCCCCACTCATGCTCTGTCTCTGTGTCTCAAAAATAAAAATAAATAAAAACTTACACACACACACACACACACACACACACACACACACACACAAAGTCTGGGAGCACCCGGGTGGCTGAGCCGGTTGGGCACTCAAGTCTTGATTTCAGCTCAGGTCATGATCTCAGGACTGGTGACATCAAGCCCCACCACGGGCTCTGCACTGACAGTACACAGCCTGCTTGGGATTCTCTCTCTTGCTTTCTCTCTTCCCCTCCCCTGCTCACACACAGACGCTCTCTCTCTTTCTCTCAAAAGAAATAAACATAAAAATATTTTTAAAAAATACACAAGTCTGATTTAGCAAATTGAATTAAACCCCTTAAATACTTTACATTTAAAGCACATTTTAACATGAGTGTATTTTCAGATGATTACTCCCAAAACATTATAACAATATCCATTATTCTCTTAAATCTTCAGTGAGGTCTACTTAAAAAGGATGAAAGTGAGTATCTCTAGTAAACTATTTCCAAAGGAAAAGTATGTTACTTGTTTTAAAGAAGTTATTTCTACATATTAGAAGTCCTAAATGAATACATGTAAATACATTCATAAATGAAAAGTTGGCTAGATCCAATGGAGGGCTGATGCTTAACCCTAGCAAAGGATGACTGCAAATGTGGACCTATCAATTAACAGTGAATCTGTACTGTCATCTAAAGTAACAAATGGTAATAGTTTTATTCTATTAACTTTTCCTTATAATAGCAATGGTTAACGGTAATTTAAAATTAGCTAAAAATGGACTTGGTGCTGAGCTGCCTGAGCTGCCAGGAAGGGCCTGAGTGGGTGCTTGAAAGACCCAAGATTATCTAAATTTTTTTTTTTAACGTTTATTTGTTTTTGAGACAGAGAGAGACAAAGCATGAACGGGGGAGGGTCAGAGAGAGAGGGAGACAGAATCCGAAGCAGGCTCCAGGCCCTGAGCTGTTAGCACAGAACCCAACACGGGGCTCGAACTCACAGACTGTGAGTTCATGACCTGAGCCGAAGTCGGACGCTTAACTGATGGAGCCACCCCGGCGCCCCAAGACCCAAGATTATCTAAAGCCACAGGGAAAATGGTGGAAAATTCATCCTCGCCATTGCCTGAAAGAGCAATTTATGGCTTTGTTCTTTCCTTAAACTCCCTATTTGGTTTCATCATACATCTCATGTGGGCTTCTATTTCTGAATCTTAAACTCCTTAGGCTTATTGGTCTCCCTATCTGTCTATCTCTCATTACAATAGTAATTGGTTATGTACTCTTATTTGGAATAAATGGTACCTCTTCACTCAACTCCATTTATACATAGATAACGTATACTAAAATTCCAGAGGAGAAGAAATACCAAGAAGAGGCCATCCTAGCATTAAGAGATATTCCTATTAGTGAAATAAACCAAATGTTCTTTCTTGCAAAGAACTTTAAGCCAAAAATTGAATTGTTGACTAACACCAAGCATTTATTATGTTTTTGACATAATAATTTGTACCATAATTATTTTGACTATCTCTTATTAATACGCAACAATGAAATGTAAAAAAAAGTTGAACTTCTCAGATTAAATTCCATTAATATTATAAATGTCCTCAAATATTAGTTACTAATGGGCAGAATAAATTACTACACTACCATATAGCAGACTTAAAAAAAATAATAATTATCAGTAAAAGAAGTCCCTCCAAAGAGGCATTCATGTTGTAATTTTCAATTGGCAAAAAATAAAATAAAATAAAATTAGCTCACAATGTACATTAATATACAGTATAAAATATCTATAAATTAATTTAAATGTATTGTTCTTTAAAATAGTTCAGCATTTAATAAGGCTGTCATTAAACATCAGAACTGAAAACTAAATGAATACTATATGTGCTACTTAGCAATGTATCAGACTACAAATGTTTTTCTACCCCCAAGTCACATGTTTAGAATCATTTGACATTTCTCAAATTAAAATGATAAAGTATAAATTAAAAGTCTCTATAAACAAATTGACATTGTTTGTGTCATCCTCATCAGTTCAGAAGAATGTGTATAGACATAAGTGGTCACTGTGTAGTAAGGAATTTGGCCTAACCCAAACAAAGTTCTGGCCTACATCTTTAGGACTTCACACCTGATAATTTCTGCTAACAAGATGACTCAGAATGAGCCCCTATAACTTGATGTCAGTTTTCCAGGGAGGGACAGAGCTAGTAAGTTCAACCATGTGGGCAAAGAATCAATCATTCCAAGTAAGAAAGCTTTGATAAAAATTTGGACACCAGGGGCGCCTGGATGGCTCAATCAGTTAAGCATCCGACTTCGGCTCAGGTGATGACCTCATGGTTCTTGAGTTCGAGCCCCGCATCAGACTCTGTGCTGACAGCTCAGAGCTAGAGCCTGCCTCAGATTCTGTCTCCCTCTCTCTCTGCCCCTTCCCCCACTCACACTCTGTCTCTCTCTCTCTCACAAAAATAAACAAACAACAGAAAAATTAAAAACAATTTGGACATCAAAGCAGAGTAAGCTTTCCTGACTGGCAATACTGTGTGTACATTGTGGCCAGGAGTAGATAACACGGTCCATGATTCCACAGGGAGTAGACACCTGGAAAGGAGTCTGGGCCCCTCCTAGACTCCACCCTATATGTGTCTTCCTTTGGCTGGTTCAAATTTGTATACTTTCTTGGTAATAAACATGATTATGAATAGAATAGGTTTCAGGGAGTTCTGTCTTTCTAGTGGATTATTGAACCTGAAGGTAAATTTGGGAAATCCCTGAATTTGCAGTCACCGAGATTCTCTCTACTATATTACAATTTCAAATCCTTGGGATGTGAAGGCAATTTATTTATTCTTTGCTATTTTCTTTTCTGGAATATATATGTAATCAATCCTGCTTTGAAGGAATTCAAAACTTTTAACCACAAGAAAGACCATTTTTACGAATGCTGGTCACTGTCTGACTACTGAATGGCAGTAGTTATCCATAAGATTTGGATTAGGGGGTGTATTTGCATGGCACTGGGATTCAAGGATTGTGATATACTTCCAACAGAAGAAGTATTCCAATTCCAAAAAAAATGTAAAGATTTTTCACAAGAAACCAAAGTATACAATAAAATAAAATTAAGTATTGATGCTCTTTAGTGATTGTTTAAAACAAAGCATTTGTACAATTTTGTACAAGGATATTTCACTAATAGAGGTGGGAATGAAATCTTTTATATTGCTTATCATTTGATCTCTATGCACTGAATTGTAGTCACAATAGAAGCAATTATATTCACATTATGAAGAGAATATATACCAATCACTATAATTACTTAACCTTGAGGCTGGCAAATAGATAATTTATTTAAAACAACAAAAATTTAGGTTATTATCACACAGGTAGAGAAGTTCTAACTAGTTTAAATAAAACCCAGTCTTTCATGCTAGAGCACAGGCTAGAAAAAAAGAAAGATCACACATGATAAAGGTAACGAGAGATGATGGAAAAGATCAGGAAGTCATTTCTGATATATAGAAAGGAATCTAATTCATGGTTAAGTCAAACACAGGTGAAAAGGGAAACAAGAATTATAGGAAGAAATTTATATAGAGTTAATTATGAAAATAATCTTTTTCATAAATCTACTAAATAGATAATAACTGCATACCAAAAAATGACAAAGAAAAATTTATCAATTAAAAAGCCATTTAACAAAAGACCAATTTATACATTCCTCTAATTATGTCCATAAAAAATTTAAATATACAAATCACATTTCCATACTCAAAGGAATCTTTCTAAACAAATGAAATACACAGACATATAAACAAAATCAGAATTCAAATCATTAAAAAAATATTTTAAAAATCACAGTAAATTATATCTCATAATAAGAAATAAAATAACAAAATGACATCTATATACATTTGTTAAAGTTTCAAAAGCTCAATGATGAAGCAACGGTGCATAATTTATTTAAATAAGTACTGTTTACTAATGCTTATATAATATACCTATTTTAATATTCTGTTAGATAATGGATTTAAAGAACAAATGTTGAAACATCCAAAAAATTGAATTATAGTTATTCTTAAAATGTTAATTTTCCCATGTGTCCAAAGTTGTGAATTACAGTAATATCCTCCAGAAAAGTCAGGTATTTGGTAAAGCAAGGCACATAGGACCAGATTTTGATAAAGGTGCTTTTTCTTTGGTCCTGTAATTTCTTTAAATATGCTACATATCTGGGCGATTCTTAAGATGACTTTCAATATAGCATAAATAACTTTTATAAACCTTTTCTTACGTAAAGCATACATCCATGTGTAATTAAATATTATAACAATGAAAGTGTAAGTAAAACAAGAGATGCTAAACCCTATTTTTAAAAACAAAATTCAGTTGAATGACTATACAATGACATTTTAAAAGTCCAATAATTTGATATGTAGGAAAAGTGTATCAATTCTTAAGAATAATCAATATTACATTAAGTCTACTGGGTACAAAGTCAATTAGTTTCTTTTCAAACTCTGTCTCCTTAGAATCTAGCTTAAATATCAAACTACTTTTCCTTCTACGAAATTGTGACATTCGATATAAATTTATGTAAACATTTAAGTTTTGCACCTCTAAACTACAGTTTCCACCATAAAAGTAGCCTACAACTTCTCTAAAAATACTTATTAAAGAACTGGTGATACTACTGTGTTGAAACATCTACATGTTGAATTTTAAACTTTTCTTCCCAAATACCATATTCTTAATTTTTAATAGAACCATCAACTGGCACTCTTCTCCCATGAGTTAGCACATTTTTATAATGAACAAAGTAGTTAAGAGATAACAAGTAAACTTCAAAAAGTAAGAATTTAAATAATAAAGGAGTCATCATTATAAAAGATTGATACAATAAGGCTTTTGGAGGTCATCAAAACACACACCACACACAGAGGAAAATGGCATTATCTGTATATATGACATGATATAGCCTACAGGCCCATCTTCTCAAATATGATTCTTTCTTTCTGCATTAAAAATTATAAGCTACATAACCCAATCTCTAATAACATCTTCAAACCTATAATCAAAATATAAACTAAGCTTGTCTAATAAATGTTTCATTTGAAAATATGCTTTAGACTATTTTGTCCTTTGTCACAACTTTTGATTATATTTTTATAAGCTTTATTGAGAATCTTGAAAACTGTTATTTTGGCCACCTGAAAATATATTACAATGGTAACTAACCTGTCTGATTTCCAATATTTGCTTGTATCATTTTTTGAAGGGACAGACTAAACCTGAATTAACAATTAATTGTAAATGTACACTGAATTAATATGTAAGTACCCAACTAGTACTTCAACGTGGGCCAAATATAAATCTTTATATTTACTCTTGAATTCTGTGCATTTGCAGGATTTAGATTTCACTTGGCAGTAGGTAGTAAGATGTACATCAGAATGGTGTTAAAAACACCATGCTCAAAATGTGGTAAAGTTATTAAACAAATGCTCTCAAAGGTGGTCACTGAAAATCATTAAGTCAGGCTACCAGAAAGTTTGCTTAGTGTCAGTTTGGAATTACCAGGAAACTGATTTAAAAGTATTTTGTACTTTTAAACACTTTTAAGCTTTGAATGGAATAGATTAGGCCTGTGTCCTGTAGAGACTAGGTTTGCATAAGCAAAGTAATATAGCCAGTCCTAATTAGCCAAAAGTATCCAACAGTTTGTGACACGGTATTTTTGAGCCAAATTCTATTTAACAAAATCCATTATAACTATATAAAAATATTTACTTTTCTACAGTTTTTAACTATTAGAATGGGAGACTTTTAAAAATATATGAAGCATGAATGAAAAAATAAAGTAAAATACTTTTTATACACAATAGGTTAATTCTGTCTATATAGTCAATAATTAAGTTAAACCTATATTCCATTTTTAGAAAGTATTCTTGCCCACCAATTCACCTTATCATTTTTGCTATATTTTCTCTCCATTGAACCAACTTATTAAATAACACATGTAATTTACAACCTCAACTCCAGTGCTAATCAAAATGGAAAAGAAACCACTATCTTAAAAGCAAAGTAGTGGTTCCTTCCCAGCAGCTTTTTAGGGCCACAGAAAGGGACTCAGAATTGGCTACCTCTCCTAGACATGTGACCACAGTACTTCTGGGGATGGTGGGTTTATGAGAGGCCTAAAAAGTTCTTCTGAGCAGCCTAAAAAGTTCTAAATAGCTATGGTGCCATTTAAAATAATGAAATATCATGGCAATCTGGAATGTCTCTAAGAAAGGTCATTTTGGTCTCAATTCGTTGACATCTATACTACAATTATTTTGGTTGTTGTTTTTAATTAAAGGAAGTTTTTACAGATCAACGAGTAAAATATTCATTTAAAAACATTCTAGATGTATACAGTATATGCTTTGATAGTTCAAAATTCTCCAAGTGGAGATGTTAGACAATAATTATTTTAAATTATTAAACAAGTATTTATTTCCTTTAAATTACATTTTGAAACTTCAATGGAAATTACCACATACAGAAATTTAATTTAAAGTAATATTAAGGATTTATCTGATTTACAGAAAAGAAATATAGTTAAGAGATTAAGGACAAAACTCCATTAGTGCAAAAGTCTCTGGCTACTCTCTAGCACAGGAGCAACTGGATTGCTTTCAGCAGTTTCAAAGCACTAAAAGATCTTAAAACGTAGATGGAGAAATAGATGTGTGTACTTCTCTACATTAAATTTAAATATGAATTTTATTCTCTGACAAATTAGACCCAGAACGTAACTTTATCAAATTTTACGTAGTTGAACAAATAACATTTAGCAATCTTTTCTTTAGTAATCTTTTGTATAAATATAAAAATCTCAGATACATGAAAATGTTTTTCAAATCATACTTCTATTTCTTCACAGCTTTATAGGCAATTATAATTATAATTTTCAAACTTTGAATATTCCATGTGATTTGATATATCTGTACAGAAAAAGATAAAAAACATTTAATAAGATTAAATAGATCTAATTTGCAAAAATTGGTATCGGACATTTGTTGTGTGCTCTTGCAAAGAGTGCATAGGACATTTCTGCAGCAATCAAAAGGTAAAATCTTTTTAAACTCAGATTTCAAGTTTTTTCCAATAATTATTTTTCCAATAATTATTCTAATCCCTGGAAGTACTTTCAAGCTTTGATTTCTAGATGTAATAGGTATTTTGTTAACATATACACATATTTTAGCCTTAAATGTTTATATTTTCAAACCATTTGAATATGATGAGATTCAGCGTGATGATATCTTCTTTGAATCTGTAGAAGTCCTCTATGCAAGATTAATGTTGAGATTCCTAGTGCACCATTGTGAAAAACCAGTTAAAGATAGTATATACTATGCTTTAGTAGGATTGCCTGTAGGTTTGGGATCATAACCATATAGGAAAGTAGCTGTTATTACAAGGATGGCTCCAAGGAAAAAGACACTAAACAGATGAAGAAAAAATAAAAAGAGAAAATCAGATTAAAAGCAAACAACTTCTTTCTATTTCTTCACTTGTAAAAACAATTATAACTTGGGGAAAAATGTTCCATAATATGACTAACAAATACTGAATACTTACTACATTCTAGGTATTCAAGCCAAGTATTTTACATGCATTATCTCACTTAGTTCTTATAACAACCCTATGAAGAAGTATTAGTATTGCCCTCATATTTTTTTTTTTTTTAATATATGAGAAAACTGAGGGTTAGAGTAACTTGTTTAAAATCCCACAACTTGAAATGGAAGACGAGATTCAAATCCAGGTCTGTCTGACTCTAGAGCCTGTACTTTCATCCACTGCACTGTATTGTCTCCCAAAACAAAGATGTTTTAAATGTTGTTATTTCCCTTTAACATGTCTTTTGCCTACAATACACTGAATAATAAAAGATCTCAATTTTTAAATATTTGAAAGTAAAAAGGGAAAATGGAAGTTTTTTCAGACCAAAGTAAAGTTCAGTTTAAAATCCAAGGTAGTAATAAGCAAAACTCAGGACCAATTTACATAGGATGCTTTCTTTACAAAAGTAAATTAGATTAAATGCAAGTATACTTGGTTTATTCTTTATTTTATCTGCCCATAGATATAATATACCTTATTATAAACTGGAAATGAACTTAAACTGGTACTAGAACTTAAAGTGGAGCTAAACTGAATACCAATCTTAACTTTTAAGATGTATATTCTTCAAAGTGCTATTATAGAGACATGTATTTGTCTTGGTTTTAAAGTTTCTATTAACAGTTCAAAATTACTCTCCTGCTTTACAACAATAAACATTTGTTCTATAAAGGAAAACGATCACAACCCTTATTATGACACAAAGGGGCCCTTCCTAATGTGGTCCCTCCAACCTCATCTTCCACACTCCACCCCACCCAATCTGTAATTCGGTGAACACAACGTGCCTTTCAAGACAGTGTCTTTGTAGATGCTACTCCCTCTGCTTGCAATGTCCTTTCTCCCAAGAAAACTGATTATTCATACCTCAGGTCTAATGTCTCCAAGACTCACTCCCCTAGGCAGATGTACTCTATGATAACATTTACTATGTTGTATTAAATAAGGCATTATTTACACGTCTACACCCCGGATTAACCATCTGCTCAGCATTCATCATTATACCCCAAGTACCTAGGATATGGAAGGAGCTCAATAATTATCTGTGGTGATAAATATCTAGTGTTGACTTGACATAAATGGGCAACTTTCAAAAGCCCTGGATGCAGGTACACAGGTAAGATTAAGATAACATAAACTTCTTATAATACATCTTGAAGAAAATTACTACCATAGGAATATTTAATAATTATTAGGCTTTGGATGAGCTTCTGACTGAAAACTTTCTTTGTCAGGCATTCTGACCTTTGTTTAGCTTTCTGAACCTCTGGAATACACACTCAACTGAAAAGTTGTCTGATCCAATTTTCTACCCCCTGCAGGAATCCATTCTATGAAATCTCTAACAGGATCTACTAGAAAACCTAATAATGTCAGGAAACCCCTGCTTGTCAAGATAGTTATTTTTAGATGGTTCTGAGAGAAAAATTTTTCTTGGGGAAAAACTATTAGAAAACAATGATTATCTCAAAGATTTGAATACCTGACTTCCAACAGAATTATATATATACTTCAATAATGTATTAATCATAAAGTTCTCATTTATTTATTCACATATCTAACTTTCTAATCACTGTGACCTCCTTGAAGAGAGGAAACATATCTCATTCATAAATTTAGGTTTTTCCAGGATCTGGTACAGTGAAAGGAAGACACATACTACACACTTAATACATTTTTGATAAAAGAATAAATAAGCCTAAATGCAAGGATGGTTAATGCTAATAAGCAAAATAATCAACACAAGAAAAATAAGTTAGGAAAGGAAATACTGGTGATGTGATATCAGTAGAGATGTCTAGCAGTCAGCTGAAAATAGGGATCTAGAGTTGAAGTTGGGACTTATCTTCATAGAGAGGACAGACAAGACATGGCAGTGGATAAGATGAATGAGAGAGTGAATAAGGATTGACAGATTACCAAAGAAGCAGCCAGAAAAGCAAGTATAGGGGTACCACTTCTGAGAAACCAAAGCAAAACAAAACAAAACAAAACAAAACAAAACAAACTAACCCAAAACACACATGAAAACCGTTTTAGGAAGTGAAATGGGGGTAACCATGGAAAATATATTAATACATTTGGAATAGGGGTCATGGATTTATTCCTTAAGAGATGCTCTTCACAAAAATAAGAACATACAAAGACAGAGGGTCTAGTTATATTTTAGGAAAAATAATCCATCTCCTTCATGCGGCTCAGTGTCAAAACATTCATTCATTCAATAATAACGGTATCATTGTCTTTTCTCTTTTTCTCTTCATCGCAACATACCTTACACAGACCCTCAGAAACATGGATTTACATGCAGGTATGCATCTTATTGACACACCACTATTTTGTCCCTCTACTGATTTCCCCTTTCATTTACTTGTTCATTCCCTGCATGTTTCAAAGATTTAAAGTTAACACCCTGACTTAGCCTTATATGAGGTTTGATTTTTTTTAAGGTATGTTTTTTTAAATGTACCCTAAAAATCTATAGTTCCAAACATTTTCAAACAATACAAAGTGCATAACTGCCCCCACTTAATGAATAGAGTAACTAAAGCATAATTAAGGTATAGATCCTAGTTGTTAGGCTAGTCTCACTAACTAAGCAATTCATTCCCATACCAAACTAGAAACAAGTAATTTTAAACTGATGTCACAGAAAAATCACAGATCTCAACATGCATGTCCCAGACCTATTGTCCAGGTTGCTAGAAGAAGGAAACCATAAATGTTCAATATAGAAATATAAAGGGCATATTATATTTTTCTCCTGCCAAATTCCACCCATAATCCTATCTCACTCTAGTGACGCAAATGAATTTTACTAGCTGTATTAAAGTTTTAAGATCTTGAACATTCATTCAGACACAAGGAGTACCTCTTATAGGCCAACCTCTGGCCTTGCTTATAAGATGGTAATAAATCTTCTGAAGAAAGGAGGAAAGAATGATAGAATGGAGGGGGGTGCCCTTTTATTTCGGGAGGTCTCCTGATAAAGTAACATTTGAACCGAGACCTGAGGATATGAGAAAGTTAGTCATGTGAATACATAGGGGATGAGTATTCCAAGATGACTGAAGGACAAATCAAAGCCCATGGCCAAGAGATTACTGTAACTTTAAAAAAAAAAAAAAGTGAATAAGAGGAAAGTAGTATCAGATTATCAGATGAGGACAGAAAGGTAGCTGAGGGCCACATCAAATAGGTCATTAATGATGACAACTTTTAGATGACATGGAAAGCAGAGGATTTCCGAACAGAGGAGTCATATGATCTAATTTACATAGAAAATAATCAGTCTGTTTGCTGAATGGAGAAAATTGTAGGAACACAGCCCAAGAGAAGAAGCAAGAAGATACATCAACAGATTATTTCCTTAATCAAGATGATAAATGAGTGTGCCCTGGACCAGGATGGTAGCAATGAAGTTGTGAGAAATGGTTGACCCTGGAGATACCAAAAAGGAAGAGTTGACAGGCTTTCTTTCTAGATTAGAATGATGTATGAGAGAAGGGTAAAGAGAAGCTGATGACCTTACTTCTTACTTCACTCAGGAGGTAAAGAACTTCCATACGTTTTAACTTTCCTTTTTAAGTCTGTCTATACATCCATATCCATAGACTCTGCCTTCTCTTAGGTTACTGTGGATAAACTGTGTTCCTATTTAAGTCAAGGAAGATTTTGGCCTAAGCAACTGGAAGAATGGAGATGCTACCATGTACTAAATTGGGAAACCCTTATAGGGACAGGGAATGAATTATGTAGTAGACATTCAAGTGAAAATGTCAAATAGGCAATTATATATACAAGCTTGGAATTCAAATTAAAATGTGAAAGTTATTAGCATATAGATGGTATTTAAAGCCTTGAGAATAGAGATCACCTAAGGGAGTGAGTGTAAATAAGAGGTCCAAGGGCAGAGACTTCACATTCCAAAGTTTAGAAATTGAGAAGATGAAGAGTGGAGTGAAGTTAGAGGAAAACCAAGTATAGTATCCTGGAATCCATTAAAATATAATCTCATTACTCCGGAATTAGAAATTAAAATTATGATTATAATTATGATTATAAATTTTAAAAATGATAGGACCTTCAATACCATCTGTATTTATCATACTTCATTCTTCCTAATTCTGTCTCCTCCCTTGGCGTCCACGACACCAAACATCCTGGGTCTTCTGCCTTCCCTTGCAATTCCCTTCCCAACCAACCACATCTTCCTGCCACCATCGAAAAGAGTTTTCTCTTGCGCCACATTCTCTATGTTAACTATTCAAGAATGTCATTTACTCTCCTGGCTTTATCTACATAAATTCCACACATACAAATCCATTATATGACTTATTTTATGACTTTATATGACTTATTAACTTTTTTATATGACTTTTTACTTTGGAGAAGAGTTTGGAAAAAATTTTTTAATCTGTTGGGCAAATTCTGGCTAGCCAAATTTGTATAAAAAACTTTCCAGTGGAAGATTTTCTTTTATGCATTTAGTTTTCAATCTTTTTTTAAAAGATAGTTAAAAGGATCTTTTACGGTATTTCCACGATCCTTCAAAAGTTGTAATAAAACAAGATTTTTCATACCAGATCTTATTAAGAATTCTTACTTTTCTATATATTTTGGAGACTTAAAGCAATAGAAAAAAATATATTACCTGGTTGGCACAAAATCTTGCAGCCAAAAATAGGATATCAGTGTTGATAATATTATGGATAAAGAGGTTGCAAATCCTTTTAAAATATTATCTGCATATTTAATAACAGCAGCTATTACAAGGCCTCCAAGTGCCTGCAAAAGTTTTAAAAGATTATTTTAAACAAACATATATAAAATTGCTTTCCCAAACAATCTCATTATTCAATAAAACTTTAGACTTTTGTCCTATAAATTTAATCTCATTGTAATAAGTGATTTTATTTTTTTAATTAAAAAAAATTAATGTTTATTTATTGTTGAGAGAGAGAAAGACAGTGAGCAGGGAAGGAGCAGGGAGAAAGAGGGAGACAGAGAATCCGAAGCAGGCTCCTCACTGTCAGGGCAAAGGCTGACATGGGGCTCAAATCCATGAACCGTGAGATCATGGACAGAAGTCAGAGGCTCGACTGAGCCACCCAGGCATCCCTTAAATTTTTTTTTAATGTTTATTTATTTATTTTGAGAGAGAGAGCAGGGGAGGGGCAGAGAGAAAGGGAGAGAGAGAGAATCCCAACCAGGCCCCAGTGCAGAGCCCAACGTGGGGCTTGAACTTATGAACTGTGAGATTATGACCTGAGCAGAAATCAAGAGTTGGACGCTTAACTGAGCCACCCAGGTGACCCAATAAGTGATTTTTACCCAACATCTCTTGGGGCGCCTGGGTGGCTCAGTCGGTTAAGCGGCTGACTTCGGCTCAGGTCATGATGTCATGGTCCGTGAGTTTGAGCCCCGTGTCGGGCTCTGTGCTGACAGCTCAGAGCCTGGAGCCTGTTTCAGATTCTGTGTCTCCCTCTCTCTGACCCTCCCCCGTTCATACTCTGTCTCTCTCTGTCTCAAAAATAAATAAATGTTAAAAAAAAATAATAATAAATAAATAAAATAATCATCTCTTATGACCATAGAGTTTTGTTCAATAGCCCTTTTATTACAAAAGCTACCTGAAGTAACTACCAGCATAATCTGCAGTTTGTTATATTAGTTTAACTGTACTGTGAATAAAACATCTATCCTCAACCAGTTTAGTAATTAAGCATCACTTGTTCAGACAAATGTGGGAAGACTGTCACTTGGATAAATGAAATGTTCTTACTTTTGAAGTAAAAATAAAGTGTAATTTAAGTTATTTTACTAGTCTTTCAATAGGCTCCTAACTTGGCTTTTTTTCCTCTAGCTCCTCGCCCTTCAATCCCCTTTTTATTGCTGTCAGATTTTTCTTCCTGAAAAGATTGTAGAAAGAACTTTCTGCCAAATCCCTCTCAAATTCCAAATTGTACCTGCTTAAATAATGAGGTTTTACCATACAACATAGTTTTGTTTTCTGCCAAACTCTAGTTATAAACTCCTAAATTTGGGTTACCCACATTAATAACTTCCTCACAAGACAGAAGCTTATTATTAGTGAGAGTCACAAATTATGCCAATTGAGCTCACTACAAATTGATGTTTGAGTCCCTTTACCTCCTGGCAATGTAGTCAATCATCTATTTAGTTCCTATGGAATCATACCAACTATACCAAACCTTCTTTATTTAACTCAAGTCTTATAGGAAGAGGGCTTCCTTCTGCTAGGATAAAAGCCATCATACAAACTCTTCTGACTTACCCTATCTCTATTTTATATTTCCTCTGAATTTTCATTTATCCTGGTCTCTTCTCCTATCTTAAAAATAGAAGTATATTTCCTGCTTTCAAAACACAACCACAATTTGCCACCTTCACACAATTTCTGTAAGAGAGCTTGCTCCTACAGCTTCAAATACCTCTTAAAGAAAGGCTTTGTGAAGGCAGTGACTTGTATCTTCACTTTTGTATCCTCCAGCGTTACCAAGTTGTTTTCTTTTTTTGATGATGAAATTACTCAACCCTTGAACAATTTCAAATTATAAACTGAGATAATTTGATAGGAATATTTTAATATGTACCTGTTACAGATTTAAATATCTAGATCTGCTTTTGAGCCTTAATGGGCTGATCATACACAACATATACAACAACAAGAACTGTAAAAAAAATCAGAAGTTATATTTACCTCTAAATTCAACTCTTTAATTCTTAAACTTGCATTTTCATTATGTCAAATTTAAATACCATAAAGTTCATTTATGACCTTTTCAAAGTAAGTTTTCATTGTGGCATTAAGACCAGTTCTATTTTAATTTCCCAGAATAAACTAGATATAATGAGAGCACTAACAGGAAGGATCTTTTTCCCTCCCATCATAAATCAGTAGCTACTCTGATTCTCTATATTAAAATAAAGTTTATTAGCATTAAATATAAGACTTTAAATGCTTTACCTGAAGAATAACAACTATCCAAGTCAGTCGGTTATATCCCTGAAAAAATCCATTCTTTGACACCAATTCTCCATCATAAATGTAGACACCCATTAATCCAAATATACTCCCAAAGAAACCTATAAAAAAGTAAATTTTATGGCATGTGTCATTTAGTTTGTCTGGAGAGATATTTTTCCACTGGTATTCTAAATTTTATATTTAGCTTTTCCTTTTTGATAAAATTTGACTACTTTAAAAATCTTTTACTTGGGTATTTATATAAACTTAACAAAATTATACTTTGTATTATATTATAACTGTAAGACAAAGAAAATATAAAAAAGAACAGAGATTACCAACTCTGGAACACTAAAAACTATAATGTTTAAATTACATGACCACATGGCTGTCTCATTCAAATATCTGGAAAATGCTCACTTTTGGCATATTCATTGTGTCTCATATCTTCCTATTGCTAGCTCTATATTCTTATATATTCATACACACACACACACACACACACACACACACACACACACACACAAAGAAACTACACACACAAACTATAAAGAAAGAAATGGAAACCTATAGAGGCCATTTGTCAGGAGTAGTCTCTGATAAGATATGTAGTCAGAGTGCAGAATGAAGCAATGTTTATATAAAGACATAACTACCTGAAATGGAAAGGAACTGAAAGGATATGAAATGTTCTTTTAATTTTACTTATGTCAATTCATTTTTTAATTAAGTTTTTAATTTTAATTCCAATATAGTTAACATACAGTGTTATATTAGTTCCAGGTATACATCAATCATTTTAAGATGTCCAATTTTGAACATGACAGTAATACAAATTTACAAAGTTACAAAAATAAAAAATACAAAAAGAAACACTTATGAAAGTATTAATTAGGTTTCTATTTTTTAATTATAAAACAACACTTGCTAACTAGGAAAAAAGGTATCCAATACAGGTTATATACATGTCAGTATATACAGATCTACAGCATTCTATCAGTTGTACAATATTCCATTTATGGATGATGATAATAATATGAAATACATACATAACATGATGTTCCACAAATTGTTCTAAGTGCTTTATGTATGCTAACTTACAACAACCCTATTAGGCAGATACTCCTATGCCCATTTTATGGATGAAGAAACTGATACACAGAGAAGTTAAACCTGTCTGAGCTCACACTGCTGGTAAGTGATGGACTCAGGATTTGAATCCAGGCAGTGTGGCTCTGGACTCCATGATCCTAATCACTGCACTATTTAATCATACGGACAATTTATTTAAGCAATATTCTACATGTCTATTTTTTACAATTGTAATCAATGCTAAAATGAATAACCTTGATCTATCTTTGTGCTCTTGTGTAAGTATACTTATAGGATAAATTCTTATTCAGAAGTGGAATTTTTGCATCAAAGCATTTATATAAAATTTTGTTAAACACCCCTAAATTGAGATCCAATAAGGTTATATCAATCTATACTCCTGGCAACCATAGGTAATAAGAGTTCCTATTTCTTCACTCTCTGGCTAATGTTGGACCTTATCAATTTGCTAATTGTTGATAGTTTGATACTTGAGAAATGCTATTAAGAGAGAAGGGAAACAGAGGATCTGAAGCAGGCTGTGCTGACAGCAGAGGGCCCAATGCAGGGCTCGAACTCACGAACGGTGAGATCATGACCTGAGCCAAAATCAAGAGTCCGATGCTTAACCTACTGAGCCACCCACGTGCCCCTACTTTGAATATTCTTAAAAAACATAAAACAAAAAACAGAAAACTTGATACATTTATAAAATTTTGCAGAGAAACAAACAAATCCTGTGATAAATATAAAGGTTCAGTTTCTTATCACATTACTGGAAAACAGCTGGAAAAATGGACTAAGGCTTAGAGGTTGTTTGGGAATGTTTGACTTAAAATATAGGCCATTAGGAGTACAGACATTCACTGTGGAGGGCCTGACTGCTACCAGGAGAGACACGGTAAATTTGTTAAGTTGATGTAGACAAAAAAACAAATCAAAACAAAAAACAGTTTTCAAACATGAGCTCCAAAGTCACAAGAACAGAGACTTGAAATAGAATGATTGATTTGCAATGAAGCGGTCTCTCACATGTAGCATTTTCCAAAATTAATCTATACCTAGAATACTATATCTGGAATTTTTGTATGAGAAATTAAACGCTATAATACTGTAATAGTTTAAATATTTGTTCAAATGAAATCCTTAAGTATGTGAGGTCTTTTTGTTTGTTATAAACTATTTACCTTCAGTTAAAAAAATGTTACAGAGGGGCGCCTGGGTGGCGCAGTCGGTTAAGCGTCCGACTTCAGCCAGGTCATGATCTCGCGGTCCGTGAGTTCGAGCCCCGCATCGGGCTCTGGGCTGATGGCTCATAGCCTGGAGCCTGTTTCCGATTCTGTGTCTCCCTCTCTCTCTGCCCCTCCCCCGTTCATGCTCTGTCTCTCTCTGTCCCAAAAATAAATAAACGTTGAAAAAAAAAATTAAAAAAAAAATGTTACAGAATTTAAAAGCTAAAACAAAATATTTTGAAATAAAAAGGTATACTAAGATTTTAAAACAAAGATGAAAGTTTCATCATTTCAAACTTCCTCTATTAAGTTTCTTTTTTTTCTTTTTCAGCTTTATTGAGGTAAAATTGACAAGTAAAATTGTGTAAGCTATTTAAAGTGCACGTCTTGAGGATTTCAAATATAATATGGTGACTATAGTTGATAACACTATATCATATAATTGACATTTGTCAAGTATCTTAATCTCCTTATCCCCCCAGGAAGAGAGTATGTTATTTGTAACATCTTCTCTGAGAAGTGGAGCAACCAAGAATAAAGTTCTTAAGTCTTCAAATAGTGAGGACAGAAATAGGCTATATATACCCTTATGTCACAGACCTAAAATTCCATATTCTTGAATAACAGGCATTCATTTAAAACACAATGCTTTTTGGCGTTTTTTTTTTAAATACATTGTTTCTGGGGGGGAGGGATACAAAGAGAGGGAGAGAGAGAATCTTAAGCAGGCTCCCATGGCCAGCATGGAGAACTCTAGGGCTCCATCTCATAACTATGATGAGATCATGACCTGAACCAAAATCAAGAGTCAGATGCTTAACCAACTGAGCCACCCAGGTGCCCCCTGCCAGACATTTGTATCAGTGAGATTTTATGGGAGGCTTATTTATTTAAAGATATATAGTAATCTTTAAGTCTAACATTAAAAAATATGAAAAAAAGATAACTTTAGAAAGCATTTAAAACTTACCAAGTTGAATGTTTCTTATCCAAACTGATTGTTTGGTTTCTTTCAAGATTTTCTCAAAGTAAACCCCAGCAAAGCCACTTGAAAAACATGCTGTGAGAACTGCCATGAGGCCTACAAATTGAGAGCCAGCTGAAAGTTCCTTAGAATCAAGCTCCTGAGAATCTGAGGGCCACTGAACAAAAAGAAAAACAAAACTATAGTTTATTCTTATGATATTTTACAAAGTACATATTTAGAGTGCACTCTCAGACCTTAAGATAAAAATGCAACCAATACCATTCTTGGGGATTGCAGAGGAGAGCTTTTGAAAGAAAATCTTAGAATCATTTTATTTTTTTCCCATAGTGATATTACTGTTACAACTTACAATTTCAAAAAATTCCCTAAAAAAGAGAAAGAGAATGAGTAAATGCACAGATGCACAAAACAGCTTCTATAAGCAGTTCAGTTGTAGAAATTCAAAGTGTGAACTGTTGGAGCAGCAAAAATTATTCTGGAGCTGTTGGTTATTATGGAAGTCCCATATGGTATCATGTTAACCACTGTGGGCTTTATCCCATAGTTCAGTGTTCCTGAAATTATCTTCATGGCTTTTGTTAAATCTATGTTCCACCTGAACTCTTACTTGATATTTTAATTAAAAAATTTTTAATATTTATTTATTTTTGAGAGAGAGAGAGAGAGAGAAAGAGAGAGAGAGACATGGGAGGGGCAGAGAGAGGGGGAGACAGAATCCAAAGCAGGCCCCAGGCCCTGAACTGTCAGCAGAGACCAACGCAGGGCTCCAAATCATGTACTGTGAGATCATGACCTGAGCTGAAGTCGGACACTCAACCAACTGAGCCACCCAGAGACCCCTTGATATTTTAATTTAAAACACCTCACTTTTTACAATGTAATACCTACTTTAGCTTATCCTTAGCAATATCTATGAAAATATGGGTTTGAAATGGCAGTTATATTTTTGTAACACCCATTTTAAAATATATTAACTAGGTGTATCTGGGTGGCTCAGTTGGTTAAGTCCTACTCTTGGTTTTGCCTCAGGTCATGATCTCATGGTTTGTGGATTCAAGCCCTGCTCTGGGCTCTGTACTGACAGTATGAAGCCTGCTTGGGATTCTTTCTCTCTCTCTCTCTGCACCTCCTCTGCTCACTTGCTCTCTCAAAATAAATAAATAAACATTTAAAAAAAATAAATAACAGAAATATTTATTCAAGATAGACATAGCACCCCTGGAGAAAGTAACCGGGGAGGAGGGCTCTGGATGGCAGGAAATTGGCATGATTGGATTTGTTTTTAGATAAACCATAGTGGTGACTACTGGAGTTTGAATTTTGAGGGATGGATAAGACTGAAGTAAAAAAAATCAGGAGGCAAATGATCACATGAGAAACAAGACAACATGAACTGGGGAAGAGACAGAGAAGGACAGAATCAAGAAGCATTACAAAGCAGCAATAGCAAAGTCTTAGTGACTGAATAGATGTACAGGCAGAAGGAAGAGTTAAGACAACTCCCAGGCAGAGTAAATAATGAGGGAAAAAAATACAAGCAAGAATAGTTTCGGTGGAGGAAAAGGTAAAGTTTAGTTTTGGATATGCTCAGTTTATAAAGCCTATTGAATAACTGAACTAAGATGTCTAACAGGTTTTTAGATGTACAAATCTGAAATTATGGGTGAGACACAGACCAAGGAACTATGAGCATATATGTGTTAATAAAAACCTACAGAATGAAGTCTCCAAAAATAAGGACATAATTTAAGGGAAATAACAAGCCTACCAGCAACCCCAATATCAAGGAAAAGGACCCCAGGAAGGAGCCCAATAAAGAATTATTAGGAAGATGAGAAGAACCAGGAAAGAATGGTATCAGGGAAGCTGATGAACAATAAGAAGGGAGTAATTAATAACCTCAAATGCAGAGCGCCTGGATGGCTCAGCTGGTTAAGTGTCTGACTTTGGCTCATGGTTTGTGAGTTTGAGCCCTGCATCAGGCTCTGCGCTGCTGGTGTGGAGCCTGCTTGGGATTCTCTCTCTCTCCCTCTCTCTCTCTCTCTCTCAAATAAATCAGTAAAACTTAAAAAAATTTTTTTAATAAAATAATCTCAAAAGCTCCAGACATCCAGTAAAAATCAGTGTTGTTTTATGTACGATTTTATTTCCCTAACTAGATTTGTGTCAGATAATTTGATTTTTACTTATTTTAATTTTAAAAATTTCATTCATTCATTCATTCATTCATTCATTCATTCATTCATTCATTCATTCATTCCCTTGTTTAAATTCCAGTATAGTTAACATAGAGTGTTATATTAGTTTCAGGTGTTCAATATAGTAACTTAACAATTCTGTACATTACTCAGAACTCATTAAGAGGAGTGTACTCTTAATCCCCTACACCTATTTCACCCAACCCCCCTCACCTGTCTCCTCTCTGGTAACTATCAGTTTATTCTGTATAGTTAGGAGTCTGTTTTTGGTTTGTCTCTTTTTTTCTTTGCTTTGTTTCTTAAATGCCACAGATGGGTGAAATCATATGGTATATAAATACAATTGAACATTACTCAGGTACAGAAAAGAATGAAATCTTACCATTTGCAACAACACCGATGGACCTACAGAGTATAAGACTAATAAGTAAAATAACTTATATAAGACTTTTATTTCTCATTAGTTGCAGTCCCGATGTAGTATCTTACTCAAAGGAAGCCCTCAAAATATGTCAGTTGTGAGAATAAAAATTTACTCGCTTCAACAAATAACAAATGTATCCTCCATGCACAATAAGGTTTTGAAACTGTGATAAAAATGAAAGGTGTACTTATCTTGAATAGTTACCTGTACAAAAGCAACTCCTGTCATCAAAATTACTAGGGAGAGCCACTGGTACACACCTAATTTTTTACTAAGCATAGACACAGAAAATAATGCTGTTGTAAGAATTTTCAACTGATATGTGACCTGAAAAAGAAAAGAGCTAATATTATTGTTTGTTTATTTGCTTCTTAAAAGAACTACTAGAAATATATTTTAAGTACCTGATAAGTAGCTGCATCCAGATTTGATAGTGCCACATAAAGTAAATTATTCTGAAGAGTATATATCCCTGATGGAATAGCAAGTTTCAGAGTTTCCATAGGTTTATTAAGTATTTCATCATGCAGTATTCGATTCAGTGCTCTTAGACTACATTCTAGAAAACACATGAAATGGGTAAAACCAATAATTAAGTAACTCTGAATAAGTTACATACTCTCTCTCAAGGCCTCAGTTTTCTCACCTATAAAAAATGGAAACAGGGGCGCCTGGGTGGCGCAGTCGGTTAAGCGTCCGACTTCAGCCAGGTCACGATCTCGCGGTCCGTGAGTTCGAGCCCCGCGTCAGGCTCTGGGCTGATGGCTCAGAGCCTGGAGCCTGTTTCCGATTCTGTGTCTCCCTCTCTCTCTGCCCCTCCCCCGTTCATGCTCTGTCTCTCTCTGTCCCCCCAAAAATAAATAAACGTTGAAAAAAAAAATTAAAAAAAAAAAAATGGAAACAGGCCTACATGTTAAGATACTTTTAGGTCTGAAATATACCTTTAATGATACTAATTTTTCAAAAGTTAAATATTATAGCATATTAAGAACATTATCCTTATACTCTTTCTTTAGGAAACATAAGCAAATTGATTATATGTATTTACATATATGTACACATACATATCTGCACATATATATTTATGATAACCAAATGCTCAAAGTATTAATTTTTTAGCTAAGTATTCTTACTCTATAGTAGCAACATTATAAAAACTTGTATTTTGTGCATTCCATTTTATCACCAGCCATTCAAGCCAATTAATAATTGTGAAGACTTTAATCATAAAAAGACAGTAAAACAACTAAGGAGTGGGTTTGGCTGCAAACAACAGAAAACCCAGTGAATACTGGCTCAACCTCAAAGGGACCTGTCTCAACCTCAAAGGGACCTGTCTCATCCTCAAAGGGCCAGGGCCAGGTCCAAAGCAGCTCAGTGATGACATCAGGGTCCTAAGCTCACTCTCCATTTATATTGGCTTTTTACCTTCATGCTTCTCATCTATTGTCTACATGATTATTGCAACAAGGTCACCACATGATCACCGCAATTGTGTCTGGTTCTTGTTTTTAGGCAGCAAGAAAGAACAGGAGGATACAGTGACCTAGTGGGCATCTTCTTTTGCTGTCACAGACCAGGATTTTGTTGCACAGCTACTCCCTGCAGCAAGGGAGCTGGGCAATATCGTCTTTTCTTTCATAGTCTCCATATTAGAAACAACAAAGGGAGAAAGGGGTTGGAAATGGACTTCAAGCTAGCCAGCCTACAGTACTAATCACAAAAAAAAATGTCCAAAGAACTTTAAGAGATACATAAACCCTTAAAGACAGGAGAAATCTAAGGATCCTACTACTTTACCAATAATGACACTTCATAGCTGATTTTCTCTCCTAACATAAAACTTGAAACGTTTGATTATGAAAACTTTTTTTAATGGAAAAAATGTTTAAAGATTAATATGTGATATTTATCCTTTCCTTACCCTAAAATAATAATAGTAAAATAAAAGGTAACTAAAAGTTACCAAAAGATTTCTTTTTAGATTTAGCAGAAAAAAAATCTAAAATATTAGCTTATTTAAACATTTTTAAAATTATATTAAAATTTAAAATAATTAATGCTGTGACATATTTTTCTCAACAGGAGTTCAGGGAAGGTCTTGTTCCTTATTCCTTCCAATTCCTGGTATTGTTAGGCTTTTTCTTTTTGCCAATCTGAGGGTATTGAAATTGCATCTGTGGCTTTAATTTGATTTCTCTGCTTGCTAGTAAGGTTGATCTATATTTATATATTGTTATATATTTATATAAATATATTTTTATATATTTATTTATATTTTAGAAATTTTTTAATATATTTATTGGCCATTCAGGTTTCTCTCTCTCTCTCTCTCTTTTTTAAGTTTATTTATTTATTTTTGAGAGAGAGACAGAGAGAGAGCATGTGCGCACAAGCAGGAGAGGAACAGAGAATCTGAAGCATGTTCCAGGTTCTGAGCTGTCAGCACAGAACTCAACGTGGGGCACGAACTCATGAACCTGACCTGAAATTGGACACTTAACTGACTGAACCACCCAAGAGCCCCCAGGTTTCTCTTCTGTAAACTGCTTATTTATATCTTTTGTCCACTTTTCTGTTGAGATGCTTGTCTTTTCCTTATTGAATTATGTAAGTTCTTTGACGTTCTGGATGTTCATTATTGGTGGATACATGTGATGTAAATATCTTCTCTCAATCTCTGGTTTATCTTCTCATTTGGTTTTATATACAGGCATTTTTTCATTTTAATGTACCCCAAGTCATCCATTTTTTAAAAGTTCATTTGTGGGGCGCCTGGGTGGCTCAGTCGGTTGAGCGTCTGACTTTGGCTCAGGTCATGATCTCCCGGTTTGTGAGTTCGAGCCCTGCGCCAGGCTCTGTGCTGACAGCTCAGAGCCAGGAGCCTGCTTCAGATCCTGGGTCTCCCTTTTTCTCTGCCCCTCCCGCACTCATGCTCTGTCTCTGTCTCTCAATAATATAATAAATATATGTTAAAAAAATGTTTTAAAATGTTCATTTGTATTCTTTGTATCTTATTTGAAATAATTCACAGTACCAAAGTCATAAATGTCAATCTTTATCTAGAATTTTTTTTTAATTAAAAAAAATTTTTTTTAATTTAACCTAAAAACCTGGGAATTATTCCTCAGACTGGATTCTCCATTTCCTTGATCTTCACACACCTACTCTGCTAGCAAGTCATGTCAACTATAGTTTAAAAACATCTGTGTGGGGGCGCCTGGGTGGCTCAGTTGGCTGAGTGTCGGACTTTGGCTCAGGTCATGATCTCGCCATCTGTGAGTTCAAGCCCCACGCTGGGCTCTGTGCTGACCCTTCAGAGCCTAGAGCCTGCTTCGGATTCTGTGTCTCCCTCTCTCTCTGTCCCTCCCCGCTCATGCTCTGTCTCTCTGTCAAAAATAAATAAACATTAAAAAAAATTAAAAAACAAAAAACAAAAAAACCAACATCTGTGTGAACCGGGGCACCTGGGTGGCTCAACTGGTTAAGTGTCTGACTTCAGCTCAGGTCATGATCTCGCCATTTGTGAGTTCAAGCCCCACATCGGGCTCTGGGCTGACAGCCTGGAGCCTGCTTCAGAAGCTGTGTCTCCCTCTCTGTCTGCCCCTTCCCCACTCTCACTCTGTCTGTCTCTCTCTCTCTCTCAAAAATAAATAAGCATTAAAAAAAATTAAAAAAAAATCTGTGTGAACTAAATCAATGCCATCTTGGACAATCTGCCGTAAATACCCGCCTCCCCCAACACACACACACACACACACACACACACACACACACACACACACTCTTTCCTTTTGTTTAATCACACTTTTGGAACACCTGGGTGGCTCAGTCGGTTAAGCATCCGACTTCAGCTCAGGTCATGATCTCACACTCCATGAGTTTGAGCCCCATGTTGGGCTCTGTGCTGACAGCTCGGAGCCTGGAGCCTGCTTCGGATTCTGTGTCTCCCTCTCTCTGACCCTTCCCCGTTCATGCTCTTTCTCTGTCTCAAAAATAAATAAACATTAAAAAACAAATCACACTTTTAAGTACATCCTTAGGATATAACGTCCATGATATGATCTGTCTTGGAGATATGACTGACACACACCTATTCTTTTTTATTTTTTATTTTTTTTTATGTTTTATTTACTTTTAAGACAGAGAGACAGAGCATGAGTGGGGATGGGGCAGAGAGAGAGGGAGACACAGAATCCGAAGCAGGCTCTAAGCTCTGAGCTGTGAGCACAGAGCCCGACGTGGGGCTCGAACTCAGGAACTGTGAGATCATGACCTGAGCTGAAGTTGGATGCTTAACCAACTGAGCCACCCAGGTGTCCCATGACACACACCCATTCTTAAACATTTTCCTCTTGGATGGCCTCCAACATGTACTCCCCAACCTCTAAGGCGATAAAAGCAGGCCTTAAGGGAGATGGTTGTTGCAGAGATCTACTCCTCTTGCAGCTACCAAAGACACCCTCATCAAGCTGGATTTGTCAGCCTTTTTCTTTAGTCTTTGAGTTCCTTCAGCCTTTGGAGGTGGTTCTGCATATACCTCCTGTTCAGAGAACAATGTCGCATAATCATCATCTCTTCTCTACCAATGTCATCTAAGCTACCATCATCTTCTTGCCTGGACTAGTGCCATAGCTTCCATATATGATTTCTTGAACCTATTCTTGCATCTCCTCTACTGGCAATATGACTACTGTACTGGTCTTTCCATGCACAAAATGGGACATATTTTAAACATTTCAATTATTTCTTTTTGCTTTTATGGTCATATCTGTAGCCTACAAAGCTGCATTGCATTTTCTGAATGCCAATTCAATCTCTCTTTGTTCCATTCTTATCCTTGATCAATATGCTATAGCCACACTGGCCACCATAATAGATTCAAAAGTATACTAAATTTATGAACAATTTAAAAAATAGGCAGCAGACTTGAACAGACATTTCTCTAAAGATAAACAAATGGTCAATAAGCACATGAAAAGATGCTCAACGTCATTAGTCATTAGGGAAAATCAAATCAAAACCATAATAAGATACAATGTCACACCTACTAGAATGGCTATACATTTTTTATTTTATTTTATTTATTTATTTTGAGAAAAAGGATGGACACACATGTGGGGATGGGGAGGGGCAGAGAGAGAGGGAAAGAGAAAATCCCAAGCAGATTCTGTGCTTTCAGCACAGAGCCTGACATGGGGCTCAATCTCACAACTGTGAGATCATGACATAAGCCTAAATCAAGAAGTGGTCACTCAACTGACTGAGCCACATGGCACCCCTATACATTTTTTTTTTTTTTTGAATAACAAGTGTTGGTAAGGATGTAGAGAATTTTCAGCCCTCAGACATTGCCAATGGGAATACAAAATGTTGTAGTAGCTGTGGAAAAGTTTGGTGGCTCTTCAAAATGTTAAATGCAGAATTACCATGTGACCAAGCAATTATACTCCAATGTATATACTCAAAAGTTATGAAAGCAAGGACTTGAGCAGAGACTTATGCCTCTATTGCAATATTAATTATTCAGTATTCATTGCAGCGTTATTCACGATACCAAAAGGTGGAAAAAACTTAAGTGTCCATCAATACATTAATGGCTACAATGTTATACACACACACACACACACACACACACACACACACATACATACAATGAAATATTATCTGGTCATAAAAAGGAATAAAGTTCTGGGGTGCCTAGGTGGCTCACATGGTTAAGTATCTGACTCTTGATTTTGGCTCAAGTCATGATCTCACAGATCGTGTGATTGAGCCCTGCGTGGGACTCTGCGCTGATAGCATGGAGCCTGTTTGGGATTCTCTCTCTCCCTCTCTCTCTGCCCCTCCCCCATCTGCCCTCACTGGTGCATGTTGTGTGCATGTCTCTCTCTCTCTCTCTCAAAATAAACATTAAAAAAAAGAAATAAAGTTCTGATACATGTTACAACATGGACTAAACTTGAAAACATTGTCTAAAATAAGTCAGACATAAAAGGAGAAATATTGTATGATTCTACTTAGATGGAATATCTATAACAGGCCAATTCATAGAGACAGAAAGTAGAATAGAGGTTTCCAAGTACTGAAGATAAAGGGGAATGGGAATTATTATTTAATGGTTACAGAGTTTCTATTTGGTGTGAATGAAGTTTTGGAAATAGTGCTAGTGGTTGCACAACATTGTGAATATAATTAATGCCACTGAATTATACTTAAAAGTGGTTAAAGTTGCAAATTTTATGATATATATGTGTGTAAAAATATATTGTACTACAATTTCAAAGAATAATGCAATATACCCCAAAACACAGAATTTTATACTTCAAAACCTGTGAATTATATGGTATATGAATTATATCTCAATAAAGTTGTTTTTTTCTTAAAATGTATCAGTCACCACTAGACTAACCAATGCAACAAATAATATAAAAAGGCTTGACTTTAGTAAAAAATTGTGACTTCTCTAAATTTCTAAAAGTTACAGAACTATATAGAATTTACTTATTCTCAAATTATTATAAATGCAAGAAGCTATATTTCATATTTACAGCATTAACTGGAAGACATGAATCATGATATAGATCAGAATAAAATGTCTTCGTAACTAGACTAAAATTGTCTTAAGAAAATGAAAAATATTGAAATTTCTGTAATAGTAGGACATTGGATAAGGCAATAGTGTTCAAATGTGTAGTTAACAATATACATATATGTGTATATATATATATGTATATGTATACATATGAATGTATGTATGTATATATATATATATATCATATGTAAATAACACCAAAATAATCAAGTAAATTGCAATGACTTGAGAACAGAAAACCAAAAAACTTACTGCTATCTTTGTAGACTAATAAAATGCAGGCCATTATTTTCAAAAGTTCAGCAACAACCACTGCTGTAGAAGATAGATAACGAGGTCCCTCTTCTTTTAAAGTCCTAGAATAACGCATCGTTAGAACCAAACTGGTAGTCTGAAAGACCAAAATTCCCAAGGAAAGGTATTTTAGGTTGGCAGACATTGTTTTATCTTCATTTGCCTGAAAAACAAAATAATTAGGGCAAATAAACAAAATTAGAAAATACAGAAACATTTATTAAAAATCATTATGAGACTTCTGGTTCCAGACAAGAATGAGTAAGTGCATTCCACCCTTTTCTTCCTGCTAATCATAACTATAAACCCTGGACCAAAGACAAAAAGTAAGTACCCTGTCTAAAGACTCAGGAAGGTGAAGAAAATAAGACAAACTGGCTAGCGACCCCAGATCTTTTTTTTTTTTTTTAATTTCTAAAAAATTTTTTAAGTTTATTTATTTATTTTGAGAGAGACAGAGAACACAAACAGGGGAGGGGCAGAGAGAGAGGAGGGCAGAGAATCCAAAGCAGGCTCTGTGCTGAAAGCAGAGAACCTGATGTGGGGCTTGAACTCATGAACCATGAGATCATGACCTAAGCTGAAGTCAGACACTTAACTGACTGAGGTTGGAGAGGCTAAATTATGATCAGGCAAAAACAATTACATAAGAATTATTTCTAGAATGAAAGAAGGACATTCCATAATGATAAAAGAGTCAATACATCAGTAAGATATAGACAGTTATAAATGAATATGTGCCTAATAACATAGCTTCAAAACACATGGGACAAAAACTAACATATTAAAAAACAACAACAGGTAAAGCCATAAGACATAATGTGAGGTTTTAACCTACTTTTTTCAGTAATTAATAGAATACACACACATGCACACCAAAACCCGCCAGTAAGAATACAGAAGATCTGAACAACGGTATCAACCACCATAACTCTTGCAAACATGGAGATGCTCCACCAAGAGCCTCTTTTGAGGAAGAACTTAATGCAGTATGTGTGGTCAGTTCACTTCTCCTCCACTTACCATTTGCTTCCAAATGATGTAAAGATTCAGTGCAATTCCAAGCAAAATCCCTATAGGTTTTTGGTAGAAACTGACAAGCTGATTTAAAAATTTATATGGAGCCACCTGGGTGGCTCAGTGGGTTGAGTGTCCAGCTCTTTGATTTCAGCACCAGATCATGTTCTCACAGATCTCACAGTTTGTAAGATCGAGCCCCATGTCAGGTTCTGCACTGGCAGCATGGAGCCTGCATGGGATTCTCTCTCTCCCTCTCTGTCTACCCTTCCCCCACTCATGAGCACTCTCTCTCAAAATAAATAAACTTTAAAAATAAAATTTCCATGGAAATACAAAGGACTTAGACAACCAAAACAATTTTGAAAAGAAAAAATAAAGAAGTTAAACTGAAAGTCCACACTTTCTATAAAGCTCTAATAATTAAAACTGGTATTGACACAGGACAGAAGTACAGATCGACGGAACAGAATATAGTCCAGAAGTTAAGTCCATACATATTTGGTCAAATGACCTTGACAATGGTAACAAAAACAAATAATTCTAGAACAAGACAACTGTATTCTTTTTATTTTTTAAAAATGTTTATTTATTTTGAGAGAGAGAGTTCATGTGCATGTACCTGAGAGGGAGAGAATCCTAAGCAGGCTCCACCTTGTCAGCACAGAGCCCTACATGGGGTTTGATCCTATGAAAGGTGAGATCATGACCTGAACTAATATCAAGAGTCAGACACTCAACCAACTGAGCCATCCAGGAGCTCCATTTTTAAGTGAATCTCTATCCTTATTTATCTCACACCAAATATTTAACTAAAAATGAATCACAGACGTGTCATAAAAGCTAAAGCTATAAATATTCAAGAAGAAAACAAGAGAAAAATGTAGACACTTAGGAATATGCAAAGATTTCTTAGATACAAAAAACACAAACCATAAAAGAAAAATAGGGATAAATTGGATATCATTAATTTAAAACTGTTCCTCCAAAGATACTATAAAAATAAAGGCAAACCACATGATGGGAGAAAATATTCTCAATACATCTATCTGACAATGGCTTTGTGTCCAGAATATATACAAAACTCTTACAACACAGTAAGTACAAGACAACCCATGAGCAAAAGATTTGAATAGACATTTCATCAAAAAAGATGAATGAATGGCTAATAGGCACATGAAAAGATGTTCAACATCACAGTCATTACAGAAATACAAATTAAAACCACAATGAGATACCATTATGTACCTACTAGAATGGCAAAAATTTTTAAATTGATGCTACCAAGCAATGGAGTGGGTTTAGAGCAGAGGTCTTACATTGCTAGTGGGACTATTAAGTGATACAACCACTTTGAATAACACTTTGGTAGTTGATTTTAAAAAATAATAATCTTTTCAAATGACCTAGAAATTCCACTCTTAGGTATACTCAAGAGATCTGAAAACATTTATCGATAATGCTCGTATATAATTATTCATGTGAATTTCATTTATAACATTCAAAAACTGTAAATAACCCAAATGCCCATTAACAGGTGAATTACTAAACATACTGTGGTACATCCATGATGGAATACTACTTAGCAATAAAAAGAAATGAAATACTGATGTATGGTAAAACATCAATGAATCTTAAAAAGAAATTAAACAAAAAAGTTTATAGACAAAACTGTATACACTATATGATCCATTTTTATGAAATTCTAAAAAGGGCAAAAGTAATTTGCAGTGACAGATGCAGACTGTGGCCAGGGGTTGAGGTTGGAGGTTGACTGCAAAGGGATAGCAAGGAATTGTTGGTGATAATGGAAATATTCTGTATCTTGATTGTGTGATGATTATACAATTCTATTCACTTATGGTAACGCACTGAACTGTACATTTAAAAAGGATACATCTTATTGTGTGTAATTCACAAATCAACAAAGTTGATCAAAGATTGAGGATAGGGGTGCCTCCGTGGCTCAGTTGGTTATGCATCTGACTCTTGATTTTGGCTCAGGTCATGATCTCACAGTCTGTGAGTTTGAGCCCCAAAGTGGGCTCTGTGCTGGCAGTGCAGAACCTCCTTGGGATTCTCTCTCTCTGCCCCTCCCCCATTCGTGTGCATGCACTTGCTCTCTAAATAAATAAATAAATAAATAAATAAATAACCTTAAAAAAAAAAAAAGATTGAGGATGTACTAAGTAGTAGCATTCCTCAACAGGCTTTCCTCATACTTTGATTTTGGCTCTAATTCCTTTGGATTAATACCAATGATGTTCTGTTAGTCTATTCTTCAGGCCAATTCTATCCTTTCCATGATTCCATCTTCCATCCTAAGTTTTGTTAATATGAACACTTTTTATTATATATTTCTTTATAGCTCTCACAACCAAGTCACCCTTTATGGCTCTAGTTATATGATCCACTATCTTTCCTCACCTCATAATCATTAAAATAGCAATATAATATATTCAAATAGATCCAATAGTCATTATTTGGTGCCTATAGTAGGCCAAGTACCATGGTAACAGAGAGAGCCTATCCTTGAAGGAACAAAGTCTAGCTTATTAAATTTAGCAATTCCTATCTCAAATTGAATATGCTCCAAATCCAAACAATGTAGCACCATAAATACGAGGATAAAATTTTCAATAGTGAAAAAAAAAATGATTGAAAAAAATTACCTTAAGTACTTTATATGAATATCAGAGAGAAAATTTGAATAATATATCTCTTTTTGTCATATATAAATAAGAGCATCAAACCTAGAGGAAAGAATACATAGATTTATGTATTAACCATCTCACTTTTGTAAATCTGCATTAGCAAGAGTCCTAATGTGAAATGAAATTACGGCATTTTAGAGATAGAAGATGCTTTAGAAATCATCTAGTACAAATCTCTTCATTTTAAACTGAAAAAAATAGTGAACAGAGAAGTTAGATGACTTGCTCAAGGTCATATAATTACTAATTGGAAATATTAAGTTATATAGTTAAATAACAGGTTCCCTAGCTCTCACTATGTGTTACTGTAGAATTCCAGAGGACATCTGATGGACTTTATCTCTGTGTGGAAGCAGTGCAAGTTCCCAGCAATCTACATTTGGCATAGGCATCTGATTCTCCTGGAAAATCTATTCAAGGAAGTCTTTGTTTATTGTGCAACTAAGATCGTAAAAATGTACCTGTTACAACAGCAGTGCCCTACTTTCTTTTCAAATGAATTTTAAAGGTCAGATTCTAAGCCAGGATGTACTATCTTTACTATTTTGCTTTTCCATTTCCAAACATGTACAACATCAATACATTTGCCTTGATAATTCAGATCTTAATTATTAATACAGTTACAATGTATTTTTTTAAGTATGTGAGATAATAGAAAAAATATATATTGGTATCTGCCCCTAGCTCTTGACACAGGGTTCCTGAAACCCTTGTAATTTCCTTAGTGATAAGAGCACTAGGAGCATCTTTTGTTCTAATGTTTGGTCTTTGGCCCTGGTTCCTGACACAGGGTTCCTGAAACCCTTGTCATTTCCTGGGTGATCAACTGATCATGCCTATGTAACAAAAACTCCATAAAAATTCCAGTAGTATGAAGTTCAGAGAGCTTTCAGGATAACAAGCTATACACAGCATGAGGATGACACATCCCAACTCCACAGGGACAGAAGCTCTTGCACTCAGGGCCCTCTGAAACCTGGTACTTATGTATCTCTTCATCTAATTGTTCATCTGTATCCTTTATCATATCCTTTAATAAACTGATACAGGAAGTGTTTCTCTGAGTTCTATGAGCCACTCTAGCAAGTTAATCCAAGTTGAGGAGGGGATGGTGGGAACCTCCAATTTGTAGCCAAATTAGAGTTATGGGTAATCTGGTGACCTACTTACTACTTGCGACTGGCATCTGAACTAGGGTGGGAGCAGTCTTATGGGACTGAAACGCCAATCCATAGGATCTGACACTATCTGCAGGTAGATAGTGTCAGAATGCAAGTTAAATTGTAGGATACCCAGCTGGTGTCACAGAGAATGGCTTGCGGTGAGGAAACCACATCTCCTCCCCAACATTTGATGACCAAAAATGTCAGAAGTGAAGTGTTCTGGAGAAGGAGGAAAGGAGACACACAGCAGGAAAAAACTGGATTGTTTTTCTAATACAAACTTGAAAAGTAAAATATATACAATCTAATGATTATTGGTACTAGATCAACAGTAAAGAATTGCAATTTAATTTATAATTCTGCCTAAGGAATGTATAAACTCAAAATGGAAAAAAATACGAGTATTTCTAAGATTATACAAATACATAGGTTGGTTTTGGAGTACAATACAGGTAAAACTAAATATTTTCATTTAATGCAAATCATAAATTCACAGCAAATTCATAAATAAGAAATCTACCAAAATGAAGATTATGTTCCACTTCTATTAATTTATAAGATTAATACTGTTTCTTCATTTTAAAGTGTACAACAGTTTCTCATTATTATTGAACACAACCTCTAAACAATCTTATATTTAAGATTTAATTTTACTCCTCCCTACATTTTCTTCTCTTGCCACCTAATTCCCCTTTTTTTTATCCTTTCAGGAATTGCTAATCCTCTGGTTTCCATATTATTGTTTCATTAAAATTTCCTATCTAAGAAATTTGCATACCAATAATCAACAAGGAACTGTGCTAAGTTCTCTCACAAATGTAGCTTCATTCAATTCACTGTCAAAGCCTTATGAACTAGTCAACAAATGGCTACCCACATTTTTTAAGGTCTCTAGTTACTAAGCTCCCTGAACTCACTGGGGGTTCAGTGAGGCTCTCAGATTTATAGCAGGATCAGAAGAGTAAGAATGCTTAGATGTTCCACTTTCACCTTTAACAGCTAAGACCTGAAAAATGCACTCTTTTTGATTACTAAAGTAAATGACACTATTTCATTCTGATGGCTTTGTTTTGGCTTCTTCTGTTTTTTGAAAATAGCATTTAATACTTTTAATTATTTTATAAAGCCAGTATATTCTTTTAAAAATGTTGAAAACTGGGAAGGCTGGGTGGTCCAGTCAGTTGAGCCTCTGACTCTTGATTATGGCTCAGGTCACAAGCCCTGCGTCAGGCTCCACGCTGAATGTGGAGCCTGCTTGGGATTCTCTCTCTCTCTCTCTCTCTCTCTCTCTCTCTCTCTCTCTCCCTCTCTCTCTCTTTCTCTCTCTCTCTCTCTCTCTCTTTCTCTCTGCCCCTCAATCCTGCTCATGCTCTCTAAAATAAACAAATGAACAAATAAAATATTAAAAATAAGAAAAATGTAGAAAACTTAATTAGTAAAAACTTCAACCATCATCAATTACCCAAAAACATCTATATCTGGTATAGATTCTGTCAATAATTTCTATTTCAGTTTTTTGGAAAACCCTAAACCCCAGGACTTTAGTAGCAAAGGTGAAATAAAGCACCTAGACCATTTCATATTTCCACTTAAAAGTATTCTAACAACCTTTTGGGCTTCTTTATTACATGGAAAATAAAGTCTTATAATCACAAAGTTCCACCTTTTCCTTTCCTTTCTTGAAGGAAAAAAATGGAATGTTAAAATTCAATAAAGTACCAAGAACAGGGCACCTGGGTGGCTCAAATGGTTAAGCATCTGGCTTTGGCTCAGGTAATGAACTTGAAGTTTGTGAGTTCGAGCCCTGTGTCAGGCTCTGTGCTGACAGCTCACAGCCTAGAGCCTGTTTTGGATTCTGTGTCTCCCTCTTTCTCTCTACCCCTCCCCTCCTCATGCTCTCTCTCTATCAAAAATAAATAAACATTAAAAATAAAATTTTAAAAACAAAAGTACCAAGAACATAACATCTATGATTACATCACCCAGAACTGATAAGTCTCAATCTTGTCACATTTGTTTATCTTCCCTTTTGTAAAGGAATAACATTACGATTAAAGCGATTAAAGTCAAAGTCCCCCAATAAGCCACAACTCTAAATCCCATTCCTTTCCCCCTCCTCAGTAGGAACCTATTATGAGTTTAGAGTATATATTTCTAGTCTACTATTAAAAATTCTTTATACATATATAGATATAATAAGCCATAAGTACTTTAATATATATACATAACAACAAACTGCATACTTTATTCAGCATTTTCCTTACTTTATTCAGCATCTGATACACAGACCTAGCTCATTGCTTTTAACAACTCCAATGTTCCATCAAATGAGTAGACCTTTTATTTACCCATTTTCCTACTGATAAACATTTAGCATTCTTTTCCTTTTAAAAATTTAAATTTAGGGGTACCTGGGTGGCTCACCCGGTTGAGCATCCAACTTTGGGTCGGGTCATGATCTCAAGGCTCCTGAGTTTGACCCCTGTGCGTCAGGCTCTGTGCTGACAGCTCAGAGCCTGGAGCCTGCTTTGGATTCTGTGTCTCCTTCTCTCTCTGCCCCGCACCCACTTGCGCTTGCAAGCGCGCGCGCGCTCTCTCTTTCTCTCTCTTGAAAAGAAATTAAAAAAAATAAATTTATAAATTTTCTTAAAATTTTTAAAGTTGTTTCTAAACATTATATAAGCCACAAGAATTTTAAGCTCTTTTTCTAAAATTTAACATTTTATATGAGTTTTCAAGTCTCTTCCAGTTTTAACACACATAAACACACAATTCTGTTAATCTAATTTCAATTTTTTCATCTAAAACTTTTGCCTGAATTTTTCTTTTTATTTTATTATTTTGTTTCACTTTAGAGAGAGAGTGTGTGTGTGCACGAACAGGAGAGAGGAGCAGAGGGAGAGAGAAAGAGAGAGAGAACCTTAAGCAGGCTCCACACTCAGAGCAGATCCTGATGTGGGGCTCAATCCCATGACCCTAGGATCATGACCTGAGCCAAAATCAAGAGTCAGATGCTAAATCTACTGAGCCAGCTAGGCTCCCCTGACTGAATTTTTAAATTATAAACTTTGAGTGTATATAGTAATATATAACACATATAATAATGAACTATTGTACAATTATTTGTTTAATTATTGTATTAAATAACAATATATAAATGCAATCTTTGTGTATGTGTGATTTGATACACCAATCATACTGCCAATACTGTTTTTTTTTAATGTTTTATTTATTTTGAGAGAGAGAGAGAGAGAGAGTATGCACATGTGAATGCACCCATGAGTAGAGGGAAGGGCAGGGACAGAGGAGAGAGAGAATTCCAAGCAGGCTCCACTCTTTCAGCACAGAGCCCAACGTGGGGCTCAATGCCACAAACCATGAGATCATGACCTAAGCTGAAATCAAGAGTCAAACACTCAACCAACTGAGCCACCTAGGTACCCCACACTGCTAGTACTTCTAAAAGTCCTTTGCAGAAATTGAAGAAGACACAAAGAAATGGAAAAAAAAAAAAAAAACCAAAAAACACATTCCATGCTCATGGATTGGAAGAATAAATATCGTTAAAATGTCAATACTACCCAAAGCAATCTACGCTTTCAAGGCAATCCCAATCAAAATTGCACAGGCATTCTTTTCAAAGCTAGAGCAATCCTAAAATTTGTATGGAACCACAAAAGACCCCAAATATCCAAAGTAATATTGAAAAAGAAAACAAAAGTGGGAGGTATCACAATCCCAGACTTCAGCCTCTACTACAAAGCTGTAACCATCAAGACAGTATGGTATTGGCACAAAAACAGACACAAAGACCAATGGAATAGAATAGAGAACCCAGAATTGAACCCAAAATGTATGGCCAACTAATCTTTGACAAAGCAGGAAAGAGCATCCAATGGAAAAAAGACAGTCTCTTTAACAAATGGTGCTGGGAGAACTGGACAGCGACATGCAGAAGGTTGAAACTAGACCACTTTCTCACACCATTCACAAAAATAAACTCAAAATGGATGAAAGACCTAAATGTGAGACAGGAAACCATCAAAACCCTAGAGGAGAAAACAGGCAACAACCTCTTTGACCTCGGCCACAGCAAATTCTTGCTCGACACATCTCCAAAGGCAAGGGAATTAAAAGCAAAAATGAACTATTAGGACCTCATCAAGAGTAAAAGCTTCTGCACTGCAAAGGAAAAAATCAACAAGACTAAAAGGCAACCGACAGAATGGGAAAAGATATTTGCAAATGACATATCGAATAAAAGGTTAGTACCCAAAATCTATAAAGAACTTACCAAACTCAACACCTGAAATACAAATAATGCAGTGAAGAAATGGGCAGAAGACATGAATATATACTTTTCCAAAGAAGACATCCAGATGGCCAACCGACACATGAAGAGATGCTCAATGTCACTCATGATCAGGGAAATACAAATCAAAACCACACCGAGATACCACCTCATACCTGTCAGAATGGCTAAAATGAACAACACAGGAAACTATGGATGCTGGCGAGGATGTGGAGAAATGGGAACCCTCTTGCACTGCTGGTGGGAATGCAAACTGGTGCAGCCGCTCTGGAAAAGTGTGGAGGTTCCTCAAAAAATTAAAAATAGAACCACCCTATGACCCAGCAATAGCACTACTAGATTTATTCAAGGGATACAGGAGTGCTGATGCACAGGGGCACATGTATCCCAATTTTTATAGCAGAGCTTTCAACAACAGCCAGATTATGGAAAGAGCCCAAATGTCCATCAACTGATGAATGGATAAAGAAGATGTGGTTTACATATACAATAGGGGCGCCTGGGTGGCGCAGTCGGTTAAGCATCCGACTTCAGCCAGGTCACGATCTCGCGGTCCGTGAGTTCGAGCCCCGCGTCAGGCTCTGGGCTGATGGCTCGGAGCCTGGAGCCTGTTTCCGATTCTGTGTCTCCCTCTCTCTCTGCCCCTCCCCCGTTCATGCTCTGTCTCTCTCTGTCCCAAAAATAAATAAACGTTGAAAAAAAAAATAAAAAAAAAAATTAAAAAAAAAGAAGATGTGGTTTACATATACAACAGAATACTACTTGGCAATGAGAAAGAATGAAATCATGCCATTTGCAGCAACGTGGATGGAACTGGAAGGTATTATGGTAAGTGAAATAAGTTAGAGAAAGACAGATATCATATGTTTAACTTATATGTGGAACTTGAGAAACCTAACAGAAGACCATGGGGGAAGGGAAGGGGGAAAAAAAGTTACAGAGAGGGAGGGAGGCAAACCACAAGAGACTCTTAAATACAGAGAACAAACTGAGGGTTGATGGGAGGGTTGGGGAAGGGGGGAAATGGGTGATGGGCATTGAGGAGGGCACTTGCTGGGATGAGCACTGGGTGTTATATGTAAGTGATGAACCATGGGAATTTACCGCCAAAACCAAAAGCACACTGTACACACTGTATGTTAGCCAATTTGACAGTAAATTACATTTAAAAAAATAATAATAAAATAAAAGTCCTTTGCACAAGGGATATTTCAGGGTTTGGTTAGTCACTCTAATAGAACTTGCACTTGCTTTCCAATCACTGTTTTTCCTCTGAATTGTTATAAATTTGGTATTTATAAAGTTAGTTTTATTTTTATTTATTCATTTATTTATTTATTTTTAGTTTTCTTATTTTTTATTATTTTTTTTAAGTTTACTTATTTATTTTGAGAGAGAGGGAGAGCACGAGCAGGCAAAGGACAAAGAGAGAAAGGAAGAGAGAATCTGAAGCAGGTTCCACACAGTCAATGCAGAGCCTGATGCAGGGCTCAAACTCACAAGCGATGAGATCATTACCTTAGCCAAAATTAAGAGCTGGACACTTAACTGACAGAGCCATCCAGGCACTCCTAGTTTTATTATTTTTAAATCCCATTTTATAACATATGTACAACATAACTTCATTCACTGCAACTTGATGAATTTGGATGATGGCTTAATTAAAATATTTTTGCACTTTGTACAAAAAAATATTAGTAAGCCTCTTTAGAGTTCAAAGAGGTTCTTGGTAGTTATTTATTTTTTATTTTGAGAGTGAGAGTGCAAGTAGGGGAGAGGAACAGAGGGTGAGAATCTTAAGCAGGCTCTATGCTTAGCCAGGGAGCCTGAAGGTAGGGGGGACTAGACACTGGGCTCCATCCTATGACCCTGGGATCTTGACCTGAGTCAAAATCAAGACACTCAGACTGAGCCACCCAGGTGCCCCAAGAACAAAAAGGTTTTACAAACACACTAGAAGGTACAAATTAAGTACATCTGATATGCTAATTAGATGTCTTTAATTTTCTTTAAAATAGCTTCCAAAGATCCTTGCTTTATAATGCATTGTCAGCCAATTCTGAATTAAAGGCTTACATTTTTTAAACAACACACATTACATGAAGTATCATTAATGTACACTTCTGCTACCACCTCTACCTCCAAATTAGTCAGGATTAGTGAGAAATTAGTTGTATAAACCATCATTAATTACATTAGATATGCATTAACTAAGTTTTGAAATCTTCAAAACGTTATATACCAATAATATCTACTCATCTTTTCAGACTTAGATAAGGCCTTGTGTGTAAATCTGAAAATCAGTCTGGCTACAGACTTATTCCATAAGCTTACTATGTATATGTATAATCTTTAGGTCTGTATATGAAGCTCATTGTTTCTACTGCAACAATAATATCTGGGAGCCCCTGGGTGGCTGAGGTGATTGACTCTTGATTTTGGCTCAGGTCATGATCTCACAGTTTTGGGATTGAGCCCCGTGCTGGACTCCATGCTGATAGCAGCTGATCCTGCTTGGGATTTTCTCTCCCTCGCTCTCTGCCCCTTCCTCACTTGCATGCAGGCACAATCTGTCTCAAAATAAATAAACATTTAAAATAATAATAATAATAATCATATTGGTATTTTGCTGATGCATCTCCAGCTACTAAAAGTCCTAAGAGACCAAATGTTTAGTCAGTATTTTTAAACTGTAATAAAATTTACATAGATTTTTATACAGACAACTAAGTACCTAAGAAATTCTGCACATCAATTTTCCTTCTATTGTAAAAATAAAAGACTAAATTTCTTAACTTATGGTTTTTAGAGTAAGCTATATTTACATTTTCTAAACAGTAGTTCTGAAATACACTCCCTGAGTACAATATAATAATCTACTAGCTGTTAATGACACAATACAGTACATATGAAAACACACAAATTACAAAGTGACAGGAAAATATAAGTTCATATTATATTCTAGTCAGAAATATCTATTGGTAAAAACAGATCTTTTAAGATTTTCCCAAGTGTGAACAGAAAAAGTAAATACATATAGAAATACTGACCTCAGTTGCAACTTTTTGTCCATTATCCTCCATGATGCCAAACTTTAAAACTGCAACCTATAACTGTATGCTAAATAATGACAAATAAAATTTATCACAACTGCCTCTACTTCTGACACTGGCATCTATATATCTTCCTTTCAAATTACCTCAAACGTTGCTACTGCATTCCCTAAAAGTAGCAACAATATGTCATGCTTGAAATCCATAATAATCCTGTGGAAAATCCAAAAGCTTTCTTTTTTTATTAAAGTGAAAGAAAAATGAACTGAAGATAATTTACATTATCGGTATAATCAATTGTGTTTCTATGATAGAAATAGTAACTTCCACTAAATTAGTTCACTTTTAAGTGCTTAAGGAAAAGCACAGTCCTGCTCAGTAACACTTAACAACCAACTCTTTACTATCTAAAGTTCCTATTACAATCTAAGTAAAACAACTTTTCATTGTTTCTCCTTCCCTTTCTTCCTCAACGTGTCAAATGTCTGTTTACCTAAGGCAATATCACCTATATATAAATAATAGTACTGTCAATTTTTAACTTGTTCTTTCAGGACTACAGAATTTCCATTCTTACATTCAGTAAAATCAATAGTACTCAAATATTTCTTCAATTATACAAATATAAAACGTATTTGCATTCTAATTTTTAGATTTAAAATTGTTCAGTATTATTTATTCTATTCTTTATATAATATCAGTCATTTGGAAAACAGTATAGCTCTTAGATCCCCTTTGAGGGGCAACTGGGTCATGATCTCATGGGTCATGGGATCAAGCCCCACGTTGGGCTCCATGCTGAGCGTGGAGCCTGCTTAAGATTCTCTCTCCCTCTGCCCCTCTCCCCCACTCCACTTACACACACTCGCTCTCCCAAATTAAAAAAAAAAAAAAAAAAAAAGAGGGGCACCTGGGTGGCTCAGTCAGTTGGGTGTCCGACTTTGGCTCAGGTCATGATCTCGTGGTTCGTGGGTTTGAGCCCCACATTGGGCTCTCTGCTGTTAGCGCAGAGCCTGCTTCAGATCCTCTGTCCCCCTCTCTCTCTGCCCCTCCCCCACGCGTGCACGTGCTCTCTCTCTCAAAAATAAACATTATAACTTAAAGAAAAAAAGAAATAGTATAAGTATGTAAACTGCTATAACCTAAGGTGCTAGAGAAAAATATCATAGGAAAATTATGATACCTTATGTCAACTTCGTTAAACTCATAAACTCAAACAGTCCCTTACTCTGTATGGTGCTAGGTTAGAACTGGCTAAACACAAAGTCCGCACAAAACTAGGAAGACAAGAGTGATGCAAGAGCCATTACACTCAGAAAATTTGCAGGATTACATGTGGTAAAACAGAAACAGAGAAACAGATTCCAGTTATCTTCACTCTTCCCTGCACTGGGTCAGCTCTTCCTCACAACTGCTGATCCTACTGCATAAGAGTGGACTCAGGCTCTCCACCAGACTCTTGACTGTGGACAGTGAAAGACAGCTACAAAGAGAGGATAGCTTTCTCTACACTCTCCCACCAGCTCCATTACATGATCCTATTCTGGCTACAGGACATGCTTTCCTTCCTAGATGGTTTTGAAAGCTCTGACTTGAGTATACACACTAGTCTTTCAGGAAGGCTGCTTAGTGACTTCTCAGTAATCCTTCACCACTCTCTTTTTTGACCGTGACTTCCCCTGCTTCTCTCACAGTTGTCACAGGTCTTATTCCTATCATAAATCCCTTATTCTATAATAGTGAAGGGTTCTGTTTCTCTATTGAACCCTGATACAGTTTTTGGTACCAAATGTGGTTTCTAGGGTAACAGAACTACAGTGATAGTAATTTGGAATCACTTTTCTGACCTGACTAGATTTAAGGCCATTAATGATCCTATTACCAGTGGTAAGGAGCCACTGGTAGTTCATCATGTTAAGGCAGAAATTAAATTATTCCCTGTAGGGGCACCTGGGTGCCTCAGTTGGTTAAGTGTCTGACTCTGGATTTCAGCTCAAGTCATGATCTCACGATCGTGGAGCCCCACGTCAAGTCCTCACTGAGCGTGGAGCCTGCTTGGGATTCTCTCTCTCCCCCTCTCTCTGCTCTTTCCCCACCAGTGTGTGCACGGGTATTCTCTTTCTCTTTCAAAATAAATAAATAAACTTAAAAAAATTATCGTCTATAAATACCTATAATCAACATAAGGCTTTAGGTGATCAAGTAGTTGCTGCCACAAACATTTTACTGGAAATTGGCATCTAATGGTGTTCATTTGTTGTTTCCAAGGTAACTAGAAGACTTGGAGAAAAAAAAATAATGAACTTGAGACCCTAAATTCACAGACCATGGTTCAAGTAAGGTATCAGAAAGTTTCCATGACTGTCTTAAAACAACTTATCTCTTTTAGCTACAAAGTCAGTATTTCTGAAAAAGAAATCCAAAGTCTGATCCTGTCAAGGACTTGAAATAAAAAGCAAATTGACTTTACAACTTCATAGGGCCCCAGGATCCTACATTCTATATATTTTTACAATCTCTATATCCTAGCACATGTCCAGATATTAAAATACGTCTGAGGATTGTAGTAGGCTGAATGATGGCCCCCAAAGATAAAGGTCCTAATCCTTAGAACTTGTAAATGATACCTTATTTGGAAAAGGGGATTTTTAAAATGAAATTAAGTTAAGGATCTTGAGACAGGAAGATTATCCTGGATTAGCTAAATGAGCCCTAAATACAAGTGTCCTTATGAAAGATAGACAGAAAAGGAGAACACAAATACGTAAGAGGAGAAGGCAGTGTGAAGATGGATCCAGAGAGAGATTTGAAGATGCTGGCCTTGTCCATGAGTAATGCAGCCACAAACCAAGGAAGGAAACTGGGAGAAGAAAGGAATGGATACTTCCTTAGAGCCTCCAGAGTCTTTGATTACCAGCCTCTCTGATTATCGGCCTAATGATACTGATTTTGGAGTTCTGGCCTCCAGAATTCTGGGAGAATAGATTTCTCTTCATTTAAGCAACCAAGCTGGGATAATTTGTTACAGCAGCCACAGGAAATCAATACAACAATCTATATTTTAAATTTTTAATTGTTCTCCATTCTATGTCTACTTAGGCAGAAAGCATTTAAAATGTTTAGGAGGAAGACTGGTTAAAATTAAGCTTTCAGGGGCACCGGGGTGGCTCAGTCAGTTAAGCGTCATCTGACTGCAGCTGGGGTCATGACCTCGCAGGTCTGTGAGTTTGAGCCTCGTCTCAGGCTCTGTGCTAATGGCTCAGAGCCCGGAGCCTCCTTCAGATTCTGTGTCTCCCTCTCTCTCTGCCCCTTCCCCACTTACTCTCTGTCTCTCAAAATTGAATAAATGTTAAAAAAAAATTTTTTTAAGAAAATAAAATTAAGTTTTCAGTACTCAAACGAATAAATCAGTTACCAGGAAAACTGGTTTACATTGAAGAGTGCATACAACAGTTCCTCTCACACAGTTTGTGCTTAATAAATATTTTTTTTTTCAACGTTTATTTATTTTTGGGACAGAGAGAGACAGAGCATGAATGGCGGAGGGGCAGAGAGAGAGGGAGACACAGAACCGGAAACAGGCTCCAGGCTCTGAGCCATCAGCCCAGAGCCCGACGCGGGGCTCGAACTCACGGACCGCGAGATCGTGACCTGGCTGAAGTCGGACGCTTAACCGACTGCGCCACCCAGGCGCCCCTGTGCTTAATAAATATTTTTAAAAATAAATGCCAGACTCAGGAAAAAAACCAAGGATACCAAATAAATAAGATATTACTCTAGTGATGTTCTGTCACGGAAAATTTGAAGCCCATCCACTTGGTTCACAGAACTAAATGGTTAATAACATTTCTATAGGGAAGGTAAGGACTTAACTAAATGTTACAAAGTAATTCTTCTACTAGTGCTTATTTTAGAAAACATCCATTTCTTTCTTATCTTAAAGGACATGAAAGACAAAGAATACACAGATCATCACATTTTTATTCATGTCTTAGTTTTTTATAACCTAAAATATTAATAGCAGATAATCAGATATAAACTAGAAAACAATTCCCAATCTAAAATTTTCTGTTCACACTAGACTATTTTCAAATTGACTCCTTTAAACATGATTTATTGTCCAGGGCGCCTGGGTGGCTCAGTCTGTTAAGCGTCTGACTTCAGTTCAGGTCACGATCTCAACAGTTTGTGAGTTCAAGCCCTGTGCGTCGGGCTCAGTGCTGACAGCTCAGAGCCTGGGGTCTGCTTTGGATTCTGGGTCTCCCTCTTTCTCTGCCCCTCCCCTGCTCACGTCTGTCTCTCTCTCAAAAATAAAAGTTTAAAAAAAATTTTAAAAATAAACATGATTTATTGTCCAGTTACAGTTATACTACATGAGTCAGAACATGCCATCTAAAACACATCTATGTATATGCAGAAAACCAAACATAATATAATAATTCTATAAGTGTTATTACCCAAGCACTAACATTAATAACAAGGTTACAGCATTTTTCAAATGTTTAAGTATTAAAATGTACAAGGATAATCAAGAATGATGTTTAGCCATTTATTTAATTCAGCCTGAAGAAAAACCTGAAAGATCAGGGACCTTAAGATGTTTTTCTTTGCACCACTCACAAATGGTAAAAATTTTAGAAAAACATGTTTAAAATAATTTAACTGAAATTAGAACATATAGAATGAGCTGGTATTTATGGGTTTATAGTTTGACAGACTGTCAAGGACAAATTTTGTTTTTTTTAACTCTAGCTATTAACTGTGCTTGGGTATTTAAGGAAAGATTACCACCCTCCCCTAAGGACAAAATTCCACTATTAGAATTCAAATTCTGTGTAGTGGTGGTTTTTTTAACCACCGCCCTTTCTAAACAGGAAATTGCAACCACTCCCAGGTAAGCCTACAGTCTTAGGAGATTACGTATATATGGGTTCATACACGGATTATGAGTACATCTTGATTATGCTTATTCAATATTTACTGTTCAAGTCTCATGGCACTCTGCCTACTAACTGATGGGACAGCCTTCAGACTCTCACAGCTCTATCCTCCATATAGCCGACGTCTTAATAAACTGTAGACCTGATCACATTCCTTCTCTTTTTGTAAAATTTAACTAACTCCCTACCAATAGAAGATACAGTACAAACTCACATAACACAGCCCCTCACAAATCTGGCCCCAACCTAAATTCCCTGCCATAAACTATGACCTGTCTCAGACACTTTTCTTCGTGCATTCTCTGAACAAATATCCCTTTTTAAAAAACACTTTTCCTCTTCTTTACCTGTAGAACTTGTACATTTATAGGCCTTAAGATACAAGTCTACTCTCAGTGAAATTTTCCTAAGTTTCAAGAAGACTGAAGCCTTCCCTCTACTATATTCCAATGTAATTTTATACTTGTATTTTATAATACCACTTATAAATTTTATTAATCTAATTTGTTGACATATATGCACTTCTGTGTTTCATTTATCATTGTATATCTTGCATTTCCTTACCTGTGCCTATCACATACTAGGCGTTTACTCTGTATTGGATTTATAAAATAAGTAAACTCCACAATAAGTAAATTCTCAGAAGGTTAGAATGATCCTTGTGAATTAAGTCTCTCTGTATAATAAATAAAAGGTAGAGGCACCCATGCAGAAACTGGTTCTCATGAAATGTTTTCTAATAATTGTAACTTCACAAGAGATGTTAAATTAATAAAAGAACATTTACTGAGCACCCTACAGCTCATCAGATATTGCACTAGGTGCTTTACAGGCATCATCTCATTTAAATCTCATTTAATCTGGGGGCGCCTGGGTGGCTCAGTTGGTTAAGCGTCCCACTCTTGATTTCAGCTCAGGTTATGATCTCATGGTTTATGGGTTCGAGTCCCGCATCGGGCTCTGTGCTATGTGCAGCCTGTTTGGGCTGCCCCTCCCCTGCTCCTCCCCTGCTCTCTCAAAAAATAAACTAAAAACAAAATAATTTAAAATAAATAAATAAATCTCATTTAATCTGTAAAAGGAGGAATCGCTCATTTTATAGATTTAAAACTGTAGGTTCTGAGATATTAAGTATATAATTTGCCTTGCATAACATGTCAGAGCTCAAATACAAAGCAAGACTTCTTTCAAAGCTACCAATTCATGGCTTATGAGTTTTTGCAGTAAGTCTTTTGCATGGTCTTCACAGTGAAGTCTCAGTGTTTAAGGAAGTCTAAGTTTTAGAGGGACAGGCGGCATAGTAAACTAGAGTATGCCTCTGGACTCAGATTGCCTAATTTCACATTCTGTCCCCACCACTTGATAAATAAAGCAAACTATTTAACCTCTCTGTCCCTCCTCTCCTTCATGTATAATATGGAGGAAAAACAGTATGTACCCCACATGTGGCACAGTTATGAGGATTACAAGGTATCAATCAGATAAAATGGTTAAAATACAATGCTTTATTTGAATATTCATTGAATATCTTTATAAGATTTACTCATGTTAAAAAAATACTACTAGAAATGTTTAAAATTGGCTTTAAAGAATACATGAGTTTAGAAAAAACTTCACATCCAACTTTTACAGAAAAAGTAGGTAAAGCAGGTGTAAAGTTGTATGTGGGCACTCTCTTAATAAAATGTGGTGGTTTTTTTGTTTTTTTTTTTTTTTAGCATTTTAGCATTTTACCTGTTGTGACCTAAGAGTTTCTGCTTCATCTTAAGCTCTAATTTCTATTAGAAATTATATTACCTGATCCAGCATACTTTTTCAATCAAAACATTTATCTTCAGACAGCAACTGGTTCTTTGGGTTTTGAGTGGTATCTAAAAAATGATACACTAATAAGAATTCTGAGTAGCCAATTTAGATAGAGAAGCCGGGTAACATTCAAGCTTATAAAGTAAAAACTCTCATATTGTATACCAAACACTCTCAAATCTACAAAGACACTTAAAAATCCACTAAAAATATATAACCACAGCACTACACTCTTTCATTAAAGGAGACAAGTTGAATATACTTAGAATATGCTTGCTGTTTAGAGGGTCGAAATCTAATGTTACACTACCAATTCACATTGATCTGAACTTTAATAATAAATTCATACACATGAATAAAAATATTAACTGCTGGTTTGATAATATTCAAATGGAGATGTTCAATGACATTAGTAATTGTTGGTTTGATTTCAGTTACCCAGACAGATCATGAATTTACTCTTAATTTTTTTGTAGTTTCCTAAACATGCACAAAAATTCCACAGATTAATATCAAATAGAAAGTTCCTTCTCTAAAACTTTCAGAAGGAAAGAAGTTCAAAAGTTGTACTTCACAGCTACTGAATGATAAGATTGGGCTTTAACCAACTGAGTTGGTTCTAATGTTTATCCAGTCATGCATTCATCATATTGAGTTCCTACTGAGTGAAAGGCACATCAGAGGATACAAATTATAACCATTTCAAATATAACTGAGACAGTGTAAATAGTGTGTGTAGACCCTACAGTCAATTATTTGACCTGTCTGACCTTTAATATTCTCATCTATACAACAGGGATGAAAGGAAATAGAACATGCCACCCCAAAAATATGCCACTTTAGCATATTGGCTGTTTTCAGTTGTAGGTACTTAGAAAAAAGATTTTTTAATGTTTGTTCATTTATTTATTTTTGAGGCAGAGATTGAGAGTTGGGGAGAGGTGGAGAGAGAGAGACAGAGAATCCCAAGCAGGCTCTGCACTGACAGTGTTCCTGATGCAGGGCTCAAATCCATGAAACTGTGAGATTATGACCTGAGCAGAAATCAAGAGCCAGATGCTTAACTGACTGAGCCAGCCAGGTGCCCCTGGGCATTTAACAATTTTTAACAGCAAAAGCAGGGGAGGCTTTCCCCAAACCTCCCTTATCTGCCTAAAAAAAAAAATCCTCTAAAAGGAACTCAGTTGTCATAAATCCCCTCCCCAAAGGAGTTTCATCAACCAGGGAGGATTGAGTCACTATAGGAGAGCAGATTAGAAATTAACACCACACCCAGATAAACCTTGTCACAAACTATCTTACCTCTAATCTGTTCTTCTAAGGGCCCATTCATCTTTCCTAAAAATCACTTACTCTCCCCTATGAAACCTACATGTCCCTTTTCTTTTCCCTCTTAAAATGGTATTTAATCCTGAATGCTAAAGCTATTTCTATGAGTTTCTAATTTTCCCTGAGTGTGTATGTATACCTTGTATACATGGAGAACACATGTTAAATAAACTGTTTTTCTCCTGTTAATCTTTTATTGTAAGGGTCTTAGCTAGGAACTCAGAATATCAGAGGGAAAATTATTTTCCTCCCCTATATGTCCCCTGGTGGCAAAGGATGGGATTGCTGAGACACCCCGCTCACTCTAGAGCTTACAGATGGACCCCGGAAGAACTGGCAGAAGCCAGAAACGGTAAGAAATCTTACAAAACCAGCTCTCCTTGATTTGTCAGTAATGCCCAGTCCAGAGAGGAAGGTAAAATTTCACTGTCCCTTCCTTTCCAAATTCAGATTAGCAGAAGAAAAACACTTGTAAATATTAGTTCTCTGAATTAACAGTCTTGGGAATTTGGTTTGGGGTACCCATTGGTTACTGATCCTTGTCTCCCAAGGTACAGCTATTACTTTCCTATTTGCCTCATTTTGTGCCCTGAGAATTTGGCTTGGCTTTCTGCTTGCCTGGGGCATGCTGGTTATTGGTTCTTGAGTGTGTAAGTGGCTCAACCATCAGGTTAGGAGCCAGAAGAATATGGAATAAGAATATAAGAATACAGAATATAGAATAGGAGCTGGACAGAAATGTGGGTCACATCCCATTGGAAACTAGCATCCTACTGACTGTTGCCAGCTGTGGGGGGGGGGGGAGGGGGGAGGTAGGATGAGGTGGGGACGTGTTGTCTCTTTCTTTTGGCTATCTTTGGGAGTGGTTCTGGAGGGCTGCAACTTTTCTACCTTCTTTGGGGATGTCTCTTGCATTAAGTTATAAATGGTATTGGTTTTGGTTTTGAGTCACTTGATAGGTATACCCTTGGTTTAAAAAAAAAAGAAAAAAATTTTATTTATTTTTAATTATTTTTAATGTTTATTTTTGAGAGAGAGTGAGAGACAGAGCATGAGCAGGAGAGGGGCACAGAGAGAGAGGACACAGAATCCAAAGCAGGCTCCAGGCTCCCAGATGTCAGCATGGAGCCCAAGGCAGGGCTCAAACCCACGAACCCTGAAATCATGATCTGAGCCAAAGTTGGATGCTCAGCTGACTGAGCCACCCAGGCATCCCAGGAAAAAAAAATTTTTTTTTTTTTAACGTTTATTTATTCCTGAGACAGAGCACGAACGGGGGAGGGGCAGAGAGAGAGGGAGACACAGAATCGGAAGCAGGCCCCAGGCTCCGAGCCATCAGCCCAGAGCCCGATGCGGGGCTCGAACTCACGGACTGCGAGATCGTGACCCGAGCTGAAGTCGGACGTTTAACCGACTGAGCCACCCAGGCGCCCCGGAAAAAAATATTTTTAAAGGAGTTCAATACTGCCAGGAATATTTACTGTTTATCCCAGCTGAAACCTGATAGGTAATGAGATATTTGAAAGGATTTTTTATTTTTATTTAAAAAAAAATTTTTTAAACGTTTTATTTATTTTTGAGACAGAGAGAGACAGAGCACGAACGGGGGAGGGGCAGAGAGAGAGGGAGACACAGAATCTGAAACAGCCTCCAGGCTCCGAGCTGTCAGCACAGAGCCCGACTAGGGGCTCGAACTCACGGACTGCGAGATCATGACCTGAGCTGAAGTCGGCCACTTAACCGACTGAGCCACCAGGCGCCCCTTGAAGGGATTTTTTAAAGGAGCTCTCTGGTCAAAAGTTAGTCTAACTGGAAGCTGATATTCAGAGCCTGATGGGAGTTTTTTGTTTTTTAAGGCCGCTCTTGTTCTATTTCATCCTGTTCCTCCCATGGGAACTTTACAGTCAACTGAAACCTCTTCTTGAACCCCTGCTGACCATATGCTCTGCCAACTCTGTCCACCTCCCTCTTGTTGGCATGATTTTGCTGAGGATAATCTGGAACTTCACTGGCTTCTTTGGGGAACCTAACATCTTCCCAAACTGGTTCCTCTAAGAACTCTCTCCCTTCCCATGGTTTCCGCTCCTCCTTCCTTTTTTCGCCACCTTCAGATCTTCCATTCAGTTCCCTGAATTCTTCAGGCCCCTACTTCCTCCATCCCTCTGTCCACCTGCAAGACTTCTCCCTTCCCACTTCAGCCCTCAGATGCCTACTGTCACTTGAACTTGAAGCAGCTGGAGTCAGAGACAACTACCCAGAAGCAACTACCTGATGCTGAAAAGGGAAATGGAGCTATTTGGAAACTGGGCAAATGAATAATCTTCAAAGTCTTCTCAACAAATATTGTAAAAAGCTTTAGCCATCTGAGCAGGTAACCTTATCTTCTTCCATCTGCCATAAACACAATTTGGATCCAACTGTTCTTTTACAAACTAGAGAGTTTTATATTATTGTACCTGACACATGGTACAATAATTTAAGAATTTAAAAGAAAAGCTGTAAGATCTCTATTTGTGTTTTTCTGTATGTTTTAGATGTGTGACATTTTTCTACCTTTGGATGGTCTTGCCAAAATTAATTTGTAAAAGAGCTCAATTTAACTGAATTAAAGAAAAAGAAGTGCTATATTAATTTAGTATTCTCTCAGAAATACAGAAACTAACTCAAATTTTAAGTTCACATGACTCAGTTAATCTTTGGCAAATAAGAATATTGTTGAATTAGTTCAAAAAAGCAAAAAAAAAAACAAAAAAACCAAAAAAAACAACAAACTAGCCAAACAAAAAATGGATATATCTCCAGAGTTGTCAGCATTAAATATAATAGACATACAGCTTTTCTACCTGGGTTTACTAGTCAAATAAGCATATGTTATCTCTGTGTTACAAAATTGGTCAGCAGGAAAAGTAATTTAATAAGATGGCTAGTTGCCATCTCATGAAATTTTCATGAATAATTTAAACATATTTATTTAAAACAACCAAATTAAATAACTGTAAGTTTAATGTAAAAAAGTTTAAAAATATAAAAATTCATAAATGAACTTTTCAACAATTTTTTTTTTAATATGTCTGCTTGAAAGTTTACCAAATATCTTTGGTAACTTACAGCCTTAGAGTTTTGCTAAGTTAAGTGAAATGATGAATATTCACTGAATATGTATATCATCCCACATAAGGCAAAATGGTGAAACATTAATAACTGAATGTAAGTTAACCTACTTTTTGCCTCTTATTAAAAAGCAACCAGGAGTATTTGGGTCTGTTCGCAAACATGTTTTGTACCACGTTGAAAAACAATGAAAAAATTATACCATGAAGAAGCATATAGCTCTAGAAATGAGGAAATGAAGTATTCATAAATTTGCCAATGTACAGAATGTTGGTGTATGACAAACACTTCACAATTACTTCCTAGTTTTCACTAGAATTAAGGTTAAGAATTCTAATTAATATATGTAATTAAAATACTAGGAAGAAGGTGGGGGGACTTAGTATATACAAGGAAAGTAAGATGTGTTTTGGTATGAAAAAAATATGATATGGAGATATGTTTTTTAAAGGAAAAAAAGAGTAATTTTGCCCTAAAATAGAATAATTCGTTGTTCTAGAATGAGAAAGAGCAGAATAAAAGACAAAAACTAAACGGATATAGAAAGCTGGGAAGAGAGTAGAGGAGATACTTATTTCAAATGGTCATGATGGCTAAAATTGAGTGCATTAATTATAAGGGTTATAGAAATGAGCCTTAATATCTAAAGTACATTGATGCAAAACTAGAATTGAGTCTGGTCTCTTCTAAAAGAGCAAAGCTTTCTTGGACTATGGGTCTGGTCTTGATAAGATTGTGAAAAGTTTTCCTTTACCTTTTAAGTAATCTGCCTAGAAACAAAGATCCTATGTTTTATCAAATAACTTCCTGTACTTCCCATTTTCTTTATCCGGTCTTTGATTACTTAAAAACACAGAGTCTTTTCTATTAAAAGAGTTCATTTATATTTATTATATGTAAATATATATAACTATGTAACTTTCAGTATTTGCCTTCAATGTGTTTGTCACTTTGGTTAAATGGATAACGAAGTATTGTTTCATAGGACCTATGATCCCATTTAATCATGTATTTTAAAACTTAATATGTTTGGGGGTGCCTGGGTTCCTCAGTCAGTTAAGCGTCCGACTTTGGCTCAGGTCATGATCTCATGGTCCATGAGTTCAAGCCCCGCATCCAGCTCTGTGCTGACAGCTCAGAGCCTGGAGCCTACTTCACATTCTCTCTCTGCCCCCCCCCCCCCCCCCGCTTGCACTCTGTCTCTCTCAAAATAAATAAACATTAAAAATTTTTTTCTTTAACTTAATATGTTTGGCAAAATTCCCAAAAATCAAGTTCTAAATGAAGTCTTTTTGAGCTAGAACTTTGATTTGTTCCAGAGGGTCCCTGAAACATCTCAAAAGATATATTCTCTCTCCTTAAAAAAAGAAAGATGTCAAACTAATGAGGTGTATTTGATATGTTAAATTATATAGAAAACATTGTCAGGGACGCCTGGGTGGCTTAGTTGGTTAAGCTTCCAAATCATGATGATTTCACAGTTTGTGAGTTCAAGCCCTGCATTGGGCTGTGCACTGATGGCCCAGAGGCTGCTTGGGATTCTGTCTCTCCTTCTCTCAGACCACACCCCGCCCCCGAGTTTATGCTCTCTATCAAAATAAATTAATTTAAAAAAAAACTTAAAAAAAAATATATATATATATAAAGAAAATATTGCCAAATAAGAAGTGATAATTTAACCTTCTTAGGTTATATCTGTATGGATAAATGTTATTAATATGGTTCCAGAAATTGTATGACGTTCCTTAAAAATCTGATTTATCCTGGTATAATGCTATCAGTCATAATTTCAGTTATCATCTTAAAATATGTGTCACAGAAATAACCAAATATCCTTGTCAACTATATTAAAATGAACTCTCCTCAGATCTTTAACAATGGCCATTTTAAGACTTGTCAGTTACAGATAGTTCTTTTTTTTACACTGATGCTTTCATGAAAGCTTTTACAAGCTGCTACAATCCAAAATGCTTGTCCTCAAAGATTCATGGAAAGGATTCTCACAAGTACTCTAGAATACCGGTTTCTGATAACTTTCAAGATCATACCATTGGACTGGGGAAGAATTTCCAGAACTCCATGGAAAAAAACCAATAGATTCATAAACTACTAATCCAAGATCAAGCAAAACAAGAATTAATTAAATGGGATGGAATAAAAAGATGAGGATGATTATAATTTTTATGAGTTTTTGTTTGAAACATTACTGGTTCTTTAACATTTTGTATAAAAGAGTTAAGGAAACCTTTTCTCTCAAGCTTTCTATAATTTACATCAATTTGGTAAAGGGTACCTTTGTAAACAGAATTGAAACATTTATCTTTTTCTTCTTACCTAGTTCCTCCAGAATTCGAAACTCATAGTACTTTAATTTATGACAACATAGTTATTTGCATAAGTTTGAATAAGAATCTGTTCTCCAGTAACAAGACACAATTGGAAATACAGGTTATACTGCCAAAGTTTTGACTGGAATGTCACATTTGAGAAGGATGGGTGTAATATTAGATATGACCAGACAGCTTTAAGGAACTAAGATTGACTTTATAGAGCCAATAAAGTCCCTTCAAAAAACAAACAATAAAACCAGTTGGTATCTTGCTTTCAGGGTTCTTAAACTCACCAGGGGAGTAAGGAAGGTCAATTCCTAGCAGGCCCAAGAACCTCAAGATCTCTTGGAAACCTCTAGAAGACAGAAGAGAGGAATTCACCCAATTCTAAAGGTACTGCTGGCAAAGTCTAATGGCGAGTCCTTGGCTTGGCTTCCCAGCCTTGAGAAGCTTTTAAAAGTCCACTCTGAGACTCCTTCTGAAAAGTTCCAGCAAAGCAGACTTTAAAAGAGCCTAGATGGTTAATCCCTATTCTTACATAACTAATCAGACCAAGCTTCATGAAACCAGACTATTTTGCAAACAAATTAGTCTTACTGTGTTTATCTTTCAGAAACAGAGATACCGTAGAGAAAAAGAAATTGTATTTCGGTAGCACAGTATTGTGGATATCAGATACTAGTCCTGTTCAATGTCTTTGAGGTTTTGTTACCTACCTATAAACCGGACGGACCCTGAATTCTTCTAATTTCCTTCCAATATCTGGCTGACTCTCCAAACTAACATTTTCAATTTTCTCCCACTGTTCCAACTTGGAATCATTAAGAACAAAAACTGCCCTTTTGCTAAAGCCCTGTAAGCTGAAGCTGAACAACTTGATACAAATTGTGATACAAGTAATCCTAGAGACAAGGATTAATTCTTGTGTTTTGGTATAATCTTATTTCAGATTTTTATTAATAATATTATATTTGAAATTGCTTCTTTTTTAAGTTTTTTTTTTTAAGTATATATTTTGAGAGAAACAGCCTGTGTGCAAGGGAGGGGCGGGGGGCGGGGGGAAGAGCCTGATGTGGTGCTCAAACCCATGAACATGGAGATCATGACCCAAGCTGAAATCGAGAACCAGACGCTTAACTGACTGAGCTACCCTGGTACCCCTGAAATTGCTTTTCTGTTCCATGTTTGACCCTAGTAATAAATCTTTGAGATGGTATAAATAAATTCCTCAAATAATCATAGCAAAGTACAAATTTAACAAGTATTATAAAATTACAAAGCTCAGCACACGAGAGAAAAAGAATATTTTGGGGGCACCTGGGTGGTTCAGTTGGTTGAGCATCCAGCTTCTGCTCAGGTCAAGATCTCATGGTTCCTGAGTTCAAGCCCTGCACTGGGCTGGCTGCTGTTAGCTCAGAGCTTGCTTCAGATCCTCTGTCCCCTTCTTTCTCTGCCCTTACCCCACCCTTGCTCTCTCAAAATTAAGCCTAAAAAAAAGAAGAAGAAACAACGAAAGAAAGAAAGAAAGAAAGAAAAAAAAGGGAAAAGAGAAAAAAAAAAAAAAAAAAAGAAAAAAAAAAGACAAGACGGAAGGAAGGAAGGAAGGAAGGAAGGAAGGAAGGAAGGAAGGAAGGAAGAAATACTTTGGACTAATAGTAGACTTCAAAAAGCTTTATAAGAAGGAGGTATAGGGGCACCCTGGGTGGCTCAGTTGGTTAAGCATCCAACTTCAGATCAGGTCACGGTCTCGCCCTTTGTGGGTTCAAGCCCTACATCGGGCTCTGTGCTGACAGCTCAGAGCCTGGAGCCTGCTTCTGATTCTGTGTCTCCCTCTCTCTCTGATCCCTCCCCTGCTTGCTCTCTCTTTCTAGAAAATAAATAGACATTAAAAAAAATTTTTTAAAGGAGGTGTCAACTTCCAGTATAAATAAAATAAGTCAGTCCTGGGGATATTGTACAGCATGGTGATACAGTTAATAATACTGTATTATATATTTGAAAGTTGCTAAGAGAGTAGATCTTAAAAGTTCTTATGTGTAATTATGTGTGGTAATGAACTTTAACTAGACTTATTGTGGTGATCATTTTGCAATATATACAACATCAAATCCTTATGTTGTACACCTGAAATTAATATAATGTAACATGCCAATTATATCTTAATAAGAAATATTTTTTAAAAGAAGGTGGCATTAAAGAATAAGTAGAATTTCTACAAAGATGGTAAGGAAGACCTTCCTTGTAAAATAAAGGATACAAGCAAAGACCAAGGCAGGTAGGCATAGACCATGTTCAGAAATAACATTTCCAAGCAAGTACTGTGGTTTTGCTAAAAAATAGAATTATGTGGGACACAGTAATTTTAAAAAATGAAAAGGACATATCGATCTGAGTGGAGCTATGAACAGCTCCAATTTTGAAGGGTTTGAATGCCACCCTAAATCATTTTACATTTGTTTGGGAGCCAATAGAGGGTCACGGAATATTTCTGAGGGAAGTAACCAGGGACTGCATAAGCTCCCTATCTTTAAGAAGCAGTATGGAAGGGAGTGACTGGAAGAGGAGCAGATTGAGGGAAGCAAGTTCAGTTTGGAAGTCACTGCTATAGGGCAAGTAAGAGGGCAGAAGCACCACATTTTGCACACAGGGAGTGGGAATGAAAAAGGGGAGAAGCAAATTGAAATGCTGAAAAAGTAGAATCTATACTTGGGAGGAAATGTTAGGACCAGAAATGTAAACTTAAAAAGTCATTACCTTAAAGGAAACAACCCGAGTTTTACCAATGAAAATAAGAGCACCAAGTGAGAAACTACCACATTTCATCTTTAACTATCCAAGCTGAATGCTGACGGAAAACCAAAAACTCTGATTCCACTTTCAAATACTGCATGTAATAGGCCATAATAAAAGATTCAGTCTTTTCCACTATAAAGTAATGAAGTGTAAGTGGTTTGCTAAGCAAGGCCCATTACATTTATTATTTTTTTTTTTTTTGGCCCATTACATCTAATATCATTCTTTAACTCATGTGAACCAGCATTCCCGAGAGGTGTTTAGTTGGTTTAAATAAATGTTCACATCTTACTTTCCTCGACACTCAGAACCCTCCCCCAACATACACGCGCGCGCGCACACACACACACACACACACACACACCACCTGTTCTGATATTAATCTCACCCAGCTTCGGACAGCCCTTGCCTATGTACTACCCTTACCAAGGACAGCACTTCCATTTCCTGAAGTCCCTGCAGCTTCTTGAGCGCAGGGTCCTGGTCTGGTGGATCAGCGCCTACCACAAGGCTACACTCGGAGCAGGAGCCCAAGGTTCGTTCACTGAAGGAATGACCGCCAACCGGGCCCACGGGCCACCTGGCTCCGCACGCCCCGGGCTCTGAGGCTCACAGCGCCGTTTTCAGCCGCTTGACACACCCCTTTCCTCGGGCCCTTTTCCCTCCTCCACCCAGCACATTCCGCACGTCTTCCCTCGGAGGTACAACGCGTCACTTCACCCGCTCCCACCCTTGCTGAGTTCGACACGGTCCCCTCACTCGGACTTTCCATCAGCGCCCCCGCACACCTTTTGCCCCCTCCTCCTCCTCCCGGAGCTGCTCCCGGCCCCCGTCCCCCAGCCCCCCCGCCGGCAGTCTCTCGCGCCCCGGCCGGCCGCCGCAGCAGCCGGCTGCTCTGCGCCCGCCGCCCTCCAGGAGCGCGCCACGCTCACCTCCCGCGCAGCTCGGCCGGCTGCGCGCACCCCGGGCGGCGGCTCAGCCCCGCCCGGAGCCCCGCTGGGTCCCCCGCGACCCCCGACGCGCAGAGCTTGCCGGCTCCTGCCGCCTTTGCCGCCGCCAGCTGGTGCGGCCCGGGTGTTTCCGGGTTCCCGCGGTCCCGTCCCCCAAATGCTCCGGCTTCCGCCTCGGCCCGGGCAAACGCAGTTCCCGGCTCGGCTCCGGCGGCCCCAGCTTGGCACTTGCCCGCTCTGTCCCGAAAGCGAGGCACCTGGGCAGCTCGGCGGGCAGCTCCCGGTGCAAACTTCACTGTCGCGTCGCCACCTCGGGCATTGCCTCCTGCTGGATGTGTCCCGGGTGGAAGAGTCAGATGGAGCGGCTCCCGCCCGCGGGCTTCTGCAGGCATGTCCGGTTGTGGAGGGTGCCAGGTGTCCAACTGAGAAAGGAAGGGCAAAGTCCTTTGGGGGCAAAGGACCCCGAGAGGGGGTGGGGAGGCGGATCCAGGAAACCCGGCCGTAGAAATAGTTGTGGCTGTCACTGAAAACGAGATTAGCTCTGGAGCAGTCTGCCACCCAGGAGCCTGGAAGAAGTCTCTTGAGTTGGAAATGACCACCTTCTCCCACCCTGGCTGACACCTTGAGTCTGGGGACAGCCCAAAGCGGCGCCAGCAATGCGCCTAGTGCTATTAACCAGGAGAGGGGAAGAAACAACAGCAACAAAAGACAAATGGGTCCGGAGGATCTCAGAGTCCTAGGGGACTAACCCCTTCCTGGCTTCACGGATCCCTCACCACAACACTAGCTTTTAAGTCCTTCTGATATCTTTGTTGGAAACAGTCCAGCCACAGCAGCCCATTCTGTATAATGAACAGGCTGGAATTATATTCTACATCCAGTTTGGTCATCAAAGAGTAGGGCAGGGACTATCCCTTCCTCCTTAACACAATGCCTGGATAAATTAAGCCTGCATCTGTTTGTGTTGCGCATAGATTAAACTACCTCCATAGAGACAGGGAGAGAACAGAAAAATAAAATTAAGTAACTGTGTTAGAAAAATAACTGGCTTGGGGCTGGCTCAGTTGGAGGAGCATGCGACTCTTAATCTGTGGGTGGTGAGTTCAAGACCCACAAGGGGTGTAGAGAGTTACTTTAAAAAAATAAATAAAACTTAGGGGTGCCTGGGTGGCTGAGTCAGTTAACTATCTGACTTCAGCTCAAGTCCATGATCTCAGGGTCTGAGTTTGAGCCCCTTGTCGTGCTCTGTGCTGACAGCTCAGAGCCTGGAGCCTGCTTCACATCTGTGTCTCCCTCTCTCGCTGCCCTTCCCTCCCTCATGCTCTCTCTTCTGTCTCTGAAAAATGAATAACCTTAAAAATAATATAAATAAAACTTTAAATAAAAGAGAAAAAAAGGGAAAATAAATGACTTTAAATTTTTCTATACTATGACCTTGAGAAAATCCCTGGATGGTGAAATATAATTAGATATTTTTTTAAGGAAATGGAAGTTATTGAACACACCCAAGGGAGTGGTGGGCAGGACAGCAGAGGAGAGGCTGTCTGCTGAACTATATATTAGATCTTAATGCTGTCCAAATAATTTGGAAACAAATATGCTATTATAAAATGATAATAGCTATGCACTATCCTAAGATATCTATATTTTTAATTCAAAAAATAGTAGGTAGTCAGTAAATATGATTGTTTTAAGGGGTTGTAAGGGGAAAGAAAGATGTAAATGTTTTAAAAAATACACTAGCTGGACAAATATACTTTAACACAATGAATAGAATTTTTTAGATACAGAAAGACCTTTCAGTCTGCACAGAAAGCTTTAAAATGAGAAGATGAGAAGTGGAAGCACTTTTAATTATGAAACAGTAACATATGTCTTGACATCTGGGACAGGCTTGAAACTGAAAATGACCAAAACTCTATACAAACAAAAGCGATGATGAAAATGGAGGGCCAAATATATGAAACACACACCTGATGTAAAGATAGGAACCCTAACACTGATGACCAAAGTAATACTTCCATTAATCTTTCCTGGCTTTACTATTTTACTCATAATACCTACTGATATGCTTTGAGTTTCCCTGTATATAGCATCCATGGACTTTTTTCCTATTTCTCATGCTGTTCGCTAAGTGTAGAATATGTTTCCACTGCTCCTTCATATTTTTTATAGCTGGCCCCACTCCACTTTTAATTCTCTGCTCAGATATTATCACAGACTTGAAGCCTTTTCTGGCCTCCTTCCTCCCGGGGGTCTGAACTCCTTCTCTGTGGTCTCATAGAGACTTGAGGAATCCTGTGCATACCTAGATAATTTCACTTCATTGCATTGTGATCTGTTTGATATCAATTCTTTCTGCCTAACACTTGCCTTGAGATCAGTGCTATCCTCTTTATCTCTGGATCTTCAGCATTTAGCATACTACTTAGCACATGGTGGAAACAGTACATATTTCCTGACTGAATTGGTTGGTAATAATGTCAAAGACAAGCCAGACAGTACGAAATTTACCAAGGAAGAATGTGAGCAGAGCCTGAAGTGCAAATCAAAGAAGTTAAGTCAGTACCAAGGTCTAAAGCTCTTTTAATAATAATTTTATAGAGGTGCCTGGGTGGCTCAGTAAGTTGAGCACATCTAGATCTTGATTTTGGCTCAGGTCATGATCTCAGGGTTTGTGGGATAGAATCCCTCATTGGGCTCCTCGCTGAGTGTGGAGCCTGCTTGGGATTCTCTGTCTCCCTCTCTCTCTCTTTGCGCCCCCCCCCCCCCCGCACTCTTTCTCTCTCTTCTTTCTCCCTTTCTAAATACATAAACATTAAAAAGAAAAGAAAAAAGAAATGGCCCCCAACCTTTTGTTTTTCAAAGTTTCTTTCACCTTTTTGTGTTCTGAGAAATGGCTTACCATAAAGAACCACCTTTTCCCACTTAAATAAGATTTGCTATCCAACTTATTCGTGGTCCTCATAAAACTCACAAATATCTCCATCGTTTACCAGTGACAAGCCCTTTTACATGAAACCTGATGAGGTGGGCAGACTCAAACATCTAACTTCCGTTCTCTGTCTCAGGATTGATGAGCTGAGATTAGAAATGCTTGTATGCCTGAAACTAGCTATCCACAGAGAATACATCCTGTTTAGCTAACTAAGTGAGACTTCAATGCTTGCAAAACACCTCCAACTACACATCAATCTACATGAATACTGAGACACTCATTGCAAAGCATAATTTTTAGGTTACACAATTTTTATGTACTTTTTGCCTCTCATTTTTACGTGAAACAGAGAGGCCATATATTTGGATCTGTTAAGAATCTGTTCATTTTTGCAGCCCGGGATGTGTATGGCTATAAAAAGTTATAAGCTGTATATTCATAGCTCTGCTGGTCTGCTGAAAATATTAGTGTGTTACAGTCAAAATTATCTAACCTCTTAGAAGTCACTGTGGTTTAAAGTTATAACCAATATATGCGAATAAGTCTCTACTCAGCAATAATGACAGAGAGGAACAACATCGTATGCAAGGTTTTCTGGATGACTTTTGTAAGCAAAAAGAGAGTAGTTTTGTGCCAAAGTAAAATGACTCTTTGTACCACAATGAGAAGGAAGAAAGCATAGGAAAAAATCCAAATGGATATATAAAGTTGTAGAAGGTTCTCAGAAAGGAAGTTTTAATTGTGGTGGTCAAAGCTGGATAAAGTTTAATTGAATAATATTTTAATAATAAAAGTTTAATAGAATAATGTTTAAAAGAATAATGTACATTTAATCAGATATGACCACTTTTAAGGAACTATGGTTAATTTTATGACACTAATGCTTACAAAGCATGCTTAGGAAAACTAGACTTGTATCTGTTTTATAGGGTGGGTAATGAAGATCACTGCCTCGCAGGCCTGGGAACCTTAGGATATTTAGGGAATCTGAGAGGAGAGTTCACCCAAGTTTATATGTACCACAGATGAAATCTGATGGCAAGTTCTTGGCTTGGCTCAAGAGGCTTTTAAAAGCACACTCTGACATCTCTTATTAAACTTTCAACAAAGCAAACTGAAAGAGCACTATGTGAAAAATTACTATTTTTGCTGTGACTGTGTAAGTAATAAAACCAACTTTATTTTATGATCAAGAGTCACCTTTCAGGGGCACCTGGGTGGCTCAGTCGATTAGCATCTGACTTCGGCTCAGGTCATGATCTCACGATTCGTGAGTTCGAGCCCCGTGTCGGGCTCTGTGCTGGACCGCTTAGAGCCTGGGAGCCTGCTTCAGATTCTGTGTCTCCCTCTCTCTCTCTGCCCCTCCCCCACTCACACTCTGTCTCTCTCTGTCTCTCAAAAATAAATAAACATTAAAAATAAAATAAAATAAAATAAAATAAAATAAAATAAATAAATATAAAAAACATCATCTTTCTTGGAATGCCTGGGTGGCTCAGTTGGTAAGTGTCCAACTTGATTTCAGCTCAGTTCATGGTTCCTGGGTTTGAGCTTGGCATGCGCTCTCTGCCCCCTCCCCCTACTTGTGCTCTTTCTCTCTCTCTCCCTCTCTCAAAAGTAAATAAATAAACTTAAAAAAAAAAAGAATAATCTTTCTTTGCCATTATCTTTGATTAAAGGGGGAATGATCGTAAGAGAAATTTGTATTTCAGTGTAAAACTAAAGCACACTCTTCAGACTCTAGTCCCAAGTTAGCAAAAGTTGGTTATCAGACTACAGCCCTGTTCACTGCCTTTTACTCTATTTAGGCACTTGTAAATTTCAGTTAGTTGGTAGATATGCAGACTATGTCTTCTCTGGTGGAGATTTAAGTGAATTCTCCCTGCTTGTGGAAAAACCAGTTTGGGTACCTTCTTGCAAATCAGACCAAAGTTATCCTATTACCTTGCACAGAAATCATTACACTTACCAGTTCAGTTCTAGATCCTTCGATATCTAGCTACTACTCTCTAAATTTTCCAAATTTTCTCCCTCTTGCTTGACTCAGTGTGTTCAAGAACTAAAACCTGACCACCCATACCCCTTTTGTGTGCTGCAAAGGCCTTTCCCTTCAGGATCTGAAGAAGCGCTGTGAGTTAAAGCCCGAATGACTTCATTTAAAACCTTGAAGAGCTCAAGCATTTATCATCATAGTAGACCTTGCAGGGTTGGATTACTCCCGGACAAGCCACTGTCTGGATCAAAAGGAAGCTTGGCAAGATACTGGGTTACACATGCCCTTACATAAGAGGTAACCAAATTGTGAATGATATCACCAAGAGCCTCCACACCTTAGCTTTCAAAGAACTCAGTGAGTGGTGCTCACACCAACTTCTTAGAATCCACTGGACACCAGGTTCTCTTCTGAGGCTATTTACTTTGGTACAGACTTCACATTTATGTTTCCCCTTTCCAGTTTATTATTTATTTTATTATTCATTTTGAAAGACGAGAGAGAGAGTGAAAGAGAGAGAGAGAAAGAGGAGTGAACACAAGCAGGGAGGGGCAGAGAGAAGGAGAGAGAGAATCCTCAAGCAGGCTCCACACCATCAGTGTAGAGCCCAATGCAGGGCTCGAACTCACAAACTGTAAGACCATGCCCTGAGCCGAGATCAAGAGTTGGTTCGCTTAACTAACTGTGCCACCTAGGTGCCCTTATGTTTCCCTTTTCATTTCAGGCATTCCATTTTATTGAGTGATTGATTGATTGATTTGACTGACTTAGAGAGCAGGCAGGGAAGGGGCAAGGGAGAAAGAATCTCAAGTAGGCTCCACTCCTAGCACAGAGCCTGATAAGGGGCTCAATGTGAGGACTGTGAGATCATGACCTGAGCCAAAATCAAGAGTTGGACACTTAAGTGACTGAGCCACCCACATGCCACTCAGGCATTCCCTTTTAAAAGATAGCTGATGGGGATGATAGTATTTTATTATCTAAAATTAAAAATAAATAAATAAATAAATAAATAATAAATAAATAATAAATAATACCTGATAAAAAAAAAGATATCTGATGTCTAGGACTTTAAACAACTGAACTTTTTCATGACCTCTCTACAAATGGTTTCATGTAATTTTAACAGAAACAATATAAAAAGAGAGACCTTAAGAGATTGTTTCTTGGAACCTACTGGCTCCACTTAGGAATTTATTCACCCCTCTGAGTTGTTTGAGCAAAAAATGATATTCATTCACCTTGAACAAAAGATATGTTGAACTCCACCTGAGCCTTGTGCCCTTGGAGAACAGTCAGAGTTAAGATACTCCCCCAACCACCACAACAGCAATCATCTTGTGTTCCAGGAAAAAGGCTTATGGCAAAGACATAACCTTTTCTGTATGACTTAGATAAACTCACTGTCACATCTTTCTCAGGACCCCTATAAGACTTGAGGATAACTCTACTATTTATCTGTGACAAAGCCAAATATATACCTTTCCCTTTTCTCATGAACCTGCTGACAAGGCCAAATAGACCCTCCTACTTCTTGTTCTTGTCTCATGATCGATTAGCTGAAATTAGATTCTTTTCCCCCTGAAACCAGCTGTGCTGGTGCATTTTAGGTGTCAGCCCCGCTGGGCTAAAGGATGCTCATATAGCTGGTAAAACATTATTGCTCTGTCTGTGAGGGTGTTTCCAGAAAAGATTAGCGTTTGAATTGGGTGAACTGAGTAAAGTGGTGGGTGGGCTGGGAATCACCCAATCCTTTGAGGGCAGAATAGAACAAAAAGGAGAAGGAAGGATGAATTAACTCTCTGCTTGAGTTGAGACATCCATCTCCTGTTCACAGCTCCTGATCCTCAGGCTTTGGACTCAGATCAACTTTACATCATCAGCCCCTTGGTTCTAAGGTCTTTGGACTCGTCTGAATTATATCACCAGTTTCCCTGGTTCTCCAACTTGCAGATTGCAGACTTTGGTCTTCTTGGCCTTCATTACTGTGTGAGCCAATTCCTTTAATGAATCTCTTCATGTGTGTGTGTATGTCTGTGTGTCTGTGGACACACACACACACACACACACACTCTCAGACACACACACACACTCTCAGACACACACACACACACACACACACACACACACACGGTTTTGTTTTTCTGTAGAGTCCTGACTAATACACTAGCTATCCACAGGGAAATAAAATATCCTGTTCAGCTAACTGAGTGAGACTTTCCCTGCTTGCAAAACAAGTTTAACTGTAAATCACTCCATCTACAACTTGTTTACCCTCCTCTTATGAAACTCTAAGGCAAAACCACCTGCCTGAAATACTCTGATCTTTGGATCTGAATGCTCTCTCTTTTGCAATAGCTTGAATAAAATCCATGTTCTTTCCCTGTCCAGTTTTTGTCTTTGACAATAGCAAGAGGAAATTTTGTAGATTATTAGGATCTCTATAATCAGTGGACTTAAACACAGGGAGACCATACTTGGTGGGTCTAACCTAAACAGGGGAGACCTTGAAAAGCACTGCATTTTCTCTAGCTAGCCACAGAAGGGGAGATTAGAGAGACACACTCCGTATGAACCTGCAAAAAAGTAGGCATCCATGTCATTAATTGCCTATGGGTATGATATGGCCTAAACTGCAGGAGGCCTTTAGTTGCTGACAGTAGCCCCAGCTGATACACAGCCAGGCAGTGGGGTCTTCAGTCCTTCAACTATAAGGAACTGAATTGTGCCAACAAAGTGATAGCCTTGGAGGAAGTTCCTCAAGCCTCAGACGAGAATTGCAGTCTCACCAACACCCTGATATCACCCTGGAGGCTGACCAGAGATCCCAACCACATCATGTTGGACTTCTGATCTACAGAACTGTGAGTGAATAAATAAATGTTGTTTCAAGCTGCTACACAGCAATAGAGAATGAACACAACCCCATACAAACCGTTCTGCATCTTCATTGATCTGCACCTTTTTTCCTTTCTCGGTGATTGACACCTCTGTGCTATGATCCCTCCGCTTTCTGCACCCTCATTGACAGATATCTTAATCTATTGATTGCTCATATTGTTACTCTTCCTCTGGTTCATTCCCCTCAACATATAAACATGCTTAAATCTTTCCTATTAAAAAGAACACCTTCGGGGCACCTGGGTGGCTCAGTCGGTTGAGCGTCAGACTTCGGCTCAGGTCATGATCTCACGGTTCCCGAGTTCGGCCCCACATGTGGCTCTGTGCTGGCAGCTCAGATCCTGAAGCCTGCTTCCGATTCTGTGTCTCCCCCTCTCTCTGCCCCTCCCCCACACGCGCTCTGTCTCTCTCTGCCTCTCAACAATAAAGAAACTAATTAAAAAATTAAAAAAAAAAAACCCTTCATTTGACCTTATCCTATACTGATCTCTTCTTCCTTTAGCTGTCAACTGATTTGAAAAGATAGTAATTACACTTCATGTTTCTACTTATTTCTTATTTACTACTGATCTGTTATAGGGGGGCTTTAAACAACATACTATCAGAATTGGTCTCAGCAAGGTCACCAGTGACCTCAGGTTTGTTAAATTCAGTATATGACTGTCCACATTTGATCTCTTTGTTGTGAGAAATAAGCCCAATGACCCAATCAAAGGAGGGATGTGGAGACTGGGAGCACAGTGAAGTTTTAATCAATGTTCTTGCAAGAGCGGGTGTCTGATGGACCGGCACACTCCGGGCAGTCACAGCAGGCAATTTATCTCCTAGCATGTAAGGTCCCTCCCCTGTTCTTCATTGGCTGAGTACTACAGAGGTTACAGCCTTACAGACATTGCTTATGCCCATGTAATTCAAAAAATAGTCTTATTGGAAACAAATGTATATTCCCTGAGGTGTCCCAGAGACTTTCAGTCCCTCCTTCCTCTGTTCTTTGGCACATGCTCATTGCAAAGCCTGCTAAAATAAGCCCGTGAAACCAAGAGGGGAAAGAAGAACCAGGAAGTGAAGTGTCTAAGGGTTTGGGATTCCATTGTGTGTGTGGGTGGGTGGGGGGGGGGTTGTACATATTTCCAATAGCTTGTAAACTTATTGTTAGAGAGCACAGCTTTTATTTGGTATTTCCAAAAATGAATCATCGCCCTTACTTGTCCCATCTTTTTTGTTGTTGTTGTTGGGGGTGGGGCTGAGTCTCAAGAAGGGGCCCTGGAAGCTCTCTGCTGAGGTCAGCTCCAGGTTCAGGAGCACAGCCTTGCTGGAGGTCACTCAGTGAGACGGGCAGCTGGAAACACACTTTGTGGACCTCATGCTGCTTAGTCAGCATTGATTCCAGCCTAAATCCAAGCCAGTTTCTGGGCTTGAGTGTCCACTGATCTTTCTCCTCTACACCTCTCATTCTTCTGCCCGGACCCCCTGCTCTCAGAGACCCCAGGCAGCTCAGTGTGGGCATACAGGGGGAACAGAGGTGGGATGGATGGAAGAGATTATTAGTCTCACCTGCACTATCCAGAGTTTGAGTCCCACATGGGGTGAGCTTGAGCCCCGCTTTGGTGAGCCCTGCTTCTCTCTCTCTCCTTTTCTCTCTCCCACCTCTGCCCCTCTGGTATCCCCCCCTCTGCCCTCACTCACTTGCACCACCCCCCCCTCAAAAGTAAATAAAAAAAATAACAAAACAAACAAACAAACCTGCCTCATCCAATATGACAGTCACTACTCATCTGCAGCTATTTGAAAGTAAACATTAAATCAAATTAGAAACCCACTTTCCTCAGTTACCCTAGCCACATGTAGCTAGTGGCTCTCATGTTGGACAGCACAGTCTAGGGCGTTTCTATCCTCGCTGAAGACTCTACAGCCCAGTGCTGCACCCCCCTTCCTGATAAAAGTGGGGCCTGAAGGATGACAGGGGCACCTTCTGTGCACTGCCCACTGCCTCCAGGAACAAATCAACTTAAAGGAGGCATCCATGGGTGAGCCCCCGGGGGCCAGGCTAGCTCTACAGTCCACTGCGTGAGGCACAAACTTCCATCTCCTCAGAGAGGTCAGGCTGAATTCCATTTTTTCCAACTCTTCATGGTCCTGCTTATTCTTGGGTTGGGATAAAGCTGCAGACACTTCTTTTCCTTCTCTGATAAGTGTTACTTTATCGATACTCTCCTGCTTTCCATAACACCACTCTCTTGTCTTTTCACTCATTTCTCTGATGATTCCTTGGCTTCTTCTTAGTCCTCCTTTATGGGAGTCCTCTTCCTCTACCCACTCCATGCATTACAGTGATAGCTCTGATTTTTAGGGTTTGCACTCCCTTGCTACTGCACCTCACACACACATTTGTGCCCGCACACACCCCACACTCCCACAACCCCCCCCACACACATACACTCTCCTTGATTTAACTGGGATTCACTTCTCACACGAACAAGTTGCTGCAATGGCTGGTAAGTGATCTCCTTCTGTTATTGCTCATGTTCTCAATTGTACATATGCCTCCCAGTAGTGGCTGTCCCTGCTCTACAAACATCACACCCCCTTCAATGCTGCTTGCACCCTTCAGCAGATAGAAACAGAACTCAGGAGCTCCAGACCCTCCACCTCTTGTTTATTTTTAATTTTTAATTTCTTTATTTCTTTATTTCTTTTTAAAAGTAAGCTCTATGCCCAACATGGGGCTCAAACTCATGACCTTGAGTTCAAGAGTCTCAAGCTCTATACTGAGCTACCATGTGTCCCTCCACCTCCTATTTAAATTGGGCAGTTACCATGAGCAAAGTGAGCAAACTGAGGTCTGCAGTGAGGAATGCAATGCCTCTCCCCGCCTTGTGTTATCTGCAGTTAGAGGGAGTGTCTAGTTAGTGTTGCTTGTTGCCTGATGCTTCACTACATTTAGGAAAAATCATTTCTTTTTTTTATATAATTTTTTTAACGTTTATTATTATTGAGAGACAGAGAGACACAGAACATGAGCAGGGGAGGGACACAGAGAGGGGGAGACACGGAATCCAAAGCAGGCTCCCGGTTCTGAGCTGTCAGCACGGAGGCCCAATGCGGGGCTTGAACTCATAAACCGCGAGATCATGACCTGAGCTGAAGTTGGACGCTTAACCGACTGAGCCAACCCTGGCACGCCTAGGAAAAATCATTTCTTGCAGCCTTGTCTCTCTCTAGGACTCAGACTTAAATACCCACAGAGAAAATGGAAATAGGGTCCATGGATAACCACTGAAATGTTCTTGAAATGCTGCTCCCCTCTAATGGCAAAGTTCTTCTCAATTCTTTACTGAGTCAAGTTCATTAAACTAGTTCTTCATCCTTAGGAAGAATCTGTTCCCAGGAGGCTCCTAAGACCGTGAAGGCAGGTCTCTCCATCATCACATAAGATAAGCCCTGATACTTCTGAACCTCCTCTAAGGGGCGACTAGGGGCCAAAGTTTCTCAATGATCCCGGTGATGGACCAATCCTTTCCCTCCCAAATCATCTTGGATTGATACTTTTGGTAAAATACAATAAAAAAGAACTGCCAGAAAAATGTGATAAAAATCAGTCTGATCACGCAATGCCAGACTGCTACAAAATTTCCTAGTGCTTGTACTCAGTTTCTATACTTCTCTGTTTGTAGACCCTGGAGTACCCTGTTTGTTTCCCTACACTGGTTTGTGGAGCATTCTGAGTAGCCCTGGTCTGTGGAGAGAAGGAGACCAAGGTGCAAATGTTGTTCTGCCATGTTGAGCTGTATCCTAGTTACTATTTTTTCAGGATTTATTTTTTTCTTCCAGCTTCTGGTGAACGGGAAGGTGATGACCATCTTTATTTCATTTGAACTCCCTGCTCTCTATTGTGGGTGCCAAACCTTTACTTTCTGAATTATTTTTGATCATAAACGTTCCTCTAAGTCTCCTCTCTCTTTGGTTGATTGCTCCTTAGTAATGTTGACATCTTCACTGGAGAGTGTGAGCAGGTATTTTGCAGGGAGTTAAAATGCATTGTCAGCATTTTTGTAGCAACTCTTGCTAGAGGTTAGGGTTAAACACAAGTTTGAATGTGATTTGTGAATTTCATTTTACTTCAGAAAAATATTACTGTATTCTTGATCTGAAGATCATCCTTCAGAGCAAGACTTAGCTGACCAGAACAAAATAGTCCTCTAAGCAGGTGATAAATGCACAGCGGGTAGGCATTGGACTCACTTACATCAGCCTTTTCATCTACACTCCAATGGTTCCTCTTTCCTTTTCCAATTTTCTTCAACTCCTTTTTTTTTTTTAAATGTTTATTTATTTTTGAAGGAGAGAAAGACAGAGTGTGTGCGGGCAGGGGCAGAGAGAGAGGAGGGAGACAGAATCCGAAGCAGGCTCCAAGCTCTGAAACTGTCAGCACAGAGTCCAGCATGGGGCTGGAACTCAAGACCTGAGCTGAAGTTGGACGCTTAACTGACTGAGCCTCCCAGGCCACCCCTCTCCAACTCTTTATTGGGTAGATGGGCTTAATCTCTAGAGCTCTTTTCCAGCCTCCGGATTTTGAATCATGATGTAGATTCCCAATTCAGAAGAATTGAGGAGGAGGGAATTATCCGTATAAAACGAAGCCATATACACAATTGTTTTTCTTTTACATATAAATCTCTGGGTCATGAACATGAAAGCAATGTTAGACCTGAAGTTTTTTTCACTTTTGTTCTTCGAAACAACCAACTTTGACTAGAAAAGGACACTCACACAGCAATTTGTGATCATTTTTGAGGAGAAAACAAACAAACAAAACCCCTTCAACACCTCTGGGATCTTTTTCTTTTCTCCCAATACCAAACAGAAATGGATAGATGCCTAATTCTTCCTTTACAACTTGTTTGAAGAGGTTTAAAATGCCAGTTTTAAGAATGCTACCAGTAAAGAAAGGACCACGTTATGGACCTCTCCTCTTATAATAAGCTGTCATATGTTAGGTATGGTCATGTCTCATATTTTTAAAAAAAATTTCTCTAGATACTTGTGCCCTGAAAGTCTCTGAGTTGAGTAGGAGAGGCTCTCATCCAAAATTGACTGAGAACAAAATAGGACAGGATTGAGTTACTTTGTTTACTAAAGGGAAAAGATTAAACTTTACAGAGTCATATAAAATGCTGAGACATTTTATAGAGTCTACAGAAAACAGAGCTTGCCTTTCAACCTCTCCAACTTCAAATACTTTGCAATGAGGAAATGTCTCCCATGTTTCTTTACTCAGTATCCTACCCACCCCTAACCGTAGGAAATAATTTGAAGGCAGTGGGAATTTTGTCATCCTGACCCAAACTGGCTACATAGAAATACCTTACCTCTTTATACTGTAGTAGACATTGTTATCCAAAGAGACTTCATGTAAAGGTGTTTTTTTTCCCCTCCCATATAATTACTAAAGTGAAATTAAAATCTCTTTACTGGTTGCAAAAAAAAAAAAAAAAAAAAAAAAAACCCTCTTCAATTTTCTCTTGAATTAAAACTTCTCTTGATTATTATTGTTACAATTATAGTATTTAACTTTGGGTTTGGGGCCTTGGTTTCATTTTTCCCTCCAGCTTTATTCTGATATAATTGACATGTAACATTGTGTAAGCTTAAAGTGGACAATGTGATATTTGCTGTAAATATATATTAAGAAATGGTTACTGAAATAAAGAATTTCTTTTCAATAAGGATGCATGAATGAGCTTGCTGATAAAGAGACGTAGGTAGGGCACCTGGGTGGCTCAGTCAGTTAAGCAGCCGACTTCAGATCAGGTCATGATCTCCTGGTTTCTGAGTTCAAGCCCTGTGTCCAGCTCGTACTGACAGCTCAGATTCAGATTCTGTTTCAGATTCTCTGTCTCCCTCTCTCTCTGCCCCTTCCTGCTTGCACTCTGTCTCTCTCTCTCAAAAATAATAAACGTTAAAAATTAAAAAAACAAACCAAACTATGTTGTTTAAAAAGAGACGATAGCAATTGGAGAAATTACCCTTTCTTGAATGGAAATGTGAAGAATTTGTAATTTCACATTTCAACGTGAAGAGACAGTTATTGTCATAATTTGGCATTCTTACCGAGTGATTTGTTAAAAAAGTCATCGCATTTCTTTTAGAATCAGTTAACTCCTTTCCAAGGGTAATGTCACCAACCCCAATAGGGAAGTTTGGGAGAATTTGGAAAGGTTTATGTAAAGACTGACAAGGTAGAGCAGAATAATTATGCTCACTATTGATCCAAAAGGAAAGCGAAGTTTCGTTTATGACATGAAGATGTCCATATCTTACACTTTATATCAAACTTACTATATAGTTAGATATATTATGAAATTGAAAAGAAAGCATACATATCCTGATTTCACCTGGCAAAGGTCCAAGGTTGGTAGGGTAAAAGAGTGGTTCCTCCAGCCTTAGGACAGTGCAGTTCGTGGTGAGTCGGGTGGTGAGCTGAGCACACACTGCCCTCTGGTGGCGCTCGCCCGAGTTTGCCCAGCCTCCAGAGTCGCCCTCAGTAGAGACCCGCGCATCTCTGCCTGTACAACACTCCTGGATCTTCAGGGAGCTTATGGAATGGCTCTGCAAAGTCCTTCTTTTCAAAATTAAACATACATTTAAGAATATGGCAAAAATAAGAGAGAAATCTTAATTGTACCTAAGATTTTTAAGATGGCTTTTTTGTGACATTTGAGAAATGACTAGTGCTTTAAAAAAATTTTTTTTTTTACATTTATTTATTTTTTCAGAGACAGAGAGAGAGAGCACAAGTGGGGGAGGGGCAGAGAGAGAATGAGACACAGAATCCGAAGCAGGACCTAGGCTCTGATCTGTCAGCACAGAACCTGACCTGGGGCTCAAACCCACAAACTGTGAGATCATGACCTGAGCCGAATTCTGATGCTTACTTTACCGTCTGAGCCATGCAGGCACCCTGAGAAATGACTAGTGCTTTTTAACTGAGGAGTTCTGTTTAGAATATAAAAGAATTACCATGTTCCATAGAAGTCAAATACTACTTTAAATAAATGCTCATATTGTTTTGATGTGAATTCTAACTTTCTTGAATTCCATGACCTCTCCACCATAGGGTCGATTTTATACCTTTGTCCAAATGACATAGAACCCTCTATTGTCACAAGAGGGCAAATGGCAGCATTCATCAGGGAAGTTGCCCAGAGGCACCCAGCTCTTTTCTTATATGGTAGAATTATGGGAAAAAGATCTCTGAACTAGGCAATGTTACATCTGTGTAACATTGGATAAAGCACTAGGTCCTAATTTTTTTAAAGAAATGTATAAAAAGGGGTGTGTGTGTGCGCGCGCACACATGACAGAGAGAGAGAGAGAAAGAGAGAGAACTGATTACAGATGAAAAGACTTAGGATATGCTAGAAGCCTATATAAAACTCAAGCTAATTATATAATATAATTAGGACAAACAGGTTTACGGATCAAACTGAGTAATAATTCTATAAGCATAAATTTAGCATAAATAAAAACAAAGACTACTTCACACAGTAGATGGTCTCAAAAACCTTAAGTGGTAAAGCACAAAATGTAAGTTCAATTGCAATTGAAAGAATACAAGGGCTCTGTAAAGGTTTTTATGGCAGAGGTGGGGAGACTTTTTATTGATCTCTAACCCACAGAAAGAAAAGTGCATAAATTTTAAGTGTGCAGCAAGAGTTGTTAAGTGTGTAGCTCAAGTACAACTGTGACCCTTGTACAACAAAGGGGTTAGGATGCCAATCCCTTGTGCAGTCAAAAAGCTGCATATGACTTTTTGACTCCCCCAAATATATATTTTTTAATTTTTAAATGTTAGTTTTGAGAGAGAGAGAGAGAGAGAGAGAGAGAGAGAGAGAGAGAGAGAATGTGAGCAGGGGAGGGGCAGGGGGGCGGGCAGGGCAGACAATCTGAAGCGGGTTGTCTGCTGACAGCAGAGAGCCTGAGTGGGGCTTAAACCCACAAACCATGAGAACATGACCTGAGCTGAAGTTGGACACTCAACCAGTTGAGTCACCCAGGGCCCCCATGATTCCCCCAAAATCTTAACTACTAATAGCCTCCTGTTGATGGGAAGCCTTACTGATAACATAAATAGTTAACACATATTTTGTATGTTATATATGTTATCTACAGTATTCTTACAATAAAGTAAGCTAGAGGAAAGAAAATGTTATTAAGAAATAATAAGAGAAGGGGGCTCCTGGGTGGCTCAGTCAGCTAAGTGTCTGACTTTGGCTCAGGTCATAATCTGAGTTCAAGGGCTCCTGAGTTCAAGCCCTGCAGTGGGCTCTGCACTGACAGTGTGGAGCTTGTTTGGGATTCTCTCTCTCTCTGCCTCTCTCTTTGCTCCTCCCCTGCATGCACTCTCTTTTTCTCTCAAAAATATATAACCTTTAGAAAAAAAAAGAGAAATACGTTTAAAGTACTGTACTTAAAAAAAATCCTGTATAAGTGGACATGTGTCTTTAAAATTTAATGTGTTAAATACATTTAAAATTTAAATATAAAATTATTAATTATAAAATTTGTTCTTATTTCAACCAAGCCATAAAATTTGCAATGAATTTAGACAATATGAACTTTGACTTCTTGTTTTCCCCAAGATCAAGCTTTGGAAAGTCAAGAGAAAAAATAATTTGGAGAAACCACTGATTAAAATAGGTGAATAGATTATTGTACACCTCTGCTCATATCTAGGAGACAATGAGCTCACTTTATACCTGAGAAATGATAGAATGTACTTTGTCCAGTAGTTGCTAGCCTTGGTTCCTGATGACCATGGAACCAGTGTATCAGCTTTGGATTGCACACCTCTGCACCTCAATCTCATGTAGGGCACTGTCATTTGGGTTCTGTCACATGCCATCAACCTTTTTTTTTTTTTTTTTGAGAGAGAGCATGAGCATGAATGGGAGAGGGGTAGAGGGAGAGGGAGACAGAGAATCTTATGCAGGTTCCATGCCCAGCATGGAGGCTGACTCGGGGCTCAATCCCATGACCCTGCGATCATGACCTGAGCTGAAATCAAGAGTCAGATGTTTAACCCATTGAGCCACCCCAATGCCCCACATGCTGTCATACTTAATCCTGATATACCATGGGTTGCCTTCATGAATCTTTACTTCTCTATAGGGTAGGTATTACTTTTATTCTTCTTTTAAAGAATAAAAGAATTTAACAATATATATATAATATGTATATTATATATATATTTTATTTATGTATTTAATTTTATTTATTTTTTATTTTATTTATGTATTTATTTATTTTATATTTATTTATTTTGAGAGAGGGTTCGCTGGGAGGTGCACAGAGAAAGGGAGAGAGAGAATCCCAAGCAGGCTCCACAACGTCAGCACAGAGCCCAATGTGGGGCTCAAACTCACGAACCGTGAAATCATGACGTGAGCAGAAACCAAGAGTCGTATGCTTAACTGACTAAGCCACCCAAGCACCAAGTATTACCATCATTCTTTGTTTACAGTGAAGAAACAAAGGCTCAGAGAGGCAAGTAATCAGCTTTGGAAAGAGCAAAGTGTCATTGCACCAAGACTGGAAAGAGATTGGGCCAGATTGTAGAGGATCCCAAATGTCCTCTGAGCAGTGATGGGTTATAATCAGTGTTCAAGAGAGATTTTCCTCATAGTTCTATGAGAGTCAAAGTAAGTTGTGACCAACAAAGAAATTATTATATTAGTCTGAGCATAAGACAAGAGTGCAAACAGAAAGAGGGGAATTGATGAGAATCTAGTCAGGTAAACGTGAGACTTCTGTGAACTATCAAAGGTGATGTGGAATTAAGATGAGTCATTTTTGGAGCACTTTTATGTTACAATAAAAGGTGTCTAATAAGACTTGTGCTGAGTTTTGCACTTTCAAAAATCATTAATTACCATAAATGTTAACATTGAACATCTGCAGAGTTAAGTGCCATATTTGTTGGTAAACTTCCATAGATATAGCCTGCTTCCTTTAGTATTCTTCATGCCTGAGAGTGAATTCTAACTTCTTACCAAAATTTTCATGTAGCAACTTTGACAGTTGGCCATCTCTTAACCATTCTTATCCTTATTGTCTGACTTTTTTCTGCCTCACCTTGATTGGACACTTATATTTGCAAATGTATCCAAGTTGTGTAACGTAACCAATGCTTGGCACTTGGGGTCTGAATATTTAGCCAGAAATAGATCAGTTACCTTATTAAGGCAGATGACTGCAGATACAGCATTTTGATCAGGTGATAAGGGATTATGTCCAGACCTAAATAGAGCAAGATCTAATGCTTTCTATAATCAGGTGGCAACTGATAATAGCCATGCTTGACCTATGGATGGATGATGGCAAGAACTGTGAAACCTTCAATTTTGAGGATCTTTGGGAGTTGTAGTAGGAAGACTAAGGGTGGAGTCTTAGGTTCAGTAATTTATGTGTTGTGTGATTTAGGGCATGACTTTTTTTTTTAATGTTTATTTATTTGAGAGAGAGTGAGCAAGTGGCAGAAGGGCACAGGGAAAGTGACAGAGAGAATCTCAAGCAGGCTCTGCGCTGTGGGGTCAATCTCACAAACAGTGAGATCACGAACTGAGCCAAAACCAAAAGTCAGATGCTTAACCAACTGAATCACCCAGGCGCCCCAAGTCTGAATTTGTTATTCCAACTAATTGGCTGTTAAGTTGAACCAAAATGGATTATGTACATAATAGCAACAAAAAACATAAAAATCAGTAAGAATTTCAGCAAGCTAAAAATTTTTTTTGGATGTTGTAGATGAGATTAAATACTGTAAATGCCAGTTCTAGTCACATTAACTTACAGTGTGAGTATACGTTTAGTAAAAATAGTAAGAGAATACTTTTCACATATGTAGAAATACTTAAGAAGAACAAAAGAGGGTACATAAAACAGGATTCTAAGAAAGGAGAGTAGGGGATTGGAAAGAAATAACTCTAAAAATATTAAAACAAATATTATAATAGTTAAATGAGTGAACGGCACAAATAATTTCAATAGTATATCCCAGAAATTAAATAATTGAAAAAGGAATCACTACCAGTCCATATTCAATTCATGAGTTTGGAATATAACAATTTGGAAAAAACCCAAGTAATGTCTCACCTCATTACTGGACACTGCTATAAAACACTAAATATTAAATCAGAAGAAAAAGCTTATTAAATTATTAAATGAAATTGATTAAATTTGAAGACATTGAAGAGTTCACAAAGATAAACATGAAAAGACTTGATTAAAGAAAAATCAAATGCTTTTTGTAAGTTAAACAAAATACTTCTAACCAAAAAAAAAAAAAAACAAAAACCCAAGGAAAATATTAAGAAAAAAACTGTAGCCAAAATGATAAAGTATCAGTATTCCTTAATAGTTCAGGCTAATACAAATGGAAAAAAACCCAAACTAAACAATGTGCTTCAGTTTATTATTTTGGCACATTGATCAGTTTGACAAATTCATTCATAAAAAACTATTTGATAGAAGTTTGGATTTCTATATTATTTTTTATCTGAGATAAAGAGATATATCTGCAGGAAAAATGAAGTATTAAGGCAAAGACTAAATGGATCAACTTTGGTCACTAGATGTTATTCTTTTTTAAAAAATTTTTAATGTTTATTTATTTTTGAGAGACAGAGACAGAGCATGAGCAGGGCTGAAACAGAGAGAGGGAGACACAGAATCCGAAGCAGGCTCCAGGCTCTGAGCTGTCAGCACAGAGCCTGATGTGGGCTCAAACTCTTATGACCTGAGCCAAAGTCAAGACGCTTAACTGACTGAGCCACCCCAGGCACCCCACTAGGTGTTATTCTTATATTATAATTAAAAGTGAAACAATCTTTCTGGCCACTGCAGGAAGCACACATCTACATTATATCAATCCTAGCCTATGGTATTTGCCTTTTAGCAAATCGATGAAAGGTAAATAAAAAGTTCATGGTAGAGTAAAAGGTTTCAAGAAGTACCAGGAAAGTGTATAGTTGCTAACCAATCTAATTATATATCAAGAATATGTTTTGGGGTGCCTGGGTGTCTCAGTTGGTTAAGCGCCTGACTTCAGCTCAGGTCATGATCTCACAGTTTGTAAGTTCGAGCCCCACATCACACTCTGTGCTGACAGCTCAGAGCCTGGAGCCTGCTTCAGATTCTGTGTCTCCCTCTCCCTGCATATGCTCTGTCTCTTAGAAGTAAGTAAAACAAAATTTTAAAATAAGTATGCTTTGCTCCTAATTTCAACTTGGCTAATTAAATACATTGCCAAACAGCCTAAAATTCTTCTTTTTTTTTCTGCCCTCATACATCCTGCAAAAAATAAACACCCAAAAATAAATACCCAAAATAAGCAAGCCCTGAATAAATGGTAGTGGCATCAAAAGATCAGTTAACTGGTAAATAATGGAATGAAAGTAAAATATAGTCCTTTAGAAAATATTTTTATTTTCTTGGCACACAGACATAAAAATGACATTTCTTACTAGATGTAGCAGTTGAAGACATATCAGAAATGGATTACAATTCACATAGGTTTTATTGTCCACAGATACGATGACAGGTCTAATGTTTCCTCAACTATCCTTGAAACATTAAATTATCACAGCATACTGGTTCTACTGGCAAACTTACTTCTCATGTTAAAGAGTAAGATTGATCTGGATTAGTGAGGAACAAGGCATAGAACCATTGCCGAAACATAATATAATGGTACATCATCCAACATCATTCAGGAATGAAGCATTCTATTTAGATGTTCTTTAGTGAAATGACATTTATGCCTCTAAAGTCTAAAACCATTATTTTAACTACCTTTGATAAAATAATGTCTAACATGCCTTCTTAAACTTAAAAAAAGATCATGCAGATTATCACAATGTTCTTCCCTAATATTCCTTATTGGATAACAACCACTTAATTTTCTAGTACAACATGATATCCTTAAAAATTACTGAGGTGGGGAATTGCCTTACAACCCAGTATGGTTATGTTTTAGAAGTTCTCAACTTGTTTATCTATCTATCTATCTATCTATCTATCTACCTACCTACCTACCTATCTATCTATCCATCCATCCATCCATCCATCCATTCATCCTATTTAATTGTCAACTGTTACTTCTTGCTTTTATTAAATACATTGGTTTTCAGTTATTTTTCTTACTATCTTTAATATAGAAGTTAAAGTAGAGCAACATAACTGCATCAACCTTTGATAACTAATGGTTTTCTCTCTCAAGGAATGTCATTCCTTTTAACTGCAAAGCTTAGAGAAAGTTATATATTGAGCAATGAAGAAGGAAGGGGAAACTTGGAAATGAATGTATTTATAGACAGTGATCAGATTAATATCACAACTCTCCTTAAATTTCTAGGATTTAATCTGCTTTAGGTTGGGAAACCAAAAAAGCAAGCTAGTTAAAACTATTTCTTTTTATTTTAATTTTTAATGTTTCTTTATTTTTGAGAGAGATAGAGAGACAGAGTGTGAGCAGGGGAGGGGCAGAGAGAGTGGGAGACACAGAATCCCAAGCAGGCTCCAGGCTCTGAGCTGTCAGCATGGAGTCGGACATGGAGCTTGAACTCCACAAACCGCGAGATCATGACCTGAGCTGAAGTCGGATGTTCAACCAACTGAGCCACCCAGGCGCCCCTAGTTAAAACTATTTCTAAAGTACAGTCCATTTTGAAGAAGACTGTGCAGTATACATTAAGTTACATGAGCTTTTAAGCATGGGTATTTGATATCTTCTGTATTCATAGATTTTTACTACCTAAAAGTTTTAGTTTACTTTCTTTTCTTATTTTTATTCTTAATCATACTTAAGATGGTTGGGTATGTTATCTTTAACTGAGAAAAGTATTACTGTACCATTATTTATTAGCTATAAATATACCACTGAATAATATTAAATAGTGATGAAAGGATTTTTGCAACTATTTTCTTTCAACTAAAAGTGTAACGATCTGATTTAAGTGTTTCTTGAGACAAAAATAGTAAACAATAAAAAAAATCCATCTAGAGAATAAGTATTATTCAAAAATATTAACTCATATAAATGTTAAAAACCTTTTTTCCTTTTATGACTTTTTGGATTTAAGGTCATGAAAAACTTTTCAAATGATTCTATTGAATTCAAGAGAACTACTAAATTCATATCTATATTTTTATTATACCAAGATTTTTCTCAGTGCTAAACTTGTCAATGTAGGTTTTAGTTAATAGGAAACTAGTATCTGCTATGATCTATCAATACATTTTTGCACACAAACTAAAAATAATTGTTAAGTTTTAGAAAATTAATATAGCATGTTTTTCTTTAAAGTTCTCATAAATATGCCCAACAATGTGCATTTTGAGAATGTGAACCATCTCATAGTAGGAAACTCGTACTCAAGATTAATTTTACAAAACTATTTTTAGGAAATAAATTCTTAAATGCTTGTGTTTTTTTATATATCCTATGCATCATTAACATAAGCAAATTATGGCATTCATTATATTAAAAACATATTAGTATTCTAGTGAAAAAAACCACACAGTGAACATCTGTGTTCTGAACATCCTTTCTGAACATAACAGTGTAGGTAGACAATTCCATGAGTCAATATTCAGTTAATATTTATCGAATGCAGTGTAGAAGGTGCTAGGAATAATATAGTAAAAGGTGAGAACATTAGTTAACCACAGCATAATCAATATGTATTATTACTGAAGAAAATATATACCACAATTTGAAGATACTTTTCCATTTCTTTCATTATTACATTCTAATACTTCATTTTCACTTATGTACAAGTGGAAGATTACATGACTTTTCTGTTTCAAACTCTGGATTTCAAACTCTTATTTCTAGGCAATTAAGGAATACTTCATGAATTCAAAAGAACATCCCATTGGTAATGATAGTTTTTCTTCCTGATTCAAATCAAAAGCTACCTCTCTGTACATTAAAAACAAAACAAAACAAAAGAAAGGAAAAAGACAAATCACTGTTTTAAAGTCTTACCTAATTGGGCATCATTATTATATAAATTAGATTTTTAAATAATTTCAGCCTGTGCATATAAACCCTTTATATTATATTTGATCTTGCATTCCATAATACAAGTAATTGCATACTTCATACATATCCATGAATCAGCTATAGTCTAAAGCGTTTCGAGAATAGTAGCAATTGACCAGGCTTGAGTTTCACAGCTGAAAGGACAGTATTGGCCATTCTCATTGGTCAGTTCAGGAAGTCCTTTCCAAGGGGATCTTAAGAAAGAAAAGACATTTATGAGATACAATCTAACACATCTTGTCTGGATTAACAAAATAGGCAATAACTTGGTGGTTTTCCTTGCTAGTACAGAAAAACAATCATATATAGTCATTTGCTACAAAATAAAACAGGATATTCTAAAGATCTATGTATAAGTATTTAGATTAAAAATTATTCTTTGATATTCAGTGTTTGGGATTTAAGACCTTCAAACACAAAGGATTCCTTTTATGTATTAAAAACAGGGGGTGCCTGGGTGGCTCAGTTGGTTGAGTGCCTGACTTCGGCTCAGGTCATGATCTCATGGTTGGTGAGTTTGAGCCCCATATGGGGCTCATTGCTGTCAGTGCAGAGCCTGCTTCAGATCCTCTGTACCCCCCCTCTCAGCCCCTTTCCCACTCTCTCTCTCTCAAAAATAAACATTAAAAAAAGAAAACAGAAGAAACTATCATTCTAAGCATATACAGAGTGACAAATATCCTCTCAGGTCTAATTTTAGTACTTTCAAATTAAGTTTATGAAATTCAAATTGTAATTATGTAGATTTTGACAAAATTATAAAACTAATATAGAATAATGAAGAAACGCTGAGAGCTATGACTAGGAAAATAGTGCCAATTAAAAACAAATCTGGTGGCACCTGGGTGGCTCAGTCGGTTGAGCATCCAATTCTTGAGTTTGGCTCAGGTCACGATGCCAGAGTTGTGGGATCGAGCCCTGCATCTGGCTTGCACTGAGCAAGGAGCCTGCTTAAGACTGATTCTCTCTCTCCCTCTGCCCCTCTCCCCTGCTTGCATTCTCTCTCTCTCAAAAAAAAAAAAAAAAAAAAAAAAACAATATGAATGTCTATACTAATCTCTCATTCTACTGAATAATACAGTTAGTATTTATTATGTTCTAATACTAAGTGACTTATGTACATTATCTCATTTAATGCTCACAGCAACCCTGAAAGGCAAGAACCATAATCACCCGTATTCACAGAGCAGGTAAGAGGTTTAGAGAGGTTAACTAATTATCAGGTCTTATTATCAAAACACAGTATTGTTTCCATATCAAGTTTCTTCTTCTTTTTTCTTTTTTTAACTTTATTTATTTATTTATTTAAGTAATCTCTACACCCAACATGGGGCTTGAACTTACAACCTTGAGATCAAGAGCTGCATGGTCTTGGAACTGAGCCAGCCAGGTGCCTCTCAAATTTATTCTCTTTTAAAAAAATGTTTATTTATTTATTGATCGAGAGAGAGAGTGAGAGAAGCAGAGAGGAAAGAGAAAATCCCAAGCAGGCTGCAGCTGTCAGCTCAGAGCCCAACGACGGGGCTTGATCTCATGAACTGTGAGATCATGAACTGAGCAGAAATCAAGACTCAGATGCTCAACTAACTAAGCCACCCAGGTGTCCCTCAGTTTTATTCTTAATTTTAGTGTAATCTCTTAAACATGAAACATAAAGTTAAAAAATCCAGAATTCTGTATTGTTTCATTTTTAAAGTTGGGTTATGGGAATGTGTTTGTTTCACCATTATAACATTGTAACTCATGGCTGTGTGAAGAGTGTATGTTACATTATACTCTTCTGTAGGCATTAAATTTTTCATAAGTATGGAAACATAATTCCCTTAAGTAAATATGGAGACAGTTTCGATAATAACTAATAATAATAACACCAGCTATGTACCATATTTAAAAAGCCATCACAGAGAAGTACAAAATATAGAAACTTGCTTCCAAGTGTTCAAGTTTCTTCCGAGTATAATGCCAAATTACTGAAGTTAGGTACCAGGGTATCTGTAATAGGCTGAACTGTGTCCTCCTCAAAATTCATATGTTGAAGTCCCAACCCTCAGTACCTCAGAATGTAAACTTATTTGGACATGGGGTTGTTACAGATGTAATTAGTTAAGATGAGGTCACACTGGAATAGGACGGGCCCCCAATCCAATTTGACTGGTGTCCTAGAGAAATTTGGACCAAGAGATGCACACAGAGAGAAAGTCATGTGAAGATTGGAGTTATGCTACCACAAGCCAAGGAATTATCAGAAGCTGGGAAAGAGGGCTGGGAGAGATCCTTCCCTAGCATCTTCAGAGGGAGCATGGCCCTAGTAACACCTTGATTTCAAATTTCTGGCCTCTAGAACCATGAGGCAATAAAGTTCCTTATTTAAGCTTTTCACTTTGTAGTGCTTTGTCATGGCAGAGTCAGCAAACTAATACAGTATTGAAATTAAACAAAACAAGCTAATAGAACCAATAATATACTGCTCACAATTGTTATGTGGAACCAGAACATGGAACATATACATACTGCTATAAAGAAGTCTTCTTTTCCTTCTTTTCTGAAAGAAATTCATTCCTCAAGTCATTAGGTGGGACAAAGGAGGTCAGTGACCACAACTGGGGAGGAGAGGACATAAGGGTAGTGGGAACAGCACAGGGTGGGATGCCAGAACCTGAAGGGTATGAAGAAGTTCATACCAAGGGTGGTAATGCCCAGAGCCCAGATGGTGCAAGGGGGGCATCCGCACATAAGTGTGGTCTAGTGTGGGATTGTAAGGCCCGAGAAGGACAAAAGGTCACCTATGTCTTGGGGCAAGCAGGGTGAGCCGAGTCCCCATGGTAGTGGATAGCACAGTGTGGAGAGTAGGTTACTCATGGCCCCAAGATCAAGAGTCGCATGCTCTTCTGACTGAGCCGGCTGGGTGCCCCTGGATAGCATAGGGTTTTTTATGAAAAGAAGAAAGCAACAATTTCAAATATTATAGGAATGTCAAAGAAGGGAACTGAAAGGAAGTCATGGGATCTGGGAACCTGAAAGAATCTTGTCGAGTGGCTTCACCAGAGTGGTGAGGGCAAAACAAAAGCCAGACTGAAGGTGGAAAGGGGTCAGAAAGCAAAAGGATTGAGGCTGCTCCTATAGGAAGTGAGCTGAGAAGAAAACAGAATGATAGGACAGGGCTAGAGGCAGGAACAGTATGAAAGCACTTTATTTTAGGATGGGCTGATATTTCTAGATTAAGAAGGAAGGATCAAGTGGAATACCAAGAAAGGATAATTACTGGAGCAAAGTCAGGACACAGGTGGGAGGGATGGGATCACAGGTAAAGTAGAAGAGTGATCCCTGCAGTGTAAGATACTCTTACTTTTCATGGACAAAAGGGGAAAAAAAAGAGAAAATAGATGCAAACAATGAGAAATACTGTGGCAACAATGAGAAATACTGTGGCAATAACTGGGGCAACAAAGGACAGAATATAAGAATGTTCATATCACACAGATTCAGTCTCAGTTTCTAGATGAGGTACAAGAATTCTGGCAGGATTGGGTTTTCTGTGACTACATCCAAGCTAATAAAAACAAACTGAAAAAAAAGAAAGCTTGACACGACATTCATGGTGATGATGGAAGTCCCTCATGCTCTTGTAATAAAGGAGAGAACATTAATGTTGTTTATGCATAATAATTCTGAGCAATAAGCTGTATATATACAGCCATACCTTGTTTTACTGAGCTTTGCTTTACCGCACTTTGTAGACACTGTTTTTTACAAATTGAAGGTTTGTGCCAACCCAGCATCAAGCAAGTCTACTGGCACCATTTTTTCCAAAAGCATTTGCTCACTTGGTATCTGTGTAACATTTCGGTATGTCACACAATATTTCAAACTTATTCATTATTCATGTATTTGTTATGGTGATCTGTGGTCAGTGATTATGACTTGCTGAAAGCTCAGATGATAATCAGCATATTTTAGCAATAAAATATTAAATTTTTTTAACGTTTATTTTTCAGAGTGAGAGAGAGTGGGGGAGGGGCAGAGAGGGAAAGACAGAATCTGAAGCAGGCTCTCTAGGCTTTGAGTTGTCAGCACAGAGCCTGACACGGGGCTCAAACTCATGAACCGAACTGCGAGATCAGGACTTGAGCCGAAGTCAGATGCTTAACTGACTGAGCCACCCAGGCACCCCAGCAATAAATTTTTTTTTAAATTTTTTTAAGGTTTATTCATTTCTCAGAGACAGAGAGACAGAGCGTGAGTGAGGGAGGGGCAGAGACAGAGGGAGACACAGAATCTGAAACACACTTCAGGCTCTGAGCTGTCAGCACAGATTCCAATGCGGGGCTTGAACTCATGGACTGCAAGATCATGACCTGAGCTGAAGTTGGACACTTAACCGACTGAGCCACCCAGGTGCCCCAATAAAATATTTTTTTTGTAATTTTTTTTTTCAACGTTTATTTATTTTTGGGACAGAGAGAGACAGAGCATGAACGGGGGAGGGGCAGAGAGAGAGGGAGACACAGAATCGGAAACAGGCTCCAGGCTCTGAGCCATCAGCCCAGAGCCTGACGCAGGGCTCGAACTCACGGACCGCGAGATCGTGACCTGGCTGAAGTCGGACGCTTAACCGACTGCGCCACCCAGGCGCCCCTAAAATATTTTTAACTTAAGGTATGTACATTGTTTTTTTTAGACATTATGTTATTGCATATTTAATGACTACTGTACAGTATAAATGTAACTTTGACATTCACTGGGAAACCAAAAAATTCATTTGACTTCCTTTATTGTGATTTTTGCTTTATTGAGGTGGTCTGGAACTGAACCCACACCATCTCTGAGGCATGCCTGTATTTAGGTTTAATCTAGAATTTGGGAAATTAAGCTAGCTTTCAACTATCTTTGTATCATCTTATAAAGACACATAACTCTGACACTATTTATCTCCAATAATTCGGACAAAGGAGGTGACAAATGGGTTTGAGATAACAGTCAAAAGACCAACCTTGATACTTTATTTATTTATTTATTTATTTATTTTTTTAAATTTTTTTTCCAACATTTATTTATTTTTAAGACAGAGAGAGACAGAGCATGAACGGGGGAGGGGCAGAGAGAGAGGGAGACACAGAATCGGAAACAGGCTCCAGGCTCTGAGCCATCAGCCCAGAGCCTGACGCGGGGCTCGAACTCCCGGACCGCGAGATCGTGACCTGGCTGAACTCGGACGCTTAACCGACTGCGCCACCCAGGCGCCCCAATACTTTAATTATAATAAGTATAATAAATATAAAAACATGTTTACTTATTTATTAAGAGAGACAGAAGGAGGGGCAGAGAGAGAAGGAGAGGCAGAGAAAGAGGGAAGAGAGAATCTGTCAGTGCAGAGCCTGACACGGGGCTCGATCCCATGAACCATGAGAGCATGACCTGAGCCAAAATCAAGAGTCAAATGCTTAACCAACTGAGCCACTCAGGTGCCCCTATAATAAAGCATTTCTGGAAATTATTTATTGATATATCTTTATTTTTTTATTTTAAGTTATTCTGATTTTATTTATTTTTTCAAATTATTCTACATTTAAAAAGTTTTAACATACAGTGTTACATTAGTTTCAGGTGTACAACATAATGACCCATTCTATACATTTCTTGGGTGCTCATGAGGATAAGTGTACTCTAATTCTCTTTATCTATTTCACCCATCCCTCCACCTACCTCCCCTCTGGCAACCACATAAATCTTTAAATCAGCTAACTCAAAATGCCCAGGCTGAGAACTTTTAGTTTTTTTTATTTATTCTGTTCTAACCATACCCAAAAATATCCATGAAATTGAAAAAATCAGACTATTTGACATGTATAAATCACACAATATCAAGTCTTCAAATCAAAATAAATAACAACCTAAAATAATTAAAAGAAGGTGAAATTACATCATTGAATTTGTCATGTTAAATAAGAGTAAAGCTTTCAGATTTAATTGGGGTACCTAGAGTATACAGAAACTAATTCTAGGAGCTGTTATTTACCTAATATCTAATAAATTGACTAAATACTGTTATGGGAATTACATGCTGCCCAACAACTTACCTCTCAAGGTGAACATAATGCCGGGAAAGAACATTTTTAACCAAAAACACAGTCTTTGCATTAGCCTCTGGACCCATCAATTTGGAAAAATATAATTTTGCACGAAGAAAATAGCCAACTGGCCATAGCCACTCCTAAAAAAGATGATTTAAAAGTAAAGGAAAAAAAAAAAGAGCTGTGAATATTTATAAAGTTATTTGAAAAATAACTTAAGCTGAAAATTCTGGAAAGAGAAATGAAATTCTTACAGGTCCTTGGTGATAATTGAAACCTTTAGCAAGATTGTAGTTGTCATTGTCTAAGGCGTTGTCATAAATACCACAGTAAACCATATCACTGCAAAATTATTGAAATTTAGGTTAGAAAAAGATCAGACATTACATAAGAAAGATTTTTCAATAGCAGAGGTAAAAGAAATAATCAAGTTATTTTGTCTTCCAAATCTATTAACCTTAGATTAGTATATACTGGGCTCAGAATGTCTTTTTTTTACAACTCATTTTAAAAGATTTGTTTGTTTGTTTATTTATTTATTTATTTAAAAATTTTTTTTCAACGTTTTTTATTTATTTTGGGACAGAGAGAGACAGAGCATGAACGGGGGAGGGGCAGAGAGAGAGGGAGACACAGAATTGGAAACAGGCTCCAGGCTCTGAGCCATCAGCCCAGAGCCTGACGCGGGGCTCGAACTCACGGACCGCGAGATCGTGACCTGGCTGAAGTCGGACGCTTAACCGACTGCGCCACCCAGGCGCCCCTATTTATTTATTTTTAAGTAAACTCTCTGCTCACCATGGGGCTTGAACTCACAACCCCAAGATCAAGAGTCACATTCTCTACTGATTAAGCCCAGCCAGGCACCCCCAGAATACTTTAATACTGTGTGAGGGAATGATTAACAAATACTTACTGGCTAATACAAAAAAATATAAAGTATTCAGGTATCTTGCCTTCAAGGAGTTAGTCTAACACTAAATATTGGTTAAATTCAATTATTTCACTAAGCTTCTAATACACTTATTATAATTAAAATATATACAAAATAAATTAACAAACATTAAAGAGATTTTATTAAATATAATATAAATATTATATATTGGAAAGATTGTTTTAAAAAAATTTTTTTTTAACAATTATTTATTTTTGAGAGAGAGAGAGGGGGGGATAGAGCATGAGTAGGGTAGGGGCAGAAAGGAAGGGAGACACAAAATCCGAACCAGGTTCCAAGCTCTGAGCTGTCAGCACGGAGCCCAATGTGGGGCTCGAACTCACAGAGTGAGAGATCATGACCTGAGATGAAGTCTGACACTTAACCGATGAGCCACCCAGGTACCTTGGAAAGATTGTTTTTTAAACTTCTCCAGTAAGTTAAAGTAATTAAAATTAGTACATTATCATTACAAATAGTAATTAAAATTAGTACATTAAAAGTACTAATTAAAAAGTAATTAAATTTAGTACATTATCATTACAAATAGTAACCAAATGGACACAAAATTTATACACAGTTATAAACTAAACAAAGTATTACAAGCTTATTGTGACAAATACAAGATAGTTATCTATACTCAGTTTAATTATTACTTTTCTTTTTTTTTTTCTTTTAGTGAGAGACAGAACTTGCCACCTGAGTAAGCTTATTTATTTATTTACTTATTTCAAATGAGTAGGCTTTAACTGTGGGTTTTAGTCTTGATCATTGGTTTGTAACACGTCTGAAAATGTGGAGAACACTTCAGAATATGGATAAGCACACATACAAAAAGTCTGCATCTCAAGATTGAAATGAGTACATAGTAAATTAGGAAAATTCTACAAAGGTGAGGGTATTATATAGAAATGGAACTCTGTCACCTATTGATATAGAAAGCAAATTAATTTTGGGCATCAAACTTTAAAGGAAAATCACAGAAGACAAACAGGGAGGCCATTAGAAACTCAAGAAGAAACAAAAGTTGGAAAAGAAAAGAAACGTAAAATGACATAAACACATAATCATAAAGTAAAAACAAAATCGGTTATTGGTTAAAATAAAAATAGTGGGGTAATTACACAGAAAGGATGGAAATGGTTGGTGGTGAGGATAGAGTTAAATCCTCATCTGTTAACACAAGAAATAACCAAATAGTGTCTAATATTTAAAAAAAAAAATCAAGAAACAGGGGCACCTGGGTGGCTCAGTCGGTTAAGCATCCGACTTTGGCTCAGGTCATGATCTTGCAGTTTGTGAGTTCGAGCCCCGTGTTGGGCTCTGTGCTGACAGCTCAGAGCCTGGAGCCTGTTTCAGATGCTGTGTATCTCCATCTCTTGGCCTCTCCCCTGCTCATGTTCTGTGTCTCTCAATAATAAATAAATGTTAAAAAAATTTTTTTTTAATAAAAAAATCAAGAAACAACTGCATACACACATTATTTAGTAATATGGGAGCAGGGATGCCTGGGTGGCTCAGTCGGTTGAATGTCTGACTCCTGATTTCGGCTCAGGTCATGATTTTGCAGTTTGTGAGACCGAGCCCCGAGTTGGGCTCTGTGCTGACAATGCAGAGCCTGCTTGGGATTCCCTCTCTCTGCCCCTCCACCACTCACACTTGCTCTCTCTCTCTCAAAATAAATAAACTAATCAAAAATTAAAAAAAAAAAAGAAATATGGAGGGAACTGCTAGGGGTAATAACTTGGAAAATTTTAAAGACTGTCTTTGAGGAGACAATATGTCTATACTTCCAATGTTCACAATAATCATGTATTACTTCTACAATTAGAAAAAGTAAACATTAGGAAATATTCATGACATATTAGTTTTATAAACATAAAACTTATTGATTATTAAATATAGGACAAGCATTGTGAACACTGATGTTTAATGAAGATACAGATGGTGTTCTTAAAAACTCAGTTTGAATACAATTTTAGAGTTTACTGACAAGCAAAAAAATTATGGTTGATGCAATATAAACATCAACAACAACATTCTTTTTTTTTTTTTTTTTTTAACATTTTTTTATTTTTGAGAGAGACAGGGACAGAATGCGAGTGGGTTGGGACAGAGAGAGGGCGGCACAGAATCCAAAGCGGGCTCCAGGCTCCGGGCTGTCAGCACAGAGCCTGATGCAGGGCTAGAATTCACAAGCTGTGAGATCATGACCTGAGCCGAAGTCGGATGCTCAACTGACTGAGCCACCCAGGCGCCCCAACAACAACATTCTTTTTTTTTTTTTTTCAATGTTTTTTATTTATTTTTGGGACAGAGAGAGACAGAGCATGAACGGGGGAGGGGCAGAGAGAGAGGGAGACACAGAATCGGAAACAGGCTCCAGGCTCTGAGCCATCAGCCCAGAGCCTGACGCGGGGCTCGAACCCACAGACCGCGAGATCGTGACCTGGCTGAAGTCGGACGCTTAACCGACTGTGCCACCCAGGCGCCCCAACAACAACATTCTTAATACTTACACTCCAACGTACTTGGGGTTCCAAAGTTTTCATGCCAAGATTAAATATAAATATAATTATATATTAAATATAATATGAATAATATTCTTAATATTTATACTGCAACTTACTCTGGATCCAAAGTTTTCATGCCAAGGGGACCAAGCAATTTTTTTTCTGCAATCTCCAAAGCTTTCCATGCCTTTTCTGCAGTAAAGAGCTCAGGGGCCTAATGAATATCAAAAGTGAATATTCAAACTTTTTAAGATCACAAAAGAATTAGTTTCCACCCACAGTGGAACATAAACTATTCATAAACTCAGAAATGAAAACGGTTTAAAAATACAGTGTGCGTCAGAACTCATTTCAAGTGCAGAAGCTTAACTGGATCTAATGCTATGGGGCTGATGTGGGTGCGCTGCTCTTGGCCTTAGAAGTGAGCAAAGCTGTTAGATGTGATTATTTCCTTGTGTCATTTTAAGAAAGTTATGAGCTCCAAAAGGAAGCTGCCTCAGCTACAATGAAGGCAGAACACACTTAAACCCATCTAATTCATTTTTCAGGATGTTTGCAATAGCTTCCTTTAAGTATATCTGGTAGTCATTTTTTGCTTTTGGGGTCATAGTAAAATACAGAATGACTTACACTCTAACAGCACAAGTAAATGTACTTGTGATATGGAGGAGAGAAAACACTGGTGGCTAAGAATCTGCATTTATTGTAATGGTTAAATGAAATCAAATGCACATTGAGTAGAAGCTATCTTTATGTACCTTTGCATTTTTTATTCTTTTTTTGCAGCTTTTATTCTACTATAATTTATAGTTCCATGTTTAGTGCTTTTTTTGACAAGGTGGAGACAGCTATGTAGTCATGGAAGAACACATACCCTCTCTATTTTACTGTTCTTACAGTTTATTTTTAGACTAAGAGGTAAAATAGAGTCTAGAATTCTAGAGTGAATTGCAGCAATACAACAAGGAAACAGAATATGAGTCGAAGCAACTTTCATTAGTTCACCAGTCTAGATCTTTTCAGTTTGTATGCTGAGGCACGCACTGGTCACAGCACAGGTGTGCCCAAATACGGATGCCATCAGCTTTCAAGTTGGGCGGGGCCTGGGGCTAACTGAAGCAGTTGGATCTGGCATGATCAACCTAATCAATTTAGACCAATGTACTGTATAAATATCGTTATTTTCTATGTGTGCTATGATAAGAAAAACATTGGTAAGCACTCCATTAGTAATCATCTATTATTTTCTGTTTTTTGATACCGAATGTCATAGGTTAAGGGTGGTATAAAACTAGCTAGTAAACAATATACTTTTTGGCAACTACATGAATTTGAAAACAAATGGGAATAAAGAACTAAATACACTCTACCACAACGTTTTTGAAATTTGAAAGTAGCAATTCACTTACTACAACCATTGCTATGGTGAAATTAGGCCTGAGCTGATAGTCACACCACGGGCTTGAAGCTCCATAGCTATCTTTGTATATGCCACGTTTGTGAACCAGATTAGGATGCTTTTCGTTAGAATCTGAAGGGTCTTCTGACACATAAAATAGCTTTTCGAAGTTGTCTTGTATTTTTCTGTTCCACTCATCGTATGAGATTGTCACAACCTTTCCTGAAACATGATAAAAGATTTGGCAGTTTTTTAAGCATTCAAAGAAATCCATACATTTAGTTACAGCCAAAGAGTAATATTTAGGGAATAAATGACCCACTTCTTACAACTGTCAGGGTCTTTTGATAAAAGACTTGGCAGTTTTTAAGCATTCAAAGAAATCCATACATTTAGTTACAGCCAAAGAGTAATATTTAGGCAATAAATGACCCACTTCTTACAACTGTCAGGGTCTTTTGAAGGACTCTAGCTTGAAATTAAAATTATCTTTTGTTATATTACCAAAAAGAATTAGACTCCAGTAAATGATCCCTGATTTGTCTTTGTATCACTCTTAACGTGTTTGATAAAGTTACATTTACTGTGCACTTGGAATGAGGCTACTCTTAATTGAGAAGTGCCAGAAGTGTAAATATACACTGGATTTCACAGAAAATACTCTCCCCACAAAAGAATGTAAAATGGCTCATGAATAATTTCATACTTATTACATGTTGAAATAATATTTAGCACATATTGAGTTAATAATGTATATTATCATAATTAGTTTCACCTGTTTCTTTTTATTTTACTTTAATGTGAGTACTAGAAAATTTAAAATTATATTTCTTTTGGACAGATAGCTCTAGAAAAAGAGATGTAAAGATTTCATAAGTGTTCACAAAAATGCAACTTGCTCACAGTCACATTAAGGAAAAGAAAGCATAATAAGGCAATTAACTGTGATGTTTTTCATATCTCAGTTCAAAGTTGCTATAAAAATATGGTTAGTAACGAGGTTTGTTACAATTTCATAGTAGGAAATTAATGTTCTTTCTTTCCTCTTAATCTTAAGAGTTTTCTAATATTAGTTCATTGAGTCAAATGATGATTATGTAGATTAAGAGTATAGACTGTACATTTGAAGTTTCTTTTTAAATAAAATGCACAGCTTACCATGTCTTCTTATGGTGACTTCATGATAAGGGAAAATTCTTTTTTTGGATAATTCCAGCAACCAACGGACGGTAGATTTACTCAGGCCCACAATTTCCACAGCAGACCCATCTCTAAAATTAAAATAAATTTTACTCTGTGGGTTGGAGTCATTTAAGCACTACTTAAATGGCATTCAATAAATAATTCTGATGAATTGTATAATTAATGTTATAAAAACAACTATGAAAAGCCCCTCACTTTATTGAAATGTATACTGCATACATAAGAAATCTCTCCTCTAATTATTTTGCCATTGCTTACCTACTTAACAATTAAAAAAAGTTCCGTGAAGTGGAATGGTGATTATGGAGTTAAAGAAGATGGCAGCTGGAAAAGGTAGGGAATGCATCAGAGAATATTGAAACAGAGTACCAAAGACAGAAAACATGGGATAGAAGGACTGGAGAAAGCCAGGGAAAGTATACTTAGTAATTTGAAAGTGTGTGTTTTTTTTTTTTTTTTTTTTTTTTTTTTTTACAGAGTTAGAGAGAGAGAGAGAGAGAGAGAGAGAGAGAGAGAGAGAAAGCACAAGTTGGGGAACAGGGCAGAAGGAGGAGGGAGAGAGAGAATCTTAAGCAGGCTCCATGCCCAGCACAGAGCCTGAAGCGGGGCTTGTGACTTTGGGATCATGACCTAAGCTGAAATCAAGAGTTGAATGTTCAGGGGCGCCTGGGTGGCGCAGTCGGTTGAGCGTCCGACTTCAGCTAGGTCACGATCTCGCGGTCCGTGAGTTCGAGCCCCGCGTCGGCTCTGGGCTGATGGCTCAGAGCCTGGAGCCTGTTTCCGATTCTGTGTCTCCCTCTCTTTCTCTGCCCCTCCCCCGTTCATACTCTGTCTCTCTCTGTCCCAAAAATAAATAAACGTTGAAAAAAAAAAAAAATTAAAAAAAGAGTTGAATGTTCAACCGACTGAGCCACGCAAGTGCCCCTGAAAGCTCATTTTTAAGGAAAATGAAAGGGAAGTATGAGACCTAATAACGTACCGAAATAAACATGCTTTAAAAAGAATTCGCAAAGCATATAACAACAGCTATAATTAAATGATTTTTTTCACAGTTCTGACTGAAGATAAAATTTAGAATAAGAAAAGAGTTTCTCAGATTTGATACTATAGTAAGCATTTAAAACCATAAAAAGAAATAATGGGAGAAAAGACGAAAAAATTTAGAAGGATAAAAGGTTCAGAAATTAAAAGTATTTCAAAAAGGACTGGGTAATGGGGTGTTTTCTATATGCATGAAAGATGGGCATCATGAAATGTTTACAATGAAAGCATTTTAGGTTAAGATCTTAACCACAGGGATAACGAATCATAATAATAATGAATCACTCCTTTGAGGTGCTTGTCGGGAATCACCCCCCGAGAACTCCCTGAAAAGAACAGACAGCTTTCCTTGATGACTTGTAATAAGAGAGTTGCGTGTGTGTGCTGTGGGAGAGGAGGGAGTGGATGAAGGGAGAGAGATTTTGACCGATTTAATATGAAGACTTCGTGGTTAATAGAATAAAAGATTCCATAAGTATGTGGTTTTAAAAAGGGTATAATTATATATGCACAATACAAATAAATACTACCTTGGAGTGGCTGGGATTCCTCTGTTTCTGGCTCTGTCACTTTCTCCCATTTTATCCATCCATGTGCCGCAATTTAAGCGATTTCCTCCATAAACAAATCCTGTTTCTTCGTCAACACCTGCGGTTATATTGAAGCCTAGAAAAGCAAAACAAAACATTTATAAAATCTGAAAGGAATACAACAAACTAGGATAACTACTCTGGAGAGCACTGTGCTAATGCCTTAAAAGCTGAAGACATGTATGTTCTACCATAGAGTAGTTTCACTTCTAGACACATACTTTAGAGAAATCCTTACCCATGTGCATATGAAGGTACGCACAAGGATATTCAATGCAACACTGTATTAGCAAGAAAATAAATAACTGCTAAGCAGAGAAGTGAATAAACACTGTGGTTTATTCATACAGTGTAAAACTCTCTATACCATTTCAAATTAATGAACTAGATTTACATGAATCATAATGTGCAAAACCCCAAAACAAAATGATTGAGCAAACAAGTTGCAAAAGGATATGCATAAGATACCTTTTCTTAAAAGTTTAAAATATAGACAGTACTAATATATATAATCATATAGGTCTATATGACTATGTCTAATATGATAATATTTAAAACATATAGTTATGTGTATATATTATAGTTTGAATACATATATAATGTAATATAATATACTGAATACATACTATACAATATACTGAATATATACTACATAATACATATGTAATTTACACATACTCAAACACAAACTCATAAAATTCAAAACATAAATGGAAATAATAAACCCTGATTCTAGCATAGTCATTAATTATAGAGAGGGAGGGAAGAGAGAGAGAGATGAAGCTCTACATACAATTCTGATGGTTTATTTTCAACACAAAACAGAAAGATCTGAAGAAAATATGATCAAATGTTAATATCTGCCTAATTTTATTTCTAGGTTTCAAGGTATAATTTATATTTTTCTCTAACTGGAATGTTTTACAATTAAATCTAAAAATTAAAATAATTCAGAGATATCACAAAAAATGTTCTTTTAAGTATAAAATCTATATCTATTTAGTGTCCTAACTGAAAGATAAAAAAGTATCAGTGATTTTTACCAGTTCAATCATGTATACAATTTGTATGTTACCACCACAAACAATAAATTAACTAAATGAGGTTTTAACTACTTTTTTTTTTTTTTTTTTTTGAGAGAGCTTGAGTGAGTGAGGGGCAGAGAGGGGGAGAGAGAGAGAATCCCACAAGGGGCAGAGAGAGAGGGAGAGAGAGAGAATCCCGAAGCAGGGCTCCAGCTCACCTGATATGGGGCTTAAACTCACCCGATATGGGCCAGGACCTGAGCCAAAGTTGGATGCTTAACTGACTGAGCCACCCAGGCGTCCCTAACTACTGTTTAAAATGTAATTTAGAACATGCAAGAAGGAATATAAGTTTTTGAGTTTACGTCAAAATTTGCCAATGACTTAGTGAGTTATCTGAAATAGCTGAAATAGATCACTTAAAAAGATGGTCATTTTACAGTAAAAACAATAGTGTTTAAAAAAAGAGCAACAAGAGTCCATAATCCTATTACCCTAAGAAAAAGTATTACATTTATGTATTCCTTTCTAATCTTTTCACAGAATAGTAATATTTTCATAAATAAATCCAACTATTTTTCATGTATTAGATTCAACACCCATATAGTTCTTAATATTCAAATAATATTACACAAATTATAAAAATTATAATCATTACAAATTATTGAATTTTTCATTCAAGTAAATGTAAACAGGGGCGCCTGGGTAGCTCAGTGATCCACAGTTCATGGGATCTCAACAGTTCATGTGATCTCACAGTTCATGGGATCAAGTCCCATGTGGAGATTCTCTCCTCCTCTGTCTGCCCCTCCCCCTCTCATACACACATTCTCTCTCTCAAATAAACATCAAAACAAAACAAATGAAGTCAATTTAAACATTTCCTCTTAGACATAACTATTTTATTCTTTTCTGTGATTATAAGCAAAGTTATGATCAGTATCATGTAATATGGACTTTTTGTGTTTTAGGTTATTTCATAGACTAGATTCCCAGAAATGGAATACATTTATGAACAAAAACATGTGAATATTTTGTATCTCATAAAATATATGTGGATCTCTCTCTCTCTCTCTCTTTCCAAGTTGCTTTCGAAGAAGAATGAGTCAATTTGCAATACCATCAGTAGTATCTGAATATCTCTCAAAACTAAAATCTATTATTTGTTACTGTTTGCTATGGATTGAATTGTGTAAATGCCCAAATTCATATGTTGAAATCTTAACCCCAGTACATCAGAATGTGACTTTATTTGCACACAGGAATTTAAAAAGTTAATCACATTTGGGGCACCTGGGTGGCTTAGTCGATTAAGCGTCCGTCTTTGGCTCAGGTCATGATTTCAGTTTGTGAGTTCGAGCCCTGCATTAGGCTCTGTGCTGACACCTCAGAGCCTGGAACCTGCTTTGGATTCTGTGTCTCCTTCTCTCTCTGCCCCTCCCCCACTTGTGCTCTGTCTTTGTCTCTCAAAAATAAATAAATGTAAAAACAAATTTTTTTTAAAAAAGTTAATCACGTTAAAATAAGGGCATTAGTCTGGGCTTTAATCCAATTTGACCAGTATCCTTATAAGATGAGGAATTTTGTGCACAGACAATGCACAGAAGGAAGCTGATGTGAAGATACAGGGAGAACACCATGTAACCATGAATATGGCCATCTACAAGCCATGGAGAAAGACCTGGAACAGATCCTTCTTTCATAGACCGAAGGTTGAGTCAACCCTGCCAACACCTAAATTTTGGACTTCTAGCCTCTAGGACTGATAGACAATATATTTCTGTCATTTAAGCCACCCAGTGTGTGGTACTTTGTTATCCTAGTCCCAGCAAATGAATACATTGGTTTTTTTGCTAATAATAAACAGTAGACTTATAGAACTCACTATGTGCCATGTACTGCTCTAAGTGCTTTAACATACATATTTCATTGAATCCTTGTATCAACCTTAGGGGGTAGGTGCTGCTATTATCTCCCTCTTACAAATGTAGAAGAGAGAGGCAAAGAGAAGTTAAAACTTATCCAAGGGAACACAGCTAGAAAATGAGCAGAGATGGGATTTTTAAGATAGCAAGTCTGTGTCTAGCATTGGCGCTTTCATTCACGCTCTGTTGTCTCATGATAATTTAGTAGAGGAAAAATGGTGACCAACTTTAATATGAATTTGTTTGAGTGCCGGTAAGACTGACTGAATGCTTCTCTCATGTTTATTAATGGACTATCCATGTCCTTGGGCAAACTACTTGTCTGCCTCCCCTTCTTATTTCCTGAACTGTAAGCTAGGGATAGAGGTACTAGCCTCTGGAAAATGTTTGCAAAGTAATACACAAAGGCAAGGAGGCTTTTAATTTATCTGATATTAAATATATGACAATAATTGGATATTAAATACATGGCAATAATTGGATAATCAGTGGTTAGTGATTTTCCTCTCAGAGATTTAGTGGAGCAAGAGAAACATACACAAAAAGGTACATGGGTTAAAACAACTGTAAAAGGACAGGTTGCTTCAAATGTACAAAAAAAGTAACAAAGAAATCATATTTTTGTAGTTTCTGATGAAATGGCAAAATATCCCAGGCTATGGGATCTCTCCCCAAAATCACCCCTAGAGAAACTACAGAACTGAATGTGAGGTACTGATTTGAAGAATTCACATAATTTTTGGGAGAAACTGACAAAAACAAGTGAAACCTGACCAGCCACTCTTGGGCTTTCACTCTATCTAGGCTTTTAATATTGTTGTGTTATAAGCTAATGAGATTGCCTCTTTTCAGAGCTGTATGGAGTTACTACTAATCAAGGGAACATGAGCTTATTGAGAAGAAGAAAACATTAGATACCAGATGAATCTAACCACTATAAAAGGAAAAGAAGCAGGGTGCCTGTCTGGCTCAATTGGTAGAGTGTGGGACTTTTGATCTTGGGGTTGTGAGTTCAAGCCTCATGTTGGGTAAGAGATTACTTAAAAATAAAACCTTTAAGGGGTGCCTGGGTGCCTAGGTCGGTTAAGCGTCCGACTCTTGATTTCAGCTCAGGTCACGATCTCATGGTTCGTGATTTTGAGCCCAGTGTCTGGATTTGTGCTAACAGCATGGAGCCTACTTGAGATTCTCTCTTTCCCCCTCTCTCTGTGCTCCTACCCCACTCTATCTCTCTCTCTTTCAAAAATAAAATAAACATTCAAAAAAATTAAAAAGAAAAAAGAAAAACGCTTGAAGATAGTGTTCACATCACAATAAAAACAACTATAGCAACTTATAGATCACTTTTTACTAGGCAGTGTTCTGAGAGGTTTCATAAGTAACAAATAAATGAGATTAGCTCATTGAACTAACTCAAATAAATTTGAAGGATGTTGTAGGAGATATGGAAAGAAAAGATGATCAGATTGCACATAAAAGTTTATTGCTGTAGAATATATGAGGACCCCTTGAAATCAACAAGAAAAATACAGGAATGCTAAAAGAAAGATAAAGGCAAAGAACATGAAAGGACAATTTATAGAAAAGGAAACTTTCTAAAAAGGTATTAACATATGAATAATACTCAAATTCACCAGTGATAGGAGAATCACAAGTAACAACAATTACATATTGCTTTATACCCATGAGATTAGTGGACAATGCGTGTGGGCACAGAAGAAGCCACTTTGATTGTCAGTGGGAATACAGACTGGCATAATAATTATGGAAAGAAATTTGGTAGTACTTAATCAAAGAGCATAAGAGTATAGTATATATAGCTCTGATACAGCAATGCTAAGTGAAATAAGCCAGACACAAAAGGACAAATACTGCATGATTCCATGTACATGAGGCATGTAGAATAGTCAAATTTACAGAGGCACAAAGTAGAATAGTGGTTATTAGGGATGAGGGAGGAGGGAATGAGGAGTTATTGTTTACTGGGTACAGAGTTTCAGTTTAAGATGATGAAAAGTTCTGGAGATGGATAGTGATGATGGTTTCATAATAACGTGAATGTACTTAAAGCCACTGTACACTTAAAATGATACATTTTATGGTAAACTGTTAAACATGTTATGTGGATTTTGCTACATACACAAGAAACCTCAATAGTGGAAAAAACCAACACTCCAATTAAAAAATGGGCAAAAGACACAGACATTTCATCCAAAAGAGATACAAATGGCAAATAAGCACATGAATGGATGTTCAATACCATTGGTCATTAGGGAAATGCAAATTAAAACCACAATGGGTAGTGGTGTACCCAACTATCAGAACAGCTTAAAAAAAGTGATTAACGTCAAATGCTGCTGAGGATGTGGAGAAGCTGGATCTCTCAAGTTTGCGGAAGGGAATGTAAAATGGTACACCACTTTGGAAAATAGTTTGGCAGTTTCTTATAAAACAAAATCCATACTTACCATATGACCCAATCACATTCTCAGGCATTTGTCCCAGAGAAATAAAAATTTATGTTCATACAAACACCTGTATATAAATGTTCATATTAGCTTTATTTATATTAACCAAAAAATGGAAACAACCAAAATGTCCTTCAACAGATGAATGTTACATCCAGGAAAGAGAATACTACTGAGCAATAAAAAGGAATAAACTACTGATACATGCAACAGCTTGGATGGACCTCAAAGGGAATATGCTTAGTGAAAGAACTTATCTCAAAAATTTACATGCTATATGATTCCATTTATATACATTCTTAAAATGACAAACTACAGACTCTTAATTACAGAGAACAAACTGAGGGTAGATGGGGGGGTAGGGGAGAGGGGAAAATGGGTTAAGGGCATTGAGGAGGGCACTTGTTGGGATGAGCACTGGGTACTGTATATAAGCCAATGTGACAATAAATTATATTAAAAAAATAAAAATTAAAAAATTAAAAAATGACAAGACTATAGAGATGCAGAACAGATTAGTAGTTGCCAGAGACCAGGGATTGTTGGTGTGACTCTTAAGGGGTAGCACAAAGAAGACATTTCTATAGATTGATTGTGGTAGCGATTACATGAAGTTACACATGGGGCAAAATTACACAGAGCCATGCACACACATGTACACACACAAATGAGTTAATGTAAGAATGGTGAAAATTGAATATGGTCTAGTTAACAGTATTGAACTAATGTCAGCTTCCCGATTTTGATATTGTATTACAGTAAGATATAGATAAAATAGATAAGATATCCTCATTGGGGTAGCTGGATGAAGGCCTCAGTATACTCTTATGTGTCATTTTTACAGCTTTCTATCACTCTCTAATTCTTTCAAAATTAAAAAGTTAAAATCTACATGCACATAAAGCAGTATATGTTTCACAGAACAATATATAGATATACAGCAAATGTATATGTATTGTATGCCCTGCATGTGTCTTTATATTACTTCCTGTACGGAATGTCTCCAGAGGGAATGGATAATAAAATAAATTGTCATTAGCCTTGCATTGGCTGATGATGATAGTGTGCCATAAAAATAGGAACATGATAAACTTAAAAGAGGTTAAAAGAGTAGGTCTATTTTAACTCTGTAGACAAAGCTTTTTACAAAAAGAATCTTATAAGAGCCTAAGTTACAGAGAAAGATTGTGGACAAAATCCTAGCTCTGCCACTTAGTAGCTGTGTGACTCTGGGCAAGCTACTCTGCTTCGGTCATCTTATCAATACACCTGGGAACAGTATAATGCATCCCCAATGTTCTTGGGAGTGTTAAATGGGAATAACATAGGTAAAGTAGTTAGCACAATGCCCAGCACATAGTAAGCCCTCATTTATTATGCTTATAAATGCAACCACCAAAATTACCTTTTAAATCGGCTGGCAAAAAGATACAAAATTAAAAAGATATAAAATTTTATCTTTCCTCTAGAAACTAAAACTAAACCGGTGAGATCAGGAACTGTGTTAATCTTTCTCATTGTTGTATTTTGAAGTTTCACACACAAATAAAATATTTGTCAAATACATGAACAATTAGGGGCTCCTGGGTGGCTCAGTCAGTTAAGCGTATGACTCTTGGTTTCAGCTCATGTTACGATCTCACAGTTTGTGGGATAGAGCCCCACAATGGGCTTTGTGCTGACAATGTGGAATCTGCTTGAGATTCTCTCTCTCTCTCTCTCTCTCTCTCTCTCTCTCTCCTTCTCTCTCTGCCCCTCCCCTGCTCTCTCTCTCTCTTAAAACAAATTTAAAAAAATACATGAACAATTACAAGGTTTAATTCCACCTCATCAGTAAATCTTTACTATGTAAAGTTATGTACCTTCATCCTTCATGTTTCGATCTATCTGTGGCCCAGCATTCCTTTCTCGGAACTGTATGCCCTGCATATGTCTTTGCATTACTTCCTGTATTACTTCAAACAATGGCTGATCCTGTTTGAGATACAATGGATGTTATTTTTGTTAGAAACTGCATTTTTCTTACCTTTTCCCAAATCCCACAACTGTAGTTTTGTGAAAACATTATTTTCCTCTGGAAGAGAAATGGGGTGGGACTGGGGAAGGAAGCTCCTATATCCCACATTAAACAGTCAGCCTCTGGCATATGAATATTTAACATACTGTAGTTTCAACTATTCATGTCTGTGATATGAAATAGTTTGTAATTTTGCTGACACATGAAAATGAATCTTGTGAGTTTGTATAGTTTCTGTTCAAGTGAACTGTGCAGATAATAAATGTATCTAGCTTCTACAGAAGCTACAGAAATCTAAATTGGCACTGCTGTTTTTACGCATCCACATATATAGTAACAGGGATAAATTACATGGTAAAGTGACACTTTAGGTAAAAACTTTTTTTGACAAATGTTCTTTGAATATTTCATGACAAAAATATCATGGGGGCACAGATCTCTGCTAACTTTAAGATGGTTTAGAAGTTCTCCACAATCACATACCAAACAAACTATAATATAAAGGTGGATCAGAAATGGCAAAAGTACCTATCTTTGTACATTATTGACTGGGAAGAAAACCACTCAAAACGTTTATTTTTTCTGCACTGTTCACAAGGTAAGTGCATTGTGGTTTGGTGATCAGGCTCTCCGCAACCTTGTTTACCCTTTCCACTATCTCTTATTACCCTGCAGGTGCCCTACACAAAAAGTCAAACTAGACTGAGCAGCATGTCCTAAATGTGCTTCAATCCACCCTGCACTTTATTTTTCCTTTCATCTTTGATGTTTTCTCACAACTTCCCTCATCTCTGCTGAAATCCTACTCCCCTTTTAAGGTTCAGTTGAGGTGAAATTTTAGCTACTTTATGAAGTCCTCACTAAGAACCAACTACCTATTAGATTCTCTCTCTCTCTTTTATGCATGGCATTTCCTATACACCTTTTTGTAATGACCATAATATGTATATGTTATCTTTTCTACCATGTTGCAAGTTCCTTCCTTGAACTTGAAGTTTGAACTTGCACTTGAAGGTAAGAAGCAGTCTTATCACTGCAATCTTTCAAAGTCCTAGCAGGTGCTAAACAAATACCAATACTTGAATTCTTCAGATCTGGATTCTTAATTACATGCACTTTTATATTTTATACACTTTTACAGCTAGAAGTCATTTTTCGGGAAAAAGAAATTATTTTAAGATGATTTTTACCAGTGTGCCGGCAGACAAAGGAGCAGAATCATCTGTAGGATACATTCTGGAAACTGGGCACTTGAGAATGTCTAGGCCATTGGGAACGAATTTACAATAATCCTGAACACACTGTAGCCACCACCACACAGCATCCCGGCAATTGTATCTGGCATAAGTTCCTTCGCCCAGGAGATTAGGAATGAGACCGTGTCTCAGGGTACCAGCAAATGCTAAAATAATATTCCTAAAACAACAGAATTAGGTGGATCATTTGATATGAAAACAATCAGTTAAAAAATTTTAAGTCCCTTTTTGTGACTACTATTCCTGCCCTTCTTTGAAATTTCATGGAGAAGTGGCCATAATATGATACATCAAGCACTGAATTAAAGGCCAGAAACCTTGATCCTAGCCCTGGCTTTTTCTCTGACAATCTTACCTTCTCTGGGATAGTTTTTTTTATCTGTGGATTTAGGGATTGGACTGGGTGGTTTTTAGGGCCCCTCATATCTCTAGATTCTACTTTTGAAATCTGTGGTATTTCAAAATCTAAGTAACTATGAAATGAACTTTATTATTTTAAATAGCAGATATGAAGAGCAAAGCAAATATGTAAGAAAATAAATGAGTAAAAGTTGACCTTGAAAATCACAATTTATTTTCAAAAACTGGTAGAGAATACATCTTTTAAAGTATTATTGTACTGTCATATACCAAATGACAACTTCGTAAGATGGCATATTGCATTCTAAAATCTAAGACATAAGAAATAAGAAGACTGAGGTTTAAAACCTAGCATTGCCATCTATATGACCTAGGAAAAGTCATTTAAAATGTCTGGCCTCAGTGCTTTTTGCCTAAACCATTTGGAAATTTAATTAGTTTTGTGTCTCAGTTTAATGCCTGTCTCTTAAATAATAGTGCAATAAAAATCCTTCTTATATCCTGCAGCACAAAAGTGTTAGTATGGATAGTGACAGTTCCAATTAATAAAAGGTCAGAATGCAGCAATCTTAGCCATCCAGAACAATGTCACACACTTGAAAGTTGAATACAAAGACTTCTGTCCATGAATATCTCTGCAGAAGGAGGAAGTAGAACTCTCTGTGGTAGAGATAGCCATGTGTCCACCAAAATGGCTTTCCCCCATGTCCCAACCTACTTTAGAGCTGGCTGTGACCAGATTACTGGATTCTAAGGCAAACATGTGAATGGAACTGATGTATGTTAAGTGCACAGAACAGGAGCATTTTCCTTAGGCTCTTTCCCTCTCTGCCAGCTGATTGGACAGTAGTACTCAGAGGCCCTGGGAGATGGTCAATCCTCAAGATGAAGGAGCCTGTATCCTTGAATCACTATGTGGAAAGCTGCCTCCTGAACACCCATTTGGGGCGAGAAGCAAGAAATAAATTTCGTCTGTGAAAAACCATTTAAGTTTATAAAGAAAAAACATTTTTTTTAATATTTATTTTTGAGATAGAGAAAGAGACAGAGTGTGAGCGGGGGAGGTGGAGAGAGAGAGAGGGAGACACAGAATCCAAAGCAGGCTCCAGGCTCCAAGCCATCAGCACAGAGCCTGATGTGGGGCTCGAACTCACGAACCGTGAGATCATGACCTGAGCCAAAGTCAGATGATTAACCGACTGAGCCACCCATGTGCCCTAAGAGTTTATAATTTATATAGCAGCTAGTACTACCCTAACACATACATTATCCTCTTGGAATCATCTAGATCAGGGTAGGCAACATTTTTTCTGTAAAGGACCAGAGAGTAAATATTTTAGGCTTTTTTGGCCATATATATGGTCTCAATCATGTATTCTTCTTTTTTAAATGACTCTTTAAAAAGGTAAAAATTATTCTTTGCCCCAGGTCATACAAAATAGGCGGTAGGCCATATTTCATTCACCCCTGATCTAGACAGTCATATGTAAAATTGAGAAGGAGAAATTGTTGGTAGTATATAGAAGTGATAATTGAGAGCCCAGATAACAATGAAAATGATAATAATGATTAAAAAATTAACATTTGTGTAATGTATGTGACAGATACTGTTCTAGACGCTATAACTGTATAGCTCATTTAATCTTCACAAAACCCCTATAGGTTAAGTACTATCACCATTTTACGGAGAGTACAACAAGGATAAATAATGTGTCAGCTGGTAGTTTGGAACCAGGATTAGAACCTGGCAGTCTGGCCAAAACCCAATTTCTTAGCCATTACATTGTGCTGAATTCTGATGTTCCATTTCCTACTTTTTAATCGTGGTAATTTAGAGCATTTGGGGAAGAAGCAAACAGCGTCCCAAATCTCTACAGCCCCACAATGGTCTCTTTAGTCAATAAGAAATGATCTTATTATATTAGGTTAGCAGGGAAGAATATGATACATTTCATATGTCTACTTAGAAATTTTCAATTTTAAAAGGATTGAAAACAAAACTTTTGTCATTTGAAGAGGCAAATTTCAGTTATTTTCTGAATGACATCAAAACAAGGTATCATATAAATGCTTTTTTTGCTGAAAGTTTTAACTTGTAGAGCAGTGCTGTCAAACTTTAGCCTTGGGCTGCTGAAAATCACCTGGAAAACACAGATTTCTACCTGGTACTCTGCCCTCTCTATCCCCACATTCGGAGGTCCAGCATAAGGATCAAGAATTTACATTTCTAACAAGTCCTCAGATGATGGTGACACTGCTGGTTGGTGGCACTGAGTTGTGCTCATTTGAGCAGCACTGCTATAATAGCCTCTCTTTTCTGCCTTTGGTAGTTCCATTCATACGATTGTGACATTAAGAAACACTATTTTAAATCTAAAAAAAACATAAAACTGGAGGTTCCAAGGCCTGACAACAGATAGAGGAAAAGCTGATACTATAATTCTTTCTACAGGACTCAGTGTTCATTATAGAAGGAAAAAAATGATAAAATTCAAATTTTACCTAAAGGTGAATCTGAGTTCTTATAGTTAATTCAGGCATAGAAGTTTTATTCTTTAGTGAGTGATGTTAGTAACATGGTTAAATATTTTTTAGTTTTACTGAAATCAATTAGCAAATGCTGAAGATAACCTGACCTATAACATGAAGGACTAGAACTTAGTAACTTCAAAAATTTTCACTACTTTGAAATTCTGTGATCTTACTAAATGAACATGTATAAAATAAAATAGGGGCACCTGGGTGACTCAGTCGGTTCAGTGTCTGACTTAGCTCAGGTCATGATCTCACAGCTCGTGAGTTCGAGTCCAGTGTCAGGCTCTGTGCTGACAGCTCAGAACCTGGAGCCTGCTTCGGATTCATTTTCTCTCTCTCTCTCTCTCTCTCTGCCCCTCCCCCCTCATACTCTGTTTCTTTCTCTTTCTCAAAAGTTAATACACATTAAAAAATATTAAAAAAAAAAAACACCTAAGGAAAACCTACCTCCCAACTGTTACAAATAGATGGAAAGGAGGAAGGTTTGAAGAGCATGTGAAAAACATTTAGACACAAACTTGCGCTCCAACTCTTTAGAGATCTCCTACCTGGCCTCCAAATAGCGTCCAGTAATCAGCAATAGACCTCTCAGTGCAATAAAAGTATCCCTTCCCCAGCAGCGGAAAATACCAGAAGAAAAATGAGGTAAACCTAATAGAAAACACAAAAAAGTAATATATTAATAATACACCCAAGCCCCTATGAACTCCATTACTATAGGCCAGTTGCTGTAAGCGTGGGGGACAAGAATAAGCTATAGGGAGTCTGCAAACCCTCTAAAATTATATGCAAAATGTGTGATGTATTTATACCTACATCAACTTTTGTGTGATGAGGTTCCATATTCTTATTACTTTCTTAAGGGAATCCATGATTTTGAAGATATTAAGAATCAAGGACTGGACAGGGATACTTACCTGAATTGATTAGAATGTGAGTCTTTAAACACAGATAAACTTTCTTTTAATAAGTTAAAGCTAAATTGAAATCAGAGATCTAGTATTTAACATATAAACAAACAATACAATATTAATTATATATATATATTTTGAGTAACACAAGTGGGAAAGTTTAATAAAGTGAAAAGTACACTCTCCAGATATGAGAACAGAAAAGCTCAAGAAAAAGACAGCTGCGCCATATAATGTTAATGATATATTTGAAAAGATTCCACCTGCAATTTAAAGGCAACAAATTACTCTAAATACAAAATGATTACCTTACTGATATATAATTGAATATGTTTATTAATCTATCAGTCTAGAGACAAACTTTAATACCAAATTTCCCATTAATTCAAAACAACTTAAAAGTGTTAGACTTTGTTAGCCAGTTTTTATAAATGAAAATAAGGATTTCAGGTGCTAAATAACTTGAACATTCTAGGTAACTACAGCCTTTATGCATGAGATAAGATAGGGTGATTGATGGATAAAATCTACAACTTTTAGATTGAGTTTGGTTTCTTATAAAACAAGTAAAGAATATATTGTTATCTTTATTGGTACCAAAAACAATGATCAGTAGGAAAGTAAAGGAAATTGCATTCCACTCAAAAAAAGAACTATGCTAAAGCATAAATGCAACACATTTTTCAGGAAGGGAAAACTAAGGACATAAAATGTACAGTGTTCATTCATAACTATCTTCTAAACACTTAACACTATATGACATTATCTTGTTTGCTTGTTTTCTGGTTTGTTGAATGAATAAATGTCTCTCCATAGTGGAAAATAAGATTCACGACAACAGAAACCTTATCTGGCTTGTTTACCAAACTGTATCTATTGCTAAAAGTTGTAACTGGTAAGAAAAAATTATAAAAATTTATTGAATGAATGAAATAAAAGACTAATTATAAAAGGCAAATTGTGGGGTGCCTGGGTGGCTCAGTCAATTAAGCATGTGACTCTTGATTTCTGCTCAGGTCATGATCTCACGATTCGTGAGATCACTCCACGTTGGGCTCTGTGCTGACAGCTCAGAGCCTGCTTGGGGTTCTCTCTCTGATCTCTCTCTCCATGCTGGCGCAATCTCTCTCTCTCAAAATAAATAAATAAACATTTTTAAAAAAAGGTAAGTTGAGAAGTGAAAGAATTTGACTGAGATAAAAGAAAATTTTGGCCATTCCTAAGTATACTTCACAATTTAAGTTTCTGCTTATTGGGTCTTTGCCTTCTTGGAGAGTCGACATTACTTTCTATTAAGAAGGATCAGAACTAAAGGCAATATTAGACGTTTCTTTTCTACATTGTCTCTAAAATAATGGTACAAAATTTCTCTAAACACTTTGTGTATTATTTGCACATGGTTGATTATTAATATATGGTTTATATATGGTTGATGATTGTAACTTTGATGACGATGAGGACAGTGGACATCTATAATACCACTCTCTGCCACACAGACTTCCTGGTACTTTAACCCATTTAACACTTTGAATAAATTATGAGTATAGATAGATTTAAGGGTGAATTTGAGTTGTTATGCCCTAAAGTACAGGCAATTTGTCTTTGGGAAGAAGTCAAAACTATAAAATCTCTAGCCCTGATATGTGGAAATGTTAGCGTTAACCTTTTGACCTCTAAGAGTATAGGACTTACCACATATCTTCTGAGTGATTTCTACCTTGTCAATTATTATACAAGTTTACAATTATAATTTTTTTTGGTACTATTGTCACCAAAGACCTTGGTATTCATTTTAAAATGAACCCCCAAAAACCTATCTGCAAAAATGAGCACAGTTCTGTTTTTTGTTAGTATGTAGCATACAGAACAGTCTCTTGGGATACTAGAAGGAAATATCAAAACTTCTATTTATATTTATCAACTTACCTTTCTTAAAACTTCTTAAAAACTTACCTTTCTAAAAAATTTCTTAAAAATTTTTTTTGACATTTATTTATTTTTTGAGAGGCAGACAGAGAGTGTGAGTGGGGGAGAGGAGGGAGACAGAGGGAGACACAGAATCTGAAGCAGGCTCCAGGCTCTGAGCTGTCAACACAGAGCCTGATGGGGGGCTTGAACTTATGAACTATGAGATCATGACCTGAGCCAAAGTCAAATGCTTAACTGATTGAGCCACCCAGGTGCCCCATTACCTTTTTAGTTTCTATTTTTATTTTACACTGTACAAGATTATATCAGATATCATAACATATCAATATACCAGTTATGATACCAGTATGTCAGTATATTTATTTTGGGAGTGCTTAACAATAGCAGTGTATAGTCAAGAATGTTGAGATCACTATACTGTGTAATAGGCTTCTAAGCAGTGGGCTTTAAAACCAAATTCTGCATATCAATTTTTTTTCCCACAATGACCCAGTTCAGTTTCATGAGCATCTGCATGAATTCACAGGGGAAATTAAGTACCAGGAGGAGATGATATTGAGTGAAAATCTAAAACATGATTATATAATTAAAACATTCAGAGGATTCATATGATCATTCTAAATGAAAAGTTAATTTCTTTTTTAGTTGTCAGGTCTTAAGAAGTCTTTTTTCTTGGTCTGAGTAGATGCAAATTTAAGGTAAACAGAGGAAATCACATAACTACTATTATTTTCATCCTGCAATTTGGTATTTTTCAGTTTAGTTTGGAAAGTTTTGAATTTAGTGGTGTTAAGTATTAAGCACTTTCTAGAAATAGCTTGAAAAAATTAAAAAGAAAATAAAAGCCTGTTCTTTAGCCTATTTTGCTTACAGAGATTTGTTTCTTGATTCAGGTTTTAACACTACTTGCAGGAAAGGATGCCAACAAATAGAGTTGAAACAATTTTATTGCAATTAGACGCATAATAAAAATTATTTAACATTTGTTTTGTGTTTTGTAAAATGTAGAGGATCTTCCTATTATCTCTTGGTAATTTGCAAGGTTAATTTTTTTAACTGTTTATTTTTTAGAGAGAGAGAGAGGGAGACAGAAAGCAAGCAGGGGAGGGGTAGAGAGAGAGGGAGACACAGAATCAGAAGTAGGCTCCAGGCTCTGAGTTGCCAGCACAGAGCCCGATGTGGGGCTTGAATGCATGCACTGTGAGATCATGACCTGAGCTGAAGTTGGATGCTCAACCAACTGAGTCACCCAGGTGCCCCTTGAGTTAATTTTTTAAATTGGGAAAGAAGTATAATATAATGTGAAAGAGTAGTAAAACAAATCTGATAAAAAAAATACAAAATACTCAGAGTTGGAAAAAATAGAAACACGTAGAAGAAAAGGATTAATGAGCCACAATGAAAACACACAAATGAATGTCTGTTGCACAGTATTAATTAAATAGTAAGCACAATTGTTAGTTTTACAAGTGAATAGCTATGGAATTTTACTAAGCAGTCACATAAAATCTTGGGTAACATCATGAGTTTTTTTAAAAAATTAGTCATTTCCCCATAGCTTTTCCTCTTTGAAAAAATATTGACTGACACATTTTAACCTGTATGTAATTTCTTACCTGCAGCTAGAGATACACAATATTGCTCCTTTTCTTTTGTGATCTCATTTAGCCTATATGGCACATCCATGAGTGAAGGTGAAAGACGTGGCAGAGAAGGGCACTTTCCTACTCCACACATTTGCACTGATCCCAGTGAAAGGTGTTTCACAAAGGTAGAACCATTCTGAACAAAGCTGTAACAAAGTGACCGAGTTTAAAATATTTGTAGAGGGGCACCTAGGTGGCTTAGTCAGCTGAGTGTCTTACTCTTGATTTTGGCTCAAGTCATGATCTCATGGTTTGTGAGACTGAGCCCTGAGTCAGGCTCTGTGCTGAGCCTGCTTGGGATTCTTTCCCTTTCTCTGCCCCTCCCCTTCTTGTGCACATTCTCTCTCTTTCTCTCTTTCCTCTCGAATAATAAATACACTTAAAAATATTATTTGTAGAAATGCAAAATTGTGGTGTTCATACCACATACTTGAAATCTACTCTCAACAGATCTTAAGTGTACAATGCAATACTGCTATTTACAGGCACAATGGTACACAGCACATTTCTAGAACTTACTCATCTTGCATACCTACTATTTCAAAATTATTTAGCAGTGTCATTTTATTTGATTTCTTTCAAAGTCTCTCTACGCAGATGTGTAAAAATGGTAATACTAGTTGAAAACATTTTCAATTTGGTTAGATTTCAGAACTGCTTTCATTTCACCCAATATTACAACTGGCTTTAAGTCCATGACCTTGTTGTGCCAAATGGAAGGAAGGGCTGAAGTTCTGTTCTTTCTGAAATTATGCCCAAATCAATTTGGTGGCTCTTCAGTGGCACATTAGATCTGTAATTTCATTTTAGGGAAATTCATCGCTAAAGGCAGATTTCATTCATAATAACAGAATAATTTTTTTCTTAGTTAATGAAAAATTAGAAAAAGAACTATATATGCATATTCTTTTAAAAATTTTTTTAAAAACATTTTTATTTATTTTTGAGAGACAGAGCACGAGCAGGGGAGGGGCAGACAGAGAGGGAGACACAGAATCCAAAGCAGGCTCCAGGCTCTGAGCTATCAGCACAGGCCCTGACGCGGGGCTTGAACTCACACACTGTGAGATCATGACCTGAGCTGAAGTCTGACGCTTAACTGACTGAGCTACCCAGGCATATTTTGTATGTATATTCTAAACTTATATCCATTAACGTAACAAGTCAATGAGTAAACAGAAACAAATAATATAAAACAATTAAATTTTCTCATGAACATGTTTTTTTAGCTTTACTGAACAGATTTTAATGGGGATGTTTGTTTTTATATGCTCCAGATTAAAGGATGCAAATATATTTATTATCCACTTACAGACTCTCAGCTCTGAGTCTATGACAATTCCTTACGTTTTGGTCTTTCAAATGTGTGTATAAACTGACTACATACAGTTTCTACACAAGCATGCCTATTTACTCAAGCTTTGTTGGATATACCTTGACATCTGCTTCCATGCTATATCCAGAAGAGTGGTGTATGCACCGATTAGTATAGCATCAAAGTAGCATGGGATAAGATAACGTGGGATCTGCTTCAGGTAGAAGAACATAGCCTGCAACCATTTACCAACCTGTCATAAAAATAATTTTAGAAGTTAATTCGGTGTGTTTACAGGCTGGATGCATTTTAAGAGGTAAATCCAAACATGCATCTAATAATTATCTAATAATCCACTAGATTTCCATTTATTAGAATCAGAAGATGATGAAGAAGGGAGGGAAATATTTCAGGTCAGAAAACAATGTTAATTTTATAGATACCATAGTAATATAATTTTTATTTGTGTCCTTGTTTTTTTCAGCTAGAACATAGCTTTACTTACTTCAGCAATAGTTCCTGACCGCGAAATAAGCCGGTTACTGACATAGTCAATCATCCAATCTCCAGATCTCAAATTATCACAGAAGGGATGCCCCAAGTCATTCTTTGGTCTTATTTCTGCCAAGACGGACATTAATCCTGAAAATTCATAGAAATATCATGCTGTTATTAGCAGAGGCAACTTGTTCCCATAGCCTGGGCTACTGCTGTCTCTAATGATTTAGGGTGAACACATATAGACGTAGACACAAGGGCTGCAAAGACCACAGTGGCACTTCCCGTGGTTGGAGATAAGTGTGGCAACAGTGGCTGGGCCCAAGATACAAAGACATACTGAAGGGGACTACTGTCATAGGAGCTATGCCGAGCTTTCCAAGATGCTTAACTTCTGGGACTTGTTTTGTTCTTTTGAATTTGAATATTATAATATTCAAAGGCAACTAAATGTCATAGTTTCCCTACCCTAAGGCACTGGGGAAAAATTGGTAAGTCTGTGTCTTCTCATAGTGGAAAGTGGTAGATTCATTACTATTCAGGCAATCACAGGACTGGTTTCAGAGAGAACAAGAGCATCTCTGGTAACAATAATAACAAAGCCTGCTTTAGAAAGAATCTTTGAAATATAACAAGAAGTAGCTGGGACTAAACAAACCATCAAGGTGAATATATGGGCATATCCTTAAGTAATACTCAACAGAAACTCATAGAATTCCTATGCATACATAGCAGAGCCTGTTATTTCAATGACAGAACAATAGCACTTCTTTGGTTGCCCAATAATGCAATAATTTCCACCTTAAAAATATTATATTAATAGCCTCACCACGTTCACTTTGACTAAATTTATTTATATATTTAGAATTTAATTATAATGTGTATGTAGCATGTCTCGAGAAATTGAAAAAATAATTATATAAATTTAAGATGTAGTTCTTTCTCTCAAGGGCCTTTACAACCTTCTTTGGGAAACAAAGCTTAAAACATAAAAAAAAAAAAAACAACTAGAAAACAAGACAGTATAAAATAACATTTCACTTTTGCCCTAGTATTTTAAGGGAAGGCAAACATTGCTCAGCAAATGTGAGCTCCACTTGTTTAATAATGGTGACATGATGGAGCAGCGTTTTAGAAAAAGAGATCTGATATATCAATGGGATGGGATGATTTGTGGAAGAGGTAACAAGAGGTTGGAAAACAGGTTACTTGGTTTTGCAGACGGGACTTAGTCTTTGAATAGGGTGCTAACTATGAAAATAAAAGGATATGGCATATCACAGAGAACACAGAAAAAAATCCATAGTCATAATCACTGATTAAATAGTGAAGATAAGAGGGATGGATCCAAAAATAGATTCCTGGATTCCAACATGACTGAGTATGTATTATTTTTTTTTTTTAATTTTTTTTTTTCAACGTTTATTTATTTTTGGGACAGAGAGAGACAGAGCATGAACGGGGGAGGGGCAGAGAGAGAGGGAGATACAGAATCGGAAACAGGCTCCAGGCTCTGAGCCATCAGCCCAGAGCCTGACGCGGGGCTCGAACTCACGGACCGCGAGATCGTGACCTGGCTGAAGTCGGATGCTTAACCAACTGCGCCACCCAGGCGCCCCTAAGTATGTATTATTGTAAGAAGTAGAGAAGAAGAGAAAGGGAATGTGGCTTAGGGGAGAGAAAGTCAGTGAAGTTGGTTGGTTTGATGTAACTGGATATTGCTATTTAAAAAAAATTTTTTTAATGTTTATTTATTTTTGAGAGAGAGAGAGAGAGAGAGCGCGTGCGTAAGCACGGGGGAGGGGCAGAGAGAGACAGAGACCCAGAATCTGAAGCAGGCTCCAGGCTCTGAGCTGTCAACACAGAACCTGACATTGGGCTTGAACACACAAGCAGTGAGATTATGACCTGAGCTGAAGTCTGATACTCAACCGACCGAGCCACCCAGGCACCCTGAATGTTGCTATCAAGAGCCTGCTAGAAATATTCAGTGGAATGTTGGAAACACTAAACTGTCAGAGAAAAAAGGGATTGATATAAAGAAAAAAATAAATCAGGACAGAGTTAGTAACGAACTAGACTTAACTCTAAGGAAAGAAAAGAAGTTCATGGAGGGGCGCCTGGGTGACTCAGTCGGTTAAGGGTCCAATTTCGGCTCAGGTCGTGATCTCGCAGTTCATGAGTTCAAGCCCCACATCTGGCTCTGTGCTGACAGCTCAGAGGCTGACGCCTGCTTCAGATTCTGTGTCCCTCACTCTCTGCCCCTCCCCTGCTCATGCTCTCTCTAAAATAAAAAATTAACATTAAAAAAAAAAAAGTTCATGGAAGTCTTTTCTGTCAAGTAGCAGGTGTTCAACAGCTCGGAGTGAAAATGGAATGAATAGCTGTTTATGACTGGTAACATATACATTTCTTTATTTCTCACAGCACAAAACATTACGTGTTGAAAGTGAGACTGTTTTAGAAAAAAGTGTCATAAGTACAAAAATCTGAAATTTACTGACAGCTTCTTATGTGCTTAGTTTTGTAGAAAGTATAAAAGCTAAAAAACAAGAATGCAAAAAAGGCAAACATTCTTTTTTCTCAAGGTACAATCTACTTAGTGGAATTAAAAAAAATTTTTTTAACGTTTATTTATTTTTGAGACAGAGAGAGAGACAGAGCATGAACGGGGGAGGGGCAGAGAGAGAGAGACAGAGTCGGAAGCAGGCTCTAGGCTCTGAGCCATCAGCCCAGAGCCCAACGCGGGGCTCGAACTCACGGACCGCGAGATCGTGACCTGAGCTGAAGTCAGACGCTTAACCAACTGAGCCACCCAGGCGCCCCTTAGTGGAATTTTAAAGCTAATAACCACCAAGTACTAACTATGAACCAAGCATTGTCTAAGTGCTTTACATGTATTATCTCATTTAATCCTTGTGGTAGGCACTAGTACTGTTTCCATTTTATAGATGAGAAAATTGAACCATGGAGAGCTTACTCTAAGGTTATACAGCTAGTTAGTATAGAACCAGCAAGTCTGGTTCTAAATCCTTTTTTCCCCCCAAATTTATTTGTTTATTTTCAGAGAGAGCAAGTGGGGGGAGGGGCAGAGAAAGAGGGAGTGAGAGAGAATCCCACGCAGGCTCCATGCTGCCAGCACAGAGCCCAACACAGGCTCCAACTTTGGAAACTGTGAGATCATGACCTGAGCAGAGACCAAGAGTTGGATGTTTAACTAACTGAGCCACTCAGGCATCCCTAGAGCCCATTCTTAACCACAACAATAAAGATTCACAAAACACGTTGTGCTAATTACTAAAATACGCAATATATTCCAAGGGCCAAGTAAGAGGAATAATAAATTAATACAATGGGTATCTAGGGGACAAAGAAATAACTGTGAAAATTAATAGTTAAGGAATGCTTTGTGGAAAATGTAAGAATTGAATTCATCTTTATTATTTTTAAAAAAAAATTTTTTTTTTTTAAAAAAAATTTTTTTTTTTCAACGTTTATTTATTTTTGGGACAGAGAGAGACAGAGCATGAACGGGGGAGGGGCAGAGAGAGAGGGAGACACAGAATCGGAAACAGGCTCCAGGCTCTGAGCCATCAGCCCAGAGCCTGACGCGGGGCTCGAACTCCCAGACCGCGAGATCGTGACCTGGCTGAAGTCGGACGCTCAACCGACTGCGCCACCCAGGCGCCCCAAAAAAAAAATTTTTTTTTAACGTTTATTTATTTTTGAGACAGAGAGAGACAGAGCATGAACGGGGGAGGGTCAGAAAGAGGAAGACACAGAATCTGAAACAGGCTCCAGGCTCTGAGCTGCCAGCACAGAGCCCGATGTGGGGCTCGAACTCACGGACCTTGAGATCATGACCTGAGCCGAAGTCAGCCGCTTAACCAACTGAGCCACCCAGGAGCCCCTGAATTCATCTTTAAAGATGGGTTAGATGGACAAAGAAAATAAGGAGTTGCAAAGGAGGCATGATACATGGGATCCTATATGAACCAGGAACACATGTGTGATAAACCAAATTTTGCAGACAAACATCCAAGAAAATATTTCCAACCAGATGGGTTAAACTGATAATTAAATATTTAGCTCCTATGTTCTGTCTTACAACTACTTAATATTTTATTATAAGTTCTCTTTGTAGGATAAGACAAATATGCAATGAAACAAAACTTCCAATTAGATGAAAAAGAAAGATGAATGTATAATAGTTACAACCTAGTCCCATTTGGGGCCCAAATAAATCTTCTCATTTAGTCTTCAAGAAAGCCCTATGAATTAGACAGTATTTTTCACATTTTATAGAGGCAGAAATTGGAGCAGAGAAAAGGGAAGTTACTTGCTGGAGATCCAGCTGGCGGAGCCACAATTTGAACCTAAGCAGTCAAATTCTGAGCCTGGACTCCTATTTCCATAAAGAAGGCACCATATGACCCTAAAAAAACCCTCCAAAGATTTAACTGTCCTTGCATTTGCTTACCTTGAAGACCTGCATATTTAAGAGATGACCAGTTTGGGATGTCGTAACAGCCTCCACCATCTTCTTGTTCTTCTGCTTCACATCGGTAAAGTACCTGATTCAGCTCAGCCAAAGTTAATTTAGAAGCAATACTAAGAAGTGGAAAATAAAGAGAACTGGTTAAATACAGTAAAATTTCACTTGCTGTCAATAAAACTAAAGAGGAAAATCTGAATCATAACCATAAAGTGTCTTAGCAATATATGTTTTAGGAATTTGGCATTATGATATACATTATAAACAATATTCATTATGAATAGTAGTTTAAAGATAAAACATGGTAAAAATTCAGTTAGAAGCAACACTTCTTCCAAGCAAAAAAAAAAAAAAAAAAAGAATTGTCAAATTTTACTACTTAGAGTACGCTAGAAAATTTTTTGGTTGGTACCACCTTTTTCTCACAAATTTACTTTTTTAATCTTTCTAGTTGGGCTTAGTTGTTTCTTTATATTCTATGTGGGACATCAATAGCTTTTTATGCTAATTATCTTGAAATCAAAATACTTCTCAAAGACTAGTAAAGGGATAATCAAAAGTCACAGTTAACCACCTTAGAAATCAGGTAGCATTTCTCTCCTTTTCCTTTTCTCCTTTCCACAGGTTGCATTACCCTTTAGTTGGGCTATTCAGGAAACCAGGATTTTCTTAGATAAAGATGCTTCTTGATAGTAGTTGGAAGTGTCTATCATGGCCTTGGTTTCCCTTTGTCCAGGTAGCAGTGAGACTGTATTACTGACTACACCTGAATACAACCAAAAACTCTACTTTCTTGCAATTCTAGCTGTTTAGTCATTTCATTTTACCTAACTGAACACAAATCCTCCTGAGTTGTATGTGAACACATAATCCTCTTGAATGTACTTCCTTCCTTCTCTTTTAGTTCTGCCTCAGCTTAGAAAATTATTGTTGGCTGTGCTTTATTCCCTGTCTCTGCCTAGACTCTGTCCCCGCAGCTGGGACTGACTTCTCCTTCGTCTGCAGTCTGTGAATCAAGTTTGATCAAATCAGTCAGCAGTCTCAGTATCAACTCCATTCTAGGGCAATATTTTTCAACATGTAGCCAGTGAACTTGCATATGAATTCCCTGGAGCTTATTAAAATGCATATTTCTTGGCCTTGCCCCAAAATAACCTGAGTAGGTCTGAGGATGAATATTCATTTTATAAGTACTGTGCAGAAACACCAAATTGCTTCATCACAGATTTTTTTTAGAATGCAACTACTTTTCTAACAATAGTTTGAATGGAGCTAATATCCTTAATGATAAAAGCTCTTATAAAAACAAAAAGTTGAACACAACAGAAAAATGGACTGGTACATAAAATGATATTTCATGGACAGCCAGTGAACAACAACAAAAATTTAGCTTGGGGGTGCCTGGCTGGCTCAGTTGGAGGAGCATGCAACTCTTGATCTCAGGGTCATGAGTTCGGGACCCACACTGGGTGTAGAGATTGCTCAAAAGACAAACTTAAAAAAAATTTAGCTTAACTAATATTTAAAACAAATTAAGATGTGACTTTAAAGTAGTTTATGTTTACAAATTTGATTAGTAATAGCTAACACTCATCGATCACTTACCATCATCTTATAATCACTGTTCTAAGTGTCTTACATAAATAATCATAACTGTTTAAAAGAGGCACTATATTGATATCTATTAGGTTGCTTGCCCAAGGTCTTACTTCTTACAGCTATGAGAGTCTGAAATCAATTCAGGTTGGTTCCATATTCTATGCTCTTAACATTACATTGTAACAATATATACTCAGAATTGGTAACAATGTCAAGTAATGGACACCCTTACATAGAGCTGAAAGAATAAAATCTTTCTGGAGGAGATTTGGCAGTTTTAAAAGCCTCAGATATGTGGAGATAGCCTTATGAAGAAATTCCGTTTCTGGAAATTTATCCTAGTATTTATGACAACAAACATATATGGAGCATTTATTATGTGCCATCAAGTGTTAAGTGCTTTCTATGCAGTATCCTATTTAACCCTTAGTAAATTTAAGAGGTAGGTGCTATTATCAGCCCAGTTCTTCAGGTGGAAAAACTGAGATGAAGAAAATCTTAATATGTTGTCTAAGATTATTTTAGGAATAGTGAAGCTGGAGTGAAAGCCAACTCTAAATTTCAAAACCCAAATTTTTTGGTATTATGTGGTACCACCTAGTAAGGGAATAGATAGTAAGGGAATGACTAAGAATTCAGGCAAAGATGAATGTAAAAAAACCATACATAACAGGGAATTATTGGATGTAGTTTAGATGTCCAAAAACTGGAGGCTGAGTAAATAAATTTGGGGATAGCCAAATAATAGAATAATATGCTCCCCCTTTGGTGTTTCAAATTTTTGTTTAAATTCTAGCCAGTAAGCGGCGCCTGGGTTGCTCAGTCTGTTGAGCATCTGACTTTGGCTCAGGTCACACTCCGTGAATTTGAGCTCTGCATCGGGCTCTGTGCTGACAGCTGGGAGCCTGGAGCCTGCCTCAGATTCTGTGTCTCCCTCTCTCTGAACCTCCTCTGTTTGAGCTCTTGTCTTTCTCTGTCTCAAAAATAAATAAACACTAAAGAAAAATTAAAAAAAAAAATTCTAGCCAGTTAGCAATATAGTGTATGTTAACTCTAGCAGGAGTAGAATTTAGTGATTCATCACTTACATATAATACCCAGTGCTCATCACAACAAATGCCCTCCTTAATACCCATCACCCATTTAGCCCACCCCTCCCCCGCCCACCTCCCCAATACAGTCTCATTTAAAAAATGATGTGGTAAGGAATATGATGAATGTAACTTAGCCTCAAATAGTTCAGAAAAATTGTGTACATGTGCATGTGTGTGTGTGTATAGAGATGTATGTATCTGTTTGCATGTATCTACCTATTGCTACATATAGAGAGTGCGTGAGTGTGAGAGTGCACAAGCAATCACACACACAAATGATAAAGCAATAGGACAAAATGTTAATAACAGATGATGCTGATACTACTGGCCTTTGGACCACCGTGTGAGTAGCAAGGATATAGAGGACTCTTATAAAAAACTGCTTCAATCAGACTTGTGGTAACTGATCAGTTATTAAAATGGCAAATCTCCATAAACTACTTACAAAGCGAAAGGAATTTTTAATATAGGATCTGAGTTGTCAACAGCAAGGCTTCCAGATTTAAAGTGAGGACTGAACTGTGTCAGATGATTTCGAAGAATTCCAACAGCGACTTGTGCATGTGGATCAAGACTAACTCTGAAAATGTTAATTAAAAAACAGTTACTTTTTAGGAATGATTTATTCCAAATTAACTCAATATATAATCTATTTTACAAACAAAGGAGCGCCTGGGTGGCTCAGTTGGTTAAGGTCTGACTGGCTCAGGTCATGATCTCTTGGTCGAAGAGTTTGAGCCCCACGTTGGGCTCTGTGCTGACAGCTCTGAGCCTGGAGCCTACTTTGGATTTTGTGTCTCCCTTTCTCTCTGCCCCTCCCTGCTTGCACTCTGTCTCTCTCTCTAAAAAATAAATAGACATTAAAAAAAAACAAACCCAAAAACAAACAAAGTCAACAATTTGAATTCCAACATACCTGAATATAATAACACTTCCTGGAGACAAGTTTTCAAATTCTATTTCTTGAATATATTCGTTGGGTCCTTTTGTGGCAACTCCAGCTTGTTTAACAATTTTACTTTCACTAAGCTTGAAAAAAATTGTATAAGACCATTTAACAAATAATTCTAATGTCCTTAAAATGTTAAATACAGCAGTAAGATTAGAGTCCCAAATACCTGAATATGTTCTCTAATTTCTACTGTGATATTTGGCATTCCATTGATGAAATTCTCATCCTTCCGATAAGGTTTTGCATTTCTCTCAATAGTTCTGGCTTCAAGAACTACTTCTTCAATTTTGCCTAGGAATACATGAAATGTTAATAAAATTTCATATTAAACCCCCTGAAATTAGGAATTGCTAAAGGGTTTTAAAATAACTTAAAGTTGAATATGAAATATCAGTCTGAGGGTAGATGATTGTACCCAAGATGCATTTTTCACACAATGTTTTTGTTTTTAAAACATAAATTAACAATGATTTATTTGAAAAGAGATCTTATTCAAGTAATAATGGCTTAGCTCTCAGGAACAATATATAACCTTCCTAATTTTAAGCAGAGAGAAAATAAATCACTTAGAAGACTTGTATTAAGAATTGGAAAATTTCAGAAATACAAAAAGTAGGGAAAAATTAAAAAAACCCAGGTCCTACTTCCTAGCTTAAGAAAACATTACAAATGTGTACCTTTCCTTCTCCTTCAGAGGTAACTACTATCTACAGTTTGGCGTTCACTGATCCTGTGCACTTTTACTACATATGTCTGTTTCCTGACACAACAGGTTATTTTCCTATTTCCAAGCTTTATTAAAATGGATTCAGATTATATACATAGTTCTGCAACTTGCTTTCTATTAAACAACACTGTATATTTTAGATTTGTTCGCATTGCTACATTAGCTGCAGCTCATTTATTTCAAATGCCAAATAGCATTCCACTGTATGAATATACCAAATATATTCTCATCCCTGTCTTCTAACGGAATATCTGAGAGTTGCTCAGAGATATACCTAGGACAGAAGTGCTGAGTCAAAGGATACATAAAACTTGAATTTTATTATTTAAATAATTTAAGCTTTAAGCCATTAATCTGACAATAGGTAACAGCACCCTTTGGATCCAGAAATTCTACTTCTCGAAATATATACTAAGAGCTTGTTTAAATTTTTTTTTTAATGTTTTATTTATTTTTGAGACAGAGAGAGACAGAGCATGAATGGGGGAGGGTCAGAGAGAGAGGGAGACACAGAATCTGAAGCAGGCTCCAGGCTCTGAGCTGTCAGCACAGAGCCTGACGCGGGGCTCGAACCCATGGACCATGAGATCATGACCTGAGCCGAAGTCGGATGCTTAACCAAGTGAGCCACCCAGGCGCCCCACTAAGAGCTTGTTTAAAAGAAAAAATTATTCTGAAAAAAATTATTCCTAATGTATATTCAAAACTTAAGACACCGTTAAACATATACAGAATATTAAAAATAGAATACTAACATAATAAAATATGAAATATTGAACATCATGAAAATCACAATTTCGTGGACCAAATGGGGATGTTTTAGTAATGATTGGTGACCAAAACAAAATCTGAGGTAATACTGTCCACACTGATTCCAGCCATGTAAAACTATATATGTACATTAGCAACAATTAGACAAGATTACTGAATATACACTTGTAAACAGTTAAAAATAACTAATGAACATTTAATCCTAAAACTGTTCAAGTTGATAATTTTTAAAAATTGGAGTTATGCATATTTAACAACTAGCAACCGACATAGAATATGATTATTTTTATAGGAATCTTCATCTATTCTTATAATTGACAGACTGGGATAGCTGTTAATGCTCACAGGAGAATGTTTTGCTAGAATATATGATATATAACAATAAGTGAGGAGATAAAATACACACATCTAGAAAAAAATCTAGCAATAATAAGGATATATCTCAGGGATGCATTTTATAATTGTCAAAGTAGAGATATGGGAAGACTATAATTGCTGTATGTTCACAAAAGAGAGAAATTACTGAGTACTTAGAAAAGGTTTTTCAAGGGAGGTGGAACTTTAGTTCTTGAAAGATGTGAAAAATACACATATATAGATGTTAGTAAGACTACTTGAGGACCAATGAAAATATCTATCTGGTTAAAATAGTGGAGTAACAGAGGGCTAGGAAGGCAGTTGAGGATGGGTTATGAAGAGCCTTAAATATTAAACTATTTTTTACTTTGGTTTATATAAGTGTGTAGGTATGTACATGCACATACACAAATACACACACACAAATATACATACAGACACATGAATGTACACATATATTTCTTGGGTATAAAAGAAATACATGTAGGTTTTATAAAAATTAGGAAATATGGGAATGTCTTAAGATAAAAATAAAGCTATTTCACAAGTCAAAAAATGTTAATATTTGAGAATATTTCTGACCGGGTTTTGTTCCATGTAGTAAAAATGTAAGTTCCCCCAAATTAATTCCTTTCTTCCATTCTTTTTTTAAAGTAAGCTCTATACCCAACATGGGGCTTGAACTCACGACCCTGAGCCAGCCAGGTGCCCCAACCTACCCAAAATTTCAAATTCTTTTTCTCAACTACAGCTATACTTGCAATGTGTTATAATATATGCTATATAATTACAATTTAATATAACAAAGTAATATAATCACAATATACCAGGGATATATTGCATTACCAGGGATGCACATTTGAGGTACTTCCTTGCTGTAAAATGAGGTCTTAGGATTCCTGAAAGCAGTTCTAGATACAGACACAACAGACTGATGAATACTGGGCGAATGTCTTGTTACTGCCACTATGTCTTCATCAACCTGATCCACATACACCTGAGAAACAGAAAGAGAAAACACATTAGCACTCAAACTGGAAAGACTTACTCTGAAATTAAACTTTAAGAAACTTAACAAAAATTTAGTTTCTTGCCTGAATGAAACCTTTGGCCCCAAGCTCTTGATGAAGTTTATTGATAGCACATCTGGCTGCAATAATTCCACTTTGGAAATTAACTTCACCTGTATTTGATGGCGATGCTCCAGGATTCCACTTAGTATAAAACCGTTCTTCAGAAACCACTGAAATCTGAACAAAGTTAAAACTTAGCCATGTATACATTTTAATTATAATGAGAACTTTTGGTAAAAGTGCTCAAGGTTGTTGGCCATTGTGGATTTAAAAAAAAAACAACACACAAACACACCTGATGAGGCACTAATTCATCATAGCCTTTAGTACTTCCACTAGCACAACATGCCATAGAAACAATCGTGGTACTCGGGAGAGCATCATATTCTGACCTATGCTAGAGAACAATAAACAAACAAAAAAACAACCAAGTTTATTTTCTTTTAAATGCAAAGTGAAGTAAAGGATACATAGTTACACACTATAAGACATTCATATGCTTTAAAACAAATAAAACATTAAAAAACTATGTACCACAATCACTTATAAATCTAAGACACGATTCTGAAGTATTGTAGATATTATTGCCACTAAGTATCAGAGAACTAAGTATCAAAACACTTATTTATTGATTTTTCCTTTTTCAAGTTTTTATTTAAATTCCAGTTAGTTAACATCCAGTGTGTAACATTAGTTTCAGGTGTAGAACTGAGTGATTCATCACTTACATACAACACCCAGTGCTCATCACAAGTGCCCTCCATAATACCCATCACCCATTTCATTTAGCCCATGCCCCCACCTACCTCCTCTCCAGCAACCCTCAGTTTGTTCTCTATACTTGAGTCTCTTTTATGGTTAGTGTCTCTCTCTCTTTTTTTTCTCCTATGTTGATCCATTACATTTCTTAAATTCTACATGAATTTAGCAAAATAAGTAAACACAAGAAAGAGATTAGATGCTTACCACAATAGGACACTCATTATCATGGGTAATATCCATAAACAGGGCGTGTGCAATAGCCGGCATTAAAGGCCTCAGACAAGGCTGAACAAAGGATCCAACAGGTTCTCCTCCATATCTATAAACTAACCTCCCTTCTTCATGGCTATTATATGCACTCATTGCCTCTGCAAAGCATTACAAAATATTTTAACAATCTTCATTATTATTGTCCAGAAGAGGTTAGGTTTCTTATCATAACTAACTTTCTAAACAAAGGCCACATAAATATTATAAAAAATAAAACTACTTTAAACATTTAAACAAATGTCTATTACTTTAAGTGACAAAAAAGTCTTCTCTATAACTTAGCCAAAGAAAAGGCTTATGTAGGTAAAAGGGAACACATGTTGTTTATTAGGATGTTGGTTATATAAAATCTATGGGAAAAAACCTAAGATTATATCATCTATCCAAGTAGGAGATGAAAAACAGATTTGTAGATTTTCAAAAACAAAAAAATACTTTTGTTCATGAGTCATCAATTCATCCTACTGGTCTTTCAATTTAAAAATGAGATACTTTGGGGGTGCCTGGGTGGCTCAGTTGGTTAAGCCTCTGACTTGGGTTCAACTCATGATCTCATGGGTCACCAGTTTGAGCTCCACGTTAGGCTCTGTGCTGACAGCTCTGAGCCTGGAGCCTGCTTCAGATTCTGTGTCTCCCTCTCTCTCTGCCCCTCCCCTGCTTGCACTCTGTCTCCCTCTCTCAAAATAAATAAATAAACATTGAAAAATATTTTTAATGAGATATTTTTCCCCAAAGTGGAAATTTTTCCTAATAAAAACAGACTGAGTTACAGAAAATTTTGTATAGAGTATTTAAAAGAACATTAACTATGTTGGAAGTTACTAAACATTGTATGTAAAGCTATTAAATGCCTTTAATCTACTTGAACAAAAACTAAAGTTTCAGATGGGAAATACACGTCAACAAGCCTACCTCTTATTAGGGAGCTAATGCCCAGTCTAGTAACAAAGACATTGTCCAGGTCTTCGCTTCCCGTGAACAGTTCAGCTACTACATACAAATTGGGTTGCAATTTCCTAGCAGCATCCAACATGTACTGCAAAAAGCACAGTCACACATGTAACACAAAGAGAAAAGCGAGTAGTGGGGAAGGAAAGGAGGCAGAACTAGGCATGGATTTGACATAGGAAAATATCATGGAGCAAGACAAAATGGAAATCCAAGAGGAATTTCCAAATAAATTTAATTGTACACATGTAAGAAAACATAAAACGGACCAATACACAGAGGAAACAAGAGAATTTATAAATAGAAAACAGTTAAAAAGGAAGATTAGATTTTGCAAAGATATAGAAACACAAGGGGGGCAAAAAAAGGAAGAAGAAAAATGTTATTGTCACATTAAAAAACGTAAACCATACTGCTGTGATTCTGCTAGGCTTTCCCCCTGTTTTATGTGTATTTGTTTTTAATACTCTAACCAGACTATTAATTTTCAGGCAGCTGACTAAGCCATTATTAGGAAATTCCCTGATGGTGAATCATTTAGCTATTGCAAAGATTAGGTCTGACGAACCATACTAAAGCTAGCTTTTCCTACAGATGGTAGTAAAATCTTAATCAGAAATTAAATCAATTCCAATTTTTTTCATGTAACATTTGTAAAAAGGTTAACAAAATAATTGAAATTCTATCAGCTAACAAGTAAAATCCTAGAGGATTTTGTAACTCAAAATTAAGGAGACTGAGTTTTAATTTTCTGTTTTGTCGTAGTAACAACCTTAGAAATATGTATATATGGCTGTTGCTAAAAGTACAATAAGAAAAAGACCTCTGCTAGTTTTTGGAGCTAAAAAATGTGCTACCATCTTAACTAATGTTCACTAAAGTCTTCCAAATCAAGTCAATTTTTCATCATAGGACTTGAAACATATTCATTATAATACGGCTTTAGAATAATAGGTATTTTCCAGATATGCACACATTCCGAAAGAATAGTAAGTTGTCACTGGGAAGCTATCAAAGGTCTTATAAACGGGATGAAAATTTTAAGTGTTTTCAAAGCTGTATTAGGTAGAAGATAATGCTATAAATTTTGGCACTGTTTCAGTTTCTGTAAAAAAGCCCGAAGAGGGATAAACAATCTTTATGTTTACACTTACACTTTTATAAATAATTAATTACAAATTGATTGAAAGAGGCTAAAACTAGCTTCAATATGCTGTAATGTTAGTGCTTAAATAATAACATAATATGTAACAGGTGACTTCACAGTGTCTATTAATATATTAAAAGCAAACTAAGAATAACAAGAATAAGACAAATTGAAATTTATATACCACTAAAATATTATTTAAAGTTAATAATAAAATAGTAATAATATGTTAACAATATGCATGACAGTATGGTTATGTATATATTATCAGAGACAATATGATCTACTTCCCTAAATTAAAATAAAAATATTAACCTATCAAACATTTTATAGCCCAGTATTCCATAGCAACTGCATCAAAAGATTCTGTTACAACTGTGAAATTATGCCAAAGTGCTAAATACTCCCACCAACTCAATGCCAGTGTCTAACTAGCAAAAGGAAACACGTATTTGCATGTTTTATTTAAGGAAAGCGAGGAAAGAACACTACATTTCTTTTTTTTAATGCAGATGAATTGTTTTTCTGTACCTCAGCTACGTGAAGGGGTGTTGAGTGGCAGTTATCAAGACGCACTCCCTGGAAATAAGTCGCAGTTATTTCAGTGTATTTTTTCATGTGTGCCCAGAGAAAAGGACAGTCGTCTGGTTTATTCCCGTAGCGTAATTTGACGCTGTCTCCCCAGCAAATAAGTTCTCTCCTTAGATAAACATCTGAACCTGTTAAGAAAGGAGCTTGCTTTCAGTGGGTCAGGAAATAGAATAAAAACAATTACTTCAAGGAAATACTGCTGTTTTTAAATCACACCGACTATTTCTACCACAAACCATATATTGGTTAAAATTATGTCTAAAATGGTATCGGCATCTAAATTTATAAAGTTTTACAAAGTTAATATTATTTTATATCTTACATCTATTTCACCAAAATTCTGTGACAGTCTCTTCTAAAAATGTATGCTTAATGTCAAAAATTCAAGTTGCTTCTGAAAGTTAAACTGTAGCAGTAGTATCACAGGCCCTTTGAAGATAGAGTTTTACCAAAAACATTTAAACCTGCCTTTCCACCTTGTTACTCATTGTTGGCAATAAGTTACATTACATCCACAGCCTAGGGCAGAAGGCCTTTTCTCACTTAGAATAACTAGAAAGGGGAATGCAGAGATACTTAAACCCAAAGTACATTCTTTTTTAAAAAATGATATTTTTGAATTAAATATAATGTCATTAAAACAGACTTCTGAAATGTTAAAAAAAACAAATATATTGAGGGGTCCCCAGCAAAATTCTTCCTGGCAAAGAAACAGCTGTAGAAAAATAAAATGCTAGGAGAGAGAGGGAACCTGAAAGCTGAATTTAGTGTAACTGCTATTCAAATACCTTAATACCTCTCTGGCTACTGAATGAAATATCTCTTAAGGTAATATAATTGTAATAGCAATAGTGTCAAATGTATTTTAAAAATGCAATAGGTTAAATTTTTGACCAAATAAAACCTTGTGCAGAACCATCATATAAAATAGGTAAAAGCCATTCTAGTTGACCATATGAGGAGAAGGAGGGAAAGAAGGGGGAAAGGAAAAGATGAATCCCATCTTTTTCGTCAATCCCTTCTCTTCTCTCTCAAACTGCATGCACTTCTGGCACCTCTGTGATGAAATACTTTAAGAACCATTAGCCTAGTGGGGAAAAAAAGTCAACGAAATAGTTTATATTTTGAGCTTGCCATAAAGTTTTCTTTCCCTATCCACAGAGAAGTTAACAAAAATGATATACCTGGTTCAGCAAAGTTTCGAAGGGGATCATCTCCCATTACCCACCCATTATGTGCCATCAGAAAACAAGCTTTATTTGGGTGATGAATCATAGATTCTTCTGTGGAGAGGGTCATTTCTTCGAATGGGAAAGTAAAATATCTATGGAGATACAATTAAGTATTAAATCCACAGGGAGAAACTCTTTGGAAACAATTTAAATTAGTACTATCAAAATATAGTACTTCCTCCTTAGCAAATAAAGTAAGATTAGTTCGACACTACAGAAAATAAACTTCATTACAGGTCAAAACCTTCAGAAGATTTCCTTTTTTTTTTATTAAAAAATTTTCAAAAATGTTTACTTATTTTTGAGAGAGAGATAGAAAGTGAGTGGGGGAGGGGCACAGAGAGAGAGAGAGAGAGAGGAGACACAGAATCTGAAACAGGCTCTGGGCTCTGAGCTGTCAGCACAGAGCCTGACACGGGGCTTGAATTTGGGAACAGTGAGATCATGACATAGGCTAAAGTAGAATACTTAACCAACAGAGCCACCCAGGTGCCCCCAGAAGATTTTCTGAGTAAATCTACTAGCTTTGAGAAATGCACAGTTAGCATTATAGCATTCTCTGGTTAACATCTTAAATAATAACTTAAAAAATCTCATAAAATAACTAAGAAAATCACTGAGGTATTGATGTTACTTTGTAAAAGCTGTTACTACACTTCAGTTGCCTAATCTGTGCTGCACATGACCTACAAGATAAGGAGCTAAATGCTGGTTCAATTTGATTGACATTGAGTTTATTATAGTAAGTACACAGTCCTCCAGAAACATTATTGTAAATGATTATAAATTGGTTCATAGTGATGATAGTTTCTCTAAACACTGGACTAACAAAATTAATTAATATTAAGCCTAGCTACCAAATCAAAACTTCCATTTCAATTAAAAAATGTACTGGAGTTACACATTAAAGGAAGCATTCAGATTAAACTGAGAAGTAAAATACAATTTTCAATTTTTAACCTTTAATGAGAAGAAAACAAAAATGGAATACCTGGTAACTAAAGGATGTTTTCTAGTGACAGGTCCTAGTTTAGGACCATGGCCAGCCAGTCGTTCATAAAACACATTTCCCAAGAGGCAATTAACTGCCTAGAACACATTAAATGAGGTTATGTCAGTAAAACCAACAACAACACACATTATTAAGACTCAAAGAAAATCAGTAGTTCAAAAGTAGGTGAAACCTGTTCCTGATGATAGTTCACAAGTTGGTGCTTCTCTGAATTTAATTCCTCAATTCTCTTGCGGAACCAGTTACAGCATTCATTAATTGCGGCTGGCCCATTGCTAGAGCAGAGACAGCAATACACACTTAATATTGAATGGTTTTTAAAAATTTTTTTTTTTACGTTTATTTATTTTTGAGACAGAGAGAGACAGAGCATGAACGGGGGAGGGGCAGAGAGAGGGGGAGACACAGAATCGGAAGCAGGCTCCAAGCTCCGAGCCATCAGCCCAGAACCCGACGCGGGGCTCGAACTCACGGACCGCGAGATAGTGACCTGGCTGAAGTCGGACGCTCAACTGACTGAGCCACCCAGGCGCCCCTTGAATGGTTTTAAAATTCTACATTTAAACATTTTCTCACAAGGGTGGATGAATATATTTAAATATATTCATCAGGATCTTAATTATAGCTGAAGTTTTCCAATTGTAAAAAATTTTATGTACACATATAGGAACACGGACCAGCATACAGAAAATAGAGGAAAGCATCATGCATTTGAAGGAGTAGAATTATGGCAAATTCATTTATTTAATTTTCTATTCAGGATTCTAAGAAATAGCATAATAGTAATACTAGCCGTGAAGGTTTGTAACTAATATCATCCTTTATTTTGTAGGAAAAATACATAACATACTCATGTGGTATGAAAGTTGCTAGTGCAATGTTCATATCTACAGTACAGCCAAGCCTTCTGTATTCAGGATCTTGAATAATCTTAAGGTGTTTCTCTGAATCAGGTTTGGTTGTTATTTTCCTATTTTCTGAAAGCAAGAGCAAGAAAAGATGATATCTTAAATGCAAATATCCACAAGGAGATTGTAATCATTACTGATTCCAAATTTTTAATTTACAATTTTTTCATAGAAAATAAAATGTTTATTTCACAAGCAGCCTTCCTACCCCCATCTTCCTGAACACCACCTAACACACACACATTCACACACACACTCACACACACACTCACACATATATATATATACACAGAGAGGGCGGGGTGGGGGGGGAAGGGAGGGAGGGAGAGACAAGAACATTATAGAAGAAAAACACAGGGATTCCTATCAGTTCAAACACTTCCCCACTTTTCTGCTTCAGTCAGCATTCACTTATTCTACTATACATTTTTTAGGGCATTAAGGATGCTGGTGGCACAAGTTTTCTTTTTAGGTGTTAGCAAATACACTAATATCAGGAGGTCTTTTTCTTCAAAGACTGCTTTCTATTCAAAAGTGTTTCTTTACATTCTCTGAAAGAAGCACACAGGGTTGTTTCTATACTTTTTTCCTTTTCACCAACAAGCATATTCCTTACATAAAAATAAAAAAGTAAAAAGTAAATAAATGCTATGTGGGAGGAATTTTCATGTCTTTTCTGGAACTTGTTCTTAGTAAATTAGGTGTTGTGCAGGATTGCCCCCACTGGGCTTGATTTTATAATTACTAATTAATATCTGGCTTATTCTAAAGAGATCTTGAAGTGGCTTATAAAAGCACAAAATAAGATAAAATATATATAAACTCTTAAAATCTAGTGTCTGAGGTTCATCTGCAAGAGTAACCATATGAGCAGTACCTATCAAAATAATACCAGCATTCTTCACAAAGCTAGAACAAACAATCGTAAAATTTGTATGGAATCAGAAAAGACCCCAAATAGCCAAAGCAATCTTGAAAAAGGAAACCAACACAGGAGGCATTATAATTCTGGACTTAAAGCTGTATTACAAAACTGTATTATCAAGTATGGTACTGGCACAAAAACAGACACTCAGATCAATGGAACAGAATAAAGAACCCAGAAATGGACCCACAAACATATGGCCAACTAATCTTTGACAAAGCAGGAAAGAATATCCATCCGATGGAATAAAGACAGTCTCTTCAGCAAGTGGTGCTGGGAAAACTGGACAGCAACATGCAGATAAATGAACCTGGACCACTTTCTTACACCATACACAAAAATAAACTCAAAATGAATGAAAGACCTAAATGTAAGACAGGAAGCCATCAAAATCCTCGAGGAAAAAGCAGGCAAAAACCTCTTTGACCTTGGCCACTGCAATTTCTTACTCAACATGTCTCCAGAGGCAAGGGAAACAAAAGCAAAAATTAACTACCAGGATCTCCTTAAAATAAAAAGTTTCTGCACAGGGAAGGAAATAATCAGCAAAACTAAAAGGCAACTGATGGAATGGGAGAAGATATTTGCAAATGACATATCAGATAGTGTTAGTGTCCAAAATCTATAAAGAACTTATCAAACTCAACACCCAAAAAACAAATAATCCAGTGAATAAATGGGCAAAAGACATGAATAGACACTTCTCCAAAGAAGACATTCAGATGGCCAACCAACACATGAAAAAATGCTCAACATCACTCATCATCAGGGAAATACAGATCAAAACCACCATGAGATACCACCTCGCACCTGGCAGAATGGCTAATATTAACAACTCAGGCAACACCAGATGTTGGCGAGGATGCGGAGAAAGAGGATCTCTTTTGCGCTGCTGGTGGAAATGCAAACTGGTGCAGCCACTCTGGAAAACAGTAGGGAGGTTCCTCAAAAAACTAAAAATAGAACTACCCTATGACCCAGCAATTGCACTACTAGGTATTTATCCAAGGGATACAGGTATGCTGTTTTGAAGGGGCACATGCACCCCAATGTTTATAGCAGCACTATCAACAATAGCCAAAGTATGGAAAGAACCCAAATGTCCATCGATGGAAGAATGGATAAAGAAGATGTGGTATACATATACAATGGAGTATTACTTGGCAATCAAAAAGAATGAAATCTTGCCATTTGCAACTACGTGGATGGAACTAGAGGATATTATGCTAAGCAAAATTAGTCAGTCAGAGAAAGACAAATACCATATGACTTCACTCATATGAGGACTTTAAGACACAGAACAGATGAACACAAGGGAAGGGAAGCAAAAATAATATAAAAACAGGGAGGGGTACAAAACATAAGAGACTCTTAAATATGGAGAACAAACAGAGGGTTATTGGAGGGGTTTGGGGAGGGGATGGGCTAAATGGGTAAGGGGCATTAAGGAATCTACTCCCAAAATCATTGTTGCACTATATACAAATTAAAATTAAATTAAATTAAATTAAATTAAATTAAATTAAATTAAATTAAATTAGAGTAACCATATGAAAACTGCCAAGAAGTGTTTGAAAAAAAAGAAAAAGCTACACAATCAGTGTAAATGATAAAACAGTCTTCAATATTGGTAGAGTGAATAAAAGATCACTGTAATAGTATAGATAACAAACCCATATATATTTCGCATATGACTACACTATGAAGGATTTATGGCGGTACTACAAATCAGTAAAAAAGGATGGATTATAAATTCAATATCATTTTCTGAATAAAAATAAATACCTTATATAATATACAAAAATAAATTACAGGTGTATTGAACATTTAAATGTAAAATATAAATAAGATTATTAGAAGAAAACAATGTTGATGGAAGGATTTTTCTCAGCATGATGTGAAATCAGAAGCCATAAAAGACAAGACTGACAAATTTGACTATACTGAAAAAAATACCTCCATAAATCAAGAGTTAAAGGATCAACAGCATACTAGGAGGGCATATGTGAGGCCAGTATAATAAGGAATCACCAATAATAATAAGTCAATGTGAAAATGTCAAATAACCCAAACCTAACAGAAAAATAGGGAAAGAACATTCATATAAAATTAATGGAAAAATGGTAAAGTAACATGTGAAAAGATACTTCACTAATGAGCAAAAAGCTGCAAATTAAAATAAGGAATGTTTTGTCCAATTGACAAAGATTATAAAGATTAATGGTATCTTGTTGGTGAGGGTATATTTAGTGATGATGTAATAGTGATGATGTAGTAGTGATTTCTTTGACCCAGAAATTCTGTGTCTAACAATTTATTCTGCAGATTTATTCACATAAGTAAAAACACATACAAGGATATATTTTCTACAATACTGCTTATAAGGATATAAGTTCTACTAAAGTAAGGGCTTGCTGTGTTCACCACTGAATCCTCATGCCGGGAAGAGTACCTAGTATGTAGTAGGTGGTTTAAAAGATAAGTGTTAAATGAATGAAAGAATGATGAAAAAACTGGAAATAATTTATAGAAAAGGCTAAAGAAGTTCACTGTTTAAACAGTCTGTAAGCTGTAGTCTTCTGTGTGTGTATAAGAGATATAAAACATATATTTAATTTATACATACACAATTATAAAAAATGTATATAAAATTTTAATTCCTTTCAAAAAGAGTCTGAAAAGAAACACAAAAACTATTAATTGGTACATAGTTCCCTCTAAGAATTGAGTTCTGAGGGAGAAGAAGGCACACATTTTTTTAATTGTATTTTTGTACTGTTTGTTTTTTCTTTACTATGAGTACACACTATTGCATTTAAATAATACAGCTTATAAATATCAGAGGGAAGAGAAGATAGAGGCCTTTTAGTAAAATGAAACATGAAGAAAAGTTAATATAAAAATTTCATGTATCAAGATGTTACACAATTGGGAAAGCTGAAGTGTGAATCTGACCTTAAGCTTCTAGACCTCAAGTAATATGGACTTTTCCTTTTTTGGTGTTAAGAGGAAATGGATTTTATTTTTATTTTACTTTATTTTATTTTATTTTATTTTATTTTATTTTATTTTATTTTATTTATTCTATTTTATTATTTTATTTTATTTTATTTTATTTTATTTTATTTTATTTTATTTGAGAGAAAAAGAGAGCGTGAGCTGGAAAGAGAGGCAGAGGTACAGAGAGAGAATCCCACTCAGGCTCCACTCTCAGCACAGAGTCTGACACAGGGCTCAATTCCATGACCCTGGGATCATGACCTGAGCTAAAATCAAGAGTCAGTCGCTCAACCAACTGAGCCCCCCAGGTGCCCCCTGACTTCTCCTTTGAAAGTAGTATTTCTGGGTATTATTCTAGCTCTAGATTCTAGATGAGGAAGAGAATTTCTTATTTTAAGAGCCAGCAATATCCTTGCTGTTAGGCTGTCCTACACTAATTGTAGATACATCTTTATGATATTTCTCTCTAATTTGCCTCCTCAAAACCCTTTGAGCCTGACTTTTACTCTCCTCCTTTGTCAGGGACACAATGATTCACTTCTTTAGTTTAGTTATGTCCTGAACTGAAGATCTGCTCCTTGCTATTATCTGGGTCAGTCTTACTAGTGGGTAGGTAGCCTTAATGGTGGGCCCCATCAGCTGGAAGCCCTTCTACCTCAGTTAAGATTTCTACTTTAGCCAACAGAACACTACATTTCTCTGTTTCAAAGCCTGTTTTGAGCTTTCGGCAGCTGAAATATTCTGCTCTACTCCCCTCCCATTCATGTATTTAACAAACATATACTGAGCTCTATTATATTCTGAGCACTGTGCTAAGGAACCAATAGTAAGAAACAGTCCCCAAGAGAAATTATTGTGTTATGTATTATTATGACATACTCTTTAGATGTCTCTGCTAACTCTCAGCTTCCACAATCAGTTTATAGTAACACAAATATCATATAATGATAACAGATTTAATAATGTCTTAACCTTAGAAAAGAAGAGCTATCCCTTTAAGAGTAAATTTTTTTTTTAAATTGCTAGGAACATTCTAATGTGTATCACTTACCTTGTGTAAGAAGTCCTCTAAATTGCTCAACTGCTTTGTGAACGTCCACTTGGAAAAATTCCCAGAGTTGAATCCTTGGAAAAATATCCTCCCAAATTATTTTTCGAATGCACTGAAAAATTTCAATAGTTGAAAAAAATATATTCAAAATCTTTTCTCAAAACATATTTACCATAATAAAGATAGACTCTAAGTAATTTTCAACCATATATTTAATTTGTACTTTAGAAATTCTGTTATTCTGAGAGAGGAAGGGAGGCAAACCACATGAGACTCTTAAATACAGAGAACAAACTGAGGGTGGACGGGGGGGGGGGGCGGGGAGTGGTGGGGAAGAGGGAAAATGGGTGATGGGCATTGAGGAGGGCCCTTGTTGGGATGAGCACTGGGTGTTGTATGTAAGCCAATTTGACAAATTATATTTAAAAAAAGAAATTCTGTTATTCTGTTTTAGTGTGGTACTCCTCTATACATACTGACATTCATTTGATGATCATTTTCAATCAAAGCAGGTACTCCTTTTTCTTTGTATTTCCCTTCTGCAACGTCACAGGATAAATGCCACAGTGCTCTGTCTAAGACCCAGGCAGGTTTTAAGTGTGGAGAATTTACAAGGTTATATGCACTTTCTGGATGTTCGTGGATCCATTTACTATTAGCAGCTTAAAGAAAAAGGAAACATAAAAGGATATCTTGTAATTAAACTCAAGTTGGTATCTATGTTAAGTTTTAAGATGAAATAAAATATCAATATCCACCACTCGTTTCCTTCCTTCCTTCCTTTCCTTCCTCCCTCCCTCCTTTCTTTCTTCCTTCCTCCCTCCCCTCTTTCTCTTCCTTCCTCTCTCCCTCTCCCTTTCTTTTCTTTGCTTGCCCTTTCTTTCTCTTTCTTTCTTTTCTTTTCTTTTCTTTTCTTTCTTTCTTTCTTTCTTTCTTTCTTTCTTTCTTTCTTTCTTTCTTTCTTTCTTTCTTTCTTCCTCTCTCTCTCTCTCTTTCTCTCTCTCTTTCCAAGTAGGCTTCACGCCTAGCGTGGAGCTCAATGCGGGGCTTGAACTCACAACCCTGAGATCAAGACCTGAGCTGTGATCAAGATTGGACGTTTAACTGATTGGGTCACCCAAGTGCCCCCACCACTGATTTTCTTATATATTGGAAACAATATTTAAATATATTATAGAAATTGTATATTACATATTAATGTTATGTTTTATATTAAATATTTGATATTAACTTAAAATATTTATAGTAATTTATGATACTGCAATTTGAAAAATATTTTTTTTGGTTGTGGTATCCTGTCATCCACTTCACCATACCTTTTTTTTTTTCTGTTGTAAGAATTTTTAATTGTAAGATGCAACATTAACTTATTAACACCCTTCTAATAACATGTTTACTATTGTGGGAGTTAAGAAGGGTCTTGTCCTCAGCCCATTTTGATGGTCCTTGAGCCAACTATTTTTTGGAATGTTCCTTATAAGCCTGAAAACAATATTTCCCTGCAAGACAGACAGGGCTTCCACCCAATTTCAAGTTCACTGTCCTTGTTAAAGCAGAAAGTTACCTGAATCTTCACTCTGGTTTAGGCTGCTCCGTGACAGGTTCTAGAATATCCATCTCCCTTTTCCCCAGATGCCTCTCTTCTTTAGTCTCCTGAATGAGAGGGCCCTTCTTTGGCCTCACCTAAGCTCTAGTTCTATATACTACCAATCTTTAGAATTCAAAATGTCATTTACACCTTTTTTTCCTATACAATCATTTCTTCTTGTATTTTTGGGGAGGAGGGAGGTGTGGTTTCTTCCTCTGGGTCTTTAAATATGATTGTATCTCCCTAAGGCTAAAAATACAAATACACATTCTATCCAAACTCAGTTATTTCTCTGACTTCTGCAGTCTGTTAATATCAAGATCAAATGTCTAGGAAATCCAATCTGTATCTGCTTCCACTGTCTCCCCACAGTCTTGTTCCTTTTCCCACTTTAATCTGCTTCTGCATCCATCACTCCACTGAGATTACTCTAAGCCTCCTAATCATGAAATTCAGTGCTACTTTCTCAACTTCATCAGTTTAACCTCTATAACATCTGCCATTATTGATTAGTCCTTCACTGATTTATAAAACACCTCTTCCCTGATTTACAAAAGGTATCATTATCTTGGTGTTTTTTTATTTTTCCTCCTCTCTTTTGGCCCTTCTCTTCATTTTTTTTTCTTAAATTTTTATTTTTCAGAGAGAGAAAGAGAGAGAGCGAGCGAGAGAGAGCACAATTGGTGGAGGGGCAGAGAGACAAGGAGACACAGAATCTGAACCAGGCTCTGAGCTGTCAGCACAGAGCCCGACGTGGGGCTTGAACCCACGAACCATGAGCTCATGACCTGAGCTAGAGTCAGATGCTTAACTGACTGAGTCACCCAGGTGCCCCTCTTCTCATGTTTATTAAACTTTGTGGGAGGTTTATTACATCTTAGTCCTTCTCTTTCTCTAAATATGCCCTTCCTCATCACAGCCACTCTTCTTAATACCCACATCTCAAACCTGTCCAGCTCCGGCCAAGGCCCAGGCACATCTACCCAGGCACTTGATGGGTAGCACTGCCAGAGGACAGCATAGTAACTCAAAATCCATTCATATCTCTGCATATATCTACACTTAAAATGTGATATATCTTAGGCACTGTTTTGGGAGATGGATATTATGCGGCAAAAGTGAGCAAGGCTCCTGTCCTCATGGAGCTTTTTCATTCTAGACAGGTGGGTTTTTTTGTTTGTTTGTTTGATTTTATTGTGCTGAGACAATTCTGACAGAATAAAATTCAGTTCTCTCACAGGCAACCTCTTTGGATAGCTAATCTTGAATGGTTGATAAGATTTGTCGTTTTGGTAAGACTGATAAAAGCCAGGCTCAGAAATTGCTAAAAAGAAACACACTGAGAGTACAAGGATGGAGCTTACATCTTATCATTCATTTGTATCAGTAAGTTTAGGATCAGAACCAGAGGAGTTCTGCAAGGTATTCCAAGTATTTGCAACATTAGAGAATATGTGTTTTAATTTTTAAATAAACAAATAAAAGTTATACATATTTTGTTTCATCTTTGAAATAGAGTAATGACCCCGAATTCACAGAGAAGCATGAGTGGTTAATGTACATGAAACAAACAGTAGTAACAACTACTGAATACCTACCATATGCCAGGAACTGTTCTAAGCAGCTATATGCACTAATTTATTAATCCTCATGTCCTATAGCATAATGTAGGGCATACAGTTATGTTCCTTTACCAGGGGAAGAACTGAGGCACAGAGAGATAAGTAACTCAGTCAAAGTCATACAGCCAGGAAAGTACTTGGGCAAGATTCTTCAGACCCTGCAGTCTTAACCACTCTGTTCTTCTGCTGAGATGAATGTGTTCATACCTCATTCACTCAGCTGAGCACTATTACAATCCTTGCAGAGTTTAAAAATCATTATTTTTAGTTTCAGTCATTTATTTAGTAAATAATGTGGTACATAATTTACTTACTTGTTATTTATTCATATCCATAATAAACACTTGGATGGAGATAGGATATATAAGAAACAGAGATGTCGCAGTAAGTTAAATTAATAGTTATTTAATTATGAATCAAGCTGCATTTCCCTAGATTCATCATCATATTATTAGAATTCAAGATGTAGGAGAAAAATGTAATGATGATTATATCTAGTTAGGATTTTCATTTATTAAGAATACTAAGGCTACCCTAATTTTTTAAATGGCAAAATCCTGAAACTTTGTTACTTATCTCAATTTTTTGAAACAAAATCAACTGTAAAATGAAGGAATTCTAAACATTAATTCCACCTGAAAGAGAGGTCAAACCAAACTACATCTTAATATATATCAAAATCAAAAATGAAACACGGATTTCTAAAGTGGTGCAGTGAGGAACTTAGCAGACATTCTCTGGAGCAAAACCACAATTTAAATAGCAAAAATTATAAAATATAATCATTTACAGTCTCTGGAAATTGTCCTAAGGGTTTTCAGCATATGGAGAAACATTTATTTAAGAAAATCTACCAAATCTTGGCAAGAATAGCAACAGTCTGTGGCATGTGAACTACAACCTTCTCCCTTAACTCTCCCAACCAGCCACGTGTTATGGAAGCTGTATGCCAGGTGCTCTACTCCGGGAAGGCATGGCCAACATGGAGACTCCCCCTTTCCACAACTCCCAGTCTGGGGTTACAGTTTCACGCTGGGGGAGGCAGGCTGCCTGTGTTTCTCACTCCCTCCAACCCTATTTTGTAGAAGCTCCATTCCAAGTAGGCAGGCAGAGAAAATCTTGGCTCCCTTCCTCCACCTAGTCCCCACCTGTAGGGTGGATGTTATACCCAGCTGCGGGAGGCCAAGAATATTGGGACTCCAACTGCCTCCTGGGAGCTGGAGCTCACTTGGAGGGTGAAGATTCCATATGGGGAGGGCAACTGAGAAGACCAGGGACTGCTATCTCCTGCCTCAAGTGTCCCCAGAATGAGATGGCACTTGGGGAAAAGTGGTCTCATCCCCAGCTCTGGAGCAGTAGCACAAGTGTTTTGCTTGGGGAGAAAGACAGTTCATGAGGATGAAACGCTCTGCCTGAAAGGACTGACTTTATTTGGAACAGTGAGTGAAGAACTTCATGCCTGAGGTGTTGTTGAAAATAACGAAGACCTTGGTAGAGAGTAGTTAAGAGAATACTGGTAGCTCCATGATATAAAAAAAAAAAAAAATCATAGCAAACAAAACAGAAGTTTAATAGAGAGAACCAAGGAAAGAGAAAGCAGAGGACAGCCCTCCTGGGATCACAGGAAACACTGTTGAGAAGGCTGGGTGTGTGCACTAGGCTGCACCCACTCAGAAGCAATTCTAACAGGACATGGGAAAGACCTGAAAACATTCCATAATCCCATACAGACCCATCAACACAGGACAACTCACTGGCAAAGGGGACTTAAACACAACCTCTAACCAAAAATGGAGTGAACACTAAACTACTGTGACCCAGGGTAAATACTGGGAAGCCAGGCTTAAAAATAAAATCACATTCACCTCTGGCAATCTGGAAGACCATATGTATGTCCAAGGCTGTGCTGTCTCTGGAACAAGCAGAAAGAGAACCTCCAAGCTCCCAGCCCTTGGTAAGTCTTTATTTATCTTTTTACTGTCAACCTATTTGTATCTTTGCATCTAAAGTGTGAAAAAATGTAATGTTTGCATTTTGTATAAAGAATGAAATATTTATTGACACATAAACCATGTGTCAATTTTATCATCGGATCTGCTAACAATGGAGATATAACAATAATAAATAAGTAATTCAAAAGATAAAAAAGAAAGTGTGTTGCCTGTAGGCAGCATATGGTTGGGTCTTGTTTTTTCAAATAACTTTGACAACCTCTGTCTTTCAAGATACAGGCACACCTCAGAGATACTGTGGATTTGGATCCAGAGCATTGCAATATAGTGAAAATCACAATAAAGCAAGTCAAACAACTTTTTTGTTGTTTCCTAATGCACATAAAAGTTATTTATTTTTTTTTAAAGAGGGAGGGAGGGGGAGAGGAAGAGAGAGAGAGAGAAAGAGAGAGAGAGAAAGCAGGGGAGAAGGGTAGAGGGACATCCACGCTCAGCCTTGAGCCTGACATGGGGCTTGATCCCATGACCCTGGGATCATGACCTGAGCCAAAATTAAGAGTCAGATGATCAATTGACTGAGCCACCCAGGTGCCCCCAAATGTTATGTTTATACCATACTGTAGTCTATTAAGTGTGCAATAGCAGTATATCTTTAAAAAACAATGTACATCCCTTAAATAAAAATACCTTGATACTAAAAAGTGCTATTATCTGAGCTTTCAGTAAGTCATAATCACGAATCACAGATCATCATAACAAATATAATAAGGAAAAGTTTGAAATATTGTGAAAATTACCAAAATGTGACACAGAGACATGAGAAGTGAGCAAATGCTGTTGGAAAAATGGCATCAATAGACTTGCAGCAAAGTAAAGCACAATAAAACAAGGTATGCATTACTTTCAAAATTCCCTGGATCTTTGGCTTTAAAATGTTTTTTTACTAAGATGTGATTGAGTGTGGCTACTTTTGTATCTATGTTACTTAAAGTTCACTGAGCTTTGGGATGTGTAGATTCATGTTTGTTTGCTTGTTTTTAATCAAATTTTAAAGGTGGGGAAGTTTTCAGCCATTACTTGAGGTGTTTTTTCTATTCCTTTCTTTCTTTTCCTTCTGGCATTTCATTTCTATGATGTGGTGTGCTTTAACATGGCCCACATTTTACTGAAACTCTGTTCAGTTTTATTTTTCTTCAGTTCTTCAAAATGTATAAACTCTGTTCACTGATCCTTTACTCTGTCACCTCAAATATACTGCTGAACACCTCTAGTGAATTTTTAATTTACTTTTCAACTCCAGAATTCCCATTTGTTATTTAAAAAAATTTTCCATTTACTTATATTTTCCATTTGATACTATCATATACTCTCCTTTACAGCTATAAGCTGGTTTCCTTTAATTCTTTAAATACATTTATAATAATTGCTTTGAACTCTATGCTGACTAAGCATGACATCTAGGACTTTGCAAAGGCGATTTCTGTCGCTTGCTTTTTTCTTGCGTATGGGTCACATTTGCTGTTTCTTTGCATGTCTCAATTTTTTGTTGCAAATTGGGCAATTTAGATAATGTATTGCAGCAACTCTGGATATTGAGCCCATTCCTTCCAGGTCTCGTTGGTTGCTTGTTTGTAACTTGGCCGTACTATTTCAGTGAAGTCTATTTCCTGCACGGTGAGCAGCCATGGATGTTGCCGCTTAGAGGGCGCAGCCTTGGCCATCTGCATTCAGTCTGGGATGTTGGTGGTTTTTAGCAGGGCTCTCTCAACTGTCTCCTTCCCTGAACTCTGTTAAGCTGCTTGCATCTACTGGAATCACACTTAGCTGTTACTCTTTTGTGCTATTATTTTTGATAATATGCTGAAGCATAAATCGCTCCACAATATGATCCAATTAAATTTGGGCCCCTCGGCAGGGGTAGTCTCTGAGGCCAGTCTTTGAGACTTGTAGGACTCTTGGAGGGCTGCTCTTAGCTGCCTCTTTCTCTGGTTCTTTCGGTTAGACCACTTAGCTGGCCTATGGTTTAGTATGTTGCTCTCAAGTTGATACCAGCCTTCTCTTGTTTACCACCAAAATCTCCATTGTTTTCAACAGTGTCCCATGCTATGTACCAATAAAGTCAATTTCGTTCTTACTCTGTTCTTACTGCACATCTCTTCCCCTGGGCAGAATACCTGTGTCACTGCTCCACAGCTGGTTTTTTTGGCTTACCTCTCTAGGTGTGGAAGCTCCACTGCACAAGCAAACTGGGACAAGGGCAACTAGGGCCCAGTATTCTTGCTCTGCCATGCACGGGGTAGAGCTTTCCCTCCATGAGTAGGGGCTGGATGAAGGAAGGGAGCCCCAGACATCTCAGGTGCTCTTGCTCACAACGGAATTTCTACAACAGAGTGCTACAGTTGGGAGGGACATAAGAAATGTTGGAAGTCTGCACATTTAACTGGGATCTGGAGAGAAAAGGAACCTTGTGTTCCCACCTGCACATGCCAGGAGTAGATCTATCATCATTCTGAACTGGGGCAGGGAGAAGCAGGTCCTGGTTCAAATGTCACAGATTATCACTGCTTTTATTGAGATTTAGGAGATTTTCTTGCATAAATGCTTTTCCATATGCTGAATTCCCTTAGAACAATTTTCAAAGACTTTAAACAGTTCTTTTAAAAAATAATTTTTACCAGTTGTTTTGCTGGGTACAGAACTCTAAAGCCCTCACACTGCCAATCTCTGGAAGTCGACTCCCCTGGACAGTAATTTTTTAATGAAAACCTATTTCACAAAAAGCACATTATAATTTGCAACACTTTCCAATTTAAGGCTGAAGCAAAGTTTACTTCTTTTATGTTGCAAAGAATCTCTCAAATGCTTCAGAAATAGTCTCTAATAGAGACTGTTACTATACTCCAATTTTTTTCTCCCTTTGTTCCTTTAGTAACAGAATTCCCAAGGTTCAGCTGAACACATGGCTAACAGACTACATTGCAAGGTGTGACAAGAGACAGAATCCTGTCTGATAAAATGTGAGAAAAAAAATATATATATACACATATATATCACATATATTTATTGTGGAATTATAGATATATATCTTATATCACATACACACACACACACACCAGACCATGCCCTTAAAAGTCATGACTTCCCTTCCTCATTTCCACTAGGTAGAGGTGATACTGGGAACTGGAGCAGTCATATTTGATTAAGAGTTGGAAGCAAACTATTGGAGAGAGAGCAGCATGAGAGAAAGAACCTAGTTCCCCATCACCACTGAGCTACCACAGCAGTCTTGGGATGTCTATCTAATCTTTTATAGGAAATAAATACAGTTTCAGAGTTAAGTCACTATATTTTTGTCTCTGTTACAGCTGCATATGCCATATCCTAAACTCATATAATGTCATTATGTACTTTGATAAACTGGATGTGAATAATATTATAGATGTTAAAGCAATTATCAATAATGTCAAATTTTCAAGTGAAGAATACTGATTTCTAAGATATTAGGAAGTTTTCACTGTGGCACACAGAGAAGATAATGTTTGCAAGGTACAGTGCGTTAAATTGAAAGCTGATCATGGTCAGTGGCTTCTCCAGGCCCAGCTGTCTGACAGGTGACAGGAGGAATCATCTCCCTGAGGATCGCCAGTTGGGAAGTTCTGATACATTTTAGGGAATTGTATACTGGTAAAGAATCTTGAGATCCAAACAGATTTTTAATAAGCCCTTTTAACATGTAAAAGGTATAATTTTTAGATTTAACTTCTAAGAGTTTACCAATAATTTTCTCCTTAAATAGTCATTCAGCTTTTTCAAATATATACGATAGTACCAGAGTTGCTGCTGTATGGGATTCACAAGTTGGTCTGCAAAGTATTAATAATGAAAGTTGAAATATGTGATCAAATGTCCCTTCTATGATCACTCTCCTGTTTTTATAATCATCACATGCAAAATAACTATGTATTGATATACTTTCAACTAACACTTATTTTCTCTGAAAGAAAAAAAGTGGTACTATATAAAGTGATTTTTAAATTGAAGGACACCTATATATCATTGTTTTCAAATTTTATGTTACATAAAACAGCAAGAAGTAAAATAATCAGAATATAATATTCTCATCAAAATTAATGGAGGTAGTTAATTAAGCTCATACCAGTATGGTTGTAGACAACGTCAGTAATACAAAGAATATTCCATTCCTTTTTCAATTTTTCCACTAGCTGTCCAACATCATTCCAGGTATACTTTTTATTAGGTCTTGAAAAGTCAGGACTGAATTCTAACTGGTTAGCTAGGGAGTAGCATGACCTAGATAGTCCAAGAGTCTGTAAAGGGGTAAAATGAATCATGTTGTAACCTGCAATGCAAGAAAATAAACAAAGACCACTGTAAGAAAACAAGCAAACAAACTAAAACTAAGCAAAATATAAGTTTAGACTTCTCTTAAGTAGTTTCAAATAGCAAGGCAACCATGTAACTAGAAAAGGAATCAAAGACTAGGGTTCAAATCTTAGCTATACCATAAGTGACGTCAAGCAAGTCTACTTAAATCTTTCAGGATATCAGGGTCCTCATATATAAGACAGAGATAGTGAAATAATGCACTTGAAAAAATCGTACACAGTGCCTAGTTACTATTAAGCGTTCAATTTATATTTGTTGGATGGATATATTTACATGTAGAGAAATACAAGTATATCAGCATGTCTTGCTCCTACTTTTAATGTTCCACTGTCTTGTGTTCTGTTTCAGTTATGTCAATAAGTTTCTCATCTCTTTCTTCATATTATATTCAGTTTGAAAGTAAAAAATATTACCCTTCAGTATATATGGCAGCACACACCTTCCACATGGAAGACAGTTAATCAATGTTGAATTAAAATTATATACAATGATAATACATGTTCCAAAACATTTTAATAGTTTACTACTAATTGTTCTATGTCAAAGTAAAGTCTTAGATACAATAATGATCTCATTTTATTATTAGAGTTCCTTAATTTTCTAAGTTGAACCATATAATTTGCTATTTCTGCAGGTTAAAAATGGTTAAATCTTAACAACTTTATATGATTCTATCTATTTCTATTACTAAATATACTAAGAAACAAAATTAAAAGGAGAATCAAAGCTCTTGAAATCTATATCACAGAGGATAATTACATTTATTTTAAGAAAGAAAGGAAAGATAGCTGACATTACCTGATTCTTTTGCAACCCTAAGTCTGCTTTCCCATTCATCAAAGGGTCCCATACACTTAGCTAAAAATGTCTGAAGAGTAACACAGTCCAAGGGTAACACGTGATTGTCAGCACCAACATGTAAAATAGGATCCACAACTATGTAACCCCCACCACTTTTTTCATTTCTAAGGAAAAAACAAAACAAGAACTTCTCAATTAATGATAGGAAAAAAAATCCTCATCTAATATAGTCTGACTCTCTAATGAGAAGGTGAATTATCCCATTGTAATATGTGTTTCTAGAGGCACCTGGGTGGCTCAGTTGGTTAAGCGGCCAACTTCGGCTCAGGTCATGATCTCACAGTTCGTGAGTTTGAGCCCCGTGTTGGGCTCTGTGCTGACAGCTCAGAGCCTGGAGCCTGCTTCAGATTCTGTGTCTCCCTCTTTGCCCCATCCCCACTCATACTCTGTCTCTCTCTGTCTTAAAAATAAATAAAACATTAAAAAAATTTTTTTAAATATATTTCTAAGCACATAAAATCATTTAAAAAGTTGCAATGAAACTCAATGGAAAAGCCTTATTTTATCTTTTTTCCAATCTCTACATAATGACATAGTATGTATAATATCTAGTAATGTTGCATTAAGGAAAAATAAGCATACCTATCAGTAATAACAAGGGCACTCAAGCAAATAGCATCTTATAATGAAGTTATATGAAAAGACTATTCAAGTGGTTACTTAAAAAAAAAAAAATGAATCTGCAATGAGTCTTACAATTGCTTCCTAGGAACTGAAGAACCATATTCTATTTGCATCTCAAAAAATCCTGTAAAAAATTGCAGTCCATGGTTTATATAGTAACTTTTTTTTACAAGCTAGATAATTTAACTAGATAGAATGAATTAACTTTTTCTCCCCCCAACATATAGGACACCTGACTTACCCTTGAAGGAAGTAATACTGAAATGATCCAGCTTGCTGAAGATTAAGTTTACAGTATTTATCAGAATCATCTTCTCTTTCTGTTGGATTTTCCCATTCCAGGGAACGGAATTTTTCTCGATTAAACGGTTCTCCAGGAAATGGGTAATTTGTAAATACAGTAACTGCTTTTCCCTGTAAAGTGGGGCCTAGTCGGAACTGTAGTTCAAACCCTAAACAAAAAGCACATTTCAATAAACTCATTGTAAGAACTTAAATTACCACATTAATAAATAAATGATTTATTTAAGGTTTTACAAAAACTCTGGTTTCTCAACTATGTTTTAAATATATATATTATATACATATAATATATATATGCTAATATACAACACTGCTGGTTTTGGAACTATTCTGCAATCTAATTTAGCTGAATTGTATATTTTAACATACAGTATACAACACAGAACTGTCCTGCTCTGTATTGTCCCTCTCCTCTCCTCCTGGAAATTGATTCCTATTTGCATGGCTACTTTGGGATATGCAAGTTCTTTTTTTTTTTTCCTTTTTAATAACATGTCTTCAAGTTTATTGAGAGTACTTTTAGAAAATTAGGATAGCTTTAAAGTGAAAAACAAAATGAAATTTTACTGAACTTGAAATCTTTCTAATTCCAGAATAGTTAACATACAGTGTTACATTATTTTCACATGTACAATATAGTGATTCAACAATTCTATATATTACTCATTGCTCATCATGATAAGTGCATTTTTTTAAACTATATATATATTTTTAAATTTTTTTTTAACGTTTATTTATTTTTGAGAGAGAGAGAGACAGAGCATGAACGGGGGAGGGGCAGAGAGAGGGAGACACAGAATCTGAAACAGGCTCCAGGCTCTGAGCCATCAGCCCAGAGCCTGACGCGGGGCTCAAGCTCACGGATCACGAGATCGTGACCTGAGCTGAAGTTGGACGCTTAACCGACTGAGCCACCCAGGTGCCCCTAAAATATATTTTTTAAAGTTTATTTATTTTGAGAGAGAGGCAGAGAGTGAGAGAGCAAGTGGGGGAAGGGCAGAGAGAGAGAGGGAGAGAGAGAGTCAAGCAAGCTCCATGCTCAACATGGAGCCTGATGCAGAGCTCGATCCCATGACTGCGAGATTATGACCTGAGCCAGAACCAAGAGTCGGATGCTCAACCAACTGAACCATCCAGGTGCCCCATGTATTCTTAATCCCCTTCACCTATTTCACCCATCCCCTTACCCACCTTCACTCTAATAACCATCAATTTGTTCTCTGTACTTAAGAATCTGTTTTTAATTTGTCTCTTTTTTTCTTTGTGCTTCTTAAATACCACATAGAGTGAAATCACATGGTATTTGTCTTTCTCTGACTGACTTATTTCACTTAGGATTATATTCTCTAGATCCATCCATGTTGTTGCAAATGGCAAAATTTTGTTACTTTTAATGGTTGAGTAATATTTCATTATATACCGTATCTTCCTTATCAATCTATTGATGGACACTTGGGCTGCTTCCATAATTTGGCTACTGTAAATAGTGCTACAATAAATATATGGGTGCATGAATCTTTTCAAATTAGTGTTTTTATATTCTTTGGGTAAATATTCAGTAGAGGAATTCTGGATCATATGGTAGTTCTATTTTTCATTTTTTGAGGAACCTCCATACTGTTTTCCACCATGTCTACACTAGTTTGCATCCTCATGTTTTAGTATTTAAGTCTTTTTTGGAATACTAGGGCCAAAACATTCCCAGTTTTGCCTAAGTTAGGGTATTTCTATTAAAATGTATCTGAGACATCTATAATGTATTGCAAGTATTTTGCCATGGGAGGCAAAAAAAGAAAAAAATTAACACATTATAGTCATAATTTTACTATAAAATAAAATTACGGTCGATTCTGGGAAGATTTTATATCTTGATACCAGAATGTGAAAATTCTGACTACAGTAAAGTCTGTTAGAAATATAAAGCAAATAACAGTATACTTATGATGAGCACTGAGTAATGTACAGAATTGTTGAACCACTATTGTACACCTGAAACTAATATAACATTGTATATTAACTATATGGAATTAAAATTAAAAAACCTAATAAAAAAAGAAATATAAGGCTTAGAAATTTTAATCATGAAGATAACAATTCAATTAATGATGGGCAATAATAACCAATGAAGGCAGGAAAGTTTAGTTCTGCTGATTATAATCTTTAAGCTTAAGGAAATTAAAAAAATATTTTATTTTACTTTTTATTTATTTTTGAAGCACACTTGACATACAATGTTATGTTACTTTCAGGTGTACAACATAGTGATTCAACAATTCTACACATTACCCAATGCTTACCACAGTAAGTGTGGTCACCATACAATGTTATTACAGTATTATTGACTATATTCCCCACACTGTACTCTTCATCTCTGTGGTTTATTAATTTTAAAACTGGAATTTTTTACCTCTTAAGAAACTTTTTGAGAAGCATACTAATATCTATATTTTTAATGCTCAATTTATGAAACATCTAACAAAGTATAAAAAATTATGTCATGAGTGCATACTATGTATAGGAAACAAAATAGACAATGATCTCTGCCCTTATGGAGCTTGAGTTCTAAAGGGAGAAGGCAGCCATTAAACAATGAACATGATAAATAAGTAAGAAACAACTGTATATCAGGGAAGGATAAATGCTAAGAGAAGAAAGAAAAATCAGAGCAGTGTAAGGAAAATGGGGATAAAGGAGAGATGGTGGGGAGGCGGTAGCAATTTTTAATATTAAAAAGTTGACGAGCTAGAGAAAAGTCAGGGAGTTATTAGCCACATGGCTATTCATGGTCGTCCATGGAAAGAATTGACCAAGCAGAGGAAACCAAGAGGACTTGGGGTGGAAGCAAGCTTGGTGATTCCAGAAATAACAAGAAACTCAGTATGTGTGGACTGGAATAAGCTCGGGGAGAAGTAGTAGAATACGAGGAAAGAAAGGTAACAGGGGGGCCGGATCATGGTCTTGTAGGCCACAGTAAGAATTTAGTTTCTTCTCTGAATGAAATGAGGAGCCAATGAACAGTTTTGATCAGAGAAGTCACATGACCTAACTTGTGTATTAAATCAGTTTGTATATTATATCACTCTGATTATATCATTCTGATTATGTCTGCTTCTGGCCATAATGGAGTAAGTGGTATTAGATTTGTCCTCCGCTGAGAAACTAGAAGAAATAAATGAGACAACTGTTTTCAGAAATAAGGAGTGAAGGACTGTGATGCCCAAGAGAATGGTGATTCCTATGAATTCTCTAGCTTTAAAGTAGGAGAACTTTCTGTGCTGTGACACAGGAAGCAGGAATAGTAGTCTGAATTGAGGAGACAGAGATTAGAATTTGAGGAGGGTGAAGAAACTATAATTTTCAGGGCAGAGTATGGTGCAGAAGAAACCATGCAAAGAAAAAGCTCTAGAAAATTACCAAGGGTCATCTTGAGTCTGCCTGAATACCAGGCTCACACGAATAGTGTTTGAATCCATGAGGCTGGGCAAAGAACAACTACTAGGAGCTATCAATTGACCAATTCCCAGAACTCACTCAGGCCTGGGAGACATTATAATTTTCAGAGTGAAGAGACTTCGTTGAACACCTGTTGTATTCAAAAGAGTCATGTGTTATGTAGCAAGGCTAATATAGTCCTAGAGTAAAAACTACTATTCCTATCCTGTCAAAGCTTAAAACAGCCGCAAAAGGGGGGTGCTTGGGTGGCTCAGTTGGTTGGGCATCAGACTCTTGATTTTGGCTCAGGTCATGATCTCACAATTCATGGGATTGAGCCCCATGTTAAGAGGCTCTCTTAATCCTCAAAAGGATTAAGCTGATCCACAGATAATGTAAATGCCAAAATAAAAGACATCACTTCTATTTTTTTTGGGGGGGGGTACAAAAAAGGTGGTTTTATTAAAACACAGGGATAGGACCTATGGGCAGGAAGAGCTGTCAGGGCATCACTCCTTTGAAGGAAGACAAAAAAATCCAGAGATATGGCAACAGAACATTTATAATGTCCAGCATCCAATACAAAACTGCTAAACAGAAAGAGGAAGTGACAGCATTGATGACACAGATATCTACGGTAGGGCATTCCACATAGAGGAAACAGAAGATGTAAAGGACCTGAGACTTCTGCTTCTGGCAAAGATGGAATGAATAACAGGGATTGGATTTATGCTGTTCCTTGAAACTTGAAAGAAGAAACCAAGAAAAACCAGAAAACATATATGAGTTTTCAAGCCTACACATCAGGCCACAAAGTATAGTGATGCCTAAGAGACAGAAAATAAACAAAGTGAAGCCTATAACTGCCCCTTCTTACTACCTTGAAAGAATGTCCAGGTTGAGGCACAAGGAGGAGAAACCCAGGCAGAGCTCAGCTAACTTCCTAAGCTGAGAAGATAGAGTTAAGAATCTGTTGAGACCAAAGCAGCTAGTTTATAGATAAGAGTAGTTAGTGAGGAGGAGAAAAGTGCCCAAAGACAGAACTCCAGAGATTTGCAGCAGGTCTCCCTTCTGCACTTTGCAGAGTACTGATCAGTGCATGTCTGTGACCAGGAATAGTGCTTGGTTAGAAAAATCAAGTGCCAGATTGGAAAAACTCATAATTCATGAGGCATTGGGTAGAAAATTCAGGGGATATTGCTTTAGGAGTAGAGAACAAAGAGCCCTAGACAGGGCATAAACTAGCTTAACAAATCATAAAAGTATAACTCAAAAGTATTAAGATATTTCCAAGTAACTTAACTTCATTCCTAAACAAAGAAAAAAAATTTATAAGAATCCAAAAACACCCAGCATTTTTGGTAAAACTCAATAAGGTAAAACTCATAATGACTGGCATCCAAACAAAGATTATAAGACACACAAAGAAGCAAGAAAACTGAACCCATAACAAAGAAAATAATCAATTAATGAAAACTGACCAAGGAATGACATAGATGTTGAACTAGCAGATAAGGAACGACATCAGTTATCATAACTGTATGCCATATGCTCAAAAAGTTATGTAAATACATGGAAAATATTAAAAAAAAACAAAACAAAAGATCCAAGTCAAATTTAAAAATGAAAACTACGAGGTCTGAGATGAAAAATGGAATAGATGGTGAGATATGGCAGAAAAAAAGATTAGTAAATTTCAAGACACAGGAATAGAAATATGGAAAATGAGGGGCACCTGGGTGGCTCAGTTGGGTAAGCCTTCAACTTTGGCTCAGGTCATGATCTCGTGGTTTATGAGTTTGAGCCCTGCATTGGGCTCTGTGCTGGAAGCTCCAGAGCCGGTAGTCTACTTCAGATTCTGTCTCTCCCTCTCTCTGCAACCTCCCCTGCTCATGGTCTGTCTCTCTCTCAAAAATAAACAAACATTAAAAAACCCCCACAAATATGCAAAATGAAACCAACAGAGAAAAAAGAATCTAAAAAATTGAAAAAGCATCACTGATCTTTCAAGTGGCCTAATATATAGGTAATTTGAGTCCTCAAAGGAGAAGAAAGGGGAGATATCAAGTGTTTAAAGAAATAATGGGTAAAAAAAAAACGCAAATGTGATAAAAACAACAGATTTATAGATACAAAGAAGTTCAATAAGTCCCCAATCAAGAAACATCACACTATGAAACATCAAAGTCAAATTGCTCAAAACCAGTGACAAAGAGACTATCTTAAAAGTAGCCAGAGGGGAGGAAAATGTCACAGTAAGTTCAGAGGAACAATGATAAAGATGATAGCAGATTTCTCATGGGAAACAACAAAAGCAAGAAAACAGTGGAACAGTATCTTTAAAGGTATAGTTGATCCTTAGACAATATGGGATTGAACTGCACAGGTCTAATTACACTTTTTTTTTTTTTTTTTTTACAGTACAGTCCTATAAATGTAAAATTTCTCTTATCATTTTTAAAAAAGTTTATTTTTTTGAGAGAGAGAGAGCATGAGTAGGGGAGAGGCAGAGAGAGGGGGACAGAGGATCCAAGTGGGCTCTGTGCTGACAGCAGCGAGCCAATGCGGGGCTTAAACTCACAAACCATGAGATCATGGCCTGAGCTGAAGTCAGATGCTTAACTAGTTGAGCCACCCAGGTGCCCCTCCTTATGATTTTCTTAATAACATTCTCTTTTCACTAGCTTACTTACTGTAAGATTACAACATATAATACATATACATACTATGTTTCATCTGTAAGGTTTCTGGTCAACAGTAGGCTATTAATAAAGTTTTAGGGGAGTCTAAAGTTATACTTGGATTTTTGGCTGCATGAGGGGTCAGTGCCTCTACTCTCTGCATTATAAGGTCAACGGTAACTTAAAGAAGAAAACTATCAGCCTAGAATTCTATACCTGGTGAAAATATCTTTCAAAAATAAAAGTGATGAAAGCCAGGTTTTTCTTTTCTTTTCTTATTTTTTTTTTAAGTTTTATTTATTTAAGTAATCTCTACACTCACTGTGGGGCTTGAAGTCACACTCCTGGGACCAAGAGTCATGCATGTGCTCCTCCAACTGAGCCAGTCAGGTGCCCCAGACTTCACAGTGTTAGAGAAAGACGTTACAAATAAGCAAGGGGAAAGCTACAACAAACCCTGTTGTGGTGGATATGAAGCATAGACATCATCATGAACTGCTATTTATATATACATAATGAATGCCAGTTTGATTCCAAGCAAATCCTGAAATGCAGAACATGCAGATATGTCATGTCACATCATTTCTAAAATTGCTCTTGTAGAAGTAAATCCTCACAATGATGTTCAACAGATGGTAAATTCTACACCACAATATTAAATACTGGATAAGCTAGTCTTTATGAGCAAAATATCTCAACAAAAGACATTGGGAGAATGATGGACTCTTTCAACTTACTGTAATCCAATCAAACACCTCTACCTTTGCCTAGATAAATATGAATACTCTGGCATACTGCAGTATGGATAATGTGAGAGATGGAAGTTCTAGGAATTCCTGCAAAAAATTATAATTTAGTGATAAGTCCTGCTAACCATATTTTTGGATTGTACTAAATAATGAATATAAATTTTTCATAGCAAATGGTTTTAGCAAGTAAGAAACAAATTACCCAAATGGTATTATTAAGTAACTGCAAAAATCCAGGGACTCACTTCTATTTCTCACATTGTACAGTGAAACTTATACTTTCTTTTCCAAGTAGCTATATATACAAAATTTTCTATAATTGGCATAAATATTCTATGAATATAATAAGGCTTATGTTTGACTTAATAATTTCAAATAGACATGTATTTTCTTAAGAATTAATCAGTGATGTAAACATAGGTTATATTCATAACAGCTTCATTTATTATAATTAAATAAACTGACAACAAATTAAATATCTAATGATTGGAAATGATTAGATAAGTTGTGGTACAAAAATGGTATTATGTAAGCTAGAATATTACAAAGTCATTATAAGTCATGTTATCAAAATATATTTAATAACATAGCTACTTTTATTCTGTTTTGTCAATTTTATGCATCTATATAGATCTATTGAAATCTTTTCTAGATGGCTTCCCAGGGGACATTTAAAGAAGATTTAATATCTATTCTTCTCAAACTGTTCCAAAAATAGAAATAGAAGGAAAACTTCCAAACTCATTCTACAAAGCCAGCATTACCTTGCTTCCAAAACCAGAAAAAGACCTCACTAAAAAGGAGAATTACAGGCCAATATCCCTGATAAACATGGATGCAAAAATTGTCAACAAGATATTAGCAAATCATTCCTAAGTATTTTATTGTTTTTGGTGTAATTGCAAATGGGACAGATTCCTTGATTTCTTTTTCTGCTTCATTATTGGTGTATAGAAATGCAAAGGATTTCTGCATGTTGACTTTATATCCTGTACTTTTCTGAATTCATGTATTAGTTCACAGTACATTAAAAGAATTATTTACCAGGGCTGGTTCAATATTTGCAACTCAATCACCATGATACACCACATTAATAAAAGAAAGGATAAGAACTGTACAATCCTGTCAATAGATGCAGAAAAAGCATTTGACAAAATACAGCATCCATTCTCAATAAAAACCCTCAACAAAGTAGGGATAGAGCAAACATACCTCAACATTATGAAGGTCATATAAGAAAGACCCACAGCTAATATCATCCTCAATGGGGAAAAACTGAGAGCCTTTCCTCTGTGGTCAGGAACAAGACCAGGATGTCCACTCTCACCATTACTACTTAACATAGTATTGGAAGTCCTAGCCTCAGCAATCAGACAACAAAAAGAAATAAAACACATTCATCTTAGCAAGGAAGAAGTCAAACTCACTATTTGCAGATGACATGATACCCTGTAGAAAACCCAAAAAACTCCACCAAATAATTGCTAGAAGTAATACATGAATTCAGAAAAGTATAGGATATAAAGCCAACATGCAGAAATCCTTTGCATTTCTATACACCAATAATGAAGCAGCAGAAAAAGAAACCAAGGAATCTATCCCATTTGCAACTGCACCAAAACCAATAAGATACCTAGGAATAAACCTAACTAAAGAGGTAAAAGATCTGTACTTAGAAAACTATAGAATACTTATGAAAGAAATTGAAGAGGACACAAAGAAATGGAAAAGCATTCCATGCTCATGGACTAGAACACTGTTAACATGTCTATACTATCCAAAGTAATCTACACATTTAATGCAATACCTACCAAAATACCACCAGCATTTTTCACAAAGCTAGAACAAACAATCCTAAAATTTGTACAGAACCACAAAAGACCCCTAATAGCCAAAGCAATTCTGAAAAAGCAAAACAAAACTGGATGCATCAGGATTCTGGATTTCAAGCTATATTATCAAGCTGTAGTCATCAAGACAGTATAGTATTGGCACAAAATCAGACATATAGATTAATGGAACAGAATAGAAAATCCAGAAATGGAACCACAAGAATATGATAAACTTATCTTTGACAAAGCAGGAAAGACTATCCAATGGAATACAGTCTCTTCAACAAATAGTGCTGGGAAAACTGGATGGTGATATGCACAAGAATGAAACATGTACCTCAGTGTTTATAGCAGCATTATCAACAATAGCCAAACTATGGAGAGAGCCCAAATGTCCATCGACTGATGAACAGATAAAGAAGATGTGGTATAAAAAACACACTGCTCTACTGACTGAGTCAGCCAGGTGCCCCTACACACTTGTGTAATTTTATAATTGGGTGAACATCATTTTATTTTATTTTATTTTATTTTATTTTATTTTATTTTATTTTATTTTATTTTAATTAATTAATTAATTTATTAAAATTTACATGCAAATTAGTTAGCATATAGTGCAACAATGATTTCAGGAGTGGATTCCTTAGTTCCCCTTACCCATTTAGCCCATCTCCCCTGCCATAACCCCTCCAGCAACCCTCAGTTTGTTCTCCATATTTATGAGTGTCTTCTGTTTTGTCCCCCTCCCTGTTTTTATATTATTTTTGTTTCCCTTCCCTTATGTTCATCTGTTTTGTCTCTTAAAGTCCTCATATGAGTGAAGTCATATGATTTTTGTCTTTCTCTGACTGACTAATTTCACTTAGCATAATAACCTCCAGTTCCATCCACATAGTTGCAAATGGCAAGATTTCATTCTTTTTGATTGCTGAGTAATACTCCATTGTATATATATACCACATCTTCTTTATGCATTCATCCATCGATGGACATTTGGGCTCTTTCCATACTTTGGCTATCGTTGATACTGTTGCTATACACACTGGGGTGCATGTGTCCCTTTGAAACAGCACACCTGTATCCCGTGGATGAATGCCTAATAGTGCAATTGCTGTGTCATAAGGCAGTTCTAATTTTCAGTTTTTTGAGGAACCTCCATACTGTTTTCCAGAGTGGCTGCACCAGCTTGCATTCCCAGGGTAAACATCATTTTAAAGTTAGAGGTACAATTATGAAGAAATAGATGGAGAAATAATTGCTCAAAGAATTGAAACATGAAATTTTAATACTCAGTGATTGTGAGAATCATAAATATCTACATCTCTAAAATAATGATTAAACTTACTATAGAAGATGTAGTATCATTTTGAACAGGTAAAAACATCAGAGAATAGCTGTCTGAGCATATTTAGACAACCTGCCCCCTGTTCAGTTTATGCAAATATTTTTTTTATCATTACACAAGGATTCAGAGAACATGTAGTACAAAGGTTAAAACTCATCCAAAATCCCAAAACAGTATTTGGATCAGAGGTATACCCTCAGAAAAAAAATTGACAAGCATTCTCTAAACATAAATATTTATTTATTTACAGAATATACACGTATGATGATTTAATAGATTATATAAATCACAAAACACAAAAATGGGGTAAGATGTAAATAAATAATATTTTAAATAACTAATTTTACCTATTAGTGGATGGAAAATATCTTTTAGTTCTCACTAAAAATTAATATTGATAATATCTGTCAGTGAAAGCAATGTGATTAAAGAAATTTCATTAATTTTAAGTTTTGGTTTAACATTTTATGATAAAGTAATTCAAATATTCCAAGTTCTGTTTATTGATATTTGGTTTAATTGCATCAGACTTGAAAAAATAAAACACAAAGATATCCAAATTCAAATGGAAAAAGTTCTTAGTGACTATGTTTACTGATCCATGACATTAACTTTTCAACCCCACTCACAAATTATGTAAAGATTTTTGTTGAAATGTGCTAGTAAATATATATTTTCCTTGTTATAAACAATGGTTTTTATAAGCTAATAAGATATTCTATATTTATATATTAAATAGATGATTTGAAAAACAACCAAAATCCTTTATTGGAAAGATTTTAAACAGATTGGAAAATTTTGTTATCAATTTTTTAAAAAGGGTAAGTATTTATTTTTATGGCTAAAATCATATGATGGAAGTGTTACTAAAATAACATACTCAAAATGCTCTTGCTATACAGTAAGGGTCAGCAAACCATATCCAGCCTGTTTCTATAAATAAGGTTTTACTGGAACACATTCATTTATGTGTTGTTTATGTTTGCTTTCATGATATAATGGCAGAGCTGAGTAACTGCAAAAGAAATGGCCCGCAGAGCTGAAATATTTGCTATCTGAACTTTTAGAGGAAAAAATGTGCTCAACTCTGCTCTATGGTATCAATTTTCACCAAAAAGTAGTTAACTTTCTCACTCATGTTTACCTCACAGTTAAACTGTGTTTCCTTTTTCAGAAAATATTTTCTAAGTATCATCATGGGTTGTAACCCATGGCAACATACCACAAACAAACCAGTGATGGTGTGACTATGAACCCCTTCAAGACCTACAACCTCTACTATTTTCTCAGAATATGTCTTTTTTGTTTATAACTTATTTGATACACAAACTGAAAGCATCAATGTCAATTTATACGTTAGCAAAATTTAATTGCTTTAAAAAAATCTTTTTTTATTACAGTTATTTATTTTTTAGTAATCTCTACACTCAATGTGGGGCTCGAACTCACAACCCTGAGACCAAGAGTTGCATGCTTTTCTGAATGAGCCAGCCAGGTGCCCCCAAATGTAATTAATTTTTGAAAACAAAAACAGATGAAAGAAAAAAAAGAGAAAAGAAAAATCCTTTTCTTTCTATGTTCTACTAGATAGATCAGGGCATAGTCCCAAGAGTATACAGCTACTCTGTAAATGTCCAGTACAAGTCTCTGAAACTAAAATTTTTATATACAGTAAATGAAACATTAGAATACCTAGACTATGTCAGATTCCATAATGACTCACTCGGTTTGCTAAAATTAGCTTAGGTCACAGCAGTACATAGTGTGGCTATCTTATTCCTCATAGAACAGTAGGAATACCTTACTCAGATTAGCCATTTCCCTCTTGCAGGCAACTAGTAAAGTGAGTGATTAAACTATTACTATGAAGTAAATTTTTCCATCTTGTTCCGTCTACTAAGTTTATATAAGCTCAAGCTCCTAATCAAGAAACTTTTATAAGTATTTTCTTAAAAAAAGGGTAAAAGTTGAAATTTAACCAACCTATATAAAAATGGAACTCCAGGTTCAGCAAAAACTGACTTTGTTCATTATTCTGCCACTGAATGAAACAGGAAATACAGGGAAAGGCTATGATTTGGCTAGAAAAAAATTTTTTTGGTCTTGCTGAGTTAGAAGAGTCTATAGAGATATTAGCCTCGAAAATGAGGAGGAATCCTTTCTTAGGGAAAAGTGAAAAGAAAAATGAAGAGAGACTTGGTGATCACTTAAATATGAAAGAACCAAAAACTGCCAGAGTTTTTCTTCACATCTAATTGTTCACTAAGTCCTATGAATTTTAAAATGTCTCATCCTCTGGGGCGCCTGGGTGGCTCAGTTGGTTAAGCGTCCATCCCACTCTTGCCTTCTGTTCAGGTCATGATTTTGGGGTTTGCAAGACTGAGCTATGTGCTGGCAGCACAGAGCCTGCTTGGGATATTCTCTCTCTCTCTCTCTCTCTCTCTCTCTCTCTCTCTCTCTCTCTGCCCCTACTCCCCCCCCCATAAATAAATAAACATTTAAAAAAATATATTGTAAAAGGGGTGCCTGGGTGGCTCAGTTGAGTGTCTGACTTCAGCTCAGGTCATGATCTCGCAGTCCATGAGTTTGAGCCCCACATCAGGCTCTTGTGCTGACAGCTCAGAGCTTGGAGCCTGCTTTGGATTCTGTGCCTCCTCCTCTCTCTGCTCCTCCCCCATTCATGCTGTTTCTCTCTCTCTCTCTCTCTCTCTCTCTCTCTCCCTCTCTCTCAAAAATAAACATTAAAATAAAAATAATAATAAAAATAATAATAAATAAAATAAAAGTAAAATAAAATGTCTTGAACTCTGCTACCTTTTTTGACTCTAATGTAGTTCGACACTTATTTTTAACCAGATGTGTTTTCAAAATAGCCTTCTTAATGATTTATCTCCAATGTCCCTTCATCTTTCACATTTTAATTATCTTCTATAGTAATATGATCACCTCATTACTGCACACAAAAAAATTGACGTGTTCCCATTTATATCATTTGGTTGAATTTACTGGTTTTAACTAGATTTACAGACTCAGTCACATCATTCTTATTTTATAAACCCTTCATAGCTCCTTCTTCAAATAGTTTGGCTGAATTTAACACTTTTTGCTAGCTTTAACTAGTGTTTTAGTAATGAATCAGCAAGGATTTAATGGCTGTTATACATTGTACTAGGTTTATAATACTTTCCCTATTCTCACAGATCTTAAACTGATGCTATAAGATCAATAAACTGAGACACTGCTCCATCATTCAGTACTTAATTGTTCTGTGCCTATTGTGTGATTGGAAATCAAAGAAAGAAAATAACAAAAAAATTAAGAAAAGACCTCATGGAGGAGGTAGAATTTTAGCTGAAGGTAGGCAATACACAGAATGATAGTAAAGGGAGTTAATGGATATAGAGGAATCTGATGGGGGTAAAGGTGTCAGGAGAGCTATGAGAAAATCCAGGGGAGAGGGAATTGACAGGGGAATTGTAAAGATGTAGGACACTAATAATGGGGAACAATGAGATGCAACCTTGGCTACTGAAGGTGGATTCTATTAGAGAATGTCTTGGAAGCCCCGCAGAGGCATTTAAATTTGACTTTATATATACACACCAATTAATAAAAAGAAAGAGATGGCATAAAAGATTATTCTAGCATCCATGTTTAGGCATATGGAAGAGATAGGCAAACAGAGACATTTGGAAAGAAATTACAGGGCTTAAAGAGAGATTGCAGGTAAAGAGAAGAAACTGTCAAAGGTGAGTACAAAGTTTCTGGCCTTGGAAATTATAAAAATGGAGACATCACTAAAATAAACAGGATGTTTGTTTTAAAAAAAACAGGATGTTTGTTCTCAAACAAAGAAGGTTTGAGAATGGGGAGTAGGAGACAGTTTGGGACATGTTAGATAGATGTAAGCATATCAGGTGGAGCTATCCCAAGGCTATTCTATAGTGTAATACTGGATGAAGCCAAGAATCCAGTGCAAAAATAGATAGGTATAGTGATCTATCAATGCCTTGCACCTGTTTAGGATTTCAAAGCCATATAGTATTAATTTTGAGCTTCAACATCCAGGAAGGTAGAAGAACAGAAATTAACACCTTGATTTCACAAATAAATTAATGTTTAGAATTCATGTGACTTGCCCAAAGTCAAAGAAGTTGTTAGCAGGAGAGCCAAGAAAATTCTAGTTCCTTACTCATGCCATTATACTCCTGGCTTTTAAGAAGCAAGCAAAATTCAAGGCTCTTCTTCCAAAAAGAGCCATCAGCATGGAGGCAACAAGTGAGGCCATGAGAATGTATAATTCTTTGAGGGCAGAAGAAGGGAAGAAGAAAAGATCTCTTGCAGATAGATACAATTAATTAAAATAAGGAAGGAAGACAGCTCAGCAACAGACACCACCAAGTAGACAGGAGCACTCAAGAGGGTAGGAAAAAAATCAAAACCAGGAAAGTGCCGAGTCAGGAAAGCCAAAAATGGAGTAAGTACTCAGTGATCCTAAATGCCAAAGTTGGAAGAAGGTGATTTGGCATGGAGGTAACACATTTGACGGTCGATTTGCTTTTCTTCAAAAATGTAACTCTTGTGATATTGAGGGGGAAAATCCCTCAATATTTACTATCAACATCTATCTGTTGCACTATTAAAGGGGGCTGCATTTTATTTTTCATACATTAAAACTTCCACTTCACAAGTTACAGTAACACAAAAAAGTGTGAAAGTTTTCAATGTTGAAAAATTATAAAGTCTAAAGAATAAGCTCAAATATATTTCAACATAAACTGATCAGTTTTTTAAATTTTTATTTGAGAGGCTTTTGATATATATAAATAACAGTTTGCTTTTTTCTGTGATCTATTTTACTAAATCAAAGTTTCAATAAAGGAAAAAAATGAGGGCTATGAAAAAGCAAAACTATAGGCATCCTCCAAATAAAATTACATATGAAATAATTTACCAAGTTTTATAATAATTAATAGAAATAATATGGTAAATTTCTTGATCATATATGCAACTTCTGTCTTAAGTGGAAGCATGGAAAGAAAAGTGAACTATTTTATCCTCCTAACATGACAAATATAACCTTTTCAACTTTATAACTAAAATCAACTTTCGCTAGTGATATTTTTAAAATATGGCACTGTCTTTGTGCTAATTTAGTTTAGAAAGGTCTCTGGAAATTTTACCTGTCTTAAAGTTTTAAAAAATTAGCATGACAATAGATTAAAAATTTAAAAGACACAGCTAATCAAACAACTTGCTACTGACCTTGTTCAAGTCTGAAGAGGGTCTTTTCCAGCTTTTCCATTTCGTTCAGAAGTAAAATTCTAATTTGTTTACTGTGTCCCATTTTGGCTTTTAGAAGATTTGAAATCTTTCAGAAGAATTAAAAGAACTCCAAAATCGAATGAGTTACCCCTATGAAACAAAAAGGAATTAAGATCAAGAAAATAACTATTACCTTTAATTCCTCAAGGCTGACAGCCGCACTTACATGTTCTAAATGTGTTTTAACCTTAGCAAAGCAAAAAGAAAGAATGAATCCTATAAAGAAGACCTGAGAAGGTAAATAGTTGTTTCCTCCCTTAGAGCACAATAGGACCAAAGCAAAACTATTGTATTATAGATTCTTACAATTAAAAAAAAAAAAAACAAAACTGAATTATTCTCAGAGAAAAGCAATACGTTTTGGAAAGCCTGGATTTGGGTGGGGGGGAAAATTCCCGGTCCCAAGCCAAAGGTCTTTGAAGACTACAAACGGCACTTCTGCTTACAAGAGATTAGTCTGCTCAAAGATAACAGGTGGGAGAGCTCCCCATTCCCAAATTCGGGTTGGAAGCCACCAATGGGGAGATGAGAACAGAGGGAAGCAGTTGTTGCCCCTGGAATAGCTGCTGCAGACATAGGATGTACAGACGGAGCTATAGATAGAAAGAACCCATTTCCCTGAGAGACCAGCGGCATTCCTAGCACTTACACGGAGCAAGTTATACGTGCAGCTTCTGGGACACTGCAGGACCCGCGCGACTCTGGTGTTGGAGTCGGGGGAGGAGACGGGAAGGAAAGCAAACGGGGAAAGGCAGGCTGCCCAGGCGCAAAAAGCAGCCCCAGACAAGGAGGGCCGGGCGCCGTGAAGGGCAAAGGGCGGGGCGGCGGCAGCCGGGCCAGGGATAAGGCCGCTGTGTGAATGGCAGAGAGCTTCTCCGTGACTCCGCCTCGCGCTGGTCCCGGAGAAGACCCTCGACCCACCGGGCCTCAAGTTCCCCACACGCCCGGGTGGGAGCTGACAGGTCCCCTCGCCCACTTCCGGGAGGTTCCGCACCCTGCTCGCCGCGACCGCTAGTCTCGCGAGACTGCGGTCAGCGGGGCCGGGGTCCGGGAGGCGGCTGGGGCCCAGGCAGCGAGCCGCTTTTGGTTTTCGGCGCTAGGGAGGTGAGAGGTCCGGAGTGCGCACTTCCTTTACCAGCCTGCGACCTCGTGGTTGAACATTAAAATGCTACGGTAGAAGGCTGCCAGCTAGATTGAGCTGCGTATGTCACAGGGTCGTTTTGTGGACCGGCTGAATGGTGGGAGGCGAGAGACCTGGCTTCCTGTGCTTTTTCTACCACGATGTGTTTTGTGTCTTTGTTTTGATTTTTTTTTTTTTTAATTTTGACGTGGCCTAAGTTTACTTGGCCTAAACTCTCTGAATCTTGATTTCCCCGTATCTAAAGTAAGGGGCCGTCTACAATCTCAGACATTCCATCCTTCGTGTGTCTACCATCTCTAGTGCTAACACAGGGCACATCTTGAATGCAGACACGGAACTACTAGGTAGGTGAAATGTGGCCAGTTTGCAAACAATTGAGGGTGCAAATACCGCTTGTACAACGTCTGGTTGTATCTGATGTACACTGCATAGACCTGAAGAGCATATGCGATTAAGAATCTATATTGGCTGCACATATTTCAGGCCAGAAATTTAGGATCTGTTACAGATGTCCAAGGAGATTTTATGCCTGAGGAAAAGAAACCCCTTCTAGAGTTTTTTGAGGACACCTAGGGATCATGAGAAAAAAGACATGAGTGCAGAGAAAGATCTTGCTTTCTTTATTGTGGAAATAATGTAGATCCAAAAACAATGGTTAAAAACTAAGGATACTGAAATGTTTGTTTCAGTAGATTTCTGAGAATGGCTAGTTGCAAGTGGTCCAAAACTGAGTTTGGGTATCTGTAGTTCATTTATTCATTCAACTAGTATTTATTGAGCACCTAGGATTTGCCAGGCATGGAAGTGAATCAAAGTCACTGCCCTCATGGAACTCTTACATTTTGTTGGTGGGAGGCAGATAAATAAATAAGATAAATAAATTATATAAGATAACAAAAGGTTGTAGGAAGTGGGAAGCATAGAAGAGTCAGGAAAAGGAAGTTTGCAATTGTAAATACAATAGTCAGTAAAGGACTTGCTGGTGAGTTGACATTTGATCCCAATCAGAGAAAGAGCAAAGAGGATATCCAGGGTAGAGGGTTACATACGGAGGTACAGAAAGTTCAAAGGCCATGAGGTAGGAGCACCCTTGTGGATTTAAGGAGGCCACCATAGCTGAATGAAGAGAGTGGTAAGAGATTAGGACAGATAAAGGCGGGGGGGGGGGGGGGGGGGGGCTGACAGCCAGATCTTGTAAGGCTTTGTAGGCCATTGCAAGGATTTGGGCTTTTAATATGGGCAAAAGAGACGTTGGAGCATTTTGAAAAGAGGAGTGACCTCATCTGATAGACCTTTTAAAGGATTACCCTGCAACTTTATGGAAAATAGCTAAATAAACTGGAGGGTGTGGTGAGGAAGGAAGCGAGACCAGTTAAGCAGTTATTTCAATTAACCAAGATACAATGATGTTGGGTGTGTGTGTGTGTGTGTGTGTGTGTGTGTGTGTGTGTGTAAAGAAGGTATAGCAATGAAGGTGGTGAGAAGTTGTTGAATTATGGATCTATTTTGAAAGTAGAGCTTATACTGATGATGAGAAAGTAGTGTTCTTCAATTTGTAAGTCACATTGAGGATTGTAAATCATACCCATTGAGGGTTATAAAAGTAATTTAGTTGCAACCAACAATTTTTTTAATGTTTATTTTTTTTGAGGGTGGGGAGAGAGAGAGAAAGAGAGAGAGAATGCGAGCAGGGGAGGGGCAGCAAGAAAGGGAGACACAGAATCCAAAGAAGGCTGGGCTGTCAGCACAGAGCCCGACACTTGGCTCTAATCCAGGAACTGTGAGATCACGACCTGAGCTCAAGTCGGATGCTTAACCAACTGAGCCACCCAGGCGCCCTGCAACCAACAATTTTTAAAGTAAAATAGGAATGATCTGAGTGCATTGCATCTGGTAAGACTATTATTTCAAGAAACTTCTGTTTCTGTTACTTATGTTTTGTTGTAGTGAGTCCTGTATTCCTACTGGGAGTCATGGTCAAAAACATGTCTGAGAGCCACCAATCTCAAAAATTATGCTGTGTAAAAGCATAACCATTCATGATTATGAAATGTGCCTGTGTTTTAATCCCAGCTCTGCCACTAACTGGCTGTTCAGCTTTCTAAGGTACTTAACCTTGGCCGCCTGGATGGTTAAAGTCAGTTAAGCACCTGACTTTGGCTCAGGTCATGATCTTGAAGTTCGTGAGTTTGAGCCCCACATCCGACTCTTTGCTGTCAGTGCAGAGCCCACTTCAGATTCTCTGTCCCTCTCTCTGCCCCCTGCTTGTGTGCTTTCTCTCCCCACCCCCCCCTCAAAAAATAAATAAACATTAAAAACAAATGGAATGAATGAAATATGGCCTTTTGTAGCAACATGGATGGAACTGGAGAGTGTTATGCTAAGTGAAATAAGCCATACAGAGAAGGACAGATACCATATGTTTTCACTCTTATGTGGATCCTGAGAAACTTAACAGAAACCCATGGGGGAGGGGAAGGAAAAAAAAAAAGGAGGTTAGAGTGGGAGAGAGCCAAAGCATAGGAGACTCTTAAAAACTGAGAACAAACTGAGGGTTGATGGGGGGTGGGAGGGAGGGGAGGGTGGGTGATGGGTATTGAGGAGGGCACCTTTTGGGATGAGCACTGGGTGTTGTATGGAAACCAATTTGACAATAAACTTCATATATTGAAAAAAAAACAAATGGAATATACTCAACCTTTTTGTGCTTTGGTTTTTACAACTGTAAAACAAGGATAAAAATAGTGCCTACTATTAATTAAATGAGGACTTAGAACTGTGCCTGAGACATGTGTAAGTACAAATACTAGGATGGGACCCTGACTGATGTGGAATACAGTTCATGTTTATGTTTGTCTTCAGGGTCTCCTTTCCGTACCCCCTTTGAGTCTCTCCTATGACCATCTCATCACACTGCTCTCCTGTTGATCACTCTTCTCCAGGGCTCCAAAATTAGCTTTCTCTGTTCTCCCTCCACCAGCAAAACTGTCACTTTAGGGCCCAATATTCCAGCTAAAATAAGGAGTAAAATAGACTGACAAAATGAATTCCTTTAGTGGTGAGTTATTCTTACACAAATGCTTGCATTTTAAAAGATTTGTCAATCCAAATGATCTTAATTTTGGAGATTTCATACTGTGAAAGAAAGTGAAGAAGGTTAAGTAATGGAAAAATTATGATTCAATGTGATGTGTCTCAGAGATTACATTTACAAGCCACACAGCGTCCTTTTTAAAAAAGAAGAGTCACGCTAAGTGTGCTATTTGTGAAGTTCTTGGAATGCCAGTGAATCTGCAGTCTAGAGCTACAGTGGTACCATGTGCTGCCTTCATTTTGGCAAACATTTGTCATGTGCCTGTCGTGTGTATAACAGAGATCTATATATACACAATAATCTCATGCTAGAGTTGTCAGGAGAAGAATCTCCTTGAGGAACATCTGATGGATAATCTCAGCTATTTGGCAGTGACTCTACTGTTTTCTAAAACATTGATATGAATGTATCTGGGGAGTGGGAGAAGGGCTGTGGTCAGAAGGGTCAGAAAACACTAGAGTGTTTCTTAAGGTCTGTGTATGGGAGTGTCCGTTTTGGGAAAGGAAAGGAGTTATTTAGGGTATTATGTATAGTCTGGTCCCAGTCCTGTAAGATTCTGGGTCTGAAGTGGAGGGATCTGCCTTATTTGGCTTTTATATTCATCACCATTTTTTGTGTATCTTATTTTGTAGTGATTATATACTGACATTATGAATTATTTTATTTTGTAAAATTTGGAATTGTGTTTTCAAAATCTCTTCTAAGTAGAACAGTTTATTCTGCATTTTTGGGAAATATCCAGACTTAGCCAGGGAAGAGAAGGGAAGATAGGAAGGAAATAGAGCTGAAGTCAGACAAGAAGAAGCACCTAATATAATGGTGATAGAGATACAGAAACCAGAGAGAGATTTTTCAAAAAGGGATAGTACAACACAAAGAAAACGCATTTTGGAAACAAACTCGGGATTAGTTTTAATCTCTCTGAATTACAGTTGATTCATCTGTAAATTGGAGAGAATAACGCTTCATTTGGAGGGTGGTTTTGAAGATTAGATGAAATAATGAAAGCATTCAAGGCATCTATTATATAGCCCTTGGTAAAAATCAGGCTTTTAATAAATGATAGCCTAAAAAGAGAAGGGCTGATGGCCAGTTGTCTTTGCTGGGTTCTGATGGCAGTTAGACAAAGCAGATGAAGAGGAAGTCTCCCAGAGCCTGGCCAACAAAAAGAATCTAAAGGTCTGTTATCTTACTCCGTGAAGAGGGAGTATAAAGGTGAACTCAGAAAAGGAAGTCAGAGCCCAAGGTTTTAGCCTAAATCACAGAGAACAGAGGAAGGACGTAAGAAAGAAGTAAGGTTTTGTTGCTGTACAATTAATATTTATTAGAACAATTATTGACATGTACATGTAATGGAGGTAAAGATAGTTGTATTTTATTTAAAAAAACAAAAAACAAAAACAAAAACCAAAACTTGCGTGGGAAAAGTCATTAAAAAAGTCCTAAGCATTGATATAACAAATTGACCAAAAAGAGCATATGGAATGCTTTGAAACCATGATAAGAGGAAACTCGAAAGGGTGTTTTAGTGGTGATGGTTTCTTTTTTCTAAAGATAGGTATTTTAAAATGTTCTTTGGCCCTAAATTTAGAGCTAAATCATTTTTACCCTTGCAAATAAATTTAACTTCCTGTTGAAATCCTGCCTCCAGAATTTCCCTGTGGAAGGAGGGAGTTGGCAGCCTGTTTGGGGAACAAGGATGAGGGAAGGAAGACTTGAACTGATTTTCTATATTTGTCAGGACCACTTCAGCTGCACATGACAGAAAACAACAACAACAACAACAACAACAACAACAAGGCAACAGTGGCTTAAACAAGAGATAAATTTGTTTCTTTCTTGCATAAAAGTTTAGAGGTGAGCAATTCAAAGCTGGTGTGGCAGGTCTGTAAAGGCAGTCGGAAGCCGGGATCTCTCTAGCTCACAGCTTCCTCCCTCTTATTATGTGGATCTTATCATAGTACCACAAGGCTGCCAGAACTCCAGCTATCATATCCAAGTTCAGGCAATATAATGGAAGAAGAGGAAAAGAAGGGTATACCTCTTCCCTTTAAGCTTTCCTGGAAATACCAGACAGCATTTCTGCTTCTATCTCATTAGCCAAAACTTGGTCACAAGGTACACACAAATGTAACTTGTGTCTGGGCAGCAATGAGACTAGCCAAAACACAGGTTTTGTTATTAAGGAAAGAGAATGAATAACTAGTAGTGTCTGCCACAGTTTGCGTGGCACTTTATTTTCCATTTTAATTGTTATCAAAGCAATGAGGTTTGGAGCAGGGGGATGGAAGGCCCAGGAGGAGTGTCTCCAAGGCAAAAAATGGAACTGATTGTTTAATGTGCTTGACCACATGGAGAGATGTTTCACAAACACCTTAGTTTTCTGTCAGAAAGCTTGGGGGTGATTAAGCAAACTTCCCCCAAACTTTAAAAAGTCCAGTTGGAGATTGCAGCTATAGACCTATTAGCCAAATGAGCTTGCTACAACTAAACTCCAGAACGAGCCAGTTTACCTAACCCATTATGGAGAGACTGGAGAAATCATGCTCACTGCATGTTTATGCTCAGAAAAGGACAGAGGTGGGGCGCCTGGGGGGCTCAGTCGGTTGAGCGTTTGACTTCAGCTCAGGTCATGATGTAACGGTTCCGAGTTTGAGCCCCATGTGGGACCCTCTGCTATCAACAGAGAGCCTGCTTCGGATCCTCTGTCCTTCTCTCTCTCTGCCCCTCCCCCGCTCACTCTCCCGCCCCAAAATAAATAAGCTTAAAAACAAAAAAAGGACAGAGGTAAGCCAAGCTCACCAGTTATTTTTCCAAAAATTTACCAACCAGGTAAATCACTCTCCACTCCCCAGGAATGGAGTAAATTAACTAGTGCAAAGAGAAGCCAGAGGTTTATTTAGGGAAGCTCTTTCTTTAAAAAAAAAAAAAAAAAAGAATTAGGGGAAAGCATTCTTCTTCAGGCATTACATAAGCCCCTTAACTTCTTTTGTGGTCTAATTCCTAAGCTGTAATTTATCTTTCAAGGATATATAAAAATAAAATGTCTGAAATGTTTCAAAAATTAATATATACCCTATAAATAGTTAATAACAATGAATGTTTAATGAGCATCTAGGAGGTGCCAGGCACTGTTCTAAGCCCATTACATGAAATAACTCAATTCCCAGGACACTATTGTTACCCCCAATTTAAAGGTATGTAAACTGAGTGCCCAAGGTTAAGTAGTTTGTTTAAGGTCGTGTAGGAATCAAGTGGAAGAGTGGGATTTCAATTGCATTCTCAGCGACTCTGTTCAGTCAACTCTAAATCTGAGGACATTGATGTTATCCCCATGGCCTGGAAATCAATAAAGGTTTTCTAAATTGAATTTGGATATTGCTGACTTTATATATGGCTATGACAACAGTGAGTTTGTTTTCTTCTAGGAATATTCTGGCTAATCTAATACTCAGTCATCTCAGGACAGCTGCTTCAGGAAATCTTTCCCTGCCTTGCCCTCTTTCCCGTGGGTCTGGGTTAGGTGTTCCTCTTTCATGTCCTCTGTTGTATGATGTATGATATCATGTTGTATAATAACCGCCTTTTCTCTTTCTCACTAGAGTTTTTGAGGCAGGGATTGTGTTTCCTGTGTCTGGATGGCACAGCTGTAAATTGTTTACATTTCTTAGATGTATTAAGAAAACTATACTTTCTTCTTTTTAAAAAAATTTAAATAAGACTTTTATTTTAGAATAGTTTGAGTTAAGAAAATAGTTGCAAAGAGAATACAGAGAGATCCCAGTTTCCCCTGTTGTTAAGATCTTACAATAGTATTATTCATGTGTTACAATTAGTGAACCAATATTGATACATTATTACAGTCCATAGTTTATTAGATTTCCTCACTTTTTACCTCCTATCCTTTTTCTGTTCTGGGAGCCCTTCAGGATACCACATAACGTTTAGTTGTCATGTCTCCTTAAACTCCTTTTGGCTGTGACAGTTTCTCAGACTTTCCTTAAAAAAAAAAAAAAAAGTTTTTATTGATATATAATGGACATATACCATTGTGTAAATTCAAGGTGTGCAATGTGTTGATTTGATATATATTGCAAATATGATTACCACTATAGAGTTAACTAACATTCCACCACATCACATAATCATTTCTTTTTGGGGATGCAAACCTGTAAGACCTAGTCTTCTAGTAAGACCTGGCCTCTTTGAAGTTCATAATACTGTATTATTGTCTATAACCACTATGCTATACATTAGATATCCAGGACTTATTTATCTACTGGTTGCAAGTTTGTAACCTTACAATATCTCCCCATTTCTCCCACCCTCAGCCCCCATACATACTATAACTTCTTTAGCCATTCGTCCATTGATAGATACTTAGGCTGTTTCCTTTCTTTTCCTCTCCTCTCCTCTCCTCTCCTCTCCTCTCCTCTCCTCTCCTCTCCTCTCCTCTCCCCTCCCCTCCTTTCCTGTCCTCTCCCCTCCTCTCCCCTCCTCCCCTCCCCTCCCCTCCCCTCCCTTCTCTCCTCTCCTCTCCTCTCCTCTCCTCTCCTCTCCTCTCCTCTCCTTTCCCCTTCCTTCCTTTCCTTCCTTTCCTTCCTTTCCTTCCTCTCTGTCTCTCCCTCTCCTTCTTTCTTGCTTTCTTTCATGATTTCAGGAGTAGAATTTAGTGATTCATCACTTATATATAACACCCAGTGCTCATTCCAACAACTGCCCTCCTTAATGCCCATCATCCTAGGTTGTTTCCATCTATATTTTTAAAAACTTCTCTGATCCCCTTTACTGTTCTCCAACTGCTGGACATGGGAAAGCAAAAATAATTTTTGTCTGTTTTGAAACTAATCCTGATCCAATTATTTAAATAATTTCTTTGGGGCACGTGGGTGGCTCAGTAGGTTCAGTGTCTCACTCTTGATTTCAGCTCAGGTCATGATTTCGTGGTTCATGGGATCAAGCCCCACATTGGGCTCTGCACTTTCAGCACAGATTCTCTCTCTCCCTCTCTCTCTGCCCCTCCCCTGCTTGTATTCTCTCTCTTTTTCAAATATATAAACATTAAAAAAAATAATAATCTCTTTAAACTTGCCTCTATGAAATAATTGTTTTATTGTTTCCATCCCCCTTCTCCGTACTTCTAAGCTGATGTCTGCCATACAGAGCAGGGTCTCACATGGAATCATTGCTATGGAGGAGTTGAACTCTGTGGCCTTGAACTGGGCATTGTGTAGGGGCTGGTGTTACCTAAAGTACATCTGTATAGTCCTGTTCCTGGTTATCCTGTTGACATAAGCTACTAATGTGTATAGCTGATAAATTCCTGGTCATTCTTTCTTGGCTTGGTCAGAGCCTAGAAGCCTTCTCTGCTGTTTAGGCTTCCTTGAGGTCCTCCTTCCGCTGCAGAACCCCTCCAAGAGTCTGAAGGGTTCTTAACCTGGCCCAAAGGCCAAGGCATCCATTTCATAAGCCTTTGCTGGAATCACCTCACTCTGCCATGGTGGATCCATGTAATATGGGCTGGGGATGGAAACTAGGTCTTGCCTGTAACTGATGTCCTTGCTTTACCCTCCTAACCATGCTGGGGCTCCCCTTTTTGGACCTTCCCCACCTTTTTTTTTTTTTTTTTTTTTTTTACCTAGCATAACACTCTTCAACCAGAGTTCAAAACAGGGAGCAGAACAAAAAGTCCTCTATGCATTTGACAAATACTGTACCTGCTGTGTGGTAAGCACCATTCAGGAACTGTAGGAACAGTAATGAACAAAGCAGACATAAATCCTTGCCTATCTGGAGTTTCTATTCTTTAAAAAAATTTTTTTAATGTTTATTTATTTTTGAGACAGAGAGAGAGAGAGAGAGCAAGCGAGCACATGAGCAGGGGAGGGGCAGAGAGAGAGGGAGACACAGAATCTGAAGCAGGCTCCAGGCTCTGAGCTGTCAGCACAGAGCCAGATGCAGGGCTCCAATTCATGAACTACGAGATCAGGACCTGAGCTGAAGTCAGATGCTTAACCAACTGAGCTACCCAGGTGCCCCTGGAGTTTATATTCTAATAATGCCCTGAACCTGTCTGACTTGTTCCCACCAGGACACATCACACTATTTCTCTCACGTCCCTCTCTCTTTAGATGGTCACATTTTCACAATTACTCAAGCCGAGAAGGAATGGATTTCCCTTCCTTCTTACCAGGAACTAGTTCATTAGTCCCTGTCTCTAATGTTAAATGAGAGATAAAAGAACTTACAAAGTTCTGTATCAAACATGCCTATAGTCTTGCTGCAAAATCATATTTTGAGTGAAAAGTGTTTAATATTAACACTTTCTCTTTACATTAATTCTTTAGCAACCCAGGACTCTTACTGAGGCAGTTGGGTATCCTAGGCCAAATGGGAGAAAGTCTGGTATGTTGCAAAGGCAAATGGTAAAGGTACATTTATATCTTTAAAATAGTATCCTGTATTACATCAGGATCTCCATTGCCTGGTGTAGTACCTGACACTGAAAGCCATTCAATAATGGCTATAAGAATGAGTGAAAGATGGAAGGAATGGGTAACTTAATGGATTATATTATATTTATACTTTTGTTTCTGGATCAACGAATAATTTACTTTAGGCTAACATTTTTGACATTTACTTTAGGCTAACATTTCTGGCTTATTTCACTTACCATCACCTCCTTAGGGTTCACTCATGTTGTCATGTGTCAGAATTTCCTTCCTTTTTAAGGCTGGATAATATTCCATTGTATGCATTTACCCCATTTTGTTTATCTATGCATGTGTCATTGGACATTTGGGTTGTTTATGTCTTACCTACTGTGAATAATGCTGCTGTGAACATAGGTGTACAAATATCTCTTTGAGACTCTGCTAAGTTCTTTTGGAAATACACTCAGAAGTGGAATTGCTAGATCATATGGTAATTCAGTTTTTAATCTTTTGAGGGTCTGTCATACTGTTTTTCATAGCAGCTGTACCATTTTACATTCCCATCAACAGTGCACAGGGTTTCAATTTCTCCATATCATTGCCAGCACTTGCTCTTTTCTTTTTTTAAAAGTATTCTATTTTTTTAATGTTTGTTTATTTTTGAGAGAGAGAGAGCCAGCAGAGGAGGGGCAGAGAGAGAGGGAGACACAGAACCTGAAGTAGGGTCCAGGCTCTGAGTTGTCAGCACAGAGCCCGATGAGGGGCTCAAACTTGTGAACCACGAGATCATGACCTGAGTCAAAGTCAGACGCTTAGCTAATTGAGCCACCCAGGCGCCCCTCTTTTCTTTTCTTTTTTCTTTTCTTTTCTTCTTTCTTTCTTTCTTTCTTTCTTTCTTTCTTTCTTTCTTTCTTTCTTTCTCTTTCTTCTTTCTCTCCCTTCCCTCCTTCTTTTCTCCTTTTCTGTCCTTATACAGAGCATCACATAGTACATTGTATAAAAATAAAATTACATGAAATATAATCTATGAGTGATATGTGCTATATAGATTCTCAGTTTGATGACCAACACAGCCTAATTTACCAGGACACTTGGCTGAAGTATTTCACTGCCAATCCAGTAAACTCAGAGGAAAGGTCAACAGTATAAGACAGAGGCTAATCTGTTTTAACTGCCTAAGGTTTAAAAAAAGCCCTCTTCTCAATTTACAGTGACCGTGGGAGTCATTTTCCTGCTTACACAGTGATTAAAGGGATTGTATATCATGAATGTAGCATAGTGGATAATCAGCAAAACGTTAAGGTTAAATTAAATTAATTAGCACTTTGGAAAGTTTATTGCATGAACATAGGTTACATGTCCTGTCAAGGCAAGTAATTGCTTCTTTATTTACATAGAAAAATAGTAATAAGCTTTCATTTTCTTTCTTTTTTAAAGTATTTTATTGGAAATAATTTATTTAGAGGTTCAAACATAGTAAAGTTACATTTGAAAAATATATGTGGCTTATGGGGCACCTGGGTGGCTCACTCAGTTAAGCATATGACTTCGGCTCAGATCATGATCTCACATTCATGGGTTCGAGCCCCGCGTTTGGCTCTGTGCTGACAGCTCAGAGCCTGGAGCCTGCTTCGGATTCTGTGTCTCCTTCTCTCTCTGCCCCTCCCCTGCTCACGCTGTTTCTCTCAAAAGTAAACATTAAAAGATTAAATATATATGTAATAGTGTTATTGAAATACAAATATATGTAATGTACACTAAATTTAGAACAGATTCAGTATTTTAGTCTGAACTGATTTTGTGAATCATACTATATTCATTTAATATATCTCTAGGATCCATCTTGACTTTTCTTTCTCTCCTTCCTAGGGCTTATTGATTCTTTGATATTTTCATATAAGTTTTTAAAAAGTTATGAAAATTTGAGGTGATTTCTAATTCCTTTGTGTTATATCTTAATAGTAACATTAAAATGTCAGACAACATTCTTGTGTTTATAGTTCTGGAAGGCTTAGGAGGCATGGTGACACAAAAGGTGATTAGTAAGCATATTCAGGTTTGAGAAGCACCATTATGCCTTTGTGCTTCAAGTTTAGGCCTTCCTAACCTCCATTTTTAGGGACCCTCTACCCTGTAGCTTTCTGAAATCTGAAGGCCATCAGCCAATTCAGCTGGATGAGCTTGAACAAAAATGGAATTTCTCAGCAATACTGAGAAATATTTAATGAAATAGTGTGATGTTTTTGTATGAATACTGTGGAATCAATGTATCCTTCTTTTTGTATATTAAAAATTGCCTTATTGAAAAATGAATATAGACTATATGAATAGTTTACAGTCAGTTTTACCACAGGTCACATCATCTCTGGGCTGAAAAAGTTCTTTGGCACCTTATTTAGTATATGTGTTGTGTACCTACACAGCATTGTCTTGCAATATAATGATCAAATTGGTTTATAATATCAAATATAGAAAAAAAATCAAACTTACACAAGTAATGAGTTTTCCTCCAAAGAATAAACGGACCACACAACGTTGTGACAAGCTCAGTAGCCGTGTTTTGTCGGCTCATACCTAGAGGAGTACTTAAACCCATGTTAGTTGTATTTTACCTGGTAGCATAATCACAGATAAGGTTGTCTGCTTAATCCCTGGGATTAGTTGAAGAGGCAGAATGTGGTGTTATCTGTCATAATCAGGACCAGGGTAGCTGCTCAGTCTGAAAGATTGGAGAAACACAGTAAGAATCGGGCAAGGAGTTTGGGGAGAAGGCTGCTGCTATTTAACAGGCTGGGAATGTCACCCCAGAAGTGACACAGGGAAAGCAGGCTAATTCTAGACCCTTTGACATATTCCATGCGTGGTTCTCACTGGCAATGCTCCATCTGCTGATCAGATGTCCTGAGTCTTCCCTACTGGGCAGAGTGCAAGTGGGCAGGGGCAAGAAGCTCTGCTCTTTTGGCGCTTGAGCTCACGGTTCACCTTCTAGGGCAAATGCTCTTCCTGAGACTTCCATGAGGTGCTCTGCTCGTTGAAGTCCACAGATTTACAACTTTGAAGATTCTATATATCTCTTATGGAAAATGGGTGCCACTGCAATTTTGTAGTATCCCCCATGTGTATTTTCATGAACTGTTGCCAGGTGAGCGTATACTGCTTTATCAATGTTTCTAGGACTATCTGAAAAGTAGCAAAGGTATTTTTATGATAGGGTTATGTTCATAACCTATGTTTTATTAGCATAAAGCAAAAATTAATTCAGTGACTCATAGGCAAAGGTAATAAACTCTATTTCCCCACGCCACCAATTTCCTAATTTTGTGAAGGTGTGAACATTTCTATCTATGGCTGAGTGAATATGTGGAGAATTTCTGTTTTGGTTTCTTGGATGCTGTGCTCAAGTTGGGAGTCACTAGTGCTTTTGCTGTTCAGAGTGTGAGCCAAGGGCCAGCAGTATCCCACATCACCTGGGAGCTTGTTAGAAACACGGAATCCCAGGCTGAACACCACATCAACTAAATCAGAGTGCATTTTAACAATATATCTAGGTGATTTGTAAGTACATTCAGGTTTGAGAAGCACCAGTCATGCCTTTGTGCCTCAAGTTCATACCTTCCAAAACCCCCATTTTTATGGACTCCTTAACTTTTCTGAAATGTGCAAGCCATTACGTAGCCAATTCAGTTGGATGCTTTTTAAATCCTAAAATCTACAACGTTGTGTGCCCTAAGTTGTCCTTCCTTATTTGTCAGAAAAGGGGGACTTTTTTCTTTTGTGTTCTTTATATATTTTACTTCTTTCCTCTTGATGATTTTTGCTTTTGAAGGCAAAGCATCACCTTTGGCTTTCAGACAACATATTTTCTCTCTGATCAACTTGAGGACTTTTTTCTATGACATCTCCCACAACAACATTGAGATACTGGGTTTCTGTTTACTGTTGAATTATCAGAAAGGTGGGCTGCCATTAATTTCAATATTGTGTGTGTGTGTGTGTGTGTGTGTGTGTGTATATATATACACATACATATATATATATACATATATATATGTATTTTTTTTTGAGAGAGAGAGAGAGGGAGGGTGCAAGTGAACAAGGGGCAGAGAGAGAGAGAGAGAGAGAATGCCAGGAGGGACAGAAGAGAGAGAGAGAGGGAAGGAGAGAAAGAGAGAGAGAGAAGTGGAGCTCACCCAAAGCGAGGCTCATACTCGTCCAATGTGGGACTTGAACTCACAAACTGAGATCATTACCTGAGCTGAAGTCAGATGCTTAATGACTGAGCTACCCAGGTGCCCTCAATATTGTATGTTTTCAAGTAGTTTTACAGTACCTTTAAAAATAAAACCACCAGGGGTGCCTGGGTGGTTGTTGGTTGAGGGTCTGACTTTGGCTCATGATCATGATCTCATGGTTCATGGGTTTGAGCAGTGTGTTGGGCTTTGTGCTGACAGCTCGGAGCCTGGAGTATGCTTCAGATTCTGTCTCCATCTCTCTCTGTCTTTCCCCCAGTTGCACTCTTTCTCTCTCAAAAAAATAAACAGTAAAAAAAATAATAAAACCACCAAAAAGACTGCTTGGTAGCTTTTTATGCCACGTCGAACTTTTTTGTCTTGTTTGACTTTTCTCCACATTGTAGAAATCTTTCATGATCCAGTAATTGCACCATTGGGTATTTACCCAGGAGAAGTGAAGACTCTAACTCAAAAAGATATATATACCCCTATGTTTATTGCAACATTATTTACAATAGCCAAGACATGGAAGCAACCTAAGTGTCCATCAATAGACAGATGGATAAGGAAAGTGGTGTGTGTGTGTGTGTGTGTGTGTGTGTGTGTGTGTGTGATGGAATATTACACAGCCATAAAAAGAATGAGATCTTGCCATTTGAAACAACATGGATAGACCTAGAGGGTATTCTGCTAAGTGAAATAAGTCAGACTGAGAAAGACAAATGCCATATAATTCCACTCATAAATGGAATATAAAAAATGAATAAGCAAGCAAAAAGCAGAATCAGAACCATAAATACAGAGAACAAATTGATGGTTGCCAGTGAGGAGTTGGGCAAAATTGGTGAAAGAGAGAGGGAGATCCAGGCCTTCAGTTATGGAATGAATAAGTCATGGGAGTAAAAATCAGAGCACAAGGAATACAGTCAATGGTATTGTAATAGTGATGCAATGGGACAGATGGTAGCTATACTTGCGAACATAGCATAGTGCATAAACTTGTCAAATCACTAAGTTGTACATCTGAAACTAATGTAACTTTGTGTGTTAACTATACTCAAATAATAGTTAAAAAAAGAATCTTAGCCATAAGTCTCCTGTTATTTTATTCTAGAACTTTGAACCAATTAAGGGAAAAATACTTATTGCACATTTTCTCATCTCTGTTCCTTTAGTTTTGTTTTCTTTATTCCCCCCCCCCACCCCCTTCTTTTTTATAAAAGGAAAAAAATCTTCATGGGACATGTCGCCATTTTGAAATTTAGGTATGTGTGTATATACTATTTTTGCATGTGTATCAGAAGTCACATTTTGAAATATTCTCTGTAAGTCACACTTAAACCTTTTTAGTTGGTAAAGGCCAACAACATTATGGTTTGTTTCATAAGACCTCTCTTTACTTTGAAACCATATCCTCTGTTTCGTTGTTTTCTCTAAAAACCACACAGGATGATGAAGAAATAAAGTGAGAGAAGTCTGCTGAATTAGACATACAACATGCTATGCTAAGTATCATTTATTAAATTATATCTGGAATTTCATGGCACAAGGAGTAGGATCATCTGAAAGTGACCCCGAGAGCTCACTCTTAGTTACCTGAACCACTGGGCCATTTGGAACTTGGAATACCCTTCCATCACTGGGAGAAACCACACTTGAACCCAGTGTCCTATAAGACTTATGGCATTATTTTACCCTCTCGTGGGAACCACAACTTTGTGTGGTCTCTGCTGTCCTTGGGTGCTGGGAAGCTGACTTTCACAGTTACTTCCTCTAAATAGGTAATATGCAATCCAGACCACCTAACATTTAAGTTATCTGCTTATGTCTTCTGAGAAGGTTGCTTTTCATGCTTGCCCTCTAGTGTGGAGGGGTCTTTTTCCTGAAATACTGGGCTGACTGTTCTTCAGCTGGCCTGGGTCCCTGCATACTTCTTCATGGGGAAAATGGTAGAATCAAAGGACCTGTGACTTTTCTTGCTGCTGACTTTTTGAGTATTCTCAATAAAACCTATCTTTTTAACCCTTACAATATGATATTATAAAATTTACCCTGAGCTCTGGTGGCCACCACAAAAGGACCCATCTTGCACAACACATTTATTGGTGATCATCAAAACTTTGTTCTGCATGCCTCACTTTGGGCAGTTCGTATCTCAGTTCGAATAATTGTAACATGGATTGGAGTCACTGGACGTGTTCATATTTTGCTTTGGAGAAAATGTCTTCCTATTTAAGTCTATTAACTCATGCATCTTCTTCTCAGCCATCTACCTCCCTTATTCACATCTCTCCTTGCCCAGCTAAGATTCCGTGATGTATTGTTCAATAATACTGTTGCTAGTTCCCTAAACTCCCTTCCCCTCTGTCTTCTTTGTGGCATCTGCCAAAGCTGCAACCATGGAAAAACCAACCCCTTTGTCTCCATCTGCACCTGACCAACCACTACTGGAGAGAGTTACACAATAGGGCATGTTGATTTCACAGAAGATTAGTTAAAATAACTTCAAACTGTATAGTCACCCTGAAATGATTCTCAGTCTCTCTCCCATTTTCCATAATGATTGTTGCAAACCTCTTCTTCCTCTCATCTGCTAGGATTCTCAGAAGGGGGTCTTGACTTTCATTTTCTAGAGAAAATAGAAGCCATTAAATGGAACTCCATTGCCTGTCCTATTCCCAGCACATGCAACCCTAACTGCAACTCTATCCATAATATTCTATTTCCCTTCACAATATGGGTATAATTATTTTCCTAAGGCTAAATCATCCTCTAGTGCTTTTATTTTACCCCCTCCACCTTTAAAAAATTTTCTTTTCAACGTTTATTTATTTTTGGGACAGAGAGAGACAGAGCATGAACGGGGGAGGGGCAGAGAGAGAGGGAGACACAGAATCGGAAACAGCCTCCAGGCTCCGAGCCATCAGCCCAGAGCCTGACGCGGGGCTCGAACTCACGGACCGCGAGATCGTGACCTGGCTGAAGTCGGACGCTTAACCGACTGCGCCACCCAGGCGCCCCTACCCCCTCCACCTTTTAACGTACCTGAAGTTGTGGATTATCTTTTCTCTGAGTATTCAAACTTTCTCTCATCTCAGTTGAAGCTTTTAAAAAGGCTCAAGTTTTTCCCCATTAAGAGAAAGAGAGAGGGGCGCCTGAGTTGCTCAGTCGGTTAAGTGTCCCACGTGGGCTCAGGTCATGATCTCACGGTTTATGAGTTCGAGCCCAGCATTGGGCTCTGTGCTGACAGCTCAGAGCCTGGAGCCTGCTTTGGATTCTATATCTCCCTCTCTCTGCCCCTCCCCTGCTCGTGCTCTGTCTCTTTCTCTCTCAAAAATGAATAAATAATGACAGACATTTTTAAAAAAAGGAGAAAGAGAGAAAGACAGAGAGAAAGAAGAAAAAAATCTTCACTTGATTCCTTTATTCCCTTCTAGCTACTGCCCTAGTTTCTCTTTACAGACATATTTTTGAAAAATTGTTTCTATGTGGTATTTCTGTTTCTCTCCTGCTAGCAATTTCTAAATGCTCTCCAAGCTAATTTCGGCTTGTATTACTCTATCTCAGGATTTCTTAACCTTGGTGCTATTGGCATTTTAGGCTGAATCATTCTTTTATGTGTGTGGTGCCGTCCTCTACGGTTTTGGATGTTTAACAGCATCTGTGGTCTTTATTCACTAGATGCAGGCAGCAGCCCTCTCCCTCCACCTGGGACAACCAAAAATGTCTTTAGACATTGGCAAATGACCCTCATGGGGCAAAATTGTCTCTGGTTAAGAATCATTCCTCTATGACTTTGATGATGCTAAATTTCATTTTTTTATGTGACTTGAAATCACAGTGGCATCTCACTTCCAATGACCTAATATTCTCTTGATTTTCCTTTTTCCTCTCAAACTGTTTCCTTTCTTTCCTTCCTTCCCTCTTTCCTTTCCTTTCCTTTCCTTTCCTTTCCTTTCCTTTCCTTTCCTTTCCTTTCCTTTCCTTTCCCCCCTCTCCCCCTCCTCCTTTCTCTGTCTCTTTCTTTAAATCTCCTTTGCAGGTTCATCCTTTGCCAATGGATAATTAAGTGTTGGCATTCTCTTCTTACTCAACTCTCTTTCTGGGGAATCTTATCCCAGTTCAAAGCTTTAATTTCCATATTTATGCTTCTGCTTCCACCTACAAGGAACTAGCTTCAGTATGGTGAACAGGCCAACCTTCCTACCATCAGCAACAAAAAAAAGCTGGACACAATAGTTTACCCATACTTTGTGAGTCTTATCTCTATGTGATAGCCTTATCCTTTAGAGAGAAAAAAAAACCTCTCCTAGTTCTATCTTTTGAAAGGTAAGAAAATTAGTTCTTAATCAGAATAATACAGATAAAGATGGAAATGATGGGGCACCTGGGTGGCTCAGTCTGTTGAGTGTCCAACACTTGATTTCAGCTCAGGTCATGACCCCAGGCTCTGTGCTGAGTGTGGAGCCTGCTTAAGATTTTCTCTCCCTCCCTCTGCCACTTTCCGCTGCTTGCCCTCTCACTCCCTCTGTCTTAAAAAAAAAAAAAAAGGAAATGATATTCCTTACATTGGCCTGGAAGGGCCTACATAATCAGCCTTTAACCCTGCCTCTCACCTCTGTACCCTTCCTAACCTCATTCTCCATCACCATCCCTCTTCCTACTTGGCCATGGTTCAGTCCTTTGCTCATGCTCCATCACAGGGCACTTTTTTCCTAGAATGCTTCTCTCACCCACATCTGCCTATTTAACTCATCCTTCAGGTCTTACTTCAAGCAGACTTCCTCAAGCAGCACCCCCTGACCTTCCTGACCAGTGTCAGTCTCCCATTATGGAGCCCTTTAGTGGTCCCCGAACATCTCCTTATGGCAGCTTTACACTTTACAGTAGCAGCTTTATACTTACTTGTGCGGTTAATGAGGTAGCAGAATACAGTTGAGTGGTGAAGAGCAGGGATTTTGGAACCAAGAGTTTCCTCATCTTTAAAATGGCTACAGTAATAGAACCTAACTTTAAGGTTTGTTGTGAGTCTTGAATGACTTAATGTTATGTACAATGCTTAGAATGGTGCCTGGAGCATAGTAAGCATATGTAAATGTCTGCTATAATTAAAAAAAATTAATTATCACCTGTCCTTCCCACTATTTTTGCTCATCACTTTTTTCTCAGTGCCAACACAGTTTATGACACATAACAGGCTTATGGTAACTGCCAGGGTAACGCATAAATTAAAATATTTGGAAAAAGAAATGCTATATAAATGCGAAACACAGTTGTATAGATGAAAAAATAGAGATTTTGCATTGTATTTTTAAAATGATTCTACTACTGGGATGCCTGGGTGGCTCAGTTGGTTGAGCATCCGACTCTTGATCTCAGCTCAGATCTTGATCTCAGGGTCATGAGTTCAAGCCCCACATTGGGCTCTGTATTGGGTGTGGAGCCTACTGAAAAACATACACACACACACACAAAAGAACATAATATAAAAATGAAATGGTTTTACTATACTCATTCACTATTTTCATTTGCACAGTCTAAGCTGAGAGAAAAATAGGTGATTTCTTAATTTTAGGAAAATTTAAATAATATTTTATGCCAGTTGAGTTCATTATAACAAAATCAGTGTAGTCAGAATCTTCGAGTTAAAATAGTGTAAATTTGAAATTTATATCCAAATTCAAATTTCTGTATTAAATACATTAGAAGTAGATATAACTTTCTTTAACAGACAATGAAAACAAACATCTTAGACTTAGAGGTTAAGGCTTACAAAACAATGAGCCATTTTAGCTTTTAAATGATCATGCAAGATTTTTTAAACAAACTTTCAAAGACTCAGTTTTTTGATGACAAGGTATTAAATAAATATGAATTGGACAAGAAAACTGGGCTCTGTAAGCATGCATCTGAGATTATGTATCTGGCCCAGAGATCACTGGATTCTTTGAGTCATTATGAATTATTAGATATTAATACTTTGAGAAATAATCATGCCGCATGAGCAACGATAATTCAATGCAAAAAATCTAAAGGCACAAAGAGATATTGATAAAGTAGTATCTTGTCATTTGTATTAGTCAGCTCAGGCTGCCATAACAAAATACTACAGATTGGGTGGCATAAACAACAGAAATATACTTCTCACAGTTCTGGAGGCTGAGAAGTCCAAGATAAAGGTGCTGACTGATTTTATTCCTGGTGAGAGCTTTTTTCCTGGTTTGTTGATAGCCACCTTCTCACTGTCATCACATGATAGTGAGAGCAAGCTCAGGGCTCTCTTCTTCTTAAAAGGGTATCAGTCCCATCAGATTAAGACCCTATCCTTATGACCTCATTTAACTTTTATCACCTCCTCACAGGTCTTATCCCTAAATACAGTCACACTGGGGGTTAGGGTTCAGCATATGGATTTCTAGGAGACACAAACATTTAGTCCATAACACCATTCAAAAGAAGGAGAGAATAGGGGTGCCTGGGTGGCTCAGTCGGTTAAGCATCCGACTTCAGCTCAGGTCATGATCTTGGGTTCATGAGTTCAAGCCCCATGTCAGGCTCTGTGCTGATATCTCAGAGCCTGGAGCCTGCTTCAGATTCTGTGTCTCCCTCTCTCTCTGCCCTTCCCCTGCTTGCACTCTGTCACCGTATCAAAAATAAATAAATGTTAAAAAAAAAAAAGGAGAGAATATTATTCAGGTGAATATGCCAAAAACTTTTAGAGGAAGAGGATTTTGGGATTGACTTCAAAGGATTTGGACTTACAGAGTTGGAAATTATAACATGATCTGATTATTATATGTGGAAAGAAGAAGGCATATAGGATCTGTGTGCAGCCAGTGAGAATTTCGGGTTGATTGGTCTCCTAGTATATGAGAGGGAAATGAGTGGAAAGTATGTGAATTCCAAGGCATGAGAAATTTGAATGATGAGCTGTGGAATTTGTATTTTATTTCATGAGCAATAGGGAGCCACATTTTTAAAAAGGAATGCTATCAGGGGTACCTGGGTGGCTCAGTTGGTTAAGCTTCCAATTCTTGGTTTCAGCTCAGGTCATGATTTCGCAGTTTATGGCATTGAGCCCTGTATTGGGCTCTCCCTCTGCCCCTCCTCTGCTCTCTCTCTCTCTCAAAATAAATAAGTAAACTTAAAAAAAAAGGAAAATTTTAAAAAATTAAAAAGAAATATCAGAGCTATTCTCACAGAATATTAATCTGAGAGAGATTTTAAGGGGCTGAAACTGGTAGCTTACTACTGGTCTGGTTAGGAGGTTGTATTACTAGTCAGGAAAGAGGTAATGAGAGCCTGATCTGTAATAGTGGCATCAGGTACTCACCCATGAGTCCAACATTGATCCTTCCTTAATAAGCCAGCTTTCTAGTGGTGAATCATACAAATAAACTAATAATTACAATATAATGGGATAAGTGCTAGGATAAGATTCAATTCACCAGTACTATCTAATAATTTTAAACTTGAATATACCTAATCAAAATGCTCAATATTTACAAGGCAAAAATGGATAGAACTACAGGGAGAAATTGACAAATCTGCAATCACAGTGGAATATTTTGATTCATATCTCAAAATTAATGATAGAGTAGACAAAATATTAATAATGATATAGAAGCTTTGAATAATGCCAGTAACTGTATTGATGTTGGCTTAAATCAGAGAATAGCACGGGCCCAGAGAATAATGTATCCAACAACTAGAGAATATACCTTGATACTGTTTTTCCTTTCCCCAAATTCTCTTTCACAGTCTCCATTTTCCCAGTTTTCAAAAAAAAAGGAATACCTCTTATCCATCCCAAATTTTCCATGATGCATCATCTTGGGGAATACAAACTTTAGATGTATAATATTGGCATTGGAGAATTCTCCCTCTCTCTCTTTTTATTTTAGAGAGAGAGAGAGCATGTGTAGAAGAGGGGCAGAGGGAGAGAGGGAACATTTATGTATGTATGTATGTATGTATGTATGTATGTATGTATGTATGTATTATTTGCACAGAGAGAGAATCCTAAGCAGGCCCCACGCTGCCGGCACGGAGCCCGACAGGGAGCTCTATTTCACGACCCTGGGATCATGACCTGAGTGGAAATCAAGAGTCAGATGCTCAACCAACTGAGCCACTCAGGTGTCCTGGAGAATTCCCTTTTAATCTTAAACCTTCCATAGGCCATTGTCTTTTCCTGTCTTATATGAATATCCGTTTAGGGTGAGTCATGACATGAGAGAAGTAGTAATTTGACCTGTGTTGGGATATTCCAAAGTCAGTAGTAAGGTGCAGTTGGAGGACAGTTTTTGTTTGACAGTTTATTTGACCTCTTTCATATTCATATTTTGTCAAACAGTGAGTTACCCCTGAGGGAGTCACGTCAGAGCAGCACACTCAGGTGGGTCAGAAAGGCAGGCAGCAAGGATGCGGCCCCCATGCTGTAGCTGTAGCCTTTCCAGTCAAAGCGCTGGAGTCTTCAAGGGCTTACCCTGGCGAGAAGCACTTCCTGAATAAGAAACTGGGAGAAAATGATAGATGTGGCTTAACCAATAATTACCGATAATTATGAAACATAAAGAAGTTTTTCTTAACTATTAATAATAAAAAGAAAATGTATTAATTATGTTGAAGAAGTCTTGATTATCTTTCTCTTTTTCCCACAGAAAATGATATAAAAAGCCATCATCATTTGAAGGGGTGATTGAAAGTGTCAGCTCAGAGTCACCTGGATTACTCAGTTGGTTAAGGGCTGGCCCTTGATTTCAGTTCAGGTCATGATCTCACGGTTGTGGGATTGAGCCCCATGTTGGGCTCTGTGCTGACAGCTTAGAGCCTGCTTGGGACTCTCTCTCTCTCTCTCTCTCTCTCTCTCTCTCTCTCTTTCATTTCTGCCCTTCCCCCACTCTCTCTTTCAAAATAAATAAATAAACTTAAAAAAAAATATCAGCCCAAAAATGTAGAACAAGTGAGATATGTTCATGATATTTTCTGTTTTTCTAGGTTATATGATGTTTGTGGAGTTTATCATCCTTTAAATTTATAATTTGTTGTGATTTTATTCCTGTATTACATAAATACTTACTTTTATACCATTTTTTATTAATAATGTATTCTTTTTTATTTTTTAAATTTTTAATATTTTTTTGGTATTCTTTTTTTTAAAGAGGTCTGCAACTCAAGTTATATTTGAACAAAACCTGAATCCATCCTTAGACCTGATCTTTTTCTATTTCTCTCATCATTGCTTTTCATGTTCTTAAAAGCAGGACCGGGGCGCCTGGGTGGCTCGGTAGGTTAAGCGGCGGTCTTCAGCTCAGGTCATGATTTCTCGGTCCATGAGTTTGAGCCCCGCGTTGGGCCTGTGCTGACAGCTCAGAGCCTGGAGCCTGTTTCAGATTCTGTGTCTCCCTCTCTCTGACCCTCCCCTGTTCATGCTCTGTCTCTCTCTGTCTCAAAAGTAAATAAACGTTAAAAAAAAAAAAAAAAAAGCAGGACCTACACTAACACTAATATATATGGGATGCAGAACAAATATTCCAAAAATACCACCTATGACTTAGTGCCCTAAATTTTAGAAAAACAGCTTTATTAAATTAATTCCTCCCTCTCCAATATTAATATGTTGTTCCAGTTATTAGATGCAAAATAAAAACTTAATATATTTTAAGTTTCACTAACAGAACTTCTATTCTCACTACTTATGTATAAAAATGAGATTTTTTAAAGTACTGTAGGTGTAAATAAAAAATAAGAATAGCTAAATCCTGACTTATTCTCGCAATAAAGTATTATTAACCCATGGATAAATAAACTTTTTAAACACATTTAAAAATATTAGTCAACTTAAAAATTTGTGAAGGATACACAGCTTTTCACATTTCTTTTTTTTTTTTTTTTTTTTCAACGTTTATTTATTTTTGGGACAGAGAGAGACAGAGCATGAACGGGGGAGGGGCAGAGAGAGAGAGGGAGACACAGAACCGGAAACAGGCTCCAGGCTCTGAGCCATCAGCCCAGAGCCCAACGCGGGGCTTGAACTCACGGGCCGAGAGATCGTGACCTGGCTGAAGTCGGACGCTTAACCGACTGCGCCACCCAGGCGCCCCTTCACATTTCTTTAAGGGCATGCAAGCAGAAACATTTGGAGACAACTGATCTAGGCAAATAACTATGAAAGGCTATATAAATCAATCATGCAACTCCTTTAAGGGAGCCACCATCTATTTTTAACTGTCCTGTTGGCAGATTTCAGCAGACAGCTGTATCAGATGGGTGGAGGCTGCCTGATGGTGTGGAAGAACACAGTGTTGGCCCACTTATTTTCAGTTGTGAAACCTTCCCTTCAAATCCTAAAACTTAAATAATGCAATTGAGGTGAACATTTTTAAAGTTTGGGGTGGAAATAACTCCCATTCGTGCTGTATAACAGAGAGCATGGGGGTCCACAGGCCTTGATGGGCAACAGCTCTGATCCATTTTCCTCACAGCCTTCCAGTCTTTTATGTGTCCAGGAATCCTAGGTACTTATTATTATCAGTAATTAGGTGCTCCAGATCTCCCTGATGTGGTGTTGTTGACAAGTCCACACTGGAGGTTGGTTTTCAGTTCAGAATTGTCCCTAGATAGTTGGGGCTAAATCTCCAGCTTCCTGGAGCCCTAGGGGTGGAGCACCAGCGGTAGCTGACTTTTTAGGGTAGGCCATCTCGCTTCCCTCATGTTATTCTTAGAGGAGAAGGGCCTATGCAAACTGACCATAACTCCAGAACCATTGCTTTTTTCATTTCTCCCCCAACCACTTTCCCAGGGTTTGAATCTATCAGATCTCTCCAGGTGAGCAGGTTCAGTTTGGATTCTAGAAGCTGCTACTTCATGGACTTCCTACTGCAGTAAGCCTACTAGACCTCAGTAATGAAATCCTTGAAATATGCACAGTGACTTCTCCAGAGTGCATATTTGCCCCCAGGCCGGCTGGATTAGGGCAGAGACTGCCTCATTTGCCCTCTCGGCTCAGTTCTGTGGCTCAGTGCTGGGCACTGGTCCTTCCTTTATGCTTTTGCCATAACTTTATTTCATAAATCCCATGAGTTTCTCTGTCACTGGCTTGGATCAATACAGTCCAGGCTTCCTATCTCAGGGAAAAGTCAGTAGGTATAGGGATCTCTTGTTTTCAAAAGGTCATGTTAGGCCACTTCATTTTTACAGAAAACCTATAACTGGAAAAAAATTCAAAGAGAATTTTTGCTTTTATGAAAGAAAGTGAAAAATAATAATAGCATTTGGTGTTTGTTTTGCAGTGAACCATTATATAGAGGCAGCGTGCACCCCCAGCAATGAGAGTGGCCACTCCAAGCTCCTCCCTGGGAACTAAACTCAGCATCTCAAATCAAGCCGCCAAAGCTTTGAACTGTGTGAGCATCTGTGCTTTATCTTGACCTATTTTATGCATCTGTTACAAAGATGTGTCCTGAGGTATCAGAAAAGCCTAAGAGAAATTATTTTTGCATCTGGGAATACTCAAAACATTTTCCACATAAATGAATGGTAATTGCTTCTTTGCTTTATGCCATTCTGGCTCACAGAAGTTTTCATAGGAACACTCTACTTTTGATTAGCAGGGGAATCCAGTAGAAGGTCTCAAGTTACCTTAAGCAAAATTTCCCTCCCTATGGCTTTGCTAAGAGGGTAATGAATTCTCACACACTTGTCCAAAGCTGATGGTGTATTGACCTTATAGGTACATAAGTAAAAGAGGATATTCAATTGACTTTGCAGAACAAAACCAAACCCCCCTGCCCAATTCCAAAGTTATCTTCTATTTCGTTTTTTAAAATATTTTATTTTATTTTAATTTTTAAAAACATTTTATTTATTTATTTATTTATTTATTTATTTATTTATTTATTTTTATGTGAGAGAGAGAGAGAGAGAGAGTGAGGGGCAGAGAGAAAGGGAGAGTGAGGGGCAGAGAGAGAGAGAGGGAGAGAGAGAGAATCCCATGCAGGCTTTGCACTGTCAGTGCAGAGCCTGAAGCGGGGCTCAAGCTCACCTGAAGTGGGGCTTGAACTCAAACAGATCATGACCTGAGCTGAAATTGGATGTTTAACTGACTGAGCCACCCAGGTGCCCCAGTTATCTTCTATTTCCTCATATTCTGGGACCATAGGGCAGATAAAATAATAATGCTAGTAGTAATAAAACTAAGCTGTGGTGGACTACTCTCGTATTCAGATAAAACTGGAAACACTCTTAAATGGGAATGAAAGGCTTGAGTTCCACCTGTGTATTTGGCCTCTCTTTTTTATAGCAATGCTGACCCCCCTACCCCCGCTGCCATATCCAACTGATGGCAAATTTTTTTTTCAAAGTTTGTAGAGTCAGTTTGAAACATATTTCCCCATATTTCCCCCCCAACCATACTACATCATATTCAACAAACTTATCCTTATATAATTCCAGTGCCTCTCTTGTCACCATTTTGTTCCCAAAGACCTCCCTCCTAGAACCTTATTTCCTCTGCTCCTCTGAGGACTAATCACTCTCTAGGCTGCTCATGGAAGTCATGATAATGGCAGGTCCTGGGGGTCTTCAACTACGTAGTCTCCTGTAGGGTTAAATTCAGTGTGACACAATTTCAGTTGTAATAAGATGTTAAGTGAGATTTTCCCCCGCTCTTGGCCCAGAATTATAAAGTACAGATGTGAGGACCAGAGACAGTTAATTCCCCATATTCTAAAGAGAGCCACCAACTAAGCCTCATACCTGCCTTTCAGGGCTTGAAGGAAGACTGGAGAGGTGAAATTTTGTCAGAGACAAATATCCAGCTGACATAATGGTGCATTTGACTGAGATAGTGACGGTGGAGGTGGTGAGAAGGGGTCAAATTCTGGTTGTATTTTGAAGGGAGAGTCAATTGGATTGGATATGAGGAAAAGAGGAGTCAAGCATGACTTCACATTTTTAGACTACTGAAAACTGAAATTGAAAGTATGAAGTTGCCAGGGATGCCTCAGTGACCCAGTCAATAGAACATCTGACTCTTGATCTCAGAGTTGTGAGTTCAAGCTCCACATTGGGTGTGGAGCCTCCTTACAAAAAAAAAAAAAAAGTATGAAGTTGTCATTAAATGATGTGAGGAAAATTATGGATGAAGCAGATTTGGAGAAGAAGATCAGGAGTTTAGTTTTGGACTTGCAGAGTTTGAAATCTATATTAGAAATTCAAGTGGGGATGTCAAAAGGCAGTTGGATATAGGAATCTGGTGTTCAGTGTGGGGATCTGAGGCACTGATATAAACTTGGGAGTCCTGATTTTATAAATGGTGAGAGCTCCACTGAAATGCATGTAGCAAAGAGAAAAGTTTCAAAATGTCAGCTCTGGGGATACTCAACAATAAGAAGTGAAGATAAAATAAAACAAAAAACAAAACAGGAAAAGGGAACTGAGATGGAACAACCAGTGTAGAGTTTGGAGGAAAAACGGGAGACCTTGGCATGCTGGATGAGAAGTCGAGGAAGAGTTTCCAGGAGGGGTATGAGGGAAGGGCTATTGATTGATCCAGAAAGAACAAAGATTCAGCTGGTAATCTGATGAGAGCAGTTAGTGGGGCTGAGTGGGAGAGGAACTGAGGATGCCAGTAAGACAGTCCTTTCAAAGAGGTTTGCCCTAAGAAGGAGCAGAGAAAAGATGTGGTAGCTGGAGGAGGAGTAGGCCATTAGGACTCTCTCTCTCTCTTTTTAAAATTTATTTATTCTTGAGAGAGAGAGCCCAAGTGAGTGGAAGAGGGGCAGAGAGAGGAGGACAGAGAATCCCAAGCAGACTCTGTGCTATCAGTGCAGACCCCAACTCTGGGCTGGATCCTACAAATGGAGAGATCATGACCTGAGCAGCAATCAAGAGTTGGATGCTTAACAGACTGAGCCATCCAGGCACCCCTTTTGTTTTTAATATCAGGGAAAAAACAGTATGTTTATTTACTATCAGTAGGACCCAGTTGAGATGTAAAAACTGATGATATAAGAGAGAAAAGGGATATGTATCAGTCTAGATCCTGGCAAGAAGCAGATGGTGTGCACAAGTAGGATAATTTGAACTTTTCTTTCTTTCTTTCTTTCTTTCTTTCTTTCTTTCTTCCTTTCTTTCTTTCTTTTTCTTTCTTTCTCTTTCTTTCTTTCTTTCTTTCTTTCTTTCTTTCTTTCTTTTTCTTTTAAAAAAAAAAGCATTTATTTATTTTTGAGAGAGAGTGCACATACCAGCAGGGGAAGTGTAGAGAGAGCGGAGGTGAGGGGGTGGACAGAGGATCCAAAAATGGGCTCTGCACTGACAGCAGAGAACCCAGTGCGGGACTTGAACTCATGAACCAAGGATATCATGACCTGAGTGAAGTTGGATGCTCAACCAACTGAGCCACCCAGACACCCCTAATTTGAAGTTTTAACAGGGATGATTTATTATACAAAATTATGATCAGAGTATAAAGAAAACAAAGGGATAGAGTAGTACCCTGGGGGTAAGTTACAGATTGGTATTAATACCAGTTAGGGGAGGGGAAAAGTTACCAGAACCCGGAAAAGGGGAGCTCTCTTAAGACCTACCTGTGCCATTTGGTGGATGGACTAAGCCAGCCCACAGGGAAGGAGCTGGAAAAATAAATTCCCACCTCCACTTTCCTCCCTCCTACACATCCCAAGCCCTTTCCTGGGCACCCCTGTCCTTCCCACTGGACAGAACAATATGGAAGCTGGAGGGCAGGGGAACCCATTGATTCAGGGCAGACTCTCTGGCAAAGAGTAGGGCAGGGGCAGGAGGAAAATGGATCTCAAGGGGCAAACAAAAAATTCTGCACAGGGAGAATCGCTGGAGTGATGACCTTGAGTAAGTGAGAGAGGAAGAACCTGGTGTACAAGTGGAGGGATTAGCTATAGAGTGGGAACACCTCCAGGTCCTGCTCAGGACAGAGAGAAGGCAGACTGCCAGGGTGCACTTGCTGGTAGGTTGGGTGATGTGATGGTAGGAGTTTAGAAATGGTTTTCTTCTTTGATTCCTTCATCTTTCTCAGGGAGAGAAGAAGCAAGGTCATCAGCTTGAGCATAAGGTATTTGAATGTGTGCATGGTATTAAAGAAGCTGGGTAATACTTCTAGTTCTGAGTTGTTTGCTAGTTGGGGACTGCCTATACTTTTGTATTTCTGCCATTCATTTTTACTGTGCCATGCTCTCATAAACATACTCTCTTTTCTAGTCAGATCCATCTCCCAACTAGTGCCCTCCAAGCTTATGTATTTATATCCTTTTATCTGAAAACAAAAACAAAAACAGCAAAAAAACCGACACATCCCTTTGCTCATCTATTTTCCCTAATTCAAGGTATGTGTCCTTCGTGAAGCCCTCTTTAACTACTCATCCCACACTGTCATTTCTCTTCAGTGTGCTCTACTTTGACCTGTTAATGCCACATATGCCTGGCTTTGTTTTCTAATTGTTTCCTGTTATCCTTGGTCTCTGCACTTGATTGTAAAATCATCTATGGCAGGAATAATTTCCGTCATCTTCCCATGACGATGAGCTTAGACTTATAATAATTGCTCATTGAATTGTTATTATACCCAATACCCACTCAGAACCTGCAGCAAATGTGTGGTTACCTCGCTGGCAATGAGTTTAATACAATATTTGGTTTTTAGCTATATAATCCAGATGAAATTGTGACTACCACTTGAAAGGGAAAAAAATGTCTTTTCCAATGGTGATTTTTAAATTTGGTTAAATAAGAAATAATAGCTGAATATGAACCAGATGCATTTGCTCAACATATTATAATTATTGCAGGAAAATATTCTGAGTTTGTTATAATCTTATAAACCAGAGATTCTCAGTCCTGGTTGTATTGGTTGTGTACCTGAAGGCATTAGAAATTGAGGCATCTGGGGGGCTCCTGGTTGGCTCAGTTAAGCGGCAGACTCACGTGGTTCGTGAGTTTGGGTCCTGTGCAGGGCTCCATGCTGACAGTGGGGAGCCTGCTTGAGATTCTCTCTCTCTTCCTCTCTCTGCCACTCCCCATGTGCATGCTCTCTCTCTCAAAATAAATAAATAAGATTACAAAAAAAAAAAAAAAAGAAAAGAAAAGAAAAGAAATTGAGCATCTGGGAGCCAAACACAAAAATAAGAAACTGAGCATCTGGGAGCAAGCTTAAGAGATGTTTGACTGAGTATAATCCTTTCTGCTCCCTTCTCCTTGCTAACTCTTGTGAAACTAGTCACCAAGTTCTGATTGTAGGTTTGAAATGACTCTTAATTCTCTGGGCATCTGACACGTAACCTGTTCCAAACCAAACCTTCATATTCTCCCTAACGCGCTGCACTCTCCTCTGATCTTCCTGCACCTTCTGGATTCTGTCTCCTATCTACACACTCAATCCACCCAATTCTGTCAGCTCTACCTTCAAAATACAGTGTCCTTCAGACCTCATCATTTGTCCTGCTATCATGCTTTTCCAGCTCTCTAGATAAATATGAATCATGGATTTCATATATATTATATATAACTGTTAGAATATGTTTTCTAATCATTTAAATCATTTAAAACCGTGAACTGGGGCTCCTGGGTGGCTCAGTCGGTTAAGTGTCCGACTTCAGCTCAGGTCATGATCTCATGGTTCATGAGTTTAAGCCCTACATTGGGCTCTGTGCTGACATCTGAGATCCTGGAGTCTGCTTTGGATTCTGTACCCCCCCCCCCCTCTCTCCCCTTCCCTAACATGTGTGCGGGTGCATGAACGCATGCTCTCTCTCTCTCAAAAATAAATAAATATAAAATAAAATAAAACCATGAATTGTGTTGTTTCCCCACTCAGAAGTCCCCGCTGGCTTTCCATCACGCCTAGAGTAAAATCCATAGCCCTCATGGTGGCTTACAAGGCCTGTTCTCCCTCTGACCTTACCACCCACCACCCTTTCTCTTTCTCATTGCACTGCAACCACACTGCCCATCTCTCTGATCCTTGAAAACAGCAAGCGTTCTCTCACTGCTTTCTCGTCCTGAAGTAAGCTTTTCTCCAGATTTCTGTGGGGCTCATCTTTTCAGTTAACTCAGCTCTCTCCTCACAGTATTAACTCCTCAAACGATTGCATGTTATTGTGATTTGTGTGGGAATAGAGTTGGCAGAGGATAATGCTAGCATTTATCATTCCTCCAAGATTAGCTGTTTGTCATCTCTGTAAACATGCCTGTTCAGGTTTCATAAGGCACTTCAACTTTCTACCTCTTTGGCTGTTGTTTGGACGCAATGGAATGTTATTCCTAGAAAAAGACCCCTAAGGACATGAGGCATTTTCACTTTTGCAAAACCAAACTGCCTTTTAGGATGTCCCAAGATCAAATAAATCCCAACATTGCCAGATATCAACCTCTCTGAGTGTGAGTTATTAAGAAGATGTAGGCTAATCACAGTCTTATTTAGATTTCTGAGTTTATATTTCAGGTAATAAAATTTCTCTGATAATAACACCTTTTTTTGGAACACCTATAGAATTACCTCCTGTTTTATTAATGCCAGATCTACTTACTCTTACTGGGTAATGCTATGAATTTCTGTCAAGTATATGTGTAAATACATGAATATATTTGTGGGCATGTATATATAGCACTAATTCTTTCTCCTTAATGTTTCTCATTTGTAGAAATAATATTCCCTGTTTTATTTGATACTTTTCTTCTAGGATTTCTCAATAGTGTCAATTCTGAGGTAGACTGGCTTTATAGCAGACTAAGTATGATATTTTTAATTAACGTTGTGCTGACTCATTTGACTGTTAGTGCTTGATAAGTCTTTGTAGGTATGTATTTCAGGAGACCTTATTCCTTCTCCCTGAGACCCTCCTACTCATCTAGAAGAATTGTGCAAAGAATACAGTGAACTGTCTCGGTCCTCACTCTTCAGGGGTAGATGCTTTGTGGGTAGTGCTTTGAGGATAGGTGGGTAGAAAGAGAGTAGTTACCTCCCTCTCCTTCCAGTGATCAGACAGAAAGGAAAACATGGGTAGTCATCAAGGGAGATAAATTTGCTTTTCTGTACTTAGTTGCTCAGAATACTGTCATCTACTGCCACCATGTGGGTATTTATAATTACTGATTTCAAACTTGAGTGTTTCCCTGTTGAACCTGGTCCTTAGCTGAAATACAAAGAATTCTAAGTTTGTTTTAGTGTTCTTCAGCCTCAGATTGGCTCCAAAGTCGCCTCCAGCTTCCTTGTACTCTCTGACCCACAATGAGTTTCCATTATTACTTTTTCTCTCCTTATGTTGCACTCTGTTAAAGCAGTACTAAAGTCATGCTGCTGATACTCTAAAGACTTAATTTTTAAGATTTTAATTAATTAATGACTTTTTTAATTTTAGAGAGAGAGGGCTTGTGAGAAAGGGGGGGGTGGGGGGGGGTCCCAAGCAGACTCCATGGTCAGCTTGGAGCCCAATGTGGGGCTTAATCCCATGACCCTGGGACCATGACTTGAGCCAAAATCAAGAGTTGGCCACTTAACCACCCAGGTGCCCCAATGACTTTTAATTTTTAACACACCAGTTTGAGACAGAGAGACCCTAGAATGTTCCCCAATTATCTTTGTTTCCTGATATTCATGCCTGTGTACCCCCTTCACCTTGAGTGTGGGTGGGACCTGTGACTAACCAATAGAATATGGCAGAAGCGATGGGCTGGCACTTCCATAATTACATTACATGGTATCATAACTTTCATATTGCTAGCTGACTCTCTAGATTGCCTTTTAGGCTTGCATGCATGAAGCAAGAAGCCGTGTTGGGGAGGCCCAGTGCAAAGGAACCAAGGGCCACTACTGGCTGCCAGTAGGCAAGAGACAGGGGCTCCAATCCAACAGAACATAGACAGTTGAATCCTGCTCACAACCACGCGAACCTGGGAGCAGATGATTCTCCCATGGAGCTTTTGGAAGAGATGCTAGCCCTGTCTGGTACTTTGATTGCAGCTTCGTGAGAAGCCAAGGTCTGGGTTAAGCTATGCCCAGATTCTCTGAGATACTAAATGTGTGTTGTTTTTAGCAACTAAATGTGTGGCAATTTGTTATGCAGCAATAGCTAAATAATACACAGTTCTTTGGTTTTATTTATGTGACTCCTTTCTTTTTTTAAAAAAAATTTTTTTTAACGTTTTATTTTTGAGACAGAGAGAGACAAAGCATGAATGGGGGAGGGGCAGAGAGAGAGGGAGACACAGAATCGGAAGCAGGCTCCAGGCTCTGAGCCATCAGCCCAGAGCCTGACGCAGGGCTCGAACTCACGGACCGCGAGATCGTGACCTGGGCTGAAGTCGGACGCTTAACCGACTGAGCCACCCAGGCGCCCCTGTGACTCCTTTCTTTATAGGATTGCAATATAGGTCCTTAGAGACTGTTCTTGGAAATAAATGTAATTGACAAGCACCACTCTGTGCTAGAATTGTCCATCCCTTCCTACAAAGGCTCTGTTACTGAATCAGCTTGTTGTGCCAGATTTCTCTAGGATAAGTCTTCTCTCAGGAGATACTTCAGCTATTCATACAGAGAGAGTTCTGTAGGGACTGCATATATAATTCCCCAAATAAGCTTGGACAGACTTAAATCAAGCAATGGGCACAACCTAACCTAAAGCTGAGATCACATACCTTATCGGATAATTTATCAACTTCCAGATACATTATACTATTGCAGCCATAGTGATCATGACTGATATTAAACTTTACTCTTAACTTTAAAAAATGCTTCATGCCAGGGATCAGTCATGAAATACTTGACTAAGAGTATGAACAGGGTGCTAAAAGGCAAGGGTGAGGATAGGGCGTATCTCCCTTTATCACAGACCATCAACTTGATCCTAGAATACAGCCAGCATTTTTTTTGTAAGTACACTAAATTTCATACACTGTATATCATGGGAGAGCCTGTTGTGTTATGTCAATGGCATGCTTCTGATAAGCCCGTCTGATAAATGTAAAGGAAGTTAACTTATAGTCGCTGGTAGTTTATTAACCTAAACTGCTCCTAGTGATCAGCTTTAGCTTTTCTCATAAAACATGGAGTTTTGTACGGCATTGCCATCAAGATCTGCAGTTTCTAGGATTTAATTTTCTCTTTTTTTTTTGAAAACCAGAGCAGCATTTATTCAGCTCTGATACAGAGGCTTACATACATTTAAACTCAAAATGTGCTCATAAATTATCTTTTTGGAACAACTGAAGTAAGCTTGGCTGTGAAACCATGCTCAGTTTCAACCAAAGGGCAGGGGATGTCAGGGAGCCCTCTTGCTCAACAGTAAACCCCAACAGTTAAAACCAGAAATAGACAAGACCGCTGAGCTCATGCTCTAACTGAAATCCATTGTTCTTGTTTCTTGTGGCACTTTCTTGAGGCATTGATGAAGATGTTTGGCAATGACTGGAACATTCCAGTCACCAGGACAAAAAAGACCTGATAGCAACAGAATGCCTAAGAGACCACATCCCTTTCCCTGCCCGTGATCACATGCCTAACACATATTGACCCCCACATATGATTACATCCCTCTGCCTGCTCTCTTGCATGTACATGATCCCAGCCTCTCCCTATAAACTCTAGGTGTCCGTCTTGCAAGTGGAGAGGTCAGTTGTTGAGGCTTGAGCCTGCTACCTCCCCTGGCTCCCAGCAATAGAAATGAATCCCTCCCTTTCTCTTTTCCATATCCCGTTTCTTAAGTTATTGGTTTCTCTTGCAACAAGTTTATCTGAGTTTTTTTCCAGCAACATCGTTGGCAAACCCAGCCAGGACCTATGCTTTCGATTTGTCCAGCCCCTTCTGATTCCTTGGGCTGGGGCAACTGGCCAGGGTAGCATGCTGTGACTTACCTGTTAGTTTCCTGAGTCAGTGGCTGTGATAGATGGATCAGTAACAGAAAAGGGGAGGATGGCAGTTGTGTACAGTTCAGTGCAGACTTGATCAGTCTATAGAACTCCTGACAAGTGACTTCCTATTCAGAGCATAGTATACTCCAATATCCAACCCTACACTAGACTCTTCCTGAACATGAGCTTGCCCATGCTGCATCTTTTGATATGTCAGTCTTTATTTGCCACCTCTCACCACTATCCCTGGTTTTGGCATCTCAAAACAAAAACAATCTCCACTGTCCAAAAAGGTGTAGAAAACTTAAACCAGAGGCAATATTTAAATTTAGACAAGGTGCCATGATGGTTCCCCCAAAATTATTTTGGTTAAGAACCCCAATGCAATGACTGCAGGTGTGAGAAATAAGATCTAGTATCCCATGGAAGGAGCTTAGGACAAAATACAAAGCATACTGTGGTAGGTCCTCAATGTTTCTATAGAATAAGAGAGAGACAAAAAGACAACAGCCGACATGCAAACTGGGCCAACACAACAGAGGCAGAGGTGGGCACAGGTATGTTATTAATGGACACACACATACCTACTGTGGGAGTGCTAATAATGCTGACTCCATCCTTGGCCCTCCATCTTGTTTATATTTGCATCATGACCTCTCTTGGGGCAACATGTTCCAGGCCTCTTGGAGATTAATATACATACTTTAGAAATGCCCGCCAAAGCCAGGATTGGGGGAAGCTTGTTGTGGCCTCCCATGAATTTGTTAGAGATACCATAGTCTCTCTCCTTCCTGATGCACAAGTATGCCACAAGATCTAATTAAGGGTTAGCTGTCAGTTGGGTGCATACAAGCCCTTTGAAGTGCGTGTGAATCCTTTTGTTTCACTACAGTGCCCCTCCCCAAGTGTCTTTCACTCTATACAATCTGTAGACTAAGGTCTGGACTTTGTGGAGAGTAACTATGCAGTTGCCATGGATCATTCTCCACCCGATCCACCCCCTGTTAATAAGTTACCCTGAATAAAAGTCTGTGTAAACTGTTTGGAGTTGCCTGCTTTGTTTTCCAGCCTCAAAGAGCCTTCTTAGTTTAGGGTATACCTTACTGTCTTTCCCCCACCTGGAACACCCAAAGCTGGGTTCACCTCTTGATGAGTGTTGAGCCAAAAGACACAAATGAAATCAGAAAAGGAAGGGTCTTCAGCAATAGCACTGCTAGGAATTTATCCAAGGGATACAGGAGTACTGATGCATAGGGGCACTTGTACCCCAACGTTCATAGCAGCACTCTCAACGATAGCCAAATTATGGAAAGAGCCTAAATGTCCATCAACTGATGAATGGATAAAGAAATTGTGGTTTATATACACAATGGAATACTACATGGCAATGAGAAAAAATGAAATATGGCCTTTTGTAGCAACGTGGATGGAACTGGAGAGTGTGATGCTAAGTGAAATAAGCCATACAGAGAAAGACAGATACCATATGGTTTCACTCTTATGTGGATCCTGAGAAACTTAACAGGAACCCATGGGGGAGGGGAAGGAAAAAAAAAAAAAGAGGTTAGAGTGGGAGAGAGCCAAAGCATAAGAGACTGTTAAAAACTGAGAACAAACTGAGTGTTGATGGGGGGTGGGAGGGAGGAGAGGGTGGGTGATGGGTATTGAGGAGGGCACCTTTTGGGATGAGCACTGGGTGTTGTATGGAAATCAATTTGACAATAAATTTCATATATAAAAAAATAAAAATAAAAAAAAGAAAAGGAAGGGTCGTAATTATTTTTTTTAAGTTTATTTATGTATTTATATTGAAAGAGAGAAGGAGTGTGTATGCATTGAGCAGGGGAGGGGTAGGGAGAGAGAGAGAGGGAGAGAGAGGGAATCCCAAGTAGGCTCTGCACTGCCAATGCAGAGCCTGATATGGGTTCAAACCCATGAACCATGAGATCGTGACCTGAGCCAAACTCAAGAGTCAGACACTCAACTGAATAAGCCATCCAGGTGCCCCAGGAAGGGCCTTCCTTGTAATAAGTAAAGAACATCTGGATCATTGCAAACATATTCAATGCTAGGATCCAGAGAGGCAATCAGAAATCATATTCTAAAGGGCTTTAACTGATATGTGTAGAGGTGGAAAAATAATTTTCCCTCTACCCTGTAGGGGTCAAGGGCAGGCTGTGCCAAGATGGACCTACTTTGGCATGAAGATTATTTTGAGTTAAAAAGCAACCAAACAGTAGATCATGAAAAGCTCTCTACCTCCCCCCAAACTGTCTAAAAATAATTTAGATAGAGAATCTGCTCTAGGGAGAACTATCAACATAGACAACTGCATTATACTATGAATTAGGTATGGTGGCCAGGGAGGAACCTAGCTAGACCTCTTTGATTAAAGTCATCTATGTCCCTTTTTTTCTGAGTGGTACAGCAAACATTTGTTTGCCAAACATTTATTCTTTTTATTTTTTTTAAATTTTTAATGTTTTATTTTATTTTTGAGAGAGAGAGAGAGAGAGCAGGGGAGGGGCAGAGAGAGAGGGAGACACAGAATCTGAAGCAGGCTCCAGGCTCTGAGCTGTCAGCATGAAGCCTGATGTGGGGCTTGAACTCACGAACTGTGAGATCATGACCTGACCTGAAGTCTGACACTTAACCGACTGAGTCACCCAAGTGCCCCTAAATACTTATTTTTTTTTTATCTTCTTATGAGTTACATTCCTTCTTTTTAAAGTCCCAGACCCCTATGCCCTTCTCCTTAGTTCAGGATGACATATATATCTTATTCTGCCTGACTGTCTTTGGAATTTACATGTCTGTGTGGATTCCTTGTGTGTAAGAAATTAAGTTTGGTTTGACCCGGTTAATCTGTCTCATGTCAACTTGATTCTTATTCCAGCTAGAAGGATCTTGAAATGGACAGGAAATTCTTGCTGCCCAACAGTTGGTATAGCTGGTGGCAAAATACTTTCTTTAACTTGTTGGATACCACTCATCCTAGACACAGCTGTAGATGAGAGATATCTGACAAACAGCTGGCAGAAGATAAGATTTCTTACCATGTCGGTCTCCTGGAATCTCTATCTATGGAATCTGATAGACAGTGGTAGAGTCCTTTTTCTCTCTTTCTAAATTTATGTTAGCAGGAGAAAATATTTTTGGAACCAGTTCCTTGCACTTAGTGATTCATTGATAGAATTTGGTAGAGCACTCTTTGGCTATTGATCCATTTCCTCCCAGAGATGGTCTTTGTTTTTCTTTGTGTCTTTTGTGTCTTATGTCATATGAAGGACAGAACGCAGGCATAAGTCTATAATCCTGCTGTTTGAGCTGGTCCCACAGACTGGTGAATTCACAATTCTTATCAGACCAGATTCTGTTTCAAGAAACTTTGCTATGGCTTGCAGGTTGTTGCTAAGGGACATCTTGGAAACCAAAGCTGCAAGATTGGTGGGCATAGGTTGAACACTTAAATTTCTCTTAGGCCCTCCTAGAAATGATCTTCAAAAGACATATATTCAGGGGCTAATAGAAGCCAAGGAATTGTGCACCCAGAAAAAAGGCTTTTGTTAAAATGTTTCACATAGACTTTACAAAGATAAATCTTTTGAATCCCACTTTAGTTAAAAACTCTCTTAGATTAAAAAAAGAGCAAATATAGTTTAAAAAGGAGGAAGGCCAATTCCTTGCTATTCAGGCTATAATTCTAGTTATTTGGGGAATTAGAAATGTTCTTGCCTTATGAATTTCTACAAAACCAAAAATGCAGTGCTAGAAACAAGTCAAAGCTCACCTATTTTTACCAATCCCCAAACATTGCCTATTCCTCTTAAAATGTTTGTGGATATTATAAAAGATCAAGATAATGGGATAAAATTGTCCTATACTTGCCAAAAAAAAAAAAGATTTTAAATTATTCCTCTATCCCTTGAAATTATAACTCTTATCTTGTCTTTAAAATGTAAATACAGTCCATAATTTCCTGAAACTGAAGGAAAAAAAAAAAAGGAGGAGGGAAGAGGCCTTTTAAAAATACAAACTGATAAAATGTCTCTTGTGCCAAGACTTTAGCATCTCCATCAGACAGATATGCTTCAAGCATCCACCTTGGAGAAAACTTAGATACTCCATCTATGTCTTTATGTTGTAAATTTTCTACGGTGTATTAGCTAGGACCTGAGAGTGCTCACTTCTGCAGCATGTATGTAGAACGTGAGAGCCATTCTTTGAAATGCAAATTTTAGGGAGAAGTGTTTTCATTAGGGGAGAAAAAAAGTGAGTATTTGGAAATTGGATCTTTACTCTCCTCTCCACAAACATTAGTAAAACCAGTATGATTTTGTTTGCATCTTGTTTGCATTATATAGTATAAGATTTTGTTTGCACTTTATTTGTATATTTGCATGGATATCCAAATATGTTGTATATGTGAAATATTTTCTCTACATCTGGCATTACTAACATTAATTTGTAAAAGAGCTCTATTTAATTGGTTTGAAGGTAAGTACTTGTGTAAGAATTGGATATTCTAAAACTCAGAAAGAAACTAACCCAAATGTTTTTCAAGTTCCCATAATCAAGGGAAAATATTCAATATTAAAGCTAGTTTAAGATTGTTGGCTTAATTAAAATAGACATGTCTTTAGAGTTATCAGCATTAAATATAAAACTTTTATTCTGCTTTTATTTACTAAAAGTCAAATAAGTTCGTGTTATTTTTGTTGTAAAATTTGTCAGAAAAAAAAGAATAATGATTAATTTTGTCTAATGCCTCATGAGGTTTTACAGGTAGTGTAAGCATAATAGTTGAGAACAAGTAAATTAAATGGATATGAATAAGATAAAAGGGTTTGTAGGCAAACTTTTAAATAGTTTCCAAAATCTTTGGTAACCTGACACTTTAAAGTTTTGTTAACTTAAATAATGAATAAAGTTATATTCATTAAATATCTAGATCATTTTCAAATAAGAAAAAATAATGAAACGTGAAGTACTGAACATAGGTTTATCTACTTTTATTACAAAGAAACTAAAGATAAATTTGTGTCTGTTAGTAAACATGTCTTATGCTTTATGAAAACATCATACTATGAAAAAGCACGTTTCTAGAAATTATGGAATATATTCATAAACTTTCCATTCTAAAGAATTCTGGTGTCGCAGTTCACAATTAGTTATGTAGAAACCACCCCAAGGGTAAGTCACCCCAAGATGGGTCACTTCAGCATGAACATTATTTTGAGTTAAAAGCAAGCAAAACCCAGAAGATTCGGGAAAAGCTCTTTACCTCCCCTTCAACTGTCTGCTTGTACCAGGAAGAGAGCTATTAACAGAGGTCCCTCTTTACCTAAGAAACTTACCTGCATAATAGGGCAAACTTTGTTTTCCAAACATCTCCTCTCACCTTCCAGGCAATTGTCCTTCTCCCTTCTGTATCTTTAGATCCCTACCCTTCTCCTTAGCTCATATAAGCTTCATATTGCTTCACTGTCTTTGGACTTCCATGTTTGTGTGGATTCCCTGTATATACAAAATTAAATTTGATTTTCTGCTGTTAATCTGTGCCATCTCAATTTGATGCTTAGTCCAGCTAGAAGGACCTTGAAGGGGATAGGAAATTCTTCTGCTCTTCCTTTCCTCATAAAACCCCCTTGCTTTCACCCTACAAGTGGGCTACAACTTGGGTCACTCCGAATTTATCTGTGCTCCCTAAGTTGCAATTCTTTGACTGGAAATAATCACTTGTTTGCTTTATTGTGGCTCTTTATTTTCAGGTTAAGTAGTCCATGCAGGAAACTGAGTATACCATATCAGAACCATTGGAGGAAAACTAGGAGAAGGTAGAGTCACAGAAGCTAAGAAAAAAATATCAAGAAACTTGGAGTGACCAATGGTATCCAGTGCCACAAGACAATCAAGTAAAATGAGAGAAAATTTCCTTTTAGGTGGAGAAGGCTTACATTTTAATTGATGCATGGTTTGTTACTGTATTTAAACTTGTTTGTACATCTGATGTGCAGTAAGCCAGTGTCTGAGACACTGGTTTTTGAAACAAAGAAAGCTTTATTATTGGAAAGGCAGCCTAGCAAAAAGGCAGGGGATTATTCCCAAAGCTGCCTTGCCATGTTGAATGTAGGGACAGCTTATATATGTTTGGGGAAGGAGATGAATACATGAGAGGAGGGTGAAGTGTTTCTTGAAATCTTTGTGGGAGAGGACCTTGAAAAAGTCTGGAGGTATGCATTCTTCCAGACAATGAGGTGCCATTTGGGACCTGGTATGATCAGGTATTTCAGATAATTTCAAGACAAATGTTACTGTTTGGTCCCCATTAGATTTCTGTAATCAGTGGGCAAACAGGGAGTTGGAGTGGAAAAGTCAAAGTTAATGATTAATGAGATGTGCATAAAACAGAATTTAAGTAGGGAACAAAACAGAATGTGGAGCTAATTTAATGCAACTAAATCGGCTATAGTTCTACTTATGCTTTGAAAACAGGTCTGGGAACCAAGTGTCTGGCCTCACCTCATGCTTACATTCTGCAATCTGGTCTACTGGCTCTACTTGAAATTTCTGCATGTTTACGTTGTGCCTTCTGACACTCAAAGTTCACCTGCAGTTACATGTTTAGATCTGTTGATTAACTTTGTGGTATTTGGTAGCCAGCAGGATGGGTGGGCTGATTCTCCAACAGGTCACCCACTCTAAAGCAAAGCTGGTCAGAAAGCTCAGTCCTCTCACTCAGAGGTGTGAGATCATAGAAAATATGTACAGATTTTCCTCGACTTACTGCTACTGATCTATCATAACCGGTACTTCAGGAAACAAATAGGGAAGCCGTGGCCCGCTGTTGTGGCCAGCTGCTCACTCCTGGGGATTCTCCAGGGGGCTGGATAAATCTAAAGCATAGCTCCTGACTGGGTTTGCCAACACTGTTGCTGAAAAAACTTGGATAAACTAACTGGTTGCAGGAGAAGCCAATCGCTCAGGAGACTAGGGTTTGGGAAAGAGAAAGGGAGACATTTATTTTGGGTGCTGGCAGCTGGTGAAGTGGCAAGCTCAAACCTTAACAATCAACTTTTTTACCTGCAAGATGAATACCTAGAGTTTTATAGGGAGAGGTTCAGTGGGGTACATGCAAGAAAGCAGGCAGGGAGCCTGTGACCATGGGTTGGAGTTGATATATGTTCTGCATGTGATCATGGGCAGGAAAGGGTGTGGTCTTTTAGGCATTCTGTTGTTATCAGGGCTTTTCTGGCCTGGCGATTGGAATGTTCCCATCACTGCCAAACATCTTCATCAATGCCTCAAGAAAGTGCCATGAAAATAAGAACAATGGGTTTCAGTTAGAGCATGAGTTAAGTGGTCTTGTCTATTTATGGTTTTAACTATTGGGGTCTACAGTTGAGCAAGAGGGCTCGCTGGCTTATGATGGGGTTATGTTCTGATAAGCCCATTGTAAATTGAAAATATTGTAAGTTGAAAGTACATTTAATACCCTGAACCTACTCAACATCATAGCTTAGCCTACCCTACTTTAAATGTGCTCAGAACGCTTACATTAATCTACAGCTGGGCAAAATCTCTCACACAAAGCTATTATACAATAAAGTGGTGAATATCTCATGTAATTTATTGAATACTGTACTGAAAGTGAAAAACAGAATGGCTGTATGGATACAGGATGGTCTGAGTAAACTGGTTGTTCACCCTCATTACTGGATGGCTGACCAGGAGCTGTGGCTGCGTGCTGCTGTTCAGCATCACAAGAGTATCATACCGCATATTGCTAGTCCAGGAAAAGATAAAAACTTAAAATTTCTTTTTTAATTTTTAAAAAATGTTTATTTATTTTTGAGAAGGGGAGAGAGCATGCACAAGTGGGGAAGGGACAGAGAGAGAGGGATTGCTAGCCCAGGAAAAGATCAAAATTTAGAATTTGTTTTTTATTACTTTTTTTAAATGTTCATTTTTGAGAGAGAGAGAGAGCACATGCAGGTAGGGAAGGGACAGAGAGAGAAGGTCACAGAGGATCCAAAGTGGGCTCTGCGCTGACAGCAGAGAGCCTGATGCAGGACTCAAACTCATGAACAGTGAGATCATTACTTGAGCTGAGACCAAGAGTCAGATGTTTAACAAACTGAACCATGCAGGCACCCCCAAAATTTAGAATTTGGAATACAGTTTCTACTGAATGTGTACTGCTTTTCACCAATGTAAAGTTGAAAAGTCATGAAAAAGCAAATAATTGTTAACTCAGGGACTGCCCGTATATTTATTGGTCTCTGCCCCTAGTTCCTGGCACAGAGCTCCTAAAACCCTTGTAATTTCCTAAGTGATAAGAGCACTAGAAACACCTTTGTTCTACTGAGCTCCTAAATCCCTTGGGATTTCCTGGGTGTCTTTTGATAGGAATACCTTTTGTTCTTCATGGGCTTTTGGCCCACGATTAGAAGCTTGGAACTTTTAACCCCACAACCAATTCCAGAAAGGGGCTGGAAATTGAGTTAATGATTGAGCATCCCTATGTGACGAAGCCTCCATAAACATCCCCCAAGTATGGGGTTCAGGAAGCATCTGGGTTGAGGAACATGGGGTGTTTCAGGGAGAGTGGTGCGCTGAGAGAGAGCATGTAAGCTCTATGCTCTTTCCCACATATCTTGTCCTGCACATCTCTTTCATCTGGCTGTTCCTGAGTTCTATCCTCTTACAATAAACCAGTAATCTAGTTAGTACACTGTTTTCCTAAGTTCTTTGAGCCACTCTAGCAAATTGACTGAGCCCAATTACATTCCCATCAGAAGTGGGAACCTCTGATATATAGCAAGTTGGGTCAGAAGAACAGGTTACAAACTGGATTAGTGATTGGCAACTGAAGTGGGGGCTGTTCTGTAGGACAAAACCCTTAACCTGTAGGATCTGATGCTATCTCCAGGTGGATAGTGTCAGAATTAAGTTGTAGGACACCCAGCTGGTGTCACAGAGAATGGCTTGGTGGGGGACAAACCCCCACATATCTGGTGTCAGAGTGTTTTGAGTGTGGTAGTAGTGCGAGAATAAAGGAGATCCACAGGAGGAAGAGTAAGGTTTTCCTTACAGAGGCTTTGTCAAACTTTTAATTGCTGTGCTCTTAAGCTGAAACAGCTACCTCGCCTGACATTTGCAGTAAGCCTGCAGTATAAACAAGAAGAACAAAAAAAAAACCTGAAAAAACTGACTCCTGAGGAAGTAGGTAATTCAGAGAACAGAAACTATGTAAACACAAAATTCAGAAAAGTTAAAGAACCTACTGAATCCAAAAACAGAAATAGTACAAACTTTAGGATATGGCAAAGAGCACACAGTGCATTTTTTTTGAGACTGACGTGCTGCATATTTTACTAAGAACGTACTCTAATGCAATTTTTTTAGAGAAAGGAAAGGTAATTTAAAGTACTCAGAAAAAAATTGCACAAGAAACCCATGGTCTAAATCAATTCAACCTAAAATAGGAAATACATTGATGTAAAGTAAAATGGAATGGATTCTAAGCAGTAGATGGGATGAGTAAGAAGCTGGATGATATTAAGGATATTGCATGGAATGCATGTAATTCTTCGTCTCATAAGAAAATAAAGATTATAAAAAACCCCAAGGCAAAACAAACAAACATTCAACAGTATAGGAAAGGCATATTCTAAGCATGAAGCAACCCAAAATATGGCCTGATTTCTAATAATTGCTGGGAATGTAAGAGAACCCATTTTGTACGTTGTCCTACCGAGTGGTACTTGGGTTGAGACTTTGGAGACATAAATTAGGAATTTATCTTGACTCTTTAGTATTAAATTAAACAATATTAAAATAATCAATAATTATAAGGGCACCTGGGTGGTTCAGCCAGTTAAGGGTCTGACTCGATTTCTGCTCAGGTCATGACCTAGTGGTTCATGAGTTCAACCCCTGTGTTGGGCGCTGCATTGACAGTGCAGAGCCGGCTTGGGATTTTCTCTCTCTCCCTCTCTTTGCCCCTCCTCCACTTGTGTGCATGCATGCTCTCTCTCAAAATAAAGAAATTAAAAAAAAATCAATGATTGTAATAGAAATGCTCTTTTAGTTTTCAACTCTGAAATCAATTTACAAGCAGGGAAGACCTATTTACGGTTACAGAATAGATTATAAATGTTATCCACCTTTACCATGTAGAAGTTAATGACAGAAGATGGCAAGGGATAGGAAGGGAATATACATAGAATGGTAGAAGTCCTATTATTCCCATACAGGAGAAATTCAAAGGATAATATCTATATTTGAAATAGAACTCTTGAGTATTCTATCACAAAAGTAGCTAGTAGAGGAACTACACATAGTGATATGATGATATAGAAGGTGAAGGTGAGCAGGGAAGAGTAGCAGGAAACTAATAAACAATATATCAAGGGGAATGCCTGGGTGGCTCAGTCAGGTAAACATCTGACTCTTGATTTTAGCTCAGGTCATGATCTCACAGTTTGTGAATTCAAGCCCCGTGTCGTGCTTGTGTTGCTGACAGTGCTGAGCCTGCTTGGAATTCTTTTTCTCTCTCCCTCTCTCTCTGCTCCTCCCTCCACTCAAAATAAATAAATAAACTTAAAAAAAATCAAGGTATTCAAGGTATTATATCAAGAAATAGTAGGAAGAGTATATTAAGAGAAATGGAAGTAACCACCAGAAGAACCAAAGCAGATATATGTGAAAGAATTTGCCTCTGGGTTAGGGAATCGGTGGACAATCAAACACAGAATGATTGCTTTTCACTATATGGTTTCTGTACTATTTGCTTTTTAAAAACTCATGTGCATGTTTTGTTTTGATAAAATTTTTAAAAACTAAATGTTTAAAATTAAAAAAAAATGTTTATTTAGGGGCGCCTGGGTGGCTCAGTTGGTTAAGCATCCGACTTCAGCTCAGTCGTGATCTCACAGTCTGTGAGTTCAAGCCCCGTGTCAGGCTCTGTGCTGACAGCTCAGAGCCTGGAGCCTGCTTCAGATTCTGTGTCTCCCTCCCTCTCTGCCCCTCCCCTGCTCATGCTCTGTCTCTCTCTCTCTCTCTCAAAATAAATAAAAACATTAAAAAAATTTTTAAATGTTTATTTATTATTGGCAGTCCCAGGGAACTAATACAAGTGCTTCTAGGGAAGGGGGTGAGGCAAGGGTTGACTGCTTTCTGCCCCTCCCCTGCTCATGCTCTGTCTCTCTCTCTCTCTCTCAAATAAAAACATTAAAAAATTTTTTAAATGTTTTTATTTGAGAGAGAGAGAGAGAGAGAGCAAGAGAGAGGGAGGGACAGAGAGAGACTCTGGGAGACACAGAATCTGAAGCAGGCTCCAGGCTCTGAGCTGTCAGCACAGAACCTGATGTGGTGCTTGAACTCAGGAACCAAGAGATCATGACCTGAGCCAACGTTGCACACTCTGAGCCACCCAGGAACCCCCAAAACTAAATATGTGTTTTAACAAATGACCTGTTGTCATTAGAAAAGCCTGTCTCAGAATTAGCTACTTATGAAGAGCTTTTCATGACGTATTTGATGCAGACAGATAAGCTCTGAGTTATAACAATGCTCCTTGCTTCCATCATTTCTACAATACTGAATTAATAAGTATTGCCAAATGATGTCACAAAGTCCACTTTTCAACTATTTATGTGCTCATGTATTGCTGGTTGGGATGAAAAAATGGTACAATCATTTTGGAAAACAATTTGGTAATTCCTCATAAGGTTAAACCTATACTTACCATGTGATATAGCAATCCTGCTCCTAGATATTCACTCAAGAGAAATGAAAACATTTGTGTACACAAAAACCAGTATGTGAATTTCTTTAGTGACTCTGTTTATAATTGCTCCAAACTAGAAGCAGTCCAAACGTCCTTCAGTGGGTGAATGGATGTACAAACTATAGTACATATATACAATGGAGTATTACTCATCAATAAAAAGGAACAAACTTCTGGTACACTTGAGGTTCATGGATGAACCTCAAACGTGTTATGCCAAGTGAAAGAAGCCATATACAAAAAAAATCACAAAAGCTAAGCTATAATTCCATCCATATGATGTTCTGGACAAGGCAAATCTCTAAGGAGAAAAAACACATCAGTGGTGTTAGAATTGTGTTGCCTCAAAATTCATATGTGGAAGTCCTAACTCCCAGCACCTCAGAATGTGGATAGAGTCTTTCTAGAAGTAATCAAGTTAAACTAAAGCCTTCAGGGTGGGCCCTAGCTCATTATGACCAGTGTCTTCTTTATAAAAAGGGAAAATCTAGGCACAAAGACATACACAGAGGGAAGAGGATATAAATGAGACACAGGGAGAAGACAGCCATCTATGAGCCAAGAAGAGAGACATGGAACGATCCTTCCCTCACAATGCTCTGGAGGAACCAATGCTGCCAACACCTTGATTGGGAACTCTAGCCTCCAGACAATGAGTTTCTGTCATTTAAGCCACCCAGTTTGAGGTACTTTGTTTGGCAGTCCCAGGGAACTAATACAAGTGCTTCTAGGGAAGGGGGTGAGGCAAGGGTTGACTGCAGTGTGTCACAAAGGAACCTTCTGAGGTGATGGAAATGCTCTATGTCTTGACTGTGGTGTTTACATGACTGACAGCATGTGTTTATCAGAAGTCACAGAATTCTGTGCTAAAAAGGGAAAATATTACTCTTTGTGGAATTATACCTCCAGAAACCTGACTTGAAAATACTAACAGAGGGGCGCCTGGGTGGCTCAGTCGGTTAAGCGTCCGACTTCAGCTCAGGTCACGATCTCACGGTCTGTGAGTTCGAGCCCCGCGTCGGGCTCTGGGCTGATGGTCCAGAGCCTGGAGCCTGGTTCCGATTCTGTGTCTCCCTCTCTCTCTGCTCCTCCCCCGTTCATGCTCTGTCTCTCTCTGTCTCAAAAATAAATAAACGTTAAAAAAAAAAATTAAAAAAAAAAAAAGAAAATACTAACAGAAAAACTAGATTAAAAAAATCACTTTTAGGGGTGCCTGGGTGGCTCAGTCAGTTAAGTGTCTGACTCTGGCTCAGGTCATGATCTCACGGTTTGTGGTTTCAAGCCCCACATCGGACTTTGTGCTGACAGGGCAGAGACTGCTTTGGATCCACTATCTCCCTCTCTACAGAGAGGGACCGTACAGAGGACTCTACAGAGTCCCTCCCCTGCTCGTGTACTCTCTCTTTCTCTCTTTCTCAAAAAAAAATAAAAATAAAAATAAATCACTTTTAAAATTTTATTTATTTATCTTAAAATTTTTAAATGTTTTATTTATTTTAGAGAGAGAGTGTGCGAGTGGGGAGGGACAGAGAGGGAGGAGGACAGAAGAGCTGAAGCAGACTGTACACTGAGAGCTGCAAGCTCAGTGCAGGGCTTGAACTCACACAACCTGTAAGATGACCTGAGCCGAAGTCAGACACTCAACCGACAGCTACCCAGGTGCCCAAAATATCACTTTTAAAATTAAAATTAGAAAGGAGACCCAAGATGTGTGTATATACAGAGATCTTTATACTAACACTGATCATAATAACAAAAACAGAAGTAAACACAATGTCCAAAAATAGATTCTTTGAACCTAATAATTAAAAAAAAACACTTCAGATGACAAAATTCTTTCCCTGATGGACTTCACATTTTAGCAGATGAGATAGCTATTACATAAATGAAGGGATATATATATATATATATATATATATATATATATATAATGTCAGGTAGTGATAAGTTCTGTGAAGAAAAGGTAGAGTTAAAAGGAACTCTAATTAATTAATTAATTTGAGGGGGGCACAAGTGAGTGAGGGGCAGAGAGAGAGAGAATCCCATGTGGGGCAGGGAGAGAGAGAGAGAAGCAGGGCTTTCCCAGGGCTCCTGTTTTGCCTGAAGCAAGGCTCGAGCTCACCCAATGTGGGACTTGAACTCATGAACTGTGAGATCATGACCTGAAGTCATATGCTTAATGACTGAGCTACTCAAGCACCTGAAAGCACTCTATTTTAGATATGGTAGTGTGATGGTCGGTTTTATGTATCAACTTTACTAAGTTGTAATCCCCAGGTATTCACCCAAATATTAGTCTAGGTGTTGCTGGGGAGATATTTTGTAGACATGATTCATGTCCATAATGAGTTGACTTTGAGCAAGGGAGGACATGCATGATTTAATCATCAGACAGACTTTAAAAGCAGAGGCTTCTTAAAGAATGGGAAATTCCAGCTGTGTTGGGAAATAGAAAACTTGAGATAAAATTTGTTGTCTTATAGTTAACTGTGTTATTTTAGAGTTTTACTAACCAAGGAAAGGGCCACATCTTGTATCAGATGTGCTTTTACTCTACTTTTAAAGGGTCTGTTTCAGGGGCATCTGGGTGGCTCAGTCAGTTAAGCACCTGACCTTCGGCTCAGGTCATGATCTCACGATTTGTGGATTCGAGCCGGGCATCAGGCTCTGTGTTGACAGCTCAGAGCCTGGAGCCTGCTTCAGATTCTATGTCTCTCTCTCTCTCTCTCTCTCTCTCTCTGCCCCTCCCCCACTCATGCTCTGTCTCAAAAATAAATTTAAAAAATAATTAAAAAAAATAAAGGGTCTGGTTGCAGTGGTTCTCAAAGTATAGTTCATAGACCAACAATATCAGCAGTTTTCAGGCTTACCCCAGTCTTCCTGAATCAGAAACTCTGGAGGTGGAATTTAGTAATCTGTGTTTTAAGGAATTTGCCAGGTGATGGTGATGGACATTAAAGTCTGAGAACCATTGGTCTTGAGCAAAGATGGGTATAATTCCACCAATAAAGACTCCAAGACAGCAACTCTTGGGTTCTTAGCAATCATCCTGGGCTTGTTTAAGAGCAGAATTCTACTAGAATCTGATCTAGTAGGTCTGAGGTGGACCCAGGAATCCATTGTAATAAGTAATTCTGATGCAGGTGGTTCACAGATGATTCTGAAAAACAGTGCTCATTGGTCAATTCTTAGTTTCCAGTATATTCAAGCTCTCAGCAACATTCGTCATGATTGACCAAACCCACCTTCAGAACTGCTTTCTACACTTTGGGACTACACTTTCTATGCTCTTGGTTTTCTTCCTACCTTACCATCCATTCAATCACAACTTCCTTTACTGAATTTGCCTGCTCTTCTCAATTTCTAAACATTAGTGTGCCCCAAGGCTCACTCTTCAGATCTCTTCTCTTTTTAATCCTTGCTCATGCCCTAAGTGTTAATTTTGTATCTCCAGACACACCTGTGTGATATTTCCACTTGGATATTTCAATGCCATCTAAAACTTAATATGTCCAACACTGAATTCTTGCTTTCCACCTTTCAGACTGGCTCCTTTCCTATATCTCACCCATCTTCCTGTCCAAGTAGACGCTACCACTTCTAATTTCTTTCTGTTTTTTGTCTCTGGATTCTGTCTCTGTCTTAAAGTTTCTTTGTCAATCAGGATTGAGTCAAGAGAAATGGTTCTGGTTGTTGCTCTCATTGTTCTTGAAGGGATGAAGTTATTAGTCATTGAGGTCAAGAATATATCCAGTGTTCTAAGAATCTTATTGCTAACTTCGTAAAAGAAAGTATCCCATTTTAGGCTTTTCGTAAAAGAAAGTATCCCATTTGGTCCACTGGGGGCAGCAGAGAGCAGTGTGTTAGATATTTAGATCCCGAGGTGGCCCCTGAGAGTGACTGGTTACTAGGCAACTCTCATAAGCACAACTCTCATAAGCATAACTGATATGATCAGGACTCAGTTCTGCTGTTTGGCTGATGGAAGGTTAGGGAGAGTATCGAATGAGTGCAGATGTGGCTTTCAGAGTTGGGGAGCCACTGGACAGATGTGGCAGCTATCACAGAGAGACAGTTGCTCCCCCATTCTCTGTAGGGATTAGTAAGGTTCTCTAGCGAATCTGTAAACCACTGAAAGTGTTATCTTTGTGGACTCCAGCCAGCTTGCTCAATGGGACACTTTCCAGACTGAAACCTTATCTAGCTGTCAGTGAATTAGCTCATGCTGGAAATGAACAGAAAGTTTCATTATTTCCAGACTACCCGCAGTTGTTTTTCTTCTCTTCTTTCTCTTACACATCGTATTTTTGCCTTTGTCCCTTGATACTCTGTCTCCCTCATGTAAAAAATAAACAGTGCATGAAATAAATATATAACAGTGTCTTAAATACCTGAGTTATTCTTTGACTATATGTTGTTAGGTGAAAAAATTTCAGAACAATATGAAGAAAATGATACTATTTCTATTACAAAACCAAAGCTATACATTTTTTGTTTTTTATTGTTTTTTTTGTTTAAAAAATTTTTTTAATGTTTATTTATTTTTGAGGGAGAGAGAGACAGAGTGTGAGTGGGGAGTGGGAGAGAGATGGAGACACAGAATCTGAAGCAGGCTCCAGGCTCTGAGCTGTCAGCATAGACCCCGATGTGGGGCTCAAACTCAGGAACTGAGAGATCATGACCTGAGCTGAAGTTGGATGCTTAACTGACTGAGCCACCCAGGTGTGCCTACCTACTTTTGTAAGTACAGAAAACTGCATGTAAAGTCTTAGATGGAAACATGCTGAACTGCATGTAAAGTCTTAGATGGAAACATGCTTTTGGGGAAAAAAATGGAATTGAATGGAATCTTTATTGTTTCAGTTTCAGCAATTAAAATCTGTAGAAATAGTATCTATGCAATTCATAGTAATTTAAAAAGTCAGGATACAAGAAAAAATACACTAAATGTTTTGGGCCATTTTAGGGGGGATATCTGGAAAACTCTAGGAATTAGATGGTGTTCGTTCAATTTTATCCCTTTAGAAGGCCCTATTTGCCTAAGCTGGCCTACTCTTCCATAAAAAGTCACTGAAAGTTTCTGTGCTCCATTCCAGAAAATCCGGATCAATACTTTTCGCCATTCCATTATTCCTCACCCCTGCTTTTCTTGGTTCTCTAGTTTCCTTATTTTGGCCACATATTTCAGCTTGTGTTTTCCTACTGGTTGCTTTGATTAATGACCAGGTTTGGATTTGCTCTCCTTATTTTGATATTGTTTCATTGGCGGGATCTTATGTTTGGTATTTGCCTTCAGGTTTTATGCAACCAGAAGCTTTTGAGTGAAGGCTTTTCCTTCTGCACTCACCTTTGGGGCACTCGAGGGTAGACAAGATCCTGCTTCCTCTGGTGGAATTGAGGGCGACGATCATATTCACCTCAGTTCACTCATGGTCTGGGATTATTTTTCATTTTCAGAGCACACGATGCTGTTTCATACATTTGTTTCGTGGTTCCTGGTCCCTGAGTACTGCGACCTTATTTATTCTTACGCTTTATGTTTGTTGGATTTAAAATCCTACAATTTTGAAGGCTTACCTAATGGACAAAAAGTGTTCTTGCAACAATGGTTAGAGCTGCCAGCTTTCATTATAAATGTCATCCTGACCGTATAATGTTTTGTGTGTAAAAGAAACCAATGACTTTCTACGCAGTCGATAACTCTATTACTTTTCATTCTGGCTGTGGAGAGCATAGTTTCTTTTCAATATTAAGACTATGTTACATTTGTATATGTTAAAGGCATTCACTTAACACAATAGGACCCAAGCCATCTTGTAAACAAATGCATTTTAAAAAGTCATGTAGCCCAAGAGCTGCTAAACAAAATTCTCCAGTAAATTATACTATTTCTTCCTTGTTAAAACTTGGGAAATTGGGGCGCCTGGGTGGCTCAGTCGGTTAGGTGTCGGACTTTGGCTCCGGTCATGATCTTGCGGTCCGTGAGTTTGAGCCCCATGTCAGGCTCTGTGTTGACAGCTCAGAGCCTGGAGCCTGTTTCAAATTCTGTATCTTCCTCTCTCTCTGACTCTCCCCTGTTTATGCTCTGTCTCTCTCTGTCTCAAAAATAAATAAACGTTAAAAAAAAAAAAAAAAAACCTTGGGAAATTAAAAAAAAACTAATTTATTACTGAATAGGACTAGGTTATTACTTAATAGATGCTATATTCTTCCTTTCCTTGGTTCCTTCTTAGTTTCTTTTCTTATTTGCTTTAATTGATTTAATAACAGGTATGGTAGAAACTTGAATATAGTATAACCCTAATTGATAGAAAATAGTAGAAGCCACTGATTGTAATTACCAAGACTTTTATCTTTATTTTGTGTCTCTAGATGATTAACAGAGATTCTATTAATGATTTGATAAAGCTGAATCAAACTTTTAATATTTTACTTTGATCAGTGGTACCATCTCTGGCACATAATTACAGAGCATTAATATTGTCTTAGAGTAAATTAAAATGCTATAAAAGAAAATAATGTAATTAAAGAGAATAAAGAATGTCTTCCATGCTTTCATTATAATCAATACTCTGCCCTTAAAATGAACTGAAATTCAAATCAAGTTTGGAAAGGGATAAGCTTTCTAGTGTCCATCTTTCTACCATTAAGTCAAGGTGAGATATTTAACATAGATTTTTTTAGTTCCTAAAAAAAGGAATTGAAAGTAATGACATAGTCCCTATCTCAGTGACTGCTTATAGTTAGTGTGGATTTTCATCCATTGGTATTGACCACTTGGTGTAGTGTATTGGGAAGGATCTGAGGCCATGTCCAGTTTAGCAGTGAAGAGTATTATAAGCAATGGTGATGGCTGCTTGAGTGTGTCAATGGCATCTTAGGTAATGTGTATTTCTTCACTCTAATATAAGACAGTAAAAGTAATGTCATGAGCAGGTTTTCAAGATCATTCTGGTGTCAGTGTGATGAGATATTATTTCATGAAAACATCACAAAAACCCTACTTCTGTATCATTAACTTCTTTATGCAAATGAAGAAAGTGAGATTAGGGGGTTAAGTAACTTGCCTGAAGTTGAACAGCTATTAAAGAGCAGAACTGGGATTTCAACCAAAGTGGGCCAGACTTCAGAGACTATGACAGTTTTGCTTGGCCATATAACCGTTTTATAATGGAGGAACTTATATTAGTTCTGATGATCAGAAAAGTTTCATGGATGAATTGGGACTTTTTCTAAACCTTGAAGAATGTGTGGTGTTTAATACTTGGAAAGAAATGAGATAAGGGAACAGCATTAGCAAATGTGGAAACATAAGAATGAGTCTGTGCATTTAATGGGGTGGTTTAATCAGCAGTACCTGGTGGGAAAGCAATGAAGGTGTGGCCTGGTGACAGAGTGCTTTATTTTTATTATTTTTGTTTTTTTATTTATTAAAAAACATTTTTCTTTTGAAAGACAGAGACAGAGTATGAGTAGGGAAGGGGCAGAGAGAGAGGGAGACACAGAATCTGAAGCAGGCTCCAGTGTCCAAGCTCTGAGGTGTCAGCACAGAGCCTGATGAGGGGCTCGAGCTCACGGACCGGACCGTGAGATCACGACCTGAGCTGAAGTCAGAGGCCTAGCCAGTTGAGCCACCCTGGCGCCCCCCCACCCGTTTTATTTTTTCAGAGTGCTTTGAATGTTTGAAAGAGTATGGATTTAACTCTATAAGCAATGGTACGTCACACAACATTATTGATAAAAGCGATTCTTTAGGAAGATTGATCTAATGTTGGACTATTGTCAGCAGGATTCATGAAGGTCATGAGAGAGGAAGCAGGATAGATTAGTTAGAAGGTTACTACTGTGGTCCAGAGAATTTGAGCATAGATCATTATAGTGCACATATTTTATTGAACTATTAAAAATTTTTTTTAATGTTTTTTTTTTTGAGAGAGAGAGCAGAGTGTGAGTGGGGGAGGGGCAGAGAGAGAGAGGGAGACACAGAATCTGAAGCAGGCCCTGGGTTCTGAGCTGTGAGCACAGAGCCTGATGGGGGGGCTCAACCCACAAACTGTGAGATCATGACCCCAGCTAAGTCAGATGCTTAACTGACTGAGCCACCCAGAGCCCTGAACAATTTTTATGTTTAGACATTGAACTAAGCAATTTTATCTCAGCTAATTCTCACACTATTATGAGGAAAGTATTATGATCTTCATTTATGATAGAGGTCTAGATCACAAAGTTTAGTGGTGGAGCTGATCTTCAAATCCTGGGTAGTCTGATTCCAGACCACCATGTTCCTCTACTTAGAATAAATAAGTACGAAGGCCTACATGTGAGTGTTCAGAAAGGAGGAGATGATAATTGACTTGGGGAGATATTAAAAGCAATTGGTTTCAACATTTTGGGCTACTGCCCACAGTAAGAAATAAGAAACTCAGGACATTTCTACTCACAGATGTAATCCGAATAGCCTCATGAAACAGCATTTATTTACCCTTATCATATGTAATGCACTCTGTTTTTTTTCTATGCTATTTTATTAACATTTTTCTGATTGTTACCCACTAAAGATTTTATAATCCATTAATAAATGGTGTGGCTCCAAACTGAAAAACTCTGAGCTATAAAATATGAAAGAGACAAAAAGTTTGAAAGTCATCTCTAGGTTTTGCTTGAGTGTTGAAGAGAATGGGTATCACTGATTGATAAAAATACAGGAGAAACTGGAAAGAGGAGTTGATTGTTTCCTGCAGCTGCTATACAAATGACACAAATTTATTCTCTTACAGTTCCGGAAGCCAGAAGTCCAAAATCAGTAGCACTGGGCCAAAGTCAAGGTATTGGCAGAACCACTTCCTCCAGAAGCTCTAGTTGAGAATCTTTTCCTGCTGTCTTCCTGCTTCTGTTGGTTACAGGCGTTCTTTGGCCTGTGGCTGCATTACCCCAATGTTTACCTCCATGGTCACATGTCTTCCTTTGTGTGTAATCTCCTCTGCTTTCTTCTTTTAAGGATACTTATGATTGCAGTTAGGGCACACCTGGATAACCCAGGATAATCTTTTTTCTCAGATTCTTGAATCCAATGACATCTGGAAGACAATAGAGAAATAATGCATATTACAGAATGGGGTTTACAAGTAATTATGCCCTTCCTTTTAACCTTCCGAACCTCCCCCTCCAGACTCCGCCCTCCCTCCATTCCTTCCTTAGCTGCTCCCACCCCTTTCTTTCTTTTGTTCTTTTTATTACCCACCTAAGAAATCACAATATATTAGACATAGAGCCACTTTGTACAAACATAGGGTAGTGCCTAGCACAGTATTTGCCATATATTAAGTGTTTGATAAATACTTGTTGAATAATTGTGATAATTTCGTTAATTCTCATTCTGAAAAATTAGTCTTTTTCTGGACCATTATGTGTCTCTTTCTAGTCATCAGAAACCTGCTTTCACAATTTGGCAGAACTTAGAGAATATATGGTTTTGGTTGTAACCCCTCATTTTTACTTTTGAGGTAACAAAAACAGAGGAAAAGTGATGGCAGTGGAGATAAAGAGAGGACGAATTTGGATAAGATTGACAAAATTAAAGGCCACGTGATAATGGGTCCATTTTAGATGGTGGGTTTTGGATTTATTGATTTGAAGCAGGGTCTAATCAATTGGGGATGTTCTGCGTGAAACCTGTGTTTTATGAAATGCTGAGTATAATAGGAAAGGCAAGTTTATGTTTGGTCCATCAGACATCATTCAGATTTGGCAGTGAGGCTCAGGGCAGAGAGCTAGTAGCTGTGGCTTAGAACCCTGCCTTGCCACTTTCTCTGCCTGGTTTTGGGCAATTTACTTAGCCAAGCATGTCCTTAACATTCTCAGCAGTAGAATGTCTGTAATACTGTAATACCTTTCACCTACAGTTCTTGTGAGACTTAGGATAATACGTGTGCTTTGGTCAAAATGAGTGCTCAGTAAATGCTAATTCTCATTCTTGCTGTACTTTATTTGCCTTATTCATTCTCAGTCTTTCATGAGTATACCCTGGAGTTTTCCAGTGGCTACATGATGTGTTCTAAGATACTGCAACAGACTGAATACAGAAGAAGATATGAGAATCCAGCAGTCTTCTGTTAAGCCAGGCACTAAAGAGATTTGCAAAAATTAAACAATACGACTCCACTCACTAAACTCTTCTTTTTGGAAAGCAGTCAGAAAGGCACTGGTAAAAAAAAAAAAAACCAAAAAAAACCAAAAAAACCAAAACTATATTAATATTTAGTGAGTTTGTTTTGTTATTTAAAAATGAATTTGTGGGTATTTAAATATTTCTCGCTTAAAAATTTTAATACATATAGATATTGATAGATATCACCTATATAAACAAATATCTCTTTGGGGTCCACAATGATTTTTAAAAAGTTGTAAAGGAGCCTGGACTGAAAATTTGAGAACCGCCAATTTAGAGGCATGAGAATGGGATCCAATAGGATAGTGTCAACTCAGAGTCCAAGCTCCATTGAACATCTTACTAAATTTGGTTCCTTTTGTGACAGCTAACAAGTAGCTAATGAAGAAAAAGCTGGCTAGAGGTGAACTGCTGGCAGGGAGTGATAAGGGGAATTGTAGCTGGGGACTTTGGGGGAAATGATAGCCTGGAAAAGGGTGCTTTTAGATAGAGCCAAGCCTCTCTATTCAGTTCCTCCCACTACTGTTTATTTTTCTTCTTCATGTTTTTATTTAAGTTCCAGTTAGTTAACATACGATGTAATATTAGTTTCAGGTGTAGAATTTAGTGATTCAACACTTCCATACAACACCCTGTGCTCATCACAAGTGCCCGCCTTAATCCCCATTACCTATTTCACCCATCCCCCTGCCCACCTTCCCTCTGGTAACCCTCAGTCTGTTTCCTGGTTTGCCCCCCACTGCCCCCCCCCCCCCCAGGTTCATCTGTTTAAGAGTGCTTTAGGATAAAAGATTATGATAATATATTCTAAGAATTACTTGTTTTATAAATTTTTTAAATCATGCTTTTGGCATGCAGAGTGTCCTCCAGGGACTATTTCTGGAAAAGGTTTAAGTATAACTGCAGAAAGCTATGTCATCGCCTGAAGCTTTATATGGAAGGACTGAAACTTGACTGAGTGTGCTTCTGTTCATATTCCATGCAGCTTTAGGATAGAAAACCAGCTCTGTGGCATCTTTATTTAAAGTGTCTATCTAAAATCCTGTAAAGAGGGTTTTTGGTAATTGTGAGTAGTTCTTAAGGAGAAAGATTAAAGTGATCATGTTCTTTCCCCTCTCTCCACTTAAAATGGTTTTAGAGATTTTAGTCATGTTGATTGCCAACCAGTGATCACAGGTTAAGGTGTATATGACACCATTTATTTTCCAGTCTGCACTTGTGAGTCATAGTCTGTGCTGGAATGTTTAATATTTTCAGATTCATTGTTTTTTCCTAGCCCTAAAAATTTTCTTTTTCAAAAAAAAAATCTTATGCAAAACAAAGATTAAATGCTTAAAAAGAAATGAAAATGGAACCCCTAAGTTTCAGAGTGAATTTTGCAAAATAAAATAATTCTTTTGCATTATGTCATTTACACTTTCCAAGGTTTCAGTTCTATGCAGTCTGATTCTTTGCACCTTTTGTAGTTAGTTGAAATAGTTTGCTAATTACTGTTATGCCTTAGATAGGGTTGCCAGAAAAAATAGAGTAAATTTGTATTTCAGAAAAACAATGAATCATTTATTAGTATAATTACTTTCCCCAAACTGCATAGAACAATATTTGTATTGGTTGTTTATCTGAAATTGAGTTTAAGCAGGCATCCTATATTTTAATTTGCTAAACTTGGCAACCCTACCTAGGCATAACTAGGTTCTTTTGTTTGTCTTAAGAGTATATGGAACAGGTATTTTCAAATGGTTTTGTAGTTAAAGGCAAATACATAATTTTCTCAATGAAATAACTATTACTTGGCCAAAAGTGTTCTTATATGTAAAACAGAACCCTTAATTCTCAGAAATGGAGTCCAAAAATTAGTTCTCATCTTGCAAATCAAGTTTTACAGCTTAGTTTAGCTTGGGAAACTTTCTGGTTACTGGGTGAGCTAGCTCCACCCAGCTGCTGAAGTGAGATACAAATTGTAACAAAACCGGAAGTTGGCTAGGCTGCCTTCGCTTCTCAAGGTAAGTGTCGCCTTCTGTTCTCTCTAAGTCAGAGCTCTCCGCAAAGCGTTTAAAAATTGAAGCCAGCTAAGGCAACAGTACTGGAGAGCAGGCGCCATGGATCATGGGGGCAGTCGGCGACGCAGAATGAACGCTTTAACAAATTATGTTCTGGACTTGTATTGAGTTAATGAGGGTGCACAAACGAGTTAGGTTAGTAATATGTCCCGTGACTTTGACTAACGAGCTTTAATCCCAGAAAAGGGAGATTGTAAGTAGAGTCGTGCTTGGGATCCTGAAAAGCTTGGACTGTATTCATGCACACGTGTTTTCTTTCTTTCTTCTTTTTTGAAAAGTTGAAACTGTCGGAACTCCCTTTTATATTTAAACCTAATGGGATAATTACCTGTATGCAGATTATTCAGAGCCTTACTTCGTTTTTAAAGTGTGTTTTAAACTAGAAATTTTAGCTCCCCCGACCCCTGGTGTGCCTTTAGAATTTAAGAAAGGCTCTAAGGGTGGCAAGGTGTTACCTCTGCCCCGCCCCTCCCCGCCCCTTCCCCCCTATTTGTATCTTGTCAGTGCTTGCCTAGGGGCAAAGGAGATTTTTCAATTTGTAAATACATTATCCAGGGATATTTCTTTACAGAGCTGAACTTTTGAGCTTCAGGTAATTTCTTTTAATTCCGAATTAAGAGAAAAAGTGTAAAGATTTGAGTACTGTACAGAGATGGAGGCTAAATTTTGGTTTATTGATTTATTGAAAACAATGAGCTAGACTTTTTAGAGGATGGTTTTGTTTGAAGGGATGAGTTCTAGTAAGTTGCTTAATAACCCAACATGTTGATTCTTTTGGCCAACTGTAGCTTCTGTTTCACACGTGTCCATTTAGGTAATGTCCGATTCTCTGGAAATCACACTGTACAAGTGCTGTTTTCAAGGTACACTGTTAGTGTGACAGGAGATCAACACGCGGGACACCTGGCCATAGGACAAGTCACCAGTTGGGGCAGGGGTGATAAATTTTTTTATCAGCAAAATCAAAGCTTCTGGAGGTTCCGAAAAGAGAACAGTTACTTGAGGTTGGCAGAAATTGGCAAGACCCCATGGAAAGAAGGAGGTTTTAATGGAAGACCTGGTTTATGGTGGCCACTGTGCGAGATGTTTCATACGTATTACTTTATTTAATCTTCACAAGGCACCTTGATGTTGGTTGCATTTTTTCTAGCAAAATGAGAAAACTAAAGCCTGGTAAGGTTAAATAATTCGCTCACGGTCACTAAGGTGGTGCCTGCTGGGTTAAAACCGGCAGCTGGATTCTTCAAACGATGGTGATTTCAATGTCCGAAGTGTTTACTGGATCATAGGAGACAGTAGTTGATGGCTTTGCAAATGGACCTTGAAAGAGGGGAGGAGGTTTTATTTACCAAAACAAAACCAAGCAAAAACTGTAAAAGGAACATAGAATGTTTGAAAATAGATAAAAGAAAAAAGCTAAACAATTTTCTGGTATTTCTTTACAGTCTTTATGTATCCCATGTTTTATAGTTACAAATTATAATTTTTTATTATACTTAAAGCACTACATGCTTTAAAAATTTTAAATTATTTTATATTATATATTATATTTTCATATTATGTATTTTTGTAATTTTTATGTTATAAACACCCTTTTCAAAAAAATGTGCACAATACAAAGAGGATTAAAAAAGAGGAAGTCCACTCCTCTTCCCCTATTGAAAACACTCTCCTGGTGATAACCACTATTGAGAAAGTTTAAAGTGTGGAATAGAAGTTTTTTTTTTTTTTTCCTTTTGCCTTTAACTTTTAAGTGATATATCTTTCAGTATACTAAATATCATTTTGCAATCTGCTTGCTTTCATTCCTCGGTGTGGCATGAGCATGTTTCCACTTAAGTACATGCAGATTCATGTCTTAGGGTTTTTGTGAAAGGAGTTGATAGTTGCAAGCACTTAAAGGAATGCCTAGCTCCCATAAAGCACACAGTAATTATTGGCTGTTATACTTGTCATTGACTATTCTATTTCATTCTTTTAAGTGAGTATGAAGTATTCTATAGTTTGGATGTAGCATAGTTCATTTTTGTAACCACCTAGATTTTTGCCATTTTCCAAATAATTTTAGCATAACTGTGCGAGTTTTTCTGTAGGATAATTCCTGGAATTGAAATTCCTAGGTCAGAGGCTAAACATAGCTTAGTAGGATACTGTCAAATTTCCTCCAAAAATATTGTGACAGTTTACACTCTTCATTGTGTATGAGTGTGCTCATTTTTCTATATCCATGTTGATACTGGAAATTATCAGTCTTTTGGATTTTCCATGAAATGATAGGCAATGAATTTTTTTTTTTTTTTTACATAAAAGGTATAGTGTACAGAGATTTTTGTATCTTATTCTTTCCCATGTAACATGTATGTAACTTCCACATGAGGAGGAATTTGGCAGATGAAATAGGTCCCAGTTAGAAGGCAGGACATGGGGAGAAAGAAAGAGTGTTGCTTCTTCCTGGAATAAGTATACGTGGTACCTTGTCACTAGAGCATGGGAGAATAAAATCCTTGAAATTGGGTTGTGCTTTGGGAAAATGATCTTGTGGTGTTGTTTAGGACAATCAGAATGGCGATACAGAAACAAGTAGGGCAATTGAGAGTGTTTCCTTAATTTGGTGACAGGTGATGAAGGCTTTGTGCTTTGGTGATGGCGGAATGGAAAGTAGCAGACAGATATAATATAATAGAGAGAAAGTCGAAGAGAGATGCAGAAGGGGTAGGTAGGAGAGTGGAAGGGTGGAGGAAGAATCTGCAGAGCTTGCTTGGAAATTGGGGTCCAAAAGAGTGTTTGGCGTCAAATCTTGAGAATATGGGGTGTGAAGTCTTAGTGACTAGAAATGTGTTGCCAGGCCTCCATCAGAATAGGGAAGTCAGATACAAAAACTAGTCTGGAGGAAAAAATGATGAATTTCATTGCAGACTAGTTGAGCTTATTGTCATCCAAACAGAAATCTATATACAGTTGGAAGTATGAATCAAAGCATTGAGGAGATGTAGAGTGGGGGTAATTGGAAGATCTGAGAAACATCCTAGTGATAAAAATTGAGTCCATGGAAGTGATGAGCTTACAGAGAAATGTGGGGGGCCAAGGTAAAAAGTCTTGGGAATGGATATATTCATGTATGAGGCATGGAGAGGAACCAGACTTAACAATATTTTTTACAATGACTATTTCTAACATTTGACCTTGGATCTAAATAGGTCTAATGTCCCTCAAAAGTCCACGATCACTTTTTTCTTTCTACCTTTGGTTCTTTTATTGCTCCCATTCAAATTGTGCTCATTTTGAACCCCTTTTCCTCCATTGTTTACCTACCATGTCAGCCTTAAAGGTCTGATCTGAATCTATGGATGGCTTATTGGTTAAAACCTCAGAAGCCAGATCAGAGACCATACTTTTTCATCACTCATTTGCTGCAACTCTGACAAATGTCTTAATCAGTGCCCTATTTTACAACGTGGGGACAATAATACCCCTCATACCTTCCTGCGTTGCTTTGAGGAAGGCATGCTAAGTACCTGACATGATTCCTGACATGTTGTAAGCCCCTGGCAATTGTTAGCTCTTCTATTCTTATTTTCTCCCATACCTCTAAATTTCTATAATGAAATGCATTTTTTTTTTCCTATTCTACCTTGTGTGATCTGAGATGGTAGTTTTTTATAACCTCCGTGAGTTTCAGTTTCCATACAACAAAAAGTTCTTGATATGTTTCTTCCAAGGATTAGAGTTCATTTATGTGACTCACCTACTGTGATAACTAGAATGGAATTGGCATTCAATAAATTACATCATTTAAATACTAGATTAGTGGCATTTACTTTTGTTTCATCTATTAGTTTTACATCTTTAGAGAAGGGACCATTCCACGTTGTACCTAATTTTGTGTTGAGGACAGGGTTATTGCGAGTGCCATGTGGAATGATCCAGATGAAAACTCTGTATCATGTAGTAAGGTATTTGCTTCCAATCTTTTTTTTCCAGAGATGAATAAAGATGATGGAAAAATTCCTTGTTGATGATGTTGTGATTAGGGGAATCAGGATTAAACTGTAGAGTTCCTTATTACTTTTTCTTCTGTGGTTTCTTTCCTACCTTTCCCTTTACTTTTTCTTGCTTTTACTTAAACTCTAAATTCTTTGTCAGAATTCTTTTCAACCATCTTAAGTTGTTAGACCTGACAGATCTCAAATTGGTGTTCAGTGTGCCATTTTTAATGCCTCTTTGTTTTTTAGAACCATCTCTGAAAATGTCATAACTCCAATTGTTAATTAAAAAAAATCTGTTTTTCTCTTTGCTTCCTGCTGTGCAAATGGAGTCTGAAACATTTTTATCTGAGGAAGTGGAAATACTTGACCTATTTTTCAATTTCTCTATAATTTGAGATTCTGCTATCAAAGTCAATTTAATTTTTGGTGTGGAAGTTTTCTATGAAGGTAAAGTTAAATTGCTGGAAAGAAGGAGAGAACATTTTCTGAAACATTTCAGAAGGCTTGAACAAATTAAATGCAGTTGAAAGAAATATATGAAAATTTCAGTTGTCTAGTCACAGCAGTGTTTGGAAGAAATTAGCACATACTAGTGATAAGGAAATTGAATGGTGCTAATAAATAGTGGCAGTTACCATTTATTGACAACTTAGTGTTTTTAGGCATTGAACTAGTTGTTTTACCATCCATTCTTTCAGGAGCTTTAGTTCTACGAAAGAGACCTCTACATTGCTTCTTTGGCTCATAGAGTAGACTCGACATTCTGTTTCTTAATTTTTTTATTTATTTATTTATTTATTTATTTATTTTTTTAATTTTTTTTTCAACGTTTTTTATTTTTTTGGGACAGAGCGAGACAGAGCATGAATGGGGGAGGGGCAGAGAGAAGGGAGACACAGAATCGGAAACAGGCTCCAGGCTCTGAGCCATCAGCCCAGAGCCTGACGCGGGGCTCGAACTCCCCGACCGCGAGATCGTGACCTGGCTGAGGTCGGACGCTTAACCGACTGCGCCACCCAGGCGCCCCAATTTTTTTTATTTTTTAACTTTTTTATTTTTAAGTAAACTCTGTGTCCAATGTGGAGCTTGAATGTATGACTGCAAGATCAAGAGTTACATGCTCCACTGGCTGAGCCAGCCAGGCACCACTCAACATTCTGAACTAGGCTAATTTAGATTTCACCTTTGTCACAGTATGCCCCCACTCTCACATTGTTCATTGTGAACTTTGCATCTTTGCTGGATTTGTTTACTTCCTACATGCTTGTTTCTCCAAGGAGGGAGCAGCCATGCAGAGTGAAGAGAGACTATGGATGTTGCCCCTAGATTTAGGTTCTAATCCTCAAAGTGTATGTGATTTAGGGTACATTCTCTGGCCTCAAGTTTTTTTGTCTCTAAAGTGAAGATACTATCTGCTGATTGTAAGGATTGCATTAGATGTAGTATCTTCCAGGTTCTCACTAAACATTTGTTTCTTTTTCTTTTCTCCTTCTCGGTGCTCTGTCCCCTTTCCTCCCTCCTGTGTAGTAGAAATGTAATCCTTTTCTTTATGTCATAGAAATTTCATTGTTTTCTGTGTATCTCTTGTGCTTAGTCTTAACTTACTTGACTGAATCAATCTCCTTATCCTTCTTATGGTTCTACCTATTTTTCTAAAAGTCTTTCTACCTAACTCTGACACTCTGTTTCCATCTCTCTCTACCTCTAGCCCTAGTCTAAGAACCTATCAGGTTTCCCCTTGATCCTACCTGAAATGCTGATGTTACAAATGTGCTGTATCCTAAAATTAATTTCCAATTTGGCTTGGAATTTCAATTCCATTTTCTAAGAGAAGCAATATTATAATTGCTGGTTCTGTTTCAAGGCCAAAAGCCTAGAAGCAAAAGCATGCTTAACTTATAAATTAATTGAAATATTTTACACTTGTAACAAAGTAAAAGAAAATAGTGTCATTGGAATTCTAGTAATGAAATAAAATGAAAACTGTGTTGAGTATGAAGTAATGATATACTTGGCACATTGTATAATGTGGTTGATGGAAATTCTGAAAGTGGTGTGTAAATGCTTTAGGGATTGCAGTGTTTTTCTGTTATGATTAATTAAAATTTGTTTTCCTCATACAGAAGGTCACCATGAGAATGCTATTAGCCATGTTTATAGTTTTTGTTTAGGTCACAAATGGAATAAGAGAGAATAAGACATTTTCATTGAACCCATCTCCTGTGTCCCAAATTCTCCTTATTGCTTGGCTTATTATTATTTTTTTCTTTAGTTCTGAGAACTCTCCTTTTTATGTGAAATCCTTGATATTCCTGATTTAGAGCTCGATTCAAGGCTGAAACTTAATGGTCAAGGATATGCTGTAAAATAGTATTTTTCAAACTGCAGGTTAAGATCCATTAGTAGGTTGTGCAATAACGATTCAGTAGGATACATAAAACCAACATAAAAAAGAGGAAGGAATAGAAAATATATGAGTTTACGGGCATTTGGGTGACTCGGTCGGTTAAGCATCTGACTTGATTTTGGCTCAGGTCATGATCTCACAGTTTGTGAGATCAACCCCCATTCATGAGACTGAGTCCTGTCTTGGTCTCCTTCCTAAAGGTGTGGAGCCTGCTTGGGATTCTCTTTCTCCCTGCCCCCCTACCCGTCTCTTTCTCTTTCAAAAAAAGAAGGAGATATACAAGTTTATCCCATGTGGTAAAGGTAAATAATGTCTCTTGAAATGTTTGTTGGGTCATAATGTAAAAAATACTTATTGTGAATGTGGTAAAAAATTAAATAAAATCCACTGTATATAGCAAAACAAAACAAAAACCACACAACCTTTCCAAATTATTTAAATATTTTATAGTAAACCCTTCTGGTTAAGTTTTTGCTTTTTTTTTTTTTTTTTTTTTTTTTACAACTCATTCTTCATAATTAGGAAAACCTTGTTACCTCATACCTGTGAATTAATTAAGACTCTCACTCTGTGCTCATACTCATATCTTGGGTGACGTAGATTGGGTTTACTGGGCTGAGTTCCCACAATTTTTTGTGTGCATGTTAACTTTTGAACTTTTTGATGCCTTAATTTAAAATGAATGAGTAGGGGTGCCTGGGTGGCTCAGTCAAACATCTGACTTCAGCTTAGGTCATGACCTCGTAGTTCATGAGTTCCAGCCCCCTCTCAGGCTCTGTGTTGATACCTCAGAGCTAGAGCCTACTTCAGATTCTTTGTCTCCCTCTCTCTCTGCCCCTCCCCACTCACACTCTGTCTCTCCCTCTCTCTCAAAAAAAAAAAAAAAAAAAACAACAACAAAAAACCCAACATAAAATGAATGACTAACAGTGAGAGCTAGAGCTTGATTGCAGTATAACTAGACTTGATTAGTTACTTGCCAGTTTAATCATCCGACTTGGTTTTAACAGGTATGCTTTTCTCCATTTCTTCTTTTTCTCACATATTCTTGGAGTGACACATAAAAAGACATTTAATGACCAATTTATTTAAAAAAATTCTTAATTAACATAGACTCCTTATTCTAATGACTTTCTTACATCTAAGTATTTTTCAATTGAATTCTCATTTTATCTGAATTTTACTTTGCTGTCATTAAATATATTGTCTTGATAAATATCACTTGCCTCTGTGGTCCACAATCACAATAATAATTAAATATTCATGCCAGTACAATCATTTGGTATTTAAATAATAAAGAATACATTTGTTTTGATTTTTTGCTGTTGTGTGAGATGTATGTAGAACATGGTACAAGCAGTCATCATACCTTTTTACTAATTGCTTGTTTTTCAGGCAAGAAAGAAAACTATGCATCTTTCATCAGGTTTGGGAATATTTAAGTTAGAATCAGGATAACTTTTCTTTTAATTCTTTAACTAATAGGTCTATCTTTGTTATGGGATGAATGCAAGTTATGATATCTTTTTGTTTTATTTTCTATATTGTACCCACTGTGAATTGGGAATATGTAAAACTTTAAAAATAATACAAAATTGGTGGGAGTTCTTTCAATGCTTGAAGGAAGACCTCATAATAGTTCATTATCCACATTACGTAATTTTAACTTAAATGTCTCCCTGAATAACTCCTTATTCCCTTTCATAACTAGGCAATCTGTTGGCATTGGTTGGCTAATGAATTAAAGTATTACTTTGAAAAAAAGGCTGTTCCTTAAATCGTAACTGGAAAATCATCATTAGCCATTGTAATGACAATAGAGCTGCACCTTGAATAGTCAGCATCTGACCAAGAACAAAGAAATTGCTGGTTTACTTCCCTTCCTGACTGGATTTGTTATATTTTCCTAATGAATGACAGGTGGTGATGCTTAGTCACTTCCCTTTCCTGGCTTATTCTTCTTGCTCTGCTAATTCCCGGTATCCTTTCCCACTTTGTTTTCTTTTTCTTTATTTAAAAAAAAATTGTTTTTTAATTTAAGTTTTATTTATTTTGAGATAGAGTAAGTGGGGTAGTGGCAGAGAGAGAGAGAGAGAGAGAGAGAGAGAGAATCCCAAGCAGGCTCTGCACTGTCAGCGCAGAGCCGATCGCGAGGCTCAAACTCACAGTGAGATCATGACCTGATCTGAAGTGGGATGCTTAACCGACTGAGCCACCCAGGTACTCCCACTTTGCTTTGTAACATCATAATGTTAGGCATGAAGGCGATCCTGAATTTATTCTGGTTTATCTACTATATTTCACAAATGAAGAAGCAAAGACAGAGATTATATAACTGAGTTGACTTTATTCAGCTATGCAGTGCAAAGCAGAGATTAGAAATTATGTCTTGTTTCCATTTTCACCTGACAGGAGGTCAGTGCCAAATGAGTATTTGCTAAACTGGGCTGACTTTTCCCTTATACTATCCTTTAGTTGGGTAGCACATTACTGCATTTAATCTTCATGATAATTGGCCACAGTCACGTGGTTAAAACTATGACCTTGATCCTCTCCAGCAAATCTTGCGTGGTCCTAAAAGCAGGTCTGCCTCTAACAAAGGCACCTGAAAGCCACGTTTGAATAGAAAAATTCCTTCTTCTCCACTCTTCAGTCTTCCTTTTCTTCCTCTTCCCCAGTTTTATTGAGAAATAATTGATATATATCACTGTGTATGTTTAAGACAGTTGTTTTCCTAAATATTGTTTCTTATAGTAATCAACCATTTTCAAAGTTATGCTTTTCTTATGACTGTATAGAGAAATTTTCTGTTTCTCTTATAGATATTTTTTCAGAAGCTCTTGATTTACTTCTTCTTCTTATTTTTAAATGGGAGAAACTCTACCTAGCTTGATGTTTGATGAAAGATAGGGGTATATAGTACTATTAGACCCTATGCTATCTACTTGGTGGCTACTGCTGTAAGGTGCAGAGCTGGTTGAAATGTGTAGCCCCCGGCATAATTTCTGGTGTCTAGCAGGAATTCTGTAGTTTAGTTCTGGTCCAATGTGGGGATTGTAATTTACATGACTATAAGAGGGTCATTTATTCTAGTGATTCTAAGGGTGCTTTTATTTTGTCTAATCTATTTGTACGGAGAATGAACTGCTTCTTGGGGTCTGTTCATCGGCTGACTTTACTGCTGTGTAACATGTCCCTGCCATCTTCCTCAAGCCTTGTTATTTGCTGTGATTGGCAGGTTCTGAATATAAGCACCAATTGAAGTGGTTGATGTAGGCTACCAGAGGGTGGGACTGACATAAAGTAGCTGGTTTTCTATTAGGCAGATGGTAAGAGGCAGGTACTGGATGAGAGAAGAAAATTGCTTGGACTGACAATTGTGTTTCTTAATTCAGAAGTGCCTGGGCTAAAGGTAATAGAAATATTGTTTCTTGTGATTGGCTCTCTGTTATCCTCAGTTTTCAGTATTACAAATTAAAAATTATCCACCCTGTCATCATGATTAATGTAATGGGAAGTTGAGAGAAGTCATACCAGATATTTATTTAGGTGACGGTATTTAAATCCAGAAGAAACATTTCCTATTTGTTCTTTAAGCTTCCTGGGATAAGGTGAAATAGAACCTTTTGCTTTTAGCGAAAATCATGCTAATGAAAGCTAACATTTATTTAAATATCTTCCTTGTCAGACTTTAGTTTGTATCTTCATTTTATTAAAACAACTTGTAAGGTGGGTGTTAGTTTCCTAATTTTTCAGGGAAGGAAATGGAGGCTTGAGTGATTTGGTTAAAGTCTCATCATTGGTGATTGGTAGAGCCGAGATTCAAATCTAGGTCAGACTTCAGATATCACATTCTTTTTATTATGTATTTTTGAGAATATGGTTAGCTGTCTGTTGAAAGCAAGTTTTCTGGGATTAATATTCTGTCATATGAAAGCTTTATATTTTAATTATGTATAAAAATAATGTGCTTTTAATTTTTTTTTTTTTTTTTTTTGAGATGGCAGTTCCTGGATTTACTTTTGGTGCATTCACACTTGTGTTGCACGTTAGTTCTGTGGCTAATTATCCCAGCGGAAAAGTAGGAAAGTCATGCCATGGAATGGTTCCTGAACACAGTCATACTGCACGTTCTGACCCTGTTCACAACGTTTCAGTGAGTCAGATGACATTCAGACCAGGAGACCAGATTGAAGGTACTGTGTTGGAATTAACTATTTTGCATTTTGAGTTTCCCTCTTTTCCTGTACATTGAATCTTTATTACTGTTGGATTTATACAGTTTCATTTAAATCTATTCACCTGTTTCCATAAGATACCATCATCTTACACTTCTCATTTTGTGTTTAAATACTATAGATGACTGTATTACTTAAGTAGTAAATCTACTCCCTAAGCAGAATAGGTTTCCAAAAAAATTTTTTTAAAGGTTTATTTATTTTTTAGAGACAGAGTGCGAGTGGGGAAGGGGCAGAGAGAGAGGGAGACACAGAATCCAAAGCAGGCTCCAGGCTCTGAGCTGTCAGCACAGAGCCTGACGCAGGGCTCGAACTCACAAACTGCGAGATCATGACCTGAGCCGAGGTCAGACTAAGTAGAATAGGTTTTAAATACATTTTTATTGTTAGTTAATATGTATCTTTTTTCACCAATACTATTAACACAATAGAAGAGGAAAATAAAGTTTATTTTATCTGGTTTAAGGTATAATAAACCCTTATTCTTGGTATAGTGTAAATTCTTGTGTTTTTCTGATTCTTTGGGTGAAAGGTAGGCTGATTGTCAAAAGTGTATCTATAATAGTGTTTTGCAAACTATTTTATGCAACTCCAGAAATACAAAATATTAACGAACTCTGACAAAAACAGTGTATGGAAAAATCAGTTTGGAACACTGTATGTTGTATATACTGAGAGTTTCATACTGTATAGTAGGATGTTAAAGGCCTTGGGGGTTTTTAGTAAACAAATAAATATTTACTTTCATTCAGCATTTTTTGAACTAATTTGGCTCCATGGACACCTCCCTGACCATCACTTAGCTTTTTTTCCCCGTAGAATTGGAATGGCTATTAACATCTCACTGAGTGAATGTCCTGTGGAACATAGTTTAGACCTTCTTTGTCTATGGGATTATTTATACCATTTTCTTTTCTGGAGTAGTTTTGTATACATATGCTAGATTCTAACTATGAGATGCCTCCTCTAAACAGTTTTCTTTTGGGGATGTTGCTAAACCTTATCGTAAACTATTTTTTTGTTTGTTTCTCAGTTACTTTGTCAGGGCTACCATTTAGAGGCTTTCTTTTAGAAGCACGTAATGCTGAGGATTTGAGTGGCCCTCCTATTGGCTCCTTCACATTGATTGACAGTCAAGTGTCGCAGCTTCTGACCTGTGAGGATGTACAGGTTTGTGTTATGTTTGAAACTGATTTGTTAGTTTCCATGGATCTTTTCATTATAAGCTAAGGGTTCTGAGATAATGACATTACCCATGTTTTGCAGACATCTAAATAGATTCACAGTGATCAAGCTTTCCCCCTAATTTTCCTATTTGCAATATGTTTTTACACATCAGCATCCGAGAAAAGGCAGTAGCTTGAAGGGTTTATAGCTTTTGATATTTTATATAATATTGACTCTTATTATATTGATTTTAAAGGGTGTTAATATTGAAGATAGGATTCTAGAATGGGACAGAGGTATCATTTTTGTCATTCATTCATTGATTTAATAAACATTTATTATGCCAGAAACTATCCTGGTGCAAGGGATATGGTAACGAACAAGACTTACTTCTGTTCTTTGAAGAGCTGAAAGCCTTACACATAAGTAGAACATATGGACATATGATGTATGATACATAAGGAGAACATGAGGAATATAGGACAGACACATAAGTAGAACATTGTGGTGACTTAAATTAGAAGCATACACAGGATGGGTGAGAAGCATAGCGGGGTGTGTCACACACAGGCTGGAGGGAATTGAGAGAGAGGTTCTTGGAGGAGGTCATCTCTATGTCAGGCCTCAATGAATGAGTAGGAATTTGCCAGGTGAATGAAAGTGGGAAATGAGATTGTTCAAGGGAAAGGAATTACTGAAATATAATGCTATATGTGTGGAGGCAGAAATTTTTTCTTTTGATGAATTTTTTGGATTTTCTTTGTATCTGTTAATGGAAGGAGTTTTAATTTATAATATAAATTAAATAATGAGCAGACTCTATATAGCATTGACATACCCAGTATTCACTCTTTTCAGTTCTTAAATTTCTGCTGACTCTAATTTATATACAGAGCCAGCTGCTAATCTGGTGTTGACTAACCAACATGTATTTGTTGAGTACCTGAGTCTCTGTTCTAAATAAAACCGTATTTATCAGAATGCCAGCATCATGCCATGACGGATTACTTTGCAAAATGACAGTAGTTTCAGTATGCTCAACTACGGAGTGAGTGAATGGTAGTTCTTTTCCATTTTGTTTCAGGGATATGCTGTGAGTCACACAAATCCATCCAAGAAAACAAAAATTAAAGTCTACTGGAATGCTCCAAGCAATTCTCCGAATCACATAAAGTTTCTGTGAGTGGGAGAGCTTACAAATCTGCAACTAGTCAAATTGAAATAATGGTCTCTGTCATTTTTGATACCTATTGGACATTTACCTGTATAGGAGTGGTTTGGTGTAGAATGACACCACCTTTGGTCTGTTTTGCTTTTCATTTGATTTTTCCACCGAGCCCAAGACCTAACACCTAATAGGTGCTTAGTACATACCTGTTGAGTGAATTAAATATTGTGGTGCCTTCATGTTAAGAGGCATTAGTTAATATTTACTTGAGTTCATATATGGTGTATGGACTAATACATTTTTTTAGATTTGTTCTTATCTTAATATGATAGTATGAAAAAATTCCTAAAATTTGGATGACTTTTTTGTAGTGTTATAACTTGCATATTAGATTAGTAAGACTGTTCATGCCCTCAGAATTATGAAATTCAGTAGGATTAGAAGTCCATTTCCCTTAATCCTCTGTGCAAGGGGAAGTGGAATGTCATAAAAACAGTTTAATGATAACTGAGTGGTGTTAGAGACATATATGTTTTTTTTATCAAAAAAATTTTTTTAATGTTTATTTTTGAGAGAGAGAGAGAGAGAGAGAAGGATACAGAGGATCTGAAGTGGGCTCTGTGCTGACAGCAGAGAGCCCAATGTGGGGCTCAAACTCACGAAACCTGGGATCATGAGCTGAGCTGAAGTCGGATGCTTAAGGGAGTGAGCCACTCAGTGCCCCTACAGATGTATATTTTAAGGAGAATTAGTCTCCTGACATGTCTGTATGTTTTGTTTCACTATGTATGCAAGTGCTAGCACACAGAACACAGCTTTACACCTGTGTGTGGTGTGGAATGTGGAAGAGGACTGTGATGCCAATAAGATCTGGTGTTGCTTATGCAGCCTCTATCTGACTTCTTGCTGTAGCTGCCTGCTACACATGCCCTGTGGGATAATTTGAACAGCGCACTATGAAATAAGTAGCAGTAGTATGTTCTTTATATGTCAGGGAATAGAAGTCTGTGCGTTTTAGTCCTTATCTGGCACTCATGGACTGCTGGGAGTATGCCCAAAGGGCAGACGAGGAGGAGAGAAGAGAAGAAAAGAAAGATCAAGAGTAAGCAAGAGAACAAGGGCAGTAAAAGTTCATTTAGTAATGAGGTAGAAGAGTCATTAGAGATTTGTCTTAGACAAAATTGGTGGTACTGTTGGGTAGTATTAAGTTGTGTGTCCCAAGTTTACTTCTTTTCTTTTTATCTTTTTTTTTTTTTTTTGATTCAATTATAATGGGCCACAGTTAGGGTTCTGTTTGATCTCATTAGTACTGCATTTCAGAGTCACAGTTGTTGAGAAGTATAAAATCTACTGGGTGAAGATTCCTGGCCCTGTAATTTCACAGCCCAATGCACCGCCTTTTACAACACCTGAAGCTACAGTAGCACCTTTGTCAACATTACCTCCTGTATCCCATTTAACCAAATCAGTAAGTAACCTTTTCATGGTTTCACCAAATGCAAGCTAAAAGAACAGTGTCTTTGGAAATTGTGGTTTGTACTTGCTGAAGTATGCAGAGAAGTAGCTGTGCTGGGTTGTGGCAGTGAGTTTTTGGGACCTCTGCAGGAAATCTGAAGGAAGTCTTTATTGCCACATTATGACTTATGGGTCAGGATAAAGGGAGTGCAACACCCTGCATGTTCGAGGTGTGGTTATGACATTCTGTAGTCTGTACAGCCAAATATCAAACACGGAGAGGAACATTAATGCTTAAGCTAAATTTAGACAAGATTTGGAGCAGAATCTTGAAATGGTGATCTAACTCCTAGATCTGATTTCACTAAGGCCAGTGAGTACTGGGGGATTCTATGTGCTGAACGACAGAAGCTCTTTTGCAAACTCATCAGCTAGAATTCCGTTTAGGCCCTTGGGTTCAAACGAACTGTGGCTGAGAAAACATATCTTGTAAAGGGTAGTGCATATTAATAACATTAGGTTTTACTGAAAGAAATTCTGATAAATGAGACTTATTAGTTCTGAAGTGAAAATAATGAAAAGTGTCTTACGGCAGGTTATTACAGTTAAAAGAACAAACTCGGGTCTGAATCCTGTCTCGCCTACTTTCTGTGTGACTTTAGACAAGCTACTTAATTCTCAAAGTCTCAGTTTCTTCACCTATAAAATGAGAAGTAATAATATCCAGCTCTTAGTATTATTATGAGAATTAAACAATGTAATGATTTTAAGGTTTCTAACTGCTTTGCACTTAATAGAAATTCTGTAAATATTAGTTCCTTTTTTCTTTTCCTTCTCTTTTTGTCTTTTTATAACTCTTTGTTCTCATGAGGAAGACTAAGTGAAGCACTTGTACTCTTTATGTACTGTCTCATTTTGTTTTCCTTCTACATTTTTCAATATATAATTATACTTGATTGCATTATTATGAATGTTGCACTTTTGACCATACAATTAGATTTTTTTATTTGCACTAGCTCTAATTTACTTAGTCTTAATGTGTATTTATTTTAAAGCTGCCTTAGGGGGGGTAAATAGTCAGTCTGGACCTGAGCTTCCTAGGAGGAATCTTTCCATATATTCACATAAAAGGCATTAGTTCTCATTGGAGCTTTTATGGTATCTCTATACCAGGTTTATAATCTCTGATTATAGAAAGGTTTATTCAGAGTCATGGGATTATAGCATTCATACAGAGCTAGAAGAGACCTCAGAATTCAGTCCCTGTATAGTTGAAGGTATACAAGAGAGACAGTTAAGTTCTTCAGCAAACATGATGGACTAAAGGGGAGAACAGAGACCAAAATGCAAGTTTCGTACTGGTTTGTTTTTTCCGTTCTACTGTGACTTTTCTTTAAGTTGCTGTGAAATAATAAGAAACGTGTATTGGTTTCTGCTGTGGTTCCTGCTAACATTTGGACTTTGACCCCAGTTCCTGATACAGAGCTCCTAAATCCCTTGTAATTTCCTGAGTGATAGGAATGCCTTTTGCTCTAATGGGTGGGCCGTCCATGGGGGCAGGTCACCAGAAAGACCAAGCCATGATTAGAAACTGGGAACTTTCTGCCCCCCACTCTCCATTTTCCAGAGATGAGCAAGGGGCTAAAAATTGAGTCATTAATCCGTCATGCCTCCATGAAGGCTTCATAAAAAATCCCAAAAGTATGGGGTTCAGAGAGCTCCCAGGTTGCTGAACACATGGAGGTGCTAGAAGGATGATGCCTTAGAGAGGGCATGGAAGCTCCACACACCTGCCCTGCCCACATACCCTCCCTGTGCACCTCTTCCACCTGTTTCTGGGTTTCATCGGGTAATAATACACTGGCAATCTAGTAAGAAACCTGTTTTCCTGAGTTCTGTGAGCCATCCTGGTACATTATCAAATTTGAGGAGAGGGTCATGGGAACCTCTAGTCTCCTTCATTGGGAACCTGGACCTTGTGGTTGGCCTCTGAAGTAAACAGTCTTGTGGGACTGAGCCCCTAACTTGTAGGATTGGACACTACCTTCAGGTAGATTGTGTCAGAATGGAATTGCAAAGTAGGACTTGTGCTTGGTGTCCACTGAGAATTGCAGAATTGCTTAATGTGGGAAAACCCCCCACACGCTGGATGGCCAGAAGTGTCGGTAGAGTAGAAGAAATGAGAGGTGTTTGGATATAGTTCCCATTTAATCTAGACGCATGATGTTTAACTCCCTTCTGAAATACACTGCTATAGAGCATTCTAACAAGATGACTGAGCATCTTTGTACCATCAAATTGTGGAGCTGAGATTTTTGATGCTGGTCCTCTTATTTGCCATAACAAGGAAGCTCTGAATTAAATCATTGTAAATTGTTCCTGTTTCTCCTCCACTAAATTGTTATTACTATTATTTAGAGTGTTAGCATATATTGGAATAACCATTTTTTCTTATATTATTTTAATATCAAATTTGAACCTGAATTCTAGATGCAGAGTCTAGGATCTGAATATAAAAATTCGTGAGTTTGTTTACTTTTTAAAAGTTCATTCTAAAAACTCAATGATATCTTTTAGGCAAGAATGTCAGTGTGGGCTTAAATATTCCCTAAGGTGTTTTTCAAAATTTACTGGAAACTATGCTCCAGAACATAACTGATGTGAAATATTTTGTGTATTAAAGGAACTTTAATACTCATGCACATTATAGTCCAACTAATGTTGTGTCTTCCAAATTTTAATCAAAATTAATTAAGTTTAAAAGTTCACAACCTAACTACTGCTCTGATCATGTCTAATTTGGGATGTGTTATTTGTTTCCTTCTTTGAATCTTTATTATGAAAAGATACTCTTGTTAAAACTTGTACTTCAAGGTAGTGGCTTTTATCATTGTGAAATGAACTGTTTGGTTGGTAATTAAGACTTTTTCTCCCTGTCATTTTTCTAGTTCAGTGCTTCAGATTGTGGGAACAAGAAGTTCTGTATTCGGAGTCCTTTGAACTGTGACCCAGAGAAGGAGCGTGCCTGTTTCTTCTTGTCCTTCACACGAGATGACCAATCAGTGGTGGTTGAAATGAGTGGTCCCAGTAAAGGCTATTTATCCTTTGCGTTTTCTCATGACAGATGGATGGTTTGTATCCCTCACTTACGTAAGTGGTAATGAAGAAAAGTTACTGGAGGGAGCCTAATCACATGGCAGTTAGTGTTTTGTTCCAGAGTCAAATTATTATCCTGCTTACAATGGGAAGGGGAAGGGGAGGGCAGGAGAAATGAACTAGAGTGGGTTCTAAGTTAAAATCTTTGGGTATTTCATGTTTTTAACAGTTTGTACAATTATATACACTAAGAAAGGCGTCTTGTAGAAAGTTAGGAAAATCACTTTGTATCCAGTGGATTTGCGCTATATCTTTCTGTCTGTCCTGTTCTGCTTATCTCTTTGTGATAAAAGCTTGAAGTACAGTTAGGAGAAGTTGCTCTGCCTCAAGTCTCATGTTATTTGTGATGCTTTTCTTTTTTTTTTTTTTTTTTTTAAATTTAATTAACTTTATTGATCATGATTTTATAACACCATTTTCTTTGAAGGTGCATTTTTTTTTTTTATTTATTTTTTTTATTTTTTTTTTAATGAAATTTATTGACAAATTGGTTTCCATACAACACCCAGTGCTCATCCCAAAAGGTGCCCTCCTCAATACCCATCACCCACCCTCCCCTCCCTCCCACCCCCCATCAACCCTCTTCAAACCCTCATTGTTTTCTCAAGTGTCCGGCAATCCCAGCAAGGGTTGCTGCTCACGGATGAGTCCCCATTTTGGTAGTCATCAGTACATATCCCAAACAGAGAGTTAAACCTGGCGTGTCCAGGCATAAATATATTCCTTACCGGTAGGCTCCTTTGTCAGATCTACAGAAGGCAGCATTTGTTTTAAGCTGATTCTCGCTCTCCCTGGGTAGTGCTGAATGGATTCACTGGTTCTGTAGATGGCAGCCTTGTGCTGTGGTGTGGCAGCAGAGTGCATCCTAATCTTCCAGAAGGAAGGCGGGAGAGTATGGGCCAGGACATGGTTAAGTCCTTTTTCGAAGCAGAGTTGATGGTGAGGTCAGGGATGACTACAAATGGAGAACGCCTCTCTACTTCCACATTAGCAAAGGCGACAGAGTTTTTTGTAGAGAGTTTCTTCCTGTCATGTTTAAATTAGTATCACTTCTTTTTTTTTTTTATTATTATTTATTTTTTTTTTTAAATTTTCTTTTTTCAACGTTTATTTTTGGGACAGAGAGAGACAGAGCATGAACGGGGGAGGGGCAGAGAGAGAGGGAGACAAGAATCAGAAACAGGCTCCAGGCTCTGAGCCATCAGCCAGAGCCGACGCGGGGCTCGAACTCCCGGACAGCGAGATCGTGACCTGGCTGAAGTCGGACGCCTAACCGACTGCGCCACCAGGCGCCCCCATAAACTTGTATCACTTCTTAAGGGATTTGTAATTCAAAAAAAGAAAAGAAACGCTGAGATTCTGTGATAGAAGGACGAATGTTTTACCTAAAAGTGCACTCTGATCACATTGGTCCTCGTATGCTGCTTGCATGTATTGCGGGAAACCAGGTGTAACTTTTTTAGGGGGAGGGCATTGCAATATATGCACATGACCTAGATATATTACTGTATAGTTCTAGAATGCACTCATCTTTTTTCATTAAGCAAAACATAGACCTAACCTTATGAGATTTAAGATATGTCATATGCTTTTAAAATGACATATAAGAAATTGTGACTCTTTTTTTAAAGTTGTTTTTTGGGAATTTTATGCTGGATCAATGATGTTGCAAGAGTGCAAGACCTTTTCCCCATTGCCCTTTGTAATTGTCGTCAGAGCAATAGCTATTCTGTTGGTTATTGCAGTTCAGGCAGAAAGAACCAAGTTTGGCCCATAAGGTGGATAATGAGGCTGGGTTAGAAATAAATTAGGAGCTCCTGGGTGGCTCAGTCGGGTAAGCATCCAACTCTTGATTTCACTCATGTCACGATCTCGTGGTTTGTGAAATTCAGCCCCTGAGACAGGCTCTGCACTGACAGTGCAGAGAGCTTGGGATTCTCTCTCTCCCCTCTCTCTTTTGCCCCTCCCCTGCTTGTGCGTGCATGCATGCGTTCTTCCTCTCTCTCTCTCAAAATAATAAATAAACATTAACAAAATAAAAAAAAATGGGACCATAAAGCAATAAGGAAAGATGGTGTTAGTACTTGTTGTGTGTGAACAGTTCTGAAGATAAACCCAGCAAGGGTTAACAATGGTAGCCTTGTTGGAGTAAGTGTGTAGCTTCATCTGTAACATACAGTATCATTTAGATATGTGTTCTAATCACTTACATAAAAAAACATTCCAGTCACTTTAGAGCCAACTTCATGCAATAGTATACTCACATTTTTCCTTTTCTGGTCACATAAAATCTGTCAGCGAGAGGAAAAGACACTAGTGCTGTACTGAGTGTGGTGATGAGGCCCCCACAAGTAGACCAGTTATTTCTGTTCTAAGTTGTAGGCATAGATGGCACAAAAGCATTTATCTGTATTCAAGATATATTTATCTTACTTAGAAATCTTATGTTTCTAGTATAGTACTCATCAAAAATGTTTATAAGAAAGACTTAATTATGCAGGTGCAGTTGATTTACAGAGCAATCTTACTTAATGATTAAAATCATTTGTACACCTGTTTGCCTAAATTGGGGGAAATAAATCATCCTCAGAAAATATTTTTAAAGTGGTTACTTCTATTCCTGGTTATTTAAAAAATTTTAGGATATTTTTATGACCTGCTATTTCTTTTCAGTATGTAATATAAATTTAAATATTGAAGGTATCTGATGTTACGAATACTGATCAACCTGAATGATACCTTTTTCAGTTTCACTTATAAATTAATGATAGCAATTGTTTTGGTGTTAAACTTCACTAAAATTGATGAAAAGTATAATTGTCTGCATTTTAGTTATCACTGACTTGCTAATGTCTGAATTTTAACTAATTTCAAAGTATCCACATATTCCCTATCTTCATATACTTTGTTAAATGATATAAAGTATATCAAGTGTACATATTATATATTAGCTTCTATTCCTTGCCTTCTCCTGATTGGTGTCATCTTGCTTTATACATAATTTCTCAGTGCTCAAGTTCTAGAATGTTCCCAGTTCTGACTTCTTTTGTACTTCAGACTGGGATTTTCAGTGGCCAGCTGGTCTTGTCCAGATGAGTGTTCTTGGACAACACAAACCATATCTGTAAAATTGAACTTAATATCTTTCCTCCTCATGTTTCTTGTGTTCCTATTCTTGGTGATCAAAAATAGAAATAAAAAAGCAGTTACCATTATTGAATCCTTGCTTCTTTTCAGATGCCGTTCCTGGGCAATTTACTAGACTATCTCATTCACTGTTGTCATCATCTTTAGTGTTCAGGGAATTTGGTTTGTGACTTAGATTCTTCCCTTTTATTCACCTATCAGGTCCTTCTTCCTTTACCCCCCCCCACCCACTTTTGTTTTGAGAAGTTTAAAATCCACATGACATTGAAAGAATAGTACAACAAACACCAGTAAGTTTTTCACCTACACTTGCCATCTTCTTCCCTCTCCATTCCCACACTGTGTGTGTGTGTGTGTGTGTGTGTGTGTGGTATAGATTGACTTATGAAGTGTATATAACACAAATTTTTCCCCAAACTATTTGAAGGTTAAATTGTAGATACATCATGACATTTTATCTCTAAAGTTTTAGAACTATCTACAGATATAAGTATCTAAGAACAAGAATATTCTATAATTACCATAATATCTTTATCGCATGAGAAAACTTAGTAATGATATAATTTCATGCAATGTAGGTCTATATTCCAGATACCTCAGTTGTCCTGATAAAGTCCTTTACAGCTGTTCTTTTTTAAAAAAAGTTCTGAACCAAGATCCAGTCATTTCTCACCAATACATTTAATTGTTATATCTTTTTGATCAGTTACCCTACCTGTTTTTTAGGAATTTTTTTCATGCTCCATTCTGTAGAAAGTTCCACAATTTGTGCAGTAGATTCAGGTTAAGATTTTTGGCACAAGTCCTACCTAAGGGATATGTTTATTTCTCAGTACATCATATCAAGAGATGTGTAATGTCAAATTATTCCATATTGATGATTCTGTGTTTGATCACTATTATCAATCAGATTTTTCCTTTGTGAAGGTGTGTTTTCTCTTTTTAATTAATAAGTAATCTGTGGGTAATACTTGAGTGTATATGAATATTCTGTTCCTCAATAACATTTTCTCAAGTGATTTAGCATCTATTGCTGTTCCTTGCCTGAATCAATTGTTACATTGTGATTACAAATTGTGATTTTCTAATCTGTTAGCTGGTGTTCTTTTTAAAAAAGAGCTTTCTTTTCTCTGCACCTCTCCTCCCTTTTGGTTGAAACATTATGGATTAATGAATTACTTTTGTCTATTGAGTTATAGTTTATCATCATCAGTCTTCTTTTAGCTGCTTATGTTGACTAGATATGGCCTCTTAAAGCGTTTTTTTTTTTTTCCCTTTTGATGGGTCTCCATTACTTTTTTTAGTGTGTAACAAGCTGTTACACCAGAAAACATAGTTTATTGATTCCATTTATAGTGTTATGCATTTCATCATTTCCCAAAGGAGGTCTGTTTCCTTTTGATAGGAATAGTTTTTAGAAGTCAGGATTTGAGTGCTTATGTGTTCACTGCTACCGATATTACATATACTTGTGATTCTGTCTTTGACGTACTTCCTTCATTCTCTTTATTGCATTGTCACTATCTCTGACTTCGCCTACACCTTTTTTGTCATTTCCAGACTGCCTCAGTGACCCCCTCACGAGTCTTCTTGGCTCCCTGATTTTCTCCTGTCTGGTTCATCTTTCAATAGCCACTGGACTTTCCTTCCCAAGCTGCCACAGAGATCATCTCAATGCTATCCCCCAAAACCTTTGGTGAACCGTTAGTAGTTATAGGAAGAATATTTTTGTCATTAGCGTGGCTTTCAAATACCTCAAAGTCCTTGTTGGAATTTCCAGCTTTACCCTGTGTTATGTTTTATGTTTTCACTAATACAGTTACCTGTTTTCTAAAATTTTCATACGTTTTTATATTTCTATGTCTTTAGTCCTGGAAATTCCTCCTTTTGGAAAACTTTCCCCCTTATCTCAGGTCTATCTTACCCACATGTAAATATTTTTTATTTTCTAAGATCTAGTTAATTATCACCTTTCCTGATAAGGTTTTCAGTCTTTGGGTCTACATAATTTGTGTTTCCATGGTACTTTGTCTAAACCTGTTGTATCATAATTCACCTACTATTACAACTGTCTGTTCCATTAAAAATGTAGTCTTTGGTTGTAAGAACAATCTAGTCATCTTTATTTTTCCCATAGTATCCACACAATATCTGAACGGCGCATTCTAAATGTTTGAAACAAGAGAAACAAATGGAGAAAGGGTTCTGTCCAATTCAGAGATTTGGCAGAACTTCTTACATGTGTGTTTCCATGCTCCAGACTTGGGGTTTCTAGAAATTGCTTGGACCCTATAGTTGTAATAGCACTTTCTCATATTTTTTCATTTTAGAGTAGTGAGAACTGAGAGTTATCTCTTCTCCCTCCATCCCCATAATTTTCTCCAGTATTTGGGAGGTCGCCTCCACACCAACAAGGAGTTAGTATGGTATTTGTCTTATCACCATTTTGCCTCTTGTTATATTAAAAGTTATTTTAAATAAAAAAAGAATTTTTTTATACTCATAGCAGATAGTCTAGAAAACACACAATGTTTGTTTAAATCAGAAATCAGTGAACATTTTCTGTAAAGGTCCAGATAGTAACTCCTGAGAATTTGTGGGCCTATGGCCTCTGTTCCAACTACTCATCTCGGTTATGATAGTGCTAAAACAGCAATAGACAATCCATAAATTAATAGGCGTAGCTGTGTTCCAATAACACTTTATTTGTGGACACTGAAATTTGGATTTCATGTATTTTTACTTGTCATGAAATATTCTTCTTTTAATTAAAAAAAAAAAAACATTTAGAGCACCTGGGTGACTCGGTTGAGTGTCTGACTTCAGCTCAGGTCATGATCTCACGGTTCATGAGTTCGAGCGCTGTATCGGGCTTGCTGCTATCAGTGCAGAGCCGTCTTCAGATCCTCTGTCCACCCCCCCCCCGCCCCTCCCCTGCTCGCATGCTCTCTCTCTCTCTCTCTCTCTCAAAACTAAATAAACATTAAAAAACCGTTTTGATATGCAAACATCATCTTAGCCTGTGGGTTGTACCAAACAGGCATTGGGCTGAATTTCGTCTGAGTGTGCCATAGTTTGTTGATTCCTGGTTTAAATCATGACGACTCCAAGTTTCTTGAGTTGGGCTAATTCTGATTTGAATATAAGATGTGTAACAGTGAATAATTGGTTTGCTAAGGTTAAGTACTTGGGAGTTCTCAAAAGTGGAACTTTTAAAAATAAATTTAAAGCATGTTAGAATATCATTGGGACTAATAGCAAAATTTTGTTATAACTTGTCAGTCTTGGCTTTGTTTAAGTAGTTTAGTGACTATAGCACATAAAAGATCTTGTTAGCTTATTTATGGAGAATGATTTACAATAGGTGAAAGAACCAAAACTAAACACAGTAACCTAAAAGCCAGATTATTCAATTTGTACCATCACTTAAATGGACTTTGAAGATGCAGTCTGTCCTCTGGTAGTCACTTCAAATAAGCTGTAACTTTTAGAGATAAAGAGTATTGGAGACTGAAGGATAGACAAGAACTAGACTGAAAAAAAATGCCTCCTGAATTCAGACGATTTGGTTTGAGTGTGTAATAGTAATCAGGTGTACAATATCAGCAGTATTTGATTCTAGTATCTTCATCTTAAAAGGTCCCCCCCAAACCCAATATATTGCAGTGTGTTTATAGTTATGAAAAATTGTAGGACATAGATGTTTATTTACAAATAAATATCTAGAACAATGTTCATAATAAGTTCAGTGAAAAAACATAACGGAACTGTATTTTCAGTCCACTTGAGGTGAAAAAATAAATACAAATAGGTGTGGATGAATATATATGAAAGCATTAATAGTGGTGTTTAAGTTTAGGGGCTTATAACATGTCTATTGTATTTATTTAAAAATTTTTAATGTTATTTTTTGAGAGAGACCAAGCATGAGTGGGGGAGGGGCAGACAGAGAGGGAAACACAGAATCTGAAGCAGGCTTCAGGCTCTGAGCTGTCTCTACACAGCCCGATGCAGGGATTGAACTCACGAGCTATGAGATCGTGACCTGAGCCGTAGGTGGATGCTTAACTGACTGAGCCACCGAGGCACCCCTATTTTAATATATTTTTTATATTGAAATTGTGTTGTTTTCGTATTCTAACAAAATTATTTATGTGTTTATTTATATTGAAGTATAGTTGACACATAATGTTACATTAGTTTCAGGTGTACAACATAGTGATTCAACAATTTGAAACATCATGCTACTATCTGTTATCATACAGAACTATAACACCATTGATTATATTCCCTATGCTCTACCTTTTATTTTGTTATTATTCATTCCACAACTGGAAGCCTGTATGTCCCCACTGCCTGTCATCCATTTTGCCCCTTCCCCCCACCTTCTGCCCTCTGGCAACCATCAAGTTTATTCTCTGTATTTATGGGTCTGTTTCTGCTTTTGTTCTTTCTTCAATATAGCAAAATTATTTTTTTATTAATAAATTGGACAGCCAGTTCTCTGGAAATTTGTGGTATCATTTGGGACTGAGTCAGTAAATTATGTTTTAAAAGCATCAAATACTATTGATTTTCATTAGGGATATTTTAAAAAACAAAATGTTGAAATTCCTTTGAATTTTTCTCATTTGCAATTGTTTTTCAGGGTGATGATGATGCTTATGTGTGTATTCATGAAGATCACACTGTGCACATACAACCATCCCGTTTGATGGGGCGAAGTCACCCTGTGATGGACTCCAGGGTAGGTGGAAGATTCTGGGAACCTCCACCCCTCTTGTCTGCCCCTGGCTATGCGGCCAACATTGGCAGTAGGGTTCCTTTCTTACAACAAGCTGGAAGACACTTTTCTGTGCTTTCTTTTATTTGTAAAATAATATATAAAAATATATAAAGTAAGTTATATTATTATATTGTACATTTAATTTATTAATGTCATATTATTTTATTTAACATATATATTCAATATATTTAATATTATATAGTTTAATAAAATTGTATATATGTATTTAATGTATACAACATAATGCTTTGATATATACACACACACACACATCCACATACACCACACACACCACACACATAGTGAAATGACTGCTACCATTATCTCCTCTCTTACTTTTTTTTCTTTTTTGTGGTGAGGGCACCTGAAATTTTCTCTTAGCAAATTTCCAGTATATAATACAGTATTATTAACTATAGTCATCAGATCTCTAGACTTTCATTCTACATAACTGCAACTTTGTACCCTTTTACCAACATCTCCCCTTTTCTACCACTTCGGGAAGCACAAGATAGGTTCTCTTATAGGAAAAGATGAATTCTTGCGTGCGCCGCTAAATCCTTTTTTTGCATCTTATAAAAAAAATTATGGTTAAGATAGTCAAAGCATCAGCTCCCTTCATAAGCTTACAGATAGATTTTTAAGAAAAGGTGTAGGTTAATGACACAGTTTCTTGTCTAGTGAGAAAGGGGAACATGTATGGTTAGAGACTGGTCAGTGCCTTGGACAGTTGTCTTCAGTGCTCTTGTTGGATCTATGCCAAAGATGGCTTATTTCTGGTAGAGAAGTGTCTTTTTCACATGGCAATTGACAAGCAAGTGAGCTCTGACCAAGAAGTAGTCATCTCCTAATAACATTATGTTCTCTGCAGAGCTTTCCCATAGCTTGGAACTTCTCCCTTGATGCACATGCATCTTGGCCACTAGGGTATTACTTTCTAATTGTTTCTTCAGTGTTTTTGATTGTGTGTTAGAGGCGAGAGGGGGTTAGTACATCTGCCAAAATTTCTAACCTGGGTAGAGGGTTTGTGGGGTTCTGACTCAAAGTAAAATAGTGTTTTTGCCAAGTAGGATAAAGGACCAATAAACCAGGAGAAAATGTTCTCTGTACTCCTCAGAGAGGAAGTGGACAAACAATGATACAGCAGACAAAACATGCACAAAGGATCTTAGGGAAAGGAAATCGAACAGGTCAGGATTTTGATCATATTTTATTTTTAGCAAATCTGTGGAAAAGTGCTGAAGAGACCCATTGTGTGTGTTTGTAGGGTGCTCTTGAGGATATGGCTTGGAGGCTGGCGGCTGGTGTTATGCAGTGTTCTTTCAGAAGAAACATTACCCTTCCTGGGGTTAAGAACAGATTTGATCTAAACACAAGCTACTACATCTTTCTAGCAGATGGTGCAGCTGACAATGGTACGTATATTGATAAAAAACTATCTTTTCAAGTTTGTTCCTTTCTCTTCTTCCCTTTTCCACCTGTTCTGGAGACACTACTTAATTGCTCATTTTTTAAGATACGCACTTGTGGGTAAAGAGTTATCAAAACCCTTTTCCATTTTTGCCTGACAATTTGACTCTTGGTTAACCTTCTAGGTTTGTTTCCCTGGAAACTAGATAAACGTAGTGTCAACTGTGTCATTAAAGCAACATGCTTATGATAAAAATGACTTCTGGCTGGCAAACTGCATTTGGACCAGAAGAACTATAAATACCTAGGAAAGAAGCCAATATCTTTGGCTTCCCTAAGTGTTTGTGACATTGGCAGATCCTGGCAGGGATCCTACAAACAGTGACTGTAGGGTTGTTGCAAACAGATTTTGGCTTTTGCAGGGTAACCTGTCCACTATGAATTTCACCTCCTTGAACCTGAGCTTTCTCCAGGGAGCTGGAGGAAGGGAAGAGAGAATAGCTCTTGGACAGCTGAATAAAGTGCTACAGGATCTCCCATTGAAGGAGAATGCCTCTCAGTGCTCTGCAGATGTGCTGTGTCTCCTGTCCCACGTCTTTCTAAGTGAATCTGATGTCAAGTGCAGCCTATGGTAGTTTTATGAGTTTGAATATTTCCCTTATCCTTAAGAAGACTGCCCTGGTGGGTATTGATTGCAACACATTTTTTAAAAACATTTTTTAACCTTTTTTATTTATTTTGAGAGAGACAGAGACATTGCGAGTGGGGAGGGGGCAGAGAGGGAGACAGAGAATCCAAGGAGGCTCCATGCTGCCAGCACAGAGCCTAATATGCGGCTTGAACTCACGAAACCATGAGATCGTGTCCAGACCCAAAATCAAGAGTCAGATGCTTAACCGACTGAGCCACCTAGGAGCCCTTGTGTTGTAACAACATATTAAAAGGGATTATTAGATTTTGTTTAAGGCCTTGGCTAATGATGTTTGAAGAACTACAAGAAATGCCAAGGTAGTATTAGTGACTCCTCTCTTGGGAGATAATACTGTGCCCAAACTTTGAGACTGTAATTCTTTTTAAAACTGTGAGAGGGGCGCCTGGGTGGCTCAGTCGGTTAAGCGTCCGACTTCGGCTCAGGTCATGATCTCGCGGTCATGAGTTCGAGCCCCGCGTCGGGCTCTGGGCTGACAGCTCAGAGCCTGGAGCCTGTTTCAGATTCTGTGTTTCCCTCTCTCTCTGACCCTCCTCCGTTCATGCTCTGTCTCTCCCTGTCTCAAAATAAATAAAAACATTAAAAAAAAATTTAAAACTGTGAGAAGCTGGGTGTATAGAAATGGGAGGTCAGGGGGTGAGGTAAAGGAAGAGGAAAAGACAAATGTGGTGCAGGTGGAGTTGTGAAAAGCCTTGCATATTCTATTACGTGGTTTAGATTTTATACTCTAGGTAAAGGGGAGACAGTGGTTTTGAAGCAGGATAAAATATCTACTCATGGTACAAGAAAATTAGGAATATTTGTAGATTTAGTTGTAGGTGATATGTGTAGTTATCTTAGTCAAATCATGTATTCTTATTTGCACCAGCATCAGCAAATATGGCTTTGAAAATCATTTCTTGGTTTAAGTGATAATGAATAAAAATTACTCAGGGCTTAATGAGTGCCAGTCACTGGATAAGCACTATAGTTAGATTTTTCATTTTTATCTCATAATATTACATTAGGTATGTAGTATTATTATCTGTTTCATCCCAGAGGAAACTGAGGCTTAGGAGCAGTTAAGTAATTTGCCCAGATGATGTGAATGGTAGAGTTGGAATTTGAACCCAAACTCTTTGACCTCAGAGCCTAACTAGTCAACACTTTTGAACACGGGAAATACAGGAATTGGATTTTTAATGAGGAAAAGGTCACATATGTGTGTTTTTAAACAGATACCACTAAAGCGCAGGTAATTGTCATTATTACAATTGTCACTTACTGTGTGCAGTATACATATCTTGTTTATTTCTCACAGAGGCTCTGTAAATATACATTATATTGACCATTTAGAAATAAAGAAACTGGAACCTAGAAAGGTTAAGTAACTTCTTCCATATCTAACAAGTAAGAAATTATTAAGTCAGATATTAAACCCCAGGCTGTTCTGCTTACAGAAGCCATGCCCTTTCCATCATACCAGATTGCTTCCTTTGGTGCCTGGTATGTTACAAATGCTTCATAAATGATTATTGATGCAAATGGATGTCTTAAATTGCTATGGGATTTACAGTTTGCATTTATACTTTAGAAATTTTATACTTAAAAGATGTTACACGTATTAAAATAAAAGCAATTTCATTTAAGTGGATGAATTCTATTATATAATAAATTGTGTGTGTGGGGGGGTATATGAGAATGCCAAAAATTTCTTCTTAGGTCAGCACTGTAGAAATTGGAATGTATTTTCTTATAGAAACAATATTTTAAGTGTTAGTCCTTTTTTAAAATGTTTTTTTTAAACATTTATTTATTATTGAGACACAGAGAGAACCAGAAATGAGCATGGGAGAGACAGAGAGAGGGGAGACACAGTATCTGAAGCAGGCTCCAGGCTCTGAGCTGTCAGCACAGAGCCCGATGCGGGGCTCGAACTCACAAGCGGTGAGATCATGACCTGAGCCGAAGTCAGATGCTTAACCAACTGAGCCACCCAGGCTCCCCTTAAGTGATAGTTCTAATATTTCCTCAGAAAAAACCTCATTCCTGGATAATGCGTGTGCAGATTAGACCATTGTTGTATCTTCCTCTCCTGCTGGTGTTGCTGTGCTGATGTTATGGGGGGAGAGCATCTGTATTGTCTTTTGTAGTGTTTCTCAAACAACCTTCTTGAGAAAAGCTTCAGTGTAGCCTCAAACAACCTTCTTCAGAATTGAGTGACTGCTAAAAAATGCAGATTCCTGAACTCCATCTTAGACCCACTGAATCTCTGTTGTTGATGCTTGGAATCTGCATTTTTAAAAAAGTTTATTTTTGGGAGAGACAGAGACAGCACGAGTTGGGGGTACAGAGAGAGGGAGAGAGAGAATGTCAAGCAGGCTCTGTGCTGTTAGTGCAGAGCCCTATGCGGGACTCGAACCCATGGAATGTGAGATCATGACCTGAGCTGAAACCAGGAGTTGGAGTTGGAGTCAGATGCTTAACCAACTCAGCCACCCAGGCACCTCATTCTTCTGCATTTTTAACCAGCATCCCAGGTGATTGTTTTGTGTATTGTGGTTTGATAACTCATTGCTCTAGGACAAGGTTCTCCCAAATAAGGTGTATATACATTGTAAGGCAGTCCAGGGATCCAAGGAACAACACCAGAACTTTGTATATAGATTGATTTTATCCCCTCTCATCTTAAAAAATTTCTTTTTTAATACATTTTAGTGTACATAATGCATTAAAACAATAGTACATGAATGTGTTTATTAACTCAAGTATACATATGTTGGGAGCACAGACTCATTTTTTTTTTTTTTAAACTGGTGGAGTGCAAAGCAAAAAAGCAAAACAAAACCTCAAAAAGAAAAAAATCCAAACCTAACATTTCTGCTTTAGGGAATAAACTTTCCAGTACCCTTGTATTAAGGAACAAAGTACAATTGCCACATAAATCATTGTCTCTTCTGTTATCTAGTTATATGTACGTGAACCATTTATAAATTGCAGTCTGCTTAAAAGCAGTGAGACTTTGTGAGGTTGAAACCATTTTTCAAAGCCATCATAAAATCTCAGTAACTCTTATAAATGTAAAATGTACCCAATTTCAGTAAAATCCATTTAAAACCTTTTTCTAATACTGTTTCCTTCCTAGAATGCTGACATTGTCCTATCATGAGATAAGCAGTCATGTGAAATGATAGAACTCACTTGGGTGAATAAGTAATTCACAATTAGGAAATCTACCAATTTAAATAATTAATGAACTGGAGACTCTGTTATCACATGACTGGTTATTTTAACAATTTAGGAATACCACACGTCACATAATACTGTAGAGCCTTGTACTAAACACAAACTCAACTGCCTTAGAGCAGAATCCAAGATTATAATAGAGCCGTACAAAGGAACTCCAAAAATTATAATGGACTTCTGCTTTAATGAAGGTTAAATTCTTGCTCAGCCATGGCTGTGAAGTGAATCAGAATTTAAAAATACTTTCTTCCAAATGACTCTCAGGCTATTGGGAATGTGGTCTGGTCTTCATTACTGCCGCTCTGCTAATTCAGTATAATTCCTGATAGTTATTGTCTCTCTCTTCTTGACTCTCTTCTGTAGGTATTCATTACATAAAACTTTTCTCGTTTCCTGCTTTATCTCTGATCTCTGTTATAAACAAGCCATGATATAATAGTATTTGTGAAATGAAATCAGTTGTCCTAACACCATTTTTTGAATAGTTCATTTTATCTTTGCTGCTTCAAAAGCCTCTTTATCATATATCAAACATTTATTAGTAAATCAAACTATTTCTAGTTTATTTTTCCACTAATCTATTACTGTACTCGTTGAAATTACTATAGCCTTATAATAGGTTATGAATTTAAAAAAAAAAAATTTTTTTTTCAACGTTTATTTATTTTTGGGACAGAGAGAGACAGAGCATGAACGGGCGAGGGGCAGAGAGAGAGGGAGACACAGAATTGGAAACAGGCTCCAGGCTCTGAGCCATCAGCCCAGAGCCCGACGCGGGGCTCGAACTCACAGACCGCGAGATCGTGACCTGGCTGAAGTCGGACGCTTAACCGACTGCGCCACCCAGGCGCCCCAATAGGTTATGAATTTTGATAGAGCATGATTCCCTTCCTGGCTGCCTTTTTCAGGAATTCTTGACTCTTTGTTATCTATCTGTTCTTCCAGATAAACTTTAGAAATGATTGTCAGATTCCATTAAAGATCCTGTTGGGGTTGTGATTGGAATTGCAATGAAATTTTAGATTAACTTGAAGAATAATCGACATCTTGCAATAGAGAGTCTTTCTATCCAGAAGTATACTGGATATTCTATTGATTGAAATCCTGTGGTGTTCTTCAAGTCTTCATATAGGGTTTATATATATTTTTTGTTACTTTGTTTCTATGAATTTTATAGATTTTAATACAACCTATTGTGAATGGGATTGTTTTTCTTACATTTTCTAAATTTGTTGGTGTATAGGAAAATTATTGATTTTTGAATGTTTGTCTTGAATGTAGCCATCTAGTTTTCCAGTTGATTATTTTGGATTTTCTAGGTAAACATCGTATTTTATGCAAATAATGAGGTTACATAGCCCTCATTTTTTGTCTTGTTCCATTGTATTACTTCTCCCAGAAAAATGTGGACTAGCAAGAATTCTTGTCTTGTTCCTGATTTTGACAGGAATACTTTTGATATTCCGTGTTGTGTCATGTTTATTGTATTTTCCTGGTGGATAACTTTTATGGAGTTTAGGAAATGATTTTTTCCTAACTACAGAGTTCATGTTATGAACATGTGCAGAATTTCATTTGATGTCTGTCAGGCAGCAATTAAGATAATATTTTATCATTACTTTTACAGACTTCAGAATGGCAAATGGTCCTCACTTTCCTGGGATAAACCTTGCTTGGCCATATTGTATAATACTCTGTTTTTTCAGATATATAGTTTTGAGAGAGAGAGGGAGAACAGAGTGTGAGTGGGGAAGGGGAAGAGAGAGAGGAAGACACAGAATCTGAAGCAAGCTCTAGGCTGTGAGCTGTCAGCACAGAGCCCAATTTGGGGCTCAGACCCACGAACCGCAAGATAATGACCTGAGCTGAAGTTGGATGCTTAACCCACTGAGCCACCCAGGAGCCCCTATAATTCTTTTAATGCACAGTTGATTTGAATCACTAACATTTTATTTAAACTTTTTGCATCTGTATTTGTAGTTGATTTTGGTCTTTGGTTATAAGATTGTGTGTGTGTGTGTGTGTGTGTGTGTGTGTGTGTGCGCGCGCGCGCGCGCGCACACGCACGTGCACGCCTGCCTAGTTTTGGTTTCAGTGTTATGCTAATCTCATAGAATGAACTCTAGAAGAGCTTAAATAAGTATGAGTTTTTAAAGTTAATTTTTTTTAAATTTTATGATAGAACTCATGCACATAGCTGTCTGAGCCTTTAGAAATGGAAATATTTGACTAATTAAAAAAATTCTTCTACCGTTATTACTGTCCGGAGTTACTACTAATTCTTTGATGAAGTTTTATAATTCTAGACTTTTCTAGAAATTCATCCATTTCATTTCGATTTAAAAATTTTTTTTGTCTGACTTAAAGTTGTATATAGTATTTTCATATAATTTTAAAGAGTGTCTTCTATATTAGCAGTTGTGTCATCCTTTTATTTCTGATACTGTTTGTGTTCTTTCTATTTTGTAGTCAGACTTGCCAAAAACAGTCAGTTTTCTTGGTCTTTTGCAGACTTGATTTTCCTGATTTTTAGACTTACTAGTTTGTTAATTTCTACCTTTATTTTTAATCTATCTTCCTTCCTGCTTTCTTTGGTTATATTTTGTTGTAAACACCTCTTGAATTACATGATTATTTCAATACTTTAAGTCTTTTTTTTTTAAAGGATTCTTTTAAGATGATAAAAGTCTCTTTTGAATACTACCTTGATTGTATCACATGTGTTTTGATATGAAATGCCTTCATTGTTATTCATTTTAAAGAAGACTTTTAAATTTTGGTTTCCTATTTAACCTGAAGGTTATTTAGAAAAGTAGTTTTGTAAATATCTAGGTGGGCCATTTTTTCCTTAGATTTTGTTGTTAATTTTTCACTTTGTTCCATTTTGGATAGATACTTACCTGTATCCTGTATAATTATTTCTTTTCTGGAAATTATTGAGATGTGGTCTGTGGTTTAATACGTATTTCATTGGGATAAGGATTCCTATGTGTCTGTTGTATCAAATTTCTTAGTTATTTCTATTTGTTTTGACACCTGCATTGTATCCTAAAAATAATATGTTCTGTGATTTATTCTCTTAATGAGGGACATCTAGCTTACCTAATTTTTTTTTGTTTTGCCAGCATTAAAAAAAACCCTTTTGTGAACATTTTTGTACATTATATCTTTGGTTAAAAGGGAATATTTCTGTAGGATAGATTCCCAGATTCACATACATACATAGTCACACACCAAACTAATTGGAATAATTCTATGCATTCAAAGATTTAATCTTATACATAGTAAATAATAACATATCCTTAATTTGTTTACATCACTGTTATTTGGGGGTTTGGTCTATTAGTCAAACCCTGTCTGAATTGACCATATGCCAAATAATACAACATCAAATGCTTTTGTTTGTCTTCTATCCACTTCCTTTGTCCAGGTCCAATTTCTGTTAGTTTAGTCTAGGACTCCAGATTTTAAAAAATATGTAGTATCTTTCAAGAATTATATTTGACATTTTCAGTGATTTTTAGTCATAGTATCAGTGATCGTTTTGACTTCACAGCGTTTGGTCTCTTGCATACCCCCAGCTCTTTTACCATGATCTCCATTCTTCTTCTTCTTCTTCTTCTTCTTCTTCTTCTTCTTCTTCTTCTTCCTCTTCTAATGTTTATTTATATATTTTGAGAGACAGAGGGCATGATCAGGGGAGAGGCAGAGAGAAAGGGAGAGAGAATCCCAAGTGGGCTCTGTGCTAAGCAGCATAGAGCCTGACATGGAGCTCAATTTTATAAACTGTAAGATCATGACCTGAGTCCAAATCGACTTAACCAACTGAGCCACTCAGACACTCTATAACTTCTCCATTCTTAGTCCTCATTTTGATTCACCTCTTTTTTTTGTTTTTAAATTTTTTTTTAACATTTATTCATTCTTGAGAGTGAGACAGAGCATGAGCAGGGGAGGGGCAGAGAGAGAGGGAGACACAGAATCGGAAGCAGGCTCCAGGTTCTGAGCTGTCAGCACAGGGCCCGACGTGGGGCTCGAACTCATGGACTGTGAGATCATGACCTGAGCTGAAGTCAGGCGCTTAACCGACTGAGCCACCCAGGCACACCTGTGATTCATCTCTCTTTAAAACATTTTTTTAACATTTATTTATTTTTGAGAGACAGAGCACGAATGGGGAAGGAGCAGAGAGAGAGACGGAGACACAGAATGCAAAGCAGGCTCCAGGCTCTGAGCTGTCAGCATGGAGCCTGAGGCAGGGCTCGAACTTGTGAACCACAAGATGATGACCTGAGCTGAAGTCCTGAAGTCGGATGCTTAACTGACTGAGCCACTCAGGCGCCCCTTGATTCATCTCTTCTTTGGCTAAATTATCTCTTTAGCTTTTTTCAAGAAGATCGTATATACTTGAATATACATTTATGTGGCTTTTGCATATGAATGGCATCTCTGGCAATATTTATTTTTTATTACCTTAAGAAGTTTTGTTTCTATGTCATGCCGCTGTCTTTCTATTCCTCCTCTCCTAAGGAAGTAATTCTTCTTCATTTTCTTTTTAAAAATTTCAGGTCGAATATGTAAGCATTCTCAGCAACCTTTGATTACATATGAGAAACATAATGTGACAGACTATCCAAAGAATGTGGGAGGCTCCCGTTCTTTATTTCTTCTGAAGGCTCATGGTAAGTTACCTGTATAGCATTCTTATGTTTTGCGGAATAAATTACCTGATGGCTCAGTGCTGGCTGGATTAGGAATGGTACTGAGCTTTATTTATTTATTTATTTATTTATAAATGTTTATTTATATTTGAGAGAGAGCATGAATGGGGGAGGGTCAGAGAGGAGGGTAGACAGAGGCTCCGAAGTGGGCTCTGCACTGACAACGGGGAGCCTGATGCGGAGCTGGAAGCCATGAACCGTGAGATCATGACCTGAGCTGAAGTCGGATGCTCAACCCACTGAGCCACCCAAGTGCCCCAGTAGTGGGCATAATTTAGGAAAATGTTCATAAGTCTTCTATGTTCAAATATTAACATTTGCAGGTAGCAGCGTCTATCTTAATGTTTGCAAATTTTTATTAAAAGTAGAGAGTAGGGATCATTCAGTGGTTTTAACCCTGGCTGCACTTTAAAATCACTAATGGAGCTTGTAAGACATCTATAACTTTTCAAGAGTGCCCTAGTTGTTTCTAACTTTAGCCAGAGTTAAGTATCACTGGGTTAATCAGTTTAATTTTTGTGAGACCTTAATTATGACATTTATTAAAATAAAGGCTTATAATAGAAGAGTGCTTTGTGATTTTGATTATTTAACAGTTTAGTCTCAAAGATACAGTTTTGTTGAACTGATCAGTGTACAAAGTATTTGAGGGTATACAAATTACTCAGTGCTATACATAAATATTGTGTACTTAAAATGATGAAATTAACTATGTTGGAAGAGCAGTCGTCTAAAAACAAGGCTCTGGTTCTACAGATAAAAGTTTATTCCATTTGAAAAGTAGCCTGTTTTATTTTCGAAAAGATGGGATTTAAAAGTAGGGGAATAGTATAGTGTATACTATACTATTCTTCAATACTAGTATTGGGTGGGGGGATATTTCCTTATTTGGTATATTTCCTTTATATTCTTCAGTTATTCCTTCCAGTAGAGTTTCAATAAATGTCATCATAGTTAAGCTTGAAAATAACTTTATTATTGATAATTTGCTTCTAATAGTAGCTCCAGTTTGACAGTAATGGGATTCACATGTAACATGCCTATTTGTTTTTCATTGTTTATTGGAATGAGAAGTGAGAAGGTGCTGAGATACCTGCAGAAGGGCTGTCTTAGTGTAATGGTTAAGAGCACAGTTGCTGAAGCCAGAGTGGGTTTGAATCCCGACTTTGTAACCTTAGGTGTTACTTACTTAACTTCACTATTCTTTAGTTTCCCCAACCGGTAAAGGCGGAATACTAATTGTGACTACTTCATGGGATTGTTGTAAACATCAATTAGATTAATACACGTAAAGCTCTTAGTGCCTGGCACGCAGTAGGAGCTACGGAAGTTTCGCTATTAGGAGTAGTGGTGGTGGTGGTAAAACTATGATATATAGGGAGTTGTTGGGCTATGCTTACATTCACTGAATGTATTTTGTTCGCTGTTTTCTATGTTCTGAGCACTTGGCTTGGTCATGTAAGAAACAGCTTGGTTTGTGATGTCAACCATTCTATTTTTTCACCCACAGGTGCTTTAATGTTTGTGGCATGGATGACTACTGTTAGCATAGGTGTGCTCATGGCTCGGTTCTTCAAATTTGTTTGGGCAAAGCCTGTTTTTGGTCAAGCAGCTTGGTTTCAGGTAGGTGGGAGAAAAAGCTTCATGCAATTTCCATATTCTTTAAACATTGCAACATGAAAACTTATGTAGTATGTTTCTTTTTCTTTCTTTCTTTCTTTTTTTTTTTTTTTTTGGTGGTTTACAGTTGTAGTTTTGGAATCCTAATAATTTCTTCATTTTGCCCTTTGATTTCCTAACCAACTGAAAATAGACATAAGATACTTGATGGAGGTCAAAATAGAGACAGCTTTAATGAGGTTCAGGGTGGATTAGAGAATGTCTCAGGGCCATGTGCATTCATTCCTTTGTAACATAGACTTTGAGACACAAAAGATCCTGACTTACATGTCTGTTTGGCCAAGGGGAGAGCCTGGAAGAACGTTCACTTCCTGCACTGAGTATAGATGAGTCAAGGAGGATAGGAGAGCAGAAGAAAGAAATAGTGGGGGTTAATGCATTTCTAAGCAGGGATCTGTCCTGGTTGTTGCCAATGAGTGGTTAGACTGTTCCTAGCTCACTAATCAAGATCATCTATCTCCTCTGTGTGTGCACCTTTGCATGGGATGAGGAAGCAGTCTCCTAGTAGAAAGACAAGAGTCAGTAAGCACTCCTCCAAACAAAGGAAAACAAACTGTATCTTTCATGTGTCATGGAGTGTAGATAGTTGCACGTATAGTGGAATATTAGTAATTATGTGTTGAGCTAGAATGTACACATCTGCTTTTGAAAAAAAATACTGCTTATTGAAACAGTTTTAACTTTATAAGGGGTATTCTTGAAACTTTATATTCATATAAATTTGTAGCGTTTAAAACTTTCCTCATCTAACCTCATTTCTCACTATTGGCTGGCAGAGTCAATCTGTTTTATTTGTCCTTACTACTGCTGTGTGCTTTGCTGCTGTCTGTCTCTGCCTTTGGCTTCTCTGTCTTTCTCTCTCTGCCTCTGTTTCTCTCTCATCTGTTCGTGTGGATATTCCCAACTGGAAAATTCTTTGTGTCGTTGCTTTACCAATTCAAATTCTCCACTGCTTTTAAAACTATGATGTGTATATATATGGTGTGATATGTAGAGTGATTATATGTCCTTTCCCTGGGATAGTTTTGGTTTGCACCATTTATCCTGGCATACTCAACTGTTACTCCACTCTCAATATTCTCAGGATTTAGACAATGAATTGACACTTCATATATGTTTCTCTGATCTACTCAGTTGTTTCCTAAGCTCCTTGGGAGACAGCTCTGTTTCCTTGCTGTCTCATTGTATCTGGTAGAGCACTGTGCTTGGTGGTGGTACTTAATAAAGGAAGGAAATGAAGGACTTGGCAAGTAGGTGTGCTCTGTGTGTGAAATATCCATTCCTGCTGCTCGTGCTGGTGAAGTCTTCGCAAATGCTTTGGAACGATGGGCATGGCAGCTTAGAATTTTCTTTAAAGTTCATTTAGTAAAATATTTTAAAACTCACTGCAAACTGTGATTAGATGTCAGTCAAATGCATGCCTTCAGGGAATCTCGCCCCATGATTTTTTCCCCACTCTTATGCCAACTACTTTCACTTACATGGTTGACTGTCTTCTCATGGTGTCATTTCACCCTTGCAGGTACATCGGACGCTCATGCTCACTACTACTGCCCTCACCTGCATTGCTTTTGTTCTGCCTTTTATTTACAGAAGAGGCTGGAGTTGGGTAAGTGTCTCTTCAGCAGGATTTTTTTTTTATATAAATTCATTTTGATGACCAAGGAGATTGCTGTTTTATACTCACATGGATGGGTAAAAAGATATTTCTGCATACATCTCTCTTCTTTCCTTTTTTAATCATCTGGTGACTATTCCAGATGGCTGGGGGTCAGGGACAGAGCTAGGATGTTGTTGTGGATAACTGGGTAATGAAATATATTTTTAGGCTACATCAAATGTTACATATACTCTACATAGCTTGGGTGAATTTTCTCACTGTGGAGTGGTGAAAATTCAAAGTGTGATACCTAAGGAATGTGAACACTGTAAGTGGTTTTCTCTAACTCACACTATGATTACCACTAAGCTAACATGAGAGCCAGGATATTTACTGGTATGTTCACTAGTGTATCTTAAGCACCCAGAGCAGATTCTGGTACATAGTAGGTCCTCAGTAATTATTGAATGAAGGGGTAAGGCTTACTGAAAACAAGCGATGTACCCAAGGTCAGAACCTGTGCTCTTTTGTAAAACTTTTCCAGTTTTACAGCCAGTGAGAATTCAGTATCAAAATTCAATACAGTAAAACCTTGGAATGTGAGTAACTCATTCTGTGAGTGTTCTGTAAGACAAGTAGACATTTCTAATAAATTTTAACTTCACAAATGTGCGATGTCTTGTAATACAAGTAGCACCTGATGCTGAATGTCACATGATCACCACTGAGCCGATGATTCTTGAAATTCGCTTTGATATACAAGTGCTTTGGATTACAAGCCTGTTTCTGGAACAAATTATGTTCTCAAACCAAGGTTTTACTGTATTTCACTTTGGGCTGTTGCCGTAAGGGCAAGACTGATGAATCTTGGGTCACTAAGAAACCTCCCTCCTGCTTTTTAGGTAGTTTCTAGATTGGCCGACCTATTTTTTAAAGGAAGCTCTCAAGATTTTCTGATATGAACTTTATTTTATGCAGGTATTTGGGTCAAGGGTTAATACTTATTATATAAACTCTGTAGTTTGCACTCTTTGCAGTTTATGATTAGGAGAGTATAAAGGGAATAGTATAGTAGCAACATCACAGGCTTTCTGAGAATTGAGAGTTAAATAGCTGAAAGTACTTAGGCTAGTTTCCTGTGCATTCTAAGCAAATACAAGAATTTTGCGGCAGTTGCTACTGTTGTTTTATGAGATAGAGGCACTCTCCTTCTCCATGGTCCTGGTTATCATTTTATCTGTGTATAACTGAGTCCATGGCTTGAAAGTGTTTTTCTAATGTTCTTTTGTCAGCTTATTGTTCCTGTTTACCAAAGCTTCCTATCATGGCTTGGAAACCACTATATCCTTCTTCTAGATCACAGATTTTAGAGTCTACCCAAGCACGGCAGTCAGTGACAACAGACTGTAATATTCCCCCATCTAAACATGTCACAGGTTAGAGCATCTCCTCAGTCCCTCTCTTAAGTTTTTAAGTGGAAAAATTGTGCTAAGTGCTAAATGTGCTAAAACTGTCTGCTCTTTTGAGCAGATATACAGCGTCTCTAAGAGAGGGGTGGAGCCGAAACTGTTGAGATACTTTGTTGATGGTCTTTTCTCGGGTTAGACCTTCATTCCGAACAGAGGAGATAAGATGTTAATGCAGTGGCTATATAGGCTATTCATTTAATCAACATTCATTGAGTGACTAAGGTTCTATTAAGCACTTGAGTTATAAGGAATCATATATAGAACCTTCATCTCAGGAAAACACAGAGGTCTGAACAAATAATTACCATACATTGGGATGATTGCTCCTGACATGAGGATACTAACTAGTCCTGGGTGGGGTGTACTGGTCTGGTGTTGGTGATCACCTAACATCCTAATGGGGGAGAGGCAGCGCTCCGCATGGCTGCCACCACCACCATTTACACACTGTGTGGCGTTGGACACATCGCTTGATATCTCTAAGTTTCGGTTCCTCATTTTAGAAATGGGATATTGATTATATGACTTCACTCATATGAGGACCTTAAGATGTAAAACAGATGAACATAAGGGAAGGGAAGCAAAAATAATATAAAAACAGGGAGGGGGACAAAACACAAGACACTCTTAAATATGGAGAACAAACAAAGGGTTGCTGGAGGGGTTGTGGGAGGGGGGGATGGGCTAAATGGGTAAGGGGCACTAAGGAATCTACTCCTGAAATCATTGTTGCACTCTATGCTAATGAACTTGGATGTAAATTAAAAAAATAAATTAAATAAAAAAATTAAAAAAAATAAAGGTGGGATATTGATAACTGTCAAGCATTGTAGTGAGCATTAGTAATAATGTCTATCAAGTATGTGCTTGGTATAAAGTAGGCACTCAGTGAATGGTACCTATTATTAATAATAAATGTTTAAAGCTACAGAAAAACACTAAGAGTACATCTGTGTGCATTATTTTTAACATGAGGATTTAAACTGATGGGCAAGATCGAGATTATTGCAATGATGTAACTTTGTTAAGTATGCAGGTTATCACCCATACCTTGGCTGTATAGTGATGGTTTTCGCAGTTCTTCAGCCTCTTCTGGCAGCCTTCAGGCCACCTTTATATGACCCCAGGTATTTATAGCTTTTTAAAAATTTTTTTAAATGTTTATTTATTTAGTTTGAGAGAGAGAGAGAGAGCATGCACATGCACATGGGAGAGGAGCAGAAAGAGAGGGAGAGAGAGAATCCCAAGCAGGCTTCATGCTGTCAGCATAGAGCCTGATGCGGGGCTCAGTCTCATGAACCACGGGTGAGATCATGACCTGAGCTGAAATCAGCAGTTAGACACTTAACAGACTGAGCCACTCAGGCACCCTGAGTACTTACCGCTTTTATATATAAATGGCCTTAACATTATTTGGCAAACTAATTCCTTTTTAAGTGAAAATCCTTTGCACCTTATGAAATTCAGTGATAAATTATATTTACTTTAAAAGGTTTTAAAGCGTATTTCAGATATCTAATTCTCAGGTGCATGCTTTTTATTCTCTTGGGAATTAATTGTAGTTCTGTCTCTTTTGAGAATACTGATTGGTTCTTTATTTGGTAGAAGGCAAATGTTTAACTGGACGCACTGGAGTATGGGGACAGCTGCTAGAATAATAGCAGGTAAGTAATTGTGATGCCACTTACTCATATATAATTGCTGGTTGTTTATATTGCAAGTTGTAATTTGGATTAAATGATTTTTAGATGTATTGGTAATTCGAGTAATTGGTTGTTGAGGGGAAATCAACCTTAAACATTGAAATCCAGAAAGTAATTTCTAGAGGTAACTATTTAAGTTGTTATTTCAGTTTTAAGTTTAAGGTTTTTAAAATTGCTTTAAAACTTTCCTTCTAAGACTTTTTTTTTTTTAGCATTTGCCTTTGCCAGCAGAATAAGCAAGCTATGCTAATGGCCAAATGCTCAAGTTGAGGGTCATTTGTGAGTAGAGCTGAGGTGGGCTGTCTGCAGGTCTTTTCCATGGGGATGGTACCTTCCAGGGAAGGTGATTGTCAAAAGTCAAGCACAGTTATCCAATATATTTTTACGTGTTATATAATAAATTCCTAAACTGACATCTCCTACTCTCACATTTCTGTAGTCTTTGGGGGTTCTTCACGGAGGGAGGAGTATAGTTAGCAATGATTTCCATACTTTTCTCCCTTCCAACATTGCAGACCTAAAGCTTTTTGGAAAGTTTGAATGTCTCTTTTTAAACAATTGGTGGATCATGATTATAATTTCCCATCTGACCGTTTCTAGTCTTACAATAAAAAAAGATTAAATTAACTATTTGGTCTTAAATATTAATCTAATTCATCTCATAAACTCTTACTGTGTTTTAGTTGATATAGTTCACACACGTACATACATAATTATCTCTCTTGGTGGTGACTACATTTGAATTTATATATTTTTCTTCTAAATGTAGTGGCAGCAATGTTCCTGGGAATGGATTTACCAGGACTGAACCTTCCTGGCCCATGGAAAACCTATGCAATGACTGGATTTGTAGCCTGGCATGTTGGGACTGAAATTGTCCTGGAGATACATGCTTACCGACTTTCTCGAAAAGGTAGCCTGCTCAAAAAGCCATGTTACGTAGAATCACTTTTATACAAACTCTTGGAATGTAATTAGTTTCTAGATACTAGTGGTTGACGCTTACATGATAGCTCACTGAAAATGTCTGTGGTGATTAGTCAGTGTTAGAACTCGTGGAAATATTCTGTCTTTGTGTTTTATACACATTAGTATTAGAATTTGTGAGTAAACAGGGGAACGATTTTAGGTTTTGGGGAAGAAGTCTTTTTTCAGTAAGTACTTTTTATTTTGATGCTGGTCTGAAGGCAGTACACACTGAGGTTCCTGAATGCGTGGAGCTGAGGGAACCCAGAAACGGAGGAAGAAGAGCTGCCCAAAGTCAACAGAGGGCAAAGCTGCAGACAGATTTTACCTGTTTGATAAATGTGCTGTGTGCTATCACTTAGGTTTTCATATACATAATTTATAGCTGCCTAACTAGGGTCATTTGTGAGTAGGGCTGAGGTGGGCTGTCTGCAGGTCTTTTCCATGGGGATGGTACCTTCCAGGGAAGGTGATTGTCAAAAGTCAAGCACAGTTATCCAGTATATTTTTATAGGCTAGATAGGAAGAACTTACTTTGCCCAAGCTTTCTGGTGGCAAGGTCCATTTTGGTTTTGGTGCCAAAGATATCTGTAGCCATTAGGAATCAAGATACCTATAGCCATTAGGAGCGGACAAATTAGTAAAGAGTGGGTGGTGACATTCTTTAAAAATTTTTTTTATTGTTTTTTTATTTTTTGAGAGAGAGAAAGCAAGCTGGGGAGGGGCAGAAAGAGAGAGAGAGAGAGGAGAATCGGAAGCAGGCTCCAGGCTCTGAGCTGTCAGCACAGACCCTGACGTGGGCTCAAAATCTCAAACTGTGAGATCATGACCTGAGCCAAAGTCAGAGGCTTAAATGACTGAGCCACTCAGGCACCCCGAGAGTGGGTGACATTTTAAACTAGCTTGGTTTCTGGGCTGTGCCCTTTGTATCTTATTTAGTTTCCAACCCCCTAAATGGTAAGTAAAGGTGGCCTTCTAAAAACAAAACCTCTTTGTTGTGAATCTAGGAGCTTTTCAGAGCCGAGTAGTAAAAATCTATCCTGCCATTTTTGGTCCTTGATAGGGTCACATAGATGGGGTTTTTGATGACCACTGAATTATGGTGTGCTGTTTAAAATACATATATACTTAAAATGTGGTTTGTTAAGACACTGATAATGGTGTTTATTGACCAAAAGAGGCATGTTTTAAGTCCCTTGACAAATGTGTGCTGTAGCCAGTCTGTCCCAATTTGTGAGAGCCTTATATATTCAGGAAGTTTGTAATGCCTAGTAGCTTGAAATGGGAGAATATATACCCTGGAAATCAGCAAATGCTACACATCACTTTTTTTTTTTGAGAGTTAGTTTATTGGCATACTCACTGGCCTCATAAACTTATGTTGTTGTTCTTGACAGTTGAAATATTGGATGATGCCAGAATTCAGATCCTTCAGTCATTTACTGTAGCTGAAGCAGAAGTAAGTACTCCTTTTCTTACTTATTGACACAAACCTTAATGATAGTCGTTTCTTTCTTTCATATCTCAATTTTTCTTTCAGGGACATGCTTTTAAAAAGGTGGCGTTAGCAGTTTATATCTGTGGGAATGTGACTTTTCTCATCATATTCTTATCTGCAATCAATCATCTATGAGCAAGCAAAGACCTTGGCTTTGCAGACCAGATGATAATTATCATTAAGCCAAAGAAACTTGAAGCCTGTACCGACTGCCTGGAACGTATTCATGAATTCTAATTTGGAAGACCAGGCCATGTCTGTAGAGGAATTCCGAAGTATGGTCCTTAGGGATCAGCTTTCAGCAGGGTCCTATGGATTCGAAAAAGGATATCAAGCCTTTGTGTGTGATTCTGAGTGTTACCAAGGAAGGTTGTACTTGAGGAGAAGTGATTATCAAATATTTTCTATGATGAGATTTTTAGAATGTTAGCATTTAAGAAAATAACTGTTTGGAAAGGCAGAAATGATGTCATTCGGATGAAATGGGGATTCTATTAAGGTACATGTATTTTGGGCTATAAAGGTGCTGTGGTACTTTAAAGAAACCATCTATACTTGTTTATCAGGATGGTTTTTCTTAGGACTTTTTGTGAAACTATGTTTTCCAGTACAGTGTTTTGGACATGTCCTTTTTTCTGTGTGTTCTGTTACTTCTCTGGTAAAGGTGGAGGTGGGGTTAAGATTGTATTCACATTTAATTATATATGAATATTATAATTTCTTTCTTAGTGATGAAATGCAAGTATGCATCTTCTGCTTAAGACTGTATTTATATGGGCGCCTGGGTGGCTCATTTGGTTAAGCCTCCGACTCTTGATTTCAGCTCAGGTCATGATCTCATGATTCGTGAGTTTGAGCCCCACACTGGGCTCTGTGCTAACAGCGCCTAGCCTGCTTGGGATTCTCTCTCTCTCCTTTTCTCTCTGCCTCTCCTCTGTGCTGCTTGTGCTCTCTCTCTCAAAATAAATAAATAAACATTTAGTAAAAAATACTCTATTTATATATTCAGTAAAATGATATTTTATATGTGAATTGTTTTGAGTGTAAGATTCAAGTCCTAGCTTTTGGAGATTGTAGACTTGCATTTCAAAATTAATAAAATTTACCCTTGTAAATATATTTAAGAGCTACTCTCTTTCTTTGTGGTAATAAATAATATGGGTGGATCTTTTTTGTTAGAAGTTCCTGATGCTGTAATGAATAGAACGTCAGTGTTGTTTTCCTTCTAATCTCTTTTTTAGTGGCTGGGTTTCCTATTTGCTATGAGGACTTCTAACCAGTGGGTGGCAGCATAATACCAAAGTACTGCTTTGTTTCTGTTTCATTGTGCTGTCACTCATTTCTAGTACTTGGATAATACCATGGAGTGGCATTTCCCTTAATTCCGCCAACTCTTAATTTGTATTTGAAAAGTTTCTGCCTTTTTTTTGGTGGGGTAAGGGGTTTGGGGTTGTGAGTTAGAAACTGAAATTAGGGACTGTTATTATTTTTCCTGGTTACATTTCTGTTTGTTTTCTAATCATGATTATTTGTAACAATTGCTTGATAGTTCCCTTTACATTCATCTGACTCTGTAACAAATGAATATAAATATTTTAATCAGAGGAAATAAACAAAACTGGACATTGCAAAAAGAAGCTTAGGAAGGCATATTTTATCTTTTAGGCATTCTTTCTGATTATGTTATAGTATCTGCTTGGTCTGAGGACCTAATTTGTATTTGGTGTTAATAATAGCTTAGCTGTGTATCCTATTGTATCCTACATCTTTTATGGGGTAAAATGATATGGAAGTTTTATTTTTGTTCCTTATATAAGTGTTTATCATAAATAGCTTAGGGTTGAGATGTGAATCTTCTGTGTTCATGGTCTGTGCCAGGCTACTTACAGTTTCAATTTTTTTTAAATAGTTTCATTAATTTTTTTTAGTATAGGAAACTGTATACTAAAATATTTTCCTCCAGTTTTCAATTATAAGGGGCTTAAAGGTTAATAAATTTTAATACAAGTTTCTTTGTACATGACAAAGAAAAATTCTTTTAAGGGGAAAATGAACCTGTTGTGTTTGGTTTTCAAGTATATGGACTTACTGAATTTCCAGCACCGAGGTTAAGATATTTTAACTTTTTCTTTTTAACTGGTTCATCTTTTCGCACTATTTTGATATATCATCAATTAACATATAGAATTCTCCAAAAAAGTCTTTAATCTTGATAGATGCCATTTTATTAATACCAAATTATGATTTTTCTGTTTATGAATTGTTAATATCCACAGATTGAAAAATGCCTATTCTTCACTCCTGTCATCATTTCTTCTTGTTTTTGTAATAAAGTTTTTTTTAACTTCCTTTGCTAGGAGTGATTGTTAAACTAAATGCCTTTAGATCTTCATCAGTGTTGCTGCTGAAGTTATGATCAAAATCAAAACTTTTAAGGGTGTCTGAGTGGCCCAGTTAAGAGCTTAAGCGTTGAACTCTTGATTTCGGCATAGGTCATGAACTCTCACAGTCTTTCGGCATAGGTCATGAACTCTCACAGTCTTGAGATCGTAGGGCTCGTGCTGGGTGTGGAGCCTGCTTAAGATTCTCTCTCTTGCGCACCTGGGAGGCTCAGTTGGTTAAGCGTCAGACTTCTTGGCTCAAGTCATGTCTGTCAGTTTAAGCCCTGCATTGGGTGAGCTTGTGCCCCACTTACAGTGAGCACGAGCCCTGCTTCCAGTGAGAGCACAAGCACACTTCGGTTGAGCGGGAGCCCTGCTGTGGCTGAGCATGAGCGGAAGCCCTGCTGCGGGTGAGCACTAGCCCTGCTTCGGTTGAGCGGGAGCCCTGCTGCGGGTGAGCACGAGCCCTGCTTCCAGTGAGCACGAGCCCCGCTTCCAGTGAGAGCACGAGCCCCGCTTCGGTTGAGCGGAAGCCCTGCTGCGGGTGAGCACGAGCCCTGCTTCCAGTGAGCACGAGCCCCGCTTCCAGTGAGAGCACGAGCCCCGCTTCGGTTGAGCGGAAGCCCTGCTGCGGGTGAGCACGAGCCCCGCTTCCAGTGAGCACGAGTCCTGCTTTGGTTGAGCTGGAGACCTGCTTCTGGTGAGACTTGCTTCTTTTTCCCTTCCCCTTCCCTTTCCCCTTCCACTTCCCCTTCCTCTTCCCCTCCCCCTCCCCTCCCCTCCCCTCCCCTCCCCTTTGCTGCTTGCTCACTTGCACCCTCCCCCCCCAAAAATATTTTTTCTCTCTCTCCCTCTGCCCCTCCCCTGCACATGCACCCACTCTCTCAGGAAAAAAAAAAAATTATGTTACCTTCCTTAATATGGTTTCCATTATAAGATGAAAATAAGTAATGTTTTTTGGAAAAGATGAAACAAATTCTAGAAAGTTGTGGTTGGTTAACATTCACAACTGAGGCTGTTTTTTGCTTTTATTATTTTTTGCTCTGTGGAAGCCAATCTTAAAGGCAAAGGTAGCCTATGGCATAAGTAATCAAATAAATGAATTAAATTCACTTTAGTGCTTACTTGGCTTCTATCAGGATTTGTAATGTGTGAATTGAATATCACTTCTGATATTCATCCCTTCCACATCCTGCCTCCAGTCCAGGATGCGGTGAAAATAGAGATGCCGACTGGCAGCTGATGCCAACTAGGAAGCTCTAGGGGTGCATGTAGCTTTTGGCTGAAATTTTATTTATCTCTATACTCTGGTAAAGCAGAAAAAAAAAAAAGAACAAAGGTTCTTGTTTAAGATAAGTCATTATAGGTGGGAATGAAAGATAGGATTCTTCTAAGCTCTTTTCAAATTTGATTAGGATACACACTGTTCCAATCCATTTGCGGCTTCTTTCCTCTTTGCCCAGTAGCCAGGCTCATCTGCATCCAGGTCACTGATGGTCATGGTGCTGCCTGGAATGCCCATTTGTTTCCCCCCTTCTAGCAGAAGCTTCCTCATTCTTGGAGCCTTCCCTGGCTCTTCCTTCCACATGGGTCTCTCTTGACCACCGTTACAAGTGGCATGGTAGTGGGCTAGGAGGCAGCCGATACTGTCAATTCAAAGGGACTGGGAGTTTGGGGATGGAGTTGGGAGACTTGCATATGCATGTTTGTATTACAAGCTTCCTGTCCTTGGGCAAATGACTTATCCTCCTTGGACCTCATTTCTTCATCTGTAAAGCCCACCTCACAGGGCAATTGTGAGGAATGAATGAAGTGATTCCAGCAAAAGGTGCTTTGTACACGTTGTTGATGATGTTGTTGCTGTTTGATTACAATGTTAAACTTTAGTCATTTTTACAAATGAAATGTGTATTTTTGTTTTATAAAAAGTTTTGATGTTCACCTTGAGAAAAATATGCTCAGTGAAATAACCAGGTGTAAATGGACAACCATTATATAATTTTATGTATTTGAAGTACCTGAACTTGTCAAATTCATGGAGAAGAAAGTAGAATGGTGATTTTCAGGGGCTGAGGGAGAGGAAGGAATGGGGGGTTAGTGTTTTAATACTTTCTGTTTGGGATATGAAGTAGTTCCAGAGATTGATAGTAGTGATGCTTGCATAACACTGAATTCATCTAAAAGTGGTTAAAATGGTATATTTTGTGGTATGTATATTTTTACCACAATAATTTTTTTTTTGATATTCATAGCAGCACTATTCACAATAGCCAAATGGCAGAACTAGCCCACATGTCCATCAACAGATGAATGGATAAACAAATTGTGGGACATACATACAAGAAAATATTATCAGCCATAGAAAGGAATGAGGTACTGATACATGCTATAATGTAAATGAACCTCCAAAATGTTATACTAAGTAAAAGAAGTCACATGTAAAAGGTCACATATTATAATTCCACTTATGTGAAATATCCAGAATGAGTAAATCCATAGAGACAGCAGAGTGGTGGTTGCCAGGGTCTTGGGGGTGGGGGAGGAGAGAATGGGGAGTAATTGCGTACTGGGAATAAGATTTTATTTTGGAGTGATGAAAATGTTTTGGAGATAGAGGTGATAGTTGTACAACGTTGTGAATGTGAGAAATGTCACTAAATTGTCCACTGTAAAGTGGTTATTTTATGTTGTGTGACTTTCACCTCAGTAAAACAAATATTTGTCTTATTACTGCTTTTGGATTATACCTTTTGGTGGAAAGATTTAGGGTTTTTGCTGGCTGTAGAGTTGGTATCAGCTTCATTATTTCATTATCAAAGAAGTTAATGTAATTTTATTTTATGCTTGGTCATATACCTCTAGTTTAGGGTGGAGTAACTTCCTAGAACATATCTTTAGAAGTATATCTTCATATGATGTCTTATTCATGTGTAAAAGAAATTGTTACTGTACTCTGGGTTTCCCATAAGGACCTAAGCACATTTTTGATTTGTAATCAGACACTGATATATGGTAATCAAATTCTTGGGATAAGAATTTCCTGAATCCATACATTTTAAATATGTACTGTCATTAATGGCTGATAATGCCAATAATGGCTGAGTGAGATCCTGCCAAACTGAGTCTCCTCCAGAAAACTAGTGTAAACTTCAAAAAGTAGTTACTTGAAGGTCCTGAAAAGTGAGCTGAAGTAGGAGGATGCTGGTGAGGAGTCCACACTCAGAGGAGGAAAATTATTTAGAGTGCCCTGTTTTCAAAGTTTTTAGCTGTGGGGCAGTTGTAGCCAACTGGCTGTGGTGCTAGGTGGCAGTGCATAGGAAACCAGAGAACTGATGGTTGGGCCAACTGCCACCATCAGGGGGAGGGACAGGATGATCTTGGAAAGAAAACACAAGAGAAGGGATTCCAGTTCCTATTTGCCCACAACTCTGGTTGACCTCTGGATGTGTTCACATACATGAAGTGAACACAAAGCAGTTAGAGCAAAGAAAATGAGTAGTTGACCTCAGATTGGAGTTATAACACAAGAAAGAGTTTGCAATCTAACCCAGTTAATTGCCTGCTAAAACAAAAGAAGCAACATCCATTGGAGAAAAATAAGAGAATCCAGTATGTTTATAACCTAATATTTTATGATGTACAGATGATAACCCAACATTACCTGACTTAAGAAGAACCAGGAAATTCTGACCCATTCTCCAAAGCAGAGGTTAGTTGACTTTTTCTCTAAAGGGCCTGTTAGAAAATATTTTAGGCTTTGTGGATCACATATGGTCTCTGTAGAATATGTGGTGTTTTGTTTGTGTTGTTAGTTTGTTTGTTTACAAATCCTTCAAAAATGTGAGAAACCATTTTTTAACGTGAGCAATACAAAAGTATACAAAAACAGGACGTGGGATAGATTTGGCCTGTGGGCTATAGTTTTTCAACCCATGCTCTAAAGAAAGAATAATCAATGGAGACCAATTTCTTAGATGATTAGAGTCAAGAAATAGGATTTTTAAAAAATGTTTATTTATTTATTTTTGAGAGAGAAAGCACAGTGGAGGAGGGACAGAGAGAGAGAGAGAGAGGGAGAGAGAGGGAGACACAAAATCTGAAGCAGGCTTCAGGTTCTGAGCTGTCAGCACAGAGCCTGATGTGGGGCTCAAACCTATGAACTGTGAAATCATGACCTGAACCAAAGTCAGATGCTCAACTGACTGAGCCACTTAGGCACCCCATGAAATAAGGATTTTAAAGCATCTATTATAACTGTTCTCAATGACATAAAAGAAAATATACTTGCTGTAAATAAAAAAAGATGCACAGAAATAGAAACAGTATGAAAGGACCATATAGAAATTGGGGAGCTGAAGAACTAAAACTATTTGAAAAATCCACTGGACGGAATTAATATCAGAATGGAGATGACACAGAAAAGAACTCATGAACCTGAAGATAGATGAATAGAGATTGTCTCATGTTTTAAGAGAAGAAAGAAAAAATTTTGGGAAAGAATTAAACAGAGTTTCAGGGACCTGTTAAATGATGGCATCTTTAGGTATTACCTAAGGAGAGGAGAATCTGAGGAGATAATGACTAGAAAATTCCCAAATTTGTTAAAAGGCTTAACTTTACTGACTCATGATACAGAAAAACAACTTAAGCAAAAAAAAAAAAAAAAAAATCATATATATATATGAAGGCAGTTATTCTTTTTAATATCATGGTCAAGCTTTTGAAAGCAAAAAACATAGAGCCAATCTTGAAATGAGAAAGAGAAAAAGGAAGGATTATATATATAGGGTAGCAATGATTTGGTTAACATCTAACATCTCATAGGAATCTATAGAGGCCAGAAAGAGTGGAATAGCATCTTTAAAGTTGAAAGAAAAAGTCATCAAGGATTCTATCTAAAAAAAAAAATCCTTCAAGACTTAGCACAAAGTGAAGACATTTTTTGGGTGAAAGACAGCTAAGAGAATTTGTTGCTAGCACATTTGCAGTATAAGAAATGCAAAAGGAAATTCTGCAGGCTGAAGAGAAGGGATACTAAATGAGAGCATGGATCCTCAGAATGGAATGAAGAACACTCAAATGAATTTACCAATGGCAAATATTGGTAAATATAAAATTCTTTTTGTACTTTTCCTACTTAAATTCTTTATAATAAATATGTCTGTTTTAAGCAAACAATTGAAAAATACATTACTTCAAGGGGTTTGTAATATATATGGATGTAATATAATAACAAGTTAGTGTAAAGAATGGGAGGGGATAATAGACCTATATAGTTGTAAGATGTCTGCATTTTATTTAAAATTATACTGTGTTACGTCTCCAGAGGCAAGAGAAAAGCAAAAATGGAATATTGGGACCTCATCAAAATAAAAAGCTTCTGCACAGTGAAGGAAACAATCAGCAAAACTAAAAGGCAACTGATGGGAGAAGATATTTGCAAATGACATATCAGATAAAGGGTTAGTATCCAAAATCTATAAAGAACTTAACAAACTTGATACCCAAAAAACAAATAATCCAGTGAAGAAATGGGCAAAAGACATGAATAGACACTTCTCCAAAGAAGATATCCAGATGGCCAACCAACACATGAAAAAATGCTCAACATCACTCATTATCAGGGAAATACAGATCAAAACCACAATGAGATACCACCTCACACCTGGTAGAATGGCTAATGTTAACAACTCAGACAGAAACAGATGTTGGCGAGGATGCGGAGAAAGAGGATCTCTTTTGCACTGCTGGTGGGAATGCACACTGGTGCAGCCACTCTGGAAAGCAGTATGGAGGTTCCTCAAAAAATTAGAAATAGAAGTACCCTGTGACCCAGCAATTGCACTACTAGGTATTTATCCAAGAGATACAGTTATGCTGTTTTGAAGGGGCACATGCACCCCAATGTGTATAACAACAACCAACCATAGCCAAAGTATGGCAAAAGCCCAAATGTCCATTGATGGATGAATGGGTAAAGAAGATGTGTATATATATACAATGGAGTATTTCTTGGCAATCAAAAAGAATGAAATCTTGCCATTTGCAACCACGTGGATGGAACTAGAGAGTATTGTGCTAAACGAAATTAGTCAGAGAAAGGCAAATATGATTTCACTCATGTGAGAACTTTAAGAGACAAAACATGAACATAAGGGAAGGGCAGCAAAAATAATATAAAACAGGAAGGGGGACAAAACATAAGAGACTCTTAAATATGGAGAACAAACAGAGGGTTACTAGAGGGATTGTGGGAAGGGGATGGGCTAAATGTGTAAGGAGCATTAGGGAGTCTACTTCTGAAATCATTGTTGCACTATATGCTAACTAACTTGGATGTAAATTAAAAAATAAAATAAAATAAAATAAAATAAAAATAAAATAAAATAAAATAATGCAGTGTTACTTCTTCGAAAGTTCTAAGTTCTAATGCAAATAGAATGCATATTGTAATTCCTAGAGAAAAAAATAGGACATATATAAAAAGTCAATAGAAGAACTAACATGGAATTCTAAAGTTATTTAAATAACTTAAAAAGGTAAGAAAGGAAAAATAGGAGCAAAAAACGGGATAGGGAAAAAATAATAAAACAAATAAATAAAACAAATAAAAAAATAATAAAACAAATAATAAAATAGGCCCAAACTCAACCATAGTAATAACTACATTAAGCATTAGTGGACTAAATACTCCAATTAAAGAGCAGAGAATGTCAGACTGATAAAAAAGTAAAAAAAGTAAAACCCATGATGTGATTTAAATATAAAGCGGTTGGTAAGTTGAAGCAAATCAGTGGACGCTTACCATGAAATAGTAAGCATGAGAAGGCTGAAATGTTTGTGTTTGTACTAGATAAATTCATTTCCACCCAAGAGTATTATCAAAGATAAAAGGAGCCCTTTCTTAATGACTAAAGCATTCATTCATCAAGAACACTACAGTCATGAATATGTATGTGCCTACCAACAGACTTCAAAACACATGAAGAAAAAGTTGACAAAATTAAAGAGAAGCACTAATTCATGATATAAAACACTCAACAAATGTGGATAAAATCATCTAAGAAAAATTGACAGTTAACATCATACTTGATGGTGAATGACTGAACATTTTCCCTCTAAGATCAGAAATGAGACAAGAGTGCCTGTTTTCACCACTCTGCATCACCATTGTATTGGAGGTTTTAGCAAGGGCAGTTAGGCAAGAAAAAGAAATAAAAGGGACCCAGACTGTAAAGGAAGAAGTAAAACTGTCACTTTTTACAGATGACATAACCTTATCATATATGTAGAAAATTCTAAGGAATCCAGTAACTATTAGAATAAATGAGTTCAAGAAGTTTATAGCTGCAGGATGCCAAATCAATATACAAAAATCAATTGCATTTCCAAACACTAGCAATGAACAATCTGAAAGTGAATTTAAGGAAACAATTCCATTTACAATAGCATCAAAAAGAATAAAATAGGAATGGGGTGCCTGGGTGGCTCAGTCAGTTATGTGTGCACTCTTGATCTCTGCTTGGGTCTTGATCTCAGGAATATGAGTGCAAGCCCCATGTTGGGCTCCCTCCACACCAGGCAGGAAGCCTACTTAAAAAAAATAGTAATTTTGGGGAAGTGGAAGACTGGCACACTGAAATCTACAAAATATTGTTGCAAGAAACTAAAGATCTAATGAAATGGAAAGACATCTCATGTTCAAAACATTTATGGGTGTACATCAAAGGCATACAGGAGCCAACCGAAATGGCCCAAATTGAAACAATTTGAGCAGCAAATTGTGTTGAATTGGATTATAACTCAAATGCAAAGTAAACATTCATGAGTCCATACTGGTTTAAATTAATGATTGAAAATAAATAAATGAATAAATGGGAAGAAGAGACAAATCTGTGCAAAAGATTTGGAAATGATTTATATAGATACTCTGCCTTCAAGGAGAAGGAGCCTAACTCCCTACTCCCTTAAGTGTGTAGGCTGTGCATGGTGATTTCCTTCCAAAGCATACAGTATACGAAGGGGAAGAAAATAACAATTTTACAGTGGAGCAACCTGACAAACATTAGCTGGGAGATCAAGGGCAACATCATCAGTAATGAATCATTGAAAGTATGTACCCTTGATATGATGTGATGAAAATGTCACTTTACCTCTGTGATCTTTCTTCTCCAAAATTCACAGCCCCACTCTAATTATGAGAGAAACATCAGACAATTTGCAATAGAGGGACACCCTGCAAAATACCTGACCAGTAATTTTCAAAATTGTCAAGGTTATCAAAAACAAGAAAAATCTAAAAGGAGCCTAAGTAGATACGATAGTTAAAAGTAATGTAGTTTTCTCTGTGGGATCCTGGAACAAAAAATGGACATTAGGTAAAAACTGAGGAAATCTGAATAAACTATGAGATTTAATAATGTATCATTATTGATTCATTTAATTATAACAAGTTTACCGTATTAATGTAAGAAATTAGAGGGTATGGAGTATGTGGAAACTTTGTATTATCTTCTCAATCTTTCTGTTAATCTAAAACTGTTCTTAAAAACAATGTCTAATGTAGTTATCTGTGGAAACAGTGACTCCTGAGAGTGTGTGTCTCCTTTTAGGGACAGGGTGAAATCTTTGTATAAAGGATTGTTGCATCTTATTAGATGGAAACAGTTGTTTTTTGGTTTCTTAAATGTTCAAATGTGTGTGTAAGGATAAATCTGGAAGCTGAGTAGAAAATGGGTGGAATAGGGTGCCTTGGGTAGCTCCATTGGTTAAACACCTGACTCTTGATCTCAGCTCAGGTCATGAGTTTAAGCTCCACATTGGGCTTGGGCCCCACACTGGCCATGAAGCCTACTTAGAAAAAAGGGGGGAAAAAAGAAAAAGATAAAAGAAAAATGGATGGGCTGTGTTAGTGTAATGCTTCATCTTTTATTTTAAAGTTTATGTTGAAAGAGAAAGAAAGAGGACAGGGGAGGGGCAGAGGGAGAGGGAGAGAATCCCAAGCAGGCTCTGCACTGTCAGGACAGAGCCCGACATGGGTCTTGATCCTACCAACCAGGAGATCATGACCTGAACTGAAACCAAGGGTCAGATGTTCAACCAACTGAGCCACCCAGGAGCCCTGAGGCTTCGTCTTTATCTTCACCATTTAATGCTTCATCTCCAAATCTATCTTATGCCCTGCTTTATGATCCTGACCCTGTAAACATCTCTCCTTTGCCAGTTGACGCAATGTTAGGTTTGCCAATAGAGGGTGCTGGAGGGCTGCTGCGAGGCAATAGTGCAAGGCACCTCACTCCCATTTTTCAGTTTTCCTTCCTTTTCACTGAACACAGGAGTCAGTGGATTGGTGTGTGGGATAGTACAGCCTCACCTCAGCTGCCTGGACTGACCAGCTTCAGCTTTGTACTCAGGCCCCCTTTGCCCACCTGGCAGCCAATTCCACAGCAGCTCCAGCTTCACCCATAGGTAAAAGACCAGCTCCAGCCTTCTGTATCCTCTGGCCATGCTGGGCCACTTCTGTGCACCAACACTGGCCCATGCCCATTGGGAAGGGGCCAGAGATCTGCCGGCCAGATTCTGGCTCATGTTGCCTGAGGCCAGCTGGTATTACACAGTCCCTCCTTGCAGACTACATCTCTTCCTTTCTGAACCATTAGTTAATTCATTCTTTATTGATCACTTACTAGGTGCCAGGCAGTGTTCTAATAAACACTTGTGTGCAAACAATCAAACAAAAAAACAATGCTTTAGTCACAAGGATGGCAGACCTACAAAAGAATGTGCAGATGTGACAAGTCACTTATGGTAAACTCAGAGCCATGGGAGGGAAGGAATGGGACCATTGGATAGGGTGTTTGTGTTGAAGTGTCTCTGAACTTTGAACCTCCAGATTTCCCAGATCCCAGTCTCCTCCAGGAGAGGAGCTGTCTCCTGCTATAGAACAACTGCCCTTGCAAACAATCCATCTGAGGTTGATGTTTGGCAGGTTTAAGCTTGTCCTCATTAGGATCTCCTTCTTTACCTCTCATTACTTCCACACCAGTAACCAAGATAAGGTCTCATCATAGCCTCAAAAGAGAAATTCAGTTTCTGCTCTGAGAGGAAACAGACTAGTCACTGAAGGACTTGCAAGACCTGAGTAAAATGCACTGGTATGATCCAGGGAAGATGTGTGAGGATGGATTTTGAGAGCGTTAGGTGGAGGGCAGTACAATAAGGCAGAGTAGGAGAGAATTGGCATAGGAATATTCTTCTTCAAATTAGGATTTAACATCTTGGCAAGAATACTTAGAAATGACATACTGTACACATTCTTATCAAGTTTTAATATTAGGATTCTAACATGTATACAAAAATTGGTCAAACATTAGACTAGATTTATCTTCTTTGAGAACATGTGAGGTCCTCCATCCAGTAGTCTTAGGTCATAATCAGTCATTGCACCATGCAGTTCACACTGAACTGAATGAAAGAAAAGGTAATATTTCAAGAAGAATGAACATGTCAGTTATCATATGCAAAGTGATGAGGACTATCAAGATACTACAAATCTAGTCCCAAAATATGAGGATGATTATTGTATGCACCTTTGGGATGGATGTGAAGAATTTGAAGTCTCTACCAAATCAACTGGTCCTTAGGAGAAGAATGTCTTAATGCCTTGTTGACTTGGGATATCATGCTTATTTGTTAGAGCTGTAGATGAATAATTCTGTGATGAGGTGTAGTGGCTTCCTATGATCTTTCAATTTTTGTATTAGCAAAATTACCATGTCAGTTAAAAGAACATAGGCTATTTTAAATAACTTTATTCTTAAATTTAACACACTCTTATTAGAAATGCTTTGGTATCAATACAATAAAAATATGCTGGTTTCTCCCCCCACCCCCAACAAATTGTGTCAAGTAACTAGAAAAGTTAAGCGTTTGTTCTCCCTAGCTGTTTTGGAATTTTTCACAAATAATGATTACTGCTTATCCACATGGCTTACTATGGCTATAATTATACTTTTTTTGAGTCTCAGGAAAAAGAAACAAAATATCCAGAAGGGAAGTTGGCAAATGTTTCTTAGGTTCTTCTCCAAAGGATGTTTGGGTAGATGATACACCTCTCAGATAACTTTTTTCCCCAGTTTTGCCATTCTCATCCTTAAAGCTGAAAATTGAAAAAAAAAAAAAAAGTTATAAAAAAAGCTTTAGTTTTCACTCTAAATGACCATTTCATAGAATGCAGGAAAGTTTGAAACATACCTCAGATGATTTTATCCAATAATGTGAGCATTGTTTTAGTAGCACAAAAAGATAGTAGAAATAATAAGCTATGGTTAACTTAGGACTGAAACAGGTTCAGAACTAGAAGGAACCTATTTCTATAAAGATTAGAAAAATTAGTAAGGCAAACACAGCATAAGTTGAGTAAATATAGGATTAGTGCACAATTTCACTATTAGCCTTAGATAAATTCCTATATGTCAGTGACTATGTTTTGTCATATTTCTGAGCTATGCACTACTAAAATTAAAAACATGACTTTAATCCATGATTGAGTTATCTTTTAGGTCATCAAAGTTGGTTATCCCAAGGGGCTCCATTCTTGGATATAGAATGACAAAAACAAATTTCTTGTGAGTGAAAAAATGTGAACCACTAATTAAGAGTTGGAATAATTATAAAATTATATCTTTGTCGAGATATGTTATAAGTATACTTTTGGGGCACCTGTGTGGATCAGTTCATTAAGTGTCTGACTTTGGCTTGGGTCATGATCTCATGGTTCAAGAGTTGGAGCCCTGCATTGGGTTCTGCACTGACAATGCGTAGTCCACTTGGGATTCTCTCTCTCTCTGCCTCTCTCTCTGCCCCTCTCCCACTTGGACTCTCTCTCTCAAAATAAACTTAAAAAAAGATATACTTTCAAATTACAGTATACCTTTTGAGCATATTCCATTGCTAATAGTAAATATGAAGTAGAAACCATTTTTTTAAATGTAGATTTAGAATTCACAACACTGCTCTTGATGTTCTGGTATCATGTCCTTAATATTTAGGACTTTAAAGTATACTGCCTCAGTCATATTCCAAAAATTGAAAGATGCTTTCAAGGCACTGATCATTATATTCATGTGTAATATGGCCCAAGAGCCAGTTCTTTAACTGATTGCAAGATTTTATTTAATGAAAAAAATATAACAGGGAAGACATGTGTCTCATTTTCCGGTCATATATTAGTTGTCTATTAACAATGAAATGACCCCATCTCTAAGGAGCTCTTTTTTTACAAATATGAGAAGTGATGGGGGATCCAATAATGTAAAAAGACTATGATAATTTTTATTTTTATTCTACTTATATGAAATGTTTTCATTTAAGTGAAGTCAAGGAGCATTATTTGCCATGAAACCTTAAGGAGAATGATCATTTCTAGTGTCAGGGTCAAGAATATTTCCTTGAATTTAGGGCTAGCTGAGAGAATTACCTTTGCTCTGTAGCCAAGAGGATGGTCTCTATTGCTGGGAGATGTTGGATGGTCAAGCCTAAGGAGATGCCTATACTTCAACAGCAGGAAGTGAACTGAAGGCAGAAAGCAAGGCTTTATATTTTCTACTCTTGGATTTTATGGACCTCTGCCTTGGCCATACCAAAAAAAGAGAGCAGGGGAAAAGTCCATTTTAAGGGACTTTTTAAAGGTATCTTTTAAGGCAGGGACAAAGTCTTCCTCTTTACAATTACTCCTCAACTTGAGATTCAGTAAATCAGGCACAGCCTTGGTGCTATGGACATTCAGTGAAGTTCTTGAAAGACATCCTGGATGTGCACATCCTCAGGAGTGAGGTAATCCAGTAGCTCACTGTCCCATTTCTTTAGGGGTAAAAAAAAGAATTCTAGATTGTAACTGTCTGCTATTTTTTCTTGTGGCCTATGGCAAGTAGATGGTGTGAGTTTCAAGTGGATGTGTAGGGCTGGAGCATGTTGACAATAGGAAGGTGTAGCAGGTAAAAAAAATCTGGGCCCTTAGCTCCCCTTTTTATTCCTCCTTTCTGCTCTTTTCTGATCTTTACTTGCTCTCCCCACAGCAATTCAGACATATAGTTTTGGCTGGTTGAACGTGGTGGAAGAGAGCTTGCCTCCTTACACTCAGCATTCCTTGCTTCCTAATGATTGCCACAGGTTGGCAATTTTGACACCAGTAGCATGTGAATCCCTTGGAGCTGAGGTCCCCCACCTCTATCATCCTGAAGTGATGCTGACATATCTAAGAGGGGTGACTAGATCTAGGAGTACAAGAAGAGGTTGGCAAGGACTATCAAAGAAAGCCAGCTGCCTAGTTGGTGGGAATAGTAGAGGAGTCCCAGTAAAAGCGCACTGAGGCCACTCACTGGTGGATGTGTGTGGCATTAAGCTATACTTTAGAACATGACCATTTTATATTTACATTAGCCAATGGACTTTGCTGAGTTTTCTTATCATGACTTCACCCGTTCAAAAGTTTTCACTGAGACATTTGGATCTTCACTTTCTCCCCTCTTTCTTACTCCTTTGTGCTCTTTTCCTAATTCAAAATTGCTCTTAGATAAGGCTCTCATAACAACATTTACACTAAGAAAAAAGAGACTAATAATTCTTAACTATTAGGCTTTCCAAGAATATTTATATTTAGTAGGTGACCTATTCCATAAGTAAAGGAATTGACTGAAATGATGGATTTTCAAGTATTTCAGTAAGCATTTTTGCAGTTTTAGGGGAGAAGCTCAACCTATGTGGTGTTTGTGAAATTGAATTGCATAGGTGGCTATATATTCTATGTATGGGAATGCCTTCTGGGGGTGAGAGCATATGTCAATATGATGTGCTTTATATATAAAATATATATAGCAGCTCTATATTTAAAAATATAGCAGCTCTATAATCCATGCACTGAATTGGAAAACAGAATGTAAAACAAAATCATGATGGAAGGCAAGGAATTTGGAGCATTCTGTTTATAATAGGCTTTGATTGATAGTACAGAACTTTGTATTGTTACTTTGTCTGGAAAAGGTCTTCCTGTTTTCATTATTTTAGTTCAGTGGCATGATTAGTGTTGTCTGGAAACATTAGTCACTTCCTGTCTTTTTCTGTGGGGTAAATGTGTTGACATGGGTAGGGAAGAAGGAATAGGGGCATTCAGGAGGAGGTGGCTAACATCCAAGTGCAAAAATGGAAGATTTTATAGTAGGGAATGTCACTATTCTTGACCATAATCAATGTGTTCCTTCTCTTCTAAGTCTACTGTGTTGTTCTTTTTTTTTATATTAAAATTTTTTTTAACATTTTTTTATTATTGAGAGATAGAGACAAACTGTTAGCAGGGGAGGGGCAGAGAGAGAGGGAGACACAGAATCAGAAGCAGGCTCCAGGCTCTGAGCTGTCAGCACAGAGCCCGACATGGGGCTCAAACTCACAAACTGAGAGATCATGACCTGAGCCGAAGTCGGACGCTTAACCACTGAGCCACCCAGGCACCCCTACTGTGTTGTTCTTTTAAAAATGAATTTAATTCACAAAATTTCTTTAGCAAGCAAAACTCATTGTCAAAATGGAAAGGAACTTTTAGTTTTAGCAGGTTTTCATTGTGGGGATGTATCACACAGCTCTGATTTAGAAAGGTAAGTGTACGCTTACCAACAGGTTAGAAATTCTTCAGATAATTAAAATTTCAGTTGGTATGCCTAATTTAACTACTTAAAAGAATGGAAGAGGCCCATTTGCTTGTGTTATTGTCAACCCAAAATTGAGCTTATGGGTTGCAAAAGAACACTTCCTCACTTGTGCAAGTACTACCACACTTCTATAGAATTATCAAGTTCTGTTTGCTGAGTTAGCTGGAGCTTAACATTTATTGCTTTTTAATGAGAATCTTTCCACTAGAAACATTTAAAATTATCATCCCACTAACACATTCAGAACCTATATGTCTGAGTAATTTGACTTAGGTCTTTAGCTAAGGTTAAGTAGAGCTATTATAATTAATTTTGTCAGAATCTTATTTATTTTTTTATAAATGAGAAGTAGAATATGATATTCAAGCGATAACAAGGAATTTAAAATTGATGAGCTGTCACTTTTGTAGAAAAAAGTGTAATTTTCCATTTAATGCTAAAAAAGCTAGATAGCTATAAAACTTTATAGAAACCGAGAAGTGTAAATAGAAAATAGAAAAAAATAGAAAAAAAATTGCTAAGTTAGGGAAGACTATGGAAAGTTAGATGTTATAGATAATGCAAGAGAAATTGGCATTCTGTTTTAAAATGTAGAAAAATTAAAGAAGTAAAGTTAAACTATAAAAGCATAGGGAAATGAGATATAGCAAAGTAATAAAATATCACACTGAATAAAATTTGTTTTTTGTTTTTTCTTGCAAAATTAAGGCAACTTGTTAACTTAAGTAGGAAGTTTAAGTAACAGGCACAAACAAGTAGCTGGCATCAGATTCTGGTGGGAAAAGATATGATATAGATGATTCAGTATATTAGTAATCCAAATACATTCACAAGCAGTACCGTACTATGACAGAAGACAGACTTCAAGTTTCTAAGGTCAATCAATGCAATATCCAAATAAGGCAACAACTGTTTTTTTTTTTTTTTCATTTTATCTTTTGAAGTGACTTAATCAGATCATTATTAATTAAAGAAAAGAAAAAAACCCTTAGTGTGTATTATTCTATGAGGTGGTCAAAAAAAGCTGAAAGCAAGAGGGCTTGTTAACAACACAAAAGGAAGATTGTCACACGATTAAACAGCAGTGGCAAGCCTTGTTATTTTCATTACCTGTTAAGGACGGGTCCTCGGTCCCATCTCCAGCTATCTGAACATCAAGTGGAGAATGTTGAACCGGGTTGCCTAAGCTTTCTTCTTGCTCTTTCCAAGATATGGAATTTTTGTGGGGAGATTTGTGGTTTGTGTTTTCATAGGGATTAATTTCTGATCTCTTTCTAGGAAGTGGTGTTGGTTTGGCAGGCTGGTAAACCTGACTGTAGGGAGCTACAGGATGGTAGGATGGTTTCTCAGCTTCTCCTTCACCCTCCTCCTCCTCATCATCAATCACAACCAGCTCAGCATGGATGATCCCATCATACCCTGTCAGAAGCTTCTTTTCTTCTTCATTGTCTTCTGCCTGCTGGTAGCCCATGAAAATCATTGTCACGGGTTCTGTATCAGCCATGTCAGAGGGCAAGGAATGAACAATATTGTATCTGATATCTTCCTCATCCTCCTGGCAAGCAGGAGAAGAATCCTGGTATTTTGGCTTCCCAGCTATTGCTTCGCTGGGACTCATTCTTGCCTTTGGAGAGGGTGAATATTTGTCCTGCATCACATTTGATTCTTCCCAAGGAGTCATCAGCCTCTTTTGTAGGGTGTCAGGCATCTCCTTGGCTTGTTGAGTCATTGATCGGGGTTGAGGTATCGGTTGAACAGGGCTGATATGATTGAAGCTGTTGTCCTTCTCCTCTGAAAGTCCATTGTCCATAGTGTATACAGATTCATTCATATCATTACCTAGTCCGTTAGCTTTCATCTTTATCCTTTCTTGAAAATTTGGTCCAGGAGTTATCTTCTCCCTCTGTGGAGTTGTAGGCCTGCAAAATGGATTGGCATATACAGGCTCATGATACTCTGTTGGAGATTTAGAGTTTCTCTCTGAGGCTTGTCTTAAAAGTTCCTCTACCTCAACTGGTGCCAGACCATCGGTGCCATTGTATGCTGCACCATGATTAGAGCTTACTGCATATACTGACTTCTGCCCGTCGTCGTAAACTTTTATTCCTGTACCTTTAAAGTCATCTGATGGGAGAGGTATAGAAGACAGGACTGTACTTTCTCCAGTTTTCAAGTCTTTTTCAACTTTAATTTCCATGGCGTACAAAGCTGTCAGGAGAGAAATTTGATCTTCGATTTAGTTAACTTTTTCTCTTATACAGTAGCCTGCTTTCACAATGTATTTTTATGTTAAGTATACCCTTTGATATTCTTTCATGTGAGATGCTGTTGTCTGTTTTTAAAATTTTTTATTTTATTCATTGATTGTATAAGGTCAATGTAAAGGCCAGCACCGTAATGACCTAGGTTTTTATGTAAGGATGTATGGAATTACTGAAAAAATGGGACTGAAAAGCTGGTTGGAGAAGAGAAGCTGATGATTCCATTGGGAAACCAAAAAATATCCTCTTTGTAACTAATAAATCCAACAAGACAGATCGCACTCTTACATTATCCAATGGGAGGAGTCAGACCTCTTTGTTAGCTAGGAAGAATGGGTTGCACCAGGCATTACAGCAGGTAAAAGGTCTAGCACGGTATATTTTATTAAGTCACATCCTTGCTGTGTGGGCCAGCAGCCTGCTGAAATCATAGAGGAGTGTTCTAAAGTTTTCACAGCAGGGAAGCTGTTTAAATGTAGAACTGGTATTGAAGAGGGAGGAGGAAGGCAAGAATCACATGCTTCTCCTTTTGCCTTCTTTTTGTGTTTCTTTCATTCCAATTTTCAAGTAGGAGGAAAAAAATAGAGCAATATAAGCTGAACTGAAGCAAGTGAACTGGAGAGCACTGTGTGGATGAGCCCTGCTTCAAGGCGCAGGCAAATTCCTCATGACTGGAGTTTTAAGAACTATTAGGAATCTGGGCCCAATTACAATGTGGCAGTGCTTTGGCTTCTGCTCTGGCCTCCCACTTTCCTTTTTGGACCCATCTTGATTTCATACCTCCTCGGTAGCCCAGTGGTTCTTGGCTCCCCCCAGCTACCCAACTAAAACTGCAACCCTCCCCATTCCCACTCTCCATGTCCCCCACCTCTGTTTTATTCTTTAGTATTTACACAGCCTAATTTGGTATTTTTAATCTATTTACTTAATTTTAGGTCTGTTTTCTCCTTTAGGATGTCAGCTCCAAGAAGGCAGAGATTTTTGCTGTTTTATTCACTACTGTATTCCTAGTGTAAGAACTGAGCTTGCCCTGTAGTATGTGGTCACTAAATATTTGTTGAATATTTAAATGAATGACTGCTACCTGCTTATAGAGTGTAGCTTCCTTTTCTGGTCTGAAATTCAAAGGTTCCCTCTCTGGCCCCATACAAGCCTTCATTTTTTCTGGAGTCTTGGAAGTATTAGTTTTATGATAACCATTCCACATGGGGGTAAATAATGCCTAACTTTCCCAAGGGATATTTTTACTTTCATAAAGGATCTTAGTAATCTAAGAGATTGCCTACTAGATGGAATATTTGGGGAGAGATATTTTTGAGCAGGGGACCTTTGCTTTTAAGAGTTTGTCTTTCTCAATCCTTTATCTTCTCTGTCCCTATAACTCCATTATCCCTACCTATGCAAGTGACTCAGATACCTCATGGAACTTTATAAAATGGACTGTTGCTTAACCTGAAGCATCAGATGTAACAGCAGGTTGTTAATATCTGACATTATAAAATCTGAATTTGAGAACCTGCCTTTGGATACAGATTTTTCATGTACCTTTTCTATTCTGTTCATCATCTTCTGTTCCTTCATTTCTTTCCTTCCTTAATCTGGAAGGCACATAGGATTTTGGAAGGTCAGGGATATTAGCATAGATGTCTTCAATTGACTCTGTAAAATTAATATTAATTCAAAATACATTTAGAATATATTTACAATAATGGGAAATGTTTCTGTGGGTTTATTAAAAAATGTAGTTAGACATAGAATAGACTGCTCAAAAACATACCTTCTGATGTTTCTTCCATTTCCACCTTCACAGACTATAAGAAAAAGAGTTCTCCATGATTAAAACAGTTCAGTTTAAAACAGAAATTCTAAATGTGGATATAGTTTGAAGAATTATATACTGTTTGTAGACTCATTCTGGGAGGGACTCATAGTTTTAAATGTTAATGCTCACCCTTATTATGTCTTCTGTTGTCCTCTCAATTGATTTCAGTTTCTTCAAAATTGCCTCTTCATTGATTGAGATTTGCAGCTCAGCCTTTTCAAGGTCTTGGATCTCCTTCTCAAGTCTGACAACAGAAAGATGCACTTTTTACTGCTTAAGACAGTACAAACGTAGAGTTCCCAAATATGTCTTCTCCATATATAAACTTTCCTTGGAATATTGCATGTAAATATCCAGATACCTTTTAAGAACATAGCATTACACTAACCATCAGATTTAGTACATAGAAGGTACATAACACCTGACTTTGATGTAACAATCTTCAAGTTAAAACAAACATCTTTTTTTTCCTTAGGTAAACTATTTGAACCTTGCCTCATTTTCTTCTTTGCAATTACAAATGTTATTTCCAAATGAAATAGAGAAATTTCTTTTATAAAGAGACTTAAGTTTGAAGTTGAGCCACAAGGTATGGTTCATCTGTAGTTATTACCTAGGTTACCGATTTTTCTTACCTGAGTCTCCATATTATTTGGAGAAAACATTATAATAATTTTTTTGTAGCTAATCAGCACTTTATAAGATTATAATTATTAGACTTAATTTAATAATCAAAACTATCACTTCCAAAACCCTGTATATCCTAACATTGAAAATGACACTTCATTTTAACTTCACAGTTTCCTAAGAATTGTGACATACTGTAGTGAATAATAGGGTGGAGAGATGAGAAACGGACAAAATTAGTATGATGGCCTCAGATGCTGCTGTTTATAGAGGCTACATTTTCTGAAAAACAAAAAAACAAAAAACAAAACAACAACAATAAAAAAACCCACACATGGCCTAATGAAGTGTAAGGGAACTTACTGGGGCCAAGAGAGAGCCATTTGAAATTGGACTGTTGCAAACATTCTGACCTGGAATCTTGACCAGAGTGCAGCTGCTTGTCAGATTCAAGTTAACATCGGGGTGTGATGTCGTGACCTCTTCCTTTATAAAAACATACAGCCACCAGCATTCATGCAGTTAGTAAGGCTGACCCTTGGCTGCCATGGATTACATGTAGTTTCTCAGCCAAATACTCTATGTTGTAAAGTCAGCTGCCTCAGAGGATGGCTGATTAGATAGAGCAGCTAGTCCAGGAGGTGACAGCCATGGGTATTAGCATCTGCTATGATAATTGTCAGTTTTTGGCTTCCTTCTTTAAGATGGTTATGGATTTGGCAGTGCAAAAATATTGTGCTATTGGGGTGCCTGGGTGGCTCAGATGGTTAAGTGTCTGACTTCGGCTCAGGTCATGATCTCATGGTTCATGAGTTTGAGCCCCACGACAGGCTCTGTGCTGACAGCTCAGAGCCTGGAGCCTGCTTTGGATTCTGTGTCTCCCTTTCTCTCTGCCCCTTCCCCCCTCATGTACATGCTTTCTCAAAAAATAAACATTAAAAAAATTTTTAAAAATATTGTGTTATTGTCACACCAATAAAAGCCCAAGGTGTGGTCTGCCTGACTATTCTCCCACTCATTGCTACAGTTTCAAAGTTCTGACTTTCCTGCTGCTGCTGGCCATTGGTAGTTGGCCATTTGTAGCTAAAGAAGTTTTCTCACCTATTATAGAATTCCAAGTAAAATATAGTACTTCGGGTTTCTTAGAAGTTACTGAGGTGTGACTGACATTCTATTAAAATCAGTCTCCATCCATGGTAGCACATCTGTCCATCAGTAGAGTTGTAGGGATATATGTTGGTTGGTAGAATGGAAAGGTCCATACTAAAAGCGATAGATCTGGATTATTCTGTGTCTGCTATTCACTGCTTGTGACAACCAATTCCTTTAAACTCCCTGAAACTCGGTTTTATAACATGTACAATGAGAATATGGTACCTGCCTTAAATTTTATACAGAAATTTGGTGAAGTTAAGAAGAGATGATGTATATGAGCACATTGAATATGGTTGATATCAGATATGTATTATTATGGTATAATTATTAAAGGTTTTCTACAACACACAGTGTCTCTTTCTCCTTCCATGCCCTGTCTCACGGGATCCTTTATCCAACAGCATGTTAGAGACAGTCTAATGAGGGTCTTTTGAATAGAAAACAAGGATGATTATATCATTGCTGCAAGCAGCTTTTAGACTGCAGGATTCAGCTGTGGAACCGGATGGATCTGGGTTTGAATACTGGTTCATCTTCTAACTTCTTGTGTGACCCTAGACAAGTCACCAGACCTTGCTAAGGCTCATTATCTTCATTCATTTCATTTATTCATTTGTTCATGAAAAATATTTGTTTAGCATCTATTTTGTAGCAGGCACAATCCTAAGTGCTAGGTATATGACAGTAAACCAAACAAATTCCTGGCCCCAAGAAGTTTATATTCTAGTGGGAGGACACCGACAATACACTAACAGAGGAACTGGCAACTTTTTCTATAAAGGGCCAGATAGTTAATTAATTAATTCATTAAAAATTAATTAATTTTAGGCTTTACAGGCCACACATACAATTTCTTTTGCTTATTTATCTTTTTTTCCCTTTTACATCCCTTAAATAATAATAATAATAATAATAATAATAATAATAATAAACATTCCTAGCTTGTGGCTATATAGAAATAGGCCAGGGCTAAATTTTGTCCTGGGTCATAGTTTGCCAACTCCTGCAAATGTATATACATACATATTTACATATGTATATGTAAATACATATACAACATTTACATATGTATATGTAAATACATATACACACATTTATTTATGAAGAAAAATACTTCCATTAAAAAGTAGGATAAAGTAGGATAAGGACTATAAACATAAGGGTAAAGGGATGAAGAGTGCCTGGGGAAGAGGCACTGTTTGCACAGTGTGGTCAGGGAGGGGCTACTTGACAAAGCGTCATTTGAGCAGAGATATGAAGGAAGTGAGAGAAGGGTACATGAGGGTGATAGGGGAAGTGCTTTATGGAGAGGTAAGAATAACCACAAAACTCAGGGTAAGAGCACGGGGAATAAGCAGAGTGGTAAGAAATGAAGTCAGAGAGGTGGCAGGTGACTAGATCATATGGGGCCTAATGTATGGTAAGGCCTTTAGGGAACCACAGGGAATACTGAGCAGAAGACAAAACAGGTCATGACCTGAAATTTAAACAATCACATTGGCTGCTGTGTGGAGAATAGGCTGGAGGGGAAAACCACGGAGGTCAGTAGTTGTAACACTTCACAGAAGATGGCTTAATTCAGGGGGGTTGCTGGTAGAAGGGTGAGAGGCGATTAGAATCTGGAAATATTTCGAAGGAAGAGTTGCCAGGATTTGTTGATACATTACATGTGGGGTGTGAGAAAAAGAGAGATGTCAAGGGTGAGTCTGATGTTTGTGAATAATTGGAAAGATGTGAATTTAGTTGCTCGGACAGAAATCTGGGAGGGAGAAGAGAGTGGTGCTGGATGTGGTAACTTCGAGATAGTCAATGGTGACATGGAGAAAACAGACACAAACGTTGGGAGCTCAGAGAAGTCTGGGTTTGAATGTAAATTTGGGAGTTGGTATGTATAGCCATAGGCGTGGATAAGATTTCCTAGAAAGTCAGGGCTTCCAAGGACTGAATCCTGGAAAAATTAAACATTTAGAGATCTGGGCAATGTTACTACTTCATAGGGTTTAATAAAGAATTAAAGAAATAGCATGCACTCAGCAAAAGCTAGTTTCCTCCAGTTTCTGCTCCTTTCTATAGCTGGGGCACAGAGATAGATTCTTGATCTGTTTGGCCAATTACATCTCAGGGAATTAGAAATGCACTGGTATTTATAGTTGTTTTCCTCTGTAGAGAGGCCCATGGGTAGTGTAATGCCATATGATTCTCATGGATGTCTTTAGACTAATATGGTAAGAATACAAGGTTGAAAGTCTGCTAACCTCATCAAAGTATCTGCTAATGAATGTTTTTGAAGGTTTTCAAGTCACTGGGTGAAAGATGCATTAATATGAGGTTGCAGTCAAATGACATATCAGGCATGTTTATTAAAACCAAACAGAAACAAACGAACACCCCTTTCTCTTCTTTATCATTTAGTTACAGCCAGCTCTCTGTTACACAGGATAAGAAGGAATCCTTTTGGTGCTAATTACTTAGAATCACAAACCTCTACAGGAGATGCTTAGTGATACAGAGCATTTCCTAAAATTCTCCCTCAAATGCAAAACTCTATATCCTATTTTTATATGTTGATTTGATACTTCTATATATTATTTATGGACAATATAAATAAGATCAAAAGATAAATGTTACACATTTGTTGTTCTAGAAAAGCATTCTGACAGATCAGAATGCCAGTGGAAGTGATGGGAAACCCAGGGAAGAGTAACAGAGCATGGAACTGGCTTTGGCCAGCCTCCCCCTCACAGGGTCGGAACTGAGAGGGGAAAGCATGGTGGCAGTCCGGCAATGGAAGAAGAGGAGGTCTAACAACCTCCACACCAAGGAGGAGGAAATGTGCCTCCTCCCTGGAAAATGTGCCAAGTTTTTGAGGATTGCCTGTTCTTAAGGAACATAAAACAAAAATTGCAACTGGTACGTAGGCACTATTTTTGTATCTCTAGCATGGTGGGTCTCACTGACAGTGATTTCCCCCTGAGGACATCTGGCAATGCTGGAGACATTTTGGTTGTCACAACTTGAGGACTGCTACTGACACCTAGTGGGTGGAGGCCAGAGATGCTGCTAAACATCCTACATGCACAGAACAGTCGCCCAACAAAGACTTATCTGGCCTAAAATGTCAATGGCGCTGAGGTTGGGAAGCCTAAAACAATGCCCAGCTGGTATAGTAGGTACTTGATACATGCTTCATAAGGGATTTTTAAAATATCTGTCTCCCTGATAGTTTTACTTCTTCCTCCTTGTTTCTCTTTTCTCATTTACATAATATGGAATCCAAACTATTATTTGTTGAATAAATTTGATCATCCGTATTTTCATTTAATATTACCATTTGGGTTAACTTCCTTTTCAAATTTCTCTATCTATATCTATATTAATTTCTTTTTCTGGCTCAGTGACTCTTCATAGTTAGGAGGATACTCAACTCTTATTTAAAGCTCAGAAAAATTCAGGGCTTAAATTAGGGACTCATATGTAATCCTTTTCCAAAAGCTTTGAGTAGAGAGAAAAATTTAGCAAGTATAAGTGAAATATTGGGGAATATTTATGTGTGTGTGTGTATATTGTGTATATATATATACACATATATCTGTACTATCTGTGTGTATATGTATGTATATACATATACATGTATATGTATACATATTTGTGCATGTGTATGTATATATATTTGTATGTATATTCATCCATATACACCTGCACATAAGCATACATATGTGTATTTATATAAAACTTTAGTTTTGTATATATAAAAATAAAAATATGTATGTAAAACTATTTTTTTTACATGGAAAGCTTTTGGCGAGGTCACTAGGGAATAACTTTCTAACCTTCACCTGCTTATCTCTCAGCTGATGGGTTAGAATTTCCATAAGTGCTGCCATGCCCATTTTTACAAGGTATTACCTTTCTGAATGGGAACTGAGCTCCCAGAAATGCTGATTCAGTTTGACGAGAAACAGGCAGCAGAGAAAGAGAAATATCCTTCTTGGTGCCTCCTGGGCTGTTAGGCGGGGCCTGATGGATGAGTTAGCACCTCTCATGATTTCTGAGAGAGGGTGGGCAGGCATCATGTGCCAATTTAGATAAGCAGAGTACATGAAAAAGGATTTGTAATGCTATCCATTATTGGAATCTTTCTTCTCCCTGCCTATTTGCTGGGGAAAAATAGGGTTATTTTCAAGAGCTCCCTATGTGAAAGCAGGTAGCTTTCATTTCATGCACTGTTCTAGTAATAACCTCCCTTAATCATCACGAGATAATGTCCCCAATCCAATTCCAACATGCAATTTTTTGTCTTAGGAAAAGGACAGCACATAAATGCTGGATGCACCAAGAAGGGGTTATTTCAGAAGGCAATTTTTCTGCTGCTAAGTGTCCATTTATCTCTTTCAGTTTTTGGTGGAGTTAACAAGGACTAACAATCTAATGGAGTTTACCACTGGGGCCAAAAAGGCCAGGACTCAGAAGAGTTATGTTCTACCTTCCATCATTTTACTTGCTAGCAATTATAACAACATTTAAAATGTATTGAGTATCTATACCGTATGAGGCATTGGCCTAATTAGTCCTTCCAACAACCCCCGTGAGTACCATTATTAGTTCCATTTGACAGAGAAGCAAGCTGGGCACCTTGATAGCCCCCTGGCCTGGAGGCTTACAGGTAGCTTGTGGCAGGACAGAATTCGAAATCAAATCTCTGCTGACAGACCCTGAGCTGTTAACAACTTTCTAATTAACCACTATGGGAACAAAACTTTAAAAAATGGGTTCTTATGAACCTAGACACAACACTCATTTTGCTCATCAGTATAAAAGGATTTCTTACTTCCTATCATAATAAAGAAACAGAAGATTGAAATCGTAGCTGGGGTTTGGCCACATGTAAAAGTGCTGACCCATGATATACAAAGGTAATATTTCTGTCCTGGTATTCATTAGGGTAATTTTGTTATACTAGGCATTTTTCTGCTTAGTGGACAAGTCAGTGTGACCAGGATTAAAGTGAAGGCTTTGTCACTTTTTTTTTTTTTTGGTTGTTTGAGTTTGGATTTTGGTAGAGGTTCTTACAACAGTCTCTGTTTCAGAGTCTGGGGTTTCCATAAGCTATAGCCACTTTATAGCCAGCCTTTCTTTGTTTGGGCACAAGACTGTTGTTCAAAGTAATAGAAGTGTTAGGTCTTAAATAAAAGCTGGCTGATGTAATTTGATTATAATACTGTAGTTTGAAGGTAATCACTGATGCTGTGTTTGAAATTAAGTTTATGACTGGCTTTGGCTATACACTCCCAAAGGACTGATGAGCTGTTTGCTGTAATAGGCTGGGAGCCTATTAAAGGCCAGGACTACACCCAGAGATGGCCCAGTGATCATTTCTCTGGGATGGTCTGAATCAGCAGGACTTGGTCCAGGTTGTGCCACCACTGATATACCTCTGAAATTAGTTGATGGAATTGCTAGGACCACCTCACTGACCCCATCCAAGCTAGACAAAGAAGGATTCAGTTTCTTTTGGGACTCACAGGTTCTCAGGATGTGTTCACCTCCAGCAGATGTTGAATTTGGTCTGGAGTGGTGAGCAGTTGTAATCTTTGACTCTTCCCTTAAGTGCAGATTCTCTTTCCTTTTTTTTTCCCCACTGAATCTTGGGAAAACAGGAGGTGGCTGGTGGTTTACCTATATTTTGTGAGTTTTTGTGTGAAGGTCTACTTTTTTGTTTTCAGCTCTACCCATGGAAACAAGACAGTGAGCCCATATGAAAGCTAATGTACTTGGCTTACTTATTTAGCCCAACCAAGCTTCAGTTTTCTTCTTTGGTGGATAATAATAGTATTCACAAAAGGTTGTCTTAAGGAGGTAAATAAAATTATTTTTGTAAGCCTCTACCACAGGGTGTGACACAGAGGAGTTACTCAATAATGATTAGTTAGCCCTTTCTCTTCCTACTCTGGTAGGAAAAGGAGGGCCATCTATGACAACTCCAATAAAAAAGAAAACCTACCAGGTCTATTTGGAGATTTGTTCTTCAACTTTGATATCAATGATTTTGGAGCGAGTGTGGGTGTGAATATAGCTTTAGGGACACACCTGTCCTTTAAAAATACAGGTCTAGACAAGAAACCAAAATAGTACTCCAGGATTATTAGAATTTTCATAATATTTATGGGAATGGTGTCTAATTAACAAATGTTATCTATTTTGTAAATGAAATCTCCTCACCCCAATCTATTTCTCTTGTTCTTTTTAGTAATAGAGAAGTCCTTGAGTCTTATGTGTCTCGCCAGCTACGGACTACATTTCCCAGTTTCCTTTGCATTTAAATGGTGTCATGTGACTAAATTCTGGCTAATAGGATAGTAGCAGAAGTGACATCTGCAATTTTCAGGTCATAACTTTAAAATAGAACTGTTTGGCCTCCACTTATCCTCCCCTTCCTACACTGGAATGCAGATGTTGTGGCAGTGAGCTGTCTTTGACCATCCTACCAGAAGCATCACTTAGGGAGCAGCAAAGCAAGACAGAAAGAAACAGGGAGGGTCTCTCGATCATCTCATGGGATGTTGCTTCTCTCTCTCCCTTGAATGTCTCCTAGCTAGGATTGTTATGGGTGTGAGAGAAATGAATGTTCTAATCTTGTTTAAGCCACTGCGGTTATAGAATATTTTAAAGCATCAAAATCAGTATGCTAATTATTGCATCACCTTATGGGGATGAACCTTTGCATAACCAACTTTATGAGATTTTTTTTCTTTGATTTGCAAAATTACTCATTGTTACCTTGCATTTCAGGTAGTTAGCCAGTAAAAATAGAAAAATAGATCATCTTTGCATCTAGTGATTGAAGAAGTTACATGTTTCTAAATCATCTACCAAATCTGACATGGTTTATATTGATGTTAGCTAGTTAATGCTCAATGGCTAAGGTTTATAATGATAAAAGAAAGATCTTTTATTTTTTAACTATGACTGATTAAAATGAATAGCTTTGGAACTCTAACAGATACTATTAAGTATATGTAGTTCATGACTTTAATTAGGTAATCTTGACTGCAGTGTGTTGGTCATATGTAATGGGCAGATAAGTTATTATTGATGGATCAGAGGTTAAAGATATTTTATCTTTATAGATACTTCGCTTTATGATAATATCAAACTCTATTTTGTCATAAAATTGAGAATATGCAGTCTAGTAGAAGGTGGGTTGATTTTTGTGTTTTATTTTTAAAACTAGGGGTCTGATAAATTTCATCAAACATTTAACACACCTTTTTTAAGCACTTAACACATGTCAGGCACATTTTATTCACCAAACTGAAATAAAACTATATAATAAAAAAAGATGAAGAATACTTCTACGCACAGACATAGGACATGAATTGCCTTACAATCAGCCTTGCCAACAGGCATGTGTATAATAAGGAAGATCTAACCCACTAGTGCAAACAATCACATGCTGTGGGTAAGCATGCCAGAGAATTAAAGGGCATTTGGCATACAACAAACACTCAGTTTGGCCTAAGCCAGATCTATTGCCTCTAATCCTGAGCATTTAAGAACAGGAGGAACAATGCGACACAGCAGCTTCAAGATAACAAGAAGCAGAGAGCTAGCCCAGCAGTGACATTGAAACAAGTGTCACTTGGCTCTGATAATTGGGAACAGAGCAGATGTTTAGAAAAGCTGAATAATTTATAGTTACATGCGAGCAGCTTTTGCATGGGTGAATCTCATCTCCTAATATAACTCTGTAAATATTAATAATTATATTATGGGCAGATGATACTATCATGAGTTGAAACTGCCATGTAGGCAGATAATGTTAGAAGATAATCATTTAGTAGAAAAGCAAATGCTCTTCATCAGAACAATATTTTGTAAATTAAGGCTTTCATTTTCCATGAAAAATAAGAAGCCAAACTGGTTTTCAGAGAATCAGCGCCTTTCATGGGCAGGTTACAAACAAGGTTTTCAAATGAATGCAAATAAATGCACGGTCTGGAGGTTGGTGTGGTATGGTAGACTGGTTAGTTATGGGCTTCTTGAGTGCTCTGGTAGGACAGAAGCTGGGTGTGTGGTTTTTAATTAGAGCCTGTAGAGAGCCTTGTCGTACATGATAAATACTTAATAAGAGCTAAATATTTTTTTTAAACTTAAAAATTTTAATGCTTATTTATTTTTTGAGAGAGAAGGGGCGGGGGGCAGAGAGAGAGGGAGATACAGAATCCGAGGCAGGCTCCAGGCTCTGAGCTGTCAGTGCAGAGCCTGACGTGGGGCTCGAACTCACGAACCATGAGATCATGACCTGAGCTGAAGTCAGATGTTTAACTGACTGAGCCACCCAGGCACCCTGAGCTAAATAGTTTTAATAATAATTCAAATCGACCTCTACATACATAGGTGCCATGAGGTGCCTTAGCCAGGACATGGCAAATTCGCTGCAAATGTGCTTATCCATGATTTTGGAAAGCTTTTTTTTCTTTAAAAAAAAAGTTGTAGGGGAAAATATTTTTAGTGAATAAATTACTTGTTACCATATTATGAAATGGCAAAACATATTCAATGATGTATGCAGCCATTGACTCTCTCTGTTCAGAAATAATTACTGGCTTTATGCCTTGTAACCCTTAACATTTATTTCCAACAGTATTATAGAGCAGCCACTATATTTTCAACTTTCTATCCACTTCATTTTTGCTTTGTTTCTAGTATTAATTGTTCATATTTGATACCAAGAACAGGACTCTATTATTTGAAGACCAATAAATATAAATTCCAATCTTAATATAACATAGAATAACCAACAAGGACCAGTTAGCCTGGGGTGGTCTAAATGGGCTAAGTGACACTTAGCTTGTGGCAGACAAAAGATGCATTCCAAGGGGTGTATGTGGAAGCTTTCTGAGCTGATAAATTTAGTCATAGATCTGGGGTGGGGGACAATCTTGGAGAATGGGGAAACCTAGGCCCTTTGGTAGCATATTATACAAAGAATTTCTGCCTTTGAACATTCTTTGTGACAATTACTCCTCTCCCACTTTCTCCTTTGTTCATTTGCTCCTTTGTTCCTTCATTACTCATGTCAACACAGCCAAAGATTTATGATGTCCATGCTAGTAGTTTTAAATTTGTATTTCAAGTTACTGAATATTGTTTTAAATGAAATAATGTAAAATCACTTTGAAAAGTTAAAGGATCTAAAGAGAAGTAAACATAACTAAAAATTTGCTTTGAGGCACTTATGATCTCAATCTCCTTTACTTAAGACAAAGATGGGTTCGATGTGGCAGGCTCTCTATAAATCTTCATTGAAATGAATCAAGAATGAACCGAGTGAGTCCTGGTGGAATGGGTCTGGGGTCAGAAAGATCTATGTGTGACTCATGGCTTGTCTGCTACTAGATTTATAGCTTTCTGTGCTTTAGTGTCTTTACATGTAAAATAATGCTAATTAGACTTTCCTCAGAGAATTGTTTTTCTCAGAGTAATGCTCAGAGTATATAATATATGCTGCATAAAGGGTAGCTGTTATTATTGAATTGCAGTGGAGTGGTGTTATTCTAATCTGCTTTTTAGACTATCACAGCACTGGTGGGGGTGGGGGTGTTTATGCTGGGTAATCATTTAACCCTATTTTTACTAAGCTATGGATGAGATTGGCAGGTGTGAATCACAGAGGATGCTGGGAAGTGGGGGATAAGGAAATAAAAGAGCATAGGAAAGAGGGGAAAGATGAGAAAGTGAAGTGAGGGTGAGGTGTTACAACACGTCATCAACAATGGCCTCAAAAACCACTGTCATGGGGCGCCTGGGTGGCGCAGTCGGTTAAGCGTCCGACTTCAGCCAGGTCACGATCTCGCGGTCCGTGAGTTCGAGCCCCGCGTCGGGCTCTGGGCTGATGGCTCGGAGCCTGGAGCCTGTTTCCGATTCTGTGTCTCCCTCTCTCTCTGCCCCTCCCCCGTTCATGCTCTGTCTCTCTCTGTCCCAAAAATAAATAAACGTTGAAAAAAAAAAAAACAAAAAACAACAAAAAAAAAACCACTGTCATGTGACTTTGCCCTTGACTCAAGATAGTTGGGTGGTTATCCTTTTTTATTTTTTAAAGAATTTCAAGGCTTTAATTTTTACTTCATTAATGTTCAAGTCATTGTCTAGTCTTTAGCTGGACCCTTTAATAGATGGTATTTTCAAGTCTGACCATCCATCCATCCATCATCTATCATCCATATTTTCCCATTCATTCATTTTTTAAGCTACATAATCACAGGTATTCCTATTATGTGCTAGGCATTGTACTAGGCTTTTTTTTTTTGATGGGGTTTGGGGGTTAGATTTCTTCCTCTTTTTTTGCTGGAAATTTGATTTATTTTGCTGTTTTTGTTACATTAAAAAAATCTCCTGAGTTAAAAATAATCACAATATCTGGGAAATTAAAAACAACAACAGATGAACTATTGCAAATCTGATAAACCAATTAGTCAAATATGGAAAGTGAAAAACATGCTTGGAATGCTTTTGACTCATATAATTGCTTCAGAATAATTTCTTAAGTGTTTCTAGGCAACAGCAAATTTAAGAAGAAGAAACAAATGGTGGGTTTCTCTCTCTCTCCCTCTCTCTCTTTTTTTGTGTGCCTTTCCCCCCTTTCTCTTCTCTCTCTCACATTGTCACAAGAGCAGCTTGTGCCTCTCCCACAATATGATGTTAGATATGGCTGGTTGGGTCAGAATGTGACATTTTTCATGCAGCATTCCTCACTGTGTTGGATGAGACATCAGTTTCATTAAGGTACAGTTGGCCTGCACAGGTAGATGAGAGCATTAGGTAGGGGGTTGAATTTGGATAGAAATCACAGCGAGCTGAACTTTGATAAACTATAACCAGCATCAAAAGCATTTAGCCTTTATATTTCTCCATCGATCCTTTGGGTTCTGTTTTTGAAATTGAATCTTGCCTGCTATTTTTTGAGTTAACAGAGTAGATTACTGCTTTATATGATCTTGAGCAGAGTGCATTTCCTAATATTGCATCTCCATTTGTAGTGGCACTTCCCTTATGTGGGATGGTGGCAGCTGCAGTAATGACCCACTCCTCAGATTTTCTCATGACATACAATCACACAGAAATCCAATCTTTCCTGCATCTTCATATTAGTACCTTATGGGGCAGGCAGTGTCTACCATTTGGAGACAAATTAAAGCTCATTAAAGAAAGGCAGAGGGTCAGAAGGGTACTTTGGAATATTAAAAAAAAATCCTTACTAGAGAACATTTAATCATAAGTAGATAATCCTTCTCAAAGGGAAGGCAGTGCATTTACATCATTCTCCCTGGCAGTTAACCTTTTGCATTTTATGCTTATGACATTTCTGTCAGGCACTCTGTGTGCTCCAATTAAAGTCAGAGGTCTTTGGACATAGTTCAAAAAGTAGCAAGCCTCTGGAGGGCAACTTGATGCAAGGCATTTTGGCAGAGGGAGGACAGCTGGGCAGCCACATAGGAAAGAGGAATCTAGAATGTGAACGACACAGCTCCTTTGGATGCTTCTGAGGGTGTTTGGAGGGGGGGCTCATTATGGGTGTTGGCTATTGGATGGAGGAAAGCAACAGACGTGACAAAACAGGAATTCTAAGCCAGCCTATAAATTTGTACACATGGGTGTCTGGACTGAGAGGTTGGTGCTGGATTTGCACCTGTGCCTACAATCAGGTAGTAAATGGTTCAGTGGTCACAGTAAGAACAGGGCTCATTTGGGAGGCAAATTGAAACTCTATTTAAGCAAAGCGATTCAGAAGGAGATGTTCAGTATCATTTTACTCCTGGGAACATTTCCTCCTAAGGCACAGGCAAAATACCCACTAATATTGTTCCAAAGCTAAGAATGTGACTCAGAGACAAAAACCATGGAAACCTACTTATTTTCTGAAACGTTGCTGTTCTGAAAGAAAAGATGAGAGGATGAATAAGCAGACATGTTTTACTTAAAGGTTATGTGTGAGTCAGGGAAGCTTTGAGTTTTTAATATGGCAGAGACTCATATGAGTATCTATGCATATAAGAGAGTGAAATCATTACACGGGTTGGAAATTAAAAGTGCTGTAAAAGGGTAGCATTTACAGGATTTAACTTTTATAAAAATTTTCTACAGGATCTGAGGCATAATTTATTTTTATGATTAAGACATTTAATTAGATTTTAAATCCTGAGTCCTAATTTTTTAGCTGTATGTGATGGGGCAAGTTAGCATCTACAAATGTCATTTTTCTCACCTATTAAGTGTTAATCTACCTCATAGCATGGTTGTGAGAATTCAGTGAGATAATCTATATGAAATGTTGAACACAGTGCCTGGTCTGTAACACATGCTCTGTAAAAATTAACCAGTATTGTGAGCGTTTTGGTCTTCAAGTCATAAAGAAAACCCATCCATTATTTCCAAATGGAAAGAATTCTAATTGCGTGGTAATCTCAGTTTACTCAAAGGAAAAGATTCTTTGTACTGGCATAAAGAAATGAGACATCTTGGCCAAGAGATAAAAATCCCCAGATAAAATTCCAGGCAGTGTCCTTCTTCTAACTATTTTTGACTCCTAATAAGGACTAGGGTCTAATATTTTTTGAACACCTACCATGTGTCAGGTACTCTCCAAGCTGATCACTCATGAAGTCCTGTGAAGTCACTATAATTGTCCCACTATTACAGACAAGGAAACAGGCCCAAAGAGATGAGAGAATATGTCAGGCTTATAGGTACTGTGGTTGACAGAGCAGGGATTTGAATGCCAAAGGCCATGCTCTTTCAGTTCCTCTCATAAGACTGGGAGTAGTAGTAGGAATGAAAACTTCAGGAGCAGTCTGGCCCTGCTGCAGACTCTGAGGTAATAGCAGCGTTTCTATTTTGATGTTCCCGTTAAAATCTTATCCTCTAGCTGAGAGGCCTGGCAGGTGGCAAATGTCACCCTTGAGCAGGCACCTAAGTCAAGTGATAAACAGTCATTCAGGGTTTGGGATGCTTTCCCTGCTTAGGGAAGAAGGGTGGCTCTGTCTAGTACAATTCCATCCTTTGACTTGGTTGCCTCTTGGAGCTAACGGGAAAATGTACTTTCTTTAGCTGGTAATAAAAGCTTCTTAAGCACTACGGGTAGCTGTTTTGGAGAAACACTGAATTTAAAAACATGCACCTGATTATTTAGCACTTGTAGAAATATCTGAGAAGAAAATGTTCAGTTATCAGGTAAAGCTGCTTTGGCGACATGATTTCTTTAATGCTGGGCAGTAGTGGAGGCTGTTTAATACAGACAAGGCACAGATATTATTTTGTCTCTGTATGTTGCTTCAGAACATTCTGTTCCCTGCACATTTTAAACGAGATAAACAGCCTTTGTGCATCACAACAATGCAAATTCACGATACAAACTCTTTGCAAATACATTTGTTTTTAGGACCATTCCTTAAACAAAGCAACTTGCTACGAGGTATTAGATGTTTTACTATTTCCAGAACATGTACACCCACAGCTCTCCTTTAGTTTTATAGCAGGAGAGCACTGAATGGGACTTGCTTTGAGGCCCAAGTTTACCTTTAATGGCTCTGTGACCTTAATTAAGTCCCTTATCCTCTCTGAGCCTATTTCCTCCTCTATGCAATGGAGGTGTTAATGCTTTCCTTCTAGGATTGCTGTGAGAATGAAATGACTTAATGGAAGTGCAAGTGCTTTGTCAATGGCACAAGGCCATTTAAAAATAAATCATTCCTGTTATTTATATTTGGGGGTTAAAATCATTTGGTGCTAATAAAGGAGCACTTATGGTTAATGACATCCTGAAGATCTAAAACAAAGTTGTAGTGAAGTCACAGGGATGAAAGCACAGCATAGGAAATCCAGTCAATAATATTGCAGTGACATTGTACGGTGACAAGTGGTGACTGTACATGTTGTGGTGAGCATTGTGTAATGTATAGAACTGTCGAATCACTATTTTGTATACCTGAAACTAATGTAACATTATACGTCAACAGTACTTCAATTAAAACAGAAAATAAAAAAAAAATAAACTCATCAGAAGATGCCAGAATTGTGTAATGTGAGAGCAACATGAAAGAAGATCCAGAGAGTGCTAGGAGCTCTTTGGAGAAAGGAGAACCAAGGGTCAGAACATGCTTTAAAGACTTCCTGTAAGAGATAATAGGTTTTCGGACCATAGTGTGTGGTCTAAAATGCTGTGTGGCATCACTTTATAGGTAGCATAGGGTAGTCATGAGTTTCTGATCCACCACTTTGTAATTATGTGAATTCTTTACCCCTTATGTGCCAAAAGTGAAGATAATGACAATGCATCACAGGGTTATGAAGGTTAGATGGGATGATAATCTGTAAAGTACCTGGCAGGTAATATGGCTGGTAAATATGGTTTGTCTTCTTCTTCCTGCTCCTCTTCCTCCCCCTTTTTTTTTTTTTTTTTTTTTTTTTTGGTCAGATAGGAACTCTAACTAGGGAAGCCATGGTCGGTACCACTAGAAGCTTATGTGCTTCTCAGAGCATTCAGGCAAGGTCTGAAAGCAATCAGTAGAACCCTAGTAAATTCTCTGGGATTACTTACAGTGCTGCCCAAACTTGTTAATGGCGTCTGAGTCTGTTAGCCACTTCAGTTATCATCAAGTGCAGAAAAAGTTGTAGGTATTCAGTATGGGCAAAGACTCTTAAATAAGAGGGGGCTCTGAAGAGAAGCAGGGATATGTCTGCAGAGCGCAGGGTATGCAGGGATTAAATTCAGAACTCCTTCAGAGATAAGGGTTCTGTGCTAAGGATGAGAAAGTAATCATCAGCTAAGCCAGACTTTGGTAAGAAGCTCTTGCTAAGGGACGCCTGACAAAGGATCAAGTTTTCCCAACTGTAGAGTTGATTTATTGAGTTATTTTTAAGGAATTGTTATCTACCATTCAGAAACACTTCAGATCTTTGAGCAAACAACCGAGGGGTTTATAAATATAAACACTTCAATGATTACAATATAACTTTTAAAGAATTGTTAATTTAAAAAAAATCTGAATAAGGATGAGTAGTCAGCGATTTTAGCTATTAAATGTACAAGCGTGTGAAATTAGGCAAGTAACGTGAGAAACAGTTAAAAAAAGGAAGCTTTTTTCCATGCTGTCAATTTGAAGGCCTAATGCAATCTGTCTGTATAGTGTGGTGAGGATGGGCAAAATGTAGTTGTACAGCTAGTGTATATTTTTACCTTTCAGGTCTTTCCTATAGTTCTCACTAAAGAGGACAAATTCACAGTGAGTGAGATTTTGAAAGCTACCTATATTTATTTCAAAGATCCATAGGCTTTAAATTATTGTCATTATTATACCACAAGAAATTCCATCTTTTTTCTGTGTGTAGGTTAGAAAATGATTCTGACATTTCCCACATCTCTTTCTTTCATGCTATCTATATTTTGTGATAATACTAATAACCCCATCTTCCATTCGAGCTTTTCAATATATATATTTTTTTCATGTTCATCACTTTTTAAGCCAAGGCAATTTAAAAGCTTTACTTGTTATATCACAAGTTGCTGACTTGGTACTGATTGTGGGTGATGGGCAGGGAAGGACATTGAGAAGTGAGGTCAACATCTGGGACCAAATAATTGGGAAGGTAGAAGAGAGAAAATGCTAGTGAAGTATTCCTACAGTGTCTTCTCTTCCAAAACATGATTGTGACTGGGGAGAGCCCGGGAGAAGGGTGATGGACACACAGTGTAAACACATCCAGAGAACTGTCACCTGTCCTAAGGTGAGAGTAGGGGTTGGGGCTGTGAATAAGGACTGTTTTTTGACTACCCCTTATGTGCCAGTTGGTGCTAGTAGCTTAGCACATATATTTTTAATTTGCTCAACAACTGTAAAAGATAGATATTGTTACTACCATTTTGTAGATGAGGAAATAGGCTTGGAGAGCTTTGGGTAAGTCACCAATATGTATTTAAAAAATAAATCATGTGTTGCTATGTGTAGGTGGCATTTACAGTGAAATTTCTGTCATCTTCTGGTGTTGCCTTAGTCTTTATTAGAAATCCAAATGAAGATGTGATTATGCCCTTAAAAATAAGAATGGATCTTATACATGCAACATGGGCAAAGTCAAAATAAAGGGAGTTATGGAGTAGGTCAGTGAGGGCTGTACCTGAGGATGCTTTGTTCTAGAACCTGGATCTGGTGCTGGTCTTGTTGATTCTGCTTCTTCATCTCTTCCTGTTCTTTTCCGCTGCTGACTCCATCTAGAAGCCATTTCTCCCTTAAGGCCTTTTTCTGATATCAGGAAACATAAAGATGTTCTTAATCAATAATTTCCTAAATCTCTAACTACTTTGAAATCTTATGAATATTAATAGTGAACATAGTAAAGAGAAATGTTTTTTTTTCTCACTGCATTACCTGAATAAATCTGGTGTTTTCCTTCATTGCACCCTTTGTAACCCCCTTCCAAAGCCAGTTTTATGTATCTAAATCCTGTTTATCCTACACGTTCTAGAGTAGGTTCTTCCTTCTCTGTGAAAATCTCTGTCCTTCCCCCATCCTCACCCTCAGAGAGCTCTCTTTCTTCAGAATCATGCAGCACTCTGCTTACCTACACTGTATGTCTAGCAGTTGTACAGAGATCTTATCACGTGATGTCTATTACTTATTTGATTAATGGGTGTACATCTTGTGTCTTTGAAGTAAAAGTCTCCTTCCTTGAAGCCATTTTTTTATTCATCCCAATGACAGTGTACAGAAAATGCTCCAAAATTTTTTTGTGTGGGATTAATTGAAATGAGGGTCAAAACAAATTGTGTCTTAAACTAATTCGATGTTAGTCTTAAGTGGTGTGGTCAGCACTTATTGCTTTGCCCACCCAGTACCTCTTCTGTCTTCTGAGAACCTCCCTGGTTCCAGAAACCTAAGTTTAGTACAAAACTCCTTGTTCCAATAATACGATGCACAAAATTCACTGATCTAACTTGAATTTTTGTCAACTTTAACAAAATGATAAATATTTATGTTTTATCATATGGGAAAAAACCCTTTGAATTTGCATGAAAGAATTATAATCCTGGATCCTGAGCCTGAGAAAAAGCAAATGAGAGATGTGTAAATTTTGGAGAGGACTTAGCTAGCACCCCGTCCATGTCTTACGTAGGAAGTGTTCGGTATTAATTCCAAAGAGTTTGAGTTTCTCCTTTTCTTCCTGAAGAAAACTGTTCTCCTTATATATCTAATCTACCTGTGTAAACTATTTGTTTGATAATTACTTATTGGGGATTTGTGCCTACAATGGTGAGAAGAATGGAAACTCTGTATTGTCTGAGACTTCTTTCTCTTACATCACAATTAAAATGAGAGCAAGTAAAAAGAACTTTTGCCTTTTTTAAAAGCATGCTAGAACTAATACTACTGGAATCTAAATATCTTTGAATTTTAAACAAAATTTAAATAAGGTTGATTGTGCTAGGTAAGTATCACATGATGGTTATTTTAAGTAAGGCAATGGTCTCCAAACCAATAAGAAATGTTATACTGCTTACAAATACACATTGTATGGAATTATACTTTATAGAGCTGATAAAACCTGGCCTGCTCTAGTTGAAGCAGGGAGGGGGCCCAGAAGCCTGTGGATGCCCAGAACACACAGTTTGAAAACCACTAGATTGAGTAACAGCCTTATCCCAGATGATCATGTTCATTTTGTCCTTTTCAGAGTTTCAAGTGATTGCATGTAGACAACACCCCCCATAAGAGTAGTTTGTATTATTCCAGTTTGTAGCCAGAGATTCTTTGCCCCAGTGTTACCTTAACCCCTAATTATGGCTGTTGAGCTGTTTGCGGAAATGTTCTCCCACAGACACAGTTAAAATGTTCTTTTTTTTTTTAATTTTTTTTTTCAACGTTTATTTATTTTTGGGACAGAGAGAGACAGAGCATGAACGGGGGAGGGGCAGAGAGAGAGGGAGACACAGAATCGGAATCAGGCTCCAGGCTCTGAGCCATCAGCCCAGAGCCTGACGCGGGGCTCGAACTCACGGACCGCGAGATCGTGACCTGGCTGAAGTCGGACGCTTAACCGACTGCGCCACCCAGGCGCCCCCAAATGTTCTTAATAAAGGTCAAGATCTATCTCTTGAGGTCAAAGATGCCAAGAAAATCTTAGTACACTCATTTGAGGAATTTACTTTGATTTTAATTTATTTTTGTTTGATGGAATGTGATGATAGTTAATGCATAGTAAAGAAGACAGATGACACCTATCAAAAGTAAATTACAGTCCTTACAAACCACCTACCAGGACAGTTTCAGTCATTTACATCCGTATCACTACAAGAAGCACTCAGATGGGATGGTCTTATGATGCTGAGTTACAGAGAACAGAGAATAATTCATGTGATGTGATTATGTGAACTTGGGGCTACATTCTTGGTTCTTAGTCTGGTTAGGAACAAGAATAATTTAAATTTTATCTTTGTAAAACTTTGTTCATAATTCACAAATTGTCATTTACCTCTGGCAAAGAACCCTTTGCCTCTGAATATAAAATACATAATTTGGATGTGCAATTAAAATGATATGGTACAATTACGTATTGTGACAACCTAAAGATAGTTATTTTGCTTTTATGTCACAGTTTAGACTTGTGCTTTCATCTATGAGGTCGATGTAAAATCTGTTTCACAACAATGACATTCAGAATCAAAAGCCGTATTAACTGTATGAAAATATAAGTGACATGTGGGTAATGGATATTTGGGCAGTTAGTTTTTTTTTTAGGGAAAGGTTTTCCTGAAGCATGTTCCGTTCTATACAGCAGTTAGAGTAGACTTTAGGAATAAATTAGTTCTTTATACCATTGATCAAATGGACTTCCAGAAAAGAAAAGTTTTCTTTTTTTTTTTTAATTTTTTTTATGTTTATCTATTTCTGAGACAGAGAGAGACAGAACATGAGTGGGGGAGGGGCAGAGAGAGAGGGAGACACAGAATCCGAAGCAGGCTCCAGGCTCTGAGCTGTCAGCACAGAGTCCGACACAGGGCTCGAACTCACAGACCGTGAGATCATGACCTGAGCCGAAGTCGGTCGCTCAACCGACTGAGCCACCCAGGTGCCCTAAAAGCCGTATTAACTGTATGAAAATATAAGTGACATGTGGGTAATGGATATTTGGGCAGTTAATTTTTTTTTAGGGAAAGGTTTTCCTGAAGCACGTTCCATTCCATACAGCAGTTAGAGTAGACTTTAGGAATAAATTAGTTCTTTGTACCATGGATCAAATGGACTTCCAGAGAAGAAAAGTTTTCTAAGTTGAGTGTATTTTGTGTGTCTTGGTGACAGATTGTGGTCATGTTACTAGGCAAGGAGACCTATAGTGTACAAATCTCAGAAATGTTTGAAAGTTAGAATGCTACTAATATCCCCAGAAACTCCCTTTCTAGCATGTCACTGGTATGATTGCCAGGTTCCAGAGCGAAAGAATATCAGAGTGAGTTCCTACAATTATTTGGAAATGTATGTACTAATGACACAGAAGGAGCACTTTGTAAATGTTTATGTTTGTGAAGTGTAATGAAATAGTTTGCAATCAGGAAAGTGCTGAGAACAGGTGGATGAAGAAGAAAATTAGAGACTGGCAACTGTAGAGGCCAATAGAGCTTTCTTGACTTGGTGAACATATTTTAGAATCGATTTTAAAAATATTTCTGCACATTTCTGAACCCCATTTTGGAATGGTGCCTAGTTGCTGTTTGGTGTGGCCAACCATTTTCTGCAAAACTTAGACGAATGTGACTCTATTCAAACTGCCAGTCTTTCCTCTGTGTTCCTTTTGCAGTTTTAGTCTTGCACATAGCGCTCATCACATAATGTATGTCTTTATAAGTTTCTGTGTCGGTTACCATTTTAAGGATACAGGTCAAACTTTATTTTGTATTCTTAGTGCCCTGCTTAGTACTTTACACATAATAGGTCCTTAATAAATGTTTATTGACTAAAAGGTCCTGTATACACCTATATAAATCTTACTTATCAGTTAAGACTCAGCTTAAATCCCACACCTTTAATAGACCTCCTTTGACCACCCCAGATTACTGCTTATACTATTATTTAAATTTAAGAAATTATCTTTTAACCTGTCCTAGTTATTTATTTAATATTGGGGTTCCCACTAGGTTGCAGGCAGAAGGGCTACAGCCCTCCAGGGCCACTGCTAGTCTCTATGGCATTAATAAAAAAATCAGGAAAAATTGCTGTTTCTCATCTCCACCCCTTTGGGTCAGTGCACAGCCTGGGAAGGTGGATAGCACCTTTGTGCAGAGAAAAAGAAACGTCATCCTTCAGACAGAAGCAGACTGATGCCAGAGTGCACAGTTCCAAGGGAGCATGGGCAGGGTTTTAGCACTCCTTTCTCAGGTACCTTTGTGCAGTACACAATCTGCACAACTGTGTACAGCAATCCAAAGCATGATAATGTGTTGATTGGATTGGATTAGAAGAGGTATCCTGGGTTCCAGAAAGCAAACCTATATGGAAGATCATGTATTATTTTTTTGGACTGGTTTTGGCAATACTGAAAAGAAGCGCCACTTCAGAAACAGAACTTTCAGTGAGTCAGAGTTTCCATTTCTTTCCTTTCCTTTCCTTTCCTTTCCTCTTCTGTTTTTATTTTAGAGAGAGAGCAAGAGCAGGGGAAAGGGGCAGAGGTAGAGAGAGAGAGAGAGAGAGAGAGAGAGAGAGAGAGAGAATGAATCCTGGGCATGCTCCACGCTCAGCATGGAACCCAGCATGGGGCTCGATCCCATGGCCCTGGTATCATGACCTGAGCTTGGACACTCAAGCTCAACTGACTGAGCCACCCAGGTGCCCTGGAGCCAGAGTTTTCTTTGTGAAACTTGCTTCCTAGAGTGAACTGAGGGGATATTTAACCCTTTCTCTTACTGTGAGCTCTACTGTTGTTTGGCTACACATTCTACAAGAATAGCAATTGTTGAATGCTAGACAGCTTTCTGTTTACTCAGAAGCAATCATTACTTTATTGTGAGACTCAAATTGTGTGTAAACTGTGTGTGTGTGTGTGTGTGTGTGAGAGAGGGAGGGAGAGAGAGAGAGAGAGAGGGAGAGAATGAGAGAGAGAGAGAGAGCACTGATTAACAGTTAGAAATGGTTTAGCTCAAAAATTATTGTGGATTTGATTTTTGATTTGAGTTTCATTCACCAAAGTAACTTGGTAAAATTTGTTTTTGTTTCATTGATTTTTCTGATTATATACACTGCATTTCTTGGCTATGTCTACTACTTATGTAAATTCACTGTGACATACTGCAAGGATAGCAGGCTGACTATACTTTGAAATTATCCATCAAACTTTGGAAATGTCAATTTATATAGAAACAAAGGAGCAAACAGAATCCAGAGAACTGAGGCTAATTGGAATCTTAAATTATGTTTCTTTTCAGCGGTGGTTACCTGACCCATCAGAAAGATGGAGTTAGCTGAATTCGGCAAGTTTACCTTAAGTGTGTAGATTCCGCAAGTGTGCGGCATTGTTTCATTGAGGGATTCATTAAATCTATTGATAGCAGCCCTGCCAGCTAAGTAGCTTCCTGCTTGGACCTGTTCACAAGGAGCTCCTGTTTGTCATTTGGTTGCATCCTGTGACTAAGCTACGTAATAAATGTTGAAACTCAATGTGCTTTAATTACAACATGACCACACCCGTGGAAGATGTAAAGTCTGATTTTAAAAATGGAGATTTATTTCTGGTGATGATCTCATGTTTTGTCAAAACAGAACAAAACAAAATAAAACAAAACCCCGAAGCCATACTCAAACAAAATTGGATTCATTGCACTGAGCTTTTAAATCCAAGCATCCTTGATCCTGCCAGACAGTGTCTGCTGTGTACCCCCTGGGGAAAGGCTGGCCTTTCATTGATTCCAAAAGGGACTTCCTAGCTGGTTCTATCCCTAGGGATGTTAAGCAAGACTGTGTTCAGGGCCAAATTATCAAGGCTGGATTCTCAAGGTTAGCCAAGAAAATGAGGAAATTCAGTAATAAGGGATAAAGTAATAAAAGCATGGTTTCAACTTTCCGCAAGTTTACCAGAAGGTATTAATCTCATATGCAGATTTTCTAGATCCTTGTCCTGCCCTATGGTTATTAGGGTGTTAGTAGAACTATGCTGATTTTCTTTTCCTTCCTAAAGCATCTTTACTACAGAAATTTGAATGCCATTAGAATATTTGAATACAAAATCATTGAAATGAAATTAAAATAACAAATTACCTTCAAATGCTGGTGCTTTAATTTTTCTTCCTCTATTTTCAGACGCTTCTGTGAGATTTCTTCCTGTATTTTTCTTTTATCCTGAAATAAAAGAAGTTCCAGCATAATCTATTTTTTCAGTTTGCTTAAATATGTTTCCTTGGGGTTGTCGTCATTACTGAATGGCTGGCCAGGCGTATGCTCTTGGCATTAGTGGGAAGCCGCTTTGGAAACTCAGATTTCAAAGTGAAGGAGGGCAAAGTGAGACATTCAAAGCATTTTGCTGATGGAAAATGATATAAGCTGCTTATGAAAAAAAAAAAGAGAACTTGAAAATATTTTAATGTCTTTCCTTCCCCACTACCCTCCCATCCCCTTAAAATACATATTCCCCATTAACGTAGCAAGATTGAGCTACTGAGTGATGCAACGGGAAAAGTGAATTTTAAGGAGGGAGTTTTGAAATAGACATGAGGAAACTCTGTGAGGAGAGAGACTGTTCCTGGCACAGGGCTGAAGAAACTGCTGGGTAAAAGGTTTGCTTCTGTGGGAAAACAGGATAGCTGGCCTACAGAGCATTAGAAAACTAGGAAGCTAGAGAGTGGAGTGTTTCCTCCCTGTATAATTTGCTATGTGAAGATAGAGAAAAAAGGGTTCAGATAATGCTTATAAACAGTAAGAGGGCTTTTAGTCAAGGTTACACAAAATTCATGGGGGAGATACTGTATCTTTCACCAAGTTTAAATTGCATTACCTCAAAAAACCCGGAAAGCATAACTGTTAATGCCCAGAGGTACTTTTTAGAAAATATAGCATATATACTAACTAGCCTGAGTTTGATTTCTGGCTCTGCCATTTACTAGCTCTGTGTCCTTGGACAAAGTCCTTAACTCCTCTGTGCCTCAATTACCTCATCTGAAAAATGGGGATAAGAGAATCTCCCTCATAAGATATGAGCATTAAATGTATGTAAACGTTCGTAGGACAGTTCTTGACACATAGTGCTCTGTAAGTATTTGTCTTAAAAAATTAAGTAAATACCACTTAACCTGTTAATCACAGAAAGTAGCACATTAATTCTGATGATGCTTCCATTAGCCTGAAATGTTTTCGAGATTCCCTCTCTGGAATTGTTTTAGGCATTTTACAAGCTATGCAAAAAGGCAGTTATTTCCTTATTTTTTTTTTTTTTTGACCAGAAGTGACATTATCCTCTATTTTATAAGAGTGGGTTTTAAATCTGCTTTCAAAATTGAAAACTCCCAAAAGATAATAACTTGTTGCCAATGAAGACAACTAAAAGAATTTGAAGCGGGCTCAGAAGGTAATTTAGAAGGAAGTGTTCCAAAAACACTTGGCAGCATTGTTGAAATAAGTGCATGGCTTCCTGATGTGACTCCTTTGAAGATAAAAACTGTTTTTTTTGATGTATAAGTTCAGGTACATTTGTTGAAGAAAAACAACATGTTGCTCTCCAATTTTATGTCATGTTTTTCTTTGTGTGTTAGAAGAATATATGACTTCACCAGTTTCACTTTGTAAATTTCATGAGCAGCTCTTGTGAAAAAAAAAAATTAGCTAGGCAACAAGTGTCGGTCTCCAGTATCACTGCTTTGGATCAAATCTGGTCTTTAGGAACAAAAACTCTGATAACCTGTGAGTCAATTCTCCACTGTATCTAAAATTTTTTTTTTTTTCAACGTTTATTTATTTTTGGGACAGAGAGAGACAGAGCATGAATGGGGGAGGGGCAGAGAGAGAGAGAGACACAGAATCGGAAACAGGCTCCAGGCTCTGAGCCATCAGCCCAGAGCCTGACGCGGGGCTCGAACTCACGGACCGCAAGATCGCAAGATCGTGACCTGGCTGAAGTCGGACGCTTAACCGACTGCTCCACCCAGGCGCCCCAATTCTCCACTGTATCTAGAGGCTGTAGCTGAGCAAAGATTAGTAAGGTTTTAAATGTATTATGCCAAACATTTTGGTAAGTATTTTAAAGGAACTATTTCATCAAATCATCATAATAACAAAGATATCGTGACGATTTTTATTTTGGAAGAGGAAATGTAAGTTTTACTAATTAATTAACTTATCCAAGCTCTCAGAACTCATAAGTGGTGGAGCCAGGATTTGAACCCACGCAGTTTGAGTTAGTTCACCCTCCACACTCTTAGCCAATTCATGACACCATTTTCCTGAATGAGAAATTAGTCCAGCTTCTCACAACTTCCTTCATTGTCCTCTCTATCATGAAGAACTGTGGCCTAGAGGTAGTGCCAGCATAGCCAGCAACAGGAGTGAGGGAGGGAAAGGAGGGAGCCCATTTTTGGTACCCTTTTTAGTGTGGGTGTGTAATCATCCACCTCTCACCACTGGTGGCCCATAGAGAAGAATGTATAAGAGACAGTGACTGCTGAAGCCAGCAAGTCTTCCCCACCCCTGTTGATGGCCAGTTTGGGCTGGTTTCATCTTGGGGTTAGTAATAAGGGAAAGCTGTGGGTAGAGGGAGGCAGGGTGTCTGAAGTGTTTTGGCAACACAAGGCTTATACAGGGTTGCTAAGGAATACCAATGTTTTGTCTCTCAGAGGTAATGTGATGCCTCCCTTATGCCAGTCTAGGTAATTAAGAAGATAAGTTTATAATGTTATAGGCATGGTTCTCTTTTAAGATAGAAGCACTTTTTCCTCATAAGATATTCAACAGCAAATTATCCTTTTGCAAAATTTCACAGGGACCTATAGGAATTACTCAAAAATAAGATGGCAATAAGTTAATTTTATAAAGGCAAAATAAACTATAAGTCAACACTAAGTTGTATACCTACCTCTATTGCTAGTGTACTGAAAGTTACCAGAGCCTGCTAATTCCTTCCCATATTATCATGGAACAAATAGGTGTGAAATGCCATCTGCTCCCAAAAATTTTCCCAGTAGCTTGAACGTCTCTATAGACACCTTTTGTTACCTGGCACATCAGATACTTACTAATGTTAACTCTAATGAGTAACTTATATTGATGTTTACTTCTTTAATGTTCAACTAAGGAGGACTTCTGTTTAATGAACAGTTGTGTAGATTTTTAGCTGTCTGACTTAGAATATTTTAGCAGTTGACACCCACAAATTCTAATTCTGTATAAAGCTACCTCTTGATTATTTTGAAAATGTATTTATCTTGTGCAAATAGAAAGCTACTGTGACCACCTATGATTCAATGATATTACCGTATTCACAGTAAGCACGATACTTAGGAGGGTATTTTAGAGATATTATTGATTAACAAGGAGCTAATATTCTAAAAATGCCTGAATCTGTAAAGAAGGCATGATTGATCCTGAGTTATTTATTTTTATTTATTTATTTATTTATTTATTTATTTATATTTTTGAGACAGAGAGAGACAGAACATGAATGGGGGAGGGTCAGAGAGAGGGGGAGACACAGAATCCGAAGCAGGCTCTAGGCTCTGAGCTGTCAGCACAGAGCCTGATGCGGGGCTCGAACTGCCAGACTGTGAGATCATGGCCTGAGCCGAAGTCGGATGCTCAATCGACTGATCCACCCAGGCGCCCCGATCCTGAGTTACTTAATGGTTAATTTATCTAATACTGCAGTACTGATGTACAAATGCTGTGTTTAAGGTGACATTAGAAGTTGTGCAATATTTAAAAATTATTCAGAAGCAGATGCTTTTGTCAAGAAACTTACATTCTCATAAATAAAGAAAATCATTAATTCAAGTAACTATATAGTCTAAGAAATAAAGTGACAGATGTCATTCCTGAGGCATAAGGGAGGTTCTGTGGGAGTTGAGGGGAGACAGGGAGCAGTTGCTTCTAGATGATATGGTTGGGAGAGGCTTTGATGTAGCATTTGAGTAGAGTATGTTGGATAGTTGGTGGGGACCAGGGGAGTGGGGAGGAAGGGCATTCAGGTTAAGGGCTTAATACGAGCAAAGGCCTAGAAGTAGAAAATTGGAACATTATATAGAACAGCAATTCTGGAATCTATGTTGCCATATGAGTTAGTGGGAAATAAAATAGGGATAGCAGGGTGAGGGTAAGTCCTCAGAAGAAAATTGAATGGCAGGACAAGGGGTTTTGTATTTACTTATGTATTGAGATAAAAAGCAATGGAAGTATTCAGAGGGAGAGGATTAATAGAGTTAAAACCATGTTTTAAGAAATTTAATATAGCCTAATTGTGTAGTAGATGTTGAAGGAGGAGCACTTGAATGGGGATGGTCATTTAGGCTATGACTCATACATGAGACCAGGAAAGCTTGAGCAAGAGGTAGCAGAAGTTACCTATGAGGCTTTTATGCCGAGGTAGAGCAGGATTGCCAATAGACACAAGAAACTCAGAAGAAGGAAGAAAGAGTTGGGTAGGGAAGATGGTAGATTCACACCAAGTTTGAGGTGTCTTGGGGTGCCTGGGTGGCCCCTTCAGTTAAGTGTCTGATTCTTGATTTTGGCTCACGTCATGATCTCGCAGTTCATGAGATTGAGCCCCATGTTGGGCTCCATGCTTACAGAATGGAGCCTGCTTGGGATTCTCTGTCTCTGCCACTCCCTTTCCCCACCCTACTCATGCATGTGTGTGCTCTGTCAATCTCTCTCTCTCTCTCAAAATAAGTAAAAAAACTTTAAAAAGTTTGGGGTGTCTTTGGGTCCACCAGGTGGAGTTGTCTGGTGGGCAGTTGAAACATTGGTTGGAGAGAGATGAGGGGTCAGAGCTAAAGATGCGGGAGTTTTGGAAGGAATAGCTGAAGTCAGAAGACTGTCAGAGCATGACGGGAAACATATTTATGAAAAGAGAGGGAGAGCTAAGGCCAGATACTTCATGAAGCACCTACATTTAAGGAAAGAAATCCAGGTGGAATTTTATTTCGGGGTCAATCATATTATTTGTAATAGAAGTTGGTGAATTGGGCCAATTCAATGAGTCAGATGGTTTGAGATACATTCTGCTAGAAGCTGAGTATCTTATAATTTCATGACTAGCTTTATTGACATTTTAATTGCTTAAGGTTTCAAAAGAATCATAATAGAAGCTGCTTATTTGGATTTAACTACTTCCAACAATGCAGAACTTCTTGGTGAGGTGCAAATAATGGTAATCTTGAAAGAAAGGGATGTTGCTAGCACAATATTCCTAGAGAAGAATCCTTAGCATAGTGAGAGGTTTCCTAGATTTGAGTGAAACTATATTTTTTAAATTCTTTGAAAATTCTTAAAAAATTTTTTTGAAAAAGATGCACACATTTCAAGAGGGAAGATAGACCAGGAAGCCTGGGAAATTTACAAGTAGAAACATGGCTACACAATTACAAATGACCTCAGGTAAGAAGAAAAGAGCGTTACTATAAGCAAACCTAAACCAAATAGTTTGATATCACTGTGAACTCTCCATGCGCTCATGAAACCGAGAATGAAGATAAGCAGGTAGCACCTATTTGTAATAGTGTAAATAAGGTGGAAAAAAATCTGAGGTGATGTGAAGGTGAGAAGCATGTGAAAAACATTGAGGGCACAAAAAGCATGGGTGTATAAATAATTATATACATTTAAGTTATGTTCAGAGCAAAAAGCTAAAGTCAGTCATTGGACAACTGCTGAGATACATAGTGTAATAGCAACGTGATGAAAATAGAACCATTCTGTTTCTATTTTGCTTTCATATTTTTGATTAAGGAGAATAATATTAACCCTGGAAAGGATAGAACAAATAAGTTTGAAGGAAAATTGAAGCACAAGAGGAAACAGAGCACCAAGACAGAGCTGCTCAGACTCTGATGGGTTTCACCTCAGGGAGGAGAAAAATTTATAGGCACGACAGAAAAATATTGTCAAGTAATCCTGGAATCTTGAGTGAAGAGGTACCTGAAGACTGAAAATGGCAAGTGCCCCAAGTTTTTGAAGAGGGACAAAAGGCAATTATGAATATTTAAAGACTGGTGAACTTACTGGCTAATCCCTGGCAAAGTTGTAGAATGAATTATTAAACAGTGTTGTATTTAGGCAAGCAATGCCTAAGAGATGACATTCGATTACTAAAAACAAAGCATTTAAAGCTAACTTTATTTCTTTTGCTTCATTTTTCAAGATCTGCAGATGATGAAGATTGTGGTGGTTGCAAAAATAGCTAACATTTGCTGATAACTTTATATGTGTCAGGAACTACTTAAAGCACGTAAATGTATCAATTTATTTAATTTTCTTCCAAATTTCTTTGAAGTAGGGACCACATTTATCTGCATTAGGTAGGTGAAGAAATTGAGGAATGAAAACATCTGGATCATGGGAATTCAGTATATCTGTGTTTTAGTGTAGCTTTGGACAAGGTTTCTTACTTTCTTCTTCTTCTTCTTTTTTTTTTAACGTTATTTATTTTGAGAGACGAGGGAAAGCAAGCAGGGGAGGGGTAGAGAGAGAGGGAGAGAGAGAATCCCAAGCAGACTTCTGCACTATTAGCACAGAACCCAACTGGGTACTTGATCCTATGAGTGAGATTATGACCTGAGTCGAAATCAAGAGTCAGAAGCTTAACTGACTGAGTCACCCCGGCCCCCTTTTCTTATTTTATTCTTTTGGAAAGTTTTGTAAATGCAAACAGAAAAAAATAGACCATTGAAAGTAATTGTCTTAACATTTTTTTTAAACAATGCCTTATAAGAAGAGAGAAAACTAAAATTACACCCAATGAACATAAACATATTGAGATAACTTTCCAAATCAGAATTTCAAGGGTGAGGTAGGGGTGGGCTGGAAGATTTATTGGTAGAAACTGTTCCAGCTGGCTTTAGTGAACAGCTAGTTTTAGGAGTCAATAAAATAAAAGATGACCAAATCAAGATTTCAAAAGATCTTGTCTGTTAGGAATGTTGGACCCAAATTAATGATTAATTTTATTATTAATAAATGTAAACTATGGAACTTTATAGAATATGTTAATTGTAGAAGATTTAAAAAAATCCAGACAACTTTAAAGAAAAATATAAAAAACCCCCATAACTCCCACTGCTTTAGAATGAACTACCATTGACATTTTGGTGCATTTTATTCCATTCTTTCCTCAGTATACTCAAACCACAGATGCACACCCTTACACAAACACGCATGTGCAAACCACACGAGGGGGCCCACACACACAGATTTGTGTTCCACCTTTTGCACCTAATATTGGGTCATGATCATTTCTCATGAAATTAAATTTTATTAATAAAAATATTAAATTTTATTCAGAATATCACAAGTTGCTTAATCATCCTCCTTTTTTTCTGCCCCTTAGGCTGTTTTGAATCTTTTGGTATTATAAGTAGTTGTGTGATGTAGTTCCTTGTACGTAAAATTTGGACCACTTTTCTCTGATTATTTCCTCAAGATAGGTTCCTAAAAATTAGTTACCTAGGGGTATGGATGTTATAAAAATTCTTGATGTAGAGGTGCCTGGGTGGCTTATTGAGTTCAAGCCCCACATAGGCTGTCTGCTGTCAGCACAGAGCCTGCTTCTGATGCTCTGTCCCCCTCTCTCTCTGCCCCTCTCCACCTCGCACTTGTGTGCATGCTCTCTCTCCCTCCCTCTCTCTCTCTCTCTCTCTCAAAAATAGACAAACATTGAAAAAATTCTTCATACAAATAGCTAAAAAGACTTCAATGAAAAGTTGTTTTAACTTATATTTCTACTAACAGTATCCATCACCTCACCCTTACTACTTTTATGAATATTGCAAGTAAAAGATCCTTTAGCAATTTGAATAGAGCAAATAGCATCTCACTTTGATGTCTTAATGAGATTTCTGAGATTAGTGTGGTCAAATATTATTCATAATTTTCTTGGCCATTTGTATTAATTACTTTTTAAATTGCCTGTTTATGATGTCTACCCATTTTTCTGTGAAACCTATTATTTATTTACTTACCAATGTGTAAAAGCTCTTTGACTTAGGGATAGCAACTTTTGTTTGTCATGTTAGTTGTAAATAATTTTCTTGTTTGTCTTTAAATTTTATTTATGGTGTTTTTAGAAGTACTAAAAGTTTTTGTTCTCTATTGCCTTGTTGTATTTGATATCTTTATCATCTGAGGTGCAGTAATTATTTGTCCATATTTTCTTCCAGTTTCCTAAAGATTTTTTAAAAAGCCTCTTTAAAATAGCTGAATTAATTTGGTTAAAATAAATTAGGAAGAACCTAATTTTTTTCTCCAAATTTTTGGCTAACCTGAAGCTTTATCAAAGAATTTCTTTTCTATTGATTTGCTTTTTAAAAATTTATTAATTTTATCATTTACTGACTTTCATCATTTACTAATTTTTTCATGTACATTAGAGTGTGATTCTAGGTTATCTGCATAGTTTCTTTAATTATTGGTTTTGGTATTAATATTACGTAGTTTAGATAATGTGCTGATGAGGTAAATTAACATTTTATTGGGTAAGTTTTTTTTATTGCTCTTGTCTAAGATGTCTTAATTAGTAGCAGTAGTTTTTTATTCCAGTTGGACTTTGGAGTTATTTTGTTAATTTCCAACAGGAACAAAATTGAAAACCCAACTAATTCCTTATCCCTCTTTACTCCCCATCCAACCAACCAGCCAAACAAACAAAAAACTATATACTCTGATAGAACTTTAAACGTTGCTTCTAATAGTAATTATCATTATCCAGAGATAATTAGAGATCAGTATTGCTATATATGATTTATATCTGCAAAATATATTATAGCTCATATAAAACTGGAGTTTTTGTACATATTTAGTAATCTGACTTATTTTTCAATATATCATGAACATAATGATGTGCCATATCATTAAAGTCTTCTAAATTGTTTATAATGGTTGCATATTATTCCATTATATATAATATATACATATATATTATTTTTTATATGTATATACATACATATACATTTATGTACTATATTTACTCAGCTAATTCCTTTAAAAAAATTTTTTTTCTAATGTTCATTTATTTGTGAGAGACAGAGGGCATGAATGGGGGAAGGGCAGAGAGAGAGGGAGACACAGAATTCGAAGCCCGACGTGGAGCTTGAGCCAATGAACCGCGAGATCATGACCTGAGCCAAATTCAGATGGTTAACTGACTGAGCCACCCAGGCGCCTCTATTTTCAGCTTTTAACAGTTTTTTGTTTTTGTAGCTATTAGGAATGGGATATTTCTTGTATTACATTTCTGAGTAATTTTTGTTTTTTAGAAAGCTATTGATTTTTGTATATTCATTTTGTATATCTGACTACTGAACTTTTAAGTTAGTACTTATTCTTAACTTTGCAGACACTGAAGCTGAGGACTAGAGGGTTTATTAATTTTTCCAAGTCACATGGTTGGTCTAGTGTTGGAACTGGCATTGAACCTAATTTTCTAGAACTCCAAAAATGATGCTTTTTATACCACTCCTTATCACTTCCAAAATTTGTCAGTAGAAATACAATTCCCCAAACAAGTGATGTCATAGCACTAAGCACTCTGCACAGGTCAGAGTGTTCTGTTCAGCTCTGAACACCAAATTTAAGAGTGACACTGACATTTCAAAGAGTGTCTAGAATGAGCCTGTGATATGAACAATGATTGAAATCAAGAAAATGAAGCCATATGGCTTCAGTGACTGGAGTCATGAGGATTGGATGAGAGTTTAAGGACACTAGATTCTAGCACAGTATGTCACAACTCTTAACACAGAGGGCTCTTCTCGAATGGTAGAGTATATTGGGGGAGGTATTGATACACCTGATATTGGAGGTGTTTGAGGAGAAGCTGGGTGAGCATCTTTGGAGCATGGCATAGCGAGGATGAGAATGTGGACATTCTCTGAATTTTCTTCTGTTAGAATGAGAAATCTCTAGGTTTTCTCCTGGTTCTATGCTTCTCTCTGCATCCAGTTCTGAAATACCCTAACTTTTAAGTTATCCATGGGAATTGGATGTGGTTATCACTACTCCTTATGGGGTGAATTAAAAGCACACATTTTCTAAACCTCATTTTATTTAGTAACTTTAGTCTTCTTTCCTAGCCTGGCAACAAATTCTGACAGATCTCTAAATAGAACTCAGTTTGTGGTCTACTCATTTATTCCTTTGTCCTTTCTTGTTTGTTCTAATGAATAGTGACAAAACAAGGATAAACAAAAAACACAAATCAAGCCCCCTTCCCCCTCCCCCCCCCATAATCAAAGGGCAATGGTAAACTTGGTTGTTGTCTTCAGTGAAAAAACATTTTTTCAGCTTGATGGGGTTCATTCATTCATTTACTCATTCACGATGGTTGCTTGTTTTGCTCCAGTTAGTGCTGAGCGCAGTGCTGGGGAGCTGTGTGAGATGCAGTGGTGTCCCTGCCTTAAGAAATCCTGGCTAGAGGGGGGCCTGGGTGGCTCGGTAGGTTAAGCGGCTGACTCTTGATTTCAGCTCAGGTCATGATCTCACAGTTTGGGGTTCGAGCCCCACATTGGGCTCTGTGCTGACAGCTCAGAGCCTGGAGCCTGATTCTGTGTCTCCCTCTCTCTCTGCCCCTCCCCTGCTCATGCTCTGTCTCTGTCTCTCAAAAATGAATAAACGTTAAAAAATTAAAAAGGGGCGCCTGGGTGGCTTAGGTTAAGTATCCGACTTTGGCTCAGGTCATGATTTTGTGGTTTGTGAGTTCAAGCCCCAGGTCGGGCTCTGTGCTGACAGCTCAGAGCCTGAAACCTGTTTTGGATTCTATGTCTCCCCCTCTCTCTGCCCCTCGCATGCTCATGCTCTGTCTCTCAATAATAAATAAATGTTAAAAAAATTTAAAAACAAATAAAAAATAATTCCTGGCTGGAGGGAAGAGACTGGTGTAATGGAAGTGGGATGGGGAGAAGGTAACAAAGGCTTAGAGTACAGGATGCTCTGGGAAATGATGCTGTCCCAGCCCTGTTGATCAATTACAAATGCATCTGAAATTGCATCACATTTTTTCTGCCTGTACTCCCGGCGAACTGAGGAAAGCAGAGGAGACTGTCAGGGCTGAAGGACTGCTTAGGGTTAGAAATGTGGTTAAGTGAAAAATGTGGTTAAGTGAAGCAGAACCTCCATAGACTCTTCTCTTTGCTCCCCTTCAAACTCTATTGAGAGGGAACCACAGAGGAAGTTCTAAATGGGGTGAGGTTTGTGGTTTTGATGTTTCTTAGAATTAATTGTGATGCTGTGGTCAAAGACTCTGACAAGCAGAAGAATGGACTCAAGTTGTGCTATTTCACTAATCCCTTCACTCTTCATGGTCTTAGGTTTTCCGCCTACAAAATGGGGATGATGACACCTGCTTTTGCAAATACTTCTAGGATGTTTGGACAAATGAGATATAGATATGAAAGCTTTATTTTTATTTCTTGTAAAGCCTAAGCACCATGTAAGAATAGGTGCTGTTATTATTGTTACTAATCTTGGAATTCTTTCACTTATGAGATGTCCTCTATGTTCTAGATCTGTGAGTGTAGGTTGATTCTGAGTAACGGTTGTAACTCATTTTAATATGTTGCATCCCCTCTATCAATCATAGATACAATTATACTTTGAAAACTTGGTGCTTAGGACAGGAACCAGTTTTGATTTCCATTCAGAGCTTCAGAGAATAACCTGGTTCTATGTCTCTAATGGCTTGACTGAGTCCACTCTGTCACTGGAGTTTTATGAAAAAACAAACAAACAAACAAAAACAAAAACAAACAAACAAAAAAGCAAAAAAACCCCAAACAACCTGTGGAGTACAGATCTTACTTAACCTGCTCCTATGGTGTCTTCGGAAAGTAGACATCCTACAGGGTTCCTGATGAGGGAACTTGTTGAGGCAGTAACTTTTCAGGGACCCTCTTCCCAAAAGGCACCAGTGTCATTGAAAGAAGTGAAAATATTTGGACTTTATTTTAAGAGAAACTAGGTAGTTTGAGACTGGAGATGAGGAAGTAGAAACCCTGTTTGACTTTCAGCCAGAACTATGCTGCACTTGTTTATGGTCTAGTTAGACTTCAGTGCTTACTTAGCCTCTGGTTTTTATTGATCACAGTTTTCTAAAGAAGCAGCTTTTGTTTTTTACCATCCAGTAATATTAAGAAAGTTCTCGGGGATCCTTGTCAGTAGAGGTCTTTGCAAGGTAGCATTATCATTCTGTAGCACACTGGAAAAACCTCACCCTGTTATCAAAAAGCAGTTTCCTTAATAACTATCAGAGTTATTATACCTCATCACATGCTCTCCTTTGTGGGTGGGCTATTATGTTTGGCAAAGAAATATGGCACAGCACATTTTGTTTGAAGAAACCTTTCCCTCTCTGGAAGAAACATGCAAATTCAGTATGGCACTGTGGAAAATTGTGCAGGGTTTTGTTGTTGTTGTTGTTGTTGTTTGAATATTCTAGCACAGGACTTCTTTATTTAGGAGATTCTTCCATTTCCACGTACCATTGTTAGGTGAATGTCTTTAGATGTTCATGACAGAAGTTCTTCCTGTAACTTTGTTTTAACCATGAGATACTTTGGCACAATGTATTTTAGCCATTATTATTTTAGAAAGTCCTTAGAATTCTAAATAGTTCAGTGATCCCAACACACATGAAGGTATACCTTCAGCAAAGATCTGGGCTGCTTGCTCTCATTTTCACTCTCCCTGACAGAATGAAGAGGGAAAAAAATGTGTATGGCTGGCCCAGGAGGCTGGTTTCTTGGGCAAGTGACCTGTCCAGACATACTTGGCACCATGCTGGGAAGGACCCAGCACTTCATTTCACACTGTGCTGACACCATCTGGATATTTTGAATGCTTTTTGAACAAGGGTCTCCAGATTTTCACTGTGTACTGGCCCCACAAATTATGTAGCAGGTCCCGCTTTGAGGCCATTAACTGTCTTGTTAACTGCTAGAAGGTCCCAGATATTGACAAAAAGGAAACAAGATGAGGGGCAGCGTCCACTGGCGGGCCACACACACTAGAGAAACAACTAGAACCTGCCAGGACCTGTGTTTGTTATTGTTTAATATTGGTCTTTGTATTGGGTAGATTCCTGTTTTATGCAAAAAATTTTCTGCCTCCCAAATTCCTATGTTTACAAGTCCAGAAAAAATGCTTTGGGAGTGGAAAGAAATAGGGAGTGGACCTGGGGAAATGTGAGAGCTCCTTATTATTTTGCGTCACGAGCAGCTTTGGCCGGCAAATCTGGCACTGTTGCTCAAATTCCAGTGTCAGGACTTTTCATGGCTCCCTTCCAAATGGAGTCAATCCTAGGCAGGTGCTTGTTGTGATTATTCCTGTTGTCTAAATTTTGACAGAGCTCACCTCCTTCACACCTGTGCTTAAATGTCACCCTCTCCATGAGGCCCATGTGCTAGTACCCCTGCGATCTGCAACTCACTCCTAGTTCCCTTATTTCACTTCCTTTCATTTAAATGCCTAAGGCGTGGCACACAGTAGGTGCTCAATAACCATTAATTGAATCAAGGAATGAGAGAATGAGCTGATCGCCCACATTCCTAGCAGTTAAAGATAAGCCTTGATGAAGAAAAAAATGTGAGCTTTATTCTTATTCCCTTTCTCCCATTGAGGTCTGTTCTCCAAAAGATTGATTGATTCTAGTTCTCTGAATTCTTCAGGGGTCAGCCCCCAAACAGTGCTATTTTTATGATCTCTAGCCAGTTTAACATCTAGGAGTTTTCCAGTCTGAGTGTCCCCATGTTATTTAGGAACAGAATTTTCTAAGGTCATAGTAGGAATGGAGATAAGAGAATGCGTTCCTCGCAGAGGAGGATGTCAAGAGCATATTACTAATTGTAAGGGGATCTTTCTGTTTCTGTGGGGAGTTCACCTGGGTCTTTTCACTGGTTTCACTGTGGGCCAAGTTTCCTTCCAGAGAGGAGCTGTGTGGGGGATAACAGTCAGTCCTTCATCCCACTCTTCCTGAGAATGCTGGAGATATTGGTGTCATCCATTCCAGCATATTTTTTTAATTTTTACTTTTTTTATTTTTGAGGGAGAGAGAGAGAGAGAGAGAGAGAGAGAGGGAGGAATCCCAAGAGGAGCCTGAGTGGGGCTCAATTCTATGACCCTGAGATCTGGGATCATGACCTGAGTGGAAATCAAGAGTCAGATGCTCAACCGACTAAGCCACCCAGGTGTCCCCATCCCAGCAATATTAAAAGTGAATTTCAAATTACTAGTCTATTTCAATAGCTCTATGTATGAAAATCAGCTCGTTGTTAAAATAAGTACTAACTTGAAAAGAGCCTCAAGAGACTTATCAATCAAAGTAATACCTAATCAATTTGAAGTAGTCCTATTTTTGAGTTGTAGCTGAAAACTGAACTCTTTGGCTAAGAGATACTTCTACCATTAATTCAGTAAAGGAAGAGTTGGTACATGGAGAAAGTAATGAAGGAAAAATGTGACAGTGTGCAAAATAGAATCCATATTTGGTATACCTGAAGTGATATACTGTCCTTTAACAATTGTTTCTGTGTAGTTTCATCATTTTTTCTTTATTCTCTAAGTCTTTGAGAAGACTTCTCACAATCTAAATTCAGTATACTGATGTGAGAAATGAATGGCACTATTACAGTAAATGAGTTTTCAGTCTGAGAGCCTACATGCCACATTCCATCTATCTACTGTGTTTAATCTGGTTTTTTTTTTTTTTAGAGAAACAAGAAGACTGGCCCTTGGTTCTGTCAAGTTATAGGCATATAAATTTGTTTTTTCAACTCCTTATAGTAGAAATAATGACTTCTTAGACACCCCAAACCAGGTGGAATAAATAAAACAGTGAAGATCATCTCATTTCACAGCCAGGAAATGGAGGAACAAATTTTAATATAAAAATCAAATAGATCAGAGAGTGTAAAAAAGTTTTTTGCGGGGTGCCTGGGTGGCTCTGTTGGTTAAACATCCTACATGGGCTCAGGTCATGATCTCGTGGTTCATGGGTTCAAGCCCTGCTTCAGGCTCTGTGCTAACAGTTGGGACCCTGGAACCTGCTTCAGATTCTGTGTCTCCCTCTCTCTCTGCCCCTCCCCTGCTCTCTCTCTCTCTCTCTAAAATAAACAAACGTTAAAAAAATGTAATAAAAAGTTTTTTTTCTTTTCTAACAAAGTCTGTGAGTTGCTGTGTTTGCATACCCTGGAATAGTCTTATGATTTTGTTCCTGAAGTATACAAACACTGTTTCAGTGTAAGGAAATAGGAAAACAGTTAAAATGAGAAGACTGTGTTTGAGCTTCAGTTTAGGTCAGAGATTTAGAAGATTTTAAGTACTTCCAAAAGTGAAACAGCCCCAGCAAATTCTCTGGATGCTGTATGTTTTCATTTTCCTGGAGGATGGGGAAGCTCTGAGGTGGCTTCCTGGTAAGGCAAGGGTGGATAAAGCTGGCATCTTCCAGGGCTTCTAGGAGGCAGATGAGTGGATGTGTTGTTTCCATGGACACACCACTGCTCCATTTTCCCCTCTAGGTTGTGACAAATGTGACTGGGTTTAGCCTGGTAAGGTGGAGGCTAGTGTGAATTTATTCCCATGAACTGTTTTTTCCCGTTCTCCCCCCTACAACTTCATGTAAACAAATTACTTCCAAGGTAGAATTACTTTGTGATCTTGGGGCACCTGGGTGGCTCCGTCAGTTAAGCATCTGACTCTTGTTTTTGGCTCAGGTCATGATCTCTCAGTTTGTAGGTTTGAGCCCTGCATTGTGCTCTGCACTGATGGTGCAGGGGATTCTCTCTATCCCCCTCTTTCTGCCCCTCCCCAGCTCTTGTACTCTGTCTCTGTCTCTCAAAATAAAGAAATAAGAAGAAAGAATTACTTTGTAATCTTACTTTGGAGATTTGCTTAATTCCTTATAATGGGATATGTTCAGGCCAAATGGAGTAATTAAAAAGTAGGTGTGTGTGTGTGTGTGTGTGTGTGTGTGTGTGTGTGTGTGTGTATGTGTGTGTGTGTGTGTGTTTTAATCATCAGAAAAAGGACACACCAATACATTCAGGAACTACTTACTCTCTTGTCTGCTTGTAAGGCATTATGCCTCTATTTGCATTCGGAGCCCTCAGTGAAAATTCCTAGTCTTCCTGAATAATTGTGTGCAGTCGTATCTTTAGAACATGTACTGCTTCAGTGGGTGTTATAAGGGGCACTGGAGGTAATAAGGGCTGAAAGAAGGGTGTGCTACAATTCAAAAAAGGAAAATACGCAAGGGGCTACTTGTGTATTTCATTGGCTACATGATATAGTTTAGTAAATTAGGAGGTAGAAGCAAAGGCTGAGCCTGTGCCCACACAACTCACACAGTGTAATAAAGTAACCTTTAGACAACAGCTGTAATGCACAAAGCCCATGCCAAAAACAACAGAACAGGGCCCAGTTCCTGTCCCTTAAAGCCTGACAGCTGAAATAGTGGCTGAGCTTAACAAAAAAAAAAAAAAAAAAAAAAAAAGAACAAAACAAAACAAACAATGATCCAAACCAAAGTTTTCTGACGAAAGGAAAGTGTACTAATTAGAAGTTAGACATTTCAAAAGCATCGTCTTATGGAAGAGTGCCAGCCTTATTGGTGGACTTCTGGACTTCTGGTTCCTTACTATTGGCTGAGAAAATGTTTCAACGTATTGAATCCTTTCTGGGTGGAACTGAGACATTGTATCCATTTAATAAAAATTCTAAATTTGGGTTAACATTATTATTTATGCTATGGGAATTGGAAGAGCAAAGAATATCCTCCTACCTACCTTGATTTTGCATCGATTTTTTAAAAGTACTCATTTCTTCCTGACAGCTAACTTCAGTGGCAGAAAATGCTGAGAAATTGGAATGTGGATTTCCAAGTTGTTAAAAAATTCTGTCACAAATTATAGCTAATCATAAATGACTGTGCCACAGATTTACAGGTTACTGCCAAATACAGGATCTTATAAAATTAAAAAAAAAAGCTGGGTCATTTAAGGAAAGTAGTTTATTTCTTGCTTTGATTCTTTCCCAGAACAGACATAAGAAATGCACTATTTTCCTTCCCGGTATTAACAAGATATTTTCCAAATCCATTGCCTTGCATACAACTGCATTCCTTCAGGAGCTTGTTCAGTTTGTGACTCTGCTGAAAACTGATATCAAAGAATTAACCTGATACGTGCTTTTACCTACTTTTCTCTTGTTTAATGCTTAGTTTAAGTACAGCGACATTCGTTTTCATTCTGTAAGACTTTTCTGGAACATACTACCACACTACAAATAAAAAGTTTTAAGTTGTTTGTTTTATTTCTTTCTCTCTTCCCCTTTCAAAAGAGTTTAATTTTTTTGGTGTATTAACCATTTAAAAAAGTTTCTAAGTTGGGGATCTGCTTTTTGATCTAATGTCTGGCAAACACCAACTGAGAGAAAACCTGTATTTTTAAGGCACATAGAAGGTGAATGTCAGTGAACCGAACTGCCTTCATAGCTTCTGACTGCTGCTAAACACATAGGCACGGTTTTTGCGACAATAAAGAACATTGCCCTGCACTCAGGTTCCGAAGCCCAAGAATTATAGAGGGTCACGAGGGTTAAGAGAGCGACAGAGGCATGTCCATGAAGGATGACAGTTCTGTTTTTCCACTTACAGGGGCTCAGCGGCAGGGGCACTAGCAATGTGTCTGCTGTTCCCCTAAGCAACCACCTCCGTGAGTTATAACTGTACGCAGACTTACTGTGATGGCCTGAAGTCTTTCCTTCACCAGCTCAGCTTCTTCCATTCTAGAAGTCAAGGGCAGGCAGACGGCGCAGGAAGTCCAAAGCTACCATAAAGCAGGAGCCTCCTTGGGGAGAGGAGAGGGGTGACAGAGGAGAAGCTCTTTGCACCAGTGGAGGAAGGCAGAAATCCCCCGCTCGGCAGGAGCGTCTCTGAGCAGATGTACAGATCAGGCCAGACAGACACATGTAATGAGAGTGTGCCGGGAAGGCAGACCCTGAGGCTGCTGGCGAGAGCTGACTGACAAGTTTGAACGGCAGCCGCACCAGCCCTTTTCCTTCAGGAGCTGCCAGCTCTTTGTTGTAATGTGCACAGTTAGCAAGTCACATTTTCTTATTAACTGTTCCTTACCCAACTCGTTATTTTCCAGGAGTGGCACAGGAAGGCCCATGAGCTGAGTGTTTAATCAGACTCTGCTCTAGCAACACACAGCCATCTCTGTCTGTGTGGGTCTGTGTGTGTTTGTACAGAGTTTACCTGCACCCTCCTCCAGAGTTTACAAAGACAGAGCCTCACCTTCACTTGCCTAGGCCACTTGCTTGCCTTTCTTCCTCTAATTGGCTTCAGATAATAATAATAAATTCTGCAGTCATTTTAGAACTTAATATACTGGTAAACTGACATCACATCATCCTTCCTTCTCCCTCCTTCTCCTGCTTTAGCAAACTTTGGAATCTTTAGGTCATGGAGAAATCAAAGGTGTTAATGGGACTCTTGGCCCACCAGCAGTGTTCAGTGAGATTTGAACGTCAAGTACTGCCCTTGGTTATTTCTTGTCATGGATTTCCATGGGATGCTGTTCTTTCTTGGACCTTATTCAGAAATGACACTCTCGGCTTTCAGGAAGGTGCCCATTTTGACCTCACCAGTTGTGCAAGAGAAAGGAGGGAGCCCTTGAAAGTGTGACCAGACATTCTGTAACTCATGCAGTCCGAAAAAATCGTGTGGGTGTTCCCTTGCCCTTTAGAAAAAGAACGTCAAGTCCAGTGAAACTCTTAGCAGAGGCTGGAAGCTTTACAATTGACTTTGTTCTCTTTCCCCTGTGATTCCTGTGATTAAATTTTGATGTAGTAAACCCTAATTATCATCTACCTCATTGTTACGTGTTTGGATGCTATCAAGTACCTTCATATCAACATTCAGCTGAACAGGTTAAAAAGACTAGCCAAATAGTGAACATATGGTTTAATGTCCTTTGTGTTGTTGATTGTAATAATAATAGCTAATATTTATTGAGTACTGTCTATAGACAAATGCTTCACATACTGTATGTCTTACAAGGTGCTGGAAGATAGATGCTATTATCTCCATTTTAAAAATGAGGAAACTGAGGCTCAGAGATGTAATTTGTCATAGCTATGAATGGAAAAACCAGAATGGGCTGGCTGACTTTATAATACCCGTTTACCAGAGCCTACCCAAGGAAGCAGGGCAAGGTGAGACACAGGCTGAAAGTTATATCACTCTTTATGAGAAAGACTTGGAGCTCCATCCATCCTCCTCCTCCCTCTGGCTCCCAGAACACTTACAGCTGGATACAGACCCGTTCGGCAGATTTCCGTGGGAAGCTCTGGAGTAACTTAGTGGCCCTAGAGAGAAAATACTTTTCCATATTGTCATTTGGAGCTACCCAGCCACAGAGCCCTAGGTGAAACCCACCAATTTCAAGAGTCTGAAATCATACTCGAGAATAGTTTGTCCTTGTTTATACATACTCAAGTGAGACATTTTGGAAAGCTAGAGAATTGGAAAATTGATTAGGCATGGGCCAACTTTGGTTACTATTTGATGGATATTCAAGTTAAAAAAAGTCAAACCTTCAAACCTTTTGTTTTTGTTTATATGTCGGTCCTTGCTGAAATTAAATCCAAGAGAACAGTAGTGATAAATATCTCAGTCAAAATTGCATGTTTGCTGCCCAGAACGGATGGGCAGTCATCCAATTATTAGTCTGGATCTTTTCCTAAAAACAATTTACCGCTCAAATCTCATTTCTGCTCTGGGAGAGCCCAAAGGTTTTCTAGTGTAGGGGAGGATTTGATAAAATAAGACCAAGGAATTTAGGAGGGAGCAGAGTTGTGACAATTGATTTCTATCGTGATGTGTTTATTCATTTACTTAGCTGATAATTGCTAATATTTTTAGAGCATTTGCTATTCATTAATTCTGTACCTATTTATTGAGCACCTATGATGTGTCAGGCACTGTGCTAGGTGTTTGGGATACAAGGATGAGCAAAATTTCAGCTCTCTGGAACTTCTATTCTGGTAGGCAATGAAAGATAATAAGAAACAAAATAGAATAGGTGAGAAGGTGATTACGTTAGTTGGATTCCTTGAGAAACAATTGACAAGATGGGTTAAAAGTAATGGATTTTATTAGGAGAATGGCTGTATGAGAGAAGATGGGGGAGGTAGGCAGAGAGCGCTGGAGCTGGCAAAGCCTGGGAGACTGGTTAGACTGGGGTGCAAGTCTGACTCCAGTGAGGGACAGACAAAAAGAAAGTTGAGTGGAAACAGCCTGATCTGTAGTGCAGCCTAAGTCAGACTGGAAAGGCCATCAGAAAGTCCTGGAGCCAAAGTCAGCTACCAGAGAGGGCCTGTGTCTCCCAGGAACGAGACTGTTTTAGCATTCCTGCCGTACTCAGCCATTAGCTGGGAGTAGCTCCTGAGAGGCATGGTCTTGATGCAAACGTAAGGCTGGATTTCAGGGTGCAACAGCTGGGACCCTTTGTCAGTTATGCTCCTGTAGTTGGATGTCTGGGAGGCACATTTTTATGACAGCCATGGTGATAAGTGCAATGGAAAGAAAATAGAGCAAGGGAGAAGAATAAAGTTTGCTAATGAGTAGAAGGTTGCAATTTGGAATTTAGAATGAGTAGGGAGCATTTGAACAAGTCCTCCAAGGAGGGGTGGGAGTCATCCATGAGGATGCCAGTGGGAAGAACGTATCCAGGGAAGTCTGTGCAAAAGTCCTAAGGTGAACTATACTTAGCAGAACTATACCTTTTAGGAGGCCCCAGGGCCACTGTGGTTTGTGGTTGGAAATGTAACAGGTTTCAATCCACACAGGGTCCCATAGAACACTGTAAGGACTCTGCTTTTATCCTGTGTGAGGTGAGAAGCCAGGAGATATTTTGAACTGAGAAGTGACGTGACCTAGCATATTTTGTAAGGATGGAAGCAGTGATACTAGGTAGGATGCTATTGCTGTAATCCAGTTGAGAAATGGTGATTGCTTGAGCCAAGGTGATAGCAATGAGCATTTTGGGAATTGGTTGAACTGTAGAACTGGCAGGATTTCTCAATATTGAATATGGAGTGTAGAGAAAGAGAAGAAGATTCATGATAATCTATGACTTTTGGACTGAACAAATGGAATTTGCCATCAGTTGAGATAGGGAAGTTGGTGAAATAGTTCTGTTTTTACAGAGAGGGTAGATACCAAGTGCTTAGTTTTGGACAGGTCAATGAGTTATCTCATGGAGATGTCGAGGAGAAATTGGATACATGAGTTTGGCGTTCAGGAAAGAAGCCTCAGCTGGCTTTATAAAATGTATTATATCTCAGAAAGTAAGCAGGATCAGAAAATATTTCGAATTGTAGTCCACAAAGCAGTATAATCTAGTGAACTAGCATTCATTAAATGTTAACTGTATATTCATAACCAAAGTCAGTCTTTATAAAATAGATATACAATAGAACTCATCTGCTTCCTGATATCTTGTTAAAGCAATTTTAGTGAAGACTTTGTTGTTTGCCAACCAATATAAATTAGTATGGCAAGAGTTAGGAGTTACAAATCAATTACCTGAGCTTAAGGGATATAAGCGATTCTGTGACAGTGTCCTTTCTTAAAATGAATTCACTATCTGGTTGGAGAGGTAAGACATATGCTAGAAACAATTAGGGGACAAAAATAGTAAACAGCTGTCATTGTATTGTGATAAAACAAAGTACTAATGATTGCACTATTTGGGACCAGGAGGGTATAGCACAGGGAATATGGTATTGTGTAGCACAAGCAGTAAGTATGAAATGAGTTGAAGAAGATAAAGATTAGTGTAAGCTGCAGAAAAGCCACTGCAGAGAGAAAGCAGAACTTGAAAGCCGAGAAGTCATTTCTAAGTGTGAGAGGGAGGGAAACATAATGTGATAAAGGATCAGAAAGGGGATGGTCCTACCTGGGGCAAAGAGGAGAAATTAAGCAGAAAGACTGATAGAAGTATACATCCATACATGGAATTTGATGTTTAGGGAAAATGGACTAGGGGAGTGGGAGATGAAAGATCAAATTCATATTTTAAGAGAATAATACTGTTGGCTTCAGAACAGACAGGAATAGGAAAAGATTAGGTAGGAAGGTAGGAGATATGAAATGTGAGTGCCTGTGAAAAGAGTTTGTGGGCGCCTGGGTGGTTCACTCGGTTGAGTGTCTGGCTCTTCATTTTTGCTCAGGTCATGATCTCAAGATTTGTGGGATCAAGCCCTACCTCGGGCTCTGTGTTGACGGCATGGAGCCTGCTTGGGATTCTTTCTCTCCCTCTCTCTATGCCCCTGCCCTACCGGCTCGCTCTGTCTCTCTATTTCTCTCTCTTTCTCAAAATAAATAAATAAACTACAAAAAAAAAAAAGTTTAAACATTTGCCAGTGTTCTGAAGAGGGAAAGTCTTCAGGCTTCTTCCTGTCTTTTGGAAGGTCTGAATCCAGAGGTCAAGAAATAGGACAAAATAAGTGGAATAGTACTTACGATGCTAATTTAAATATTTTGTAACCCCAAAGTGATGGCAATAGGAATGGTTTATAAGGGAGGAAACCAAAAAACATTTCAGTGAGCGTTAACTTGGAGAGAAGAATGAGAATTTGTAGGTTCCAAATTAAGTACAAAAGGGAAGCTTAGATTAGAGATTTTGCATTGAAAACCATAGAGAATTAATTTCAAGTAAAATAGTGGCAGGAAGAAAATCAAAGGAAACCAAAGGCAGGAAGTAAATATTTCTTGGATATATATGCGAGAAGAGTTTTCTAGAGCTCTTTTGAATGCAGATCCTGTTAAAAAAAAGTGAATGTTCCCTCTCCTTTTGACTCTTTTCTCTCTCATTCTATGTCCTTCTTTCTTTATGACTTCTCAGACTTCTGAAGGCCAGAAATGGTGTCAGCCTAAGGACAGGGAATTTCCTTTTTCATAATGTATCTCTGGAAGAATCGTTAAAAAATCCTGACCCTCAGATTTATTACATATGAACCAGGCCATCTCAATTCTTCTTACCTTTGACTGTTACTCTCTCACATCACTGGGAAATATGGGCTTTTTTGCATCCTTTCCTTCTCTAGTAGACCCCAGGGTGGGATTTAATTGCTATACACAAGTAACAAACAGGTATGTGAATAGGGGAACTACATAAATCACAAGAGATTCCTGACAATAATTTATTTTCATCGTAGAGTACTCTATATCATTGGGTTGGCAATATACTCATGTCTTTGTTAGGTAATTTGAGCTTTCTGGTTTAGAGGGTAAGTGGGGAAAATGCAATAGGCTTCAAGACAGTCTACAGTGCAGGTGCTTTTCTTACTTGAACCATCCATGGCATTGGACAGACTTGTTCCCTCCTCCTTTCCTTCTTCCCTTGGCCTCTGGGACCCCTGACTCTCTTGATTTACTCTTACCTCCCTGGCATCTCTTTCTTAGTTTTCTTTGCTCGTTCCTTCTCTTTTACACAACCTCTTGAAATTGGAGTGCACCAGGGCTCAGTTGTTGGTGCCTTTTTTTCTCCATTCATCTCTACTCACTCCCCAGGAATCTCATTTAGTCTCATCATAATGCCTTTGATATGCCCAAACTCTGAATTTGTTTGTATCTCCAGGGTAGACTTCTTTTCTGTCTAAGGCTGTTACCTCCACCTGAAACTCACTTCCCTCAGAGAGCTATATGGCTCACTGACTCACCTTTTTCTGGCCTTTGCCAAGATAGCACCTTCCCAGTGAGGCTTCCCTTGACCACGCTACAGATAATTGCCAAAACCTCTCTCTGATTCTACCAATTCCTCTCACCCTGTTCTATTTGTTGCCATAGCTCTTTTCATCTTCTATAATACTGTATATTGCACTTTTTGTTTGTTTGTTTATTACCCATGTTCTTTTACTAGATGACAACTTCTAGATAGTGAAAAGTTCTGTCTGTATTTTTTTTTAATTTTTTTTTAACATTTATTCATTTTTGAAAGGCAGAGAGAGACAGAGCGTGAATGGGGGAGGGGCAGAGAGAGAGGGAGACACAGAAACAGAAGCAGGCTCCAGGCTCCGAGCTATCCCCACAGAGCCCGATGCGGTGCTCGAACTCATGGACCACGAGATCATGACCTGAGCCGAAGTCAGCCACTTAACTGACTGAGCCACCCAAGCACCCTGAAAAGTTCTGTCTGTATTCTAAGTGTTTAGAACAGTCCTGGTACCTGTGGACACTCAACAAATAATTGTTGAATGGTGATGATTATGATCTACTGTTTGTCCATTTGTCTCAGGTGCTTTACAGGTCTACTTAATGGATTTGGAAATCAGCACTCAACACTACTGTACCAAGTAGGCAGTGAAACAGGATTTAATTCTAGGAGTGTCTAGTCTAGTCCCAAAGCTTCATCTCAGTCCACTATATCATCCCATCTCTGTTTTTCCTTAGTTGTAATAGATACCATAGCATGAGGTTTAACCACATATATCATTGTATGCCTAGAATAATATATGATGCATGACAATCAAATTTGATTATTTTGATGATTTGTGGAATTGATTCTTTAAGATTGGACACAGTCTATAGCTATTTTTCCTTGGCAACTTGTTTAAAGATGACACTATGATTTTTCTGTTAGTGAAGTATTGCAGAAAAAAAATTCTACTAACAGAGAGTAGAAATGTGGTTAAACATGTTGCGTTCTCTTTAAGCATCATACAGCTCTTTCAGGTTGAGTTTCCTAGAATTCCAACAACTGATTTAGTGGAAAGAATATTTAAATTGTTCAATTGTTGGACTTTTGGGAATGAAAGAGGCAGCTGTTTTCAGAAAACGGCCTCAAGTTACCTAACAGCCTATCAAAAATAGCCACCAATAAAAAATAACCTATGAATAAACCAAATATATGTAGCAAAATAATCCCCCCAAACCCCAATCAAACACAGTGAAGTTGTTTTATAATTTATTTTCCCTCTCATGTGCACATCACGAGAGAAGTTAATGTTTAACATATTTGGGATGTTATGTTCTAGTTTTCTCTGCTTCAGTTTGTAAATGGACATGAAAATAGTTGGTATCATGAAAAGCATTAGGATCTCTTTAAACCAGGGAAAAGCAAGAGGCTAAACAGCTTGTCATTATCATACCACCAAGGTAAAGGACTGTAGGTGCCCCAGCACAATTAATTCTCTGCCAGTTTACCACTCACACAGATAAACCTTGAGACACTCATTCCCTTGTACAGTGTGCACCATAGAAGAGATGAAAAGGACCGTTCAGTTTGAACTTTAAATGTTGTTTTGAGTCAGAGCCTTTGGTGAAGACCGCTGCCTTATTCACTTTCCTTCCTTTGTTTGCAGTGTAAGGAAGTAGCCCTCCCTTCAGCATTGTTTTTAGGTTGGGGTGTTTTAAAAAATGTTCCACTCTGATACCTACCTTCGCTTGCTGCTTTCACTTTTAGCCAGTTGATTCAATGTAATATTTAAAATAGTCCAACCAAAAAGTGTTACTGAAGTTAAAAGTATCTTGAATGGTGTCATGATATGTGATAGCACATACAAAACTGGGTGTTTAAATGGTCCAGGGTGCTTCTGTGTGTACTCAGCTTTCAGAGTTTGAGAAAGCTCAAACTCAGAAAACTTCTGAGTTAGGAGTTTTCTGAGTTTGAGATTTGCTTTTTGTTTTGAAAAATTTCTTTTTCTTTTTCTTAAGTTTGTGAATGTAGTTGAAAGAGTAATAGATTTTAAGTTTTTTAGCATTTGAGTACTTGGAAATTTGTGCCCTAGATTTGCACAAAGAAATATTGGGTGGGGCTCCTTCAGTTTACTGAAAATTTTGCATTTTCTTTTTACTTCCTCCATAAGTTTGAAGTTTATTTATTTATTTTGGGAGAGAGAGAGAGAGAGAGAGAGAATGTGTGTGAGCAGGGGAGGGGCAGAGAGAGAGAGAGAGGAGAGAGAGAACCCCAAGCAGGCTCTGTGCTCTCAAGGCAGAGCCTGATGCAGTGCTTGATCTCATGAATCATAAGATCATGACCTGAGCCGAAATCAAGAGTCAGATGCTTAACTGACTGAGCCACCCAGGTGCCCCTCCTTCCTCCATAAGTTTGAATTTCAGTTTTTGTTGGTATAGCAAAATAAATACCCTTCTATCTGTTTTGGGATCATAAATGCAAAGAGAGAGGTTGAAATTGATAATTGAGGGGCAATCCTCCCCATAAAGAAGTCACTGATTCATAGTTTGACTAGACTCCCAAATTTAGACATAGGTATTCCCAGTTCTAATATTTAGACCTCAAATACCTGTATTCCCTAAGAGGTTTCAAAGAACAGTTTTGCCATCACAGGAATGTAATTTGGAAATTGGATATTCAATTATAAAGCAGTGTCACTACTAATTGGAAGTTCAGGTATTCTGGGTTCCGAGTATTCATCTATCCATACATCACACATTGGTTAAACGTCTACTGGCTATGTAACTGACATTGTGCTATGTGCTAGAGACAGATGAATAAGACAATGAACGCTTTTTAGTGGAAAAGACAGGAGGTAAACAGAAGACAAGTAAACACTGTGTGAAAAATGCTAGGTCACCAAAGTCAGATTTAGGGCAGAGGGAAGGCCAGAGTTCAGCCAAGTCATTCTAGCAGAGGTGACAGCTGAGCTGAGTGTTTGAGTCTTTTATATTTGGACATTTAGGAGTTAATTAACCAAGAGATCAAGTCAGGGTAGTGGGTGGGGAAGCAAAGGAGAAATTGTACAGTCACAGCTCCTGATTTTCTAGATGGTCATAGACAAAGTGAATAATTTCCTCAGGTACAGATTCCTTAGTGGATGATGGAATGACAAACTTAACAAATTGTCCATGTACACGCTTACAAATCCCCAGTTTATTACTTAAGGTATATGGTGTTCAAAGACTATACATAGGTATTCATATGTATACACATATTATAAATAAATTGATCTATGTATATTTGTTGATGATCCTTAACTAATTCACATACATCAAAATCTTGATTCTCTGCCATTGGAAAGTTAATAAATGTAGGTGGTTTTAGAATCAGAGAGGCATGGGCTTATTTTCCAGATTTTCCACTCACTAGATGAATGAACTTGGAAAAATCACTTCATATCTCAGAGAGTCTGTTTCTTTGTAAACTGATAGTAACAATAGTTGCCATATAATTATTTGCTCAAGGTTAAATGAATATTTAAGTAAAGGTGGTCACAGAGCATATAGTTATGTAATAAATAGTAACTAATTATTATTATTGTTATTACTTAATTATCTTGTTGTATAATAAGAATACTTATTCTTATTGTATAATAAGAATACTTATTGTATAATAAGAATATATTGTATAATAAGAATAGTATTGTATAATAAGAAAGTCTGTTAAATCTTAGGCATGTTATTAATTCTTTCAGTGCTCTCACTATTTGCTGAATGCATCTTTCCACACATATAACCTAGTATTTTAATTGACTTGTTCAGGAGAAAGACCAGAATCTCATTCTTCTCCGTGAACCAAGAAGCTATCAGATATGTTCATTTCTAACATGGGAAACTGAGGCATAGATGGATTGACTAATTTGGGCAGGGATCCAATTCATTAAATGGTAACATTCTCTGTCCAGCAGTCTTTCCATTAGACTGACTATGGAAATCTTAGAAGGCTTGGTCTGATTCTTTGTCATTATGGAAATATGTTATAAGCTTATCCAATTAGGTTGGCTTCTAGGCAGAGCCATCACTCTGAAAGTTAGGGTGCAAGCCAGTTATGTTAAAGTGGATTTACATGGCAAAGCAAGAAATGAGCCAGCTGTCAGTGTGTCTGCCCTTCAGTCCACTTCACCATTACGAATGATGCCTTTGAGGTTTTGCTCAGTGACAGATTGGATTCCAGACAATTGTAATTCTAGCTTGAAGATTTTTTGGAAATAAGTGTTTTGAAAGATGCCAACTCAAAGTTTACTTCTGAAATATTTAATGGGTCTCTCTTTGGAGAGATGGATGTTTTGTAAGGGCCAGTGATTTTTTGCATATGCCTTAGATAGACCTCTTAAAATGGAACTTAAGTGAAACAAAACCAAAAACCCAAACATTTTCATTTGGAAGTTTTAATCTGTTTTAGCACAGTATGAAAAAAAAAAATCTTTGTTCTTTCATCATTAGATACTCCCCTCTCCCCTTCCTCTTCTTTTGGTGAGATTCTAACTGTGGGATTTAGATTGCTTAATGTGTGCCCAGGGCAAAGACTGAAAGAATTGCATTATGCAGTCATGCAGTGGTGTGGGTGGGGTGGGAATTTAAGAGAACACTAAGTTCCAAGAATTACAGTTGCCACAAACAGATCTGTAGGACCTCCCTTAGGGCTGGAGGTTCGTAAGTCCTTATTTCCTGTGAAAATTGAAGGTCGAGGATAGCCCAAATAGTGGCAGAGACAGCTGCCATTTTATGCCCATATTAGTTGTTCATTATCCCTCTTTCAGAAAGAATCTCAGCAACAAAATTGCTCCTTTTAGTATATATCTGATTTTAATCTTGTAACAAAAATATTTTCAGAAGAGAAATTGAAAAACAGTATAAATGAATATTTCCTTCTTTTTAATTTAAAACTTTTACTATTGGAGTACAGTTGACATGTAACGTTATATTCTTTCAGATGTACAACATAGTGATTCAGCAGTTTTATACATCACTCAGGGCTCACCATGATAAGTGTCGTCCCCATACAACGTTATTACAATGTACTGACTATATTCCCTATGCTGTACTTTCCATCGTCTTCATTTATTAATTTTATAAGTGGAAGTTTGTACCTGTTAATCCCCTTCACCTATTTCACCCATACCTCTGGCAGCCACCAGTTTGTTCTCTGTATTTATGAGTGTTTCTGTCTTTGTTGTTGTTGTTAAGTAAAATTCCAAAGAGCAGTCTACTCTGTTCTTCACGGACCTTGGAATTCTTAAAAATGAAATCCTAAGCCATTATGGTACCACAATAGTAATCAGCCCTCTAAAGGCAGTTCTGAATAGGGGAAGAATGGTAACTCAGATGGAAAAGAAGAGTCAAGCCAGATAACTATCTCTGGCTAATTTTGATCAAGGCTTTATTAGCTTACTACGGTTGGCCCCTTTGACATTTGATTTTTATCAAGCTCTATTCTTATTCCCCTGCTTTATTTACATATTGCTTAGAAATGGACAGAAATGAAATAAAAAATCACATCCATTTAGGGTGTGGGGCAGATCTGTTTTCCTTTCTTTGAATTTGCCAAATCTGTGTGTGTGTGTGGAAGCAAGAAGATGGATTTTATGAAGGCTTAATGGAGCAAGTATTAGGTTTCCTGGGGTTATTGAAGGTAGTCTACTTCCAACACAGCAATATAAACACTTTAATTTTTTTGTTGAGTTTTGTGTGACTGCTGGATCTTCTCCCCCTTCCCACAAATCTACCAAGTGCAAATGCACATGCTGACAAATGGAATGCAAACAAATGGTATGCAATGGGTACATGATGGGAGAAACGTACAGAGGGGCTCTTACAGGCCATTACAAATGGTAGCCCCCAAGTGCCAAGTTATTTATAGAGAGGAGGAGCAGTGACTTCTTAACTTAGGGCTCAAAATAAAGAAGGGTTTGTCTACAAAAAAGAATGTAATGATTCAGTTCTGTGCATTTGTTTATTGATGATCACTTTTTCCCCTTACGTCTTGACATTCCACCAAAGCAAACTGTATGATCTTCCCCTCGGGAACCAACTCAGAGCTTAGCTTTATTTACAAGCTTCATTATACTAAAGAGCAAAATGTTCTAGCTGATTGAATAGATATTACATGGCAGCCCGCTGACCTCTGTATTTAGGAGAAATATTCAACTCCTACAGAGAAGTCCTAAATGTTAACTGATTCACAGTTTTTTTCCTCCTTTATTTACTATAGAGCAAACCACTGATTTTCCTTCCTCCCTCCATTCTTTCTTTCCTTCCTTCCTTCCTTCCTTCCTTCCTTCCTTCCTTCCTTCCTTCCTTCCTTCCTTCTCTGTTTCTCTGTTTCTCTCTTTCATATGATGTTTCTCTGTTTCAGGTAAGATCCTGAAATAAACAAAGAACTTTTGACTGATAAGCTGAGCTTCTAAATTTCGCACTTCCATTCTCCTGAAAGGCACCAAGTTCATACCACATTAGAGTTTTACCTTGACAAGGGAATATGGTAGGGTGCAAGGTAGGAGGGAGTCTAATCTACTAATCATTGAGAATGTTGTGATATCAGGTCATGTGCATGTGGGCTCCTAGGCAAATAGGGAGACAACTGAGGAACGAATTCTTTGGCTCTGGGGCTCCAGAAACTGCTAGACACATCCTGAATAGTCAGGAAACTCACCTTGGTATAGGAGACTGATGAAAAGACTTGTACCTTGGTTTGGAAGGCTGATTAATTATTATAGGAGTGGAGAAGTTTTGTGTGTAAGACTTAACTGTCTTGGATTTGAACCTGAAGAAATCTGATCTCAGATCCTGGGTAAGAGCTATAAAAACCAACAGAGTATAGTGCCATTAGTAGCCTAATAAGAAACTCTAAAGAGCGGGGAGGAGAGGAGCTGCTTTATAGAAGAGGCCACCAAAGGAAGAGCGGAGAAGTCTAACAAAAGACTCAGAGTGTGTGGAGCCTCTCCACCCCCACCCCGGGTCAACAAGAATCGGCAAAGATTGGACCTTTAGGAGTGGAGTGCCCTCACAGACTGGAGGCTAAAGAGTCAAAGATTACTGCAACTGTCACTATATTCCTGATGATCTCCCTGGCTCTCTAGGACTGATGTGGCCTGGGGAAGAGCTCTCAGCACACAGTGGTTACTCCAACATCAAAATGTAAATTCAACATTCTACAGAAGATTTTTTTTTCTTTTTTTGAGGAGAAAAACCTGGAATTTTCTAAAGTCATTTTGATACGTATTAAAGTAATAGCTGAGTGTCTTTGTTTCCCACAACAATATCACTGGAGCTTTTATACCTTTCTCTGTCAAAAGCTCTTGGTTCTTTCTGCCAAACCAAGGAGTGCTAACACATTTGAATCTTGTAGCCAACATTCTAGCAGCATGCATAATTAATCCCATATCATGGCCAGTTTTCTTTCTCTTTTTCAAATGTGTACAGAACTCTTGGTTATTACCTGTACCCTCACTCCCAACAACGAAGTCCACGTGCAGCATGCACGCTGTTCTGCTCTCTTGGGCCTTAGGTTTCAGTAGGGAAAGACAGACATGAGAAAAGCAAATGCATGAGCACAGTTTTAGCTGGTGTTAAGTTCTATAGAGAAAACCAAGCAGAACTTTCAGTAGAGTTACTTGTTGGGGGCGGTGGTGGTGATGGGTGGTGAGCTAATTGAGACTAAGCAGTCATGGAAAGCTTCTCTGAGGAGGTAATATTTGAATTATTCCAAGTTGAAAACTCATGGATCTTTATGAATTGGATTCCTTTTTTCATAGTTCTGGACCTTTGAATTTGGCTCAATACTTTGGTTTTTCTCTGCTCTTTCTAAACTAGCCAAACCTTCTTGTGGTTGCCATATAAGCATTTAATAGGTTTGAAAATTGTGCATAGGGGAGAGTTGGTGTCTTTTTAAGAATTATAGTAAATATCTCACAGGTAGGGAAAACTGCATCTGGGTAATGGGTAATAGTTAAAAAATAGCCTCATGACTTTAAATAGCCAGACTTTAGCTATGAGCATAGTTATTTGAGAAATAATAGATTTTTTTTTTTGCCAATGAAAAGTGACTTTGCTTTTAGGAATTTTATATATTTAGACCCATCCCAACATTGTTGGCATGGGAGTTAGGTCTTTTCGATGGCTTCCCAAAGAAGTTACCAAAAAAGTTATCTTGGTCTTTTCAGAATTTAGCGATGTGAAAAGAGAAATGATGTGGGCAATTCCTAAAAATGTTAGAGCCATAGCCTCCTCAGAAAATGTATCCCACCCAATGTCTTCATTGTTAACCCAACTTGCTTGACCTTCCTTTATGTATTTTGACCAGCTACATGGGTAATTGGATTCTGGGGCAAATGTTTCAAGGGTGATAGTTTCCACTCTATAGATTGTGAGGTATCGATGAGCCAGCCAGTGATGCCTTATCTCATTGGTAGGTATCAGTCAGGTGTTGTCCTCATGGCCCCCTTCCTGTGATGCTTCAGGAGACATCCATTAGGGAGAGGATCCAGGGGTTTAATGCCACTACAGGCTTGCCTGGAGGTCATCCTGTTCTGATCTTTCCTCCTCAAGGAATTACATAAAAATATAGCTCCAAGACAGAAAAAATTTAGAGACCCTTTTAAAGCTTATACTAACTAAAAAATAGTGTTTGAATGAGGCCCTGATGTGGTCAACTGTTTGGTTCATTAATGATTCATTCCCATAGATATTTATAGGGAGGGAGCATGGGTAGGTGGGGAGACCCCAAAGCATGATGCAGGTCTGTCACCTGAAAAAGGAAAGGGGCAAGGAAGTAAGGGTTATTTAGGAAGAATTTCAGACCTCAGTGCCATTTTCAGAAAGTGTTGGATAGGTTAGTGGGGAGTTCCTGGACCAAGGTTGCCCATTAGAGGAGTCCTGCATTGAAACCACCTGCTTCTAGTTCTCTTACTGCTTTTAGTCATCCTGGGAGCAGCCGCAGGAAGCACTGCCTCAGAGTGAACAATGAACATCAAAACAGATCTGAAGGTGTGCACCTAGAGACCAACCATGCCCTCTGAGAGAGGTTTTCTTGAAGGGAGCTCTAAATGGTGCACCCAGGGGCCCCACCGCTGACATGCAGGTGTTTATCATGAACAACTCTTGGTGAGGGAGGATAAGTGAGAGGAAAACAGGTTTGTTTTTTGTTTGTTCGTGTATAAATTAGGAGTGTGGCTGCACACTTGATAAAATTGAAATACCTAAGACATCCACACGGAGACAGGTATACTAGACAGGAGTTGGGAGAAGAAATTTGGGCTGGAAAATCTAATTTTGAAGTCATCATCTTTTATAGACGCTATTTAAAGTCATGGGAATAGAAGAGAACATTTTAGGGGAGAGAATGTAGAGAAAGAAGAAAGTGTCCAAGATTGAGCTCTATGGAAGTCCAGTACTAAGAGGTCAGTACAGGAGGAGAAGCAAGGACACTGGGTAGGAGCAGCCAGAAAGGGAGCTGGAAAGCCAGGAAGGTGTGCAAGATGAGTATTACAAAAGGAAGAACGTGAGACAGTGGCATCGGATGCTGCGTTTTGGGTTAAATTAGGAGAGAATAGAAAAGTGGAGGAGAGAATTGACACTATGGACGTCTATATTTAGTGTCACAGTGAGTTCCCAGGACAGTTTGGAACAGGCTAAAGAGACAGTAACAAATGAAGAAGCGGGGCAACTATGCATTTAAATCTCAAAAAATGGCCGTTTTTGGAAGCAGGGAGGTAGGGCAGTGGCTGGAAGTGGGTATGGAGACGAGAAAGTTCTTGATTTTAATGACTATAGATATTGGAAAATATTTGTCAGCCAGTGGGAATGATACTAATGGAGGGTGAGCCACAGATTTTGTAAGACAAAGGAGGGGTAGTTAATGAAGAAAAGTTGTTGAAAGAGGAGTCTGGGTCCTGAGTGCAGATAGAGGCACTGGCCTTTGCTAAGAGAAGTGGGATGGATAATCACTTGTGGTGTAATGTGTGAAACAGCGTCCTTTTCCAGGGCTCTGCAGTGCCTTGCTCCTTAACTTTCTGTTCATCCAGAGGACACTAGAAGGTAGTCTTCATTCTGTGTGGTTACATGCTCAGCTAGAGATTCTATTACCAGGAGGAAAGACAAATGGGTATTGAAGGACAACTAAGAGTCTTTGACACAAAACTTTCATTAGAGTTATTTCTAGGTACTATACATTTTTGTTGCTATTGTGAATTATATATATTATTTATATATATTAATTTATTTGTATATATGTTTAAAGTTACATTCCACAATTCTTCTCTCAAACACAGATTTTATCATACCACTTCTCTGCCTCCTTTAATTACACAATAAGGTCCAAACCTCTAGCCTGGCAGTCAAAACCTCTGCAACCTGACCCTGCCTACCTGATCTCCACACTCCCCATTTTACTCACTATCCCCTTGCTATGAGATCCACCTGTGAAGTTACTCAGTCCCTCCTTTCCTCCCCAGCTTTAGAACTTCTCACCCTTCCGAGGCCTGCTGAAAGGACACCTCCTCTCTGAAGCCTTCCTAGATTGATAGAACTAATTTTTCTTTCATGTGGCACCATAGCCCGTACCTACTTTGATTATACTGCTTAATAAATTGTAATCTTAAATGTATCTGGAGATCTGTATGCCCAATAGAACATGACATCTACAAGTTCAGCAAGTGTTTTAATCATCTGGTAGTAAATTCCTATTTGATTCTTAATATCAAATGCATAAAATATATTTCTGGGGAATTTTACTTTATAAGCTTATGAAGGCCATTTGATGACATTGGGCCTGCTTCTTTCACAAAAGGTGACAGTACAGCAGTTCTTTTGCATTGGACCTAACACTGTTGAGTATTTGGGTGGAAATGTAGCTGTCCCTGCACTATTACCATTTCTTCTTTGTCTCAAGAGCAGATTTTACCCAAAGACGGGCATATTTGTCAGTTAGGAAGTACTGGGTAGCGAGAGAAGGAAGGGGGTGAAATATACTTCTCTTGAACACATGTCTCTTCTTTCCAGTTTGCCTGGCCTCGAAGGACATAAATGTGGGGTGCTGGAGTGTACACCTTAAATTTTGTTGGACTCTCTATCTCCCTCTCTTTACATTCCTAAAGTTGTATAATTATTTAGCAGTTATTATGTGCCAGCTACTTTTTTTTTTAATTTTGAGAGAGAGTGAAAGCAGGGGAGAGGGGTGGGGGAAGGGAGAGGGAGAGAGCAAGAGAGCGAGAGTGAGAGACAGAGAGAGAGAGAGAGAGAGAGAGAGAATCTTAAGCAGGCTCTGTGCTCAGCATGGAGCTGGATGAGAGGCTAGATCCCATGACCCTGGGATCATGACCTGAGTCAAAATCAAGAGCCAGAAGCTCAACCGACTGGGCCACTCAGGTGCCCCCTGTGCCAGCTGCTTTAAAGTGCTATGACTTTCTAATCTCATTTAATTCTTACAACAGTCCTGTAAGATAGGCACTGTTATTATTTCCATTGGAAATTGAGACCAAAGTGGTAAGGAGACTTTGTGCAAAGTCACACATGCAGCCTATGGCAGAGAGAGCTTTGAATCCTTTTTTGCTTGGATTTAGAAACTGAACTCTAAACACTGTGCTCTGAAAACCTGCCAAGGTTAGTTTGCTCCATGCGTATTTCTGTGAGGAAGGCTAACAGCCCCAAGATAGTGATGGAGTAGATTTAAGAGACACCCATGGTGTGTGACTTAGCAGCAGGGCTCAGGTCAAATTTCAGGAAAGATAAAGAGCTTCTTTCAGTGTTTTCCAGATTCTTCTTTCCTGTAGTCTATTTTTTTTTAATTTTTTTTCAACGTTTATTTATTTTTGGGACAGAGAGAGACAGAGCATGAACGGGGGAGGGCAGAGAGAGAGGGAGACACAGAATCGGAAACAGGCTCCAGGCTCAGAGCCCGACGCGGGGCTCGAACTCACGGACCGCGAGATCGTGACCTGGCTGAAGTCGGACGCTCAACCGACTGCGCCACCTAGGCGCCCCTCCTGTAGTCTATTTTAATGCTGTCCTGCAGCTGTCCAAACCTCACGCAAGGTTTCTTTTTTTCAAAAGACATGATTTGCATACCACACAATTCACCCATGAAAGTGGCTTTTTAGTAGATTTAGAGGTATGCATCCATCATGGCAATCAATTTTAGAACCTATTTATTACTCCAAAAGGAAACCCATACCCCTTAGCCATCACTCACAATCTCCCTGTAGCCACAGCTCTAGGCAACCACTAATCTGTTTTCTGTCTCTAGATTTGTCTATTCTGAACATTTCATATAAATGGAATCATACAATATATGGCTTTTTGTTTCTGACATCTTTTGTTCAGTGTAATTTTTTTAATTAAAAATTTTTTAGTGTTTGTTTACTTTTTTTTAATGTGAAATTTATTGTCAAATTGGTGTCCATACAACACTCAGTGCTCATCCCAACAGGTGCCCTCCTCCTCAATACCCATCACCTACCCTCCCCTTCCCCCCATCAATCCTCAGTTTGTTCTCAGTTTTTAAGTCTCTTATGCTTTGGCTCTCTCCCACTCTAACCTCTTTTTTTTTTTTTTTCCTTCCCCTCCCCCATGGGTTTCTGTTAAGTTTCTCAGCATCCACATAAGAGTGAAAACATATGGTATCTGTCTTTCTCTGTATGGCTTATTTCACTCAGCATAACACTCTCCAGTTCAGTTCATGTTGCTACAAAGGGCCATATTTCATTCTTTCTCATTGCCACGTAGTACTCCATTGTGTATATAAACCACAATTTCTTTATCCATTCATCAGTTGATGGACATTTAAGCTCTTTCCATAATTTGGCTATTGTTGAGAGTGCTGCTATAAACATTGGGGTACAAGTGCCCCTATGCATCAGTACTCCTGTATCCCTTGGGTAAATTCCTAGCAGTGCTATTGCTGGGTCATAGGGTAGGTCTATTTTTAATTTTCTGAGGAACCTCCACACTGCTTTCCAGAGCGGCTGCACCAGTTTGCATTCCCACCGACAGTGCAAGAGGGTTCCCTTTTCTCAAAAATATGGAACGCTTCACGAATTTGTGAGTCATCCTTGCGCAGGGGCCATGCTAATCTTCTCTGTATCGTTCCAACTTTAGTATATGTGCTGCTGAAGCGAGCACAATGTTTGTTTACTTTTGAGAGAGAGAGAGAGAGAGAGCAAGCGAGTGAGTGGGGGAAGTACAGAGAGAGAAGGAGACACAGAATCCAAAGCAGCCTCCAGGCTCTGAGCTGTCAGCACAGAGCCCAACATGGGGCCTGAACTCACGGACCGTGAGATCATGACCTGAGCTGAAGTGGGCTGCTTAACCGATGGAGCCTCCCAGGAGCTCCTCAGTGTAATGTTTTTAAGGTTCATCCATGTTGTATCATATATCGGGACTTCAGATCTTTTTGTGGCCATATAATATCCCACAGTTTGGATATACCACATTGTATTTATCTATTCATCAGTTGATGGACGCTTGGGTTGTTTTCTTTTTAGCTCTTATGAATAATGCTGATGTGAATATCACTGAAGGTTTCTTATTCCATCTGTTCAGTTTTTCTACTCAGAACTTCCACTTGCTCAAATCTAAGTTCAGAGGCAGGAGAATATTAGAACACTCCAATTATCAGAATTTATACTGAGGTGTAGCTGACTAATGTGCTAAGTGCACATTACAAGGGGAGTGTTAGAACTCAAATGAACTTCGAATTGGTGAAATAATTGCAGATAGTTGTTTGTGAAAATGAAGTCTTCCCAGAGTCCTTTTCTCACACTGGCTGCTGCTGCTTACTGTTTTCTCCACACCCACAAAATTCCCAAGGAGGCAGTGTAGCAGTCCCTTCTGAAAAGCTTTGATTCTTTCAACAGTTGTGTGTTTAACCTCCCCTTCATTTTCCTCTGGTCACGTTCTATTTTTCTTCTCTGTAGTGATTGTCCTGGGGCAAATAAAAAGATGTTACTCCGAATTTTGTCATTACTTATAATTGCAATATCTTCATCTCTTCCTACTGCATGATTATCACTTTCTATCTTCTAGCTCACTCATTCTAGAATCATGATTCCAATCATTTGATCCCACCCAGATCTCCAAACCCATTGATCCTACTTCCTTGTCACTGTCACCCTCCTGATGTCTTTTCTGTCTTTTTATTTTGTAACTTTACTTTTTGAAAAAATGTTTATTTTATTGAGAGAGAGAGAGAATGGGAGAGAGAGAGAGAGGCAGGGAGAATTCCAAGTAGGCTGGGCGCTGTCACTGCAGAGCCCAGCTCGGGGCTTGAACTCGTGAACTATTAGATCATGACCTGAGCTGAAACCAAGAGTCGGGCACTTAACCAACTGAGCCACTCAGGTGCCTCCTCTTTTCTATCTTGACCAAGTTTAAATTCCATTTGCAGTCAGTGTAATTACTCCGTTGCATATACCCCCAATTCCTTTGCCTGTTTTTGGCTTCAGTGTTCTTCCTTGCTCAAGCCACCAATTCTGTCTACTACATACCCACACCAATGAATCTGAGAAGAACGAGAGGAAAACAGACAATCTTGCCTGACTGTATAATTTGTCCAATTTTTTTTTTTTTGGGTTTTTTTTTTATTTATTTTTTATTTTTTTATGAAATTTATTGACAAATTGGTTTCCATACAACACCCAGTGCTCATCCCAAAAGGTGCCCTCCTCAATACCCATCACCCACCCTCCCCTCCCTCCCACCCCCCATCAACCCTCAGTTTGTTCTCAGTTTTTAACAGTCTCTTATGCTTTGGCTCTCTCCCACTCTAACGTCCTTTTTTTTTTTTTTTTTTTCCTTCCCCTCCCCCATGGGTTCCTGTTAAGTTTCTCAGGATCCACATAAGAGTGAAACCATATGGTATCTGTCTTTCTCTGTATGGCTTATTTCACTTAGCATTACACTCTCCAGTTCCATCCACGTTGCTACAAAGGGCCATATTTCATTTTTTCTCATTGCCACATAGTATTCCATTGTGTATATAAACCACAATTTCTTTATCCATTCATCAGTTGATGGACATTTAGGCTCTTTCCATAATTTGGCTATTGTTGAGAGTGCTGCTATGAACATTGGGGTACAAGTGCCCCTATGCATCAGTACTCCTGTATCCCTTGGGTAAATTCCTAGCAGTGCTATTGCTGGGTCATAGGGTAGGTCTATTTTTAATTTTCTGAGGAACCTCCACACTGCTTTCCAGAGCGGCTGCACCAATTTGCATTCCCACCAACAGTGCAAGAGGGTTCCCGTTTCTCCACATCCTCTCCAGCATCTATAGTCTCCTGATTTGTTCATTTTGGCCACTCTGACTGGCGTGAGGTGATACCTGAGTGTGGTTTTGATTTGTATTTCCCTGATAAGGAGCGACGCTGAACATCTTTTCATGTGCCTGTTGGCCATCTGGATGTCTTCTTTAGAGAAGTGTCTATTCATGTTTTCTGCCCATTTCTTCACTGGATTATTTGTTTTTCGGGTGTGGAGTTTGGTGAGCTCTTTATAGATTTTAGATACTAGCCCTTTGTCCGATATGTCATTTGCAAATATCTTTTCCCATTCCGTTGGTTGCCTTTTAGTTTTGTTGGTTGTTTCCTTTGCTGTGCAGAAGCTTTTTATCTTCATAAGGTCCCAGTAATTCACTTTTGCTTTTTTTTTTTTTTTTTTTTTATATGAAGTTTATTGACAAATTGGTTTCCATACAACACCCAGTGCTCATCCCAAAAGGTGCCCTCCTCAATACCCATCACCCACCCGCCCCTCCCTCCCACCCCCCATCAACCCTCAGTTTGTTCTCAGTTTTTAACAGTCTCTTATGCTTTGGCTCTCTCCCACTCTAACGTCCTTTTTTTTTTTTTTTTTTTTTTTTTTCCTTCCCCTCCCCCATGGGTTCCTGTTAAGTTTCTCAGGATCCACATAAGAGTGAAACCATATGGTATCTGTCTTTCTCTGTATGGCTTATTTCACTTAGCATCACACTCTCCAGTTCCATCCACGTTGCTACAAAAGGCCATATTTCATTTTTTCTCATTGCCACGTAGTATTCCATTGTGTATATAAACCACAATTTCTTTATCCATTCATCAGTTGATGGACATTTAGGCTCTTTCCATAATTTGGCTATTGTTGAGAGTGCTGCTATGAACATTGGGGTACAAGTGCCCCTATGCATCAGTACTCCTGTATCCCTTGGATAAATTCCTAGCAGTGCTATTGCTGGGTCATAGGGTAGGTCTATTTTTAATTTTCTGAGGAACCTCCACACTGCTTTCCAGAGCGGCTGCACCAATTTGCATTCCCACCAACAGTGCAAGAGGGTTCCCGTTTCTCCACATCCTCTCCAGCATCTATAGTCTCCTGATTTGTTCATTTTGGCCACTCTGACTGGCGTGAGGTGATACCTGAGTGTGGTTTTGATTTGTATTTCCCTGATAAGGAGCGACGCTGAACATCTTTTCATGTGCCTGTTGGCCATCTGGATGTCTTCTTTAGAGAAGTGTCTATTCATGTTTTCTGCCCATTTCTTCACTGGATTATTTGTTTTTCGGGTGTGGAGTTTGGTGAGCTCTTTATAGATTTTAGATACTAGCCCTTTGTCCGATATGTCATTTGCAAATATCTTTTCCCATTCCGTTGGTTGCCTTTTAGTTTTGTTGGTTGTTTCCTTTGCTGTGCAGAAGCTTTTTATCTTCATAAGGTCCCAGTAATTCACTTTTGCTTTTAATTCCCTTGCCTTTGGGGATGTGTCGAGTAAGAGATTGCTACGGCTGAGGTCAGAGAGGTCTTTTCCTGCTTTCTCCTCTAAGGTTTTGATGGTTTCCTGTCTCACATTTAGGTCCTTTATCCATTTTGAGTTTATTTTTGTAAATGGTGTGAGAAAGTGGTCTAGTTTCAACCTTCTGCATGTTGCTGTCCAGTTCTCCCAGCACCATTTGTTAAAGAGGCTGTCTTTTTTCCATTGGATGTTCTTTCCTGCTTTGTCAAAGATGAGTTGGCCATACGTTTGTGGGTCTAGTTCTGGGGTTTCTATTCTATTCCATTGGTCTGTGTGTCTGTTTTTGTGCCAATACCATGCTGTCTTGATGATTACAGCTTTGTAGTAGAGGCTAAAGTCTGGGATTGTGATGCCTCCTGCTTTGGTCTTCTTCTTCAAAATTCCTTTGGCTATTCGGGGCCTTTTGTGGTTCCATATGAATTTTAGGATTGCTTGTTCTAATTTCGAGAAGAATGCTGGTGCAATTTTGATTGGGATTGCATTGAATGTGTAGATAGCTTTGGGTAGTATTGACATTTTGACAATATTTATTTTTCCAATCCATGAGCAGGGAATGTCTTTCCATTTCTTTAAGTCTTCTTCAATTACCTTCATAAGCTTTGTATAGTTTTCAGCATACAGATCCTTTACATCTTTGGTTAGATTTATTCCTAGGTATTTTATGCTTCTTGGTGCAATTGTGAATGGGATCATTTTCTTTATTTGTCTTTCTGTGGCTTCATTGTTAGTGTATAAGAATGCAACTGATTTCTGGACATTGATTTTGTATCCTGCAACTTTGCTGAATTCATGTATCAGTTCTAGCAGACTTTTGGTGGAGTCTATCGGATTTTCCATGTATAATATCATGTCATCTGCAAAAAGCGAAAGCTTGACTTCATCTTTGCCAATTTGGATGCCTTTGATTTCCTTTTGTTGTCTGATTGCTGATGCTAGAACTTCCAGCACTATGTTAAACAACAGCGGTGAGAGTGGACATCCCTGTCATGTTCCTGATCTCAGGGAAAAAGCTCTCAGTTTTTCCCCGTTGAGGATGATGTTAACTGTGGGCTTTTCATAAATGGCTTTTATGATCTTTAAGTATGTTCCTTCTATCCCGACTTTCTCAAGGGTTTTTATTAAGAAAGGGTGCTGGATTTTGTCAAAGGCCTTTTCTGCATCGATTGACAGGATCATATGGTTCTTCTCTTTTTTTTTGTTAATGTGATGTATCACGTTGATTGATTTGCGAATGTTGAACCAGCCCTGCATCCCAGGAATGAATCCCACTTGATCATGGTGAATAATTCTTTTTATATGCTGTTGAATTCGATTTGCTAGTATCTTATTGAGAATTTTTGCATCCATATTCATCAGGGATATTGGCCTGTAGTTCTCTTTTTTTACTGGGTCTCTGTCTGGTTTAGGAATCAAAGTAATACTGGCTTCATAGAATGAGTCTGGAAGTTTTCCTTCCCTTTCTATTTCTTGGAATAGCTTGAGAAGGATAGGTATTATCTCTGCTTTAAATGTCTGGTAGAACTCCCCTGGGAAGCCATCTGGTCCTGGACTCTTATTTGTTGGGAGATTTTTGATAACCGATTCAATTTCTTCGCTGGTTATGGGTCTGTTCAAGCTTTCTATTTCCTCCTGATTGAGTTTTGGAAGAGTGTGGGTGTTCAGGAATGTGTCCATTTCTTCCAGGTTGTCCAATTTGTTGGCATATAATTTTTCATAGTATTCCCTGATAATTGTTTGTATCTCTGAGGGATTGGTTGTAATAATTCCATTTTCATTCATGATTTTATCTATTTGGGTCATCTCCCTTTTCTTTTTGAGAAGCCTGGCTAGAGGTTTGTCAATTTTGTTTATTTTTTCAAAAAACCAACTCTTGGTTTCGTTGATCTGCTCTACAGTTTTTTTAGATTCTATATTGTTTATTTCTGCTCTGATCTTTATTATTTCTCTTCTTCTGCTGGGTTTAGGCTGCCTTTGCTGTTCTGCTTCTATTTCCTTTAGGTGTGCTGTTAGATTTTGTATTTGGGATTTTTCTTGTTTCTTGAGATAGGCCTGGATTGCAATGTATTTTCCTCTCAGGACTGCCTTCGCTGCGTCCCAAAGCGTTTGGATTGTTGTATTTTCATTTTCGTTTGTTTCCATATATTTTTTGATTTCTTCTCTAATTGCCTGGTTGACCCACTCATTCGTTAGTAGGGTGTTCTTTAACCTCCACGCTTTTGGAGGTTTTCCAGACTTTTTCCTGTGGTTGATTTCAAGCTTCATAGCGTTGTGGTCTGAAAGTATGCATGGTATAATTTCAATTCTTGTAAACTTATGAAGGGCTGTTTTGTGACCCAGTATATGATCTATCTTGGAGAATGTTCCATGTGCACTCGAGAAGAAAGTATATTCAGTTGCTTTGGGATGCAGAGTTCTAAATAGATCTGTCAAGTCCATCTGATCCAATGTCTCATTCAGGGCCCTTGTTTCTTTATTGACTGTGTGTCTAGATGATCTATCCATTTCTGTGAGTGGGGTGTTAAAGTCCCCTGCAATTACCACATTCTTATCAATAAGGTTGCTTCTGTTTATGAGTAATTGTTTTATATACTTGGGGGCTCCGGTATTCGGCGCATAGACATTTATAATTGTTAGCTCTTCCTGATGGATAGACCCTGTAACTATTATATAATGTCCTTCTTCATCTCTTGTTACAGCCTTTAATTTAAAGTCTAGTTTGTCTGATACAAGTATGGCTACTCCAGCTTTCTTTTGGCTTCCAGTAGCATGATAAATAGTTTTCCATCCCCTCACTCTGAATCTAAAGGTGTCCTCAGGTCTAAAATGAGTCTCTTGTAGACAGCAAATAGATGGGTCTTGTTTTTTTATCCATTCTGATACCCTATGTCTTTTGGTTGGCGCATTTAATCCGTTTACATTCAGTGTTATTATAGAAAGATACGGGTTTAGAGTCATTGTGATGTCTGTATGTTTTATGCTTGTAGTGATGTCTCTGGTACTTTGTCTCACAGGGTCCCCCTTAGGATCTCTTGTAGGGCTGGTTTAGTGGTGACAAATTCCTTCAGTTTTTGTTTGTTTGGGAAGACCTTTATCTCTCCTTCTATTCTAAATGACAGACTTGCTGGATAAAGGATTCTCGGCTGCATATTTTTGCTGTCTAGCACCCTGAAAATCTCGTGCCAATTCTTTCTGGCCTGCCAAGTTTCAAAAGAGAGATCAGTCACGAGTCTTATAGGTCTCCCTTTATATGTGAGGGCACGTTTACCCCTTGCTGCTTTCAGAATTTTCTCTTTATCCTTGTATTTTGCCAGTTTCACTATGATATGTCGTGCAGAAGATCGATTCAAGTTACGTCTGAAGGGAGTTCTCTGTGCCTCTTGGATTTCAATGCCTTTTTCCTTCCCCAGTTCAGGGAAGTTCTCAGCTATGATTTCTTCAAGTACCCCTTCAGCACCTTTCCCTCTCTCTTCCTCCTCTGGAATACCAATTATGCGTATATTATTTCTTTTTAGTGTATCACTTAGTTCTCTAATTTTCCCCTCATACTCCTGGATTTTTTTATCTCTCTTTTTCTCAGCTTCCTCTTTTTCCATAACTTTATCTTCTAGTTCACCTATTCTCTCCTCTGCCTCTTCCATCCGAGCTGTGGTGGTTTGCATTTTGCTTTGCATTTCCTTTAAAGCGTTTTTCAGCTCCTCGTGACTGTTCCTTAGTCCCTTGATCTCTGTAGCAAGAGATTCTCTGCTGTCCTGTATACTGTTTTCCAGCCCAGCGATTAATTTTATGACTATTATTCTAAATTCACTTTCTGTTATATTATTTAAATCCTTTTTGATCAGCTCATTAGCTGTTGTTATTTCCTGGAGATTCTTCTGAGGGGAATTCTTCCGCTTGGTCATTTTGGATAGTCCCTGGTGTGGTGAGGACCTGCAGGGCACTTCCTCTGTGCTGTGGTGTATAACTGGAGTTGGTGGGCGGGGCCGCAGTCAGTCCTGATGTCTGCCCCCAGCCCACCGCTGGGGCCACAGTCAGACTGGTGTGTGCCTTCTCTTCCCCTCTCCTAGGGGCGGGATTCACTGTGGGGTGGCGTGGCCCGTCTGGGCTACTTGCACACTGCCAGGCTTGTGATGCTGGGGATCTGGCGTATTAGCTGGGGTGGGAAGGCAAGGTGCACGGCGGGAGGGGGGGCAGGCTTAGCTCGCTTCTCCTTAGGTGATCCACTTCAGGAGGGGCCCTGTGGCAGCCGGAGGGAGTCAGATCCGCTGCCGGAGGTTTGGCTCCGCAGAAGCACAGAGTTGGGTGTTTGCGCGGAGCGAGCAATTTCCCTGGCCGGAACTGGTTCCCTTTGGGATTTTGGCCGGGGGATGGGCGGGGGAGATGGCGCTGGCGAGCGCCTTTGTTCCCCGCCAAACTGAGCTCTGTCGTCCGGGGGCTCCGCAGCTCACCCTCCCTTTGTCCTCCAGCCTTCCCGCTTTCCGAGCAGAGCTGTTAACTTATGACCTCCCAGACGCTAAGTCGCGCTTGCTGTCTGAACACAGTCCGTCAGGCCCCTCCGCTTTTGCAAGCCGGACTCGGGGGCTCTGCTTGGCTGGCGAGCCGCCCCTCCGCCCCGGCTCCCTCCCGCCAGTCCGTGGAGCGCGCACCGCCTCTCCGCCCTTCCTACCCTCTTCCGTGGGCCTCTCGTCTGCACTTGGGTCCGGTGACTCCGTTCTGCTAATCCTCTGGCGGTTTTCTGGGTTATTTAGGCAGGTGTAGGTGGAATCTAAGTGATCAGCAGGACGCGCGGTGAGCCCAGCCTAATTTGTCCAATTTTTAAAAATGTTTATTTATATCTGAGAGAGAGAGAGAGTGAGTGAGCACGAATGGGGGAGGGGCAGAGAGAGAGAGCAGGAGACAGAGGATCCTAAGTAGGCTCTGTGCTGACAGCAGCTAGCCCGATGGTGGGGCTTGAACTCACAAGCCATGAGACCATGACCTGAGCCGAAGTTGGACGGTGGGGCTTGAACTCACAAGCCATGAGACCATGACCTGAGCCGAAGTTGGACGGTGGGGCTCGAATTCACAAACCATGGTATCATGACCTGAGCCAAAGTCAGATGCTCAACTACCTGAGCTACCCAGGCACTCCTAATTTTCCCAAATTTATTCCACTATAAATTAGTGACTACCTACTTGAAGTGAGCCTCCAGTGCTTTCTGCTTTATCCCAAATGCTGCCTGAAAATTACATTTCTTGATTCTCTTGACTTTCCCACATTTCTAGTTTTTTTTCACATCTCTCCTCAATCTTCAAATACCTCCTCCATCATCCTCAATCACAACTGAAAGATAATGCTCCATCTGCATCCATTAGCCCCACCATCAGCACTTGTTTCTATGGTCTCACCTTAGTGAGGAAGCTAATGCTTCCACTTGAGTGTTGGATCCCACCCTTTCCTGCCTACTGAAAGTCAATTCTCCCCTCTCTCTCCTACTTCATCAATTTTTTACTTTCTTGGAACTATTAAAATTTTTTGTAATGTTTATTTTATTTTTGAGAGAGAGAGAGAGAGACAGAGAGAGACAGAGACAGAGCATGAGTGGGGGAGGGGCAGAGAGAGAGAGGAAGACACAGAATCCCAAGCAGGCTCCAGGCTTTGAGCTGACAGCACAGAGCCCAATGTGGGGCTTGAACCCACAAACGATGAGATCATGACCTAAGCTGAAGTCATTCGCTTAACCAACCTAGACACCCAGGTGCCCCTCGCTTTCTTGGAACTTTATTATCATATACAAATATACTATTTTCCATCTTAAATAATGAAAACCAAAGCTTTCTAATGTCTCTACCATCCCTGCTAGTCACCACCCATTTCTTGGCTTTCTTTTGCAGTGAAATTCTTTGAAGCAGTTGCCTTTATTCACTTCCTTCTTGAAGTCTCCACCAGAAGAGCTAAATAGTATCTTCAACAATATATCCAAAGTGGAGTGTCTGATCTTCACCCCTGCAGGAATTCTCCATTTGTCTCCATCTTGGTTGGTGGCAGTGCCCACCCTTTTAACTGCTCAGAGCCAAGTTCCTAGAGTTATACCTCATCTTCTCTTTCTCTCTTGCCCCACATCCAATTAGTCAGAAAATCTCATTTGCTCTACCTTTAAACAGAATCCTTTATCTGATCAATTCTCATCATTTCCACTATTAGCACCCTGGTGAAAGCTTACTATTGTCTCTCACCCCTAACTGGTCTCCCTGGTTCCATCCTTGCTCTTTACCATTTGTTTCAACAAGAACTGATCCTTATAAAGCTTGAGTCAGGTCATGTCATTCCTCTGCATCAAACTCTCAGTATAAAAGCCAAAATACTAACAATGGCCTACAAATTCCTGTATGAACTGGGCCTCTATTAATCTCTGACCTCATCTTCTATTATACTTTCTCTCCTCCTCACACAAGCCAATGTGCTCCACCTCAGGGCCTTTGCACAGGCCACTTCCTGGAAATCTCTTCCACTGTATACATATAAGACTAGCTCCTTCACCTGCTGTAAGCCTTTTTGAACATCACCTTCTCAATGAGCTACTCTAGGCCACCCTATTTAAAATTGTATAGTATCTCTGCCCTGATCTTACCTGTTCTGTTTTTGCATGGCGTTTACCCCTTCTAATACACTACATAATTTCTGGGTTTTTTTCTAATGTTTATTTTTGTTTCTGTTTCTTTCCACTAGAATGTAAGCTCCACAGAGTCTGGGATTTTTGTTTTATCCACAACCATTTAGTGCTGGCTCATAGTAGGTTGCTCAATAAATATGTGATTAATGAATTACTCTGAGAGATTGAGAAATGCATTCAGTATCACCTGTTAAATTTATTGATCAAATTGCTCTACTATGTGAAATATCAATTTTCTTTGAAAGTTTGGTACTAAAGCCATATATTAAGTCTGATGCGTATTTAAAAAAATTTTTTTTGACATTTATTCATTATTGAGAGATAGAGAGAGACTGAGCATGAGCAGGGGAGGGGCAGAGAGAGGGGGAGACACAGAATCTGAAGCAGGCTCCAGGCTCTGAGCTGTCAGCACAGAGCCCGATGTAGGGCTCAAACTCACAAACCGCGAGATAATGACCTGAGCCGAAGTCGGATGTCCAACCGACTGAGCCACCCAGGTGCCCCAAGTCTGATGCTTATTTAAAAAAATCACATATATATATATGTGATATATATATATCACATTTATATATATATATATATATATATATATAAATCACAAAAAAATATATATATATATTTATTTACACCCCCATGGCTACCCTTGTCGTAAGTTTTCATTGAAATTGTATTTTAATTCATCAGTTGATGGACATTTAGGCTCTTTCCATAATTTGGCTATTGTTGAGAGTGGAAAGAAAAAAAAAAAAAAAAGAGGTTAGAGTGGGAGAGAGCCAAAGCATAAGAGACTGTTAAAAACTGAGAACAAACTGAGGGTTGATGGGGGGTGGGAGGGAGGGGAGGGTGGGTGATGGGTATTGAGGAGGGCACCTTTTGGGATGAGCACTGGGTGTTGTATGGAAACCAATTTGTCAATAAATTTCATAAAAAAAAAAAAAAAAAAAGAAGAGTGAAACCAAAAAAAAAATAAATAAATAAATACATCTTTGAAATAGTAAAAAAAAAAAAAATAAAAAAAAATAAATAAATAAATATGGTCATTATAAAAAAAAAAGAAATTGTATTTTAAAAGTTTGCTATAGAAAAATCTTTGTTTTAGTCTACATTATATTTAAAAGCAACATTTTTTTGATAACTAAAACCTAAAGTCATGCATTTGCTCTAAAAAGAGAAGTTTGAAGTGGTGGTATGAGCTTCATGGCTTGGAATTTGGCATTGAGGACTCCCCGGAATTCTCCAACTGCTGGAGACCTAGCTGGGAGCTAAGAATAGTGCAGAACGTAAACTTCTATAGTAGCAACTGTGAAAGGAATTTTTAGAAGCAGTGTGAGACTATAGCATTGTTAGAGAGTTTGGCAAATGGCACTCTTTAATTGTCAAAAGTACATATTTTTAATTATGTATTTTACTATCCTAAGTTCAAATGGAAGAGCTTGTGGGACCTTGCTTCCTGGTTTCATTAATTATCTCTATTCATTCATGTCTTATTTAACATTATTAGTAGGGAACATAGAGCAAAGGTCTATATTTGGCAGAAGACATGTGCTTATTGCCACATTTTCTAGGAGTACTGTCAAGGCTTCCCAGAAATGCATGTGGCAGTTTTATTTGACATTGGATTGTAATTTGTTGCATTCATTTTAGACTCAAGATCCTCATTTTTGCTTGCAGTTCAGGGTGGGTTCAAGGAAAGTCTAGGAGAATGTGAACAGTACATTGGTGTTTCCTTCTATCTGTCCTTCTGGCATTCTTATTTTCCCTTTCAGCATTTTGATCCTTGTGTGCAATTTGGTCATGGAGAATCCCACAGAGCCCTCCCCTTCTCAGGCAGTGCTTTATGCCCTGGCTCTACCTGGCTCTTTCCCCTTCAAGGGAAACATTCTTTTAAAAAAAATATATTTTTAGATTATTTATTTATTTTTTTTGGGGGGGGGGGGAAGAAAGCGAGAGGGGGAGGGGCAGAGAGAGAGAGGGAGAGAGAGAGGATCCTAAGGGAGATGGGGCTCGAACTCATGAACCATGAGATCATGACCTGAGCCAAAATCAAGAGCAGATGCTTAACTGACTGAGCCACCCAAGCACCCCTGGAAACCTATTCTTAATTGCTTGAGGGGAAAAGTTAGTTTACATTATTTTTTTCTATTAAAATAAGAAAATTAGTCTATATATATCCAAGATACCTTCCTGCTCTAAAATCTTGTGCTTTTATGACTCTGTCTCTTCTCTGGGCAAAATGAAAACTACTGATTATAAACTTTCTTGAGAAAACTCATCTTCATCATATTTGTGGAATTATTCTTGTTGTTTTGTCTATCTTTTCTTTCTCTCTTTTTCTTGTATTCTCAGAAATATCATCTGGAGCAAAAATAGTATTCTGCTTATAGTACATTTCATAGAAAACAGGTCTGTTTCACACTCAGTTTCTGGGTGTTTGGATTCAAGTCCTTAACGGGGACTGATGGATAGTTGGTGGCAAGGTATTATACTTGTCCCACTCTTGCTGAATGCACTGTTTACAGACAGCTTTGCCATGTGATTCTCCACTTTTGGACTCCACATGGATCACTGAGTCCTCGATAGAAATATTTATTCAAAGGTGTAATACTACTGGTAATATTGTGGTTTGATAGACATGGTCCTTGCAGGCAGCCCCATGTGAGAGCACACCATAGACCAGTAAGAAGTAAATGAATGTTGGGGTGCCTGGGTGGTTCAGTCGGTTAAGCATCCGACTTTGGCTCAGGTCATGATCTCACAGCTTGTGAGTTCAAGCCCCGCATAGGGCTCTGTGCTAACAGCTCAGAGCCTGGAGCCTGCTTCGGATTCTGTGTTTCCCTCTCTCTCTGTCCCTCCCCTGCTCGCATGCTCTCTCCCTCTCAAAAATAAACATTAAAGAAAATTTTTTTAAAAAGTAGATGAATATTATTGTCCATCCTGAAGCCCACAGGCCTCTGCTGAGATTAATTGTTAGCAAGCTCTCCCCAAGATCCCCCACCATAAAGCACTGTAGGGAATGCAAAAGATTACAGTCATTACCCTGATGAAAAGCTGAGCTAATTTTGCCTGGATCTGACCCTCTGGTTCCAGGGAGTCTAGTTATTCCAATCCTGTTACTAAGAGGACACGCTCTAATGACGACATCGAGAGTGTTGATTAGTTGCTCATCAGGTGCGGCCCCCCAGCATCTCCTTTAGAGCTCACAGATATATTTCCCTGGAATTTAAAACGCCTTCTGAAACATGGGTCCTTCTATTGTTTGTCAATCATCCCTGCTTTGTAGCTGGTCAGTTGCTGCAGCCAGAGTGGAAGGACAGACAACCTCAAACACACAAGCTGGAGTGAGGCCCACTGCAGGAGCCACAGGGGAGAGGACAGAAGGACAGGTGCCAGCACCCAGGACACAGTCAGGACAGTGTCCTCACAGCAAAGGACTAGGGGAACACAGGCAAACTACCTGCAGAGCAAACTCATTAACTTTCATGTTCTTTTCCAGAGCTTTCTTCTTTGTTTCTGTGTGACTGGCAGACACCCACAGTCACACTTGATTATAGTATTACTTTCTTCGTTACCAAGGCAGTTTCATTACTGAAACCTGGTGAAATATTATAAAGAAAACTGTCATGCCGTGCCCCTTAAAGAGGCCCAATGAAGGAAAATACATTCTTAAAAAGAGAAGTGATGATTTAGATCAAGTTTTCTTAGCCCTAAATACTGCTGTCTATGTGATGCAGAATGGACTTGGGAGGCAGAGGGGGAAGAATTTGGAATACTAGTTTTAGTTAAACTATGGTTTCAGCACACGGATAAAAGTGGGAAGTTGGGGTTAATTAGAAATGAAATGACGTGGCAGTATCCACTTAAGTAATAGCTATCGGGGTGGGGGGGGCTGGGTGGCTCAGTCGGTGGAACATCTGACTCTTGATTTTGGTTCAGGTTGTGATCTTGTGGTTTGTGGGATCGAGCCCTCCATTGGGCTCCATGTTGACAGTACAGAACCTGCTTGGCATTCTCTCACTCTCCCTTTCTCCCCATCTCTTTCTGACCTTCCCCCCTCTCACACTGTTTTTGTCTCTCTCAAAATAAATAAATAAACTTAAAAAAAGAAGTAAGAGGGGCGCCTGGGTGGCGCAGTCGGTTAAGCGTCCGACTTCAGCCAGGTCACGATCTCGCGGTCCGTGAGTTCGAGCCCCGCGTCAGGCTCTGGGCTGATGGCTCAGAGCCTGGAGCCTGTTTCCGATTCTGTGTCTCCCTCTCTCTCTGCCCCTCCCCAATTCATGCTCTGTCTCTCTCTGTCCCAAAAATAAATAAAAACGTTGAAAAAAAAATTAAAAAAAAAAAAAGAAGTAATAGCTGTCAAAGGGCCTGGCATTTCCTGAGGAGGAGAGGGAACTGATAGTTTGGAAACTTCTCCCTGCCTCCAAATAGCTAATCCTCAGGAAGTCCCTTTGTTAAAGTCATTACTGCCTCCTGAGAGGGTGATTTAAAAAGAAATAGGCTTGCTTCAAAGGCAGCATGTGGAGTGTAGCACTGCAGCCCTGAATGGTCACTTGTCAAGATTTCTCTGAGGAAACTTGCCCCATCCCAGGTCCTCTCATGGTTCTAAATGGCAGAAGTACTCGGCACCCTGTGACACTGTCTTTAGGAGTTTCACTGATGTACACCAATGGGCAGAACTTGAGTGAAGGTTGGAAGACAGGTCATACAAGGATTTGTATGTTGAAGTATCAGCACAGAAAACACATGTAGTGTATTAATCATACTTTATTTTTCATTGAGTGGTCCTATTCCTCATTCTATACCCCTAGAACTTTTTTTTTAATAACCATTTCTCTTTTTAGTTTTTCTTCACTAATGTTGCCTTGCCCTGACTTGCTCACTCTATTATAAAAGAACTATTTATAACACATATAGCTTTGTTAGGATTGGAAATCCTGACTCATCCGTTCTCACTTTTGATGACTACCTAGGCTGAAGATTTGCCTCTTGACAGTGCTCTGTTTTTGCTGTGGGAAAGAGAGAATGACCAAATGTTATTTCTAAGGTGCTATTAAGAGCTAGAAATTATTTTGTGAACAGTAATATGCTTAGTCTGTATCTCTGAGAAGATTTCCACCACTTGATGTGCGTTCTCAAATGTAAAATAATATTGATAATAACAATTAGTGAGAACCTGCTATGCACCACAGAGTGTATATTCTTTACATGTCTTGACACACTTAATATTTACTTTAGGGAAAGTCCTATTAGCATCACCTCTAGGTAAGGGCTAAATGGCTAGTGATCTGGGTTCAATACATGGACCAAGAGTTAAAGGAGGGGAGATGTGGTGGGTGCCCTTTTGGATCTAGCTGCCCTGCCATGAGGTTGTGTTCTGGGCACAATGGCTAAGCATTTGAGAATTAAAACAAAAACAAAAACAAAAACACAAAAGAATAAAAAAAAAACCACCTTGAAATGCAAGTGTAGGGAAGCCCTGTGGCCATGACTGTGATCTGGTCCAGTATGGATGCCACCTCCGCAGTGGATAGTTGTCTTTTAGCTAGTGCAGGAACTCTGACAGTGACCCCAGCTCTGGTGCTAGGTGGACTGATGGGCTTTTCATTCTCTCCTTCTCTTAGTATTTAGGGCAAAAAAATGACCCTTGAATTGAATTGTGAAAGCCCTTGGAATTCTCTGACAATTCAGGATTAGGATGGGATGCCAGTTTTAGAAGATGCTAGGGGCTCCTGGGTGGCTCAGTTGGTTAAGTGTCTGACTTTTGGTTTCAGTTCAGGTCATGATCTCACAGTCTCGTGAGTTCAAGCCCCACATTAGGCTCTGTGCTGGCAGCATGGAGTGTACTTTGGATTCTCTCTCTTGCCCTCACTCTCTGCCCCTCCTCTGCTTGCACTGTCTCTGTCTCTCTCAAAATAAATAAATAAACTTAAAAAAACAAAGAAGATGCTAGACTTCCTGCTGGTGCCACCTCACCATTAGTCTCTAATGATCCTCACCTTCACGTATTTTCATTGTTTTGTGGGTCAAGATTTTAGGGGCATCTCACAATATTGCAGTCAGATGTCAGCTGTGGCTCCCATTATCTGTAGACTTAGCAGGGGCTGGAAGGTCCACTTCCAAGGTGGTTTACTCATATAGCTATTGACTGGGAAATTCAGTTCCTCTCCTCATGGGCCTCTTCATGGGGCTGTTTGAGTTTCCTCATGGAATTGTAGGGGAGGAAAAATCTTTTTTTCTTCTTCCTTTTTAGGTTCTCCGCTGGGACCCCTGCAACAAAAGACAGATTAGAAGAGAAAAACACACAGAAGTTTATTAACGTGTGTATCTCATATATACATGGAAAAATTGGGGGATAAGTAATTCAAAGGGGTGGCTAGAATTTGGGCTTAGGCTTTTCTATTTATTTATTTTGAGAGAGAGAGAGAGAGAGAGAGAGAGAGAGAGAGAGAAAGCAGGGGAGGGGCAGAGAGAGAGAGGGAATCCCAAGCGGGCTCTGCACTGTCAGTGCACAGCCTGACGCGGGGCCCGGCCTCACAAACAGTGACATCATGACCTAAGCCAAAGTCAGACACTCAACTGACTGAGCCACCCAGATGCCCCTAGAATCTGGGTTTAAATATCATCTTCAGCTTGAACAGAACAAAGGTTTGGGGGAGGCCAGTTATGGGAAGATGAATAGGAAAAGTACAGTAAATAAGAGTAAGGTTTATTATGCAGATTTAAGGGTCTTCTCCATGGATAAGAGTGTGATTTCAAATAATCCTCTTCCTGGTTGCAAATAGGGAGACATCTCTACAAATGGAGATTTTCTTTATAAATCTTACAAAAGGGTAACTTCTGTTTTCAGAGCTTCTCTTTTGTTTACTGTTTCTCAAAACAATCCTTATGCTAAAGAAGCATGTTTTGGGGTGGTGCTTTCTGGTCTCCTACTGTGTGATGCCTGGCTTCCCCCAGAGTGAATGAACTGAGAGAAGCTGAAATGCTTTTTATGATCTAGTCTTAGCAGTCTGCCATATTGTACTGGCCATATTGTACTGGTACTTCTGCCATATTGTACTGGTCACACAGAGGCAGACATGATTCAGTTTAAGGCGGGGGACTATGCAAGGCATGGAATACGTGAAGGTGAGGATCATTAGAGGCTATTCTTGAGACTGGTTACCAATGGTTTATGTGTCTCCCATTTAAAAAATATATTGATCCCCTTCCACAAGACCCCTGAATCTCATGCTTTTACAGTATCAGCTCAAATTCCAAAACTGCATCATTTGAGTCGGATCTGGATATAGGTCCTCAATAATGTTCCTTGAGATCTGAAGACCTTTGAATGAAGGATACAAGTTTTCTGTCCCCTCTAATGCCCAGTATCCAACAATTATGGGAAAGGCATAGGCTAGTAGCAATCCACACTCTTTAAAAAGGGGAGAAAATAGGCATCACACAGTGGTCAGTGGTCTATGGAAATGCTAGACCTGAATCACTTTAACTTGGGAGGTACCAGCTAGTCGCATGTTGCCAGTTCCTTGATTAGGGCTCAACTCTGTTGCCTGGAGAGATTCTCCAAGGCTGTTGCCTCTGCTCTATGGGCTCCTGATTTTACTTTCTGAGTCTTCCTTTTTCATAAGAAATGATTAGCATTTGCAACTGAGTGGTTTTTTTCAAACTGCTTCTAGCTCATAGTGTTTGGGGATTCGGAGGCCTCTCATTCTATACTGCCTTTATTCCTTTAAATCCAAGAAGATACAATTTTTTAAAGTTTTGTGGTTTTTTTTTAATGAATTGATTTATATAATCCAGTCTATTAGATTAAAGCTACACAAACACATCTTTCAAGATAGGCCCCTCTTCACCTTGATCTTCCTACAAGGTTGCTGAGACATGGTCAACCAGAAGATAAAGATAAACCACAATGACAGGCAAGTGAGTGTCTATTTAGGATGAAAGAATTGCAATTCAGAGAACACAGATTCAAGTAGATACTGCTTACAGGGTGAAAGCAAGGGGGTTTTTTTGAGGAAAAGGGAGCAGGTTCAGGCAGAACTACAGAAGTTAAGAAGAGAAAAAAGTGTTTTCTATGTGTGTTAATAAGCTAAGCTACTCTGGGTTAAGCATCTACTGACTAGTGATTCTATCTTCAGAAAGTCCACAACCATCAGTCTTGTGATCAGGATGTCCGTTCTGCTGACTTCTCAAACAATTGCTTAAAACAATTGCCATTTTGCCTGGTTCACAGGTTTTGTCCCAGTTCAAACAAAGATGGATACGGCAGTTTTTCTACAGTAGCTCCTCCGACTTTGTTTTAAAATGGCTCTAGTCATGTCACATTTTTACTGAGACATCACCTTTAAGAATCTCTGAGGGGCTTTTGTTTAAAGGAGCAAATTTGTGCTTCTTAGTCGTAGACCTTAGGGGACCTTTTTTTGTCTGACTGAGTAATTTTTCCAGGTACTGCCTTAGATACTTCTGAGGCCTTAAGAAAGGATCTGATGGTTCTCCACTGGATTTGATCTTTGTCTTGAAGTCATTTCTTAATTTGAGAATCTTGGAAGGGCTGAGAATGGGAGAGTTTCATTTTTGAACTCAGCAAGTCTTGGCTTCTTTACATGTCAGTGCTTTTGTTCAGCTCATCTGTCCTCCTACATCTTACTATAAGGAGCAGAAGAAAACCAGGTGGCACTCATAGCACAATGCTGGGAATCTCCTTACCTAGATCATCTAGCTCATTAGATGCATTTTCTACTACTAACGTTTCTGCCACTACATAACAAGGACACTCTTTCCTTAAGCTCTCAATACCATGTCTTACATTTTCTTTTTTTTTTCTTTTAAAAATAGACTTTTTGTTTTCTTTTTAAAAATTATTTATTCATTTTGAGAGAGAGAAAGAGAGAGAGTGTGTGTGGGCATGTGCATGGGGTAAGGGGCAGAGAGAGGAGGAGAGAGAGAATTCCAAGTGGGCTCTGTGTTGTCAGCACAGAGCCCAGTGTGGGGCTTGACTCACGAACTGTGAGATCGTGACCTGAGCCAAAATCAAGATTCAGATGATTAACCGACTGAGCCACTCAGGTGCCCCTAAAATAGACGTTAGTTTTTAGAACAATTTTAGGTTCACAACAAAATTGAGCAGAAAGTAGAGTTCCCAGCTACCCCAACCTCACACAAACACAGCTTCCCCACTATCAACATCCTCCACTGCAGTGGTATATTTTTTTTTACAGTTAATGAACCTACAGTGACACATTATCACCTTAAGTTCATAGTTTACATTAGGGTTCACTCTTGGTGTTGTCTATTCTATAGGTTTTGTCAAATGTGTAATGACATGTAGCCACCATTATAGTATCATGAATGTAATTTCACTGCCTTGAAAATTCTCTCTGCTCCATCTATTCATCCCTCCCTAACCTGTGGCAACCACTGACCTTTTTACTGTCTCCATAGTTTTGCTTTTTCTAGAGTGTCATATGGCTATAATTACACACTACATAGACTTTTCAGACTGGCTTCTTTCACTTGGTGACATGAATTTAAGTTTCCTCCGTGTCTTTTCGTGGCCTGATAGCTCATTTCTTTTTGGTGTGGAATAGTATTCAATTGTCTGGATATAGCACAGTTTATTTACCCATTCACTCACTGTCTTTTAAACCCTTGTTAGAGCACATCAGGCTCTCATTAGCAGTCTCTTCCAAGTTGTTTAGGCTCTCACTAACATTTTTCTCAGGGTCCTTCCCATTTCTGCCTATCACTCCATCTCAAGCCACTCACTCACATTTAAAATTTTTGTGGGGCGCCTGGGTGGCGCAGTCGGTTAAGCGTCCGACTTCAGGCAGGTCACGATCTCGCGGTCCGTGAGTTCGAGCCCCGCGTCGGGCTCTGGGCTGATGGCTCAGAGCCTGGAGCCTGTTTCCGATTCTGTGTCTCCCTCTCTCTCTGCCCCTCCCCCGTTCATGCTCTGTCTCTCTCTGTCCCAAAAATAAATAAACGTTGAAAAAAAAATTAAAAAAAAAAATAAAATTTTTGTTACAGTAGCATCCATTTCCATGTACCTAAATCTGTATCAGTTAGGATCTGGTCAGAAAACCATGATCTGTCTATATGTCTGTGTCACGTCTAGGTCCTATGTCCGTATCCACAACACATCCTCATCCATATCCACATCCACATCCTCATCCATATCTATACTATATGTGTATCTACATCTGTATCCATATCATCTATCATCTATATCATCTGTATCTATCTCAATATCCTTGGTATATAAAAGTCAACATAGACACGTACTATAAAAGGAATTTATCTTAAGGATTTGACCTCATGTAGTTGCGATTGCACAGCTTATATGGTGCTTTTGTTTGTTTGGTAATGGAGGCTGAAATTCTCAGAACAGGCAGTTGGGAGGGGAAAGAAACACAAAATGGTCCTGAAGATACTCTGGCCCTGAATTAGTTCCTTCCTGACTCCCTTTAACTCAGGTGATGGGCATATCCTTACAAGAGAAGCTGGCTTACTTTGTCACAGAGCTAAACATGCACCTGACCCAGGATCTGCAGAAGCTGAAGTGAGAGATCTATCAGGAGCTGGAGAAGTTTGTGCACTCGGCTCCTGGTCTGTGCCATGCAAGGGAAGGGCACAGAAATGCAATGTCAAGGAGTTGCATCAGTGCTTTGAGCCTGGCACTGACCTTCCCGGCACAAAAGGAAGATGACTGCTTCTCCTCTTTCACCTTTCAAATGTCATGCAAATGTCTGTTGTGCTCCATATTCACCTAGTCCTGTGTAGAAAAGGGAATTCTGAGAAATTTTGCTAAGTTAACATAAATACAAATCCACCACACTTGTCCTTTTCCCTACCTACATTCTTTTTATTTATTAGACAGAGTGAGTGGGGGAGGGGCAGAGAGAGAGGAAGACACAGAATCCGAAGCAGGCTCCAGGCTCTGAGATGTCAGCACAGAGCCCAACCTGGGGCTCAAATCCATGGACTGTGAGATCATGAACTGAGCTGAAGTCAGACACTTAACCAACTGAATCACCCAGGCACACTTCTTTATTTCTTTTTAACTGCAAGATGAGATGCAAAATTTTTGCATGTTGCGTTTAACTGAACTCCATTGAATCTTTGTTACTATAGGACAGGTTTAAGAACTTTGAAGTTTTGAAGTTTTTTTGAACTGTTTGTTCAACTTCTATTTAGTCCTCATTGAATTCCCTACGGAGACTTTTTCCAGTCTCTTCAAACCCTTATTGTTGCCTTACGCTTCTTTCTCCTATTACTGGTGATAATTAAGGTGAAGGGATATAGGCTAGATTGGTGGTTTTAAAACCTTAGAGTCATTGAGACTCAGCTAGAGGCCTTATTCAGACAGAGATCGGTGAGTCCCATCCCCAGGGTTTCTAATTCAGCGGGTCTAGGGAGATGAAAAGAAGGTCCTTGTAACAAGTTCCCACGTGATGCTAGACTGCAAGGGTCTTAGTGGTGAGCTAGGGATGGGGATGAAGATTGAATCAGGGTGGGCTGAGTGTAGCATTATGGCAATAATGGGGTTTGGGGGAGAGATCCTCTGTTTTAAACATCTGGATGGTTCCCTTGGCCCTGGTGTCACACACCTTGCCTGCTACAGCTAGGGTTAGCGCTATGGGGTCTCCAGAAAGATCTTGAAACTATTTCACGTGTATTTTGGCTTTAGCAAACAACAACAACAACAACAACAACAACAACAACAACAAACCCCAAAACCAACCAAACAAACCAAAAAAACCAACATCCCAAATAGACAAACACAAAACACAAAACAAAACAAGACACACTTGAATGAAAATAAATCCAGACTTTTGATGAGATGGTGAAGACATGAGGAAAAGAAGTTCGAATCTTGCCAACTTGGTGTGGCCATCTGGAGATTACTTTGCTGCGCAGCTGTTCCATGATTGTGGCAGCTGATGTCAGTCCTAGAAGTGCTGCAAATCCATGGGGAAAATTTTCATACATTAAAAGAAATTATTTTTCTAATTTTTACTCAAATGTGGGCAAAAATATTTGTTTCTGATCGTACATAAGATTCCCATCCATACTTGAGCCTCTTGCTTCTCTGACATTGAGTAGATTCTGATGTACGTGAGCAAGAAGCAGTTTTCAGCAAAAGACACAGACAAATATAATAAAGTTTCGAGTGGCTTTTTACCTGCTAATGAAAAGGACAGTAGACTCAGGAGTCAGGAGACCAACTTCTAGCTCCAGGTCTGCAATTAGCATGCTGCAAGATTTGAACAAGTTCCTCAAATTATCTGGTCTCAGTTTTCTAGACTGTAAAATAAAGCGGATGGATGAGACAATTCCAAAGGCACTCAGTCTAAAATTTAATGACAATTTTAATGGGAAAACAGTTTCATTAAGTAATAGGATTGATGTCTTTATTCTGAGAAATAATACAGATCCATATTAGAAATGAACAAATTTCAAAAACAAATTTGAAAAATAGATGGACATGACCTATTGTATCTTCAGAAATTTAATCAGAGTCTTACAGGACAAACTAATCTTCTAACTGGTTTTAGGTGAGTTGAACTTTTTGAGGAAGGTTGAGAGGACTGGTTGTGTTCCTAGGCCTGCCAGCCTCTTGTTTTATGTAATTTCCTTTCATGGGTCAATGTCAACAGTCAGGCACATACAAAGAAAGCCATTGAGTTAAAGTTGCAATGCATAAGTGACTCTGGCAGGGTCAGTTTTGGTGGTGGAATTTGATAAAGCATCTAAATTGTTTACTTATGACCTTCATCAACTGAAACTTAATTATAAATAGCTCTGAACAAATTTGACATTGAATGTCCTCTGTGAAGGCATCCTGTTGGAATTTAATTATATCACTTGGTAATGATAACAGCTTGAAACAATTTTTAACCTAATTTATTCAATTTAAAGACATTGAAAATTTAAACTTTTAAATATTTTTTTAATTTAATTTTTTATTTTTTAAATTTACATCCAAATTAGTTAGCATATAGTGAAACAATGATTTCAGGAGTAGATTCCTTAATGCCCCTTACCCATTTAGCCCATCCCCCCTCCCACAACCCCTCCAGTAACCCTGTTTGTTCTCCAATATTTAAGAGTCTCTCATGTTTTGTCCCCCTCCTTGTTTTTGTATTATTTTTGCTTCCCTTCCCTTATGTTCATCTGTTTTGTCTCCTAAAGTCCTCATATGAGTGAAGTCATATGATTTTTGTCTTTCTCTGACTAATTTCACTTAGCATAATGCCCTCCAGTTCCATCCACGTAGTTGCAAATGGCAAGATTTCATTCTTTTTGATTGTTGAGTAATACTCCATTATATATATACATATATATATAACACATCTTCTTTATCCATTCATCCATTGATGGACATTTGGGCTCTTTCCATACTTTGGCTATTGTTGATAGTGCTGCTATAAACATGGGGGTGCATGTGTCCCTTCGAAACAGCACACCTGTATCCCATGGATAAATGCCTAGTAATGCAATTGCTGGGTTGTAGGGTAGTTCTGTTTTTAGTTTTTTGAGGAACCTCCATACTGTTTTTCAGAGTGGCTGCACCAGCTTGCATTCCCACCAACAATGCAGAAGAGATTCTCTTTTTCTGCATCCTCGCCAACATCTGTTGTTGCCTGAGTTGTTCATGTTACCCATTCTGACAGGTGTAAGGTGGTATCTCATTGTGGTTTTGATTTCTATTTCCCTGATGATGAGTGATGTTGAGCATTTTTTCATGTGTTGGTTGGCCATCTGGATGTCTTCCTTGGAGAGAAAATTTAAACTTTTTTAAATGAAGTAAACCATATTATCTAATGGTTCTGAGAATGGATGATGAATTAAAAAAATAGATAATTTTTTTCCCAAGCAGAAGTAAAGATTTATAAGCAAAACATAGATGAAAGAACTCTCTTCTTACTTCTACTATCTTAAATAGTGAGAAGGAGACCCTCAGAACAATCTATCCAAGAGAGGTGTAGATTTGTAGGGCTTCAATGACACAGGTGGGCCAGTTCTTGAAAAACTACATACAAAGGTTGCTTTTGATGCACTCCTCCCATCTCCTTTTATTCATTTCCAAACGGTTTAATAAGGGTCTGCCAAGTGTAAGGAACCTATGTGCCGGATCCTATTCTCAATATGTTGTGTTTTTCAGTGAGGATATAAATCCATGTGATGAATTTTTTTAAAAAAATTTATTTAATTTATTTTTTTAACTCACATCCAAGTTAGTTAGCATATAGTGCAACAATGATTTCAGGAGTAGATTCCTTAATGCTCCTTACCCATTTAGCACCTCCCCCCACAACCCCTCCAATAACCCTCTGTTTGTTCTCCATATTTAAGAGTCTCTTATGCTTTTGTCCCCCTCCCTGTCTTTATATTATTTTTGCTTCCCTTCCCTTATGTTCATCTGTTTTTTATCTTTAAAAAAATTTTTTTTAATGTTTATTTATTTTTGAGAGACAGAGAGAGACAGAGTGTGAGTGGGGGAGGGGCACAGAGAGAGAGAAAGACACAGAATCTGAGGAGGCTCCAGGCTCTGAGCTGTCAGCACAGAGCCTGACATGGGGCTCGAACTTACAAGCCTCGAGATCATGACCTGAGCCGAAGTCGGATGCTTAACCGACTAAGCCACCCAGGCGCCCCTGTTTTGTATCTTAAAGTCCTCATATGAGTGAAGTCATATGATATTTGTCTTTCTCTGACTAATTTCGCTTAGCACAATACCCTCCAGTTCCATCCACATAGTAGCAAATGGCAAGATTTCATGTTTTTGATTGCCGAGTAATACTCTGTTGTGTGTGTGTGTGTGTGTATATATATATATATATATATATATATATACCACATCTTCTTTGTCCATACATGTGACGAATTTTTAATGGCAACATGACAAAGTAGAAAAGAACCCTGAAATGAGCACGGTACAAGGGGAGGAAATTTAGAGTTTTTAAAATTATAGTCATTCAAGGGTGTGTGGGTGTTGTTGTTTTTTAAAATTTTTTTTTTAATTTTTAGATTTTTAGAAAGGGAATGGTTCCATAATAATAGTGAGCATGTTCTAGGTTTTTTTCTTTAATTTTATGAAAGTTTGCAGAGAAGTATCATTATCTCTATTTTTTAAATTAAAAAAATAAATAACTGAGCCTCAGTGTTTAAATAATTTGTCCAAGATCAAAAACCTGGAAAGTGGTGAAAATGTGATTCACACAAATCACACCTCATCCATCCATCACACCTTATTTTCTCTGATTCCAGTTTTGGGAACAGAGTGGATTACTAGATATAGCATCTTAAATCAGAAGCCTCTTCATTAATCTGGACCATTAGAAAGGTGCATTTTATTTTATTTATTTTATATTATTTTTTAAGTGTATTTATTTTGAGAAAGAGAGTGTGTGCATATGAGCCAGGAGGGGCAGAGAGAGGGAGAGAGAGAGAATCCCAAGCAGACTCCACAGGCTCTGCACTGTCAGCGTAGAGCCCAATGTGGAGCTCAAACCCATGAACCAAGAGATTGTGACCTGAGCTGATATCAAGAGTCAGATGCTTAACCTACTGAGCCACCCAGGTGCCCCTAGAAAGGTCCATTTTATTTTAAATTTATTTATTTATTTTGAGAGAGCGAGAGAATGAGAGACAGAGAGAGCAAGCAAGAGAGCAGGGAAGGTGGACAGGCAGAGAGAGAGGGAGAGAGAATCTCAAGCAGGCCCTGAGCTGTCAGCAGGAAGCCTGAATCAGGCTCCAGCCCATGAACTGTGAGATCATGGAAAGGTCCATTTTAATATAAAAACTGCAAAGAAGCTTTTGACTATAATGCTTCTCCCCACTTTTCCCCTATGATATCCTCATCCCTGACAAATCAGGAGAGAGGAATTTATAGAATTGTAGTTTTTGCAAAGCCAAGCTGTCTGATTCAGGAGTCTATGACCCTAAAAACAGAATCAGTTAGAAAGAAAAATTATGTACAGTTCTACAGAGTGCCCTTGCCATGTCTTGATTAGTGGTTAGAATATGATCTTGATAGGACTGGCTATATAATTTTCAGGGTTCAGTACAAAATAAAAATGAGGGGCCTCTTGTTAAAAAATTATTAGGAATTTCAAGACAGAGACAGCAGAGCATTACACGAAATGTGGAACCTTTGTAAGTGTGGAGCCCTGGGTGACTGCACACAATTTGCATATTTGTGAAGTTGATCCTGGATCCTGAACTCAGAGAAGGAATGACCTCTCCTGGCTCTTTTTTATTGATCTACATTGAAGACAGCTTGATATAAAGATTGGCAGGTCATCCTCATTAATAAGGTTGTGGAGTGAAGAGTAAAGTTGGCATTAAATTTTTAAACATTTTATTATGCATGATATTTATAGGCACAGAGAAGCTCTAGAATGGTTAAGTCTATAATTTTGTCTTTTTTTGGTGGGGAGTAAAGATGAGAGTAGGAGAAATATATTTTAATAACTGGAGAATTAGAGACCAAAATTAGATCAGCTGTTCAGAAACTGTATATGATTTCATGGACACAAGAGGTAATACCAACAGAAAAATACTTTTTATTTATTGACACTTTAATATTTTTTCCATATTGTCTCTTTGAGCGAGAGGACAAAATGTAGCTGAGTAGTTGAAAATGCCTACTTAATTGTCTTCTGACCTTCTGGAGCTGTAGGGAAAAGTAAAGAAATGAAAGAAACAGCCTTGCCTTTTGAAGAACTGACAGATTAGCTTACATTTCAGGAAACAGATTTAGAAAAATACCTAATACTAAGAAAGTATGTAGCTGAGTTTGAAGAAGATTGAAGATGCTGTAAGAATACTTCCAGGGTGCCTGGGTGGCTTAGTGTTAGCTTAAGCGTCCTTCTCTTGATTTGGGCTCAGGTCATGATCTCATGGTTTGTGGGTTCGAGCCACACAGTGGGTTCTGTGCTGACAGTGCAGGGCCTGCTTGGGATTCTCTCTCTCCCTCTCTCTCTGCCCCTCCCTTGCTTGCACATACATACTCTCTCTCAAATAAGTAAATACTTTTTTAAAAAAAAGAATAATTTCAAATTTTTAAAGGAATAATTTACTTAAACCAGGAGGCCAAAGGAAAGAGTGCCATGTAAGATATATGATATACAAAAGAAGGGCTTCACTAACAATTCTGAGAGACTATTACTTAATTTTTCTTAAAATTAATAGTCTAAGGCCCTTATATTTGAGAAGCATGGTGCTTTAAAGAAATTGTGTATTTATATTTGCAGAATTTTGAATGTGCTTTGTAGAGAATTACCACGTTCTTCACCTGAAATTAGTTTGTCTTTATGAACTAGCTACACTGGCTACAAATATCCTGGAGACAAAAACTGCTTTAACCTGGTAATTTTTGTATGTAAGTAATACAACACTATTCACAGATAATGTTAGCTGAATGATAGTTGGCCTGAGGCCCTCCAGGCACCAATAATTGTAGACATTTTTAGAGGAGCTTTTTAACTAGTATGGTTTTTTTTTTTTTTTTTCAACGTTTATTTATTTTTGGGACAGAGAGAGACAGAGCATGAACGGGGGAGGGGCAGAGAGAGAGGGAGACACAGAATCGGAAACAGGCTCCAGGCTCTGAGCCATCAGCCCAGAGCCCGACGCGGGGCTTGAACTCACGGACCGCGAGATCGTGACCTGCCTGAAGTCGGACGCTTAACCGACCGCGCCACCCAGGCGCCCCTGGTTTTTAAAATTATGATAATAAACTGTTAATGCTACAATCTAATTTATAGATGGACTGATTTAAGAATGATTTTTATTCTGAAGTCTGTATTATAGTATTTTAAAAGGTTCCTAAAAGATTGGCAGTTTCTCATAAAGTTAAACATAGATTTACGATATGACCCAGCAGTCACACTCCTAAGTATTTCCAAACTGCACTGAAACATATTCAAACACAAACCTGCATGTGAATATCTATAGAGGCTTTATTCATAATCACTAAAAGCTAATGTTTTTTAGCTGAAAAAATGGATAAACTGTGGTACATCCATTCAACAGTCCATTCTTCATCAGTTAAAAGGAATGAGCAATTGATTTACCCAACAGCATAATGAATCTTAAACACATTCTATGAATTAAAAGCAGCTAGGTCCCATAGGCTACATATTGTATCATTTCATTCCTATGATGCTACATATGTAGCAAAAACTAGAGTGGCCGAAAACAGATCAGGGTTCCCAAGGGTTGGTGGATGGGGGCAGTGGTTGACTACAAAGGGGACACACAAGACAAATTTAGGGTGATAGAACTGTTCTGTTTATATTAGAACAGTAGATGTATAATCCTATGCATTTTTCAAAATCTATAGAACTACACATATAGTGAATTATAACCTATGGAAATTATAAAGAAGTCCACCAGGAATATTAGAGATTCTCAAGATGGAATACAAACTTTGGCCAGTGATCCTAACTATGGTACAAATGTACAACATAACAGCACTAGTGTATGGGAAGAAAGAGCTGACCTAGGTTTGAAAATGGTGTTTTGGCTCAAAACTGTTAAGGGTGAAGACAAAAGAACTATATATACATACTGTATTCTAGTTGGTGAATTTGTTTCTCCTGGAGGTATGGGCTAACAATTATGAAACTGCTTTACATTTACACTGAAATTGAATAAATAAGTAAATGGGTAGTGGATGGCGGGCGCCATATTTCTGACTGTTGGAGAGGGAGGTTACAAGAGGGGGAGGCTGGAATGAATCCTGTGGTGCTGGATTAGTCAAAGACATTGGTATGAACTCATATGTGGCTTAATATATACACAGATGGATCATTCCAGAAAAAAATTAGATATGTGTGCACATATAAGTTAATACACATATATTACTTAGCTCTGTCCACTGAGAGCCTAGAAGCAGTGACCTCCCAGGAGAGACAAGCACTGCCAGTGCACACATCTTGATTTCTAAATGTCATTTTGCTATACAAGCAACTAGGGGTCCTTGGATAGATGGTTGATTGTAGGACCGGGCAGGGAAAACAGAAGATGAGCCTGGAGCATTTTGTGCTACCAAAAAAGTAAGGATATGCTCAAAAAGTAAAGGATTGAGCATGTCAAAGTGACAGGAGCTAAATTGAAGGTATGGACACTGTCTGAAGCAGAATAATTTGAGCAGTGTGATAAGTAGCATAATACAGTATTATAATATAAAGTATACAGTATATAAACATGCATTAATAATGATATACATAAATGATTGAATAGAAAAGTAAATGGGAGAGAAGAGACAAATCTTTCTAACAGAAAAATTTCAGATAATTTAGGTAGATACTCCCCCCCCCTTTTTTGAACGTGGTTGGGCTTACTGACTCACTTCCAAAGGAAAGGGTAGGGAATGAGAAAAATAATAACTTTATTGTGGAGAAACCTGGCACACACTACTTTAACCATGTGATTAAGGCTAACACGACCAGTGTTGTCGTGGATATATCATATACCCTCAATGTGATGTAATGAGAAGGGTGCTGCACCTCTGTGGCATTCTTTCCAAAAATCCATAACCCCAGTCTAAATCATGAGAAAAACATTGGACAAAGCCAATTCTAAGGACTACAAAATACATAACTGATATTCCTGAAAACTCTAAATTCATCAAAAACAAAGACTGAGAAACTGTCACAGATCAGAGGGCACTAGGTGATGTGACAACTATGTACAGTGTGTTTCCTTGGATTGGGTTCTTGAACAGAGAAAGAACACTAGTGGGAGAATGAAATTGAATCTGAAAAAAACCTTGGAGTTTATTTCATAATCAAGCACTGATGTTGGCTTCTTAGTTTTGAGACATGGACCATGGTAAGATGACTGCTTTAGAAGAAACTGAAACTGGGTAAGGAAGATATCCTGGGAACTCTCTGTACCGTCTTTACAACTTGTGTGTAATGTTAAAGATATTAAAACCTTTTTAAAAGTTTATTTTATTTATTTATTTATTTATTTATTTATTTATTTATTTATTGAGAGAGAGAGAGAGAGAGAGAGAGTCAGAGTGTGAGTAGGGAGGGGCAGAGAGAGAGGGAGACACAGAATCCGAAACAGGCTCCAGGCTCTGAGCTGTCAGCACAGAGCCCGATGCGGGGCTTGAACTCACGGACCACGAGATCATGACCTGAGCTGAAGTTGGACACTTAACCAACTGAGACACCCAGACGCCCCTAAAAAGTTTATTTAAAAAACAGCCCTGCTGTTAAAATCTGAATTGATAGTTAATTTATTCAAGAAATAGCTACTGAAGCCTATAGTCTCTAGTCACATATAATGATGAACATGTCAGATGCTGTCCCTGTCCTCCTGAACTTACAGTTTAGTGGTGGGTAAAGACAATAGGGGAGTTCAAAACAATCTGATAAGCACTTTGAGAAAGTGCCAGAGGTTTAAAAAACATTTTTTTCTCCTGTGTTGCAATTAATAAACATGGCATGTTAACTAGATCCTGGAACACAGAAAACATATTAGTCCAAATATAATGCTCTTATTGAGTATTTTTTATATTGGGTAATCCCTAAACTCTGAATGATTTGCCAATATCTCAAAGATTTTTAGCAGAGAATTTGGGGATATTCTTTAATTTATTATACTTTGTCCACCAAGAAATTATTCACTTACCAGGTGGAGGGAAATTTCCTTTTTTCATATACAAAATGGAAAATCAGAGTATACATTCTTTAAAATTTCTTTGAATTTTAAAAGTCCATGAGCTTTGTCAAATAATGTCATACATTTTCTTGTATGTTTATTGGTTCAGTTAAAAAGGTTTACTTATTGGTCACATAAAAATAAACATGACCAGGGGCACCTGGGTGACTCAGTTGACTGAGCATCTGACTCTTGATTTTGGCTTAGGTCACAATCTCATGGTTTGGGAGTCTGAGCCCTGAGTCAGGTTCTGCGCTGACAGTGTGGGGCCTGCTTGGGATTCTCTCTCTTTCCCTCCCTCTCTGCCCCTCTCTGTTCACTCTCACGTGTGAACTCTCTCTGAAAAATAAATAAATAAACATTAAAAAAATTAAACGTGACCATATCTTCCCTTCATCATCAAGATTCCTATTTCTTCAGTTTATTTGAAATAGGAAAATGTTTCCCAAGAAAGGAAGATATTCTCACAGTGAAAAAGGGGGAAAAAAAAACCTCCATACATTCTATAAGGCAGGCAGCATACCTCAAAAGGATGAGAAACCTTGTTACCTTCTAAAAAAGACTGGACTCTGAGATGCAGGCCCTGAAATCAGAGACTCTACACTTGTGTACCCTAGTCAGCCTACCTTAGCTCCCCCAAACCTCAGAAATGGGTATTTTAAAAGGAAATACTTTTTAGGTACGTCTGGGTGGCTCAGTTGGTTAAGCCATTGGATTTTGGCTCAGGTCATGATCTCACAGTTCATGCACGGGTTCGAGCCTTGCGTCGGGCTCTGTGTTGGCAGCTCAGAACCAGGAGTCTCCTTTGGATTCTGTGTCTCCCTTTCTCTCTGTCCCTTCCCTGCTCACTCTCTGTCTGTCTCTCTCTCAAAAATAAACATAAAAAAATTTAAAAAAATAAATAAAAGGAAGTACTTTTTTTTTGGATTTGAGATTTCTCTCTGCAAAGAAATTCGTCTCAGTTTGAAAGAGGTTGTGGGGTTAAAAGTCAAGACTTCCTTGGGAACGCTGGATGATAGACATCCTGGGTCTCTCTTTTGCTGGAAAGTAATCTCACAAAGAATTTAGTCTATAGCCACACATGCAGGTTGCTTCTCTGAGGGGCCCAAAGTTGCATGCACTGCAAGTGGAGAGTTTGGAGGAGTAAATAGGGAAACATTACGGACAATCCTGACACGTGCCCCTATACTTACAGACGGAGAAGTTTTAGAACCTGGAGCTGGAATCCAAAGGAAGAAAATGAAATGTCACAAGGTGGGAGTTCCTAAGAAGGGGCAGGAAGGGGGAAGGACAGTGGACAGATTTCCTCTAAAGAAGAAGAGACAATAGACAAGGAAGGTATTTCTAATGGGGTAGGGGAATAAAAACAAAGCAAAGCAAAACAAAACAAAACAGAAAGCAAACCAAACTAAACCAAACTATTTTTAGTGGAAGCAAACCTATCACCCTTTAAAAATTAGCCCTTTGCTGGATTATTTCATTAGGCTTCTATTTTACTTCACTGCCATCAGTGTCTCTCTCTTTCAGTTTATTCAGCAAAGTACTTTCTAAATGACCTTCCTAAGACATCTTAATGACAATATAACCTGCATGATCAAAAACTTTCAATGACTCGTCATTGTCCCAGAAAGAAAATCCAAACACTTCAACTTTGGTTTTCAAGTCTAGATCGTTAAGCAAATCACAAAATTTTCTTGGGCATTATTATTATTTTTTCATCTGTAAAATGACATTGATATATAGAAGCTCATAGATTATCTCATTAGCTGAGGGCAGATATATATCTCAATCATTTTTTAAATGGTTCAAAAGTAGTATTTTGCTATATCTAATTATTATCTCTCTTTGTCTATCATCTATTTATCTCCTAGTAGAAGTAGTGGTGGTTTGTATTTAAGGCAGATAAAAATACAGGGTGTGAATTGTTCCAGTCTCCAATGTTACACTGATTTAACTGTACAAGTGGTTTTGATTTTAGTTACCTTGATTGAAACATGGTAAATAAACAAATCTAATATCCAAAAGAAAAAAAATCAAATTTTAATATTTTTTAGGACTTAGACCAATCCTGGCAATATTAAAACATGAGAATGCTTTTTGGTGCTTGCTATACATTTTCAGGAGATTTAGTAAATAAATTGGCTTAACTTAATCTTGTAATCTTCAAAAATCTTTTCAGCACAACTCCCTCCCGCCCCCATAGCATCTGCTTCCAGTATGGTTAATTTTATAACAATTAGACTGTAATGAGACTTTTGCTTCCTTACCATGTTTACCAGCACAGTCTCAACATCCTTCTATTGATAAGAAATGTGTGGAAACTTCATTTTTTTTCTTTCTTTTTTAATCTTGATTTTGGAAGCCCTGGTAGAATAGTTAAGGAGATTTCTTAACAGTGAACAGGGAAGTCTTTTTTTCTCTTTTGGTTTTGATGGCACACAAATTAACTCGTTTCCTCTACTGAGCTGGGAATTCTGTAAAAGGAACCTGCTGGAAATATGAACATTCCTGTTCTTCCTGACTCTTAGTTTTGTTAGAAAATTCCTACGTTACATAACTTTTACTAAGAGGAGAATGGAGGCAGGATTTACCAAGCTTGGTTTTAATGAAGAACTGAAAAACAACATAAAATCACTAATCACGTGATAAGCAATGTAAACACCATTGTTTCCAGAAACGGTGTAACTTAAGGAAGAATTTTAAGTTTAACTCAGGTTGCCAGCGAAAGAAGGATATCAATAGTTATTCTATGTGTCAGGCGTGATGTAAGGCATTCTCCCCACCCCCACTCCATATTTCATCTCATTTAATTCTTAGTGCAATCCTGTGGCTATATTTTTCAATATAGATTATTAGAGATAAGGAAGTTGAGATGTAGGGAATTTTAATAACATGTTTAAGATCACCCATCTACTGAATTTCAGGGCTTAGATTTGAAACCATTTTTGTGTGATGGAAAACTGCGATACAATTTCTGCTTTCGAATACTGTCTTCGTTGCTGTTTTCATATACTTCGGAGTTGAGTTTCCTGCCTTATGGGACTAGACTAGTAATCTTGATTGGTTTTTCAAGAATGAATAGGCTAATGAACTACTAATTATAAAGTATTCTGGTATGTGTAGAGAACGTGTAATTATTGAAAGAAAAATCATAACATTTTATAGTTACTTTCTCAGATATTTTTATCGTTCAATAAAACGCAGGATAATATATGATGCTATCTGTACTCTCTTCTTTGATGGCATGAATTAATGGAAAACAAATAGCCACTGAAGGATTTCTTAATACAGTTACCTCATGGTTCCCTGATGCACTTTTCTCAAACTTCAGATTTGTGGGGACATAAAGGCCAAACCTCTGACTTATTAAATTCTTCTTTTGATAAGAATATGTAAGATACAAATGAAGAAAATGCTAAAGCTTTATCAGGACATATCTGGGTTTTATAGCCCTGCTTTCGGAGAGTGCATTTATAAGATGTAAAAGAAAGAAGAACATTTACAATGTCTACATAACAGGGCTGCAATTATGTAACATAATAATACAAAAAATACATATACATAGAGGAAAGACCTGAACTAAATATGCCAAAAATATGAATTATTGGTCATCTGTAGGTGAGGAGCCCGTAGGGCAATTCCATTTCATTAAAAAGAATATTTTTCTGCATTTTCTAATTTTTTAAAAAGAAAAAATGTGTTATTTCTATAATCAGAAGAATGCAATGAATTTCATCCATATTTCACAAAGACACGTTCTTCTGAAAACAGTTCTAGTGGAGCGTGAGGGTGAGAATATTCTCAAATGGAAACAATTTTGTTTGTAAGAGAATTCAGCTTTAAAATGGAAGCAAGGCATTTGTCTCTCTGATGCCATGGCAACCGGAGAAAACCACAAAGTCCAACAATGGTATAAAAATGTGCCTCAAGAGTGGGTAAGAAGGAGGCAACCTTGGACCTCTTTTTTTGTTTCCACTTCCCCTAGAACAGAAGGCTTCATTGTGTTTTTGTAGCTGACTCTTTCGCTTTCCAGCTAGGCTGCTGTGATAGGAAAAAGCAAACAATAATAATAACCCTTTCCTCATAAAGTTTGGACCTCTCCAAAAAATTGTGTGCTTTCTCTGTGGAGAAAAGCTTAGTTTCTTTTGATTTGGTTTCTCTGCTTCCCTTCCCCTGACATCTTCAAATTCAGTCATTTTTATGATGAAGTTTTTTCAATCATTATACATTTCACCCTCAGAATTCCCCTTGGGTGCCGTCCTCTTTGAAGCTGCAGGACTGGGTTGATCTTTTCTCTGTGGTCACTGTTTTCTTCATACCCAAGAGTTCCTTCTGTGAACGTTCTCCTTTTTCAGACCTCACTGTTTCTGTTGGTCACTAGGGCCTTGACTGTCTGATACTGTCTTTTCTTTTGGAAAAAAAAAAAAAAAAAGAAAAAAAAAGAAAAAAATGTTTTTTTAGCCTAGTTGTGTTCTTCAGATAAATCAGATTCCTCTAAGCCACTGAAGATTGCTAAGGGTCCTCATTTTGGGAGTATGAATTCAAAATTAAAAAAAAAAAATTTTTTTCTTTTAAAAAAAATTTTTTTTCTTTAAAAAAATTTTTTTTTAATGTTTATTTATTTTTGATAGAGAGAGAGAGAAAGAGAGAGGCAGTGTGCAAGAAGCCTGGGAGGGGCAGAGACAGAGGGAGAGACAGAATCTGAAGCAGACTCCAGGCTCTGAGCTGTCAGCACAGAGCCCAACATGGGGCTTGAACCCATGAACCTTGAGATCATGACCTGAGCTGAAGTTGGACGCTTAGCCAACTGAACCACCCAGGCACCCCTTAAAAATTTTTTTTAACGTTCATTTGTTTTTGAGAGAGAGAGAGAGCGAGCAAGAGAGAGAGAGCACATGAGTAGGGGAGAGTAGCAGAGAGAGGGGGTGACAGAATCTGAAGCAGGCTGTAGGCTCTGAGCTGTCAGCACAGAGGCCGACGTGGGGCTCTAACCCATGAACCGTGAGATCGTGACATGAGCTGAAGTCAGATGCTCAACTGATTGAGCCACCCAGGTGCCCCTGAATTCAAATATTTTGATGGTAGAGGTTGCCAAGGGAATTCTTCCCCCTTAGGTAAGTAGTGATGCTGCTAAGCTCTCTCCTATGGCCTGCATAGTACTACCCTACGACCATGGCAGCAAGGTCAATACAGTAAGGACTGCTGACCTCTGAGCTGTATTTTACTCTAAGATTTTGTGTGTTTGGGTTTAAAAACTTTAGTTAACTCAGAAGCCACCAGCGACCTGAGCAACCGGCCCTCTAGTTTTATACCTCAAACTAATGCTTTTCAACCAATACAATGAAAAGGAATTGGGGAGACCATCTTCAGGGCAACCAGAAGAGTAACCATAAAGAATTGCTGGCCTTCCGGGTGGCAGCCAGAGGTGCAGTCTTGGAAGTGGAGGATACTGCATGACCCTCTAGCATCAGAAATCATAGAGGAGAGTTGCACAGCTGCTTGGCCTCCACCAGGCCTGGGCAGCTGGTCATTCTAGGAAACTGGCAGCGATAGTGTCATTCCTAGGAGAATGACCCAACCAAAAGGAATGAAGATTTTATAGCCACGAGGAAGCTAACTGTGGAGGATGGAGGTCTCAGATCATTCATTTTCCTTTCTTCAGCACCCATCAGTAAATGTTGCCTTCAATGAACTGGATTAATTTCAGCTACTGTTCTGAACTGACTGGTTGTGGGGCCTATAGAAAATCTCTCCATTTCTTTAACAGTTTTTTTGCAGGCCACACAAATTTCATTTGTCATTTTGATGGCCCTTGTGCAAGAAAGAAAAAAAAATTTCCTTCTTACAGTTGTAGTCCACAATAATACGTTTGGCCAGTCTCTTAGCTTCCTGTCACTTGGAGTCTAGTTTGAGGACCATTTCAGTCCTGAACCATGTGCCATCCTGGCTCAGGGTAGCTTGATGGGGAGTTATAAAGTTGGGCATTTATATGGTATTGCGTAGTGTTTAAAAAGCCTACTTCCATAGACTATCTCATTTGACCCTTACTGGGAGTTAAAGAAGGTATCTAGACTGTTTTTAGTAATGAAGAGCCTCAAGTGGGCTCAGGAGTTCTTTAATAATATCCTTCTGGCTGTCTGGAGGGTGTATGGGCCTCAGTCCAAATGATATTCTACAGTCTATGTAGAATGTTGCACATGTGTAGGACTGAGAATGCTCATGGCAGGGGGTTTTGGGCTGGGGGCTTGGGAGGGACACACAATTCCAGTGTGCCTGCACAAATTATAATCCAGATGGGGCCTAGCCCTTTCAAATCTGATGGCAGTGCTACAGGCTTTCCCTGGTTAGGTGAATTTGAATTAATCCAAGATTTTATCAGAATGGTACCAGGTTCTTTTTCTTGTAAAGAGAGAAGCAATAGAATATGAAGCTGTGTGAAGGAATACAAGAGATGAGTGGTCAGACAATGCAGTAATTTCATTTGCTAAAATGATCTGGGGATGGGCATGTCTTCCATAATGTGTAATGCACTTAGCACAGTGTTAATACTTAGCAAGTCCTCAATTAATGTTAATAAGCTATGATAATAATAATAATAATAATAATAAATGATAAATTATGCATGGCCCTCTTGTGTTTTTATTTTTTCTTTTCTTTTGTCAGGCTTGAGTTCTGATTTCTATGTTGTTTTTGACATCCAGCTTATTCTGTCTGCTTCCTTGGTGCTTGACTCACTAGGTACTCAATAAAATCTGTTGAGTGGACAAATGAAGGAAGGAAGGCTTGCAGTGGCCTTTTGTATTTACTTCTGAGGCAGTGTTAATATTCTTCATTCCAGAGGAACTCAAAAAGATTCACATTTATTAGCATCAAAATTTCCATTACAAATTTAGTGGTATTAGTGAATTTAGTATTGTAATGACCAGTGTGGCTTTTCTTGTTCTTCACCTTTTTCTTTTTCTTTCTTCTTCATAGGTTTTCTTGTACAGTTCCTAAAAAAGTGGCACTTTTTAAACTGGCAGTTTTGAAACTCATTTTATTTTAATATTTAAGTATTGCCAAAGATAAACAAAGCTAGACAAAGGTGAAGTGGTAAAGACAGAGTACATATAATCTGTAATATACTATTGCAATAGGGAAAAGAGTCCAGCAGGAATTGAACTCAACTTTGATTTGTAAAGTGGTGACCAGGCATTTTAAAAAGGGAGGATGAGGGAGTAGGGAGGGGACAGAGTGGGGCTCAGGAGAGCTGGGGAAGTGGAAAATTACAAAAAGTGGGAAGGGAGGGTTGGTCCATGTGAAGTCCTTCTGGGTTTGTTAATTGGCACCTATCCAGTTAAAGCTCCGTGATGGTTAATTTTATGTGTCAGATTGACCAGACCATGGGATGCCCAGTACTGATTAAATATTATTTCTGGGAGTGTCTGTGAGGGTGTTTCCAGAAGAGCTTAGCATCTGAATTGGTGAACTGAGTAAAGCAGATGGCCATCCGCATTGTGGGTGGGCATCATCCAATCCACTGAGGTTCTGAAATGAACAAAAAATCAGAGGAAGCTTGACTTTGCAGTCTGCCTGATTGGTTGAGCTGAGACATTATTTTCTTCTGCCCTTGATGCTCTTGGTTGTACACCATCAGCTCTCTGGCTTTTGGGCTCTCGGGTCTTGGAACAATACTAGGGGCTTTCCTGCCCCTAATTTCCTGCCCCTATTTGGGGTAGATTTCCTGCCCAAATGTCCGATTTGGAGATGGCAGATTGTGGGATTTTTCAGCCTCCATAATCATGTGAGCCTATTCCTTATAATAAGTTATGATCATAATGTATGTAAATAATAAGCACAGCATGTAGGACATAGTAAGGATTCAATAAGTACTGGTTACTATGGCAGATATTATGTGTTGGCTGGCTCAGCCTTCTTCCAATCTCCTTCTAGCGTGCCTCTCCGTGCAGCTAGGAGAACTGCATTACCCAAGACTCCCTTGCAACTAGGGTGCCATATATGACTTAGAGTCTTCCTATCAGGTTCATTGGCTTGAGGTTTGACTTGGAAATGAAGGCACAAGGCATCCATTTCACAGCAGAATGGAGTGGATTTGTATGCTCTTAATTTAGCTAAACTTGGACTGTGTCTCTCAGAATTCCCTTCCCTGCATCATTCTGGGTTAGCATGGGCTATGTGATCTTGCATGAGATTTGGAAGGTGGAAATGAAGCAGTAATTGTCATATTCTTTTTACCCTCAGAAAGTGTGGAGGACACCAGGCCCTGTTGCAGCTCTATCTAATTGTATGTATTGTATATATCACCTTGTAGACATGGGCAGTAGCCGAGCCTATAGCTCTTCTGGGTCGCACTAAATCCTCCCTTTCAGCTTCTTCGATTTCTGGGCCAGGTCTGTGTGTAAAAGGACACCAGCTTCTCTTACAGAACACCTCAATATTGAAGTTGAAGGCTTAGAAGCTGTAAGAGGCCAATGTGGGTTTCAGTTTTTCTTGTGGGCTACAGCTTATCCTTCTAGGTTACCCTGTTCTCTTTTACTTCACATTCATCTTTCCTTCCCAACTGTTACTCTACTGACCAGGAGCAGTCAGTCCCTAACACCAGGGGCAGGAGCAACAGTCATACATATATCACCAAACAACTCCCGTAATTGTGTAAGAGCAAATCCCTATGATAAATCCCATATTCTATATTATTCCTCATGGCTCTGCTTCTCTGGTTAAGACATAGAGGCAGTGTGGTCCTGTGGTCAGCAGCCAGCCGCCTGCGTAGGAAAAATGATTCTGAGGGTCCAGGTGCTTCCTAAAATGGTAGAATCTGCTGAATTCCCAACAATTTCATAAGCACTGGGTACCTCCTGATAAATCCTTTTGTTCTTTTACCGGCCAGAGTACTTTGTGTTGTCTGTTACAGAATTTTGCCGATGAAGGTATTATTATTACCAGTTTAGCTGTGGTTTCTGTCTTCATGGAGCTTATGGTCTAGCAAAGGAGATGATATTATAAGTGTGATGTGTTCCTTTTCCTTCCATTGAAAAAGTTTCCTTTCATTTTTATTGATACTTTTTTTTTCACTTCCTAGGAGGGAAGTAGTCTTTTTCCTTTGTTACATCAAAAGAAAACTGGGGCAGAGGGCATCTTGCTAAAATTCACATGTAAGTTTGATGTGAGAGCCAATGTCTTATTGCACACTAGCTCCAGGATTTGCGGAAGTGTTGATTCAGAGTGGCAGCTGCTTAAATGCTGGGTTGGAAGAAAGTGCTGGGAAATATTTTCTCGCCAAACGTGGTAGTGAAAGCAAATATCTGCGCTGGAAACTTTCAAAAGATAAGAAAAAATCAACCAACCAACCAACCAACCAACCAACCAACAGAAAAAACTATTAGAAAGCCTGGCACTTCTAGTTAAGTAGATGTAACTTTCATATCATATAAAGTCAAAACCAAATGATGCTTTCTATTTGTGGTCAATTTTTGCCTTTCCAAACGTAGCTGAATGTTATTATGATAGGAGTATTATACTGAAGATTATAAATTGAAATACTCAGACTAAACTATAAGCTACTATTTCGAACAAAGACATTACCATTTGAAAATACTAAAGCTGTAATAACGTTTTACATTCTATGTGTTTTTTTTTTTTTTCATCTAGCAGGATTTTAGGATTTTACCCCATTTTGTAAGTAGCAGTATGGTCAGACCTCTCCTTGGCTCTTCTTTCAGTCATAAAGTTGTTTCATCTGGTGTATTCGTCTCCTAGTAATATTAAACATTTGAGGAGAATGGAACAAAAAGAAAATAAGCATCGTTCCCTCCAAAATCCCAGGGCTATGAAGCTCTGATTTTAGTCTCTATGTCCTCCTAACGCACCCATGAAATTCTCTGAATACCTTACCGTGGTGGGCATTATGACTGCTACAGACTATTCCTGAACCTAAAGCTGCCTATTTCCCAGTATGGAAACAGTAAAGTGGTCACAAAGTTGATGTTACCAAGTCAGGAAAGGGTGGGGGCAGCTCACCGGATCAGGTGGCGGTCTTTAAGGAAAGGAACAGTGGTTAGCTGGTTTGGGAGCCCTTGCCACCACACTGTTTCAGGATGAGAGATTTAACTGGAAGAGGAATTGTTTAGTACGCAGTAGCCCTATGCTACACATTTGAACATTATGTCATTCGCTCATCACTACAATCTCCAAAGACTAGCATTTGATGCATCATTCTCTCTACTTCATGAAGAAGAAGGAAACATGCTCAGAGAGGTTAAGAACTTGCTAGAGGTTGCGTACTGACAAGCGGTGGAGTCAGATTCATGTCAAGTTGTTCTTTTACCCTGCTGCTGCCTTAAGATGAAAGCCTCTTATCTCCTTTCCCCCTATTCTTCAGCCCTACAGGCATTTTTGGAGCAGGTTCTTGGGTTTTGTGGATTTTTGAGATGGGAAAAGGGATTTAAGATCTTGTGTCTACCTCCAATCTGAGTTCTTGCAATTAAGTAAAATCTAAAACCACTAATGGTGATTCGCTGAATAGGCTCAATCAATGAACCCTTAAATGAAATTCTCACTCCTTTGTCCCTTACAAGCTTTCTGTAGTTTAAAATAATAATACCCAAAATATACTTAAAAGAATTACATACCTGTTTCTCAGGAGAGAATCCTTCAAAAGTGATCTCTGCTTTTTGTTTGGGGAAGGAACATGAGAAACATCTGGGAGAATGGGTAGCAAGTATGTGTGTGGCAAGGGGGTGGGTGGTGAGCACTTTGGAAAAAAAATTTTTTTTTTTAAATTTTTTTTTCAACGTTTTTTATTTATTTTTGGGACAGAGAGAGACAGAGCATGAACAGGGGAGGGGCAGAGAGAGAGGGAGACACAGAATCGGAAACAGGCTCCAGGCTCCGAGCCATCAGCCCAGAGCCTGACGCGGGGCTCGAACTCACGGACCGCGAGATCGTGACCTGGCTGAAGTCGGACGCTTAACCGACTGCGCCACCCAGGCGCCCCGGAAAAAATCTTTTTAAACCAATTTGGAGTATGCAACATATTAGATGCTCAAGTATTTGTCTGCTAAATAAACTAAAATATATTTCTTTCACCTCTGTCTTCTCCCAGCTACTTCTTCTCAGGAACTCTTTTGTCTAGATAATGACTAGCATATAAAAGTTTTAGCATGTACTTCTTTAGATTAATAAAATATTTATTAATTTGTTCAACAAATGTTTCACATATGAATAAAAATGTTACTGATTTGCGAGGTGCAGGATTTTCTTTATGTCTCTTAGATTAAGCTTGTAAAATTATGTTGTTTGAATTTTCTATATCTCAATTTTTACCCCTGCTCAATCTATTTCCAGTATGGGTGTTTTAAAATCTCTTGCTATCATTTTTTGTCTAGTTCTCTTTTATTATTCTGTTTTGGTTTTATATACTTGAGGCCAAATTATTAGATGCATACATATTTATTGTTGTAACAGTACAGTGTTCTTTATTATTTAGTTCTCTTCTTTTTCCTTATTATTTTTCCCAAAGCATTTACTTGTTTGAAACTTGAGCTTTATTTTGATTAATATTCTCATGATATATCTTTTCTACCCATTTATTTCCCACCTCTCTGTGTACTTTTATTTTAATGTGTTTCCTGTGAACTATTTGTGTATATATTTTATAATATCAAACTATGTATATATATACATATGTTGATAATATCTGCTATTTAATAGGTGGTTTAATCTGTTTATATTTAATATGATTATTGGTATATTTGGACTTGTTTCTACTATCTTATTTGTGTTTTCTCGTTATTATCCTTTCCTTTTGCTTCTTTCTTCTTTTCATTTTCTTTTTCTCTTTTTTTAAAAATGATAGTTTAAAAATTATTTATTTATTTATTTTAAAAATTCAGTATAGTTAACATACAGTGTTTTATATTAGTTTCAGGTGTACAATACAGTGATCCAACAATTCTATACATTACTCAGTGCTTATCACGATAAGTATATTCCTAATCCCTTCACCTATGTTACCCATCTCTCACCCACTTTCCCTCTGGTAACCATCAGTTTGTTCTTTACAGTTAAGAGTCTGGCTTTTTGTTTGTCTCTTTTTTTCTGTTTTTTTGTTTGTTTATTTTCTTTCTTAAATTCCACATATGAGTGAAATTATATGGTATTTGTCTTTCTCTGACTTCTTTCACTTAGCTTTATACCCTCTAGATCCATCCATGTTGTTGCAAATGCCAAAATTTCATTCTTTTTTATGGTTGAATAATATTCCATTGCATATATATATATATTCCATTATATATATATATATACATATATATATATATATATGCCACATTTTCTTTATTCATTCCAAAATGATAGAATCTTATACATTCTCCCACTTTTTGTTCCTATCCTGGTTTAGAAGCTAAACTTATATATGTATACACACATGTGTATATGTAAATGTGTTATATATGCATACATGATTATATACAATTCTATATATAAGGATGTATACACACATCTTTGTCTCTCTATATACCTACAGAGATTCTTCTCTAGACTGAGACTATAGGTATTCTTATTATTATGTCTGAAAGTATTTTTATTTTGTTCATACTCTTGAAAGATAATTTGAGTATAGAATTTTAGGCTGAATGTTATTCTCCCTAAGGTTTTAGAAGATTATTATTCCGTTATTCCACTATTATTCCATTATTTTCTGGCATCTATTGCTACCAATGTGAAATGTAATGACAATGAAAATACTTTAAAAATGTTGGTAGTCATTACTTTTTCTTTGGTAGTTCTTAAAAATTTTCTCTTTACATATTAATATTCTGCTGATTTACTCTGATGTGTCTCAATGCAGATTTATCTTAGTTTATTCTGCTTGTACTTAGAGTGCTCTTCCAATAAGTGATCATAGTCTTCTTCATATTTTAAACCATTTTATCCACTCTACCTTTGAACATTGCCATCAGCACCATTGCCTCTAACGCCCTTCCTGGGACTACTGTTAGAAGTTGGAGACTCTTCATTTGTCCTTCATGTCCTTTATCTACTTTTGCCTTTTTAAAAAATTTTTTTTACATTTATTTATTTTTGAGAAACAGGGCGAGACAAAGCATGAGCGGGGGAGGGGCAGAAAGAGAAGGAGACACAGAATCCAAAGCAGGCTCCAGGCTCTGAGCAAGCGGTCAGCACAGAGCCCGATGTGGGGCTCGAACCCACAAACTGTGAGATCATGACCTGAGCTGAAGTCAGAGGCTCAACCGACTGAGCCACCCAGGTGCCCCTACTTTTGCCTTTTTAAAAATTTGTTTTCATCATGCTATTTTGAATTTTGGTGAATTTTTCAGTACTCTAAACTAATTTACTAATTTTCTATGTTTGTAGACTTCTCATGTTCAAATTTTAAAATATTGGTGTTTTTTATTTATAAGATTTTAATACATTCATTTGTTCATTTCTCTGACATTGTTTCAAAACTTCCCATTTTTAAAAATGGATGTTATGGCCTCATTGACCTCTTTGAGGACTTTGTACATTTCCACTAATGTTTGTTTCTTCTAGAGCACAGTTTCTCAAATGCAGCACTGTTGGCATTTTGGGCCAGACCATTCTTTGTTCTGGGCTGTCCTGTGCACTGTAAGATGTTCATCAGCACCCCTGGCTTCTACATCCAAGATTCCTGTAGCACCCCAACCCCTACCAGTTGAGACAACCAAAAACGCCTCCAGCCATTGCCAAATGGCTGACAAAACCACCCCCAGCTGAGAACCACTTAATCTAGACTGAATTTATGCTCCGTCTTTTTAAAAAAAATGCTTATTTATTTATTTTGAGAGCAAGAGTGAGAAAGAGAGAGAGAGAGAGAGAGGGAATGAGTGTGAGCATGGGAGGGACAGAGAAAGAGGGAGAGAGACAATTCCAAGCAGGCCCCACACGGTTGGTGCAGAGTCCAATGTGAGGCTGCATCCCATGAACCGTGAGATCATGACCTGAGCTGAAATGAAGACTGAGCCACCTAGACGCCCCTGCTCTGCTTTTTTTTTTTTAAAGTAATTTTCTCAGTGTTAATTTTCTGTATGTATTTTGGAATTGATATACAGATTTACTGCCTCCTACTCTCTGCTGTCTAGCACTTTTGCAGTCACTGTCACTGGACCCTTGGCCCCAAACCGGAAAGCAGGTCTTACATTGATGGCTCATGTTTCTGTCTCATGGTAATATTAAAGATATAGATTCTTAAACACTGAGTGGCTGGGCTCAAGTCCTAGTTAAGAGTGTGTATATGTTTCCTTTACCTCCCTGGGCATTCAGCTTCTTATGAGCCATAGCATCACAGAGCTGTATATAGCAGTTTTTTCTCAACTTATTTTCACAACATGCTTTTATGCAGTGAAACTTGCTGCATTCCCCACTTTCTTTATTGTGTATAGGGATCAGAATCCCGGCTGTCATGGCCTGCACCTGTATCCAGAGTTTTGTAGACTCTCCAGTTCTCACTGCTGTCTGGTTTTGTTTCACAAGGATGCTTATCTTGTTTGTAAGCATAGTTTTGTGTTTTGATGTTCTCTTTCCATAATTTATTTATCAGTACTATGGTTGGAACATGCTTGTGGCGGATGAAGAGAGGCTCAAAGTATGAATTTAGACAAGAACTGTCAAACTAGGGATGTCTGGGTGGCTCAGTTGGTTTAGCCTTCAGCTCTTGATTTTGGCTCAGGTCATGATCTCACTGTTTGTGAGACTGAGCCCCACGTCAGTCTCTGTGCTGTCAGTGTGGAGCCAGCGTGGGATTCCCTCTCTCTCTCTCTCTGCCCCTCCCCCATGCTCTCTCTCTTTCTGTTTCTCTCTCAAAATAAATAAATAAACATTAAAAAAAAAGAACCATTAAACTATATTTTAAAATTCATGGTTGCTAAAGATAATATAATTTTTGATGACTCTAGTCCAGGATTTCTCCATCTCAGAATTCTTGGCATTTTGGGCCAGATAATTATTTGTTAGGGGGAAGGGGGCTGTCTTGTGCATTATAGGGAGTCTAGAAGTATTCTTGGGCACTATTCGCTAGATGCCAGTAGCAACTGACTCCCTACCAGTTGTAATGAGCAAAAATGTCTTCAGATCTTGCTAAATATACTGGGGAGGCATGGCAAAATTGCCCCCAGTTGGGAATAATTGCTCTTGTCTATGAATATCTCTTCTTCTTCTGTCTGTCTGTCTAATTCCTGGTCATTTAAATCAGTATTTTATTCCTTACACACATAATGAAAATTTAAACTGATTTTTCATTTAATTTAACTTTTTAGGGTATATATTGTTACAGTACTGGATTTCTAATGCAGTCAATTAACAAGGGTGTTAAGATGATACTCCGGTTTTGATGTTAGTTGCTGCAGAGCATATATGCTTTGGAAGAATGTTCTAGAGGGCATCAAATGGACATAAATGGCAGTGGGTTGAGCACTTGTGGTATGTCCTTGACCTTATTTTGTTCTGATTTCCTTGACAGGACTGCTTCTAAGATAAAATATCACTTTCACAAATAGTTTCATTTAATTAAAAAATTTTTTTTAATGTTTATTTTTGAGAGAGAGAGAGAGAGAGAGAGAGAGAGCGAGCATGAGTGGGGGAGGGGCAGAGAGAAGGAGATGCAGAATCCAAAGCAGGCTCTAGGCTCTGAGCTGTAGCACAGAGCCTGACGTAGGACTCAAACTCATGAACCGTAAGATCATCACCTGAGCTGAAGTCAGACACTTAACACACTGAGCCACCCAAGTGTCCCAGATAGTTTCATTTAATAAATGCTCCCTGCACCCTTCCCCCTACCTATTGTTGATAGGACAGTTCTGTCAAGTGATGGTTTTTGAGGAGAAGACATGGAGGCTGAGGTTGTGTGAACAGTTCTTCACTTCTCCTGTCAGCTATGGCAGGGCTGGAAAAACAACTTGGTTGTCACTGATCTTATCCCTTCCTGAGTGCTCTACTCATTCTCTCAGGAAATCTAAGACTGAGGAGGCTTGGTTTTGATATGTTGAGAGTTTCATTCTGCATGAAGAAGAACAGTCCTACTTCTACAGAAGAAGGACTAGGACATAAGCCCCTCTGGTCCGGGATGAGGTCTGGGCGTGTGGTAGACACTTGCTACATTACTGCAAGGAGGGAGCTATGATACAGAGTGCTCAGAGTGATGCCTGGAAAGGGGCAGCTCTTGCTGATGCTGCTGGCAGGGATCAAACAGGTTCACCCTTAAGAAGTGGAGCCAGATTGGAAAGGCAAAAGAACAAAGTGAGCGTGTCCTCTCACAAAGGGACCCTGGCCTTGGAACAGAGGCTGCTCTGTTTCAGTTGTCTCAGTCTTATAGAGGAAGCTCTTTCTAACAGACATTCACTGTTGTTCTTGTTTTGTTAGGGAAGTTGTTTCCTTAAGGTCCAGAGTGTCGTGTTCCACTTAAGTATTAGATGGTTGTGTGAACTAAGGTGTGGTTTTGTGACCTTTAGGACTCATGGGTGATGAGTGGCAATGTTGTTGTAGATTATTCTGTTGCCAAGAAATACTTCCTTTCCTCATGAGTCTTTATTTTCCTGGCTTCATAGGGCCTCAAGCCCCAGAATGCAGGCATTTTTTTTTTTTTTACCAGAGAGAGAGAGAGAGAGAGAGAGAGAGAGAGAGAGAGAACTACCTTTCTCTACTTGTGACCATCATGAAGCTTAGAGCTCTAACACCTCAATGACCTTCTCCAGAGCGTTGTTTACTAGGATGAACATCACCTTGCCTTCACTTATTCAGTTTTATGACACCTTTTTCTCTAAGTAAAGGTTCTGATTTCCAGGTCACAGTTTCAGGTGTAGTGCTGTAATAGCATTTAAGCATTTATATAAAGTATGTTAATATATTGATATAAAAGGACCTTAAATAAAACATTTAAATAAATAAAATATTTGTTGAATAAATAATATATTATTAAACTTCCATGTGCTCCTTGATCTCTTAAATTTTCAAAGTGCTCCTTGATCCCAGAAACACACCAGAAGCAAACTCTTTTGTTCTAAACTCCTATTTACCTACATTTGAACTTTTCTCATAGCATTTTTTTTAAATCTTCTATCTTTCATTAAGGTAATATACATTTGAGAGAACTTGTTTACCAAATTGTAAGTTCTTAGAGAGCAGGATTCATATTTTGTTTATCCCCCTTGCTCAATCTTGACAAGGTTTAACCAGAGGTGGGCAAAAGAGGTTCCTAATAAATATTGGTTTTAACTTAATTTAATTTAAATATTGGAATTAATTTATTATTAAAAGGAGAAAGAGGAATCATACACACAAGTGTTCTTAATCTCTCCATTATTTCCCCATCCTGTGATGTTAATACAAGTACTTAGCTTCAGGGGGGCAACAATACATCAGAACACAATTCTAACACATCCTTATTTATAACCTATATTGAATGGGTTCCTCCTATGGCTTATCTTCAAGACTAAGACAGACAGCAGATACTCCCTATTTGGCTTGGCCCCTTGTGTGTGATACAGACACACACAATTGCTTGAATAAGTCCTTTCTGTGCCCCAGTGTTCACATTGTCTTAACAGGCAGGAAAGGGATCTGCCAATATCACTGATACAGATGCTTCCATGAATTCCCATATGGAACTCTATTAGTTGGGGTTCACCCAGAGAAGCAGAACCACTATGAATGTTATCAAATGAAAGATTTATTATAGGAATTAGATTTTTAAAAACTGTGGGAGGAGCTGAGGGAATGGACTTCAAAAAGGAGACGTTGGAGGTTGAGGAAAGAGTGACTAATTCTTCCTCTTAAAGCACTTTCACAGGTGAAGAAATGGAGTTGTAGGGAGAATCTGAGAAGCTAAGCATGCCTACCCATTGAAGTAGGAAAGGGAACAGGAATTTGTCTGATGTCTTTGGAAAGCTGTTGATCTGTACGCCTACGACTGCCTCTGTGGGTCCATAGCTAAACATCTAGTGGTAGGCATGAGGCCACCATTGGTCAGCAGGGTCAGCAGAGAAAGAATTGATGAATGCATAGAGGAGAGCAAAGACAAGGCAGAAGCCTCTGGGCAACTCTGCCCCTCAATATATCCCACTACAATGACTTTAAGAGAGAAATGTGTACTGCCCCACTTCCACCTACTAAATCTCACAAGTTTTCTCTTTTGGCATACTTTAGCCTTGGACCATATAGGAAAGAAGATTCTGGGGACCTTTGGTCCCAGCTTAGTGGTGTTGATAATAGAATGATCCAAGACAACAGCACTGTTCTACAACAAGTGGAAAGGGACATAGAGTCTCCTGCCAAAAAATTCCCAACATTCTTACAGTTTGGAGGAAGCTGCAAAAGCATCTAGTTACTACACTCATGGTCATCTGCTAGTCCATTCAGATTCAGCTATAGGTGATATGATAGACTGTATTTTATAAAGATGACCATACAAATATGTTTATCCAGTTTCATGTGCTCTTCTTACAGCGTGACTTATACTCTCCTTGGCAAGAGGTGGGTCCTAGACCCCCAACTTGAATCTAAGTTCTGATCAAGTATGGCAGAAGTGAAGCTTTGTGATGTCTGGAGCTAGGTCATAAAAAAAAAATACAGTTTTGCTCCCCTCCACCCTTTCTCTCTCTCTCTCTCTCTCTCTCTCTCTCTCTCTCTCTCTCTCTCGATGTTTGCCTATGGAACCCAGCCACCATGTTGTGAGGAAACCCAGGCCACTTTGAGAAGCCACATAATGCCGTTCCAGCCCCTTCTTGGACTTTTAGTCACCCAACTGAGGCCCAGACACTGTGAGCACAGACAAGCCATTCCCCACTGTGCCTTGTGAATTCCTTATCCACAGAAATCTTGAGAGATAATAAATGGTTATTACTGTTTTAAGTCACAAATATTGGGGTAATTTTTTATGTAGCAATAGATAACAAAAATAGGTGGACTCTGGAAAGTTCCTCCTCTATATGTTGCCCCAACTCCCACCTTCCCTTTATAAATCTCTGCCATCATTCCTGGCTCCATTCTGCCCCCATCAAGATATTTCCAAACTTAGTACTATCCATTTTTGGTTTTATTCCAGGAAAACTAAGAAATAGCCCAGTAGTTGTTAGATTGCAACTCCTGTAAACCAGTAATCTTTTCTCAGTAATACTGAGCACCTCTCACAGCATAACTTCAATGTTATTAGGTTAGGCAACATATTCTGCTCCTCACTAGAGTTGAGTATAAGGAAGGACCCTTTTCTGATACCGCTTGTGTGGCAGAACAGGGATTAGACATAGCAAATACTCAATAAATATTTGTTGAATAAATGAATAAATTACTAAGACTTGGCCATTAAAAGAAGACTCACATGGATCAATGGTGGGTTTTGTTGAAGATAGACTAGGTATTGGGTGATCCAGGAGCTCTTCCCCACAGTAGAAAAGTTTGAGAGGTCTAGATTGGGCCTCATCCTAAGTAGGTGGGCCTGAAATATTTGCATCTGTTCTAAGGCAGAGTAAGGAACCTGTTAAAGGGCTTTGTGGGGACTTAAGTGGTTGTTGTTCCTATGCAACTCAAAGGATTTTCTTGATTGCCAATAACCTAAGGCTAGGTTATAAATTCTGGGACTATTCTGGACCATAGTGAAAAACCCTATAACCCTACAAGCCCCAGCATCCATGTTCTTCACGAATAGAGCACTATAGTTTACTATGAAAATCACATGACCAAATAAGTCTGCTGTTCTCCTCAGATAGATTTTGCTATCATGGTTCTCTAAACTAATATTATTTAAGGATGGAAGTTTTAGGAATCTTGAACAACATGAGCTCTGACTGGAATTTTGTGACTAGTGTTTAAGCATTGTCCTTTGTGGGTGATAATAATATGGGTTGAGGTCTGGGTGAAGCTGGTCAAGGTCTTGGTTCTGGAGTCAAAAGTCCTGTGTTCTTTGCACTATCGCCTACTATGATGTTGAACAAGCTACTTAGCTACTTTAAACTTGAATTTCATTATCTTTCAAATGGGGCTAATAATGGTATCTGGCTTATTGTGTAGATTAAATACCATTATACATTATGTCATATATGATATTATACTCTGTATCTGATGCGTAGTAAGCTTTCATTAAATAGTAATTCATATTTTTATCATTATAAATATATTCTTTGGCAAAGATACTTCCTATTCAATTGTCCTTTGAAAACACCAAAGCCTTTCATTCTGATGGATCCAGTTTTCCTACTTCCTGACTTTCTCTACAAAGCAAAGTACTATCTATTCATCTTTTGAGTTCAACCTCCTAAATGAAGTATGTCCCAACACTTCCATCTCACTCATATCTTTTATTTCTTGACGTTCCTAGCATCCACATTACTAAGAGCTATTCCATACTATTTAATTCATTACTACTTGTTTTTTCCTCATGTGGCTCTAGTTGTGGTCTTTTCTTCTTAATAGAATTTTAAGTAGCTTGAGAACAGGGATCATGCCTTATAAACCACATTTGTGCCATCTGAATATTCTAGATGGGGCTGGGCAAAGAACCTGTGCTCAATAAACATCTGTTTGTTTTACTTTTATTTGGAAGGTGATAAAAACAATATTCTTCTGCTGGAATGGATCAAAAGGACAGCTCATGAGATGTCACTGATAGCTCTGGACTGGGTCTAGAGAAATGATCCCTGGGCTTAATGAGGACCAAAAGGGATTCTGGCTGTACATCACATGTGCACAGGATATGTGAGGAGGCCAGTGAACATTCAGTAAAAGAATCTGGTTTAAATAAACCAAATTATCACATACCTCTGCTCTGCCCCTGCTTATTGCTATTCTAAAACCAGTGGTGTGTGGCTGGAGAGGTGGCAAAGCCTCAGATGCCTGACTGTATGATACGCACCATTAATAGGGCTCTCTCTTTTCCAACAGCTCCCAGGTTTCTAGCAGGCCAAGGGCAGGGCCTGGTCTAGAATAGAAAGTTGACAGACAACAGAACACCGTGCTTAAGCCGGACTGAGAGAATGGAAAAACTGATCCACAGGAGGTCCGCCCTGCCAATTCAGCGGCAGTTGGAGGAAGTGCTTTCAAAATATAATGTGTGGAGGCTGGCAGACCAGCACAGGAAGACATGCCAAAGCTTGCAAGCTCCCTATCTAAGACAGGGTGGATTCCACATGGCTAAATCATAGCTTTTCAAAAGGTATGGTACCTCCTAACTATCTTCTTTATCACGGCCAGTTTTTACTATGGTCAGGACTGACACCATTTAGACAGAGACCAAAAAGAGAAAAACAGTCCAGGTGTACAGGACGAATGCACTGACTTATAGCTTACCCTTTAAAAAATATATCATGAGAGATCCTACTTTATGCTAACTTTCCTATCCTCAGTGGACCCTAGTGCAAATGGGGAAATCTATGAATGCAACTGGATTGTAGAAGATAAGCACTTAAGTTTCATAGTCTTCCTACTTGCCTAGATCACTGAACAGGTGAGTGGAATGTGGCAACATTTCTAGTGCTTTCTGGTTTAGTTTCATAGATGACACACTCAATAACAGATCTCTAAATTATCACAGCTCATAGTGGCTATCCTATGGAAAGGGCTGACCTGTTTCATCTTGAATGGGAAGAAATAAACCTGTTCAACCAGATGACTTCATCCTTCCAGTGACTGGGAGAGAATACAACAAAAGACTAACACATGAAATAATGATGCCAGTTTCCCTGAAGGAATTTCTGGGGAAAGCATAGGGATAGTATTGTTGGAGGGACAGATTATGACCTGCTTGGAAGACATGAAATAAAATTGTGTTAACACTCAGTAATTTTTTAACCCGAGGCCTAAAGTAGTTGGTTCAAAAGAAAACAAATTCATTGATGCAAAAGAGTTTATTAGCTTTCAGATAAGAGGGAAAATGGAGCCATTGTGATTTGGAAATACCTGACACATTAAGTTTATTCTGCTTAATTCATGAAAATCTATTTTTCATAGTACCTCATTGACCATTTTATGGAAAAAATGGAAAAGGCCTTCCATTTAATTCTGTAGGAACAGAAATATGCCTTCTCTCGCCTCAGTTCAGTCAAACATACACAGAGGCTCCAGACTCAGAGCTGTCACTGAGTGATTAGGAAACCTTTATGGATAAACCTGAATGAGAAAAGGAGACCAATTTTTGATAATACAGCAGGACAGATTCCTTTTCTATGCCATTGGCTCTAGGTTTCCCTGTCTTTCTAATGTCAGGTCCGTGATCAGAGGACACCTGAAAAGCCTTTGTAAGGAAGATGCTACACTCTGACTTGTCACATGTGTAGATCAAGTGAAGTGACAGCAACATGAGAGAAAATTCAGGGCTTTTCTGTGAGCAGGAGACTTTGATAAACTCTTAGACTGCTAGAAGTGTTACCTTTTACTTAAGTCACTTCTTCAATGAGCTGAGACGCTTAGACCATTTCCTGCCAGTGGGGTGGCAGGAAAGCTGATACTTTAGGGGGACTTGGGTGGTTTTGAAATGATTTTTCAGAACTTGAGAAATTTGTATGAATGTCCCAAAATGTCACTACATGAATATTTGTGTCAGTAGTACTTTTTGAATTCAAATGGCCATATTGGCAAGCAGTTTAGGAGTAGACAGTAAACTCAATTTAGGAGTAGAGGATGGGTAGAATTAGGATGCAGAATTAATAATCCTGAAGTATCTGTGAATGACATTTGGGCAAGACATGGAACTCTGAAAGAAAAAGACTTATTCTCTGAGTCTGGAGAAAACCAGAACAAAGCAAATCATCCAGCTACTTATGTCAAATTACATTTCAAAACAAGTACAATTTAAATGTAAAAAAAAAATAATGATAGTTGAAGATTTAAGCAAGAATTTTATAATCTAGGAGTAGGGAATACTTTCTAAAAATGACATCTAAAACCAACATCTAAAGAAAAAAATTGTAGATTGGTTACATGAAAATATTTCCATGCGTTAAAGCACTATAAACAAATTTGAAAGATAAATAAAAAGTACTAAGCTTTATTTTATATGAGGTATTAGAAAAGAGGTTTAAAATCAATAAGGAAATAGTGGACACTCTTGGAGAAAAACAAAAGAAACAATACATATAGCCATTAAACATATGAAATAAAGTTTAAACTCATCAATGATGAAATGAATGCAAATTAAAAGAATGCTTACCATTTTATCTTGAAAAACATTTTAAGAATTGGTAATAACCAATATTTAGCAAGACTGAGGATATGGGGCCTCTTAATACACTGTAAGAGGGAATATACAGTGGTACAAATTGCATGAAGAATAGTCTTGCAACCATTGTTACAAAATGTAAAATACACATACATACTTTGTGACCATGTATTTCTACTTTTAGGGATTATTTAAGGATATAATCACACAGAAGCAAAGATATGCATGTAAATGCTTATTTCTACTTTATTTAATGTAACAACAAATGGAAGCTACCTACTATTTCATAGACTAATGATGATCACTTTAAAAAAGTTAAAGCAGGGCGCCTGGGTGGCGCAGTCGGTTAAGCGTCCGACTTCAGCCAGGTCACGATCTCGCGGTCTGTGAGTTCGAGCCCCGCGTCAGGCTCTGGGCTGATGGCTCGGAGCCTGGAGCCTGTTTCCGAGGAGCCTGTTTCCGATTCTGTGTCTCCCTCTCTCTCTGCCCCTCCCCCGTTCATGCTCTCTCTCTCTCTGTCCCAAAAATAAATAAAAAACGTTGAAAAAAAATTAAAAAAAAAATTAAAAAAAAAAGTTAAAGCAAAGTCCTACAATGCACTAATTTTTTTTTAAGATTTTATTTTTAAGCGATCTCTATACCCAATATGGGGCTTGAACACACAACCCTAAGATCAAGAGTCAAATGCTCCACCAACTGAGCCAGCCAGACACCCCACAATGGACTACTTTAAACTATAATGTAAACATAAATTTATTCATATGAATAATTATATTTATGATATATTTGGTGAAAAAAGGGCACAAAACAACACTTAGGATAAAATGTAATAATTTGACTGGGAGTGCTCAGGTTATACACACAAGTCAGCATAGGATTTTCCCCAACATTTTATTATGAAAATTTTCAAACATACAGAGGGGTGAAAGAATAATAAACATCTATATATTTTCTACCTAGATTCAATAATTACTGACATTTTGCCATCCTTATTTCTCTTTCTGTATACATACACACACCTGATTCATGAATCATCCCTAATAATTTATTAGGGCCCAGATTCTGCCTGAAGAAGTAGTGAAGACCTCCATCCCACCAAAGGCAACCCATTCTATTTTCATTGAATTCTCTAAGGAAGCTTTCCCTTATTTTGCATTAAAATCTGCATTTCAGAAGGGGTTATTATGACTGTAGTTTAGCTATCATTTTTTTTTTCCTCAGGAGGGTGCTGAAATAAAAAAAATAATCATTTAAGTTAAATTGGGAATATCTTAATTCTAGCTTTTCAGTTACAAAAAGTAGCAATAATAATGTCTTTGGCATATTTGCCTAAAAGGAAAGTCTGAGTAAGATTTTAGAAAAAGAAATCCCTATTAATCTTTCTTGCTCTGAACCTGAGAGGGGAAGAGGAGGAGCACCCCCTCAAGCAGATGTCTTCACCTACTGAACAGTTTTCCCTCATATGGTCATGGCCACACCACCAAGCAAAAACAGTGTGCTCTGGGACTGTTCCAATCTTTCAGGGAGGCAGATGCTAGATAAGAAGATGCTGACAGGCGTTCTGGTGTTGTTCCAAGCTCCCCTTCAGAGTTCAACTCCTTTGTCCCAATGTCCTCATCTCCAGGAACCCTCTCCTCCCAACCGGGCAGGGGAGAGATTATTCTCTTGCCACTCTCCCTTGCTTAGCTCAGCACTTAAGTGTGGATTATTGCAACCAACGTTCTTTTGTAATGTAACTTTCTTAGACTGTGTGTTTGTCTGCACATGTGTGTGTGAGAGAGAGTTGGGGAGGGAGGGGGCTTTCAGAAACAGGGATACTGGCTGACCTGGCCTCATACCTCCTACAATCTCCTCAGGTTTGATCTTGGTCTCCTCCCTTCTCTCTTTCTCTAGTTCCTATTCCTCCATTCCCCTTTCTTCCTGCTTCTGTGTCCATACTATGTTCCTCTTCTTACTGGGGCTTTCTCTTGAGATTTTTCCTCTTAAAGATGTCACTCATCTCAATTCCTGCAAGGTTTGATTGTTCAATTATGAAATCAGATTTCCTGCTTCAGAGTTGTCTCTTAGGTTCTGTCACAAACAATAAAGTTCTTCCTAGTTCTGGTTCACCTCAAAATGTTCCAGTGGGGCAGAAGGTTCATAAGTCTCTCTCAGCGATGGTGCTTGGACTCGAGGGTAATGAATATTAAAGATTTGGATAGAGGTTCTGGTACCAAGTTGAATGCCAGATTTCCTGCTCATTATTATGAGTCTTCCATGTTAGTTTTAGGATTGGCCTCTGCAGATTAGATTTTGAGTTAGCAAAAGGGTCAAGTCCCACAGACTGGATATAGTTTGACTTGAAAACAGACCCAGGTAGGGGAAGACTTTCAGGTTTTATTCAAAGTTTATTATAATCTTAGGTTGTTAAAGGTTGATACATTTAAGAAGCTGGAAAATTGTCATTTCAATCTTTATCGGTTCATTTATCATGATTTTCTTGTACTGTTATGATGTATATACTCTCCTCTACCAAAGAATGTCAAAATTTATGATAAGGTCCAGAGATTCTTGTCAGTGTAATCATGAATTAATTTTATGGGTTATTCAAAGTTAGAATTAAGTACATGCTGAATTTCAGTTGAATTTCTCTATGAAAATATCAAAATGAAAAAATATGAAAGGCATTGGATCATTGAAAAGGAGATAAAATAATAAAATTAAGGAACATTTGTTAGATCTGCCAAAGTAGCAAATGAACCAATGCCTGGAAGATTCAAAGCTTTAAAAAGATTCAGACTACAATGTTATCTGGCAACTAAAGAGTAGTAAAAATGTACCAAAACATTTCAATTGAAGTATATACTAGAGTTATTAATGAATTACATATAAAACACAACAAAGCTGTGATAAAAAGTAATTTTAGACATTATAGCATTTGTACGAAGGTTTTTAAATTTTTAAAAATTTTAATTTTTTAATATAATTTATTGCCAAGTTAGCTAACGTACAGTGTATACAGTGTGCTATTGGTTTTGGGGGTAGATTCCCGTAATTCATCGCTTGCACACAACACTCAGTTCTCATCCTAACAAGTGCCCTCCTCAGTGCCCATCACCCATTTTCCCCTCCACCCCCCCCATTAACCCTAAGTTTGTTTTCTACTTTTAAGAGTTTCTTATGGTTTGCCTCCCTCTCTGATACTGTTTTTTCCCTTCCCTTCTCCCGTGGTTTTCTGTTAAGTTTCTCAAGTTCCACACGTGAATGTATAGTATGTTTTTAAATGGATGGTTAAAAGATCATTTAATGGCAGAATGATAATTTTATGATCTCTCAAGTCCTATTCTGGTATTTTGTTTCTAGAATTGTTACATATTATGTCTAGATTTTGTGTACATTTGATTAGTGACTGTCTCAACACCAGACCTTATGTTCATATCTTTGCAGTAAGGATATCTGTATACGGACTAAAAAAAAGTCTGTTTTGATTCAACTTTTCACATTAGCAGTATACTTCAGCAAAAATACTTCACATTTATTGAAGAAGATAGCCCTGGTTAAAATACAAAAAAACAAAAAACTAAAAACAAAAAACCAGTGCTAGGTAAATCAACAGCTCTACATTGAGCATCCACTACGTACACAGCAGCCATTTCACATTGGAGAGACTATAAAGATGTGTAGCAGCCTCTGCTTCCAGGACTGTACAGTCTTATTACTGGTGTACACATTGCATACATGTAAGATACAAATAATCAGTTGTGAAAGATAAATAATAATGCAAGATAATATATGTTAAGTGGCAAGTGTAGGATGCTGCTAATGAGTGTAGCTTTAGGAGAAGGAGATGGTTTTTTGTGTCGTGAAGATGATAGAATGTTTTCCAGAGGAGGGAAACTTTGAGAAAACTGGGGAGCCTTTTTACTGAGAATGAGTATGCTGATGTACCACAGATCTCCCAACTTAAGGAAAAGAGAGAAAAATTTTTGAACATTAAATAAAAATTTTATTTGCTTTCAGAACTCAATTGTTTAAATGAAGATCCACCCAAAGCAGATGACATGAATTTTGTCCAATTCAAGACCTTGGGCACTTTGCCCTTCTTAATGCAAGATGCTGTTGTAGGCTACTATAGCTAGATAATTTGTTGTAAATTACTTTGGGATTTCAAAATTGTCTGGATGCATTTCTACATAGCTGCTGTGTCTTCTCTACATGGTGTGTTGACTCAGTGATTTATACTCTTATATACACATTTCATTTTTTTCTTGCAGATACTTAACTAAGGCTGACCTCACTGGTTGAGTATTTCTTTGTAGAATTCTTTAACAGTGCTGCCCACACAAATAACAATTCAGAAGAGTTTACAGAGGAAAGTTAAATGCCCAGAATTCCAGGCATGTTCTATACAAATATTTGACTCTATGTAATCTTCACCTAATATGTCTGATTGATGTTTACAAAATTATATTAATGTTTACTTATATTTATAGTTTATATATATTTATATATTTATTAATTTATATTAACATTAACATTTCGATTATATTAACATACTTCATTGCCATTTATCAAACTGTTGTAGACTTTAAGACTTACTGTTTTCCCAAACCATCTTATTATCAAGGACCTTACCCACCTGACTGAAGAAGGTAATAATTAACTCTATCATCTGGAAGCAAGGTCTTTTGAGATGGCAGATTTAAATCTTTCAGCTTTATTTCATACTTCAATAATAGCTGTAATTTGGCTAAGTAGTCCCAAGTAATTTCATCCAAATAAGTAGTCTCCAGGAGAGAGAAAATACATTTACAGGAGAGTACTTTGTAAGAAATTATGGAATAATTCTAAAACGGCACCTCTGAGATACAAAAAATACACAGATGAGACAAAATAGTGGAGCTATCTACTTGGAGACAAATACAAGGCAGAAAGACTCTTCTAACATGCTGACTATAGAAACATGCATTAAGAGGTATGTTGGGAAGTGAATAGCCAGACTTCAATTCAGGGCCTGCCTGGTGTGGAGAGAATTATCTATGGAATTCTCTTTCTGACTGATGGAAGGCTTTTCGTATATGGAAAGGGAATGGGATCTGGAGTTTGACAGACCTGGGCTCAAACCCAGTCTCCATGCTTTAGCAACAATATGACCTTGGGCACATTACTTCGTCTCTTGGTGCCTCTGTTTTTCCATCTGTAAAATGAAGGCAACACGACTTATCCTTGAGGGAAGGCCCAGAATAATGCCCAGAATAACATTCTATAGATGTCCATGCCCCAGTTCTCCCTTCCCCACATTGAGCAAATGCTCAGTCTAACAACTGCATGATCAACCACTGTCTACACACTTTTAAAAATCTTAGATAGATTTAAAAATAAAATAAATCTAGAGGAAAGATTTTCACAAATCTGCACAGATAGAAAGAAAAAGAAGTCAGGTGGGAAATGACTTTTATTTCAAAACGAAAGCTGGATGGAAACGAAGGAAACACAAGGTGGTACCGAAGAACAGTGGGTTGATTGTTAGAGTAATTAGTGGCAAAACTTAAATGTCAGGTTGTTTTTGAATCCCCAAATTACCACAATAAACCTGTGTGAAGTTTCTCTCTGTGGGTGGCAGCTGGCCAGCTCCTGAGTGCAGATATTTAAGTGCCCTAGAGACAGGATATGATACCACCTGTGCTACTTAGGACCCCGGGCTTGAGGCTGGCTGATGGGCCCATAATAATGCTCAGCAAGAGTGCTCCTGTATGTAAGTTAAGAAAGCCCTGGATGTTTTGAGGAGGCTGCCTCCATAATCCTGATTAGAGTGTGATTTGATAGAAAACCTCCAAAAAAATATTTCCTCACTTGCTGTCCCCTTCTTGGAAGTTTTGCTATTAGCCATTTATTTCTTTGGGTGAAAGTATTATCATTTTCAGATGTTCTCTTTTGAAATGGAAGCATCTGCAAGAGGTTTTAATGCAACCAGTTTTGTCCTATTCCTTTATTTAGTCGTAGTAGGTGGTGGGGAATCAACTTGAACCTGAGCTTTGCTCCTTCCAGGACTGAGACATGCTGGGTATGTCTGGTGAGATGCTGGGGTGGTTCACAGAACTGTTTATGCAAGCTGAGCATGTCTGGGTGGAAACTTCATCCTAAAAGCAAAATGAGCCAGACCCCATGCTTGGCTGAGTTATAAAGTTTTAGACATTGAAGGGGAAAAATGATTTTGAACATGAAAGTGTAGTGTTTGTCTTTTGACGGGGAAAGAGAATCAGTAAAAATAGAAAAATCCCTTTCACTGAAAACATAAACAGTGAAGTTTGAGAAATACCCATGAGAATCCCTACTCTTAGGAGTTTAACCCAAGTAGGAGAGAGGCATTATCCTCATTGCTCTGTAGATCACCTTGGAGGCCCTGGTTGCATGTGGATCAGTGGCCTGGGCTGGGTGGGACTTTCACGGACTTTGTGTGTGGGGCTGCAAGTTCTATGTTAAGAGGTGGGGAAAACTGTCAAGTCTGCTCAGGTTGCAGATGCAAAATGTATGCATATGATCAGACTTGATATCATATATATATATATCATATATATATGGAAAGAGAAAGCAAAGTCATAGATTTTTAAATTCGATTATATTTCCAGTCTCCTAAGTGGTGGAGAGATGAAGATTCAGTACAATAAGGGGCCAATGTGAAACAGTGATTAAGAGTTAAAGCAGCTGGGGAAGGAGCACACTCTCAGTTTTGGTCCGGGAGTGATTTATTATTATGAACAACAACAAAAAAAACTAGCTCATTAAAAATGTGGAAAGAATTCTAATAGGAAAATCTATTTAGAAACATCTGTCAAAATCTTGTCAGAATGTTTTACTGAAAAAAAAAAATAAACAAATAAAAGCATTTAGTAGATTCATGTACCTTGAGAGTGATATCTTTGCTCTAAGAATTATTTGATTCAATTATATAATGAATTTAAATTTATTCATTTTTAATTAGACGTTTTTAATTTTTGAAGACGAAGTCAGGTTTATACAAAGTTGGGCTCAGTGTTCGGTAAAGCTTATATTCTTATCATTGGCACTATCTGGAGGCAGTAATTTGAAGGATGAGGTACAATTCCTGGCTGGGATTTCTGAAGTCAAAACAGGAATGACTTCAGAATTCTCAAGTGCTCAAATGATGTGACGGGGTAGAAGAAAAACTGTAAGTTATGTTAGTTATCTGGGTGTTAGTATTATTTAAAATAGCTGAGAATAGGATCCTAGAAGTTGGATTGGATAGGAAAGAGAAAGGAGGCTGCTAGAAAACATAGAAAGGACACAGTGGGAATGTGGACCAGAAGTGTGTGTTTGGGAGCTTTGGGTAGCACGAGGTAGGGCAGCTGGGAGTAGTGTTCCTGGGGCAGGGAGTCAGGGAGAGGAGGGTCGGAATGGTGGCACCTCCTTTAACACCCAGCTTGGACACACCCCTTAGAGACACACTCAGGGTTTCCTAGGAGATTCATGTGGCAACTTTTTCAATAATGTCTTAAAAGTTAGTGTCCTACTTCTTAGAACTCAAGCACTTTACCAAACATTTCACATAGCACTCAGTTATAATGATTACATTTCCAAGAAACCAGTGCAAGTTTCAAGAGTTTTGAAAATTAGTGACTTTAGCGATTCTCTCTCTTCCTCAATTCATGTAACAAACATTATTAGTGAGCGTTATTATGTTCCAGGCACTGTGCTGGCCTCTAGGGATAAGAAGATAAATAATAAATGAACGCTTGAAGAATGATTTAGATGGATAGGTATGGGTGGGGCTTGAGTAGAGACAGATGATGGTATGGGGCTTTGTTGAAGAGAAAATATTTGTCAGAAAGAACATTTCAGGTAGAACCATTGCTTCTTCAGGAAATAGTGAGTAATTTGGTGGGATTTGAATATAGGATGTGGAAAAGAATCTAGTGAGAAAGTTAGTAAATATAAGTTTAGCTACTACTTATTGAGCATTTCCTTTGTATGTAGAATTAGGTTAATGCCAGATTGTAATGTCTTAAATGTTATGTTAAGAGATTTACATTAATATGTTATTAGAGTAAGAGAAAGGTGATTCCTGGTGACAGAACTGGGAAGGAGTTCACAAAAGACTGTAGCCATGTAATCATGGCTATAATCATAGAGTATTTTGTGTCAGGCATTGGGCTAACTATGTTAAACTTTATCTCTTTTATTAGGTCAGAGTTTATTATACTAGTATGATAAGATGTGATAAGGGCCTTGATTAGATTTTTTAAAAGGGGCAACAATTTATACAGTTGTGAAGAATTATTTCAGGTCCTTAATAATTCATTCATTCACTCATTCATTCATTCAACAAACATTTGTTAAAGCACTCGTTCTTTGTCAGGCTAGGTGCCAGAAGTCAGGTGTATGTGGTGTGACCTCACTGTGTGCTGGGAGCTATTCCAAGTGTTGTACAGGAAGGTGTATCATTATTTCAGATGAGAAAATAAAAACACACAGAAATCAAATAACTTCTCCAAGGCCAGTTAGCTACCATGTAGGGTCTGATCCAGACCATCTCTCTGGCTCCAGAGTTTCATTCCTTAACTCTCCACACTACGTCCCACAAATAGATAAGACTTCTGACCTCAAAAGTCATTTTTAAAAAAAAAATTTTTTTACATTTATTTATTTTTGAGACAGAGAGAGACAGAGCATGAACGGGGGAGGGTCAGAGAGAGAGGGAGACATAGAATCTGAAACAGGCTCCAGGCTCTGAGCTGTCAGCACAGAGCCCGATGCGGGGCTTGAACTCACGGTCCACGAGATCATGACCTGAGCCGAAGTCGGTTGCCCAACCGACTGAGCCACCCAGGCGCCCCTCAAATGTTATTTTTTTAGTTGGTAGAAGGACATGGAAGCAAATAACCAAAATGCTCCAGGAATTATAATTCCAGTATGCAAAGTGCCATGTGTTATTTCCAGGTTTAGGCTATTATGAATAAAACTTCTATAAACATCCATGCACAGGTTTAGGTGCACATAAGTCTGTTTCTCTGGCTTAAATGCCTGAGTGCAATTGCCCTTGGATTGTATGATAGTTGCATTTAGTGTTTGAAAAAACTGTAAAGTGTTTTCTAGAGGAGTTGTATCATTTTACCTTCCAAGTAACAAAGTGTGAACGATCCAGTTTCTCTGTATCCTTGCCATTTATGGTTGTCACAGTTTTTTGTTTTAGTCATTCTGATAGGAGTGTAGTCATAAGTAATTGTGGTTTTAATTTGCATTTCTCTAATGGCTAGTGATGTCCACCATTATTTGCTTATTTGTCATCTGTAGATGCTCTTCGGTGAAATGTTTCTTCATCTTTTGCCTACTTACTAATTGGATTTTTTTCCTGTTGAGTTTTGAGAATTTTTTACATATTCTAGTTACTAGATACCAGTCTTTTGTTGGATATGTGGTTTGCAAATATTTTCTTCTAGTCCATAGTTTGCAACAACAAGGTCTTCCACACAGAAAAAGGTTTAATTTTGATAGTCTGATTTATCAATTTTTTGTTTGGTACCAAGTCTAAGAACTGGGTCTAGTCCTAGGTTCTGAAGATTTTCTCACATGTGCTCTTCTGAAAGTTTTATAGTTTTCTGTTTTTCATTTAAGCCTATGATCTATTTTGCATTGATTTTTGTATAAGGTAAGGCTTAGGTTACATTTATTTTTTTCTTTGCTTTGCTTTCTTTCCTTTTCCTTCCTTCCTTCCTTCCTCCCTTCCTTCCTTCTTTCCTTCCTTCCTTCCTTCCTTCCTTCCTTCCTTCCTTCCTTCCATCCTTCCTTCCTTCCTTCGTTCACCAATGAATGTCCAATTTCTTCAGCATAATTTGTTGAAAAGGCGATCTTTCCTCCATTGATTTGTTTTTCTCCCTTTGTGAAAATTCATTTAGTCATAATTGTGTGTGTCTATTTTTTGGTTCTCTGTTATGTTACTATGTTTTTCATTCTCTGTTATGATCTATGCGCTCATCCCTCCAACGATCACACAGTCTTGATTACTACAGTTATATTGTAAGTCTTCACTTCAGATAGACAGATTCTTCCCACTTTATTTTTTTAAAATTATTTTAACTATTCCAGTTCTTTTGTCTTTCCATGTAGATTTTAGAACAGTCTTGTCTGTATCTATAAGAAATTTTACTGAATATTGATAAGAATTGTGTCAAATCTTGTATATCAGCTTGGGGAGACACAACACCATTTTATGCTTAGTGTTCTAATCTGTGCATATGTTTATCTCTTCATTTATTAGATCTTCTTTGATTTCTTTCATAAGTGTTTTACTTCTCAACATGTTAAGTCTTGTCCTTGATTTACATCTGGTATTTTATCTTTTTTTTGACCAATTGTAAGTGGTATTATATTTTCAATTTCAGCATTTATATGTTCATTGATAGTATATAAAATATAATTGATTTTTGTATGTTTATGTCCTGTGACCTTGCTGAACTCATTTATTAGTACTAGGAGGTACTAGGGTTTTTTTTTTTTTTTTGTAGATTCTTTAGGTCTTTCTACATAGACAATCATGTCATCTGAAGATACAAGCAGTTTTATTTTTTCATTTCCAGTTTCCATGCCTTTCCCACTCCCTTTCTTTCCTTATTGTACTAGCGAGAGCTTCCAGAACTATAGTGGTAAGAAGGCTATCATTGTCTTGTTCTTGATCTAGATGGTGGTTGTTGTGGTGGTGATGGAGGTATGTGCATTCAGCTTTTTATCGTTACCCATAGGATTTTTTGTAGATTTTAAAATCAAATTGAGGAAGTTCCACTCTATTCCTAGTTTTCTGAGAGTTTTAAAAATCATGAATAGTGGATTTTTTTCAAATGCTTTTTCTGCATCAATTGATATGATCAACTGTTTTCTCTAGCCTGTTAATATGATGGGTTATACTGATTGATTTTTAAATACCGAATCAGCCTTTCATGCCCAGAATGAACCTCACTTGGTCATAGTGTATAATTCTTTTTGCATTTTATTGAATTCTATTGGGTAATATTTTATTAAGGATTTGTGTGTCTATGTTCATGAAGAATATTGGTCTTTTATTGTCTTTGTCAGATAATATCTTCACAAAATATTAGCTTTCCCTTATTCTGTTTTTTGAAAGAGAGTGTACAGAATTGGTGTTTGGTTTTTAAAGTTTGGTAAAATTCTTCAGTAAAACCACCTATACCTTGAGATTTCTTTTTTGGTAGATTTCAGTTGGTGAGTTCAATTTCCTTAATAGCTATAGGGATATTCAAATTATGTATTTCATATTAGTTTAACTGTGGTAGCTTGAGGAATTGGTCCATTTCACCTACTTTATCAAATTTATGTATGTATATTTATTCATAGTATTCCTCCATATTCCTTTTGGTGTCTGCAGGGTCTGTAGTAATATCCTCTGTATCATTACTGGTATTGATAATTTATGTCTTTTCTCTTTTCACTTTGTCATTCTGCTAGAGGCTTGCCAATTTTACTGATCTTTGGAAAAATAGTTCTTTGTTTCATTGATTTTTCTCTGTTTTTTTCTGTTTTTAATTTCAATGATTTCTGCTCTTATTATTTCTTTCTGTTTATGTTAGGTTTGATTTGCTCTTCTTTTTCTAGGTTCTTGAAGTCGGAGATTCGATTATTGATGTGAAACTTTTCTTCTTTTCTAAGGTATGCATTTCATACTATAAAGTTCCCACTCAGCACTCTTTCAGCTGTGGCCAACAAATTTTGATATGTTGTATTTTCATTTTCCTTTAGTTCAGTGTTTTGACTTCTCTTGAGACTTCTGCCTTCATCTACGAATTATTATATTGTTTAGTTTCCAAGTTTGTATATTTTCCTGTTATGTTTCTCTTACTGATTTCTAATTTGATGTGGTTGGAGAATACACTCTGAATGATTTCAATTCTCTTAAATTTGTTGAGATTTTTTTTTGACACTTCTGATACCAAATAAGTGGGTTTTCTGTCCCACCTCTGTCTTCACACCAGCCAATTTACCAACTTTCTAGACATCATAAACATCTGGGTATCATATAATTTATTTCTGACACTAGTTAGTGTCAGATTCTACAGGTTTAAGGGCTTAGTCCCACAAGACTGTCCTCACTTCAGACACCAGTTGCAAGTAATGGGTCCCCAGGATACCCACACTTTTGTCCAACTTGGCTACAAGTTGGAGTTTGCCACAAGCCTCCCTCAGATTTGATAATTTGCTGAAGTGACCACAAAACTCAAGGAAACATTTACTTATGCTTACTGGTTTATTATATACAAATCACTAGCTAGATGAAGAGGCAGAAAGAGCAAGGTCCAGAAGGGTCCTGAGCACAAAATCTTCTGTTCCCATAAAGTCGAGGCACACCACCCTTTTGGCATGTGGATGTTTTTACCAACCCCGAAACTCCCTGAACCCTGTAGTTGAGGAATTTTTATGGAAGATGCACCATGTAGGCATGATTAATTACTAACTCAGTCTCCACATCTTCTTCCTTCTCTGGAGAATGGGGGTTGGGGCTAAAACTTCCAAGATCTTAATCATGGCTTGGTCTTTTTGATGAGCAGCCCCTATCCTAAAACTATTCAGGAGCCCACTAAGAGTTGCCTCATTTGAACAAAAGAAATGAAGGGGAAATCAAGACATTCTCAGATGAAGGAAAACTAAGAGAATTTGTCATTAATGGACCTACACTAAAATAATGACTATCAACATTTTTTTTAATCACCCAGGACATTCCAAAGGTTTTAGAAGCTCTGTGTCAGGAACTAGAGTAAACTCAAATATTAGGGGAAAAAAAGATACTCCTAACATCCGTATTACTTAGGAAATTACAAGGGTTTTAGGAGCTGTGGCAGGAACCAGGAACAGAGACTAAATATATATTTCCTCTAATGTCACACTGGCCCAAATGGTCTTATTTGAAGTTAATATGCTGATAATGAGGGTTATAGAAATGAGGTAAGGAGGAAAAAAGAAAATGACAGCGGTTTGGGTTAATCACCATAGGAAAAATTAAAAAGGGACAAAATAAAAGAAAGCTGGAGACCCACTTATGGTTCAGAATCATAAATGTTTGGTAGCAAAAATCTATAGAATTTTTTTCATTTTGTGCTCCCTCACCCTCACCCCACTCCACCCCCAATTTCTTACTTTCAAAGAGGCAAGGATAGAATCCAGGTTTGTAGAGCTCATGAATGGTGAAAGTTCATTCAAATCTAGATCTGTCTGTCTCCAAAGTCTATGCTAAAGTCTATGTAGGTTAAGGAGCTGTGAAGTTGATATTGTATATGTGGTTCCCTTAGAGGTGAACATGGCAGAATTTAGGAGGAAAAAAATGACATAAGTGTAGATGTGGGCATTAGGGAAGAAGGATAAGACAAAAAGAAATCAGAGGATGTTTTTGTTAACCTGTATTGCAATTCACTATGTCAAGGTTTTATTTCTGTGTCAAAGGTTAATTTCCTTTGTAATGAAAATAATACCTACATTATAAGATTTTTGTAAGGATAATGTGGCATATTAACTGTAAAGCATTTAGGGTAGTGTACAACATTCATATGTGTTCAAATTTAATGCTGTTTAATGTCTTTGAACATGATTGCTCTAAGTTTTCTGTTCAGTAAAATGAAGCCAAATTAGAATTATAGCAAATGAGTGTTTTCTAATAAGTGGAACTCCTTAAAGTGGAACTGGAAAAAATATATTTGCATTCACTCTTGTATGTATAAAACCTCCAGAAGAATAAACAGGGAATTTATAATGATGGTTTTTGGTGCAGGGTGGGATACAGTGGTGCTGGTGGTGTGGTTGTAGAACTAGGCAGGTGGGTTGGAGGGAGTATTATTTTATAATTTAAAAAGTATGATCCCTGTGTATATATATTAATGATACAATTTTTTAAAGGGAAAAAAGGTAGAGTTAGCAATCAAGAATTTACCCATTCCCTTCTCCAGAAGTGTTTGGGTTGAGGCCGCTTGCCCATTAACCAGGGAAGTTGTAGAGAGATACTCCTTCCATGAGTGAGAGGTAGGATTTGATGGCCTCTATTGTCCCTGTGTTGTGATTCCTGAACTATGAATGGATTCTATCTTGTCCCAGCCTTTATTCAGGAAATATACACTAAGTACATGCTGTAGTGAGTCTCTTTATTTAGTGAAATCCAACAAACACTGCTTTTAATTGCGTGATTTGTCTACTTTTGATGTTGACTAGATTATCTTCATCAACTAAGAAGACTTTGCATTGGAGGAGAGAGTCTGTTGCACCTAAAACTACAGAACTAACACTGAAAACATTGTTCTGCAAATATCTAAGTACCAATATAGTCTCTTGATTGATGGGAGCAGAGTGACCTATTGACCCACAATGGCATTATCCAAGGGCCAAGGCTATATCAGTCACTTCTGTTTTCATAAAGGAGACAGAGTGCCCAACATCCTTGTTCATCTATAGTTTCATGCTTATATGTGGAAAGAATCTGACTGGGCGGCTTATCTTTCTTACTTGACTTTTGTTCTGACTTGTGAACCCTGTTTTGGATTCTAGTTCTAGTGTTATTGACCTCTCATCTGCTGGCCCTGACATGAACTGTGGCTAGGTTTAATATTTGCTTTGTCTCTGTTCAGAATTATATTTTCTTTCCTCTTTGATCTCTGACAGCCCTTCAAAAATTTTTTTCAACTTTCCAAAGAAAATGCTTTTTGAAATCACTATTATCATGGGGTTGCTTCTATAATTATTTTGGCATTAAATTTCATTCTCTGTACAACAATAGCATTACCACATAATATAAAAGGACCCCTTGTTATTGTCGTCTGGGCAACCCAGAGTGTTGTGGAATCTTGTGACATTTCACAGTGTGTTGGCATTGTAAAGAAATTTTATTTGTGTGTTATTTTTTGAGCATAATTCATCAAGCTTGATAAAATAAAGCACAAATATGCAGAAGCACTGTGAATTTTCCTTCCTCAAATCAATTTTTCCTTTCTCTCAGTGAAGTTTGGAAAATAAATACTACTAAGACAACATTGGGAAAAATTTTTACCAATATTGATGTTGTCTGACTAGTGAGTGGGTAGTAGTAAATGACTCACCTTTTAGAAGTAAATGAATTCTTTCAGGTACCAAGCACTATGCTGGAGATATTTGTTCACTCTTAACTGAGTTAAGCAATTTATGATCAGATTTCTCTAAACTTCAAAAGCAATTGCTGCTAGATAACAGTCTGATCAAGCTCGTTTTGTGTGATGTCAGATGGAATCCAAGTAAGCCTTAGGTCAATTAGATTCCACAGGACACATCTTTCCATAATGCCTTGGAATTGGCAAAATTTTTATCAGCAACTTTTAAGAGAGAAATCTTGTGAAATTTGAATACATTTTAATATTAAAAATTTTCTTTTATAACTACAGATTTCCCCAGGGACTGACTTTTTATTCCTAATTGATTAGTTAGTGCCATATCACTGGGCAAAAATTCCCCAAAGTTCAGTTACCTCTTGGTCACATTTAGTTTGATAAGAATATTTAACTGAGGAGTGTACCAAATATTTGCTGTGTCTTCTCCTTGAAACTTAAATTATGTTTGAAAGCTTACTCAGAGTAATTGTAGGACACTTTTTGCTTTGGATTTTTGTAGGTTAGGAAACATCGTATTTACAAGCCCTAAGACAAAAAACATAAAATACATTGAAGTCATTTTTTTAAATGTTTATTTATTTTTGAGAGAGAGAGAGACAGAGAGAGCGTGAGCAAGGGAGGGGCGAGAGAGAGAGAGAGAGAGAGAGAGAGAGAGAGAGAAACAGAACTTGAAGCAGGCTCCAGGCTCTGAGCTGTCAGCACAGAGCCCAATGTGGGACTCAAACTCACGAACCGTGAGATGGTGACCTGTGCTGAAGTTGGACGTTTAACCAACTGAACCAATGAGGCGCCCCTAAAGTCATTTTATCACTAAAAAGGTAAAACATCAGAATAACTATCAGACACCTCAAAACCCATTTATTTTAGTTAAAAGCGGTAAGGAGAATAACTTTCACAGTTTGGTTTTGACTTAAGGCAAATGGCAATTAAGCTAGTTATAAAAGTCTTGGACCTTGGCTGACAATTCTATTATTTTATTTTTAGCATTGACTGTTGTAGAAGATACTGCTAAAACTAGCTGATTTTAGCTTCTCTGAAAGACACTTGCTCAGAAACTTTGGAATTCCTTCTTTCTGCCCCATTAGCTTTCTTTTCTTTTGGGATTTCAGTTGTAAGTAATTAGATAGACTTTCTCAGTGTATCTCCTATGTCTCTTACCCTCTTTTCTGTATTTTCTTTACTTTTATCTTTCCGTGCTTCATTTTGATGATTCTATTCAAATTTTGCTGCTAGTTCAGTAATTCTGTCCTCAGCTGTATGTAATTTAATTTTAGACTCATCCATTGAGTTTCTAATATCTGGTTTTATTATATGGTTTCTACATTTTTGTCAAAATTTGTCATGTTGTTTTCTGTCTTTTTGGACATATGAAAAAGTCTATGCATAAAATTTTCATCATCTGGATTGCCTAAATCTATTGTTCCCTATTTCTCTTGGTTTTTAATTACATTGTCTAGTTACTTTTGATTGTGCTGAAAAATGTATAATGAAAACTATGAAATTAATTTGAAGCTTATGATAGTGCTATCCCAGGCCTTATTAATTGTATATTTTCTTTTGGCAAGAGCCTAGAAGCATTAGCCTTCCCAGATCAACTTGCTCTAATTATAGAAATTAATATGATATGAAGCTGTGCTTCAGTCCCTGCAAAGGTTGAACTATTTCTGGTTTATCCTTCTTCCTAAGACTCAGCCCTATGGGGTTATAACCCGAAATATGGAGTATTTCACCAAAGAAAGTTCATTTCTCTGGCCTATAAAGGCTTTCAGAATTTCCGTTCAGCATCTCAGCTTCTTTCCTAAAAGAGACAAAAGTCTCCAGAAGAAAGTGGCCCTGAATGCAGGATTTGCTTCTCTGGATTCCTTTGTATTTATAGACAGTGTTGATGAACTAACTAATAAAACTAATAAAATCATGTTTTCCTAAGCTTTAGTCATATCATTTCCCTATCCCATATTCTTAAGAGCTTACTTTTCAGAAACTTATTGATGATACTTTAAAAATCCATTCTGGATCTGGGTCATTCTTTGGCCACATAATTACATTGATTTGACAGATGTGCAGGAATGCAAGGCTTCTTTCTTGATTTTATTGACATTTATCAGACTAAATATTTGAAGGAAAGTTTTTCCTAGGGATTTAGGAAGATTTAAAAAACCAGGGGCACCTGGGTGGCTCAGTTAAGTGTCTGACTCTTGATTTTGGATTTGATTATTATCTCATGGTTGGTGGGTTTGAGCCCCTCATTGGGCTCTGTGCTGACAATGTGGAGCCTGCTTGGGATTCTCTCTCCCTCCATCTCTCTGCACCCCCCCCCCACTTGTTCTCTCTCTCTCCTCTCTCTCTCTCTCTCTTTCTCTCTCTCTCTCTCTCAAAATAAGTAAATAAATTTTAAAAAATTTTGTGGGAGAAGAAAATTTAGTTTTATTGATTTTTACAATTGTTAGGTCTTGGTGGATAGACCCCTTAATTATAACATAATGCCCTCTTCCTCTCTTGATACCGTGTTTATTTTAAAGTCTAGACTGTTTAAGTATGGCTACTCCAGCTTTCTTTTGTCGACCATTAGCATGATAGATGGTTCTCCATCCCCTTACTTTCAATCTGAAGGTGTCTTTAAATCTAAAATGGGTCTCTTGTAAACAACATCTAGATGGATCTTATTTTCCTATCCATTCTGTTACCCTATGTCTTTTGATTGGAGCATTTAGTCCATTGATATTTAGAGTGAGTATAGAAAGATATGAATTGATTGCCAGTATGTTGCCTGTAAAGTTGGAGTTTCTGGTGGTGTTCTCTGGTCCTTTCTAGTCTTGGTTGCTTTGGTCTTTTTTATCATCTTTTCTCCTCTGAGAGAGTCCCCCTTAAAATTTCTTGCAGGGCTGGTTTAGTGGTCACGAATTCCTTTAATTTTGTTTGTCTGGGAAACTTTTTATCTCTCCTTCTATTTTGAATGACAGCCTTGTTGGATAAAGAATCCTTGGCTGCATATTTTTCTGATTTGGCACATTGAATATATCCTGCCACTCCTTTCTGGCCTGCCAGGTTTCTATGGATAGGTCTGCTGCAAACCTGATCTGTCTTCCCTTGTAGGTTAAGGACTTTTTTCCCCCTTGCTGCTTTCATGATTCTTTCCTTGCCTGAGTATTTTGTGAATTTGACTTTGATATGCCTTGTTGATGGTGGGTTTTTGTTGAATCCAATGGGAGTCCTCTGTGCTTCCTGGATTTTGATGTCTGTGTCTTTCCTGAGGTTAGGAAAGTTTTCTGCTATGATTTGCTCACATAACCCTTCTACCCCCTTTTCTCTCTCTTCCTCTTCTGGACCCCTATGATTCTGATGTCATTCCTTTTTAATGAGTCACTGATTTCTCTAATTCTTAAATCATGCTCTTTTGCCTTAGTCTCCCTCTTTTTTTCTGCTTCATTATTTTCTATAAGTTTGTCCTCTATATTGCCAATTCGCTGCTCTGCCTCATCCATCCTTGGCATTCATTCGAGATGGTAGCTCAGTTATAGCATTTTTTATTTCATCCTGACTAGCTTTTACTTCTTTTATCTCTGCAGAAAGTGACTCTAATCTATTCTCAACTCCAGCTAGTATTCTTATTATCATGATTCTAAATTCTGGTTCAGACATCTTGCTTGTATGTGTTAAGTTGTGTTGATTCAATACTAGAATTTTTTAAATATACAGGTAATTCTGACCTAAGTCTGTTGGTTAGGCTGTGTTGAATTCGTGGGTGGGCAAAACTGGTAAATGGTGTGACTGCAACTACAGAGAATGGAACTAAGCATGCCTGCAACCTGTTGGTAATGATGGATTTCTTTGAACACGGTAGATTTCAGAAGATCAAAACAGAAAATGACTGGTTTCTCCCAAGCAAACTTTTTCTAGAATATCTGAAAGAGATAGATTGAGTGTTGCTGGATGTTTAATAGTTTAGGAGCAGTCTAGAAATGGAAAATAAAAAAAAACTATGATAATTTATGATGTCTAAATACTGGATCAGAACTTGATAGAGGCAAAAAAAAGTATAGCTTGATATGTACTCTCTTCTTTTGTCTTATATTAAGGAAGTAAACTATAGTATGATGTGGGTGCAGCTAGGACTCCATAAACATACACACAATTTTGTAGCTTTTCAGCAGGTGGGAGGTATTTCTTCATTACATCTATCTATTTATCTATCTATCATCTATAATCTATGTATTTTTCCCACAAGGCTATCAGATCTGGAGCCTGAATGAAGGCATAGTTTTTCTTTATGACTTTCTTGGCAAGGTGATGTTAATGCTGTGAAGTATCTCCTTCCTAGCAAACCATGACCTCATTCTGACCTGGCACTCATTTATTTGAAACACCTTGATCATCACTTTTAAAGTCTTCTGGGGAAATAAAAGTAAAGATATAAAATTGGCTCCATGTTAAGTATAGGGTTTGTTTTTGTTTTTGTTTTTTTTATAAGGAGGATAAGTTTCTCTTTTGCTAACCTAATAGAGAAATTAGTTTACATGTATTTGCCAAGCTTAATTCTCTTTCTGCAACAGAGCTCACCTTTGGTGTCCCTGTGGATGGAATTTTAAACCTGGTGGTATGAGCATAGCAATTTATCTCCATGGCTGGATGGGGCTTAGGAAAAGGGGCATGCTGAAGGGATTTTGACAAATTTAAAACTGGCTTTTAGTGTGTATGTTGAAAGAATTCTAAGAGCAAGACATTGTGCCTTCAAAAGAGTTAGGAAATAACAGTTAAAAGCTTTCTTCTAGTGTATTTTTCACAAAAACTTATAGTTTTGAAAAATGACCAGAGTCAAGTGGCCTTTTGTAGACTGAAGTATTAAAACAGCCCAGTCCCTCTGTTTAAGAGATCACCAGGCACATTAGTATGTTGAGGAATGACAAAATTGTCCAATGCCCAAAAGTCGTTAGGGCCTGAAATGATATTTGTTGTAAAGCCCAAATTAGCCCAAATTAAAATTTAGCTATAGGGGATCCTGGGTGGCTCTGTCGGTTAAGCATCTGACTCTTGATATCAGCTCAGGTCATGATCTCACGGTTTGTGAGATTGAAGCCTGCATCAGGCTCTATGCTGACAGCATGGAGCCTGCTTGGGATTCTCTCTGCCCCTCCCCCACTCATGTGCACACATGAGTGCACACCTGCTCTCTCTCAAAAAAAAAAAAGCTTAAAAAAATAAAATTTAGCTATAAATTTCATGAAATCCATGGGCTGATCTCGTATTATCCCTTTCATGGCATTGCTGAAGCTGACATGCTATAAGAACGTGATAATGCAATATTAAAGATGAATTCTGATTCTGTTTGTTTATTTGGTTGCCTAGTCATTTTCTAAAAGAAGGTAATATAAGTGAACCTCATTTTATACAATTGGAAAAGCACTTGGTAATATACTTGGTAAAAAAATTAAATACATTTTAAATGAATGTTGGACAATAGTTATAAGACTCTGTTACTCTTTTGTAAATGAAATATTTCAGAAACATCACTCATGATTACTATATTTATAAGTTCAATTTTTTAATATTTCTTAAACTTTCTTAAATTTGGACATATCTGCTTATTGGTGTGAGGGTAGATAGGAAGGAAATGTTAGTTAGAAGAAAGGTGAGGAGATGGCTAATAGGGGAAGAAGGTAAAAAATGTTATTTTGAGGCAGAATTCTTCATTGCAGGCATTTGGGGAAAAGGAAGAGCATAGCCCACAGTGTAGCTGATGAAGGTGAGCAATCTTTAAGATATGGCATAGAAAGAGAGCAGAGAACATTGTTAAGACAAAACCTTTTCTGTTGTCTACTAGGGAGAGTGAGATTGCTAACTACTTGGTGAGTCAGGTTTATCAGTCACTATTCTTGTAGGTATAAGCAAAGCAAGCCTACTTGTAACACAATTAACATCTCCCTTCTAGTGCCACAACAAGTCATTGCTGATGGCAACTTGGAGTAGCAGTGTTTATCTTTGAAGAGTTCAAAGCACTTCATAGACACTTTCTCTGTTTCTTTAGATCTCTTATCCTCCCAGATAAGCCCACATTGTGTCTTCACCACTTAGCCCACAATGGAGTTGTTGACTTCAATGTATGAAGCTGCCCAGCCTTGCCTAATGCTGGATTTGGAACTAGCAAGAGATGCTTTTGGGTGTTCTGTTATTATCTTCCTAACCATTTTTTTCATAGCCTCTCTGAATTCACTCATGCCATGTGTCAAGGTCTATGCTAAACCACACGCTTGCAAAGGCTGAAGTCAGCTCTACTTTTAAGATGAGTTAGCATGTGATATATCTCCCCATCCTCATCTGCTCCCTTCCCACTGTCATTATCTCCCTGGAAGGCAGTGGGAATGTCTACTTCACCAGAAGAAACCTGAAAACCCAGAAAGTGTTTGCTGCATTTCATAGTCATTCAGTAACTGAAACAAACAAACAAACAAACAAACAAACCAGAGTTTCCTCTGTCCTCGTCATGTGTCCTAAATGTTGCATCACTTTGCTTCCTTACAGATGATCAACTTTCAGTAAAGAGCATAAAATATTTTTAAAGAGGCTGAGAAAGCATGAAATACTGAAATAAACAAGATTCAGGAGTCCAATAGTTGAGTTATAACCCAGCACTTGCTGGTTGGTTGGCCTTGTGCTGTAGTTGCCTAATCTATAAATTAGGATGATAAAGCCTAGCTCATGGGGGGAAGGGGAGCACTGCAAGAGTCGTGAATAGTGGAAGTGCTGTGTAGACCACAAAGATTCACATAATTGTTGGTTATTTGGATGTTTGCTTTTATGGATGCATGCTTTCATAAAAATCCAGAAAATTTAGGATTTTCTGGTAACATCAGATGGCTGGAAGTTTATCCCTTTTTATCATTTGACTGTGGAGCAGGGAACGGCAGAAAGAAAATAGAAAAAAAAATTTGCTTCACCCTACTATGTGTTTTAGGTGATTTCAATGGGCACAATCAAAAGTTTGCATTCTAGAAAAATACTAGTTTAGTAACAGCTTCTGTAGATCTTGCTGCATTTTATTCTTGCTTGGATCTGAGGAAGTTAAAAGCAGTGATAACATTAAAGATCGGGTGAATTATTGTTATAATATTTGTGCCAAATTTCTGAAAGAGTTTTCTAAAAATGTATAAAGAATCATTCTTAAGGGCCTGTCTCAGTCAATTGTTCTTTATTTGCCATGCAGAACTTTGTAAATATTTAACTTTCTTCAGAGTTTGGAATGTGCAAATGTGATTTATTATTTCTAATGATTGGAAAGGGGCTTGGTATCTGCAAACAAAAGGTATGAATTGAAAGAGAATGCATAATACAATACATTTCTTTGTACATAGTGGCAGAACAACATGTAAAAAGAAAAAGTGAGGGGTTCTCTGCACGACTTGTCCCTCAGCATTTCCAAGAGGTGGTGTTTAAAGTAATAATAGCTTTTATTCTTTGAGTACTTATTATGTGCAAGGCTGTATTTGAACTAAGTGCTTTATGTGTATGTCTGCTCTCTGCATCAGGACACTGACTAATAGAGAGTACAAGGTGAATTGTGTTGAGAATGATATTTACCTCTCTTAGTATGTTACAATATCAATTATTTTAAATTTCTTTTAATGACAATTCCAAAGGTCCTTGAAAAAGAGAAAGAGAGAGACAGATAAATGCACAGACATAAAGGATAGAGGGATAGGAGGGGGTGGAGAGTGAGAGCAAGAGTGAAGGAGGAGGAGGAAGAGGAAGAGAGAGAAGATGGAGAGAGATGGAGACAGATTAGTTGTGAGATTCAGGCCTCTGTGGGCAAACATGACTCATGACAGATAATGAAAACACAACTTCATTATTGTCTCCCTCAGCTTTATTTCAGACATTCAGTGAGAGTAATTATCTCTTGCTAGTGAATCAGAACTTGGGTAGCTTCCATAACCTCTCTGCTCTTACTTGGTTATTAACACATCCTACCATCTCTTTTAAGAAACAAACCCCATGTCAATAAATAAATCAGAGTTGCCAAGTGTAAGATGTTAATACAAAATGAGCTTGATTCAGTATCAGATGTTTTCCCTTTTTCCAACTCAGGCCTTCTTCTAGTTGATAGACATGATGGAAGAGACATTGTTGGCTTCTGTCTTTCTGTGCTTTGTGTTTTCTTCTCCTTAACAATCTTCTCATACCAGTTTTTGAGCTTGTTCTTGACCCTCCTGAGGTTTGGGTAGAGAGGGAGGTTGAGGTTGGGAGTAACAGAAGAGAAAAGGTCATAAATTGGTTCTTCTGGGCTGAGTACTTTTCAACTGTGATTCTCTCTCTCATGGGCATTTTTGTGAGTTCTTCTGGGATTCTCATTCCTGGAGACCTCTCACATTGAGGTTTGTTGACTCTTTCAGATCTATCTCTATATTACATGGTCTCTTTGACTCCCTTTTACAGTCCCTAGAAGTCAAGTGTCTTCTAGCTTCTAGCTTCTTGTTCCTGGGATTTTTTTGCTTCTGTAGGTGTCTCTGCCTCACTGGGCCCACTTTGATAACATGGTAGCTCTTTCTACTGAGGGACTTGCATCTCATCCACCAGAAACATTTATACAACCCTTGTGCCAGCAAAAATTTAGGAGAATAGCTTGATTGCAACAGGGCTACCCTGCCACAGGTCATTCAGGCTAACTTAGGCTTCAGGCTTCAGTCTTCTATGCCCATCAATGGCAAGGGAAAACCTAGTTGTTCAACTAGGTGCCATGGAAGGTCCATGCGAGAGAAAAACGAGATAATAGTAGACCACTCTCCTGTTCTGAGTAAGTGGGAGAAACCTCAAAGTGTAGCTTTCTCTAAAGAAATATTCTTCTCAAATATTTTTCAATTTTCATGCTCTCTCCCTTTCTCCTTTTTATATTTTCAAGGTAAGTAGGTGGATCCATGACTTGGAAACTACTTTAACTTTTTGGCAGGTACAAATTCTGTATATGGTGATCTGTCTCACACTCAGTTTGGCATCAGATATAGATTATACTTATCTTTCAGTAAAAATCAAAGCAGGAGAAATCCCTCTTCAACTACCGTAGTCACAACCTTCTTTGCAGTTCAAAGAAGCATTATGAGGAAATAAGCAAATTAATTAATTCTAAAGAGTTTATTAATTATAATCACAGAGACTAATACAGTTTAGATACAAAGAAAGTACCCAGCAAATGTTTGTTTGAAGAGGAAAGGAAAGAGGAAGGGCAGACAAGTCACCTTATATAATCCGATAAATGTACCTATATTCTAAAGCCCTGCTTTTTCCCCTTTAGCTTCTGCCAGCTTTGACCATGATCTTGCTCTTAGCCCCAACAGCCATGTTTATTCTGCTTGCATCTGCTATCTCTCCTTTGGGTAACTGATTATCTGACCTTGGTCATCTCTCTGAGTTCACATTTGCTACAAAACCTGGTTTTGGGGTAAGCTTATACTCCTTTGATGATGAATCTTGACCTACCTTATTTTTATTCATTTATCAAACAATTATTGAGAATCTACCATAAGTCAGGCATTAAGAGGCACTGAGAATAAAAAGCTTAAAAGGGTATGGTCTTCGTATGTTAACACAAATAACTGATGTACAGGACAGACATTAAGTGCTTTATAGAGGTTATCTTGCTTAATACTTACAGTCACCCTGTAAATAGATATAGTTATTATCATTTCTGTTTTATAGATGACAAAACAAAACACAAGAAGGTTAAATAAATTCCTCAGGCTCCCATAGGAGTGAGATGGAGCTGGCAGTCTCCATGTTTGGTTGGTTCGTTGGCATTTTTTAACCAACATGCTATGCAACTCCATCCATTTGGTTCTGCCTGATGTATTGAATGACTTCTGTCTGCTTCTAGGGTAGAGCTAGTGGGTCGGTGATGGGGCTTTAACTGGCTCTGGCAATGGCAATGAAGCTTCTCATGAAAATTATGGAGATGCAATATTGTGTGTTGATAAAGGGCATTGGTTAAAGTTATGACTTCAGTCTTTATTAGTTGTGTGTCCTCTTTATTCTTTATTATAATTGAGGCATAAGTCTTAATTTTCTATTCTGTAAAATAAGGATAATAATGGTACCCACTCGGGGTTGTAGGGAGGTGAAACAGAATTTTTAACAAAGTATGTGACACTAAGGAGGCATTCAATAATTATGCTATTATTTTTTGAAATACATATGTATTTTTTAAAATTTTTTAATGTTTTATTTATTTTTGAGAGAGAGTGGGAGACTCAGTGTGAGCAGGGGAGAAGCAGAGAGAGAGGAAGACACAGAATCCTAAGCAGACTCCATCCAGGCTCTGAGCTGTCAGCACAGAGCCCAATGTGGGGCTCAAACCTATGAACCATGAGATCATGACCTGAGCTGAAGTCGGATGCTCAACCAACTGAGCCACCCAGGCTTCCTGAAATAAATATATATTTTTAAAGTATAATATATCAAAAATATTCAAGTTTGGTCTTTGTTCTGAAAAAGTCCAAGGCTTTGCTCTTAGTAGGACATTTGAAATGAGAAACTTTTATTATTTCTATTTTAGAGAAGAAGGAAATGATATGAAGAACCACCAGAGACCTGTCTAAAAATTTGGTTTTTGTTTTAATTTATTTTTTATTGAAAAAAAATTTTTAATGTTTATTTATTTTTGAGTGAGAGAGCATGCACAGGAGGAGCAGAGAGAGGGAGACAGAGAATTCAAAGCAGGCTCCACGATGTCAGCGCAAAGCCTGATGAGGAGCTCAAACCCATGAACCCTGAAATCATGACCTGCTCCAAAGTTGGATGCTCAACTGACCTAGCCACCTGGGTGCCCCAAGAATTTGGTTTTTAGAAACAAGATTTCTTGCCTCTCTATTCTTACTCTGTTTGTGGTGTGCATAGGCCAATGAAAAGCAAGTTTTCAGCGTGTGTGTCTTTTCCCAGGAAATTTTTTTTACCTTGAATCCATAACACTAGAAGACCTGTGTAATTCACATAATTTCTACTTAATCTGTGACTTTAAAATGGCAAAACTGCTGCATAGTGAGGCCCCTCCCCACTGGGGAACCTCAGGCCCACTGATGAAGGATATTGGCTTCTACAAAGATGTGCAAGATATATATGAGGTGTGAGGGGGAGCTCACATGGGTAAACCTTCTTTAAGTTCCTAAAAGACAGTAAGGGAGTGAATGACACAACTCTATTTCAGCTCTGAATGAAAGCCTGTATTAGAGACAGTTCTCTCTCTTTTTTTAATGTTTATTTATTTCTGGGACAGAGAGAGACAGAGCATGAGTGGGGGAGGGGAAGAAAGAGAGGGAGACACAGAATCAGAAGCAGGCTCCAGGCTCTGAGCTGTCAGCACAGAGCCCGACATGGGGCTTGAACTCACAAACCATGAGATCATGACCTGAGTCGAAGTCGGTCGCTCAACCGACTGAGCCACCCAGGTGCCCCGAGACTGAGGTTCTATGTGGAGTTGGGTTTGACTGTTGGCAACTCTGTCATGGTTTAGCATTTGATCTTTGGATAAAAATTGGCTAAGTAGAACATTATGTCATCAAAATGAATAGACTGCTTTGTGACATTGGAGGACACATAAAATATGCAAAATAATTCTTACAAAAGGAAATAAAGCACATTATATCTGTTTGGGGTTACATGAACTCCAGAAAGAAATCCATACATTTGAATTTAAAATCATTTTCCTTAAATTAAAATCTTTTGCAGGGCACCGGTTTTAACATCAGAAAGAAAAATTATCCTCTAAAACATGAGACAAAACTAAATTTCTTAGATTCCCTACTGTTATACTTTATTTTGAAAGGTCCAGAGGCAGTAAATTCTCAAGCATGAAAATGTCCTTTAGCTGCATGGCATGGCCTCTGCTATGAGTTTCTCAGAGAGCCCATGAACTCTTAGGATATTCTTGCTAAAGCATAGTGGAGAATTGTCTCTTCAATCTTCTCTCTGTATTTGAAGAAGGAAAAATTCAGTGTAGGGAGAACTTTTCCATTTATCTATACATAAGAAGGTAGTGAGGGAAACAGACAGAGAGAAAGAGACAGACAGCCTCAGAGATGGAAATAAAAGGGAGTCATTCCGAGCAAGCAAGCCACTTAACAGCTTCTCTGTGGCCCAAATGTGAAACCACATGCAGACCTATTCTCAAGCAAATGAAGTAATTTTCCACATTTGCTTATAGAAAAGAGCTGGACTCATTCATCAGACTAACCTGCAGTTTCCAGAAAGGTCGAAACTGTCCATTTTGACTATTGTATTGATAACACCTAGCTTAAGGCTTGGCTTATGATAGATGGACAGTAATATTTGTTAAATGCAAAGTGTGAGTGATCAAATTTCTCCCTCTTTATGTTACTTTTGGTATAAGAAGCTATAGTATTTTGAATTTAAATGCAAGTGCGGTTCTCTTAGCTTAGGGCAGACCCTGCAATGTATATGTTTTACAGTTTTTGAGCCTTACAGACTACTTTAGCAAGAACGTTCCTTGGAAAAGATATCTAAACAATAACAATCTTTATTGTAACCAATTATTTTGGAAAGCATTTTTACCCTTTTAAGTAGAGAATTCATTCTAGCGTGTGTGTGAAATGACATAGGCCTAACTAGATCTGAACATTCCTTGTGGGGAGGCTTGGCTGCTGGGGTTGATTAGGTAAGGCCATTTGAAGCAGGATCACAGAGGTTATTATATTAGTCTATTCAAGCTGCCATAAGAAAATATCATAGATGGGTGACTTAAACAGAAGAAGTGTTTTATCACAGTTTTGGAGGCTGGAAGTCCAAGATCAGGATGCTGGCTTGCTTGGGGTCCAGGAGGAGCTCTCTTTGTGGCTGGCAAATGGTGCCTTTTTGCAGTATCCTCACATAGCAGAGAAAGAGAGACCGCAAGAGCACTCTACTTACAAGGGCACTAATCTCATCACAAGGGACCCATCCTTATGGCCTCATATGAACCTAATTACCTCACAAAGGCTGTGTTTCCAAATAACATTACAACAGGGGTTAGGACTTTAACAAATGCATTTTGGCAGGACACAACTCAGTCCGTAGCATTCGTGTTGAGTTGATTGGATTTATTCTGCATTGTCTGCAGTTTCTTAAGCAGCTGAGCAACAGAGAATAAGATCATGGTCTATGTTTCAGGAAGATAATCCTGAGTAAGATGGACTGAAGAATAGTTATGATTAGCAATGTGGAAAGAGGAGAACTGTAGATGGAGGAGTTTACTGTAAGTGAGATGTCACAGATTTAAAATAAGGTGCTGGAGTGGAAAAAAGCAAAAAATCAAGGATTCATGAAAAATGAAGAACCAACAAGTTTGAGCAACCACTTAGGTATGGAGAATGAAGGAAAGGGAGGCATTAAAGTGTCTCTGAAATTTTGAGCCTGTACAATATGAAGAATAATGGTGCCATTGATAGATCCAGAAAACTTTCCGGGGAGGAACCAAAGTTTGATGTGCAGAGGATGAAGAGTGGAAGGAATATCCCATTTTCCCAGCTAGGTGGCACCTGTGTGTGTATGTATCTATGTCTATATACCCATCTAAATAACAACGTGAGCTCGCAGCTGAAGTCTATTTTTAATATGAAGTGCTAGCTGGAAATAATTGAGTCATAAATTAATAAACTCAATATGACAAATATTTATTGAGCACTCTTTCTGAAAAAATGGGAGATCCAAAGACTAGTAGTCCTTGCCATCTGTCGGCTTACAATTTAGTGAGAAGTTCATGTATTTAAATAATATTAATTTAAAGTAGACTGAGATATTATGGTAGAGAAAATATCTTCTGTTAAAGGTAAATGTTCTAGGGGAAAGGTATTTAGTATTTAGACATTTAGTATTTAGAAAAACTTCTACTTGGAGGGAGTGGAGCTTGATCTGATTTTTGAAAAATGGTTGGACTCAACAGAAATGAGATTATTCCAGAAAGAAGGTATCTCATGAGCAAAGATCCTGAGGTGAGAAAATGCAAAAGGGCATGGTTGAGAAAGAAGAGCAGAACATTCTGATGTAAGTGTAAAAAAGGTGGAAGTACATGGCAGAGAAAAGCATCTTTCCTAAATATCATGTGTTCTCAAAGAGGCAGTGTTACTCCAAAGGGAGGAAAAAAATAGTTCTTACTTAAAAAAAGCTTTTGGAAATGTTTATTGATTTATTTTGGCAGGGGGAGGGCAGAGAGAGAGGAGAGAGAGAATCCCAAGCAAGCTCCATGCTGTTAGCACAGAGCCTGACACGGGGCTTGATCCCATGAACCATGAGATCGTGACCTGAGCTGAAATCAAGAGTTGGGACACTTAACTGACTGAGCCACCCAGTGCCCCTAAAAAATTTATTTTATTTTATTTTATTTTATTTTATTTTATTTTATTTTATTTTATTTTATTATTTTATTTTATTATTCTATTTTATTTTATTTTATTTATTTTATTTTATTTTATTTTATTTTATTTTATTTTATTTTATTTTATTTTATTTTATTTTTTATTTTTGAGAGAGACACAGAGTACAAAGGGGTGGAGGGGCAGAGAGAGAGGGAAACACAGAATCTGAAGCAGACTCCAGGCTCTGAGCTGTCCTCACAGAGCTTGACGTGGGGCTTGAACTCATGGACTGTGAGATCATGACCTGAGCTGAAGTCAAAGCTCAACTGACTGAGCCACGCAGGCACCCCAGTTCTTACTTTTTAAATGAAAAAAGCACAGATATACATACAATAAATAATCAGGCATACAGTATATCTGTGGTATTGAAATTGTGTGTGGGTGATTAGAAAAAGAAATATCTAAGAAGACTCCTTAAGTTGAGGAACACTGATATTGCTGGATTTCGGCAAAGCAATGAATTTTATGAAGCCGCCCAGAAGAGAGTAACTTGCTTTACCTGACTTCTGGTTCTGGTGATTTGAGGTGAGTGTAGGTAATTTGGGGAAAAATACTCTACAGACTCAAATTGGTTAATGTAATTTTGGAAATTACATGTAAGGTAAATTATGCAAAAGTTGGTTTTCCCTGACTCATGGAGAGAATGACTTCCAAAATAATTTTACCCTTCTCTTGGATTCTGGTGACTTGGCATTATAAGGCACATGAATTGCAGGATGCTTTCAGAGCCCATTACAGTCATTAAATAATGAACATCCTTCAATCTCACCAATACCATTAAGAGTGACATCATCATTTTCTAAATCTAAAGACGTAGACCTGTCCTTTTTCACATTGAAGAACAGTTTGGTGATAGATCTAAGATTGAAAGTTATTATTTTTATTCTAGGAGGTGCTGTCAGTTTATTTTAATCATTTTATTAGCAAGTATTTATGAAAACACAAAATGTGTAATTATTGTAAGTTCCAGGCCCTGTGGGGGAAAAGACTTAGAAGATTAGAAGTTACATTTACAGGTGTAATAGAGAGTTGGAGAAACAATATAGCAGCTCATGGGAATTTATGTTAGAATGAGTTCATGTAGTCATCTGATAACCTAACTTTGGTAAATAAACAATAAATAAATAAATAAACAAACCCTTTAGCTTTTTTTGTGATGTGTATCTTTTTTAGGATAGTAACACTATGTTCAGTATCCAGTTTCACAAAACTAATCAGGAGTCACACAGAAATAAGCAGGAAGAATGATACAGACAATTTACATTAACCTTGGAAAACTAGAATCTGCTGTAACTCAGGAGGGGGAAAAAAAAGAATAAAGATTACAGTAGGAATGCGTGATAGATTATATTGCTGTTGATGAATATCTACTTCATCACCCTACTGAAGACTGACTTGGCCATGTGACTTGCTTTGGCCAATGAAGATGAATGGAAGTGACGTGTGTTACACCCAGGGAGAAGCTTTGAGAGCAGGTTCACACTTTGCCAAACTCCTTTTCTCTGCTGTGATGCCCACAATGTTCCACGGATGACTATGTCAGGCGAGTCCTACAATGAGCTACAGTCAGTCCACTATGACATGAGCCATGAGTGAGAAATGGACCTCTGATTTTGTAAGCTAATGCAATTTTGTTTGTTACTACAGCACAGCCCTACCTAATCTCACTACTACTGAAAGCTAGGACAGCAAGGTATCAATGAGTAAATGCAATTCATGGGGTTGATTAATGAGAAGTATGGAAAATCCTTTCCTACAGAGAAAACCAGCTGGCTGGAACTCAGTAGGAGAGGCAATGATTATAGTTGAATGGTTCTTCAGTAGGTAAGGCAGTGTATTCACTGCTAGTTATGTTTTATGTGTATCTTTGGGCATATATCTATTTCAGTTAGCAGACAGAAGAATACAACTATTTTATGGGGAGGAAATAAGTAATGAAAAATAGTTGCTTCTTACTTTATTATTTTTCAACCATGCATTGCAATTCAAAATAATTTACCTCCCCTCAGAAAGTGGGAAGTTTCAAGGAAAAAAAAAAAAGCCTAACAGTTTGTTTGCCTGTGACCTTGAGTTAGGGTTTTCTATCATTCACTCATAGTATCTTCCAGTCCTATAACTTACTATTTGCATTTGAACATGCATCATATTGCTTCTCTGCCTTTCAGCTTTTATTATTTGAGTGTGACCACTATCACGACGGTAGCACTTCTTCAATGTTACTGATTTATGAAAGGGAAAAACCCATCCACGTGAAATGATGGCGATTAATAGATAATATTTTTAAAGCACTTAATTTTGAAGAATTTCCCTTGTATTATCCCTTTTATATCCTCACAACGATTCTGTGCAGCAGGTGCTACTATTATCCTGATTTATCAGTATAAGAAACTGAGGCACAGAAAGGTTAGAGTTGTACAGTTGCACAGAGACTGACAGAGGATGGATTTAAGGATGTAGAAAGTTAGAAATAGGATCCAGGAAGCTATTTTCTAGTCTCTTGCTAATGAGTGGTACAAATCTAAGCAATTTCATATCTCTGGATCTGAGTTTTTCATGTTTCCAATAAAAAGAGTTGACTAGGGGAGTCTCCCAGCTGTAAAACTCTATAAATCTCTGCATCATTAAATAACTACATTTAGATCACTTTATGCATTATGGGAAAGAATTGTGGCATATTAGAAAGGCTATAAGGTTTGGTGTGACGCAAATGTGATGTCTGGCAAGTCTCTTAGCCTTACTGAACCTGTTCCTTATGGGTAAATTGTCAGTATTACCCATTTCAGGAATTTGTTGTCATGTCTAATTGAGATAATATATTTTGGAGTTCTTTGCTAACAATATAAACAATATAAATAAAAGAAATGATCACCATGTGAAAGACACTATTCATCCATTCTTTTATTGAGCCACCCATCCATTCATCCATTAAATATTTATTAAGTGCCATTCACAAGGGTGGAGAGCAGGGTTACTTTCCTGTAAGGAGCTCATAGACTAAGTTGGAGATAGGAGAAGGGCCATATTGTCAAAGGGCTTGGACACCATGTTAGGGAGGTGAGATTTTAACCTGTTGGTGGTGGGAATCCATGGAAGGATTTTTAAGGAGAGGAATGTGACTAAATTTGTACGGAAACTATTAGTCTAGCAAGGCTGTGGGGAGATGGAGTGGAGGGAACGAGACAAGAGAGAAAATTGGTGACAGTAGTACAGCCTCTCCTTGTTGCCATCTGAGACATCAAGCAGTGTTTGGCCATAAGTAATTCTGAAACTGCAACCATGAGAGACCCCTGTGTCTGCATGGATATCGAGGTGGCAAGAAAGGGACAAAAGGGACAAGAGTCTGTCAGCTATGTTGGCAAGGCTTATTCAGAGACTGCCGAAATTGTGTTGTTATTGGGGATTTGCCTCCACACACTCTACACTCCACTGTCCTGCACTAAGCTGGTACCCATGGAAGCACCAGAGGTACTAGGAATATAATAGGTGGGTATATAAACTTGATCTTACTTTGATCATTATATTGAGTCTGGTTTCCCTTAGAAGTCAATCCCCAGCAGAACTAATAAACATCAAACTGTGGGAAAATAGTCATTTTTCTCTAAAATGTGTTATTCCTTTGTTCTATTGTTTTCTGGTAGAAGTATCAGAAGGTGGGAAAGCCAGAGGCCTAGATAAGCCAGTAATTCTTTAATTAATTCCTAATCCTCCCCTGTCATTGACCCTAATAAATAAAAGCAGAAATCCAGGGATATAACATACATAGATCTTTCCAAATGTATAGATATATTTGCATACATCTTTTCACATATAGGAATCAAAATACTTGTTACCAAAATTTGTATTAGTAAATACAGAATATCATAGAATATAATAAAGTTGCCAACTCTGATACCAGGTGTCTGGTTTCAAATCCTGGCTCATCTTCTTGCGGGCTGTGTGACCCTGGATAAGTCATCTACTTCTCTGTGCCTCTATAAAATGGAGGAAATTGTGTTCCTACCAGTTAAAAGTGTTTTGAAGGGTTCCATGAATATAAAGGGCTCAGAACAAGGTCTGGACCATCGGAAGAGCCTAAATAATGTTAATTCTTATTAACTGTATTAACTGTGGTTACTATTCATGCTGCTAAGGAGGCAAGTGTGCCTCCTCATGGGCCTTTGTAAACACAGAAGTATCAAATTTAAATGTAAAGCAAGCAAGAAGTTTGCCCTTAACTCAGCACAAGAAGCAAACAGAGTCAGAGAATGATGAGACAGAAACTTAGAACTGGGAGGGAAGTCCAGTTCTTTTTAGAGTCACCTTGTTAATTATAGCTTACGCATCTCAGACATTTTCAAACCCCTCTTCCCTAGCAGAACTGATTTTGGTGTTGTCTATTCCCTGTTCCCCATTGTCTCCCTGAGCCTGAGCCTCAGCCTGGACCCCTCTGACTTAACAGATGTACTAGCACAGACCTTCTGCTTTCTAAGTGTCAGAATTTCTGGGTGCTCACCATCAGCCAAACTCCTTGGCACAGTATGTATCTGAGTGGCTTATAAACAGGGCTGTGTCTGAGTTGGTGCTAATTCCTCCTGCACCAGAAATAGTTAATAATCTCCTTGCAGGTGCTTTCAAATTGACTTCCTGGTAGAGCAGCAATAATCGGTATCATCACACCCTAACTTTACTCTAGATTGCTAAGTCTTTGAACTTAGGGGCTGGTTTTTATTAAAATGATGAATTACTATATGGATGCAGTAGGGATTCCCTCTACTTAACTCACAAAAATATCAAAAAAGGAAGCAATGGAATAAACTGCCTGGTAAATATGATTTTTAAAAACTTGAAAAATTACCACAAAAAAGAAATGGAGGTATTAGCTAATGCTATGTTGGTTATCATTTTGCAATATATAAATGTATGAAACCAACATGTTGGACACCTTATATGAAACTTACACAATGCCATGTGTCAATTATGTCTCAATAAGACTGGAAGAAAAAAAAACTTAAAAAAAACTTACAATGTCAAAAATCATGGCAATATTAAAGTGCAGTTGACAAATTTGGAAAATTTTATGAGTTAGGATGACTGTGTAACTAATTTCTTAAGGTGTCAATAAGGTGTAAAAGTCAATAAGGAAAATACTGAAAATGGAGCAAACATAAGACATTTGTGGCAGAAATAATTAAAATCAATAAACATGACAGATTTTCAACTTCACTAGTGATCATATAAACATAGATAATGGAAAGTTACTTTTTTTTTGCCTATGAAATTGGTAATGATTAAAATAGGTAATCATGATGAAGCTACCATAAAAGTTATCTCTTACATTATCTAAACAGTACAACACTTCAGGAACAGAATCTGACCATATGTTAGCAAGGGCTAGCCAAAGATCTTAGAAGAATCCATACATTTGATTCAGTGATTTCAGTTCTAGAAATGTCCTCTATTGAATTAGGGGTCCATAAAAAGATTGTCGTACAAAGATGTTTACTACAATCTTGGTTATAATAGCAACTAAACTCAGTGACATCAACAACAACAAAATAGCAAAACAAGCAAAAACAAAAGAACCTATAAATGTGTATTTTTAATGAGTTAAAGGTGGAGAGTGATCCCACAAACTATGGTTCACTCCTATGGTAGTATTATTACCCACCATATTTTTAAAAAGCTTTTATTTAAATTCCAGTTGGTTAGTTCACAGTGTGATATTAACTTCAGGTGTACAATTTAGTGATTTAACACTTCCATACAACATCTGAGGCTCATCACAAGTGCCCTCCTTATCCCCATCACCTATTTATTAACCCATCCCCCCCACACACCTCCCTTCTGGCAACCATCAGTTTGTTCTCTATAGTTAAGAGTGTTTCTTGGTTTGCCTTTCTCTCTCTTTTTTTTCCTTTGCTCTGTTGCTTTGTTTATTCAATTCCACATGTGAGTGAAATCATATGGTGTTTGTCTTTCTACCTGTGCAAAAATATGGAATGCTTCATGCATTTGTATGTCATTCTTGTGCAGAGGCCATGCTAATCTTCTCTGTATCATTCCAATTTTAGTATATGTGCTGCTGAAACGAGCACTACCCAACATATTTTTAATGCATCCATTATTAACCATGTTTAGAAATAATTTTTAATAACATGAAAATGCATGTCTCCATCATACTTCATTATATATATTATATATGATAGACATATCAAAATGTTATTAACCATGTTTTGGAAGAACTTTTATTAACTTAGGGATATATACATACATATATCATAATATATGTAAATATGATAATACACAATTACATCATAATAAAATATTGCCTACATTTGAAAAGTAAATCTACACAGATACACAAACACATACACTGTAGAAAAAAGACTGGAAGGAAATAAAACCTTAACTGCATGTAATTGCTGTTTGATAGAAATGATGGGGCTAAAAGACACTTAAAATAGCATGAACAATCCTACTATAGAGATGTGATTTATGCAGCATTTTTGCATACTTCTCAAATTGAGCCTTACCACAATTCTGTGGGTAAGTACAGGCAGGTATTATTTCCCCTTTGCATAGAGAAAGGTGCTGAGGCTTAGGGAGGTGCTTGGTTTAATCAAGGTCAAAAGGCAGAGCTGAAATATGAACACGGGTCATTTGACACCGTATCTGAAGCTGCTTTCACAAAAATAAGTTGACTCTTTAAGATCATATGGCTAGAAAATCTATAGCTATAGGGACTCCAGGAAATGGTGAGAACTTGCAGTAACAATTCTTGAAAGTTTCACAGCTGTTGATAAATAGGAAAAGTCGAATGAGATTCTAAGTAAATGCAGACGGAAGTTTCTGCAGGCTTAAAAGAAATTATTTATTACTCACAGTATCTTAGCATACTGGCTGAATAGAAGAGCCATGAGTCACCCCTGAGATTTTTGAGGGAAAGCAAATGGGTATTATCCCAGTCTATACAAGAGACAAACTCATAAATAAGAGAAGAATACACTTGACACTCCCACACACTGAGACTGTGGCCAAAAGGAAGGTAAATTTCACATTCCTGACTTCTGAATCATGAAGTGGTTTCATATTCTTATACCCCAAACAGGGTATGCTACTGAGGGGTCCTCAAGGCTTGTTCACAGGTGAGTCTGAGCAAATGCATTTCTTCCTGAGATGCATACCTCTCTACTTTAATTTAGTTCCCTTTGTATTCCATTTTGTGTTCCCAGTAAAAACAAAAGCACTCTTACTCAAGAATTTTAGAATTAGGAAAATGAGCATTGGAGTAACTTTATACTCATCTGGAAGACACAACATGTAACCTTTACCCCTCCTTCATTTGAAGAAAACAACTATACTGTGGTTGGTACAGGAAGTCCCTGTGGGGTATCTCCTGGGTGCCAATTATTTTTATCACTCATAACAGGTTTTATTTCATTTCCTCAATAAGTACTCATTTATATAATTTGCTCTTTCCTCTTAAAGTATTATCTATTTCATTCAAGCTCTAAAAGTTTACCCTCAGTTTTCTGTTTGGCTAGAGTGCTTTGGCTTCTGAATTTTCTAAGCATTTTTCTTGATCCATCAAATCGGTTTGCATAGATAGACCTAGTGTTCATTATTCCTAAAATGTAAAATACTATGCTAATTTATTTTATGCTTGATTCTACCTTTGTGCTATGGCATTTTGAAAAGCATTCTGAACAAAGAAGACACTAGTAACTATTAATAGCTGATTGGGAAATATTATGACTCATACATATTTAGAATACAGTATAATGTCAGTATATTTTGGCAAACATACCTTAAATTACAAAAAAGGAATGCCTTTGTTAAGTTCTTTTTTTTTTTAAGTTCTGATGGTTCTTATCAACTTAGAAATCATAACATAATGCCTTGGAAGTAGGTATGTTCATCTCTGGTCACACCTTTACTGGCCCTCTCAACCTCATGCTTTTCATTTAACCCCTCATATTTGGACTTTTAACAAATGAGAGCAAATTATTGGTGGGGTTAGATTACTGTACATAAAAATATGCTAGGTGATAAAAGGGTAACAAAAAATATACTCAAGACTGTAGAGTAAGACCAGTGTCTGTATGTGTCTGGAGAATGTAGGTGCATTAGTTTAGCATTTGAAAAGTTCTGGGGCTTTAATAGGCTTATAATATACTTAGGAAAGGAAACTAAATATACTCATCTAAATTCAAATAGCAATATAAATGAAACAGTAATCAAGGCATGTCAAAATATGTCCTGGAGGGGAGCTAGGTTTAGGTTGGGAGAAATTGCTGTATTGTGGAGTCATCAAGAAAGTTTGTATGGGAAGTTGGTAAGGATGACTGCAATATAGTGTGTAATAATATCAGCTTTAGATCAAGACAGGCCTGGGTTTGAATTCTGGCTTTGTGATCTTGAGCAAGTTATTTTACCTCTGGGTTTTGGTTGTCATTTGTTACACTGGCTTAATGAAAGTAACTTTGTAGATGTGTTGGAAGAATTCAGTAAAATGAAATATGTAAAGCATTCAGCTTAGTTCCAGGTACACAGTAAATACTAAACAATGGTAGCTGTTATTAATTAAATTGGAGCTTGAATGACAGGTTATATTTCAATGGTGGAAGCTGGGATTGAGGGAGGAGGAGAGACAGGACAGAAAAAGGCAAAAGATCTTGCTGGTGGGGCAAAGGTGTGAATAAGGATGAAAAGGCCTAAATATACAGATACATTTAAGAAGAATATAAATGGATTACACTGAAGATTTTGGATGGGGGGGCAAGGATGTTACACCGTTTGTATTGAGCAGAGGCAGTTTGCTTCAGGTCACAAACCATTTGACCTTAGCAGGTGGCTTGGCATCTTCCCGTTGGATGCTGAGATGCTGTTTTTTGGCAAGGTAAACATCCTATATTTATTTGGTTACTTGCTTCACAGCACCATGGAGTGTCTTACACATTATGTAGTTCTTTTATGACACACCTGTGAGGTAGAAAAAGCTGTGGATAAAAATGGCTGGCATGAACTGAATGGCCCACAGCAGGTGATTGTGCTATGGGGATGGGCCTGGCTCCAAGTTTTCTTCTTCCCAGAGCCTCCCTATAAAAGCCCATTTGGCCAATCGTGGCATTTCTCATTACACATCTGCTTTGGGAAAGAGAGAGAGCACTGAGCACTGTCAGGACTCAGGCAAGAGGCTTCCAAGTCTTCTGCAAATGACTCATGCAAATAGTTTTGCTTTACATATATGGAATATAGATCTGTAATTATGCAAACACTTGCACATAATTTCCACAGTAGCATGGTGTCAATAAGCAGGTGCTTTCTTGTGTTTACAAAAAGCCTCATCCCACTTCTAAAACATTTATTTTTGTAATATCTTTCATGTTCGACTTACATTTTTCTTTGGACAGATTATATATAGCTGTTTTTCCTTCTCCTCTGACAAACGACTAGGTGAGCAGACATGGTAAACATCTTATGAAGCCATGTAAACTTTGGAGAACATTTGTATTCACCAAAGTCACAAAGCTAAGGCAAAAATGACCTCACTGGATTTTCCTCGTTGTTTCGTGAGCAGTGAAAGGAGAACACTGGTGAAGGAAATGCTCTCATGCAGGATTAAGGAGATGAAGGACGGACTTGCATGGCAAGGATGCTCAGGGATCATCTCAGTGATGTTTTATTTTTACATAAGAGAGCTTCAGCCAAGAATTTAAGTCCATGATTCTCAACCTTGGCTGCTATTGGCATTATCTGTAGAGATTTGAAAACAACTTCTTTCTTGGGTCCGTTTCCAGGGTCTCTAAATGTAATGGGTTTGGTGTGTGGCTAGAACACCTAGAGTTTTAAAACAACTCCCTGCCCTGGTGATCTTCTGTGCAGCCCCCAAATTGAAAACCACTTTGTTCCAAGCCACTTGTACTAATGAACTAATATTTCATTAAGATTTCATTAGCCTTCAATAGGATATGTCAATATGAGCAGCCAACATCTGTCAGTGGGAGCCCAAACTGCTCAATCTGAAGCAATTTCCTCAAGCTTCCAAACTTCCTTCTGCAGGTATGGAAAGAGAGGAGAGAAGGGCATATAGAACAAAGAAATGAATCATGAACTGTATTTAAGAACTTTATGCCTGTATTTAAGAACTTTATGCCTGACTTTAAATTTCGGCCATGATTAATTAGCTTGTATCAGACTTCCCCTCCCACTAAAGTGTGTACCAGTATGGAGAAGAATATAAAACAATTACTTGCAGGAAATGGGCAGCAAGCAATGTCTGTGAGCAAAGGGAAACACATGAGCTACATCCTGCATTCACCCTGATTTTTCCCTGAATGGAATTTCCAGACCACTGTTTGGGGGAATAGAGCCCAAGCAGAAAACAGTATTTTTGCTATCAGAGGAAACAGACTGGTGTTTGGAGTTACCATGGTGACTGCGATTTGAAGGGTAGGATATCAGACAGAAGAAGCTACAGAGGACCTTCAAAAATCTACACAAAAGTTCACACTGTGTCTTTGGCTGACTCATAAAGTGGAGCATGACAGAATGAGATTTCAAGAGATGGGACAGAGAAAAAATAAAAGGAGCCTGAAATATAATTGGGAATTTTAGAGGTTTCACAACTCTGTGGAGACATTAATGTTTGGGTCCAGCTAAGTGAACTCCCTAGGCTTGTTGTTGTCATTGAAATACCACATCCTAGAAGTTAGGGGAATGCTAGGAGTATGCTAGAAGTAAGGGCTGGACTCTAGGAAAAAGGGCAAAGTGAAATAGACCCACCCCTGACTCAGACTAAATGTGGCAGGATGAGGGTGACCCTCTAGTGATATGATTATCTTCCAGATAAAAAATTAATGTCCTTTAGAAGATAACATACTGCAAAGCACCTATGATATATCATTTATAATATCCAGCATTTAATAAAAAGTTTTAGGCCTGCAAATAAGTGGGTAAAGTGACAAATAATTACGAGATAAAACAGAAAAAATGGACCTAGATGTGATATAAGTACGGAATGTAGTTAGTAAGGAGTTCAAAATAACCATGGTTTATATGTTCAAAAATAAAGGAAAAATAAAGGCAAAATGAATAAAAAGATGGACTATTTCAATAGACAATTGGAATCTATTAAAAGAATATGATGGAGATCTGGGTCTGCAAAGTTCAATATTTGAAATTAAGGTCTTTTTACCTAACATATGACTATTTAGCCTAGATTCTCGTGGTATTTGTATGGAATAAAATCTGTGATGTGAATAAAGAAACCAATAGGTATAAGATGATTAATGACAAATAAAATATAAGAGAGTGGAATTGCATGTGCAAAAGAGGAAGTTCTTATGTGAACTGTGCTTGATTTTGACCAGTGAGATGAGACAATTATAAAACATGATGTTCAAATGACCAGAAATACATATTTAGTCTGTGTATTAGTTTGTTAGGGCGCTGTGACAGAGTAACACACACTAGGTGGTTTAAGCAACAGAAATCACATGGCATTCTCCTATGTGTGTGTCTAGGTCCAAAATTTTTGCTGAAATTAATTGTAATTAAGTTGCTATTGCTTTCAACCCAAAAACCTAATAATTGAAATAATTGGAACAAGATGTAAGCCTTTGAGGATTCAGTGTATTTGGAAATGATCAGGATGGAGCAAAACTTGGAGTTCCAGATGGACAAACCACCTGCTTCCTTGGCAGTCAGAAGGGGGAAGAGCAAGGAGTCTGGAATGAACTGGAGGAAAAGAATGGTGGAAATAAGAGGAAGATTGATTTTTGGGACAATCATCTAGGAGAGGCCTAATTTCAGAGTTTAGTTATTGGACTGGATTCTAAACTAGATGCTGTAAGATCTACCTCCATATTTAGATTCTCTAACTTAGTCGTGTAAAATAGCTATTATTGCATGTTGGTTTCTATTGTAGCTTGATGCTATCTATGCTTGTACGTGTAGTTCTGGGCTGCCTCGTAAGTCAGTTCTATTTTGTTTTTTAAAATTTTATTTATTTATTTTTGACAGAGAGGGAGAGGAAGAGAAAGAGAGGTTGAGAGAGAGAGAGGGAGGGAGAAAACACATGCACATGCAAGCAGGGGAGGGCAGAGAGATAGTTAGAGAGAGAATCCCAAGCTGATGATAGCACAGAGCCCCATCTGGGGCTTGAACCTACAAACCGTGAGACTATGACCTGAGCTGAAATCAAGAGTCGGACGCTCAACCGACTGAGACACCCAGGCACCCCAGCTCTATTTCCTTTTTAAATCATATTTTCTGAAGTAAAAACATGCCTGGAAGATGATGGTCACATCCATATCCCGGCCCCATAGTTATAAATTGGTCTCTAGATCTTCTACATTGGAAAATATATCAGTGCAAGTGAAACTAGTAATCTTAAAAAAAAAAAAACAAAACACTTAGATTTTCTTTAAACTCTTTATGTAGTGAAGAATAATCCTTGTCCAGAAGAGGTCTGCCCTCTGCCCTCAGCTGCTGGGAGGTATTCTCTAAACCCTTGCAATGCCATGCCTGATAGGAGTCTTTGTAGGACTGGAGGCTGTGAATTTCAGAGTTTTCACAGCCTCTGCATTTCCAGATAGTCTGACAGAATTTCCGGATAGTCTAACAGTATTAAATATAGTAGGAACTTTGAGTCACACAGTATCAGTTTGACCCCAGAATGCCTGGCAACTGAGGTCAGCCATGTGGGCAATCAACCATAGAGCCCAAATAAAGGCTCTGGATGCCAAGGCTTGGGTGAGCTTCCCTGGTTGGCTCTCTGGTTGATACTCCATTTGTATCATCATATATTACTGCTGGAAGAGTAAGGCTGTGTGTGCGTGGCTCCATGGGGAGAGGATAACTCAAAGCTCTGTGTTTGGAACTTTCCTAGATTCTGCCCTATGTGCTTCTTCTCTTGGCTGATTTTAATCTCTATCTTTTAACCTAACCTAATCTGTATCTAAAACCATAATCATGAGATAAGTGTTTCTGGTGAGTTCTGTGAGTCTTTCTAGTGAATTATTGAAACGAAATGTGGTCTTGGAACCCCTGAGTTTACTATTGGTCAGAAGTAAGGGTTTCTAGTTCACACAAGGGTTTCTCACTTCACACAAAAGTAAATAATTTATAAACAATGTTTCTGTAATTACTAGTAGTGACAATTCACCTGTGAAGAACTATTTTATTTTATTTTGTATTTCAAGTTTTTATTTAAATTCTAGTTAATTGACATAGATGGTAAAATTTCCCTTAAGTGTAGAACTTAGTGATTCATCACTTCCATACAACACCCAGTGATCATCACAAGTGCACTCCTTAATGCCCATCACCCATCTGGCCAAACCCCTTGTCCATCTCCCTCCATCAACCCTGTTTGTTCTCTATTCTGTAGAGTCTCTTGTGGTTTGCTTCCCTCTCTCTCTCTTTTTTCCTTCCCTTATATTTGTCTGTTTTGACAAAAAGAACTTCTCATTTAAATTGGCATGAAAATAATGCTGATAGTTGCTTGTAATAGGGAAGAGGATTTGAGATTTAAAATAACCGGCAGTTCTTCTAAGTACTGAGGATTCATTCATTCAACAAATATTTGCTGAGCACCTTATTATATGTCTTAAAGATACAGTCCCTTCCATTAGAGATGATTCCTAGATTTTAAGGAAAATTGATAATAATGGCTAACAGAGAAATCTGATTCAATTTGAACAAGGGTTAGATTGTTAAGAGAGACAGATACATCAAGGTCATCAAGTCTGTTTTGTTGTAATGGTTAAAATTGTGATATTTGGAACCAAGTAAACATGGGCTGACCACCTAATGTGATTTTTCAGTGCCCATACTATGACATTCATTGCAATTTTCAGCTCTTTCTCACTTTCCTTATCTGTAAAGTGGAGATAATAGTATCGACTTCATAGACTTCTTGTGAAGATGAGGTAGGATGATGATGTATTAAAAGACTAGTCACAGGGGCACCTGGGTGGCTTAGTCTGTTAAGCATCCAACTCTTGATTTTTGCTCGGTTCATGATCTCACAGTTCATGAGTTTGAGCCCCAAGTAGCCTCTGTGCTGACAGTGCAGAGCCTCCTTGGGATTCTCTCTCCCACTCTCTCTCTGCCTCTCCCCTACTTGTTCTCTCTCTCAAAATAAATAAGTAAACTTAAAAAAAGATCAGTCACATAATCAATACATGTTATCTATTGTTATTAGTATATTCAAGTGTTTCTTAATGAACCATTTTAAAAAATGAGTGTGAGGGGATATTGTTTCCCAGCATACCTATATTAATGTCAGTGACCACTTAGTTCCTCGGTCCCAGGAGTGACTATGGCATCATGGGGACAGCAGTGCAGGTCCAGTTTTGAACTGTATATTGTAGCAGAAAAGCAAACGAACAGGTTTGGGATTTATTTAGTAGCAGTGACTTCAAGTACAGCTGCTTTTGCCACCTTTTATTTTGTGAGTAAAATACCGGAGAGATTTGGCTGTTGTATATTCAGGGGTACCAAGCCCTGGAGAAGGTGACATTGGATTTTGTGGTCATGGCTTTTAGGCAGAAGAAGGATTCTGAAGCAGCTGGGGAGAGTAAAATAAACTGGGGAAACTAGTTTAGTCTGTAGCAACATTCACGTGTTTAGATGGTTTCTCATTTGGGGTGGCTCAAGCTCTGCCCCCAGACCTTTTAATTGTGCAGAATATACTGAGCAGGCAGTACTGCACAAAGCTTTGGTAAATTGTTCATTTCTGAGATTTTCTTCCTTCATATAGACATTAGCTTACTCAATTAAATGTATGGGACAGAAAGAAGCAAACATAACATAAAAAGCTAAGCTAACATTTTATGAAATCACAGTACTTTTCCTTGAGTACGTTAGAAAAATAAAGCCATGTAATCCCACATGGAGCCTTCTGCACATCCCTGCCTTTGAGCAATTTAGCCATTTTAGCTGAGTGCACTAATCTCTTCCGGGGAATTATACCTTGCACTGACATCACACTTTGGGCTCTTCCCTTTTATTCTCAAAATGAATAAATCTTGTTGGCTAGCAGAGTAGATTATATTTGACTCATTTTAAGTCAATTACTCAAAGTCACAAGGCTAGACTAAATGGCAGAGCTAAAAGATTTAGCGCTAGTTCCCCCTTCAATGGACCCTCAGTCTCCAGACTCAAGCTTTGCAGTAGGATTGTGTGGGAAGCTTGTTGAAAATGCACATGCCTGGGTGTGAGACACAGACGTGCTGATACACACTGTCTGGTACAGGAACCAGAAGTCTGCTTTTTTAACAGCCACGCTTGGTAATCCTGAAATAGGTGATTGTAGACCACCACCAGAGGGATCACATAATGAGGTCTTCTGGTAGCAAAAGCTACAGGTTATCTCTGCATCCCTTACGCATCATCTGCAGTCCAGGGTAATGCCATTTCTGGTGGCATAGAAGAAAATAGAGCTGTTTTCTCCAAAAGAAAAATGATGTTTTCTTTTTCTCTCCCTTCCTGATGCCACTGCAAGATGTTTACATCTGAGACTTGAGAATTTTCAGTTGAAGCTCAGCTTTACCCTTGGGATCTCCAGGAGTGGCTTGTATTTGTGATGTTCATACTGCATTAGGGAATGAACATGAATATACTAGAAGCAAACCAGAGCTTCAGCCATGAAATGTTCCTCTTTCTGGGCAATCCACTGATGCCCCCTGTAGCCACTGATTAAATGCCATGGCCTGACCCTATTCTTGCTTTACGTCTGGTCCCATCAACTCCTTCGACCTTCTGCAAGTAGTTACCAGGAAATAGACAACACGCTAACCTTTCTGAAGACCCATGCTCCTTCCCAGAAGTGCCTAAGCCGGCCATCTCATGAGAATACACAATTGCTTCTGGGGTCATTCTGGTCATCAATCGCCAGAAGACAGCAGTTTCTGCAGCAATTTGACACTCGTACTTTGTGCTGAAGTTGGAAGCTGCCACCTTTCTTTTTATTAAGGAAAATTCAGCTTTTGGCATGAGCTTATGCTGTTTTATTTTTTTTTAACCTCGAGTTTTTCTGGCCCTAATGGAAAATGCTTTATTTTTCATAGTGCAAGTGTAGATATATAGTGTCAGAATAAATCCCATGTTCTGTGGGACTCCCAAAAACTATAATTGTGTCACAGAAACAACAAAACATGCTAATGAAGAAGGTTTTTTTTTCCATCAGTAAACAGTCTGCATACATATAAGTTTCCTGTAAACTAACAAAGATGATACGTTGGGAAGTTTCTTAGCAATTTCAGAATCATGTGATTGTATTTAATTTTCTCATTAGAAAAATTATGGGGGTTAGAATGCATTAGGGGTTAGCAAACTTATTCTTTTTTTTTATTTTTTTTTTCAACGTTTTTTATTTATTTTTGGGACAGAGAGAGACAGAGCATGAACGGGGGAGGGGCAGAGAGAGAGGGAGACACAGAATCGGAAACAGGCTCCTGGCTCCGAGCCATCAGCCCAGAGCCTGACGCGGGGCTCGAACTCACGGACCGCGAGATCGTGACCTGGCTGAAGTCGGACGCTTAACCGACTGCGCGACCCAGGCGCCCCCAAACTTATTCTGTAAAATATTTTAGGCTTTGTAAGCCATATAGTCTCTTTTATAGTTACTCAGTGCTGCTGTTGAAGCACAAAAGCAGTCATAGACAAAACATAAATGAATGGGCATGGCTTTGTTCCATTAACTCATTTACAAGAACAGGAGGTGGACCGTGTTTCTCCTGTGAGCAATAGCTTGCTGACTCCTGGACTCAGTGGTCTTTCCTGGATCCTTAGATTCGTAATTCCATTCAAGCAAATTAAAATCCAACTGTCAGGGGTGCCTGGGTGGCTCAGTCAGTTAAATGCCCAACTCCTGGTTTTGGCTTAGGTCTTGATCTCATGGTTTGGGAGTTTGAGCCCATTGGGCTCTGTGCTGACAGCATGGAGCCTGCTTGGGATTCTGTCTCTCTCTGCTTTTCCCCTGCTGATGATTTCTCTCTCTCTCTCTCAAAAAAAAAAAAAAAAATCCAACTGTCACTTGGTTACTCTCTGATTAAGATCTATAATGCTATCCATTTCTAATTTTGTCTGTCAAAGAGCACTGGTGTTAGAAATAATACCAATATTTATTTAAAAACTCTTGTGCAGGGACGCCTGGGTGGCTCAGTCGGTTAAGCGTCCAACTTCCGCTCAGGTCATGATCTCACGGTCTGTGAGTTCGAGCCCCTCGTCGGGCTCTGTGCTGACAGCTCAGAGCCTGGAGCCTGCTTCTGATTCTGTGTCTCCCTCTCTCTCTGACCCTCCTCCATTCATGCTCTGTCTCTCTCTGTCTCAAAAATAAATAAATATTAAAAAAAGAAGAAAAAAAATAAAAACTCTTGTGCCATGAGTCTGATAAATATTTTTCAAATAGTAATTGAATTCTCTCAAACCTAAAAAAATGGCGCTATTATTATGATTTTCATTTATAGACGTGGGAAACTGAGGCCCAGAGAAATAATAAGGGAATAATTGTATGTACCTACAGTAAATGGTACAGTTGGGAATCAAATTCAGGTGTGTCTGCTTTTAGAACCTGATTTGTAAACATCATGCTCTATACTGCTTTACATGGAGGTAGAATATTTTTGTATCCCAAAGAGTTATTAGCATGTGTGCTAATCCCTTACAGGGGAACGAGCATAGAGCAAGAATGAGGAAAAAGGGGGGAAAAAAAAGGAGATGGAAGCCATGGAAAAGAAGGATTTTAATAGGTGGGTCTACAATATCAAACATGATGAAAGCTGAGGCAGAGAACTGAAAAGAAACCACTGGATTTGAAAATTAGAAAGTATCTGATGACTCTCAGACCCTCAATGGTTGGGGCCAGAGGCCAGGTTTTAAGAGGAATAATATGGGAAAGTAAATGTCTTTTTAGAAAATTGGCAATACATCGGAGAGAAATAGGATACTGCTTCCAACTCCCCCAATCTTTTCATTCTCTCTCCAGGGGGCAATTAAGAATACCAGCTAAGAAACACGTATTCTTTCATAAGTTGATCCTTACGTTGCTTGGCAGAGTTGCCATGAGATAAACATCAAGACTTACTACTACAGAGGAGTGAACACTGCTTTGTGCAGCGGGAATTCATCAGTCTTGAACCCAGTCAGTGAGTGACAGCCGGACACTAAGGTTTCCTTCCTGGTGGTTGGGAGTATTGTGTCAGCATCACTGAGTTCATTATTCTTTTACTTTCAGAGCAAGATGAAATTAAGAGGCCAGCTTGTTGGGAAGTTAGTTCACTATGCCGTACAGATCTAAGAAATGTTGGAGTGACTGCTGTTCCTGAAAATATAGGTGGTAGTGGAGTAACAGGCTTAGTTCTCTTGGTTTTGCTTTTCTCATAAAATAGGAGAAATGGATAAGTTCTGGCAGAGTTCAAAGCTCTCTTTCTGTCACTGAGGAGAAATAACTCTAAGGGCCAGAAAAATAAGATAGTGTTTTTATGTCAATCCCTAAATTAGAAAGTTCCAAGCTATGTTATTTCTATCTATAGCCATCTAAGTGGGTTCTGGGGACCTGGTGCTAACTTTGAAGAGAGTTGGCCTCTTTTGCAAAAACCTTTAAACTGAACAATTGCTTTCAAAACAGATTGTCTATAATGCCAAACTAAAAACAACGCGTTTGAATTTTAAAAGAATCATCATGTGGAATACTTTAAGATTAAATACATAAATATCTTCGGTGATCCAATATGGAAATTTGAGTGAAGGTCAAAGTTCTTCTATGACATTTAGAGATGTTTAAAAATAGTACTTTGAAAACAGAGGGAACTATGGATTATCCATATTAACCTTAATGGTATCATGAATAATGGGCATTAACCAATAATCAATCTCAAACCTTAATTAGCCATTATACAAGGTTTAGTTTACAAGAAAAGCAAATATTTTATCAGAGTGGCTCATAAATTGCAAATTGACATAATTACACATATTAAAATTTTATTTTGGGGGGGGCACCTGGGTGGCTTAGTCGGTTAAGCATCTGACTCTTAAGTCAAGAGTTCGGCTCAGGTCATGATCCCAGGGTTGTGGGATCAAGCCCTGGGTCAGTCTCCATGATGAGCGTGTAGCCTCCTTAAGATTCTCTCTCTCTCTCTCTCTCTCTCTCTCTCTCTTTCTTTCTCTCTTTGCCTCTGCTCCCTCCCTTGCTTATGCTTGCCAGCTCTCTCTCTCTCTAAAAATAAAAAAAAAAGAAAGAGAAAAGAAAAATGTATTTTTTCAATTTGACAATGGTGATTTGTGACTTGCTTAAAGAATTGTTATTAGAAGCAAGGAGATAGGGCAAAAGATCTGAATAATTTTTTCACTAAGTTGTGTAATTGAGGCTTGGCTTAAATGACATGTAATGTAATTTAATTATTTAATGAACACATTGGTGGTAGTGTGCAGTTTTGCGTATTTTAGGAAATATGATTCTTTTCACCTGCCCTTAATTATAATTTTTCTTGTACTTACTTTTCTATTAATTAATCTTTAAAAAGTGGGGACACCTGGGTGGCTCAATGGGTTAAGCCTCTGACTCTTGATTTGGCTCAGGTCATGATCTCATGGTTTGTGAGTTTGAGCCCAGCATTGGGCTGTGTGCTGACAGTGTGGAGCCTGCTTGGGATTCTCTGTCTCCCTCTCTCTTCCCCTCCCCTGCTTGCACTCTCTCTCTCTCTCTCAAAATAAATAAACTTCAAAAAAAAAGAAAAAGGAATTAAGAAACCCTTTTTCAATATTGTAGGAAATCATAATTAGTTCATTATGAACTAATCGGAGTATAATTATTCATGTTTCTGTTCCTTTTATTTATCTTTACAATAATTATTCAGTTTTGAATTCAAAAGACCTTTAACTAGTTCTACCGCTAACTCTAGCAGTAGGTACCTAGTAGGTACCTAGTAAATGATTTTGTATTTGTATTCTTTTGAATAACCTTTTTTCTTTTTTTGGCTTTAATGTCTTTTTTTTTTTTCAAGTTAAATCTGGTTTGACACAATTTTATAGACAACCAAGATGTCTATGCTGCTTATTAGTTGCACTTAGGTACTTGCCTACTTTGCTTGTTGACATTGGGATTGACTGTAGAAGTGAGCAAATCACCCAGTATTTTATTAAGATGCTTGTTATTCTTATGGTTTCATGTAAAGAAATGAAATTAAACAAACTCTAAAACTTACAGCCCGTCCTATGTACATCCCTGGAATAAGAAAGTATTTCTGTTACTTTATTTCAATTCTTAGGGTCAGATTTACTTTTTATGAATCTATTGATTGTTCTTTTTAGGATTAGTCACAAAAACTTAGAATATAAATATAGTTGACTTAGAATTACTACCTAATAACAATTTCTCTCGTACTGAGACAGTTTCATTTGTATTAAATGTATGAAACGGATAATTCTATGCATGGTTATTTAATTAATTAAAAAGGTGATTACTGAGGCTTTCCTATTTATTTTGGAAAACAAAAACTTATTCCAAGTATTTAAATATGTTGAAACATGAATCTTCTCAGGCCGTTGCTAGGATATTGCAGACAAAATAATTTTGCTACTTGCTTGAAAAATCTTGTTCTTCCTATGAGAGCAATCAAACACAATTGCCAGAGGAAATAAAATATTTAGAATCATCTTGTATTGAATTAAGTCTTCTATTGTTCCAACTAATATTAAATTATAAGTCACCAAGACTATACTTATCCTGGTAAGCAGTGAGTAATGTATAGAATTATCAAACAATATGTTGTACACCTAAAACAAATATAACATTGTATGTCAATTATACTTCAATAAAAAAGGAATTAAAAAATTATAGGTCATCAAGTCCAAGTTTGTTTTTTATTTTAAAGTTTAAACTCCAGATTTTAAAATATTATGAGAATTATCTTAGAAGGAAGTAGAACCTTGTTTCTGAAAATATCAGATATAGTACCTTTTTTTTTTGAAAGACAGCAGAGTAAAATATCTCAAAATTAAGTTTCTCAATACAAATTAATTTCTCATAATTAATATTTAAGAATTTCTGTGTCTTATTTTGTTCATGTATTAAAATTGCTTCTCATTCACTTTGTTATAGAGATAAAAGATAAAAGGGAAATTTTAAACGTGATTGATGGCAATATTCACTTGACCTAGACAACTTATGTTGACATCACTAAACATTAAGCATCCACTTCTGAACATAATCAATTTCTAAACTGTTAGAATGTTCTTCTTTATTTAGTACTTGTTATGGGCTAAATTATGTCTCTTCCTGCTAACCCCTGTACTTATATATTGGAGTCCTAACCCTTATAGTGCCTCAGAATGTGAATGTATTTGGAGATAGGATCTTTTTTTAAAATGTTTGTTTGTTTATTGAGAGAGAGAGAGACAGAGACAGAGTGTGGGAGGTACAGAGAGAGTGAGAGGGAGACAGAAAATTCCAAGCAGGCTCCGCACTATCAGCACGGAGCCCGATGCAGGGCTCAAACCCATGAACCGTGAGATCATGACCTGAGCCAAAATCAAGAGTCAGACACTTAACCGACTGAGCTACCCAGGTGCCCCAGAGATAGTGTTTTTAAAGAAATAATTAAAATGGGGTCTTTAGGGTGGGCCCTAATCCAATATGACTGGTATCCTTGTAGTAAGAGGAAATTAAGACATAAACAAGCACAGAGAAAAGGCTATGTGGAGACCCATGGAGGAAATGGCCAAAGAGAGAGGCTTCCAAAGAAACCAACCCTGCCAGCACCTTGATTTTGAACTTTCAGCTTCCAGATCTGTGAGAAAATAAATTTCTGTTGTTTAAGCCACTCAGTCTTTTGTACTTTGTTATGGCAGCCGAGCAAGCTAATACAATACAGCTATAACTATGGAAATTCTCAGAAAAATGTCTTCACTTTTCTGAGAGGTTTTATGAATTCCAGTGCTGGTGGTTATAAACTTTATCAACCACAACACATTGGTGGTAGGGTGAAGTTTTTGGTGTTTTAGGAGATATGATTCTTTTCATCTGCCCTTAATTATAATTTTCTATTTCCTCTGACTTCCAGTTTGGTGGATAGACAGGGAGTGTTACAATGGATGGTGAGAATTTGATTTGTTCCAGAAGAATCTATTGTCTTTATAGTTCCATGTGTTTGTGTAATGAATAAGTGAGACTGTGCACATGTGTGTGTGTACATGTATATGAAGGATGTGTGTGTAGGTATGTGTGTTGAAGAGGTGCTATAGTGGACTGGTTAAGAGCACAGACTCTAGAAGCAGGGGGAGGCAAATTTTCTGCTCTACATGTACTAACTGTGATCTTAGGCAAGTTATTTAACCTCTCAAGTCTTTACATTCCTTATCTGTTAAATGGATCCAGGGATAGTTCCTCCCTCATAGAGTCATTGTGAGCATTAACTGGTTTGAGTACTTAGAATAGTACCTGACACCTAGTAAGTGCTGGGTACATGTTAACTATTATTGCATGCATTTTTGCAGGCGGCTTCAAGTGGAACAGAATTTTAGTCCCAATGATTGGTGAGAAATGAAATACGTAGTAGCTTGAAATGTCTATTTTGTTAAATAAGAATGCACTTCTTTCTTGACTTCATTCATTCATTCATTCATACATTTAAATAAAGCTTTATTTGAATCTTGCTTTCTTCAGCCAGCAGCTTGCATAATTTTGGTCAGTTTACCTGACCTCTGAGCTCATAAGATTTGTTTATCTCAACGATAAAATAAGGGTAGCAATCTCTATTTTACAGAATTATTGTGAGGATTAATGAGATGAAGCAATGGATTCGAAGAACCATACATGGTCCTGGAAAGTAGGAGGTGCTAAATTGTTGCCTTCTTTTCCATTCTTCGTATTCCCTAAATTTCAATATGATATTAAGGTTATACACTGTAAGAAGGGAATCAAGGTGTGAGAAGTAGGAAGGCACTTAGAGATGAAACTGAACCGCTCGCGAACACACGGAGGACAGTGGGGCCAGATCCAAGAGAGGACTGAAAGTTGTCTCCCGCTCTTCCACATCAGTAAGTTGTCCTCCTAACATACACGCTTCTGCCTCTCTCTCCTTCCCATATGAGACCTAATAGCACTTAATGCACAATCAGTAGGGTTTTTTTATTTGATTTTTTATTTTTTAAAATTTACATCCAAATTAGTTAGCATATAGTGCAACAATGATTTCAGGAGTAGATTCCTTAGTGCCCCTTACCCATTTAGCCCATCCCTCCTCCCACAACCCCTCCAGTAACCCTCAGTTTGTTCTCCATATTTATGAGTCTCTTCTGTTTTGTCCCCCTCCCTGTTTTTATATTATTTTTGTTTCCCTTCCCTTATGTTCAGCTGTTTTGTCTCTTAAAGTCCTCATATGAGTGAAGTCATAGGATTTTTGTCTTTCTCTAATTTCTCTTAGCATAATACCCTCCAGTTCCATCCACGTAGTTGCAAGTGGCAAGATTTCATTCTTTTTGATTGCCGAGTAATACTCCATTGTGTATATATACCACATCTTCTTTATGCATTCATCCATCGATGGACATTTGGGCTCTTTCCATACTTTGGCTATTGTTGATAGTGCTTCTATAAACATTGGGGTGCATGTGTCCCTTTGAAACAGCACACCCACAATCAGTGGTTTTAATAAATAGTCAGGTTTCAGGGGAATAAATAGTCTGGTTTCAGGGGAAACCAGATCATGGTAAGACTTGGCAAGGGTGTTACTGTTTTTCCTGTTCTTACAAATGTGAACATGTTTTATGTTTCATAGGATTAGGGTCATAGCCTTTTGGAAGTCGATGACTTGTGTGCTAAATCTCTGCTGGTCCCTCCCTTGCCCTTTGAACCCCTTCTTAATGGCCATATTGATTTGCTGGTATTTCCCAACCTTCCCTTACTTATTAATTCATGGCTCCCACAGTCAACCGAGGGAAAATGCATCAAGCTCACTTTGCTCCCTGAATCTAGAACTGACACATCCCGTCTGCAGCATTTGGCACAGTGGCTGATTTGTTATGGATTTCTCTTTTGCCAGTACAATTTATTAGCCAATTAATTTCCATTTTAATCTCTTTATGACCCTGACACGTTGCAGAGAAGTAAAGGAGAGCCTATTGATAAGAACAGAAATTTTTAAGTAATACAGAACCAGTCTACACAAATTTCAGCCCTTTTTAAGGGAATGCAAACCTCAGATAAGGCTGAAAAGGACTTGAGAAGAAAAGCTTGAAAGTTTTACAAGAGTCCAGATGGTGGCAGCAGAGAATGTGAGAAAAACTCAGGAGCAATAATGGCTTAAAAGTATGATTCGAATATGTTGCAGATAGTTGCAAAGCTACTAATTATTGATTGGCAATTAAAATAGGGAAACTGGCTAAGGAACTGTACTTCAGTACCAGAGATGCCTGCGTATGACTCATTGGCATTGTAAATTTGGGCAAGCCAATTAACTCTTCCAGGTCTTGTTTTCTCATTTGTAAAGTAGGGATAATAATAGTTACAGGATTGCTTTGGGATTAAGAGAGATAATGTATATAAAAAGTTTAGCCCTCGCCTAGAAAATTGTAAGTGCTTAGAAAAAGAGAGAAAGAGACATGAGGGAAGGGGGCGGGAGAATTATGTAAAAAATGAGCATGATATTTCATAATGAAGTTTCTATAACATATTCTAAATCAGTGTGGTACTATAGGGAAAATGAAAGCAGTCAACTCTTGGGTACAGGCAAAAAGGAGATGCATTGCCTGCAGAGAGTATTTATCTATCATCTGTCTATCTATCTATCTATCTATCTATCTATCTATCTATCTATCATCTATCTACATTTTATTTTTTCTTAATTTTTTAAATGTTTATTCATTTTTGAGACAGAAAGAGACAGAGCACGAGTGGGGGGAGGAACAGAGGGATAGGAGGACACAGAATCTGAGGCAGGCTCCAAGCTCTGAGCTGTCAGCACAGAGCCCAACATGGGGCTTGAACCCACAGACTGTGAGATCATGACCTGAGCTGAAGTCTCTCAACCGACTAAGCCACCCAGGCACCTCCTGTCCAAGTTTTAAATTTTAATTCCAGTGTAGCTAACATACAGTGTTGTATTAGTTTCAGGTATACAATATAGTAATTCAATAATTCTCTACATTACTCTGTGCTCCTCATGTGGAGAGTTTAAAGAGAATAACAACACCAGTGAAAAATGGTCTACTTTTTAAAAATCACTATGCACCAGTGATTCTAAATCATGCCAGTGATAAAATGCTTTTTTTTTTTTTGCTGTAAAAGGAATGCCTTAGTTTTTTTTTTTTTAGGTTTTACTTAAATTCCAGTTAACATTCAGTGTAATATTAGTTGCAGGTGTACAATATAGGGTGCAACACTTCCATACATCACCTAATGCTCATCACAAGTGCCCTCCTTAATCCCCATCACCTACTTTACTCATCCCCCTGCCTACCTCCCCTCTGGTAACCACCAGTTTGCTTTCTATGGTTAAGAATCTGTTTCTTGGTTTGCCTCTCTTTCTCTCTTTTTTCCCCTTTGCTCGTTTGTTTTGTTTCTTAAATTCCATATATGAGGGAAATCATATTGTATTTGTTGTTCTCTGACTTATTTCACTTAGCATAATATACTCTAGCTCCATCCTTGTTGCAAATGGCAAGATTTCATTGTTTTTTTTAATGGCTGAGTAATATTCTTGTGTGTGTGTGTGTGTGTGTGTGTGTGTGTGTATTTATCACAGCTGCTTCTTTTTTTTTAAAGATACAACTTTTCTTATTTTAGGACAAGAAATGGGAACATAATACAACATTTAAAAGTTACCAGATTTGTAATTTCAATATAGTTCCATTGATTTCTTATCTATCTGGATGTATTCTCACATAGGCCAACACAGTTTGACTAAAGTTAACTTCAATAAAATGACAAATTACATCTGCATTGAAATAATTGGTGGTTTAATCCTGGAATATCTTTCATGCAAGTCCCAAATCAATACCACATCTTCTTTATCCATTCATCAGTAGATGGATACTTGGGCTATTTCCATAGTTTGGCTATTGTAGATAATGCTGCTATGAACATCGAGGTGCATATATCCCTTTGATTTAGAATTTTTGTATTCTTTGGGTAAATACCTAGTAGTACAATTGCTGGATCATAGGGTAGTTCTATTTTTAACTTTTTGAGGACCTCCATACTATTTTCCAGAGTAGCTGCACCAGTTTCCATTCCCACCAACAGTGTAAGAAGGTTTCCTTTCTCCACACCCTCTCCAGCACCTGTTTCTCGTGTTGTTGATTTGAGTCTAAAATACTCTTTCTTATAGAAACTCCTATAAATTGAATTTTTTAAATGACCCTTTACCTTTTGGCCTTGACCTGCGTGCCTTCTATACTTATCTCTCACTGACTTATTCCTTCCAGTCCAATTGGACTAATTGTCCGGTGGAGAATGTACTCTGCACATTCCTGCCTCCACATTTTGATTTATACAGTTCCCACCACTTGGAATGACTTGTTCTCTTCTTTTCTTTTATCTAGATCTTACTTTTCCTTTATGGGCTCAGGATAAGCCTACATTTTCAGAAAGCCTTCCCCATCTATTGGATCCCACTAGGATTCCTCCCTTCTTGAGTGTGTAGCTATTTTCGCACATAGCATCTGCTGTCTTGTATTGTAATATATTGCCCCTCCTCCCTATGTAAATGAGAGCTCTATCATGGAGCTGATACTTATTTCCGTGATCTAGACCAGATTTAGATTTTGCTGTCATCTGTACATTTGTGCTTGGAGTTCCAGTTATTCTATTTCACTAAATAAACACAACTGGTGGGTATCTTCTATTTTGAACTTAATCTGAGAGATGTATACATTAACTTAAATAGTGTATATAATGTAACACCAATCAACATTTAAGAAATAAGACTTGGAGACAAGTGACTGGAACCTCCCAGAACTGAGATGAGTCTGGAATGCCCCAGGTTCCATTGAAGAAATTGTTCGGTCATTTTCTGTGGGAGCTGGAATCATTTAATCCTTTCTTTGCAGGTGTGGAATCTAATTCAGGATTTAGCATGCAATGCATATCTTGTGGATTACATGAAAAATACTGGTCTTTGAACTTAAACTTAACCTTGCATCTATATTCTAACCAGCTCCTGCAAACAGTATACTGTCAATGTTTACCTTGACATTCTAAGAGACAAATAATTTTTTAGTAGGACACATCAGGAAATGAACTACTTAAAATAATTTGAGAAGATCATTAGAGAAAATGTAAAATGTCTTTCTTCACATCTTCGTATTCAACATGTTAGCCTTTTCTCATGAGGTCCTTCATGACAGATCCTGGGATCACAGGCTCAGTATCCAGTAGAGGAACCTAAAAAGTTCTGGGAGTCTTAACAGGTGGTCTGGGAAGAAAGAAGCATTTCTGAACTGAGGTGGCTTCTGCTCAGGAGCAATTATGGACAGATGGTTTGTTTTCACTTCTCTCAGACTCTAAGTGAAGTTAGAACTGGATGTTCAGTCTTTCATCACTTGAGGTAGTAAGGTGAGAACTCTGTCTTATCTCATTACTGATGAGAATCACTATCTTAGTCATTTTGTGAGCCTCGTTCTGGGAGCAAACCAAAGTTTGTCATTACCAAAGGTACAAAGAAAATGTGGTAAGGGAGAACATGGCATAAATCTGTAGCTGTTTGAAAGACTATTGTATAAAAAATGACTTAGACTTATTCTGTATAAACCCAAGGAATAAAATGAAGAACAATGATAATGGACTTCAGTTCAAAGTAAATAAAACTTTCTAACAATCTGTTGTCCATATATGGAATGGAGTGTTGTGTTGATACTGTGTTTCCCATGATGTGAGATATTCACATAGTGGGAATTCTGTAGGGTGTTCAAGGGTCAATGAATATGAATAAATTAATTCTAACTCTCCTTATCTATAGTCTACAGTTTTTTCAATTCTGCCATTTCTTTTCCCAAATCTATTGATTAGCCAGTCAGAATTTTTCGAGCATGTCAAATTCAAATCAATCAGCATAAAAAATGAATTTTTTTCCCTCTCCTTTTTCCTATTCCTACTCTAATTATTATTGTAGACTCTGGTCTTATCTTTTAACTTCTACCAGATAGGGATATGGAAGAATAAGCCTCCAAGTAGAAAAGTATATGGTATTAAAATATTCAGCATATAAAAAATCATATGGGATTTTGGAAGACTATGCACAGAATTTCACTTTTTTTTTTAAGCTTAGAGAAAAATATAGTCTTGTAATGAAGTCTTACGTGGCACATGAGAGGAAAAATCTTGTGCTTTCTTCTCAATGGGAAGCTTTAATCATGTATTGAACAATTCTTTTCCCCAGCCTACATGTCCCAAAGGAGGGATTTAATGGGGGAGGGATTTTAATACCCCTTCTATTCAAGGGGTAAAAGAAAATTGCAAGCTTCTTTGGGTTTTTGACTCACATATTTTATGCAGGTGCCATATTGGCATTTTCTTGCAGGACAAGAAAAAAAATAGACTCCCCTCCTTTTTTAGAGTGGGGCTTATAGGCTCTGCAGTGGGGTGGTTTGAAAGTCCTCAGAGAGAGGTAGTACAAAGCCTTCCATATGTTATTCAAACCACTGGTTTTGAGGAAGAATGAAGTGTAATTGTATTAGTCTGTGTCTAATCAAGAAAGAAAAACCACATAATAATTAGTAATTTGAATTGGAGAAGTTAAATAAAAAGGATTGTTGACTATAACAGGACATCAGCATAACGAAAGATTAATTAATATAAAAGGAAGATAGTTCTAAGGAATATAAGGAATATAAGAATGTATATAAGGGATATAAGAATAGTAGATTACCAGTTGTTCTCAACTTGTTTGATTTCTGCTCGTTCCTTTATTATTTCTTTCCTTATGCTTGGTTTGGGATTATTTTACTCTTCTTTTTTTTAGTTCTTAAATTGGAAGCTTGGATCATTGACTTGAAATTTTTCTTCTTTTCTAATAGGAGTATTTAGTACTATGATTTTCTCTTAAGTACTACTTTAGGCTCATCCCACACATTTTGATATGCTGTGTTTTCATTTTCATTTAATTTTAAATCTTCTTTAATTTCCTTTATGACTTCCTCTTTCTCCCATGGGCTTGGGAGCATATTGTTTCTTTGTTAGTATTTTGGGATTTTTCCAGGTATCTGTCATTGATTTACAGCTTACTTAATTATGGTCAGAGAATATATTTTACAAGATTTTAATTTTTTTATTTTGTTAGGATTTGTATTATGGCCCTGAATTTTGTCTATTTTGATTAGTATGGAGTTTACTATATATATATCTAATTAGTTACCCTATGTTCAAATTATGTTACACAGCTTAATACAGTGTAAGGACCCTGCAACAATATATTCCCAATTCCTTTCTCCCATTCTTTGTGCTATTGTTGACATACATAGTACTTTCCGTATACTATAAATACACAATTCACTGCTATAATTTTTGCCTTAGGCAGCTAATTTTATTTTATTTTAGATTATTTTTTTAAGTTTATTTATTTTTAGAGACAGAGAGGGGGAGAGAGAGAGAAAGGGAGAGAGAGAGAAACCAAAGCAAGCTCTGTGCTGTTAGTGCAGAGCCCGACGTGGGGCTTAAACTCACAAACTGTGAGCTCATGACTTGAGCCAAAATTAAGTGTCGGACGCCTAACCTACTGGGTCACCCAGGTGCCCCCTTAGGCAGCCAATTTTAGAGCTATTAAAAATAAAAATTCTTTTTTGTTCATCTTAATTTATACCATTTTCAGTATTCTTCATTTCTTTGTATAATTGCAGGTTTTTGTGTGGCATTGTGTTCATTTTTCCTGAAGAATTTTCTTTAGCATTTTGTCATAGTATAACCTACCACTAGTCTGCTAGTGATAATTTATCTGTTTTTGCTTTTCTGAAAAAAATCTATTTCTTCTTCAGTTTTGAGAGGCATTTAATGGGATATAGGATCTCAGGTTGACAGGTTCTTTTTGTTTCCTTTTAATACTTTAAAGATAGCATTCCATTGCTTTCTGGCTTGCATGGTTTCTGACATGAAGTTTGCTGTAATTCTTACCTTTATTCTTCTGTATGTAATACATCCTTTTGCTTTGCATTACTTCAAAATTTTCTCTTTATAATTGGTTTTCTATAGTTTTAATATGATATTTCCTTGTGTGTATGTGTATGTCTGTATGTGTCTGTGTGTGTGGTTTTGTGTATGTCAGTAGCTTTGGAAAATTCACAAACATTAATCTTTCATATAATTCTGTCTTCCTTCTCTCTCTTCCTTCTGGGTTTCCAATTATGTGTATGCTGGATTGATTTTGTCTCACTGCTTTTGGATGTTCTATTCCTTTTTTTTCCACTCATTTTTCCTCTTTCTGTTTCAGTTTGGCTGATTTATACTGATCTTTATTTATTTATTTTGTCTATTGACCTGTAAACTTCACTGCTTCTTTCCTCAGCCATGTTGAATTTACCAATGATTGGTAGAAGGAATTCTTATCTGTTACTACATTTTTCATTTATATAATTTCCTTTTAATTTTTTCTTACAGATTTTATGGCTGCTGAAATTCCCATGTATTAATGCATGTTGTTCACTTTTCTCATTAGAGTCATTAACATTTTAAGCATATTTATTTTAAATTCCCTGTCTAATACTTAGACATCTGGGTCATATCTGAATTTGGTTTTCCCTGGACAGTTTTTAAAAATTGCTTCTTTATGTGTCTTACAGATTTTTGCATGCATGATCTTAATCTTATGTAGGAATGCAGTGACTGTGGTAAACAGAATCTGGGGATAGGTGCCTAGAAATTGTTACATCGTTCACATTGCTCAGTCTTTTGCATGGGAGTTGAGTCAATCTAATTAGAGATTGAGTTGGGTTTGGCCTTTGTTGTTATTACAGTTACCATGCGTGTATATTTCGTAGGGCATTTGCATATTCCTGTTACAGAGTCTTCCTACCAGTAATCGTCCTCCAGTAGCCTCACTACTCATTTTACTGTGCTCAACTGTATTTAATAATAGATCTTATTTAATTGTATTAGGTCTGTACCTGTGGTAGTACTAGACTGAGTATGTACTTGTGCATTTTTTTTCTAACTGATGGAAACAAAACTAAATTCTAGAGAGCTATGCCTGAAATGCAGAAGCAGAAATTTGTTTACATACCCTAACCCTTCCTTCCTCTTTTATCATTCCTGCAGAACCATAGGCACTTTTACCATATGCTTTTCCTTTTTGGTTCATAGTCATGTTGGTTTCTTCTTGGCTTCTTCATCTCAACCTAGGTAGCAGAACGCCTTTGTTTCCTTCCTATTTAGTAGCCTGATTGCTCCTCCTTGTGGACACATTTTTATTTTTATTTTTATTTTCTTTTTTTTTTTAATACATGAAGTTTATTGTCAAATTGGTTTCCATACAACACCCAGTGCTCATCCCAAAAGGTGCCCTCCTCAATACCCATCACCCACCCCCCCACTCCCTCCCACCCCCCATCAACCCTCAGTTTGTTCTCAGTTTTTGAGAGTCTCTTATGCTTTGGCTCTCTTCCACTCTAACCTCTTTTTTTTTTTTTCCTTCTCCTCCCCCATGGGTTTCTGGTAAGTTTCTCAGGATCCACATAAGAGTGAAACCATATGATATCTGTCTTTCTCTGTATGGCTTATTTCACTTAGCATAACACTCTCCAGTGTGGACACATTTTTAAAAAGTCATTCTATTTTCCAGAACTTGTACACCCTTTCCATTTACCAAAGACCAAATACACTGCCTCTTTTCAAGAATTTATTTAATCTATTTTCCCTATAAGAATAGCTAGTAGTGCAATATTTTAAAGTTTCATGTATTTCTGAAAATAGAAGTTAGTTAGGTAGGTAGAGATATAAATGCCCTCTTCCAATATTGAGAGATTAAGCAAGCATCCTGATGTCCTTTGTTCTGAAACAAAGCGTTGGCCATTTCCAGTGTCAATGTCTAATAGAGTCAAATGTGAGCAATTGTCCAGTTTCCTATTACGTTCTCATGTTCACAGAGAGATGCCAGAATTAACACTATTCTACCCACAGTGCTCACTACCAAAGAGAAACACCTTTACTTTTGAATAAAAACAATCAAAGAAGAAAAGTATTGGTTTTGGAAGTTGTAGTAAAATCTCGATTTGGTGTACTTTTTTATTCATGTGGTTCAAAGTATATTGTATGACAAGTAGTTTTTCTTTTCTGAACCTCACCATCAATTTCCTTCTTTGATCATATTTCCTATCTTTTGTCTTTTATCAAGGCATTTTTATTAGTAAGGGCTATTATCTCCTTCTTTCTCCTTCAGGCAGTCTGATAGCAATCTCTAATATCCTTTGAATAAATTTCATTCAAGGCAGTTATCAGTAGAGGCAACTGTCCCCTTGTTTAACCAAAATTCATGGTTTCATTTTTGCTTGGGCATCTGAACTCCATTAGTAAGGAAGAATTTCATGTTTTGTACCCAGAGTACAAAGATAGTCATAAAGCATTTTTTCTTATTTCGAGAAGGGTGGTCAAGAATGGGCTTAAGATGCCATAGATGCCTTTCTAATCCTTGCTTTAATAAATAAATAAATAAATATCTTAGATGAAGTTAGAGATAAAGAGATTTTCCTGGACAATTAGTTATTCTGCATATGGATCTGTGCATTCATAGTTTCCCTTTCTAAAAAATATTTCAAGCATTATTCCTGGGACTTCTGTCCCCTATTTTTATCTTACATCATTCAAAGTTTTTACTTTCTGGGCCTCTTTGTATTATCCCATGTATCAGGGTCAAGAGAGAAGCATCAACTAATAGTGGCTTAAACAGTAGAGTCATTTTAAAAAAATATTTATTTTCACAGAGAGAGAGCAACTGAGGGAGTGTCAGGGAGAGAGTGGGAGAGAAATAATCCAAAGCAGGCTCTGAGCTGTCAGTGCAGAGTCTGATATGGGGCTCGAACCCATGACCATGAAATCATGACCTGAACCACAATCAAGAGTTGGACGCATAACCAACTGAGCCACCCAGGTGCCCCGAGACACTTTTTTTCCCCCTGCATTTGAGAAGTTTGGAGCAGACAGCATAAAGCTGAAGTGGTATTACATAGGGTCAGGAAAAAATCTAGGCTTCTGTCTCCTTTCCTACCTTTCTTCTGTACAGTCACTATTCCCATGTTTACTGGATGCTCCAATAAAACTCCATTCCAGTCAGATAGTAGAAAGGGATAAATCAGGGCAAGTACCCTCTCCTTAAGAGTAGTTCCTGGAAGATGCCTTCTATTACTTTCACATTCACTCAGGCTTGTACCCAGTCACACAGCCACACTCAGGTGCAAATAGAGTTAAGGAATGTCTATGTTCTGAGATGCTGTATGTATTTTGGTAGCTAAAATTTGAGGTTTCTGGCAGTAAAGGCAAAGGGAAGATAACTTTGGCAAACAACCATTGGTGTATGCCACATACCACATTGATATGCACATTTCTAAGAAACATTTCACAGGAGCCAGTCAAATTCGAAACTGAGAATCCCATTTATTTTTACCAAGATGATTCATAGATTCAGTTGCATACTATTCATGTGCTGGGAAAACCTGTGTACCATAATGGTTTTAAATTCAATTCTATTCTTACACCTCAATATAATTAAAATTAATTTACAAGTCCCAAATTATTTACTTGTAAAAGTGAACATGAAAAATATAGAAGTTACTGACTAGCAATACATTAATGTCTCAGTGAAATCTGTAACAGTTTCAGTACATGTGTTCGTGCTGTTAGATGTATTAACCTTTCATCCCATGCTTGTCTTCCCAGTTTTATGTGGTAGGGTGTTTACATCCACTCTAGTACTAAAAGTTAAAAATACTCAGGAATCTGTAATAATGAAGGGCATCGATAAGAATTTTTCACACTCAAAATATTGAAGGAAATATCTAATTGAGGATTGGATCCAATTAGAATTATTAACACTACTCTGTATCCCCAAGTTGAATTGTTTGATTCTACAACTTTGTCTTCTTGTTAACAAAATACATGCCAGTTTTAAACATAGCTATTCAAGAGGAATGAGATAAAAATTAGCCTGCAATTTTCAAGGAAAATTGTAATTTCCATATAAGTGCAGTCCAATGCCTTTACCAATATACACATAGTTTGTTAGATTATAAAAACCTTTCTCCTAACCCCCTTCAGTCTCAAACTGCTGACTATTTTCTCTTTTTTCCCTTAGGGAAAAACTCTTTGAAATAGTACTCTGTATTTTATATCCTCAATTACTCTCCTCCCACTCTCTCTTGAGTCCAATTCAATTAGATTTTTTTCTCCATCATTCTACTCAAACTCTATCAATGATTTTTAGGTTTCTATAATCAATGGTAACTTCATAGCATTCATCTTATTAATGTATCTATAACATTGATACCATTGATTACTCTCTCCTTCTGGAAGCTCCTTTTTCTCTTGACCTACAGGATGCTATACTCTTTTGGTTTTTCCCTGATCTCAGTTTCTTTTGCTAGTTTTTCCTCATCTTCCCAAACCCTTCACATAGAAGTGCCCTAGACCTTACATGTGAATGTTCCTGTCTCTAGGCACTCGTGGTCTTCTCAAATCTCATGGTTTTAAGCACAATCTGTGTACTGATGAATAAATGATATAGAACTGTATCCTGGACATTTGCTCTAAATCTAGGCTCATATTTCTAACTACCTACTTGAGTTTTCAATTTATAAAATCTAATAATCATTTTAAATGTAACATATCCAAAGCTGAGCACCTGATCTTTGCCTCAAAGCTTCTTCCCTAGTTTTCTTGACCTTGATCAATGATTTATTCATCATTGCAGTTGCTGCATCCCAAAGACTTGGAGTTGGTTTTTTGAAATTGTCTTCTCTTATATTCCACATATAATCATTCAGCATTACCTCTTGGAATTACCTCCAAAGAATACCCAGAATCTACCATTTCTTACCATCTCCACCACTGTCATTATAAACAGCTGTTTATAGCTATTACCTGGAGATTATTTCAGTAGCTTCTTTACTGTCCTCTATTCTTGTTCTCTTGCCTGCTCTTTGTTTCTTCTTAGCATTTATGCCATTACTGTGCTCAGAACCTGCCAGTAGCTCCCCATTTTTACTCTAAATGATAGCTGAAGTTACTTTGATATTCTCATCTACCAGACTCTTTCTGCTCCCTGGTTATGGAGCACCTGATTTAGTTCTGAGGATGGGGCAAGAGAGAAATGAGCTCCTTTTATAGCTTCCCACATTGCTGGGGAAGTTGGGTTCTCACATACTCTCCCTTTCCATTGCAAGATAAATGACAGGCTGATGAAGATATTTCTTGGCCCTAAGCCATACCAACTTGGGACATAGGTGACACAAGTAAAGTAAAATTGTTTTTCTTACCCACTCCAATGCATCCAAACTTGTGTTTTTTTGCTCTGACAAAGTGCTGGAACTTCTCCGGAAATATGGACTTCCAGAAATGCTCTCTCATCCATGAGTAATTGTCTAAAAGTCATTTTTCTCTGGGGCTCCCAGACTGTGGGCCAAGAGAGACTAGAGCAAGTTCCTTGCTACTGAGGGTCCACACATGGGACCAAGGTCTGTCTGCCTATAGCCTGATGCATGGATGGGTGAGATTCTTTCCGAGTCCCTTGGTGTATGGTGCTGGATCCCACAGCTCCCTCAAAGGCACTTTTGTCTGCGGATGGATGCCAGATATTTATTGTTGGGAGTGTGTAGAAAAAATGAAGGATACTTTATGTCTCAATGATGTTGACATCCCTTCTAACTGTAATCTTGTGTTTGGCATCCTGTGGCTTTAGCCTGTTTAGCATTCTGTGGCTTCCTTCTCATCTCCAGTGGTTTTCTTCAAAACTAACTGGGGAAGGATTATTTCTCATACCTCTGAGTAAGAATAGGACAAAACCCTAAGAGGGTAATAAAGAAAAGAAAGATTAGCTATTCCAACTTAAGTTAAAAATAAACAAAACACTGACTCACTAGAAATTATTGGTAAGAGACTTGCGCTTCGAAATGTCTGCTTTAATGATTCAGAGGCAAATAAAAGTGACTGGATGAATTATCTATTATAGAGAAGATGTTTCACTTGACCCAATTTAGTGTGAATGACCCTAATTGCCTCTTTGAATGTGGGAAGGGCCCATTGCCAAATAGTGGCTCCCAGTTGTAAATGGGTAAATTTCAATAAAGGAATTGTTAAGAAAGTCTCCGTGGAGAGGAGAGGTTGAGCTCCAAGTAGGACGTGTTCTGGATAGAAGTAAATGGGGTGTGTGAAAGTTGGTGGTGAGGCCACAAAGGCCATCTATATGAAGCAGAAATTACTTTTGCATGAGCACAATAGCATGACTGAGTGCAAAACCTATAATGCAAAAGATAGTAATTGTCCGAAATGTTTTATTCTTAACAGAAGTTTTATTTTGAGACTATAAGAATTTTTGGAAGGTAAGTAAGTAGATATATTGTTAGAGTGAGGAAGGATTGGATGAGTCCTTAGTCCTAGCTCTCCCACAAATTGGCTGGGTTCTTGGGTCATAGTTTCGTCATCTATAAAATATAAGAATAATTGTGGAAGTCCCTTTCAGCTTAAAAAGAATCTATAAATCAACAATGAATAGAGTAAGAGTTGCTCCAAAACCTGAGATGGAAGAAATACCATGGAGCCTTTTTTTTTTTTTCTGGATAAAATGAAAATCTGGTTTATTTATTCTGCATATGCCAGACATGTGCTCAATTCTGGGGATAGTCTTGGAAAAGAAGGCAGACAGGTCTTGCCCTCGTGGAACTTTTTCTTGCTCTCATTTTCCAAGGATTAATTCTAATATCACTCATTTTTTTCAGGTCCTGCCCTATCTCTTGGGCTATTCCAAACCTTGTGATTTGCACAGTCCAGGAAAAATAAGAGCAATCCCTGGCTCTCTGATCTATCACAGATTGCTATTGCTTTTTTTCTGATTCCATAAGATATTTTTGAAAGTGTCTGGCTCTGCAGGTAGCATCTCTTCTCAAGAGCTAAGTCTTCCAGGAACTTTGCCCATGGCTCTATTTGCCTGCTCCATTTCCATCGGAACTCAAGTAGCTGTCAATGACTCAGATCCTGTCCTTTTTAAGGTGTTATGAATAAGTAAGCCAGTGTATGACACTCCACAGAACCCCACCTTCATCCAACTGCCCAGTCTCTAGGAATCAAGCTACTATGAGGCTTTGAAAGACTACCCTGATCAATGCTCAAGGCTATAGCTTCCACCGTGTCCTACTCTGGGCAATGTAGTCCTTATCTTCTTCAGGCCTAAGTCTGCAAACCAGCAAGACAAGGATTGAATTTGACTCACAGATAGGTTTATTCTCCAATTAGCTAAAGTCTCCATCCTGCCTTTTTGTTCCCAACAATAAAACTGAACATCTGTGTTCTCATTCTTTCCCTGTTCCTTCTCTTATATTTTTGGTTTAAGTGCACAACCTTTAGAACAAGATTGTTCGAGTTTGAATCTAAGCTCCACCACTCACTAACTATGTGGCTTGGTCAAATCATGTAACCTTTCTACATTTCAGGTTTTCATCTTTAAACTGAACATAAATAAAAGACACCTATCTCATAAGTGTATGTGTTGCACTTAGAACCATCACTAGTACATAATAAGTACTTTGTAGTTGTTATTACTTTATTTATCATTGCTTATTACTTATTGTTATATTATTACTGACCTGGATTTTATAGGTATTTGAATGAGATCAGTAGACTAGATCTTTTAACATAAAGGCCATAATGGCTTCCAACTATTGAACTATTTCTTCAAAGTAGTTCTATATTCCACCATAGCCTATCAACATTTTTGGCCTTTAACAGAACAAAAAATGTTTAATTATCTCCTTGGCAGTAAACAAAAAGGTCTAATGGACTTTTATTTTTAGCGAGGAAGAGTGTGTGGAGAAGTATCTTTCATTTCCTTTGGTATTAGATTACTAATTTTAAATCACCCTATCAGATTTTAACAGGCCAAAGAAAATTTGCCCAATTTCTAACTCAGAAGTCTGTACAGATTTTCTTACTCTGCACCTTATTTAAGCATCACCAGGAAGATGTTTCTATCGCATTGAGGAATTGGCTAAATTTCCCCCCCTCCATCTGCTTTCTAGCACTTGTGGCTTTTTATTTCATATCACTTATAATTCAATGTAATTTGAGTTGCTTCTTGAAGTCTCAGGCTTAACTTGTTAGCTTGTCAGTCATCCCTTTTCTGTGATGAGTCAAAAATATTTTTCACCTGGTGAATAAAATACGGATATTTCATTTCATTGAACCATTTCAAGTTTCTAACATTGAATTGTTGATGTCTTGAGATTCTTTGCATCTGCTTAATTTTGATACACGACCTTTACGTTGCTTTGAAAGTCAAACTTCTAATGGGGAAGAATGTATTTTAATGTGCATATTGGCATGTTTCATAGGTTCAAAAGTGCTTTCTTTTATGTGCACAGAATGAAAATAAATGATCCTCTGACAGCCTGTCAGCCAGAGTTTTATTAGCTATGTCTGACCATGTCCCTTGGGTGGAAATGGCAGCCAAGAGCATCTGGGTTTTTATTTATTGTTAGGACATTTTGCACACGTTGTGGGAAGACCATAACCTTGCTTCTTCTTGCCTCAGCTCTTGAGTAGATAAGCCCCTGCCCCTGTGGGGGGAATTGGGAAGGAACTTTCTTTAAGACTGTGCCTTTACATGCACACCTTTCCTCATGTGAGGGCCTGCAACTCTAGAAATGTGGAGACCTCAGGCGGGGCTGAGTATTGAAGAATTCAGGGAAAGGGGACCTTTTTATTATGTCTTAGACTGCAAACTTCAGTGAGATATATTTGTCATTGCAGTGGTTATACTTGTTAAGTAGCCAGGACTGGAGACTAAGAAGAACAAAAGGAAAGAAAAAAAAAATTAACTATGTTCTAAGAATTGTATCTAATGCTTGGCAGGTATTGTCTCTTTTTATTCCACAATAATTCTATGAAATAAGAACCAATTTTATGCCCATTTATTTACTATTTATTTTTAATTTTATGCCCATTTAAAAGGTGAGAACATTTGGGATCAGACAGGTCAGGCAAAGTAACTTGTCCAAGGTAACATGTCTGGAAACAGAAACAAAATTAAATATAAGTTGATTTATTATAGGTCACACAGCAAGCAAATTAAAAGTCCACTTGTTCTAAGGACTTTACTATGTTATGGAAAATTTTATTTTATTAATCATTTATGATAGATTTATAGAGAATATAAAGTTGCTAAGCTATTTTTAAGGAGGGTTTTTTGTTTGTTTGTTTTGGTCAAGGCTAGCTGGATTTCTTTCTTTGTTATTTTTTTATTAGAGAATTCAAGAAACTCTTTTTTGTTTTGTTTTGTTAAAGTATAATTGACATACAACATTATATTTCTTTCAGGTGTACAACACAGTGATTCAACATTTACACACATTACAAAAAGATCACCTGGATAAGTCTAGTTACCATCCGTCACCATACAAAGTTATTACAATGCTATTTACTATATTCCTTATGCTGCACTTTATATCCCCTTGACTTATGTATTTTATAACTAGAAGTTCGTCCTGCTTAATCCCCTTTATCTTTTTAGCTCATCATTCCACTCCCTTTTCTTCTGGTAACCACCAGTTTGTTCTCTGTATTTATGAGTCTGTTTCTATTTTGTTTATTTGTTTTGTTTTTTAGATTCCACATGTAAGTAGAATCATATGATATTTGTCTTTCTCTATTTGATTTATTTCACTTAGTATAATACTCTCTGGGTTCATCCATGTTGTCACGAATGGCAAGATTTCATTCTTTTGATGACAGAGTAATAGTCCTATTATATATATACCACATCTTTATCCATTCATCTACTGATGGATGTCCATTTATTGAGGGACACTTAGGTTGCTTTTATTTATTTACTTATTTAAAAAAATTCTTTTTAATGTTTACTTTTGAAGGAGAGAGAGAGAGACAGAGCGTGAGCAGGGGAGGGAGGGAGGGAGGGAGAGAGAGACAGAGAGAGAGACAGAGAGAAGAGAGAGAGAGAGAGAGAGAGAGAGAGAGAGACAGAGAGAGAGAGAGAATCTGACCAGTCTCCAGGCTCTGAGCTCTCAGCACCGAGCCCGACGTGGGGCTCGAACGCACAAGCCTTGAGATCATTACCTGAGCTGAAGTTGGAAGTTTAACCAACTGAGCCACCCTGGCACCCCATTTAGATTGCTTTTATATCCTGGCTATTATAAATAATGCTGCAATGAACATATGGGTACATGTATCTTTTTGATTGGTGTTCAGTTTTTTGGATAAACATTCAGTGGAATTGCTAGATTGTATGGTAGTTCTATTTTTAATTTTTGAGGACCCTCTATGTTGTTTTCTATGGTGGCTGCCCAATTTACATTCCCGATCCATCAAGAGGGTTCTCTTTTTTGCACATTCTCACCAACACTTGTCTTTTTGATAACAGCCATTCTGACAGGTATAAGATGATACTTTGTTGTGGTTTTAATTTTGCATTTTTTTGATGGTTAGTGGATGTGTCTGCAATGACTTTAAATGCAAGTAAAATAGTTCTCCCTATTTGTGGCTAAAAATTATGGTAATATTGATGAATATTGCTAGTTAGGCTCTGGTGAATTATCTTCTTCAGGTAGTTGGGATTTAGTTTGAGAATTCATGGAGAAATGAGGAAGCATAGAAAACTGCTTTCCAAATTTTACAATTTAGTTAGCTTTATGGAAAATTGGAACATTTCCCAAGATTCAACAACTATTCCAGGACCCAATAGTAATTCTTGTGATGTATTTTGTCATCCACTGAGAAAAGGGCATCTGTGAATTCTAGCTGTGGGCATCCTGGTTGAGTTATGACCAGTATAGCAAGGTCACATGGTAAAAACATGACAACTTTAATAGAAGACATTACCTGCTATTGCTTTCCTCACAGGGTAGGGTGGGGGGGAAGGGCGTGGTAGGTACTTGGATACCTCCACAATACTGCTCAAATTTGCAGTACAAACCTCCAGCTGTATGTTCAGCTACATTTACTGTAATATCTGTAAAATCTAGAAATGACATACAATTTTGCACTAAAATCATTACAATTTGGATCCTCAAGAATTGGTACAGTTTCAACTTCTAGTTGAATATAGAGATAGAGGTTATTTGAAGGCTTAGCAATTTTTTTTTCTACTTAGGTTATTTCTAGGTATACCTGCTACTTGAGAATCCAGTGAACCTTCACCTCTAGCTATAGCATCAAGTATCTCATTTAATCTATACATCTTGCCTGTAATGGACTGAATGTTTATGTCCTCCCAAAATCCATATGTTAAAACCTCAACCCCGCAAGGTATTAAGGCATTAAGAGGTGGAGACTTTAGGAGATAATTAGGTTATGAGAGCAGATCCCAAGTGAATGACATTAGTGCCTGTATAAAAAAAAGAGACAAGATCCCTCATCTTCCCTCCATGTGAGATCATGGCTACCAACCAGAAATGAACCAGAAACTGGGTTCTCGCCAGACACTGAATCTGCTGACACCTTTATCTTGGATTTCCCAATTTCCAGAATTGTGAGAAATAAATTTCTGTCATTTGTAAGCCAGCTAGTCTATGGCATTTTGTTATAGCTGCCAAACGGACTAAGACATTGCCCTAGAACTAGTCTTTCCTCCAACACACCTTTACAGTAATAAGAATAGTGGTTTCAGAATTATTTTGTGTTACTAGCATCTTGATTTTATGTAAGTTTACTTAAAGTTTCTGAGCCTCAGAATTCCTATAGTATTTAAAATGGGGTTAATATTTTTTTTACTTCATTGTAAAGCAATTATTAGTAAGCCTTAATGAAAAAAGCTTGTAGAATATATTGTATTTGAATCATTCATTGAGTAGTGTCTTGATCAGAGAAAGGGTTAATTGAATTATATTGCAATGAGTTTAATTTAATTTACAGTGATTAGAGAATAATTTTTCCTCTTTAATCCTCAGATTTTGAGATCCCTAGCCATCAGAAACTCCTGAAAACTTCATTTCAATTAGATCTAGTTAGGCATGAAGGAAAAGGAAATTATCAAAAGAAGAAGTGACATACGGGGCGCCTGCGTGGCTCAGTCGGTTAAGCGGCCGACTTCAGGTCAGGTCATGATCTCGCGGTCCGTGAGTTCGGGCCCTGCGTCGGGCTCTGTGCTTTCCGCTCAGAGCCTGGAGCCTGTTTCGGATTCTATGTCTCCCTCTCACTCTGAGCCTCCCCCATTCATGCTCTGTCTCTCTCTGTCTCAAAAATAAATAAACGTTAAAAAAAATTAAAAAAAAAAAAAAGGAGTGACATAAGCAATCCCCCTTTCCTCACCTGACCTATCAAAGTTCTCTTGAGATTGAAACTGTGTCTCTCAATAGATTCCTTGAGTTGCCTAGTGTCAACTCCTACCAGCAATTGTGCACACCGGGACTTACCATCAGTGACCATGACGTTTAGCACTTGTGGAATCAAAGCAGACCACAGGCATAGGGAGACACATGCTATCTTTTCATTTTGAGGAGCACCCTCTTCTGATTGAGAACAATATGCATATACATTGATTTCTTCTAGAATAAAAAAAATTTAAGACCAAAGATTTTCTACACATGAAGGTAGAAACAGAGTGGTGCACAGTGCTCTTGGGGTGAGCACCACACTCCATCTGTGATTATTATTTGGGCTGAAGTATGTTAAGGACACAGGATGTGCTTTAACATGGGTGTGTGGGGGCTGAATATTCAAACGGGAATAAATCAACAGCCTGCAGCTAACGTATTATTTAAAAATAAGTATTTCACAATGTACCAGCAGAAATATTAAAACCCAATCTCATGATAGGAGCACGGAGATTGGGCTTTCTTCACTCTCTTAATGATTTTATTCAGAGAAGGATTATCTTTTCTTTGTTTCAAACATCAGTGATTCGGCAATTACACAGGCTCTCTGCAGGCGGGGGTTGAGACAGAGAGAGAGCTGGGAAGGAGAAACGCTTTGAGCTGGAATGTGTTATTGAACAGATTTAAAGGTATTTTAATCATAGGCCTTTAATGCTATTTTAGAACATGTGTGTGGCTCCCTAGCTTATCTTCTCCCTTCTGCTGCAGCTGCTAAGAAATAGGCAAATTGCTCTCAGAAAGACGAATACAGTTTATTTTTGGGCCCTGCATTTTTGATTCCAAGTGTTATGAACGAGCAAGTTCATAGAAACATGTGCCTAGACTGTTGGGATGAGCACTGGATGTTGTATGGAAACCAATTTGACAATAAATTTCATATTAAAAAAAAAAGAAAAACATGTGCCTAGAACAGTGCCCTGTGATTAGAGACCTCTGTCTTGAAGTGCTTCCTCCTCTCTTCAGATGGACTTAGCTTCAGACACTCATGACAAGTAGCTACCTGTGCAGGTTCAGCTCATTGATTTGCCACTGCTTTTATTCTCCTGAAATATGACTTTCTATTCATGCTATCCTGGTTTCTATTCTACCCTGTAATTTGTGCAAAAAGAAAAGTATCAGACGTGCCTGCTTAACAGTCTCTATTGACATTTTGCAGAACAGAACAGATTGGACCTATTTTCTTCCTGCATTCAGTTTAAAGTATTTGAACCTTTCTAACAGCTGTGAGACAATATTTATTCTTAGTCAGCAACCGATTTCATGAGTCTAAAACCATGTAATGTATGTAACTGCATATTAAACCATGCAGAGCTGCCTGAGTGATGAGTTGGAACTTCAATAGGAGATCAAGTATGCTGCTCTGAAAGGGATGCTTTGGGATGGTGGGATGGGTCAGACTCTACTTCAGAAATACAACAAAATGGTTCAGGAAGAAGCCAAGGATTTCCATTTCAAGAAAGACCAGTCAAACTCACAGGCAGGGGGAGTATTTGCAGAGTTTTACCTGTGATGGTGGTAGTAGTGGGGGTAGAGTTGTGGGAGAAGATTAGAGAGGGAGGGAGGCAAACCATAAGAGACTCTTAAAAGCAGAATAAACTGAGGGTTGATGGGGTTGGGAGGGAGGGGAAGGTGGGTGATGGGCATTGAGGAGGGCACCTGTTGGGATGAGCACTGGGTGTTTATGGAAACCAATTTGACAATAAATTTCATATTAAAAAAAAGCAAGTAGCCATTTGTGTGTAAATTTCATAGGATATCAAATAAACTTCAGCCAGTTCTGCTTGTCTTTTAATTATTAATTAAGGGGCACAGGGAAGGGTTGGGTTGTGAACCTTTGGAGTGTGTGTATAGAATCACTTTGGGAGCTTATTAAAAATGTAGGATCCTGTTTGCATCCTCTAGACTTTCTGGTTCAGAAGGTCAAGGGTGGAGCTAAGGAATTTGCATATTTAATAATCACAGGTAATTCTGATGCATGTAACTTAAGAAACATTGTTAAAGATTTCAAAAGAAGAGTGGAGGATTTAGTATTCTTATTGCCCATGATTGAAACTCACCACTAATCCTCAAATATTCAAGAGGTAAAAGCAGGGAGCAAAACTGACTCGAATACATTGTGTGCAGTTTAGTTGTAAGTGATGGGGATGGTAATCAGCAGTTTTTAATTCCTTACTGTGTGTCAGATGATTGAAACCAAGTAAATTTTATATAATCTTTATTATAGCTCAGTAAGTCGGTTAACATTACATCATTTTACAGGTAGTAAAACATGCTCAGAAATGTTGAGTAACTTGTCCAAAATGACATAGTAATTACCAGAGGCCCTTAGGCTTCTCACTCTCCTCATTCTGCTCAGGAAAGTTTATCATGACTTCTATACCAGAATCTCTATACCAACAAATCTTAAATCTGTATCTGCAGCCTGGATCTCTCTTGAGTGTTCTCCAACCATCTATCTGTTGGCCTGTTAGAATCACCTGAAGTTCTACACATTCTCAACTGTACTTGCCATCTTCCTCCCTATATTTTTTTTCTCCTTTACTGTCCTCTAGTTCAGCTAGTAGGACCCACTATCTACCTATTGGTCCAAGCCATACATAATGGAGTTCTTTTGATCAAAACACCCAAATATCTCCTGATCTGATGATCTTCTGCTGGTCCTCACCACTAACCTTCTAGTTCAGGCCAGAATCATCTCTTGCCAAGTGTATCAGTTAGTGTTTGCTGCACAATACAAAATTTCCCATAACATAGTGACTTAAAATAGAAATCATTTTACTTTACTCACAATTATGTGTGCCAGCTGGGTAGTTTTTTAGGTCTGGACAAGTTTGGCTAAGCTCTGCTGGGCTTACTCTTGTGTCTGTGATCTGCTGAGATCGCTGGTGGCTTAATGACCTACCATGGCCTTACTTACATATCTGGTGATGGACAGGCTGTCAGCTCATGGCTGTATGGCTTTTGACCAGGGTGCTGGATTCTTTTCCACATGTGGCCTTTCATTCTTCAGCAGGCTAGCTCATCCACATGGTGGTCTCAGTATTCTAAGTGCAGTAAAAGAGAAGAAGCCCCGATGTACAAGTATTTTTCAGGCCCTTGAGCTGTATTTGTTAATGTCATCCAGAGCCCCTGACTCACTGTGGCAAGACACTGCCAAAGATTGTGGATAGAGGGAGAGGAATATTTCATAGCCATTTTTGCAATCTATTACACTGGGACTTTGTAATAGCTCCCTGATGATTTCCTTACCACCAATCTTGCCTCCTCCAATCCTTTTTTCATCCAGCACTCAATGAATGATCTATCATGTCAGTACTCCTCTCACTTCACTGGTATACCATTGTTTTGAATGTTCTAAAGTCCTAACTCCTTAACATGACTTAAGGTACTCCAGGATTTATATTCTATCTACCCCTTCGAGCTTTGACTCTCTCCCTATATTCTTAATTTCTTGTGTTTACTCAAACAGCCAGATGTAGTGTTTCTTAATCAGAGAGAATATGTGGCAGTAGGCTCTCATTAGTGTCCTTATCTTTCTCTACCTGAAAAGCACATTCTCATTTCCCTATCTTCCTGACCCTCCCTTATCTAAGTAACATATCTATCCACTAGTCTGAGCTTAAATATCACTTCCTCAGGCTTCTGTGGACATTTTGAATAGTAGCACTTAGACTTTACTGCAGGTAAGTGTTCAAAGTCTGCTTTCCTGTGAGAGTAGAAGCTCTTGAAGTCAGGAACCATGTCAATTTCATCTCGTACTAACTCTCTAACATGTAGCACCATGCCTGGTACATAGCAGGTGCTCAGTAAATACTGGCTAAAAGAACAAACACTCCTGACTTGTCTTATTTCAGTCTGACCATGGTACACTGTAGCTTAGGCTCAACTTGCTGATTCTGTTCCCTTTGCTTATATGCTTAATTTATTTTGTGTTTCTGGACTAAAAATGATTTTAGTAATGAATGGAGAAGGAAATATATATACTATCTTTATATCTAATGATATGTACCTAATACATATCTAATATGTATAATGTTATATATATTTAGTAAATTTAGTAATTAAATTCAGAAAATTTGGTAAGCTCACATTATTTCTTGTTCAGGAGTCAAGTGTAAATTTATGTCAATGTCTTTTCTTGCATCCCTACCTCCTTAGAGAGAAAAGTAAGTGAGTGATTTAAGAGGAAAAGGATGCGACCACTGCAAAGGGAGCTTAGACAACTTTTCAGTGGTCTGAGAGCAGTCTTACCCATGTTGCCTTAGCTGTCTGTGGTCTGTTGTTGCATGGAAATTTTCTTGGTAGGCTGGCATCATGAACATTGGCCAAGGTCTGCTCTGTGGAAGCCAGTCAATTCTGGAGGCCATTCTAAAATTCATGGAAATCTACTTGGGAAATATAATTTCAAGACCTGTCTTTCTTGACTTGTGTATATAGTGTGTCCTTATAGTTTGTGTCAAGTGAAGCTGCCATGGTGAACTTTATAGCAAATCTGATAACTCTGTTACCATAAACTCAAAACAGAAAAAAAAAATTCAGAAGTCTTCTCTGGACACTAGAAAAAGTTGTCAAATCAAATAGTTCTTAAATCGAAGTTATTGATTTTGAAGCCCTGGAAAACTAGGTCATGTATAATTTGTATAAATCTAATTAGTTAGAAACATATAGACTGGTTTACAGCCTCTCTCCATATCCTTTATCGATCTCAGTTCTTCATCTATGAAGTGCAGAAATTCATAATCTTATACTACATAATATTGCTATAGACCTAAGATGAGATAATATATGTGAGATAATTTTGTGTGCTATAAAGTATTATTCATTATCAAGCATTTTTTAATATATATATTCCAGACCTTGTGTTAAGGCCAAGGGAGAGATATAAAAACAAGTAAGATATAGTCCTTGCTCTGAGTAAGCTTGCAACTGATGGAGGTGACAGATGAGGATAAAATCATAATACAGAATGAACAAAACTGCAGTATCACAGAGGGGGTAACAATTAATTCTGGCTAGAGGGTTCACAGAAGAGAAGATATTTAATTTGGGCTTGGAAGGATAGGTAAGATTTTACCAGAGGGAGAAGACAAGAAGGGCGTTCTAGTCAGATATCGCCTTCTAATCTGTAACAGGAGACTCACTCTGTTTTTAAAACAATGAGAAGTGGCGGGTAGATACCCAGAAGGCATATAAAAGAGGTATAATTGTGAATATTATTTATTTATTTTTGGATTAAGAGAGGATGAGAGGAAGTCATAAAACAAAACAGCATCAAGGACAACTAAACCAGAACAAGAAGCAATGAAAATTCACTGGGGGAAATAAAACCCATTACTTGTTACTTTATATATACCCCCAAAATGCATGAAAACTTTGAAGCCACCCCTGAAAATTTCATGCATCAGAAGAGGATGCTTTTCTCTTACTTAATAATCAGATGAGTGAATACGTCAATGTGGAGATTGAGACAAATTCAAAGTGATTAATAGTGTTTGGTAAAGGATGCATTCAAATACTTTTATAAAAGTAACTTCAACAACAATTCATGAACTAAACAGAAAAATAGGAAAGTAACTGAGTTCTAATTAGACATATTGTCAACACTTTGTGTCATGGGTGGAAAGGCCCATTACTCCTCATACCCCCTACCCCTATTGCCAGGGGACAACGAAGATGGATGCTTTAGTTTTAAATGAAGAAATCTGTCCGAGACAAATTCATGAAAAAAAGTTCAAAAAAATGTTAAAAAAGCATTTTAAATGTAAGGAATTCAAGGGGCTCCTGGGTGGCTCGGTTGGTTAAACATCCGACTCTTGATTTTGGGTCAGGTCATGATCTCACAGTGGTGAGATCTAGCCCCGTGTTGGGTTCTCCACTGGGTATGGAGATTCTCTCTTCCCCTCTCCCTCTGCCTCTCTTCTTCTCATGCTCACACTTTCTCTCTCAAAAAAAAACAAAACAAAAGCAAAATAAAAAAAAACGAAATAATTCAAAATCTGAAGGGAAACATAGACACACATATACACACAGATTCATTTCCCATTTTCAGACATATTAAGTTAGAGACCAGACATGTAATTTAAATTATTCAGAAAGATGCCATTGAAAGTGAAAGGGAGTGCTGTTTATAATTGTCACCAGGACAACAGGTGCAAACTGGGACTGTCCTGGGTAAGTTAGATGTATGGTAACCTTAGTTGTAGGAACTGCACAGTTAAACTTTGTTGAATAGGACAAAACAAATGCTTTTTTTTTTTTTCCACTCAGGAGCTCCTAAGGCTTCTGGCCTTAAAACACTAGAAGTTTTGGCTAATGCAAAATTTATTATGTAGGTGGGAATAGAGTAGTATAAGCACCAGTATATTGTTGTACTTAAGAGCATTGACTGGTTTCAAATCCTGGTTAACTGTGTGACTTTGGGTGAATTGCTTAATGTCTCTGTGCCTCAACTTCCTCATCAGTAAATTGGGGATAATAACTGTTATTGTGAGAATTAAACAACAATACATGGAAAGTGCTTGCAAGAGTGTCTGATTCAAAGGATTATGGAAATGCTTGTTAGTTTTATAATTATCCCCATTTTATAGATTACACTTCTCTCTCCACCAAAAATATAAAAAATAAAAAAAAAATAAAAGGAACAGATAAACAAATTATGTTCAGAGTTTAACCTGATAATCAGGCTCACTTTAAGGTAGTCAAAAAGTGATCCAGGATAGACTGAGCTGGAAACTTGGGCCTTCTCCAGAAAGAAATATTTCCAAGCTTTCTCTGGAAATGAGTGAAGGGGAAGAAGAGGTCAGGCAAGATCTTAGTTTACTGGTTTGGTTTAAAGTCTCTGAGATGTCCAATGCTCGGTCAGATCTGTACCAGACTTGTTACTCATGTAGTGATATTATAGAGGCAAATGAGGTTTGAAAAAACACTAGAAACTTCCAAAACAACCACAGGAAGTCCATATTTATATGCTTACATTTACGTCTTGCCATTAGGCTGAGTCTTCTTCATTACTACAATAATTAGTAATTACATTGGGGCGCCTGGGTGGCTCAGTCGGTTAAGCGTCCGACTTCAGCTCAGGTCACGATCTCGTGGTCCGTGAGTTCGAGCCCTGCGTCAGGCTCTGGGCTGTTGGCTCAGAGCCTGGAGCCTCCTTCCGATTCTGTGTCTCCCTCTCTCTGCCCCTCCCCCGTTCATGCTCTGTCTCTCTCTGTCCCAAAAATAAATAAACGTTAAAAAAAATTAAAAAAAAATTAGTAATTACAATTATAATTACTATTAAACCAATAATATAAAAATAACTATAACTGTCATTCTTGAGCCTTTACTAGATGCCAGGCCCTCCCCGAGTCCTTCACATGTATTAACTCATGCAATACAACAAATATTTGATTTAGGTGCTATTATTATTATCCTTTTGCAGATGAAGATACTGAGGAATAAAGAAGTTACAAATTGGCTTAGTTTTGTATTTCATCAGTGTCAGATACATGCCAGGCACCTGATAAGTATTTATTGAATCAATTTGCTTGTAGGCCTGTTAATATTTTCTAGCAGAACCCACTTACATCGTTGATTTTATTCAGTAAGAAGAAATTTTGAGAATCTATTTAGAGGAAAAAACATTTGCTTGCAACTGCTTTGTTATCCTTGCATATATTTGTTCTTGGTATTTTGATTTCTGTAAGACCACAAGAATTCATAATTATAAACAACATTTCAAATAACCTTTTATGTGCCATCATAGGTAAGGATAGAAGTGTTAAATGAGATTTTGAATTCTGGAAAACGGCCTAACAAATGAGAACAGATAATTTTTAATAAATCACTTATGTTTGGCTTTGGAAAGCATTATTCTGGATATTTTTGCCTCCAGTGATTTGATTTCCTAATTATGTTTTTACCTCAGGACAGTATTATAATTGCTTGCATTTTCTGAGCACAGACCAGCTGTAAGGGGAGAGGGGCACTTCTGGGCAGTTCTGTAAATGTCAGGAGCAGGAGGTCAGTCTGGGGTTAATGATGTGCTCTGAATCTTCCACACAGTGGAAAATCCACCAGTGGAGAGTGTGCCTACGATAAAGTATGTGAAGTAAGAGAGGACACCAAGTAGAAAACAAGGCAGCTGGAAAGACATCAACAGCAGAGAAGGCAGGGGAATAGCACAGAGTAGCCATTAGAGGCAATTGATCAGGGAAACAAATAGAAGGTGGTAGTAAATTTTTATTCTCCTCAATGGGCTATTTTGTAATGGTACTTTGGATCCTATGTGTTTGGCTACAAAAGCAGGCACTGCATTTTAATGTTTTGGGTCAGTTATAGAAAACAATAACAGGGGAGAAATAGTATTCCCAAGGATATGATGATATCTGTGTGTTTATTTGCTGCATTTAAAATTTAAAGGGCCCGGCTCCAGAAATGAATTATAGTTAGATTAAATGCTTTTCTAAATGCCAAAGTGATGCAGTGGCTCATCCCGATTTCTCCCTCATCATGCCTCTGTTTGACAACTGAAATCTAAGCACAGCCATAATCTCATCAGCCTTGCTTCTTTAATGAAAGACACTACCCTCAATGATCCATTTGATCAACACTCATTCAACAGTAACCATGGGTGGGCAAACAGTCCAGTGGGGGAGAAAAACACTAAAACACAATTACAGATCACCCCATACTTAGAGTTGTGTTAAATGCAATGAAGAAAATTTCTAATTCTAAGAACACTGTATAGAGGGACCTATTATAGACTGGTGTGTGTGGGGGAGAGGGTTGACAGAAAGTGTCCCTGCATACGTTACACGTAAGACTTGAAGAATAAATAGGAATTGGCCAGGTGAAGCTGGTGGTGGAAAGAGTCAAGTGCACATGACAGATCTTACTCTATTCTTTTTTTTTTATTTTTTTTTTTTAAATTTTTTTTTCAACGTTTATTTATTTTTTGGGGACACAGAGAGACAGAGCATGAACGGGGGAGGGGCAGAGAGAGAGGGAGACACAGAATCGGAAACAGGCTCCAGGCTCTGAGCCATCAGCCCAGAGCCTGACGCGGGGCTCGAACTCACGGACCGCGAGATCGTGACCTGGCTGAAGTCGGACGCCCAACCGACTGCGCCACCCAGGCGCCCCTCTATTCTTTATATTAAAAGGGTTTTGTAACTTCAAAGTCAGCCAGTTGACTATTTCTGGTGGGGCTGATTGAAGGGAATGTGATGAAATTTGGAAAGCTCACATAATAACAACAGGACACTGGAGTGACACCCCTTTCTCCTAAAACACTTCTCTCCACCTTGGAAAGCAGAGACCTGTGGTAGAATTATTGAAATGTAGGTGAACAGGTTGCCTTCCTTTTGGCTTTGATGGTGCCAGAAGAGGGAAAGAAGAGTCTGTATGGTCTCAGTAGAGGTGGAAGATAGCAACCAGGAACCATTGGGTTGCTCTTCTCACCATAGCGCAATTATTATGGGCTTTCAGGGACCTCTCTCTGGACAGACAGGGAATGTGTAAAATGCCTTCTGAGGTTGGCAGATATAAAAAGCCCAGATGGCTGATATAAAAAACCCATCTCCAAAGACATTCTAAGGGGAATTCAGTGCTGCTCTCAGAGCATGAGTTTTAAATCTACACAACCTAGGACCATTGTTTTGCAGATAGCTTCAGCTATTTATTTTTACTGCAACATGGGGGAGAGGTGACTTCAACAACTTTTTCTGTGCTTAATGCTGGATTCCATAAATCACCTCAGAATAAGTCTGGCATTAAAGGCAAAAATGAGTTAAAAATCCTATGTTTTTTTTTTTTTTTAAAAAAAAAAAGCTGTGTGGGAGGCAATGCTCAGTCTGGGAGGTTTGAGAGGAAAGCTCTCACGATGTTCACAGCCCACACAATCACAGGGTGTAAGTTCTCGGGGAGGGAATTCTTTGGCAGTAGCAACATACATAATCGCATTTTCCTCAGAGCAGGCTTTATGTTCGAGTTTTTAATTCATGTTAAGGTTTAAAGAATTGCCTTTAATTATAAAAATGGCTAAACATTTTTATCTAGTATCCTTTCAGAAAACAGATTCCTTGAGGAATGATTTAATCCAATGATTAGGGCGGTGATAGAAAAGCACAGACTTGTTATGCACTCAGCTAGGAACATGTGTGTGTTTAAGTGTGAAGCCCAGATAGGAATATGCATTAAATTATTCCATTTTCATGCAATCACGTGGACAATAAGCAAATCCCACAAGTATTGTTCTCCTGCAAGAATCCTGGCTATTGGCAGTTCATTTTCAAGTACAGATTTCTCTACATGAAATCAAAGTAACCAAACATAATCGTTTCTCTGTCAACTCTTGATTATTAGTGTGTAAATTATGCCTTAATGCTTTCCGGAGTCGCTAACATCACTTCATCAGGGAGCCCAGGTTTTGAGTTCTGCCAAATGTCAGCTTAATGCTGGAGATATGAAAAGTTTCATAGTAATGGTAATAATAATCGTTAATATTTATTGAACATTGTCTACGTGCCAGGCAATATTCTAAGTGCTTTCCATGTTTTATTTTTTACTCCCCCCAAAACCTCCTGGAGTAGATATTATTCTTATTTCTGTTTTACAGATCAGAGGAAGGGAACTTGTGAAAATTGGCCAAAATCACATTGAGGAGGGCACTTGTTGGGATGGGTACTGGGTGTTGTATATAAGCAATGAACCACAGGAATCTATGCCCCAAACCAAGAGCACACTTTACACACTGTATGTTAGCCAATTTGACAATAAATTATGTTAAGAAAAAACAGAAAATTGGCCAAAATCAGACATCTCATCATTGTGATCAGGCTGCCAATCTGACTTCTCTACAAATGTGTTACATCAGAAGTGACACATATTTTATTGGTTCTTTTATTTTCAGAACATACTCAATTAAAATTTTATCCAAATTGTTCCTTAGTCATGTATTTTATTTTGCTTACTGACACAAAAGTTAGTGACAGTAGAAGCTAAATATTATTGATCAACACTTGTGGACTTGTTTTAGGATGCTATTTTTGCTTTCTTGCTTTGGTATTATCAGTTTGTAAGTAAATGATACCACCCCCTGCACACCCCCCCCCCATTTTCTCATGAGAAAATTCTGAATATATCTTTAAGAAATGTCCTTGTAGGTATAAAGTATGCAGCATGTCCAAAATGTATTTGACCTTAAACCTCTCCGCATTTTGGGGGAGCATTTTTGTGCAGCAAGTATTTCCTAACTGTGATAAATGCTATTCTAATATTTTATCATAAGCATATCTTACCTCCTTTTCATCTCTCAAATGACTATAATCTAGATTGTCTTCAAGACTTCCATAATTTCAAATCAAATGGCCTCTTCTCAGATGACATCTCATGATCTCCCAGGAAACAACTTTATAAACCGTTTCTGACTTGGAATGTTCTCCTTTCTGGGTTTGAGTTCACCATTTCCTTTTGGTTTTCTCTTTTCCCCTCTGTCTTCTCAGTTTTCTCTATTACCTTGCCTTTATCCAATTCTTAAATTTTCCCTAAGGGCCTATCCTTGACTGCCATCTCAATGTTAAATTTCTAGTTGCTTCATTCAGACTGCCACACTCATCTTTACTTTCTGAATATTCCCCGACTTCTTTAGAAATAACTAATTCCTCTTCCCTTTCCCTGTCAAGGGCACTTTATTTATGCCATGGTACATAGTTGTATCCTGCCTGCCTTATAACTAGTCTCCTTTGTGAGGAAACAGTAGGCTCTGTTGTGGGTAACTCAGACGATTATCAGAACAAAAGTTTACATCTCACTCATGCAAGAGTCTGAGGCAGATCAGGGCAGCTCTCAAGGACGGCTGTCTGCCATTCCATTCAGGGATTCAGAGATCCAGGCAACTTCAAATTTGAGGCTCTACCTTCTCAGCAAAAGGGATTTTTCTCTGACTTCCATGGCGGAAGAGAAAGATTAGAAATTTAATAGGGGCATCCTGACTCATCCTGGTCTGTGCTGTTCATATTTCACTGGCCATCACAAATCATAGGGTTCTAGATAGCAGAACTGGGCTGTTTAGTCTTCCATGTGCCCAGGAAAGACGGGAGAACTACTGGTGAACAGCTTGGTACATGGATTGTGTCATAACCATTTTTCTACCCCCCATAGTTGGCACAGAATTTGACAATAAACACCAATAATGTCTCATAAACTGAATCTAATCTAGTTCAAACTTGCATCACTTTACAGATGGAAAAACTGAGGCCTCCCCAAGGAAAGAGGGTTTCCCCAAATTAGTCAAGGAGATATTTACAGAACTAGGAAAAAGAATCTAAGTTTATTGCTCCTTTTACTACACTTGCTGTTCCTGAAGGAATTTATTCTAGAGGAATTGTATGATTTTGCTGGGTTGAGCATTATGTCCATTAAGATTGTGAGGTTTGTTTTTGTTTGTTTTTTTGCTTGATTTTCTTCTGAAGTTTATTTATTTTTTAATTTTTTAATTTTTAATTTTTTAATTCTATTTTTTTTTAATTTACATCCAACTTAGTTAGCATATAGTGCAACAATGATTTCAGGAGTAGATTCCCTAATGCCCCCTACCCATTTAGCCCATCCCCCTCCCACAACCCCTCCAGTAACCCTCTATTTGTTCTCCATATTTAAGAGTCTCTTATGTTTTGTCCCCTCCCTGTTTTTATATTCCTTTTGCTTCCCTTCCCTTATGTTCATCTGTTCTGGGTCTTAAAGTCCTCATATAAGTGAAGTCATATGATATTTGTCTTTCTCTGACTGACTAATTTCTCTTAGCATAATAACCTCTAGTTTTATCCACGTTGTTGCAAATGGCAAGATTTCATTCTTTTTTGATTGTTGAGTAATACTCCATTGTATATATGTACCACATCTTCTTTATCCATTCATCCATTGATAGACATTTGGGATCTTTCCATACTTTGGCTATTGTTGATAGTGCTGCTATAAACATCGGGGTGCATGTGTCCCTTTGAAACAGCACACCTGTATCCCTTGGATAAATACCTAGTAGGGCAATTGCTGGGTCGTAGGGTAGCTCTATTTTTAATTTTTTGATGAACCTCCCTACTGTTTTCCAGAGTGGCTGCACCAGCTTGTATTCCCACCAGCAGCGCAAAAGAGATCTTTCTCCGCATCCTCACCAACATCTGTTGTTGCCTGGGTTGTTAATGTTAGCCATTCTGACAGGTGTAAGGTGGTATCTCATGGTGGTTTTGATTTGTATTTCCCTGATGATGAGTGATGTTGAGCATTTTTTTCATGTCGGTTGACCATCTGGATATCTCCTTTGGAGAAGTGTCTATTCATGTCTTTTGCCCATTTTTTCACTGGATTGTTTGTTTTTTGGGTGTTTGGGTTTGATAAGTTCTTTTTAGATTTTGGATACTAACCCTTTTTCTGATATGTTATTTGCAAATATCTTCTCCCATTCTTTCAGTTGCCTTTCAGTTTTGCTAATTGTTTCCTTTGCTGTGCAGAAGCTTTTTATTTTGATGAAGTCCAAGTAGTTCATTTTTGCTTTTGTTTCCCTTGCGTCCAGAGACGTATTGAGTAAGAAGTTGCTGTGGCCAAGATCAAAGAGGTTTTTGCCTGCTTTCTCCTCAAGGATTTTGATGGCTTCCTGTCTTACATTGAGGTCTTTCATCCACTTTGAGTTTATTTTTGTGTATGGTGTAAGAAAATGGTCCAGGTTCATTCTTCTGCATGCCGCTGTTCAGTTTTCCCAGCACCACTTGCTGAAGAGACCGTCTTTATTCCATTGGATGTTCTTTCCTGCTTTGTCCAAGATTAGTTGGCCATACGTTTGTGGGTCCATTTCTGGGTTCTCTGTTCTGTTCCATTGATCTGAGTGTCTGTTTTTGTGCCAAAAGTTAAGTTATTTATTTTGAGAGAGACAGAGACAGTGAGATTGGGGAAAGGCAGAGAGAGAAGGAGAGAGAAAGTGAGAGGGGAGAAAGAGAGAGAATCCCAAGTAGGCTCCACGCCATCAGCATAGAGCCCAACCTGTGGTTAGAACCCATGAAACTGTGACATTATGACCCAAGCTGTAAACACAAGTCAGATGCTTAACTTACTGAGCCACCCATGTGATGGTTGCTTGCTTTAAATCTTCGTTTACATAGTTAGTATATGGCCTGAAATATATCAGGAAAATGAATCAAATGCAACAGAATAATCTTAAATAGATCATCGGTTAGTTGCCAGGCAACATCAATAATTGTTTCCAGTTCCTAAGTAGACAACGTCTCCTTTGCTACTTGGTCTTTAATTGTATAGCAAATACTTTTATTGGTACAGGGGAAAAAAGACATTTGAAAAGTGAACTGTGGTATTGTAAATGATCACGTATACTTCTTTACTATAGTTTCTGGAATAGTAATTCTAAGTGTTTACTTAGCAATTTGGGGACTCAACCCCCATTTTATGTTTACAAACTTTTAAATTAATAGGTAGGGATTCTCTCAGTGCTATTTTATCTATGAAAATATTACATTTTATGACTACTGTAATATCTTTTTTGGGCAATCTTATTTGTTTCAAAGCTTGGTGTTCTCATTTACTTGACAGCTTCAGGATTCTCCAAACCCCATTGAGATTCTCTCAAACTCTATTTCTACACGGGAAATTCCATTTAAACATATAAACTAATCTTAAACTCAGTGTTTTTAAAATAAACTTGTGATCTTCTTCCTTTCTCCCAAGCCTCTTCAAACAAATAAACATTTATAGAGATTGCTGGTTGTGGCATGTGGCTGATTTCTAGTCAATGGGGTATGTACAGAGGTTATGGGCACCCCTTCCCAGTCTGGCCAATACCATCTTCCAGGCCCACAGCAAACCAACAAACCATCACCACCACCACCACTGTCACCATCATCACCACCACCACCACAACCACCACAACCACCACTGTCACTGTCACCACTACCACCACCACCACTACCACCAACACCATCACCGTCATCACCACCACCACTACCACCACCACCACCACTGTCACCATCATCACCATCACCGCCACCACCACCACTGCTGTCACCGTCATCACCACCACCACCACAACCACCACAACCACCACTGTCACTGTCACCACCACCACCACTGTCACTGTCATCACCACCACCACAACCGCCACCACCACTGTCACCGTCATCACCACCACCACCACAACCGCCACCACCACCACTGTCACCATCACCACCACCACAACCACCACCACCACCACAACCACCACTGTCACCGTCACCACCACCACCACCACCACCACTGTCACTGTCACCACCACCACCATCACCACCACCACCACTGTCACCGTCATCACCACCACCACCACCACCGTCACCATCACCACCACCACCACCACCACCGTCACCATCACCACCACCACCACCACCACCACCACGGTCACCATCATCACCACCACCACCACCACCACCACAGTCACCATCATCACCACCACCACAACTGCCACCACCACCACCATAACCACCACAACCACCACTGTCACCATCACCACCACCACCACAACCACCACCACAACCACCACAACCACCGTCACCATCATCACCACCACCACAACCACCACCACCATCACAACCACCACTGTCACCGTCATCACCACCACCACAACCACACCACCACAACCACCACTACACCATCATCACCACCACTACAACCACCACTGTCACCATCATCACCACCACCACAACCACCACCACCACTACCACCACCACCACCACAACCACCACTGTCACCATCATCACCACCACTACCACCACTGTCACCATCACCACCACCACCACCACAACCACTACTGTCACTGTTATCACCACCACCACCACTGTCACCGTCACCACCACCACCACCACCACCACCACCACCACCATGTCACTGTCACCACCACCACCACCACCACAACCACTACCACCAAAACAGGTAGAAGCCCCTCCTTGCTAGTTTCCACTTGGCTGGAGATGCCAAACTTGGAAATCATACCGTTGAACATGGCAAAGCTTTTATAGACCTCAATTCTTAAGTGGCTATGGCAATAGAGCCCTGTCACTATCCTGGACTATTCTGACAGCAAGAAATAAACTTATTCCATATTGAATCATTGGTTGATGTTATTATTACCTTAGCCTACTCTAATATAGAAACTTCAGTTTGCTCATCTAGGAAATGGGAATAATAACTATTTTGAGAACTGAATGAGATAATATAAACAAAGCATTTGTTCTAATGCATGATTCATAAAAGATACCTGATAAATTTAATTTCTATACTTCCTTCCATCTTCCCTTAGATATAAGGAATGCAGTCCTTTTTCTCACTTCTTAAACCTCTGATTCTTCTACCATTTTTTTTTCTGCTCTGTACTTGGTAAAGAATAGTGGTTATGTGACTCAACCTGTTAATTTCCTGTTGCCAAATCTATACATAGTCACGGATCCAAATCCCCATTTCATCCTTTCCTCCTATCCCAACTCCACTCCTTAAGCTATTTAATATTAACCAGTATTTATGAAGTGATTAGTATATTCCAGGTAATATGTGACGCTCTGTATGGGTTATGTCATTAGAGCTCATGAAGTCAGCACTATTTTATATCCCCATATTGCAGATGAAAGAATTGGGATCAGAAAAATCAAGCAGTTTGCTCACAAAGCAAGTGTGATTGAACCACCATGTACCTTTAAAGTCCCTCATTCTATTTTCACTTTCTACTTGTATTTAAACATGCTCAAATGTCTACAATCTCAAGGAAAACTACTCCCTGAAGCTTACTGCTCCATTCTTCACGATCTTCATTTACTATTTCTACCTCCTCACCTCCACTCTCCAAGCACCCGGTTTGTGTCCTCACTACTCAAATAAATTGCCTCCTCTTTTTGAGTAATACATCCAGTGGAAACTGCCTAGTTCTTAAGTCACTTACCCTTTCTGAAATATTTAGTTCTGTTGACTACTCTCTTCTCTTTTTCCTTCTTTCCAAGCTCCCTGTTTTAGTGTCCTTTTCATTCCACCCTACTTGTCTTTCTCAGTCTCATTTTGGGTATTCTTTTACCTCTTTAAATGTTGGTGCTCCTTGGGGTTCTAGCCCCCAATTCCATTTTTTTAACTCTAAATATTCTGCTGATATCATTCACTTCTATTATAAACTATATGCCACTCATGCCCATGTCTTTTATCCACATGAATATGAACATTGGTCTTCAATTCTATAACCATTTAAGCAATTTCTATGTGACATTCTCAATTTAAATGCTGCACAAGCACCTCGAACTCATTTCTAAATGAGTCCAAGTTGGAAACTGCACATCAAATGAGGCTCTACTCCTTCATCATTCATCACACCCCAATCAATTTCTAAGTCTTTTTCTAAGTCAATTTCTAAGTCTTTTTAAAAATTTTTATTTATTTAAATTCAAGTTAGTTAACAACAGTGTAGTATTCGTTTCAGGAGCAGACCCAGTGATTCATTGGAATACTCAGTGCTTATCCCAACAAGTGTCTTCCTTAATGTTCATCACCCATTTAGCCCAGCTCCCCACCCCCCCTTCCCCTCCAGCAACCCTCAGTTCTCTGTAGTTAAGAGTCTTTTATGATTTGCCTCCCTCTCTGTTTTGATTTTCTTTTTCCTTCCCTTACCCTATGTTCATCTGTTTATTTTTTCTTAAATTTCACATGTGAGTGAAACCGTATGATATTTGTCTTTCTCTGACTTATTTTGTTTAGCATAATACACTCTAGTCTTGTTAATTAACAAGACATTCTATTTCTAAAATGTAACTCAACTTGAAATGATTTTTCACTCCCCATTTCCTACCATTTGTCATGATCCATGTCTCCGGAACATTCAATGCTGAAACTACATTATTTGCCATTCTCAGAAAACAGTGGGCCCTTTCATACTTTGAAAAAGCTTACTTATCTTTTTCTTCCTTTTATGCTTGGAAAAATATTTCAATAATAAGCTATATTGTCACTGCTGTTGTGAACCTTGTGAAGTTTTCCTTGAGGCAGAGTTGGCTGCTCCCCTCCCCTGCTTCCTGTGCTACCATAGAACTTTGCACCCACCTCCTTTCTAAACATTTATCAGAAAGTTTGCAATTATTTGAGTATTTATCCCTCCTGCAGATTGTGAGAGACTTGAATTAAGAGAGCTTATCTCTGTTACAGTGAATCAGACACTTCCTAATTTGAAAACACTTTGCTAAAGGACCAGTTCACTGAATGACCATTTGCCAAATGCTTGGATTCATCAGATTTATCAATTTATTCCAAACAGTCTTAAGAGTTAAAGCTCTGTGGATGTTTAAGTGTGTTTCCCAATGATGAAATAAGATTTTATGGATACTAACTTTTTAAGGTTGATGTATCACCTGGGAACTTGGCAGAATAGTAAGAATAGCAAAAACAGTATCAGTATTTATTTAAAAATTTTTTTTCAGGGGCGCCTGGGTGGCGCAGTCGGTTAAGCGTCCGACTTCAGCAGGTCACGATCTCGCGGTCCGTGAGTTCGAGCCCTGCGTTGGGCTCTGGGCTGATGGCTCAGAGCCTGGAGCCTGTTTCCGATTCTGTGTCTCCCTCTCTCTCTGCCCCTCCCCCGTTCATGCTCTGTCTCTCTCTGTCCCAAAAATAAATAAACGTTGAAAAAAAAAATTAAAAAAAATAAAAATTTTTTTTCAAAGGAAAAGCTATTTTCCAACCTCCCCCTACCCTGCCATTTTATATGTAATGGGATCACTTGTCTACCTCTGAAATATTTTCAGTTATCTTTGAATGTCATTTTCTATTTTGGTGAATTTTAAGCATTTTTCTAATTCTTTTGCCAATTCCTCAAATGGCATCCAGCTTTCCTTTTATATATCTAGCATTTAAAGTTTAAGATTAAATTAAACTTTAATGAAGATTAAACTTTAAATTTAACTCACAGGCACTAAAATAAATCAGAATTTTAAACTAGACTAAAATTTAATGAAATAAAATGTTTAAATTAACTTAAATTTAGAATTACAATTTAAAGTCATCCAAAAGAATCAGAATTAGTTAAAAACATTACTTCCCCATGAAACTAAAAATGTCATTTCTGTCAAAGAACAGTTAGGGTATCACGACTTGGTTAGCAATTAGCAAAATGATTCAGAAAAGCACAAAAAACAATGGAAAAAAAACAAGGAACACAATAAATCAAATCAAAAAGATGTTGAAGAAGGGTAAAAAATAAATTGATTAAAAATATAATAAACGATAACAGGTGAAAGCTGAAAGATTGGATCAATACAAAATTACATTTTATTTTATTTTTTGTTTTTATTTATTTATGTAAGTTTATTTATTTTTGAGAGAGAGAGAGAAAGAGCATGAGCAGGGGAGGGGCAGGGAGAGACAGAGACACAGAATCCAAAGCAGGATCCAGGCTCTGAGCTGTCAGCACAGAGCCCAACATGAGGCTCAAACTCACGAACCCCGAGATCTTGACCTGAGCTGAAGTTGGACACTCGAGAAATTGAGCCACCCTGGGGCCCCCATTTTTTAAAATGACATTTTAAAAAAGAAGTAAAAACCAGTGTAAACTGAGAATCCCCATATGAAAAGCAAAATTTTACTTAGTTCATGTGAACTATTTCACATTCGGTCATCAAATCAAATACTCTTCTTAAAACTTATAAGATTATCTTTTGTCAAATCCATATATTTGATGGATTGGTTGTCAGTGATTTGGCCATTTGGTGAACTGAGTTTTGGTGAATTTGTCTGCTTGTTTGCCAGCAAAGTTGCCTGTGCTGTCAGTCTTGTCTCCAATTTCCCCAACTTGCTTGTGTTAACTCAAGTCTCTCTTCCTCTGGCATCCTTCTTAAGTGATGTCTATGAATTCTTTCACAACCTAGGTACTTCTCTGATCATAGGTTTCTAAGCTTCTGTGGTCAGAGGTTATTTTCCTCTTCTTTTTTAAACTCATTATCTCTTGTCTGGCTGATAGATACTTGTCCTCCTTAAGGACAGTACTATATGCTGCTATAAAGGCAGCATATAATTTTCTTAGCCCCTCTTTTCTTAACATTTATTTAAAACATTCTAATATATTTGTAAAATACAAATAAGATTATGTCATACTCCTATTTAAAACTTTTTAAATTTAAAATTAGGGAGACAGAGCATGAGTGGGGGAGGAGCAGAGAGAGAGGGAGACACAGACCCTGAAGCAGGCTCCATGCTCTGAGCTGTCAGCACAGAGCCCAATATGGGGCTTGAACTCTTGAACCACGAGATCATGACCTGAGCCGAAGTTGGACACTTAACCAACTGAGCCACCCAGGTGCCCCACCCTATTTAAAACCTTTTAATATCTTTCTATTACTCTTACAAACTTTTAATAGCTTTCTATTACTCTTAAATTCATAAGATGGCCCATATGCTCATGCAATTTTTGGCCCCTGGATACCTTTTTGGGTTTCTTGGAGGACTCATTCTTTTTCTGGGCTCCAGGCATTGACTGGCCTTTTCAGACTCTAGAATATGCCACGCCACTGTTCAGCCCAGAACCTTTGCCTGTTTGCTTTCCTGTGCATGCCTCTTCATACCTACCCCAGTGTCCTTTGTTATGAAATGCCTCTCTCTCTCCTTTTTTTTTTTTTTTTTAAACTAGACTTTATTTTTTAGAGCAGTTTAAGGTTCACAGTAAAACTGAGCACAGAGAACTCAGGGAGTTCTCGTATACTCCCTGCCTCCAAATGCACAGCCTCCAAAATGCTCTTCTATTTTTTAGGCTCCCCTCTGCTAGATATATTTCTTCTCATAGGATCATATTGTCTTCTTCAAACGTCATTTGGAGATTGTAATTTTTTAGTATGATTATATGTTGCTTGTATTTTTTCTCCACAAGGCATAAACTCCATGAGGGAAAAGACTGTTTATTATTGTTTTTCCAAACAATTATTTGCTTCCCAAAATATAAGCCTATGCCTGGCATATGGTAGATCTTCAGTAAACATCCATCATCTTGGGTGAATGACATATATCATATAATCCTTTGTAGTCTATGGTTAAAACACAGTTCTGTATAATTACCATTACAGGACTTTGAACACCTAAAATAAAAATTAACCATAATTTTGCTATTTCTTTCTGTCTCAGACAAATTTGGATTTTGCATTTATAACTATTCTTGTACAGCAGCTTTTAAAAATTAACCACAGATGTTACACTAACATGCATGCTAATGGAAATGACATTATTTTATTATGTATTAAATATAATAATTCCTTTCTACTTTAATTCTCTCTTCTCTGTTTTCAAAACTGACGTGTTGGGTTTCAAATCTATAAAAAATTTGCTTGTTTTACCTAAGAGGCACATACCACCACAAGGGGGCAGGGGTAGACAAATATTCGGGGTTTTTTGACTCCAAGTTCTGAATCACCAGAATATTCTTCCTTGACAGCGTTAATTTGGGCCATTATTTTTTGTATGAGTTTCTTTTTTCATTTGACATTCAGTTTAAAATCTATACTTACTATTACCCTTTTAACAGAGTATATGTCTTTTAAAAGATGAATAGACCTCCACTACACAAATTGTAGATATGAAATAACTTGTCCCTTCGGTACATTAAGTCATATTACAGAGTTATAAGAATAATATTCCAAGAATTGCAATAAATTGTTCCTTGCTAATTTTATAGCTAGTTTATATTCTTCTGTTTTATCTTTAGCACCCCTCCTAATCCCCTTGCTACCTGGCTACCCTCCCTCCGCCCCTCATACACACATAGAGGCTGGTAGAGGGAAAAGGAAATTTTGTGGGTTTTTTTAATATAACTTAGCAAATATTTAGATATTTATTGCATATAAGTAAGATATTGAAGATTTTCTGGGAATAGGATTTTACAGCTTAGTTTGCTTTATTTTGCTATCTTTTATGCCCTAAATACTAAATACACTAAATACTAGATACTTCCTCACTTTGATAAAGAAAAACATGACCTGAGCTCTATGTAGCTAGCTTGACATAGTTCTCCTAAACAGTTTGGGTAGAAATTTACATTAGTGATCTAATTTCATGACTAACTTTATTTTATTAAATATTCTGAAATTTAGATCCCTGTAAATGAAGAGTTCATTGAACTCAGAGTTGAATTTAAAAATGTGATTTTTTAAAAATTAAAAACAATTTTTTTGAACATTTATTCATTTTTGAGAAACAGAGCCCGAGCAAGGGAGGGGCAGAGAGAGAGGGAGACATAGAATCTGAAGCAGGTTTCAGGCTCTGAGCTGTCAGCACAGAACCCATCCCAGGGCTTGAACCCACAAACCGTGAGATTATGATCCAAGCCGAAGTTAGGTGCTTAACCAACGGAGCCACCTAGGTACCCAAGAATGTGATGTTTAATGGGGCACATTAAGCCACTGGGTGGCTTAGTCAGTTAGGCCTCTGACTTTGGCTCAGGTCATGATCTCACAGTTAATGAGTTCAAGCCCTGCATTGGGTTCTCTGCTGTCAGCACAGAGCCTACTTCAGATCTTCTGTCCCCCTCTCTCTCTGCCCCTCCCCTCCTCGCTCTCTCTCTCTCAAAAATAAATAATAAGCATTTAAAAAAAGGATGTGATGTTTAATGACAATGGAAACAAGATAATTTGTATGTGAACAGATGCCTTGGTTAGGAGGAAGTTTAGAGGAGAAAAAGGGCTTTTTTAAAAAAATGTTTATTTTTGATAGAGACAGAGTATGAGCCGGGGAGGGGCAGAGAGAGAGAGAGAGAAAATCCAAAGCAGGCTCCAGGTTCCAGGCTCTGAGCTGTCAGCGCAGAGTTCAATGTGGGGCTTGAACTCACAAACTATGAGATCATGACCTGAGTTGAAGTCTGATGCTTAACTGACTGAGCCACCCAGTGCCCCTAGGAAAGCAGGCTTTTTAAGAGAAACTAATAGAAAGAATGAGTGACCACAGTGTGAAAAAGTTTCAAGTTTAAAAACTTGTGTTACAGAAGCAGATGGTCTCTGGGGCACTTGTCATCTGTTGACATGTTGAGGAAAAGGTTATGAAATGCTTCAGAGCTAATCAATGGAATACATTGTAAGGTGCTTAGATATTATCTGTGTCAGTGCTGTCCCATAGAACTTTTTGCCATAATGGCAATGCTATTTGTATTGTTCAGTACAGTAGCCACTAGCGATATGTGGCCATTGTGCAATTGAAATGTGGTTAGTGCAACTGAGGAATTGAATATTTAATTTTATTTAAAACTAGTAATTAAAATTTATATTTAAATACCACATGTGACTAATGATACTTTATTTGCACAGTGAAGGCCTAGAGGAATAAATGCCTAATTAGAGTGTTGCAATTTTTGAGATGAGATATTAAAAATTGTAACAAACAAGGTATCAAACTAAACTAATGGAAACCTAAAGAATGGTAGTTATGAGAATTTTAAAAAGCAACAAGTTAAGCATATACCATGTACTTGACTCTGTTAGGCACATTATCCTACTGAATGCTTATAAAACTCTGCAAATAAATATTTTATCTTTATTTCATAGGCAATGGATCAGAAGTAAAGCTTCCTTAATGGAAATAAGATTAGAATTTATACCCATTTGGTTTCAAAAGCCATATTTTTGTAAAATTTGAGTGAGCAGAAAAAAACTACCCAGATGCGATTGTGGATTGTGTTCTAGGAAGCAAGGTCAGCGTTTGTATGAGTATCACATCCACATATTAGTTTATAATTTCTTAAAACCCATTCCTAAGGCTAGGATTGGTTTCTGATGATGTAACAGGGCTGAAGGTAAGGGTGGATTAGATGGTCTGGGTGGGGTGGAAGAAGGATGGTTGGGTCCATGAGCAACAATTGTTAGACTTGCTATTTCCATTAGCCATGCTAACTTGTGACAGCATCCTTGGCTGTAATTTTATGGTTGGATTCTACTTTGATGTTATTTTTCTCTCCAGTAATGCTCTGTGACTTGATTTTATCCTCATTCATCATATGACTTATGCAATGTGTTATTCACCTGGTAAGTGTGAGTTGGGCATTTCCTTGTCATAATTATGTTGAGGAAGAACTTATGGTGCAGAGGATGGAGATGTGCCTTTACTTGTCAACTGTGTCACTAAATCTAATGTGTCCGGATGCATATATTTTTCTTAACACCTAAATCATCCTGTGGAAAAATGTGTCCTATATTCTCAGAATAAAAGGATAACAGTAATTTTTTCTGCCTGGTGTTCAGAGTGTGTGCCACACACACAAAAAATGATTCTGCACTAGCTTAAATATTAAATAATGGAATCTGCTTAAAGAAAGCTGAATATCTTGGTTTAAGAAGTTGGCTTTGCCAGTGATTGAAATAAATTGGATATGACTGATAGCCAGGGTATCTATATCAGGCTAGCCCTGTACCTTGTTATCCTGAGATTCTTTTAAAACTAGAAATCCAGTATTAAAATTCTTTGATAAAGGTTCAGATTCTGAGACAGGGTTCACCAAATTTCTTTTGAATGGAAACTAAAGCAACTTTGTGGTTCCACTGGCAATTGAACCCAGAATCTTCTGGGTATAAGGCAGATGTGCTAACCACTACACCATGGAACCTGAAGATAAGATTTTGATTCCGAGACAGGATTATGTAACCTAACCTAATTAGGATCCTAATTTAGGTTTGGGTCTGGGGCTCATCGAGTGGGGCTATAAATGGGCATAGATATCTTGGAGGTCCAAATATGAATCTTTTGCAAGATGGGGGACTCTATAGAAGATTATCAGTCCATGGAAATAGTGGGCTTAGGAGACAGTATGTGAGCCCAGAAGTGGGACATGAAAAGGAAACTAGATTTTTGAAAAAGCAGATGAAATGGTGCATCAGTCTTTAGGGGCAAAGCAGGAGGGGAGCTGGAGAAAGAACACAGAAACAGAAACAAGATTGTCACAAGGCGCTAGGGAGCAAATTACTTGAATTGCAGCCCACTCACATTTGAGCAAATGTGCTTCTGGGAGCTTGGGGCTTGTTCTTAAAAGAACCAGTCCTATAGGATAGGTGCCTTGCCAAAGTCCAGATCGGCTTTAGTGCTAGAGAAACAAACACATTTTGCAAAATCCAACTGTTCATAGCTGGGAGAGAGCTGAATTCCCAGAAAATGATTGTTCTTTATTTGATATTCTTAAGCATCAACCACATATTAGACAATGTGGTGCTTTAGAGAGTTGAAACAAATTTCTGCCAGCATAGCCCAATTGCTGGGTGTCTTCTGCAAAAATAAGAAATCCTGTTGAGGAACTACGTCAGAATCAGCTTCTATCTCTCCCTCGCCCCCCATGTCTGGCGTTTATAAAGAAGGGTAATAAATCTTTCTGAACTTATCTCAATTATGGCAGAGGGAAGTAGAAATATTCTGTGTATTTGAGAGGAAGGTTATCTAAGTACCATAGTACATGATTTGTTAGATCCTACTTGATTTAAACTCTGATTATACCCCAAATACTCAATTCGGCTTCACACATGGTAAAGATGTCTTACAACCAGTTCTATCTTCCAATCATTCACACTCCTTGTCTACCTTGTAGGGGAAGGCAGACTGCTATTAGCCTATGGAAAACACATCCTAGGCTTCATGTATTATGGAGAACTCTCCTATGATACCTATTAATTTTCCTCTTATTTTATTTCCCACAATGACTGTGGTTGTGTCTGCAAGTGCATAGCTGGCCATGGCGCTGGATGTGGTGCTATGATGGGTAACACAGGGAACAGAAAGGCTGCCTCCTTACTGTCCATAAAAATCACCTCACATTTCTCTCCCTCGGTACATGTAGGCATGTCTGTCAACACACTTGGACACATATGAAACATATGATAGGGTTATGTGTTAATTCAAATCCATCCATTCTTTCAATAAATATGTGTTGAACATGCTTTATGGGCAAGAGTTGCCCTAATGAATTGTCTATACACATTATTTTGTATGTTCTTTCCTTCTCCATTGGTCATTTCCTTATTGTCAGCAGATGATTTTGTTTCTTGCTACAAGCTTTCTTTTTGAGAGCAGAAAGTAGAAATTCTTTGAAAGCTACCCTCTTTCTGAAAGACTGTGTTCATAGAGAGTGGAGAAATGGGGAGAGCAGAACACTGTCAGGGTCACTGAGAAAGAATGCTGATTTCCCAGACTAGGGTGGGAGCAGGGCTGTTGGGTTTGCCAGTTGAATGACCCTAACCCTTTTCCTTGGCAGCACCCTTGGGCAATGGCAGGACTCAAAGTGTATCCAGAGACTCAAGTCCTAGACATGGACTTTTCACTCTCCTCCGTAAAGATTCCTGGCTCTCAAGAGAGGTACAAAGCAGGTAGAGCCCGTGTGCGACAATGTCAAAAGGGCAAAAAAGCGGTACGGTATTCAGTGCATACCAAAAACAAGACAGGCCTCTGCAATGCTTTGGGACAGAATAAGATGCCTCACCTGGATTTTTATAGGACACTAAGGAAAAGAGGACAGATACTTGTAATAATTATTGGGATTAAAAGCTCTGCAGATTGGTGGGATTTGGAATCAAGTTGTTTAAGCAGTGTTGGATTTAAGTTAATTTAAAGAAAACAAAGCAATGCTTTATTGCTTGCACATCTGGATTTGTGGATTAAGGTCTCTACCTGCTACCACTCCACAAAGAACACAAGTGTAAACAAGTGATTACTATTGTGACTCGACTGATCTATGAGGGAAAAATGCAGGGTACTGTAGAAACAGAACTGGAAGCTTAGTTGGGAGTGTGTCTGTGGAATAGGATGGATGAAGGAAGTAAATATTCTATGAGTGAACATTAAAAATTTTTTTTAAACATTCATTTATTTTTGAGAGACAGAGAGGTAGAGCACGAGTGGGGGAGAGGCAGAGAAAGAGAGGGAGACACAGAATCTGAAGCAGGCTCCAGGCACTGAGCTTTGAGCACAGAGCCAAACAGGGGGCTCAAACACACAAACCATGAGATCTTGACCTGGGGCAAAGTCAGACGCTTAACCAACTGAGCCACCCAGGCCCCCCCCCCCCCACCTTGAATGAACATTTTAGCTGTTTTATTTATCCTGCAGACAAATAAGAGTTAGCTTGGTTAAGGGGACATAAGAGAATGTTGGAGAATGTTCCAGGAAGTGAAAAATATTTGAAAATATCTTGATGTGGAAAAGAGCTTGGACCAACCAATGTGGCCAAGAAATGAGCACAAGGCTGAGAAAGGTCAGAAGCAAAGAACAAAAAGGGGACAGGCTTCAGGTTGTTTGGGGCCTACTAGTATTAAACACAGATAATAGATATGGAAAGCCACTGAAGATTTTAAGTAAGGGAGTGAAATAAAAGATTTGAGATTTTTCTAAGATTAACTTTGGCTGCAGATTGGAAAATAAATTAAAGTGACAAAAAGGATTTAGAAGACCAATGAGTAGGCCTCATGATTATAGTTGGTTGGCCTAGATGGCAGCAGGAATGATGGTGAGAAGTTAAAAATAAAGAGATTTTTGGGAGATTTGGGAGATTGAATCAATAGATCCTAATGACTAATATTGAGGTAGGGGCCTGAGGTAGAGGGTTACAGAGTGAGAAAAGTTCCTACATTTCCAGCTTGAGTAACAAAACAGAGGAGGGGAAATTATGGAGTTAACAAACACTGGTTGAAGAATACATTTTAGATTTGGGTTTGAGAAAATGAGTTTGATTGGCTTTGGAGACATCTAAGATATCTAAGCTTTTATATACATGTTATAACAACCACATTACTGAATGCAATAGTAATTTATTATTAGACTAAAAGTGATTGTAATGAGTGCTATGATAATAATAAGTTACAAATAAATGATTTTATGTTGTTAGATATGTTAAAAATATTTAAAAAAGAATTAAAATGGTTGAGCAATTACTGAAAAAGTTAGCAACCTTGACCAAAAGACTGACCGAAGATAGATTGTAGGCCAAAGAAAATTTCCTCAGATTTTCAGATGACAAGAAGCTGGTGGAAGAAATATTCTGAAGTGGCTAACACCACCCCTTGAAATGCATGAGATACTGATTTCTTTAATTTCAGATTTTCAGGCAATGTCAGTAATTAACATAAACAGCAGATATGCCATCAAGCCACTAGGAAGATAGCTTAGTCTGCACACCTCAAGTGGTGACCCTCCAAGTGCCTCACCTCCAAGGAACCATGAACTGAATGGAAAATGTGTGGTTGTTGGTCGGAAGGGTCTTTACAACTTGAAATTGTAATGTTAGTGATTAAGAGCTATCATTATCAAACTGAGATGTTTGGCTTCTGGCATCAATTTTATCAAAAAGCTTGCCACAGATTGAAGAATACAGGTAGTTTCTAGCCCATCCTTGCTTTCCTTTGGTGGGGGATCACGGTAGAGATTGCTTGTTCACATAAAAAAAGCTTTTCCTTAAAGAAAAGGGAAATGGAAACAGAATAGATGCTTCAGGAAGCAAAATAGTGAGATAACCAGTAAGAGATTATTGGGATTATCAAGGCCTCCTGGCTTAAATTTCTCTTCATGTGGTTTATGAAAGACATAGTGAGGAGCCAGGTGAGTTCCTCGAGGTTCTGTGGCATCTGTTTCCCAAAGCATCTTGTGCTTTTCTTAGTAACATTAAACAGACTCTACCTTTTGCTATAGTTAAATGGCAAGTTTTCTTCTTTCTAAATAAGTCTACGTTGCAACTAGCAGACAGGAAAGCCTTAAAGGGTTTCTATGTGCTTATCCCAGCCAGAATCACTTTGGCAGAAATTGATCACAAGGCTGGTTACAACAATTGGGAGGCATTTGGCCAGGACCAGAGGTGGTCCTGGTGGTGGTGGTGGTGGTGGTGGGGGTGTTGAGAAGGAAATAGGAAAAGACTATGAAGAAGGAATCCTATTGTTCCAGCAATATGGTCTTCCTTGTGGCCTGGTGCCTGGGAATTCTTTGAACACTTGTACAGCAAAAGGCCTTAAATAGGGGGTAATGCATAGGAAGGGGCAGTCCAAGAAGGTAGTGTGGATCTGTAAGACTGCAAATATGAAAGAGCCTACAAAGCTAGGAGGTGGCTGGGAGCATAGACCACTCGTAGATAGTAGTAGGAATGTATGGGAAGAACAGTGTGCTGACTTTGGTGGGAACGAGAAGGTAAGAACACTTGGCTGGACTGTATCTACTCAATGGGTGGTTGTGAGGATGAACTGAGACAACTGGCTCATTGTGACTCAATAAACATTGGCTGTGGACATTATAAGTCAGACTGGTTAACAAGGCCAGACATGAAATATGGCCAATAAGTGGGGCGCCTCGGTTGCTCAGTCAGTTGAGCATCTGACTTCCGCTCAGGTCATTATCTTGCAGTTTGTGAGTTCCAGCCCTGCATCAGGCTTTGTGCTGACAACTCAGAGCCTGGAGCCTGCTTCAGATTCTGTGTCTCGCCTTCTCTCTACCCCTCCCATGCTTATGCTCTGTCTCTCTCTGTCTCTCACTAATAAATAAACATTAAAAAAAATTAAAAAGATATGGCCAATAAGGTCACTGAAGGTGTGGCTGTTGGGAGAGAGTACTCACATTTATTATATGTAGCTTCTCTGCTAGATGCCGCGTACAAGTTACCTCCTTCACGCTGACATCAAATCTATGCAGAAGCATTAACATCTCTATGTTAGAGAGGGAGAAATTCAGACTCAGAGAAGTTAAAACAATTTGTACAAAGATACATAGCTCATCAGCGATGGAGCCAGATTTAAAGTCTATCTCATTATGTGTTTCTCCCAGTGGTCTCTGTTTTTAGAGTACTGGGAGAGGTGAGTTAGAGTAAGAAGGGCTAGCAAGGAGAAGGTTTGAAATTTGGAAACTAGGCAGAGAGGAACTTAAAAATGTAAGCATAGGGGCACTTGTACCCCAATGTTCATAGCAGCACTCTCAGCAATAGCCAAATTATGGAAAGAGCCTAAATGTCCATCAACTGATGAATGGATAAAGAAATTGTGGTTTATATACACAATGGAATACTATGTGGCAATGAGAAAAAATGAAATATGGCCCTTTGTAGCAACGTGGATGGAACTGGAGAGTGTAATGCTAAGTGAAATAAGCCATACAGAGAAAGACAGATACCATATGGTTTCACTCTTATGTGGATCCTGAGAAACTTAACAGGAACCCATGGGGGAGGGGAAGGAAAAAAAAAAAAAAAAAAAGAGGTTAGAGTGGGAGAGAGCCAAAGCATAAGAGACTGTTAAAAACTGAGAACAAACTGAGGGTTGATGGGGGGTGGGAGGGAGGGGAGGGTGGGTGATGGGTATTGAGGAGGGCACCTTTTGGGATGAGCACTGGGTGTTGTATGGAAACCAATTTGTCAATAAATTTCATAAAAAAAAAAAAATAAATAAGCATTAAAATTTTATTAAAAAAAAAAAAATGTAAGCATAGTGGCCTCTATTCAGTGCTCCCAGAACACCCTGGGCATGCCTCCATGGCCCATTCCATACTGCATTATACTTAGGGTTCCATTTGGATAGCCAAATCTATTGGACTAGATGTTCCCCTTGAGTCAGGAGATAACTTTCTTTTTATCCTCAGTGCCATGTAGGATGTCTAGAACATAGTTGGTGCTTATATATTTGTTGAATTAATGAATTCATTAAAGCTAGCCCAGAATTGCATGCTACAGCACACGAATGCATGGAAATTGGTAACAAAACACAAACAGAATCACTGGCATCTATAAGCAGAAATCTTTTTACAGCAAAGTAATATGTTCTCATATGTTTGGGTTAACCTGTTAAACAGTGTTACAGACATTAACTTGAGAGCAGATCTCTTCTTACTTATTGTATTTCTCAAAGTCTTCCCAGACCAAAGTCTTACACATAGTAGACATTCAGTAAAAAATTACTGAATTCTAAAAAGAAGTTAACAGTTTAGTATCATGCATGAGATTCATATCTTTGGGTAGTTTGTTGAAATTTGGGACATTAATGTCTTTAAATCTTAGTACATGAAACATATATGCAATTTGTAGTTTTAAGAGTTAAGGTCCCATCTAAACCATATACAGCATCTGGATAAAATGTGAAAAATTGAAAACATCCTAAGCCAAATGTTGGGATGTTAGAGGAATATTTTGTGCTATATAGAAACAGCCTAAAGTGTGATATTATAATTTTTAAAGCCCAAACTCAAATGTACTATCAACATTACATCTACCTTTAAAGCTGGGCAAAGCCAGCCACCCAGCATTCTTCTGATAACCTCAATTAGTTTAGATTTGGGAGTACAAATTGAAACAAGAAACGAAATGCTTGAGCTGCTAGGAAGTGGTATTGACATTACTAAGACTCTTTGGTGCTTTAATTGTGCTGGCAAAAAATACTAATGGGGTCAAACAATTGAAAGCTCAATGAGATGAAAACAACCGGGAACAAGAAGGGAAAGACAAAGGTGCGGGAGGCTGAGAGGTTAATATCAACTTCTGTCTAATTTAGGATTTGGATTAAAGAACAGAGAAGCTCAAACCTGCTCGAGTCATGCTGCCATCTGTGATTCTGATGTGGCATTTGGAAGAGTAAAAACATGTGCTGGAAAATTACCAAGACAAAGAGAAATTCTGGAATCTCGGCACAGGATTTTCCTTTGTGGCTAAAAGGCTGAGTTACTTTGGAAACATTTAGCTTTCTTTTCTGTTTATCCAAGCAGAAAAGCATCCCTTTTAAAGCATAGACTTGCATCCTATATAAGGAGGAACCTCTGTGAGTTCATCAGACATCATTTTCCAGGCTTGTTCTGGGAGTTACATCATTAAGAAATACGTGTTGGCAGTTATTGATTATCTAACAAAAGGAAGAACAAGAGAAATTAAAAATCTTGTTTAAGTGGCATGATACTTAATGAACTCTAAGATGTTCTTTTTAGCCCCAGTTCCCAAGGAAATTATTTAATGCCAAGAGAGAGTTCTAAATACCAAGGGAGGCTGCATATTTTCAGAGCACTTAAGCTGAGAAGCAAAGAACGGTCTGCATCTTTTTTTTTTAACATAATTTATTGTCAAATTGACTTACATACAACACCCAGTGCTCATCCCAACAAGTAACAACAACATTTAGTGTTACATGCACATCTGCATTCACTCTTCTTTTTTTTTTATTAAAAACATTTTTTTTAAAGTTTATTTATTTCCAGAGAGACAGAGACAGCATGAGTGGGAGAGGGGCAGAGAGAGAAGGAAAAAGAGAGAGAGTCCCAAGCAGGCTCCGCGATGCCAGCACAGAGCCCAATGTGGGGCTTAATCTCACAAACCATGAGATCATGACCTGAGCTGAAATCAAAAGCTGGATGCTTAACCGACTGAGCCACCCAGGCACCTCTGTGTTCACTCTTCTTGAAAAGGCTTTCAGGACGCTGGCCAAGGACAGAAGACAGCATGATTATTCTTCCAATTTCAAACTGGAAAATTTCTACTTTATTTCCTTTACATACATGATTCTAACATGAATAGATATGGACAGACCTTTTTTTTTTTTTACATTAAAGGGAAATTGTGTCATACAAAAATATCCTAAAATAATACCATTTTTGTGGACTCCCTGGATTATAAAAGGGGCTTCCTTCAATTCAGTGTTAGGAAATTTTTTTAATTTTAATTTTGTGGACCAGGCTTCTGGCAACAGGCATGGTTTAGAGTGTGACAAACATCAAGGACAATACAGCTGGCCCCTTCACACAGATGGCTTTCTACCTTGCCTGCACGGTTGGCATTCAGTGTCAACTGCATCTAATGTAACTCTCATTCATTTACCTTCTCTCAGTGGCAGGGGTGCAGGGCCTCGTGGTGAGGGGTAACATAGACTTCCGAGCTTGAAGCTCTGGTTCCATGCTGGCTTTGTCTCCAAATAGTTACAAGGCTGTTGGCAAGTTACTGCACATCTCCATACCTCAGTTTTCTCATCTGTAGAATAAGGACAGCATCAGCTATGACACAGAGATGTAAAAAATTAAATAAGATGCTCAGTAATGCTAACTCCTACTACCCTTTCCCATCAGTTAGCTAAACATGCTATCCTTTACAAAATACTCCACTCACAGTAGAAAGATTTCTTTAGATTTGGTGCCCAAATGGAGTTGACTCCTATTTTCCCCCTTTCCTCTCTTTCTCTTTTTTTTTAGTAACAAAACTCTACTCTTGTTCTGGTTTACAGCTGTAGTTACTATTATTGCTCTTGAGGAGATGACCTGTACCTACTATTACCACATGTAATGCTTCCCGACCTAAGAACATCACATATATAGTCCCTCTGGCCACAGTGTTTGCTTCAGGCACCCGATTTGGTCTTTCAGCCAAAGCTGCAGGCATATGAGATGCTGTAGCCCAAAAGAGACTTGCCTTTCTGATTAGACTGACCATGAAATCTGTGGAGGAGAGCAGAGCCAAGGTATGGGTTTCAATGACTTTATTTGAGCCCCTAAACCCAGCATGCCCAGAGCTAAACCCTGTATGCCCTGGATTTTTCATCAAAGGAGCCAAAAAATTATCTTTTTTTTGCTTTAGTAAGTTTGGATTTGTTTCTCACCTTTTCAATTGAAAAGGTTTTGATGAACACTTCCAAGGGTGGAGATCAATGGAGGGCAGGGGGGGAGAAAATTAAATTTGAAGTAGGATTATTTTTTACTTGCAAACCTTTTTCTTTAGATGGCCCATATATTGCAATAATTCTTTAATGCATTTAGAACAGAATAATCAAGATTATTTAAAATTTTCTCATATTGGAGTTCTAATGTAAGACATCCCAAATCATCTTGCGTCATGAGAAAATAAGCACAGAGATTATCATCCGAAGCATGTACGAAATAATTATGCATCTCCACCAGAAGAGAGCACTGTAGCTGTCTGAGTGTGACAACCATCGAAAGAAGCAAGCATTTTGGAACTTAGGAAAACACTTTCCTTTTTAAGAATTTTTCTCCACCACAGCATCCCAACACCTTCCTTAAGAGACAGACAAAAGAAAGTCGGCATAAAAGCTGTCTGCAAAGGGGAAGTGGTGAACAGGAATGCAGATTAAATAAGAATATGACTGTATGATTCCAACATGGTCTCGTTAAACAACCCAGACAGTCCATACTGGAGACAACCCTCACAGTTGGGAAGGGGTAGGCAGAGGTAAAAAGGGCACATCACAGTGCTAAGTGGACAGCAAATTAATGGCATTTGTTATTCCATGGGTGTTATAAGCCAAGTTAGTAATGTAGAGAGGCTTAAATAAATTTATTCTTGGGAGATAGTTTTCAAAGGACAGAGGACAACTTGGAAAATGCCCTCTATTATTTCATGTCCACAGACTGCCAGGCGGGGGAAGTGGAAAGACCCTTGTGACTCAGGGAGTTGTGAATCTGGTTTAGCCTTTTCAGAACTGTGTGATCTTGAGCCCGCTTGTCAATATGGGGTCACAATACTGCTACCTGACATCACTGTGGGAAGCTCAAAACAGATCGTTATTTCAGTGCCTTTGAAAGACAACGAATGAAGTTGAAAACAAAGTTCTAATATAAGTAAAAGAGTGTTCGTGTCGTGATCACCAGTAACCTCTGGCTGAAACCCCATGGTCATTCCGTCTCTTCGTCTTTATCTTATTTGACAGATAGTACTATTTGGCAACTTACCACTTTCTCCTTGAAACATTTCATTTCACCACCACGAAGCCACCCTCGTCAGCTTTTTCTCCCTTACTGTTTCTCTTTCTTAGTCCCTTTGCTGTTCCTTCTTATCTTCTCAATCTTTAAATGTTGGAGGTGACTCAAAGGAGAGTCCTCTTTTCTTTTCAATATATTGTCTTCCTGGTGGAAATTTCATCCAGACCAATGGCTTTAAATACTGTCTGTACACTTACCGACACCCCAATTTATATCTCCAGGTAAGAATTTTTCCCCCTGCAACTGGGAATCCCTCTATCCAGCTGCCTACCTAGCAGCTTCACTGGGATGTCTAATAGGTACCTTGAACTTATGATGTCCAAAGTAGGGCTCCTGGCATTTTCCTGCAAACTTGTTGCTCCTGAAACTTCCTCATTTAGTCAGTGTCTTCTTCATTCTTCTAGCTGCTCAGTCAAGATCTTGGTGTCATTGTTGACTCATCTGTTTCTCTCCTCCCTCATACTATGAGATGAGTCTGTCTCATTAGATGAGGCTTTCCCTGGCCTGTCTAAAATTCCATCACCCCACCCAACACAATACTTCTTATCCCCTTTTCCTTATTTGTGTTTTCATTTTTATTTTTATTTTTTTTGAAGATACCAAATTTCATTTCCAAAGAATTCCAGACTCCAGAAGGACAGTGAAGTAAGGTCCCTGGTAATAAATTTTCCAAATGGTGGATTCACTACTGTGAACATGAGCATATGCTTACAACTTAGCTATGCACTGAATAACACTGTTACAGTCTAGACAATCTTCAAATCCAGGAACCAGGCCCATGAGACTTAGGGGGTGTTGACTTAGTGTCTTCACATCTGCACAGGGCTGTCTGAGGAAAGAAGAGTGTGGCCATACTAAAGACAAACCAGAACCAGTAGGAGGAAATACAGGAAGCATAGAGCCTGACTTAGCATATGGAAGGGCTTATATATTGACTCCCTTGATAGGAATGCTGTGCTTCTTCACAGCAAGTGAGTAGAGACTAGATGACCATCTGGCAGGAATTCTATATCATGGATTTATGCCAAGACCAGACTGCTGACTGCTAAAGTCTCTTTTAACCTTGGAATCTGAAGTAACACCAGCTGAGAGGGATGCCTGGGTTTATGTGAGAGACAGGCTGGTCAACAGGGTCTTGGCTCAGGACTGCTGGGCTCACAGCATCATTCTACAGGCTTGGCTGCTCTTTGTGCCATTGGACTTGATACCTTTGATTCTTCTATATGGACCTGCCCGCTCCCCCCCAGAGCTGAAGAGCTCTTAGAAACTGTGTGTTCCTGCGTGTTTTACAAATTGGATCAGGCTCAGGATTTTAAATTGTAGGAAAGTTCCAGGAAGCAGTCAAAGACCTCCACCATGAATTCTTATTTGTGGAGGGAGTGGCTGCTACCTGAATTTACCTTCATGCACTCCTTCCCTAGTGGGTCTTAGGAAGCTGTGACAGAGCCCAGCATGCAGACCTTCAGGGCTTGGTGCAGCTGCCAAGAGATAGACATGAAGGGACCTGTCTCAGTGGGCTCTGTTGTTTGGGGCACTTTGTTTTCAGTTCTTAGGGACAAGCATGCAGAAAGAGGGCTCAACTCTTTAGAGGAGAGCAACCTCGTAGATTCTCATAGATTCCAGAGTCTTTTCCTCATGGTTTGTCTGGTCTTTCCATGCATTAATGTCATTGAAGATTATCCCTGACTCCAACCCCTTGGCAGCAAACCTGGCTTCATCACACACACACACACACACACACACACACACACACACACATTAATGTCATTGAAGATTGTCCCTGACTCCAACCCCTTGGCAGCAAACCTGGCTTCATCACACACACACACACACACACACACACACACACACACACACATTAATGTCATTGAAGATTGTCCCTGACTCCAACCCCTTGGCAGCAAACCTGGCTTCATCTCACACACACACACACACACACACACACACACACACACACACATTAATGTCATTGAAGATTGTCCCTGACTCCAACCCCTTGGCAGCAAACCTGGCTTCATCACACACACACACACACACACACACACACACACACACACAGTGTAATCGAGTTAATATGTATATTAATTGTTTAAATATATGTATAATATAATGCATATATATGTATAAAAATGTTTTTGAAGTTTGATAACTTTATCAAAATTTGCCCACCAAACCCTTGAAATGACAGAGAAAGAAGAAAGAATTGTCACCAATTATTATAATTTACCCTAAAGGAAGTGACATGTTCATCAAGGAGGACAATATTCATCTAGCAGCTAATTAATTCAATCATTAATGGACTTACTGACCAAGCAAATATTTTTCAAGTGTTTGGAATATGCTATGTTCTAGACTGTATGTATTCTAGTCCTGAAGTATCTTTCCTTAACTGTTCAAAAGAAAAAAACAATGAAGCAAATGGAAGCCCCTAACTCATACTGCCCTCTTATTTTTCGTGGTGAAGGCTAGGTCCACCGTGTTATATACACTCTTTGGAGCAGGAGAGTTGTTGGGGAGAAGAAGCCACAATAGCTACCAAAGACCATCTTTTTCTCATGCTATTTGGAAGGAATAAAACCTAAGAATTATTTCATCTTCTCTCCATATAAGGTCTTAGTATTTTATCTGTTATTTACTTATTTGGTATTTACTTACACAAAGCACACTCCACAATGATTTGAAACAACTTAAGGAAACACATAAAATACATAGTGTAATATAGGATTAAAAGGCAAAGATAGAATAAAGGGGACTGCCTGGGTGGCCCAGTTGGTTGAGTGACCGACTTGCTTTTGGCTCGGGTCATGATCCTGGAGTTGTTGGAGCACAGGGTTGGGCTCTGTGCTGAGGGTAGAGCCTGCTTGAGATTTTCTCTTTCTCCTTTTGCCCCTCTCACTTGATCATGCTCTCTTTCTCTCTCTAAAATAAAAATGAAAAAAAAAATAGAATAAGGAAACAGACTGAATGGGAGATCAAGATTAGGAAAAATTAATAAGAAATTCAGGACATATAGATGAATTCAATTATAGTTGAACAATTTTGGCACTGAGTTGCCTAGTAGCCTAAGTGAAAAGATAACTTTTCATAATGTCATATCTTTAGGAACTTAATGATATGGGGGAAAGCTCAGTGTAAGCAAGTTTCCCACAAAATAGTTCATATTTTTTTCCACTTATGTATAACATAATAATATAAATAAATATATAAAAATATAAATAAATATATATACTAAACATAATATATACCGTGTGTGTGTGTGTGTGTGTGTGTGTGTGTGTGTGTATACACACACACACATATATAAAACTTTTAGGGAAGCTAGCCTGGCTGTTATATATATGAAAAATATGATCAGAATGATCTGGAAAGAAAATTTCAGCCATTACTTCTAACTAAAACTAAAAAAATAAATAAGAAAAAGAGGACAAAGGTATTATATAGGATGCTGGAATTTTAGGTAGGCCAGCAAACGCCTCACTGAGGCCACTTTTGAGTAAAATCCTAACGTTAGTAGATGTCTGGGGCTGAGCTTTTCAGATAGCAGAAACAGAAAATGCAAATGTCCTGAGGCAGAAATATGTCTGTGATAGTAGAGAAATAACAAGGAACTAATGTGGCTGGAATAGAGTTAACAACATGGTAAGTAGAAGATGATTTTTTAGAGGTAACAGATCATAAAATGTCAAAGACATTTAAGCTATTTATGTTAAACTACTTAACTATTTACCTTGACATATAATAACTTTTGTTTTTGAATTTCTGTAATGTATGAGCATTTAGGCAACACATTTTTAATGGTTATTAATTATAATATGAATAAATATTTTTAGTGTTCAAATATACAGTCCCTCATTTTATATTATATAGTCACATTTACACAGTTTTGATATTAGGCAGAAAAAATAATTTTGTATAAACAGAGGCAGTTGGTACTTTTCCCCTTTCTTTAAACAATCTTCACTAGTTGAATACACCAAAAAAAAAAAAAAAAGGCAGTGGGTGGGGGTGCACCTGGGTGGCTCAGTGTCCGACTTCGTCTCAGGTCATGATCTTGCAGCTGGGGAGTTCGAGCCCTGCATCAGGCTCTCTCTCTCTCTGCCCCAACCCCATTTGTGCTCTCTCTTTCTCTCTCTCAAAATTAAACAAACATTAAAAAAAATGAAGAAGAAGAAGAAGAGGAGGAGGATGAGGAAGAGGAAGAAGAAGGAGAAGGAGAGAAGGAAAAAAGAGAAAAAGACACAGAAAGTACAAATAAATAATTTTTTTCTTAAAAATTACTCTGTCACAATAACACACATTTTTCCCCCTGAGGTAGATTTCCCCCCTTCAACAGCCTTTCCTTGCTTTGATTTTTATCACATATGTTGATTTTTATTTTTCTCTAGTCTTCATATGTGAGCCACATCCAAATGGAGGATAGTACAGAAAAGCAGTCCCTTTCTGTATTTTTAAAATCAGCCCTTTGGGGGTGGAAAAAAACATTTTAGAACAATACTTTAAAATGACAATGTAAATAAGATGGCAAGGAGGAGTTTGCTTTAGTATATCACAGAAATTACAAAAACTGAAAAACATTTTAGTGGAAAATACAGACATTTTCAGCTGTTAAGCTAGTTTTTAGAGCTATGTTCAGAACTGTATGTTCCTGTAACTTTGTCATTCTCAACAACTACAACTTATTTTTTGGAACATGTATTTTCAAGATAAACAGAACTCTGCTATCAGTGCTGGAACTGAGCGAGAAAGGAGCAAAAGAGAGAGGAGAGACTTTGTGTAAACTTTTGTTGAAAAGACCAGTTCTCACTCTGTGACTGGATTTTTTTTTTTCTGGTAGTATCTTTTGTGGGTTGTATTGTGTTCCTCTAAAAGATAAATCAACTCCTAACCCCTGGTACCTGTGAATGTGATCTTATTTGGAAATAGGGACTATTAGGAAATAGATATCATCACGTGGGGAAGGGGCACTGGTTTAAGTCCCATTCTGAATCAAAAACATGAGAACCAGAAGCACCCAGGTCCCAAGGTTATTGTAGACAATTGGATGTCTCAACCCAAGCGGAGAGAAGGAATTTCACCTTTTTCTGTTCAAGACCTGAACCAATTGGATGATGCCCACCACATTGGTGAGAGCAGTTGCTATTCAGTCAATTGATTTAAATTCTAATCTCTTTCAGAGATACTCTCACAGACATACTCAGAAGTATTGTTTTGCCAGCCATCTGGACCCTGAGCCCAGTCAAATTGACACATAAAATTAACCATCACATAAGGCATGGGGAAGGGACATCTTTCATTATTTTATGAATAAATATAAGTCTTTTAGTGAGCCTGAGTTCCTGGGCTAAGTGTTTCTTACCAAGTGTAAACTTACTAAGTGTTCCTTTGCTTTTTTACTGCTTACCCCACTTCAGTAAGACAGAAAGGCTAGCGGTGCCTGGAGTAAGAGAAATGCTTGCTCCAGGAAGGCAAATATATTTTTAAGTAAATGAGTATTATTTGAATACATATTAAATTCATACTAAAAGTGAATACAGGGGCGCCTGGGTGGCGCAGTCGGTTAAGCGTCCGACTTCAGCCAGGTCACGATCTCGCGGTCCGTGAGTTCGAGCCCCGCGTCGGGCTCTGGGCTGATGGCTCAGAGCCTGGAGCCTGTTTCCGATTCTGTGTCTCCCTCTCTCTCTGCCCCTCCCCCGTTCATGCTCTGTCTCTCTCTGTTCCAAAAAAAATAAATAAACGTTGAAAAAAAAATTTTTTTAAAAGTGAATACATTGCCTAATAAATACTGAAATGTTTGAAGATACTCAACTGTATCTGGAACCTTCTGTCTGTGGTTCTTAACAAAGGGCAGAAGGGAGAGGGGAAACTTGACACTATTCAGGGTTTGTTTTACTTGGTGTTGATGCCTATCCTTGGTTTAGGACCTCTGATATAATAAAAAGATTAAGGGAATGCTTTGTGTGTGTCTTAATGTTGCCTTACATTATATCTGAGGATAGGCTATGCCAACTGATATGCCCCAAACCACATATTTAATCTGTGGTACGGGAAGGCTCCAGTCTGGCTTTTTGAATTCCCACTAGAGTGACCAACCATCCCAGTCTGCATGAGACTGGGGCGTTCTCCCAGAGTGTGGGGCTTTCAGTGCTCAAAGTTGAAGGTCCCAGGCAAACCAGAGGTGTTACTCACCATCATGGAGAGTTTAAAACCAAATAAAAAGAAAGATAATATAAGATGAAGAATTTTCCCCATGACACTTATTATCTGTGTGCTGATTACTTAGAGCATGTCTATGTATGTAATGTGGCAGATTACATGAAGATCAATTTGCTGGCAAACAGTTTATAAATTACTTCATTACTCATATCAGCATTATCTGAGATTTCTATCTGTCTGACTAAACCAAACAATAAGACAGACAGAGGCTTCTATTTTCATGGGAACTGTATCAGTGCTAAGTCTATCTGCCTGCTGGCAGCCTACGCTTGGGTGGGAGTTTGATGGCAGTGCTCGGTAAATCTTTCTCTCCTCTAGATGTTACCCTCAGAATGAAGAGTGGGAGGAAGCAGGGTGGGGCTGGAGGGAAAGCATCTTGGCACAGTCAGACTTGGGAACAGCTCATCCTGTCTCTATTATCACTTCCACTGCAACGGGATTGCTCTCTCCTTAATGTAGTAATGGACCATGGTTGCTGACTTACTCTAGCTCCGAATGACCTCAGGCCTGTGTGCCTCAATTCTCATTGGGATCAAAGCCTCAAAACCAGTGCTCCAGTTAGTTATTGTAATCATCTTGTCTCTTACTTCCTTGGATCTAGGGCTGTTTTTCTAGACTGTTCCTTCTCCAAAAAGACTGAAGCCTTGCCCCTGACCCTCATCAAATTGCTTAGTATCCTCTGCACAAAGACTGACACTACCTAACACTTGTGAGCTGCAGTTTAAAGGTCAACATCTCTGAAGGCTGAAGGTCACAGATAATTTGTCTCAAATCTGGTTGGAGATGGGTCTATTGCTCAGGCACTGTACTGTATCTGACCTGCTGTAATTCCAGAGTTTGTTTGAAACTTCCTTCTTACTTTCCTGGCCAGCAGGTCAGGCTTGTGTTAGGCTAAACCTGGGAAGGTACAGCCTGGCTGGGTGTGCTGCTGTGGGAAGCCAGGGCACTGAAACAGGAAGTGGCATCCTGGAAATCGACTGATGGTCTGTGACTGGAGCATCAATCCAAGGGACTTAATGGAGAATCAGACCCAATATATGGAGGCAAAATGAGAGGCAGGAGATTAGAGAAGTGGTGGAATAAAGATGAGAGACGGGGGTGGGGTGCTATGGAGCATTGGTGGGCAGACACACATGGTAGTTCTTATCCTGGGATGGCTCTAACTCTTGAGGCGTGTTACATTTAAAAAGGATGTAATGAAATGACTACTTACTTGACCTAATAGGGAGCTTTGTTGCTCTATCATGTGCTTCTCTGACAAGTGGTCTTGCTATGAGGAAAACAGCAGAGTCTCTCCAACAATCACAAACTATTTCAAATACTTTCTTTGAAACCAGCCAGTACTCTGGCTCCTGTCTCATCTAGATTGAGTTCTGTTATTGTACTTCATCTAGATTGTTTCTGAGTCCTTGGGGTAAATATCTATTTAGATGAATTTTTCCTCTAAGGCTAGATCCTCACTAATTATTTAATGATTATACAACTAACAGAGAAATATTCTGAAATGATAATTGCCATGTTAGAGAAAGAAAAATTGAGGCTGACTTAGGCCACACAAAACAGTATTTTAATTTTTTTACATTTGATGTTATAAATAACCATGGAAAATTTTGCTTGAATATTTTCCATCCTTGGAACAGGGGTTTCTATCTTGTTCAGAGGAAATGTAGTACCTTTGCCTCATGAGCATTGGGATTTGGAGGGTATTTGTTGATAAGAAAGCTATTTTACTGAAATATCATGTTTCTAGCCACAACCCCTACTCAGCTGCAGTAGCACAGGGCTATGTCCCTGAGGTGGGTGCTCATCAGGGGAGAAAGTTTGGCTGAAGGTTTTTCCCAAGTGAGCAGCCATCCCAGAGACCTCCGTCTCTACCTTTTCAGAGAGTATATTCTGCTTTCACAGTCCTTGCTATTTTGAAAAAAAAAAATGCCTCTGGAAGTCTCTACTACCCTAGAGGTTGGGTCCTCTGATGAGACACCATAGTTCATTGTTTATAACTCTTCTGGAAAGTTCAAAAGCTTAGCTTTTCAAGACTCTCTTTTCCAGAAACCCATTTCATCCTAATTAAAAATGAAATTCTGAGCTGCCCCTAATATGTGTTACCCATTGTAGAATCAACACAAAACAAAGACTTCTTTGTGAAGAGAACTAATTGTCTTTATAATTGACGTGGGAAATATGGCGCATATGACTGTGTGTGTTGAAATATTTTTTATTTGGTGACTTAGGAGTAACAACCACACCCAGCTACTGCTGGGGACAGTTATGATGGCTTAGTACTTTGCCTCCTCTTCTCCTATTTTTACCAATTTTTGTAAATAAATAAGACGGTTTTTAAGAAACAAATACTTGGAGAGGGGAAGATGGCGGCGTAGGAGGACGCTGGGCTCACCGCGCGTCCTGCTGATCACTTAGATTCCACCTACACCTGCCTAAATAACCCAGAAAACCGCCAGAGGATTAGCAGAACGGAGTCACCAGACCCAAGTGCCGACGAGAGGCCCACGGAAGAGGGTAGGAAGGGCGGCGAGGCGGTGCGCGCTCCACGGACTGGCGGGAGGGAGCCGGGGCGGAGGGGCGGCTCGCCGGCCAAGCAGAGCCCCCGAGTCCGGCTTGCAAAAGCGGAGGGGCCTGACGGACTGTGTTCCAACAGCAAGCGCGACTTAGCGTCTGGGAGGTCATAAGTTAACAGCTCTCCTCGGAAAGCGGGAAGGCTGGAGGACAAAGAGAGGGTGAGCTGCGGAGCCCCCGGATGACAGAGCTCAGTTTGGTGGGGAACAAAGGCGCTCGCCAGCGCCATCTCCCCCGCCCATCCCCCAGCCAAAATCCCAAAGGGAACCGGTTCCGGCCAGGGAAATTGCTCGCTCCGCGCAAACACCCAACTCTGTGCTTCTGCGGAGCCAAACCTCCGGCAGCGGATCTGACTCCCTCCAGCTGCCACAGGGCCCCTTCTGAAGTGGATCACCTAAGGAGAAGCGAGCTAAGCCTGCCCCCCCTGCCGCCGTGCACCTTGCCTTCCCACCCCAGCTAATACGCCAGATCCCCAGCATCACAAGCCTGGCAGTGTGCAAGTAGCCCAGACGGGCCACGCCACCCCACAGTGAATCCCGCCCCTAGGAGAGGGGAAGAGAAGGCACACACCAGTCTGACTGTGGCCCCAGCGGTGGGCTGGGGGCAGACATCAGGACGGACTGCGGCCCCGCCCACCAACTCCAGTTATACACCACAGCACAGGGGAAGTGCCCTGCAGGTCCTCACCACACCAGGGACTATCCAAAATGACCAAGCGGAAGAATTCCCCTCAGAAGAATCTCCAGGAAATAACAACAGCTAATGAGCTGATCAAAAAGGATTTAAATAATATAACAGAAAGTGAATTTAGAATAACAGTCATAAAATTAATCGCTGGGCTTGAAAACAGTATAGAGGACAGCAGAGAATCTCTTGCTACAGAGATCAAGGGACTAAGGAACAGTCACGAGGAGCTGAAAAACGCTTTAAATGAAATGCAAAACAAAATGCAAACCACCACGGCTCGGATGGAAGAGGCAGAGGAGAGAATAGGTGAACTAGAAGATAAAGTTATGGAAAAAGAGGAAGCTGAGAAAAAGAGAGATAAAAAAATCCAGGAGTATGAGGGGAAAATTAGAGAACTAAGTGATACACTAAAAAGAAATAATATACGCATAATTGGTATCCCAGAGGAGGAAGAGAGAGGGAAAGGTGCTGAAGGGGTACTTGAAGAAATCATAGCTGAGAACTTCCCTGAACTGGGGAAGGAAAAAGGCATTGAAATCCAAGAGGCACAGAGAACTCCCTTCAGATGTAACTTGAATCGATCTTCTGCACGACATATCATAGTGAAACTGGCAAAATACAAGGATAAAGAGAAAATTCTGAAAGCAGCAAGGGGTAAACGTGCCCTCACATATAAAGGGAGACCTATAAGACTCGTGACTGATCTCTCTTTTGAAACTTGGCAGGCCAGAAAGAATTGGCACGAGATTTTCAGTGTGCTAGACGGAAAAAATATGCAGCCGAGAATCCTTTATCCAGCAAGTCTGTCATTTAGAATAGAAGGAGAGATAAAGGTCTTCCCAAACAAACAAAAACTGAAGGAATTTGTCACCACTAAACCAGCCCTACAAGAGATCCTAAGGGGGATCCTGTGAGACAAAGTACCAGAGACATCGCTACAAGCGTGAAACCTACGGACATCACAATGACTCTAAACCCGTATCTTTCTATAATAACACTGAATGTAAATGGATTAAATGTGCCAACCAAAAGACATAGGGTATCAGAATGGATAAAAAAACAAGACCCATCTATTTGCTGTCTACAAGAGACTCATTTTAGACCTGAGGACACCTTTAGATTCAGAGTGAGGGGATGGAGAACTATTTATCATGCTACTGGAAGCCAAAAGAAAGCTGGAGTAGCCATACTTATATCAGACAAACTAGACTTTAAATTAAAGGCTGTAACAAGAGATGAAGAAGGACATTATATAATAGTTACAGGGTCTATCCATCAGGAAGAGCTAACAATTATAAATGTCTATGCGCCGAATACCGGAGCCCCCAAATATATAAAACAATTACTCATAAACATAAGCAACCTTATTGATAAGAATGTGGTAATTGCTGGGGACTTTAACACCCCACTTACAGAAATGGATAGATCATCTAGACACACGGTCAATAAAGAAACAAGGGCCCTGAATGAGACATTGGATCAGATGGACTTGACAGATCTATTTAGAACTCTGCATCCCAAAGCAACAGAATATACTTTCTTCTCGAGTGCACATGGAACATTCTCCAAGATAGATCATATACTGGGTCACAAAACAGCCCTTCATAAGTTTACAAGAATTGAAATTATACCATGCATACTTTCAGACCACAACGCTATGAAGCTTGAAATCAACCACAGGAAAAAGTCTGGAAAACCTCCAAAAGCGTGGAGGTTAAAGAACACCCTACTAACGAATGAGTGGGTCAACCAGGCAATTAGAGAAGAAATCAAAAAATATATGGAAACAAACGAAAATGAAAATACAACAATCCAAACGCTTTGGGACGCAGCGAAGGCAGTCCTGAGAGGAAAATACATTGCAATCCAGGCCTATCTCAAGAAACAAGAAAAATCCCAAATACAAAATCTAACAGCACACCTAAAGGAACTAGAAGCAGAACAGCAAAGGCAGCCTAAACCCAGCAGAAGAAGAGAAATAATAAAGATCAGAGCAGAAATAAACAATATAGAATCTAAAAAAACTGTAGAGCAGATCAACGAAACCAAGAGTTGGTTTTTTGAAAAAATAAACAAAATTGACAAACCTCTAGCCAGGCTTCTCAAAAAGAAAAGGGAGATGACCCAAATAGATAAAATCATGAATGAAAATGGAATTATTACAACCAATCCCTCAGAGATACAAACAATTATCAGGGAATACTATGAAAAATTATATGCCAACAAATTGGACAACCTGGAAGAAATGGACAAAGTCCTGAACACCCACACTCTTCCAAAACTCAATCAGGAGGAAATAGAAAGCTTGAACAGACCCATAACCAGTGAAGAAATTGAATCGGTTATCAAAAATCTCCCAACAAATAAGAGTCCAGGACCAGATGGCTTCCCAGGGGAGTTCTACCAGACGTTTAAAGCAGAGATAATACCTATCCTTCTCAAGCTATTCCAAGAAATAGAAAGGGAAGGAAAACTTCCAGACTCATTCTATGAAGCCAGTATTACTTTGATTCCTAAACCAGACAGAGACCCAGTAAAAAAAGAGAACTACAGGCCAATATCCCTGATGAATATGGATGCAAAAATTCTCAATAAGATACTAGCAAATCGAATTCAACAGCATATAAAAAGAATTATTCACCATGATCAAGTGGGATTCATTCCTGGGATGCAGGGCTGGTTCAACATTCGCAAATCAATCAACGTGATACATCACATTAACAAAAAAAAAGAGAAGAACCATATGATCCTGTCAATCGATGCAGAAAAGGCCTTTGACAAAATCCAGCACCGTTTCTTAATAAAAACCCTTGAGAAAGTCGGGATAGAAGGAACATACTTAAAGATCATAAAAGCCATTTATGAAAAGCCCACAGCTAACATCATCCTCAACGGGGAAAAACTGAGAGCTTTTTCCCTGAGATCAGGAACACGACAGGGATGCCCACTCTCACCGCTGTTGTTTAACATAGTGCTGGAAGTTCTAGCATCAGCAATCAGACAACAAAAGGAAATCAAAGGCATCAAATTGGCAAAGATGAAGTCAAGCTTTCGCTTTTTGCAGATGACATGATATTATACATGGAAAATCCGATAGACTCCACCAAAAGTCTGCTAGAACTGATACATGAATTCAGCAAAGTTGCAGGATACAAAATCAATGTCCAGAAATCAGTTGCATTCTTATACACTAACAATGAAGCAACAGAAAGACAAATAAAGAAACTGATCCCATTCACAATTGCACCAAGAAGCATAAAATACCTAGGAATAAATCTAACCAAAGATGTAAAGGATCTGTATGCTGAAAACTACAGAAAGCTTATGAAGGTAATTGAAGAAGATTTAAAGAAATGGAAAGACTTTCCCTGCTCATGGATTGGAAAAATAAATATTGTCAAAATGTCAATACTACCCAAAGCTATCTACACATTCAATGCAATCCCAATCAAAATTGCACCAGCATTCTTCTCGAAATTAGAACAAGCAATCCTAAAATTCATATGGAACCACAAAAGGCCCCGAATAGCCAAAGGAATTTTGAAGAAGAAGACCAAAGCAGGAGGGATCACAATCCCAGACTTTAGCCTCTACTACAAAGCTGTAATCATCAAGGAAGCATGGTATTGGCACAAAAACAGACACAGACCAATGGAATAGAATAGAAACCCCAGAACTAGACCCACAAACGTATGGCCAACTCATCTTTGACAAAGCAGGAAAGAACATCCAATGGAAAAAAGACAGCCTCTTTAACAAATGGCGCTGGGAGAACTGGACAGCAACATGCAGAAGGTTGAAACTAGACCACTTTCTCACACCATTTACAAAAATAAACTCAAAATGGATAAAGGACCTAAATGTGAGACAGGAAACCATCAGAACCTTAGAGGAGAAAGCAGGAAAAGACCTCTCTGACCTCAGCCGTAGCAATCTCTTACTCGACACATCCCCAAAGGCAAGGGAATTAAAAGCAAAAGTGAATTACTGGGACCTTATGAAGATAAAAAGCTTCTGCACAGCAAAAGAAACAACCAACAAAACTAAAAGGCAACCAACGGAATGGGAAAAGATATTTGCAAATGACATATCGGACAAAGGGCTAGTATCTAAAATCTATAAAGAGCTCACCAAACTCCACACCTGAAAAACAAATAACCCAGTGAAGAAATGGGCAGAAAACATGAATAGACACTTCTCTAAAGAAGACATCCAGATGGCCAACAGGCACATGAAAAGATGTTCAGCGTCGCTCCTTATCAGGGAAATACAAATCAAAACCACACTCAGGTATCACCTCACGCCAGTCAGAGTGGCCAAAATGAACAATTCAGGAGACTATAGATGCTGGAGAGGATGTGGAGAAACGGGAACCCTCTTGCACTGTTGGTGGGAATGCAAATTGGTGCAGCCGCTCTGGAAAGCAGTGTGGAGGTTCCTCAGAAAATTAAAAATAGACCTAACCTATGACCCAGCAATAGCACTGCTAGGAATTTATCCAAGGGATACAGGAGTACTGATGCATAGGGGCACTTGTACCCCAATGTTCATAGCAGCACTCTCAACAATAGCCAAATTATGGAAAGAGCCTAAATGTCCATCAACTGATGATGGATAAAGAAATTGTGGTATATATACACAATGGAATACTACGTGGCAATGAGAAAAAATGAAATATGGCCTTTTGTAGCAACGTGGATGGAACTGGAGAGTGTAATGCTAAGTGAAATAAGCCATACAGAGAAAGACAGATACCATATGGTTTCACTCTTATTTGGATCCTGAGAAACTTAACAGGAACCCACGGGGGAGGGGAAGGAAAAAAAAAAAAAAAAGAAAAGAGGTTAGAGTGGGAGAGAGCCAAAGCATAAGAGACTAGTTAAAACTGAGAACAAACTGAGGGTTGATGGGGGGTGGGAGGGAGGGGAGGGTGGGTGATGGGTATTGAGGAGGGCACCTTTTGGTATGAGCACTGGGTGTTGTATGGAAACCAATTTGTCAATAAATTTCATATATATATATATATATAAAAAAAGAAACAAATACTTGGAAATAATTTAAATCTTTCTTCTTTAAATATGTCAAAACAAAGAGTTAATAGAATGGATCCTATCAGTGAGTTTGAAAGGGAAAGGACACCCTCTGTAAAGATTATACAAGTGGACACTTACATGCTGTTTAGTTAGTACCTGGCATAAGAACTTGACATGTATTTACTCATCTAATTTTTATAACAATCATATGAAATAGCTACATTATTCTTCTAATGTTATAGATGAAGGAATTGAGGCCTGGAGAAGTTAAACGTGGTCCAAGTTTGCAACACATCATTGGAGTGAGATATCAACCTAAGGAGGTCTTTCTCTAGTAGGGAGCCCAAACTCTCGTTTGATTGTGCTGGGCTCAGATTTTGATACAGTTCTCTGGTTCATATGAACCAACTATCGGTTTTCTATGCACCTTCAAAGCTTCTCTGTCAATTCTTGGGCACATTGTTTGCTGATGAAATCCATGCCAGTGGGAATCATTAAACAAATGACATGAGAAGGATTATATTTATTGACTAGGTGCTTGGGGCTTTAATATCTCTAGTTTTATTTGCTTCCCACTGATTGCTTGATCATATGGGTGTGATTTCACCTACTATTTTTGCAATTATTTTCTCATAACTCTGATTACCTCCTCTCTTGTTAATCACCCTCTCCAGTTTGGGTGATTTTACCAGAGTGCTGACAGTTGTATCTGCAAGAACAGAAATGCCCACCTTCTCTTCTCAATTATAATTCTTCCAACATGGAGAGTGTTCAAATCTTTTGTCAACTGTTCTGTCTCTTTGTAAAGGCCTTGATATTTATTCTTTACTGCTGCATACTCTCCACAACCTGAGTTATATTTCCTAACTCCTTCCAACTTTAAATTTTTTTAAAGTTTATTTTATTATTTATTTTTGAGAGAGAGAGTGAGCACAAGTTGGGGAGGGGGAGGGAGAGAGAATTCCAGGCAGACTCCAAGCTGTCAGCACAGAGCCCAATATGGGGCTCGAACTCACAAACCGTGAGATCATGACGTGAGTCAAATCGAGTTGGGTGTTTAACCGACTGAGCCACCCAGGTGCCCCACTCCTTCCAACTCTAAAGTCTAATTTGTCCTTTCTGTCTGTCCTTTGTGGTTACTCATCCCATGTCTTCCAGTCACCCTCACTTCTTCTCTGTGTGGGTCCTCTTCCCCATCTCTAGGCATCTTTTTTTTTCCCCATCACGCTCTGACCTTGCTTCTCTGTGCATTATGCATAAGAGCTAACCCCTCACTTTTTCTTTTGTCAAAGTAATCCTTAACTTTCTTTACCCCATTCACTAAAAATAACAGCTCATGACATAAATGTTTATATCATTTTTTGGGCTTCTTCTTCTTATCCTCCATTTCTCAGACTATCCAGTCCATTATATTAGAGCACTAGACATATTGAATCATAATAGTCCTTACGACAGCTCTATGAGCGTGAGCGCTATTATTACTCTCAGTTCACAGGTGAGAAAGCTGAAAACAGAGAGGCCATTGTAACTTGCTCAAGGTCACACTGCTAGTGAGCAGTAGAGCTGTGTTCTATATGGATATGGTGATTCAAAGTGTGTTTTAATTCTATATCCTACTTCCTTTTTAAAGAAAATGATCTGGCTACCTAGTCTCTGTCATCTCATTGCAATAATTATAGTCTCTTCATCATTTAATAAGGGGACAGATCAGTATTGCCAAATGTAGAATTTGCCACTTCTAAACAATGAAGAGGCCTTCTTACACACTGAATTCATAGGAATAGTTGATGAGAGATACAATAACTCATTCTTTATTTTGAAGATCTTTGGCATGCCTCAGATCAATGAGCCCCAAAGAACGTCATGGGCCATAGTAGGCTCCAATATCTTTGTATGGTTTCTCTTTCTCTCTGGGGAGCATATTTCCTATTGAGACTTCTGGAGTACTTGCTACTTCTTACTCATCAGGTCTGATTACAGTGATGTCATCAATATAGGGTATTAATGTGATGTGCTGCAGTGTTCAGATGGTTCAAGTCCCTTCAGATTATATTGTGACAGAGGGCAGTAGAGTTAACATAGCCCTGCAGCAAGATTTTTAATGTTTAATTGTTCATATTAAGTGAATGCAAAGTTCTTCTAATCTCCTGAAGGGTGTTGAATAGAACATATTCACCATATCAAAGGCACATATGGCATTCCTAGGGCATTATTAACATGCTGTAGTAAAGATACCAGATCTGGGACAGTAGCTGTAACTGGGGTGAGTGCTGGTTAGTTTGTGTTAGTTTGTGTTATTCCACTGTCATCCATCAAAATCCATCTGGTTTATGCACAGGCCAGACTAATGAATTAAGTGGGGGACTATCACTCTTGTATCCTTCGAGTCTGGACTGTGGCAATGGTCCATTCTCCCTCACAAAAGATGAAGTTATTTTGATTTACTACCTCAACTGGAGTGGCTTTCGTTATCAAACACTAAGAGAAAGGCTTTGTAATTTAATGGAAAAATGCTGAAATCTTAAATTAACATTTATAGATTGAGCAAAAGATATTGAATTTATCCATTCATTAAACAAATAATTTTTGTATACCTATTAAATCTCGGTGAAGGATTTCAAATTCTTAGAGGTGAGAGAGAAATGAAGTAACCTTAGAACACACACACACACACACACACACACACACACACACAGAAGATATAAATAGAGGTTAGACAGACAGTGAAGATATGGTGAAGAGTCAGTGGAAGGGCTATGCAAAGCATTCAGAAGTTGCTGGAGGTATTTGATAAGGAATACTGCAGGTACTTGTTAAGGAAATACAATACTACTAATGGGTATTATTATAGTAATATTTAATATTAATGAGGACTAATTATGGACTAGGCACCTTATTTACATTTCCTCAATTAATCCTTTCTATAAACCAATGAGTTGAGGGCCATAATGGTTTCCATTTTATAACCAGGGACACTGAAGTTCAGAAAGTTAAGCAACTAATTCTGGTCCCCAGCTGGTAAGTGGTAGAACTCAGAACTCAAATGCTTTAGATTGGGGGCTGTAACCCACACCGACTGTGTAGCTGTTGGCAGTGATCTATCCTGTTGGAAGATCCGGTAATCTCAGCTCTGATGCCTAGAGTGGAAGTGAAGGCTCTTAAATTGTAGAAGAAAGCTGCAGAAATGACCCCCAGAATGCCTGAATACTTCTACCTAAAGATTATTAATGAAGGAAACATCATTTTGGTGTTAAATTTGCTGAAGAAGATGGATACATACGGGGAATTTGGTGACTAAAATTCCTTATCTTACAAAGGGTTGTCAACATAATTAATGATCTGTAGATTTTCTAGATCTTATACAAAGAAATAGAAGACTTTTATGAAGGTGACCTCTTGAGAAGGCACTGAAGGCTTCGTAGCTTCTTTTTTCTGCTTTAGGTGTATGATAATCTCTGCCTGCCCCAAACTATACATTAACCATCTACCAGGACTTTAACTGAATTCTTACTTATTCAACGCTAACACACAATTTATTTGAAATGGGAATGGTTTGAGGTGGTGTTTAAATGCAAACACGCTGGTGTAAATGCAGTTTCACATAATACAAGCATATTCCATGCTACTCTTTTTCTTCTGTTTAAAGTACTTTTTAGAAGGCTGTATTAAATAACATAATGAAAATTACAATACATTATCCCCAACTGCCATAAAAAAGATGGCTTAATATTTTACTCCCTTATAGTTCTTATTAATATATATGCATAATTTTTACATAATTGTAATCAAGCAGAGATATAATTTTATTTTCTTTTCCCCCATTAATGTATGAGCATTTTCCATGTAGCTAGTTAGTGTTTTTAAATTAACATGTTAATGGCTGTATATTTACTGCATAGAGTTACTAGAGCAAAATGCATGTAACTATTCCTATACCATTGAACATTTAGGTTGTTTTAACTTTTTACTGGCACAAATAAAGAGCAATAAGGGTACTTGGCTGGCTCAGTTGGTAGAACATGTGACTCTTGATCTCAGGTTCATGAGTTCAAACCACAAGTTGGGTGTGGAGCCTACTTAAAAAAAAAAAGAGCAATAAGCAAATGGAATTTGGAATTTGGGTGATCTAATGCTGAGTCCTGACTTTGCTATATAAAAAGTATGGAACCCTGGGCTAGGTACATATCTTCCTTATTCAATAGTATAATGTGCTCACAAATATCTGTTGTGTTAGAACTGTGCCTGGTGCTGGGCACACAGTGGAACACAAGAAAGATGTGGTCCCTTCCTATACAACTATGTAACTAATAGGTCAGTACACTGTAAAGTGATGATAACAATAATACCTATCTCTCACGATTGTTGTGAGAAGTAAAGGAATAACGTGTAAAGTACTAACACAGTGCCTGGCATGTAGTAAGTGTCCAATATTACTCTTATTACTATTGTTTTACTATTATTATAGTGCTGTTCTTACTATTTTTATTATTATTTAGGCTTATCCTTTATTCAAAGCTACTCGTGTTCAAGATTATGCATTTACTGATTGCTTTTATTAAGCATAATTTAACATTTCTTGAAGCTGCCTTAAGGTAGTATTAGTTTACAAGTTCAGTGTGGTATTTTTAAGTGACAGCTGAGAGGAAACCACTGGTTTCATTAATTGAGCACCTCCACATATGTCAGACATTGTGGCAGAGCCAAGGGGTAGGGACCTAATATCTATCCTCAGGGAGCCACAGGCTGTTTGTTTCTTTAAGAAAACAATGGGATGAGGATTATGAATGTCTATTGGTTTTTGTTTTTTTTAATATTAGCTACATGGTCAATTTTTCAATTTCATGGCTCAAAGAATATGAGAACACGGACTTTGGGCAGGAAAAATCCCCAAATCTACATGCTACTATATATCACTTATTATAAAACAGATATATCCACTTTCTCAAGTTTACTTAAGTCTACTGACTGATTTATTATCATCTTAATTATGATAGCTTCATTTGGATCCTCGGCATAATTAAAACAATTGATTTTAACTCTTGAATTTGAGTCATCATTGCCACTATTTAAAGCCCACAAAGAATTCAGCCTATTAATGCATCCAGGTTGACATTGATTAAACTTTGTTACAGTATAATTTCATTCATCAGCTTTGCTGGAATTTCCTTATATGTGACGTGTATGAGAAATTCATTACTATGATCTTGTATAATTCCATTTTGGCTTATGAATTATTAACTTTAAAAATGAAACCTGAACATTGATACCTTTGTGGTTCAGCAGAGATGCCTATCCATAAGCGACTTCATGGAAGGTTTCAAGTGTAGCCTGATTTCAAGGGAAATCATTCTCTGTACCATTCCTTTTACCTCTCAGCCACAAGTTGTTTGTTGCACATATTTTAAAGTATTAGAATATGATAAGTTTTAATGATATGTCTATGTGTATGAAACTCTGATCACAGTCAAACTCAATGAACATATTCCATCACTCCCAAATGTTTCCTTATTCCCATTTGTAATCCTTCTTCTCCACCCTTTGCTGCATCCACCCTGAACTTTAATCAGCCACTGATCTCTTCTCTGTCACTACAGATTAATTTTCTGCTTCTAGAATTTTATATAAATTTGAACAACACAGTATGTATTCTTAGTTGCTTAACACTGCAAAATTATTTTGAGATGCATCCACATGAAGCTGTATCAATAGTCTGTTCTTTTGATTCCTGAATGTGAGTCCATTGGATGGATAAGATGAAATATGGCACCCGATTTACCTGTTCATGACATTTGAGTTGTTTCCAGTTTTTGGTTATTGTACATAAAGTTACTGAAGTCATGTAAAAGACTCTATGATTCATTTTTCTTGTGTAAATACCCAGGAGATGAATGGCTGGGTCATGTGGTAGGTATAGTTTATTCTTTTCATAAACTGCCAAACTGTCTTCTAAAATGTTGTATCATGTTGTATTCCCACCAGTAGTGCATGAGAATTCCAGTTGCTCTACATCCTTACCAACACTGGGTACAGTTACTCTTTTTAATTTCAGCCATTCTAGAGATTATAATGAAAGAGCCGCAAACTGTGGCTCAAGAGCCAAATTTGGCCCACTGCCTGTTTTTGCAAATAAAATTTAATTGGAACACAGTGGTGCACATTTACTTATGTTTTCTCTGGCTATCTTTGCTTTATAATGGCAGAGTTGAGTAGCTGTGATGGAGACCATTTAGCTTATAAAGCCTAAAATACTTATGATCTGGTCTTTACAGAAAAACTTTGCTGACCCCTGATGTAGTGATATCTCATTGAGGCTCTAATTTGCATTTGCCTAATGATTAATGACAGTTAAATGTCACACATAGATATTTAAGCTTCAGGCTGTTGTACCTGACACCAGGTGACTGAGTTGCACTTTTCCCTGCCATTACTATTCTAATTACAACTGGAAAGAATCATAAAGATCATGTGTTCCCACTACTCTTCTAAAACTTGACTCATCTTTTTGTTCCCTATGTTCTTTGCTATGTTGTGTTTAATTGTTATAGTCATATGTGATCTAATTTTTTTTTACTCTAGTTTTCTGCATAGTTGAAAACATCTTGTTCCTGAAGCAGCATTGATTTCCCAATTGGGCACCAAAATTTTTATTTGTTGGCCTTTAGACCAGAGGTGGCTGCAAAGTAGTATTTCTATCCTTTACCCAGTATACACTATACGTGTACCCCCCTGGCATATCTTCTATTATTTGTTAGGTTATTTGTCTCTGAAATATTTTATATACATAAATATATATGTGCAGACACAAATACATTTTATACACAGATGCATATAAATACAAACCAATCCATTTTAGCATATCTTCAAAATTATGGAATAGTTAAATCATTCAGAAAGTAAAATAAACTCATTTGCCAGCTTCCATTTTGGTCCTGTAAAGTAGATTCTCAAATCAGCACTCAGGGTGATTTTTTTGAAGACAAGTAAATTATGTAAATAACTCTTCTTTTCAAAATCCGCTGATGATTTTCTGTCTTACCTAGAACACAAGGAAAGTCCTTCCTCTGATCTTGCTATGTGCTCTTGCCCCTTGAACTCACTTCCTACCATTCTTTCCCTTGCTTCTCTGGCCTCCTTACTATCACTGGAACATAGCCAGGTCCTACCCAGAGCTTATGCTTATTTTTTATCTTTTTTAAAAGTTTTTTTATTTAGTTTTGAGAGAAAGACCGAGAGAGAGAGAGAGAGAGAGAGAGAGAGAGAGAGAGAGAGAACACACAAGCAGAGGAAGGGCAGAGAGAGAGAGGATCTCAAGCAGGCACCTCGCTGTCAGTGCAGGGCCAGATGCAGGGCTCAAAACTCATGAACTGGAGATCAGGGCCTGGAGCTGAATCAAGAGTCAGATGCCCAGCTGACTGAGCCACCCAGTAGCCCCTATGCTTGTTTTCTTTACCTGGAAAGCACTTCCCTGTTTGCTCCTTCATTTCCTTCAGGTCTCTGCTCAAACATTTTATTAGAATCTCTCCCTGAGAAACTTAACAGGAATCCATGGGGGAGGGGAAGGAAAAAAAAAAAAAAGAGGTTAGAGTGGGAGAGAGCCAAAGCATAAGAGACTGTTAAAAACTGAGAACAAACTGAGGGTGGATGGGGGGGGGGAGGGGGGGGGGGGTGGGTGATGGGTATTGAGGAGGGCACCTTTTGGGATGAGCACTGGGTGTTGTATGAAACCAATTTGTCAATAAATTTCATATATAAAAAAAAAAAAAAAGAATCTCTCCCTGAGATTACAAAGCAGTCCCTTCAATATCTATCCTCACTCTGTTTTAATTTTCTTCACTCACTTTTCACTCTTGATATATTGTATATTTATTTACTTTCTACTTATCTCTTTTCTCTTATGAGGATGTGAGTTTCTTGAGATTTTTGTCTATTTTCTCCACAACTGAATTTCTACTACTCACAATAATCTTGTATATCTGACACATAGATAATGTTTAATAAATACTTATTGAAAATACTAATTGTATGAATACTGCAAGCTGCTTTTCACTCAAGATTCTATTTTTGAGATTTATTCATGTTTATTTGTGTTGGTTCATTTTTAACTGCTGTGTAGTATTCTATTGTATGAATATATCTCAATTTATCATTCTTGATTGGTAGATATTTGAGTTCTTTTCAGTTTTTCACTCATAGGAGCAATGCTCAAATATATATTCTAATTATTTTTCCTTGTGCACATGAGCTAGTTTCTCCAAGGTGTGTAATTGAGTGGATTTGCTAAATTGTAGGGTATATTTAAATTCAGTTTTAACAGGCACTGTCAAATTTCTCTCCAAAGTGCTTGACTGTTTTGTTCTCCCAACCATGGTCAGTGCATTATTAATTTATGTTTATTTTCCATTCTCTGAGCATTAGTGTGGCTGGCTCTTTGTGTGCTTTAGTAGTTAGCATTGTAATGTACAATCCTGAGTTGAGTGTTTTCTGTAAGTTTTTTCCTTTGTTGTGGTCTTTATTTTGTTCATTTATTGTACTGTAATGAATAGATTTGACCTATAAAGCCTGGAAAAAAAGATATGTAAATATAGTGCTATGCTTGCTGTAAAAAAAAAACCAAAAAACTATTATGGTTTTTGGGGGGAAGCTATATAGTTCTTTCAAGGAAATAGTAAAGGAAACAGAGAGTAAATATCAGTAAGCAATTAAAGATCACATTCTGAAGAGCATCAGAAACATCCAGCATCCTGAAAGTGCTAGAAAATGTGTATGAATAGCAGCTGAAAAGAGTTCTTCCTGGAGGCCTGCCATGACTTGAGAGGATTTGAAGAGAGGAAAGAGAAATGTCCAGAGTAGGTCACCTTGAGCACAGTCCCTATGCAATGATAACACAACAGGTAGGTGTGTCATCAGAGACTGGTAGCTTTAGTAGACAACAGCCTCATCACTAATATTATTAACTGATGCATAGAGAAAAGTAAAAAGAATATCTATATAGTGCATACTCTGTGCCTGGCCATGTGCTTATTTTTAAAAATATGCATATTTGCCAGTATATCATTATCGCCCACTTCCAGGGGTCTCCATCCATAAAAATCAATGCAAATAGTTCTTTCTGTAGGATACAGTATGGTCTCCATGTTTACCAGGCACTGTGATAAGTCCTTTCATACATCACCTCATTTTATTCTTGCAATGTCCCTTCAGGTTAGGTATTTTGAGATAGTACTTAGTTCATAAAACTTCTTGCCTATGGTCATGCAGCTAAAAATGTATTATTTCATAATGACATAGGAAAGTGTGATATGAAACATAAATGCAATTTGTGCTGCGATTGAAAAACATTTTTCTTCATGTCTCCTTTACTGACAAAGGAGTTATCTCAGGCAGATTGTTGACTAAATAAGTCTAAATTCTCCTTCCAGTGACCTCATTTGTTCCTGATTTGCATATGGCTCTTTAGAGGGGCTTGGGGGTGGGGGTGGGGGTCAGGCAGGAGTTTGAGTTGGCATCTCTCATTCCCTATAGATTCGTCACTGCAGAATGGCATGTTGTTGCTGAGCTAGCACAGATGGTTGACTGAATAGAGAATGGATAAGGGGCAGCCATCATATTCTATGACACTTTTAGGACAGGGAATATTTTTTTGAAACTGGGAAATGATGGCATACCTCTTTCAATGATCTTCAGAGACATTAGCAAAGGAATTATCCACTGGAACCCATGAGAGCTCTATAAAACTCTGGTCAGAGCACACTGCAGTCTTAATATGTGGCCTTTGATTTAGAAAATACTAACGTCTAAAATGAGAAACTTAGAATGTCTCATGAAATCTTCCACCTTCCAAATACACATTAATCTTGGTGAAACTTGGTGAAATAAAAGTCACGGATATTACTGCCCTCCCAACACAACATGAGAAAGCTTTCCTTGATATCTTGATATCAAGGTTTATGTGAATTGATCTACATTAAGGACGTTTATAGAGGGTCTAACCATGCTTCCTTTTTTAAACTTATTGAAGCAGATGAAAAGAATTGATTTTCTCATACTTCTTTTCTTTTATGCTTCCACGGGCATTCCTAAGAGATCTTCAACCTAGAGGAAGCACATCAAACTTGGCAATTAGTGTTTTGATCAAGTTGGTATGCCACATCTCATTATTCAATTTACAGCAGATATCTTGGCCTTTGAATCTTTTCTACTTAAGGACCAAAGGATTATCTTTCATATACAATACCCTCCTTATTCAGCCAATAAGATGGAATTTTATTAAGATCATTGGATAAATCACTTGACAAAGGGGGGTCAATGACAGATGAATGACACTGATAGCTCCTGGAAGGCAATGATTTTATCCCACCCACCATACTTTTTCCTAGTGCCTAGAATAGTGCTTGATGTGTAATAGGAGTTCAGAGACTAGTTACTGAGTGAATATTATAAATTCATGAAATCCTGATATCAAATTCTCCTCTTCTGTCCATAAAGCAATGATATATCTCTTTTTTTAAACTGGGATTCTTTTATTTACATGTGGATAATTAGTTTTTAATGCTCAAAAAAATAGTAAGATCTTTATTTGTTAAGATGGAGACGTAACAATGTCATTTAAGCCTGGCTCTTGAACATTGATTTCATTTTTGCATGTGGGTAGAAATCATGTGTTTCCTTTTCCTCCCCATTTCATAAAAATCGACAAGCAAAAATGATCACCTAAACTTCTTTTTCTTTTTTTTTCTTCTAAGTTTCTTTTTGAGTATTTACTGACCACATTGGGAATATCCACAAAGAAACACTTTGGGGAAAAATGTTACTGATGGTTGCCATTTCTAAAATTACCATGAGATAAAGGCTGCCATGGAATTCCAAACCTAGAGAGCAATAAATTCAATTTGCTCTGTTGTTTTTTTATTAGCCTTGAGCTAAGTAACTGTTCCTTCTAGTTTAATTTTTTTTTCTTCTCCAAGCTTTAAATAGACTACAGAAACAGTAAAACCTATCATTTGGTCATCCTAATGTATTCATATATTTCATATATATTTCATATATACATGCTATTCATGTATAGCTTATATTTCATATATGCTAAATATTACTGTAGATGCAAAGAAGAACATCTGCTTTTGAAAATTACCAACATCTCTAAGATTGCAGAGCGTTAAAGTGCAGTAGAATTTCCACTCAACAGTGAGCCACCCACACAGTTTTTCAGGCATATGCCTCATAAAAAAGTTCCCAGAATATTATTGTTCATGGAAAGCTTCTGAAAAACTCTGAAATAAAGAAAATACATTTACATGTGGATTGCTATGTTTTGAGGTTCTACCATATGAATCTATAAATTAAATTCTTATTCGAAATATTACTACCAGCTTGTGTAAGAGCAATATTTCAAATGCCTCCCTTTCCTCAGCAAAAATTTCCATGCTAATTACAAGACTCAGAGTTCAGCCAAGTTCCTTTACATTCTTGTATATTTTGAAAGGATGGTATCACCATACTTATATAAGCGGCTATATATGTGAGATAATAAAAGGATGATTTTCCTCCTTAATCTCTGTGCTTTATATTTTTCAGAATGCTAAGTATATAAAACTGAAAAGGAAATTGAAAAGGAAAATGATTCCTATAGAAATGCCTTCTTTTGCAAGAGAGAGGATTTAAAAGAGAATAAAAAATTTTAAGCTTGATAAGTTAATGAATTAGTCATTAACCACCTTCAGAAAATAAATTATAGAAACAATATGAGAAACACATGCAATGTTTTTGTGGGAATTGATCTTAGTTTCTGAAATGATTTCTTCAAATAGAGACTATGTCTTATTCTGTGATGTTTAATTCACTTTAGGTTCTGATATTCAGGACAAAAAAAAACAAAAACAAAATATAAAACAAACCCCAAACAAAATCTCATAAAGATCCACAAATTTTTGGTAGCACATGGTTGTTAATTTTTATTCCATTTGACTCTGACCCAAAGACAAGTCTTCAGTTTCTAGTCTGTGTTTTTTCTTAACAATGAGGTCAAATGCATAGAATATCTTTGAGTGTAAAGTATTTGGGCATTTCAGACACAATTAGAATGGATATTTCATTAAATCAGATAAGATCGCTCTTTTGAGACTGATGGAAAGCAAGTATCTATTTTTATTTTTATTTTTTTCAGCTTTTTTTATTCATCATCCTACCATGTCTTTCCTCTTCTGGCAAAATCATTTCCATTTTTGTTTGAGATTCCTACCATGTGAATCTGGCCCTACTCCACTGCACCAGCAATAGAGTGACCGTAGACTTTGACACCCATGCCTTTTTCAGTAGTCATTGGTCCAAAGTTGTATGCAAGTGATCGACTGGGTCAAACCCAGTCCTTCTCTGGAGCGCTTCTAAAGCAGAAGAGAAGAACTTGCATTTTGCTGCTGCTTGCACAAAGAACCCCATCACCACCTCATTCACTTTACACCCACCACATGGAAGGGAGGATAAGAACAACACACAGAGATGTGTCAAGACTAGAGGTGGATCCAGGCATTGATAACATTACTTGAGTCCAAGAAACCAGATATTCCTAAGGCCAGCACCTATTTTATATATGTGAGTCAAAAATTTCCCTGTTTAAATGTAATCTTGTTTTGGATGAGTTTCTGCACTTGTGATGGAAGAAGTCCTAACAAATGCATTGATCATTTAGCAGCAATCATTTAGTGCTAGTGCCTACTCCACTACAACTTTCAATGGAGTTAAATAATTGTGTGCCTATGATGAGATGGCATAAAGGTACACATTAAATGGTAAAAGTTGTGGTTTAGTTTGCCATCTTGAAATAAGGTAGCTATTCATAAACATTTCAGATGGGCATATATTCTGTTACTGTTGACATATTTGGTAAAAATGGAAAGTTTCATTTGTTGAAAGAGACAAGAACAAGGGGATATACCAAGCAATGTCAAGCCTCTCATGATTGTCAGCCAGGTATGCCCTTGTGGGGTACTGAAATACTGATTACTGAACTTACTATGAGTTTAACGGCATCCTATTAGGGACGATATTCAAATTCTGGCAAGAAAGAACATTAATTGTAACTTGGGGATTGAATCCAGGTTGAGCGTAAGAAAGGAGTTACTGGACCCTGTGGTAACATGGAGCTATAAACACCAATCTCAGCAAAGTCTGGATAACTTCAGTTTTGAGGACTATGCGTCTGCCATTTTGTCTGCCTTGATCCTCCTCTTCCCTTGAGTCTCTTTCCCACTGCCACTTTGTCTTGAATTCAAGTCCCTGGGCATTTCCTGGCTCCTGACCACCTGCTTTGGAGACCCTAGGCCTGTAATCGCAACTGTGGTTGTCTGGGATTTGTATTCAAGACACATTACCAATAAAAGCAATTCCTGCATGAGTGTAGAAAATACATTTAGACTCCCTTTTGTGAAAACTAGAGTAGCAGTGAAAAATATAGGCTTTGGATTAAAACACACCCAAGTTAAAATTCTATCTCTGTCACTGACTAGCACTGAGATTGGCATCTCTAAAATAGGGACAATCTCTAAAATCTTGTAGAGGTATCATAAAAATTAAATACTGCATATGAAATGCGTAATATTGTTCCCACATAGATTATTATAAAATATATCAGCAATATTTTTATAACACAGTGGGCCCCAATAGGGCCTCTCTATGTGGGTTCACTTCACAACCAAAGAAATGTACCTGTTAGTTTCTTCTAAATCTAAGGTGCTGGGGCTTTTCTTTATGTTGCTCATGTTCCATTATCAACAGGGGCCTTGAACACATTCACACCTTTAACATAGGCAGAAGCCAAAGATACTGTAATACGTATAGTAAAGGTGTGCTTACGACCTATAGTGCACACAGTACAATATGAAATACTGGTGCTTGACACAGTTCCTGGAGCCATTTTTCTCTTCCTGGATGCAGAGTCCCCATTAGCTGCTCTGAGCTGGGCCTGTCCTCTTCCCACATAAAAGATGCAATTCAACAGAGTAAAAATTGCTGAGCAAACCCACCTGAATCATTCTCAGGAAGCCAGAATTATTTTAAAGAAGAGGAATAATGTAGTATATTAAACTATGGAGATTTAGATTCTGGTTTTGCCATTTTTTCTTTTTTCTTTCTTTCTTTCTTTCTTCTTCTTCTTCTTTCTTTCTTCTTCTTTTTCTTTTTCTTTCTTTCTTTTCTTTTCTTTCTTTCTTTTTTCTTTCTTCTTTCTTTCTTTTTCTTCCTTCCTTCCTTCCTTCCTTCTCCTTCCTTCCTTCCTTCCTTCCTATGACACCAGACATATTACTCACTCTGTGCCTCAGTTTTCTTCATTGTAAGAAGGGAAAACGATGTTTTGTGAAGATGAAATGAATTAATAAGTGTGAAGCACTTGGCACCTCGTGATCACTCAATGAATAATAACTGCTTGATTCTGCTAGGGCCAGCATGAATATTATGACTGTTTTAGAAGACCTTGCTTTCCACTTCCATTTCCTGTTCCAGTGAGTTTGGAAAACGTTAGGAAGTACACTGCTATCTTCAGAGGTAATGAGCCACTTGAAAGTTTCTTGGGATGTCCAAGTAGGTTAATATTATGTAGTAGTTCACACGGAGCAATTACATTGGAGGGAAATTTGCTTATTTCAGAGCTCAAGGGCAGTGTGTTCCCATGTTTTAATGAGGAAAGTTTTCAAAATGGCTTTTTGTGAACTATTGGAATCTGAGGTTTAACTCTTTACAGGTGAGAGTAGCTGTCATTAAACTAAGCCAGGTGTGAAGGTATTTCAGGGATTACTTTGATGCAAGTTTTTTGTGATTTTGTTAACACAACATCTAGAAGGTGTTTAATTTGCTTAACTATCACCACCAAATCTAACAACTTTTTGTTAGTTTGTTCAGCAACAACAAAGTTTGCTTTGTTGAGGTGTTCCGACCTATAACAATGCCCCATTGCTGGAACCTGGTAGACCTATAATGTTATATTTGGGAAATGGAATCCCTTTAAAAGTAGAAGAAAGCAGAACCCACTAATTCCATTTTTAGGTACTTCTGGTAAGCAAATCTTAGGAGACAATTTTCAAAATGACTTCTCTGGATTTAACTAGGTTGACACCAACCATTCTTCTGGAGAACCTTGCTGAGAGTCTCCTATTTTATATTAAGGCACAAAGATCCAATGGAAGTCTGGTCCACCACTACCTCACCCTGGGGCCAAGACCTGGGGCGTGGTAAGATTTACCCCACCCCAGATACATTAAAGTTCAGAATGCATACCCAGATTGAAAACTAGAGATAACATTTAAATATTTATTTGGTAAAATTTTGAATTTTGGTGAAAAAAATCATTTTATGTTCTATAGATTATATAATGATGACAATAAAGGAAGTGAACATAAACTACAAGGGCAGACATTAAATCTTAAATATTGAATATCTTCTTTTTCCACTTTAATCTTCTCTTGCTATCAGTTTCCATTTATCTCCCTTGAGGAACATTCATAGCAGTAGCCTGAACCTTAACAGGTTATAACTTTGCACCTGAATTCTGTAAGGACTTCTTCCCTCAACAAAGATGGTGACTGTACCTAAATGGTCTCAAAACATTAAAGCAGTGTGGCCAACGTGGTCAAATATGTTTAAGAAAAAAAATATATAGGAAAAAAAAGAAAGGATTTAAGCTTTTATGTTTAATGAATATCAATACTAAGAAATCTAGATGATTTAATGATATCAGTACTAAGAATACTAGATGTCACATTTTTTTCCATTTGGAGTAGATAGATAACTATCGCTTTGCCTAATTTTTTATTAAAATACCACGAAATATATTTATACCAGAATTAAATAAAGATGGATTCGTACTTCTTTTCAAGAAGTCAGCTCCTTTTTCCATTAAGCCCCAAACTATGCATTGCTTCCTCTTACTATCCTGCTTTAGTGTCAACTATCAAGTATTCCATGAATTAATTTTGACCTATGTTTGGGATGAGACTACCATAATATAATTCTGATTGTGCTGTCCAAGAAAAAATATATATGTTTAACCATTGTCAAACCAGGAGGGGAAAAACCTAAAAAAAAAAGGAAAACCCAATCATTTTGAAGGTTTAAAAGAAATTGAAGGCTGCTTACTTTTTTTTTTTTTTTTTTTTTTTTTTTGTCTTTTGCCTCCTCTATCCGGGAACATGTTGTAATCATGACAGTTCTATTCTGTTTCTGTGCACTTAGGCCTAAAACTCACATATTTTCTCCATATTACTAAAAGCTTTTTGTCTGATTCATGAATGTCACCATGCAGAAAGATGGATGCATTTTTCCTGACTCTCGTATATTATTTGACATTCTCCCACTCAGAGAGAACTGACAGACTGGCTGGGTAGTTATTGTGCTCTATAAAGAGAATTATTACAAGGAAATATTCATTCAACAGGGAGGGGGAAATGAATCTCCTAGATTTCAGCACAACATGAATTGATTTACTTTAGAGAGTGAAAATCTCCATGTTAAGGTTATGTAATTAAGATCTTTCTCGTTTAAATTCCTTTTTTTTTTTAAAGAAGTGAATTCTCTTTCATTAAGAAAATTAGAATACTCTTTCTACTCCCACTCCTCTATATGTAGTACTATTGCTTAAATTATAACTATGTTTAAGTAATGTCAGCTCTGATTTATCCCCATATGGTACCCCCCCCCCTCCATTTCCACTCACACATTCACTTTGTAAATTGCTTTCTCAGGTACTCTAATGTGAATCAATTGCATTCAAGGTCACAATTAGCAGCCTCCCTTTATCCATGGCCTTGCAGTGTGACCTTGCAGATTCTTCCACCAAGAGGTAAATCTATTTCCCTAATTCCTTACTCCGTGAGTCTGATCTAGCTTTGTGACTTGCTTTGGCCAATAGAATGTGGCACAGGTGACCCTATGTCACTTGTGAGTGTGGGCCTCAGGGAGTCATACACGCTTCTGCTTTTTCTCTTGAAACCATACCACCATGTCACTGACATGTGAATAAATCCGAGTCACATTGGGGGTTAGGGCTTAATAAATTAATTTTTTGGGGGGTGGGGAGAGACAATTCAGTCCATAGGAGTATCTAAAGAGGTCATATTGTTCAACCTTTAAGTAAGATGTGTCCACATCTAGATTTTCCTAACAAAGGGGATAAAAATTCTATTTAAAATATTCCTGGAATTGATGATTCAACAACTATTGTGTTAATAATTTGTTTCTTTTAGGGTCTGTAGGTTCTTGCTTATGTCTACTTACAAATTTTCAATTTGTGAATTTAAATTCTTTCAATTCAATTTAACACTTATACTTTCTTCTGTATAGTCAGGGAATGAATGGTGCAGTATCAAAATTTCATTTTTTCTTTTTTCTTTTTCTTTCTTTTTAGAGAGAGAGAAAGCGTGCACTCATGCATATGAGTAGGGGAGGGGCAGAGAGAAAGAGAGAGGGAGAGAGAGAATCCCAAGCAGGCTCTGCACTGCCAGCACAGAGCCTAACACAGGCTCTATCTTGTGACCCTGGGATCGTGATCTGACCCAAAATCAAGAGTCGGATTCTCAAGCAGCTGAGCCACCCAGGCACCTCCAAATTTCATTTCTTGGTTGCAGAATAGTCATATCATTACTTCCTCTCCTCATTGTGTTTGTTGATATTCAACTTTATGATTTTCAGGACTATATCCAAAATCACCAGTAATAGCAATTAGGGTCTCTGGAATTTTTTTCATTTAGGATATATTTGAAATTTTCTTAAATTGGATAACTGGTTACATAAAGCATGCTGTTCCCATGGAACCCACAAGATAAAACTCATAACTGCATAAACCTCTTCCTCCACATAAGGAAAATGCACATATGAAGAATTTCTTTTAGGACAAGAACCAAAAGTATATCAATTTTAGTTGATTCAACTGATGTTTACATTAGTATAGGAGCTGATCTGTCTTAGTCATCTTTGTGCATGGCTTTAGTCACTTTCTTAAGAGTACATTGCACTGATCTCTGCCAGTTTTCTTTCATGACATTTTTGAATTAATTTCATTGATTCATTTATTCTGCGAATTAATAGTGAGAGAAATCCTACAATATGTTAGGTACCATTCTAAGTTCTGAGGTTACGATGGTAACCAAAAGAGACGAGATTCTAAGAATCTTACTATCTAGTGGTAGATGACAATATAAACATGAATATAAAATACATTGTCTAGTACTGCTCTGTGTTATAAAGAAAAATAAATCAAGTTAAGTAGAGAGTAGAAGGAATTATTTGAATAGAAGGATCAGTGGTAGTATATCTGATGATACATTATTGGAGCAGAGATCTAACTGAAATAACAGAACAAGTTATATATATTATCTGGTAGGAGAAAGTTGCAGGCAGAAGAAACAGCAAATGTCAATGCCTGAAATAGTAACAACTTTATTTTAAAACTTTCAGCTCAACTTGGAAGACAAAATTTTTCAGGCAAGCAAAGTTGGAGAGCCTAGGTAGATAAGTGATGCTAAGGGAATGGCATGTGCAAATCCACATGGCAATCAGGCACTAAGAATGGCAAGAAGCCAAGGATGGCTGTGGCCACAGGAAGTCCTGATCAGTGATGAAAAATAGGAATAGGACTAGCTCACGGGAAGAAAGTTATGAACGGCAAGCTAAGGAGTTTGAATTACTTTCAATAAATATAGCAAGCCTAAATAAACACAAAGCTTTAGCTCAAGTAATATTTCCTACTCCTTTAGTTGGTTTTTAAATGTTTGGGTTTTTTGTTTCGTTTTGTTTTGTTTTGTTTGTGTTTCTTCTTTTGGAAATGAGGTTTCAAAATGTAGCAAGGGAAAGCTTTATATCAAGATATAGAGGAAGAGTGTTCTCCCTGGAGATTTCTAAGATTAGGTTGCTTAAATATTGGAAAGAATTTGTCAGGCTTTGCCAGGCCAATTACATTGTCCTGGAGCCAATATAAGGTTGGGATTTGTAGATCTGCTGGTTACTCTCTTTTCCTCTAGCTATCATTAATTCATTAAGAGTATTTACTGGTACCCAAGATACTTTAGGCACTGTGTTAGTAGTTGAGGATACTAATGGACAAGTAAACCATGGTCTTTGCCATCAGAAAGTAGTTTATTCCTACTTGAGACCAGCTGTCATAGTGGTAAGAACATAGGTTCTGGAATCAGACTATAAGGGTTTATAATCTGGCTCTGCCATTTACTAAATTAAATGTTACACAATTTATGCTTATTCATGCTTCAGATTTCCAATTTTTAAAATGAGGATTCATTCCTTCAACAAATACTTGTTGGGATATTTCTAGGCACTCTCATAGGTATTTTGAGATACAACAGTGAACAAAACAGACAAAAATAAAATATGTAGTTAATGGGAATGTTTTTGTTTTTTTTTTTTTTAATTTTTTTTTCAACGTTTATTTATTTTTGGGACAGAGAGAGACAGAGCATGAACGGGCGAGGGGCAGAGAGAGAGGGAGACACAGAATCGGAAACAGACTCCAGGCTCTGAGCCATCAGCTCAGAGCCCGACGCGGGGCTCGAACTCACGGACCATGAGATCGTGACCTGGCTGAAGTCGGACGCTTAACCGACTGCGCCACCCAGGCGCCCCATGGGAATGTTTTAAGGACGTAAGATTATATGTACCACGCCTAAGCACAGTAACTACTAAATAAATGTTAGCCATACGTTCTTATATGCTAAAACTAGTGTTTGGTGAATATAAATCCTTGATTAAAGGTAGTTGAATTGAACTGACTTATTTTATGGGAAACAATCTGTGTTACAGTCCTAAAATACAAAGGAGGTTGATAAAGTAATGGTTAATTACATCAAAATAGGTTAATGAAGAGAAATGAAAATGTCTGGAAGTCCAAAGTCTAGTCCTCAACTTTGTGGTTGACACTGAGCAGCAGCCAAGCCATTCCACATTCTTCTTCCTGTCTGTGGCAAAGCTCTACGTGCCTTCCCAGTATCCAGCTTCCTTTCCTTTCTTGCCCCCAATTTTATTTTGGTTATCATGATGCTTCAGCTAAATGAAAAGTACTACACTTGCCAGCATTCCTGGCAGCCAGGGATGATCAATGAGATGAAATTAGAATTTACTGGATGAAACTTCTAGGAAAGGTCTCTACAGAGGGAGGGACTCAGCTCACACGTGCCTTTTGCCCTGCAGTGTTTACCCTTTCCCTTCTCCAGAATGTGAACTCAATGCTGGATGTGAAGCAGTCATCTTATGATAATGAAGTAACCATACAAACAAAAGCGAACAGGGGGATGGTGAAATGAGCCTGGCTCCCAGTGGCATTGTGCAGTTGCTAAATTAGCCCCAGATTTCCTTCTGAGAACCTCTTGTTATGCAGGGAAAACTGCCTAAATTTGTTTAAGCCAGTGTTACATTTGGTGAGGGGTTTAAGGGATTGCTTCTATTATTCACAGCCGAATGCATTCTATAACCATATAAAGTTTCTGGGTGCCCACTATCTCCTAGAGTGGCTGCACGGACCACCACTGATGACTTTCGTATTTTTAGTATCTAGGAGGTTGTCCACAGTACAAAGCCCAGTTTTCTGACAAATAAAATGTGTGGCTTAGTTTCTGCCCCCAAATTCAGTCTTGTCACTCCTTATAGACATTTTCCTCCATTGGTTGAATGTATCCATTCTCCATTAACTTGAATTCACAGGTGCAGGCTCATTGTGAGGGGAGAGCCAACCCTCTGCTTGTAAAGGGTAGAAAAGCCTTTCCTCCCTAAAATGCCCATCATCGTGATGGATACTCAGTAGGTGCTCCAACAACACATGTGGTTCAGGCTTCTGATGTCATTCACACCAGTTTTAGTAGCATCTATGTGTCATTTAAATGTAGAATTGTGGCTTTCTCACACCTGTGCATTTACTATTTTCAAGAAATTTTGGTTATCAAACCAGAAATCCATTTGCATAAAGGAGTAAAAGGGTTTCTATCTTCACTAGTAAAAAAGAATATAATGAATTCCTTTTTTATTAGATCTTTATTTTACTTATTTTTTAAATGAATCCTTTTATTTATAGCTACATGCAAAATTCTTTTGGTTGATTTTCTTCAAAGGTTTCTTCTCCCCACCCCATTTTCTTTCTTTCATTTCTAAAATGTAACTTGAAAAGCGCTCAGGGGCAAAATGTATTTTTACCTACATTTGGTTTGAGATCAAATGCTGAGGAGAAAAGCTAGATATCAATTGCACAGCCATATTTTAAATCTGGGCTCAACTGGATCATTATAGATCAGGAATAAACCACTTCATTTAGATTGGCTTTCTGTCTACAGGTGCCATTCTTAATTATCCATCACTCCTGAAAAGGATTTGTGGGAAATCATGAGGCGTCATCATTTCCCCCAACTCCTGCCAGCTCCTGTGTCTCTGAGTGCCAACCAGCCCTTTCTCCTTTGACTTCTTTACTAGAGCACATCCCTTAGGCCTTTCTTATCACTTGCAAAGCTTACGTCAGCACTTTCCTATAGTGGGAAGCTCAGGATTCCTTCCAAGGAGTTGCAGGAAAGCTGAAGCATTTATGGGCAGAGAGTCAGTGCATATTGCATTTCTCCAGGGCAGCTGAAAAATTGTCACTGAACATTGACATTTCCTTTTGGGCTAATCAGTAAGTTTTCTTTCAGAGTTGAATGCATATGTACACTGTGGATGTCTGGCTTATCCTATCCTAATTATCCATAGGTGTCCATTTGAGTAGTGTGTTATAATGGAAATGGCATTGTTCTGGAAACAAAGGTCTCAGTCCTGCCAGTTCTTATCAACACTACTTCAAACAAATAACCCAAATCCCAGGCTTCTGTTCCTCATCTGTGGAACGTGGAATGGAGTTAAGGCCTGTCCTATCTATCTTATAGGATTATTGCGAGGTTTGGTAAGTAGAGAATATGTCAAGGGTTTTGTACACTATAAAGCACTATAGACAGGTAATTATAAAATCACATCATTGAACTAAAACTCACTCCTCTCTATAAGCATGCCTCATAGGTTTCTATAAATATTCAGTCCTGCCAGGCCAAGGAAAATCTCAACACTTTCCATCTTGCAGTCATGAGACTTGGCAAGGGATAAATAATTAGACTGTGGGGTTCAAATCCTGACTTCTTTGTTTACTAATTAGGGGATCTTGGATTAGTTTTTCAACCTTTCCAAAGCCTCATCTGTAGAATTGGGATATTGATTGTATCCATACTTCAGGTTGATTCTGGGATTATATGAGACAAGCCTTGTAAAGTGGTTATTATAGTGCCTGGTATATAATAAATAATGAATATTAGCTATTGTTAATTTGTTATTAGCATGGGCACAAGTAGGTCATGTGATACTGAGAAGATGATAACTAACATTTTAATTTTTCCTCTACAAATGGCTAACAGTTTACCATAGAGGCTGGGGTACTTTCTCTAAGAGCTCATGCTAGCTAGTAATGGCAGCTGAGTAGGTGTTTTTTGTTTTCATTTTGTTTCGTTATATTTTACCATTTTTTTGCCATTTAGGTAGAGGTCATTTTAATTTGAATTTGACCTCTTAGCCTCTACCTTCTCCTCATTCCACGTTCTGACAGAAATGAAGTGTGATCAGTATTTATACATTCAGTGACTTTATTTTATGCCCAATGTCTGATATTTTACATTTTATTTGTGCATTTCTTTATTTATATGCATAATCTTTATAAAGGAAAATAGTAAATTACATTTAATTATAAACTTATTTAACTTTAATTTTTGGGGGAAAAGGATACAAATATGTGAAATATATTCTGTTCTGGAAAATCCTGTCACTGTGATCATAGTACTCATGGATTTATGATTGAATTTTAATGAAGATGAACCTCATTAAGCTTTCAGAACTATGATTTAAAACACTTTATTTCCTATAATGCAGGTAGGAAAATAGCTATTAGATCCTAAATCTCAACTCTCATCTATTTTGTGGGGAGTTCTGAATGCACTTGTTGAATACCTGTGTTTATTTTCTGCTAATCTATGAACAGGGAAGCTATTAAGGACCTGATGTGGGTGAGCAAAATGGGAATTTTAGGACCAAGAGATTTGGGGAAGGTGACAAGCTAATGAGGAAAATGAACATATTTCATTGGTAGACTTGTTATTGCCTAGGATTGGAATAGGCTAATAGGACAGGGTTCACATCTATATACCTTCATTTTTATATTTGTAAGCACACAAACCCTGCTGGATGTCCAGTGTATCAACATGTGCAGCACACAGGACCTCCAAGGTACACGATTCAACTGTCCTTTGTTGGTCAGTTAAGAACTAGGATAATCTGTAAGAATACAGCCATATATATTTTTTTTATTCGAGAGAGAGAGAGAGCATGTGTGAGTGGAGGTAGAGAGAGAGAGAGAGAGAGAGAGAGAATCTTAAGCAGGCTCTATGCTCAGTGCAGAGCCTAATGTGGGGTTCAATATGATGAACCTGGTATCATGACCTAAGCTGAAATCAAGAGTTGGACGTTCAACTGACTGAGCCATCATGAAACCCTTGAATACAGCATATGTTAGCAGCCTAACTGGGTCTCCTGTATTTTCACACTTTTAAATTTTAGTTTTATCTCCTTAAACTTAAAATATGTCCAAGACTCTCATATACAAATACGAATAAAAATAATATAACAAAACACACACATATATGTATGTGTAATGGCAAAGAAAAAGCCCTCTACCTCTAGGATTCAGGGAATTATCTTAATTATTTTGAGGGTCCTCATTTCCTTATTTCCTACTCACTCATTAACCTGATTTCTCTCTCTTTTATGCTCCTTCACATACACTAGCAAAGCAGCTCCCTCCAAGGTCTTTAGAGACCCTCCAGTATGGCAATCCTATGGCAATGCTCAGATATATCCATGCTGGACTTGTCTTTGGCATTCAATAATGCTCTTGAAGTTTGTCACAATCATAGTTCTTCTGTAGGATCGTCTTCTTCCATGTAACTTTTAAAAACGTTTATATTCTCTGTAGTTCTTTCTTTTCACTTTATAAAATATTCCTTGGCATATAATAGATACCTTCCTACATTCCAATGAGACTTACATATGTATCTTTAGTCAATATCCCTGTCCTGGTTTCTAAGCCCATGTTTATTATTACCTATTATTTGTCCTCTCTGGATATTGAACAACTAATTTAGATACACTAGATTAGAATGTAAATAATTTCTCCCCAAATTTGCTTCTTCTCAGAATTTAAAAAATATTGCTTATAATAATCTATTTAATCCAGTAGCTTATTAAAATATTCTGAGTATTGTTTTTGAATTTTTTCCTGATTGTAGCTATGCCCTCCATTTCCACCATATCCAGTCTTGATCTCCTCCTGTGTTGGAGGTTCCCCTTTGCCACCTGGCAAAGTCAAGCCTCAGCTGAAGCATAAGCTCCCACTCTCCCACCCCCCATAATGCACTCTAGGCAGAGTTAGGTATGTTACACGTACATCTCTGATATGAACATCATTACTTTAGAAGATTTAAGAACAAATGCAATGAAAATGAAGAGGTTGTTTGATATGAAGGCCGACTGGTCACCTAGACAGATTGCCACAAGGTCATATTATTTATTTGCCCAGAGACCTCACAAGAGTCCAAGACCAGACTCTTGGCCTTGTGTGCTCAGAAACTAGCCTCAGCCATGTCTCAGTTAATAAGAATAATTGGACATAAATATGTTAACCTCACACTAAGAGACCCAACAGAGGCCATTTTGTGACTTTAAAATGAGAAACATCTGGGAAGCCGATTTACATTCACATTTGTCTGATAAGTACATTTGCTCCCTGTAGATAAACTATACTGAAAAAGCCAGATTATCAGAGAGTCTTGATAAATATGAAATCAGAACAAGGGGATTTATATACATTGTATAATTTCAGTATTTTATGGCATTAGACTCCCCTTAACTGGACGTGACCGATCACAATAAAGGGATGTACTTTAGGCAAAGCAGATAAGCCTGCCAGTCTGATAAAACTCTTCTGGATGGCATTTGGACAAGAGTTCCCAAATTTGCCTTTTTTTCTGTACATGAATATCATTTTCTCTATTTAAGTGGCTGAACTACCCCTTGTCTAATTGACCCATTCTTTCTTATTTTATTGCACTTAAATAAGATTATAATCTAAACTTTACTGGCCTGCAGTCTCTTTAAGTAGAATTTGCAAATCTCTGCTTTGATTGAGTATTGATTTCTGAGGGCAAATATTGTTTTCCGTATACCTGTTTTGTTTCTGAGGTGATGAAGAGACCTTTGCATTGTAACTGCTTGTTTATTTCCCATTTGACTTACCCAGAAAACCTATAATATCCTAGGGATTGGTGACTATGATTTATTAATTTTATCATCCCATTACCTAGCCTAGAATTTTATCGCTGAAAAATATGTTGCCTAAATGAATATAGGTTAAAATTTTTCTTTGGTAGTAAAGTGATGTTGATTTTCACTGATATTTTAAGCTACCTTTAAGTGGAAGTGTTATTTTAGAATCTGTAAAAATTTAAACATTTTCAAATTTGTGATTTTTTTGTGTTCTGCAATTTAGTTTCCCTTTCAGGAAGTGATATTCAATCAATTAATAATATATTGAGACAGAGAAAAATAAAAAGTAGTTTAAAATCAAGGTTATTAGCTTGTAATTCATTACATTAAAATATTCATCCATTGAAGTTATATAATATATTGTGATAAATACTATTTAGCTTACCAACAGTGCAACATTTTTTTATTAGATTGCTTAAATTTGAAATAGCCAGATATGTGTACTATTAACGGTCCCTAACTTTGAATTCATTTGATTACTGAGGTTTCTGAAGGCCAGAAAAGATTTTTCTCACAAAGGAGGTGTGGTGATTACTCTAAGCAAAAGCTCTCATATTTATAAAGTTTAACTAGTTTATTCCAGATTGTTTAGGTACTTAGGCCTGTGTTTGCAACCAGTTTATCTTTAGGTGTATACCAAAATATTAGAGCTTGTCAGGTATTCATGAGGGTCCCTGTGTGTTTTATTGAGATCTTGTTTTTATAGTTATTTTACTACAGTTGTAATGTAACTTCATTTTGGTGTAACACTGAGGTAATCGGTAAGGTTAATAATTATGTACTGATCAAATGTATTGAGAGGATGAACTTGAAAACTCTATAAGCTCTTCTTGTAATGAAATCTGATTGCCTTGAGAAAGAAGAGACTTTGTTAAGGATTAACCGTTACATTAAATCAGTCTGTTGATAACTTTCCACAAAGTTCATATTTAGCCGTGGAAGGAGGTAAGAGCTGTCAATTTGTACATCCATGGTTATGAATAAGTCCATGTTGGAAATGTGGTAAACTGAAATGTTTCTTTGCAGCAATACTTACCCCTCAATGGAAGATACAAATGATTAGTATTTTGGTGTGTATATTTCTATTTTATTTGTTCTATTTCTTTTTTTTAAATTATTATTTAGAGAGAGAAAAGCATGCGAGTTGGGAGAGGGGCAGAGGGAGAGAGACAGAAACCTAAGCAGGCTCTAGGCTTAGCATGGAGTCTGAGCAAGGCTCTATCCCATGACCCTGGGATCATGACCTGAGCCGAAATTGAGTCACACACTCAACGAATGGCCATCCAGGTGTTCCTCTTTTGTTCTATTACTTTTGAGTAATGAAGAAAGAATAGTGATGAGTGGTTTTGTAATTCAGAAGGGTAACTAAGGGTTAGGGGCTTAGACTGGAAGTTTAGGTCTAATCTCACTTGCTATTAAATTCTGTGATTATCTTTGAGACATCAGGGGCATGGTGCTGACTCCAGGCCAAACCTGAATGAAATGTGCCTTGATACAGATGTGCGTTAGGGTCTGCAGACATCAGGGGAAACCTTGGCAGTTTGTCAGCATTGGTTTAGAAATTGTACAGATTGATGGTTTGCACCTGGTTTCAGGTTTTGTTCTTTGGTTTCTACTGTTGAGACTGGTCAGGCAACCTGCTTTTGGCTCTGTGGTCAGTGGTGATTCAAAAACCCTTCCTGAGATAAGACAGTGACAATCTTGGTGATTCATAATCGGAAGGTGAGGTGTGTTCTGTGGGACCAAGAAAGGACCCCTAGAGCTACAACTGAAAGCCTCAGTCTCTCTGTTGTATGGCCTGTGCTTGTTTTTTTCCTGAGGCATCACATCCTTACTCTTTTAGTAGTCTTACGTGAATACACTGTGTGATGGATCCTTTCAATGGTGTAACTGCTACTTATTTTTTTCCTGAACCATTTAAGAGTAAGTTGCAGAGATGATTCCTTTTTGTCTCTGAATATTTTAGTGTGTATTTCCTAAAAAATAGAAAGAGTACTATATAACTGCAGTGTAATGATCAAAATCAGAAATTAACATGGATGAAATATAATTGTATTATATGTTATATAAACTGCAAATTTTATTCAGATTCCTCTTTAAACAGCCTTATTGAGATTTTAAACACAGAATGCCCTGGTGCAGGCCCAAAAAATCTATCCAAGGTTATGCATTGTATTTGGTATTCAGATGTCTTAAATCTTCTTTAATTTGGAAATTTCTGAGTCTTTGTCTCTAATGATATTGATATTTTGAAGAGTAGGATCAGTTATTTAGTGGAATGTCTCTCCATTTGGGTTTGTCTGATGTTTCCTCAGGATGAGATTCAGTTTATGATCTGTTGGTGGGAGTATCATAGATCTAATGCTGAATTCTTCTCAGTGCCTTATGTCAGAGACACATGCTATCAATTAGTCTCATTATTAAAGACATTAACGTTGATCATTTGGTAAAGGTGTGTTTGCCAGGTTATAGTCCTGCAAAGTTATTATTTACCCTTTGTAATTAGTAGGTATCTTGTGCGTAGACACTTTGGCACTATGCAAATATCCTTTGACTTCCCTTAAACTCTAACTTCTAGTTTAGCATCCACTGATAATCTTGCTTGAGTCAACTGTTATTATGACGGGTGCCAAATGGCAATTTTCTAATTACATCATTCTGTCTACATTATTAGTTGGTTTTCTATTGAAAGAAAGGATCCCTATCCTCATCTTTCTTTCCATCAGTGAGGACACATGGACCCCTACTGCATGTAGTACTATTTTTATTTATTTTGATACTCACATTGTCCCAGATTTGGCCAGTGGGAGCCATTTTAAGCTGGCTTTTGTGTCCTTTTGACATATCCTCACTATTTCCTTGAACACTTTCAGAATTTTTGCCATTATAAGGTGTTCCTGGCTTATCTTATGTTTTTCTTGCCTTAGCCCTGGAATCAGCCATTTCTCCAAGGACTCCTGGTACCCTTCAATGGAGAATGGTGTTTAGAGGCCAAGATCTGGGTGTCAGGTATATTAATTGCATCTGGGTTGTCTTGGCTTTTAGTCCTTCTCAGGTGACAGAATTAGTAAATTGAATATGCTTATGAATATTCTCATACATGCATTTAAAATTTTATATCCTACTTTCATTTCTAATTCCCTTTTATGCATAGCATTTATTAAATTCTAATATAGTACATATTTTATGACTTATAATATTAGTTAATATAAGATTTGTGGTTAATTTTTTTTCTACTAGAATGTAGAATGTACAATATGCAGTGATGGGAACTTTTCATTTTCTTTGTTTATGAATGCATCCCAAGCAACAAAAACTGTCCTGGGGTTCAGTCATTATTTGTGAATGAAAGAATAAATAAATGCATTCTGGGGAAAAGAAAAATTGTGCAAGAAAGAAAATACAATTATATAATATAGTTCCATTGTAAATACTGTTTCCATAGTTATAAACTATATTAACACTGAATATTGATATAAATAAAATTATGATAGAAGTATATTGTGAAGATGGAAGAAAGAGAAGGGTATATATGAGATAAAAGCTAAATCTTTATTTTTTTAGACAAAATCAGTAGATAATGCTTGACGTTGAAAAAGTTTTGTTGTTGTTTTATGCTATAAAGCTGAGCATCAAACGAATAGACAGAGGGGCACCTGGGTGCTCAGTCGGTTAAGCATCTGACTTCAGCTCAGGTCATGATCTCACAGTTCGTGGGTTTGATCCCCGCATGGGACTCTGTGCTCACAGTTCAGAGCCTGGAGCCTGTTTTGGATTCTGTCTCTTCCTCTCTCTCTGCCCCTCCCCCCACTCATGCTCTGTCACTCTGTCAACAATAAACTTAAAAAACTTTTAAAAATTAAAAAAAAAAGAAATAGAGAAGATGAAAATGGTTGTCTGTGAGAAATCAGGAAGAAGGTGATGGAGAGGGTATAGAGGACTACATTTTTATAATAAATAGGACAAAAACTAGTTGATTTATTAAAGTAGATACCTTTGATATAAGTACCCTTAATATATTCTCTAACCATCTGCCTCCACATATAAACATATACCTTTGATAATAATAAAATATAAGAAGATTTTTTTTTTAAAAAAAGTTCATTTTGAGATAGAGAGCATGAGGGGTGTAGGAGTCAGAGAGGGGATGAGGAAGAGAGAATCCTAAACAGGCTCCGCACTGAACATACAGAGCCTGATGCGGGGTTCAAACCCATGAACTGTGAGATCATCACCTGAGCCAAAATCAAGAGCCAGACGCTTAACCAACTGAGCCCCCAGGCGCCCAATATAAAAAGCTTTTAAAAGAAATAACAGATATGAATGACTATAGAAATATTGCAAGTTAATTTTTCTGGAATCTTCTCTAAAGTATATCTTTCCTTTAAAGCAACTCAGCAAAAACTGTGGCAATGGACAAGAGTCTCTTATGCGAAACTGCACATCAATATGGAACTATCTGCCTATATCAATGAAACCTTTGGTCTTGTTTAAGTGTTGTCGAGAATGTCGCTCGTAACATTATGCAGGAGAAATTTTTTTCTCTTCTTAGTATCAGATATTGTTTATTTCTCCCAAACAAGCTGTTTGCTTTATTTTATGAGATGGCAAACCAAAAATCTGACAGTGTTTCTCTGTAGGGTTTTAGAAAATTCAGATATAAAATTTTCTCACATCTGCAGCAAATGTACAGGATTCTCTGAATATGTATCGTGTTTATTAATTTGTGTCCCGTGCTTCGTTATCCTTTCTACCTCCAATTTTCTGCTTTTTTTTCATTTCATCACATATTTTTATCATAGGTTGCATCAAATTTTATAAATTTTATTAGATCTGTTCAAAATAAGGAGGGTATAAGTAAGTAGATAATAATTGATTACATATATTTTATCCACTGAAACGGGGAATTATTTCTAGGTGGTTTCTAATCCCTACAGACAAAAGGTGTACAAACTTTTAAATTACTTGCTTATTTGGAACTTTTAAAAACTTTTCTCCACATAGTTAATATTTTCCTAATCTTGCTTATAATAAATTTTGAGGGAGACATTTAAGATAATTTGAAATCAATATGCTTCCTCTTTATTTAAAAATGATAAGACAATAGATTTTCGGGTTAGAAATCATTGTAATTATTTTCTAATATAAAACCGTATAATAAGCTACTCATTTTATTCCAATTTTCTTTCTTATGTTCTGTTGGAGAAGCCTTTCTTTAAGCTGAAGTACACACACATACACACACACCCTCACACACAATCATTTTTAGCACTTTCTCTGTGGTATAGAGTGTGCTTAGCACTGGGAAGACTCAAAGGAATAAAAGAAGGCCCCTTCAGCAAGTTACTCTCTGAAAACCTGTTCCTCGTGTGTAAAGTGGAGATAATAGTAGCACCTATCACATAGAATTTTGGTCTGAGTGTTGAAGGAATTAACGCATATAAAATACTGCCACATAGTTACGTGCTCACTAAATGTTTCCTGCTGCCGTATATTTTACAGGCTTGTTGTTAACATCAAATAAAAGCACTTTGTAAAGTGCACAGCACTATTAAAAACATAAGGAGGGTGCCAGTATGTTAAATCTAAGTAGTGTTAGGTTGTAATTGCAGTTAATTGAATACTTTTTGTATATGATTCTACTTGGAAGCATATTCATTATTTATGAAATCAATTTCTTTTTTGGAAACTGCATATAGGTCTGAACATCTATGTCATTAAATTTTATATTTAACCCATCATTTCAGCGTAATACCTTACTGACTCTTCACCTTAACACTGAATGTATTAGTTCTTATTTTCCCATTTTGTGTGTTTTATAAATGTAACAAATATATCTAAGCCACTGATAATCCTGTTGATTTATACAGCTCCATATTATCACCAAACAATTATTTAATTAATTGTTTTGGACAATTTACTTTTTTTCTTTATGTAAGACAATCTCTCCATTGTGTTGGGGAAGGAATTTTGTTTATGTGCCTTAGACCCTCAGGAGCAAAAGACCAGGCTAAAACCTATGTAAAACCCTTTGTTGTTGTGATGATTAAATAAAGGTTATCTCCTGTCTGGGTTGTTCTGGCCAGCAGTCTGATGTGTGGGATGCTGAGCTCATACTGGAGACTGAGGAAGGTGCTGGCCTTTTAAATATCTGAATCAACTGTAGACCTTAGAACCCAGGTGACTCTTAGAGTGGCTGCATTCAGTCTTCTTGCTCATATTTACTGAGGATTTTGGTATTAATTGGAGGAAAAAACCTCCACCAAAACCATAATCACCCAATTTGCACTTGGTATTAGGCATTTTGCATCAGGAAAGACTTCCCCCGAGGCTATGTCACTTTGTTACCAGAAGAAATTCAGGGAGTGAGAAAGAATTCCTACTTAGTTTGAAGTTACTGGGATCCCTATTACAATGAAAGGCATAGTCCTGTTTCTTGGAGCATCAGGCTTTTGACATTTGTTCCTGCTACCCTCATACTCACAAATACCCTCAACCCATCTAGTCAACCTTATTGCTATAATGTGGACCTTTTGCTCCATTTCATGCAGATTCCCCATAATTCCCACATACACATATTCTTACCCATCTTTGAATCTTTGCCTGTTCTCTTCTATCTCACTAGAATCCGTTTTGTAGGCCCTCTCTACCTATACTAATCCTACCCAAGGAGTTTCCTAGGTAGATCACTTCCAAAATGATCTTTTTACTTTCCTATTCCCATTGGACTGTAATGTCTGTAATTACATTTTATGACATATGGAATCGATTCATATACATAAACGTTCACTTCCCAATATCTCATTAATCCTGTGTTGATTAAACAAAAAAGTTATTTGACTTAACTAACTTAAAATAACTGAAATAGCCATTTTCATAGATATATTTTAAAAACTTTAACATTTAAAGCCTTTGCAAAAGATGCTACACACTTCCTTAATTAAACACCTGTATCAAAATAATTAACCTTCTCTTGGTTATTTAGGATCATAATATTTAAGTTTATAAATTACCCCAAGACTGTTACCAGTTGTTATTATTTGAGGCATAAGCATCAAAAAAGACCCCCTATTGCCCATTCACACCTCTGCTTCTAAGAAGAGTTTTTATTCCGTTAGTGTTTATTGATCACTATATTTCAGTATTTTGATACTTAGGAAAATAGTAAAGAAGACATTGATCTCATAGTTCTTATAGTCTAGGGTACTATAGTCTAGATGCTAAGCAAAAATCACGTAAATAAAAATAAAAATTCAGTCTGAATAAGCTCCAAGAAGAAAAAATACAGGGTTATTAGGAGGGAGTAAAATAAAGGTGGCTGATTTAGACCGGTGTGTCAAGGAAGGCCTCTGAAGAGAAGTGACATGTGAGCTGAAACCTGAAGAATAAATAAGTCTTAGGTAGATGAAGAATGTGGGAGGAACATCCCCAGGACCAAGTCTCACATTTCTGAATCATCTTAAAGTGTTGTTCTCAGCACAGAGTAGATGCTTACTAAGTTAATTTCGGTTAACTAAGTATGGTTTAATTAATTGCAATGGATTGCTTAAAGATTTCCTTGATGGTAAGGATTATGTTTTACAAGTGTTTTTTACTCTTCCTAATGGTGGGCACAACGGTAAGGCTTTAGTGAACATCTGGACACCTCAATTTGAAGTTCGTGTTCACTATTTGTCCTAATTGAACATTAACGGTGGGACAGAAGAAAGAACATTCATGAATCCCAATGTGCATCAGAGCAAAAATTAGACATGCATGCACATTATGGCTGCTCCTTTCTCTCCTTTTGGGTTCTGCCTGACTGTGGAGAGGATTTATTCTCATCTCCTTTTTCTGCCACTCTATACTGAGCAGGGCACTGTTAAAGAAAAAAGAACGTATTTTGATACTTATTGAAACAGTAAGGAAGACTTTATTCAGGAATATTGTGATAGGTGTCCAGACTATCACAATAGGGGACAGAGATCAGGCTCAACTCTGAATACAGCAAGAATAAATGAAGATTTATAGCTAAGGAGCACCTGAAGTGGTCAGTAGATGGAAAATTTCTAAGGGGAGACATTAAGGGTAGGGGGTTTCTTGCTAAATCTGTTAGTTTCTGTTAGTTCTCCTGTTAAGAGTCCCATTGAAGGCAGGCCAGTGGGATCAGATATCACCTGGGGGATGGTGGAAGATGAGGAATCTGGTCAGATACTGAGGGTGGCAATTCTCTCTAAGCCGACTTAACAGAATTCTTGCTAAAGCAGCTATGCAAGGCTAGCAAAGATGGGGCCAAGGTTGAGACCTAGCTGAGAAGGGAGCTCCCAGGCGCCTGACTTAAGTTTCGTGGAGGAGAGTTTTTGTCAGTAGGCTCTGCCTCTGGGGGCCTCTGGCTGTCATCCTCAGCTGCCAGACTGGCCAGGGAAGTCTCCTTTACAGAGCTAAGCCATTCTCCAAACAACATTACCAGTAATAAAGCTGACACCATTACCTCCATCTGTTAGGCTGTCAAGTCTGTTTCTCCAATGGCTCAGTACTCAGTTGCAGAATAGAGACATTATTGAAAATTCATTGACTCTCTAAGAACCCCAACACATATATCTAGATATGCTGATACACTTACTTGTAACTATGATTCCCTGTAGTGTAGGAAAAGAGCATTAACTACAGAGCTACATCATTACTATATTGTAACAGGCCCTGCATTAGGTTCTTTAGACATATTATTTTATTTATTCTTACAGTGATACTCAAGAAGTCAACAGTACTATAAAAATCCATAGCAGTATCAGGAATTTTATTCCAACTTTTTCTGTTTTTTTTTTTTTTAATTTTTCTCCTGTTTGTTTATTTTGAGAGAGAGAGTGAATGAGTGCACAAGTGGGTGAGGGGCACAGAGACAGGGAGAGAGAATCCCAAGCAGGCTCCATGCTATCAGTGCAGAGCCTGACACAGGGCTCAGTCTCAGGAGCCATGAGATCATGACCTGAGCTGAAATCAAGAGTTGGATGCCTAACTGACTGAGCCACCCAGGCATCCTTGTTTTGTTTACTTTTTAAGATTATGTCATCTGGTCCCAGGTATGAAAAGGAGGACCCAGAAATTTCCATACATTCTATCACTGCACTCATCTCTGTCATATTATGCAAATGAGTGTCAGTTTGGGATTTTACATACTACTCAACTTGACATTTCAGATGGGAGTTTTGCTAAAGTGTAATGCTAGGTAAATGCAAATCAGAGACCTTGTGCAACCACCAGAATACCACCAGTGTTCTGGAAAAATACCCAGTAACCCTCTGTAGACTACTTTCACTGCTCTAATTATCTCCGTTTAAGGTATATTTCAGATTATCTTGAATATAACTTCTCTCAAAATTATGTCACCAAAATAAGGTTTCCTAGAATATAATACTGAGATAATTTAACATGTGACCAAATTAAAATATGCAAATGATTACACAACTACTGTCTTTGAAGAAACAATTAGCAATGATTTGGACTTTTAAAATCATTGTGATTTTTGCCTACAATTTTATCTTTTCTCTGAGAACTGTTTCCTTCCCTTCCATAAGTGAAAGTGATAGGTTTCCCGCTTTTGTACTTCCTTTCTGCCATATTTTGTTTGCTGATTTAAGATGCTATACTTCCCTCACAGGTATTTCTCGGTTCTTGGAGCAGCATTAGAGATAAATCATTATTACATCTTGAAAGTATTAAAATGAGCTTAGTCATTAACTAGTAGTTTCATGTCTGGGAATAAGGTCAGTTTTAACACAATTGTGTTTCCAAGGAATCTTCCATTGTTAAGACTCACATGTAAGAATGATTGAAGGAATAGAAGTCAGAACCTAACCAATTTCAGATTCACAATTCCAAGATTATATTCCCGACAGGAACTTTAATAATACAGATATTTTAAAACTACTAATACTTTGTATTTATAATACAAACATTAAAGATTAGTCAATGGAAACAGAAAAAGATTACATAAAACATTCTGAGTGAGCCCTGTGCATTTTAAATGATAAAAATTAGTGAACCTCTAGGTTACCATTGTGTGAATAGTTTTTATAACCCATATGACACTAAAGAGCCAATTGAAACTATATGTTTTAAAAATGCATTGTCAAAGTTAATTATAGCATTCATAACTAGCCATGGTTTTTAATTATAAGTAAAGGGGGGAGGGGCCTAAGAGCTATATATGAATGCTTAACATTTTTAAAAAATCTTACCTGTGATGCTATTTCCAGGGCTCAAGCTTCTTTTTTTTTTTTTTAATTTTTTAAATGTTTATTTATTTTTGGGAGACAGAGAGAGACAGCATGAGTGGGGGAGGGGCAGAGAGAGAGGGAGACATAGAACATGAAGCAGGCTCCAGGCTCCGAGCTGTCAGCACACAGCCTGATGCGGGGCTCAAACTCATGAGCAGTGAGATCATGACCTGAGCTGAAGTCAGACGCTTAACCAACTGAGCCACCCAGGCACCCCTGGGGCTCAAGCTTCTTATAATTAATAGCAGTTCATATATTAAAAATCAGGGTCATTATGAAAATTACAATGGAAATGAAATGCTGGTATAGCTCAAATAAATTATAATAAATACTGCTTAGATATATGTACAATGAAATTCATTGCAGCACTACTTTTATGATAGAAAAAAATAGAAAAGAACCTAAAATTTCAACAACAGGGGATTGGCTAACTACATGTTTGTAAATCCCTACAATGTATGTTGTACATGTAATGTATATATTCATGGTATATTCTTAAGTGAAAAAAGCTGGTTATAGAATGGCATGTACATCATAATCCCATTTTTGAAAATTTATATTTATGTTACTTTTCCATTGAAAGTATCTAAAAAGATATATAACAAAATATTTAGACTTGTTATCTAGAATCTGGAATTATGGATACCTTTTCATTTTGCCTGTCTCTATTTTATTTTTAATAATAAATATGGATTACTCAGCTAAAATTTATAATAATTCTGACAACTGTTATAATTAATGATTGCCTAATTAATAAGTAATTGTAAAAGAAATCATATCCCCTACAGTACTGCAGAAATTGAAGTAAAGCTTTTGGAAAGTGGGGGAAAAAACCCACAGCTATAATGAAAATATTGTTTATAGGTGCATACTATCATATTTTAATAACTGATCCAGCCAAACATTATTATAGAAAATCTCTAAAGGACAGAATGCTATATAGCACTAATAAGTATATGGTTAATAGAATGCGTCTAAGTTTAACTACTTATGTTCTAATATTTCTTAAGGAAAATTAAATATTATGTAAATAAAAAAGTATATTGTTAATATTCTCCGTAATCGAAAAGCCAAGCTATGAAAAGGAGCAGTAAATGTAGTGTGTGACATGATGGCGTTTCATCTAAGCATGTAACATTTTTATTTTCTAAATGATTTTATTTTTAAGTAATCTCTACATCCAACATGAGGCTCGAACTCACAACCCTAAGATCAAGAGTCGCACGCTCTATCAACTGAGCCAGCCAGACACCCCATGCATGAACTTTTTTTTAAAATGACTTTCTTTTTTAAAGCAATTTGACAGTCATTTAAGTGACATGTTCTAGATTTGGTGCTATGTAACAAGACAGGATGCCTCACCTCTGACATCTCACTATCTAGCAATAGAGAAAGAAACATCCAGTACTTCATGATTTTTTTTAAGTTTATTTTTATTTATTTTGAGAGAGAGAGAGAGAGAGAGAGAGCAAGCAGGGGAGGGGCAGAGAGAGAGGGAGACAGAATCCCAAGCAGGCTCTGCGCTGTCAGCACAGAGCCAGATGCCAGATGTGGGGCTCCATCTCACGAACCATGAGATCATGACCTGAGCCGAAGTCAAGAGTCAGGTGCACAACAGAGTGAGCCACGCTGGCACCCCTGGAACTTCATGAGTTTTAAGTACAGTACCAGTGGTTTAGACTAAGTGTTGTGGGAGCACAGAGCTAGCAGGATGAATTCTACCTGATGTGTGGGAGATCTCACTTTTTGAAAAGGTGAAATTTGAGTTCCTCAAAGAATGAGTAAGATTTACTAGGTGAAGACTGATGGAGGGGCTTTCCAGTCACATGGAACGGTGAGGGCAGAAGAACAGTCAGAGTGTGAGATGTGCCATGGGAACACCAGTTATTCAGAGGTGTGGGTAGGTTTGTGTCATAGGGTGCAGATGAGGGGGTGTGGAAGGAGCTAAGTCAGTCAGTGCAAATGTTTAGCTATCTAAGTACGAGATGTAAGAGGCTAAAAAAAGACATGAAATCTGAAAATTGCAATTCTGAACATAATAGTAGATTGTTTCTGTCATTTAAAGTCTGTAGCAGAAAGAAAAGCAGCATTTATTGAGTTCCTATTGTATGCTTTTATATTTATTGTTGCATTTAATCCTGATATCAACCCTAAAATGTGGATTATTCTCAATTTACACATGAGGAAATGGAATCTGCTGACATCTGCCTAGTTCCCGGAAAGATGAAATGCTGCAGTAGGGTTCAATCAAGGTTCATACAACTCTCCAAACTGGTTTTCCTTCCATTTCCCTCAGTCTTCCTGAAATACCTAACTGATTCTCATAGTACAACAAACAGTGGTACACATTCCCACACAGATCACCACCACCACCACCACCACCAAATAACTCAGCCTATTTGGAGTTAAAAACAAATAAAGAGGAAGGAAATATGCATGTGAAAACTTTATAGATCATTCTGTCCTATTTAGCACCCATTATGGGACTGTTACTGCGATGTGAATGTAGAAATTTGCTGCTTTGAAAGCCTTGCTATTTCCCTATTGTAGCCCACAGCTGTTTGAATATAGCAGTTTTTCTTGAGCTGGCAAAAAAAAAAAAAAAAAAAAAAAAAAAAAAAAAAACCACCAAAAAACCAAAACCAAAACAAAAAACAAAAAATAAACAAAAAAAAAAAGGCTCATTTTCTGCAGTATGTGAATCACATAGGTATTTATCCCAAACAGCTACTTTCTCCTTTACAAAGGACTGATTTGGAATTCACTTTTGTTGCAATGCCACAGGTGTTTTGGATTTGGGTGGCAGCTTCTAAGTGTGAGTCTGATGAGCTCTCTGTGTTGCCTGCCTGGCTGAGCATTTGCCAAGCTGAGTAAGCTCATTCATCCAGGAGATGGCCTTGAAGTTGAAAAGACGTGAGGCACGAATGCCTTGTCACTTGAGTTTGCCTGTTTTCCTTTTTTCTCCTATGTCCCTGCCATGAGTGCCCACAATGTAGTACTTCATAAGGAGAGATGAATGCCAGCATCTACCAAGACATTAAGATACAGATTCTGCTTCTTCAGTTGACTAGATTAACATATTAAACAGCCTGTTCTGTTAGGATGTTTCCAGCTAAAATTAGTATTTCCTTTCTTGTTATGCTAGTTGTGATTTCACGGGATTGTTTATCTCCTGGCGAAGCTCCCTCCCCGTCTTTTTCTGCTCTTGTCATTTTCCACACTGCTGACAGACTGATCTATTGTAAATGAAAATCTCCTCATTTTATCCCCTTGCTTAAAATTGGTGCACAGTAAACTCATCCTTCAATACTCAGCCATGCCGTGCTCCCCATGGGGAGAGGACCACTTTCTGCTCCAGCTGAAACGTGTGCATACCTCTCAGATGGTGTTATGCATAGTATTTATAATTGTTGGTTCATTGTCTCTCTTTCTAGTTGATGCTTGAGGGATCATGTCTTTTTCACTATTTTAGTACCAGAATCTCATGTGTGGCCATCTCATCATGTGTACAAAGAAAACATTAGCTGGGAATATCAATGAATGAATTAAATAGTAAATGAATTAATAAATATTAAATGAATGATTGGTAGTTGTGAGAACTCAATAGAAGGTGAAGGGGGAGGGCTGGAGAGGCAGGGTATCTCTTGCTGCCTATAGCATCTTATAAGGGGTACTGGAAATGCCTACAATTTCCTTAAAGTGACATGTTTAGGTAGTAGCCTTTAAAGGAAGCTTTCCCTCTTTTTAGACAATTCTTGGTGTTTATTTGAATTCAAAGAATGTCTCAGGGGTTGTCAGCCTACAAGTGTGTAAAGAATGCTTTATGGTGATAAAATTAGGACAAGATGAGACCTAAGAAAATGTATGATTAATAGAGAACATGGTGTGTGTTTAATCGCTCTTTACCCTAGAGCTTTGTGGCAAGATCATCCTATTTTATGGATGATACTTAGGATTTTAAAAAAACAATTTTTCTCATGATAACCCAAAGGTCTAAAACTGCCTTTCCTCTGAGGCTCTTATGGTTAGTGAAAACTCCAGACAAACCAAAATTATTCAATGATATTTTATAGATCTCTCTGAATTGCCTTTCCTTTTCCCCTCTAAAGGAGTCTAAGAGAAAATTTTCCGTATTTTTTTCTACCCAAAGTTTGCTTCTTTTGAATAATAGAGGAAATGGTAGGTTGAAGTTTAAAACTTAAATATAAATGGGAGATAGTATTTCCAAATTAGTAATCTTATAAGTTAATTTCAACTAATTATAATAACAAATGCATAATCCTATCAATGTGATGTTTGTATACATTATATAAGTATATATGTATATATATGTTACATATGTGTATACATTATATATGTATATATGTTATGTAATGTATACATATTTACATATGTATATACATAACATATATACACATACACATATTCAAATATATATATAATATATATATACACATACACATATATATGAAAAGCAATTGGAAGCCTGCAAAAATGGATATTCAAAGGAATACTGGTAACAGAGAATGTCATACAGCCCGATCATTTAAAAATGATGTAAATTAGGGGCTCCTGGGTGGCTCAGTTCGTTAAGCGTCCGACTTTGGCTCAGGTCGTGATCTTGAGGTTTGTGGGTTTGAGCCCTGCGTTGGGCTCTGTGCTGACAGCTCAGACCCTGGAGCCTGCTTCAGAATCTATGTCTCCCTCTCACTCTGCCCCTGCCCTGCTCATGCTCTCTCTCTCTCTCTCTCTCTCTTTCTCTCTCTCAAAAATAAATAAACATAAATTTTTTTTAAATGATGTAAATTATATCTGGATAATAATACGTTATATTGGATGATAACCATGAGTTAGGCCGTAAGTTACCCCAACATTCCTGAAGAGAGAGAAACATAATGTTTGATAATTGGCATCTAAACCTGAAAGTCTTCTTTAACCATAATTTGAATAACTAATCTCTAATTTAGAGAAATTATTTCATGTCTTATTAGTACCCCTTCATTCTTCAGCCAGCTTTTTAAAACAAAGAGGGTTAGAGCTATTTATAAGTTAAAGTTAACATGGACACTAAGGAGAGAGTTTATTCTTAAGGCAGTGAAGGTGACTGAGGGGAGAGAGACATGGACCTGAACCAAATGCATCTCCAAAGGGTCATCAATAAAATTGGCTGGAAAATAATTGAATTAATTTGACATAAGATATATGAATGAATGTTCTTGTCATAAATGCCTTGTTACAAAATACATGTAAAAACATCAAATATATAACTTTGCATCTTTTTTCCAAGTAATCATGGCTCACATATTCCTTTCCTTCGAGATGAAGATTTATATGTTCATGTAGCCCACTTGACCTCTCTTTTTATGTCTCAATCTGAACACCAACAGCTAATGGTTTAACTCCCCAAATGATCCTCTTCCAGTTCCTCTATCTTATAAAGAAAGTCTTCCACTCAGCTCTTAGGCCAACAACTTGGGAGTTCACCTTGAACTTTCTGCGTTCTTACCCCCACATCCACTCTATCATCTCTTAAATGCCTACTAAACATTTCTTAAATATTTTCTCCTTCTACTCCCACCACCACCTTAGTAGCAGCTACCATGACCTACTGCCTAGGAGAGAGTACTAAATAAAATGGCCTTCTTACTGGTTGCCTGCTTTATCTTTGGACCTCCAATTCCAAAATTTGTATGGAACCAGAAAAGATGCCAAATAACCAAGGTAATGTTGAAAAAGAAAACCAAAGCTAGAGGCAGCACAATTCTGGGCTTTAAGATGTATTACAAAGCTATAATCATCAAGACAATATGTTACTGGCACAAAAACAGACACAGACCCATGGAACAGAATAGAAAAACCAGAAATGGACCAATAAATGTATGGTCAACTAATCTTTGACAAAGCAGGAAAGATTATCCAATGGAAAAAAGACATTCTCTTCAGCAAATGGTGTTGAGAAAATCTGGACAGCGACATGCAGAAGAATGAACCTGGACCACTTTCTTACACCACACACGCACACACAAATAAACTCAAAATGGATGAAAGACCTAAATGTAAGACAGAAAGCCACCAAAATCCTAGAGGTGAAAACAGGCAACAACCTCTTTGACCTTGACCACAGTAACTTTTTACTTGACGTGTCTCCGGAGGCAAGGGAAACAAAAGCAAAAGTGAACTATTGGGACCTCATCAAAATAAAAAGCTTCTACACAGCAAAAGAAACAATCAGCAAAACTAAAAGGCAGCTTATGGAGAAGATATTTGCAAATGACATATGAGATAAAGGGTTAGTATTCAAAAATCTATAAGGAACTTATCAAACTCAACACCCATGAGACAATCCAGTGAGGAAATGGGCAAATGATATGAATAGACACTTTTCCAAAGAAGACATCCAGATGGCTAACAGACACATGGAAAGATGCTCAACATCATTCATCATCAGGGAAATACAAATCAAAACCACAATGAGATACCACCTACACCTATCAGAATGGCTAAAATTAACAACTCAGACAGCAACAGATGTTGGTGAGGATGCGGAGAAAGAAGAACCCTTTTGCACTGCTGGTGGAATTGCACTACTGCAATTGCACTACTGGGTATTTATCCCAAAGATACAGCAGTGGTGATTTGAAGGGGCACATTCACCCCAGTGTTTATACCAACACTATTGACAATAGCCAAAGTATGGAAAGAGCCCAAATGTCCATCAACTGATGAATGGATAAAGAAGATGTGGTATATATATACAATGGAATATTACTCGGCAACCAAAAAGAATGAAATCTTGCCATTTGCAACAATGTGGATGAAACTAGAGTGTATTATGCTAAGCAAAATAAGTCAGAGAAAGACAAATATCATCTGATTTCACTCATATATGGAATTTAAGAAGCAAAACAGATGACAATAGTGGAAGGGAAGCAAAAATAATATAAAAACAAAGAGGGAGATGAGCCAAAAGAAACTCTTAAATACAGAGAACAAACTGAAGGTTGCTGGCAGGGTGGGTGGATGGGCTACACAGCCAATGGGCTTTAAGGAGGGAACTTGTTGGGATGAGCACTGGGTGTTATACGTAAGTGATGAATCACTAAATTGTATTCCTGAAATCATTATTGTACTTTATGTTAAATAACTTGGATTTAAATTTTAAAAATATGACCAGTAGAAATGAAATATAGATATCATCTGAAGTTTTATGCAATGTATTCCAATCAAATGGTGTTATCGATATTTGGTAATAACTCCAGGCACATATTTTTATCATGTGTTTGAGCTATGAATGTGAATAGCAAGAACATTTAAATTTCAAACAGAAGAAATAATTAGAAGCAACAATTAAAAAAATAACCATAGTCTTCTTTTTAATTTTATTTATTTATTTTAGAGAGAGAGAGATAAAGAGAGAGGGAGATAGAAAGAGGGAGATACAGAGAGAGAGGGATAAAGAGAATCCCAAGCAAGTTCCATGCTGTCAGCGTGGAGCCAGATGTGATGCTTGCTCTCTGGAACTGTGAGATCATGACCTGAACCAAAATCAAGAGATGGCCGCTCAACCAACTGAGCCACCCAGGCACCCCACAACCATTGTCTTTTTATGCCTATTTTTTAGCAAGTGATTATGAAATATTGTAGAATGGATTTATTAGTAAAGATGGAGCATACGATTATTTAACCAATCAAGAATATTATAAAAATTAATGAAGTAGTCCTCAGAGAAGAAATAATTAGTAAGTATGAAGCCAGCATATGATAAAGGCATTACCCTTTGACCTTGTGTTACCCATTACACTATTTTATTTTTACACATAATTAAGATATGGGTGTAGTTTCCACTATAAAATAATATACATATGTGCTTTAAAGATGTATCAGTGGGCTCTAAAAATCTCTCTTCACAGGCATTAACCTCTAATAATTCTTCTTTGATTTAAATACTACAATAACTTAAACAGTTAACAATTATTTAGTCCTTATTTTGTGCCAGATATTGTGGTAATTAATTATCTTTACACACCTAACTCCAGTGATGTTTTTTTTGAGGTAAGTATGTATAAGTGTGTTTTCTAGATGAGGAAAGTGAAACTCAGGGAGGTTAGGTAAGTTCTCCAAGATTTCTGCAGCTTAGTATATGGTGGAGGTGTGTTTTGAGTTCAAGTTCACTTGATTCCAAAGACTTTGATCTTGGCAACTAAGCAGAGGAAAGCTGATGGGAGTCCAATGCTTGAGTGTTTTTAAGTAATACTATTCCTTTATGTATTTTTGTGAGCATTTGATTAACATAAGCAACACTGATTTAGTAAACTATTTACCTCTATGTTTTCTCTGAAAGCTTTTATGTGTGACCCTTTCTGCTGGTGAGTGTTACTGGGAGTGAATAATAGCCTCTGAGGTTACTTAAGCACTTTGTTGCCATGGAGTCAGTAAGAACGCCCAGACTAAGAGAAATTGGGATGCATGAAAATTGATGCTGCTACGTAAATTAAATCACTCATTAATTCAACAAAGCATCAGGAAACTATTATATTCCAAGTAAGGCTTTAGGCTTAGAAAACACACACACAAATGGACAGCATAAATTCTCTGTCTTTTACAAGCTTATATTCTAGTGTGTAGTGCAAGAGAAGAATGGTAGGTATGTAAAATAATAATTGTAATAATAAGATACATCCCATAATAAAAACATGAACAAAGTACTCTGTGCACACGTAGAAGAGAATGTTTAAATGCTATGGTTTCAAGGAATTATTCTAGAAAAAGTTATAGTTGAGTGTGAGATGGAGTCCTTCAGCTGACATGGAGAGATGTGAGGTGATGGGCACTCCACAAAGAATATATGATTATGCAAAGGAATCTGGAGACTGTAAGTGTGGCTGAAATGTAAGGATAAAAATACTCACTCATGCACATCTTGGACTGTTCTAGGCAAAACACCCTATCTGCTGTGACTTGCCTCTCTGTCTCTGTCTCTCTCAATCTACTTATGGAATTGGCTCATGTAATTGTGGGATTGTGGAAGCAGGCAATTCTGAAATCTATAGTCAGATCAGCAGTCTAGGAATTCATGTAAGATTTAATGTTACAGCACTATCTGATATCTGCAGGGCAGGCCAGCAGGTGGGTCTCTATGTTGAAGTCTCAATGGTGAATTGCTTCTTTCATGAGAAACCTTGGTCTTTGCTGTTAAGACCTTCAACTGATTGGATGAAGCTTAGCCACATTATGGAGTAATCCATTTCATTGAAAGTCTATTGATTATAAATATTAATCACATCTAAAAAATATCTTCACAACAACATCTAGACTGCCAAACAGTGAACATCATAGGCCACCCAAGTTGACACATAAAATTAACATCACCCCCACTAAAGTAGAACCAACTTCCTCCTCCACGTGTTGCTGCCTTTTTTGTTGCTAATACTAAGCCCCAGTCTTATATAGATACAGAGCACAGATTACTTACTTGAAGCCAGATGGATGGGAGTCTAAGAAATATAATCTTTGGCTTTACAGTTTAGAGAACTAGGAAGTCAAAATGGAAGTGAGTTGGAATGGGTGTTGAATGAGTCAACTAAGTACACTCTCTGCCACTCAACATCCACTCAAACTTTTCCCACATCCAAACTTTCCAACAAGAACAAGAATGACATAAAAGCAAGAACAATATGCTTAATGTAATTCAACAATCCTCTGCTCAAATGAAAACTCACTTTTTTCTCTTCAAAGGGGGAGCCCCAAATCTCATGTGTTTCTGCATATCTTTCTGGGTAATGTTTAGTTCTACTCTGGGGCAGTTACAATCACATCTTGGTATTTTGTAAGCTATAGACTAAATTATGATATTACCAGCAAAGACTTTATCCTATATAAATTCCTACATAAATTAGTAGGAGAAAGGTATACAGGAAAAATAAAATCTTTCTTTTCTTTCTTTAGGAAGAAAGTAAAAGTTGCCTACTCATAGTCCTCATTTCTGTAATTTTTTATGAGGCTTTTGTTAATATTTGTAACTGGTCATAAATCTATGTTTATTGTTTGTAACATCCTTCATCTCTAGGCATTCTTTAGTTAGATCACTATTCATGAATTTATGGCCTTTGTTATTTCTAACTTAACCCTTTTGATAAAGTCTTTTTTTTTTTTTTTACACACACACACAGAGGTATGAGCTGGGGAGGTGGGCAGAGATAGAGGGAAACACAGAATCTGAAGCAGGCTCCAGGCTCTGAGCTGTCAGCACAGAGCCCGATGTGGGGCTCAAACTCATGGACTGCGAGATCATGACCTGATCTGAAGTCAGGCACTTAACCGACTGAGCCGCCCAGGTGCCCCAATAAGGTCTTTTTAATACCGCTTTTTAAAATCAAATATGTTTTGATATATAATGTTTCCATCACTGTTTATCCCAAACTATTTTTATTTTTTATTTTTATTTTTTTACCTTGTACCACTTTTATTTTTATTTTTTTTTATATATATGAAATTTATTGACAAATTGGTTTCCATACAACACCCAGTGCTCATCCCAAAAGGTGCCCTCCTCAATACCCATCACCCACCCTCCCCTCCCTCCCACCCCCCATCAACCCTCAGTTTGTTCTCAGTTTTTAACAGTCTCCTATGCTTTGGCTCTCTCCCACTCTAACCTCTCTTTTTTTTTTTTCCTTCCCCTCCCCCATGGGTTCCTGTTAAGTTTCTCAGGATCCACATAAGAGTGAAAACATATGGTATCTGTCTTTCTCTGTATGGCTTATTTCACTTAGCATTACACTCTCTAGTTCCATCCACGTTGCTACAAAAGGCCATATTTCATTTTTTCTCATTGCCACGTAGTATTCCATTGTGTATATATACCACAATTTCTTTATCCATTCATCAGTTGATGGACATTTAGGCTCTTTCCATAATTTGGCTATTGTTGAGAGTGCTGCTATGAACATTAGGGTACAAGTGCCCCTATGCATCAGTACTCCTGTATCCCTTGAATAAATTCCTAGCAGTGCTATTGCTGGGTCATAGGGTAGGTCTATTTTTAATTTTCTGAGGAACCTCCACACTGCTTTCCAGAGCGGCTGCACCAACCAAACTATTTTTAAATATCTATGAACATTTTTTCACCCATGATATATTTAGAAGTAATTTTTAAAATTCTCCAAGTATATGGGAATTTTCATTTACTTTTTTGATACCGATTAATTGCTTTGTGATTGGAGAATATGGTTGATAGCATATTTTTGAATTTTTTGTACTATATTATGTTATACTGCACTATACTATATTATACTATACTATACTATAGTATGTTGTACATAGTATACTTTAGTATGTTGTATCTGATAACTGAGAGAAGCACTTTGAAAACTTTCACTATGATCATGAATTTGTCATATTTTCTCATAGTTCACTCTTGTATACTTTGGAGTTACTCTCTTTTAAATTGGTATATCCTCTTAGCAAATTTAAACTTGTATCATTATGCAGTTACCCTCTGTATTTATCTTAGTGGTTGTCTAATGTTTTGCCTTCCTAACATCCTTTCTAATTTTTTTAAATGTTTATTCATCTGAGAAGGCAGAGTTGGGGGTGAGAGCAGAGAGAAATAGAGACACAGAATCCGAAGCCGGCTCCAGGCTCTGAACTGTCAGCACAGAACCCGATGCAGGGGCTCAAACCCACGAACCATGAGATCATGACCTGAGCTGAAGTCGGATGCCTGACTGAGCCACCCAGGCGCCCTGTACATTCTTATGTAGAAAGAAGACTGCTTCTTACTTGTGAGGGATCCATTCTTTCTATACCACCATTCTCAGGGCTGACTTGCATTTTCCCCATATTCTTAAATAAATTTTCTGTACTCTTAAGGATTTAGTTGGCTTTAGTGTGCTTATTGCTACTTGCAATGCATTTATTTCTCTGTGGGTATTATTTTGGTCTTTAATTGGTTTTCTCAGTTCTATAGTCTTACTAATTCTTTTGTTTCTTCATCCCATCTTTGAAGTCTCTCATTGAATTACTGTTGTTTTTTTATATTCTTCTATTGTAGAAAGCACTTGTAGGGAAAGTTCTATTTCTTTGGTTATGATTGCTTGCATATGAGGCTCTATATTCATCCTTTAAATCATATGTTTCTTTAATTCTATTTTTTCTTTTGTTGTGTGCTGACATTTTTAAAATTGAGGCTTTGCCATTTTTTTCTCTTACTCATTTATAACACAAATAGTCTTATTAAGATATTCCTTCAGCTTTGATATAAAAACAATGTGTGTCCCGCTCCCTATAATTGTCTATGCCAATTTTGGGCTCATATGCATTTTCTCTGGTAGACAGGTTCAAGCTTCCTACCTTTTCCTAAGGCAAAATGCAGCCCTGAACCTTAGCTTCAACAGAATGTCAGGACCAAGTCTATACCTCTCATCTGTCTATCTTTTCTCCTTAAACTCTGTTTTGTTCCCCTAAAATTCAGATAGGAGAAAGCTAAGTGATAGTTATTTGTTCTATTCCTGGAGTCACTGGGGAGTGGGATGAAGCAGAGATACACCTGACCTGGAGATCTTTGTATATCAGTGTCCTATTCCTCATAATCCTCTGTTTACCCACCAGAATTTAACTTCTGTTAAGGTTTTCTCATACTTACATTTTCTTTCGCTTTGTTAATTAATTTCCCTTTACCTTGAATTTTCCCCCACTTCATATGGTCACTATGACAGCCCCTGATAGATATTTGCCTTATTAAGGGAATACTTAATAATATTCCATTGTAGATGACTACAAGACAAATTCTTGAGTGTGGTGTTGGTTATTTGTTTGGGCTTTTTACCCTTCCACCCGACTTTCTACAAATTGGTTGGAGGTGTGTTTTAAGTGAGTTTCTTAGGGTGTGGTATATTTGTCTTCTTCCTTTGTTTATAATTTTTATCTCTGAGTGGGGAGGTGAGGTTAGGAGCCTGTTGAGTCATACCAATATTTTTGGCTAAACTTTTCAAAGACATTAGCCTGAGTTGGTGTTCCTTTCTTTAAGCAGTTGGAGTTGATGTGCCAGTTTCCTCTTTGCAGGATTTGTTGTTGCTATCAGTTCCCTAAGATTTTGGAGAAATAGAAAAATTGATATCTGGCCTCACCTTCCTTCTTGCTCTGACATTGTTCAGAATTTTTAAACATGAGGTGGTTTCTATATTTATTTCAACCAGAAAATGCTATCAATCTGGCTCAGCAGCAAGTGGTCATTCATCTAAAATATGCAAGTTTGCAACTCCATTTGGTGACACAGGGAAGGAGATGAGCCTGAGGTACTGATGTGTGGCTGTTTCCCAGTAGCATTACAATGCTACTGGGAACAAGTTGCGTGTCTGAGTAAAAAGACAATTTGTTAACATTCGACATTAACCTTTGCTTTAAGAGAAAACACATTAATTTTTTATGTCATTTCAGTGAACACCTTAGTAACTGGAAGAAAAAATAGTTATATTATACTGGAACATCAGAAGTAAAATGTAATCTGAGAATTTTAAGTGATGTATATAGTAAGTGACTATAGAAATATTCACGCACCCCAGGGACAGTCAAGTTTTCATCAAATTATACATAATAAAACTCAGAGAAATGAAGCATACGTAAACTCTTGAGAAGTTTCCAAGTAGAAAAGGTAGCATTGATTTTTTTTTTCTAGGTGCTACTTGTGAGTTCTGCTCTACTTGTGAGTAATCTGTTTTTAAAAATCTTTGTCCATATACGTACTATACTTCTTTATCCAAACCAGTGATACAGCTTTATAAGACTCTACTCACTCTATTTGAAGTGAGAAATTGAAAGTAGAAAAGATGAGTTGAAAAGCAAAAGAAATATGAAATAAATTGTTACAAGGAATTCAGTAAGGTCTCAGGTCCAAATGTAATTCCTTTTTCATATTTTAATAGTAAAGTTTTAAAAGATAGAATAAACATGGAAAATTCAAATGGATAATTATTGGCAGTAAAAGAAAATGAGTCAAAATCATTGGGAATATTAAAATTTATGTTCTTATATTCTGGTTTCTCTTGATTATTAAGTGTCTATTTTCCAACCCTTTGCCTAACCCCCCTATTCTTAGAAAAGGTAGATGGCTAAGAGAAAAAAAAGTATGTGTGATGTTCTTTCTGCCTTAATGGTAGCTTCCTAGTATCCTTCAGCCTCTACCTCTTAGAACGCTACACATCCATGCCTTGTGAGGAACTCAGTCTCCTTCAGACTCTTTCCTTCTCCCAATCTAAATACAAATATATTCTAAATTCTTAGTGCCATCTGGGGCTCTTGCTGTATCACACTGTATATCATATTTCTGTGTCTACTATTTTTACCCAAGAGTATTTAAACTATAAAATATAATAAAGTAAACATTAAAGGGAGCCTAAGTGTGAGAAAGTAAGGAATATAATGTCATATAATATCAACATTTTCTACACTCTTGTGGACCACACTCAACAGAAGAGACTCAGACTTCCAGTGTCTTTGTTCTATAAGTCTGCCCATCATCTTATGGCTCACAGATCCATCCCTCCCAACCCCAACCTGTCAGTTCCCTGAGGACACTGTTTCTGCACACAAACTTCCCGTGGTGCCTCTTTGCTCCTACACTGGCCCTAACTAGAAGCAGGATAGTAATTCTTGTTCCTCTACTTCCAGCCCATTGTTCCTTTTCTCCACCTAAAGAATCCCAACCTCTTTTCAATGCATATCAACAAACAACAAACACTTCACTTGGCCAAACTTCCCTTTCCAGCTTCTGCCTCAGATCTCTGTTTTCTTTTACTGAAAATTTCTTGGTAACCTTATATTTCCTGCTGTCACTAGTTCATGTCTCATTCTCTGAGAAAACCATCACATAGGCTTTCGAAGGTGGCATGAAGCTGCTGTCACCCATCAGCCTCTCTTATGACTTCATATAACCAAATCAAGTCTAATTTCTCATTTGCTCTACTTTCTGTTTCATTCAACACAGTTAAGGGGCACCTGGGTGGCTCAGTTGGTTAAGTGTCTGACTCTTAACTTTGGCTCAGGTCATAATCTCATGGTTTGTGAGATCAAGTCACATGTTAGGCACCTTGCTGGATTTGGAACCTCTTGAAGTTCTCTTTCTCCCTCTGCCCATCTTTTGCACATGCTTGCTCTCTCTGAAAAACAAAACAAAACAAAACAAAACAAACACAAAACCACACAGTTGACCACTCCCTCCTTGAAATCCTTTGTTTACTCAGCTTGCAGGACACTCAACTCTTGTGGTTCTCATCCTATCTCACCAGTCTTTTTCAATCTTCTTTTCCAGCTCCTGTTCTCTTCGCCAATTCTAATTTTTGGAGTGCTCCCATGACTTAGAACTTTTCTTATTTCTAAATTCATTCCATAGTTGATCACATGTAGACACCCAACTTTGAATACCATCCACTTACCAACCATCCTATCTGAATTTCTGACTCATATGTTTAACTGTCCACTCCATAACACATATTCCTCTCAAAAACAGAGCTCTTGATTCTTTCCAAAAACTCTCTTTGTCTTTTCATTTTTGTTAATGTCATTCCTCTTCCTCTATTTGCTCAGGCCCCTCCTACACCTCTTCCAATCCATCAGCAAACCCTGTTGGCTCTACCTTCAGATTGTATCCCGAGTTCTACGCTTCTAACTGTGCAACTACTGTCATCCTTCAGGCCATTATCATTTCTTTCCTGGATTGCTGTAATGGGTTCCTAACTCACTCCTCTGCTTTTGACTTTGTTTCCCTGATGTCTTATTTCCTCATGGAAACCAGAGTGACACTTCTAACATGGAGATCATATCATGTCACTGCTGAATCTCCAGTACCTAGAGTACTTTCTGACACATAGTTGGCACACAACAAATATTTGTTGAATGGATGAAAAAGAAAGGTTCTTTAGGGAAAAAGGTTAAATAAGGTAGTTAGTCCCAATATGTATATATATTTTAGCTCCTTTGGGAGCCCAGTCTCATAACCACTCATAAACTGCCTTCCTCAATTTTTTAGACATCATTCACCTTCTATCATTCTTCTTTAACATCCAACAGATTAGCACCCCATATATAATATTGAGAGTAAACTTGTGGTTTACTACAATATAGGGCTTGGGTATTGATGTCCTCCCTTTCGTTCACTACCATCCACTAAGGGAATTCACTGACAAGTAGTTCATTAACGTAAGAGGTAATGTATTCTTATGGTACTTCAAGTTACTTTTCAGGAAACAACATATTTGTGCTGCAGTTCAAGGTGTCAGACATGTAGAGGTCATAATGTAAATCAAACTATACTAGGTGGCATCATAGAGGTTTGGGGAAGAGGATTTGCAGACCAGTGAGAGAACTTGTGTTGTTCCTCAAATCATACAACGTACTTAACACACCAACATGGATCAGTTTTTTTTTTAATTTTTTAAAAATGTTTATTTATTATTGAGAGAAAGAGAGAGATGGAGTATGAGCATGGGAGGGGCAGAGAGAGGAGGAGACACAGAATCGGAAGGAGGCTCCAGGCGCTGAGCTGTCAGCACAGAGCCTGACGCGGGGCTCAAACTCACAAACCACCAGATCATGACCTGAGCTGAAGTCAGATGCTTAACTGACTGAGCCACCCAGGCACCCCATCGACCTTTTTTTTTTTTAAGTTTATTTATTTATTTTGAGAGAGAGAAAGAATGTGGAGGGGCAGAGAGAGAGAATCTCATGCAGGCTCTGTACTGTCAGCACAGAGTCCAGTGTGGGGCTCAATCTCACAAACATGAGATCATGACTTGAGCCGAAACCAAGAGTTGGTTGCTTAACTGACTGAGCCAGCCAGACACTCCTGTATCATCTGTCTTAACCTTGACATTCATTATTCAGAAATGTGGATATTTTAGGAGGTTAGCATTCAGATTGGGTTCAGCAGTTTGTCATTTTTCTAAAGTGCACATACTACAAAATATGAAAAACCAAGGTCTCTTTTTCCCAGTAAAACTAAACTTCTGTAATCAATCCACTGACTAGTTAATTAACAAGAGTGGAATTAAGCTCTCAGGCCATGAAGCATTTAATTTGCCTTGGAGTCCTAATCTAGTTAAATGCCAACCCTCCAGGGAAAGACACTATCTTCCTGCATTTTAGTCTTGGTAAACTGGAATTAGAAAGAACAAGGGAAGCCCAGAAAGAATAAGTAGGTTTTGGCCCAAGCAGCCCTTTGGCAAGATTGAACTGTATGCTTACATTTGATGATCTCAGTTAATTACTAAGAAAGAAAAGATTTAGGAAAATCAATTTATATATTTGAAAGTCCTCATCTATATAACGCAAGGCAAACCAAATTAGTAAAAATACCAATACAGGTTTATCTCAATATTTTTCTGTGACCTTGTAGTAATGAATGGGAAAAAATAAGAGAAAGCTGTTGCCTTTTCACTAAATCTATTTTAAGATCATGAATTACTTCAATATATAAGAGAAAAGCAAAAACACTTTTCATTGTGAAACAATGGTGCCAAGATTTTATGGCTCTAGAGTCATCCTCCTGAAGAAAGTTCAGTCACAAAAAGAGCAGACAATTTAAGGTCTATAATTAGCACTCTTCCCTTTATTTTTGGCTGTATCTGATGCTAGGGGACCCACGGTGAACCATGCCAGGTCTCATATTCAGAGAGGAGTAGAGTGAAGGCTAGTGTTCTGTGCGGTACCAACAGTAGCTTCCACTAAATTTCGTTTGGGATGCCAACTTTAAATGTTGCTGAATTTGACACCAATTTAATGATATTTAAGAAGCTTGCTTTGTGTCAATACCTTTCACTTTCTTTGAGTCACTGTAAAGAATGACACATCTGCTTACCAAGTAAAAGTGAATGCCAGTTCATGCCAGTTAGAAATTTATTTAAAGAATTTAAAGTCTTTCAGAAATCTACCATTCTTTACTTAAAGAGATCTATTTCAATCCAGTGGCAGAAATCATGAATGCAATCAATTATTGAAAAGAGAAAGTAGCATGCTGCTGAAAATGTACAGAAAAATAAGAAAATAAAGGGACTGCTGTAATAAGATAAAGGATTGCTCTCAGGGCCCAGACCCAGCACCAAACAGGATTATTATCAGTGAGCATGAGATAGAGCCAAAGACTCCTTGCTCACAGTCTGGCTGAGACAGAGGAAGACGGGGACACGAGAAACAAGGCAGGAGATAGTGGATTGGAATTAGTAAGGCCAGCATATAGATGAATATTAAACCACGTGCTTGTTTGTACAGAAAGTAAAGCACAAATAAAAACTATGGAAATAAAATACTCTTTTGCCGCAAACAGAAACTGAATCTTGAGTTTATCCTTGCCAAGTGCAAGATAGCGAGAGGACAGCTCAAGAACAGACTGAAGCATATAATTTGATTTTAAAAAGTGAACACAGTTCTCTTTCTTTGAACTCAGATGCTACACATGCCAAGGGAAATGATCTCCCAAATTTCAAGCTTCATCACTGAAAAGGACTAGAGGGTTGTATTTATACATTAACTTTGATTCTGCAAATGAAAGTTTCCTTTTGGTAAGAAATAAACAAACCGCCCATCAAAGAGCATTTTGTTTGCTCCCCTGAAGATTCTAAGTACAAAAAGGATGGACCACTTTTCTTTCCTTTGGGGAATCAGGACAGCTTTATCAGTCTTTGCATGTGGGTCTTTGAAGTAGGCAACAATCACATATTCTTTCTGTCTTTCACATGGGAAATCTTTGGCCGTTGGAGTTAATGGGCCTCTGAACCTCAACAGTAGTCTGTTTATACTACTACAAGGATCCACTGATTTAAAATGCTCTAGATTAGAGTCTTAAACTCAAGCATTTTGTTAGCTTGGCATGTAGTACTTAAAATACTATTTAAAGATGCAGATGATGAAAGCATTTGGGCCTTTTGTTGGACATATGTCTTGAAAGGCTGAAATTGGAATTAATTTCAATATTTGAAAGATGACTTACTTTTATCTGGGCTTTTCCCCAACAACTTCTAGCATGAGCATTATAAATGTGTACAGTCTTCAGCATGAATAAAAGATTATCATCTTTTGGCCCAAGGGAGAAGTAAGAATTTTAAGAGTATATTGATGTATAATCAAAATGCCTATGGGTATACTAAAAAAAGAATACATTAAGTTGTAGTAAAGTGTCTTTAAGGACATTAGGTTAGTGCTGAAGATGGTGGAGCTATGCTGTATCCCAAATTTGCTAAAAGTCGTAGTCAATTCTTGTTCTGAATATTTTCCTAGTTAGTGATTTTGGTGACACTGACACAAGATAGATGGAATCTTTCTTTTCCCCCCTCCAAACTGCAAATCCACCTTTTACCACTGCTAAGTATGTTGTTTCAAACAAGTTAAGTTGTCTTGGCTTCCTTATTCCTAAACAAAGATGATATCACTTATCCTAGAGTGTTGTTTGAGGATTACATGAGAAAAGAGGTGTGTAGCAGAAACTGAAGCTAAGACTTGCATGAGATTTTATGTGCGTAGGTGATATTATGTCATCACCCCACCTCCGTTAGATGTTTGCATTCTATACGGTCTAATTTACTGTACTGAAAATGTCTGAGGCCTGGTTACATCCTATCCTGTGCATATGACCACTCAGACTGCTGAGAAAGAACTTAAAACTTGCTGATTGCTACAATTTAGCTTTGGGCTTATGTAGGTCCAATTGATATATATGGGTGAGGGGGGAGGGGGACACAAAGGTGTTATGAATAAATAGCAGAGCATTATTACAGGGCCCTTTGGAGGAGGTCCTCATGAATGAGGTAGAGATCTGATGGTTTCAGTCGGATCTCTACCTTCTGAGGTGTCCTGCATGTATACCAAACAAGCTCCACCTTGGTTCCAGGGAAAGCTGTAGGGCAGGGGCCAGGAAGATGTGGATATCTGATGTGGAACAAGAGTGTAGTGGGTTCACCAGTAAGCAAGGATCAGCTTCTGGCTGCAGATATGGCTGCAGGCAATGGTACAGAGGTTGACAAAGACAGCAGTGAGCACAGAGCCACAAGCATTGCTCACCTGCCCTCCTTAGAAGCTCCAAGACAGTTAGATGAATGGGGAGCAGCAGCTGGAACTTATCATTAAGTGGATGCAGGGGAAAACTATTTAAATGACTGAGCTTAGTGGGGCACCTGGGTGGCTCAGTCGGTTAAGCAGGTAAGCATCTAACTCTTGATTTTGGCTCAGGTCATGGCCTCACAATTAGTTGGTTATTTCAACCCACCACTGGGCTCTGTGCTGACAGTGCAGAGCCTGCTTGGGATTCTCTCTCTCTCCCTGTCTCCCTTTTTTCCTCTCTCTCTGCCCCCCCTCTCCAAAATAAATAAACTTAAAAAAAAATGACCGGGCTTAGCATTCTACAGTAGGTCACATTTGGACAGCTCATGGAAGGGCCACTGAAAGTTCCTGGTGATCATTGTGGAAAGAACCCTTAGAAAGATATCTAGAATTCTTTTAGCATCATGAATTGGCATTTCCTTATAAATGTGGCACTATTTGTTTCACTAACCAGTGAAGCCCGAGATGTGCATATAAAAAACATAGTCCGGGAATGGCACCTAGCAAGCAGTTAAGAACCAGATGTTGCTGTTATTATTGTTGTTGTTATTAAGTTTTTAATCTTAGCATAGTCCATATCTACCATTTCTGTCAACATATATTAAATGTATTAAATTAACTTTTAAAAAATGTGTCACAGATCACTCCTGAGATCTGTACAGCTCTTCTGTAGCAATCTGAAATTATAAAGTTACTGCACAGAAAGTATTATATAGAAAATGAATTCAGAATCAAGGAAAAAGGCAAACCTGGCTACATCCAGTACTTACCATCCTATTTCATGTTTGTTTCCTCCATGGCATCTGTCAGCATTAGTTTAATGCTACTTTCCCACTATTACTGCCAATGGCAGTCTATTACTGTGATCACCAAAGCCATGATCCTGGTGCTCCTTCCGTACTGGGAGTGGGTTGTTGAGTTGCTGTGCACTATAGCATGAGATGTGGTCCTTCTTCCTATCATTCCTGGACTCACTTACAGAATTTGTGCTTCCTGTCTTCTCTGAGTGATTAGAGGTCCTGGTTCCCAAGGGACTGAGGGTGATACTTCTAACCAGGGGGCATAACAAAGGGTCCACTAAACCCCAAGCTATGGCTTATGCCTATTTATTTAGGGCCTCACATACCAAAAGTTATCAGGCAAAGAAATTAGATGCTCCACTGGCAGATAATGGGAGTCATTATGGTGTCTCTTGATGCTTTTATGCCCAGTGATAATAGCAAATGGGCTACTCCAGCAACCACAGCCTTGACAAGGATTTTATATTTAGGGGTTTAGACACCGTAGTTTTGAGATAGGTTGGCATCATGCCACAGAGGCAGTAGACCTGGACTAGTCAAAGTGCTGTCTGAGTTTGATTATAACCTAAAATAGGTGGTGGAGGAGATAGGTAATCAGTGTAAATTACAGCCTCAACAAATACAACAGTGCAACAAGAATTGTAGTTTGTACCATTAATCTTCCTACTGTCTTTTTTTTTTCCAAAAGAAATTGTGACAGTTATCCATTTTAAATATCTGTGGTGGACTGAGGATTGAGTACATTTAATTTGGATCATGAGTGTTTCAAGTGCTGGGCTGTAGCAAAAGCTGTCAGTCGACATTTATGTCTCCCTGGCACAAACTCTATACACATTGATGGCTGCAAACATCTGTCAGCAATCTGCCCGAGTACTTTTTCTGGTTGAAGGAATGTGCTTGGCTTGTGTGCATAATAGGCTGGAAATGACTCAAATTAACAACCAACTTGTGGATGGAGTTGGTAGAGAAACGCCATAGTTTCCTCACGTCTCAGATAGAACAACTCTGAGGGGTGTTCTACAGAGTCTCTCAGAGGACCTAAGAGAGAGCTTCAATTGCTCACAATAGTGAACTGTTCAGTAATGTACCCTATTTTGGCTTTGTTCCCTTCCCCGTCTTACTTTCTCATTCCCTATTGGTGCTCCTTGGAATCATTTCCCCAGCAAATTATTTTCATACAATTCTTTGCCTCAAAGAACCCAACCCAAGACAAGTGACAAAGCAAGTCAGAGTTTTGAACCTCCTACCACTAAGGGTCTAGTAGAGGAGAAAGACATTACTCAAGTCATTACATCATAATTGTAAAATTGCAATTGTGACAGTATTGCGCATTAAGACAATTTGTATGTGTGTCTGTGTTTGCATGTACTAGACTTAGGAAAGGTCTTCCCCAAGGAAGAGATCTTGGAGCTGATAAATGCTACAGTTTCCTCATGTGAAATAACTATAACTATATATTATAATAGTGATTAGAACAGTGCATGACACGTGGTAAGCACAAGTGTTAGGTACTATCAACATTATTATGATCTTCTAATACATCAAAGATGAAAACTGATGAATTTTAAGATGGATTATTGCCCAGGGACTTTCATTTTATTTTAGTATATACAGCTGCTGCTTTAACAGAGCTAGTGGAAGGCAGTGTAGCAGAAGGTCTGGAATCAAATACAGGCCTCAGTGCTTGCCTCTGAATAACCTTGAGCAAGTTACTTCACTCCTGTTTTCTTTATTATGGAGAGGGAGCTAATAATAGCACCTACTTCACTGGGTTATTTTAGGAGAAATGAGCTATTATCCACTAAATACAGGTAAGTAGGTGACATATAGTATGCTTTATAGCAGCGGGAGCTACTCTGATATGCACTTTTAGCCATCGTTCTCATTAGTTCATTCTTCTTCCATTGTGATCCTCTGATAATATTTCAATAAGCATCTAAGATAACACTTGGGAATAACTTTTAACTTTGGAAGAGCCCTTAGTGTAGAAAGCCCTACCTTTACTACTGTGATACAAATTTTATATTTTCTATGACTTTAATGTCTTTAGATTAAAATGTCACACTGCTACTGTTGTATTATCATTGCAATAAGGTCCTTATGAAAATGACTCTTATTTTGTATGTCTATGAGCGAAATAATAACTCTGAAGTGAATGGTACTGTCACATTGCTAACAGCCTCTCAGATATTTTATGCTTTTCTCTTTGGCTTCAATGATTTCATCATAATTACTACAGCAAAATACCACATATTTTGCGCATGAGCCTAAAACCCTGTGTTCTTATACAATTATCTTTCAAGGACTGATTCTAATGTTTCATGAGGTAGAAGAAAAACATTTTTTTTACTTGCAACCTGTGTTTAAAAAGAGAATTATGAGTACTCCTATAAAATTTTTTATTAGAGCACATTAAATTTTTGGCAAGCATTGTTTATTTATTGCAAGTGGCCTTTTTTCCTTTAAACTCGAATATGATACTGAGATATTGGGAAACAATTCCCCTTTTAGATCAGTTCCTACTGTTACATGCTTTTAGTGCATTTCTTTGTGTATACACTTTTACTTTCTCCATTGTTTTTTTAAATTTCTTTAACAATCAAAGTTTCTCACTTTTAGATAAGGATCTATGAAACTGAAGATTGTTTTCTAATTGAACTTTGCTCTACTAAACAACTGGGCATATGTAATAGTATTAAGATGATAAAATTTAGTTTGAATAATAATATACATTATTAATATATCCTAACATGTTTTCCTTCATGTTGCAAAAATATTCCTAATATATTTGGTTTAAGAAATTTTCCTATTATTGACTCAACTTTCTAGCTCCAAAAGGAGATTTCTAAAATCGATTGATTTTGCTTTTGATACTTCAATAGTTTCTGAAATCCCTTTTGGTTCTAGTATCTATGACACTTAACTGAAAATACTTTGAAAAGAGCATTGTTGAGTTTTTAATACTAAAAAATGTGCATCAAGCTTACTTTAATGTTGTGTTGTATCTGACAAGTTACCCCAAATCTTTAATGGCTTGATTTTTATAAAATGTATTTGTAAAAATTCTTGGAAACATCTAACTCTTCTTTAGCATTATATTGCATCTTGAGTGAGCAGGAGGTGTGGTAATCAGTCTCACTGTGAGTACTGTCATAGAGTCTAGCCTGAGGCACCAATAGGTACAGAAACGTACCCTTTACTATGAGGTTTCTCTGGTCTGTCCATTCAATATACATGACTGAATGTTAAAAGAAGAAAAATCCAAGTGTCCTTTAAATAACCTTTAAGCTTCAATATATGTAAATTCATTGAGTAGTCATTTCAGTTTTAATTTTTGTGGAAAGGCATTTTCAAAGATGGAACATCTGAAATTCTATTTCAGATCAGTTTGACAAATGAACATTTGCCATCAGTTTTGATGATAGAGAACACTACCTTGAATCCCAATGAAGAAAACGTATTCCCTCAAAATAATTACTTTCTTTTCATTAGTGTACCTGTATCATAAGAAAATTGTGTTCAGTTATTATTATAGTTTGAATTCTGTCAGTAAAAATTATGTCAAAATGTGTCTTTTCTTATAAGAGTGCCTACATAATATCTTTGATTTTGCCTCTTGTCTTACAAAACCTAAAATATTTACTATATGACCTTTTATGGAAAAAAGTGTTATGACTGCTGCTTTAAGGAAATCATTGTGGTTGTAGGGAGGTGAGGGATCAGGTTAAGATGTTAATGTAGCAGTTTAGGAGAGAGGGGATGGTGTTAAAAAATGAGCAGGAGAGTCAGTGTCCTCTGCCTAAAAAGAGAATGCTGAGTCTTTTCCATGTCTCCGTGGCAAAAGGGGGTGTGGGATGAGAGTCATATTCCCTGATCTGAAAAAGAGATTTTAAAACAACCACGAATAAAAATTGGAGTTGATAATAGACAACATATATCAAATGGTTCTTTTTATCAGGTACTGTTATAAGAGTATGACATGAATTAACTTATTCAGTCTTCAGAATAACCCTAAGTGGTTCAAACTATTTAATCTCCATTTTCTAGATGAGGTGTCTGAGGTACACAGAAATTTAAAAACTTGCCTGGTGTCATAGGAGCAGTAAATAGAGACACTGGGATTTGAACTCAAGCAGTCTGATACAAATACTTAGCCCTTAGGCACTGCTACACTCTCTCCTCCATAAACAAGGGAGGCAGTTAGCTCAAGTCCTAGATGGCTATCTTCTGAGGCATGTTTGTTTTACGGCCCCCTTGCCTAGTAGAACAAGGGGAGAGGAGTAGGGAAGAGATGGCAGGGAGGATAGAGAAAAGAAGAGTGAGAGAATTCTGCATTTTTAATGCTTAGTGTTACAAGGATGGAGGAGGGTTATGTAGACTCTGTGGAAGAAAGTTGGGTTGTAGTTATCTTGTGAGGACCTGATGGCAGAGATGCCTGCTGAGATTGAGATCCAAAAAGCAAGAGGTAAAGAGAGAGAACTGGGGGAGGTTAAGCTGGAGAGTATCTTTTATATCAGCAAACTGCAGTGTGGAGACTCCTATATATTTTTCTGAAGAACCCACACATGTGCCCTTGTTAGGGGGTGGGGCAGAACTAGGACACCTGCCATGGTGTTTAGTAACACGAGGTTTTTTTAAAAGGGGTCTCTTTTTCTTGAACATGTTTCCTACCCTACCTCACCTCCAACAGTGAAATAAATGTAATGCAAGCAAGATTGGGTTGTTGGGGGTAGGCAAGGTGGGGGTGCAAACTGGTGGTGTGAGAGAAGCAGAAACAGAATGAGGGTAGGAAAAGATGGGAAAGATAAAACCAGCCTCCTTCTCACTTTAGTTCCTTTACATTGTCTCTGAGCCTGTCCAAGCTGAGGGGAGGCCCAAATTTCTTTCCTACAAAGGCATCACATACTCAGAGAGTGTGAATCAATTTTACTGTGGAATAATGCCAATAAATAGTTCTGGTTCTACAGCACTGCTGCAAAAGAATTTCATGAAACAAGTTGGGGCAGAGCATCTTTGGTGGTAGTATTGACTATAAGTCATGTCATATAAATTCTCTTTGCAAATAAATTTGCCATGATTTTTAAAACTCTTCAATGAAAATTCGTGGCTCTGCTCACTGTAGAATGTTGCTCCCTATGTCTATCCTCATTTTCAATCTGCAACGAGCCCAAACTGATGGAGACAAAGGCAAAGTGAAGTGAAACAGCCTGATCTGTGCTAACGAGCTGTTCAGCCTAGAATCTGGGAGAACCGAGTCTGTGTAGGACTTGAAGAATTATTATCCTTATTGCTCTGCCACTTAATATATTCACCAAAGCAGTAAGATCAATAAAACTGGGGAAATTGGAGGTGTGCTCTTAATATTCAAAAAGCCAAACTTTCTCATCAAATTTCATCCATTCAAGCAATGTCAACATATTGTAAACACTACGTTCATTCATTTATTCAACAAAACTTTATTGAATGCTTTGTATGTACCAGGCTCTGTTTTAAATACTGAGGTTTTAGTAGTGAAAAAAATTAAGCAAAATTCCTTTCTCTCATAAAGCTTATATTTAGTGTATATGGGTAGGGGTGGTTGGCAGTAAGGAGACAAAGAGACAGACAATAAACAAAACATGTAAGTAAATTATATAATATGCCAGAAGGTGATATATATTATGGGGGGAAATTAAAGCAAAGCTGGGAGATTAATGCTATGTAGAGAAATGGTTTGCAATTATACCTGGTTTTTGTCCAGGTAATATATGTATAAAGCAAAATTACTTTGCACATAGCAAAACATCACACAAAGTCTACTTGTTTTAATCAGTTGGGAGAATCACAATATAGGCATCTGTTTTTCAGGGTGGGAACATGTAATTTTGTAATGAAGAGAGTACAAAGGGACAGAACAGCCTAGCTGAGCATTGTATACTCACCAAGTATCTCTGCCCCCTGGTCCCTGGTCTTCCAATGAAGTGAAAAAACTATTTCGTTGGAAGTGAGTGTTCTCATAGTGCTTGTAAAGGATTTAAGGAAAGGTTTAGAGTGGAAGACTGAGGTCAGATACATTTATCTCTATACTGGTTTTCCAAAGCATCCAAATATCAAGGTATCCATCCATCCGTCTATCCATCCATTCCAAATTATTGATTATGTATCATATCCCAGGAATTGTGAATAAGTGCTGAAACAATTATAGAGGTGTTCATGTTCTAGGTTGAGAAATGAATAATAGGATTAATTAGGGGTTATGTTCTAGAGATTTCATTTGGTGCTACTATTTAAGGAAAATGTTTGAAAATTTCATTTGACATTAAAACAAAAATACAAATGATCCCTTAAGAAGTGGAACCCTTGAGGAGTATATAAAAGCATATACTTTTTTATATAGTGTGTGCAGAAGATCTTTAGTTTAATGGTAAAAGTGATGAGCCAGTATAGACTTCCATAGAAAATTTAATTTCAGAATGTGAGAAGTATTATAAAAATAAAGCTTAAATGGAAAATGAGAGGGCTTAGCAGTTGAAATATCATCTAAATAGTATTAATGGTAAGAAGAATTCTAATTATTGATACAATAAAAGCCATCTTTGAGTAGAAATAGTTTTATTTCATTTAGTGTCATTTTTAAGATGGCCCTGACAGCCTCATATTAATATACCATTTTCAAATTCCTGTGTTTATAATCATTATAATCTCTTTAAAGGTAAATATTGTAATTGTAGAAACATTTAATAAATGTATTCTCATATACTTTCAGAATATTCAAATAAAATAATAGTTTCAGTTGCCACAATTAGTTTAGTTTTCTATATATCTGTTACATATACATGTACATAAAGAATATATAGTTTGGGTAACTAGTTTGTAAAATAAATGGTATTACACTGTGAGTATTGGTCTATAATTTGCATTTTTACCTTATAGTTATACCTTGGAGATCCTTCCACAGTGTCTAAATATGAATATATCTTATTCTGTTCAGGAGTTGCATTGTTTGACTTTTCATAATCTTTTTGTTGTTGTTGTTGATGGGGATTTAAACTGTTTTCAATTTTCAGTGTCACAATGTCACAAAGAATGTCATTGTATATGCCTTCTTCCACACACAGATAGTTATTTCTTTAGGGAAGATATTAAACAGTACAACTGCTGGGTGATAGGGTGTTCATATTTGAACTTCTAGTGGTACTGATGAATTATTCTCTAAAAGGACTGTGCCAATTTACATTCCTATCAATAGTGTATGACAATATCAAATACCCCCAAAACCCAACATATAATAGTATCAAACTTTAAAATGATTTTCTAACTACTATGGTTTTTAAATTGATTTGTATGAGCTTTGTATCTAATGTGGGAAATAATCTTTGTCCCATTATAAAGACTGAAAAATATGCTCTTTTCATCTGTAGCTTATCTATTCTGGATATTAATCCCTCTCTGTTTGTTACATAAGTTGATGATACATTTTCCTCAGTCTGTAGCTTTGTTTCCTAATTTTTAATTTTTTTCAAAGTTATGCAATCATTTAATGTTTACAAATAACAAAATATAAAATATTATGCATATAATTTAAAAAGTTTATGATATGAATGAAGTTCATGTGATTTAAAAAGTTTATGATATGAATGAAGTTAAGTGAAAAAGAAGGATATGAAGTTAAGTGAAAAAGTAAGCTGGGGCTTGGGCAAAGAAAAGCGGGTCTTACTCTTCCTGCTGCTAAAGTTTTTTGCTAAAGTCTAGGTTATTGATTCTTTTAAATTTTAAAATATTCTTTAAAAATTATTTTAATTTACTTTTTATTTTATTATTTTTTTTACAGAATTTTTTAATGTTTATTTTTAAGAGAGAGAAAGAGACAGAATGTGAGTGGGCGAGGGGCAGAGAGAGAGAGGGAGACACAGAATTCGAAGCAGGCTCCAGGCTCTGAGCTGTCAGCACAGAGCCCGATACTGGGCACCAACTCACGGACGGTGAGATCATGATGTGAACCGAAGTCGGACACTTAACTGACTGAGCCACCCAGGTGCCCCATATTTTTATTTTTAAAACTTTTTTTTTTTTTAACGTTTATTTATTTTTGAGACAGAGAGAGACAGAGCATGAACAGGGGAGGGGCAGAGAGAGAGGGAGACACAGAATCCGAAACAGGCTCCAGGCTCTGAGCTGTCAGCACAGAGCCCGACGCGGGGCTCGAACTCACGGACCGTGAGATCATGACCTGAGCCGAAGTCGGACGCCTAACCGCCAAGCCACCCAGGCACCCCTTTTTAAAACTTTTTATTTTGCTCACCCAGTGCTCATCACCACATGCACATTCCTTAATCTCCATCACCCATTTCACCCATCCCCCCATCCACCTCCCCTCTGGTAACCATCATTTTGTTCTCTATAGTTAATTATCTGTTTCTTGGCTTGCCTCTCTCTTTCCCTTTCTCTCTCTCTCTCTCTTTCCCTTGCTCATTTGTTGTGTTTCTTAAATTCCACATATGAGTGAAATCATATGGTATTTGTCCTTCTTTGACAGGCTTATTTTATTTAAAATTTTAAATTGTAGTCAAAATTATGAACTTTCTCTTTATGGCTTCTGTGTTTTACATATTATTTTTAAAAGCATCTTTTATTCCAAAGTTATAAACATGGATTCCTATGTTTCTTATAATGTATTTGAGGCTTTGACTTTTACCTTTATATTTTTAATCCAAGTGGATTTACTTTTGCAAAGGTATAAAATGTTCAACTTAATTTTTTTCTCTCAATTGACTGAGAAAAAAATCTATTCATGACTATCCCCTCCCCACTGAGTTATTTTATTACCACTATCAATTATTGTGCAATTATCTATACTTGGGCCTATTTCTGAAATCTATTGTTACAATAATCCATTTATCTCTTCCTGAATCAATACCATAAGGTTTTAGTTTCTACTTCCTTTTGACTTTACACTGCCTGCCACTTGCATGTTAATATTAGCAAACTAAATACCATGTTTCCCAGAAAGGATCCTGGCATAGAGTAGGAGTTAAATTGACATTTATTGAATTTTTTTCTTTAAAATCTGAGTTGCCTTTGGCAGACTAAAAAAGTAATGTTTTTGATGATAAGAGAAATTGGCTTCTTTATTCTCTTTTGCTGCATTTCATCTTAAAATTTTTGGATTACAGTAAACCCATTTTATGAGACTCCTCCTAGGGGAGAAGCTAGCAGGTCATGACTTCTGCATTTGTAGATAGCTGTGTTTACAGAAAGATATAGTGATCTAGAACCCCCTGTAGCCCTTTTTGGTTAAGGGTTTAAAGAAACCCCCATTCTTCCTTTTGATTGTTGTCATATATCTTTAAAGAAAACATGATTTAGACATGTTAAGTAACTGAGAAAACATTGTTTTCAAATGTTTTATTGATGATTTTATTTTTTATTTTTTAAAATATTTATTTATTTTGAGAGAGGGAGAGAGAGAATGCACTCATGTGATGTAGGGCTTGATCGCATGAGCTGTGAAAGTATGACTGAGCTGAAATCAAGAGTAGGGCACTCAACCAACTGAGCCACCCAGGGGCCCCATTTTATTGATGGCTTTAAAATTTAGGTAAATATCTGCAACACAGCAGAATACACAGCATGAAGTAATCAAAATTAAAATAATTTTAAACTTTTACTAAAAAGGTCTATTATGTTAATAAGAATATTGTGAAAAGATGCCCTGAAAAAGGCAGAAAAGGAGATAAACCTAAGGAGAGTAGGGGCAGAAGCAAAATAACCCTAGAGACAACTACCCTGTTAGGCAATTAAGTCATTTCTTATTGTTGGGAGAAAAGTAATTTTATTTTTATTTTTTATTAACTGTAATGTCTTTATAAAACCATTTGGATTTAGGTCAGGATAAAGAGCAACTTACTTCTAAGTGTTTCTGAAATGCACATTAGAATAAATGCTTAAGTGAACTAATTAATGAGTAATAACATTTCCCCTCTTGCATTCTTATAAACTTTCTTTCTTGTTAGTCATCATAGAACTGTTTGGTCTTTATATTCTATATCCTTTTGGAATTACTGTGATAAAGAAATAAATTTGATATGCTTGATATTGTTATTCAAAGAAACAACGACTACAAGTGAATACGTCATTGGTCATTATAATTCATCAGGCATTATAGACAGTAGGAGTTAGATTATGAGTAGTAGGTTGAGAAAAGCAAAGGTCCCTGTAGGCTGGGGCTTGGGGAAAAGGAAAGTGGGTCTTACTCTTTCTGCTGCTAACGTCTTTTGCTAAAGTCTAGGTTATTTATTCTTTGTAAAAAATTTTTTAACATTTATTTATCTTTTTTGAGAGACAGAGGATGAGCAGGGGATGGGCAGAGAGAGAGGGAGACACAGAATCTGAAGCAGGCTCCAGGCTCTGAGATGTCAGCACAGAGCCTGACGCGGGGCTCGAACCCACAAACCATGAGACCATGACCTGAGCCAAAGTGGGATGCCTAACAGACTGAGCCACCCAGTCGCCCCTAGGTTATTGATTCATAATCATGTTCGAAGCCTAACTAGAAAGAGCACTTTGTAAGCACTTGGAAATCCAAATGTGATACGTATGGCATTGATAAACTTCATTTTCTTTGGTCTTGCTTAGTCTTGCTCATATTTTGTAAGATGTCATCTAGCTATTGCTATATATATTTCTTTAAATGGGAAGATTTTTTTTTTATTTTTTTTTCTTTTTTTCAACGTTTTTATTTATTTTTAGGACAGAGAGAGACAGAGCATGAACGGGGGAGGGGCAGAGAGAGAGGGAGACACAGAATCGGAAACAGGCTCCAGGCTCCGAGCCATCAGCCCAGAGCCTGACGCGGGGCTCGAACTCACGGACCGCGAGATCGTGACCTGGCTGAAGTCGGACGCTTAACTGACTGCGCCACCCAGGCGCCCCAAATGGGAAGATTTTTAAGGAGAATTTATTTCCTAGTAATAAAAATTACTTTTTGAAAATCAAATTGTTTCAAAATATTGTTCAAACCTTAAACTGATTTAGTGTTTAGGGGTAGAGTGAAAATCTATTTTATTTGCATATGTTGATGTATGCTACTAACATTTATTTAATTTTTTTAAGTTTTTATTTAAATTCCAGTTGGTTAACACACAGTGTAATATTAGCTTTAGTTGTACAATTCAGTGATTCAACACCCACATACAACACCCAGTGCTCACTACAATAAATGCACTCCTTAATCCCATCTCCTATTTAACCCATTCCCCCACCCATCTCCCCTCTGGTAACCATTACCAGAGAACCATTTGTTCTCAATACTTAAGACTATTTCTTGGCTTTCCTCTCTCTTTTTCCCCCCTATGATCATTTGTTTCATTTCTTAAATTCCACATATGAGTGAAATCATATGGTATTTGTCTTTGTCTGACTACTTACTTAGCTTAGCATAATACACTCTAGCTCCATCCATGTCATTGCAAATGGCAATATTTCATTCTTTTTTATGGCTAAATAATAGTCCATTATATCTATCTATATATCTATATCTATTTCATCTATATCTATGTCTATCTATATCTTTATCCATCTTCTTTATCCATTCACCAGTTGATTGATATTTGGGCTCTTTCCATAATTTGGTTATTGTAGATAATGCTGCTGTTAACATTGGGGTTTATACTACTGCCATTTAAATCATCTTAACCCCATAGTGCTTAGCATTGCTATTAGATATTATTGAAACTTTAAAAAATTCATCATCAGATTTTATTTCAAATACTGATTAAAGGTAGAATATGACAAGGATATACTTTCTTAGTCCTAGTTACAAATACATTTTTCTTAACTGAGTGTTCATATAGATTTGGAGAAATTAATGACTCATCAAAGCCTTTCCAAGAAATTAAACTAATAAAATATTTTCAGACTTGTCATATTAAACTTATTAGGGAATCAAGTATATTATCCAATAATTAGAATTAGACAGAGTCCAGTGCAGGAGGAAATAGTGGATATATAATCTCTTTCATCTTCTAGCTAATTATTGGCCTGAGAAATCTCTTGATCTTCTTTATCTGGGAGCTCAGACTCATATTAAAACTTCAGTTACAGCCTAAATAACTTCCTAACACTGCTATAAAGAGAAATGTAAAAAGATGGATAAGTATCTTACAAGTCTGTACATTTATTGTTATGAACTCCTACCTCAGTGACCAATTTATAAGAAATATTACCATCACTGTACTTGATACCTTTAGACACTTAATAATATGGTCCATTTGGAGACAGCTCATACTAGTTGATTGTGCTTAATGTAACCACATTCCCTCATTTCAAATGAAAAATGATTATGAAATGTCATTGTTTGGAATTTTCTAAGTATCTATAGGATACAGAATTATAAGTATAGTGTAAAGACTTTCATCTATGAGCATATTCACTCAAATATTTGAGTTCAAGTATTTTTGGTATTCACTTACCCATTGGAGGAATCCACATTTTCAAAGAAAAGAAATACTTCTCTATGGGCATTTCGGAGTATGGGGTAAAAGGGTTTGACTTCAGTAACAAACTTTGGCTGGCTGATTATGCATTAACAGGATAATTGAATGAGCAGCACTGGAGGTAGCTTCTTAAATATAAAAACTGTTTGAGTTTGGAAAGTTTCTTGTAAATTCAGAATTCTAAATGTGAGCTAAGCAGGGTTGCCACTGCAATCTTGTGGTACTTGAGTTGATTTAGACTCATTCCTAGAACCCATTCATCAGAAAGAACATAAATCCTAATGCACACTGATTAAACGTGCTTTGTGGTAAGTTATGAGTTAATAGTTGCAATTTATCAATCAGTCACTTGTGAAATTTGTTTTGCATCAATTCCACTAATCCTGGTCACCTTTAATGAACAAATTAACTTAATTTTCTGAGCTTTCAAAGTGGTGGGCTCTTTATTAGACCATGCTGCTCTGTGCTGAGGCCTTCCTTGAGTGGTAAACCATCTGTTTACTGAATGTGTCCTCTCTATACCTGAAGTGAGATGCTATTCATTTATTCATTTATTGAGCATCTTTTAGCAAACGCTGTTCTAACCAAGGAGGATACAACAATGAACAAAATCGACAAAGTCCTTTGTTTATGCAACATAGGCCCTAAAGTGTTATTATTATAAAATGATAAACATAAAAGTCATTGAAAATCTTTTAGTTTAGTTCCCTCATTTCAACAATCAGAAAATGAATGCTTGTAAAGGTAAAATCTTCTGTCTTCAATCAGGCAATTAGTTAATAGTAGAGCTGAGACTTAAAGCTCAGGTCTTCTTACTGGCTGTCAAGAAAAAAGAAGATGATAAAAGAACAACAGTGGGGTTTCCACTGACTGCTGAGTCCTTCTGGTAAGGAGGAATGAGTGTCACTGTGGCTTAAAATAACAAGATGACAATTTAGTTATGAAAAAAGAGGTGTTCAAAATATAGACTCAATTCAATTATTGTGACACTAAGAAAATTAATCTCATGACTATTTGACTTAAGAAACAACGCAATAAATCTTGTGTCCACAGGGCTATAAACGAACACATTTTTTTTCTATGTTTTCCTACTAGCCCCTAGCAAAGTAGCAAAAAGCAAGACTTTGAAGTTCAAGTCCCTGGATTTACCTGCTGCTCTCCACTGCTTAAAAAGTGGCAACTATTTACTTCCAGAAAAATTAAGTGCTTTTAGAATGGGTTCAAACTTAAGCAACCATCAACTTACTATAAATTGCAATATGCATAAGATGTTATATATAAACCTAATGGTAACCACAAATCAAAAACCAGTAGTAATAGATATGCAAAAATAAAGAGAAGGGAATCCAAGCATATCACTAAAGAAAGCCAGAAAACCATGAGAAGAGAGCAAGAGAAGAAAAGAACAGAGAAGAAATACAAAAATAACCACAAAATAAGTAACAAAATGGCAATATGTACATACCTATCAATAATTACTTGGAATATAAATGGACTAAATGCTCCTATCAAAAGACATAGGGTGATGGAATGGATGAAAAGCAAGACCCCTGTGTACGCTACCTACAAGAGACTCATTTTAGACCTAAAGACATATACAGATTGAAAGTGAAAGGATGGAAAATCATTTATAGTGCAAATGGAAGTGAAAAGAAAGCTGGGCTAGCAATACATGTATTGGACAAAAAAGACTTTAAAACAAGACACAAAGAAGGACACTATATAATCATGAAGGGAACAACCCACCATGTAAATATTTACGCACCCACCATGGAAGCATCCAAACACATAAAGCAGCTAATAACAAAGGAAGTGATCAATATTAATACAATAGTAGGAAAATTTAATACCCCACTTACATTGATGGATAGATCATTCAAACAGAAAATCAACAAGAAAACAATGGCTTTGAAGGATACATTTTGACTAGAGGGATCTAACAGATATTCCATCCTAAAACAACAGGATGCATATTTTTTTTCAAGTGCACATGGAACATTCTCCAGAATAGATTGCATTAGGCCACAAAACAAATCTTAACAAATTAAAAAGACTGAAGTCATACCATGTATCTTTTCTGACCACAGTGCTGTGAAACTAGAAATCAACCACAAGAAAAATTCTGGAAAGAAAACCAAATAACATGGAGGTTAAATAACATGCTATTAAACAATGAATGGCTCAACCAAGAAATTAGAGGAAATAAAAAATACATGAAGACAAGTGAAAATGAAAACACTATGGTACAAAATCTTTGGTCATCCTTAGTGGGAAAAAACTGAAAGCTTTCCCCCTGAGATCAGGAACACGACAGGGATGACCACTCTCACCGCTGTTGTTTAACATAGTGTTGGAAGTGCTAGCATCAGCAATCAGACAACAAAAGGAAATCAAAGGCATCAAAATTGGCAAAGATGAAGTCAAGCTTTCGCTTTTTGCAGATGACATGATATTATACATGGAAAATCCGATAGACTCCACCAGAAGTCTTCTAGAACTGATACATGAATTCAGCAAAGTCGCAGGATACAAAATCAATGTACAGAAATCAGTTGCATTCTTATACACTAATAATGAAGCAACAGAAAGACAAATAAAGAAACTGATCCCATTCACAATTGCACCAAGAAGCATAAAATACCTAGGAATAAACCTAACCAAAGATGTAAAAGATCTGTATGCTAAAAACTATAGAAAGATTATGAAGGTAATTGAAGAAGATATAAAGAAATGGAAAAGTATTCCATGCTCATGGATTGGAAGAATAAATATTATTAAAATGTCAATACTACCCAAAGCTATCTACACATTCAATGCAATCCCAATCAAAATTGCACCAGCATTCTTCTCAAAGCTAGAACAAGCAATCCTAAAATCTGTATGGAACCACAAAAGACCCTGAGTAGCCAAAGTAATATTGAAGAAGAAGACCAAAGCGGCAGGCATCACAATCCCAGACTTTAGCCTCTACCAAAAAGCTGTAATCAACAAGACAGCATGGTATTGGCACAAAAACAGACACATAGACCAATGGAATAGAATAGAGACTCCAGAATTGGACCCACAAAAGTATGGCCAACTAATCTTTGACAAAGCAGGAAAGAATATCCAGTGGAAAAAAGACAGCCTCTTTAACAAATGGTGCTGGGAGAACTGGACAGCAACATGCAGAAGGTTGAAACTAGACCACTTTCTCACACCATTCACAAAAATAAACTCAAAATGGATAAAGGACCTGAATGTGAGACAGGAAACCATCAAAAACCTAGAGGGGAAAGCAGGAAAAAACCTCTCTGAGCTCAGCCGCAGCAATTTCTTACTTGACACATCTCCAAATGCAAGGGAATTAAAAGCAAAAATGAACTATTGGGACCTCATGAAGATAAAAAGCTTCTGCACCACAAAGGAAACAATCAACAAAACTAAAAGGCAACCAACGGAATGAGAAAAAATATTTGCATATGACATATCAGACAAAGGGCTAGTATCAAAAATCTATGAAGAACTCACCAGACTCCACACCTGAAAAACAAATGATCCAGTGAAGAAATGGGCAGAAGACATGAATAGACACTTCTCTAAAGAAGACATTCAGATGGCCAACAGGCACATGAAAAGATGCTCAATGTTACTCCTCATCAGAGAAATATAAATTGAAACCACACTGAGATACAACCTCACGCCAGTCAGAGTGGCTAAAATGAACAAATCAGGAGACTATAGATGCTGGTGAGGATGTGGAGAAACGGGAACCCTCTTGCACTGTTGGTGGGAATGCAAACTGGTGCAGCCACTCTGGAAAACAGTGTGGAGGTTCCTTAAAAAATTACAAATAGATCTAACCTATGACCCAGCAATAGCACTGATAGGAATTTACCCAAGGGATACAGGAGTGCTGATGCATAGGGACACTTCTACCCCGAATGTTTATAGCAGCACTTTCAACAATAGCCAAACTATGGAAAGAGCCTAAATGTCCATCAACTGATGAATGGATAAAGAAATTGTGGTGTATATACACAATGGAATACTATGTGGCAATGAGAAAGAATGAAATATGGCCTTTTGTAGCTATATGGATGGAACTGGAGAGTGTGATGCTAAGTGAAATAAGTCCTACAGAGAAAGACAGATATCGTATGTTTTCACTCTTATGTGGATCCTGAGAAACTTAACAGAAGACCATGGGGGAGGGGAAGGAAAAAAAAGTTAGAGAGGGAGGGAGGCCAACCATAAGAGACTCTTAAAAACTGAGAATAAACTGAGGGTTGGTGGGGGTGGGAGGGAGGGGAAAGTGGGTGATGGGCATTGAGGAGGGCACCTTTTGGGATGAGCACTGAGTGTTGTATGGAAACCAATTTGGCAATAAATTTCATTAAAAAAAAGTCTTTGGGATGCAGCAAAAGCTATTCTAAGAGGGAAATTTATAGTGATACAGGTCTACCTCAATAAGCAGGAAACATCTCAAATAAACAATCTAAACTTACACCTAAAGAAGCCAGAAAAAGAATAACAAACAAAACTCGAAACTAGTAGAAGGAAGGAAATAATCAAGATTAGAACAGAAATAAATGACATAGAAACTAAAACAAAACAAAACAAAACCACAATAGAACAGATCAAAGCAACCAGGAGCTGGTTCTTTGAAAAGATTAACAAAATTGATAAACCTTTAGCCAGACTTATTTAAAAAAGGAGAAGACTCAAATAAACAAAATCATAAATGAAAGAGGAGACATAACAATCGACACTACAGAAATACAAAGGATTATAAGAAAATATAATGAAAAATTATATGCTAACAAATTGGACAACCTAGAAAAAAATGTATAAATTATTAGAAACATATAACTTACCAAAACTGAAGCAGGAAGAAATAGAAAATTTGAACAGACTGATTACCAACAATGAAATTTAATTAGTAATCAATAAACTTCCAACAAACAAAAGTCCAGGACCAGATGCCTTGACAGGTGAATTCCACCAAACATTTAAAAAGTTAGGGTGCCTGGGTGACTCCGTCAGTTAAGCGTCTCAGTCTTGATTCTGACTCAGGTTATGATCCCAGGGTCGTGGGATTGAGCCCCTCATCAGGCTCCACTGAGTGTGGAGCCTGCTTGAGATTCTCTCTCTCTCTCTCTCTCTCTCTCTCTCTCTCTCTGCCTTTGCCTCTCTACCTGTTCATTCACTCTCTCTGTCTCTCTAAATAAAAACAAAAACAAAAACAAAAAAAGGAGAGTTAATGCCTATTCTTCTCAAACTATTCCAAAAAAATAAAAATAAAAGACAAAGGAAAGCTTCCAAATTCATTCTGTGAGGCCAGCATTACTCTGATACCAAAACCTGGTAAATACATGACATAAAAAGAGAACTACAGTCTAGTATCTCTGATGAACATAGATGCAAAAACCCTCAACAAATATTAGCACTCGAGATCTAACAATATGTTAAAAAAAATCATTCACCATGAGCAAGTGGGATTTATTCCTGGGATGCAAGGGTGATTCTATATTCACAAATCAATGTGATGCATTGCATCAACAAGAGAAGAATAAAAACCATAGGATCATTCCAATAGATGCAGAAAAAGCATTTGACAAAGTAAAACATCCATTCATGATAAAAACCCTCAACAAAGTAGGTTTAGAGGGAAGATACCTCAACATAATAAAGACCATATAAGAAAAACCTTCAGCTAATGTCATACTCAATAGTAAACAACCAAGAGTTTTTCCCCTAAGATCAGGAAAAAGACAAGAATGACCACTCTCACCACTCTTTTCAACATAATATTGGAAGTCTTAGCCACAGCAATTAGACAAGAAAAAGAAATAAAAGGCATCCAAATTTGTAAGGAAGAGGTAAAACATTGACTATTTGCAGATGACATTATACTACATATAGAAAACTCTAAAGACACCACCAAAAAACTAATAGAAATGATAAATGAATTCAGTAAGGTTGTAGGATACAAAATCAATATACAGAAGTATGTTGTATTTCTATACATTAATAATGAAGTAGTAGTGAGAGAAATTATGAAAACAGTCTCATTTACAAAAGCCCCAAATATAATATAATACCTAGGAAAAAACTTAACCACGGAGGTGAAAGACCTATATTCTGAAAACTATAAGATATTGTTGAAAGAAACTAAAGATGACACAAATAGAAAAGATGAGAGAATAGGCTTATGGATTGGAAGAACAAATATTGTTAAAATGTCCAAATTATCAAAAGCAATCCACAGGTTCAATGAACTCCCTACCAAAATAGCAATAGCATTTTCACAGAACTAGAACAAACATACTTGAAATTTGTCTGTAACCACAAAAGACCCTGAATAGCCAAAGCAATCTTGAAAAAGAAGAACAAAAATAGAAGTATCACAATCCCAGATTTCAAGATATACTACAAATCTGTAGCAATCAAAGCAGTATGGTACTGGCACAAAAACAGACACATAGATCAATAGACAGAATAGAGAGCCCAGAAATAAATCCACAATTATATGGTCAATTAATCTATGACAAAGCAGGAAAGAATATCCAATGGGGAAAATACCATCTCCTCAATAAAAGGTGTTAGGAAAACTACACAGCTATGTGCAAAAAAGAATGAAACTGGACCACTTTCTTACACCACACACAAAAATAAACTCAAAATGGATTAAAGATTTAAATGTGAGCCCTGAGACTGTGAAAATCCTACAAAAGAGCAAGGGAGTAATTTCTCTGACATTGGCTGTACCAACATTTTTCTAGATGTATCTCCTCAGGCAAGGGAAACAAAGAAAAAATAAACTATTGGGACTACATAAAAATAAAAAGTTTCTGCACAGCGAGGGAAATAATCAACAAAACAAAAAATACAACCTAATGACTGGGAGAAGATATTTGCAAATGATATATCTGATAAGGGGTTACTATCCAAAATATATAAGGAATTTATACAAAACAACATACAAAAAAATAATTTAATTAAGAAATGGGCAGAAGGCATGAACAGACATTTCTCCAAAGAAGACAAACAGATGGGCAACAGACACATGAAAAAATGATCAACATCACTCATCATTAGGGAAACGCAAATCGAAACCACAATGAGATATCAGCACACGCCTATCAAAATGTCTAAAATGACAAACACTAGAAACAACAAGTGTTGGTGAGGATGTGGAAAAAAAGGAAGTCTCGTGCACTGTTGGAATGCAAACTGCAGCCACTGTGGAAAAGAGTATGGAGGTTCTTCAAAAAATTAAAAATAGAATACCGTATAATCCAGTAATTCTACTGCTGGGTGTTTACCCAGAGAATATGACAATACTAATTCAAAAAGATATATGCACCCCTATCTTTATTGCAGCATTATTTACAACAGCCAAATTATGGAAGCAGCCATCGACTGATGAATGGATAAAGAAGATGTGATGGTACACACACACACACACACACACACACACACTGTGTGTACATTACTCATCCATAAAAAAAGAGTGAAATCTTGCCATTTATAATGACATAGAAGTTTAGAGGGCGTAATGCTAAGTCAAATAAATCAGTGGAAGAAGGATAAATATATGATTTCACTCATTTGTGGAATTTAAGAAACAGAACAAATTAACAAGGAAAAAAAAAGAGACAAACAAAAAACCAGACTCTTAATTATTGAGAACAAACTGATGGTTACCAGAGGGGATGTGGATGGGGGGATGGGTGAAATAGGTGAAGTGCATTAAGAATCCACTAATGATGAGCACTGAGTAATGTGTAGGATTCTTGAATCACTATATTGTACACCTGAAACTAATACAAACACTGTATGTTAATTACACAGGAATTTTACAAAATTAAAAGAAAAAAGTGGATGGACAAAAAAAGTAGTGAATATTTTCCTTCCCACAAACCTATTGAGAGGATTAATGAAATAGATCTGTGCATAAAAACACACTAGGAAAACTAGGAAAGTGTATAATAAACTAGCTAAGCAAATATCAGGCATTCATTATGCTTAAGGGTCTATAAAGGCTATGGAGAAGTTCCCTTAGTTCAAAGCATCCACTAATGCTTTTTCCTTGCTTCTTAGTGGACTCCTACCAAAGGCTTCCCTATAATTATATCACAACTTGGGGACCCCTGGTTACAATTGTGGGGTCAGAGAAGTTTGTCTCCATTCTCCCTCAAGCCCTTTGTTAGGAAAGTTTTCCTTTTCAGTAGAAAATGAATATAAAACTCAGGACAGAGAACTTTCTGTTAAAATTCTTATAAAAATATCATGAGACACGTGAAGCTCTTTTTTTAAAAAGTGCTTCAGTTTTGGAAGGATATGCAATTATCCTTTATTTTAAATTCTCTCATTGTGCAGATGAAAATTTCTCAAGCAGCCACAATCAATAGTGCCACACTGTAATTTAAGATTGTCTCCTACCTCCAATCTGATAAGGGTTGGGAACAGATTTCCTTTATTTTGTTTGCTTATACCTCTTTCCTGGTAAGATTCCCATATTTTCTTTGTGTTGTAATTTGTATTGTTTTAGATTCTCCCATGGTTTTTACAAATTGTTATTATTACTGGAACTTTCTGATGTAAGCAGTTTCTAATTTTCCCTTATATATAATTTATCTCTGTGCTCTCAGAAGCTTATACAATATGCTGACTCAGATTAGCAGTGGTCAAATTTAAGTAAAATCAGATACCATTTTAGATATTATATCTATAGATAAAGTTTGTATTTAAGTTCTGCTTCTTTCATGGAGTCTAAGAATAGCATATTCAAAAACTCTTCTAGGAACTTGAATGTTTACCAGTCTCAAGTATATGATAGTCATACTTAAAAAACTAAAAGTTCGGGGCACCTGGGTGGCTCAGTCGGTTGAGCGTCTGACTTCAGCTCAGGTCATGATCTCGCAGTTGATGAGTTCGAACCCTGCATCGGGCTCCGTGCTGACAGCTCAGAGCCTGAAGCCTGTGTCTGATTCTGTGTCTCCCTCTTTATGACTCTCCCCCATCATGCTTTGTCTCTCTCTGTCTCAAAAATAAAGATAAACATTAAAAAACAAAACAAAAATTATTGGTTCACATCTCTCCATTTCCTTTTCTGTCATTCTGATTCTTTAAACCTGCATAAATTGGACTTCAGAGTGCTTTGAAGGAAAGACAAGTTTTGAAAAGTTAGCTTCTTGGGCCAGAGCCCATGTCTTTGTATTAAGTACATTCCAGGTACATGAGCTGCCCAGTAAATTCTTGATGATATAAAGTAAATAGAAAAAGAAATGGGAAAATACTTTGGAAATTGAGGGTGGGAGAATAAAAGCAATTCATAGGTCTGAAAGTAAATCTTAAAAAGCAGAGATGTATGAGCCATGTGATGAGATTCAAAATAGAACTTAGAATGCATCAAAGTTCAGATTATTTAATCAATGTTCTATTCTATAGGGAAATTGGGATCTGGAATATATGCTTAGCAAACCTAGTTGGGTCCACACGTTGGCAGGAGCAGAATCCAGGGTTCCAAGACAGAGCCAGGAGACTTCTCTTTTAGAGAAACTGGGAACATCTTGAGAGAAAATAGTGGTCAGGGGACCCAAACTACAAAGAGCCTGGGTGATTGAGAAGGCGGTACTGTCATGGAAATAAATAATGCAGAGCAGGGAGAAACATGATGGCAAATTGTATGTGTCAGAGTGAAGCGCGGAGACTGACATTGTAACTTCTCTTCTGTACTTTCTACTCAGACATCTAAGAGGTCAAAGGCATCTGTATAATAGGATGGATTCTGATGGTCAAGATGGGAAAGCTATCCTGTAGGGGAACACTACCTGAGGAAGGTGAAGAGAACCAAGACTATGAGTGGAATACAAATCGTGGAACAGAAGTTTGGCCTTAGGACAGACACAAATAGGATAAGGCATATAAAGTCTATTCAAGAAAGATGTCCTAAGCTTTCTATGACTTCTAAGCCTTATGGGAAGCAAATAGTTTAATATTAAATAAAACCTCACTTTAAAGAGGGTTCCCATAGTACACGACATACTTTTGGGCCAGTGAAAATGCTGTTGTTTTCACTGAGAAGGTAATATTTCTGTACTCTAAAATGCTCAGAGAGATAAAGGGCTGGACCATGTACAGAGAAGAGTATGTCAATCATTAAAAGAAGTCCTAGCAATGCATAGTTACCAAAAGGCCACTCTTACTGGCATATGCACAGACCAAGGAGCAGGGTGCAGCCAGTCAAAAAGCAAACTGGAGAGAAAGTAAATGGGAGCCTTTTGATCTACCTAGAAGTTGACAACATTGCAAATATGGCATCACAGATAACATTTACATAACTAGAGCACTAGGGAAATCATCTAATTTACGGTAGGGATATGTCTTGTGATTTCTAGTTTCTAGAACTACTTATTTCCTCACGGATATGAAGGTCTGCTTTGCAGCACAACCACAACCCATTCTTTTAGTCATTGCTCTTCTGATAATTTTCAAATGAAATACTATTTGTATGGAAATAAATGGAATATATTCTGCTGTAGCTATCTACCACTTGTCTGAACAGATCAAGAAATGGACAGCATTGCTAATATTTGATTATTGATACTGTGTTTTCTTTGCCATACTTCCAACAACTATATATTTTAAAAACACTGCTGTAGGCATTCCAAATATTATTGTTTGAATAAATGGCTGAGTTTCTTTAGCACCAGAAATATATATTTAAGCATAAACTACTGAACATCAAAAATAATATCTTTATGATGTAACCAAATCTCATTTTTGTTATAATGAAAGATACTTTGTTTAGTACAAGGTATAATTACTTCACTTATTAGGCATCTGATAAGGTCAGCTTATGCTTTTAAATACGAAGGAAATGAATAGTCTGACAGACATTAAATGTCTGACATACATTTCATTACACAATCTCCCCTGCAATGAATGCAAAATCCGTTCATCAATGGAACGTTGTCCTGAATGCAATAAAATGAAGTTACTTTCTTGAACCTTCTTTATGTGCTTGCAATCATTCTCTGAAGAAACCTCAAAAGAAGTGATTCGTGTGAATCTGAACTTTTAGGAGTAATTTATATGTGTCTATCCTAACACACTGTCAGGAATATCTAACTTACATTTGCTATATTAAAAGGGCACAGACAATACAACTTACTGATTTGTGTCATGAAAACCACCCAGAAAGTACAATGCTAATGATAGTCACAATCAAATTCTAGAAGAAAAGGAAAACTTGACAAGTATTCAGACGATATTAGTATTTCATTTCAAATATTCTTTTCTGGAAAAATAGACATTTTTGAGCATAATGGTTTTTTTTTATCTTTTTGTGCCTTTATGTGCAAGATACCTGCAGGTTCTGATTAAACTGAAAAGAGCCCCTTTTTCTGTTGAATGCACAATCATTTTTACAAATAAAAAGCATTTAGGAATGAGACCAAATATGGTATAAAATTACAATATTTTCAAAGCAGAGAAAATTTCATAGGTTTCAATCAAGCTGTAGGCTTTTCTTTGTTCACTAAAAGTTATTAGGGTGTTAAGGATTGATTGATTGATCCAACAACACAGAATGAGTTCACTGGATGGGCCTGGTGACTGAAAGATATTTTGAATAAGGTGGACCTACGGAACTTAAGGAGCTCATAATTCAATGAAGATTATATCATGTGAAAATTTATAATACATCTTAAATCAAGGAAAAGTTGAAGTTGATAATTTTTGTTTAAAAATATTAATATGTTATTTTGTGGACTTAGAGTCTGCACTCTGTCTCTAGGTATTAATGCATTAACTGGGACAGAAATGTACAGACTCATATACATTTATTGTCTCTCCCAAAGATTTGGTACATATTTAGATTATTCCCCAAAGTGTACAAAACTGTATTTATGAGATTTATAAGATATGTGGGTAGAAAATGAAAGCATATATTAGTAAGTCTTTAAATATATATTAAAGAACCAAAAAGCCAATAGAACTAATACAATAGTGCAGGTAGGGGGTTAAATGCTAGATAAATATGCTAGCATTAGCAGCATTAATTACAAGAAGGAAACAGAAAAAAACTGAAAAAATATTCCACATACAATAGCACAAAAACTATAAAATTCTGCAATTTTTCTGAGCAGGGAATAAAATGTGATTTTACTGTTAAACATAAAACCGAGCAGAGTAAATGTAGACATTTCCTGTGTTTCTGAACGGGAAGACTAAATGTTATATAGATGTACCTTGTTCCTGAATTAAATAATAAACTAAGTGGAAACAGTAATGGGGATTTTATGGAACTTCAGGCTGATTCTAAAGTTCAAACAGAGGGGTAAATAAACAGAATACTAGCACACACCTGAAATATACTACTATATGTTAAAACAAGCAGATATCAGTGTAGGAATAAAACAAATAAATGAAGGACCATAATACAGGGTCCATGTGTAAAATATATCCATGTATATTTGAAATTTAATATTTGATAAATAGGGCATTAAAATTATCAAGGAAATGATAACTACCTATAATTCAATTGACAGTCTATAAAAAATAGAAACTCACCCCACAATAAACACAAAAATAACTTCCAAATAGATTAATAGCATAATATACTTTTAAGATTATTTAAGAATAAAAAAGAAATACAAGGGAATGTTTTTATAATCTTGTAATAGGACAGGCTTCCTAAGTGAGACACAGACTCAGAATCCACAGAAACCCCACTGACCTTTTTTAAATTTTTTGGAGGGGAGGTAAACTCTAGGCCTAATGTGGGGTTCAAACTCGTGGCCCTGAGATCAAGAGTTGCATGCTGTCTTGACTGAGCCAGCCAGGCACCCCGTTTTATAAATTCTTGTTTGAAAACTGACATATTTGACTACATAAATTAAAATACCTGTTTGGCAAATGAAACCATAACATAAAAAACATTAAAAGATAAAAAAATAGATTGGAAGATATATGAGATGTATATATACATCATATATATTAAATTTCAAATATACATGGATCTATTTTACACATGGACCCTGTATATATCTTAAATATATATAAATATAAAAATCTATTATATATATAAATAAAACCAAGGAATAATATCCATAGGTATAATAATAATTTCTACAAAATCATGTTGAATAGTATAAGAAAAGGAAAGCAGTCTGGGGAGTTTGTATGTGGTTAATAAATGTTATTTAAAAGGTATCATGAATTTTCACTGGAGCCTGAAATGAAAAGTATGTCCCAACTGTACATTTTTCCATTTAAATATTCGAGTATTCTCTCCTTTTGCCATGTGCTTGCCAGCATGTATTTAACTGAACTTTCAATTTTAGTCATCTATTTTTACACCCTGACAAGTATAAGATGTCTGTTTTCCTAAATCTTGATTTATATGTTATTATTCTAGAAATTCTCCTTATTGCAGAAGGGTATTCAAAAATTGAACTTTCATGAGCCTATTATAAAATGACTATTTATAGGTAGGCAACTGGCAGAGTTACCATAGAAACCGAAACAGCAATCAATTCAGAAACCATGAAAGTGTAAGTAAAGATGTGAGTATTATGAATAGAAAGCAATAAAACACAAAATATCTCATAATTATTAGGGAAAAATGAAGAATAGGATATTTTTCAAAAGATGGTAACAGAGGGAAAAACAATCTACAATTATACTTTATTTAAATTTGTGTAGCTGTAATGAAGCTAGGCATGCTCTCATTTTAAAAGATGCTGTGAAGAAATCAGTTATTTTAAGAAAACTAGATAAATATAAAACTCATGTACTTTGAGAAGCCTGTATAATAAGGCAAACAATATTAAACCTATTTCAAATGCAATGTCCAAATCATTTTGATTTGGTAGATATCTTGACCTAGACCCATGTCTTCCACGACTACCACTGCACAAACTTTGTACACCTTTGGAAGAGTCCAGGAATCATATTATATGACCATCAAAGTGATAAAATCCCTTGACAATTAATTGTGTAGTTATTTTCAGCTGACACATTTGGCGCACTAATGCAGTCATTCCTGAATTCATGATTGTGGCTCACTGATAAGATTACAGTAAGAATTACAGCTAATGCTGGTGGGAATGGAATTTAGTTTTCTTTTTAATCTTTTTTTAAAAAATATGTTTTAATTTATCAAAGATAAAACAAAAGAAAGCAAATATTCCATTGATAAATGTTTTAATGAATGGACTTTTCTCGAAAATCTGTAGATATCCAGTGCTTTACAATGAAGTTGTATAAAACGAATGTCAGAAATTTAAGATCCTTCATTCACTAAATTCATATCAGTTATGCACTAATTCCAAGGCAAATTGCAATTTAGCTTAACATAAACCAATGTGAGTAAGTGGATATTTTCCTAAACAACAAAAACCATTTATAACTTACTAAGGAACACAAGATAATTCATATTTCTATGAATATTTGTTTAAAGGCTTCTCAAAAGTTTACTTGCAAAACTTGCAAAAAGTTTACTTGTTTTCCTGTATGTCTATTAAAAGAAAAAGAAAATGATTAGAGTGCAAGAAGTAGATTTTAAATTATACCAGATATCTCCAATGGTCCAGAGTAGGAGGATTATGATTCAATATAGATTTGTTCAGCTTCGGAAAGCAATGCTTTCCATTCCCAAAAGGACATAACTCAAGTAGCTACCACCACTCTCAGGGAGTTGTAAGCCTCACTAGCCTGATTCAAAAAGGATTACATAGGAATACACGGGGATTACGTGGTCAATTATTAACCTCAAAAATTATCCTCTTAATGAAACATTAAACTTATTATTTGACTCTGAAAATGTTAATGATATCCCATTCATTTTAACACACAAAGAGTACATAGTAAGTGTGAATGAAGAGTCCAAGTCATTTTAACTAAATGTAAGGAGAAAAAGAACTGTGGCTGGCAATTGTAGGCATAAGAAATCCTGATAGTGAAGATACTTTGGTGATGACTTTCATGAATCAAACTAAAAACCATGGGAAATATTTCTTCTATTTTTATTTGAACTTTTAATTAAAACAAACAGGAACTTTCTGTGAACAAATTCTATGTCTACAACCCAGTGAGTTTTTACCATGTGAACCTTCAAATGTCAGCAGCACACACGAATCAAAGAGTAGAACATTGCCAGCATTCCAAAAGTTAGCTTCATGTCTCTTACCAGTCACCCCCACTCCCCATCCCCCACAGCTAAACATGATTCTGACTTCAACCCCCATGCAATAGTTCTGTCTGTTTTTGAAATTTATATGAATAGAATCATTCTGTATATACTATTTTATCGATGCTGCTCCTTTTATTCCATGTTTCCTTAAAGATATTCATCCAAATTTGGCATATGTTTGTAGTTTTTCCTATTTTTTGTTATGTAGTATCTAATTATGTGGCTATGTCCCCATTTTAAAAATCTGTTCTACCTTGACAGACATTTAGGTAGTGTTTATTAGTTTTTATTTACAAATAGCTCTGCTCTGAACATGACTGTACATGGCTTTTGGTCAACATATGTAAGCATTTTTGTTGGGTATATACTAAGGAAAGAAATTTGGATGAGTCATGGAGTTTATACACATTCAGCTTTAGCCATTACTGCCAAACGGTTGTCTGAAGTAGTTTTACCGATTTAAATTCTCAGGAACAGTGTGTGAGAGTTCTGGTTGTGCCACATCCTTGCAGCATTTGGCATTTTCTGTCCTTTTCATCTAGTAATTCTGTTGGGTGTGTAGTGAATTCTCATTGTTTCCAATTCTCATTGTTTCCAATTAACACTCTCCTAATATGTAATGAAATTGGATTTCTTCATATGTTTGTTAGTGACATGGAAATCCTCATTGTGAAGGACATATTGAAACAGTGATTGCTTCATAAGGGAAACTGTAATTGGGTCTACATTCTAATGATTGTACATTTTAGTAAATACTCCTGGTGGTGATTTTTCATGCTAATATAGGGCAACCATTGCACTAGGCCGTATTCACCATCAGGAGATGGACAGTGTTTTAGTTACCATTGAATTTCTGGTGTCTAGCCCAGTCCCTTGTTTTAGATCATTGGCTTTGCCATATATATATATATGAACATTTAAAACTATAAATTTCCTTCTAAGTACTGCATCAGCACTACTTTGGCTATATCCTGATAATTTTGGTATGTTGTGTTTTAGTTATCATTTAATAAGCAATATTTTCTAATTTCCCTTGTGATTTCTTCCTTATTCCATCAGTTATTCAGAAATAAGCTGATTAAAGTCCAACTATTTGGAGATTTTCTGGATATCTTATTGATTTTTTAATTAAATGCACTTAAGGTATCAAAGCATACGATTTCAAATCCTTTTAAACTTACTGAGACTTGTTTTATGGCACAGCATATCATCTGCATAGGGAGTGTTTCCCAGTGCACTTAAAAAAAATGTGTACTCTTCAGTTGTGTGTAAAGTATAAATATCAGGTCAAGTTTTGATAGTGTTTATCAAAATGTCCATGTTTTTAATACTTTTTTCTGCCTGTTCTATCAACTGCAAAGAAAATAATGTTAAAATCACCACCTATGATTGTGGATTTAATTTCTCCTTTCAGTCCTGTTAATTTTGGCTTTACATATTTTGAAGTTCTGTTAATAGGTGCATTTACGTTTAGGACTATTATATCTTCCTGATTCATTGATCTCTGGGCTGGTTAATCCAGTTGGGCTAATAGCAGTATCTTTAGTTCTTTTCTCCTTGAGCCAGTCAAATTCTCTGAAATGAAGTTTTCTACCATTGACCTGAGATTAGTAGCCTGTCATCATTCTGAGATCCCAATGAGCAAAAAGATTGGGTTTTCAAAATTCAGTATGTGACTGATACACTCGCACTGAACTTGAAAGTTTTAATATGGATTTCTGCCCCATTCTGGTGTATGTTTCCAAGGGACAGACCTCTTACCCTCTCAAATAAATCTCTGTCTCATCATTTCAAGGACATATCTTCAGTTTTCTGAAGAGGTAGGGAACGGAAAATGAGGAAGAAAATCTGAAGGCTCTTGTGACTCAAACAGCCTCTTGTTTTTAACCTCATCCTTATTTCCATTTTAAAGGTAACTGGTGCTGCAAATTCAGAATTGTGGGACAGGGTGGTGAAGAATAAATCAGGTAGTTTCTAAGTTTCCAAAATTTTATTGCAGAGCTAATAGTTGTATGTGAAGGAGTTAGTTGTCAAAACTATGCAAATTAAGGGGTGCCTGGGTGGCTCAGTTGGTTAAGCATCGGACTCTTGGCTTCAGCTCAGGTCATGATTTCATGTTTTGTGAGTTTCAGCTCCACATCAGGCTCTGCACTGACAATGTGGAGTCTGCTTGAGATTCTCTCTCTCCTCCCCTTTCTCTCTCCCCCTCCACCAGTCACACTGTTTCTGTCTCTCTCAAAATAAATAAATAACCTTAAAAAATGTTTTAAAAACTATGCAAATTAAGAGACTATTGGTGTCTACAGCTGTGTTACTGCTGATGTTCTAACATTATAGATTCATTCTTCCTTTGAGTATTCATTTGTTTACTTAAATTAAAAAATGTTTCTTCTCATTTCCAAAGGATTTGAATCAACAAATTAATTTTAGGGGATTACCAATTTCCCTTTTGAATGCATATCACTCTGGGAAGTACAACACAGTGACATTTCCATCAGTCACTTACATCATATTGCAAAATAATTTAATCAGACCTTTCTGGCAAACCTCTGAGAAACTTGCCCATTAGGAATGGGAATGTGGACAGGTAAATACAAAAAGGAAGAGTGATTCTGCATTGGAGCACTGGAAGCTTGCAGGGTGGGTACCTAGAGCTTTGGGGGCCAAAGAAGTGCTAGAGTGAGGTCATGGCTAAAGGACAAGAAGTGACAGAACACAGAGTTCTATGACAAAGTGTATGTGGAGAGAGAAGAAATAAGAATTCAAAGATAATAGATTTCTAGAACTTATCTGTTGTTGCTATTTTAATACTTAAACCCCTTTTCAAAAGCTATAAACAGAAGTCTTAGAGTTTACATGATAATTATGGACTTTATAAAATGGAATTTTTCCTTTGATTCCTTAAAATACAGTGCAGAATAATACTGCTTTCTTATATTGATCATGAGAAGTGATTTGTAAATTACCAATTTTTCTTCTAAGTTGAATTATTTCATATTAATTCATCTTGTAAATTTAGAAAAGTTTTATAAGTTACTTATTACTTTATTATTATTATTTTTGATTCTTAATGCCTTCTGTCAAGTAGCCAGTGTGTTTTAACAGTTATATTTACTACAACTAGTATTTAAGAAAAAGTAATTATTTTGTATTGCCTTAATTTTCTCCTAGGATATTCATGCTTTAGCTGGCTTTTTTCCTCTTATATTCAAATAATACCAATCCAAACAAAAAATATAGCTAATTTTCTGATTTAAAACATTTCTATTTCAGAGGCCAGAGAGTCCATGTTTATAACACTTATTTTACATATTTTATGTTAAATATAATAATGCAATGTTGTGTATTATGATATGGGGGAGTATTTTTAGTGGTTGTTCTCTCACTGGTAAGGCTGCGTTCTGGGTTTATTCCCTAAGAACTTGTCAATATGGACATAGGACAGGATTCAGACTTTGGTGAGTTTATTTCACTTCATGGCTAAAGACATTCAAAAGTCCAGTTTGTAAAAAATAAAGCAAAATGCCTAATGAAAAGGAAAGTTGTAAATACTTATTGCTTATGGAAGGATTTTAGAGATGGCTTTGGAGAATGCAATTAAATTAGAGAATTGTGCTGCTCATAACACACTGGTGGTGTGAGTTCAGTTGAGCTGGAGGCAAAGCTCTAGCTCTAACAGGTTTTTCTGTTGTGACACTTGTTCCTATGGAAACTTACCTCTCCTGTACTCTTCTCTCTCTCTTTGTATCACTTAAAAACAGGTTACAGAAGCATTGGCCAGGAGGAAACATGAAATATTCATATAGCCACTACTTGGAAGCTTTGACTAACATACAGGTGTATGTTCTCTCTTATAGTCAGTGTACATAAACCCACATGTCACCCATTATATATGCCTAACAACCTAGAACACAGGAACTGAAAGAATTTCTCCGACTTGGTAATGAGGCCACTTAATGATGATGTTCCAAGGTCTTGCAAGCCATGTGTGAAGTGGACAGAGCAGGGTTAACAGAGCTGAAGGAGGATGGTTGCTTACTGGGAACCTTTTAGTTTGGGGACAAAATGAGTATGTAGGCTCCTGCCCCGCTCCTGGTGTCTATTGATTAATAAAAATTTTAGAATATATTAAAAGCTCAGTTTAGAGATAGTAGTCATGACCTAGCTGGTCATGGATTTTGGGAGAGGCTCTTATTTTTTTCTCCAAGATATATCTAAAGTTTCTAAATAAACTATAGTGTTTCTTAAAAAATAATTAAAAAAAACAGAATTAGTAATTTGATTTACCTTTATCTTAAAAGATAAAGTGAACTCATATTAGAACAAGGCTTCTGATCAAATGTATTATTGAAAAAAATCAGTATTTTTTTTGCTGCTGATAAAGAGTTTTCCAGGCTAAATTCCCATGATGGAATTTTGGTGAATTTAACGCATTGTTCCACCTCCCTCCAAATCTGGATGCCTCCTCCAAGCTGAATGAGTGCACATTTTTGAGCCTGATAATTCTCCATGAAGGGGGGAAAATTCCAATTTTTTTTGTGTGGCTCACCATCAAAGATACAGCTGCAATCCAGGAACCCTGGATATTAAAATCAGGTCTGTCAAGAGCTAGTTAGTGAGCTTGACAAAGTCCTTGAACTTCTTGGAGTTTTTGCCTGTCATTTTTCAAATTGAAATAGTAATATCTAGTAAGTTGGGAGGATTTAATAAAATCATGTAGATAGATAGTTTTTTTCAATGCCAAGGCCCTGTAGTAAGCACTAGAAATACAATGGTGAGTAAAACACAGTTCCTGTCCACTTGGTGAGTATGGTCTATTGCAATGGTTTCCAAATGTTTTCCAAAATGTTAGTGAGAATAATCATCACCTGAGGTATTTACTGAAAGGTGTAATTGTTAAAGTATGGACCACATTTCATTTCTTATGAAATTATCACTGTTTTATATGAAATTATTTAAAGCCCTTTAACTCAAGCACATGTATTTTTTAAAAAATTGATCAAGAGGAGCTTGACTACTTTTGGGGCGTCTTGGTGGCTCAGTCAGTTAAGCATCTGACTCTTGATTTTGGCTCAGGTCATGGTCTCAAGATCACAGGGTTTGGGAGATAAAGCCCCACGTCTGGCTCTGAGCTGACAGCACTGAACCTGCTTGGGATTCTCTCTCCCTTTCTCTCTGCCCCTCCCCCTCTCATTCTCTCTCTCTTTCTCTCTCTCTCTGTCTGTCTCTCTCTCAAGTAAACACACATTTAAAAAAAGAGAAAAGTTTGACTACTTTCAAAAAAAATTTCATCACTAACAGTATATATTTTGGACACAGGTAAAAATTTAAATTTAAGACTGGAAGATTCAAGACATTTGGTAATATACACTGACTAATATAAGCAAAGCAAAAAAAAAATGACAGGGGAGGAAGGATTAATTAGAGAGACAAGAGAATAAAAGCACCCTTTAATAATATGTCTTACTTCAATAACTGCATTTGGATTGGGAAGTTAATTGGAAGGACACACTTTAAGATCTTAGCAGAGAGATCTCTACTACATTTTTGTTAGTATTTTTCTCTCTTGATCTGGAAGATGAATGATCAACGGTAAAAAGAAGTACTGAAAATCTACGGAAATATATTATAAAATGGTTGCCCACTGATCTTTGTACTCTCTCCATAGTTTTGCCTTTTCCAGAATGTCATATAATTGGAATTATACAGTGAAACCTTTCAGACTGACTTCTTTCACTTAGTAATATGCATTTAAGTTTATTCCATGTCTTTTCATGCTTGATAGCTTTTTTGTTTAACTGCAGGAAATTAATTTTTAGCACAAAGTTTTAATGTTTTCACCTCCTATGTTTATCATCTCCTGTGGTTACTTGAATACATCTATATAGATGCATATATGTGGTAGTATGGAGAACAAAAGAAAGGGACAGTAACAAGAACTTTTGACTTTTCTTCATCTTCCTCCTCATTAAATCCATGTGAAAGGAACAGCATCCTATTAAGCTACCATGCCTAATAGTTCTTGATGGTGACAAGCAGAGAAGTCAGTGGTGGGCCACTGTGAGACTAGAAGAAGCAGATATCAGTACAACATGCTGAGAAGCAGCTGGTGGGTGGAAAACTCAAGATAGGATCTGAGTTAGCAACCTGCCCAGCTTTTCAGGAAGGGTAGGGATGTTGCTCAAGGTCACAGAATTGGTGAGTGATCCAGCCGGGATTGCACTCAAGTGCTCTGCATTTCTAAAATCTGTTTCTGGAAGATAGACATGTTGAATGTAATTGACAAATATTTTCCAACTAAATAAATAAAGGAATTATTTTGGTGTACCAATAATATTAGAGATGACTTTATTTGGAGTAATTAAGGTCACTAGACATTCTTAGAGGTCATGGATAATGCCATTGAGGTAGAGATGCAACTGTAGTGGGGTCAATGGTTTACTAAGATGGAAAAATACATCCGGGAATAGAAACCTGGAAATGTATTTTGAAAATGTTAAATTTGAGATAATTATAGATATTTAAGGATAGATATCAATCAAACAGGCAGTTGTGTATTTAGTTCTAGATTTCTAGAGAGGAGTGAAGAATAGAGATAAGGAAGTCATACAACATTTCCCAAGAATAGGAACCAATACATATATACTGCCATACAGTGTTTCAAATGATTTGCCTATATTTATTTATTCATCTCCATAACAACCTTAAACTATTATGCTTATTATACAGGCAAGAAAACTGGGGCACACAGTAGTTGGAGCTAGAATCTGAACACTTGTCAGCCTGATCCCAAAGACGCATTACTCCATAATTCTGGAAATAATTGTGATACCCTAAGTGGCGGATTAGGTGGGAATAAGAGACCAGTGGATATGCATGAAATAAAGAAATTACTAAAGTCCCTGGACTCTAATGTCTGATTTTGAATTTGAAAAATAATTTAGAATGCTGACTATAAAGTGGGCTTTCTTTCTTTTTCTTTCTTTCTTTTCTTTCTTTGTTTTCTTCCTTTCTTTCTTGCTTTCTTGCTTTCTTGCTTTCTTTCTTTCTAAATGATGGAAGAAGTAATTATTCCTTATTGGCACTTTCCTGCACTGAGATTTCTGTGGAGGTGGGAAACATTTGAACAAACAACTGTTGCAAAATCATATCTATTGTGAGGAGACAGTTTGTTCCAAGAGATCTGGCTTATACAATGTCAACATTTGAAAAAGATGCTTCAAATAAGAAAAAGGAGAAAAATATAAATAACATATATTTGGCTTCAGAGTCTTGGAGGCAATTTCTGAGAACTGTAAGATTTTGGGGCACAATCAAATGGACAACCATTTCTTTCTCTTCCAAATCCTCTCATACTTTCCTTCACATGATGAATTCTGTTATTTACTTATTTTCATAATTTTTCACTTATAGTAAATGGAACATACTGTACTCATTCAATGAACCTTATATTTATCAAGCACCTGTTGTGCTAAGAGCTGCTTATAAAAGCTTACAATTTAATGTGTAGTAAATATTCAATGCCTCATCAAATTGATTAATAATACAAACTGTATGATTAATGAATACATTGGTCATGCATAACAAGCATTTATAAGTATAAATATTTCATTCATTCATTCATTCATTCATTTCAAGTGTTTACTGAGTGTCCAACCTATATGGTAGGTGATGTGCTAAAGATTAGGGAATAAAAAATGAGCAGGAGGTATTCTTCTCTGCCCTCAGCATCCTTACATCTACAACTTGTGTGATTTTGAGTAAAGTCTTTCTCGTGCATTCTACATTTCTCATGTGTGAAACATAGTAACCACAGTTATTATACCTAGAAGGATGAGTGATATGTCAAGTCCCTTCCAGCCCTAAATTAGAATAAAGGAAAAATTGAAAATAAAGGAATATTGACATTTAGCCTTGAAGGACAAAGGGGATTTTATCTATCTGTCTATCTATCTATCTATCTATCTATCTATCTATCTATTACATGAAATTTATTGTCAAATTAGTTTCCATACAACACCCAGTGCTCATCCCAAAAGGGGCGCTCCTCAATGCCCATCACCTACCCTACCCTCCCTCCCACCCCCCATCAACCCTCAGTTTGTTCTCAGTTTTTAAGAGTCTCTTATGCTTTGGCTCTCTCCCACTCTAACCTCTTTTTTTTTTCTTTTTTTTTTCCTTCCCCTCCCCCATGGGTTTCTGTTAAGTTTCTCAGGATCCACATAAAAGTGAAACCATATGGTATCTGTCTTTCTCTGTATGGCTTATTTCACTTAGCATCACACTCTCCAGTTCCATCCACGTTGCTACAAAGGGCCATGTTTCATTCTTTCTCACTGCCACGTAGTACTCCATTGTGTATATAAACCACAATTTCTTTATCCATTCATCAGTTGATGGACATTTAGGCTTTTTCCACAATTTGGCTATTGTTGAGAGTGCTGCTATAAACATTGGGGTACAAGTGCCCCTATGCATCAGTACTCCTGTATCCCTTGGATAAATTCCTAGCAGTGCTACTGCTGGGTCATAGGGTAGGTCTATTATTAATTTTCTGAGGAACCTCCACACTGCTTTCCAGAGTGGCTGCACCAATTTGCATTCCCACCAACAGTGCAAGAGGGTTCCTGTTTCTCCACATCCTCTCCAGCATCTATAGTCTCCTGATTTGTTCATTTTGGCCACTCTGACTGGTGTGAGGTGATATCTGAGTGTGGTTTTGATTTGTATTTCCCTGATAAGGAGCGACGCTGAACATCTTTTCATGTGTCTGTTGGCCATCCGGATGTCTTCTTTAGAGAAGTGTCTATTCATGTTTTCTGCCCATTTCTTCACTGGGTTATTTGTTTTTCGGGTGTGGAGTTTGGTGAGCTCTTTATAGATTTTGGATACTAGCCCTGATGAAGGGAATTTTAAAACGGGGCACAAACACTTTCCAGAGAGTTAAAAATAAACCACACACACACACACACACACTCACACCCAGGTGCCCACCCCTCCACTCCCATCCCCCCCCACACACACAAATGAGGAAGCCAGGCCTCATGCAGCAGATAGGTTTGTATGGAGAAGCAGTGATATATAAGGCTCTATAGGTCCTATTGTGAAGGGTCTTGAAGCTGGTATGACAGAACTGATCCTTAGCCCCCAGGAGCCATTCTCATCCTTTTTCGTCTAATTAGAGAAGACACAAAGTTTTAGCTGGGCCGGGGCCTCTCGGCTAGAGACTATATCCCCCGCCTCTCCTCCCGCCAAGGAGATCTAATTTGCACCATTTGGTTAGATTACACATGACATATGAAACTTCTATGTCTTCTTCTTAAAGCTGCTTATCTTTTAATTCCTCCATCCCACCCCACCCCTGCTGGGAATTATGGCAAATGGAGACACTATGGAAGTTGTGTGTTACAGATGGCAAAACCATGTCTCCATATATGGGCTACTCAACTCTGTATTGTCTTGTGAGGTGGAATGGTACAGTGTGCAAGCTTTTGGTAGTGGCTTTTTCACTCAGCATAATTCCCTGGAGATTTATTCAAGTAGTGTGCTGTCAATAGTTCGTTTAGTTTTATTGCTGAGTAGTAGTACATGATTTGTTTAACCATTTACCCATGGTAAAACATCAGAGTTGTTTCCAGTTTTGGGCTATTAGTAATAAAATGAAGATGAATATGTAGGTACCATTTTGTGTGTGCATGTGGACATAAGTTTTCATTTCTGTGGGAAAATGCCCAAGAGTGTAGTTCCTGGGTCGTAAAAATGTATACAAAAAAAGTTTTGTTTTTTTTTTTAAAGAAATTGACAAATTGTTTCCAGAGTGGTTATACCATTTTACATTTGCACTACCAATGGATAAGTGATCCAATTCTTCCACATTCTCGCCAGCATTTGGTATTCTTACCATTTTTTATTTTAGTCATTCTTATATGTGTATAGTAATATCTCATTGCAGTTTTAATTTCTATTTCCTAAATGACTAATGATGTTGATCACCTATTCATTACTTATTTGTTATCTCTATATCCACTGTGGTAAAATGTCTCTTCATATCTTTTTTGTTAAAGTTTATTTATCTTTGAGAGAGAATGAGAGAGTGGTGGAGGGGCAAAGAGAGAGGGAGAGAGAGAATCCTAAGAAGGCTGCATGCTGTAAGCACAAAGCCTCACATGGGGCTCGAATTCACGAACTGTGAGATCATGACCTGAGCCTAAATCAAGAGTTTGACGCTTAACCGACAGCCACTCAGGAGCCCCTCTCTTCGTACCTTTGTTCATTTTTTTTTATCTTATGGTTTTGCTCTTTTGGTCTTTAATATTTACTGTTGTTATTTTACTGTTGTTTAATTTTTACTGTGTTTATTATTATTTGTTGAGTTCTGAGGATTTATTATATATCCTAGATTTGACTCTAAAAACATGGCCCATAAAGGGAGAGGATACATTGGACCTCATTAAAATGTGAAACATTTGGTCCTTGAAAGATCCTATTAAGAGGATGAAAAGATAAACTATAGGGTGAAAGAGATATTTGCAAGCCACATACCTAACCAAGGACTGGTAGCCTGGTCCTAGTCCTAGGTCCTGAAGATTTTCTCCTATATTTTTTGCTAAAAGTTTTACAGTTTTACATTTACACTTAAGTCTTTGACCCATTTTGAGTTAATTTTTTAAAAGACTTTTTATACTTCCAGAAGTATCTGTGGAAATATCTGCCATTATTAACTTTAGATGCAGATTGGGAAAGATTGAGCTGAGAGTGGAGTGAATTAGATTTTCCTACTACTCAAAGATGGAGCATCTTTTCTCAGAGGGGCATCTCAAGCTAGAAGGTATAAACCACAACATGGAGGGAAGGGGGGAGAGAGAGTTCCTAGTACAGAAAATAAATATCTAGCTTTCTTCCTAAAAGGCAGTACCTGGGTGCAAAATGTCCTGAAGTGATTAAGGGAAAAAGGAGATTTTATGGGAATACAATTCTCATACTTTGTCTTTTTCAAATTCATTTCCCATTTGTCAATTGTACTATTTTATAAAGCTAACATTAAAGTTTAGATAGGGTTTTCTCAAAGTCAATGGCTGAGAATCTTAAGGTAGGGGGAGTAAAGGAGATAAAATGGGCATTCAACAAATTCGTTAAATGGAATTTTACTCAGTTCTCCCTCATTATCATGGACTACAGCACACAATCACACACAATTAAGAGCTTTCATTGACTAACAACTGTATGGACAGTGAAATAAAAGTCATTTCTAGATCAAGGGACTTATTTAGATATTCTTTTGCAATTAGAAAGCATGGTCACTGGGGATTTCCTGTAACTGGATCTTATCTGAAATATCATACTGTTACTGAAAGCTGTATTTTCATCCAACTGGAGCATTTGATCTGAGAACATTTTAGAAGCTTTCTACAGATTAAAGTCAGGAGACACATTTAATAAACAGAGGAAATGAAATGTACAGTCAGAAATAGACTATTATCCATTTTCCAGGTTATATTTTCCTTTTAGAGTAAACCATTTTAATTCCTTTTGATTTCCTTATAATTAAATTACTATCTGAACCATGCATGTATTTTTTATATTTCCTTTGAACTGTAACATGGAATGACCCATAGATATCAAGTAAGTATCTGTAAAAGACAGAAATGATATACCCCCTATTGATAGCTTCTTATGTATATAATCCAGAATGCACTCACCTGATACCTGATGAGAAAGGTACAAGGATCAGGGGTACAAATCACCTATTTTGACATATTATATATTGTTAACATATTATGAAATGTTGATGTAGACTCTTAGCAACCCCATTGTATTGCTTATTTTAGCTTTATGATTAAAGATGACAATTCTCATTAGTTAGTCATGTTAAACCAGCAAGTTATTTCCTATTCTCTTGTCATTAGTTTTTGCTCTCTAGATAAAATACTTAATAATAATCCATAGAAATTTAGAAAAGACTTTAGGATATCTTTTAGAAGGGATAATAGAGCTGAACATCCCCATATTAGAGGTAAAAAATCAAGACCTAGAGAATATTAACATTGCATTTCAACTATTATAAGATGCACATTGTAATTCATATGATCATCTCTAAAATCAATGTGTTTTCTATAATGAATAGTGTCTTACCATGGTTGTTTGCCAGGTGGAAATCATGATGTAGTTGCTTGTTTATGCATGAACTTGTAGGCATTACTGAACAACTGTAACTTCACTTCAGTAAGTGGGCCACTTCAAGATCATTTGACTAAAGCATGAGTCCTATTGTGGCCTAAAAACTTTTGTTAATACCTTCTAGTGAAACATATAAAGTATCAGCAGTAAAACTCATAAAACAGATGCTAATAGCTTGGAAAAACAATCCAGGAATTAATAGTAGAGCATTCTTTTAGAGAAAATCTGGCACGGGAGGTAATAATATGGAAGAAAAGAGGCACATCAACTACTCTTAGTCAAAAATTGATTCAGAGCAATTGGCCCTGACGTATTTTTGTTTTCATGCTTTATAACATTGATATGTAAAATATCTATGCCTAAGTAAATCTAAAAGAGCTCCTTTAATAAGCATAAAATAAAAATTCTAAATGATGAGGGAAAATTATGGCATAGTTTGACCAACTTTTGTTAGTCAACTCTCTTTCTTCTAAACAGGTATGAATATAATCAGTTCTGATTCATTCTTATTTCTTCAGATGTTTTCCTATAAGCCAAGTTATTATCCATTCATACTCTGAAGTAAAAAATCAAAATGTTCCAATTTTGATGAAGAAATCTAATCTTTATTTCTATGATGTTAGCACAATATACTCACACAATAGCTTTAATCTGTACTTAACAAAATACATTATAGCACTTTACAAACTTTATCAGTTTGGAAAACATTGCATAACATTTTATTAAACACAATACTTTATATATATTATATATATTTTCATAATTTTATTTACTTTAAAAAGATAATTACTCTCTTTATTCAATACTTGGTTTTATCAGTAAAGCACAGCCTAACAAAGGAAGAAGTGCTCTCATTAGCAAATCAGATAAATAGAACACTAAGAAGAGATACCACCTGTTAGTCTCATTTATTTTAAATTAAGGTACCAGTGGAATGTAAACAAATATTTTTGTAATTTTTTTTTTTACAAAAGATGTATTATCAAATATACATGCAGAGGTCTGAGTTCTAGCGACTATCATTATATTTCCTTAACAATGTGGTACAATTTGTTCAGTCATTAAAAACTGTAGCCTTTGGCACTTTGAGTAGAAAAAGAATATATCAATATTTATGTAAAGAAAAAAAAACCTTCAATGACTAGAGAAGTACTTTAAAATCTTTTGTTAAGAAATAGGAAAGATTAGGAAATATCATACTGCACCTGAAATGCTGCAGCTTTATTATTTTTTCTTCAGAGTACTAAAACCAGTCCACCTTCCTCTCTATGAAATGGCAAAAGCCAGTAGGAGTGCCGTGATGGTGGCGGTGGTGAGAAGTGGGGAAGGCAACATTTTACTCCCACTCCCCTCTCTGAGAAGGAAATTGCCAGAAGGGATGTAGTTGAATCATATTTTATTGCCAGAGTTTTCAATTCTGCTGGTTTCAGCTAAATCCCTAATGCTCTTAGGAGGTTGGTTAACTCTAGAAAGCTTTGCCCTTTTCCTGTAGAAGTTGATAATGATGTGATAGTCTTTATCTCTTAACAACCCCTTCCTTCTGTTCTCACTGAAAACAGATCAGATCAACCAGCTTTGTTGTTACCTTTTATCCCCTTGGCAATCATCAAGTGTATATTAGAATTCTTAAGAAATGGTGTAAAAAAGGTTTGATACTAAATTCCAAGAACCAAATATTTCTCCACAGTTAAATTTTTAAGTTGGAAAACACCTCCAAATGTTTTGGTTTTATCTTCTTCTTATTGATAATATTTGTTTCCTTTGATTTAGGCTGAAGGCTTTATTCAGGATAGGTAGCAAAATTGTTGTTTGCATATTAAGCACAAAAACTGTGTCTATTTAGATATTTTGAAGAAATACATTCTTAATTTATATTGTGAGATACTTTCACTTATCAATTTGCATTTTTTTTTCCAGATTCTTCCTGTTGATGTCCAATTGACAAAAATATCTTAGGGAAGAAGGTAAAACCTAACTACTGTTGCTCTGATTTACTGGTTATTAGAATACAAAAAATTACTAATCTGGAACAAAACAGAGTTTTTGGATTACTGATTAAGATAGCAACCTAAGCCAGCTGGTTGGAGATGTCCAAGGGTAGACTCAACCAACATTGCTGGCAATGTAACCCACAATGTCAAGTGTTGGTTCAGATTTCTTATTTATAAATTCACAGCAGTATATTTTGCTCAAGGAATGTCAACTGTTATTCTTGCTTTAAAAATAGAAAAACATATCTATGACATCAAAAAAATAATTAATAAATAAAGGAGGAGCCATAAAATGCAAAATATGATCACAACAATTTTGAAAAACTCTAAAACAATGTATTTTTTAAGTTATGCAAATTTACTCACTAAAAAACAGAATCATTAGTAGTACCTACACTTAAATAAAAAGTAAGCAGCAAGAAAAAAAAACTATGTAGAAAAGTACTAGTTATTCCCTTTCACTGAAAATATTCCTACACATTTTTTGTTGTTGAAGAAAGCATAATTTTGAGGAAATGCACAAAACTTTTTCATTTTTTGACTGTGACAGAGCCACTACAGAGAAGCTGCGGGGTGTCCTATTCTAACACAAAGCAGCCAGCATCTTCTTAATACAGTAGCATTTCTTTGACAAGGAATTGCACGCCACTATTTCACAGCTAAATAGAATTTGAGAGTTTACATGGTATGTGTACTATAATAATCAGCACCACCCTTACTGGGCTGTAGGCGCAGATTCTGCAAAATGAATATATAATACTGCATGGCCTCTGCTGTAGGGAACCGTGTTCTGGATTCCCACAGCTAATTATAAAGAAAAATCCCTAAAGTTGGCACATTCAGGAAGTAAAATAGTATACACTGAAGGAAACCACTTTCTTCTGATACTGCCTTCTGCAAACCTTTTGAGTTTGAAGACAGGTCTTAAGATTCTTCACCTTATCATATTAATTAGGTTCTTGCATTGTGCTTTTCCCTCCCCTTGATGTGAAATCTACAAGCTTTGCATGTAGTAGTTCTCAAGAGTCATTGAGCTCCGGGCTGATGGTAAGATGACCCAGTTTGATGAGAAGGCTTCCCAATCCACTGAAAACAGAGCACAGAGGGAGAATCAAGACATGGTCTTCTGGGGGGTTCGCTCAAGGGATTGAATCCCATCACTCAATCCTTATAAGCCCGTGTTGGGGAGGTTCCCTTGTAGAAGATATTTCTAGTGTTTTCCGGGCTGTTACTTCTTTCAGGGATTAAGATGATGTTGCCCTTTCTCCGCAGGGTAGAGTCGCGGGAAGAAGAAACAGACAGCGTCTCTGAACCAATTTCGCTGCCCTCTACTGGGGTGACACGGATAGTGGTGATTCCATGGTGGTGATGCTCATTGTTATCTATGTTGCTTCTCTTGCGATCTCCAGAGCCAAAACTGTCTTTCAGGGACTCACAGCTTTCTGAGTCCCTGTTGAGATCATTGAGCTCGTAGGTTTGGCGAAGGCTGCCCTTTTCAGGGGCTTTCCATTTCCAGGAGCCGCTACCTTCGCCTTCGGTAGATGGGATCTGTATGATGGGCCTGTTGTTCTCCGGGTGAGCCTCAACTCTTACGATCCCACTGGGTTCGTGGTCTGTCAAGGTTTTGTAGCGGATGGAGCCAGTGCAGGAGACAGTGCTGCCTTCGGTGTTCTTGGGGCTGCTTTGCAGGACACCCTGCTGCTTGGACATTGCTATTACTTGCATTATTCGGGGCTGGCTGTTGCTTCTATTACAGGCCACGGTCTTCTCTGCAGCTTTCAACCACTTGGCCCGAGCAGAGCTGCTTTTGGGAGAGGTGCTTATGTTTTCCTGCGTCTCCTCAGGGATGTGCACTAACTGCGAAGACCCAGGGCGGGACTGGATGGACACTCTTGGTCCTCCAGGCATGCTATTGTTACATCCGGGGACAGTGCCAGGTTGGATCTTGAGGTACTGATTGCTGGGAGGATGGTGGTCTCCATTCACCCCTACTCTGGAGGGCTCTGAGCTTGACCTCATTTCTATGGATCTGGGTGGTGACTGTCCAGGCTCAGTCTCTATAACTTGCAGGGACAACTTGCGGCTTTCATTCTTATTCTTCCACTGGGTGAGAAGCTGCTTTGATCGAGCAGAATCCATAGAGGCATGAATGGTGGCATTTCGTCTGACAGGGTCTTCTACGGATGGGGTGTTGGCTCTAGGTAGGGTATTGCTAAAGGTAACCATGTTCTCCTTCCCCATGGGACTCCGTGGAGTGATGATTTCTACATCAGCGTTTGCCCTTTTGAGGTTTGTCAGTGAGCTGGCATCTCTGTGATTTCGGTTGAGGATGCCTTCTGTGTGAGCAATTCCATCACTGCTGCTGCCATTTTTAGCAGATAATACTCTGCTGGGGTCTTGGTTGAGGTCTGTCAGAGACCTGAGGGCTTCTCTGTGCTGAAACATACTCTCTTCACTAGGCAGAAAATTTCCCACAGCATACAGGCCCTGGTATTGGAAAGAAACAAGAACATCATGCACTAGAAGACATGGTTACTAAGAGTTTGTCTTAGAGGACCCACTGACGCATATAAATAAGGTATATGCTGTCTATATACTGCTGACTAATACAAATAACAAAAAACCAAAAGTACAATTACTCAGGAAGTAGTTTGTAAGTTATATCATAAATCGCTGAACTAACTGTTCAGAAATAAGGAGCCCGTTATTTTTTATTAGTTGGATTTCCTCTCCTTTCTCCATCCCACTGGATGTTTTTGTGAATCTTATCTATCCTCTGTATGTTTTGAGAGAAAACAAAAAGACAGACAATGAGAGAAATAAGACATTCTTCTGCTTTTCAAAGCATTTCATTTTTCTGGATTTAGGAACCTCTTGTTGAGCGACACCTTGAATAGCTTAACTGATTTATTTTACCTTCCTTTTTAATCACACCTTATGATGGAAAGCAGGAGAGGTGTGAAAAATATGAAACACCAAATCATTCATAAAACATGTCATCAGGTTTTGCAGTGAGGTCAGATACAAATGTTGTTATGACTCAGATCGAGCACAGCCCTGTGTGTTCAGTATTGTGCAGAATTCTCAGAAGACAGGGCAGAAATTGTCACTAGTTTGGGGCACCCACATTCTTTTTTTTAACTTGGTCTCAAGTTTGGAAGTGTATATTTGGTCAATTTAGTGCTAGGACACTAAATTTGAGCTAAATTTTATTTAATCTTGCTTTCATACTTAACCTACCAATTTTTTGTTATTTTAGATTTGGGGGATACAAATTTGGATAAAGTAAAAATTCAGATTCAGAATTTTTACTTTTTACACGTAGAAGACCAAATCCCTGATGGATTTTCAATTTCTAAGATGCTTAGTTTGGAGATATGAGCAAGGAACAGATACCTATTTGGGTATTAATTTCCATGAATGGTAGCCACTGTCTACCATTTCAAATCAAGCCAAAAGAATCCCATGGAATCAACATTTTATAGAATGCTTAACAATTTAAAACAGCATTGGCTTAGAATTGATGAATATGCAACCTCAGGGCATAGCATGCAAACAGAAATTAAATAAAGTCAAGCTTCTGCCTATCCAACCACTTTAATTCCCGGTTGAAATGTTCTTCTAAATAATATCTATCTATGCTCTCGCTGCCAGATTTCCCAGGATGAGCAGGCCTACCTAATGTTGTATTAATAATTGTAATAATTGTTGTAAGTTTAGGAAAATCATCCACTAGACTGCAAATAACCTCTGCCCGTATTGTTCAACATTCAGTGCCTAGCATTGTGCTTAATAAATATAGTTGCTTCATCCTTGTTATACCATGAAGTAAGTAGCTATTATTCTCATTTCATAGGTGAAGAAACAAGCTTCTTAGAGACTATGTAACTTGGCCAAATGTCAAGGATATTTGAGATTCAAGCCCAAATTCTTCAGACTATGGAGCCCATGCTAATTCCAGGACACCATGAAATCACACATGTGTGAAGGCAATTCTTGAACTACGGGGATGCAGTTCTCAGTCTTCTTATTCTGTAACACACATCACCAATCAACATTCGCATGAGAAACCCAAGCTTATGCCCAATTCCTGGAATACTATCTTTACCTGGATCATATTCTCTGCCACAGAAGAAAGCATGTGAGTAAGCATGAGATTTGAAGTAACAATCCTGACCATGCTAGTTTATAAAAATGAAAATTAATCACTGCTTGCCTCAGCACTTTTACTATTTTTTTGTAATCATTTTCTTGTAACACCTTCCACAGTGCACCAAGATCACGTGATTGAACTGCTGCTATAGATGATTTTCATTTCTCAACCAGCCTCTCTCAGTTTCCTTGGTTATTGCCTCTTCCTCTCTGTGCTGCTTGCATGTTGGTGTCTCTTGGCTTTTATTCTTATTACCTAACAATTTTATATACCCCTATAACTATAATGGTGCTTCCTCCAATAATATCCATGACTTCCAAGTCTATTTCTCCACTATCAATTGCTCTTTTGAGCTCCAGACCCAACTCTTCAACTGCCTGTGGATCCTTAAATTGAGCTGCTTTGACCAACCTGCTCCCTCCATTGTTTACCTGGTCTGCTAGACCAGAAGTCACCATCTGCCCAGTCTTCCAAGCTGGAAACTGGCCATTATCTCTCATACTTCCTGTTCCCTCACCTTCCATTTATACTTGCTTTTTCATGCGTCCATCTTTTTGCCTGTGTAGTTTCTTCTGCTTGAAAGTCCTTCCTCCTTTTCTTACCCTAAGAAAAACATTTCTTATTTCTTAAAAACCACATCATGTCTCTGAAGGCTTCCCTAACTTCCTTCTTCAGTCTGCTATTCCAAAGCATTTTGTTCACACCCCATTATATCATTTAACATATTGTAACCATCTGTATTTTTATTAGTCTTTACACTGAAGACTTCTTAAGACTATATATTCTCATTGTTCTGATGCTCAGTATAGTACCTAGCACAGATCATATACTGAATAAATGTAAAATGAATGAGTGAAAGAATTAATGCATGAAATGGGTAATCTCAGTTTCCTTATGCTGAGAATATTTCCTTTGAAAGAAGATTAGGCTTGAAAATAGAATACTGCTAAAAAATTCAGTATTAGTTGGTGCCTATATATCCAGATGCTACATTTGTGTTGTTGGGCAAATTATATAAACTTCTACTAAACCTTCACTGTCATGAACCTTACTTTCACTAATATTTACTTTCCTCATCTATAAAATTATACTAGCAAAAGTAATCCTTGATTCTTTTCGGGGTGTGTGTGGATGAGGATAAAATGCAATAATCCTAAAAGTGGAGTTTCTAGTCCATGGGAGAAGTTAAAAAAATTATTTTGCTGAAAGTAGGATGTGTGTTTTGGCTTAGAATGGAGAGGCACCCAAACATTTTCTCACGAATATAAACTATATTGCAAGTAAATTATTACAGTACAAAATGTTCAGTGCAAGTTTTCCATTTAAACTGTGGTTAATGAAGTAAGAATAATAAATTATTTACCAAGTACAGAGCAATTCCTCCTCCTATTAAAAAGCCACAATAGACATCAACTGGGTGGTTCTTATACTGAGTTATCCGTGTTAGCCCACAGATGATCCCACAGATGATAAACGTGAAGACCAAGAGAGGTTTCAGAAGCTTAGAGGAATCCGTTAATGTGGAATTGAAGTACATCTTAAAAATGAAAGAGATGTGTTAAGTATGTTAGAAAGGTCATTTTACTATTAAATTGTAATCAAATAAAAACTTAAACTCAAAGCCTAACTGGTACACTCAACATCAATTTTACTGTTCCATTTGCCCTGTAATGGTTATGTTCTATACCTGAAAAAAAGGAAATACATAGCAAATTCATCTAGTAAAAAACAGACTGACATGAAACTTTGAAAAATAAATTGAAGCCGTAAAATTAGCCAGATAACTGTTTAGTTTCCACGTTACTTGTCACATAATTTCAGTCTACTTTTCTCACATAAGACCTGATGGATTATTGTATTAATCAGATATGATGATGATTCATTGCATATCATTTATCAAATTTACACTGACTTTGAACTGTTACATAAATGCTGAAAGTAAAGCGTGTGTGTGTGTGTGTGTGTGTGTGTGTGTGTGTTGTGCTTAACACAGTTCTTTCAGTTTCAGATTTATAACATTCATGTAGCTCACGGTACCCTGCCATGAGGTACAATATTACATTGAAGGAATACTGGGATGAATAAATATTATGACTGTGTAGAAAAGTTCTTTTACTGTAATATTGTTTCCAGTATCACCCAGTTTCTGCTCTCGATGCAATTGTGTTGCAGGACTGCTGTACTAAAGTTTACTGTTCTTTTATTACATGGCTATATAATCTAATTAGTCACTTGGACACCGCACTCATTTCTCTAATTTCCTCTAGGACACAGATTGATGAAAAAGAGCCAGTGACTTACTGAAACGTACACAGCAGCAAAGGCAGCGAGGGTCGCATGTTGAGAAGGGAATGATTTTCTGCCAAAGGAAGACAGTCAAATTATGTCTTCTATCTCAGATCCACTGCTAACAATCATCTTGAGAACACTGGGTGGTTAAAACATTCAACTTAAAAGCCTCAAGGCAATAAGTGATAACTTTAATTTCTGTTTAGTTTTCTGGAGAAAGATCTGAGTGATAAACACTGCTAATCACCATTAGAATGAAAGAATAGTAGTAATACACTTTTCAATATCAAGTGCCAGCTTTGGAGATGATCACTTTGTTACACCACTGGAATGATGGTCGAGAGTTGAAATGGATTGGAAAACATTATATTTGTTCTTTGGTATTAGAATTATGTCAGTTTAAAGTAAAGGTCCATAAAACCTAGGACTTTAAAGCTTTTAAACTTTTTCTATGCTCCTAAATATATGGTTTAATTTACATAAAACTTTAAAAGGCAAAATTATTTTCTCACAGCAGTGAATCTAAGTGTATTTTTTATACTCTAGAAAACACAAGAAGTCCAATCTTTTTTTTTTTTTTAATTTTTTTTTTCAACGTTTATTTATTTTTGGGACAGAGAGAGACAGAGCATGAACGGGGGAGGGGCAGAGAGAGAGGGAGACACAGAATCGGAAACAGGCTCCAGGCTCCGAGCCATCAGCCCAGAGCCTGACGCGGGGCTCGAACTCCCGTACCGCGAGATCGTGACCTGGCTGAAGTCGGATGCTTAACCGACTGCGCCACCCAGGCGCCCCACAAGAAGTCCAATCTTAACAAAACGTTTCCCTGCATTTTCCAATTTAAAATAATTATCATCTCAAGAATTGCTGAGAATCTAGTTAAATTTAAGAAGCAAGGTGAGAGAGGAGGAACACAGGATATGAGAGACACTGAAAAGGACAGGTGAAGAAAAAAATAGAGATTTATTTTAATGGATAAAAAAATTAAAGATAAAATTCAGTTATATTAAAATCCTCCTAATTATTTGGTACCCAATAAAAAGGATTACCATTTAATACAGACAAGATATGTAAAAAAGGATTGAGAAAGAATAGAAGAAGACACAGGTCTTAAAAGCAGCTTCAAAATTATTGAATGGGCCATGAGAACTTGAATGTATGTAATTACATAATATCAGGCTGTGTTCTTCAAGAGTACTTACTAGCTTATTTTTGACTCTTAAATTGATCTTAGGAACTCACTAAATGACATGAAATTCTTAGAGCAAAATCGTTCATTGCCCTTTGTCCTTCTGCAATTTATTTCTTTTGAACTTCCAAAACATTATCTCTTAAAAGCTTAATTTTTACTTTATTCACTGAAAAAAAAAAAAAACCTTAATGCATTGGTATTTTCTTGAGGTTTCCTGTCTTTTATTTTCTAAAATGCAAGGTTAGGAGCTATAGTGATCTTTTGGGTTTATTCAAAGAAGATGTATGTATAAAACTCTACCAAACATAAAATTCACATAGTTTTTAAAAACTAAAACATATAAGGGAGATGTAAATATAGATATTTAGCCTACCACATAAGTCAATACAGGACATGTATTAACTGTAAATCATGACTAACTATAATATCCTCAAATAAACCAACTGTGATAACCTAAAACCATAATGAGTAAAGGGTAGATCACAAAATGTGAGTAGAATTTGGTGATATGAATATTAGTGGCAGCAATGTGAGGCTGAAATTTGGAGACAGACGGAGGATTTGGAAAGAGCCACCAATGGGTTTTCTATGGTATAACCACTAAAGAAATCACTGAATTGAAAAAAATAAATAAAACCAAAGTCATTATGACTGAAAAATGTGGGCCTAAAATGATACCCCACACTATTAATGAACAATGAAAACACTGACATGGACAGTTTTTAAGTCTCAATTTCTAACCTGCCACTGTTGATCACTGTAAGGTCAGATCCTGAGCAAATATCTTCCACAATGTAGGAATTTTCTTTGCAAGACACATTCAGGGAGGTGTAGTTTGGCTTGCACACGGTTAGAAAGTATGGCGCCTGATAGCCTGTGGAGAGCTGTATGATATCTGTGATGAGAGCTGTAGAGCACAGTCCAAACACATGAACGCCTACAAGCAGAGGGAAAGAAATTGTTACCAAGTTAGCGCCTAATGCTGATATTGTGCCATCATCAACCATGTTTATCACACATTAGTGTGGCAACCTTCAAATCTGTTGTGATTATTTTCTCTGAGTTAATTTGGAGAAAACAGTATAGAAAATTCCTAAACCTTTAAACCAGATACTTGCTGCTAAAATAAGGGCAATTAGGATCTCCAAGTTAGTCATCTGAGGTATTTTTGTCATTTGGGTTAAGCAGGACCTATTCTCAATATCATTGCCATTGGTGTCTTGTAAGACCCCCAGGACATATTAAGGTGGCCAACTGTGTGATTTGAGAAGGATTAAATACAGGGGATGAAGCAGAATTCAAAATGGTTTAAAATTGCTTCACATGTTTGAGCTTTCAGGGCTCGCTCTCTCCAGTAGTTCCTAAACCCTATAGAACTGGTTCCAACTCCCTACAAGCTGTAGTCATATCAGGAATGCTAATTAAAACAGAGAAGAGGGCAGGTGGGTCCTGTCGCAGAAACAGTCATATCTTGGGTCCGGGGCTGTGGGAGCCTTCCTGCGTGTTTGGAATTCAGAAATGATGTTCTTGTATCTCCCCACCCAAATCCTATCTTTCTTTTGTGTCCTGTGGCCAGTCTCACACCAGAAACTCACAAATTCTGATGCAGATCCCTTGCCTGGGAGTCTAGCTCTGCTCACTCACCTGCTTCCTCTACATGGTCTTGACACCCTGGATTCACTCTGAATTGACATCCTGGATTCTTATTCGTGATTTTCTCATAGAAATCATTGCAAGAGGCAGCTGGGCAATTCATCAGTAGACTCCTCCAGACCACGGTCACTGGCCTGCACGTTACCTTGTTTTCCACTTTCCTTTTCTGCTTATCCCCATCTAGCAACTACTCTCCCAATTCCTTCTCCACCCTCTCGACTAGGGTTCATGACACACCTTAATTTCTGCATTCTAATTCCCAGAAGTATGCAAGGTCTTAGAGAGGAGTTCACTTCAGTGGGGAAGCCCATCCATGTCTGCCTTAGGAGAATAAGAATCTCCTGACCCATGGAGGATGAGGTTGCTGACTCTGGGCACTGTTCTCTAGGGAAGGATGGACCATCCTCAAAGGCATGAGGCTTTTCACAGAGGTCATATGCCCCCTTGTCCACAGAATTTTGTTACATTACAAAAATTTATTTTTCTCAGATCAGCTATGTGTCCTTAAGATTTCTGTCCTTGCCTCAGTTTGTGACCCTGCTAAAGGGCCTTTTTTTGTCTTACCATCTCCAAGTGCCTTGCTTAGTGGAGCAAGTCTAGGGCATGACTTAGACTGGACTTTTCTTCTAGTGGGGAAGAAGTTTGTACTTCATTATCTTCTAGCTATTAAATGAAATGACCTATTCCTTTGAGCTGAGAGGTTACAGGTAAATTTTTTACTGACCTATTGGAGAACAAAAAGGCCTGTGACTCAAACATTAGGATAGTCTCATGCTAATCAGAAGAGATGAAGGTTTAGATACTAGTTAGATTCAGATGTTGATTTTCTATAGGCCTTATAAAAAATAAGAGGCAAAGTTAGAGGATATAACCAAGGATAAATAGCCATGATTCAGCTCTCCCTATGGTGACATTTCCATGTGCAGTAACTTCTGGATGAAAACACTCCAGGAGAATTGAAATGGAATCACTGATGTGGCTAAACTAATTTCTGAAGAGTTATCTATTCATAATGGCCTGCTGACATTTATTCTCCACCTTAAAAAACGAACACAGATCCAGAAAAACCATTTTAAGGTAAATTTATGCTTCAGCCACAGCTAAGACAAAAATATACTGAAATGTATGGCATGTTAGCTCTCAGAACAAGCACTATAACTGTAAATAACCCATTACAGATACAAAGCCCAAATCTTAGTGTTTTAACAGTTTTTTCATATAATGTAAAACTCATCATGGACCCGAAATTATACATCTAAATTATAGCTTTAAAGACTTAATATCTGTAATTAAATATAACATTTCTATTTGAAAAAAATTCCTTTCTTTGTGGTTCCCCACACTCACCAACAAATCTGACGGCTCTTCTAAGGAAGGAGTTGAAGTTGCAGCCTCCGGCATTAATGTTGGGCTCCAGTCCAACCCCATTTCTTCTTTTGGACAGGCAACAGTAGAGAATTCCTTCCCCTACCATAATCTGTAAAGACAGGGCAGTGTTCGGAATGGACTCAGTGGGTACAAAGGAATTCTACCTTATCTCTTAACACATCATCAGTTCAACAAGGTAAAGATGTAGTTTTCTTAAAAGCTTTAGAGATGTGAGCAAGTTCTCCTGAGTAGTTGAGGGAGCAGTGAGAAGAAGCAATCAGGGCACTGTAAAGAGCTCTGGTTGGATCTTCTGGGTGCCTATGTACCAGTCAAGGCTGTGGTAGCATCCTGGCATTTTCATGCAGTTGGAGCACTCAGTCTTTGGCCTTTTTGCTCAATGACACCCAGGGATGATACCTAATTGATTAATTGCATGATGACTGATCCTGCCCTAACCCTTTGAGTCTTGGCATTTCATTGCTAAAAGCACAAAAACAAGATGACTGGTGGGGATGATGAGGAACAAAATAAGTACCAAAGTTAGGATTAGGAAATTTTACTGGCATATTATTTCAATAAACCAATTTGGGATTGAGCAGAAGGTTCAATCCCTGGAAAGTATGCACAGGGTTAGAAAGGTGCTATCTAAAGCCGAGCAGCGTAATAAAAATGTCTGTGATGATGGAAATATTTTCCATCCTGTCCAGTAGGGTAGCCACTACCCACATGTGGCTACTGGGCCTTGAAATTTAGCTACCACAACTGAGGAACCAAATTTTTAGTTTCATTACCCTGTATTTAATTCAGTATTTAAAATTTAAATCGATTTAGATTTAACATAAAATAGCCAGATGTGGCTGGTAGCTACTTTATTGGAGAATGCAGATTACAAGAGAATTTAGGTGAGCAAGGTGTTATTCCCTAGGTATAAGATTGCAAAATGTGTTTACAATGGACAGTGAGCCATGCTGCAGTATCAGAAGGATTAGGTTAAGATAAAGAAAAGTATACTTGCTGTAGGATTCCAAGACATAGGACATCAGGGAAGGTACCCAATGCATTTAGGCATCATTTCCTTTAAGAAGCTTTCCTTGAAATACCCCACAGCATCCTAAACTGAATTAGGTCCCCTTCTTTGCGGCTTCCTCAGCACCTCATCCTTCCCTCTTAGCAAAGCTTGGTTAAAATGCACTTGAACAGTTCATTTTTTTGTCTTTTACCTGACTACAAGTCTCTGAGGGATGAGACATTTCTCATTTACCTTTAATTCTCATTGTCTAGCACAATGCCTGGCATTGTGGGATTTGCATTTGTTACCCTCATTGTGGGATTCTTGTTGGCTAATTACCCTGGGCATTCAGGTCATTGGTTATTCTATACAAGAGAAGTAAGATTTGAGGGGCGCCTGGGTGGCTCAGTCAGTTGAGCATCCGACTTCAGCTCAGGTCATGATCTCACAGCTCGTAAGTTCAAGCCCTGCATCGGGCCCTGCGCTGAGAGCTTGGAGCCTGGAGCCTGCTTTGGATTCTGTGTGTGTGTCTCTCTCTGCCCCTAACCCACTTGCATTCTGTCTCTGTCTCTCTCAAAAATAAATAAAAGCATTAAATAAATTTAAAAAAAAGAGAGAGAAGTAAGACTTGAAATTATGAGTTTTATTTATGAAAAAAATTTTCAAATATTTAAGATTATTGTGCCTAAGAGATTATTATGAAATGCGACATTGATTTGTAGATATGTGTGGAGCTGAGGAAAGTTGAGTTACATGAGACACCAGAAGTCTCTTAGATACAAGTGATGGTGTCACTTTAAAAGTCATGGTCATGATTAGAGGCTCAAACAGATTTCCCAAGGGAAACTTCTCAGTTTTCATTACTAGTGTAACATTTATTTTATGAAGTTTTTAAAACTACAGTTTTTTTAAAACTAATGACAGTAAGCCTACGACCTTCTGCTTTGAATGTTCAATCTGCTATATTTAATTCTTTAGGTATTATGGTATGTGTACAATTACAAAGAATCTTAATTTGTATAAAAATAATTTTCTTAATGGAACTCTACCAATAATCACACATGTGTGAAGATCATGTGGCATACATGATAAACATCTTTAAAATCAATCTTACAGAAATCATCAAAAGGAGGGTTTTTTTTTCTCAAATAATTGAACAGTGAGTTAATTACACTTCTTGAAAAATGTCATCCTACATTATCACCGTAAGTTAGACACAGAAACACAATAAATTCTATATTCTACACAGATAGATGTGACATGATATTCCACACACAAAGCATAAGATAATGGGTATCTCAAATTTATCATTTCAAGAACATTAACCACTCATTCCTGAAGTGCATTATTGTATGGTTAAAAAATACTGATTTCATCTTCACTTTCTCAACAATAATTTTGTGAATAATTTTCCCCTATTTTCAATTATATGTAATGATTCACATTTTACCCATGAAAGCTAAATTATATACACATTTATTTGTATAGTGCTATTAGGGAAATGTATCTTATCATACAACACAATAGTCATTATCTCAAATGACCTTGAGATTTCAGGGGTTTTATTTTAGTTGTGTAATATGCTCAAAACTCGTATGTCAAGAGAGTACTTTAATACTCTTTGGCTTGATTATGGATAGAGGTTTCTTGTCATTATTTTGACATCACCCACTGGTCCTCTCTAAGAAACACATCAATTTTCTCCTCATACTTCTATTCATTTAACCTTGAGCTGTATGTCATTGCATGAATTTTCAAAGTGGTTCAATTCTGTTTAAAGATGGAATTTTCCTCAGGGGGAGGGGAGATGCTTCTTGATTTATTTCTAAATGCACCTACTTGTTTCCTCATTCTGAATGGCATGCTGTTGTGCTAAAATATGGTTTCAGAGTTTAGCCTTTGACAGTAAAATTATTTGTTGCTTTTGTCATTTGTAAATAGAAAACAATTTTTTTTTTTTAACGTTTATTTATTTTTGGGACAGAGAGAGACAGAGCATGAACGGGGGAGGGGCAGAGAGAGAGGGAGACACAGAATCAGAAACAGGCTCCAGGCTCCGAGCCATCAGCCCAGAGCCCGACGCGGGGCTCGAACTCACGGACCGCGAGATCGTGACCTGGCTGAAGTCGGAATAAATAGAAAACAATTTGTGACAAGCGTCTTTTTGCAATATTCTGTTTAGCCTGTACACAAGCCAAAAAAGAAATGACAATTTTTTTGGCTTGTCCAATATCAAGGCAGGTTTTTGGAAAAGATTCTGAAGTGACTCTACTTCAGAAAAGGCATAGTGAGAAATATATTGCTTTTTATTAATCATATGGGCAGTGCCCTAAGAATAGCCACCAGAGGAAGCACTCCAATCAAAGAAGTCTTCCTTGTGAAAAAAACAAAGCACAATGACAAAAATATAATATTTATCATAGTATCTTCAGTGTTTAAATTTGCAGTGAATGTCTTTTGGAAACCCTAATACATTTAATATTCTACCTTTTGATTGTATAGTCTCCCAAAGCTAAGGTTACCCTCTAGGAACATAATCCAATTCCAATAGAATTCTTCTATAAAGTTAGATATACTTATCCTTTAAGAATATGTAATAAAATTTTACTTCCAGGGAAGTGAAAATATACATCCTTTTCTTTTCATATAGATTTCATGAAGATTTATGGTACTCTCTGTTGTTTTCCCTGGGACACAGTCTCCAAAGGACTGAACAAAATGCTGGTTTCATTATCACTTTAAAGTAAACGAAAAGTGAATATTAAGGATGAAATTTTCCAATTTAAGGGCAATTTCAGAGACATAAAATGTATTTCACAGACATGAAAGGAACTTTTACAGTTTCTCATTCAACATCACAAAGCCAAGTTATTTTTAAAACCTCTCAAAGCATTTTAAAAAATCTGAAAAGCAAACACTAAAAGATTTATAGTTGAATGCCTATATAAGAACATCTGTCGATCTTCTTTTATTTATATAAAGATTCTTTTAAAGAATATTGTGGGGGTGCCTGGAGTGGCTCAGTCGGTTGAAGGTCTGACTTCAGCTCAGGTCATGAACTTGCAATTGAGCCCCGCGTCGTGCTCTGTGCTGACAGCTCAGAGCCTGGAGATTGCTTTGGATTCTGTGTCTCCCTCTCTTTCTGTTACTCCCCCACTTGCACTCTCTCTCTCTCTCTCTGTCAAAAATAAATAAAGATTAAAAAATTAAAAAAAAAGAATATTGTGGACATGAGTTTTGGGTTTGTTTTTTGTTTTTTGTTTTTGTTTTTGTTTGTTTTTTGTTTTTTTAAAGAGAGAGAGAATGTGCGTGTGCAAGAGCAGGAGAGGGCAGAGAGAGAGGGAGAAAGAGAATCCCAAGCAGGATCTGTGCTATCAGGGCAGCCCTACTTGTGTCTTGATCCCATGACCCCCAAGATCATGACCTGAGCTGAAATCAAAAGTCAGACGCTTAACTGACTGAGCCACCCAAGGCGCCCCTGTATAAAAAATCAGTCGATCTTCTTTTGTTCATAGAAAGATTCTTTTGAAGAATATCAAGGACATGAGGTCTTTGTTTTTCTTGATCTTCTCTCCAGGTGAATGGGTAAAAACAAGAAGTGCTTTTCTTCACAGAAGTGGGCTTTAAAAGCTATTTTCAAATGAAAGATTGCTCTTGCCTCCCCTCCTGTGCTCACCACCGCATTTGCAACAGGTTTATGCTACCATAGAGGTAAAAGGAGAACGGCATCCTTGGGAGTTGGCGGTTAGAGTCTACTTGTTATTTTTCACCTTCAGGAAAAGAGGGGAAGGAGGTTACAATTGTAACTATGTAGGAAGATTAGAGGCAGAATTATGAGTCTAGAACAAGATGACTATAGACATAAGACCAATGTTGAGAAAATGAATGTTTTGGGAGAAGGCCCTAAAAATAGAGAAAGGAAAATGAACTTGGAAAGAAATCTAGAAGAAGCATGATATTTGAAAAGAAAGGTGTGAAAACAATATTTGATGTCAGCAAAGTCAAGATTTGTTTTACCTTTGAGTGTTTACGCAAAGCTATGAAACCATGTGTAAGAATCACTGACACCCTGGAATATCATGGAACTCCAAGTGATATGGGGGTATTTAGGGACCCCAGGGTATAAATATTGCCCTAGTTTGCCTCTTGTTCCATTAAGAGGCATGCAGCCACTAGAGAGGCCCTGTGAAGACCCCCAGATCCAGTGGGTTCTTTGTGGGAGGAACTGGCACTGGGTTCCCCAGGTCAACTTTGGTGGGAGGCAGCCATGACAGATTTGCCCTGTCATTTCTCAGGGCTCAAGAAAGCAAGCTTTGGCTTAGAATCCCCAGAAAGCATCTCTAAATTGCATATAGAGAATTTATTATGGGAAGTGAAGGAGTCACAGATGCAGGGACACCGTGATGAGGCCAAGGTCATTGTCCTTAGGACATGTAACAGTGTCAACAAAGGGATCAATGTGGGCTAAACGGTGCCAGCGCCAAGTGCCACAGTTAGACTTGCTCTCTTAGCAACTTAATAAAATACCCTGGGGAAGGAAGGCTTCTGGATATATAAAAAACAAATTATTTCAATGACTGAATATCAACACAATCTTTTCAGCAGAGTCCTGAACATTTGTACAGAATTTAATTTCAAATATTCTATTATAATAAACTTGGGGATTATACCCTAACTAGGAGAAATGCTTCCTGGTGTAATAGTGTAAAGCATATATCCATTTTGCTCTTATCAAATGACTGATGATATGAATTTTTTAATAAGTCGTTAGAGAAATGACAGGAAAATGCTATTATTCTGAGTAATACTGCACTTTAAATATGTTTTATTAGTTTGAGTCTCAGCTATTTCTAAGCACATCATGAATAGTTCCAATTACCCTGGCGTTACTAGAGTTCAAATAATTCATTAACTTACAAAGTATTTTGAGTATGACAAAGTTCTATGGAGTATTAATTTCGGATTCTACCTTACCTTCTGAGAATATTTTGTATAATTTATTTAGAGTGTAAACATATGCTATGATTTTTAATATAGGGAAAAATTTTGAAAGCAAATTCATGGCTACATAAAAGTATAGACTTTGGAAGGTTTATGCATAGATTCTTTTTCTAAAATTGCTGATGTGCTGAACCAGAATAGGTCAGTTCATTAGGGAATCCTATAAAAACTCCATTCAAATACAGCTTGTCATTCAAAAACCACTTCCTCTGATATTCATGGGCATGATAAAGGCAAATTAAAAGTTCCTACTGGTAGAAATAAATATTATTAATCTTGAAACCTGTTTTTTGCTCTTTATGTAGGATTCTAGGGGCAGAATCTTCTTCCAGAAGAAGCCTTCTGGAAAAGCTTGCCTAGTCTTATTTATTTATTTATTTATTTATTTATTTATTTATTTATAAATTAATTAATTTTTTAATTTACATCCAAGTTAGTTAGCATATAGTGCAACAATAATTTCAGGAATAGATTCCAGCGATTCATCCCCTATGTATAATACCCAGTGCTCACCTCAACAAGTGTCCTCCTTAATGCTCCTTACCCATTTAACCTATCCCCCACTCCCAAAACCCCTCCAGCAACCCTCTGTTCTCTATATTTAAGAGTCTCTTCTGTTTTGTCTCCCTCCCTGTTTTTATGTTATTTTGCTTCCCTTCCCTTATGTTCATTTGTTTTGTACCTTAAATTCCTCATGTGGGTGAAATCATATATTTGTCTTTCTCTGTCTAGTCTTATATATTAATGAATTAAGAAAAAGTGTGTTGGGTCACCTGGGTGGCTCAGTCGGTTAAGCCTCCGACTTCAGCTCAGGTCATGATCTCACAGCTCATGGGTTCAGGCCCTGTGTCGGACTCTGTGTTGATAGCTCAGAGCCTGGATCCTGCTTTGGATTCTGTGTCTCCCTCTCTCTCTGCCCTCTCCTGCTCACGTTCTTTCTGTCTTTCTCTCTCTCAAAAATAAATAAACTTTAAAAAAAAAGGTTTTTTAAAAAAGAAAAAGTGTGTTTATTCATAATGTGTAAGTTAGCAAACTAAAAATAACTATGTTTTTAATTCAATTCCAGTAGGTTAGGGCATTATTTTATATTACATGTTTAAAAATGCAAATGCCTGTTTTGAATCTAAAGTATTTTATTTGTCTCTGTGTATGCATGTGTGTGTGTGCATGTGTGCATGAGCCAGTATGCCAGAAGTGTGAGTTGTGACCTTTTTACTTTACAATTGCTAGTGCTCAGTGCTCCTAATCAATAGAAAGTGCTAACCCAGTAAACATGGAACTGTAAGCGATATCTACATGTATTTTGAGAAGAAAGTCTCTTGGCTGTATAATTATTTGGTTTTCCCCTCCAGTTTTCCAGACTTCAGATACCAAAAGAACACATTAATTAGGAAGTATATCAGAAACATCATATTAGCCATTCAAGAGGAATTATACAGTTATTAACATTTTTAGAATCATTTATAAAATTAAACATTAGAGACCCATCAATTTTGCAATCATATAATCTTCTATAACTTTGAATGCCAGTAATTTTCAACTATTAAGTCCCCTGATATTTTCAAAATATCTCAAAGACATGATCTCTCTGTTCCAAGATTTAGAGTTCACCTTTTGTTTATTTTTAACACATTTATTACACAAATGTGGCCATTCTTAGTTTTGGGGACCGACAAACATAATTTGGGGGCAATTCTTACCGTAATTGCAGGTCCGGCAAAAGCCAAGCTAAGCAACATGAGGAATGGAATTGCTTCTTGGGTTGGTTCAATATATGGCATGCTAAGACTCCGATCATAGCAGCTAAATCCAGAGTGCACAGGTTTGAAGACATCTGTGAGTTCAAGGAAATACAGGCTAACCACCGATGATGCCAATATAGGCAACTGAGAAAGAAGGACATAGAAGAGTAGTTTATTATTGTGCATGGGTCATACATAGGATCAGTGCATCTTTAAGTGAAAACAAATGGCTATCTTCTCTCACCACTCTTTTCCGGTCTCAGAGTCAAAGCCCTTCATGAGTGTTCTTGCTTCCTCCTTCAAAACATATCTCCAATTCACCTACCTCTGTCACCAGCCTATGAGCCTGTGTTGTCCCTCACTTTTGCTCTTGGACTGCCTCCTGGTCTTGTACTCTCACTCTTCCCCTCCACACCCCATCTATCCATTTTCCCCCCAGCAAACCAACAGGTCTTTTGAAAATACTTTTGATCATATCACTCCCTATTTCAACCACTCTGGTGCTTTCCATTCTACTCAAATACCATCTGAATGTCACATCATGGAATATAAGTTTCTGCATGAACTGGCTCTTGCTTCAGTTTCTTACCTCTTCTTGTACAATGTTTATACAACTCCCCAAGCCCCTGCCCACCACATTCTAATTGGTTTTCACACTTTTCCTGAAACAGTCCAATTCATTTCTACTTAGGGTCCTTTACATTTGCTCTTCCTCTGGCTCTTTGTACAACTGGCCTCTTCTCATCATTTAATGATGACTTCCTGTACTTTCTTACTAAGGTAGCCCTTGATCCATCCTTCTCTCTTGACCCTTATCATCTTGCTTGATTTTCTACATGGCACCAATCATTAACTGAAATTACCTTGTCAATTTAATACTTCACTTATGTATTTTTCATCATCCCTCCCTCCATTTGTGCTGAAATACACGCTCCATGAAGTGAGAGTCTGCCAGTATTATTTATTTATTGCTGAGTCAGGGCACAGAATTGTTCCTGGCACAGGGTGGGCCTGTAGTACATCATTTAATAATTTAATACAGCAATAAATACTTGTTGATGAATGACTAATTGAATAAATTAATAAATCTTAATTTATTATAATAACTAGACTAGAGTTACCAGATTTAGCAAATGAAATTACAGGTCACCCAGTGAGATTATAATTTCAGATAATCATTGAGCGATTTTTAGTATAAGTATGTCTCATGCAATATTTGGAAGACACTTATACTAAAAATTGTTGTTTACCTGAAATTCTAATTTCACTGGATACCCTTTAGTTTGTATGGTAAACCTAAATTACACACAATTTACTTTCTAGACTTTGTGTTAGGGATTCAACTATTAATTCACTCAACCTACAATATGCCAAGTACTATGTCGATGCTAACTACAATATGGTGAACAGGACATGGGCTTGGCCAGCAAGGATCAAAGATTAAGAGAAAATACTGCATGTATATTGATGCTAGGCCTTTCAGAATCTGAAAATTCATTTTATGTCACATTATTATTAAGAACTGTTTAGAGCACACGGGTGGCTTAGTCGGGTAAGCATCCACTTCAGCTCAGGTCATCATCTCCCAGTTCGTGAATTTGAGCCCTGCTTTGGATCCTTTGTCTCCCACACCGCACCCCCCCACCCCGCCTCTCTTTATCTCAAAAATAAATAAACATTTTTTAAAAAGAACTGTTTAGCTTAAGGCTTTGTTACTTGTAGAAGACACAATAATTATTTGACTAAACAGGGCAAATTTTTGATAAAGACATTATTGATCATCCATTATTTCTGGTTGTCCAGTTAAAAATATAAGTGTAGAAAATAGCATTATGCCTTCTTTTCCCAAGGGTCTTTTTGTAATGAGGTGAGAATTAGGTTTATTGGAACAACTAATTATGTATAGAGATTTATCTGGCATTGTCCTCCTGTTTTTCAGATTGATGCTTTTCAGTAGAGAGAACAAAAAGTACATCAAATCACTTCTATTTCTTGCATTAGAACACATGATCATTTGATCACTCCAAATATGTGATCATTTCTCCTCACCACTCCCCTCTCCCATAATGCATGAATGGTAGCTTCAGTCTTGACCAATAAAGCAGTGCTTCATGTGCATATGTGTGATTGAGATTTTCCACTTAAATCCACTTAAATATATTTTAGTTTTAACTTAACAGTATTTCATATAGTGCTTACTATGTGCCAGTCACTTTTTTGTTTTAGAAATCTTAAGTAATTTTATTAATTAATTTTAACTCATTTAACTTAAGACTTTTTATTATGATATAACATGGGTGCTATTATTATCTTTGTTTTTCCTTTGGTAAGTGGCAGAGGTTGATTCTGAGCCCAGGAATCATAGCTCCAGTCTTATTTCTTAACCACTATTCTATGCTTTTTTTCCCAAAAATGGTAATAAAGTTTTAGGATAATGAAATTTTAGGTCTCATACAGATATTTTGTAAATGGGAATCAGGTCTGAAACCTTTGACACTTACCTAAATAACATTTGATCTTCTCAGTTTAATATACTAATGCCCCAGTAAAGTGAATTTGATGTCTTCTGCAGAAAGGTGAACAAAACTTAACATGTCCAATCTGAAAATTAAGTAAATCTTCTCTACTATGGATATTATTTGCCATTGAATTTTGTGGATGATTACTTTAGAGTCTGCTTAACTGTACCAGTGAAGACATAACCATGAAATGAAAGTACTATTCCTATAGTGTGTGTGTGTCTGTGTGTGTACCTGTGTGTGTGTAAATAGTGTGGACACTCTGAATTCGACTACTGTGGTCAAACCCAATGGGGTCATATGGTTTTCAAGGCACCTAGGAGGTTCTAATATCCATTCTTCCACTCATTACTACCAATAGGACCTTGGAAATGTTTTTCTTAAATCTCAGTATTTTTTTCTATGAAATAGGTACACTGATAGTAGCCATCATCACAGGAAGTTGTAACAATTAAATGAAGTATTGAAAGTAATTTTCAATAATATATGGAATGAAGAACATTTTATAAATGTTAGTATTATTATTGTTGTTGTTGTTATACTTATCAAATGTCACCTTTTCCATAATGCCTTACATGGTAATATTTTTGAGAGTAATTTCCTCATTCTTAATTCCCCAGTACTTCTTTTTAGGAAATTTGTATGTGTTCTTCTTTATTAGTTATCTGCTATAGGTTAATTGGAGCCTTTGCTCTGCTTCCCCAATGAAAAGCTTTTTGTTTTTAAATTTTTTTAACATTTATTTATTTTTGAGAGACAGAGAGAGACAGAACATGCGTGGGGGAGGGGCAGAGAGAGAGGGAGACACAGAATCTGATGCAGGATCCAGGCTCTGAGCTGTCAGCACAGAGCCCGACATGGGGGCCCACGAACTGTAAGATCATGACCTGAGCTGAAGTCAGACGTTTAACTGACCGAGCCACCCACGTGCCCCCCAAATGAAAATCTTAAAGTGGGGGTCTAATCTTACTCACCTCTGTATTTCCACTAATAATATATATCAGAGTGAGTTCCAAATATATATGTATATATATGAATATAATAAATTCATTTTTTGAGTGAAAATAATTTCCTTCAGTAATGTTATGTACCTTAGTCATTTCAGACATTAGCCTTCTTGAAACTACCAATTTTTCCAGTGACACCATTTTTCTCCCCATGTATTAATATTGTTTACAGTTCTATAGAAACATGTTTCAAGACCCTCATCTGTTTTCAAAATATTGATAGTCATATTTTTCTTCTTTTTGGTGTTTCTTTCTCTTTGTATTCTACTTCAATTTTGTATTCTTTGTATTTTATTTATTCTCTGTATTCTACTTCAAATTTGTTTTTAAGAAAGAGTGATTTGAACAAAATATTTGTATTTGAGGAAATAGTAATTTTATGCATTGTTGTCCCATATGGTATTTTACTGCCAGACAATGTAATGAATTAAATGAAAATCATTACTTCTTTTTTCATAATGCTCACTTTTAAATACTTGTCTGCAGAGGTATCCTTTATCTCTTGAAATACTCATCAACAAAACTTCTTTTTGAATGGAAGAACTTTAGCAGATGGTATGTACTAATTTGGGCATAGATGCAGAGTTGATATATAAAAGCATAGACATCTTCTGATTGCATTTAAAATGAGATTTAAAAAGATATTTTAAAAGATCTGTATAAGCAGGCATTAGGAATTTTATTCACTAGTTATTGTGTAGCGAAGAAAAAAAAAAAGCATGAACTTGCTATTTTTATGCAGCAATACAGAGAAGGGAAATTACCTGACGATTAGCAAAATGGTTTTTAAAAAATAAGAGATCATTCTTATAATTGCCATCTGCTAAGGAACTTGCAGTAAAAATAATAGAAGCAATTTTTAAGAGTAAATTATAACAGTTTTAGAAGACAAGGCAAACAAAAGAACTGTGTTTCAAAAGATTACAGTTGCTAGATAATATTGATTTTTTAGGGTCAATTTAAAAAATACAAATTGACAGTCTATCAATTTTAGCAAAACACTTTATGGAATCTATCATGACATTTTATCTAGTTCAGATAACTTACTTGCTTTTAGCATGTTGATCATAGGAACCAACAACTTTAGTTCTTATTTGGGAAAATTTACTTTGCTCTTGGCCTAGAGTAATACAGATCAGTTCCATTCTTTTCCTTTTTTCATGGCCATTGTGAGTGCAGAGTCTCAAGAGATCCTCTTAAACTAGTGGAATTATAGTCACAAAGGGCCAATTAACATACAATATGTTATTGTATGTTTATTTATTTTATTTATATTTTAAATATGTTTATTTATTATTTATTTATTTATTTATTCAACAAATAGCTACTGAGAGCCTCCTAGCGCTTAGGCCTTGTCCTGTGTCCTGGAATATGGATGGAATGAAACAAAGTCCTTGTTGTTTTTTTTTCTTTTTTTTTTTTTTAATGTTTATTTATTTTTGAGAGAGAGAGAGAGACAGAGTGCGAGTGAGGGAGGGGCAGAGAGAAAGGGAGACACAGAATCTGTAGCAGGCTCCAGGCTCTGAGCTGTCAGCACAGAGCTGGACGCAGGGTTTGAACTCACGAATTGCGAGATCATGACCTGAGCCAAAATCTGACACTTAACGACAGAGCCACCCAGGCACCCCCAAAGTCCTTGTTCTGATGGAGATTTCATTCTAGCTGAGGAAGGAAGATAAGAATTTAAAAATTACAATATGAGAAAGAACATATACTCTAGAGAAGATAAAAGAGAAGGCTGTGGTCACTCAGTGCCTGGATTGCTATTTTAGATCAGAGAAGATCTACCTATGTAGGTGCCATTTAAGCAGAGGCTTGACGGGGCAAGAAAGAACTAATCGTATAAAAACCAGGTAAAAGCAGAGTCAACAGGGAAAAGTGATATAAGAAGTCAGAGAGGTGCATTTGGGGCCACACTCTGCAGAGAATTGAAGGCTGTGGGTAGAGTTAATACTTACTTTATCCAAAGTACATTTGGAAATGCTTTAGAGAATTTAAGCAAAGGTGTAATATGCCTTAAAATATTATTTTACGAACATCACTCTGGCTATTGGGTTGAGGATGGATTGAGGTGGGTCAAAAGTAGAAGCAGGGTGAAATTTAGAAGGCTCACCAAAACTCAGCAAATACTTACTGAATACTTAGTACATGCTAGACACTGCTCTGAATGTAAGGAAAATAGCAGTCAACAAAACAGAAAACTCCCTGCACTCATGAAGCTTCCATATGCTAGTGGACGTGTGGCACTTGCAATAACCCAGGCAAGAAACGATGGCACATTTACTCAGGTGTAGTGGTGGAGATACACAGAAGTTGCCAGATCTGGATATGATTCTGGAGACACACAAGACTTGTTGATGGTCTGGTCACTGAAGAAAAAACAATAAAGGCCGATTTCAAGGATTCAAGGTTTGAGCAATTGGGTCAGTAGCATCATTTACTAGAAGAGGGAAAGTGGAAGAAGCTTAAGTAGGAGAAAGATAAAGTTCTGTTTGGGGAATATGACAGTTGAGATCCCTCTTAGTTATCAAAATGTAGCTGTCAGAAAAGAATAAGATGCCAATCTAGACCAAGGCTGCAGGTAGAAAGGTGCATGTCATTGATACAGGATGCTTTAAACATCACACTCACTTTTGAACACTTGCACAAGAAATTTCAGCGCTAAATTACTTTGGTTTTAATATGAAAGAATGTATTGTGTATATTCCTACCACTCATATGCAGGACATAATCCACAAGAAAAGAAACATTTTCTTGTGTGAATAACAAATTTTAAGTGGGAGGCTGGGAACCAATTCTGGTAAAGTATCTCAAAATCATATAAAATGTGAAAATTAAAACATTAATAAATATATTGAAATCAAGTTAAAACTGAAGAAATACTAGCAGATCAAAGGAAGTTTACTAAAGCTTGTGCCACAAAGGAGGTTGTCATAGGTCAACATGGTGATAGTGGAATTTTTCACTTCCTACAGTATATGTATACATATATATATGTATATATATGTATATATATATATGTATAATGATATTCCTTAGTAATTTTTGCCTTGTAGGTAATACAGATAAATGTCTCCTTCAAATACTGACAATAATAATAACTAATAATATATACTATAATATAGTATAGGACTTCATAGTTTATAAAACTATCTTAATTGTAGCATATTCAGATGAACTACAATGAATCTCCAAAACACGAATTATGAAAAAACACACTAACACATAGTGTTGTTAAAGGAAGGAATAGGTCAAGAATGAGTCTACAGTGTCATTCAAGGTCTAGGTATCTAAGCTAGTTTTCACAGATAAAATGGCTGTGGCTTAAATGGCATGCATAGGTACAAATTCAAACAGGGCAGCGTGACAGAGGGAAACCAAGGCCAGTCTCACCACAGGAGAAGCCAGCCTCTCCGCATTTATTCCACTAGCTTCTGGGGTTTGGGGCAAGTCACTTAACCTCTCTGGATCTCTTCTGTTCTCAGTGAAGTGAGGGTCTGTTTACATTGCCATCTAGTTCTAGAACTCTCTACATCCTGGCATGATTTCAGAAACATTCCAACCATTTCTTTTACATGGTCACTACCCTCTATAAAGTATTATGTCTTCTGCCTCTGTTCTCTGCATGATTCATTTCATCCTGCACGATTCATTTCATCCTGCACAATGCTTCTAGGCTGATTTTCTAGAGTTCATGTCTGATCATGCCTTTAAGAGTGTCCCACTAATAATAGAATAAAGTGCAAATTTTTTTTTAGAATGGCACTTATGACCTTTTATCTTATAGCCTAATCTGCTTTCTTGTTTAATTTTGCTCCATACCTACTCTTCACTCTCCCAGCCCACGAAAAACCTTTGTTTCCATTACACTTTTATCTCAAAGGACATGTTCCGGTCTCTGCTTTATCTTACATTTCACGTTTGTGTCCCGTAAAAATTTTCCTCATAAAGGTCGAGATGACCTTCCTCATAATGTCTCCATGCTCTTCATTCAGAACTGAAGACTCTGACTTATGTACTCCATATCTAGTCCATTTTAGGACCTGTGTGTCTGCCTTGAATTACAATGCTTGTATATTACCAGCCCTAATTTTAAGATTAGGTACTTAAAAGTGAGATCTCTGTATTCACACGGTGCTTTCAGTGTTTTAGGTGTCCAGTAAATGTTCGCTGAATTTAATCAAAAGAAATCAGGACATTAGTATTAAATAAACACGAAGCATGGCCAATTTATTAACAATCACATAGCATATATGTTGAGGATGTAGGTGCCAGATATTGTGCTAAGTTCTCTTATAGTTCTTTTATAGATAGTTTCCATTCAGTCCACACCTTGTAAAGTATCTATTGGTATTCCTAATTTACAGATGAGAAAACTGAGACAGAGTAGGTTACATAAACTGTCCAGGGGTCACAAAGCTGGTAATGGGAGTACCCACATTCCTTCCCAGGTGCCTAAGTCCAGGAAACATGCTATATATACAACTTCTTTGCTAATGCATCACAAATTGCTTTCCCGCTCAACATTGCTACCATGGCTGCCATTGGCAAACGGGAGGAGGGTGTTGCAGGAAATAGGTGCCTTTTGAAAAAAAAGTCACCCAGTTCTTAACCCTTACCTCTTAAACAGTTTCTCTACCAGTTTCTTTACCACTCAAACACGAAAATTGCCTCTTATGCTCAAATCTACTACTCATCCTTTCTAGAACTCAGTTCGCTTTCAGTTAGTAAAAATAGAATTTATGGAGTAGCAACACATATCTAAGAAGACAAGAACATTTCTTGGGTTTTTATTTAGGCAATTCCCCATAAATTATCTAATTTAATACTCATAACCTCTTTGAGAATTTTAAGATAAGTTTTAGGAAAAGACCCCGCCCTGGATAAGTTAAACAGCACGCCTGGCTTCTAAGTACAAAGCCAGAGTGGGGAACCTAATCTGTTAAATTCCTAGATGCACACGCCCCACTACACCCTGCTGCTATCCTGGCACATGTCACCATCTGGCATTAGTCTAGTGCTTTTCAGGAAAGAATAGCCCCAGGCTTCAGTGGAAATGCCACTTAAGGACAGAGGCCAGAGATGGCCATGTGTGCAAGGGGTTTAAATGGCACCAAGAGTGAAAGGTGGGAAGCACTTTTCAAATCACGCTCTTAATCATATGATATTCCAGGGTCTTAAATGTTCTTCCCTGTGAAGTTTCTCTGATATAATTTTATTTATTTTTTTTTTTGGCAGTATCTTAAGAACCTTTAATTGTATCTTGGATGTTGCCTGCTTTTATCTTCACTTTTGTTTTCCCTTGTAAGTAACTTCTAGTATAAAATTCTAGGAATTGGGCACCTTTAAAGCTCCAGATGCTTTCCTGTCTTTAATGTTTCCGTTGGATCTCTTTTGCTAACTGCTTCTGTCACAGTGATTATCTTATGGGATAGCAGTTGTTCCTTCACTTTTCTCTTTTATTCAATGATAAGACCCTTGAGCACAGAGAAATGTTCTTATTCACTTCTTTATCCCCAGGGCCTAGCATAACAAAGGACATATTCAGTAGCTTCAATGTAGAATAAATACATACATGTATGGGTGGTTTGAAAGAGATGTTAGTGTTTACATAGATCTTGTCATGTGGCTAATACAATAAAAGAAAATCCCCATGTTAAAAGATCCTTGCCTACCTCTACCACAGAACATGCTCCTACTGCAAATTTCTAGCATTCTAATGATTTTTTTAAACATTAAAGAGCACAAGAAAATTAAACTAAGTCCTTCAACTAGCAACCGCAGTTAATAGGGAAGAGCAACCAGACCCAATATATATGTTAGGTTTAATGGGAAAACTCTGTCTTATGTCTTTATATCCAAATATAAATTACATCTTTATAGCTCTAAAAGCACTAATTACAATCATTCAGTGATCAATTAGTAAAGTTTAAAATAATAATACATGTCTGTTTCATTACCTGAATATTGATTCAGCATTAGGCTTGGGGCAGTAAGCTTTGTAATCACCGATTTTAACCTTAGGTTTTGAAGATTTGTTCCCCTTACATAATTAGACAGTGAAGTATGTGCATTGTCTTGGAAAGCATTTTGTCTTTTAAACCAAATTAGACTAAGACCTGAGGCTGGAGACCTGTATTTCAATTGTTAAAAGTAATTGCTTTTAAATCTTTCTACAGTTGTAATTTCTTTTCCCTTAGAACATATACCTGACTTTTAGAAATATGGATACAAGTAGCAATTTAATGCTACTAATATTTTCCAGGTACCATTTAAAGTAGTTTAAATTTCTGAACTCATGCAATCTTCACAAAACCTGTTAGGCACTATTACTGACCCCACCATACAGATGAGAGAACTGAGGCACAGATTACAAGACTTGTGCAAGATTATACAGCTGTTTAGCTAGATTATAAACTCAAGAAACATAGCACCTTAGTTCATGTTTGCAACCTAATTATACCCACTGCCTTTTGCTAAAACTACCACCTCTGACCTTTGCCTTCACAAAGATGTTTAGAAATCAAAAAAAATACATTAATATAAAGTACATCTTATCTTTATATACTATGGATGCCACCTTACAATTTCTGCTGGGAATTGTGCATGTATTTTTTGATGTCTCCTTGAAAAATTAAAATCTTAATATACTTACATTAAATGACATTTTTACTATTACTTATTTTATTCATGTAGAAAAGCATACCTATTTTCACCTGAACAGTCTTACAAAGGAAGTACATAGTACATTTAGGGTCCAATAAATACTTCCTAATATGAAACAACACAGGGTAAAAGAAAAATATATAAATATTGTCATGCAATAATGTCAGGGAAATGAAATGTAACTAAAAATGACACATTTGAGATATGGAATAATAAAACCAAAATTTTGATTTTGAGATCTAAATTGACATATAATTTTACTGACATACAATTTTATGTTATATACATAGACATTATTGAATTAGAGATATCAGTATTTTGAAAAAAAATTTTAGTTGCTTACTAAATTGAGGTATCAATTTATCATTAAACCATTTTTTAAGCACTATAAAAGTTTATATTTTCTATTATGTAATAATTATTTGATCTATTTAACAAACATTTATTGAGTGTATACTATGTGCTTGATATGTTTTATTTGATGTATCAATTATCCAGCAAAGGGATTTCCAATCTATTTTTTTAGATTCGAACTTAACAATGTCTCATGAGACTCTCTCTCCTTCAAGCTTGTCTCTTACATACTTAGATGCATACTTAGTTGCACATTATGAGTCAACCTTCAAGATTAAAGATTTTCCAAAGCTGCTAAAGATTTTATTTACTTTAATGTACCTGTGAAAGACACCAATGAATATAAAAGAAATACTGAAGGTGTTTTGTTAATGTGAGACAGAACACTGATAAGTTTTATCTTCCAACATTCTAAGGCTGTGATTAAATTAAATGTAATTGTATCATGTGCTTCTTTTTAGATGCATCGAAAGTCAAATACACTGTAACATGGGATACAAGTACATCTGACAAAGAGGCACATTTTATTACTAAACTTGGAAATGAATTAATCTAATTACTGCTGAATTGCTTGACCAACACGAAAACCTAGGAAGGTAAGTGGTTTGCACCAAAAGTCAAAAAGCAAATGAGATCATTTGTGTGTGTGTGTGTGTGTGTACATGTTTGTGTGCCCTTTTGCAGACTTATAGAGTTTCACCTGATAACCATGCACAGATCTTTTGAAGGTGGCCCAGGAGGATGGAAATGTCTCTGAGCTGGAGGGATCTTGAAGCAGTGTTGTGGCTAATGACATTTTTAAGCAACCTCCCCACCCATTTTGAGAAGTAGCCATCCATTAGAGATTTGTTTAACCCTACTCATATGCCAAGATTTGAGCAGCCTCTGATTATGGCAACCCAGCCATCTGGGATGTGTAGCTAAGCAGCCCTAGGGGCGCCTGGGTGGCGCAGTCGGTTAAGCGTCTGACTTCAGCCAGGTCACGATCTCGTGGTCCGTGAGTTCGAGCCCCGCGTCAGGCTCCGGGCTGATGGCTCGGAGCCTGGAGCCTGTTTCCGATTCTGTGTCTCCCTCTCACTCTGCCCCTCCCCCGTTCATGCTCTGTCTCTCTCTGTCCCAAAAATAAATAAACATTGAAAAAAAAAAACAAATTTTAAGCAGCCCTATCGTGCTGTTGCCTCACTGCCCAAACTCAGTCTCTGCCCCTCTGTTATGCTTAACAGCCTCTGCTTAGATTAGAAATTGCTGTCCTTACTATGATTTTTCATGTGGCCCGGAAAATGAAGAAACAACACAGAAAAGAATGTGAGACTGCAGCACAGCTCACTAAGGTATTTGTGCTTCTTGGGGTCATCTCCTATTACCCATCTTTCCTCTCCTCTGCTGTGTTGACCTCTGCAATCTTAAAGTGAAAGGGTGGTGGTGGGGGAAGGGACACAGCCTGTTGAGTCAGGTGGGCTGGGGGTTTTGGAATGAGCATTCTGTAGTCTTATAGCCCCACGGAGCGGGCATTTTCTGGGAGGTGCTGCCCTGGGTCCTTCTTAGACATGTTGGAACACATATTTGAGCAATGAAGTCTTAGCAATTTCTTCCCTGTTTCGAACTAGACCTAAAGGACCATTAGCCTTCCAAATCAGCCAGAGAAGCCTGAGGCCAGGGCTAAGATCAAAGCTGAGGCTCCGTACAGTCTCTATTTCTCTATCTCCATTAATTAAGTTGACAGACTTCTTGACCAATGTAACATTAATACAGCACAAATTTATTAAGAGCCTATTATCTGCTCCTTGCTGTTTCTATTGCTCTAGATGGTGGAGTTAAAAAAAAATGAAAAAAAATTATCTTAATTATCTCCTGGTTTAACTATCTAAAGTGTCACTAGAACCAATATTGTCCATGAGACTTAAACATCATTGAATCTAGCATCAGTGAATAAATTTTTTTCCTACATGTATGAACTTCAACTGGAGGCTTGATACCTAATGAGAACCTAGGGTGGAAAAGCTTCAAGTGTTTGTCTCTCTAGTATACATTACCCAATAGGTAACTACTTATCTTTCTATGTTTTCCTGAGAACCCCAAATCTTTACAGTTGGAAGCTCTTTATATTTGAAGCATGCAAATCTCAGTTGCTACAATGCAAGTGTCTCTGGATCATTGTACAGGAGGCAAAAACACTTATTAATACTTTAAGGCATACCCAACTGTCTCAATAAAAATTCCAATGAATTTCACCCTAATAGTCTAAATGAGGTCACTTATTTCCAAAGATTGGATTATCCTTTGATTCATCTTTTCTTGTAGGACATGATTTTTTTAAATTTCATAGATGGCCTAATTGAAACATGGGAAGATGTATAATTTGCACCCGATAGCTGCTGCTGCTGAGTTCATATATGGTACCATAGAATTCCGAAAAGTCAAGAATGGCAGGGTCTCAGAGAGTGTGGACTGACCAACATCCTTAGAGAAAGGACTTGCAATAGAGTGTTAAACTAGTATATAGAAGTTGTTCAGTAAATGTGAATTTTCTTCCACTGACAAGGTTAAGTAAGGGTAATCAAAGCAAATGCTTTCCATTTTGTGTGTGTATGTGTTACGTGCATGTGTGTGTGCCTCTATCAATAAAAATGAGTATGCAATCCAATAAGCAGATGTTTTATGTATTTATGCATTGAAACAAATTATTACTGTATGCACATTATAAAATATACCAAAATATGTGGTATGAAAAATCAGAAAAATAAACTCCTTCCAAGGAATCTAGTAATGTCTGAAGCTACATAGAAAGTTTACTTTAGATAAGATGATGAGTTGATAGGTGTTGGCAAATGGGAAAGAGAAAGCTCATTTACTAGGCATTGCATTTCCATTAAAAATTGTTAGCCATATTATATAATTTGTACATAACCAAACAGTCACAAAAACTAACATGTCCACAGTATTTTCACCATTTTACAAAGGTGGAAACTGAGGCTTGGAGGAAGTGAATTACTGGCCCAATCTTTGCTAGCATGGGTACCTTATGTAACTAGAAGTGTTTTCTCTGAAAATTAAAACAATGAATTCTTTGTTTAAATATCACCTCTCCTTGAAGTCTCAAATCTTAAAAAATCCATAGGTATGCCTTAGATCACAAAATGAGTATAATTAAGAGATGAGGACTCATAGACCTTGGAGACTGATTTAATCCTTCCCTGTTCAATAATCCATGAGACAGGGCAACATATTTGATGCGACAATCATCAGCACTTACTTATAAATAAAAGCACTTACAAATAAAAATGTCTCCCCTAGCAGGAAAGAGAAAGTTAAAGATGAATTTATGTTCATATTAATGCTGTTTTATTCCATCTATTCAGTGAAAATTATTGAAATTCTACTATGGCCTAGGAAGTATGCCAATAATGGTTCCATATTATTTCCCCTAATTTAACTAAAAGGCACATAACAAGCAATCAATAAATATTTATTAAATGAATAAATGCCATGAAGGCACAAACAGATTACACCCTGGTATTTCATTGTAGCTCCCCTTTTTGGAGAGTAGTTGTTCTAAGATCGGTCTCTTTGGATTCTGTGTATGTGGACCTGGTTTCTGAAGCATGATTAAGACTTTATAAAATGGCAGTTTTACTGCTAAGGCAATTGAACAGCCCAGGCTTTTGGTGAGGACATTATATCATAGACAACATATTCACACATAGTTCTGTTATTCCCACTCCCAAACAATACTCTATTAAATGAACTGATACCTCATTTACCTTTTCCTTAAAATACACTGATTTTAATTACCTAGATTTCTTCTTCGCTTTATTCTATACCTAAGGGGTCTAATGTCAGTTCTAGAAAAATGTACAGAAGCCATCTTGTTACAGCAAATAAGAAAGCAATTATTCCCCTTTATGTTAATTAACATAAATGCTTTGCGATTTAAAAACAACGAAAGAGTAATGGACCTATAGGGCAATTGATTCAGTATCTAATTACTGATCAGGAAAAACACCTCCACCTTAACTGTGTCAAAATTAGCATCTTTATCCTTGGCTTCCACATTCCAAAACCCATGACCATGAGGAGATTATTCCATTGCATAGTTACCTGGAAGTACATTTCTCGGCTAGTTAATTCTAGAAGAAACCATAGAAAGCTAAGATGCTCATAATCAGACATTTCATACTTTATTTTTTTCCAATGTTTACTGTTTATTTTTGAGAGAGAGAGCGAGAGAGAGAGAGCGAGAGAGAGACAGCATGAGCAGGTAAGGGACAGAGAGAGGGAGACACAGAATCTCAAGCAGGCTCCAGGCTCTGAGTTGTCAGCACACAGTCTGAGGCAGGACTCAAACTCATGAACCGTGATATTGTGACCTGATCTGAAGTCAGACACTTAACCGACTGAGCCACCCAGGCACCCCAGACATTTCACACTTTAAATACAAACTATCTTTTCTTTTCTTGTGGCCACCGTAGGAGAATAGGACTACTTGGGTTTCAGGCACATTCTTGGACCTTCTTGAGTCTCAGTTACTTAATTTGTAGAACAGAGTTAATATCTACTCCTCAGTTGGATTTAAAGGATCAAATGAGACAATATATGTGAAAAATTACATTACACTATAATAGAAAATTCAAAGTTACTTTGTTATTGATGATATAGATTATATTCTTACTCTTCAATGTATCCTCTTTCCTTTTCTGTCTGTCAGAGACCTCATGTAAAGCAAGTAATTGTGAAATTATCAGTGGGGAGTTAGGCAATAAGAAGGAAAAATATCACTTCCATGCTTTTATTTTTCTTAAATGTCCGTATTCTTTTCTTTTAAGTTTTATTTATTTGTTTTGAGAGAGACAGACAGCATGAGTGGAGGAGGGGCAGAAAGAGAGAAAGAGGAAGAGAGAGACTCCCAAGCAGGCTCCACACCATCAGCACTGAACCCAATTCTGGGCTTGATCCCGTGGACTGTGAGATCCTCACCTGAGCTAAAACCAAGAGTTGGATGTTTAACCAACTGAGCCACCCAGATGCCTCTAGCTATAAACGTGCTTCTCAAAGAGGCTAACAATTTGAAAAAGCAGAAGATCCATCATCCATAATGGCTTTAACATATTGATTATTGCAATGCAGTATCATGAAATGTGTGCCCTAAGTATTTAGGTACAACTTTCAAACAGCTAGCACAATTTGCTCACATGCAGAATTAGAATGACCTGTATTTTAAGTGTTATAATCCAGGGGGAAATTTTCTAATATGAGGAATTCTAGAAATAGTAATAATTAGGACTGAGCACTAGAACAGGAGTCAGGAGACTCACGTTCTATTCCTGACCTTACATTAACCAAAGCGTGTCTTTAGGTAACTCAGTTAACCTTTTCAAGCCGCAATTTTCTCCTCTGTGATAGAGGAATCAAACCAGATGTTCTTGGAGTGCATGATTATTAGACTTAATTCTGTAATACAACATTGCTTTAATTTTGTTTTTTAAAGAGAGGTTGCCTGAAAAAAAGCCTGTGCTGTGCATAATATTTGTAATACATTCCCAACATAAATAGTAACAACTGTGCCTTAAATGCTTTTTATTAACAAGCCAGTTTAGACAACCCAAATGCCTAAAGGAGTCTCCATGATTTGCTCACAGATTGGATCTCATTACCCTCACGTGCACTTCACTCCTACCGTCTATATTTTCTCCCAATCCCCCTTGGCCTGGCCTCTCTCTGTTTCTGTTCTCTTTTGGGGATCCCTTCTTCCAAAGAACTGCATACTCTCCTTTTCTAAGCTTTATTTCAGTTCCAACTCCTCCCTGTCACTCCATCCACAGCTGCTTGTACGGTCTCCACAGGAGACTCATGGATGTCCTCTGTGCCTTCCCAAAGGAAGCACCTTTATAGGTGGACAGATACTGTGTCATCTACACCTCCATGTCTGGATGAAATAACTTACTATGAGAAGGAGATAGCACTAACGGAGCCAAGTGTAGCAGATGAATAAAGAGAACAACTTTCTTCTACAACTCAAAGGGAACCCCAACCAGACATCTTCCAAGTACCTGCCTTCAGACACCATGAAGCTAGCCCAGGCATCACAGAGCCCAGTATCCCCATCCCATTGCATTTTCACATTTAGCCTTATCATGAGAGCAGGTGTGAGAGAGGGCGGTGTGATGGCAATGTGAGAGTGAGATGGACCAGCACTCAAATCCTGGCTGCTTCACTTCACTGCTGTGTGTCTCCAGAAATATTTAGCTCTCTGAGCTATAGTTTGCTGATTTGAAAAATAGGGATAACAGGGGTGCCTGGGTGGCTCAGTCGGTTAGGTGTCTGACTCTTGATTTTGGCTCAGGTCATGATCTCACTGTTCATGAGTTCGAGACCCATGCTGTGCTCTATGCTGACAACACAGCCTTTTTGGGACTGTCTCTCTTCCTCTCTCTCTCTCTCTCTCTGCCCCTCCCCAACTCGCTCTTTCTCTATCAAAATAAATAAACTTTGAAAAAATTAAAAATAGGGATAATAATACTTTCTTGGTACTACCTTAATACAATATTAATACTACCCTCTAGGGTACTTCTCAGTATTTTTTTAAATGTTCATTTATTTTTGAGAGAGAGAGAGAGAGAGCACAAGTGGGGGAGGGACAGAGAGAGAGCGAGACACAGAATCAAAAACAGGCTCTAGGCTCTGAGCTGTCAGCACACAGTCTGACGCAGGACCTGAACCCAGGAACCATCAGATCATGACCTGAGCCAAAGTCGAACACTTAACCGACTGAGCCACCCAGGAACCCCTAGGGTAGTTCTCAGTATTAAAGGTATCATATGGACAGGGTCTGTCACATAAAGGAGGTTTGAAGTTGATTATTTTGTTTTATTACTATTATTATTATCATTATTTTCAATCTCCTTTGAGGTTTGTAGAAGCCAAATATTTTTTTTTTCTTGTTAGAGAAAAGTAGGGCAAAGAACATTATGAGTGACTTGGCCACGGAGACACAGTAGGATGGCATTGGTGCTTAGGAATAGCACAGATTTTCCTAATAGCAGATTCTGCCTATTTCCAAATACTTGGTATTTGTGGGAATGTCCTCATTTAATCTCTCTAAAACTTAGGAATCTATTATGTTCTCCATTTCCTTCTTGTTTCTCATCAAAAGACTTTGCACGTTGTGACTCTAAAAGAGGAGGAACGATTTGTCAGCTCATCTCTGTTGGCAATGTTTGCAGTACTTTTTTGAGCAGACTCTCTCTCCATGCCATCTAGAAAAGGGAGAAACCTACAGCTACTATTTTGGTATGTGCAATGCACAAATGTGATTTTGTACTTCTTACGGATGCCAAAGTTTACGTAGAAGAAAATAAGCTAGCTATATTTCTCAGCAAGGGGATCAAATGAGTTATATAATTTTCAGATAGATCATGAGCTAGAACAGAAATCTTGTGAATTAAGGTTTGCTACAACTAAGAATCTGTGGACACTCTCCAGTGGGCAGGAAAAAAAATCAGATTAATGTTTTGTCAGGGCACGAGAATATCTGCACATGGTGTTCAGACTGACCATGGTGTTCTGACTGATACAGGGTATCTGTGCTCAAACAAAGGCTTTTGGAACTTCTCCAGGTAGGACAGCCACTGAGAAACAATGGCTTTTACTCCTGAACACATTGTCTGGTTACCAGCCCTATAGTAATTAGCCTGCATTAACAAAATCCTAAAACATACCCATTGTTAAGTACAACATTCAAACTAGTGAAAACTATCCATACAATTTCAAGTTTGCAATGTTTAAAATATTCGAATATGTAAGGCTTCAGATACTATTACTTTATGCTTAATGGAGAGAGATGATATTTTCACTCCACCTATGTTTGTGCATGACTATGTGTGTAGGTGTGTGTGTGTGTGTGTGTGTGTACAAAGAACAAGAATTTGAAACTATGTGTATCTGTAGCCCTATAAAAATATCTTTGCATGTTGGTTAAACATAGCTCTTCTATCTCCATAAAATAAACATTAGATTAATAATAAAAATGTATGTCATAAAACAGAACATTTAAATGAAAAGGATCTCTTTCCCATTTACTTATTAAGAAATATACCTTGTGGGCTTAGAAGTATTTGTCATTTGTTGCCATTACATGCTGAATGGATGTGAACCCATTTCTTTAAATAGGATGACTAATGAGAACAAAATGGTGAGTCTGAGCATAGGTACAGCCATTATGATGGCTTGCATAAAGAAAATGCATTAGGCACACACTCAGCTTTATCACATGTACTACTGGGTGATGAAGCCTGAAAGACGTTTTACTAATTCTAGGTATGCTGTGGCTGCAATTGTCATCGTAAGTGATACAACCACCAGTTGGAGAGTGCTTTGGAACTTCAAAGGTAAAGGAAACCTTTTCTTCAGTGGAACATTCTCTTTTAACCTGCTTTTCTGTTGAACCTGATAAGGCTTTGGATGTGCTTGTTTGAGAGTTCCTTTCAAGTTGAACAATGCCAAACCGAATAAACAAACTTGTTCATAAAGTGAGGTATCCTGCTGGAAATCATCATGTGTTTTTAAAGTCATCATGTAATATTCATGTATTTAGTTACCGTCAACCATAAACTCCTTTATCAGAAGACAATTGGCAGTATAAACCAAAGGTGTACAAAAAATTAATGCTCTCCAGTAATTTAATGTTTGCTTAACATTGAGTTTGGTGGTGATGTTAGAGGTTGAACACCTCAAGCCAGCACCCACGGGATATAATCTCCATGCTCTGACACTCTGCACATAGTCTGCCAGGGTCTCCACTCTTTCCCCTGTTGTGGGGACACTAGCCACTAATTAGTGAGTCAGTGTGGGGAGTATACACTGTCCATCAACCCTTTGCACCTAGAGGCAGCCTGAGCTGGGAAAGCTGGTCTGTTATCAGGAAAAACTGTCATCTTTATCAACATGTCGTTACTTTAAACTACATGTTCCGATGTTTACTAGTGGGAGACCATAGGCCGTAACTTTACCTATGTGAATATTCTTTCAACATGTTGAGAGAGACAGGTGGTGCAGTGGTTAGGAGCACGTGTTTTGAATCAACACTCAGCTCTACCTTTGACCTTGCTTTTAAACCCTGGCAAGTTGTTGAATGTCCTGAGTTTCTTCTTCTCTGAAACAGACATAATAATGGCATCTTTCTTAATGAGAACCTTTAAAAATTGAATGAGATGGTGCACGTAAAGCATTTAGCTTTCTTTATTTTTAGTATCTATTAAGTGCTTCGTAAATGGTTGCCATCATCCTTGTACAAACTGTAAATAGCACTCAGTTAGTTACTCTCTCCATTCAGACAGGTCAATTTCAGGAATGCTCTGGAATCCAAACCAGCTCTGGAAATTGGCAAAGAGGTGGCTTAAATTTTTGTCTGAAGTAACAGAGAAAGGCTTGAAATAAGTGCTTTGGGCTGATCTGTGATGGAAGATTCACTCATGTTTCCCTTTTCTATTTTAATTACTAAGGTCCTGGGAAACTATGTTGTAAAACAAAGTGTCATTATTCTAGAGCATTTTACTGACATATTAATTTGTGCTATTTATTCATCCTCCAAAGGAGATATAAAGCTCATTCTCACTGGTTTCAAAATGAGTCATTCCAAAGAAGCCTGGTAGGGCATCCTGTCAACCCCTTAAATAATTGGTGTACTAATGTCTTCTCCCATTTTCTAGAGGCTCTTTAGTGGTTCATCATGCATTGAAGTTTCAGGGAGATAATTTGCAATCCAATTTTGTGGCTCTCCCTTTGAAATCTGTTACCCCCAAGATGTAATGTCATTAATGCTCAGTCAAACTCCATGCGTAGTCTTCAAGTAATTGTTTTATAGCTTGCCTTGCTAAGGAATTTGTAGAGGGTATCTGAATAGGTCAAAGGGAATGTAATGATTTGGGGGCTATTTCCATTCACAGAAAAAAAGTAACAATTGTGAGATGTTTGTTCCTAGAGACAAACTTCATTTTCAGGTTTTGGTTTTTTGTTTGTTTTTTAGTAGGCTTCGCACCTAATGTGGGGCCTGAACTCAGGACCCTGAGATCAAGAGTGATCTCTACCAACTGAGCCAGCCAGCTGTCCCAATAGACACATTTCAAATGCATTAGTGCACACACAGACTCTTTAAAGGCATATTCTTAATTCTCTGGTTTGCATCCTCTTTCAAAGAAGTATTTTCCTTGAAGCCATACAGCCGCAATCCGTATGTAGTCAGCTTGTAGCTGACCTCAGGTGTGCTCCATCCTGGAGGTAGAACCCAGAAATGAACTGATTTCTCCTAGAACACATAAGGGGTCCAGACGTGAATGAAAGTGCTTTAAACCACAGTGGATTAGCAATGCGACAAGTGGCCTGACATGATTTAGCTTAAAGTCAGTTATCCCATTTTCTATTTATTTTCCCTTTTCATCGTGGAATCCTCTGCTGCCCACATTTTTCTTGAGAAAACTCTCTGTTATATTTCAACAAAATTGTCTAAACCATGGCCTCAAAATCCCTTGTGAAAGAGAAAGGGCAAAAATAAATGACTCAACTAATTACTTTAAATAAACAAGATATCTTTTTTTTTTCCCCCTATGGATCATGGATGAAGGAGTCACCCATCATTTTTCTGAGACTTATGCAAGTCACATACATCTTTCTGATAACTGAAACCATTTTTAAAATTTAGGACACCCAAGACAAATTTGCAAATATACTGTTCTGTACAAGAAACAATCTGACAGTGACCCTTCCCCCAAGTTTCAAGGCTGTGGCTGTCCCTCAATATAGATAAGCCTACTGTCTTATCAATACAGAGTCTACTGTCTGTACTTGGAAGTGCTAAACCTCCATATTTGGCTGAAAAGACAGCCAATGAAGGATTTTTTTTAAATTCAGCAACAGTCTTATAATTCTCTATGCAATCAGGCTTCAATTACAGAACATACATTTGTGCCTAAAACCATCTAATTTCCCTAAACCTACCCAATGCATCTCTTTTTTTACCTATGACTTAATAAACCTCTTGTTTAAAAAATGTCTTCCTAATGCAATGGACCATCGTGCATGGAATCGCTGTACCTGTCAATCTTTATAACCCTCCCATAAATTGTTCCTTTCTTAAATACTGCATTTGGGTAAGTTAGAGGTTCATTATCACTACAGCTCCATGTCAATCGCTTATCTGTAATACTGCTCAGCACAGAAAAAGTGCACATGTACAAATCATGCAAAATCAGATGATTTTAAAAATACTACAGATATATATACACACATATGTATATACATAATACATATATACACGTATATGTGTAATTTTTGTTAACCATGGAAAAGGGCCGATAGGTTGATGCCTAGGGATGCAGACCCAATTTTAGAAGCAGATGTGAGCACCATAGAAATCATAACAGGGGAACGTTTGTTTGTTTGTTTTTTAATAAAGCAATCAGTGATTCTAATGCTCTAGAAACATCCCCAGACCTCATACATTCTGAGCATGGCTGTGTGCATTTGCATTCTTAGCAAAAGCTCACAGAGTTCTAGATACGTACTTGCAGACGCAAAACACACATCCCAAAATATCGGCATCATGGCCCCTGTGGGCCGCGGACGCTATGCACACAGGCGCTACAGGAGGGCCAGGGAACTAGCCCCACATTCACTCACACAGGTATCTCTTCCCTGCAGGCCACCTAGCAGCGACACCGCTAGTGATAATCACCCCTGGCTGGCAGACACTCACAGGGACACTCGGGGGAGCTCCGGAGAAACCTAGGGGAAGGGGGAGGGTCGGGCATTTTAGGGCAGCGGCGCGCACCCCGGCACAGTGTCCGCGCCTCCAGCACCGTCCAGGACCCGAATTCGCTCCGGAGCTGCCAGCGAGATCTGCATTACGCCAAGGCGCTGCACCAACTCACCTCCACGAAATAGAAGCAGGGCAAGAGGGTCACGCTGTCCTTGATCACTTTGCCCTTTGGCCTCTCCTTCGCCGACATCCCGGCCGCCTGCCGGAGTCCGCGTCCTCCCCCGGGCGAGGTGTGCACCGCGCAGCCGAGGCGAGCTGCCTTCTCCAGCCGCAAGCGCCCGGCGCCGCTGATGTCACATTCCCCGCGGGCACCGCTGGAGCCAGCGCGTTGCATGCAGCGCCCCCGCCTCTCCCCGCCCCTCTTTGCAGCAAGAGGCTCCCTAAACCGGCAGGTCTCCTTCCTCCCCTACTCTGGCCCTCGCTCCTGGTTTTTCTCCACCTAGAGACGTCCAGCTCCCTCCCACAAGCTGTTGCTGCAATGGCTTCCCCTCCCTGCCACCCTCCCTCTGCTCTCCACCGCCCTTGCGAGGCTTCGCGCTGTCAGAGCTTGACGTCAAGAATCGGAAAAGGGGGGACGCACCCCTGGATATTGCAGTAGAGAGGATGAGGAGCTCAGACACCCACACCCGCCTGGAAAGCCCCCTGGGCCACTCGAGGAACGCTTACTTAAGGATTGCTGGAGAGCAGAAGCCCAGCTCTTGCGCACTGGCCCACGGCATCAACACAGACCTCCACCTGCGTGAAATTAAAACTTGGATCCCATACTGAAAAGTAGGCCGTGGTGGAAACTTATTGAAGGCTGGCTGCTATCAAGGAAGGACGGCATGGCCCCTTTTGAGGATTCTCTGCTTAGGAGATTCCCTGGCTCCCTGCAACAGCGACTCTTCCTGCTGATGAACACCATCACCTGTCTGGGGATGGTGAGGGTTCCCTGCAACGATGGGGCAGATGTGTGGGCATTCCCACTGAGCCCAGAGGCCAGGACATGTTCTGACCTCAGCGTCACACCTCCCCAACAAAGCCAGCATCACAGAGGCACCTCTTCAGACATCAACAATCTAAAATAAGTCCTTCACCTTGTTGGCAGTGTGCCTGGCTGGTCTCAATTTTGTGATGATTCTGACAACTTAGAAGGGTCAAGTAATACAGAGGGGGGAAACACACAGCAAATAAAAAACACTGTATTATGTAATAAGAAAGATAGCTCACTTCCATGATGATGTGCCTCTGGTCATTTCCAATATCTTATAAGTCTCTATTTGAAGCATCTGACCACCAATGCCAACATTCTCAGTCCAATTCCTATTCTCTCATGACCTCATCTGAACAGTTACTTCTCAAATGTCCCCTCCAAATACCATCACATTGGGGGGGGTAGGGTTTCAGCATAGGAATTTCGAGGGGACACAGATATTCAGTCTATAGCACACTCCAGTAGATCTTTGACAGTGTGGAGACAGTCTGATTTTCTTTTTCTTTTTTTCATTTTCTTCTGTCGGGCTTGGGTTCCAGAGCCCCACTGTACAAAACTCCATTTCCACCTCCCTATGCACCACACTTCACTTGCAGAATCCCAGCCCAAACTAAACCCAATTACCTGCCCTCACCGGAACAACTGAAGGTGGGTAGGGAAGAACACACAGCCATGTGGTCTTGTCTCACATTAGACTGATGACCACAAACTTCAAACAGGCCCTAATATCCCACAATCCTAGTATTTGTCCATAGTCTGTTCACTTTCTACTCTCCGAGGAACAACTCACACCTTCTCCTCTTTATTCAAATCTTGTCATTCTCAGCTCACGACTTAACTCGTTTCACTCAGAAGGCAGAAGTAATCAGAAGAGAGCTGTGTTATCTTCCGAAGCTGATGAATTTCCCCATCCCTCACCCTCCACAACTACAACCATCTTTTTCCTGGACTGGCACAACAGCCTCTTAACTGTTCTACCAGCTTCTACTCTTGCTAGCCCTATGTCCTACAAATCATTTCCTTTACAGGAGCTGGAATGATCTTTTGAAAAGTAAATCCAATTGTGTCATTCTTCTGCCCAAACCCTCTAAGAACTCTCCATCACACCCAGGAGAAAAATCTACATTCCTCACATTTTTCTTAAAGCCCTATCCAGGGGCCCTGCCTGATTCATGGACCTTACTGATGTTGCTTTATGCCTTAATGGTCTGATAGTCCCAGTCTAGCTTTGTACTCCCTCAGGGACTTTGCACTTCCTGTTTCTTCATCCAGGAATGCTCTTCTGTCAACGCTGTGTGGTTTAACCTCTTACTTAATTCATACCTTTGCCCAAATTTAAACTCCTTAGGACTACTCACTCCACCTATATAGCACTAATCACCTCAGGCCTCCATTACTCTTTATCCTTACTCATTATGTTGTTTTTCTTCATAGGACTTACTACTATCTGATAGTTTAGCAAGTATTTATTCATCAATTTTTATTGACTTTATCTCCCACTAGAGTGTAAGCTCTAAAAGATTAATATGTCCTGTCTGGTAACTGGAATTGTGCCTGGCAAATAACTGTTCAGTAAATATTTGTTGAAGGAATGCATGAACCAATTAAATTAAATGATGGAGGTGAGTGGGGGTATGGTGAAAAGAAATAAACAATGCATATGAAACCATCTAACATGGTTTCATCCACATACTAAATGTTCAATAATTGTTAGTTGATCCTGTTTACCAGTCATCTTGCTATTAATCAGTGACTATACTTCTCATTACTAGCAAAATTCTCCTGCATGTGTTTTCTGTTTTCAACTTTCTTAGTACCTCAACAGAATTTGCAATTTGTGGTGGCGGTAAAAAATAAGTTGGAAGATTTTTTAATTTATCATCCTGGAAACTCAGCTCTTCTATATAAAGAGGAGGTAAAACAGAAGGCTAAAACGATAGCCCCCTATTTTTATTAGCCAAGAACTGAAAGTGTGTGAGAAAATATCAGAGATGCATGCTGACCACACCTCAATAATTCAATAAATTATTGAAACATTAGGAAGGTGCTTTCCTTCTCCTCTAGGTGGTCGGACCAGCTTGATCTGACCACATGGTATAGGATCAGGAAATGCTTCAGAATTCAAAGCCAATTCCTATTGTAAATCCTTTATCCCTCCCTTGACCAGATGCTCTTTTCTTCTATCCCACTTCTTTTAAAATATTTTCTTTCCCCTCTAAAATCATTTCGCAAAACAATCCAGCTACCTCATACAATCCCTCAAATACTAAACACAATAATAATTTTACATTGAAGTAAGAGTGTGATGTATTTTTTTTAAATGTCTTTTACGTACTTTAACTTTTGATGTTGAAAACAATGCAGTGAACAAGACAAATTCTTTTATAGAATAATCTTGTAGAGAGGATTCAGAGATGGAAAACATTAAGTAGTAAAAGGTCGAACCAGAAGAAAATGAGATTTGGAGTCAGAGACCTGAGCTCAAGTCCAGGATTTATAGTTGAAGTCTGCTCTCAAGCAAGTCACTCCAAGTTTCAGTTTCCTAATACATAAAATGAGAGATGTGTTGGTGCCACCTGACAGCAGCACTTGGGAGCTCAAATGTGACAATATATGTGAGAGCACTTGGGATGTTATCAAACTGGTCCATCCATTCATCTGTCCATCCATTCAACCTACAAATATTGATTGACCCCTCCCCACCACTATGCAAGAGGCACTTTTCTTCCTGGATACCCACTGGATAAAATAATAGAATACGGTTCCTGCCCTCAAAGAAACCAGAGTCTAATGCACGTGAAAAGGGAGAAGACACAGGATAATAAATTCGCCATAACAATAGAAAGCACTAACATGATGCTCACTACAGACAAGTCACTGTTAAAAATGCTTTGCACCTTTTACCTCATTTAAAGCTTACAACATCTTTAAGAACTGGATACCATTGTGTCATATTTTTCGGTTATAAGACCTGAGACTCAGAGAGGTTAGCTGTTATATTTAAGGGCAATGACTGAAATTAGCTGAGTTTTTGAACCCAGTAGATTGCCCCAAGCTCTGTGATCTTAAGGGCCACACACTCTGCCTCTGGTAAGAAGCATATAATTACCTCTTGTGATGTACACTACTGAAGAAACAATTAGGGTGCGGTTGTAATTACTATGGAGAAACTTCTTAAGTGTGTGGCCAAGGAAGGCTTTGGGAAGAGTGGACCTTGGAGCCACTTCCAGCATTGAGGCTACTAGAGGTGATCGGACCTCCAGCTACTAGAGGACAATCCTGAACTAAAGAATGCTCTATTCCACATTCACCATGTACGTCCATATTTGGGCCAAGTGCAGAACTTGTGTGTTGAATGTTGCTAGTTGTAAGTCTTCATGATAATGGCGGCATTAAAAACAATTTAACATGCCTCACAGAACTTGAATATTTTTCATTGGAAATCCTATTTCAGTGCATTCAGATGAAAAACGGCACCCATTGAACATGCAGCACTCTGACATTTCACAAGACAGAGTACTTCACGGCACAAATAACCTGGAAAAAAGTATGCCTGAAAATGCATTTGACATGATTATTAAAACTGTCAGACTCCTGAGATAAGAAAGAAGTAGTTTTCCTATGTGTTGGTTTTGGGTGCTCACAGCCAAATACAAACTCTTTTTCAGCTCTTTGGCAAGTATTCATCCTTGGGATATTTGTCTGACATTTATCTTTAAGGTTGAAAAAAAGTATATTTTATTTAGTAATGTATTTCTCAGACACCAGCCCACTTCATAGCATTTTCAGGAGACAATGTAAGATATTATTTCATTTTTCTAAAGGAGACAAGGTTAAAAGAACTGAATGTATGAAGAAGAAAAAGAAGCAAAATGAGGAAAGTTCTGACAGATGGTAAAGTGATGTTCTAATTCTGGCCTCATCATTGATTGAAGAGAACATCTTACCTCAGGGACTTGGTTTCCTCACCTAAAGAGAGAGTCAGAATGGTAAAATGAACATCTAACAAACATCTTATTTGTCCAAGACCCATTGTTCCTTCTTGTGATAGTATCTTGAATTTTCATGAAGAACTGTCAACTCCTGCAGTCAAAGCTGTAATTTAGGTGTTCAGTCCTCTCCAGGTCAACTAGGGGAGTGGGGATGGGGCGCCAAGTGAAAACAAATGGAATAAATTCCCCAAGAATTGGAATTTTGAAGGGAGTGATTGCAAGATGGAAAACTCTTGATGTTCATTCATGGCAGCTGCAGAGAGAACAGCAATTTCTTTTGGTCTTTCAATTCTCAGAAGTGACATGTTCTTTTCCTTTGAGAAGTATGACTTTCTTCTTTCTTCTGTTTCTTTGAAAATTTCCCATATCCTTTAAAATAAATTCTTGCCTCTGTCTCTCTCCCTCATCCCCTCTCTCTTTCTTTCATAAATTTAGCCAGAGTCCACGTCTGTGGCTGCAACCAAAAACCCCTAAATAATACAAAGGGATCACAAGACACTTATTAACTTAAGGATTAACTTAAGAACTTAAAAAATAACACCTAACAGTATTCTCTGGCAGGAGATAATTTGTAATTGGGTTTTACATTTTCTACTATCAATGACTTTTGCCCACCATGGTCCCTTGTGGTTCCCTACCAGGGCATGATTAAAGGTGACTTACCCAGTTCTAGTGAGTCCCATTCCACAGGAATATACATTTGCTCTGAGAGTAGTGGTAATCCCAAGATATCCCATAGTGGTGACAGCAGGAACCAAACAAAAAGTTGCATTGTGGAGCTTTGCTATGGGTGTGCATTGACATACTGATGTGTTGAGAATGGGTTACAACTACCCCCCAAAATACTTATATTTTAGGGGTATGGCAGGGTCTGTGCAAGTCCTTCAGTGCACGTTGCTTCTGTTTGTAAGCATTCTGGTTAGGGTGGAGCATCATATAACAGCATGCCCAGAGAGCTGCAAGCCATCAGAAATCGATGTTCCACCCCAATGCACTAAACATGGCCAAGAACTGGAAACCAACTGGACATGCCATCCAGACAGTCAGTGGCAGAGCATGTGAGCCACAGACTTTCTCACCCCAACGTAACTTTCATGGGGTGAAAATGCCGTAAACACACACATACACATTTTGGAAATAAGAGCACCATTTTTGTTTTGACATATTTGATATAAACATTTTAATTGGATTTAAAATATCCAAGCGATCACAAGAAGGGTGCCTGGGTGGCTCAGTTAGTTAAGCATCCTACCCTTGATTTCAGCTCATGGTTCGTGAGATCAAGCCCCTCTTCAGACTCAGTGCTGACAGCACAGAGCCTGCTTAGGATTCTATCTCTCCCCCTTTCTCTGCCCCTTCCCCACTTGTGTTCACGCTCTCTCTCAAAAATAAATAAATAAGCTTTAAAAAAGTGACCACAAGTAGTTTAGACGTTACTTTGGTCAATGAAAGCAGAGTTGTTGGATTTGTCCAATCTAATTTCAAAGGTTGTTATATTTTCAATGCTTGTAAAGAAATGATTTTAGATTTGTAACAGCTACTTGTGCAAAGATTTTCTTCAGTGGTAACTATCACAAAGTTAGAGAGATCAAAATTAAAAATTTTGATCAGAAAATGTATGTATCCATTCCCTGTTACAAAAATCATATTTTTGGAAGTAAGCTCAAGTTTCTCATTAAAAAAATTGAATAGATTTTATTTGGAATTTTTATATTTAATGTATTCCCCTAAAATTTGATTTGTCTTCATGATTACACACTGTAAAAATATAATTAATTTTTCCCACTAAGTTTTCTATAGCTGCACTTAATTTTCTTTTACTTTATCATACTGTGCTGTATTAATACATTATTTTATGTATGAAAAGGTTGAGAAATACATGAACATAAATTGACTATTCCTTTTCTTTCAGTGTCACACTGGGTAAAAGGTTTTCTACTATCTTACTGGTAAGTAACAAGCAACAACTAATTAAAGTATAAGATAGAGCCAACAACTCAATATAAAAATCTTGCCATCATCTTGGATTTATTCATGCCTTTCATCCCTTACATTTAGTCTCCAAATCCTTTTGAATTTCCAGTGAAAATTTGTTCTTTCATATTTGTGTCTTCCCTATTTCTATTGGCATCAATTAATGCCTGGTTTCCTGCAAAAGTTTGCTGTGTCCCCCAAGCTCTTTTTGCCATACAACACCCCTCTAAATAAATGATCTACCTTTGTTGAACAGCCTCATTTCCCCCTCTGCAGACTGTGTCCTCTCTTCTGATGAACTTGTTTGAGCCATACTTGGACCATGTTCACTCTGCCTCTGAACCCTCTCACATGCTGTTCCCATCTCCTGGAATACACATACATCTCACATGCTCTTCTAGACCTCTGTCTGAACAACAGTGGACCTTATTTTGTACTGCACAATGTAGCACTGGATTATGACCTTGATTATTTTATTTGATATATTTTAATCTAATATTGTATTCCCACCTGTAGGGGTGAATTGGGGGAATGACATATGTCATATTTCTTCTATCCATCCTCTCCATTACATTTCTGATCTCACTATTTTGTTCAATTCTTAATGAAGAATTATTTCTATGATGTTATAATAGCTTCTGGGTCAATTTCCCTGGCTTTGTATCTTCATTTTATCATCAACTATTCATTTTTTTAAATTAATAAAATGTTTATTTATTTATTTTGAGAGAGAGATAGAGATAGAGATAGAGAGCAAGCAGAGAGGGTGCCAAGGGAGAGGGAGAGGGTGAATCCCAAGCAGGCTTTGCACTGTCAGCATTGAGCCCAATACCAGACTTGAACCCACAATCCGTGAGATCATGATCTGAACCGAAACCAAGAGTTGGATGCTTAACTGGCTAAGCCACCCAGGAGCCCCTATGATCAACTCTTTAATTTTGATTTTAATTTTATTTCTCCCAAAGTGCAATTTTGATCATGTCACTTATTTGCTTAAAAACGCTCCAATGTTCTCCAGTCTCTTGGCTGGCATTTAAGGGCTTCTTTGGTCTGGCCTCCACCAATCTTTCTGTCTAAGCCACCACTGTCCCCTGTGTAGACCCAACATACAATCCTTGGTATAGTGTTTTGTACATTTCAAGACTTTAGTGAATACTTTTTGAATAAGTGAATTCCATAATTTTTATTCTCCCCTACAGTGATTGGTATAACCCTGGAACAATAAAGATTCTGAGTAAGTGCTTTCATCAATTTAGGCTTTTATGATTTATGATCCTGCTGGGATAAGCACACACTCTCTCTCCTTTCTCTTCTCTCTCAACACTTTCAGCACATTGGCAATTTTCACAAGAAGTGTGAAAAGTGTCTGACACACAAATAAGAATCTATTTTAATTAGTCCAGAATGACTCCTGTTTTCTCAATCCTTCTGTAATAACCCTTTGATTGCATACATTTTTTATAATAATTAGTCCAACATGAGAATTTTGAGCCTCCCTCTGGAGCTACGGAGAAATGTGCTCCAATCAAGCAGATCTGCATCCTCTGATTTCTTCCCAGTGTGTAGCCAACCATGCACTCTTGTAAATACTGCATCTGAAATTCTCCTAAATTCTACTGAAGACTCACTTTCCCTGTGAAGTTTTCTAGCCTTGTCTCTAGGCTTTAGCAGCTCCAAAAATTTTCTAGAATCCAAATGTTAGTGGTCTTTTTTTTTCTCTGAGCACTGGTGCACTTAAGTGCCTCTTGAATGTATCTTTCCATCTATCTTGGTTTCCTTGGCTGTTCAACTCCTCTGTGGACTGGGAATTTCATTTTATTTGTCATAAGAAACTAAAAGTTTTCTCTGTTCCCTCTTAATTTGAATGTTATGATATAATCATTATGGTTTTTTTTATTGAGGTGTAATTGACATATAACATTAGATTAGTTTCAGGTATACAATGTAATGATTCGATATTCATATGCGTTCCAAAGCAATCACTGCAATAATTCTAATTAACATCCATCCCTATACATAATTAATTTTTTTCTTGATGAAGAATCTTAAAATCTACTCCTTAGCAACTTTCAAATATGCAATATTTCAAATATTCCATCCAGTATTATTAACTACAGTCACCACACTTATGTTTTATAAACAATTATAAGAAAAATTAGGACAGCAGTTCAAAAGATTTTAGAAAAAATTATTAAAAGACATGGGAACCAATGTAAGATGATGTAAAGCAGTGGTTCTTAACTTTTGCTGCCACTCACACCCCTTTTACCCTTACAGTGTGCTCTCGAACACTTATGAAAAGAGCGAAAGCAATGGAGTTCTTAAAATTAAGATGTTGCATAACTTTAAACTAAAACAAATAGAATTACAGTTTAATTTCAAAGTAATATATAAACTACATGAAAATTATATACTTAAAATAATTTTTACCCCTTTAGTTAATTACATCTTTGATAAAAATTTGTTCATTAGTAATTGGAAAATAGGTATATTAATTCTGGACTTTGTTCTGGTGTACAAAATTAATGCAAAGTTGATTTCACACAGGTATGGAGTCACAAGTGACAGATCTTTGCAAATGTGGAGATGGTTCTCATAAACTCTAGAATCCTTAGATTCATTGGTTCACCCTTTAGATTGAATTATATAAGTTATTGATTTGTAATTGAGTAAACTATTATTTCATCAATTGTTTGTCTTTTGTAGATCTCAGGCATTGGAAACATCTGGTTCTTTGGTTTACATCCATCCCTTCCTCTGTGGTAGGACCTCTTCTCCAAATACAAGCCAATATGTTGTCCTGAGGCATGGAGGCATTTACTGTCACAGAATTCACCACATATTGGTTATGGAGTGAGCACATGACTGAAGTGAGTCCTACCATGTATGATACCCTATGGTCTGCCAGTGGATATTTGCCCAGAGATGGTCATAAAACCAACAGGAGCCTATCAGAGTACCCTCCCAGGGGCTTTCTAACTAGAGTCAGAGGGAAATGTTCCCTTTCACCCCTTTTTGGTAGCAAGGCTGTGACAGTGTAAGTCCCAAGCTTCCCATGGTCCTGTTCCTTCTGCCAAATGAAGAAAGTCTCCTAGTAGTAGAAGAGAATAAAGTTGACATGAAGGGAGAAGAAGATACAAAAGATACAGATTCCTGAGAGTTTTGAGTTCTTGAACTCAATGGCCACAAAGACAGCTGCAACACAAGCTTCTCTGAGATTCAGCTATGTGAGTTGATAATCACCTCCTTTCCAAGCCACTTGTGCCTGTTGCTTTTCTTTGAGTTCCTGTCACTTATAACCCAAAGTTTCTGTGTAATACACACTCTGTAAGATTGATACTAATGATATTGTAAGAGCATTTCTCTGGAAATAAAGTATGAGGTGTTACTAGTCAGTGTCTAATTGATTTCCAGCCATAATCCTACCATGCCATCATCCTGAAATGTATCCTAGTATACTACAAATTAAACCTCAACACAAGTTGTTTACCACTGCATAATTTGCTGCCACCCACAATTTTCAGGAAGAAGTGATGACAAAGGTGTCCATGAACCCCTCATATACAGTGATTGTGGAGCTTCTCTATTTGCAACTATGCACATCTTGTCTATGTACACGACTCACTGGGGTTAACTAGGATTGACAAATATTGATTTGTGAACTTCAGATCATGTGATGGACCAGCACATGTGAGATGATGATAGAATAAAGTACGGGGTACTGACAATTTAAAAGAATCGAGATATGCAGTATTGGTCTAATTTGCATTTTAGATAACTTAGCTTCCATTCAATTTAGAAAGTCTAGCTCTTCCAGGAAAAGCTTCTTGCATCCCAAGAAAATGATCTCACACCTGAATAAGAGCTTCTTTTAAACAGGGCTAAATTTTCCTTTCGTAAAGCGAAACTGCATATTTATTCTATAGGAGAAGAAAGAAGTCACCTTGGAGCAGATCTCTGCTTTGAAAAGGGTTGGCATAGGGAAATGTAAATTGAATAGGACTCACTATCCTTAGAGAAGGGTATCATACTTTTGTTGCCAGGGGACTACTTTTCTGTTTTCTTTGATATGTTGACAGATGAATCAGTTTTATAAAAAGCTAGGGTCTTTGTGGAAGAAAAGACCCAGACTCTGACCCCAATTTAACAATTAAGGGTGAAAAAAAATCAAAAGGGCAACTCTCAAGGTGACCTATGGTGTCCCTAAATAAGAGATCTTCTGGCAGGAGGAGACATAAAGACTCTCAAGAGGAACTCGCCAGAAGGAAAAGTATTTCTGGTTTCATGACCCGAATCTAGAATGATAGGACCCAAGAATTGTTAAGGAAGAGCTAGTTCTGGAGGGATATGTAACTAAGTTTGGAAGTCCCTCTGGACTTGGCCCTGGCATGGTGCTGTGCTTTGAGAACAGTGGATGTGTGTAGGATTGTGAAATGAGAAAACTCTTGCTTAGTCTCCAAGTGGGCAATGCTGCAGACTGTGCAGGATTCCAAGTCACCATGAGAATCTCATAGGCCTGGGGCTAACTTGCATGGGATTGTGGAGGACCAAGATCTGGCAGCAAACGGAGCCAGGATGCCACAGAGAAAGGTAAGGCTTTTGGTTCTCTGTCTTCCAGCATTGTTCCTTCAAACAACAAGTTAGCTCCTGGGGTCCTGGAACCCTCTTCAGCAGGAGTTGGTGAGCCACCATCTCACAGGCCAAATCCAGCCTGGTTTTATAAATAGTGTTACTTGATTCGTGGGTTGGAGGTCCGTATCAGGCTCTGTGCTGACAGTGTGGAGCCTGCTTGGGATTCTCTCTCCTTGTCTCTCTGCCCCTCCCCAACTCATGCTGTCTCTAAATAAATAAATAAATAAATAAACTTTAAAAAATAATATAAATAGTGTTACTGAAACACAACCACACACAGCCTTTCTGTGTTGTCTATGCCTGTTTTGATATTGCAGTGGCAGAGTCGAGTAGCTGTGACACAAGATTATGTAGCTCACAAAATATAAAATATTCTCTTGGGTTCTTAATGGAATGCAGTGCTGACCCCTGATATTCAACAGCTTTCAGAATTTCCCTTCACCCCATCTATCCTAATTCTCACTAATTCTAAATTTTAGTTTGACTTTACTCTGAACCCACGTGGTTGATCTTACTGTCTCCAGAATAAACAGTGACATTTTCCGGCATATACCATTTCTCACCAATCGCTGTCATGGCAGAGTTCTTAAACAACCCACTATCCCACTGAAATATCTAGTCTTGACTCTTTAATGTCATATCTGTGGATGTGAATTCACAGAGCACAGTGAATTTGTGACATGACTTCATATACACAGGAATAATGCAGACAGAACGATGTATAGTTTATTTTTCACGAAAGATTTGACAGAAATTAAAAATATTCCTTAATATGCCATAAAATACAGTAGAGAGAATTTTAATGTAATATTTAAATTTTAGACATCCATTTGCCTTTGTAAATACTATTCAGAGGAAATTTTAAACCTTCAAATGTCATAAAATGGCAAAAGCCACATTATACAAATATCTTTAATTTGTTCAATCTGTGCTGAGTTCTTTCAAGGTTATTTAAAATGGCATGCAAATTAAAGTAAATTAACCAATATTTCAGAAAAAGCAGATGGAACCTTGGTCTTAATGCCATTTGAATACTGAAACCAACTGTTGTATTGATTAGAAAGGAAAATTACTAGATTTAATGAAAACAATGTTGTTTTCTATTGCTGATCAGCTGTTCATTGACATCATACACAACTCAATTTTAAAATTTGGGAAAAAATTTAAATGTAACAATTCAAGAAATACTTATTGAAGGGCTATTCTATATATGGTACTGTACCAGGTACTGAAGGCATAGAGATAAATGAGCACAGTTTTGTTCTAAACAAGTTTACACTATACTAAGGGAAGTTATGTGAAATCAAATGCTTAGAAAACAGACACTAGTCTACACGATTTTTTCTCACATGCTTCTTAAAATAATATGAAAAAAAGCTTTTCGTTGTCCATTTTATATTAGTATCTTAAAATTTAAGGTATGTTTAAATTAGTACAAATGATAAAACTTTGGCATATTGTAAATATTGATACTATTAGATAAATCTGTTAGAACATGTGTCCAGTGGAATCTAAATGCCATTGTGATTTGATATCTACCGTCATTCATTTATAATATAAGTGAAAAAAAGATGGTTTTGGTGATGGTTACTTAGGTGACTTGACTAACACTTGCTGAGAATAAGCAAAAGAGCTAGACAAAATACAGAAAATATCCTCCTAATAGCATTGAACATGCAAGAAGTTAGTGAAAAATGACCAATCTTGGACTAGTGAGGGTGAACGCCACAGAAAGGTGAACTAGAGTTGTTGACACTGGGGGCATTTGCTCACGGAGAGGAGGCAACTCAGCCTTCAGTGAAGAGGACTAGGGTGACTGGGTGGGAACACCCAATAACACATCTGGGAGGCAAGCTGTGATTTGGGGCAGATTTTCAAAGATGGGAAATGGAGCCTGAGCTCAGCAACTGCCAAAGTTGGCAATAACCTATTCCTGTTATGAGCAAACACCTCAGAGAGCTGAATTCTGGAAGCAGGATGTAAAGATTGCTCTAGAGACCCCAGAGACAGCATAGAGATTCCTCAAACATTGATCCTGTATTTCAAGTGTCCATAGGTAATTGAAGAAGGAGATAAAATCCTTTCTGAAGAAGATGATATTACACAAAGTGGCAAACTTTGTCTAAAAGATGGTTTTTTTCCAATAAAATTGACCATCAAATAATTTGAAATGTCAATACATATAATAAGTTTGCATGAGCCAGAATCAGCAGAAGCAATAGATAGACCCAAAAAAACCTCCAAATATTGGATTTCTCAGACACATCCTTGGGTAAAGACACTTATTCTGCTTATGGAGATAAAAGTCAAACTTAAATTTTCTTCAAGGGATTTAAGTGTGCAGATTTGAAGAGGAACTATCTGAAAGTTATATAATTGAAAAATTATACAGATAGGTTTAACAGCAGATTAGACCCTTATGAAAGTATAAGGATGGATAAAGAAACATGATTAAAATAGCATGAAAGTCAAGAAAGCATCAAATATGTCTCTCATGTTCTAACGTTCTTTCATTGTATTGAAGGAGGGTAAAAAGAGGAAAGAACAATGTATCAACGAGGTAAAACAAATAAAAACAACATATGAAAATTGAAGATAAAAGTACATAACATACAATGTATAATGTATATACTACATAATTATTTATACATAATTGAAGGCCTTCAAGTTGACTGTTATTTATTTTAAATATGAGGACTGGTATATCAGATTTAAAAATTAATTATGTCCTATTTACAGAAGATTTTGAAAATTTGAAAAGGTAGAGACAAGAAAGAGAACACCATATAAAAACTTGCCCAAAGAAACTGATGTAGCTGTATTAATTTACAATGGAATAAAAAGTTATCAAGTTTTTATAGGAATTAAGCTAGAGTTGTTCAAGATCTCTACATTAAAAGCTAAAATGCTTTAATGAGAGAAATTAAAGTCCTAAATAAATGGAGAGCTATGCAATGTTTATGGAGCAGGACACTCAATATTACAAAATTGTCACTTCTCTCTGAAGCTGCTTATAAACTTAAGGCAATCCCAATAACAATTCCAAAATATTTCTTAGAGGAACTTGACAATTTGATTCTACAATTTATATGAAAAGAATTTTGCCTATCTTGAAAATGATTTGTTAACTAGACATTAGAGTTATTTGTTTTCTCAATTTCTTATGAGTTTCTCAAAATATAATTATCAAGACATAGCAAATTACCAAACTATACCTTATTCATTTAATTAGAAGCACTTTGTCTATCAGAACAATTTTATTTTTTATTTAAAAAAATTTTTTAAGTTTATTTATTTTGAGAGAGGGAGAGTGAGACAACAGGGGAGGGGCAGAGAGAGAGAGGTAGAGAGAGGATCCCAAGCAGGCTCTGCACTGTCAGCACAGAACATGATGCGGGGCTCGAGCTCACAAACCTTGAGATCATGACCTGAGCCGAAATCAAGAGTTAGAGGCTTAACTAACTGAGCCACCCAGGTGTCCTTATCAAGTGAATTTTAAATAATATAGTACAGTAAAAGGAATTCTATAAAATTAGAAATTATTTATTTTTAGAGTTTGCCCATTAACTTCAAGTAAAAACTTATATGTTTGTGCCAAATCAATTTTCAATGCCACTCAGAGTATTTAAAATATAAAACAAATGAACAGAGAAATGGACATGAGAATTATTACACACAAATGGATTAATAGTTTTTAATGGTTAAAAGGGATTACATTTACAGTTATGAATTTGAACAGCACATCACCCCATGAAGTTAAAATGATCCTAACTAATCGAAGCCAACTGTTTAGATTCATCATATTAAATTCTAGATTGTATCGTGGGATCTGATACATTACAAGAGTCAAGTTGGGTGAAAATTATATCTGTCTTTTGTAAGGTTGAAAGAATGGTACACTTCTCATTCTCTGGAACCATGTTGAGCAGCTATGTAGATGAGCCTGGCTTAATGTACTGGTTGATGAGAATCACATAGACCTCTTGTGTCAGTCAGTCAGTCCCTAGCCAAACAGACACAGAGCCACCCAGGTCATTGGCATCTGATCACAGACCCACGAGAGAACCCAATTCAAGTTGTCAAACCGCAAAATTGTAAGCAAAACAAATGGTTGCCACTAAATTTTGGAATGATTCATTTTACAGCAAAAGCTATTTCAGTTGGAATGATTTTGCCTGGGATTCTGTATACAAAATCTTTCTTCTTTCCCAAGTCTGCTTGCAGCTTTTTAAATAAGTTCCTTTCTGCTTACATTAGCTAGGAAGGGTCTCTGTTGCTTGCATCTAAGAACTCTAATACACGTGGAATAAGATAGGCTTTTGATATTTTAGTGCATTTTTTCATTTCCAGTAGTTTATATAATCTCATGACCCATTCTTTTATTCAGAATAGCTAATCTATTATATCCTAACTTATTTGGAGAACAGATATAATATATTGCAGTGAAACAAAAAGGAGGTTCTTGGTATAGAAAAGAAATTTAGAATGAGTAAGAAAAAGTGTCTCATTTCCCCTGACTTCTCTATCCTGCTTGGCGCTCCTACCAAGCCCAGAGAAAGATTCTATGGTCTTGGAGAAAGAAAAAAAATTAGAAGTGGAGCAAAGTGAGCTTATTTATTGGTGGATCTCAATGAAGAGGCTGAGCTCTGACCCCTTGCACCTAGACTGACACTTATGAGGTTATAGGTTAATAAAAACTCACATGGGTTGGCAATCTGGGAGCAGACTTTACCTGCAAAGCTCAGAGGGGTATTAAAATTTCAGCATTTCAATAGTCAACCCAGGAGCAGTAAAAGTGTGCATAAGATGGGTCTAAAGAAATGAGTCCGACAGTCTCATACAGTCACCCAGAAATTGCCAATCCCTCATGTTACTGAGGCACAAGGGTAAACTTGTGTATCAGGGAAGGCACAAAACTGCCGTTTCTCAGTCTATGAATTGCAGGAGAAATCAATGGCTTTCATTTGTCCAGGACAGCTCAGACATGGCAGAAGAGCAAGCAGGTCTCCAGAGGCCTCATGTTCTTCTTATACAAGGGACAGCCCAGCCATAACCAGCATGGCTTCTCTATCCAAAAGGAGGGCAAAAGCTCTAACTGTGTGGGGGGCTGGGTAATGTAGTTTTTAAGGTGGGCACATTGCATTTCCCAACAAAATCACAATTCTGATATTTGGGTAAGCAATTAGCAGTTTCTGTCAAGTGTGCAGGCAATTTGTGAACTCTAAGCAAGAAATAAATGTAAAACAAAGTTTTTATATTTGTAAAATATGCTTTCTTTGAATCAATATCAGATGCATTTACTGCCAACAGGATATAAAATTGGAAGAAAAATTAAATGTTACCTAATTCAATCTAGGAACTGGATGCAGGATTTTTTTTTCTTTAGCATTTCTGACATGTTTACTAGCCTCTACTTTATAATTTCTAACATTAGGGCTAGAAAAGCATCTGGGTAATGACTTATAACATAGCTTAGCATATTTTTAAGAAAACATACCTGTGAGAACCAAAAAATAAATGGTGAAATTGTGAAAACACATAACATTGGAAATGTTAGAAAGTTTTCATTAGAACCAGGGTGAAATTACCATTAACGGAGAAAAGTTATCAGTACTTTACTTACACTGTATTGCTTTGTCTCAGGAAATCAAGTAATTCTTCCCATTTGAAAGATGGAAAGAAACTAAATTCTTCTTTAATTGCATGGCTCCTGGCTAAAGCAATAGTTTTTGTTTTATTTTGTTTTGTCTTGTTTTTACAAACCAGGAAACTGAGAGGCTATACCATTTCTTTGAAATTGCTACTTTTTATATAACTGTCCCCCATATTCTTATATTCCTTAGGAGACTACAACTCCCAAAATGCAACAGGGAGAGATTTGCAATGGTGCACTGCGTCCTAGGAAACCAATTCCCCAAAGTAAAATACTGTGAGCAGAAACAGAGGAAGTTGAAAAAGCCTAGATAAAAGTGCATGCTGAGGACTGCAGTTTTTTTCCTGGATTTGATTACCTTATTATGGGAGAGAATCAGACAGCTTCTGCACAATGACAGCAGTATAGTAGCCATGCACTTATACTAGCCCTCCCTTCCTTCATTCATTGAGCAAATATTTACTGAACATCTATCACAAGCAAGAACAGACTAGGCATAGGGAATACAGCTGTAAACAAAAAGCCTAAGTCCTTGCCCTTCAAGAAGCTACATTCTAATGGAGGGATAAGGACAAATATGAAAATAAATATAGCATGTATTGAAGGTGATGGAGTAAAAAGTAAAGAGATGCTAGAAGAAAGGCGGGGCTGAATGAGGAGTCGTTTACATATGGGTACCAGGGAAGGTGAATTGAGAAAGTACATTTGAGTAGGCAGTTTACAGGAAGACACCCAGTGGCCCAGGTTAGTTTGTATGCTGAGAGGAAGCCAGAGCACTTTGCACTTGCCAATTCCCTCTCTACCTGGCATGTTCTTCTTCTCTAAATTACCTGCATGTTTTCTCCCTCCGCGTCTTTAGTTCTCAGGATGAGAAAGCAGATCATCTGTACACAAAGAAGAATCAGAGCACTGATAATAGGTTTCTCAAGAAGAAATGGAGAATGTCTGTCTTCAGTTTTTGGAATCTGAGATAATGATGTTTTTGTTTCATAAATCATAAACTTAAGTTTTTGCAACCCAAAGCACTGCTAAATGATAGGGCTAGGAAGTGGTGTATTCAAAGCCACCACCTGCGGGTCTTGTAAACCTCTGAAGGCACTAATGTTTTCCTTTTGTAGGGCTTCCATGCTGCATAACCGCAGGGAACACTATTCATAGTGTATTCTATGTCCTGACCAGAAGTGTGCAGCAAGACAGCTCTCTGCCCACTGCATTATTATGCAATGACACAACAAAGACAGAAAAAGCCATACACAATTTGTCCTACATTTACAATTTGTCACTCTTTCACTTCTCTTCCCCGTAGCACTTGGTATTTATTTTCATGATCCATTCTAGCACCTGTGGTATAATTGTTTATATGCATATTGGGACTTCTCATTAGGTCGAAGTTTACTTGAGGACATGCATAGACTATTAGTCCTCCTTGGTCATTCCTCGGTCTTAGATAAATCATTGATAAGTTACTCAAATTTAAAATTTAGTTAAGCCTTATTTCCTTTTTTTTTTTTTTTTTGGTCCACATATTTCTGAGTCTAAAACATGTGACAGAATATAATTAAGCATCAATGGCCAAAACAGCTTCAAAACAGTTGTGTCCACTTATTCAAAACATGCTTGTGAATGGCCTTTCATCTGAATTAAGTAGCCATTCTTTTAAAAGAAGATGACATTGTAATTGTAAAACCATACATCTGGCCAGACACAGACGGTCCATTGTTTTCCCAAGGCCAACTAAAGAGCTTTTCAAGTTGTTTGTTAAAACCATTGGAAGTAGAGTGTTTGAATTCAGTTTTGGCAACAAGAGGTATGAGGCAAAAAAAAAAAAAAAAATGCACCAAAAATTTTAATGGTTCCTTTTCTAGGCATCTTATATTCTTTATTCAAAAAACATATGCTCAATTAATAAGTATTTAGTACGTAAAATTTAACAAATCTAGGAAAAAACAGAACAGTGCACTATATTACAATTATTAACATATTAGTATATATACTCTTTATACTTTGTTAGATATTTGAGGAATCAAATGTTCTTTATCATAAACACTATTATTGCAATTATTTCTTTAGAATTAATTATAGGAATAAGGAGGGGTTTCATTATCTAGTAGATTGAAACACAGTACATGGTTCTTAGAAAGTTTGATGTGCTCACAATTTTGGATGAACAAATACCATATGAAGTTATCCAGCCTCCTAAAGTCACTGTGGTGACCGGAGTCTGTAAGGCGGTGGCTGTAACAAGCTTTTGGCTTTAACAAGCCAAAGCCCAGTGGATCTCAGCAAGTACAGTCCATTCATTCTATTGTACCAAAAATGATACAATGGGCATAGCAGGCAAGGCCAGTGGAGATGGGTTTGAACATCAGGAATTATATCATTATGAAGGGCTTTTTAATTATATTTTTGGTACTGGTAGGTGGAATCAAATTTGCTCTCTTTATTTGATTCTTATCTAGAACTTCAGGCCAAAACTTTATAATATAAAGACAGATAAGAGTCACATAGCTCTCAGAGCCCTACTGCATGAGATTCTAACTTAAATGTGGAAGGCCAGGCATAAGTAGTTGCAACTTGGATTGCAACCCAAATTCTATTCTTTTTTACCCTGTTTTGAACTTCATTCAGGGTCAAGAAGGTCTTGTTCTCAGTCTCTTAACTTCATCAGTAGGGGGCTCATGCTGGCTATGGGTTGGTTTTTAATTTCATATGTTCCATTTATGTTTTGTATATCAGGGACCCAAAGTTTAATGTTTTTTAGTAAGCTTGGGCTGCAATAGCAAAATAAAATAGATTAGCTGGTTTAAACAGAAGAAATTAATTTTCTCATAGTTCAGAAGTTTAGAAGTCCAAGATTAATGTCCAGCAGACTCAAATCTGGTGAGAGCCCTCTGTTTGAGATATGGACAGGCTACCTATTTCTGTGCCCTCTCATGGTGGAGAGAGAGGGGGAGGGGGAGAGAGAGAGACAGAGAGAGAGAGAGAGAGAGAGAGAGAGAGAGAGAAAACTCTCTGATATCTCTTCTTATAAGGCACTAATCCCATAAGATCAGGAACTTGCCCTTATGACTTCATTTAACCTTAATTACTTCCTCATTCCAAATTACTTCCTTGGTCACCTGGATAGCTCAGTTGGTTAAGTGGCTGAGTCTTGATTTTGGCTCAGGTCATGACCTCAGGGCTTGTGAGTTTGAGCCCTGCATGGGGCTCTTGCTGACAGTGAGGAGCCTGCTTGGGATTCTCTCTTTTCCTCTCTCTCTGTCCCTCCCCTGTTCTCTCTCTCTCTCTCTCTCTCTCTCAAAATAAATAAATTAACTTAAAAAAAACCCACAAAACCCAAATTACTTCCTATTCCAAAATAGTCACATTATGAGTTAGGGCTTCAATATGTACATTTTGGGGAGACACAATTCAGTCTGTAGAATTTGGGTTCTATCACAACAGGATTTAACAACATCATAAAAGGGGAACCAAAGAGATATTTTTTAGATTCAGAGACAGAATGAAGTCGATACAATTATTATAATACCTGATAGACTGAAAAGGAATATAAACAGGCTGTAATTTGGACAGTGTCTCTAGGAATCAAGTTTGCTTAGATTTTCCAGGGGAAACCAGATTGCTTTGGGGAAAAAAAAGTGCAAATTTGAAATTAAAGCAAGGATGGAAGTGGGTGAATAAACGAACAATAAAGTAGTTTCCTTTCTGAAAGGGTTAAAAATTTTAATGACCAGGTTAGAATTTTGGAAGTGACAAAGTTATAAGTAATGAAAGAGAAAAGAAGATAAACCCAAATCAAATAGCTCCCAAAGATGACATTTCAAAAAAGAGGAGATTATATTCATTAATAAATCAGAAAGGATGGCTAAAGCCAAGTGTGACATAACCTAAGAGAAACAAGGCAACGTGTTGGAAAGCAAATGACTCTCAGGAGGAATCAGATACAGGAAATTATTGGGAGGCACAACCTCAAAACTACAAGGATAGAATCAGGGATAAGAATGATTGAGCAATCATCTCCCTATGGTGGAAAACATGGCAGAGCAACATATTATGTGGGGAATAAAACAGTGAGTGAATTTCCATAATAATTGTAGCATGCCTTTGGAACTAACCTTATTAATTTTTCACCCAATTAGATTTTCTGAAATCCATTCCATTTTCCCAGAGGTCACAGAATTTTTGTATTTAGGAAGTGGGTTTATGAGGGTTGAAGCTGATCCATTCTAATAAATTCCTGATGCCTTCCTCCAGAAGGATACAAATGGATTGTTTGTTAAGATATAGATTATATAGACAGATATTTATATTTGCTTTAAAAAAATTTTTTTTAACATTTATTTATTTTTGAGACAGAGAGAGACAGAGCATGAACAGGGGAGGGCAGAGAGAGAGGGAGACACAGAATCTGAAACAGGCTCCAGGCTCTGAGCTGTCAGCACAAAGCCCGACGCGGGGCTCGAACCCACGGACCGTAAGATCATGACCCGAGCCGAAGTCGGACGCCCAACCGATCAAGCCACCCAGGCGCCCCTATATTTGCTTTTAAATTTTATTCTGCCACTACTTTTATATTTTATTCTGCCACATTGAAATGTTAATACCTGCTCATTGGTTAATTCTAAAAGTTGAGATGCAATAAACAGACTTAAATATTCTCACCACATAATTATTCACTGAAGAATCAATAATATGATTGTGTTTATAAAGAAGAAAACATTGTTATACCATTTTATTTTTGCTAATCAAAGGAGAATACTCTGAAGAACAATTTCATATGAATTATCTTTTCTCACTCCCTATTATTTATTTATTCAAAATTTTGTTCAAAATCTTTATTTTGGTTTATGTTTTTGAATAATAGTTATTTAACAGTTGTCATATTTCTCAGCATTTTTTTAAATTTCATATTTTATTAGCTGACAAGATTTATTTAGTACGTTAAATAAAAATATACCTTTGTCCTATCATTAAGATACTTTCAGATTCTTAATTGAACGTACAATTTGCTATTCAAATCCACTTTTTTCTTTAAGTCATTCTGAGGGTTTTCTGACTTTCTCTTTTAATTTAAGCTAATTTCTAGGCTGGATTCAGCACCATTTCTGGAATTTCTTTTCCTCACATTTTTAGTTAATTACATTGTTTCTTATAACACACATCCTGCATTTTCTTAAATATAGTTCTTATTTTGCTGGAATATATCCCAAAGTAATTTTTTTTCCCAAAAAGAGTTCTGAGATAAACCTTCTGTCTAAACTTTTTCAATGAATTTTTTAAAATATTTGATTTATAATTCAATGTATATTGTTTTAAAATCATTTTCCTTTGGAAGTGTGGAAATGGTGTTTTATTGGAACTTTGGAATCACTGCTCCATGCAGTGTTGCTTATGACCAATGATAGTTCTGGTTCTTTTGTTGATGTTGTGAACAGGGTCACATCCCTCCAACATTCATATGTTGAACCTCTAAAGCTCAGTGTGACTGTATTGGGAGATAGGAACTTTAGGGAGATAATTAAGGTAAAAGTAAGTCATAAGGTTGGAACCCTAATCTCATATGACTGATATCTTTATAAGAAGAGGGACAGACACCACAGATCTCTCCTTCTTGTACACTCAGAGAACAGGCTATGTGAGGACACAGAGAGAAGATGGTATGTACAAGCCAGGAAGAGAGACTTCACCAGAAATCAAAACTGATGGCACCTTGATCTTGAATTTCTAGATTCCTGAACTATGAGAAAATAAGTGTCCTTTGTTTAAGCCACTCAGTCTGAGGTATTTTGTTATGGCTGTCTGAGCTGACTAATATAGGTAATTTTTTCCTTAGCATTTTCAATTTTTGCAACAGTATGGTTTTTTTTAGGTCAGAAAAATATTTATTGAGCACCTGTTATATGCCATGGTATTTTTTTTTCAATCAAGGTATTTTTTTTATGTTAACTTGTTTTATTTTTTATTTCTTTTAAAATTTACATCCAAATTAGTTATCATATAGTGCAACAACGATTTCAGGAGTGGATTCCTTAGTGCCCCTTACCCATTTAGCCCATCCCCCCTCCCAGAATCCCTCCTGTAACCCTCAGTTTGTTCTCCATATTTAAGAGTCTCTTATGTTTTGTACCCCTCCCTGTTTTTATATTATTTTTGTTTCCCTTCCATTATGTTCATCTATTTTGTCTCTTAAAGTCCTCATAGGAGTGAAGTCATATGATTTTTGTCTTTCTCTGACTAATTTTGCTTAGCATAATACCCTCCAGTTCCATCCACATAGTTGCAAATGGCAAGATTTCACTCTTTTTGATTGCCGAGTAATGCTCCATTATATATATGTACCACATCTTCTTTATCCATTCATCCATCGATGGGACATTTGGGCTCTTTCCATACTTTGGCTATTATTGATAGTGCTGCTATAAACATGGGGGTGCACTTTTGGGATGAGCACTGGGTGTTGTATGGAAACCAATTTGACAGTAAATTTCATATATTAAAAATAAATAAATAAATAAATAAATAAATAAATAAACATGGGGGTGCATATATCTCTTTGAAACAACACACCTGTATCCTGTGGATTAATGCCTAGTAGTGCAATTGCTGGGTCATAGGGTAGTTCTATTTTTAGTTTTTTGAGTAATCTCCATGCTGTTTTCCAGAGTGGCTGCACCAGCTTGCATACCCACCAACAATGCAAAAGAGATCCTCTTTCTCTGCATCCTCGCCAATATCTGTTGTTGCTTGAGTTGTTAATGTTAGCCATTCTGACAGGTGTAAGGTGGTATCTCATTGTGGTTTTGATTTGTATTTCCCTGATGATGAGTGATGTTGAGCATTTTTTCATGTGTCGGTTGGCTATCTGGATGTCTTCTTTGGAGAAGTGTCTATTCATGTCTTTTGCCTATTTCTTCACTGGATTCTTTGTATTTTGGGTGTTGAGTTTGATGAGTTCTTTATAGATTTTGGATACTAACCCTTTATCTGTTATGTCATTTGCAAATATCTTCTCCCGTTCTTTCAGTTACCTTTTAGTTTTGCTGATTGTTTCCTTCACTGTGCAGAAGATTTTTATTTTGATGAGGTCCCAGTAGTTCATTTTTGCTTTTCTTTGCCTTGCCTCTGGAGACGTGTTGAGTAAGAAGTTGCTGTGGCCAAGATCAAAGAGGTTTTTGCCTGCTTTCTCCTCGAGGATTTTGATGGCTTCCTATCTTACATTTAGGTCTTTCATCCATTTTGAGTTTTATTTTTGTGTATGGTGTAAGAAAGTGGTCCAGGTTCATTTTTCTGCATGTCTCTGTCCAGTTTTCCCAGAACCACTTGCTGAAGAGACTGTCTTTATTCCATTGGATATTCTTTCCTCCTTTGTCAAAGATTAGTTGGCCATATGTTTGTGGGTCGATTTCTGGGTTCCCTAGTCTGTTCCATTGATCTGAGTGTCTGTTCTTGTGCTGGTACCATACTGTCTTGATGATTAAAGCTTTGTAGTATAGCTTGAAGTCTGGGATTGTGATGCCTCCTGCTTTGGTTTTCTTTTTCAAGATTGCTTTGACTATTTGGGGTCTTTTCTTGTTCCATACAAATTTTAGGATTATTTGTTCTAGCTCTGTGAAGAAGTTACTTTGATTGGGATTGCATTGAATGTGTAGATTGCTTTGGGTAGTATCGACATTTTAACAATATTTGTTCTTCCTATCCAGGAGCATGGAATCTTTTTCCATTTTTTGGTGTCTTCTTCAGTTTCTTTCTTAAGCTTTCTATAGTTTTCAGTGTATAGATTTTTCATCTCTTTGGTTAGATTTATTCTTAGGTATCTCATGGTTTTTGGTGTAACTGTAAATGGGATCGATTCCTTGCTTTCTCTTTCTGCTGCTTCATTGTAGGTGTATAGGAATGCAACCAATTTCTTTTTTTTTTTTTATTTTAAAAAAAAATTTTTTTTTCAACGTTTATTTGTTTTTTTGGGACAGAGAGAGACAGAGCATGAACGGGGGAGGGGCAGAGAGAGAGGGAGACACAGAATCGGAAACAGGCTCCAGGCTCCGAGCCATCAGCCCAGAGCCTGACGCGGGGCTCGAACTCACAGACCGCGAGATCGTGACCTGGCTGAAGTCGGACGCTTAACCGACTGCGCCACCCAGGCGCCCTGAATGCAACCAATTTCTATGCATTGATTTTATATACTGCAACTTTGCTGAATTCATGAATAAATTCTAGAAGTTTTTTGGCGGAATCTTTAGGATTTTCCATATACAGTATCATGTCATCTGCAAAGAGTGAAAGTTTGACCTCCTCTGGCCTATTTGGATGCCTTTTATTTCTTTGTGTTGTCTGATTGCAGAGGCTAAGACTTCCATACTATGTTGAATAACAGTGGCGAGAGTGGACATCCCTGTCTTGTTCCTGACCTTTGGGGAAAGCTCTCAGTTTTTCCCCATTGAGGATGATATTAGCATTGGGTCGCTCATATGTGGCTTTTATTGTCTCGAGGTATGCTCCTTCTACCCCTAGTTTCTTGAGGATTTTTATCAAGAAAGGATGCTGTATTTTGTCAAATGCTTTCTCTGCATCTATTGAGAGGATCATATGGTTCTTGTCCTTTCTTTTATTGATGTGATGAATCATGTTAATTGTTTTGCAGATATTGAAACAGCCCTGCATCCCAGGTATAAATCCCACTTGGCCGTGGTGAATAATTTTTTTAATGTATTGTTGGATCCGGTTAGCTAATATCTTGTTGAGGATTTTGCATCTATGTTCTTCAGGGAAATTGGTCTATAGTTCTCCTTTTTAGTGGGGTCTCTGTCTGGTTTTGGAATCAAGGATATGTGGGCTTCATAGAAACAGGTTGGAAGTTTCCCTTCCATTTCTATTTTTTGGAACAGCTTCAAGAGAATAGGTGTTAACTCTTCCTTAAATGTTTGGTAGAATTCCCCTGTATAGCCATCTGGCCCTGGACTCTTGTTTTTTGGCAGATTTTTGATTACTAATTTGATTTCTTTACTGGTAATGGGTCTGTTCAAATTTTCTATTTCTTCCTGTTTCAGTTTTGGTACTGTATATGTTTCTAGGAATTTGTCCATTTCTTCCAGATTGCCCATTTTATTGGCATATAATTGCTCATAATATTCTCTTATTATTGTTTTTATTTCTGCTATGTTGGTTGTGATCTCTCCTCTTTCATTCTTGATTTTATTTACTTGGGTCCTTTCCTTTTTCTTTTTGATCAAACTCTCTAATGGTTTACCAATTTTGTTAATTCTGTCAAAGAACCAGCTTCTGGTTTCATTGATCTGTTCTACTGTTTTGGTTTTTTGTTTTTTTTTTTTTGGTTTCAATAGCATTAATTTCTGCTCTCATCTTTATTATTTCCCCTCTTCTGCTGGTTTGGGTTTTATTTGCTCTTCTTTTTCCAGATCCTTAAGGCGTAAGGTTAGGTTGTGTATCTGAGATCTTTCTTGCTTCTTTAGGAAGGCCTGGGTTGCTATATACTTTCCTCTTACGACCGCCTTTGCTGTGTCCCAGAGGTTTTGTGTTGTGGTGTTATCATTTTCATTGCCTTCCATATACTTTTAAATTTCCGCTTTAACTGCTTGGTTAGCCTATTCATCCTTTAGTAGGATGTTCTTCAGTCTCCAAGTATTGTTACCTTTCCAAAGTTTTTCTTATGGTTGATTTCGAGTTTCATAGTGTTGTGGTCTGAAAATATGCACGGTATGATCCCAATCTTATTGTACTTACTTAGGGCTGATTTGTGTCCCAGTATATGGTCTATTATGGAGAATGTTCCATGTGCACCGGAGAAGAATATATATTCCGCTGCTTTAGAATGAAATGTTCTGAATATCTGTTAAGTCTATCTGCTCCAGTGTGTCATTCAAAGCCATTGTTTCCTTGTTGATTTTTTTATTAGATGACCTGTCCATTGCTGTGAGTGGGGTGTTGAAGTCTCCTACTATTATGATATTACTATTGATGAGTTTCCTTATGTTTGTGATTAATTGATATATATATATTTGAGTGTTCCTACATTTGGTGCATAAATGTTTACAATTGGTAGGTCTTCTTGGTCTATAGACCCCTTAATTATGATATAATGCCCTTCTGCATCTCTTGACACAGTCTTTCTTTTAAAGTCTAGATTGTCTGATATAAGTACGGCTACTCTGGCTTTCTTTTGTTGACCATTAGCATGATAGATGGTTCTCCATCCCCTTATTTTCAATAAGAAGGTGTATTTAGGTCCAAAGTGGGTCTCTTATAAACAGCATATATATGGATCTTGTGTTTTTATCCATTCTGTTACCATATGTCTTTTGATTGGAGCATTGAGTCCATTGATGTTTAGAATGAGTACTGAAAGATATTAATTTATTGCCATTATGATGTTTGTAGAGTTGAAGTTTCTGGTGGTGTTCTCTGGTCCTTTCTAATCTTTGCTGCTTTTCATCTTTTCTCTCCTCAGAGAGTCCCCCTTAAAATTTCTTGCAGGGCTGGTTTAGTGGTCACAAACACCTTTAATTTTTGTTTATCTGGGAAACTTTTTATCTCTCCTTCTATTTTGAATGACAGCCTTGTTGGCTAAAGAATTCCTGGCTGCATATTTTTCTGATTCAGTACATTGGATATATCCTGCCACTCCTTTCTGGCCCACCAAGTTTCTGTGTATAGGTCTGCTGCAAACCTTCCCTTGTAGGTTAGGGACTTTTTTTCCCTTGCTGCTTTCATGATTCTCTCCTTGCCTGAGTATTTTGTGAATTTGACTATGATACTCCTTGTTGATAGTCAGGTTTTTTTTTTAAATCAAATGGGGGTCCTCTGTGCTTCCTGTATTTTGATGTCTGTGTCTTTCCCCAGGTTAGGAAGTTTTCCACTATGACTTGCTCACATAACCCTTCTACCCTTATTTCTGTCTCTTCCTCTTCTGGGACTTCTAGGATTCTGATGTTGTTCCTTTCTAATGAGTCACTGATTTCTCTAATTCTTAAATCGCGCTCTTTTGCCTTAATCTCCCTCTTTTTTTTTTTCTGCTTCGTTATTCTCTATAAGTTTGTCCTCTATATTGCTGATTCTCTGTTCTGCCTACTCCATCCTTGCCGCCACTGCATCCATCCATGATTGCAGCTCAGTTATAGCATTTTTAATTTCATTCTGGCTATTTTTTACTTCTTTTATCTCTGCAGAAAGGGATTCTAATCTATTTTCAACTCCAGCTAGTATTCTTATTATTGTGATTCTAAATTCTGGTTCAGACATCTTGCTTGTATCTGTGATGGTTAAATCCCTGGCTGTCATTTCTTTGTGCTCTTTCTTTTGGGGCAAATTCCTTCGTTTTGTCATTTTGAAGGGAGAAAAGGAATCAATGAGGTAGAAAAATTAAAATTAAAATTAAAATTTTAAAAATATTAAAATTAAAAAATTAAACACACACACAAATCTAATAAATGATGCTAGATCCTAGGTGTGTTTTGGTCTGGGTGTTGAAAGTGGTTTGACAGATTAGAGAAAAAAAAGGGGGGAAAAAAAGGGAAATCGTTTGAGAATTTGAAAAACTGAATACACTGAAGTAGACTAAAATGAGATGATGGGAGTAAAATAGAATTTGAAAAAATTACACAAAAGTAAAGAATATAGTAGAAAAAATTAAAGAAAAATATTTTTAATAAAAGTTAAAAATAAAAATGAATTTTTTCTCTTTCTGTATTCAAGAAAAAGAAAAGAAATGAAATAGAGAAAAAAGAGAAAAAAGAAATCGTTTGAAAATTTGAAAAAGTGAATACATTATAGTAGACTAAAAATGATGGAAGTAAAATAGAATTTGAAAAATTTTTCATAAAAGCAAAAAATATGGTAAAAAAATTAAAGGAAAATATTTTTAATAGAAATCGAAAGTAAAAATGAAGTTTTCCCCTTTCTGCATTCAAGAAAAAGAAATGAAAAAGAGAAAAAAGAATAAGAAGAAAGAAAATAAGGAAATTGTTTGAAAATTTGAAAAGGTGAATACACTGAAGTAGACTAAAATAAAATGATGGAAGTAAGATAGAATTTGAAAAAATTTACACAAAAGTAAAAAATACAGTAAAACAATTTAAAGAAAAATATTTTTAATAAAAATTGAAAATAAAAATGAATTTTTCTCTTTCTGTGTTCAAGAAAAATAAAAGTAGTGTAAACGAGAAAAAAAAATAGAAAGAAAGAAAATTGAATAGGTGGACCTGCTAACAGATTGAAGTAGGACTGAAATTACTTCGTTTTCCCCTAGAAGTCAGTCTATGTTGCGCTTTATAGTCCATAAACTAAGCCGGTGGTGAGATTTGTGTTTTTGAAGAGCGAAGTTGGCCCGGTTGAGCGGGACTCAGTGTAACGTCTCTGTTCTCCACTAGATGGCGCTGCTAGCCTACTGGGGGTGGAGTGTTGCAGCGCTCGTAGGTGCGTATGCGCATGCGTGGTAGTGGTGAAAATGGTGTCACTCAGGTACCAGGTCTCTAATACCAGAATTCTGTTCTCCCCCATCAGGAATCACACACCCAGTCTGTGTCTTCAGCTTTCGTCCACTTCCTGCTTCTTCACTGTCCGTGACCAAGCCCCAGGCAGTACCTCTCTCCTAAGTTTTGTCTCAGATGCGGCCGTTTTCCCTGGCCCCTTACTTCGGAAGGATTGCGGCTTTGACCCCTTCCGCCCCTCTGTGGGAGGGTCTCACCGAGCAATGGCCGAATGTCAGCTGCACCCAGGAACGCTTGCTGGACCCTGCTGCTGCTGGTACCCCGAGACTGTGGCCAGGTGCCAGCCCGCCCCAGAAAAAGTTCGCGAGATAGTGTAGCAGCAGCATTTCAGGGACTATGGAAAATCACAACGTGCATCGGGCACCAGGCTTCACCCTTAAGGACCTTGTTCCAGCATCAGCGAATGTGGCTGTTTTCTGGGCTCTGCTGGGACCAGGTGGCTTCGACAGTCTCTACCAAATGTCCTTCCAGCAGTGGAACCGCTTTTCCCTGTGTGGCCTGAGAACCTCCCGGACCCCACTCTGTTCCTAGGGATTCGCCCTTCCCACCAGAGCACCACCAGGTATGGAGCTGCAGAGTTGCAGCTTTTGCGCTCCCCTTGTTTACAGTCTTATTGGAATGTAAACCCTCTCCTTTCTCCCTTTGTAGTTTAGTCCCTGCGGCTGTTTCCAATTTTCCACCTTCTCTCCAGCTGCTTTTGGGGAAAGGTGCTTTTCCTGTATTCTCCCCTGCTATAGTCTCCGTCCCCTCTCCACCTGCTAAGGCGGCCCCCTGCCTGCCGCCGGCTTCTCTCTCCCCAAGTTCACCTCTCCGCGCCACGTACCTGCTGAATTCTGTGGTTCAGGTTGTGCAGATTGTTGTGTTAATCCTCCAATCAGTTTTCTAGGTGTGTGGGATGGTTTAGTGTTGGTCTGGCTGTATTTCATGGACATGAGACACACAAAAAACTTCCATGCTGTTTGGCCATCTTGGCTCCCTTTCTCACAATAATATATTATATATATATATATATATATATATATATATATATATATATATATATATATTATATCTTTTCATCTCCCCAACTCTTTCCATCTGAAAAAAAAAGCTTTCAAATCTGGGCACTTTTACTTCTACAGGCTGTTTGATGATGTCTTTCGTTCTCTTGTTTTTATTCTTTTTATGAAATTCCTATTACACAGAAGGTGACCTGAATCTTTTTCCCCCATGTTTTATATTTCAGTGTTTGCTCAATATTCTGGGAGAGTTCCTTAACTGTATTAATACTCATAATCCTAACTTAGCCATCAGCCATGTCCTTTTTTTTATAATTTAACAGTTCTATTGAGTTTTTTAAATTTCATCAATGACATTTTTAATTCCTAAGCAGTTAATTGTTTTTCTCAAATTTCCCATTTACCATCAATGCCCCTTTTTATTTTGTGAATGCTATATCCTCACTTTTTTCTGAAGATGTTTATATACAATATATATTCTTTTTTTACCTTGCATAATCTGCTACTTCTAAGGTCAATTTTTCTGTTTATCTTTATCTTTTTCTTTCATCTACAGATTTTTTTCAAATTCTTCTTCCTTGGTAATAAGGAGGTCTGTTGATTTGGTCCAGATACTCAAATACTCAAATGTCGTTTTCCTTAAATGAGAGGGCTTACTCAGAGTTCTGATAAGAGAGAAGATTTTGGAGGCAGAAAGGAATACAGATTGTTGGAACTGGAAACAGGTAAGGAGGCCAGGCTTTCCAACAATGGCCAAAGTAAAGAGGACTTCACTCAGAGTAATTCAGAACATTCAGGTACCTCCCCTTTATTTCATTTTTAAATCTTTGCTTTTCCTGTTTCCTAACTGAAGTATTGTCTCAGTTCTTGAGATTCTATTGGGGCTAAATCTATAGCCCTTTGCTCTTTATTTACAGAAGAGCACTGGTTCAACTGGACCGGGCATAGCCAATTTGTGGCAAGTCTTCCCTGACTATTTTGATGGAAGAGCTACCTGCATTAGCCCATTTCTGCATTTCTCCTCTCTGTCCCAGTGCCCTTTGATCTGTGACTCTGGGATTCTGGTGGAAATAATGACTCTTACTCGTGCTTCAGCTTTCTCCTGGACACAGTTGCCATTGCAGTTTCCTCTGTCCTACTTTCTCTCTTAATACAATCATGTTTGGGGGCACCTGCGTGGCTAGGTTGGTTGAGTGTCCAACTCTTGGTTTCAGCTCAAGTCATGATCTCATGATTTGTGAGTTCAAGCCCCACATTGGGCTCCATGCTGCCAGTGCAGAGCCTGCTTGGGATTCTCTGTCTCTCCCCCTCTCTGCCCCTCCTTGACTTGTACCTGTGCTCTCTCTCTCTCACTCTCAAAATAAATAAATCTAAAAATATAATCATATTTGCTTTAATATTTCCAGACATTAGAAAAATTGTTACCAACTTTTAGCACCTTCTTTAAACACCAATATAGAATTATTTTCTTATTTAGCCTTTGCAATCTCAATGGAATCCTGTCAACAGGAAAAATCAAGTGCAAGTTTTCAGCCCACCATCTTGATTCTTCCCTAAGGACAGTTTCTAGAAATTTTAAATGAGCTTTAAAATATAATTTTCCCTAGTTATGGTTGTTTCACCAGGGATACGTTGTTACTTCCATTCTGTTAGTAGTTCCCAATCAATGTTTGTTTTAAGCCTTTAAGTTTGGGGGTGTTTGTTATGCAACAAAGGGTATCAGAGACAGCTGTTATTATTATTGTCATGATTGCTATTACTACCTTTGCCATTCATTCACTAATAAAGATTATACAATGAAAGAAGAAGATGCTACATGTATACCTACATATTTAACAATTCAGTTGATGATTCAAAAGATATTCATAAAATATTTGAAAAAGGGAGGCAGAGTTAACTAATTTTTATTATAGATATCCTGTGGGACAAGAATTTCATAGACACTATTTACTTTCTAAAAGCAATGAGGTATGAATAATATTCCCATTTTACATGTGGAGAAATTTAAGCTCAAAGAAGTTGAATTTGGACCGTGACCATCTCCTTAGCAAATCAAAGTTAGAGTTTGGGTTCTACCCAAGAATTTACTCATTTCAGAGTCTATGCTTTTCTTACAGCTTACTGGAGATCAATTAACAACAACAACAAAAAGATTACAAGCAAGTGTATGATAGGCTAGTCAAAAATATAAATGTAAATTTTACAAGAATGTATATTAACTCCATGTAGACCTATGTGGCCTTATGGAGGTTTAATGAAGGAAACAGAAATTGAGTTGGGCTCAATAGTTATTAGTAGAGAATGGGTTGGTGGAGAGCTTTATTTCTGAAAAAGCAACACACAAGAAGGAAAGGAGCATGCATTCATTGGTGGGTACTGATGGGACATGTTTAGACAGAACAAAAACTTATCTATAATAGGTATTTGATAAATATTTTGGAGTTCATGAAATAACAGTTACAGAGAAGGTAAAATAGATTCAATGGGTCCATCAGCACAAGGCTTCTTGCTTGTCTGACGAATGTGAACTTTATCTAAAAATGAACAGGAGCCCAGAACAAGAGAGGGTAGTACAAGAATGACAAGAAAAAAATATTGTTTAGATAGGTTAATTTGGAACCCCTGTTATGTTCATGATGAAAAAGAGAGAGCCTGACAGCAGGAGAACCAGATACCTGTATCTGAGGTGTAGAAATGAAAGACAACTGACCAGGAGAATAATCTAAAATATGGATCAAAGTAAGCAATTCATAGAATTTTGTGACTAAGTATAAAGCAAAGAAATAATTAAAAAACAGAAGTAAATTAGCAAACTTGCAGGGACCCATGGTAATATTTAGACTTCCTTTAATCTAAGCCCTTAGACCGAAAATGAGGACATTCAAGAAGAGGGTCTATTTAGGGGAAAATAGTTTAACTTAAAGATGTACGGAAACATTCAAATAGATATAATGTCTGGTATTTGATTAATCCTTTACATTTGTTTAAAGTGCTTTTTATTGGCTGTCATATCATTTAGTTATCCCTGGAAGTCTATGAGCTTCAATGATGTCTATTGTGCATTTGAAGAAAGGCTCCAGAAAGTCTAGCTGACTTGTCCAAAGTCAGTAATAACTATTTCAGGTAAAACCAAACAAAGTTTAGTATTTAGGTTAATTCTAAATTCTACCTGATTAGAAGGTGTGGTTCTGAAAAATCTCCTGGCAGATACGCTTAGATTGAGTCAGACATTAAATAAGAACCATGCTTACTGCCTTCTGCTGTGTGACCCTTGGGGCCTAGAGACTAAAACTTCCCTTTGGTCAATAATTGAAATAAGTCATTACAAATGCATTTCCTGGTGATAACAATGGAAAACAAATGTTATAAAGCTAAATCAGTTGTAGCTTCTCACGTAAGTGCTTATGTTTGTATGGTCTGACTGGAATATGGTCTTGCTGATTTATGGTATTAATTTCTACTATTGGAGTAGATTATTCATTCACTCCTCTGAAGGCAACAGGGTAGTCAGGTTGTCCAATGGAAATTCAAACTATTTGCCTGAGCAGAAGCAGAGATGAGAATATGGCCTTTAAACAAAAAAAGGCCACTTTAATATGACATAAATCGCTTGGTTTACTTGCTACTTCAATCCTGTTTTGTTAAACGGCTTTTTGTTTTGTTTTGTTTTTTGTTTTAACCTGCTACCAGAAAGATTTATCCATCTCAGACTCTTTTTTTTTTTAAATTTTTTTTTCAACGTTTATTTATTTTTGGGACAGAGAGAGACAGAGCATGAACGGGGGAGGGGCAGAGAGAGAGGCAGACACAGAATCGGAAACAGGCTCCAGGCTCTGAGCCATCAGCCCAGAGCCTGACGCGGGGCTCGAACTCACGGACCGCAAGATCGTGACCTGGCTGAAGTCAGACGCTTAACCGACTGCGCCACCCAGGCGCCCCCATCTCAGACTCTTATAAGTTGACAGTTGTTTGACCCTCAGTGTCCAGGTTCTGTGTCATCTATGAATTTCCAGTGGGCTCTGGAGATAAGTTAATGGAAGCCTAATCTGCTCTTGGGAATCTCGTGGAACAACAGGGGATTAAGTGCCTAAGTAAATTGCTTGCCTTTTACCTGTAGGCAAGGGATTTGCTGATATTAAATAAATAATTCTGAGTTGGAGCTAGAGTTTCTGGGGAACTGAAAACATAAATCAGAGAAAGTAAGCCTGAACTGTTCACCAAAAGATAGGATGGAACCAGGAAATAGAAAGGACCAGGGAGCTATGAATAAGAGAAATCTGAAGTTTTAACAGGGATCAAGCATTTGTAGCCAAGGTTGGCTTTCAAGTATTTTCCATAAAGTGATATGTGAGAGGACAACACATGTAAAACCTGGTAGCAAGAAAAAAAAAAAACACCTTAATGTTGTAAAGTAAGCAACATTTTCTGGTAGGAAATAGCTTTTTATATATTATATAAAAATAAAGTCCCCAGGGGAGAAACATTTCCAATAATGAGAAATGCATTTTTTTATGAAGAAATGTTGCCCATTGTTGGATGTACCTAATTTTAATAATACCTCCCTTGTATTGAACTGAATTTCTCCCCATCAAGTGGGGAGGTGGACCAGGTATCTGAAAGTGGACCAGGTATCTTAAAGTGCTTCCTAAATGATAGATCTTCAATAGTTGATGGCAGCTAGAGTAGATCAATTTAAAATTTTCTCTTCTAAGTGCTAACTTTCTTCATCCCATTAAATGTCCTCATGTGATGTAACCCTTTCTCTGGGATCATTCAGTATGTTAATATTTTTTTAGATGGCACCTTCCATTATAGCAAGCAATCAGCCTTTCTCACCTTGGTCCAAATACCACATCACAAGCAAGAGCAGATATAGTACATGATTAAGTTAGTGGGTGTTAGCTTCAGAATTTGAAAGACAGCTCAGCCACATATTTGCTTTGCGTCCTTAAAAAAAAAAAAGCAAATGATCTTTTCTAATCCACTCTTAATCTACAAACTGTCAATATATCTTTGTCGTCCTAAAGATTGAATGACCTAAGGGGCGCCTGGGTGGCTCAGTCGGTTAAGCAGCCGACTTCGGCTCAGGTCATGATCTCGCGGTCCGTGAGTTCGAGCCCCGCGTCGGGCTCTGTGCTGACAGCTCAGAGCCTGGAGCTTGTTTCAATTCTGTGTCTCCCTCTCTCTGCCCCTCCCCCGTTCATGCTCTGTCTCTCTCTGTGTCAAAAATAAATAAATGTTAAAAAAAAATTAAAAAAAAAAGATTGAATGACCTAATATATGTATCACAATAGGTACTGTTATTATTAATAATAATCCACTGCATTTTTAGCAGTTTAACACTGTCAGCGTGTATTGGCTTGATGTCTATTTAAACCTCCTCGTTTTTCATGTGAATTGCTCTCAAGCTATCTTACATCCTGCACTTTTGAAATAGAGTTTTTAATTTATAAAAATGGATTTACAAGTTTTCTGATTACATTTTGTTTTTTTTTTGCCATATATTTAAAAGTGTATGGATATTGATCTATCATCTTCTAAACTGGCTATTCCTAAAACCATTATGGAATCTGCAGATTTCTTTCTTTCAGTGCACATTTAGGGAGCATCTTCTATAAGTCAAGTACTAAAACAGACATGAAAGATAGAATTAAAACAAATACAATAAATGTTATAAATGAGTTATTGATAGAACAGATACTAACTGAACTCATACTCTGTACCTACAACTCTGTTAAATCTCTTGAAAGTATTATCTCATTTAATCTTCATCTTGCCCTCTGAGGTAGGTACTATCACTATCCCCTTTGCAGAGAGGAGGAAACTGAGTCTTTTTGGCTGACTCTAAAACTCTCTCTCCTAATCACGAAATCGAAGGAGATGAGGTGAAATTTCCAGTGCTCTGTGGGGGATGAATGGCAATAGTGGCACTTGTTTTGAGTACTAACTTCATTCCTGGCTTAAATTTTCTCACTTTGTCTCAATTCTCTTTTCTTGCTCTAAATAATGTTTTCATGTTTTAGTATAGGTATCATTACAGGCTGTGTCAAATTTCTTTTTGGAACAAGAGTAAAAATAATCATAGTGTCTGACAGTGTCTTTACATGTTCAAGCCTGGACCAAAAAGAGAGTCTTGGTGGATATGAGTGATTTCCTTAAGTGACATAGATCTACTTCCTTGGTTAGCATTATTTCATCAACTACATCTCCATACAACTCCACTATTACTTGTTTTTATTTTTCTCCATCATATCACAAAAGACCATGCAATGTTTTCCTGAAACCTACAAACATTTGAACTTCTGTGACATTTCCCTTATCAACAACTTTAGATACTCTCTAAGAGAAGAAAGGATTATAGTGTTGGATTGCTTTTTAATAATTCCACAAAGAAAACAGGTTGTCATTCTTTGTGTTTTTAAGATATACCAACCATCTGTTTGTGTTTTAGGTTTTTTTTTTTTTTTTTCAGAAGCATTCATTTGTAGGATGATTTTCTTATTTTCAAGATATATGGTATTTTGTGTTGCTCTGAACACAATGAACTAGAGCATCCTTGCTGATAAGCTTCCCTTGGGGACCAAAAGGGGTACTTTGGGAAGCACCACTAACTCTTAAAGCCTATTAGGGCACCGCTCCTGAAATTGCTTCTCGGAAGCTGAGGAATAAAGAGCCTTAATGACTTAAAGTAATAGCTTAAGAAATGATACCTTGGTGATCCAGGAGTGTTTCACTTGCAGGCAGGGTAGAACTTACCTACCAGCTCTCTGTCTAGGAGTCAAGCTCTGTGATTTCTAGACCAGACTCTGCCATTAACTGGTTGTGTACTGTGGCAAATCATTAACATTTCCAGTTCTCAACTTCTGCATCTGAAAATAAGAGGACTGGATCACATTATCCCCAAGAGTCCCTTCCTGCTCCAAAAGTCATGATTAACAAAAAAAGACTCAGCATTAATAGTGAAATTAAAGGGTTATATGGCAATGCTGTATGTGTGTGTGGTGGGGAGGGGGCAGGGAGGGGATACATATACAAAGTAGAGAACAGATCCCTAGAGGGATATTGTGAAAAAAGAGCATTTTTCAGAGGGCATGTCTCAAATAATAACCCACAAATAAATTGTGACGATGTATTCTGTTATACATATATTGTGTTCAACATGATATATGTATATAACATATATACATCATATAAAACATATATATATATATAAAACATGTACAAAAATATATGTGTAAATATATGCATATAAGAATATAAAAACACTTTCTGTTGTATAACACAGTCAATTAAGTGTCACAATTTGTGGGTTATTATATGAGATAGACCCTCTAAAAGAAGCTCTTTTTTCACAGTATTCCTCCATGGATCTGTTCTTTGCTTCTTGCTTATTTCAAGAATCTTTACAGATAGGAAGTTCTTTCATTCATCACAGACTGGTTCCTTCTATCAGTTATCATGGATCAAAGACTTGAGGGTGGCAAGGTCAAAACAGATTTGAGACCCATGGGATGGCTATAATGCAGTCAATAAAAATAAATAAAGTACGTAGAACTCAGTCAATAAGTTACAGTTAAATCTTAACCTAGGGAGTCACTTGACTTTCTTAGGTTTTGAGGACCTCAAGTCGACATTCTGAAAAGACTGTCCACACTAATAAATTTCACTGATGTTGCCGTTTTACTTGAGATTCCCCTCCAGGAAGTTGCATGTGATTGAGCTTAACTCATTTCCTGTGTGTGTACACTCAGGAGACTCCATCACTGGCCTTTCATAAATGTGTGCTTTACACTGTAACACAATTGTCCTTCCCTGGATGACTCCTGGTAATACCAGCTCTGCTAAAAAGCATTCTAGAAGCACTGAGGGTACTACCCTGTATTCTACAGGTTGCCAGAGGCATTTTGCCTAAAAACTAAACTTGATATTTTTTTTTCTTTTATTTCTATCACTGGGCTGAGCTTCTGAGAATGCGCCCACTATAAGCTGCTCCAAAACTTCTCTTCCCCAGGGGTTGAGTAATTAGTTTATCAGGAAGCTGTTTTCCTGATGTCTCACAGATCAGCTCACAGTGCATATAAAGGCCACATGGATTACATATGATATGTGAAGACTTAAAGATGATAATTCCAGGTATGCAAAAGTGCTTACAACATGGTTCATAAAAAGCATCAATAATCACTCAGGTAACATTTGTAGTAGAAACATAATAATGGTTCCACTCTTTAAATTATTACCTGCATTTGTAGCTCTTGTTTTTAATGTTGAAGGGAAGGATGATTAGAGTATTTTGCATCAACCATAGCTGAGATTTAACACCAAGATTAAAATTTTACACTTTCCTAGGAAAAGATGATACATACTACATTCCTTTCAAACCTGGTTTCAAAGAACAATGCATTCTTTGAGAATGAATAAAATAAAAAGTAAAGCAATTTCTTACTATTTCATGTATGATTTTGCATTAAAAATATGACAGAAGGTACCATATAAACAAAGTGGAATTTTAACAACATCCAAGGGAGCTGCAGAAAAACATAACTTTGAATAGAACCTCTGGTGCAGTGTGAGTATTTATACCAACAGCATACACTAATAAGATTCAACAAGTGTACCTGGAGCAAGAAACCTGTTAACCTCTCCTTGTTTTCAAGTCAAATTAAGTTTCACAAAATGATGATCATTTATTTCATTTGATTCTTAATAGTAGAAAATACAAGAAGTGTCCAAACTGACCCAAACTGGCATTCTGAGAACACTGATTCAATGTTGGTAGCTTAGTTTCCATTGTGATAAAAGTTACCCACCATGATATTTCCTGGAAGTGGGTTAAATCCATAATGGTGTTGGCCATTATGCAGTTGAAGGGAAATTATGGAGTAGAATCTGTCTGCACAAATCTTGAGTAGGAGGAGTAAACGTTTCATAGCACACTGTGTGATCCATGTCCATCTGGTGTTCTGAAAAAAGAAAAGCCAGAGAGGTCCACAAAACGTGCTTGATGGCACATTAGAGAATGAGAAAATCAGAAGATAATACATATTCATATTTTTGTTGTATTACAATACCTATTAGCAAAGGACACCAGACTGAACAAGATATAATTTCATTTTGTCTAAAAAATTTTAGAAATACTTTTCTTCTCACCTGATGAAGGCAAACATGCTGTTTCCACATATATTTTATATCTTAATGTTAAAAAAGTTTCAATTCCAAATGAAATTATGACTCTAAAGGTGTCAGGTGACCACTTTTCTGTAACCATCACCAAAATGCAGATACATACTTCTCCTGCTCATGATTCCAATCTGAATTGTTTAATTTTATTGAATTATTTGTATATGTAACATTTTGACATAAAATGCTCAGTGCAACAACAAAAACCACTTGAAAATACAGAAAATCACAAAGTACCTTTACTCCTATTGCCAAAAGATCATCACTTTAAACATTTTGATGAGTCCTTCTAGTATCACATATATTTACACATTCAAACTATAGGTACATTTCCCCCCGAAAAGATTGTTTACATATTACTTTGTAGGCTCTTCTCTCCATTTACTAATATATAGGATGGACATTTCCCCATGACCATAAATATTTAGTTATAACTTTTATATCAATATGTTTAGAAATTAACTTTATCACTAGATGTTATAAACTTGATCTTCATTTATTTATTTATTTTTCTACTTATCTGTTTATTTTTAAAATGTTTTTATTGTTTATTTTGAGAGAGAGAGAGAGAGAGAGAGAGCAGGGGAGGGGCAGAGAGAGAGGGAGAGAGAGAATCTCAAGCAGGCTCTGCCCTGTCAGCTCAGAGCCTGACATGGGGTTCCATCTCATGAACCATGGGATCATGACCTGAGCTGAAATCAAGAGTTGGTTAATTAAGCAACTGAGCCACCCAGGCACCCCCATCCAGTCATTTTTAAAAGATCGTTTGCTTCTTTGCTGGATGCAACCCTATTGCTCCATCATTGGGATTGGGATGAAGAGATACCACTTCACAAGATCTCCTTCAGGGCATCTGACATCTGGCACCTGGGACACACCAAGAGGGTCTTCTTCCCCATTCTTCCCACTCACTAAATGATAGGCAGCACGTGGGCAAAGTCCTTGTGAGGTGCTACTCCCTGGCAGATAAACCCCTGGATGGTTGGAAGAAACCCAGGATTAAAGAAGGACATTTCAGTCTTCAATTGAACTGGTAGGTTGGAGCTCTGCTTATGTCAAGGCTGTTAGGGATCAAGCAACAGCAGCTGGGAGTGGGTAGCAAAAGACCAGCCCATCTGATAGAGGAAGGCTTTGCATATTTCCAGGCAAAGTCTGGTAAGTTTTCATTTTTTGAATACTTCATTCCTAGTTATGGCTTTCACTGAAAAAAGACTTTTGCCAAACAAATTAGCAGCACCCACACTTTCAGGGATTTTGTCCCGATTTTGGTGTCTAGTCCCTTCCTCTTCCAGGCCCAAATTCCAATTGTGGTCTAGGTGCCCCAGAATCTCTGGTCACCAGGTGCCGGCCATTTGATATTTTCATTCCTACAAAAGCAATGTAGAAATATGATGTCTTTCTCAATCACCTTGTAAGACTCAGCCTAACCATCATCTCTACCACATCTATTCAATTCTCCACCTCTCTTCTGAGTCCTTTGAAATCTTTTATTCCTAATGTTAACTATAGTGCCCAACTCACAGTAGGATATCACAGTAGGATATCAATAAATGTTTGTGGAACTAACGATTAAATGAATGAAGGAGAATGTTAAAATTTTTTTTAATGTTTATTTTTTAGAGATAACAACAGAGTACAAGCAGGGTAGGGCCAGAGGGAGAGACACACAGAATCCGAAGTAGGCTCCAGGCTCAAGCAAGGTCTCCTTTGAAGACTAGAACCCTGGCTAAGGTCACAGGGTAGGTATATGAGGGCCATAAAGCTAAAACAACAAAAACAATTTTGTAAAATTTGGAAAAAGTGTCAGAGGTAAAAAATTGAATCAGATAAAGATAGATCTTTCCCTACATGTTACTCAACTATACTCTCAGAGAAAAGAATATATGAGAAGAAGAAAAAGTTGCCAGAACATCCATGTTGATATGGATTAATTTAGTTCCTGTACTAATCATCCTCCACTTCATAAATAAGACCTCCAATTTGGGTATCAGAAATATAGAAAGGGGCAAAGAGACTGAATCCTGGGGTGGGAGAATATGACTTTGCTTACTTTCACATCTTGTTATTGAGAATGGTAGTTTTCAGTAGTATAGGTATTCTTTAACATGAAAAATTTCAGCAACTACAATGGATAAGATCTTAGGAACTGTCTCAAAAAGCATCACAGTGTATGAACAACTCTTTATCTGATGACAATACTCATTTACCTTTCGCATTCATGTAAGTTAGTTACATCTCTTGAGACAAGAACATTTCATTGCTTTTTATATTGATTTGGTGAAAAAAAGGTTTTGCCCTTCTGGATTTCAAATATGTCCTCAGAACACTGGAGAAGAAAGCAATTTTGGGGGGCATTTCTCAATATGTTGCTATTATTCATAAGGAAGTATAAAATTTAAAACTAATGGTGAAAAATGCTTAAGTGTTAAAGACCACCGGGAGGCATTTTCTCAATTAACATCTAAGTGATACAATCACATGGAACTTTCTGTATAATTTTCACATTGAAGAGTCTATTCAAGCCTATTAGAGAGGATTTTATATAAAATTTAGAAGACTTTCAAAGCAAGACATTTATTTTGAATAACATGATTTTGAAAACATTCTGTTTTTTCATTGGCGGTATTAGTCTCTCAATGTTTCTTTAGTTCAAAGATTTCTGACAAATAGATAGGAAACCAAACTTATTTTAACCCCACAAGTGGGCAATAATCCTCTAAATACAGTCATTGTCTTCATAATTCTTTTAATCTAATATATGTGAAATTTCCTCCGCAGTAATAATATATACTTATGGCTTCCTTTTTGCGGTCTGAGGAGTGAATTAAAAAATAAATATTGTTTCTTTCTTTTTTGAGAGTCAGTGAGAGAGAGCAAGCATGAGCAGGGGGGAAGGGCAGAGGGAGGGAGGGAGGGAGGGAGGGAGAGAGAGAGAGAGAGAGAGAGAGAGAGAGAATATTAAGCAGGTTTCACATTTAACCTGGAGCCCTATGCTGGGTTCAACCTCATGACCACAAGATCATGCCCTGAGCCGAAATCAAGAGTTGGATGTTCAACTGACTGAGCCACCCAGGTGCCCTAATAAAATATTGTTCCTATAATGTATATATTTTCTTTGAGAAAATATGAAAAAATGGCATATTTGGAAATTCAGGAACATGTGGCTAGGCACAAGTCAATAGTATATAAAACCTTTCTTTTTAATAGATTTCAGATCTTGGCAATACATAAATACATATCAAGCCAAAACCATTATAATTTTGAACCCCAGATGGAAGTTGTTTATGAACAACTAGAACATTCAGCTTATTTATAGTACAGAAATCAAACACTTGAAAAACAAAAAGCAATTACTGTATCTCCAACCATGTAATGACCATGTTAGACAGAAGAATCACAAATTTAGCTTCATCATTCTTAAATCAAAAGCTGGATTGTAGAGATTATGGCTGTGTTTGGAAAATTAGAGAAAACTAACACTTTCAGAATTACAACACAAAAAGACAATTAAGCTACTACCATTATTCTCCAGAACAATAACGTTCCATTTTGGAGAAGACACAAAAGTCATCAGAGAAATATTAAAATAAAATTAATTAGATAACAACACATCTGTCTCTGTTTCTTTCTCTCTTCTACGATAAGGATCTTCTTATATCTTCCTTTTGTTTCCAATTTTCCTTTTCCTTCAATGTCACAATTTCTATACCTTTTTATTATTCATTCATTTTTTCTTTATGCATTCTTTTTAGTTACCATGCAATCTTGCACTGTTCTTTCCCTCCTTCCTCCTTTCTCATCCTTCCTATTTGTTTCTTTTCAATTCTTTCTCTTTGTGTCTGCAGAAATAAGACCATTGGAAGCCTCCAAGGAAACAGTTTTCTGTTCAAAAGAAGGAAGAACTTTCTAAATCGGAGCATTAACTGAAATAGACATGAACAACTTTTCTAGGAGTGACCCTCTCTCGTTAAGAGATACAGAAGAGGAGGATGAAACTGCTTATCTGAAAATTTGTAGAGAAATCTTACATTAAATAGAAGATTGAGTTAAGTGGCCTCTAAATTTCCCTTCAGCATGAAAATATTATTTCCTTAATTCCATTCCTTGATCAGAACAGGTCAGGGAACCTCCCATGAGGCCCTACCACTCAGCAGTGTTCACAATGGTAAATGATCATTCATGTCTGGATCCCCCACCCCATCCCTTGTTTGGGAAGGTGGGAAAGTCTTCCTCCAGGACAACTGAACAAGTACTGGATTTGGCTCACGTTAGTTCCATTTTCTTTTCTGTTCTGCTTTTCCATTTTATCATCAATTCTGCACTTTTTCCTTTCCTTTGCTTTATTCACTTTTCTTGCCACAGGCCCATCTCCTCTGCTTCCCTGTCTCTTCTTGCTCTGTTCTCTTTTTCATCTCTTTTCCTTTATTCCTTGTCCCACTCTTTCTTCTTCCTTTCTGCATTCCTATACTTGCCTGGGAAGGCTTGCTTTAGGACTTGACATTTAGTCCCAAGGCTCAGAAGCTCTTAGTCATTAGAGAAGGAAAGAAGATACTCTCTGGCCTCTTTCAGAAACAAAGATAACTTCTCAAGCCTCCCTCCCCCCTTCCCATCCCCTTCCCCCCTTTAAATATTGATGGTATCACACTAGCAGCCTACTAATGTAACTTTGGCTGGCACTCTGCAGACGCAAGGAGAGCTGCAGATCCAGTCATAGGTAAGAGGCTTTAGACATCTTTTCCTTCTATCTGTTACTTGCTCTTCTATAGTCCCTGCCCTTCAAGCTTGCCAAGGACAGAAAAACCCATGTGTGTTTCAGTAGATTTTCTGTCTAGGGAGAAGCTCCACTTCCCATGTGAGCTGTAAATTTTTCTGATGCTTATCAGCAGGTGCATAGGCTACCTTGGGAGCAGGAGGAAAGGTCAGGCCCTGTGCATCAGGAGGGGCAACTGGGCAGACAAGATTCTGGGTATTGATGTCTCCATGCTTCTGAGGTGGAAAAAGGAGCGCATTTGGTGTGGGGCCCCCTGCTTTCAAATGTTACTAATTCACACCACGTCCTGATGAACTAAATCTGTGGCTACCTCGCTCTCTGGTTTGACAGTGCCCAAAAGAAGGGCAGTGTATTTTCTGGATTCTAATGCAGTGCCATCAGGTCCTGGAGAATTATGAAACAGCTGAGTGCTTAAATGTGCACCACTTAATTATGTGCCACATGTAATTTCAGAGCAGTTCTATTTATAGTGAGACTTTATTTTTAAAAAGCTTGTATTTCGGAGTGGGAGGCGATGCAAATCATTTTAGGCCCTGTAATGAGGCTTAAAATGTGACTCAACGGAGCTGTAAAATTGGCTAGCACTTCAAATGGGTCACATTCAGATCAAGATGGCAAGGAGGACATTAATGGCACAAAAACAAACTCAGAATTCAAAAATTTGAGACTCCCTTGGTCTATGTATTGGGTGTGTCTATGTGGATATTGTGAGAGTGTGTGTGTGTGTGTGTGTGTGTGTACGTTTTGGGGAGAGGAAGTTATTTATTAGTAGTAAAGATGGACAAGAAGTCAGAGGAAATTCAGGACATCTAACAGAAAGTCAGAATTAATATAAATGTCAAACAAGGTCAGACTGAGTTAAATGCATATTCAGGATGCAATTCCAAATGGGAAAGACATAAATGAGATGTAAGTGTGAGAGCAGGGCAGGAGGGATAAAGCTCAGAGCGCTTAAGTGAAGGAGCAGTCTTGTCTGGGTTGTCAATTAGGAAACAACAGCCAGGGAAGAGGGGAGATCTCCTCCAGTAAGGCCAAAGTGTGTGTGTGTATATCTCCTCCAGTCAGGTCAAAGTGTGTGTATGTGCATATGTATGTGGTATAGAGTATGACTAAAAAATGATCCCCCTGTTTCTCCTTCACTAAGTGAAGAAAGTTTGTAATTAATTTGGGGGCACCTAAAAAGTACATTGGCTTCATCTAACAGTGACTATAGCCCCCGTCAACAAATAAAGGAAAGCAGGTTCCTTTTCCATTCCTCTGTCCCCATGTGGCCCACACCCTGCCCACACACTGACCTCAAGCTCTTACACAACTCAGCTAGAAACACAGAGATCATGCATAGCTTTAAAGTTGGCACCCACCCACATAACTGGTTGATCCGAAGACTAGGTCTGTGTGGGATGTGGTGGTCAAGGGTCACCTATAAAACCAGTCTCATGATAATCAGTTGATTGAATGTTTCGATTTTTCTGGGTGTGGTGTTGTACTGGGGGAGACATAGCTGCTCTATTTCTCATCTCTTCTTAGCTGTTTTCCCTTATGCTTATTTCCTACTCACTTGTGCATTTACCATCAGCTTTAATCCTTACACCTGCTTTTAGGCACAAGCACATTTCCTAACCAATAGTGAACTTTAACTCTTACATCCCACCCATGTCCCCACTCTTGGTGCCATTATTCTTCACTCAGTGCTCTCACACGCATGCTTGCCAAAGCAAATAATGTCAATAGCAGGGAAAAAGTCTTTTGCTGATAAACAATAGCCAAGAGATTAAATAAATGTATTTTCAAGTTCTAATACAATACATTATGAAAACAGCATTGAAAAGATTGAATTTAATCCAAGGATCCACAGCAAAATACCTCCTTTTGAATTAAAAAAAAAAAAAAAAGTCAGTACCTTTAGATACAGATTCAGGGCATTGGTTGGTGCTTTGAAAAGATTGAATTAAATCTTATGGATGACATCAATTAGTTACTTCCTTACTATTTTTTTTTTAATTTTTTTAACTTTTTTTTAAATTTATTTTTGAGACAGAGACAGAGCATGAACAGGGGAGGGTCAGAGAGAGGGAGACACAGAATCTGAAACAGGCTCCAGGCTCTGAGCTGTCAGCACAGAGCCCGACTTGGAGCTTGAACTCACGGACCGCGAGATCATGACCTGAGCCGAAGTCGGCCGCTTAACCGACTGAGCCACCCAGGTGCCCCACTTCCTTACTATTTTTTAAAAAAATACTGATGAAAGGAGTATTAATCTAAATATTAGTATCTAGGGGCACCTGGGTGGCTCAGTCGGTTGAGCGTCCGACTTTGGCTCAGGTCGTGATCTCGCGGTCCAGGAGTTCGAGCCCCACGTCGGGCTCTGTGCAGACCCCTCTGGAGACTGCTTCAGATTCTGTGTCTCCCTCTCTCTCTGCCCATTCCCCACTCATGCTCTGTCTCTCTGTCAAAAAGAAATAAACATAAAAAATATATATAAATATTAGTTTCTAAACTAATTTATTGTCATATATATGACTTAACAATAAATGATAATATAATAATAAGAATTGCTACTACTAATGATAGTAGCATCTTATTTATTTAGGGATTATAAAATCTTTTTTATTTACTTAAAAAAATTTTTTTAATGTTTATTCATTTTTGAGAGAGAGAGAGAGAGCGCGCATGAGTGGGGGAAGGGCAGACAGAGAGGGAGACACAGAATCTGAAGCAGGCTCCAGGCTCCAAGTTGTTAGCGCAGAGGCCAGTGCAGGACTTGAACTCACAAGCCGTGAGATCATGACCTGAGCCAAAGTCAGACGCTTAACTGACTGAGCCACCCAGGTGCCCCAAGGGATTATAAATTCTGTGAAGGCAGGGGTCATGTTTAATCGTTACTTAATAAGTGTTTAAGGAATTCTAAATGTTTTTCAAACATATGCTGTCTTGGTCCTCTTAACAATTCAAGGATTCCGTCCTGTTCATGCTTAAATCTTTTATGTGCTTGGTGTTGCAACTGGTAAATAGTAGAAATTTAGCAAATATTTGTTGGCTGAGGGATTAGTAGGGCAAGTATTAACATCTGCTAGGTGAATTCAGAACATATACCTACAGCATGACCATCAACCAATAAATCACCACCTTCTATAGGGAACAAATATCATCCACTCCTAAAATAATATATTTTACCTTAATATATGTAAACTATGATCCTAGGCCAATCTTGGGCTTTATTATTGATAGGTCTTTCTCTAGAGGTTGCTGGAAGGATAGGGTTTTTTTTTTTTTTTGTACTATTCATATATTTATGAGCATTAAGATTGGAGAAGCCATAGTTGGATACCAAGAAGAATTCTGCCTAGGACTGACATCATACAAGTTTGGCATTTATACATTTATACTTGGAATGGTTCATCAATCTTGCCATGGATTACTGAGATAATGCATGGAGTTTCTGATAATGTTTGCTTAAGAGTTCCAATAGGTTTGAAGTCATGTAAACTATTGTTGATGAGCATGTCTGTCATCTTTCAAAGAATTCCCAGGGGAGATGATGGTGCCCCTGTAGGAGCAGTGATGAGGACAAACACCAGCTGACTTGTTCTGTGAGCAATCTTTTTGAGCCCTAGTGTCTGAGCCTGAGAAAAATAAAACCTAAGCCTGAGAAAATAAAAAGTATAGTGCCTACCTCAGATGGCATTGTGAAGGAGACACTAAAACACTTTATAAACTAGAAAGTGCAGCATAAAATCAGTTTCAGTTATTATCTATAAAATAGAGGTCACAATTACTCATCTATCTTAAAAAGTTGGTTTGAGAGTCAAATGAGATAATATGGGAAAATATTTGAGGACAAGATACTTTTCAGCTGCAGAATGAAACTATTATTTAAATGTCCTCGTCAAGGACATCAGTATCTTTTTCTCACGACTAAAAATGAGGGTAGTTCTTTCTAGAGAGGTCCATGGTACCAGCACAGACAGAGTAATTATCACCATTACATGCTCATTGATTGAGTTCTGTAAACTGCTTCTTTAGGATCCATTCTCTATGAACCAATGGACATGATATTTTAAAAAATGCCGTCAGAGTTATAAAACCCACATGTCAAATAAGGTACCTGTTTTCTTAGCATCACTTGCATTTTTTAAAGAATTGCTAACTGCAAAAGCTCTCTCCTTAGAACATAAGTCACTGTAATTGGAACTTTGAAAATAGTAAAGTAGCTAGAACAATGAATAAAGCACAGTTGGAGAGTTTCAAGTAGGGCAGTTTGTGTTTTCTCTAGGGCCTTTCTTAGGAGGAATTAGGAAGTCAGACAATATCGATAACAAACACATATCATAAGAAATTCAGTTGCATATCAGTGATTCTTTGGGAGATAAAAAATCCTTTCTTGAATAGACTTCAATTTTCCACAAACATAAACAACAAATGTTGGTTTGATTATTCAGTATTTACCTTCATAGTTTCCTAAGTCAGACTAACCTCCAATTTTGAGAAGCATGTATGTGATACTGTTTTTGTAAGTAATGCCTCCATTATCTTCCCTGGCTCTGAGCATGCTGGAAAGAGTAGTTAAAGAGAATCCATTTTGTTTTCCTACTGAGGGATTCTGCGAGGTGTAGGAGAAGGACAGACCATGTTTCTGACTGGAGGTATGGTCTCCTTATGTTACCTTTCCTCACACAGTGTCTCTTCCTTATCAGACATGGCAATAAGAGAGGTTGACTTTCACGCTCTCTTCCTGACACACTGAGTTCTGTGGTTAACAATCAAATCTGTGTTTAAGACCATGGACACTGTGGATACAAATATGGCATAATAGATGAAGTGTCAGAAAACACTTTTCTTTAACAGAGAGCATCTGTCTTTGCTGCTGGTTTCCTTTAAAAGTATCATTCAAAGGGCTAAGAATACCTAGCTTCTACAGATCTGAGGAACCGGGCCCCAGCTTTCCTCTTGAATGGCTTTTTGAAGTCAGCACAATCCCAATTAATTGTACAGTGCATAGTAATTACTTTGCAATCGAGTAAAGTTTCTTTGTGTGCAAACTACATGGAAGCAGGCAATTTAGATCCATAGTATATCAGAGTTAATGTTATTATGTAAGGTTGATTTTCTTTCTTGGGCTTGACCCTTTTTAAAAAAATATTTATTTATTTATTTTGAGAAAAAGAGAGAGAGAGTGTGTAAGTGGGGAGGATGGGCACAGGGAGAGAGAGATTCCCGAGTGGGCTCCCACAGAGTCTAATGCAGGGCTAGAACTCATGAACCCTGAGATCATGACCTAAAGTGAAATCAAGAGCTACCCAGGTGCTCCTGGGCTTTACTTTTATAGGTAATGCCTATCACTGCTACTTCTCCCATCCAGGACCATTTCTAAATTGGTTACTGTGATAACTCCTCATTCAAGTAATTGGTAAATCTCATAATCTATCCCTGACACCTCTAATTAGCTATTTTTATCTTTGAATCCTTGTTTCAGGCTGTTCTGAAAATCTTACTTTTCTGCAGGCGTATTACTTTATTAATTCTATTTTTTCCTAAGATTCAATACCTTCCCCAGATTCTTTGTTTCCGAGTCCCTTCTTTATTACTCTTCTCCACTGTGCCTTTTAGGTTCTCTTCAAGCCCACTCACCTAACCTACTGCATCCATCCGGAGGTTGTTCTTTTATCCAATGTCAATTGCAAAGTGATTCCATTAACATGTAGATGACTCTGGTCAGAACAAGCTAAGGATGTGTAAGTGGGGTTAATGAGCATGTAGCATACCAACTGCATCACTCAAAAGGGAGAACATTTATTTCTATTTATTTGTGTCCTTAATTTCTTTCAGAAACATTTGTAGTTTTCATTGTACTATGTCTTATTTCTCCTTGATAAAGTTTATTTGCATGTATTTTATTATTCTTGATGATTCATTTTAAAAATTTCCTCTTAGGATAGTTGTTAAAATATGTAAACACAACTGATTTTTTGTAGTTGGGTTTTTATCTTGCTACCTTCACTGATTTCATTCATTAGTTCCAAGAGGGTGTGTGTGTGTGTGTGTGTGTGTGTGTGTGGCATCTGTAAGGTTTTTCCACATGTAATGTCATCTGCAAAACAGATAATTTCACTTCTAATTTTCTTTTTTTGTATTCTTTCAAAATTTATTATTATTCTGAGAGAGAGCACATGAGTGGAAAGGGGCAAAGAGAGAGGGAGAAAGAGAACTCCCAAGCAGGCTCCACACTGTCAGCACAGAGCTTAATACAGGGCTGGAGCTTACAAACTTCAACATCTTGACCTGAGCTGAAATCAAGAGTTGGACACTTAACGGACTGAGCCACCTAGGCACCCCTACTTCTTTTCTTATTTGGATTCTTTTATGTCTTTATCTTGCCTAATTGCTCTAGCTAGCAGAATACCATGTTGAATAGAAATGTCAAGAGTGGGTATTCATACCTTGGAAGCCCTCAGTTTTTCTCCATTGAGTGTGATGTTAGTTGTGAGTTTTCATTTATGATCCTTATTATGTCGAGGTAATTCTTTCTATTCCTACTTTGTTGAGTGTTTCTATCATAAAAGAGTGTTGAATTTGTCAAATACTTTTCTGCATCTCTGAAATGATAATGTGATTTTATCCTATATTCTGCTAATGTGGCATGTCCATATTGATTGATTTGCACACATGGAACCATCCTTGCATCCTAGGGATAAACCTTGATTGGATCCTTATGTCACAGTATATAAAAAAAATCATCTCAAAATGAATTAAAAACTTTGGAACCATCCTTGCATCTTAGGGATAAACCTTGACTAGATCCTTACGTTAAGGTATATTAAAAAAATCAACTCAAATGAATTAAAAACTTAGAAGTAAGACCTGATGTTCTAAAACTCCTAGAAGAAGACATAGGAGAAATGTTTGAGGACGTTTGTCTTGACAATGATTTCTTGGATATGACACCTAAAGCACAGGTAATAAAAGCAAAAATAAACAAGTAGCACTACATCAAACCAAAAATCTTCTGCATAGCAGAGAAACCACAGACTGAAAAGACAACCTATGGAATGGGAAAAAAGATATCTGTATATCATATATTTGATAAGAGGCTAGCATTCAAAATATATAAGGAACACCTATAACTCAGAAGCAAACAAATAAATAAATAACTCAATTTAAGGAAATAGGCAAAGAACCTGAATAGACATTTGTCAAGAAGACATACAAATAACCACATGAAAAGATGCTCAACAGCATTAATCATCAGGGAATGCAAATTAAACCACAATAGATATTGCTTCTTACCTGTTTAAGATGGGCATTATCAACATTACAGAAAATAACAAGTGTTGGGAGGGATGTGGAAAATTGGAACCCTTATGCACTGTTGGTAGAAATGTAAAATGATGCAGCCACTATGGAAAACAGTCTGGAGGTTCCTCAACAAAATAAAAATGAAAATGCCATATGATCCAGCAATCCTACTTGTGAGTACTTATCCAACAGAATTGAAAACAAGATCTCAAAGAGATATTTGCACTCCCATGTACATTGCAGCATTGTTCTTTTTTTTAAATTTTTTAATGTTTATTTATTTTTGAGAGATGGAGAGACAGAGCATGAGTGGGGGAAGGGAGAGAGAGGGGGAGACACAGAATCTGAAGCAGGCTCTAGGCTCTGAGCTGTCAGCACAGAACCTGACACAGGGCTTGAATCCATGAACTGTGAGATCATGACCTGAGCCGAAGTCAGACACTTACCCGAGGAGCCACCCAGGTGCCCCATCAGCATAGTTCTTAATAGCCAAGAATGGAAAAAAAATCTGAAATATCCATTGATTGGATGACTGGCTAAAGAAATATGGTATATAAATAGCATGGAATATTATTCAGCCTTAAAAGAGAGGGAAATCCTGTCATCTAATCAATCTTGAGGACATAATGCTAAGTGAAATGAGCTAGTCATAGAAAGATAAATACTGCCTGATTCCACTTACATGAGGTATCTAAAGTAATCATAGTCATAAAAGCAGAGTAGAATGGTGGTCACCAGGGGCTGGGGAAGGGACTAAATGGGGAGTCACTGTTCAAGGAGTATAGAGTTTCAGTTATGTAGAATGAAACGTTCTAGAGATCTGATGAATAACAGTATGTGCACAATACTTCCTTGCATACTTAAAATTTGTTGAAAGTAGATCTCATATCATGAGATTGTTTTACTGCAATTACAAAAAAAAAGAAGAAGAAAGAAATTCATCTCTACATTTGATTGGAGAAATAGATCTAAAACTGTTTGGGGTGGTAGTTGTTGTTAGACTTGTTTTGTTTTAAAATCTGAGGTACTATGATTTACCAGAACAAAAATTCTATTTTCACAAAAAATTTTAAACAATAGCAACGTCTTAGTTCAAAACAATATTTTTTTTTGTTCATAAGTGAGTCTGCAAAAGCTGACATTAAAGAGACTAACACAGCTATTGTCTAAAGGCAACAAGGAAGCCACTGACTATTCGTACATCTTTAGGACAAGAGGAACTACTACAAATCTCCCCACCCTGAGGCCAGGAAACAGTGGGGTGGGGTCAGGACAGGAATTAATAAATATCTTAGTTCTATAATCATGGCTAATGGCTCCCACTGAAACTCGGGCTCCCTAGGTGGTCAGTTGGACTCTACCTGTGTTAGGGAAATATAATCAAAAACAAAATCTTCTCCCAACCCAGAAATCCTCTCCCTGAGGTAGTAGAGAAAGAAAACACTTTTCTCTTGAATAAGCATTAAATCAGAATGTGATGTGCAGTCACAGGCAATGTTAAGAGCATGCAAAGACAGAAATCTCCCCCTTTCATATAGCCAAGCAGATATAACCCATTGGGTACATGTTTTCAAGCTAAACAATGACCAGTACTCAGAGGACTTGACATCACTATTTGCCACATGTAGTTCATCCTAAATTCTCCTGGAAATTGGGGCAAACATCTTTGTTAGCTAATTGACTTTATCCAGAGGAAAAACAACTTTTTATGTTCTCTGATTGTAAGTAGTTTTGTTTTGCAACTTGGAGCAAGGCACTGCTACAGTTAGACTCGTACTGCCCCACAGAAACTGGAGACAGAGGTACTACCTCCCTTGATGTAACATCTCAGGGATGGCTCCCAGGTCCTTGAGAAAGATGATCCTAGGTTATAAAGCTGGCAAGAGACCTATCTAGTCTTCAAAGGATTTCTGTACATTTCAAAGAGATGAGAAACACTTACAATTATAAGCTTCCTAAGGTAAATGCTCTAAGGAAACTGAGGGTATAGAAATCTGCCCCCCCCACATCACTGTTCTCAACAGGAAGAATTATTTTTTCTTATTTTTAATGTGTATTTGTTCTTATACTAGAACTGGCAACTTGGAATTCTCAAAGGAAGCCCCGTGTATTGCAGGGTTTTCGGGGATCATGCTGAGCCTCAGAATTCAGAAGGGCCCACGTGCCTCACTGGGGTAAGGTGGAGGGGTCTAGGCAGCACCATATTCCCACTGTAGCCATGGGAAGAACCAAGCTGGGTCCTGGGGTAGGATGTGGGGAGGCCTCTTGCCCTTAGCTGCCTACATCTCTTCACACGGCTTTCAGAATCTTATGCAGTGTCTGATGCTGAGGCCTAGCTGTGCTCAAGGAGATTTGTTAATAGTGGTGTGTGTGTGGTGTGTGTGTGTGTGTGTGTGGTGTGGTGTGTGTGAAAGAGAGAGGGAGAGAGAGAGAGAGAGATTTTTATGGAGATAAACCTAGGTCTTTGGGAAGGGTTCTTTCTAATAACCTTAACTTTGACGGATGTGCATTGTGAGTTAATATGATTTTAAAATTTTTTTTTTTCAACGTTTATTTATTTTTTTGGGACAGAGAGAGACAGAGCATGAACGGGGGAGGGGCAGAGAGAGAGGGAGACACAGAATCGGAAACAGGCTCCAGGCTCCGAGCCATCAGCCCAGAGCCCGACGCGGGGCTCGAACTCACGGACCGCGAGATCGTGACCTGGCTGAAGTCGGACGCTTAACCGACTGCGCCACCCAGGCGCCCCAAAAATCAAACTTCTTATAAGAACAGTTTCAGGTAGGATTCAAAACTAGTGTTTTTTGAAATAAAATCATATTGGGGCGCCTGGTGGCGCAGTCGGTTAAGCGTCCGACTTCAGCCAGGTCACGATCTCGCGGTCCGTGAGTTCGAGCCCCCGCGTCGGGCTCTGGGCTGATGGCTCGGAGCCTGGAGCCTGTTTCCGATTCTGTGTCTCCCTCTCTCTCTGCCCCTCCCCCGTTCATGCTCTGTCTCTCTCTGTCCCAAAAAAATAAATTAAAAAAAAAAACGTTGAAAAAAAATTTAAAAAAAAAAAAAAAAAAGAAGTTTGATTTTTTTTTCAAAAAGTGATACTTCTTCTAACTAGTTCTTTTTAAACTCCATTTAATCAAACAGCTGAATCCTAGGCCATAGGCTTTTAAATCACCACTTACTGGAGCAGATTCTTTTTTTTTTTTTTTTTTTTTCAGTGAGTTTGTGAGAAATAAATCTAGCTGTCATTTGAGATGAGGGTAGGTAACAGCCTTGTCTCCATCCTAACTTTCTCTGTTATACACACTACAGTACTGGATCGGTTGCTCATTAAAAGCATTTAACCCAGACCAAGTGATAATAGCAGGCGTGTGTATCATAGACAAGATCAAGTAACATCACCACCCATATCAAACTCTGCTTTACTTTGTTTAGCTATCACCACTATTGGTTCTTGATTTCCTACAGATCAAACGAAAGTGAATGACAGCTGTGTTGGAATGACAATGTAAATTGCAATGTGCAAAGCCCAACTGAATGGGAAAAGCTGCGGTTAAGGGGACAGCCATTATGAAGGTCTACACTCGGGATTGGTTGAATTTCATAGTATGAAACAAATATATGTTAGTATAAAACTGGCTAGGGCTTTACCTACTTTGTGCTATCATGTGTCAAGTTCATTTAGCAAAAGCTTCAAGCAGTGAGCAGGTATTTAATTACCAAGTCTTAAGAGACATATTACATTTCCAAACTATTTAGGGTTTAGGCATTAGAAAATGTAATTATGTTCTTTACATTATTTCCTCGCTGGGAACCACTTTCTTCTTATTCATTTATAAAGTTCATCAGAAATTTATTTGCATTTGCTCCCTTTCCAGATCTTCTCTCTCCTAGACACTAACTGTGCCTTTTAATCAATGTACCCTTGACTTCTTGTGTCATTGAAGAGTAGTTTTAGCAATTCATAACTTTCATACACATCCTTAGTCATTTTCTGTATTTGACTGACCTACCTAATAAAAAGTAATAATTAATTATCAAGCAATGAAGTGGTAATCTGGGAATTTTAGACAAGAAATGAAATGTGAAAGATGCCTGCTATTCTAGGTCTCTCTGTATATTTTTTATCCTCAGATAGATTTTAAGTGTCTTAATAATGCGTCCAGGTTTTCCATATCCATCTCTCACAGTGACCATTCAAGTGCCTGAGGCACTGCTCTGCACAGGTAGATGCCCAATAAATGCCCTGTTGACAGAAAGAAGAATGTGCCAGAAACAGATCCCTAGCTTAACCCTACATTATAGGAGGACATGACTCTGAATATCAAAAAAGTGAGATGGGAATTTTTAAGATAATTAATTCATTAAGATGAATTAAATCAGCTTATTAGAGCACTTGGCAATGTGTTTTATTATGGACATATGAATGAGTATACTCCTCTATCGTCTGGCTTTCCAGGAAAGACAGAGAAAGAAAAGAATAAACTTCAATTACTCCAGGCTTATTTGAATTTTACTCAGCTGACTATGTGTTTTGACCTGGTGCTAATATAATACTAAATAGTTGACTGAAAATTCTCATGTGTCTTTTGAGGACAGAAATCATTCAATTTTTAGGAGAGAATTTGTTTTATTTTTGTTTTAGATTTAGGAAAGAGTTGAATGATCACTTGGGACTTTTAAAACTGATGTCTTTACTGCATGTAATATAGCAGATCAGCTAGTTTCTTCTTCCACATTCTTGTACTAAAAGAAATATCCTCACATTTATATATGACATTTTCTTAATCAGAGAGTGGAAATGAATCTGCAAGCCCTTTGGCTTCCATGAACTTAAGGAAATTGATTTAACTGGTTTTTAAGAGAGATTAAATGAAAATGTTTTTTTTTTCTAATGCCCCTTTAAAATCAATCATAACAACTCTTGTGTAATCTCCAGTCAGTTTTCTAGGTGTGTAGGATGGGTTTAGTGTTGGTCTGGCTGTATTTCATGGGCGCAAGACACACAAAAAACTTCCATGCTGTTCTGCCATCTTCGCTTCTCCTCTCCACTTAACTCTTTAACAAGGTCAAATCACCAATGACAAAGGACAGTTTTGTCCTTGCTGTTAAACACAAAGGACAGTTTTCAGTCCTGGTCTGATTGGTCCTCAGCAGCCTCTCTCAATCATACCAACTCTTAATTTGGTTTCTGACATTATTGCTCCATTACTCTAATAAATTAAAGGATGGACCAATATTTCCAATACTTCACGATACATCCTATAATTTTAATGTGAAGCTCATCACCATCAGTGATATGGTAACTCAAAAACTATACGCATTGATGAATTGTATTTTCTCTGTTCTCAGTATAGAGGAATCAGTGGCCAGTGTGCTTGGTGAAAAACGAATAGGCCATTAAGAAAAGAAGGAAGGTGAAGGCACTACCATTTATTAGAAATCTGTGTGCTCAACCCATTGTCTCATTTAATCCTTTTCTTTCAAATAAGTTTTATTGACTCTATTTTACAATGAGGAAGGTGTGACACTCAAATTGTGTCTAAGACTTTCTAGCCAGAAAAGAGTGAGGGACCCAGGATTAGAAATGGGATTTCTTTGGTTTTCAAGTATTTCTAACAACTTATGATGGCACTAACAGATTCAACCAAGGGATAGTCATGGATAAGGCTGGGATAATTTAACCCTCAAAATTGAATACAATGGGGGAAATTCATGTTTCAGCTAGACAAAGAATAGAAGCACAGAGGATATTAAAGGGAAGATCTCTAAGGGCAGGCCAGGGAACATTAAAGTAGGAATGAAGAATTTTAATTAGATTTATGGAAGACGGTCTTGCCTGTGAGGGCTGTAATTACTGTATCAGATTATTGAGGTGGGGTGTGCCTTTTTATAAGTTCTTAGAACAGAAGGGGCCCTCACCTATTGGATTATTCTGATGAATGTCAGGATGCTTACCCTATCCAGAGCTTCCATGTGTGGTACTTGATCCTTATCCCTACAACTGACTCAGTTGAACTCTTAGTTGGAATAAAGAAAAAAGACTGGAATTCTAGGGCAGAAGTAGAATCTACCATTTGTGAAAGGCCAACAGATTAGCTCAAATACCATGTATAGATTATAGATTCAGTATGATCAAGACAGCCTTAACCTTCCCCACAGCTTGACTAAAATTTAGACTAGTTTCTTCCTGACTTGACCTCTCTTTTTTAAAGAGCTTTACTAAGTTACTTTAGAACACTCATAAATTTTGTCTCTGCTCCCTTTGAGATGCAATTTTAAAGCTTTTGCCAGTTTTATTCCCAAGACTGTCTTTCTCAAGGACATGGATATTGTTGCTTTGAAATAATTATCGAGGGAGGTAGTGCCCCCTATCTCCTACTGCTTCAAGAGGGTAGAAGCCCAACTTCAGTCAGCATATTGCTTCAAATTGTAAAATTGTAAAACTACCTCCTGTTACAAAGAACAGAAAAGGTTTGCTTGTCCTTTAGGTAAAGTTAATTAGAAGACACAGATGGCCATTACCCCTCCCAGTTCTTGAAAACTCTCCAGCTCTTTGTTTTAGTGGGATTGATTGAGTCCAACTGAGTTCTGGCCTCTCTCCTTTATTGCAATAGCCTCAAATAAAATCTTCTTTGACGGTTTAACTTTGTCCAGTGCAATTTTTGCCTCAACAGATATTATAAATATATCCTCAGTTACATGGTAAGCATTTTTGAAAAGGTGAAAAAAGCAGCAATTTAAGACATAAAGTATAGTATTTTTCAGTTGGTGCAGAAAACATAATTAAATGTTTATGTGATTCCTTAGTAGTCTTCAGGGAGAAATTGTAAACTTTATTACATGTATTTATTTTTCATTTAGTTTTTAACTAAGTCAATGTATATTTTACAAATATTAACATGTTGTTTTGTCTGGGTTTTGTGCAAAAAAAGATGTACAATCCCATTATACTTAATGTGAGTGGCTTTTTTTGAGAAATGGTAATTTTTTTTCATGCTTCTAAGTTTCTTACATTGTAAGCTGCTTATTTTTTTGTTTTTTGTTTTGTTTTTTGAGTGTCCAATTCCTCTTTTTTTTTTTTTTTTTTTTTGCTAATATATCTATATGACTGGCTCTATAGCTAAATATAGCAACAGATAACATTTTTAATGGAACATAGGGCATCATTCTCTGTAAGTAGTTTTGTGTCCTGATTTTTTAAAACTTAGCTTACATTGTGAGAATTTCCCCCAGGTCATAGACATCCAGAGACTGTTTTAAAGAGGAGAGGCATTAGGGTGTATCTCTCTGACAACCTCTTATTTGTGTTGGCTCCCAAGTGAAGTCCTTTTGCTGTTTTCTGAAGTCTGTTTTACACAAGAGTTATCAAGTGGACAGAGGTTTGTTATCTTCTGGGGTTCCCTAGGATTCTTCTCTGTGTTGTGAGCTCATAAATTGCACTCATAGGGTAGCATGTAGGAGGAGATGTGCTGGAATTCTATCAGCCCAGTAGATTGCTAAGTCTTTGATGCCATCCCCGTCTTCTGGAAAAATTAACCCTATTTTGTATCTAAGGTTGTTGACCCCAGTGACAGTTCTCTGTATCCTAACAGCAAACAGATCATTGAGTCAAAAGATGGTTGGTTGTGTCCTCTCCTTATTGGTTCTTTAGCTAAGTAGTATGCCTGTTTGCTAATAAATTATGTTGCTTTGTGTTTTTTTTCAATATATGAAATTCATTGTCAAATTGGTTTCCATACAATACCCAGTGCTCATCCCAAAAGGTGTCCTCCTCAATACCCATCACCCACCCTCCCCTCCTTCCCCCCCCCCATCAACCCTCAGTTTGTTCTCAGTTTTTAAGAGTCTCTTATGCTTTGGCTATCTCCCACTCTAACCTCTTTTTTTTTTTTTCCTTCCCCTCCCCCATGGGTTTCTGTTAAGTTTCTTAGGATCCACATAAGAGTGAAAACATATGGTATCTGTCTGTAAACTGCTTATTTGGGGGGGGGGGGCATTATCCTGGTGGTTAAACATATTATAATGTTAATTATTAATTCATCATTAATCTTTCATATGATTTATCAATGTAGATATTAGTTTTGAACTCAGAATCTCATTGTGAGTTATACTCTTCTACACAGGTTTTATTGTCTGTTAATTTTTCTGTCTTTAAGTAAGGAATCATAATACACTTGGGAATTTCCTTATATATTATTTAGGTAACTATCTTAAGTAAATGACTCAGGTCATTATTTGGTTCCCTTGGGTTTTTTTCACTTGGGTTTCTAGGAATTCATGCATATTGGTATCACTATAACATTTTGGATCATTCTTGGTTCCCCAAGTAGATGAGTAGTAGATTATATTATATCTAGAAGTCAGATGGCTTTAGAATAATTCTTTAAGCTAAAACTGAGTCTCCTATGAATCTTTTGGGACCAAGTATAAGCTTTAGCTAGCTCAAATTTCCTAGTACCATGCATCTATTTCACCAATTATGACAGCTAATAAGACTCACTTCTATAACATAGAAGTTATTCTAGAACTGGTTTTGATTTCAGACTCTGAGACCCCATATTACCTTCTGCTAAATAACTTTGTTCAGATTATTCCATGTGAGTTTAGACAAACACAGTGATTTATTGGCCAAATTTAGGATTATTGAGTCATTGTCAAGCCATTCAAATTTCTATCTCTGAATTTGTCCTTCCTTTCTCTGATTATATTCTAAAGCTACAAAGGTTTTTTTTTAACAATAACAAGGCATCTCAAGACTGGAGTGGTATCCAGTTTCAAATATGTCACAAGGCCACTCCAGCAGTCCTATGAATAGGGCCACATGGAAGGAGCGGAGGCCTCCTGCCAATAGCTAGTGAATGAGCCATCTGGGAAGTGGATCCCCCAGGGAGGCCCAGTCAAGACTTCCAATGACTGCATCCCCAACTAACACCATGACTGCAACCTTTTATGACACCACTGAGCCAAAACCATTCAGCTAAGCTGCTTCTGAATTCTGACTCACAAAAACTGTGAGATAATATTTGTTGCTATATTTAAGATGCTAAATTTGGGGATAACCATTTTGCAGCAATAAATAACTAATGCAGAGCCCAAGTTTGTGTGTGTGTGCCTGTGTCTGTGTCTGTGTGTTTTCTCTTCCTTCTGGTGGATTGTCTGCAGTACTCTTGTAATATTTTCCAGCTAATTGCCACGTTGGAGGTGGGGATTGAGTTTGAGAGAAGAGCATTGGAATAGATATGGGCCAGAGGTACAAGCTGAAGCACATTTTATTATCAATTGTCACAGAAAATTGATATCTTGAACAGATGAAAGTAATGATCTCCAATTTAATAGTTATGCCATATTCAAATTCTTTTACATATTGCAGCCAGAAAAATTCTTTTCCATATTGCATCCTATGAAGGGTAAATTTTACTATCCAATTCCACTGCTTAAAACCTTTTGAAGATCAAAGAACTCCATAAATGGTTGACAAGACCTTTTTTTTTTTTTTAATGTTTATTTTTGAGAGAGTGAGAGACAGAGTGTGAATGGGGCAGAGAGACAGGGAGACACAGAATCTGAAGCAGGTTCCAGGCTCTGAACTGTCAGCACAGAGCATGACACAGGGCTTGAACTCATGAACTGCAAGATCATGACCTAAGCCAAAGTGGCTCAACTTAACCAGCTGAGCCGCCCAGGTGCCCCATAAGACCTTTCTTAATCTGGGCTCTGCTGATCTCTCAGCCACTCCTACTTATGCTTTCCCAACAACTCCCATCTCTGGTCTTCCTGGGGGATGTTCTATATGTGAATTATGGCTGCTCTCACTTGCCAGCCTTGCTTAGGCTTTCCCCTCTGCTGGAGTTCTACCCTCTCACTCTGCGCCGCTCCCCGCCAACCTTTTTTTGACTCCATGTTGCCCACAAGTCACATTTAGCCTTTCAAAATTTTGTTTCAAAATTTCCACAGCCTTTTTGAAAATTTTGAATGAACACTTAAAAAATATGGATTTCCTCTAATGGAACAATCTAAATAAAGATGGGGCAAAATGGAGTTGTTCCTCTGCCCTGGAGACACAAAATGTGTGCTCTGGCCCCTACTCCAGACCCCCTTCTCTCACTGATTGCTAAAAGTACCACTTTTAGCAAGCAGTGTGAGTTAGTCCAAGTCCTCAAAGAAGCAGATGCCAAGAGAGGATTAAATGTGTAAGAATATAATCAGGGAAAATGCCTATATGAAAGGAGATAGAAAGACATTTTAAGGGTACCTAGGATTTGTTTTAATCATGTGTGGTAAGAAACACAGACATGGAAATGATACAGTTTCCTATAAATAGGTGGTATACCAGCGTTGGTCAGGAGACATAGGGAACTGAAGAGAATGTGGGCAAAAACCTTCAATGTGGTTTCTGAAAGAAGAGATAGGTGGAGGTAGGATATGCAGGTTTGGGATTGGTGAGTCTGAACAATTTCAGTGGACTCTAAAAATAGGGGATGACCTTAATTTTTTGGTTCCTGGTCTTCAGGTGATTAAGGCAAGGGAATAGTGGCCTGGAATATAAAAGCGAGATAAAAAGGTGGTTGGGTCTAGGGACTCTGGATCAGTTGGTTTGCATTTGAAAGGCATGCTCAGGAGCAAGTTGTTTATTATCTCTGGGAAATGGCTAGCCCTGGGAAGGTCATTCATTCCTTCCAAAGTCACCAGAGTCCTAAGATGTCAAAACATCAGAATACAGAAAATAAAAAGACATGGTTAATACAGGGAGTATGCAAAGGCTGGGAACCAACAGACTACCATGCAAATCTGAGCCTGAGAGAAGGAAGAGGGAGAGAAGTTCTTTGAGTAGAAGCATCCTAGAATGATAAATAGTCTGAGGAGGATTTAACAACGCAGTTGGGAAGAATGCCAAAATTTGCCAGTGAAGGAGTCCCATGTCCCCTAGGAATAGGACCTAGTGCCTGATCACCCTCTGTCATTCGATGGGAATAGCACATAGGAGGCATGGGTGAGTGTGAATGCAGCCATGGGTACCAAAGTGTAGCAGCAGGGGCCTTCAGTCTGCTGTGCTTCCTGTAGGAGGGAGTCTTGGGAGGCACATTCTCTGGCTGCCACAGAATGTCATCCTCATTTCGGATGTAAGGAAATTGCATTTCAGAAAGTTTAGGGAAATTCCCCAGAGTGAGAGTGCTAACAAATAGAGGAGTTGGAAATTCAGTATTAAAACTGTTTGTTCATACCCCCATGCAATATGTCACCCTATTAACAGACAAGCTACTTATTCATCAGACAGGATTTTTTAAAAGTCTCAGGAGACGTGTCCATCTGTGGTAGCTTCAGCCAATTCCCTTTATCTGTATAAAGGGAATTGTTAGCTGGAACCAGTGGATTCATCATGAAATTGATGAATAAGACAATTTTGAAAAGTGGTTTTAATTTATCAGATATTTAGAATTCAGGTATTCAGAAGAGTTTTATTTAATAGGTTTAAGAAATATTTTCTCAAAGAAAATATAATCAAAAACTGTTCTTTATCATTTCCACATTTTTTACTGTTTGATATTAGCAACCCCTAACCTGGAGGTCATACAATCACAATGTACTCAGGCATTGTTAGCATTGGGATCAAGCACTCAGGTGATTAGGCTTATGAGGTCATGATCATTGGCTTAACCACCTTGAGGTCAAGTTAGCTTTATCCAGGCCCAAGGTCACAGACTTGACCCTTTCAGCCAAGTCATATCGCAAAAGTATATACAAGAACACCAGCACTTCCTTGCATCATATTAAGATGAATTCACTACAACTTTACTGCCCCTCCCAACTTAGGCACAAGGCATAAGCATTTATCAGATTCATAGGCGCCAGTCTATTCCACTGATGAATTTCACACATGCCCAATTTATCTACTGATAAAGTTTCATCCAATTTTAGTATGGTAAGTTTTTTCTACAACACTCTGAAAAATGTAAATTACTATAAAGTATGTTATTAATGTTGTATGACTATAATAATGAGGATAATAATAATAATATTTCTCTTATGGTCTAGTCCTAATTTGTGTGGTAGGAAGCCTCTAAAAGAACCCTAATGATCTCTGCCTCATGATGTTCACAGCCTTATATAGTTATCTGCTCTTGAGTGTGGGACCAGAGCTAGTGACTCAATAGCACAAAGGTGATGTGATGTCACTCTCGACATTAGGTTACAAAAGACTATAATTTCCATTTTGCTCGCCATCGTCACTCTTTCTGCTTGAGACCTTGCTCTGGGAGAAGCAACCTGTCCTGTTTTGGAGAATACCATGTGGAAGGAAAAGAGGTCTCCATCCAACAGCCAGGGAAGATATCAGGCCTGCCAACAGTTGTGTAAGTGAGCTTAGAAGTGGATCATCTAAGGCCTGCCGATAGTTCTGCCCATGAGCTTCTAAGCCGTCCTGCCCCATGGTCAGGCCTTGAAATGACTGCAACCTGGGCTGACACCCTGATTGCCACGTTGTGTGACAGACACCCTTAGCCAGAGAATCCAGTCAGCCATGCCCAGATTCCTGACCCATAGAAACTTTGAGATAGTAAATATTGCTTTAAGACACAAGGCTTTGGAGGCAATTTGTTATCCAGCAATAGGTAACTAATATACCTGAGACATCACATAAAATATTTTGGATGTGACAGTTTGCTGCAGGTTCATGAAGAACTCAGGTGAGTTTGTAATGAAACTTCCTTTTTTCAGTATCACCCAAGGATTTGGACAGCTTAAAGTGGGAACAGATACTGTTCTTCCTCAAAACTTTAACAATATTCATTAAGGATTCTCTGAACATTTCATATTAAATTACTCCTATTATTAGCTAAACTCTACCATGTAGGTCAGAATAAACTGGAAAGGGCTAGAAAGGAAAAGTATATTTATGCTCCTATGCAAATCAGTGAAAAGTATAAATCTTTATTTTAGAATCACCAGTGAAAGTAAAAATAGTTTGGAGTTTTGCCTCTGGAGTGTTCAATAAATGTTTTCTATGGAAATACATTTGTTCTATCCCAAAGTATGATATGGCACAGTGCTATGAAAATCCCAAATATAGCACCTAGTAAAAAGCCATTAGTGAAATATTTACTAAAAATTCATTGATTTTGACATAATAATTTGCACCTTTAATGACCTATTCCACATCTAGGATCAGCAAAACTAGTTTCCCATTGCCATGGAAGCCTAGGAAAATTGTAAGCGCTTCTCCTTCAGGAAGGAGGCAATGCAATATACCCAAAAGGCTGTGGAGTCAAATACACATAGGTTTGATCCTGGCTCTTCCGTTTATGAGCTGTGTGACACTGGGCAAGTCACTTCCCCTCTCTAAGTTCCAGTCCCTTGTCTGTAAAGCAAGGATAATAATTCTGACCTCTTGGGGTTATCAAGAAAATTGAATGTGATACTCTTTGTGAAGCACTAGGCCAGGCACATTGCAAGGATACAGAAATGGAAGTTATTGTTGCTATTATTATTGTTCAAGGGTGCCTGGGTGGTTCAGTCAGTTAAGTGGATGACTCTTGATTTTGGCTCAAGTCATGATCTCACAGTTCTGAGATGGAGCCCTGCATGGGACTCTGTACTGAGTGTGAAGCCTGCTTGGGAGTCTCTCTCTCTCTCTCTCTCTCTCTCTCTGCCCCTCTCCCATTTGCACACACTCTCTTTCTTTCTCTCTCTCAAATAGATAAACTTAAAAAAGAAATTCCTTTGTTATGAAAATTCTAGAAAATTTTCCAAAGTAGTTAGTCACAACAACTCAATTACCCCCAAATATTCACTCATCTCTTATTCTACCTGTTTATCACTTTGTGTCCACCATTTTAGCCTCCCCTCTGTTTTTTACGGCTTGTCAAATCAGAGTGAAAGGAATATAAACATCTGTCTAGGCCTAAAATCCCCATATATTGGCCCAACTTTTCCTGGGGAAAGCTTTCTCTGCCAGAAGACAGAAGAGAAAGATACTTAACAGGATAATCCCTACCCACAGGTTTAGAGTAATATTTATGTACCATTTTAACTTATAGGACATTCATGTACATATAAGAGTGATCATTTGTATTCACTTCATATCACTAATTAACTCTAGTGATGTGTTGTATATTCACATTCACATTCACATTTTAAAATACTAAACTGTATTTATTGTGACCATGCTATATATCAGATTTTAGGGTAATTTTGAGAGTGAAGCACCTAGTTGGAGTGTGTCACTTGAGACATGACTTTAAAAACCATAACTAGGCAATAACGTTAACATGGTGAGTTTCAGCCAGAGTTTGCAGAAATTCCCTTATTGCAAAGATGGGTCAGACATAATGTGAGTTTCCTATGAACACTTGACACAGTCTAAACTGGTCCTTACTATGATTCTTTATAACTGTGATCTGTTTGTTTTCACAAATAGATTTATGTTTACTTGTGGATTTATATTTCTAAAGATGGTCTCTTTCACTAAGCTGTAAGCTCAAGAGGGTAGGGATCAGTAGTATTTGTTCACCATGCCATACGCAGCCCAGTATTTAATAAATATTGGCTAAATGTTGAATTAAAGAATCAACGTATGTGTTCATGGTATAGTTCTTGCTGATAAACTTTTGCATATGTTTGACATACTGCATACTGATGGTGAACATTTTAAAACATATCTTTAGGTTTTGATAACTATAACTATAACCATAACTATAACTTTGTATATATAACTCTTCCTATATATTATAATTTATTGGGGAGAATTAAACCTCAATCCAGAGTTTGAAAAGCTTTCATTTTAAGACTGAAGACTTTAAAAAGGACGTCATTAAGAATGACAGACTCAGCCTTGAGAAGTGATAGGCAATGGGTACAAGTCTGCTTAAAGGCTTGGTACCAATAAAAAGGATGATTTTGAGACTGTTCATTCCAGCACTGAGTCAACCCCTGGACACCACACAAGATGATTCAGATTAATATACCCACATGGTGGCTTTGTCTTGCTTGCTGCTATCTCCCCAGAATAAATAAAGTGCTTAGTATAGAGGAGGTACTTATTAAATGACTCTGGAATACAGTGCCCCGTTGGTGTAGATTGTGAGCTAAACTAAATCCAATGAATAGACGCTTCTTGTGTTTAACGCAAGAATTTAACAGGTAGTTTTGATGATGACTTTTGACAGCATTAGGTTATCTCTGGATTCAAACATAATATTCCCCATAAATAATTTAGAGAAGGTACATTAAATCTGGAACAGCTTATTATTAGTTTTCCAAAGGTTTAATAAAAAGTTAAATGCAAGTTATCTGCACTAATAGCTTCTAGTTACTCAGTTTGGAAACAAAACAGTGACGTTTCTTCTTGCAATAGGTATTAGCTGCCAATAGAAAGAAAAAAATATTTAAAAAGAGTGTTCATTGTACATAGAGAAGAATTCACAGCATGATATTAGTTTTAGAACTAAGCTGGTTTTAGGCAAAGTGTTTTCTTAGAAAGGTCAGTCATATACTATAATTTCCTTTGAAGGGACATAGGTAATTTTGAAAAACCTTTTGAAGAATGGAAGTCAAAGTGGTCTGACTAAAATGTGAGTATTTTATTAAAGTGATATTTACAGCAGACAACTCTGACTCATGCTCCTTTCACACTTTACCCATCTCATCTCTCACCCCCAAGTTTAGGACGGCTTTCATTTTTTACTCTGCTTATCCTCAGAATGTTGGAAATTTTATAGGTGTGTATTACTTTGCCAAACATTTTTTATGTGAACTTGTATTTAAAGTCTGAGTATATCACCTGTTTCCATAATTATAATTAATTTAATGACATTAAACATAATGTTTATACTACTGCTGAGAGTACTGCTAGATATTTAAAAATTATTTTTGATTACATAAGACTTAAATATATTCCTGTTTAAAAAAAATACAGCTGTCACTAAGACTCAAGTTTCATTTATTCACCACCTCCAGCTCTAATCCCTTTCTCAGAGGTAATAATAGTTATCAGTGTGGTAGGTATTCCTCTGTTTCTTGGGTTCTTTTATAATACATATTTATAATATATATATAATATATATACCTTTAGATATATTTTATATACCTTATTATATTATATACTTTATTATATACCCTTACATAATACAATTTCCATTTTTAGGTTTCAGTGCCTTGGACAATTTTTCCATATTAGTACTTACAGATGAAATTTAATTGAAGATTTCTTCTACAATTTGTACTGACACATCTATTTTGTCTGATCTTCCCCCATGAATTTCTAAGGTATACCTAATCAAATAAGATTAGTACTATCAGGAAACCTACAAATGGGCCCTTAAGTTAGTTTTGCTGCATAAATATTAGAGGTGGCAAACCAGAAGTTATCACTGTAATGCTTCTAGCTACCTAGCATTACACACTGAAAAGCTACCTTCTTTTCTTTACCTTATTTCCATGGCATATTTAGAAAATTTCCTAGAAGGTAGATTGAAACAGAAAAAAAAATTGAATCTTAATCCTTTAGAATTCACTCTTTCTTTTTTTGTATTCATTCATTTATACCTTCATTTAACATTAATCTAATGCTATGTATGAAGCATTTTTCTAACATCTAAGAATGAGAATGTAAATACCTGACCCCTAGCCAAAGGAAGTCATGGTTTACTACATGAAAGCACCTAACTAACAAATAAATTCAACACAGTGTTTAAAAGCTGCACAAGACCGATGAACAAGACCATAGCTGCACTGTGGATAGAGGGATGTTTCAGACAATTAACCATTATTTATTAACCACCTATATGTGCTAAACACCATGCTAGGTGATGGTGTCGCATGGACCTTTCATCTTTTGTAACCGTAAAATATTTACCTAAATCTCTCTTTTTAAAAAAATATTTATTTATTTTTGAGAGGGAGAGTACAAGCAGGGGAGGTGCAGATAGAGAGGAAGACAGGATCTGAAGCAGGCTCTCTGCTGACAGCAGAGGACCCGATGAGGGGCTTGAACCTGAGAACTGTGAGGTCGTGACCTGAGCTGAAGTCGGAGGCTTAACTGACTGAACCACCCAGGCAACCCTACCTAAATCTCTTTTAATCCTAAAGCTTTTTTCTGGTTAAGTGGTTAAGAGCAGAGGTTCTCATGCCTGGCTGTCTAGGTTCAAATCCTTCTTCTGTTCTTTCCTAATTGAGTGATCTTGAATTTAACCTCTCAGTTTCATTCTCTATAAAATGTGGATATTTATAGTATCTAACCCATATGATTGTGCTGAGAATTAATACACATGAAGCACTTAGAAAATGTCTGACATGGAGTCATTAGTCTGTATGTATTAATTACTATGATGTCACCTTTAGTGGCTTCAATTTATTAAATCTCATCAGGCATTTTCTCTTTGCCTTCAGTTCTAGATGTCTAACCTTTTTTCTTAGAGTGGATTTCATGGAGTGCCATGAAGATTGGCCACTGTACTCACTCACTCACAACTTAAAGATAGATTCATTTAGGTATCTCTAGGATGAGGGGAAACAGTTATAATCTGAAAATAGCTTCAATCCAGTTACACCTTAATAAGCACCAGATTTAGTTCTGAAGCAGACACTCAAATACAATTTCTTTCATAGAAAGAAAATAAATAAAGTGAAGGAGACTTCAGAATAAAACACACACACAAACATACACATTTCTGATCCAAGTCTTGTTTGAATAAGTTCTTTAAGAAACTTCACGGTACAGATATTATAAATGCAATATATAGGTTTTTTAAAAACCTTACTGATTGTTTATCTAAAATTTACCTAGCTGGGAACCATGTGTCTTATTTGGCAACTGGGGATGGTGGGGGGAACACATCTCATATGTGCCTGGGAATGCTTCCACATGTTATTATGTGTCTTTGTCCTGCTTCTCTCTCACCCTGCCCTCTTCAACTCTTTAGAAATCTCTCTCTAAAAGCGTTATGTGCAATCATTCTTTTGAACACTTAAATTTGCTGAAGAAAATAGCATAACCACACCCACAATCCAGTATTATCAGACTTATCCTTTCTTGCTGGTCCCTACTTTACTACCTCCCAACCCAAACTCATTTCTTTCTGTCCTCTGCTTCCTTTTGGAAGTTTTATTTTATGACTGCTTTTCTTCCTTAAGCAATATGGCTTCTCATATGTTAAGATCGGTTGCTGGAGTACAGGGACAGAAAATAAATATGAAAAAAGAAAACCTCATGAGCCCAGAAATAAGATATCCATTATTTCAACCATTCTATTGCTGCTGTCCTTATCCTCATTCATTTGTCCTTCCTTCCGTTGTTCCTGACTGATCATATGCAAAGCCTGGATCAATCCAGATATTCCCTTTATTTCCCCTGAAATCTGAATACCATAGCAGGAACTTTTATAATGTGCAGATTGGTGCCACTATAAATTGATAGCTTCCAGCCAAAAACGCATATTCAAGGCTGTCAGAAATATTCTTATTTCTTCTAACTAGCTTTCTCTCCCATTGTCCAGGTTGGCTATTTCAAAACAATTCTATTTGTTTCAAAACTTTGTAACTCCAGGTTTCACCCTTCGTTCTAAGTAATTAACTTCATCCTCAACCTGCAGAGAAAACAGAAACCATCACACCAGATCTTCCTCACCTTCCTTAAACTCCATATACAATTTGTCTGAATCAGTTCTTCCCCAATGTTTGTGTTTACATTGGAAGAGGTATTTTCTGTTTCCTAAAGTTTTTAATGCTAAGCCTGTCTCTTTCCTCAAGGATTGTGTTTTATCCGTTTTCAACTCTTTTATCTAATTTACAATGGTTGAAGAGGATTGAAACACTTCATGGCCTTTTGTATCTTAAACAAGGAGGCAAACATTCACCCCACTGTCTCCGTCCCTACAACACTACTTCCTTTGTCCTCTTCAAAATCAAGCATTTTGGGAAAAAGAGATCTAGAATTGTCATTTGTAAGTCTTCATTTAACCATTAGCCATCGTGGGGCATCTGGGTGGCTCAGTCAGTTAAGCGTCTGACCTTTGATTTCCGCTCATGTCATGATCTCACGATCCATGAGTTCAAGACCCATGTTGGGCTCTGTGCTGACATCTCAGAGCCTGGACCCTACTTTGGATTCTGTGTCTCCTTCTTTCTCTGACCCTCTCCGACCCATACTCTGTCTCTTATTCTCTATCTCAAAAGTAATAAACATTAAAAAAATTAAAAATAAACAAGCAAACAGACAAAAAAACCATTAGCCATCCTGCATGGTAAAATCTGCTTTAAAATGAAACTGTTTTCACAAAGATTCTCATTGCTATCTTTGTTGCTAAATCTAATGAAAGCCTTTTAATCTTTATTTTACTTGATCTTTCTTTAGCATATTTTCCCTTGAATTTCTTTTTTTGTTGTTGTTTATTTATTTATTTTGAGAGACAGAGAGAGACAGAGAGAGAGAAAGGGAGGGGCAGAGAGAGGTACAAAGAGAATCCTAAGCAGGTTCTGCACTGTCAGCACAGAGTCCAACGTGGGGCTCAAACCAATGAAACCATGAGATCACGACCTGAGCTGAAGCTGAGAGCCTATCCTTAACCAGCTGAGCCACCCAGGTGCCTCTCCCTTGAATTTCTGTGATACCACACCTTCCATCTCATTCTTTCTCCCTCCATTATGCCTTTGATTCCAACATCCATAGCTCCAAACAACCTGTATTCATGTCTATGGCCACTCTAGCAAATTACCACAAACAAAAGGAATTTCTTCTCTTACATTCTAGAAGCCAGAAGTCTGAAATTAAGGTGTTGGCAGAACCACTACCTCCAGAGGCCCTGGGGGAGATTTTGTTCTTTGTTTCTTTCATCTTCTGGTGACTGTTGGCATTTCTTAACATGATAGTTAGTTTTCTGTGTCAACTTAGACTATAGTTACAGAGATTTAACCAAACACTAATCTAGATGCTGCTGTTAACCTAATCATAGGTTAACATCTATGATCAATCACTTGTAAGTTAAAGGGAATTATATGCAGGTATAGTATTAATGTTAATTAGAAAAATAGATTGTCACAATAAATGGACCTGGGAAGAAGGATGCTGAATTCCCAGGTGACACTGGTTTTTCTGGAGTTCACAGATACCTCGCTATCTTCCGATCCCCTCTCTGCTCTGAGGCTGTTCTCCAGCCTAGCTCATTAGTGTGCTCTTCATCTGCAGAGGGTGAGGACAAGCAAGGTCTGACCACTGAAATCACAAAACACTGCTTAGGGAAATCATAGGATGGTCAAATGAATGGAGAGGTGTGCCATGTTCACGAATAACATACATGCTAATACAATCCCAATAAAAATTCTAGTAGTTTTTGTGTAAATTAAAAATTGGTTATAAAATTTCCCCAAACAGCAATGGATACAAACAAACCAATACACTCTTGAGGGAGTAAAATAAAGTTGGGGAACTACCAATAATTGAAGAGACAGCTAATAAGCAATATAGTATAAGGTCAAGAATGGACAAAGAGAGCAATAGAATAGGAAAGAGGATCCAGTTGTAGACTCACATCTATCAAGTCATTTGACTTAAAATAAAGCATCACTACATTTAGTGGAGAAAAGGGTGATCTTTTCTGTAATTAAAGGTAGACCAATTGACTATGGGTAGAAAATTAAACTCTACTTCATATACTACACTTAAGAATTAATTTGAGATGGAATGTGCACCTAAATGTGAAAGGTAAAACTTCCATTCATCAAAAAATCTCCATTAAAGGGGAACATTATGTCACAGAATGGAAGGAATATTTGCATCATGTATGTCTGACAAGTGTCCAAAATATACAAAGAACTCCCTCAAATCAATAAGACAATTTAAATTTTTAAATTACAAGTATCTTAAACGGTCATTTGGCAAAGGAGAATATCCAAATAATCAATAATTATATAAAAAGGTGATCTACATCATCACTCATCATGGAAAAGCAATTAAAATAACAATGTGATATTGTGATATTCTTCTTTTCACCAAATATCTGAAATTAAAAATACCAACCATACCAACTGTTGATGAAGGTAACGAACAACTGGAATTCTCATATTTTACTGGTGAGAATATAGAATGATGTAACTCCTTTGAAATATTAGCTGTTTTTGCTAAATCTAAACATAAATTTCTCCTATGACCCAGAAATTCAAACCCTGGGTATAGACTTAAGATAAGAAGTCAATACTTTATACACATTATATATATTTTTTATTTTGTATTATGTATATATTATACATATACACACACAGAGAGAATAAGGACAAAAATATTCAAGCAACTGTATTCATAATAGCTAAAGATTGTCCATCAATAGAAGAAAGGATAAATAAATTGTGATGAGTTAGTAAATGGAATTCTACCCAGCAGTAAAAATGAATGAACTAATGGTAATATAATATAAATTTATCAAGCTTTTCATTTAAGAATACACATATTTTGTCAGTACCACTCTGTAAAGAATTCCATTGTTTTATCTAAGTTATTAAGTTATGACTCAATTAAAATATAAATACAAATATAAAAATACTCAAGTTAATCTTAAGCAAAATTAATTCAGGATCCCAACTGTATTATAGTATAGTTCTTGTATGTAGGGGAAAATGCTAGAAAGTTAAAAGAGGTTTTTGCTGCATCAAAAAATGTCTTTTTCTCTGAAGTGTGTATTTTGAGAGTGGTGTTTGTAAAATAACGCATTTGATTTTAATTGACTATTAAGAAGCATTATTTGCCAATAAGAATTCAGGCAAGATGCTTCTTGGTCTTGTTTCACTTTATTTTATTTTATTTTATTTTATTTATTTTATTTTATTTATTTAATTTTTTAACGTTTATTTATTTTTTTTCAATATATGAAGTTTATTGTCAAATTGGTTTCCATACAACACCCAGTGCTCATCCCAAAAGGTGCCCTCCTCAATGCCGATCACCCACCCTCCTCTCCCTCCCACCCCCATCAACCCTCAGTTTGTTCTCAGTTTTTAAGAGTCTCTTATGCTTTGGCTCTCTTCCCCTCTAACCTCTTTTTTTTTTTCCTTCCCCTCCCCCATGGGTTTCTGTTAAGTTTCTCAGGATCCACATAAGAGTGAAACATATGGTATCTGTCTTCTCTGTATGGCTTATTTCACTTAGCATTACACTCTCCAGTTCCATCCACGTTGCTACAAAGGGCCATATTTCATTCTTTCTCATTGCCACGTAGTACTCCATTGTGCATATAAACCACAATTTCTTTATCTATTCATCAGTTGATGGACATTTAGGCTCTTTCCATAATTTGGCTATTGTTGAGAGTGCTGCTATAAACATTGGGGTACAAGTGCCCCTATGCATCAGTACTCCTGTATCCCTTGGGTAAATTCCTAGTAGTGCTATTGCTGGGTCATAGGGTAGGTCTATTTTTAATTTTCTGAGGAACCTCCACACTGTTTTCCAGAGTGGCTGCACCAGTTTGCATTCCCACCAACAGTGCAAGAGGGTTCCCATTTCTCCACATCCTTGCCAGCATCTATAGTCTCCTGATTTGTTCATTTTGGCCACTCTGACTGGTGTGAGGTGATATCTGAGTGTGGTTTTGATTTGTATTTCCCTGATGAGGAGCGACGTTGAGCATCTTTCATGTGCCTGTTGGCCATCCAGATGTCTTCTTTAGAGAAGTGTCTATTCATGTTTTCTGCCCATTTCTTCACTGGGTTATTTGTTTTTCGGGTGTGGAGTTTGGTGAGCTCTTCATAGATTTTGGATACTAGCCCTTTGTCTGATATGTCATTTGCAAATATCTTTTCCATTTCCTTGGTTGCCTTTTAGTTTTGTTGGTTGTTTCCTTTGCTGTGCAGAAGCTTTTTATCATCATAAGCCCCCAGTAGTTCATTTTTGCTTTAATTCCCTTGCCTTTGGGATGTGTCAGGTAAGAAATTGCTACAGCTGAGGTCAGAGACGTCTTTCCTGCTTCTCCTCTAGGGTTTTGATGGTTTCCTGTCTCACATTCAGGTCCTTTATCCATTTTGAGTTTATTTTTGTGAATGGTGTGAGAAAGTGGTCTAGGTTTCAACCTTCTGCATGTTGCTGTCCAGTTCTCCCAGCACCATTTGTTAAAGAGACTGTCTTTTTTTCCAGTGGATATTCTTTCCTGCTTTGTCAAAGATTAGTTGGCCATATGTTTGTGGGTCTAGTTCTGGGGTTTCTATTCTATTCCATTGGTCTATGTGTCTGTTTTTGTGCCAATACCATGCTGTCTTGATGATGACAGCTTTGTAGTAGAGGCTAAAGTCTGGGATTGTGATGCCTCCTGCTTTGGTCTTCTTCTTCAAATTCCTTTGGCTATTCGGGGCCTTTTGTGGTTCCATATGAATTTTAGGATTGCTTGTTCTAGTTTCGAGAAGAATGCTGGTGCAATTTTGATTGGGATTGCATTGAATGTGTAGATAGCTTTGGGTAGTATTGACATTTTGACAATATTTATTCTTCCAATCCATGAGCACGGAATGTTTTTCATTTTCTTCATATCTTCTTCAATTTCCTTCATAAGCTTCTATACTTTTCAGCATACAGATCTCTTACATCTTTGGTTAGATTTATTCCTAGGTATTTTATGCTTCTTGGTGCAATTGTGAATGGGATCAGTTTCTTTATTTGTCTTTCTGTTGCTTCATTATTAGTTATTCTTATTATTGCAATAAGAATGCAACTGATTTCTGTACATTGATTTTGTATCCTGCAACTTTGCTAAATTCATGTATCAGTTCTAGAAGACTTCTGGTGGAGGTCTATCAGATTTTCCATGTATAATATCATGCCATCTGCAAAAAGTGAAAGCTTAACTTCATCTTTGCCAATTTTGATGCGTTTGATTTCCTTGTGTTGTCTGATTGCTGATGCTAGCACTTTCAACACTATGTTAAACAACAGCGGTGAGAGTGGACATCCCTGTCATGTTCCTGATCTCAGGGAAAAAGCTCTCAGTTTTTCTCCATTGAGGATGATGTTAGCTGTGGGCTTTTCATAAATGGCTTTTATGATCTTTAAGTATGTTCCTTCTATCCCGACTTTCTCAAGGGTTTTTATTAAGAAACGTTGCTGAATTTTGTCAAAGGCCCTTTTCTGTATCGGTTGACAGGATCATATGGTTCTTATCTTTTCCTTTATTAATGTGATGTATCACATTGATGATTTGCGAATGTTGAACCAGCCCTGCATCCCAGGAATGAATCCCCTTGATCATGGTGAATAATTCTTTTTATCTGCTGTTGAGTTCGATTTGCTAGTATCTTAGTGAGAATTTTGCATCCATATTCTTCAGGGATATTGGCCTATAGTTCTCTTTTTTTACTGGGTCTCTGTCTGGTTTAGGAATCAAAGTAATACTGGCTTCATAGAATGATCTGGAAGTTTTCCTTCCCTTTCTATTTTTTGGAACAGCTTGAGAAGGATAGGTATTATCTCTGCTTTAAACGTCTGGTAGAACTCCCCTGGGAAGCCATCTGGTCCTGGACTCTTATTTGTTGGGAGATTTTTGATAACTGATTCAATTTCTTCACCTGTTATGGGTCTGTTCAAGCTTTCTGTTTCTTCCTGATTGAGTTTTGGAAGCATGTGGGTGTTTAGGAATTTGTCCATTTCTTCCAAGTTGTCCAGTTTGTTGGAATATAAATTTTCATAGTATTCCCTGATAATTGTTTGTATCCTGGAGGGATTGGTTGTAATAATTCCATTTTCATTCATGATTTTATCTATTTGGGTCATCTCCCTATTCTTTTTGAGAAGCCTGGCTAGAGGTTTATCAATTTTGTTTATTTTTTCAAAAAACCAACTCTTGGTTCCGTTGATCTGCTCTACAGTTTTTTTTAGATTCTATATTGTTTATATCTGCTCTGATCTTTATTATTTCTCTTCTCTGTTGGATTTAGGCTGTCTTTGCTGTTCTGCTTCTATTTCCTTTAGGTGTGCTGTTAGATTTTGTATTTGGGATTTTCTTGTTTCTTGAGATAGGCCTGGATTGCAATGTATTTTCCTCTCAGGACTGCCTTCGCTGCATCCCAAAGCGTTTGGATTGTTGTATTGTAATTTTCATTTGTTTCCATAATTTTTTGATTTCTTCTTTAATTGCCTGGTTGACCCATTCATTCTTTAGTAGGGTATTCTTTAACCTCCATGCTTTTGGAGGTTTTCCAGACTTTTTCCTGTGGTTGATTTCAAGCTTCATAGCATTGTGGTCTGAAAGTATGCATGGTATGATTTCAATTCTTGTATACTTATGAAGGGCTGTTTCGCAACCCAGTATGTGATCTATCTTGGAGAATGTTCCATGTGCACTCGAGAAGCAAGTATATTCTGTTGCTTTGGGATGCAGAGTTCTAAATAGATCTGTCAAGTCCATCTGATCCAGTGTCTCATTCAGGGCCCTTGTTTCTTTATTGACCGTGTCTAGATGATCTATCCATTTCTGTAAGTGGAGTGTTAAAGTCCCCAGCAATTACCACATTCTTATCAATAAGGTTGCTTATGTTTGTGAGTAATTGTTTTATATATTTGGGGGCTCCTGTATTTGGCGCATAGACATTTAAAATTGTTAGCTCTTCCTGATGGATAGACCCTGTGATTATTATATAATGCCCTTCTTCATCTCTTGTTACAGCCTTTCATTTAAAGTCTAGTTTGTCTGATATAAGTATGGCTACTCCAGGTTTCTTTTGACCTCCAGTAGCATGATAGATAGTTCTCCATCCCCTCACTCTCAATCTGAAGGTGTCTCAGGTCTAAAATGAGTCTCTTGTAGACAGCAAATAGATGGGTCTTGTTTTTTTATCCATTCTGATACCCTATGTCTTTTGGTTGGCGCATTTAGTCCATTTACATTCAGTGTTATTATAGAAAGATATGGGTTTAGAGTCATTGTGATGTCCGTAGGTTTCACACTTGTAGCGATGTCTCTGGTACTTTGTCTCACAGGATCTCCCTTAGGATCTCTTGTAGGGCTGGTTTAGTGGTGACGAATTCCTTCAGTTTTTGTTTGGGAAGACCTTTATCTCTCCTTCTATTCTAAATGACAGACTTGCTGGATAAAGGATTCTCGGCTGCATATTTTTTTCTGTTCATCACATGGAAGATCTCCTGCCATTCCTTTCTGGCCTGCCAAGTTTCAGTAGAGAGATCGGTCACAAGTCTTATAGGTCTCCCTTTATAGGTTAGAGCACGTTTATGTCTAGCTGCTTTCAGAATTTTCTCTTTATCCTTGTATTTTGCCAGTTTCACTATGATATGTCGTGCAGAAGATCGATTCATGTTACGTCTGAAGGGAGTTCTCTGTGCCTCTTGGATTTCAATGCCTTTTTCCTTCCCCAGATCTGGGAAGTTCTCAGCTATGATTTCTTCAAGTACCCTTCAGCACCTTTCCCTCTCTCTTCCTCCTCTTGAATACAAATTATGCGTATATTATTTCTCTTTAGTGCATCACTTAGTTCTCTAATTTTCCCCTCATACTCCTGGATTTTTTTCTTTTTCTCAGCTTTTCTTTTCCATAATTTTATCTTCTAGTTCACCTATTCTCTCCTCTGTCTCTTCAATCTGAGCCGTAGTTGTCTCCATTTTATTTTGCAATTCATTGATAGCATTTTTTAGCTCCTCCTGGCTGTTCCTTAGTTCCTTGATCTCTGTAGCAGTAGATTCTCTGCTGTCCTTTATACTATTTTCAAGCCCAGTGATTAATTTTATGACTATTATTCTAAATTCACTTTCTGTTATATTGTTTAAATCATTTTTGATCAGTTCGTTAGCTGTTGTTATTTCCTGGACGTTTTTATGAGGGGAATTCTTCCGTTTGGTCATTTTGGATAGTCCCTGGAGTGGTGCAGAACTGCAGGGCACTTCCCCTGTGCTGTCTTGAATAACTTGCGTTGGTGGGCGGGGCCGCAGTCAAACCTGATGTCTGCCCCCAGCCCACCTCTGGGGCCACAGTCAGACTGGTGTGTGCCTTCTCTTAACCTCTCCTAGGGGCGGGATTCACTGTGGGGTGGCGTGGCCCATCTGGGCTACTTGCACATTGCTAGGCTTGTGGTGCTGGGGATCTGGCATATTAGCTGGGGTGGATCGGCAAGGTGCACAGGGGTGGGAGGGGCAGGCTCAGCTCGCTTTTCCTTCAGAGATCCGCTTCAGGAGGGGCCCTGCAGCACCGGGAGGGAGTCAGACCCACCGCCAGAGGGATGGATCCTCAGAAGGACAGCGTTCGGTGTTGGCACAGTGCAAGAAAGTTCCCTGGCAGGAACCGGTTCCCTTTGGGATTTTGGCTGGCGGATGGGCAAGGGAGATGGCGCTGGCGAGAACCTTTGTTCCCCGCCAAGCTGAGCTCTGTCATCTGGGGCTCAACAACTCTCCCTCCCGTTGTCCTCCAGCCCTCCCGTTCTCCGAGCAGAGCTGTTAGCTTATAACCTTCCAGATGTCAAGTCCCGCTTGCTGTCGGAACACACTCCGTCTGGCCCCTCTGCTTTTGCAAGCCAGACTCGGGGCCTCTGCTTGGCCAGGGGGGCCGCCCCTCCGCCCCGGTTCCCTCCTGCCAGTCCGTGTAGCGTGCACCGCCTCGCTGCCCTTCCTACCCTCTTCCGTGGGCCTCTTGTCTGCACTTGGCTCTGGAGACTCCATTCTGCTAGTCTTCTGGCGGTTTTCTTGGTTATTTAAGCAGGTGTAGGCGAAATCTAAGTGATCAGCAGGACGCGTGGTGAGCCCAGTATCCTCCTACGTCGCCATCTTCCCAGGATCCCCCTTTGTTTCATTTTAGAAGTTGATGGAAGAGTGATCTCCATGTAAAGTAATGAGCATTGTAAGAAGTCACCTATTCTGATGAGATTTAAATGTAGCCATTAAGAAGCACACATTTGGATGCATATGTAACTCACCTTAGGGAAAGGCAAATATATATCTTTTTGAAGAGGAGGCCAATTAAGATTCATACTTTTGGGGGGAGGGTAGAATTTGTAAGTAGGTACGAAATGGACACTTTTTAAATTTGGATTTGGAATCAGAAGCTCCGAATCTAATTCATAGTAGGTGTGTGGTTTTCAGGAAGGTACTTCGTCATGAATTTCTTACACAATTAAAAATCTTGTGAAGATAAAAGTGAGACAAACTAAGATAAAGATATTTTTAAACTGCAAAGCACTGTGTAGATATTAAATTATTATAGCAGTGATTATTTTTAATGATGGTTTATTGTAGAGACTTCACCTTACCACACATCAGCTGTTTTACGCTAACTCCTACATGCACCATGTTCCTAGAGCCTTTACAATGACAAGTCTCCTTCTTTGGGAAGTGCTCTCCCTCCTCTACCAATGTGATTTCAGGGAGAGTTGGCATTCTTACCTTCCCTTACCTCAGTAACAACAGGTGATTGACCCAATCTTTGGAAAGGACCCAAATCTGGACAAACAGAATCTTCCCTAAGAATTTGTAAACTGGATTGAGAAAAAGACTTAGTCCTTTGACGGTAGAAAATATACAAATGTAAAGTCTAACAACCATATTTCCTATCTAGAAGTATCCACTCTGTGGTGATAGAATAAATCTGGCCAGGGGGTGGCTCAGTTGGTTAAGCATCTGACTTTGGCTCAGATCATGATCTCATGGCTTGGCTTAGAGCCTGGAGCCTGCTTCAGATTCTCTCTCTCTCTCTCTCTCTCTCTCTCTCTCTACTCCTCCCCTGCTCGCGCTTGTGTGTGTGTGTCTCTCTCAAAAAAATAAATAAACATAAAAAAATTAAAAAGAATAAATCTGGCCAACAAAGAGAGACAGAGACCACAGACGAGCAAGTGACAGAAGGAAAGACAACAAGAAGGTGAGAGAGTTGTGAGGCAGAAACAATTTCCACTGGCAAAGTGTATGTGACATGTCCATTCCTGAATGCATCATCTAGGTTGGGAGATGGAAGTGTCTTTTTGTTCAAGCCTCAATTCCATGTCTGCTGTTGGGCTAGGGCTGGGGTAGCCCCATTCACTCCTAGATAAGAAAGAAGTAAATATGGTTAACCAAAGGCAGAAAAAAAAAAACCAGATGCCATCTATTGTGGCTTTAGTGCTGGGAAAGACATTTAACTACTTTTGTCTCAATTGGCCCATGCAAAAAGGGGACAATAATAGTACCTTCTCTCGACAATGATAGTGTCTATTTGCAAGTGAGCCAGATCAAAGAGTGGCTCCTATTTCTCCCATCCATTTTTAGAGGATTTTAATGATGATTAGAATGAATGAAGCAGCAATACAATAGTGCCTGCATTTCATGTCTATAGATGCGTGGGATGCTGGAACTCATGGGGGCATCTATCACATCCTTCTGATTTCAGGCAGGGTTATACTTGTTCAGTTCTAAAGGGAAGAAAAAGTATAGATGTTAATAATTTTCCTGGAATAATATTCTATTATAACCTTTGGTAATATATTACCACCTCGATTTCCTCCTCAGGAATCTCAGAAATTCCTTAAAGTCAACTAAGTCTTTCATGTCATTACTTTCATGAAATAACATGAAAGCTCAAATCCCATTGGTATCTTTATTCTATATTAACAATCATTTTAAGGAGCAAAGGAGCTGGTCTTCACTCTATTTCAAATGCCATATATACCTCTGAAAAGGCATTAAGTCGTAAAACGCTTCATCAATATTTTTCTTCATTTACCAAGCTCCTGTTCTGCTAAACTTTCTTTATATGTTTCACTTTCTAACTCTTTAAATATTTTCTTTGAACCCTTCAGGAATTCTGAACAATCCCCTTCAGGTCAGAGGGAACATAAGCCCTACAGATTTTCCTACTGACAACTAAAGAACCCAAAAATGCTTTCAGAAGAGGAAGAGGCACACAGAGCCTGGAGATGAGGTTATTCCAGGATTCTGAGGGAGTCCCAACACTTTCCAGACCATCTGGTCAAAATCTAATTGCTAATGGAATGAACAGATTTTTTTCATCCACAAATATAGCCTACATGGGAATTAAGCCAGGATTTTTGAGAATGCCTGGCACAAAAGAGCTGTTGTCAAAGAAAGCTAAAGAGGATAGTGATAATGTCAGTGTATTAAATTGCATAAGATAATGTATTTTTGTTTGCTAATGGGGGAGAGAGGTGGGCTTGCCTATGTGAAACATTTTCAAATCTATTCCCTCCCCGCTATAATTCAGCTGCACTAATTAGAATCAGTTTAATTTCTTTAACCCCTTCTCAAAAATGAATACCAGCCAAAACTCTGATATTTTTTCTTGCTGACAAAATGATACTGTAGCTTTAATTGTGCATGGAACTGAAAAGGTTGTCATGGAGATGGGAATCTGTGATGGAGCTGCCCCACTTCTCTGGCCTTGTTCTGAGCCTGAAGTGAAGGTTCTATTGTCAAAAGAGCAGAATTTTAACTTCTGCCAATAAAACCTGTGTTTACATTTTTTACTATAATTTTGTTCACGTTGGTATCTCTTCTTTCACAAACACAGTAAGAGTGCTCAAAATGACAATAATGAGAATGTTTTAGGATATTCTGTTTGTGATAGCTGAAGAGCCCAGAAAAGGTCCAACAGGCTCTGATGTTCAGTACCGTTTCTTGCCATAGTTTGGAAACGTTTGCCACCTAGTGGCGGCAGCTGAGAAATGCTGAATGATACAGTAAACATTTTAATGCTTCTGATACTAGGCAGGAGAAAGAAAAGAGAATAACTGTCTCCATAAATTGATTCTCCAAATAAATCATCATTTAACAGATTTACGGCCACTATTTACACCTTGTGCCTCTCTCCATGCTGTTGCCTAGAATATGTTTAAGCCTCAGCTCAAATGTCAATTATTCACTGCAGCCTTTGCCAATTGCTTCCTTACCATTCCTCCTCAATCAAAATTAATAGCTCCTTCTATTGCTCTCCCATTAGTATTTTGTTCTTACTGATTACATTACATTATATCTAGGGGTGTGTGTATGTCTGTCTTCTTCCAGATTAAGTAGTTCTTTGAGAGAAAAATGCTTCACTACTTTGTGATTTCTCTGTAGGTATTAGGAGGGATGTAGTAGGTTCTCAGTAAGTATTTGCTGAATTGTCTGCCTTCTACCTTTCAGCCTCCTCTTGAACCATATTCCTTCTTACTCTCTTTATTCAATTGACCTTCTTTTAGCTCCTCCTTAGCACCGTGGTGTCTCCCACTACATGACCTTGGCACATGTGGTTTCTTCTACCTGGAATAATGTTCTTACCTCCTTTTCCCATCTGCTTGAAAGCTACTCATCATTTAGATCTCAGTTCACAAATCTCTTCTGGGAGGAAGCTTTCCCTGAGTCCCTGATCAAGTGATTCTCTTTATGATACACTCTTACTGTATCATACATATCTTATGTATCATATGTATGTATGTATCATACATATGTACCATATGTAAGAATATGTATACTCATATTCTTAGTGCTTTTCATAGTTGTGATCTTATATTATCTAGGCAACAATTTAACTCATGTCTGCTTCCCCCAGTAGTATGGAAGCCTTTTAAAGGTTATAACCACACATGCTTTGGTTCACTGTGGCATCTCTATTTTTTCCAGGGAAAAAATATCTGGATTAGTTATTAACTATAACTATATTAAATATTTGCTCATTACTACATTTTAATATTTATTTATTTTCCTTGAGATATAATTGAAATACAGCATTGTGTAAATTTAAGGTGATTTGATACATTTATACATCACAAGATGATTACTTCTGTAGCATTAGCTAACACCTCTATAGGGTCACATAATTTTCATTTATTTCTTGTTGTGGAAAACAGTGAATATCTAGTTTCTCATCAACTTAAAATTTTTTTTAATGTTTATTTCTGAGAGAGAGAGAGAGAGAGAGAGCAGGGAAGGGGCAGAGAGAGAGGGAGACACAGAATCGGAAGCAGGCTCCAGGCTCTGAGCTGTCAGCACACAGTCCGACATGGGGCTCGAACTCACAAACTGCAAGATCATGACCTGAGCCAAAGTTGGGTACTTAATCCACTGAGCCACCCAGGTGCCCCTCTCATCAACTTTTAAGTTTATAATACATCATTGTTGTCTATAACCACTATACTGTGCATTAGATCTTCAGGACTTATTTATCTACTGGTTGCAAGTCTGTACCCTTAGAAAACATCTTCTCAATTCTGCCCTCCTACGCCCTTGCCCCAGCACCTGATAACCATAGTTCTACTTCTTTTTTTTTTTACAGATTCAGTTTTTCAGATTGTACATAAAAGTGACATACAGTATTTGTCTTTGTCTGACTTATCTCACTTAGCATAATGCCCTCAAGGTCCATCTCATGATTACATTTTTTGAAATGTTTCACAAAAAGAATTCTAAAAGAAGAGTTATAAAGTCCACTTGACTTGAGAATTTTTAACCTTACTGAAAAAAGTGAACAATTTGACCAAATTTACTCAAAAGGAGCAATGTTCATCTGAATACCTAAGTTATTGCAGGATGAAAAAATAAACTATTTATGTGTCATCTTTCTATATCTATTTATCTATCTCTCCATCTTTATCTATCTATCATCTTCATAACTATGTTTCCTGATGGGTTTTTCACAGGCTCCCTTCAGCCAGTAAACATACAACCATGAGGTGTGGAGGGAGCATTATAGCAAAAAGAACACAGATATTGGAGTCAGGTCCAGTTTGGATTTCTTGGCCATTTCCAAGCTATGAGATCTTGGTGAGGTAGCCTCTAAGAATTTCAATTTACTCATCTGTAAAATGGAATTAACAAAAACTATTTTATAGGACAGTTGCAGAGATTAGCATATCCTTATTTTTTATTTATTTTTTCTATTTTTTTAATGGTTATTTCCTTTTGAAGGAGAGAGAGAGAGAGAGACAGAGTGTGAGCAGGGAAGGGGCAGGGGCAGAGAGAGGGAGACACAGAATCTGAAGCAGGCTCCAGGCTCTGAGCCGTCAGCACAGAGCCTCACGCGGGGCTTGAGCTCAGGAACCGTCAGATCATGACCTGGGCCGAAGTCGGGCGCTTAACCGACTGAGCCACCCAGGTGCCCCAGCATATCCTTATTTTTTAATCACCCTTGTTAATCTTTGCTAACCAAGGTAAGTACATGCTGTGTGCTAGGAAAGCAAAAGCAAATGAGGTATTGTCCTGGAACTCAAGTAGCTTCACGGCAGTTCAATCCATAAATTAGTGATAATGCCAAGTGGTGTCAGTAATTACAGAGGGAGGGAACAATAAGAAGAACACGATGATTCAGGAGCACAGATAAGGCTGGCAGCATGTGTAAGCACGGGGGCGAGTCCCCTAGTGCTGGCAGAAGAGGGCTAGAATGGAGGATGAAGTTTTCTTTGACAGTAGAGGCATATTGGTTAATGTCCTTGCACACTGGCTGAGTTACTAGCTGTGTGATTTGGGGCATGCAGTTTAATCTGTGTACCTGTTTTGTCTTCTGCCATAATTACAGTAGTAGCAAAAATTTACAAGGCACTCACTGTGTGCCAGGCATCCTTCTAAATGCTTTACTTGTCTCTTCACTCTCTTAATGCTTACAACAGCCTTATTTTACAGAAGAGGAACTGAGGACAGAAATAAGTAACGAATATCTTGTCCAGTGTCACAGGAATAATAAAAATGGCAGAGTTGAGACTCAAATCCAGGCAATCCAATTCCAGAAGCCCATGCTTATCCTAACTGACTGTGTAAAGAACAATTAATAATAATTATATATGCAGCATTTAACATGTGGTCTGGCACAAAGGAAGCATTCGATAAATTGTAGCTTTTTCATTACTGTTAGCAAATTCTGATTAGTGAAAATATTAATTTAATTTGAAGAAATTTTTAAACGTTAGTGAATTCTCAAGGAAATATTTAAAAAACTTGTTTCTCTAGTTTTTACCAATAGATGTAAGCAGATCACTAATCATGGGCAGTATTTTTGCCTTTCAAGAGCCCTCTTGTGGAAAAGTGTAATAATTCAGGGTGCCATTTTTATTTATGTAAAGATTATCATATACGTGGAAAGAAATACTAAATGTAAAGAAAATCCATTAATATTTTTTTAATTTGGCATCACATTTCATTTCACTGAATGCAGAAAATGTATTTCATTATTGATGACTCACATTATGAAATTAAGTAGGTAAAACATCGCCATGCTGTAAAAAATTAAAAAGCAATTCCATAGAAAAATTGAAGTCTATTTATTTAATAAGCCATAGCAGAGCAAACTTTCCATGACTTCACAAGTAGTTTCTATTAATCTTTCAAATTGTCAGAAAAATTCTAAGAACATTGCAGGTAAAAAAAAAAAATCTACTTACTTAAAAAATAATTACCACATTGGCATTTAGTATGAAGTGATAATGTGCTTTCCTTTTGTGTCATTTATTCATTTTAAAATAAATTTGACTAAGAAATTAACCTTGAACAACGAATAACCCTGAATATGTTTAAATATGCTACAGTATTTAAAAGGTTCTCAGAGCAATTAAAGGTATGAACTGATTAAATATTAGTATCTAGATGAATCATTTATTAGGTGACTCTACTTGATGACTCTATTTATTAGATAACTCTAATGCATATCTTTATTGGAGAAAATATTCCTTTGGCAGCAAGCATTTATGTGTCTCTGATGTTCTCTGGTTTGTTATTACAGAAATGTGTTTCACAGTGACTTTATCTCTGCTTTCTTTTACAAAAATGATGCTGTTATCTGCTCTCAAAGCAAGGAGACAGCTATACTTTCTAACTTATGCTTCTGAATCATAATGAGTGGTCTTGGCCCCATGCATCTTTCTTGGGTTTTTATACACTCTGAAAACAGAGATGATATGAAGCACTTAAGATCCTTTTTAAATAAAAATACACATAGCCAAAGTATCCTCTAAATACAAGCTTACTGTTTAAGTAATCACTAAACCTCAACCATTTAACTTAGTAGGAAGAGCTCAGTGTTAATTTCTGACTGAATTTTCTCCCAACAAAGACATTTATTGATCATGGACACTATTACTCAGGTAATGCACTAATATTTTATGGCCATTATCTCTCTTAATCTTCACAATAAGGAAACACCATCAATCAGAGTAATTAAGTTGCTCAAGGTCCTAAGACAAGTAGATGTAGAACTGAGACTAGAAAAAGAGTCATCTAAGCCAAATAGATTTATTTATTTAGGACCCAGATTATAATTTGGGAACTGTCAATTAAAATATAAAACATTAACTGGATGACAGTGTTCTCTAGTCAAGGGTATATATAGACTTTAGAGACCAAACCGCCTGAGTTCCAAGACCAATTGGAATACCTAGTTACTACTGATCTTGAGTAAATTGTCTCTTAGAGACCCAATTTTCCATCTAAAAAAAAAAAAAAAATGAAGATAATGACACTGATGTTGTTTTGAGAAATAAATGGGTTACTACATAAATTGCATCAAGTGAAGTGCTTAACCAAGATTAAAATAATAATTCTCTTCCCTCTCTTTCTCCTCTTTTTTTTCTAACAACAAATGAGTGATTTACTCAAAATTTGAATGGTTTATTGAAAACTACACCCATGCACCCCATTCCCTGGCATTGTCAGGTTGATTGTAATTTCCCAATCAGTTCTCTGTACCTTAAAACATGCTTTTTCTCTACCTGTATCCTCTCCAATGCTCTTGATCATCTTTGGATTCTTCTTCATTCTTCAAGACCACTTATATATTATTTCCTTTATGAGTGAATTAAGTACTCATCACCATAAAAACATGACCTCCTAAAATATCTGGCAACATATACTTGATAATTCTGATTTGCCCCAGATCATTTAACCAAAATTTACTAATCAGTTGGACAATTGTATCACTGAATGTCTATCTACTATATACCAAAGACCATGATAGGGGCTGGGGATACAAAAGTGAACAAGAATAGAAAGAACACAAAAGTGTGATCAAATACTATAACAGAATGGCCTAATTCATATCATGAGTATGAAATGGAGTGTAATCCTTCAGTGGACAACTGACTAATGTTTATTTTTTCTTCACACAACTTACTATCTTCTGCAGTTTCCTGTTTATTTGTTGGCTTTTTTTTTTTTTGAGCTCCTCCCACTAGAATGTAAAATACGTGGAGACAAGGATTTTGTCGTCTTATACCAATACATTTCTAGCCACTAGCACCATAGCAGGAACATTGTAAATACTCAGTAATTATTCGTGTAATGAATAAATGAACAGCTGGGATTATAGTGGGGGAGAGTTCATCAAAGAGAGGCAAGGGTTTATGGAGAAATTACTGGTGCAAAAATCTTAGGGCCAGGGGTAGGCATGGCCAGGGCAGTGCTGGAAATGAGGCTGGTGGGAGAGGCAAGGTGTGGGTGACAATGTTGAAGAATCTGGATCTTATCCTAAGAAGCTTTCAAGAATCATATTCTTGCATCCTTTAACTTGATTTAGCCCTAATGTAAATGAAAAAAACATAAAAACTTTCTACTCCTGAAAGAAAGGAAAATTCTAAACCCAACTACTAGATAATGTAAAAATGGAAATTCAAGGAGGCTAAGTGGCCTGCTCAATGCCACCCTCTAGGCCACCAGTGTTGCCCCAAAACCCCAGGAACCTCCGAAGTCCTTTTGCAGTGCTCTCATTTACAAAATATGATTCCATGGCTAAGTGCCTAATTATGCTCACAGAAAAACACCACAGAGGCACGGTTCAATACTGCTCTAAATGAAATGACATGGAAATTTGCTTGGGAATGTTACTGTATTTCTCTCTTTTGAAGAACATAGTTATTTTTGTGTTCAGAAACCTGTCACTTTCTTCTAAATTCTAGTTCCCAGTGCATCTTTGAGTAGAATTTCTCTTAAAGAAACTTTGTGCAAGGCAGTTTTATTGCTTGAAAGCTCAATTTGTTCTCGGGATAAATCTGAGTAAAACAAATGGTATGTTTTCTGAAAAACCTCACAGCTATAGTTTTTCTTCCTGTTTTCTGTCAAAAGAGATAAAACTAGAGAGATAAGCAGGAAGATGACCTGGTTAAGGTGGTTTGGAGAGCTTACCACTCAATGTAATTTACTGCTAGCAATGGGACTAAATGCATCCAAAATATATGGTAAGGAGGATTAATTTTTTTTAAGTTTATTTATTTTGAGAGAGAGCGAGCATGAATGGGGTAGGAGCAGAGAGAGAGAGAGAGAGAGAGAGAGAGAGAGAGAGAGAGAATTTCAAGCAGTCTCCTCACTGCCAGCGCAGAGCCCACTGTGGGGCTTGACATCATGAATCATGAGATCACGACCTGAGCCAAAATCAGGAGTCAGACATTAAACCGACTGAGCCACCCAGGCACCCCAAGGAGGATTTATTAAACTGAAGGGTGAAATGGTAGGAAAAGAGGCAGGAAGAAAGAAAAAAGAAGAAGAAAGGAAGGGGAAGGGAAGAGAAACTCCATTTTTATATACTACATCAAAATGTCAAGTGTCCTGCCCTAGATCGGCATAGTCCATAGGAAGCTTTGCAATTACAAAAATAAATATTAATATTGCTCTCACTATTGAGCACCTGTTAGGTGCTCGTATCTTCAAGAGTATTGCTTTGATCTTACAACAAGGATGCAAGTTCATTATTTTTGTTTCCATTTGATAGGAAAAAAACCTCTGAGACTCAAACGGGCCAGGTAGCTCTCACAGACACAGAACTAACAAGTGTTGGAGATAATTGTCAGTCCTCTTATCTGTTTTGCTTAAAAACTCTAAACTTTTCGGGGCCCCTGGGTGGCACAGTTGGTTAAGCCTCTGACTCTTGATCTTGGCTCAAGATTTCCCAGTTCATGGGTTTGAACCCCACATCAGGCTCTGTGCTGCCGGCAGAGAGCCTGCTTGGGATTCTGTCTATCCCTCTCACTGCCCTTCCCCCACTTGTGTGCACGTGTGCTTGCTCTCTCAAAATAAATAAATAAAAACTTAAAAAAAATTTTTTTAATAAATAAATTAATTAAATAAACCCCCAAACTTTTTCCTTAGCTGTGCAGCCTCTGGAAACTGCCACAAGTGTGGTCATAGCTATCTAGATGAGCCACAGGGGCCTGGTCTTTTGTGTGCTATACAAAAATAAACAAACTACTCACCTCCTATCTCCAAGAAATGTCTCTTTTCAGGTTGTTTTTGTGTGTTCTCTGCCTCTATCCCTTACGAACATCCATTACCAATGCTACCATCAGGAATTACAGAAGCTCAAATTTAACTATCACTTTCAACTCCTGGACAGGGAACTATTGTCTCTTAGGTGAGAAATATATTATTGCCAGTTATTACCTGGAAAAGTAACCAGGATGACAGACTCCTTGCAAATGCCTTGGGACACCACAGGAGACAGGCAAGAGAGCTGGAAGCAAGAGGGCTTCAACTTCAAATCCAAATCACTTTCATTCACAGCAGATGTAAATTTCAGAAGTGCAGCCTGCAAGATTCTTGTGGGTAGTAAAGATAAGATCACTCACATAAACCATGGATTTGCCATCTGGAGTGCATGTTCTGAAACTTGTATTATCTGAGCAAAAAAAAAAATTTTTTTTCTTGGCAAAATACTTCTGTCCTGTTGCCATAGTCATAATTGCATTTTTCTCTTTTTATCATGTGTGTGCTTTTTTTCAACTTGACCTATTTCTGCGACATATTTTAGAAATGGAAAGAAAATTCAAGTTGATGTAATATAGCTTCTGGTTTTCCATGATAAATAGGTTTATATTTATTACTTTTATTTTCCCTTCTTTTTTCTTTAACTGTTAGTAATAGAAACTATTTAGAGTGTGTTTTGATTTTAAAGATTAAATCAATATATTTGAATCACATTTATAGAATCAAATTTGTACCCTTGAAGCAAATTATCTATTGAAGTTGCTAAGGCAACATTAGCTGTTTCTGATATTAGGGGTAAAAAATATAGAAAATTATATTTAAATAATTTCATTAGCCAAATATTTTCTATGAAAATATTTATCAGAAATATTTGTGAAGCCCATATTCATTGGCTTTAGTTTTGGTTTCAAGGAACTTTTAAAGCACTGAGTTCATTTTATAATTTTCACCAGATAAACAGAAGTTACATTTCTCCAAGTCTACTCTGGGAATATGTGAGTTAATATGTGTCCTTCACAGTTTAAGTTGTGCTATTTGTCAAACTACAAAATGTCTTGTTTGAGGAAAGAAATAAGGCATGGTGATAGATAATCATATTTTAGAGATTTCTCTTGTCAATGATGTAAGAAAAATAAAATCTTGATGTATACACACACACACACACACACACACACTCTTAATTTTTTTTTGTTTTTTAATGTTTGCTTATTTTTGAGAGAGACAGAGACAGAGTGTGAGCAGGGGAGGGGTAGAGAGAAAGCAAGACACAGAATCCGAAGCAGACTCCAGGCTCTGAGCTGTCAGCACAGGGCCTGACGCAGGGCTTGACCCCATGAACCATGAGATCATGAGCTGAGCCGAAGCCAGACACTTAACCAACTGAGCCACCCAGGTGCCCCCCCCCACACTTTCTTTAATGTTTATTTTTGAGAGACACAGAGACAGAGTATTAGCAGGGGAGGGGCAGAGACAGACACAATCCTAATTTCTAAACAAATAAAAATGAACTCAATAGCTTCTGAAATTGACCAACAAAAATAAAACTCTCAGCGATTAAAATAACAAAACAATAAAAGTATTTCACCACTTAAGCCCGGAGTGTTTAAAGAATTTTTTTTGTCTTTTTAATATATTCACTAGGTTGTTTGATATTGTATTGTGGAAAAAGAACAAAAGTGTCCGGTTTGTATTTTAAAATAAACCCTGCCTTTTTTGTTCTTTATATATGTACTTGTTTGAAGAGAAAATACCTTAGCATAAACTTATTTGTAATATAAAAAACTCAAATTTCAAATTCCATTTATGTCAACAAAGAGAAACTAACAAATTGCATATGTGAGGATATTGTTTCTTTGAAAAACCCCAAAGTTTTGGTTCTTTTTGTGCATATGGAGTTAATCATTACATAATGAGAGTTGGACCAATAATTTTATTGATTTTATTTATTTATTATTATTTTTTAATATTTCTTTATTTTGAGAGAGACAGACAGACAGAGCCCACACAGGAGAGGGGCAGATAGGGAGGGAGACACAGAATCTGAAGCAGGCTCCAGGCTCTGAGCTGTCAGCACAGAGCCCAGTGCGGTCCTGGAACTCAAGAGCCAAGAGATCATGACATGAGGTGAAGTCAGACAATCAACTGAGCCACCCAGGAGCCCCTTATTGACTTTATTTTTTAAGTTCCATTGATATTGGTAAGATTTTATTAGCAAAAATTTTAGTAATGCTTTGTTTTATAATACTAAGCAATAACGGAAACTCAATAATTATTATATCTACTTTCATTACAACTAAACCCCGGATGTTTAAATAAACATTTTTATTTAATCCTTAGAGAAATTCTCCAAGGTAGTTATTGACCTTATTTTACAAATGAGAAAACTAAATATGAGCAAAAATTAAGTAACTAGCTAAAGTCATGCAGTTCATGAATCAACCCCAAGATTGATTTCAAAGCCTGTGTTTTTACCACTAAACTGTCTTTCCTATAAGTTTAATGCTTATTTTCTGCCAGTGCCAACTATTTTAGTGTTAATTTTGGGTTACATTGCATTTGCTTATAGTCTTTTCTCTACATGGATCAGTCAGGAGACACAAGAATTTGCTGGGGTAACAATTTTAACTCTGAAATATCCATGCCTAAACACAACAGAAGTTTACTTCTCAGTCGCCCACATATACTGTTGGATTGGTGGCATGAGCTCTGCTCCACAGGTCACTAACGGCCCCAGTGTGACAGAGGCACCACCACACGGAAACTCAGAGGTGCCACACAAGGGTCGGAAAGATAAGACGGAGAGAGAGAATGGAGCATGGCATAGACTTTTCAGTACTTTAGCCTAGAATGGCACAAGTCATTTCTATTCACATTTCATTGACCAGGACCACCTGACTGCTAGAGGCCCACTTAACTACAAGGTCTCAGGGAAGACCAGTTTCTCTTATGCAGGGAAAAAAGGAAGAACCGTCTATTGGTGAACACCAGTAATGTGTATTATAGACTTCCTATTTTATGCTAATTGATTAGCATTAAGAAGTATTTTAGGGGCACCTGGGTGGCTCAGTCGGTTAAGTGAACAACTCTTGATGCAGGCCCACGTCATTATCTCACTTTTGTGAGTTCTAGCCCCACATGGGGCCTCACCACTGACAATACAGACCCTGCTTCGGACTCTCTCTCTCTCCCTCTCTGCTGCTCCTGTGTGCGTTCTCTCTCTCTCTCTCTCTCTCTCTCTCTCTCTCACTCCCTCCCTCCCTCCCTCTCAAAATAAGTAAAATAAACTAAAAAAAAAAAAGTGTTTTAGGTATTCATTGATACAACTAAAAATAAGAATTCCTTCCAAATTATTTAAGGAAAAGCACATAAACAATAGAACAAATAATAGTATGAAAGAAGCAATGAGGAAACACAAAAGCAAAGAAAGAAGCAAGAAGAATGGATTAGACAGGGAAATAAAGCCAAACATAATCCTAAGGAGATATTGATTGGAAAATAACATAAAGCCAGAATTAAGTGCAAAAAAATGGTATTGGAACAATTACAGAAAAAAAAAGAACCCACCACAATTACAATACATGCTATCGGAATAGTCACACTTATCTAGTGAGTTAAAGTATGAGTAATTCTGTATGAGTCAAATACCACAAAAACAGGGTGATGAAATCAAAGATGTGCACAGAGTAGCATGTATTGTCTTAAATAGATTCACTACAAAATCTGAAAGTATTAAAATCGATTAATTAAACATCCAAGCCATGTCACTAGGAAAGATTACTAAAATATATGTGATGAAAGCAACGAGAATAATTTAATAAAAGCATTAATGAATTTTGGAATAATGGGGAAAAAAAGAATCAGTCACAAATTCCCCAGACACAGCTCTTGGAAAACAGCAAGTAATAGTAGCAGAAAGAATTGCAAGGGCAAGAAAGAAAGAAAGAATTTGATAATTCAAATAAAGAACCCCCCCCCCACATCCTCCAAATGAACACTAAGAAAGTTAAGTCATAAAATATGTCAGGAAAATTAAAAAGAAATTAGGAACCGCTCATACTTTTCTCAACTAATTAGTAATATCTGAAACCCAAGGTAAAATGTCATTGTTGGTGAAATATAAATTATGTCATTTGACCCAAGAAGAGAAACATCTCTAGAGTCGAATAACTGTACAATAAATTCAGAAAATTGTGGAGAGATATAATTGTGGAGAGATATCTTTGAACAGTATTTCAATCTATATAATTTCAAGTGTGAATTCTTTCAAAAACCTCAATAGGAATAGAATCATTCTGTTATTTAAACTGTGTCTGATCTCAGAAAAAGAAGGAAATCTTTCCAGTTATTTTGTACAGTGACAATGACATGTATACACTGGATACTGACAAAGATAACATAGAATTTTTTAAAAATTTCCTATGAGTATTGATGCAAAAATTATGACATATTCCAAACTATTAATATCATAAATGGAATTAAATATAAAATAAAATAGTTTAAAATTTTGCATTTGCAAATAGAATTAGCTTTTGGGTGAAGGGACAGTTTATTTTCAGAAATCTATTAATATGATTAATTGCATTAAGAAGTTACAAGAGAAGTCATATGATCTTATCAATAGACACTAAAAAGTATTTGCTAAAAAAATTTAAAAAAAATGAAAAACATTAAAAAAAATTATGTGCTAAAATGAAGTGCCTACTCCTTTTTAAAAGCCATGAAGAAAATAGCGATAGAAAGGTACTTTCTTACATACTAAATCTTATTATGTTTAAAAAGAGCATTATATAAATGTCAAATACAAATGATGATAAATATCTCATAGTTTGCAAAATGCTTTATGGTAAAGTGTGAAAGTATTCTATTAAAGTCAGGATTTAGAAATACAAAGATGCTTGCTGTCATCTCTACGATTTAATATTGTCATACAAATGCCAAAGAAGTTAGAGAAGAAATAAAATATGCGAGCAATGGAAAAGAAAATGAAGATACATGAATGTATATAAATGATATTGTTGTATCATCTTGGCTTGGAAATGCCAAGAAATTAACTGAAAAACCAATAGAAGCAGTAAGAGAGCTCAGTAAATTGCAAATAATCTAAATACTCTAAGTTGCACAATACTCTTAAAATCTAATAATAGCCACATAGAAAATAAAGGAAAAAAGATGGTTATCGATAATAATAATAAAAAGATAAATTTCCAAGGGAAAAAAGACTTTAAATAAATGTATAACATTCATAAATATATACAAACTGCAGACTTTTTATAATAGGTATAAAAGGAGGTTTCAATAAAAACAGAGATATCCTATATTCTTCATTGAGTCACTTAAAAGATATTGACTCTAACATTAATTTAAACATTCCAGGCAATCCCACCAGGATGTTTTGAACTCTATTAAAATTATTCTAAAGTTCTCTGCAAGAGCAATCATGGGGAAATTTTGAAACATAACAGTAAGGTACTATGTAATAATAAAGCAGTGTGGTGCTGGCCCATAATGGGCAAATCAATAGAAGGACCAGGTGTAAGAGGTAAGGCTTAGTCTCTATGGGATAAATTTATCATAAAGAATATAATAAAAATGGCATTTCAAACCTGTGGCAGATAGATTATTCAATAAACAGCATTGAGATAACTACTTAGTATAATAGAAAAAAATAGGCTATAATACCATGTACCTAAAGCTTATTGATTTGGCTTTCTAGGGTTTTTTTCTAATCCTTCCTCTTCTTCCTTTGTTACTACCAGTATCTAAGTGAAGCCTTCATCAGTTCTCTCTAGAACTATTAAAATAGTCTTTTAACTCCTCTCCTGAATTCCATTTTTCTGTATTAATTTATATTTAAATAAATATCAAAATTAACAATTCAGAATTTTAAAAGGTAGAAATTCAGAGGAAGAAATTTATGTTCATGAAGTTTATGTTCATAGGAATTTTCAAAACAGTTTTCTGAGACATTTTAGTCATTCTATAATTTTATTTATGGTATATTACAAGGACAATATTTTAATTACATCTCATCTATTAAATTTTCAGACCTAGAGTGAAATTTCAATATGTGATATAAAAAGGCTTCTATGCTAAAAATATTGTTGTCTGATTTCACAATAAGAAACTTTGGTGTGGATACCATATAATAGTAAATGATACAGAAGCATTTACCTTGGTTTGGAAAAATTATATCTATTTTTGAAAGTAGGTTTTTCTTTGTTATAATCACATTTTACATAGGGTCACATTAAAATTTATTGAATTTCCTGGATGAGGGGCTAGATTTTGAAAATCACAAAATATGGTCCTCCAATCAGCTGTTTCATTTCCTGGGGACTTTTATGGAATTCAGAATCCCAAGCAACATCCCAGAACCCATGAATCAGAATTCGAATTTTTAGAAAATTTTCATTATGTTCTTGAGAACATTTAATAATTAGATATTAATTATAAAATAATTTAAGATTATCTTCTGGGATAATTCCAGATTAATCTGCTATTTGATATTTTCTTTCTACAACACATAAAGTCACAAAGGGTACTCAATTCAGTGTGTCTTTCTGCCCACCTCTTTTCTTCTTTATTTTTTCACCAAATTTAGACATTTATATACATAACAGAAAATGAGAATTGACAGAGAGCTTCCCCCTCTTCTTCTTGCATATCAAGTTTTATCAAGGATCAGCTGTAATCATCCCAAATACAAATGTTAATATCACGAGAAGCAGTATATTTTTCTCTCTAGAAGAAACTATGCAGACATATCTTGTAAATATTATGGGTTTAGTTCCAAATCATCACAATAAAGAGAATATTGAAGTAAATCAAGTCAAATGAATTTTTTGGTTTCCCAGTGCATGCAAATCTATTAAGTGTGAAATACCTTTTTGTTAAAAGTGTACGTATCTTAATTTAAAATTCTGAACTTTCAGCAAGTTGTAATCTTTTTGCTGATGGAGGGTTTTGCCTTGATATTGACAGCTGCTGACTGATCAGGGTGTGGCTGCCAAAGGTTGGGATGGCTGTGGCAATTTCTTAAAATAAGACTACAACGAAGTCTGCCGCATTGATTGACTCTTCCTTTCTTGAATGATTTCTCTGGAGCACGTGAGGCTGTTTGCTAGCATTTTACCCACAGTAGAACTTCGTTCAATATTGGAGTCAATCCCCTCAACCCCCGTTGCTGTTTGATGAGCTAAGTTTATGTCTTTTCTAAATCTTTTGTCGTAGTTTCAATAATCTTCACAGCATCTTGACCAGGAGGAGATTCCATCTCAAGAAGCCACTTTCTTTGCTCATCCATAAGAAGCAACTCCTTATTTGTCCTAGTTTTATCCTGAGATTGCAGCCATTCAGTCCCGTCTTCAGGCTCCACTTCTACTTCTCGTTCTCTTGCTGTTTCCACCACATCTGCAGTTACTTCCTTCGCTGGAGACTTGAGCCTCTCCAATGAAATCAATTTCTTCCAAACTCCTGTTCATGTTGATATTTTTACTCCTTCCCACAAATCATGAATGTTCTCTAATGACATTTAGAATGATGAATCATTTCCAGAAGGGTTTTAGTTGACTTTGCCCAGATCCATCAGAGGAATCACTGTTTATGGCAGCTATTGCCTTATAAAATGTTTCCTAAACAAGAAGATTTGAAAGTCAAAATTACTCCTTGATCCATGGGCTGCAGAATAGATGCTGTGTTAGTAGGCACGAAAACAACTTTAATCTTATGTCCATCCCCATCACAGCTCTTGGGTAAGCAGGTGCACTGTCAATGAGCAGACATATGCTAAAAGAAATCTTTTTTTCTGAGCAGGAGTTATCAACAGGAAGCTTAAAATATTCAGCAAACCATGGTATAAACAGACATGTTGTTATTCAGGCATTTTGTTCCATTTATAGAGGACAGTTAGAGTAGATTTGACATAATTCTTTTTTTTTTCCTTATTCTATAGGTTGCCTTAAATTTATTTTTATTTTTTAATTTACACCCAAGTTAATTAGCATACAGTGCAACGATGACTTGGGAGTAGATTCCTTAATGCCCCTTACCCATTTAGCCCACCCCCATTCCCACAACCCCTCCAATAACCCTCTGTTTGTTCTCCATATTTAAGTCTCTTATGTTTTGTTCCCCTCCCTGTCTTATATTCTTTTTGCTTCCCTTCCCTTATGTTCATCTGTTCTGTGTCTTAAAGTCCTCATATGAGTGAAGTCATATGATATTTGTCTTTCTCTGATTGACTAATTTCGCTTAGCATAATACCCTCTAGTTCCATCCACGTAGTTGCAAATGGCAAGATTTCATTTTTTGATTGCCGAGTAATACTCCATTGGATATATATACCACATCTTCTTTATCCATTCATCCATCGATGGACATTTGGGCTCTTTCCATACTTTGGCTATTGTTGATAGTGTTGCTATACACATTGGGGTGCATGTGTCCCTTCAAAACAGCATACCTGTATCCCTTGGATAAATACCTAGTAGTGAAATTGCTGGGAGATTTGACCTAATTCTTGAAGGCCCTAGGATTTTGGGAGTAGTCAATGAGCATTGGCTTCAACTTCAACTTACCAGCTGCACTAGCCCCTAACAAGAGAGTCAGCTTGTCCTTTGAAGCTTTGAAGACATTGCCTTCTCCCTTCTTAACTATGAAAGTCCTAGATGTCATCTTCTTCCAGAAGGCTATTTTTTCCTACATTGAAAATCTGTTTATTGCAGCCACCTTTATTAGTTATCTTAGCTACATCTGGATAACTTGCTGCAGCTTCCCCATCAGTACTTGCTGCTTCACCTTGCACTTTTATTTTCTGAGACAGCATCTTACTTAAACCTCATGAACTAACCTCTGCTGGCTTCAAACTTTTCTTCTGCAGCTTCCTCACCTCTCTCAGCCTTCAGAGAATTGAAGAGAGTTAGATCCTTGCTCTGGATTAGGCTTTGGCTTCCGGGATGTTGTGGCTGGTTTGATCTGTCCAGACCACTACAACTTTCTCCATATCAGCAGTGAGGCTGTTTTGCTTTCTTATCATTCATGAGTTCACTAGAGTAACATTTTTAATATCTTTCAAGATCTTTTTTACTTTCATTCACAACTTGGCTGTTTGGCAAAAGGGGCCTAGCTTTTGGCCTATCTCGGCTTTAGATAAACCTTCCTCGCTAAGCTTAATCATTTCTAGCATTTGATTTATTTATTTTTTCAGCGCAAAAAGATGCTTTTATTATAGCATTGGGTCAGGACCCATGGGCAGAAAGAGCTGTACTGGAATTATGATGAGAGACTGATTATATACTTTTTAGTTAGTAGAGGTCAGGGATAGGTAAGTCTCTAAGGAATTTGGAAGCAAGGTTACCAGTGAGAGATGTGCCTCTCTTCCTCTTGCTTGAGCATTTAAAGGCCACTGTAGGGTTATTAATTGGTCTAATTTCAATATTGTGTGTCAGGAAATAGGGAGGCTCAAAGAGAGAGATAGGGGAATAGCAGTTAGTGGAACAATCAGAACACATAAAGCATTTATCTAGTAAGTTCGCCATCTTACATGGACACAGTTCATGGCACCCCAGAGCAATTACAATAGTTACATCAAAGATCACTGATCACAGATCACCATAACAACCATTATAATAATGAAAAATTGTGAAATATTGCAAGAATTACGAAAATGTGATGCAGAGACACCAAGTTAGCAAATGCTGTTGGAAAAATGGTGTTTGACAGACTTGCTTGACACAGGGTTGCCAAAAACCTTCAATTTGTAAAAAATGCAATATCTGAAAAGTACAATAAAGGAAGTGCAATAAAAAGAGGCATGCCTCTATTTTACTTTTAATCATTTCAAGCTATATTTTATTGCTAACTCTGGATTTTTTTCTCCCATTGCCAATGGCACTTTAAAAAAATATTTTACAGTACAAAGCATTACACAAACAGGAAAACATTGAAACAATTTGTTTCAGTATGTCAGTGTGCTCCTCCCTATGACATCACAATCTCTATTGGCAACTATGATTTCACCGTTTATGAATGACCTTGAACATAGTGTAAGTATGAATTATGTCTTAAATTCTGAGAATATGCTTTAATGTGTCTATTATATTTAAATATATATATTTTTTCCTCCCTCAGAAAACATTTTTTTTCATCTCATTTTATCTCTTCACTCGAAGTAACCTTGGACAATAATTATGGGTGTCCTTTTGAGGGATAAGCATTTTCTAATCTTTCTACTGTTGTCACAGCAGGAAATTGCTTGTTGGTATCATATATTTCATTTAAAAGTAGATGATCTACTCAATAAGATAAGTCTTGGCCATATGTTGGTAGCCTAAAACAATTTCATAAACAAAAAACATATTGTGAAAGTAAGGTACCTACAAAATTATCCAAGCTGCCATTATATCAAGGATTTGCCAAAGGTAAAAGTAAGATGTGTATATGTTCTTCTTTTGAGCCTCAAAATACACAATGATTTTTATTTCTTATAACAATACCTCTCTTTCAACACTGGGGAGTTTTCTCAGTGTGTATTCTTAGGCTGTATAAAGGGGAAAGATTCTCTTTTTGTTCCAAAGGGAAAGTTCAGATTGAGTAATTCCTGGAGGCTTAAGGACTTTCTGGAGGGCAGAAGGCAGCTAGTGTTGCAGGTCTCCAAGCCACAGGGTGGGGGCACTGGGCGAATCCAAGGAAGGACATGGCATCACCCACAAGGCTGTCAATGCTTTGAAGACACATGGACAATGTAACTTCCATGATTACATTCTACCCCCAATTCTCCATTCATTCTTTCAGCAACTCTGTATTGAACACCTGCACTGTTCCAGGCTCCATTCTGGGTACTTGAGACAAAGCCCTGAACAAGACAGAAAAAATTATCCTCAAGAAGCTGTTCTTCTAGTGGAAGAAGACACAAATAAGTGGGAAAAAATTAAATTTGTAGAATATCAGGTAATGCATGCTGTGGGAAAATAAGTAAAGCAGGAAAGGTGCATTAAGAGGAGTTTCTCTCAACACAGCAGTCAGTCACACTTCAAGAATCAGTTCAACTCTATCTCATTCTGAGAGATCTTCTCTGTTGTGTGAGATGGATGCTGACAAAATAAGAGACATAGAGTCCTGTGTTTCAAGATTAAATTCTTTTTCATTTTTTTGTTCATTTTCCCATTCAGCTTTTTAAAAAAGTTTTTTAAGTTTATTTGTTTATTTTTGAGAGAGAGAAAGAGAAAGACAAAATGAATGAACATGACTGGGGTGGGGCAAAGGGCAGAGAGAAGGAGAGAGATAGAAGCCCAAGCAGGCTCCACACTGTCAGCACAGAGCCCAATGCCAGGGTCAAACACAAACTGTGAGATCATGACCTGAGCTGAAGTCAGATGCTAAACCAAGTGAGCCACCCAGGTGCCCGAGTTTTTCCTTTCTTGTAAATATAGGCTTGATTGTATAATGCCTCTTCTCACAACCCTTTAAGGGCTTATAATCTTTCCTAGTGTAAAATCCAAAATCCTTACCATGGCCTATAACATTGCTACATGATCTGGTCCTTTGCTGACTGGCTTCATCGCCTACCATTCTCCTTGCTCACTCAGTTCCAGCCACCATGGCCTCTTTGCTATTCCTTTTGCATGCTAGGACTTTTGCATGGCTGCTTCCTTTACCTTGTAGTTTTGTCCTCCAGGTATCTAAATGGCTTGTTCTCTTACTTAGTTCAGGTCTTTCTTCAATATGACATCTTCAGAGAAGACTTTCTTGAGCCTCCTAACTAAAATATATCCCTCCAACCTCATAAATCTGTTCTTACTGGGTCTCAATTCTGTTCATAAACAGAGACTGAATATTTACATCCTTAAAGTGAATAATCCATGTGAAACCTCTCCATGTAAGTGACCCTTAGGCTGAGAACAAAATGACACAGATAGATTCAGTCATGTGAATGGCAGGAGAAATGCTTTCCAGGCAAAAGGAAATTGATGCAAAAAGTCTAAAGTTTGACAGTTTTGAATTACAAAAAAGGTCAATGTGACTGGAGCAAGGAGGAAAAGGGGAGGTAAGTTTTTGATGAGGTTACAAAGGTGGGCAAGGGCCAGACCAAGTAAGAACTTTGGTTTGCAGTGAACAATTTAGGTGTTATTGTATATCTGATGAGAGCACATCATAAAATTTCAAGCAAGGGGTAGTATGTTTAAAGAATCACTTTAGCCACTGTATAGTGCCCTTTACAGCGATGAGGAAGACTAGATGAAGCATTTGTTCAGGGGGAGAAATTAAGTCTTTTGCTTTGGCTTTCTTTAGTTTGATGTGTTATAAAATATCTATATGTAGACATTAAATGAGTCCGATGTTGTAGTAAAATATGGCTAAAATGTTGTCTTAGTATCTAAACAAACTGAAAGCTATCAATTAAGCATGAATTATTTATTATCTTCCATATGTTCTTCATTATGTAAGGTACCAGAGGGACACCTTTATATCTTTACATAGATATTCTTCCATAAATATATAGTAGACCTCTTCCTTTCCTTATGAAGGTGAAAGTTAACTAGCAGTATTACTAAAGTCATAAATTGATCATAGGGCTACATTTGATGACTTCGCCAATAGAATTGGGAAAAGTAGATGATCAATGTGAATGTTAATTGTCAAATAAAAATTCAAGATCATTTGCTAGATTCTTTTCTAGTTTAATTACTGTCAACTGTAAACTCATTCATTGTCATTGAAACACAATAATGAGAAAAATAGACATAGTTCTGCTCTTCAAGGAGCTTGTCATCTAGTAAAGGATAGAATTAAAATGTTTCCTCAAAAATCCATGATTTAGGGGCACCTGGGTGGCTCAGTCGGTTAGGTGTCCGACTTCAGCTCAGGTCATGATCTTGCAGTTCGTGAGTTCAAGTCTCACATCAGGCTCTGTGCTGACAGCTCAGAGCCTGAAGCCTGCTTCAGATTCTGTGTCTTCTTCTCTCCCTGACCCTCCCACACCCCCACTCTGTTTCTCTCTCTCAAAAATAAATAAGCATTAAAAAAATTTTAATCCATGATTTAAAGCTGTAATGATTATTATAAATGAATATTCCAAGGTGTTATGAAAACATTTGAGGTGGCTGACTTAATCTGTGTTATCAGGTAAAACTTCTGTGCTCTAGTATTATTTACATTGAATCTGAATGAAGAACGGGACGAGATGATGGAGATAGGAGTGGAGGGAAAATCATCGCATACAGAGAAATATGCATGAAGCCCCTGAACTGGGGGAAGCATGGTGTCTTTGAGAAACTGATGGAAAGCCACTGTGAGTGGAGGGCAGAGATGCTTCAGTAGGGAAGGAAAGGTCAGGTAGAGGTTGGCCTAATATGTCCTTATAAGTCATATTAAAAGCAATGGAAAAACAATGAAAGATTCTAAAGTGGGAATGCCATGATCAGATTCTCGCATTTTAAAAATCCTTCTGGCTCTTATGTATGCAATAGGTTTGGGTGAAAGTAGGGCAGGCTTGATAGTTGTAGGAGGTTCTTGATTGTTTTTTGGAGGTTCTTATAGTGTCCTCTTTATATGGATATTTTGTATACACATCAAACTAAAGAGGGCTAAAGTTTAAACTGGAATGGAATGCTGGTAGTGGGGATGTTGGGAGTATGTAAATTTAAGATTACAGAGGTAGATGGATGACTACGTAGGTTAAAATCATCCAGACTCTGTGGAAAATTACATGAAGGCTTGAAGAAGATGCGAGTGTCAAAGATGACCAGTGGGTGTTTGTGCAATCAAAAGATGATAGTGCCCTTCACTAAGATAGGACACTGCGTAATATCGTGTTGGTTTCTAAAACAGTATGTTGCTCTAGTCTCTGCATGGTGGCCTTGTAAAGTCAAATGAAGATTTAAAGACCACACTGTATTACAGGTATTGCTTATTTTTAAGGACTTATGTTTTAAGACTTAGTTTTTGTATTTAAGCCACAGACATTCTCTAAAAACACAAAACTCTTGGTTGATTTCATATACTTATTTGATACCTTTAGCAAGTTAATCTTGTTACTTTCCTCACAAATACATATTTACCAATACCTTCTTACCATGAAAACTTTCTTCTTACCTAATAACTATAATTGATGACAACTAAGTGTGTTGTTGTTGTTGCCTCAAATCTAACCTTTGTCTTCTCACTCTATAAGCCATCTGTATACTTGAAGTGCAAAAGGGGAATTTTATTGAATGAGTGGCACACATTTATCACTTTCACACATTCATTTCCAGATAATGGAAATTTAAGGATGCCAAGATTCTTTCTTCCCATCTCACTTTTTCACATTATTTCCTGATAGGATATCTTTCTTTTAAGTGAAATTCACAGTAGCATTTATGCTGTACAAACATCACCTCTATCGACTTCCAAAACATTTTCATCACCCCCCCCCCAAAAAACGCCTGACAGACATTAAGCAGTTACTCCCCACTTCCACCTCCCAGCCCCTGGCACCCACTAATCTCCTCTCTATTGACAACATGTTACTTTAATAGTTCTTACTAACACTCACTTTTTGTAAAAAATTTATTTTTTTGAGAGAGAGAACACATGCCTGTATGTGTGTGCCTGTGCAAATGAGAGAGAGTAGGGAAGGGGCAGAGAGTGGGAGAGAGGGTCCCAAACAGCCTCCGTGCTCAGTGCAGAGCCTGACGTAGGGTTTGATCTCACAACTGTGAGATCATGACCTGATCTGATATCAAGAGTCGGACACTTAGTGGACTGAGCCATGCAGGTGCCCCAACACCCACTTTTAATTGTAAAAATTATTATATTTCCTCAGAATATACTTAACATTTAATAATATGAAAATTTTGCTCTATAAAATTTGAAAACCTCTCCAGCATAAAATTAATATTGAGATCTAATCTGCAAAGTCAAATTGAATACACAAATTTAAATCTACCAATTGTTTTAAATGTTCAAATTCATTCAACAAACATTAACTGACATCTATATGTTAGGGATTCTTAGGATAAAAAATAATATAACACATGGTCCTTGTATCCAGAATATAAATTTCAGTAAATTTACTTCGTATCTGTGCTGCTGAGGCAAGCACTCAGTAAATTTACTTTGAGTAATCACTTTAAATTTAGTCAGTAGTAAGTTTAAATTCAGAATCCCTCTTATTCCACAGGTAAAGACATTGAGGCCCGGATTCTAGGAAATGTTTCCAAGTTGTGCACTGTCTCAACTAGAAGGCATTTGTTAATCAGAGATGTTGGAGTTATTATTGAGTGTACACAACAGAAAAGGTTCAATGGACTGAAACTGTTCTACAGTCTGCTATGAGCATGACCAGTATACTGGGGGGGGGGGGGGTGGATATAATTGTCTAATGGGATAATTTCAGTGGTTTAACTGGGATAATCCACATCAATAACACTTAAATGTTGTTTCAAGAAGAGTGCATTTCAAAGTAGGAGCATTGAAGTACATATTTCTCAGATAAATAGATGGATGGAGATAGATAAATGATACATGATAGACGATAGATAGATATGAACAGAAGGAGAATATCTTTCTCTTTGTAGTTGCAAACAACTACTTTGTCACTTTTGAAAAAATAGAGAGGAGGGGGAGAAATTGATTAATAAGATATGGACAAGATCCTAGGTATCTCCAGTATTTTTTAAAAAGCTGAGGAGTCCTATCACTTAAATCTAAGGACTTTTAGACTCTGCACCTCTCCTTTCTAAACTTTCAACTCCTGGAGGAGAAATTGATTTGCCTCTCTTGGGTCAGGTGTCTGCCAATGGACCGATCAGGTATGGTGAGGCTTAGCAGAACAAGGAGAATGGAAAGGCTTCGGGGGAATATTCCACCCAGGACAGGAGTCTTTTCCAGAAAAGGGGAAATAATGTCAGTAGGAAAAATTGCTCAAGAGGTTATCTATTATAAAGATATTAGTGTTTGTTTCATGTGCCATTGGAAAATATATTGTTGAAAAAGGATGAGACATTAGAAGGGTCAGACAACCACATTTTGCAATTAAGTGACTTATCAGACAAGGAAAACCAAAATCAAACAGCTTCAAAACTACTTCACACAATTATCAATTTTCTCAGAAATACAAAACTATAATTAATGAAATGTTTTAATGCATTCTAGCTGTGGTTTTTTTCTGTTATTATAGTTATCTATTTTAGAAATTAGAAAATAATAAAAGAATACTAATGCAAAGTTTCAGACATTAGATTTCTGGACTAACAAATGTGATTCCTAAACAAAATACCAATCATATTCTTTGATCTTCTGTGAAAAGTCTTAATTTCTTCTGCATGATCTGATATCCTACCCACATGACCCAGGCAGTATGATCTGCAATCTTAGATCATCTTTCTTGTTCCTTTAACTCAAGACCTAGAAAAGGGCCTGAACAGTTTCCATTTTACCTCCTGAAAGCCTGATAGTACCGAAGTAATGGCAAGAAACAGAGATTGAAGCAAGGGACCCTGAAACCTGCTTCAACAATACAGCTCTGGTTTTGTTTGTTTTTCTTATTGGTTTAAGCTTCAGGTTTAGCTTAAAGAAAGGGCTCTGCTGCTACAAATAGTCAAGATCATAAGGAAGAAGAGAGTTGCAGAAGTTTTCCTGATAGAAGAAGAGATTGAGATAGGCCTTGAAAAACACAGGAATTAACAGATGGCAAAAAGGGAAATACAACTCCAGGCAAAGGGAAGAGTATGAATGACAATTAATCAAGCATATGTAGAGATGTAGAGATAGAACTTTCCTACAATATCCTCTAATCACAATCTCCATCTTTTGACATTCTATTAATGCTTTTCCTTTTCAAGAGCAATACCTAAGATTAAGGGGAAGAAAAGTGAGTAGGGCCTGGGGTCAGAAAACCAGGGTTTAATCATGGTGGTGCTATGTAATGGCTGTGATATTTGACAAATTTTTACCCTTATAAACCTCACCTTTCTTTTTTTATTTTGTTAATGTTTATTTATTTTTGAGAGAGACAGAAACAGAGCTTGAGCAGGGGAGGGAGAGGGAGAGAAGGAGACACAGAATCTGAAGCAGGCTCCAGGCTCTGAGCTGTCAGCACAGAGACCAACGTGGGGCTCAAACCCGTGAACTGTGAGTTCATGACCTGAGCCCAAGTCGGACACTTGACTGACTGAGCCAGTCAGCCACCCCAAACCTCACTTTTCTTATTTGCAAAAGAGATGTTATAATAACACTTGATTTATAAGGCTGCATTATAGAGCGTATGCTCAGTTGGGGAATAAAAACAATGAAAAAATAAACAAGTAAATGTATACCATGCTAACTGGTGATACAGGTTATCAAATAAAGGGAGAGGGAAGATGGTTTGCTTGGGCAGAACCATGGGTAAGGGTGTGATCTGGAGGGCTTCAAAAAGGATGACATTGGAGCAAAGACTTCAATAAGATCATGGGCCAAGCCATGCAATTTTCCAGAGGAAGAATGTTTCCAGCAAAGGGAATGACAGATAAAAAGTCTCTTAAGTGGGGGCACATTTGGTGTAACCTAGGAACAGTAAGGAAGCCAGAAGAGCTGAAGCAGAATGACCAAAGTTTGAAAATGGGATCAAAGAGGAAGTTGAGGTGGGGATGGGGGACAGAGAAATAAAGGTCTTATAGGTTGTGATGGACTTTGGATCTTACCATGAGAGTATGGGAAACCAGTGGAGGGTTTTGAGCAAAGAAGTGACATAAAACAACATATTTCAAAGAAACTATTTGGGCTCTTCTATGGAAAATGGAGAGCATGGGTAGATGAAGCAGGGGGACCAGCTGGAAGGTTACTGCAATAATTCAGGTGAAATATAATACAACTCTACAAATTTTATTTACCAATGGTAATGTGAAACATTATCATTATACTTTCTTTTTCTCCATTGCAACCCAAGAAACACAGGTTACTTTTGAACATTTCCCCCTATTTATTGCTCGATCCAGGAAAAGGAGGAAAGAAACAACTGGCCCACAAAATGCAATTCCCACCAAAACTTTTTAAAAAATGAACTTCTCGGGGCGCCTGGGTGGCGCAGTCGGTTAAGCATCCGACTTCAGCCAGGTCACGATCTCGCGGTCCGTGAGTTGGAGCCCCGCGTCAGGCTCTGGGCTGATGGCTTGGAGCCTGTTTCCGATTCTGTGTCTCCCTCTCTCTCTGCCCCTCCCCCGTTCATGCTCTGTCTCTCTCTGTCCCAAAAATAAATAAACGTTGAAAAAATAAATAAATAAATCTCTAAAAAAAAAAAAAAAAAAAAAAAAAAAAGAACTTCTCCAGGCTCTGGTCTGTCCTACTTGACAATGATGCATGGTTATTGGTGCTTGAAAATGGATGGGACTAGGGGCTCCTCAGTCAGTTAAGCTTTAGTTTGAGTCTTGATCTCATCGCTTGTGAGTTCAAGCCCCACACAGGGCTCACTGCTGTCAGTGCAGAGTTCAAGACCCGCATCAGGCTTGCTGTTGTCAGCACAGAGCCCACTTTAGATCCTCTGTCCCCACACCTATCTGCCCCTTCCCCGCTTGCTTTTACACACAAAAAAATAATAATAAATAAATCTTAAAAAAAAAAAAAAGAAAATGGCTGGAATGCCAGGAATCACAAGGAAGTATTTTAAACATTTTTTTAAATGTTTATTTATTTTTGAGAGAGACAGAGCATGAGTGGAAGAGGAGCAGAGAGAGAGGGAGACACAGAATCTGAAGCAGGTTCCAGGCTCCGACCTGTCAGCACAGAGCGTGATGCGAGGCTGGAACTCATGAACCGTGAGATCATGACCTGAGTGAAAGTCGGATGCTCAACCGACTGAGCCACCCAGGCGCCACACAAGGAAGTATTTTAAATTTTGCTTGTTTATTTCACAAGTACAGAGTTTTCTTTGTTGCACAGAGGCAAGTAAAGAAACATAATTCTCCCAGGCCAGATTCCTTTTATGCATGCATCTATAGTGAAAAGCACCTTGCTTAGGGAGAGCTGTAACCTCAGAAAACTAGAAAAGAAAACAAAAAGCTGGGTTGAAGAACATTTTATTATAAACTTTATGAAAACATTACCAGTTTAAGAAAAATATAGTATAAGCCAATAATTTTTATTTATTTTTTAACATTTATTCATTTTCTAGAGATAGAGCATGAGCAGGCAAGGGGCAGAGAGAGAGGGAGACACAGAATCTGAAGCAGGCTCCAGGCTCTGAGCTGTCAGAATAGTGCCCAATGTGGGGCTTGAACCCATGAACCGTGAAATCATGACCTGATCTAAAGTCAGATGCTAAACCGACTGAGCCACTCAAGCTCCCCAAGCCAATAATTTTTAAATAGCACATTAGTACTTGCTCTACTTGGTTTTAACAGGTTGCTGAGGACACAATCATACATACATGGAAGCCATAAGCTATTGTGTTGGGGTTGTTTCACGTAGTTATTCAAATTTTGAAATATGACAACTTTTATAAAAGGTTGCTCTTTCCTATCTCTAAATACTTATTTTTCTGTTCAGTGTTTTGCAAAGGTGGACAAGGAAAGGATTCTTCAGTTGTTTCTTTTTCTATCTTTAACATAGATCTGATACAGTCCAAAAGCTTTCATCCAGGGCTAGCTTAAATGCCACACATAGCCAAACCTATGATCTTCCAAAGTTCCACGTTCAGGGAAAGCTGCAGTGAAGAATATTATTTTGGACACAGCTTAAAGAACTGCAAGTAGTTCTGTTGTTACAAAATAGAGTCACCTCATTTGCCCTTCATTTTAAAAGAAGCTGGTGATGATTTTAGAAGTTATTTTCCGTAGCTACTCGGCACTCATTGGCATTCATCCTGCCACCTCATCTTCACAGTATTTACCACTGAGACTTCTATGTTACAGGAAACCACACTTCCAAAAAATTGCCATTTCCCAAATTTCACTAAAATGACTCAGTTACTGCCTGAGTTTTCTGACTTTGTCACCAAACTACTCTCATTTCTCTACAACCTCCCTTTTAGTGAAAATTGGAGCTGCAAATATTCCATTTCTAGTCCCACTGCTTGCCGAGTAATTTTTTTCAATAGACAGTTACTACTCCAGGTACTCCATAATTTTTCCAGGAAACACAATCATAGATGATAGAGGTATACAATTAGGAGTGGGGAGGGGGGAGGGGGGTATAAAAATAGGAATCAAGATACAGATCAGTAGAAGAATCAGTATAGGTACGCAAACTTCTATTTCCATGTTTCCCATTGAAAAACTACCACAGAAAATTAATCCATTTGCCAATAAATGCAGCACCCAAAACTCGACAAAAAAACACAACTGGAAAGTCAGAATAAACTTTGCATTCTTTGGAAGGTCTTGTGAGTAACAAAAGCCAATATTATGGTAAATTATCTTCATGTGTATAGCCTGTGCATATTATTCAATCTATTTACTTATCCTGAAGATTTCTAGTTAGAAAAAGAACATAGGATTAGAGCAAAAAGATAGGTTTAAGCCTAATTGTATGGCTTTGATCAATCATTTAGGTTTTCATTGATTCTTGGTCCTTTATTTTTAAAGGACCTATGCATATATAAATTTAGTCATATATGTGTATATATGATATGTATAAATATACATACATCTCATAGGATTGATATAAGAATCAAATGGATTACAGATGCAAAAAACTCTTGAAACCACCCAAATACTTACTATATTTGTCTGTTTATTATAACTTAAAAAAAACTAACAAATTGCCCTTAAAAAGGATAGAATTGTCAGAACTTAGAAGGATAAAAATTTCACACAGTGTCTTCTGGATTTGATTGTATAATTTGTACACAATTTGTTTTAGTTCTTTCTAGCATATTTCAGTTAAATTAAACCTTCTTAAACTAAAAAAAGAGATCTATTATCTTTCTCTTGTGGACAGAATAGGAAAGATAAAAGGCAAGCCTCCTGATGAATTATTCTTCACATTAACTGCATCAGAAGCAGTAATTTATCTTAATTTCCAGATAGTATATATTATTGTTCAACACTTATTCACTCCCTGCCTACACCCAAGACTTCTATGGGGAGAGCATTTCCTTAACCCTCAAATGTTGCCATGGCACTTGTTCCATGTTCCATCTAATTGGTGGGAGTGAGAGTGTGCCCATTCCAAAATTAGTCCTTAAGAGAAAACAGTTCTTATGAAGGCCTCTCTGGGAGCTTCTGATCTTCAAACGAGAATTATATGCCCAGCTATGTGCTGCACTTCCTGTCTGGGCCTAGAATGTGACACATGGAGCACAGCACCGTCCCCAGCTGCTTTGTCACCTGTGAATATGAGTGCTGTGGTTGTACGCTACTGAGTTGTAGGGTATTTGTTAGGCTACGTTATTAGGGCAACAGATAATTATTATAGCTGGTTACTACTAGCACTTACTGAGAAATCTTTTGGGGACTACAAGACCTAAATGGGCCTGCTGACTCCTTCTCCCCAATCTAGTCTTTGGAGAGCACACTGGAGGGAAATTTTGAGTCTCCAGAGTAGAACATTAGTACCCAGACCACTTATCCTGTTGGGGAGCAAGAGGTAAAGGAAAAAAAAAAAAGACCAAATATCCCCGGTTTAGAAGTTGAAGTAATTGAAAGCCACTGAATTGAGAAAAAACACCAGGCGAAACATCAGGTTACCCTCTGGGGGGAGGAATGAAGGGGGTGAAGCAAGCAGCTGTTAGTGTTCAGGGACCATCCTTCTTTTTGGAAACTAGATAATTAAAAGTTGAAAGGTGTACAACACACATGCATTTTGTGTCCTTAATACACTGGACTTGACTATTAAGCCTATGGCCAAGCAGGCTGTGGCTAGGCACCTGGGAGATGAAAGTCAGCAATTTATAGGCAGTCTTGCTTTTAGCAGGGTTCAGGACATACTACCCCCAAATATGGCACTTTGGCATAATGAATACTTCAAGCTGAAGGAATCTGGAAAATGGCAGGTGCCAGAAAGATTTTTCTGACCTTCTCCTGAAGCAAGTCATAAGCTCCTCGTGTGAGAGATGTCCTCCTTATACCTGGAGGAAGGGAGCATCCTTATCTCTGAGGATGGAGGGGTCCCAAGAGGAAGGGGCAGGCCTTGCTGTTTCCCCAGTTTACTACCCTTAGCTCAGACCCCTTTTCATCCTACCACATTTTTTCACAACTCTCCGCTCTTTGTCAAACCAGCATAAAAACAGTTTTCTTCAGGGCTTCATTTCCTTAGGAAGTCTCTCCTGTTGCACAAAACTTATATTAAATAAATATGTATGCTCTTCTCTTGTTAATCTGTCTTTTAGTATAGGGCCCCTAGCTATGCACTTAGAAGGGTACAGGAAAAAGGTATTTCTCCTTTCTTATACTTTCATCATCATATAACCATTCCCCTGCATGTAACTACTGCCCTTCCCTTAATCTTTCTGGTGGGCAGTAGAGGTTTGGTCCAGGATGACTCTAAAATGAGTCACTAGTTGACATTATTACTCTGAACCCAAGGTAATGCTGTGCTCAAAGCCAAAAAGTGTTTCTTTATGTCGTATTTCAGATTATAACTACCCATCTGATCCAATGCGGTAATGAAATTAAGATATTCCAATAATAAAGAAAACATCCCAGAGATGCTGCAAAATTTCTACTATAAACCCTGTCATTTTACCAAATTCCCAGGGAGAAAATACCTCTCAACTTGGAATCTTTTTAAGTCCAAAGTTAAAGTCAAAAATAAATCCAAGTCTGATATAAAAGTCTCTTGTCGAATGAAAAAATATTCAAAGAAATAAAAGTCTTTAATCCATCCTCTAAAGTGCCCTATTTTGCTCAGGATCAGCTGGGGAAGTTTTCCACATTGGGTGGAGCTGGGGTCCCCTCAGCTGCTGAGTTAATGGAATGAGTGATTATTTCAGGGCCTCAGAGGCAACTATATAGTCCTTGACCTTAGTCTAAAGAAGCCCAATTTTTTTTTAATTTTTTTAATGTTTGTTTATATCTGAGAGAGAGAGAAAGAACGAGCAAGGGAGGGGCAGAGAGAGACAGAGAGGGAGATAGAGAATCCAAAGCAGGCTCCAGGCTCTGAGCTGGCAGCACACAGGATGTGGGGCTCAAACCCACGAACTGTGAGATCATGATCTGGGCCGAAGTCAGACATCCAACCAACTGAACTATCCAGGTGCCCCAAGAAGCCCAAATATTTCAAAGTATATGCATCAGATTTTATAACTGTGCTCCTACACTGAAGATTTAAAAACGATTGACTCCAGGAATCCCTGAAGGAACTCTCCAGGCAGCACTGTGACACACTCTCTGCTTTTTTTCAGGGTGATCATAACATCAGCACAGGCTCGATGGTGTCTGGGCAAAGGGGGGTGGATGAAGGAAAATTTTGATGTTAGCCTTATTCTGTATGTGTTTGCCAGAGTCAATGACCAGTGACCTAAAATTTATTTGGGAAAAATCTCCTAGAAAGAGTTTCATTTGGGCAGTTATCATCTTTTAGAAAAAAGTCTTCCTTTGTGCAAAATCCTTTAATTTCCATTTTGCCTTTGAACACTGAGTTTCTGGCACCATCAAGATGTGATGGTGAGTGAGTTCTATCTATACAATCTCTTGTGAGCATTGGTGGTCCTATGGCACTGTGGCCATTATCCTGCCTTTTGCCATGGACTTGCTTAAACCTACAAAATTATCTATTAGGAAGGTTTTCTCTTCATTCCTACCTTTGGTCAAATGGAGAAATCCCTCCATGGATCCTTGAACTGTAGCTGCTACGAATGCTTCTGAAGCTTGTATCCCCAAGGGCTGAGAAGGCCCAATACCTCTCCCCAGACTCCACTAGGTTATATAAAAATTGGAATTGAGAAAACTAAAGCCATGGTGAGAGCTGACATAATTAAGGAATCCAGACCAATTAGAGACCACAGAGCAAGATGTGACTCTGGAGCCTCTAAACCAGTCACATAGACCCAAGATTTGTCCCTGCACAGGGCCACAGATGCAGAATAGGATCCGAGCAGTTTTCTAACATTGCCTCTCTAGGCCCAGCACTAGCAATTTAAAGCCAGAAATTCACTGGTTCACAGGGATATCTGCCAGTTTGCAGTTAAAAGTAGCAAATATTATGCTGCCTATCAATCCATGAAAACAGTTGAATCCCAAATCAGCCTACCCTGCAATGCCAGGCCAAGCTGTCCCCACATATCTCAGAATCAAGCTGCAACATCCAAGGCCTGTGAAGACTTCCTTCTGTTTGGTTAAGGCCACTTACCTCTGGGCAAACCTGGGGTAATCTCTAAAGGCACCAAGGTCAGAAGCCTGCATGGCTCAGGTGCTTAATGTCTGTGTCTTAAAGCTATTGGCTCAGGCTGTCGCCATTAACAGCCATGGGTACACCTGTAAAAATATAGTGAGCTACATACCAGCACCACCTACTAGGGTCAGAAACCCAAATAGTCTACACTTAGTCAAGCGACAGCAAAGCTTGAAGACACCCACTCTAACTAGACTAGAAGTCTGCCTTTTTTTCTTTTTAAAGCTAACTGCCAAACCTTGTTGATCTTTCAGAGATTTGGCCCATGTACCAAAACACTGCTTATTTATGAGACCATAGTGGGTTTTCTACCACTGAACACCACGCCACCTTCCCACATTGCCTCAAATCAGAAAGCCTTATCCCAGAAAGCCTCGCCAGACAGCAGATGCCTGCTGGAGGGACATAGTGTTTAGTACAAGTTCACTGTGTATTGAGTGTAGACCAGAGACATGCTCTCTGCAGACAAGCCAGTCCTGGGCGGGGAGGGAGAGAGAAATGGGCAGAGCTAAACCCAGTTCTTCCCGCCCAACCCACTGATAGTGGAGAGGAGTTGCCTTGAGCAGAGTTCTTGGGAAGTCCAGAAGGAAGGGAAGAATATTTATGGTGCAAGAATCTAAAGATGTTTATTTTTTTCCTAGCATCCTTTGTTAAAAAAATCACTTTCTTCCACTGACTGGATGTACAATTCTTCCATTGCTAAATTTACATATATTCATGGACCTGTGGTTGTTTATTCATTCACTAATTCCAAACCAGTTAAATTACAGAAGTGTTAAGTACTTATTTTCAAATATTTAACTAGGTCTGTCTCCCCTCTTGCTCTTTTCCTCACATTGTTTTAATGATTTTTAATATGTTAATTTCCCCAGATTAAAAAATATCAGTGTTTGAAATCACATTTTAGATTTGGCATGGAATTCTAATACAATACAATACAATACAATACAATACAATACAATACAATACAATTTTATACCATTTACTTATTTGTATTTTTTTCTTGCAACTTCTAGGTTTTAAAAGTCCAAAAGAGCGAGGAACACTTATTTTCACCTCTGCATTTCATACAACAGTTTTTACATATGTTAAGTGATGGGAGCAATAAGCTTTTTATAAATACATGATTCTTTTTGCATCAATGCCCTTTTTACGAAAGAAAGAAAGAGAGAGAGAGAGAGAGAGAGAGAGAAGAAAGAGAAGAGAAAGAAAGAAAAAGAAAGAAAAGAAAAAGAAAGAAGAAGAAAGAAGAAAGAAAGAATGAATCCTCTACCTTGATTCTCTTTTCACACCTTGTCTTTTGCTATATTCTGTTATTTGTCCCAAACCCACCTAAAACATTGCTCCTGTGGAAAGCCTACACTATACCTGCCCCAGTCAGAGTCTCAGTCTCTCTCTAGGTCTCTGTGTTACTACCTGTAAGTCTCTATTATGTCCTTTATCATCTTTTACTGTGTATATAGTTATCTCTCTAGACTTACTAAGTTAGACTTCTTGATAGAGGGACTATGATATTCATCTTTTTTTTTTCACCCAGCATATTTCCTGATGATATACATGGTTTTCAATATGTGTTTGGTAAATGAATAAATGCAATGAATGAAAATTGCTTTTGCTTTGTAATATTTATTATAATTGAAATAATTAAATCATATTTGGCATAATTCTTTTTTTTTTTTTTTAATGAATGCCTTCCCCATTAGATAGCACACTTCACAGTCAGAGACCATGACAGTGTTGTTTACCATTGTATCCTCAGGGTCTGGCATAGAGTGGTTCATTAATAAATATTTATTGAATAAATTAATATTATAAATTAATAATATCATATTAATATTATGATGAGGCTATATAAAATATTCATATGAAAGGTTTGCATAGAGAAATTGCTGTACAAATGATCAACAGATATTTCAGGAAAAGAAATACCATTTTATGATGTTTTGAGAAATTAAATTCCTTCTTTTAAAAGTCATCAAGAGACTGTGACCATAGAAGATGTCCTTCAGCATGTAATATCTTTATTTTGCTCTAAGTCAAATTATGATGGGAAATCTACCCATAAAACATTTATATGGTGCATATAAATAGGCTGTTAGCAAGAGAAACAGCAGCCAACAGGTTTATCCTGTCAACAGAAATTTATAACATGGCAAATAGATAAAATAACATATAAAATGAACCATAATCCTGCGTCATTTTCATTTCAACGGTCACTTCCAGAAGAAACTTTGCCATCATTGCATTTAAATGTTTATTTACATTTAGAGTTGAATATTTATAGTTTTTTTTTAATAAAGAGGGGTCTGCAGAATCATCAAATATTTTTAAAATGACCTTTCCAGGGAAATATATCCAGAGCAGCACACTTTGAAGGGAAAGTAATTCTGAAAATAAAGAAATCACAGGCACTCTGTGAAGATGATGGAAAATATATAGATGCCATTATGGAAATAACGGACTAGCCATCAGTCATCAGGAAGTTACCCATTGCTAATGTATAATACATTGTACTTAATACATGATCACATATATTATCCTTGTATGATTAACTGCAAGCATAGATTGTAATACTATATCCCAGTAAACATTTAATTTGAAATAAACCTTTCTAGATCCTATTAAGAATAAATTTGAACACTAAATTGTAAGTCCTCTTTGGAAAACTTAGTTAAGATTCATTTAATACTAATAATAGCTATATTTATTGAGAAATCACTGTGCATCAGGCATTGTTCAAATCAATTTACACAGGTTACCCCGTTATTTGGTCTTTATTATGACCTATGCAGAAGTACTGCTATTATTACCCTCTGATTAGAAAGGGGTCTAAGGCTCACATTAATCCACATATGACAAGGCCTGTGTTACTAAAGTTCAGCAAATGGCAGAGCTGGAGCTTGGAGTCTGTTTTGACTGTCACAGTAGATTTTAACCACCGTGCTCTATTCTGTAAACCAAACTGTTAATGTAAGGAACAGATCTGGCTGAAACTTGATCCAGAGACGGTTAAAAATACATTTGAATGTGAATACATTTTGGCATGGTATCACTTTATAGCTCTTTGCATTTTTGCATTTTTCATTCTCTCTATTGCCTGATTACTCAGATGATTTTGCTTAGTACATTTAGTTCATCTTCCTGGCCACAGAAGACATTTGATTTTGAGACTCTTCTTCTATCACATCAAAGAGGTCCAAGAGAATAGTAAATGTTGGAGTCTAGGAGGGAAAATGAAAGGGCCTATCATTAAAAAGACTAGTTGGAAATCCAGCTCAAGTATCACTTTAAGGCTCTAAATAACGTCTGTGTCTATATCTATGTATGTATCAACAATTCCATCTAATTGGGATTTAGTATAGACCTCATTTAGTTTTGATAATGGTAGCAATTTTTGTATGCAGATTACCTCAATTTGGGATTACAGAAAATGGAACTGATTTAGTAGAACACATAGGCGTTTTGTGATCTGGATTAGGAGACCATCTGGTAGGGAGCAACTGAATAAAAGCACTATAATAAGAAAAGCAAGTATAATTTGAGATACAGAGCTTTATAATAGAAAAGGCCTATGCTTTGGTGTCAGGATGGACCTAAATAAAAATCTCAGAGTTTCTATTTAATAACTCTAACCTCTGGGAAACACCCTAACCATTCTGCTTTACTTTTTGCCTATAGAGTGGTGGGAAGAGCAGAACATTCCTTCTCTACTAGGAAGAGTTTATGGAGTGCTGAAATGTAGTTCATTTAATTTTTTGTACCTTAACTTTTTTTTTTTAACATTTATTTATTTTTGAGACAGAGAGAGAGAGAGAGAGCATGAACAGGGGAGGGTCAGAGAAAGAGAGAGACACGAATCTGAAACAGGCTCCAGGCTCTGAGCTGTCAGCACAGAGCCCGACGCGGGTCTCGAACCCACAGACCGCGAGATCATGACCTGAGCCGCAGTCGGATGCTCACCGACTGAGCCACCCAGGCGGCCCTGTACCTTAACTTTCTGGCAGATGTAGAACTATGATTTTGTAGTTCACCGTGTTTTTTTTTTTCTTTGAATTGTCCTTTCTGCTCTTAAGCCCATGAAATGATTTTCATTTTCAAATTGTATTTTTCAGTTGTAGAATTTTCATTTATTATTTTGCATTGGTAATTTTTTTTTGCTAAAATTCTCTTGTATTCATGCTATTGTTCCACCTTTTCCACTTAACACCATGAACGTATTTATAGTAGTTATTTTAAAGTTGTTGTCTGTGTTTCTAATCTCTGGAATATCTTTGGGTCTGCTTCTATTGATCATCTTTGTTTTGAGAATGGTTCACCTTTTTGTGCTTCTTTGCATGTCTTGTAATTTATATTTGAGATATTGGGACAATAAGCAAACAATAGTAGAGACTGAATAAATGATATTTACCCCAATTGAAGGGTATGCTCCTTCCTGTAATCCATGATTGAACTGAGTTCTGGAGAGGTTACAGTTTGGGTAAATTACAAGCCACCACTGGTTCCAAGTAATTTGATGACCCAATTAGAATTCTCCCTCAAGTAGTACTTGGGATTTTAAGCACCAATAAAAATCTTGAGATGTCTTAGGGCTTGACAGTCATGTTTTAAGTCACCAAAAGGCTTTCTCTGCACTCTACCCCACCTTTTAGTAGTCCAGAGATCTCTCTGTCCTCCTTCTGTTCTTCAGCCTTTAGTGAGCTCTGCTATGCTTTCAGTGAAGGCTCCATGAACTTGGTGGGATTTCTTTAGACCCCTGCTGTTACTTTTTTCAGCCTTTGCCCTGTATACTGGTGAAGATCTCATGAGAAAGAATTGACAGATGGGTACAGACTCTCTCTGTATCTGGAGCTCCTCAAGGTTCTAATCTGCTATGCCAAACTATATGTGGCCTTTAGAAGTTTGGCTATTTTCTCCTTACCCTGTAAATCGCACTATGTTGGACTTAACATCTTCTCCCATTGTGTTTCCTGAGATGAACATAATAGACAATTTCTTCTCTCTTAGGAGGAGCTTATGAAGTTCTGAAATTTAGTTCCATTATTTTTTTTGTGTACTTTACCTCCCTTTTGGTTGTTAAAAAACGATATAAATTTTGTAGTTCATCCTTTTGTTGTTCTGGTTGAAGCAATAAATTCGTGACTTTTCTACATTTTGAGTGAAGAAATCTTACCTTAACCATTCTGAGTCATCGTTGGAAAGGGAATCTTTATGAAGATTTACATATAGCATGCAAAAATCTACTTAATATGGTGTCTGACATTGGTAAGGGCTTGATAAATATTAATGTCCTTTTTCCACTAAGTCGGATATCGAGGGATGCCAAGTAAAAAAGGAACAGCTGTGTGGGTTTTGCCTGAATAGTATTTGGAAGGGGTTAAATTTGGAAGACAGAGAGGACTGATTGACAGAAAGGAATAATAAAAACTGAGTTTTTATCTGCTTCGTTTATTTCTTTCAACCAATACTTATAAAAGCATTCTTATGGACTGTGCTTATGGTATAGATCATCCTTAAAGAGACTTCTAAACTAGAGATCTTGTGCTCATCTATTATTTAGTCCTATGAATGTATCCATTATATTCTACAGAAACAAAGATGGTTATTTTCACTTAGGTATTTGTTTAAAAGGAAATGGGAGATGAAGTGGGAGTTGTGGAAACATAACAGAATCTGATAAAGAGAAAACTAAACTAAGGAGCTAAACAAGCACAATGGGTGGCAAATTAAAGGGAGGAAGACTCTCCACAATCAAGGACAGCAGACAATAGCTGACAGTGTTTGTGTCTCAAGGAAGGAAACGAATTTATAAACACCTTCTTGTTATGTACTAGAAAAGAGCTATAGATCAGTGAGGATTCACGTCAGCGGTCCACACCTGGATGGATGAATTGGCTTACTGAGAAGTGGGGGAAAGATGAAACGGGGAGGCTGCATTGTCAGTTACATCTAATCCTGCCTGCTTTCTCTTGATGGTGTGGATTTGCTCAGACCAAAAAGAGTCTTTTTGTTCAAACTGCTTTTCTCTCTCCGGGATAGCCAGATGGGTGACCCCAATAGGAAGATGAAGTAAACCTTTATGTATTAGGTTGTTGTGGAACGAAAGAATTACATGTCGGTGTGTGTGAATTTCATATCATCCAGCTTCCCCGTGAATACATGATTCACAGAAACCAAAGAAGGACAGGGAAATAAAAAAGCAAAGGAAAAAAAAAAATAAGAGAGTCTCGCACATTTTATTTGGGTCAGTAACAAACTAAAAGCTCAATGAATTGAAATCCTGTGGGAGTGGGATCAGGACAGAATTTATCGTTTGCAATCTTGACCTATCAGCTATGAGGTTTCCCAGCTGCAGGCGACATCAGTCTTTGCTCTCCAGAGGCAGCAGCTGGGCTCGCATTGTCCCTTCTACAATTTCCTGCTGGATCTGGGAAGCATTTGATTAAAAACAAAACCGAACAAACCTTAAAGTGCATATACTTATATGCACATATACCTTAAAGTGCATAAAGGCCAGATACTTTATTTATCCAAAAGGCACTTTTTTTTTCATGCGTGAGAGTTATGCTGTGTCATCCTGCGCTGCAGCCACTTTATATCCTTTTCCTCCTCCTTAATTTCCTGTAATTCCATGGATGGAAACATTGCATCAGAAGCGTGTATCTCTGTGTAACTCGCTAAATGGGAATTAAGAGTCTCTTAATTGCATGATTTTCTTTGCTGAACATCATACCACAAAGGCCTCTTTCAATTACCACATATCACTTCTAGCTAGTGTGTCTGAGGCAATCACTACTGTAGGAAGCACAAATATGTTTTGATGTTTAATTAATTTATAGGCACTGACCTTGGTAGCTGTTTCATAACTTACCCTCCTCGGTCTACTTAAAACATACTCCCCTAATTAAACTTACCTGAATCCCGACACATATCACATTGCATTTTAATTGGGAGAAGTCAGGCTAGAGAAAAACGTACCTGGGCCTCTTGTTATTAACAACACCAACTCCGATACTACATGACGTTTAGGCAAGTTACTCTAAGATTCATTCCCTTTACTTATAAACTAGGTGTAATAATAAGCTTTTCTGTTCCACATTTTTAGGGGAAGGGAGTTAGTGTCAAGCAGAAGTAGATGGCGACTACACTGGGCTGTCTTAGGATTTTTCTTTTTTATCTTGTTTCAGATTCATTCCCATATTACTTCACCAATTTCTAAGCCTTCTTTGGGGCCAAACAGGACATCATAGTCATACTTTCTTTCCAGACAATGTAGCGTATTCATCATTTCTCTGATGCATACCTTCCTTATGCTCTCAGATTGGCTCTGGTTTAAATATTTGATAATCCTCATTTGTGGAATTTATAAGAGCAAAAGAGCCAACCACTTGTGAGCTGTGAGGCTGGATGAGGGACACCTAGAAGACATTCTGCCCTTATTTCCCTATTTAGGGTTGTTGGTGGACATTAAATAACCCCTGCTGGTGGCTGTGCATACCAGAGATCCAGAGGGAAAAAAGTAATAGAATTTATGAATTTCCAAATAAGCAGATAAAGAAGAATAAAACTTTGCTACCTAAGGAATGTGGTTTCTTCTTAAAGATGAAGGAAAAACAAAATGAAGTAATCACAAATTCAAAAGCCCCAAATTCCATATTTATAGAATTTGATCTACATTTTAATGAAAAGTGTCTGAAAAGTCTGCCCTATTTCCAGAGAAACTTGGTCTCTTGAGTGAACACTAACCAATCTAATATCAACCCCTGTTTGTATGGCAGTATGGTCTGCTTTATCCATTCTGTATTTAAATAGTATGTAAAAAGTAAATGATAGTTATTAATTAAGAGGAGAAAGAGTCCTTAAAGGAACCAGGATCCTAAATAAACAGTGACTACACCCTTACCAATTTCATGAAGGAGAGATGGAGTGTTCAGGGGAAACAATCTTGGCAGAGAAACACTCTACTATTGTCTTAAATTTAGGCCTCTGTTCCTATATAGTTCTAGTTCTTCAAAGAATTAATTTTTTTCCCTATGATAGTGTAGGGACCCAACAAGTCAATGGCCTCCTCTGTCTTCCCCAAGGTCTTGCATCTCACCATCCCAACAGCAAGGGAAAAGAAATCCAGAACACACACATCAGAGAGAAAAGAAAAACATACTGACTTCAACATCTAGAGTGTACTGTCCAAGACTGCTCTCCCTAGGCTTTCCTCTACTGGGCAGTCACAAGCAATCCCAGAGCCCACCTCCTTTAACCCAGCTGTGACTTTGGAAAAACATCCTGTAAGTTGACCAATGAAAGGAAACATACATGGTAATGGCTGGCTGGAAAGTAGTGGCATTGGCCTTATTTCCATACCAGCTCCTGGGAAGAACTACATCTAATAAGAAATCTGGGGCCTCGACTTGAATCTACTTCCCCTTTGAAAAAAAAATCTACAGTGATGTGTATTGCTACATCTCCATTTTCTATTTTACATACATATTTCTAACCTTTTTTTATTTCTGTATTCTAGAAGAACAAGGAAATTTTTCTCTCAGTCACTGAACTGCCTTTCTATATAGCTTCAGTTCTGCTTTTTATGACCTCAATTGTGAATTTAAATTGTCCTATTTCATCGTAAGTTTCTAACATTTTAAATTAGCCTACTTACATGTGCTTAGCAATCATTCATTAAATTCTAGATTATTTTACTGCCCTGATATTGGATCTTGGCCCATTCTAACTGTGAGATTATATAATTGTGGGTAAGCAATTACTTAAAATTTAGTGATGACAAATTGATGTTACTTGTGAAAGTTACAATATTTAACTTTCAATGATATGAGGACAAAAAGGGGTATAATAACTTATACACCTCCTTGTTACGGTATGATGTTTCTAAAGTACAAGGATACTGAATGAGATAGAAGAATATCTCCAAGAATGTAGAACTCAAAATATAAAAAATACAAAAGAGAGTGATGAGACATGGAAAATCAAATAAAGAGGTTAATACACATTAAAGTATTTTCAGTGAAAGACATGGGAGACATTAATCAATAAATAATATAAGTATTTACCACAGTTAAGAAAAACCACAAATTTTAAGATTAAAAGTATCAAGCAAGGGTGTCTGGGTGACTCAGTCAGTTATGCATCCAGCCTTTGATTTTGGCTCAGATCATGATCTCACACTTTGTGGGATCAAGCTCTACATTGGGCTTTGCGCTGACAGTGTGGAGGCTGGAGCCTGCTGAGATTCTCTTTCTCCCCCTCTCTCTCTTGCCCCTCCCCCATGCTTTCTCCCTCTTGCTCTCGCTCTCTAAAAAAATAAATAAATAAACATTAAATTTTTTTTAAGTGTCAAGCAGTATAATTAAAAAGACCCACACTTAGGCATATAATTCTAATTTTTTTCAAATCAGGAATAATGAGAAGATTCTAAAAACTTAAAAGAATAAAATCAACTACCTACAGAGAAGTGAGAAGTGGGGTTACACTTGTTTTTCAACAGCAATACTAGATAATAAAAGACAATGGAACATACTTCATTGAAAAGATTTTAGAATATTAGGAAAATGAAACTTACATAAGAGTGGTCATAAAATTTCTCTACAACACCTTACTAACTAAGTATCAGCAACAAGGAAATGTTTTCAGCTCAATTCCTAATGAAGAATTGGTTTTCCTGTTAAAAGGTGGAAAATAAAATCCTTCATTTACTTGCCAGAGAGAGTGTAGCTACATAGATAATATATGGATTGCATCTCAGCCAGAGGTGAACATCACAGCATGCATTCAGAGCATAAGGGAGAAAGACAGTTACTGCTTCATAAGACCCATTACCAGTTAGGTATGAATTAAAATGTTGGTGGAAAGCAGATCTTCCTCAGAGAGTTTCTGTATGAAACCCATCATAAAAATGTAAGAAAAGTCATAAACTTTTAAGCATCTCAAATCAAGGTGACACACCACCATGGTATGGTTAGATATGAGACAGTGATGGAGCACACAAGAAGAGGAGAAAGAGGGGCACCTGGGTGGCTCAGTCGGTTAAGCAACCGACTTCAGTTCCTGTCTTGATCTCGTAGTTTGTGAGTTTGAGCCCTGCGTCAGACTCTGTGCTGACAACTCAGAGCCTGGACCCTGTGTCAGATTCTGTGTCTCCCTCTTTCTCTGGCCCTCCCCTGCTTGCACTCTGTCTCTCTCTCTCAAAAATAAACATACCTTAAAAAAAAATCAAGATTAGAGCTTGACAAAGAAGAAACTTTTGTATGTTAATGTTTCTCTCTCTCTCTCTCTCTCTCTAAAAAGATACAGAATAGGGGCACTTTGGTGGTTCAGTTGGTTAAGCATCCAACTGTTGATTTCAGCTCAGGTCATGATGTCACCATTCATGAGTTTGAGGCCTGCATTGGGGTCTGTGCTGACAGTGTAGAGTCTGCTTGGGATCTCTCTCTCTCTCTCTCTGCCCCTCCCTGGTGTGCTCTCTCTCTCTCTCTCTCTCTCTCTCTCAAATAAATAAATAAACTTAAAAAAAGAGAAAATGCAGCATATATAACTACCAGCTAGTTACTATGGGTTGGTGAAAAGACAATTTAGTCAAACATCCCTGAAATTAAACACATTATGACAGTACCCTAGAGCACACAAGGCTGTTGTGTTATGGAAGATTTTAATATTTTTGTGAAGTTTTCAATAGAAGCTGTAATCAATAGTCAATGCAGTTATTATCTTAAGGAGGGTGAGTTTATATTTATGCACTGCTTGAGGCACAGAGGGACAATAATGTAAATCAATTAATATGGAATAAGGTATTAAAACAATATATAAAATGGTAATAAAATGTAGAATAACATGTAGGGATCTCTGGCAACAACAAAATACATTGGTGCAACACAATTATATTAATTTTTCCTTGAAAATATTATATGGATTTTTCCAGTGATATTCATATACCTTAAGAACTCAATAATATTACAAAAGTAGCAATAATGTCTAGTCCCCTCTCAATGTTTTGCACTAATGATGAGTAGATGTAGCAAAGTGAAACCAAATTTCTGATTGTCCTTAAATATTTCTAATGGGGTGCATTATTTGGTTTGAGAGAAAAATGTAACAGATTTACCTCTCTAATTATGTTTCTGCAAGACTAAATATTAACATTAATTAGCATTCCATTTGCACCCACAAGGAAAATCACTCTAGAATTTAAATTTGCCACAGTTAAGCCATATTCAAATAAAGTAGATTTTTTCTGTGTATATTACTTTCCTTGTGAAAAAAATTTAAAATTTCCCAAGTGAGGGGAAAAAAAAACTACCAAAATAACTTACATTTGAATAATTCTTTCAACTTTTCTATAGCTATATAGAAATTTTTTTAAGATTATACAACTTGTTATAGTTCTTAAAAAAACCCTTCAGAAAATCTAATAATCTTTTCATACAACAAACTGCTACTCAGATACCAGCCAGTCCTAAATGATGATTGAATCTCAAATAGCATATGGGATCCCACTCTAACACCCTGGTGGGTGTTATCTAGGGTATTAGCTTGCTGAGGCTGTGTGGTTTAAACAAAAGAAATTTATTTTCTCACAGTTCCAGAGGCTAAAAGTCTGAGATCAAACTGTTAGTAAGGTTGGTTTCTTCCAAGACCTCTCTTCTTGGCTTGATGGCCATCTTCTCCCTGTGTATTCACATGTTCTGTGTTCTGTGTGTATCTGTTTCCTAATCTCTTCTAACAAGGACATAAATCATATTGGATTAAGGTCTACCCTCATGATCTCATTTTAATTTATTTACCTCTTTAAAAGCCCTATCTCCAAGTATAGTCACATTCTGAGTTATGGGGTGGGTAAGATTTCAACATATGGATTTTGGGAGATACTTCTGAGCTCATAACACCTAGAAAATATAATCTATTTTGCTTATTGCAAAGATCCCAAACATTGTTTCAGTATACAAAAGGCACAACCCATGTATCTGGTTGGGATCTGAGGATTGGAGTACCAAGTCCCATATCCACAGTGTGTTTGGAGTGAATAGCACTTCATAAAGTTCTCTTCATACAGTATTTCATTTGACCCTCAAAACAAACTTTGTGGTAGGTGTTGCTATTACACCCATGAAATGGATGAGAAAATTGAGATGCGAGGATTCAGTGACTTGCACAAGGTTATACAGTGATTGACAAAGGCAGAACACAAACAGATCCTCAAATCCTACCACTTGTCATGAAAGTAACTAACAAAAGGTCTTTTCTCTCCCTCTCCCTCCTCCCTTCTCTCCCTTCCTTCCTTCTTTCCATTCTTTCCTTCTTCCTTCCTTCCTTCCTTCCTTCCTCCTCCTTCCTTCTCCTTCCTGTCCTTTCCTTCCTTTTCTTCCATTCCTTCTCTTCCCTTCCCTCCCTCCTCCTTCCTTCCTTCCTTCCTTTCCTTCCTTCCTTCCTTCCTTCCTTCCGTCTCCTTTTTTCCTTCCTTCACCTCTCTTCCCTTTTTCTCTTCTGTCTTTTCATTTTCCTTCTTGTTTGTTTTGGCTACTCTATTTAACTAAAAAAATTTTTTTTTTTGCCATAGAGGCAATAAGGATTGGTGTTTAAATATATACATAATTATATGAAACCAAATATATATTGTACATATTATATCAAATGGAAATTGCAGTTTTCAACCAACTGTGACCTGCAAAGCAGCAATTTTACGTGGTTTAATCAAGAAATAACACACAGTGAACAACACCCACTTTCCTATTTGCATCTCCTTTGAACTCTCTCACTTGAGATTTACCCCCACTTCTGTGTCTCATCTGCCCCCATCCCAACATAGCTGTTTATCAGCCAGTTGTGCCCTTCATGATAGCAATCTGGGAACAAACTGGAAGAGTCAGGGCAGACATGGCAATATGTATGTTGGAGACTAAATAAGTGAATGGGTTATGAGTAAGAAACAAAATAATCACTTCAAATAATTGACTTCTTATTTTTCTGTTCCACAAACATTTAAAGTTAGGCATTCCCTTCCCCAAGACAGATAATGTTTCTTTACAAAAGCAAACCAGCAAACAAACAAAACAAGAAAAAACAAAAAACAAAACAAACCACAAAAGCACACACCCAAAACCCTTCATCATGATTGTTATTAATATGCAATTAAATCTATTAATACTTGTAGTACTTATCTATTACTGTGTAAAAAATCAATCCAAATTTAGTGGCTTAAGATAATACACAATTATTATCTCACAGATTGGGAGTCCAGAAATCTGGGAGTGGTTTAGCTGGGTAGTTCTGGCTTAGAATGTCTCATTTTGTTGCTGTCAGACTTAGTGGGAGCTACATATAAGTGGGAGCTTATATGAAGGTTGGTTGTAGAAGGAAGATCCATTTCCAAATGCTTCACTTACTTCGTTATTGCAGAAGGCCTCAGTTCCTAATTGGCTTGCAGCAGGAGGCCAAATTCCTTGCCACATGGGCCTCTCCTCATAGCATGGTAACCAACTTGGTCCAGACCCAGCATCTAAGAGTAACATGAGGTCATAGTGCTTTTTATGATCTACTCTCAGAGGTCACAAACCATCCCTTCTACTATATTCCACTCACTAGAAATGAGAAGTCAGGGAGGGAAATTAGTCTCAACCTCTTAAAATGAGGAGCATCAAAGAATTTGTGGGCATGTTTTAAAACTACCACACTATGTATATACAGTGCCAAGAAGCACTCAAATGATGAGTCTATGGCTCTCAAATAGTAATTGAAGTTCAGCACAGGAATTTTTAGGCTTTAGCCTTGTAGGTATATGATGGAATCCATTAAATAGGTTAAATAAGCATTAATACTTCTGCAAAATAATTTACAAAACTGAACATCCCAGCAGAAATTTGCCTTAGTTATTTAAAAGATCAAGATACGTTGGGGCGCCTGGGTGGCTCAGTTGGTTAAGTGGCCGACTTTAGCTGAGGTCATGATCTTGCAATCCGTGAGTTCAAGCTCCACGTCAGGCTCTGTGCTGACAGCTTGGAGCCTGGAGCCTGCTTCAGATTCTGTGTCTCCCTCTCTCTCTAGCCCTCCCCCATTTGCGCTCTGTCCTCTCTCTGTCTTTCAAAAATGAATAAATGTTAAAAAAATTTAAAAAATAAATAAAAAATTTTAAAAAGATCAAGATACTTTGATTCTAAAGCCTAGTATACGTGATATAACATAGGCCAGTGCTTTGTGGTTAGCTCACCTATAACTGCCATATGGTAGTTTTACTCAGCTTCTGATTTTATTTAAATCTATAATAATTGATGACTTCAACAAAATTCAAATAAAATTAGCATAAATTTATTAGTTTATGATGAGTGTCAGTGTGTGATGTAAAAGTTGTCAAACGCTCCTCTTTACCTTCTCTCCTGGTCTCCAAGGGAGAGCACCAAGAGCTGAAGGAATAATGTCTTCATTTTGAATGGAAGGCTCTGTTAACTTATACCAAGACTTAAAAATGGTTTAAATGATGCTTGTAATATGCCACTGTGATTCTAATGATTGTTTTCCTTCTAGTTTAGTAAAGATCACATTTTCTTTTACATCACTCCTTCACTTTACAGTCTAAATTTCATAAAGGTTACATTATGTTATATTTTGGAGAGGAGAGGAAGATTCACATGGAAATGGCTGCCCTGGGTAATCCTCCTGGCTGGTTGTGCTTGTAGCGTGCTGGCGAGTAAGGGCTATAAGACCTGTGATGGAAGCAATAGTCCCAACCATCAGCCATCAGCTTCTCTCTCTCTTTCTTTCATTCTCCTCTTAAGTTTGGTGGATGCCATTTAATTTGTTTTTTTGTCATTGTCAATTAGGATTGATCTTTCATGGTAGAACTAATTCACCATCAGCTTTGATTTTCTCCCAGGGTTCCTGTGAAGGTTCTTTGCAGACAGCTCAGAACTCCCTCCCCCAGATGCCTTCAGCCCCCACCAAAGTGAGTCCTCCCTGCTCTGTCTTGCTGCTTGGATTTCCTAGCCTGACAAGGTGGCTTTCTCGAGTGTGGTGCTGGCAAGAAAGCCGTAAGCCATGCAACCTTGTCTCCTTGACTCGTAAGCCATCCCTTCCTTGTCACATAGTGGGAGGGCAGGCTACTTTCCTGCTACCCCTTATCCTCAGCCTTACTGCCTCTTTGTGGGACTGAACATTTCAGAGCAGAATTGAAAAGCATGAGGACCCCCCAAAATAAATAATAATTTAAATATGTGTATTTTTCATCACACAGTTTTTTTTTTTATCATTATGCTAAGATAAGGTTAATGAGATCACTGCATGTCATGAATCTCCACAATTTAATCCATACAATGAAAACCTTTTAAATTGAGTGTAGTCAGGAGGTGCCTGGGTGGCTCAATCGGCTGAGCGTCCAATTTTGGCTCGGGTCATGATCTCAGTGTGTGGTTTCAAGCCCCACAACAGGCTCTGTGCTGACACAGAGCCAGCTTTAGATTCTGTGTCTCCCTCTCTCTCTGCCCTGCCCCTGCTCGCACTCTGTCTCTCATTCTCTCTTTCTCTCTAAAACAAACATGAAATTTTTTAAAAAAATAAGTAAATAAATTGAATGTAGTCAGAAATGATCTTGAGTGCACAGAACTCTCTACGTAAGTAAAATTTTATAATGGGAAACACTGTCTTTATTCCATTGAAGTTTCCCTATCTATAATACCCTTGTCTGAAGTTAGGGAATTTCACGTAACTTGTATTTTTTTATCATTTCAACTAAACTACAATGGACGTGTTTAAAGTGGAACATTAGAAAGTGGAGCTGGGTGCAGGAATGATTCTTTGTTAGGTGTAGAGCCATCCTATGCACTGCCACACATGCTGTAGCATCCCTGGTCCTTGTCCCTGAATGTCAAGAAAGGGTCCAACCCATTATGACAACTCAATTCCCATATACTTTTTTCCAAATACCTCTTGAAATGAGGCATTCTACTGAAAACTACTGAACTGTGCAGAGTGAGTGGAAGTAATGAGTTGGTTTGGCTCCCCTCAGCAGGGAAGCAGACCCCAACCTCTTATAACAATTCAACTTAGAATATGGGACATATCAACTTTGGGGCTTCCTCATGATACTTCAACCCAGGAAAAAAATCACACTTCAGAAAAAATCGCACTTGACCACCACTTCAGCTTTATCCATGGAAGAATGTAGTAATTTAGATATTTCTTCTATCTTCAATGAGTTGTTTATGCACATTTTTTTCTTCCAAGTTTTTAAAGTCAAGTTAGTTAACATATATTGTAGCATTGGTTTCAGGAGTAGAATGTAGTGGTTCATCACTTACATACAACACCCAGTGCTCATCCCAACAAGTGCCTTCCTTAAGGCCCATCACCCAATTTATCCCTCTCCCACCTCCCTTCCAGTAACCTTCAGTTTGTTCTGTATAGTTAAGAGTCTCTTCTCGTTTGCCTCTCTCTCTGTTTTTACCTTATTTTATTTTTCTTTCCCTTCCCCCATGTTCATCTGTTTTGTTTCTTAAATTCCACATATGAGTGAAATCATATGATATTTGTCCTTCTCAGACTGATTTATTTTGCTTAGCATAATGCATTCTAGCTCCATCCACATCCTTGCAAATGGTGAGCTTTCATTCTTTTTTGATGGCTGAGTAATATTCCATTGTATGTATGTAATATATATACATATATTATGTGTATATATACTCCTTTATCCATTCATCAGTTGATAGGGATTTGGGCTCTTTCCATAATTTGACTATTGTGGATAGTATTGCTATAAACATTGGGGTGCATGTGCCCCTTTGAATCAGCATTTTGGTATCCTTTGGATAAATACCTAGTAGTGCAATTGCTGGGTTAGACGGTAGTTCTGTTTTTTACCTTTTAGAGGAAACTCCATACTGTTTTCCAAAGTAGCTGTACCAGTTCACATTCCCACCGGAAGTGTAAGAGGATTCCTCTTACTCCACATCCTCGCAACATCTGCTGTTTCATGATTTGTTAATTTTAGCCCTTTTGACAGGTGTGAGGTGGTATCTCACTGTGGTTTTATTTTGAATTTACCTGATGATAAGTGATGTTGAGCACCTTTTCAGGTGTCTGTTAGCCATCTCTATGTCTTCCTTGGAAAAATGTTTATTCATGTCTTCTGACTATTTCTTAATGAATTAGATTATTTGTTTTTGGGTGATGTGTTTGATAAGTTCTTTATAGATTTTGGATACTAGCCCATTAGCAGATATGTCATTTGCAAATATCTTCTCCCATTCTTTAGGTTGACTTTTAGTTTTGTTGATTGTTTCCTTTGCTGTATGCACATTTATTTTTGCATATCATTTTCTGCCAGTAATTCCAAATACACATTTAATTTTGATTCCATAAGGTCTTGACTCTGTAAGTTTTTGCCTTCTTAACTATCTGAAAGAGGTTCAGCTATCTATTATTTTTTAATAAGGATCACAATCAAAATGTATAATAATTCTTCATGAACATTTCCACTGTTTAGATTGATGTACATCTAGTAAGGTAGTTTTCATATTACAAACATTTTATTTTGTAAATTTTCCAAACTAGGTGGTGGGGAAAATGTGGAATGTTCTTGGAATTTGAGCTCCAGCTGCAAACCAGAGTTCAGGACCTCTTCCTCCTTCACCATATTCCTGGGGTTAGAGTATCTTGTCAGATTATTGACAAAGATCATCTAAAGAAATGTTTAATATTGTGATGGAATTGGGGAGGAGCATGCACAGAGTTGCAGGAAAGGTGTGGCTATGGTACTCTGTGAACTTCAAGGCACTATTTCCATGGCCATAGTGTCTATCTCTGTGACAGATAGGGTCAGATGTTGGATATTGGATTGTGCCTGCACCAGAGTAGAGGTGAAAGTGTTTGATGATCTCTCAAGCCAGCAGTAACATTTCAAAAAGAAAGATGCTTGTGGATGCCAGGTGCAATACAAGTAAAAGATATTAATGTTTCTAACATTTTAAAGAAATAACTCAGGATGCAAATGTCAATTCCCAGTAAAAATGAAGTTCTATAATGAGAATTTACAGAGTTTCCACAGGCACACCATGTGATATACCATTTCTAAATTACTGTATTCTTTCCTCATGTCCCAACAGGAAAACATGTTTCCGAATCATCAAAGTCAAGAGTTTAGGAGCTACACAATTTTCCCCTGCTTCATCTTCGTAGAGGTAAGAACATTCTGGAAATCCACCTTTAAAATATATATTATTTAAAAAAATATGCTATCCCTTCAAAAATAATTCCATGTATCCTCCTCTGTACACGTTGAAACTAATTGTAGAAATCTGTAAAGCTATGGGCTTCTTTTCATCTGAAATGTTTCATGGTTATGGAGATTACAAACACGGGTTCCATAGTTGTGTCATGCACAAACACCTACCTAGATCCAGAGTTATAGTTTCATTACTTCACTGATGTATCTTCTTCTCTCTGACCCTATTTTCTAATATCCACCCTACTCCTCACAAGCTTTTCTTATCCCAAGATCTTTCAGCCTTGTTCTGGAACTATACAGTGTTGACTTTACTTGATTGGCTAATATAGCTTTCATCTGCCCTTAAGTTAGCCAGCAAGCCCTAAGGTTAATGTCAAGAATTTCAGGATCTTTTGTCTCTCTCCAGGGACCAACACTGATCACCTATTTTTGTTCCCTCACCTTCTTTTCTCACCTTTTCCCCCCATCTACCTTGACAAGTTCTCTGAGCTCTTCTTTCAGACTCATTAAGTCTGTCAAAGATTATAAGGAAGTTGAGATGATGAGAAGTTAGAGTACATTGCCGAGATTTTCATGTCACACAAGATAATCATGTGCTCCCATGAAAGAGATTTAATGGCATCTGGATAAACCATTACTCATATTGGTCATTCTGAATTGTATATACATAAACAACATAGCCATTGTGCATCAACAAAGGAACTCCCAGTAGGAACCTGTTTGGCCATCTCAAACTGCTATTTATTTTTTTATTAAGTGTATATAAACTATTAGAAGTATCACAGGGGTGCCTGGGTGGCTCAGTGGGTTAAGCATCCAACTCAATTTTGGCTCAGGTCATGATCTCATGATTCATGAGCTGGAACCTTTGTGTTGGGCTCTGCACTGACAACGTGGAGCCTGCTTGGGATTCTCTCTGCCCCTCCCCCACTTGTGTGTGTGTGTGCATGTGTGCGCGCTCTCTCTCTCTCTCTCTCTCCCTCTCTCTCAAAATAAATAAATAAACTTAAAAAATAAAGTCTGTTAAGAAATATCACAAACATATTTCACAGTGACCTCATCTTTATTATGTACATAATTTCCATGATACAATGAGTAAAATTAATATTTTAATTAAGTCAGAAATACTAGTTTGGTAATAGCTTCCTTCAATGATGGCTTTAACAAGATTATGGCTCAGTGCTTAGACATTGCAATTGTTTTCTTGGAGTCAGTCTCCTTTTCTATTACTGCAGTGAAGTTTTCTAATATTCTTCTATAAAGGACTCAGTGCAACCACATGTAACGACAGGCAAGGTTATCAGGATATTACGGGAGGGAGGATGATGGAATAACCCAGCAAATGGGTTATCAACTTTCAAATGTTTCAAGTATTTAAAAATATGCATTAAAGCTTTAGAACTACAAGATGCTAAGCTCGTTAAAGAAACTCGGTTTTGAAAAAAATCCAGTAAAAATACAAAAGTAAGCTAAAATGAACTATGTTTAGTAATCATGGCAAAGAACTTTAGCCTAAGCATGAACAGTATTTACATAAAGATAAATAAGCTGTGGAATGATGAACTAGAGACAATGCTTCCTTTCTAGTCGGGTGAGAGAAATACAACATGCTTATTTCTACCAATTTTTCTTTTATGGTGGGGAAAAGAAATATCATGGATGGCAGTAGGATGAATTTGAAAACTCAGTCAGACTACACATAAAAACAAGTAGAAGTTCCAACCAAGGCAGCTAAATAAGGCTGGTGATGGGAGGCACAGATTGAGTTTTTCACGAAAGTTCTTGAGATTACATAGCGTGAGAGAACTGGAGCACAGCAGGATAAATGACAGCCTCTGAAGCTGAATCATGTTGTTCTTTAAACTGAAACAATTCTGGTGTTTGGGGAGCAATGGATGTTCTTTACAAGGATTCTAACAAGCAAAAAAAAAATGCTTTAAGGTGAGCCGGAACACTTGCTGTGTATAAATCTACGGAGTAAATCCGGGAAAACAGACAGAGATAGCACACAGTTGAGGCTGAAGGAGGGAAGGTATGAACGACAGGTGATTAGATGGTTTAAGTTAACTGTAAATAGTATTTTAACTGATGTTAGGCTATGAACAGAGATTGTTAGTCAATCAATTAACTTGTGCGTCAGTAAACTAGAGACCAGAAAAAAAATTTTGCACAGCATCCACTAATCTACTTTTTTTTTTTGCATAGCTGAAGGAAAAAAAGCCAGTCATGTGCCTCCACCATTTCACCAGCTCCATTCACCCTACACTGAATGAGATAGGTCAGAATTGAAAACGAGACTCTGATCTTGGTTCCTTGACCCTCTGATAGCTCAACTCCTGTGCTTTCACAGGCTTGAATGTAGTTTTCATGCTCCCTGTACTTAGCTTCACCTCCTTTGATCTCTCAGAGCAGCAAGACAAAACCACCTCTCCCTGCTTGCTGAGCGCTTCACTTGCCTATTTTTTTTCCTACACGGCACTTGTTTCTTTCTCTTTAAAATGGAAATGACTTTCTTCTTTTTTCCCAATTTAAAGTATAAATGTTCATTTATTTTGCAGAGTTCTAAAAATCTCATTTCTTCATTTCTGTGTACTGAATTTCTTTTAGCAAGCATTGTTTTAGGTTCTAGAGACACAGGTGATGAAAATAGATACTATCTCCTTCCTCATCGCTGTTACATTCTTTTTTTTTTAATGTTTATTTATTTTTGAGAGAGAGAGAGAGAGAGAAACAGAGTACAAGCAGGGGAGGAGGAGGAGAGAGAGAGGGAGACACAGAATCTGAAGCAGGCTCCAGGCTCTGAGCTGTCAGTACAGAGCCTGATGCGGGGCTTGAACCCACGAACTGTGAGATCATGACCGGAGCCGAAGTTGGACACTTAACCTAACTGAGCCGCCCACAGACCCCATGGGTGTTACATTCTGATAATCTGGGAAACAACTAACACATAGGTGAGCAGAATATTTTAAGTGTCAGTTGTGGCTAAGTGTTATGGAGACAACAAAAGCAGGGAATGAAGATGGGGTTGGCTGATAGCAGACCAGCCCATAATTTTCCTTATAATGTTGCCTTTCATAGATAATATTTTAGCATACTCCTTTCCATAAATTTTTTTTTAATTTAATTATTGGGGTGCCTGGGTGGCTCAGTCAGTTGAGCATCCGACTTCGGCTCAGGTCATGATCTCACAGTTCGTGAGTTCGAGCCCCACGTCGGGCTCTGTGCTGACAGCTCAGAGCCTGGAGCCTGCTTCAGGTTCTGCGTCTCCCCCTCTCTCTGTCCATCCCCCACTTATGATCTGTGTCTTTTTCTTAAAATAAATAAACATTAAAAAATTTTTTTTAAAAAGCAATACACATTGGTGGATGCTCAATTTCTGGAAAAATAGTTTTGAATCTATACTAAGGAAACACTAAGACATGCAAATGAAGGTTTAATGTACAGGTGCACCTGGGTGACTAAGTTGGTTAAGTGTCCGACTTCAGCTGAGGTTATGATCTCACCACTTATGAGTATGAGCCCCATGTCGGGCTCTGTGCTGACAGCTCTGAGCCTAGAGCCTGCTTCCGATTCTGTGTCTCCCTCTCTTTACCCCTTCCCCGCTCATGCTGTGTCTCTCTCTGTCTCTCAAAGGTGAATAAACATTAAAAAATTTTTTTTAATTTAATCATTTATTTTGAGAGAGAGAGAGGGAGGAGAGAGAGAATCCCAAGCAGTCTCCATGCTGTCAGCACCAAACCCACCAAATGTGAGATCATGACCTGAGCCAAAATCAAGTCAGAAGCTTAACTGACTCAGCCACCCAGGCACCCCAAATTTTCTCTTTTTAATTCATTTTTTAATCTATAAACAGAAGCACATAGTTTAAAAGGTGAAAAAGTGTTAAAAAGTTATAACAAAAAATCCTTGTCTACTAATTGTTTCCCCCTGCTGTGAAGTAACTTTTTTACCTGTTCCTCCAAATAATATGTGTATACTGCTGTCTTGATTCATAAATTTTAGATATCATCAATTGACTTCCTCTTAAGGGACTGAAGTCTTCAGCTTTTACATTGTCTATTCTTTCGTCTCCCCTTGATTCTCGTGCAATAGATGTATCATAGTTGTTAGAAAAAGCCTGTTCACAACACTTTCATTGTTATTATGGCTATGCAGATTCTATTCAAGTAATATGCTAACAGTACATGTCTTTTCTTTCACAACTTTTTGCTTTTTTTTTTTTTTTGAAGTTAATAATGGCTTCATTATCTTATTTGCTTAGTTTTATTTAAATCTTGGCACACAAAATAATAGCCCTGTTAAAAGTGTCTTATTACATATTACCTTACAGTTATGTCGATTAGAGGTTTGACCGAGTCAGATCACATTGGGCTAAAATCAAGGTGTGCAGAGGGCTGCATTCTTTCCTAGAGGTCTGAGGGTGAACCTTTGTTCTAGTTTCTATAGGCTGCCTACATTTCTTGGCTTGTGACCCCCCTCCATCTTCAAAGCCAGCAATGGTGGGTTGAATCCTTCTCACACCGCATTGATGTAACCCCCTCTTCTGCCCATCTTTTTGCTTTTAAGGACCATGGTGATTATATTAGATCCATTTTAATAATCTCCCTATTTTAAGATTAGCTTATTAGTAAACATATTTTATCTGTAACCTTAATTTCCTTTTGCCGTGTAAGGTAACATATTCACAGGTTCCAGGGATTAAGATGTGCACATCTTTAAAAAAAATTCTTTTTAATGTTTTATTTATTTTTGAGACAGAGAGAGACAGAGCATGAGCAGGGGAGGGGCAGAGAGAGAGGGAGACACAGAATCCAAAACAGGCTCCAGGCTCTGAGCTGTCAGCACAGAGCCTGACGGGGTGCTCGAACTCATGGACTGTGACATCATGACCTGAGCTGAAGTCGGACACTTAACCGACTGAACCACCCAGGGGCCCCAAGATGTGTACACCTTTAAGGGATTTATTATCCTGACTACCTCAAGATACACAGGAAACACATCTTAAAGTATTTGCTGTGCATGTACATCTGATCAATAAATTCACTGGATATAGAATTCTAGGTTTAAAATTATTCCTTTCAGGGGTGCCTTGGTGGCTCAGTTGGTTAAGCATCCATCTTCAGCTGAGGTCAAGATCTCACAGCGTGTGGGTTCGAGCCCTGCGTCTGGCTCTGTGCTGACAGCTCAGGGCCTGGAGCCTGCTTCAGATCTGTGTCTCCCTCTCCCTCTTCCCCTCCCCTGCTCACACATTCTCTCTCTCTCTCAAATATAAATAAACATCAAAAACAATTAAAAACAAATGATTCCATTCATAATTTATAAAACATTACTTCATTCTCTTATAGCTTGCAAATTTATCGTCAATTAAATTGAGATTCTGAGTTTCAAAAAGCCCTAAGGAACTTATTATCACTGGTATTACAAAATCATACAGTCATGTGTCTTAGTTTTACATATCTTATTTACTGTTCTAGGCACTTGGGCAGAGTCTTTTCACTTTAGAGACACATATCCTTCAGTTCTGTTTTTTTTTTTTTTTTTTTGATTACTTGAAATTACAGTGTTCCTTCTCATCATTTTTTCTATTTTCTTTATGTGGACCTCCTGTGGTTTGGATATTAAACTTCTATAGTTTGGACAATACATAAAAGGAGAAAAAAGGAATTATGTTTATGTTAAATAATATAAAATTTAAATTTAATATATTTATTAATATATATGTTTATGTAATTTCTATGCTGTCCTTTTGTTCACTCTTTTATCTTATTTTCTGGGACATTTCTTCAATTTTATTTTCCAACATTCTCATTGAATTTGTAAAAAAATACCTGTAAAGTTTTTAATTCTTTTTTTTATTATTATTATTATTATTATTATTTTAACATTTATTTATTTTTGAGACAGAGAGAGAGCATGAACAGGGGAGGGTCAGAGAAAGAGGGAGACACAGAATCTGAAACAGGCTCCAGGCTCTGAGCTGTCAGCACAGAGCCCGACGCGGGGCTTGAACCCATGGACTGCGAGATCATGACCTGAGCCGAAGTCGGACGCTTAACCGACTGAGCCACCCAGGTGCCCCTAAAGTTTTTAATTCTTAAAAACTAAACTCTCTTATTCATGCCTTTTTGTCTCTATTTTCTGTACGTTTTCTTTTTAAAGAATGGTTTATTTGAAGTTTCCTTCTGCTTCCTGCATTGCCTCTGCTTTCTCTTAATTTCTTTTATTTCTGAGTGATTTTTGACCCCTTTCTTTCACATTTTTCCCAGTACTTGGTGATACCAGGATATCCATCACATATAAGAAAAAGACACAAAAAGTTCTGGAAATTTTGCATGTGGTAGTCAGATTTATTGATATTTGTGTTAGGGAACAAGTGGAGAAATAATACTTAGGGATTATTGATTGCCAATGGTTCTGTGGCTGAACTAAATCCATTGTCACTAATACCCACAGGATTCATAACCAACACATGAAGACTAAAGGTCACATCTCTCTTATTTTATTTCATTACCATATTGCAGAACCTCCTTACGTTAATCAGAATACAGGCACACCTTGGAGATATTGCCGGTTTGGTTCCAGATCACCACCATAAAGCAAATATGCAATAAAATGAGTCAAAATAATGCTTGGGTTTCCAATGCATATAAAAGCTATGTTTACATGATACTGTAGTCTATTAGGCGTGCTGTAGTATCATTTCTTTAAAAACAATGTATGTATCTTTATTAAAAAATACTTTATTGCTAAAAAATGTCAACCATCATCTGAGCTTTCAGCGAGTCATAATCTTTTTGCTGGTGGAGGATCTTGCCTCGATGTTGACAGCTGCTGACTGACCAGGGGGGTGGCTGCTGAAGGCCGGGATGGCTGTGGCAATTTCTTAAAATAAGACAACAGTGAAATTTGCTGCATCAACTGACTCTCCCTTTCATGGACAATCTCTCTGTAGCATGGGAAGCTGTTTGATAGCATTTTACCCACAGTAAAACTTCTGTCAAAATTGGAGTCAATCCTCTCAAACCCTGCTGCTGCTTTATCAAATAGGTTGATGTCATATTATAAATCCTCTGTTGTCACGTCAACAATCTTTATAGCATCTTCATCAGGAGTAGATCCCATCTCAAGAAACCACTTTGTTTGCTCATCCATAAGAAGCAATTTCTCATCTATGGAAGTTTTATCATGAAATTGCAGCCATCCAGTCCCACCCTCAGGCTCCACTTCTAATCCTACTTCTCTTGCTGTTTCTACCACATCTGCAGTTACTTCCTCCACTGAAGTCTTGAATCCCCCAACTCACCTATGAGGGTTAGAATCAACTTCTTCCAAACTTCTGTTCATGTTGATATTTTGACCTCTCCCCATGAATCATGAAGTTCTTAATTGCCTCTAGAATGGTGAATCCTTTCTGGAAGGTTTTCAATTTACTTTTCCCAGATCCATCAGAGGAACCACTATCTAGGGCAGCTATAGCCTAACAAAATGTATTTCCTAAACAAAAAGACTTAAAAGTTGAAATTACTTCTTGATCCATGGGCTGCAGAATGGATATTGATGTTGTATTAGCAGACATGAAAATAATATTAATCTTGTTGTCTATCTCCATCAGAGCTCTTGCTTGGGTGACCAGGTGCATTATCAGTGAGCAGTAATTTTGAAAGAATTTTTTTTTTTTTCTGAGCAGGACATCTCAACTGTGGGCTTAAAATATCAGTAAACCATATTGTAAACAGATGTTTTGTTCCATTTAGAGACCACAAGCAGAATAGGTTTAGCATAATTCATAAGGACCCTAGGATTTTCAGAATGGTAAATGAGCATTGGCTTCAACTTACAGTCACCAGCTATATTAGCCCCTAACAAGAGAGTCAGCCGGTCCTTTGAAGCTTTGAGCCAAGCATTGACTTGTCCCTTCATAACTATGAAAGTCCTAGAAGGCACCTTCTTCCAATATAAGACTGTCATCTACATTGTAAATCTATTGTTTAGTGTAAACATCTTCGTTAATTATCTTAGCTAGTTTTCTGGATAACTTGCTGCACCTTCTATATCAGTACTTCTGCTTTACCTTGAATTTTTATAGTATGAAGATGGCTTCTTTCTTTAAACCTCTTGAACCAACCTCTGCTAGTTCAGACTTTTCTTCTGTAGCTCCCTCACCTCTCTCAGAAAGCCTTCTCAGAAAGCTTTCTCAGAAGCCTTCTTATCAACCCAGATAATGGGGTTCAAACCGACAAACCACGAGATCACGACCTGAGCCAAAACCAAGAGTCAGACGCTTAACTGACTGAGCTAACCAGGCACCCCCAAATATCCTGCTTTTTATTTTCCTTATAAAACAGAAAAAAAGTCATTTTATTGCATCTCAAAACTTATGAAGATTTTATCTTGTTTTTTGTTTTGTTTTGTTTTGTTTTGTTTTTAGATTTGACCATTTTATTCAAATAGTCTCATTCAAGCATTACTGATTGTGGTCACTAACACATAAATCATTATAACTAAGGTTGTGAAAAATATCTACATTTTATTGAGGACAAGCCAGAAAAAAAATTCCTCCTCTGCTTTCTGTTGGTCTGTTTACAGGTATTACTCAAACCCAACCCCACCTGGCACAATAAATTTTGAGAAGCCTTTCACGTATAGAAGTCCCTTTCTTTCTTACACTGAGAACTGTTTCATGAGCAAGTTGCTTATCATCATATTATGATGCCTTAAATGCGATCATATAAATGTGGAAACTGGAAAAAAAAAAAGATTGTTTTGTGAAAGTTGGGCTGTGAAGCCTTTATGAAAAAGGTTTTCCTTAAATGTATATAGTATCTGTTTTGGAAAGAGAGGAAGAAAGATCATTCTAGCTTAATGAACCACAATTCAGGTGGTTTATTAAAAATTCCTGTTGAGGAGAAGTGGATTTTAAAATATATAGGTTATGTAGCTCCAGTTCTCATGGATCTTCATTTCCAGTCTTGAAAGACAACACGAACCATTATACACTTTTTACTTTTAATGACAGAAACTCTATGCATAAGTAATTTTTTTAAAAAATTAAACTTATGGTAGTATTCCAAATAACTTTTCTTGTGTTTTGTTTTGTTTTAAATGATATTTTGAGGCAGGAAGACCACACTGGAGGACATTTTATTAATTAGGCTTTTGTGGTAACAAAACCCTAAACTTTTGAGTGGCACTGAGTATGAAGAGGAAATGACTAACATGAGATATTTTTGAGGAAAGCGTCAATACCTGCTCCATGATTAAATATATTAAAGAAGAGATGATGAAGTTGTTAGGTCTAGGGAACTTCAAATAATTTGTGTGGTAAGAAATATTTTCAGTATAAGCCCTGAGTGTTTCCTGCTTAAAATTAAAAAATTTTATTCACTCTGTGTTTAGAGTGTTATCTCTTTATTTTCTTTATTTTTATAACCAACTTCTGGCTCCTTCCAGAAAAGCATCCTGTTTCCAAAAAAATTTTTTAATTAATTACTTCACACTTTGTGTGCCCATATGAATGAAATGCCTAGGTAGTTTCTATTATTTTCTGGAGTTTAAAATTCATCATGGGGCTGTAATCTAAATATTATAGCATAGTCTCATTATGTGGAATATTCCCCAAACTGAAGAAATATATGTCTTGTTATATAAGTGTTTTAATTGATAATTTTTAAAAATCCATATTTTTTCCCTTCAATTTTAAACATGGGTAAAATGAATAAATAATGTAAAGATTCTTTTATTGAACAAACTCTACTCGGGCTCCCTTGAGCTATTTTACAACCAGACCTTGACTTCTGGACCCTGGTGTTCATCTCTGCATCATTAAGTTTTAGCAAGAGTTCTGCTAAGTCAGTTTAACAAGAATCCCCATCCTCCCTATTGGATCACCCTTGATATCCAATTAGATTCCTCATCCTTCCCCATCCTCTCCAGGTGGTGTCTGATCACCCAGGCCTGCTTTCAGCAAGCATCTTGTTAGGTGGGTTTAGCCAGAAGCTCTCCTTAGCCCTGATGTTTCCTCTTATTAATTTTCCATCCACTGACCCTCTACCCTTCTCCTTGGCTATCAGTTCTCACTTGCCCATGCTATATTGGAAGTTGAACTCCATCTCTCCCCCACTGCAAGACCCCATTGCAGTGTTCCTATACCTATTGCAATACTCCCCCACCTTAAGTAAAGTCCACCTTGCCATCTTCAGCAAGTATAACAAGTCTTATGGCCAATTTCATTAGCCCCATGTAATCATCATTTGTAGAATCAGCATCTAAAATGTCAACGAAGACTGTAGATTAGTGTATGATGACCCCCCACAATCACCCCACAGCAATGATGCACATGACCAGAACACCCACTAATGCATGGCATTGCACTAGGTTCTAGGGGTACAGTCAGGTGTAAGATCTTTCAACAGCAAGTAAAAGATTATAATTGACTGTAAGGAAAAGTCTATGCCCCAATGGCAAATAGCTATTTACAGCTGCCTGAGGTCAATATTTCATTTCATGACTTCTATTAAATTCCAGTCTTTATTTATTTATTTATTTATTTTTAATGTAATTTATTGTCAAGTCGTCTAACATACAGTGTGTACAATGTGCTTTTGGTTTTGGGGGTAGATTTCCGTGATTCATCACTTACATACAACACCCAGTGCTCATCCCAACAAATGCCCTCCTCAATGCCCATCACCCATTTTCCCCTCTCCCCTGTCACTTTCCCCTCTCCCCCATCAACCCTCAGTTTGTTCTCTGTATTTAAGAGTCTCTTGTGGTTCACCTCCATCCCTCTCTGTTTGTAACTATTTTCCCCCTTCACTTTCCCCATGGTCTTCTGTTAAGTTTCTCAAGTTACACATATGAGTGAAAACATATGATATCTGTCTTTCTCTGTTTGACTTATTTCACTTAGCATAATACCCTCCAGTTCCATCCACATTACTGCAGATAGCAGGGTTTCATTCTTTCTCATTGCCAAGTAGTATTCCATTGTATATATAAACCACATCTTCTTTATCCATTCATTAGTTGATGGACCTTTAAAACCAAACTTTAACTAAAAGCTCCATAAGTCTACCAGCGAAACCATACATATCTTAATTATTCAAAATTGTCAGCACAGAGGAATGTGTGAGCAAGTAAAATAAACGAGGAAATGGAGCAACATTGCCAACAGACTACTTTCATGAATTTGAATTTGTCTTATTTTTACACAATTTACTAGGTAATGAGAATGCATACTGCCTCAAAAATTCACCATGAAAAGTAAATAATGGTTTTTATTAGAATTTGCTATCGAACAATAGGACATTTATCTAATTCACATTCCATCTGTCACATTTAAAGTCAGTTGGCTCTGAATTTTTTTATGAATCCTGCTGATTCTTCACCTCTCCCTCTCATGTTTCTTTTTATCTTTTGAGATGCACATTTTTTTAAAAGTTACTTCCAAAGGAACAGAGCAGTGCTATTGCCTTGTACAATACTCTTTCCATCAGACAATCTCAATGACTTTGGTAACTTGGCAATTTACATTCACTCCCTTCAGGTACCAGTCAGACTCCACAAAGTCATCTCCCCCAGCAGGCCTATTGCTTTTTCATTTCTATGGAGTCTTGTACTGAGATAACTTCAGACCCAGGCCTTTCACCCAGTCACAACTCCTGGACTCAGTAACGCCCTGCTGTGATGCTCACATCCATTGCAAGACAGTGTGATGGTTGACATAGCCAACTTTCCACAGAATTAAGAACAGAAATGTTTACAGGATTTGGCCTTTTAAGTCTCCGTAAGAATTGTCCAATTAAAAACAAGTACAGACAACAGCTTCTAAAGAAAAGTTTTAATTCTTACTGATGAAAGGCATAACAATCTACCTTGTGAAATCTGCTTCACCAATGAAAGGCAATTTGTCAAGCCTTGTATGAGTAGCTGGTAGGTAGATAGTCTCATGAGTGCTTGTTTTTCTCACTAGGTTCATTTTTAAGCAGAAAAAACAAAGAACTTACTTTGAGGCTACTAAATACTAATAAAATGATGAGCAGGCACTATGGTAGAAAGGAAGGCCATTCAACTGAGATGCTCATAATCCCTGAGAAAAGTGAGTCACTTGGTGCAGAATAAGTTTTGTCTAGTGGATAACCATGTTTTGGAGTCAGATCCCTCGGATCAAGTTTATGTCTTAATAGAAGGGAAAGCTTAGGAACTTACTTTTATCTCTCTCTGAGACTCACTTTCCACAGGTACAAAATTAATTAGAAGAGCTACTTCACAGGATTGTTGTGAGAAATAACTATATTATTTTATATAATATATTCAGCATAATGCTTTGTGCATATTTTGTTCTTAATGTTAGTTGTTAATGTTTTTCCTTTATTTAACAAATGTCTATTGTGCTGTTTCCATGTCCTAATCTTTTTTTGAGTTTTTCAAACTAAGCAATTCCTGCACTCAAGGACCATGCAATTTAATATAAGAGATAAGCTAATAGTCAAGTCACTTGAACTAGCAGGACGCATTGTTGTGAGCCCAGGAAGTTTTGTTTTTTTTTTTTCTGTAATATTGCTCTTTTGATCAGGCATACATAGGAAGCATTTTCAACTTAATAATAATAAGACCAAAAAGAAGCAAATAAAAGAGGAAAAAAATATTTGAATAGACACTTCACCAGAGAATATATATGGATGGCAAAGTACAGGAAAAAACTCAACCTCATTAGTTGTCAGGGAAATCCAAATTAAAACCACAGTGAGATACTGTTACCTATTGAATAAAATGGCTGATACTAAGAAGACTGACCAAATTATGGGGAAGATATGAAACAATGGATACAATCACTTGGGAAAACATATAAACCAACAAGTGAATGATAAACAAATTGTTGAATATCCGTATAATGTAAGGCTCCTCAGTAATAAAAAGGAATAAATTATTTATAAATGTAACAACACAGATGCATCTCAGCTGTAACAAGTGGAAGGAGCTACAGCAAAAAATAAAAATAAAAAAGGGCTATTTCTTCTATGAATGCGTTTATATTAAAAATAATATATAGTGAAAGAAAGCAGATCAGTCTTTGCCTGAGCATGGGGAGGGCGAGACGGCGGGGGCACAGGGGAGCAAAGGGAAGAAGTGATTTATAAAGGGCATGTGAAAACTTTTGAGCTTATGGATTTGTCCATTATCTTGATTATGATGACAGTTTCATGAGTGTTTTATTGCCCAAATTTATCAAATTGTATATTTTAAATATGTGCAATGTATTATATATATGTATATGTGTATATATATATGTATATGTGTATATATATGTATATATATGTATATATATGTATATATGTATATATGTATATATGTATATATATGTATATATATGTATATATGTATATGTGTAGTAAAATTATATCAATTTTAACTAATAAAACTTAAAAAGGACCTTAAAAAGAAAAAGTCTTTTGAAATATTGAATATCTTAGCATTTTGACATTTTTAAGTAAAGAAAGCAATCTAATTCAATTTACATTAAAACATCTGTAAACAATCTTATATGTCTTTAGGTGAAATATAAATAGCAGTTATGCTATTAATTATAAATCAATATTGTTTCAGGGTAATAATTACCTCTAACCCTAAATTACTTACAATCTTTATTACTTAAATCTGTGCTCCGGGGCGCCTGGGTGGCGCAGTCGGTTAAGCGTCCGACTTCAGCCAGGTCACGATCTCGCGGTCCGGGAGTTCGAGCCCCGCGTCAGGCTCTGGGCTGATGGCTCAGAGCCTGGAGCCTGTTTCCGATTCTGTGTCTCCCTCTTTCTCTGCCCCTCCCCCGTTCATGCTCTGTCTCTCTCTGTCCCAAAAATAAATAAACATTGAAAAAAAAATTAAAAAAAAAAAATCTGTGTTCTTTGCCTCATTATTCATTTACATATAAAATAGCATAGTATTTTAAATTAAAACGGATCAAATAAAAATTATCATGGAAATGCAAATCAAAGCCACAATGAAATATCATCTCACACCTGTCAGAATGACTAAAATCAAAAACACAAGAAATAACAAGTGTCTGCAAGGATGTGGAGAAAAAGGAACCCTTGTGCACTGTTGGTAGGATTGAAAATTGGTGCAGTCACTGTGGAAAACAGTATGGAGTTTACTTAAAATATTAATAATAGAATTACCATATGATCCAGTAATTCCACTACTGGGTATTTACTCAAAGAAAATGAAAATGCTAATTCAAAAAGATATATACACTGCTATGTTTATTGTAGCATTATTTACTATAGCTAAATTAGGAAGCAACCCACATGTCCATGGATAGGTGAATGGATAAAAAAGATATGGTACGTACACACACACAGACACACAGACACACACACTGGAATATTATTTGACCATAAAAAAGAAAGAATGGGGACACCTGGGTGGCTCAGTCAGTTAAGCGTCAGATTTTGGCTCAGGTCATGATCTCACAGTTCGTGGGTTTGAACCCCATGTTGGGCTTTGTGCTGACAGCTCGGAGCCTGGAATGTGCTTTGGATTCTGTGTCTCCCTCTCTCTCTGCCCTTGGCCTGCTCACAATCTGTCTCACTCTGTCTCTCAAAAATAAATCAACGTTTAAAAAAAAAAGAAATATTAAAAAAAAGAGAATGAGGGGCTCCTGGGTGGCTCAGTCGGTTGGGCGGCTGACTTTGGCTCAGGTCATGATCTCGTGGTCTGTGAGTTTGAGCCCCGTGTGGGGCTCTGTGCTGACAGCTCAGAGCCTGGAGCCTGTTTCAGATTCTGTGTCTCCCTCTCTCTGACCCTCCCCGTTCATGCTCTGTCTCTCTCTGTCTCCAAAATAAATAAACGTTAAAAAAAAGAGAATGAAATCTTGCTATTTGCAACAACATGGATGGACCTAGAAGATATAATGCTAAATGAAATAAGTCAGTCAGAGAAAGACAAATATGATTGCACTCATATCTGGAATTAAACAAAACCAAACAAACAAACAAACAACAAACAAAGGGACTCTTAAATACAGAGAACACGCAGATGGTTTCCAGAGAGAAGGTGGGTAGTGGGAAAGGTGAAATAGATAAAGGGGATGAAGAGTATACTTATCTTGAGCATTGAGTAATGTATTATTGAATTATTATATCGTATACCTGAAACTAATATAATACTGTATGTTAATTATACTTCAATACAAAAAACTCATCCAAATAACCAACTGATTGGATACATGCAGAATATATTTTATTAATATGCCATTTATTGATGAGGTTATCCTTTTATGTATTAGATATTACAGGCGAGAGCTTCTTTTGTCTTTTTTAAATCAAATTAAAACAATTTACTTAATTTTATGAATATTGATGAATAGACAAATAAGGCATGGTCCATCTCCTTACCATTTTTTATTAAAAACTTTTGTAAGAAATACATAGTACTCAGCTTCATACAATAAATAGGGCCTTGAAATGGAGGCTAGTTTGTTCCAGATCCTTAATCAAATAACTATCATGTATCCATATAATAGACTACTGCTCAGCCATTAAAACTATTGATATATACAATAACACGGATAAATCTCAAAGACATTGTTAAGTGAGGAAGCCTGTCTCAATAGATTAAATACACTATGATGCCATTTATATGGCATTCTGAAAAAGGCAAAAATATAACATACATTAAAATTCCATTTATACAGAATTCCGAAAAAAGGCAAACTATTGGGTCAGAAAACAGATCGGTAGTTACCAGAACTTTGGGAGGAGGAGGGTCTGACTACAAAGGGGCAGCAAGATGGAATCTTTGGGGTGTCGGAATTGTTCCATATCTTGTTCATGTGAGCAGAAAGCTTTCTTTTAAAGCTCTTGTCTTTTCGATCAATGAATTTAAAAAAATGTTGACCTTTTTATTCAATTTATAAATTAAGAGAACCATTTTTCAAGTCAATAAACTGCCTCAGAAAATTGTACTTAGTTAACAAAGAACTTGCTTTCATATGGGTAGCATGAAAATTTTAGTGATCTATTATAAAGGTTTCCCATTTGAATTCCTCTACAGCTTTTCCTAACAGTCACTAAATCTACCATGACATTGTATCAACATGTTCAGACTCTGACTTTTGTGGATCATAGAAAGGTTGCACTCTATCAACCTGTCAATGTATTTGGCTTTTAGAGCTATTACTCCAAGAGATTCATTCCATGTTTTCTGGAGGTGCAGTGCTTATAAAAAGGTTATCTGTGGGGAAAAGTTTTCCCCTGAGGCCTTAGCACCTATCTCTTACAAAAGGGTAGAGTAAAAGAAAAGGCAATAGTTGACAAATAGCAAAATGTGAAATGTGGAACTTTTAAAGAGTATAAACACATATACACATAATATGAGTGAATACGTAAGGTGTGTATCTATCTATGCAGATAAAGATAAATGCAGGGCACTGCATAGAACACAGAGTTATTCCCTGCAGACATTAAGAGGTTTAAGACCTCCCGATTTTGTATCTGAATAGGTACTATGATTTTTAATAATTGATAAAATACAATGAGGTATTTACTAATGTAAACATAGAACAACCTCTTTAACAAGGAGAGAAATAAATCTTGTTAAATGAAATTGTCTAAAGAGTGCTATTTCGCTGCTCTGCACACTGCTACTGAAAGCAGTGGTTCTTGACTGTAGCAATTGGTTAGGATCACTCCAATGTATATCTATTACATCAAACCCACTTTCATGGAGAAAAGAAAAATAGACATTTTACCAAACAGGTACTTCCACAAAAAAAGAAAATGAATTTCAACCAACTCACCACCAGTCCCTTGGTAGTAGATGTCTGGAGCATTGTGGTGACAAGAAATCTAAAGTCAAGATTGCATGCAACATTGAAAAGCAAGATTTTTTTAAGTTTTTATTTTAATTCCAGTTAACATACACGTTGTGTTAGTTTTCAGGTGTACAATAGAGTGATTCAACATTTCCATACATCACCCAGTAATCATCACGAGAAGTGCCCTCCTTAATCTCCATCAACTATCTCACCCATCCCTCCTTCCACTTCCCCCCTGGTAACCATCAGTTTGTTCTCTATACTTAAGAATCTGTAGGGGCACCTGGGTGGCTCAGTCAGTTAAGCGTCCAACTGACTCAAGTCATGATCTCGATTCGTGAGTTCAAGCCCCATGTCAGGCTCTGTGCTGACAGCTCAGAGCCTGGAGCCTGCTTTGGATTCTGTGTCTCCCTCTCTCTCTGACCTTCCCCCATTCATGCTCTGTCTCTCTGTGTCTCAGAAATAAATAAACATTAAAAAAAAAAAAAACAAGAATCTGTTTATTGGTTTCTCTCTCTCTCTCTCTCTCTTGTTCTTCCCTTTGCTCCTTTATTTTGTTTCTTAAATCCCACATATGAGTGAAATCGAGTGAGATCATATGGTATTTGTCTTTCTCTGACTGACTTGTTTTACTTAGCATAAACTCGAAAGAAAAAGGTTCTTGAATTAGCAATGTCTGCACCGGCTCAACAGGTGAAGTGAAGGTTCACATACTGTGCATTTGCCAGCCCTGGACTAGATTTTAAAAGATGAGGAGATTCAGACACAATTTTATGATTCCTCCCTTTTGGGAACTGATGAAAATCCTCAATTAAGGGAATTATCTTCAGTCTAATTTTTTTTCTTTTAGGTTCTCTTTATCCTTTTTTTAAAAAAGGTATTTAACCCCTGTCATTATTTTCCTGTGTAGGTTTGCACTGGAATAAAATGTTCTTGCAAAAAAATACCTTACTACTTCTTGCAGTTTTCGGTCTTGGCTTATATATTTGCCATTTCCCACAATAAATTCTTGTCCTCATATTTTTTACTTCCTGGCATCAGATCCCCTTTCCTATGCTGTGTGAATTCCCTATGCTGTGTGTATGAGCCTTGGTCTTGGTGGTAAATGAAGCCTGCTTCCCATTTTAGAAGGCTAAGTGGCTAGATGCTCATTATCCTGGATTCTTATGGCATAGGTATGTGCAGTTGACCTGGGCTCAAGTAGCCAAATACTACAGGCATTCAAACAGGACTGAATGACCAATGGAGGTGGATGATATGGAGACTGTGATGGTGGCAACAATGGAAGTAGCAGTCCGTTTCCAAGAGCGACTCTGGCAGTAGATCCAGCGGCAACGTCTAGTGTCCCATGCTAGTCTTTGGGGGCAGTGGCATCTGTAATAATGCTGTAGCCCCTGGTGACCAGAGGCAACAGCTGTGGTATTCTGTGATAAGATTCTGGCAGGAGTTCTTGCTGCCGCCTAGCTTCCTCTGCTTCTGCACATTTTTCAAGCCTATTTCTCCAGACTTGCCAGAAATTCTGTAGAAAATCCAATCTACTTTCAATGAGTCCTTTTTCTGCTTAAATGAATTAGAATTGGTTTCTCTTGTTTATACTTTATAACAGATCTGTGAAAAGTGTTGGTGATAAAACTAGGTTAAGTGTTGCCTCTCTTCACTTTGCTCTGTACATACTTTGTTACTTGGTAAACCTCAGGAAGGGTTTTTCTGTTTCTCCGTTGAAATTTACTGTTCTATATAAGCCCTCTATATAGGTTATATACTGTGGTTTCTCCTATACTGAAGCAATAGGGCTGATAAATTTTGTACCTTTTGGCAAAAGGAGTAACTAGTTTAAAAGTCTGCACTTAAAGTAGAAAATTCATCTTTGGAAACATGGATATCATAACACCATTTGTCATCGTTTTTATGATGACAGTTTCAAATCCAACCAATCCTCACGTCTCCACTCTGACATTACCCCCATCATTTCTCCAACGGTGACTCAATAGTCATGTAACTGGTCCCTGATTCCTCTCCTGCCCATCCTACCCAACTCCCACATATACAAGCTATCTTCCAAGTAACTTTTCAGTGGCATCTCAGCGTAACTTAGTGGGAAAATGCAGAATCTTCACCATGGTTTACAAAGCTCTACATTATTTTGCTCATGACTCCCTCTCTGACTTCATTTCCTATGACTTCCCATCTTGCCGCACTGGCCTTTTTGCTCAGTTCCTTTACCAAATCCAACAAAGCTCCAGTGCAGGGTATTTGCATTTGCTATTTTCTCTGACTTGAGGATTTCTTTTGCAGATACTCACATAACTCATCCACTCCCTTAATTTAGATCTCTGTTCCAACATCATCACCACAGTAAGGATTGTTCTCACCTACCTTTCTAAATGACTACACTTATCATTCCTTTAACCTTATCCTACTTTATTTTCTCCTCATGATCTTTATTATAATCTGATATTATGCAATTTTTATTTACCCCCCCCATGAGAATGTGAACTTCATGAGGGCAATAGAGACTCTAATATATATATATATATGTATATGTATATATGTGTGTGTGTGTGTGTGTGTGTGTGTGTGTGTGTGTGTAATTACCAGTGCCTAGTCAGGTGCCCAACACATACAGTATTAAATGAAGGAATAAATCACAACAGTTCAGTTCAGAGTGGGTGTCAGGTGAGTGAAGAAAAGTGTTGTATAGAATGTCAGACTTTCTTTCCCACTGTTGCAACAAATTGTTTTATTGGAACTGGACTTAAACATAAAATCTTAGAGAGAAGCATAAGCCTAACACCTGACAAACTCTAAAATGTCTGCACATTAGTGAGTGAGTGACTACGTAATTAGTGACAAAACATTCAATAGATATTATTTAAATAATGATCAAATGATTAAATAGCCAGCTGATCAAATATTAATTGGACAGTGAACTTAGGATTCTCACAAACATAAGGAAATGTCTTTGGTGGTCTCATTCCTAAATTCTAGTTTTTTTTCCAGAATTTTATATTTTATATTTCTACCCCTGGCTTGAGAAATTTTCTCGAGCTTTGTGTTAAATCAGAACAGCATGTACAGTTTAAATTATTTTTAAAGTTATGGCTGGTATATATGGATTTTATAGAAGTTCAGCCAAGCACTTCATTTGTCGTCATTTATCATGAGAGTCCAGGTCAACGTTATTTACTCTATTCCAAGAATGTGGCGTTATCTGGTGCTTGGTTCATGTCAATTAAATTCAGAGCACAGTGCTAGGAAATGTGGAGATTCTCCAAACGAAATGACATATTTCCTGCCTTCAAAGAGTCTGTCAGTTCTAACATTAGTACAAATTGGGTCTCTTTCTGGGTATGACACTTGGTCTGTTTCCAGCTGAGTCAATCTTCGTCTTAGTTTCCCCAGCTGAAAAATAAAGCTAATAATATCACTGTCAGGAAAAAATAGTGGAGGATATTGAGGTAATGTTTAGAGTTTGAACTTGTTAGTAAGGTACAAGTTAGGTCAGTATATCCGTATATCCTAGAGTATTTTGGTTGTGTGAAACAAAAAATTTTAAAAAAGTGGAGTCTTGTCTAATATCTATTAGAACTAGAATATCTATTAGAGCTGGAATCCCAACAATCCTAACAAGAACAACTAACCTAGTGTTTTCAAACTTAAAAAAAATTGTAATCATGTTCAAATGAAATCTTAAGCTGGAGCGTAAGCAAATACAGTTGTTAAAAGTGGAACTATATACCTAGTTGTACACTGTTTAATAGACTTTGACATCTCTGAGACTCACCTCCTGGGAATCTGTCACATGGAAAGGACAGAGTCTGACAGTTTTATGGTCACTGGCATAATTCAGATACAGTTTTCCCTTTGGCACCATTAGAGAGAGATTACCCATTTCCAGGACAGCAATATAAGTAGTCCCAGAGCATAGAGATAAGAGGAAGAAATTTACCTGCCTTGGATATGAGTTCTACTCTTCATCTCAGCAATCTCCTCTAGATACTTTGAACTAAACCAGCCCTCTTTAACTCGAGGTATCTCATCCCTGTATTCGTGATGTCTCTTGAAAAATTGGGAACCCATTTGTGCCTAAGACTTGCCTCAATATGATGATCTGTCAACCAGTTGTGCATGTGTATACACACACACACACACACACACACACACACACACACACACACACACCACTTTTTAATCCCATTCAAGTTGTTGGTCACAACCCAAAGCGTGCTTGCCCCTATTTGTTCTACCAAGAAGGTGTGGACGGAGACATTATAGTTCTTGTTCACCATTATATCCTAAGCACCTGTCATGCTGCCTGTATTCATCATGCATGCATGTGTTTATTTATTTATTCATTAGTCAATTAAACACATCCATACTTTCTCTGTATCTGACACTGTTCTTAACACAGAGAAACAATGTTGATAGAATTGGTTCCTGCCTTGGTGGATCTATATACTTAGAAGTGGTACTCTATAAGTATCTGTTCAATCAATGAAAACAGTTTATTTCCTGCCAAATAAACAATGAAGCAGTCCTGACTAGGCTTTTTTGGAGCAGATATAGGTTCACAGCAAACCTGAGCAGCAAGTACAGAGAGTTCCTGTATACTTCTTGCTCCTCCACACCCACAGCTTTCCCCACTATCAACATCTGGCACCAGAGTGGCACATGTTACAACTGATGAGTATACCTTGACACATAATTACCACCCAAAGTCCACAATTTACATTAGGGTTCAGTCTTGCTGTTGTACATTCTATGCCTTTAGACAAATGTATAATAGCATGTATCTGCCATTTTTATATCATATAGAATAGTTTCACTGTCCTCAAAACCTGGATATATTTTTAAATTTTTATCTTAAGACTTATACAAATTGTGTCTGGCATGAACCCCTCCCTAGTCACAACACAGCCATTAGGCCAAAGAGAATTTCCCCCCAGACTTGCCTTCTGCACTTCACCTCTCACAAGTGGGCTCTAGACTCAGAGCTTAGAGAGTCTCAGACCTCAAAAACAGGATCAATTGAGCACAGTACCTTCTGACCCAGTGATTCCTGAGGCACCAAACATAACTTGAAATGCATATTTCCAACTCCTTTATTTTATAAGAAGGAAACAGAGATCTGCAGAGGTGATTCAGGTCAGCTGGCTAAGGAGAGGCAAAGATTATGCTAGAACAGCAGAATCAGGAACACTTATTCCAAAATTATTTCCAATGTTCCAATTAGTGATGTATTCTCTGATGAACTTATTTTCATAAGTTAAAAACAATTGATTCATAAGCCAAGATTTAATAAATGTTTCTTTGGAGGTAATATTCCAGATATAGTAAAACATTTTGTAGCAAGATTAATCGAAATTTCCCATTGAGGAAACAGTTCTCTGAAAGCAGAAACATGATTGTGAAAGTACAAATGTTCAAGGCTTCCTTGGTGGCATTGTCCCTTCCTTTCTGAATTCCATATGTGGCTCATGAGAAGCCATTTGCAGGGCTGTGGATTTCCTTCAAACTCTATCATTTTGTTTAGTATGAGTGTTATGTGGGACGCCTGGGTGGCTCAGTTGGTTAAGCAGCCGGCTTTGGCTCAGGTCATGGTCTCACGGGTCATGAGTTTGAGTCCCGCATTGGGTGCTGTGCTGACAGCTCAGAGCCTGGAGTTTGCTTCAGATTCTGTGTCTCCCTCTCTCTCTGTCCCTCCCCTGCTCATGCTCTGTCTCTCTCTCTCTCAACAATAAGTAAAGATTAAAAAAATAGCATGAGTGGTATGTGAGGATTATGATTCAATTCTGTATACATATATGTAAATATACACACAAATAGGAATTTGACTCCATTGTTTGAACTTAAGTATAATTAGGACTAACAACTCTGCAGCTACTGTAATCAGAAGGGAAGAATGTCTTAAGCAGTTGAAATCCCCAGGAACCTTAGGCAAGCCAAATAAAATTACTCTCTTGGAAGTTGGCCCTGGCATGAGAATAGCCACCAGCACCTCAGGGAGAACTGCATGACATTTTTAGTAAGAGGATATAGTAAAACATTAGTTTCTCCTTCAAAAAATCATCACATTTAAATCCTTTGAGAATAGTGCAAGAGTTCGCCACTACTTCCATCTGAATATAGAATTCCAGAATTTTTTTTTGAAATAGACAGAAGCTGACAAATTCACTGAGCCAAGGGCTACAGCATCCCTCAGGGTTTCACTTGAATACTCATAACAGATGGATGTCTAGACTGTTTTCGAACACCCCAGGGACAAAATTCCACAGTTTTAATTATGAAAACCATTTATGTAATGCATTAATATGCCTGTACATGATTTTCCTACTTTATATAGCAATATGAGGATAAAATGAGATAACATGCAGAATGTTGAACAGAGTCAAACATTACAGAATTTAATACGTTTTGCTTTTACTTCTTTTTCTGCCACCAAAAGGAAACAAAGATAAATAATTTCCAAAGATAGTAAGTTCATTGCATGGACATTTTTTTTTCCTAATAGACTAGAAGTCTTTAGAACAGACACTATCATATTTCTTCCTGCACTCTCTGTGCCTAGCTCAATGCATTGCTCAACAGTAGGAAAGGGTATGAGGTGAATGGAGAAGAAGGGAGGGGGGAAGGAAGGAAGGAAGGAAGGAAGGAAGGAAGGAAGGAAGGAAGGAAGGGAGGGAAGGAGGGAAGGGAGGCAGGGAGGGAGGGAGGAAAAGAGAAGGTAGGGGATATCAAACAGGTAAACAGGCTTATATTTCTCCAATAGTTTCCTGCCACTTTCAGGATAGATAAACATCCAATTCCATTGTTTGCTTTCCAGGACAGTTCTTGCTTGTCCTGGAAACCTCCATAACCTCTATAAACATACCTCATGTTCAGCTTCAGTCACACCCAATTAATATTAATTCCTCGAATACACTGCCCTGAGCCTTTGTATACATTATACTTCTAACTGGAACATGTTCCCCGCCCCCTTATTTCTGTCTCCTCGTGAGCCTAGCTAACTTCTCCTCATCCTTTAAGCCTCAGCTAATGCATTTTATATAATCACAGTGAGTAATTTTTTTTCAATTCTTTCCCCTTCTGTCTCTGCCTGTTTCAAGAAAATGTTTTGTCACTTTTTCTTTCCATGTGTTCATACATGATAGCATATTTGCTTTCCCAAGATGTACCCCAAATATTTTTTTGTTTCCCATCCTATCTGATTCGTTTATACCAAAGGCACATATAAAAAGTTTAACTATAATGTGTGCAACCTTTTTCATCCTAAATGTTGCTGGGTCCCTCCTAGTCTTTCCCTGCTAGGCATTTAGGAACCAATCTTGCAACCCCCTCCCTTAAGTAGATTATATCCTTTTGACTTTGGAACTCTGGAACATCCGGTAGGAAACTTTTTTTTGTTTTGTTTTGCTGCTTCAAAACAAACTTCTTGAAGGGCTGCTTCAAAAATTAAACTTTTTATTTTACATAGTTGTAAATTCACATGCAATTGTAAGAAACAGCATGGAGAGATACCTAATACCCTTTACCCAGTTTTCTCCAAAAGTAACATCTTTTGAGACTCTAGTACAACATCACAACTAGGATTTTAATATTGATATAGTCAGGGTAAAGAACAGTTTCATCACAAGGATTCTTTGTGTTGCCTTTTAAACTACAACCACTTCCATTTCCCCAACCCTATCCCTGACAGGTGGCAACTACTAATCTATTCTCCACTTCTTAATTTTGTCATTTCAAGAATGTCATAAAAATGAGATCATACAGTGTGTGACATACCAGGATTGGCTTTTCCATTCAACATAATTCCCTGGAGACTCACCTAGGTTGTTGCATATATCAATAGTTCATTCCTTTATATTGCTGTCTAGTATTCCTTGGTATGGACATACTATGGTTTGTTTAATCAGTCACCCATTGACTGGTTGTTTCAAGGTTGTTTCCAGTTTTTGGCTATGACAAATAAAACTGCACATTCATGTATAGGCTATTGTTCTACATACATTTTCATTTCTCTGGAATAGATTCTCGGGAGGACAATGTTGGAGCCATTTCCATGTTTGGTTTTATAAGAAACTATCACTTTTATTTATAGCCACAATATTACTATCAGCAACATTTACAAGCCCTCCAGCAACAGCATGAGAATTCCAGTTTTTCCTCATTCTCACCAGCATTTGGTGTTTTCCTTTAGATATTTTAGTAGGTACATAATGATATCTCTTTGTGGTTTTAATTTGCATTTTTCTAATGGCCATGATGTTAAACATCTTTTCATATGTGTTTGCCATTTCTTCATTTGCTATTTGCCACCTGTATATCCTCTTTGGTTAATTGTCTCTTTATGCCTTTTGCCTATTTCCTATTTGGATTTATTTTTTTTTTTAACGTTGGGTTTTAAAAGCTATTTGTATTAATATTCATTACCATATTAGTCTTCATTAAAATTAATTTGTAATGATACTAGTTTTTTGTTGGTTATATGGTTTGAAAACATTTTCTTCCAGTCTGTAGTAACATTTTCATTCTCTTAACAATGTCTTTGGCAGAGCAAAATTGTTTATTTTGATGAGGTTCAACTTAGCAGCTTTTTTTCTTCTATAGGTTATGTTTTTAATATAAAGTCCAGGAACTTTCTGTCTCCCCCTAGATCCAAGTATTTTCTCCAATTTTTTTTCAAAAAGTTTTATAGTTTTATGTTTCACATGTAAGTTCATGACCCATTTTAAGTTAATTTTTGTAAAAGGTGTTAAGTGTAGGCCAAGATCCTTTGTTTTTGTTTTTGTTTTTTTTCCCTGTGGTTGTCCATTGGCTGCAGCATAATTTTTTAAAATTTTATTTATTTTTAATTTGTTTTTTGAAAGAAAGAGAGAGAGACAGAGCATAAGCCGGGTAGGGGCAGAGAAAGAAGGAGACACAGAATCTGAAAGCAGGCTTCAGACTCTGAGTTGTCAGCATAGAGCCCAACACAGGGCATGGATCCACGAACCATGAGATCATGACCTGAGCCAAAGTCAGATGCCCAACAGGCTGAGCTACCCAGGCATCCCATGCAGCATCATTTGTTGAACGGCTACCTTTCTCTCATTCAGTTGTGTTTGAATCTTTGCCAAAGATCAGTTGAGCATATTTGTGTGAGTTTATTTCTGGGTTGTGTAATATGTTCCATTGATCTATGTGTCTATCCCTTCCCCAATACCACAGTACCCTGATTTTTATTACTATGCAGTAAGTTTTAATAGAAGATGGAGCAAGTACTCTCACTTTATTCTTCTTTGTCAAGATTGTTTTAGCTATTCAAGAGCCTGTTCCTTTCCTTTCCTTTTTTTGTTTTTTAATATTTATTTTTGAGACAGAGCGAGAGACAGAGTGCAAGTGGTGGAGGGGCAGACAGAGGGAGACACAGAACCCGAAGCAGGTTCCAGGCTCTGAGCTGTCAGCACAGAGCCCGATGTGGGCTGGAACTCACAAACCGTGAGATCATGACCTGAGCCGAAGTTGACGCTTAACCTACTGAGCCACTCAGGCGCCCAAGCTGGCTTCTTTTCAAATAAATTTTAGAATATGTTTGTCCCTATCTACAAAAAAGCTTGCTGGGATTTTGATAGAAACACTAATAAAACTATAGATCACTTTGGAGATAATTGACATCTTTATTATGTTGAATATCTCAATACATGAACATGATAGGTCTCTCCATTTGTTTAAGTTTTCTTTAATTTCTTTTATTAGCATTTTGGAATCTTTAGTACATAGTTCCTGTACATGTTTTGTTAAATTTATATCTAATATCTCATTCTCTTTAAAGAGATTATAAGTGGTATTATACTTTTAATTTCAGTTGCCACATATTCATTTTTAGGATATAGTAAAGCAATTGATTAATTTTTATTGAGAAGTGATTCATATATCATAAAACTCACCATTTTAGAGTGGCATACATTTCTTTGAGTTTATCTTATTTGGGATGTACTCATCTAAGCATGTTCACATCTGTATGCCTGTTGTGGTGATCCATTAAACAATGGAAGATAATGTCCAAAGTTGGCTCACTAAATTTCTCTTTACTACATTGCACTCTTCATTCGTTCATTCATTTATTCACTCTCTCATTTGATTTATGTCTGTTGACTACCTCATATAATCCCCAAAACTAGGGATATAAAGACTAAGGTATGTTTTTACCCCATTTTTCCTACACAGCTTAGGAGATGACCTCTGAATTTACCCAAAGGCCCTTTTCAAAAATTTGGATATATCTTTGACTCCACCCTCTTGATTAACCCCACTTCCTCCCAACCCATTAACAAGTTTAAAATTTTCTCTCCAAATTAGATCTTGAATCCATAGAATTCTCTCCATATTTCTACCAACATCTTTCCTCTGGGCTTTTTACCCACCTTTCAGGATGATCTCTCAGCTTCCTCTCTTAACCAGCAACCATGTGATCATTTAAACATGTAAATAGGAACATGTCAGTACCCTCTTTAAAATCCCCCAATGGCTTCTTATACATGAAGAAGAAAATGCAAATTCTTCATCATGGACCTCAAGGGTTTGTCTCTTTTTCCACTCTATTTTGTATCGCTCTACTCTCTAATCTCTACACTTCTCCCACTTGTCCAAACCCTCAACCTCCTTTCTACCCTGAGTTCTCTGTCCATATAGTTTTCTCAGGCTGAACATTCATTACCCTTCTCTGGCAAATTCCCATTCAATGTTTTCCACTTCTTTTTGAATGCAGAATCTCAAATATTATCTTTAAGTTTCTTCATAAGACCTCCCTATACCCCTAGTCTAAATGTGTAACTCCCACTTATTCCCTCTTGTTCCACTGTGTTATTTTTCTCAGAGTTCTTACCTCAGTATGGAGCTACAAATTTGGTTTATGTTGGTTTAATATTTATTTCTTCAACAAGGACATATGGACTATGAGGACAAGGGTTATTACACCATTATTTATAAATATACACTTAATGAGCATCACAGTGCTTGGCACACAGTAGGTGCTTGATACATATTTTTGAATAAGGGTCAGAATCTTGTCTTCAATTTATGATCAAACTGAGGAGAGATATACACAAAACCTAGATATTCTGAGTGTTATATTCCCTCCTTTCTGCCACATAAGGTGTACATCTTGCAAATATATCAAGGATGGGAAAACAGCAATTGAATAATTCTGTTCCATCATTCCTTGTGCCTGGTGAGTCCTGTTGTTCAATGTCTCCTCTGGGTCTCTCTGTTCTAATTACTGCCAGCAACCTCTGACAGCTCCACTCTTTTAGACTTATTTCCCTGAAGTCCCTCAAGGCCGTCAACAATTTATTTATTGAGAGCCTTTATTCAGCAATTATTTATTGAGCATCTCCTGTATATCAGGCACTGTGTTTGGAGCTGGAAGAAAAACAGTAGACAAGATGAAGAGACAGAGTCTTAGCTTCTGTGGACTTCATATTCTATTATTGAAGACAGTCAAAAATTAACAAGATTTCAGATAGTCATAAGTAGTATAAAAATATAAAAAGTGATGTGGTAGAAATACACTGGTGATATGGGGTGAAATGGGGCTGCCTTTGACTAATGGATTAGATATGATCTTTCCAAGAAAATAGATTTGAATTGAGCTATAAATACTATGAATGAACCAACCATGTGAACATCCAGGAAAGAAGGGCATTCCAGGCAGAGCAAATAACTATTATAAACATAGGAGAAAAGTAGGTATGTTTGGAGAGCAGATGGAAGGTCATTATGAGCTATGATGATTAACAATGAAGTTGAGGAGGTAAGCAGGAACCAGCTCATGCAAGACTATTCAGTCCATAATGGGCATTCAGAATTTATTCTGAATATGAAGGGAAGCCCCAGGAGGGGTTTAAAACAAGAGTGACACAATTAAAATTTTATTTAAAAAGGTCATTCCGGCTTCAATGTAGAGATAGTTTATAGGCGGGCAAGAATAGAAAGAAGCCAGTTATAATGCTGTCTTCATAGTTTATGACATGGTTTATGTCATAGTGATGACAACCTGGTGGGGAAGAGAGAAGAGGTTTATTATAGTTTTGGGGTCATACCAGCACTCCTGAATCCCCCTCATTCCTTCTCCAGTTATTACTCTCTCCCCTATAGGGAAACTACTGAATTTTGACAGCATAGACAGGTGTTTGTTTGGTTTTGTAATTTATGTGATAGGAATCACGTAGTATGAGCTCTTGTATCTTTCACATTTTTCCACATTGTTGCATGCATTTGTCATTTAATCTTCTGGCTGTATATTATTCCATTACGTGATTCTATCAACATTAATTCATTTTCCTGTTTATGACATGTGAGTGATTTCCCACATTTGGGACTATGACTAATAGTGCTGCTATGAACGCTCTAGTGCATGTTATGTGGTGACATGGAGTAGAATTACTAGGGTATGAGATATACATATGCTAGCTTAGAATATAGTTCCAGTTTTCCAAAGTAATTGCACAGGTTTATAGTCTCACTAGCAATTCTAGTTACTTGGTATTTTCTGTGTTTTTATAAATTAGCCATTCTGGTGGGTGCAAGAGGCATCAATTTTTATTTTCTTTGATATATTTGTTCTGTGTGTTTACTTTCTAAAGCTTTTTAGGTCCTTGGCTTGTACTCTCTTTATTTCTTTTATGTTTAGACAGTACCTTCCAAATCTGAATACCTTTCCTTTCATTGATAGGCTTGTCATCCTCTGTTAGTTGGTGCTGCTGGACAGAAGAAAACACTTGCTTTCAGATTGTGCCTTCATATGCCTTGTTACCATTGAAATACAAAAATATTTCATTTCCAATAATCTCACATTGTCTTACAGTGATCATAGACTCTAATCATTATTTTGTGAATTCCACCAAAAATGTCATCAATAGATGGTTTCAATGTCTCTTATCTCTTCAATTATTATTCTATTTGAATAATTTTCATCCTTCCTTGTTTTTGTGAGCCCATTTTCCCTTTAAACCAATCTCTACTTGTTTCTGCCTCAATGGTATTTGTTCCCCCTTCCTCCACCCATTTTTACCTAGTCTAGGATCCAAAGTAACTCTTAGGCATTTTTTCTACTTTGGTATGAAGTTGTATTTTATACATGAACTTAATTTCCCAGAAATTTTAGAAGAGTTGTTTTACCTAGAGAAAAAATGGGTCATGGAATGGAAATTATTCTTAAATGCTTTGAAAGAAAGAGGTCTTCAACAACCAACGATATTGAAGACTATTTTCACAAATATGGTAGAATTATGACCGACTCGTTCCTAAAGTAACTTGTGACCTAAGAGTTAAACACTTCCTTACAAACAGTAGCCAATCAAAATGATTAATGTTTCTGGAACTTTGCTAATCATGGCATCATGTCAAAAGGTTAATTAGTTCAACTGAAAGTTATGGTCATAGTAATTTAGGATTGGATCCACAGTGGTGCTTGTGGGAATAGCCATTGACTCAGAAAATAAAGGACAGTAAAGATCTCCTAGTAGGCCAATTGAATTCCTTTGTATGTGTGTCTGTAAAAACATGTTTTGTGTGATATTGCCACCAGTTAATGAGATACTGAGGTGCTATCTCTTGAGTCCCTGTTGTTACATGGTTCTATGTTCTACTTCCTTTTTTTTTTTTTGTTTTGTTTTGTTTATTTGAGAGAGAGAGAGAGAGAGAGACTGAAAGCTGGGGAGGGGCAGAAAGAGAGGGAGACACAGAATCTGAAGCAGACTCCAGGTTCTGAGCTGTCAGCGCAGAGTTCAATGCAGGGCTCGAACTCACAAACTGTGAGATCACGACCTGAGCCGAAGTCAGCACTTAATCAACTGAGCCACCCATGTACCCCTATGTTCTACTTCTATATGATTATAAGCTGCATAGCACAAATCTCAGATTAAGCTATTACCTTTTTACTGTCCACTCTTGGGTTCTAGGCATGGTTGCATAAATTATAGAATAGATCTGCTGGAGTTCTGTAGTGACTGAGAAGATTTCTGCAAAAGAACATAAACTGTCTCCATTGCTGAACTTCAAGCATATCTGATAATGCCTGATGAATCAGTGCTCTGGTTCCAAAGAAGTCAAATTATGAGCAGGAGATTAAGAACTGTATGGAAAGAGTTCATTCCAAAGGAAGAAGAAACCAGGCAGTTGGCTGAGGTCCAACAACAAAGCCTTTAGTCATCAGAGGAGGAGGAACTTAGTGTAATGTTTTAGCCGATCGATACATGATTTCATTCCAGGCTCAATTTCAGGGACCTATAAATTAAAACAGAAAGACTTCTTTTACTAAGTGCTAATAAGTTGTGGCATAAACAACACTAATTTTCACCACCGTAACAAAAATTTGTTTAAAAGTATTCAGAGGGACTATTTTTAGCTCCATAGACCACAGACACCTTTGTTGTGACTGAGGACTCAGAGTGGACTTTCAGAAGCCGTGGGTGCCCAGGAAAGCTGCAGGAAAGACTGCCGTGGTGGTCAGCAACCTCAGCATCCCTGAGGATGGCAAAGGCCAGTAGGAGGGAAATGGATGCTGGTGGAGCATCACGTGGAGCACACAGTGCCTATGGAACAGTACGGACGCCATATGTTACGTCCTCTTCCTGACAATTTGTGAAATACTTCCAGGGGTGGGGAATCTCAGACTTATTGGTAGCAAGGTGTGTACAGACAGTAGTAGAGAAGGAGGTGGTTAAACTACAGGCGAAAGGATTTTGCAGAAGTTGGATTTTCTTATATTTAGCAGGTCAAGCCAGAGACAGGATAATTTAAGTTATAATAAAACAAATTTTATATTAGCTCTAATTTTGAAATTTTTGTCTGCATAAGTGCAACTATCCATCTATATAGTCACACATTTATACATTTTATCCACATTCATTGACTGCCTTTATTTTTTCCCTCTGAAGCCAGAAACAAACAAACAAAAATATTTGTCATTGTGGTTGTGTAGCAGGATTCTCACTCAGAGGGACCAGACACTGAGGCCTTTTTTTCCAGGAAGCAGATTTATTTGTGCTAGCACGGACTCAACAGGCTAAGACCCCAAAAGGCTGAGCCCGGGACTCAGCAGAGTGTAGCCTTTTATGCAATTTCTATTTCTTTGTCTCCCATATATGGTGACACATATCTTCTGATTGGACACTGTTCAAGTTACAAAACCCTGTCAGAGTTATGCATACATGTATAGGAGTTGACTGGGCTATGTTGGCCCCCTTTTATCTGAGAAGGCTTTCACCACATTCCTTAGGGAGGGGCTCGACCTCTACCACAGTTGGGCTTGTTACAAAATTTCTGCCATTTTTTGGTTCTTTGTCTTAATTAAAGTCAATTCTAAAGTTTTTTCTTAGGTTCCCATCTCTCTTTGGTTGAATTTTGAAAATTGTTCTTAGAACCTTAAAGTAACTATATGTTTTTTTAAAAACTGTATCAACAAAAATGGACATATTTGTTGTATAAATTATTAGTTACTAAATGCTCACCATCCTTCCCTCCTGATTCTAGTTAGTGGAGAATAAAATCAAGGGACTAAATAAGGAACAAAACTAAGTACCAACTTTTTTACTGGTAGAGCTGAATTGGGAACTCAACCCAGATCGGGGGCCAGAATGGCACTTCTCATGGTCAACCCCCTGAACCGAGGTTCCTGAGCATAAGACAAGCTGAGGGTAAAGTACAAATAACTTCCCCCCTCTAACCCCCCCCCCCCCCCCCCGCAACACTACCACAGATGGGATATGTGTGATATTCCTCAGGCTTTCCTGGCTGCCCAAGAGCAAAGGAACAGAAGGAAAACAAATGGTTAACTGATAGAGATCACTGTCATGCAGGACTCATTCTCCATCAGTTTACAAATATCTTAGTAAATTATAAGAAAAAGGCAATCTTGTCAACAGCCTAATCTCCAGAAACCTATAGACTCAGTTTCTTGGAGCCCCAATATCACCCTCCCCTCCACAGTGATGTGGAGAACAAAGGCAAGAAGGAAATGGTAGGTAAGATTAAATTTCTTTATAACTTGCAACCCATTGACAGATACTTGAGATACACTCAGAGTATAACATTCCTCCAGGAACTCCCTATTGTCTTAATGTTAATGCCTTACCAGAGGGAAAACACCTTAGCTTGACAATAACAAGGTCTCCAGTATCTTTTAAATCCTCTTTAGCATTTGAAAGTCCTTCTGGAGGCCTCCCTTTTGTCTTTATCTCCCCCAACTTTATAAGGGGTCACTGTTCACCACCCCAGTGCGGCTCTTTCAGCCCACAGGTCCAGTCATGTGCTTTAATAAAATCACCTTTTTGTACCAAAGACATCTCAAAAATTCTTTCTTGGCCATCAGCTCTGGACCCCACCATCCTAAAACCGTATCACAGGGAAGGATTCATTCATTCACAGGCAATATTCATTCATTCACATTCATAGATGCTGGATTCATTAGATGCAGGATCCACCAGGACACTTTTTTGGTTTGGTGATCACAAAGGTTGTGGGAGTGCAAGATGGTCAGACTCTCAGCCCTTGAGGATACATGGGTAATTAGAATTGGTGGCTGAGGAGGATTACTTAGCAATGCCACGTTTCAACACAGTAGCCCTGCCTTCCAATAAATGTGGCCAACAGATGTTAAGTTCACCATTGGGATATTTTACCTTTGCTCCAATGTGTGGAGCATGTATAGACTGTCCTCTCTCCAAGGAAAAGGGTAGAAAGAAGTCTTCCCCAATACTCCCAAACTTTGTGGTCATTTAATTGTGTTTAACAACCAAGCCTGTGGCCAGCAAAGGTTGTGGCTCTACCTCTTTGGAGGACAGTCTAGTAGAGTATCAGAGACATCCCACTCCCCATCACTGCCCCTCTGGTCACTCTCCTTCTGAGTCAATAGTGAATAGTTCAGTTTTTGTACCCAGGAAGCTCCAACAAAGCTCCAAATAAAACATTAAGTGCTGTAACTCACAGAATGCAATGTACTCAAGGCCAAAAACTCAAGGCCCATTCAATTTGCAATCTCAAATTGTGCCCAGCTTCATTGTCAAATATTTCCTATTGGAAACTAGACAAAAAAATCCATACAAAAGCAAGAGTACCTCCAATAATACAGTATAGCTTTACAGTATCTGACACAATTGAAATTCCTCCTATTATTAGAAAGGAATTAAAGACCAAAAGCAAAATCTGATTCAAGTTAATTAAACTTCAAGGAAATCAAAAGTCCAAAATGTTGCCTATTCAATATGTTTCTATTTTCAGGAAGAAGGAGCTCAGTCATATGCAATCTGGGTTCTTTCAAGAGCAGATTGTCCTTTTTTCTGTGGGTATAGGAGTAGCCCCTTTGGCAACTTCAGAATTTAATTACTCCAATTTCAAGTCACATTCATGTGTGACATGTTATCAGACAAAGAATCCAAAGAGTCTATAGGACATGTAAAATGATCTCAGCTGCAGCCCTCGCTCATACAATTTAGAAGAGACAAGATAATTTCAATCCTCCTACAACAGTCATCCCCATACATAATATAATGTCACAGTGCAATTGCCAGCGTTGAACCATAGCAGAAAAAAAAAATAGAGTAGATTTGACTTCAGTCTTACCAGAATGCCCCGGTAGTCTAGGCCAGTTCATTTTGAGCCCTTAAACCAGGGACTTACATTCAGTTATGAGAATGTTTCCATTAAGAGGTTAATTGTGACATTGTTTCCCACATGTGATATACTTCTACATTTTGCAAAAATTGTAAATTTGCTGTGGTGGCCTCTCCAGCCTCCAGGCCTTATTTGAAGCTTTCTTCCTTCACTTTATGTGCATTTCCCCTCTTTTCATTTCCCTATCTCCTTTGAGCCATGGGATTCTGGCATGATGCTGGCATATGGATGCTGAGGAGTGAGCGCTGCCTCGCTGCCTGGGGATACAATCTCCATTTCCCCTTGAGAGCTGGGTGCCCTACATTTTAAAAGAGCCAATGCTCCAGAGTGCATTGCATTACACCACATCCTCCACAATGTCAGTCTTCTGCTCTTTTTCTGGATTTCTTCAACTTCAGAAACATCTAAGGGCGTTTTTAGCTGTGTACCATTTGCTGTTCTTGCCTCTTCTGGAATTCCTTGAGCCTGGGAACCCTGAGTGTTAGGGGGATCTTTCCCTTGTCTTCACATCTGCCTCAGCTGGAGATTTCCCTTCGAAATATTCCTGAGCTGAAGCTCCTATTGATTTTTCCAATCTATGTACCCTTAGTGGATGAAGAGGGGAAAAATATATCCTTTCCATGTGTACTTCATCCAATGCTGCATTCCCAGGGTTTTAAAGCTGGTAGCACCTAAACCCCTTCCATAGTATCCCAAACACTGCTCCGTGGCCTCTCTTTTCTCGTCATTTTCCATTTGCCTCCAGTGTTTGACTCTTCCAGCCAGGCCCGGGTGAGCTTTTAAATTTGTACTCGCTCCCTAAACTATTCTCTTTCTTCCTCTAAAGCAACAATCACAATATTAATTATAACAACCACCACTTATTAAATACTTATGGGGTGCCAGATCCTGTGCCAAGATATTTAAAGATAAATGTGTTTATTTCCCACAATGACAATTTTGAGGGTTAATGAGGTTAAGATATTTTCTGAAGTTTATAAAATTTAAATTAACCTAAAATTGAGAGGGGGGGGGCAGAGAGAGAAGAGGAAGAAAAAGATGAATTATCCACTGTCCACATTTCAGTAGAACATCTCTAGCCCTAATAAATGTGCCCTAAGTTCCTCCCCTTACCAGTCAGTTAATTTACTCTTTCTCCAACAGAGAAGAAGAAGCGAGGGGGTAGAGACTGTCAGGAAATACTTATTCAAGTGCTGGAGAAAGCTAATGCTTCCCTTGTGGTCAAGAGCCCAAGGTCCCTAATAGAGTTGTTTGTAGAGACTAAAGGATTTCATATAAGTTAGCACACATTACTAAAATCAGTTATTGCTGCTCCTTTTTTCAAGAATGTTGCAAAATCTCCCCTCTCTGGACGTGAGGAAGAGGGAATAATTGTGTTCTCCACTAATACCCAAATTCAGGACACTCAGCCCAGGGTGTGACTACTTACAATTCGAGTGGGAGGAGAACTTGTTGCTTCTTTCCAAGAGTATTTCTCTCTATCCTACAGCACGGAAGAAGAGGATGCTGGTTAGTGTTTAACTTATGATAATTATGTCTCTTTTATGTTTTATGACAATGGTTCTCAGTCATTTACTTGCAGTGTTACATATAAACTTCAAGGATTTTATTTTTCCTAAAAAAAAGCGTGATTGTTTTTATTTCGAATATAAAGCATGTGGAATTTAAGAAATGAAACAGATGAACATGGGGGGGAAAGAGAGAGGCAAACCATAAAACAGACTCTTAACTATAGAGAACAAACTGACGGTTGCTAAAGGTGGGGTTGGGGGTAGAGGGTTAAATGGGTGATGGGTGTTAAGGAGGACACATGTTATGATGAGCACTGGGTGTTTTATGTAAGTGATGAATCACTAAATTCTACTCCTGAAACTAATGTTACACTACATGTTAATTAACTGGAATTTAAATAACAACTTAAAACCAACAAAAAACAAATATAAAGCATGTCATTGCAAATATTATATACAACACTTAAACAGGGGAAAGAAAATAAAAATCACCAGTTATCCACTTCCAAGAGACAATTACTGTAAACATTTGTGGCAACTTCTCATGGATTTTTCTGTTTATATAAATTCAGAACCTTAACAAAAGGTAAAGTGGGGCATCCATTCCACAAGCTCTAATTTGTAAGAATGTAATTTTTCCCTTAATAATATATCACTGGCAACAATCCATGTTAACACATAGACACATCAACATTTTAAACATCTTGAAATAGTCCATTGTAGGTAGGGGCACCTGGGTGGCAGTTGAGTGTCCAGCTCTTGATTTTGGCTCAGGTCATGATCCCAGGGTCATGGGATTCAGCCCTACGTCTGGCTCAGGCTGAGCGTGGAGCCTGCTTAAGATTCATTTATTCTCTCTCTCTCTCCCTCCCTCCCTCCCTCCCTCCCTCCTTCCTTCCCTCCCTCTGTTCTGCTCCTCTCCCCCAGTCACACAAACTCTCTCTCTCTTAAAATAAAAAGTCCATCGTATGGCTATGTCTTCATTTATATACCTATTCCCCCATGAATGGGCATTTAAGTTCATTCCAGTGTTTCACTATTAAAATATGTGCTAAGATGAATATCCTTGCCATCTTTTAACCTTTTGCAGGTGTATTAAAATTCTGGGACATTTTCTGCTACATATAACCTCTATGTTAATTTGTCAGAGGCAACATGTATTAAGGAACTATTTTGTTTCTCAAGGCAAAGAGGACTTAGTCATGAATTGCTACTCAATTCAGCTTCACTAAGATTGTAATTAGCAGAATTTCTTATAAGATTTTGGAACTAGTTTGATTATAAATCCAGTTTCCAGTGTCATTATAAACTTTTCTATTATTTCTCTGCTTTCACAGGTTTTTAAATTATTTTTTCATAAAAGTATGTGGTTTTAAATAGAATTAAAAATAAGATAACACATATAACGATTTTTTGAAATTATTCAAAAAGTATGTGGTGTCTTTAACTTCTTAAGAACAATCTGTTATATTCTAAAGCATTTTCAGTTTGGTTAGAAACTATCTCTAGGTTAATCAATTACTAGTTAAAGCAATGAGGTCAAGGAGAGCAATTTTCTCCTGGATTGTATCATAAGGAAGAAGATCTGTATACTTTTTAAAAGGTAGAAGTATGTGCTCTAATGATATAGAAGTAACCTTTTCCTGTGGGACAATAGAAGTAGATTCCTATAACATAGAATGAGCTCGTTGCCTTGCCCTTGCCCATGTTTTGCTATGGACTCTGTTCAGAACACAAATTAAGAACAGAAGGAAAGCCACTAAACCAAACTCAAAGGTTGAAAAGAAACAGCTATGAATTTTTAGACATTTAGCATTTCCAGGTAACAATTCTTAGAGGTATGTAGCATGGCTAGCCTATAAACCTGAACTAAAATATATATATATATATATATATATATATATATATATATATATATATATATATATTTTGTTTTTTTAATGTTTATTTTTGAAAGAGAGAGAGACAGAGAGACAGAGACAGAGACAGAGAGCATGAAATGGGGGGGGGTGGGGGCAGAGAGAGAGAGGGAGAAACAGAATCCAAAAAGTTTCCAGGCTCCGAGCTGTCTGCACAGAGCCTTGACGTGGGGCTCAAACCCATGAACCATGAGATCATGACCTGAACTGAAGTCAGACTCTTAACTGACTGAGCCACCCAGGTGCCCCAAAGTATATATTTTCTAATTCTTAATTTTGATCTCTTGTGTCTAACTTAAGCATCTGTATTTTATTTTTATTCATTTATTCATCCATTCATTCATTCACTCCATAAATATTTATTGAGCATTTATTATGGTCCAGGTTATACTGTAGATTCTGGACAGACATCAGCAACAAAAGAAAAAGAAATTGCTGTCCTCACAATTAATTGATGAATATTTTGTGATTCAGTAAACTGTCTCAGATATGCCTGGATATCTAATACATATAATTCAGTCTTTCCAATTTTCTAACATAATAGGGTTTCCTGACCTCCTCCAGACTTGATAATTTGGTTTTTATGTTTGACTCCTGACTGTCCTAACAGGGACAAACCCCACCATGGCCATCGATAACAAAGACATGACTACTTTATTAGTGCACTCAATCAAATTTTTGATATTTACAAATGAGTCCTAATTTACATCCACAGCAAATGGCTTACTTCCAATAACTGATGTAATATTTCTTTAAAACCATCTTACTACTGCCCTCACCAACTTTGGGGAGCAGGGAAAATATAATTTGGTTTAATCCAATATTTATATTGATCAAATAATTTAAACTTTTCCTTTAAGTGGCAGTCTTATTCAAGTAAATTGTCCATCATTCAGATTTCCTGTGCTTCCCCCCTGCCCCTTCCCCATATATCCAAGATGGTCTCATTCAAGGTAGAGAGGGCTACACCCACTGTGACTGGCAGGAGAGAAGGGACAGCTCTATGTTCAGGTCCTCATATAGCTGCTGTCACATTATGCTAAAGTTTGTGGTTGGGGAATTTCCTGCATCCTCTTTGGTTTGATCAAGACTAGAGAGTCTCCTCTCTTCAGCCAACTTACCTTCACTTGTTGGTGCTATGTGGTCATGGCTGCAGGGTCCTGTAGTTGGGTATAGTTGGCCACAGTACACTCAGTCCCAGCCAGGCCTCTGCAGAGCTTCTGGAAGTTACCACTGCTGGACTCCCAGCTATCTCTCCATCCCCACATCAACTCCACTCTAGAGTATGTGGTATCTTCCAGGTCCTTTCCACGGCACACAGGAGTCAAAAGTGCTCAGGAATTTTGTCTAAGGCTCTCATTCTGCCTAAAGACTGATGGAAAGGTAGGAGGGGCACTCTGCAGCTATGTCCTCTTCAAGGCAGACTTGTTCAAACAGTCCTTGACTCAGGACTCGGTTCCAGCTGATTTTTTCTCCATCTTACTGTAATGTTTCCTGTTTGGTGTGACAGACGTGTATACGTGAGTCAGGTATGGCACAAACCCCATATTCCCAGCTTGTGCCAAAAATGTTTTTGATTTTCCTTGGGATTTTTCCATTTAAAAATTGACCTAGCTTAGTGAGGTACGTAGGCTAGATGATCTTAAGTCACAGTCCATAAAGCAGAACTACCACCAACAAGTGGCTACAAAAACATTTGGCTAAAGCTGATGGGGAGGTTGATACAAACAAGTGTAAGAGAGATACATCCTTTGGCAGGTAAAAAGGTATCTGGATCAGCATTACAGGATAAACGTGGTTGCCAGCACTCTGTGTTTTCTCAAGTCATTTGCAATTTTAGAGATGCCCAGTTTGCACTAAAGCATAATGAAGCCCATGAGATTTTAACATCATCGGCCCAGTTTTAAAATGTAGTTAACTGACTTGTTAATGTAGTGTGAGTTCCTAGGACTGCATTAGGCCAATCGGTCTAATTAGGTTGCATACCCACTGGGCATGGATTGTGAGTGCTTTACTAAGTTTTTCTTTAAGACTTAGTGCGTTTTTAATCTCAATAAATTTCGTCCCACTAAATTTCAAAAAGTGGTATGCAAATCACCACTTAAATATTATGGAAATAAAAGCACATGATTTGTGGAACTAATACTTGCACTCGATTTGAAAACTGGTCTCTAACTTTATGAAAGTGCTTTGCAACTGTTACATAATTTTTTTTTAACGTTTTATTTATTTTTGAGACAGAGAAAGACAGAGCATGAACGGGGGAGGGTCAGAGAGAGGGGGAGACACAGAATCTGAAACAGGCTCCAGGCTCTGAGCTGTCAGCACAGAGCCCGACGCGGGGCTCAAACTCACGGACCGTGAAATCATGACCTGAGCCGAAGTCGGCCGCTTAACCGACTGAGCCACCCAGGCGCCCCCATAATTTTTTTTTTTTAAACAGTGAAGGAAAAACTCTAGTGACACCTGCATACATTACATTGTTGTTACACTACTGGATCCCTGTAGGACTCTATAATTCTATGTGTATACAAAGACATTTTTAAAAATTATTCTGTATTATTTCCATCCAAAGTTTGGTACACTGATTTATTAGTTGTTCAGCTGTTTAATCAGTAGCTCAAGATTCCCTTAGGAATTTCTACTTCTTTAATAGGTTGAACTGATACAACATTGGTCTGTGTAAACATTACTATTGTGCTTCACTGATAGCTAACTTTTAAGTTTTTATCAGAATGAACCATTTTCTACTCTCTACAGCTATGTGTGTGTTTTTTTAAATGTTTATTTTTGAGGTAGAGAGAAAGAGTGCAAGCAGGGAAAGGGGCAGAAAGAGAGGGAGAGAGAGAATCCCAAGCAGGCTCCCACTGTCAGCATAGAGCCTGAGGCCAGGCTCAATGTCCTAAACCCTGAGATCATGACCTGAGGTAAAATCAAGAATCGGACACTTAACCGACTGAGCCACCCAGGTGCCCCTGTCTATGACTGTTTGTATCATATATATATATATGTATATATATGATATATACACATATGATATATATACATATATATACATATATGATATATATACATATATATATGTGTGTGTGTATATATATATATAACATATATATATATATATATATATATATATATATATATAACATATATATACTCAGCGGTAAAATATTTTTCAAGAGAAATTTTCTAACTATATGCCCATATTGTGCTATTTAGACTATAATACTCATGAGGGTACTTCCACACCTTTTCCATCTTTGATTTACAACAGAGTCTGGCACATGTCAAGAACACAACCAAATATGAACAAATAAATACCTCATTGAAATCTCCTGGCAATAAGAAACATGCAATCATGTGTTCATGAGCTATCACCTTGGGAAAGAAAAAGAACAGTGACTCTAAGGGACCCTGCCTGTGAAGATTCTGCCTTAAGAACATCAGTCAGGAGGAAACTCATTCAAGATTGAAAGATCTGTGTAGGCAAACATTTCCCTGCAAAGAACATACCTGTATTTTGCTTTTGGTCATTGCAACTTTAGTTTCCTTGAGAATACCCTGCAGATTTCACAAAGTCTATATAAAATCCATATGAAATGCACAAATGAGAAAATAAACTCAACATTTAATAAACATTTTACAGTATCAGGTAATCCTAGAGTTGAAAAGAATTTTAGAGGTCATCAGGCCAAGTTTCTACCAAAATTTAGAGATACTTTCCCAGCCATAGAAATCACTCAGCCTGAACCCTTTTACTAATAAAGGAATTATGTACTTTATAATTACATACTTATATGCTTATAATCAAAACAAAACAGATCCAGACCTTAGAGAAATGAGTGGGCCTGAAGAAAAGAACTGTACATGTGCAACAGAATAAATGGTTCCAGATAGAATAGAAGAAAACTGACTTAATTAGGAATAAGAACTATACCTGGACCAAAGGCAAATATGTTTCAGTAGCCAAAACTAATTAAGGAGACCAAAGCTATACATATGTGCAGAAATCGTAATTTCAAAGATAAGGTATCTTTCAGGCCATATCTGAGATTGCTAACTGAAACCCTCAATCCATTATTATTTCTCATCTTCATTTGTATTAAGAGTATTTTAACATTAAATATAATAACATTAACGGTAAGATAATCATTCCCTTTTCTAGCCTCCTTTGCATTACAGTGTGACCATGTACCAAGTTCTGGTCTAAAGGACATGGATAGAATTTGTGTATGTAACTTCTAGGTCATACCCTTAGTAGGAAGAGGCATATTCGCTCCTTTGCCCCTTTTCCCCTTCCGGCTGGCTGAAATATGAGCATGGTGGTGAGCCATCTTCCATGTGGGTGAGAACAACCACCCAGAAATGGCAGAACAGCAAGATGGAAGCCCTGGATTGATTATGCTCAGACTATTACAAAAAAAAAAAAAAGAAACTTTCCACTTCTTTAAGCTCCTTTTATTTTAGAGTCTTCGTTAATACAGTTTTCCAGGTTGACAAATTGCAAAGCATCAGAATCTAATAATACAGATATAAATTTGTTTAAGTGATGTATAACAAACTTAAGCATCCTACAACAGATGCAATACTTTCTCTTCATGAGCTGATGAAATATTTTCAAGTATTATATTGTCACAGAAAACTTTTTAAAACTTTACCAAAAGTAAAGTTTGTGCAGATAGTTTTATTTGATCAAGAAAACAATAACAACAACAAAAAAGAATAATAGTCAAAAAACATTTGACTACATGGAAAAAATTTTTTTAAATATTTATTTATTTTTGAGAGAGAGAGTGGGAGCAAGTGTGAGTGGGGGAGAGAGATAGAGAGGGACAGAGGATCTGAAGTAGGCTCTGTGCTTATTTATTTTGAAAGAGAGAGAGAAAGAGCAGAGAAGGGGCAGAGAGAGATAATCCCAAGCAGGCTCCACACTGTCAGCACAGAGCCCTATGCTGGGGCTGAACCCATGAACTGTGAGATCATGACCTGAGCCAAAGTCAGATGCTTAACCAACTGAGCCACCCAGGTGCCCTAGACTACTTGGAAGATTTGTAAATATATCTCTTAGGACATAGAAGAAATGAAAGTTGTAATTATAGACTATTCAAAAAATACAAGAACAAGAAGTTTCTTTTAAAACTTACGAACTAGGATCCTAGCACTCTGATTGTGGTCTCTGGATGGCATTTTCTACTGAAAGGAATCAGGACTCACTGAAGAAATCATGTTGCAAGGCTAGGTCAGGAAATGTACAATATGAATCTAGAACATTTTTCATAACAGAAAGTAAGAAAGCTCTCAAAATATACTGGATTAGTGTCATAATGAATCAGGAACAAAAAGAGATTTCCACTGGACAAAAGTGAACATTTTGAAAAACAATAAGAATTAAAAAAAAAAAAATCCCATGTGGTTGAGTCCATGAGTTCATAAGGATAAATAACTTCCCCACTACTCACATGCCCTGGGGGGGGGGGGGAATCACTGGATATTTATAAAGATACTAGGGAACCGGCTCAATATTTTTAAAAATATAAAAAAAGAAAATAATTAATGATTCATTCTGCCCTTCCCATAGGATCTATACCTCAGAATAACAAAATAATTGATGGGTGCAAGTTTCTCTTTATGGAAATTCTGCAGCTAATAAATGAAGAAGTAAAAAAAGTGTCAGTAACCATTCTTCAACCTCTAATGTAAACCTAAGGTGAACGATCCACACAACCCTCAAGAACAACGATAGGCACAAAATGACAGTATGACAAGAAGACAATAGACACTACATGTCTCTCGATGGAAGTATATAACTCCACCTTTGATTGAAATAAAATCTGCTCTGATAAGGACCAATTTACAGGGAAAATGACAGAGAAAACATGGTAAATGATACCCAACAAAAATAATCATCAAAATCCCTTTGGGAAACTACAGAATAAAGGAATAAAAAAATTCAGGTTTCTTCAATAAAAGGAAGGAGAGAGAGTGGTCTGTAGAGTATAAGACACTTTTATCAAGTTACCTAAGAATACTTAAATTTTAGAGGTTCGTATGGATGAAATGATCTGTCTCAGGTTTACTTCAAAACTTCCGATAGCGGAAGGTCCCGCTGGAGATCTATAAATGAAAGAAGACTGGCCATCTGTTGAAACAGTGAAAACTGGGTAATAGGTATACATGGGAGTTCATTACACCGTTCTACTTCTGTATATGCTTAAATATTCCTAAAATTAAAAAGTTAAAAAATTATGGAACAGGAACAAAGTGTTTCTCAGAGAAAACATCTTACTCATGAATATCTTCATTATTAAACAAAACATAAACTAATCATTCGGCCCAAGAACTTCAAAAAGAATAACAAAGCAGATGCAAGGAAGATAAGGCAAACTTAAAAATTAAAGCAGATATTAAAATTTCCAAAAGTATGATAACTTCTAGGTCATAAATGTTCTCCAGTACAGCAATTAGTCCCTAATTTCCTGTCTAACCTGTGTGAGGGCAATGAAACAGTCTCAGGGGCACCTGGGTAGCTCAGTCAGGTAAGCATCTGACTTTGACTCAGGTCACATGATCTCACGGTTTGTGAGTTCAAGCCTGGCATCAGGCTCTGTGATGACAGCTTGGAGCCTGGAACCTGCTTCAGGTTCTAGGTCTTCATCTCTCTCTACTTCTCCCCCGCTTGCACTCTGTCTCTCTCGCACGCTTTCAAAAACAAATAAATGTTTAAAAAAACTTTTTTAAATCTAGCTTAATAACAAAATCTAATGGAATTCAGTCAGAATAGTTTCCTCTCTCTCCATTTACACCCCTCATTCCTAAGAATATGTGGACTTCTTATGAGTCCTGGTGTCACAGAATCAACAGAGGTGATGGTAATGACTTCTTGCAAGTCAGTATTAGAGTCCCAGTCTGTTTATGAGACCTCATAGCTTTAATCCTAGGACTATTGATTCTCCTCTGACTGAACTCTTGCCAATAATCCAAATGATAACTCACTGTAAACTCTCAATTCACTAGCAAACACCAAATTCTTCAAGAAGGATTTCTAGTCATGCTATATATAGCTAACTATTGCCTTCCCTCCTATAGATGGTTTCCTGACCCCCAACCCTCCCCCCACCCTGCCCCAGCCTTTTCCCCTGGTACATCCCTTTGCTACCTCTGTACAGGGCACAAACATCTGCAAGGCAAACTTTTCATCTGATAACTTTCTTCTACTCAATTCGGGAATCTATCCCAAATCAAAACCATCATATAAACATCAGAAGATGATAGAATCTTCCATGTATAAGGGACCCTGATGTTCAGCTAGTCAAATGTTTGATGCTGAAAGTCACTTTATAACTTACTCTATAAGTAAACAGCAAATGTGCAAATATGTAGCCACTGTTTATGATATATATTTTCAATATATGGAATCATTTATTTTTCTTTAAAATTTTCTCCTTAAATTTTTGACTGGCCATAGCTAATGTAGGCAATATTTTATGTATCTATGCATCTAATTATTTGCCCAAGGATATATACAATATTGCAAATATATTTTGTTTCTGTGAGGCTGAATTTTTTTTTTTAATTTTTTTTTTCAACGTTTATTTATTTTTGGGACAGAGAGAGACAGAGCATGAACGGGCGAGGGGCAGAGAGAGAGGGAGACACAGAATCGGAAACAGGCTCCAGGCTCTGAGCCATCAGCCCAGAGCCCGACTCGGGGCTCGAACTCACAGACCGCGAGATCGTGACCTGGCTGAAGTCGGACGCTTAACCGACTGCGCCACCCAGGCGCCCCGAGGCTGAATTTTTTTGTAGGTAATACTCGATAGCAACACTTCATATTGATGTTCTGTGAATTAAAAAAGACAACAATCTAAATGTTCGACATAGTGCCTGATGCATGGTATACACACTGTATATCTTAGGTTTTCCTTAACAATTAAAAAAGGACAAACGATTAAATATGAAATATGTACCCCTTATGAGTTGTATATTATTATGCCATTGTAGTGGCAATAGTAAGAAATTTGGGTAATAATTCTTTAGTCAAGACATTCTTTTTCTGCTTTAGTCAGAACATTCATTTCACTCATAATTTAGAGGAAAATTTTAGAGAAAATCATTTATAAAAGAATATAATTTATTTCCCAAATCATAAGAGACTCTTAATGGTAGAGAATGAACTGAGGGTTGATGGAGGGAGGTGAGTGGGACAGGGGCTAGATGAGGGGTGGGTATTAAAGAGGGTACTTGCTGGGATGAGCACTGGGTGCTATATGTAAGTGATGAATCACTCAATTCTACACTTGAAACCAATACTACACTATATGTTAACTAACCAGAGTTTAAATAAAAACTGGGAGGAAAAAACAAGAAATACAATTAAAATTTTTCCCCACAACTTAATGGCAAAGACATTATGCATTATATATACCTAATAGAAAAAAAAATGTCAAACAAAGAAAATAAAAATGAGGCTATTAATGGTGGCATATTCATGTGTTATTGATTATGCTGATATAATTATGCAGAGATACAAGATTTTAGAAGGAAGAAAGAGTTAAAGGACATCAAATGCAATTCAGGTCATCTTATTCTCTGTACTTGGGAGCATTATTCATTTTCATTCATCCCAACAAATAAAATCATAAATGTGCCCGTCCTCTGTTGAGACACTTAGAAATAGAAATTTGACAGAAATTTTGAAAATTTAGAGGAAAACCTTTTGCTATTATTTCAATATTTCTTTAATTTCTTTAATGGGATGGTGTGAGGAGTGAGGGGGGGATAGGAAGAGACGAGTAAGAATATAGTTTTAGGTTCTTCTAAGACATAAGCTAGAATTATTACTCCTCCACAGCATCAAATAGAGAAAGTACACAATGTATTTATATTAAAAAAAAAAAAAGCAGCAGCAGAAGAAGAAACCTACTAGAATGCATCTTGGATCACATAGTTGCCTAATCGATATCATTTTCTACTGATTTGTTTCCTTCAGGGAACTCTAAAAATTGAAATCTTGCCCAAACAGATAAAGATTCTTTTTCCCAATCTTAGTTTAGTTCTTAAATTTAGCTCAAATTTTCCAAACCGAGAAAATGTTTGCGTAATATGTACATAAGGGGTGCATCCAATGGGGTTTTCTATTAGATTAAGAGTTTACAGTTTTTTTCACGTGTTACATTAGACAGCAGTCAAATGTCACCAAAGTTCATTCCTTTTCAGTAAGTACACTTTTCTCTACCTTCCCTCCTTCTTATCACCACCCATCCCTGTCTACTCCATTGAAAATATTTCCATATAATATACAGGTCAATTAGATCCCTCTATTTGGCAGTCTGTGGTTCTTTATCTCCTTAAAACTTGTTTTTTCATAATTTCCTTCTATTTGGAGAGACTGTTCAAACATTCTGGCTACTCAAGATTGTGTGTGTCCCTCATTACATTGTAAGTTTCATGGGGACAAAATCTATCTCTAGGCTTTCTGTCCCCCATAGCAAGGTCTATACAAACCCAGCATCTATCTCAATCCATTTCCTGCCAAGAAATCATCTCTGATTTCTCCATTTGGAATTAATATCTCTTCATTGTAATTACTTGTGAAAACCCTAGCCCTGGTTAAACTCAATTTTCTGACTTCTCTTCTTCTGCCCCAAGCAGCTGAACCTGGCTGGAACAAGGCAGGCATCCATGCTGAGTATAATTTTAAACTGTCATCAACACTTGCTTCAAATTACCAGCAGTTCTACCACATTTCCTCAGTTAATCACTCTCTCGTTCTCTTAGGTAAAGATTTCACATTTTCTTTTCTCTCATAAAACTCCAGTAACCCCTTTCCTTCTCTCATTTAATTTCCTTGATTCCTGTGTCATTGAGAAAATATAATCAACAAGAAGAAAATGTCCACATGCTCTTGCTACTGAATTTATCAGTTTACTTGAATCTGTACCCATATAACCATCCTTCCTGCCTCTGGCAATGATGAACTAATGGTGCCTCTATCTATGAATAAGCCTTTCCTTTGTGCATAGGATTCCATTCCTCTAATTTACTCTAAGGGATTATTCCTGCAAATGCAATTGGTCCTCTCTCTCCTGCATTGTCATTTTTCCTCTCTTATTGGATAATTTTTATCAGCATAAACAGCTACAACATCTCCCATATTAAGAAAGGGCCTTTCTTTACCACACATCTCCTCCTAGCTAATACTACAATTTTCAGTCCCTCTTTATAGCAAATTCCTTCAGATAAGTTTCTCCATTCTCACACCCTCCATATGTCCTTGTATTTTCTCTTAAATTCAAGAGTCATCAGAAGAGTGTTTGGCTTTATTTTCAAAAGATATCCAAATTTCAACAACTTTTCACCCCCTTCACCCTTTTCCAAACAGCCATGCTTGTTTACCTGAACTAGTGTTTCTACCTCCCAGCTGCCTTCTTCCTTCCTTTATTCCCAGCCCCCAAGCAGTCTGAGTGATGCATTTAAAACATTTAGTTAATCAGATCTTGACACCCTTCTGCCCAAACCCACTAGGGTTTTTGTGTTTAACTCAGAATAAAGTCCAAATCTGCAACATGGTCTGAAAAGCTCCCATGATTGGGCCCTCCACAAACTCCCTGCTGTCATCTCCGACTAATTTCTCCTTCTGACCTCACATTGTCCTGCTTGGGGATCCTGGAGCATGCTGAGCATTCTCCTGCTACAGAACTCACCACTTGCTCTTCCCTTATCTGAAAAAGTTTGCCTCTCACTTCCTTTAGTCTCTGCTCAAATGCCACTCCCTGATTAGAGAGGCCTTAGCTAACCACTCTGTTTCATCTCTATCCCTCTCCCTGCCTTATTCTCATTTCACTACCTGAATATTGCATAGGTATTCTCTTATCATTAGTTTTCCCCTGCTAGAATGTAATCTACAGCATACTTTTTCCGTTCACTTCTCTATTTTCGACATCCAGAACTGTACCTTTCATGTAATCACACTCAATAAATATTTATTGGCTAAATAATAATAACGTTGCAGGATTTTTTACCTCAATACCTAGGGTTCATTTCGAATCTCGTGGCTTCGAAAAATGAGGAGGTGGACACAAAATGAGCAGCAGTCAAATTTTTATTAGAGTATAACATTAGAAAGTAAAAATAGTAGGAAAACTCTCTTTACAGAAGGGGGCATTTGAAAGTAAACGGCTGTGACTATAGGCAAGGGTCCATGTTTTACAAGGTTCTGGTCCTGTCTCCCTTCCCCTTGTTCCTTCTCAGGTTTTACCATTATTGGCTTTAAAACTCTAGGTGCTGCACTGTCTATTCCTGATTAGCTCATTTCCATTATAATGAGGGGTGGTCTATGGCCATACTTAGGTCTTTTGTCAAATTCCTAAGGGAGAGTAGGTGGGGTCTGTTACATTCTTAAGGGGAACCTTATGCCTGAGGACGTTTCCTGTGGTCAGACACTCCCAGCATTGTTCCAAAATTTTTGTTTTTCCATATTCAGGAACCTCGGGTCCTAATCTTTCCATCTTTGTCTATTTTATCCTATCTTTTCGCGTCATAATAGCACACACTTAATCTTCCATTATATAATTTATTATACTTTATTTGCACTATTTATATAATAGATATGGACACTTTTGCTTCCATATACAAAGTGTATTTTGAGAGCAGCCAGTGATGCCTAACCCTGCACCTGGATTTTACGTACATTATCTGTTTTAGCTCTTAGGACACCTCATAGACAAGGGTAATGTTATTCTTATTTTATAGATATGAAAACAAATCCAAAGAGGTAAAAACTGCTGAACATGGTCACCATTCACAAACCCCATCCCTAGATCCCCAAACTGAAGGCTTTCCCTATTATTTTACATTTGAGTTTGCTTTTCTAACATTTAGTCCAAACAGTGCTATTTGCTGAAAATTTAATTAAATTAAGTAACAGGTCAATTACATGTAAGTATCACTTATATACCTTTGAAACCTGGATCTATAGAAATAGCAGTTGAATTAACTATTTGACAAGAACTATTTTCCCATTTTCCTTTATTTTCTTCATTCATTAATGAAGGAACATTTAAGTTCCATGAAATAACGGAGTTGACGAAACCATTGGACATGAAAGGCTGGAAAATTGTGCTGTTTTGAGCTCAGTAGGACACCAACATTTCTATTTTTAGAAATATTTTTGGAGAGAGTAAAGCTTGATGAAGTACATGAAAACTTGAGCCTAATGTTTTATTCATTGATCTAAATTTTTAAAAATAAACTAACCTTAAGATTTTTTCAGATGTATTTCTATGTTACTAATTTTCTATTACTTTCTACTCATCTTCCCACATCCCCTCCCCCAGGCCTTTATATATTTTTAATTGTGACAGATACACTGTAGCTTAGAACAAATAGTTGGGGAAGAAAAGTAAAAATTCACTTTATAAGATCCTTTCTGTAATTTTCTAGATGTGTTTCTCTGCTCCCAAATTAATTACAGTTCAGGAAGTGATGTTGCTAGCACTCCAGCATCAATGTATGAAGATGCAGACATGTGAAAGAAGCTGGACTCCACATAGAGTATCTTTTCTGCACTGCTCTGCCTCTCCCTGTCTTATTCATCTCTGCGTATGGTTGTGCCATCTACCCAGGGGCAGGATGTCTATTTTCACAGTGCCCAGATATCACCCTCGGCATCTCTTCCATCTCTAGGCTTTCTGTCCCCCATGTCAAATCCGTCACTAAATCCTGTTGACTTTACTTCCTAAATAATTTTCTAATGTATGAACTTTTCTCCCTATTTATTGTCACAATCCTGGTCCAAGCCCCTGGCTCATGGCAACAGCTTTCAAACATGTCTTCCAGCTTTCAAACTCTTTAAATAAACAGCCAGTGTGATTTAGTTTAAACAAAATCAACTCATATCTATGTCAATGTCTTCCCATTACAGTTAGAAAAAAAATCAACTCCTTTCTATAACTGCAATATTCTTTTTGATTTAGCCTGGCTAACACCGTTGTCTCTCTTACTATCTACCATCCTACACATGGAACTCCATCAGAACTTTGCAGATAGACTTCCCTGGGTCTAGAATGCTCTTTCCCAGATTCTTCATGGCTGGCTTCTTGCTTTCAGGTCTCAGTTTAAATTACTTTTCTTCAGACAGGCTTTCTGACCACCCAAAGTAAAGTAATTGTTTTTATTGTATTCTCTGTCAAAAAATCATATTCATTTTCTTTGTAATAGTTTTTGCATTCACAATGATGTGTTTATTTGTTGATTGCACGTGTCTCTCATTAGATTGTAAGTTTCATGATGTTGTTCTCCAGTGTATACCCAGGGCCTACCATGGTGCCTGGTATGTGGTAGCTTCCCAATAAATAGTAGTTAAATGAATGAATGTGATATGCCCCGATTCGAGAGACCCCCCGAAAACAAACCATCAGACTCCAGAGTCAAAGCCACGCGGCAAGGGTCGCTTATTGCAGGTTAGATCCCGGTCCTCCGCGTACTCGTTGCCGGTGACGCTAAGAGGCCCCGAGCAAGGATCTTACAGCTTCTTTTATAGACAGGCACAAACAAGTTAGGGATTTTTTGAGGTTACAGAGCTGTTATTGGTTGACATTTAAATTTGAACGCTCAGCAGAACTTGTTTGGTTTCCGCCTTTATTTCAAACCACTCAGCAGAACTTGATTGGTTCCCGCCTTTCGGAACAGCGGTGGGGGGGGGGGGGAGATCTTTTCTTTGCAGTTGTGAGTACACCTGGTAATTTTTTTTCTCTTAGCCTCTCAAATGAACTACTACTTGAATTGTTTGGTAAACTTAGCTAACCATTATTTGGTTCAGACTATTTTACAAGATGTTTAAGCCAAATAAGCTTAATTATTAGATAAAACTAAATTATATACCGTTGTATTTTTACAATAGTTCTTTACATTTTTGATAGTACATGAGTAAATTTGTCAACAAAACATTAGTTATCAGCAGACTGTAAACGTTGGGCTCCTTAATTAAAAGTGAAGGCATAGCTGACTCAGCACCGTGAGTGCCTTCAATGTCCCTCATGAAAGTATCTCCTTCAGTGATAACTTTTGTTCCCCTCCACAGGGCTAGGATTTATTTATGTTGTAGTACAGCTCTGGGAAAAGGACACCACATTGCCCACCTGCATTGCCCTCAAATTCTGCAATGATTCAAATCAACTCCTGCAAACAGATGTCTAAAAGCAGCCAGGTCCATCTCCACCATCTCAGTGCATAGATACATGTGAATCTTGGTTTAGGGTCAACTAGATCTCATATCATGTATACATCCACATGGCACAAAAAATGTGGGTTTTTTTTTTATTCTTAAAGAGAAATTTTAATATAAAAACTTAAGCTTAAACACAGGATACAAAATAACGTGGAAAATAAATTGTAGGAAATTTGACTACAGACAGATTTAAGTGACATTATAATATAAGAAATAAGATAACATTTAGACTTACCATCTATTCACTTTTCCAAACTGTTGCTGAATTCTGGGAAGAACATGGAGAAAATAATAAGTTAAACATTTTTTTAACATGTTTGTTCATGACAGAGAGTTTTCCAAGCATTTTATATGCACCAAATCACTTATGCACTACAAAAATTCATTGAGGTGGGTAACACTACTTACCCTATTTTACAGATGAGTAAACATGACATGGAGATATTTTACATAACCTGTACAAAGTCATATAGCTAGTAAGTAGCAGGAATAAGATTTGAATCTAAAACCTCCTTAAATATTGTACAATACTGCCTCTGTTAAATTATATTTCAATCCATTCTTAAAGAACTTACACATTAGTAAAATAGAAGATGTGCAGAAACAAATTACTAATCCTTTTATACAATTAATATTTATAATTTCAAAATAATTTAATATATTATTACATTAATGCATATAGGTAAAAAAAAAATGAGCATAATAGTATATAGGATATATGTTCAAAACGTGTTCTTCTTCACTGAATCCTAAGCTCAGCTCTGTGAAATAAGAAAGTGTAGATATCAGGATGAGATAAACTTTCCATGATCATAAATTAACCTGGGAAGTCCAGTGACATATTCAAAACTTTATTTCTCACCCATGAAAGGTGCCATGTGGGTCAACAAGGGCTCTTTTTCAAGCACAGATCAGAGAGATTACAATCTCTGATCATGATTATCAGCCAGAAGCCTCAGTCCTAGTTCTTCCATCTCAACACATGGCTCTGGAGCAAGGGATAGGGTACAGCCAAAGAGGCACAGCAGCTCATAACTCCCTCAGTCTAATTCAACACAAGTCATTTCTGCTCACATTTTCTTGATTGGAACCAATCATATGACCTGAATACAAATCCAAGAGAAGTTGGGAAATGTTTTCCTGTGGCCCCATAAAAAACAAAATAATGTAATAAACAAAAAGCACTATTTCTGCTATCCATACTAATATTCCTCTTATCAGATCAGTATAATGAGGCACATAAAGGTACAGAGCCCTGTTCTTGCTCATGTAGTCGGTAATGTTGAAATAGAACATTAAATAGGCTTTATCCATTTTAAATTAGTGGTCATTATACCAAGTAGCATAACCAAATAGTTTAAAATTTCAGGAAGAAAATATTTCTTTCAGTTGAGATTTATGGAAAGCCTTCTTGGAAGAGGTGCCATTGAAATTATCAGTAAAGGATAGATAGAATTTGTGTCTGGATAAATGGGGTAAGGGAATCCTAGGCAAAGCCTTATGAGCAGAGTAGTAGAAAGTATATATAGGAAATAGGAATTAACTCAATTTGACCAAATCAGAATAATTATTTTAATGTGCATAAGATTATACTAAGTAAAAAATTTTACCTTAATGTTATTCATACGAAAATCTAATTGCTCAGTTGGTATGGGTGTTAATAAAGACACTTCTTTTTAATTTTATGATTTGATCACTTTTCCTCCTTTTATTTTTAATGTAGACATAGCCTTGGGTTCTGAAACGTACCTATGATACCTGAAAACTCATGATTTATTTTAAGTTTGCTAATGGTAAAATGCTTCAAAATATTCCCCCAATCTCAAGTACTGTCATTAATGATTAAAACATTGGCATATATCTGACAAAACAATATGAAAGACCATATATGGAAATATTAAGTTTAAACAAAACTAATTCACATTTATTCATTTATTTACTCATTTGACATTTATCTTTCAAGGATTTGTTGTGTCCCAGGCAAGATACGAGACGCAGGGGAGACATGATTGACACAAGGTCACTCACATTCTTTTTACTAGTACACTCAGCATAGAATTAAAATGAAAAAAGATTTGCAATAATAAAGACATGCTTTATAAGTACTTGTATTTTTCCCCTTTTTAAAATAATTCAAATGTTAAACTAGCAATAAAATTAAGTACAATTATACTGGCATACAAAAGAACAGACTTTTATTTAATTTATTTAATACCTGGAAGGGTTTAATGTAAGTAAAGCAGAGAATCCTCTTTTTCTCTCGGTCTGTGTATGATATCCTGAATGAAGGGGAGTTTCTGAAGCGGTGGCAGCGGACTTGCAAAAGAAGCATGCAAAATATCCCTAGACAGAGTCCTAAAAAGATTTAAAGCTTTTATTTCTATATGTGATAATATTAGAATGAAGTAGCCAAGAGCACAGAAAACAACAAAAACAATCTGGCTTTCTATTTGCGTGCATCTTAAACACTAGGCAAAGAGGAATCACTCATGGGCAGATCAACTACACAAAACGCAGCACCTGGACCCAGTTAGAAGGCACTTTAGTGTTCAGATTCTTTGGTCTCTGTGGTTACAGGAAGCTGGGTCCCATGAAGATTGTCTTGCCTTCATCTTTCTCACAAAGTGAAGAGTAGTAGGCAGATATTTGCCCAGAGTTTTACACCATGGGATGTCGGGGAACTAGGAGACTGAGTATCAAGGATGACAAAATATCATCACAATTTTCTATGAAAAGTTTTCAAAAAACAAATTTATTTTAGGATCTTTGGCATATGAAGGTAATGGGTGGATTTTGGTATGACTTACATAATGTGTTATAATTTAAAACGAACTATGCATTCTAGGAGGCACTGCAGGATTAAAGGAAGTTCCAACAGTGAATAAAAGAAAATAATCTAAATAATGTAAGTGCTCTCTGGGGTTACATTTTTGTAACTTCATTATTTAGTGGAATCTTCTGATGTGGGAAGCCAAATTATTCACTGGAGATAGATGGTGATATATGGAACCTCTAAGAGGCAGAATATTTCAAGTGGGACTTCAAGGTTAATTAGAAGAAGGAGGTCAGAAATTTATAAACCTAAGAAATAGTCTCCAGATTTTCTGTTTTAAAAACATAAACAAACAAGAAATGTATTCATAATCAAAAGACTGTTTTTATGGAGCTCTTGTTGTAGACAATGAGGGATATTTAAAAGAGCATGAGAACACGTTATGCCTGTTCTCAGGGGACAAAGATACCAAGTGATGAGCACTGGTCTTTGTCAGTGCTGAGCTGAAGTCCTACCAGCTGAAGCAGGACTGGAGACTGTCACACAATAGTTAAAGAGTGATATAAGTTAGGGTAAGATAAAGATCTAAATTTTTGGTTTTCAATCTTCTTTTTATAGAACTTTGGAGAAAAGACTCTCTCCAAATCCAAGGTTAGACAGAAAACTTTAGGAGAAAACTGAGGCTTGAGTGGAAGTTTAGGAGAAGGGAAGGGAGATATTGGAAAGGAAAGGGTAGAGAATTCCAAGACAGGAGATCAGCTTGAATAAAGACATGGGAAGAAGAGGACAGACTTGGGAGTCAGCACCAGGGAGGAGTGGGAAGTTGTTGAGATAACTTAAGGAGGACCAGATAATGAGATAAAATTTTAGAGTTGATATCTTTAGCATAGAATCAATTGGAAGTCATTTTATAAAAAGTGAAATGTGATAATTACACCCAGTGTCTTCTGAAGAGTAGTCTGGAAGGATTAAAAAAGACAGCTAGGAGGATGAGATAGGAAAGTCAGGGAGACCACAGATTATACTCATTCAAGCATAAGGTAATAAGGCACCAGAAATACTCTACATTATACAAAGGGCAAGGAGGGTCTTCTTTGACTGTTAAAATTAACCCCCACAATCACCCTCCCTAGTCTTTTCATGCATTTCTTTTTTTCATAGCTTTCTTAACCACTTTATTTTTATTTATTGTCTATCTCTCTCCCTGTAATAGGTAAGCTTTTTTTGTTTTGGTTTTTATTCTTATATTTCTACAACCTAGAACAGTTCTTGACATGTGATAGCTGTTCAATAGCATTTTTTTCTCATATATTAACGACAAAGATAAAAATGCTGAAAAAAGTACTACTTAGGGGCAGATTGAAGAGAAAGAAAAAAGTAAAATAATAATTTCAGGTAATAGTGCCTAAATTTTTTTTTCAAGTCACAGGAACAATTGGAGAGTTTTTATCCAATGGAGGAAATTTACAGTTGGTTTTAGATTGGAACCTAAATGATATTAGGAAAGTATTATTTGGTTAGTGCTGTCTTTCCCACACCTAGCCCAGTGCCTACAAGATTAGTATTCCATAAAAAGGCTTTGAAAGAATACATGCTATTTGAAGATTAAGAATTAGTAAATGTGTTCTGTTTGGAGTCAGAAAGATAGGACTGAAGTACAGGAAAAAATAGGAAGGATAGATGAGAAGTTTCAAGTTGGAAGCTAGATGATAGGGTGTGGCTGAGGAGTTTTCCAAAATTGGAAATGCATAAATAGTTTAACATGTTCGTGCAATTTTGTGTAAGAATGGTTATTCTCATTTGACTGAAAACATGTCTTGGCAAATTTAGAAATTAATTTGAGAAATTTGCAGCCTGGAGGCAGAGCATACAAACACTAGACTTTTCGATTAATTTTATGCATACGTGTCATTTATTCAGTAGGCAAATTTCTGAAAAGTTTTGTGCAAATCAAATAAGGGTAAACCTAATTACATTGACTTGCAGTAGGAGAGCTATTTTATTTGCATTTCTGATTGATTTGCAATTGGCACTGCTCCATATAACACCTTCATCAGTTTTTGCCCTTCAAGATTCTCTGTGAATCAGTTGATGGACCATCAGCATTTAAATTCATCGAGGGCTTACTATTTAAAGGATGTTTGTAATAAATGTTTTAGTTATATGCGAAAAACATATTTGGATATATTGAATTTTATAAAGAGCAAGGAACATATATCATAAAGTCTCAGTTTTAGTATCATAAATAGAAATAAAGCATAGAATATAAGAGTTGATGTGAGCTAGTTCATTAAATTAAAAGTAAGGTATATGATATTTTTAATCACTGTGAGAATTTGACCAGTTATTAAATCTTTGATTTCAAATTTTCCAAAACTAGGGACTTGATATGAAAACTTGGAAATGCCACTGATACTTTTCTTTTTCATTCTCTTTAATATGAAGACAAGGTGAATATTTTTATAATGGGACTATTGTAATTATGTGCGTCTGTTGGGTGTGCCTTCAGTATATAATGTATACACACACACACACATAAGTAACTACTCAATTTACCTTCCTTTTTCTTTCTCCTGAGAACACCTATAGTGCATAGTTTGAATCCACTTGAGCTAATTAATATCTTTAAGAAATTATTTTTTACACCATCTACATGAAAACATGGGGGAAACAAATTTGAATACACGTTGAACCTGCCTAATGGTATCTGAAATCAGTGACCTCAAGACCAACCTGAGAGGGAAGAACATGGAGAGAAGGAATTCCTGCCCAGGCCTCCCTTTTAGATCTCCACAGCACTAACTAAAGTGTGCAGTTGGGACTCAATAACTAATAAGTCCTCTGCTCCAAAAATGATCAGATTTATTGGACTGCATATGATGTAGTCATTTCTGCTTCTTCCTATCTTCTGAAAAAAATAAAGTAACAGCAACATGAGTCTGTCGGGCCTTAGGCACTAACTCTTTTCAGATAGAATCCTCTTCCAAACTAAATGCATTTCTCATGTTTTTCTTCACCCTGTCTCAGCTATTCTTTTTTTTTTTCTCACCCAAATTCACAATTTTAATGCTGATGGACTAAATTCCTTTCCCTAGACATTCCTGCTGAAGATACAGGCAGAGCCAGCAGGATCATCACAGTATATTACTGTTCACATCTTTGATCTTTCTGTGGATTAAATAATAAGTAGGAATGAGAGTAAGTTATGTAAAAAAATGGCATCATTTGATTCTCACATATAAATAGACTCTGGTTATTATTTAAGATAGAGTAGAATGTGTTGCAGTAACAAAAATCCTTAAAAATCTCAGAGGCTTTCAGCAACATAAGGTTTGGATTTTGTTTGCTTGTTTGTCTTCCTTGCTCCTGCAACATGTCCATGTCAGTGGTGAGTGCTGTTCTGTGTTGTCTTTACTTAGGAGTGCAAGGTATTGCTTCATGCTGAGGGGAGTCAGCACCATCTCCTAAGGGCTTCCATCTGGAAGTGGTGCCCTCAGCTTCTCTTCACGCTGCATTGCTCAACCTCAAGGGGCTAGGAATATGGATCCATTAGGGCCCTGGAAAGAAGAAAATTACAAATCACAATTCATCTTATAAGTCCCTCACCTTGAAATAAACAAAAGTTATGCATATACAACTTACTTTTAATATACATTTTCAGCTTAAATTAGCTCATGTGCATTTGGGAAATTATAAAATGCAATATAAATATAGGTGTTATAATTAACATATTTTAGATAATATAATCATTAGAATGGAGAATTGGATGCTTATGATAAATAGCTAGTTTTAAAGTGTTCCTTGATTTTTTTTTTTTTTTGCCTTGATACAAATTTATTGAGTACCTTCTATTTTCCTGGTACTAGGTACATAGATAAACGAGACACACAGGGAAATTATAATCCAATAGAAAAGAGGTACTAGTAAATCAATGCTTTTGATAGATTGCATTAAATGTGATGACAGAAACAAATACAGGATGCAAAGAACTTACTGAAAAGAGAAATTTCACAAAGTGAGGTCAAGATGACTCTGTATGCAGAGTGGTGACTTTGACAGAGTTTTAAATACTGAATAAAAATGTGTATGGATAATGATGATCTGGACAAAGGAAATACCATCTCCCAAATATAGAATATGAGAGTTTATATGATGGTGAGAAATTTCAAATTCTAAGTGGCTGCAGACTACCCTTGTGGGGGCAAAGGATCCACACAGCAAATTATAAAGTGAGAGAGGTAGGCAGGTAAATGTGGGCCATGTTAAAAATGTCAACTTTATCCAAGAGATAATGGTGAAGCACAGGAGTCTTTCTGCTTTAGAGAGAACATTCTGTTGGAGGGTGAAGAATGAATCTCCACTACGTAGTACAATACCTGGTACATAGTTGGCACTCAATATAAATTTTGAATGAATAAGTAAATGGTAGCGTGTAAGGTAAAGTGAGATTGTCTCACTATAATACATTAAACAATCTTTTAATTAGAAATTAAATTTGCAAAAATTTGGAAATATCACACATTCAAACTGTTGGTAATGTTTATACTGAGTGTTCCTAAATGAAGTAATGATTTAGAAAGGCAGCTATTCATTCATTTATTCATCCCTTGACTTGTTTTCATTGATTCATTCATGCAAAGGATATATCTTCTATGTAAAGCACTTATTAAATGACATGAGAAGCAAAGATACCTGTAATACAGATTTGTTTTCCTGCAGGAACTCTGGGGTCCAACAAAAGATCTAAGACTCATACTCAAATAATTACTCCAATGTGGTCTATGGAGACAGGAATAAAAGAAAAACAGATTGGTGCTTATTTTGAGGTCAGTGGTTATAAATGGCTTCTGGAATAGGTATTGTTTAGGCTGGCTTCTTGACAGATACAGCTTAGACTTTCAGAGATAGTCAAAGTAAATGAGGTAAACAGCAATACCTATTCCAAACAATTTGTTCAATTTTGTTTTTTATTGTTATTGTTTACTTTAATCTGTCAAAATTATGAGACAGACTAATTTTTAACTAAGAAGCTGATTCAAGTAAAACAGTCAATCAGATATCCTTGAATTTATTTTGCATACAAATGAGCTCTCAATGCATCAGCTATTCATATTTAGTTACCTCTTCTGACTTGTGGAACAAATATTGACAGTCTCTTTTTTAATCACCAGAAAATTAAAATTTAGCAGCATTCCAAACAGTTTTCCAATTTTATCCTTTAGAAAAGAAGTGGTAACAGAGCGATTAAGTGCACATACATATTTTGCAGAAAATATGTTACATTTTATAACCCAGAAGTTGATAAAATGTTTTCATTATATCATATTTCAATAATTTATTAACCATTTGAGTATTTATTGTGTTTGAGAAAATGTGCCAAGTCATTAATAATAATATTAGATTCATTAAGCTTTTTGATTTGACAGGCAGTGAAATGTTTGCTTTGTACACCTTATCTCATTTAATCCTCAAAACGACAATATGAGAGAAGTATTATTATCCCCATTTTACAAATGAGAAAATTTAAGTGTAGAGAACTTAGGTAACCTGCTCAATGTTACATAAAAAATATGTGGGGATTATGTATGCTAAGTAAAATAAATCAGACAGAAAAAAGACAAATACTGTATGGTTCCACTTACGTATGTCTAAAAAACAAAACAAACCAGAAACAGACTCACAAATACAGAGAACAAACAGGTTCAGAGAGGATGGGGTTGTGGGGAATGGGTGAAAATAGGTAAAGGTGATTAAGAGGTACAAACTTCCAGTTATAAGATAAATAAGACCTGGGGATGGAAAGTACACCATAGGGAATATGGTCAATAACGTTGTAATAACTTTTTATGGTGATATATGTTAACTACACTTACAGTGGTGAGCGCTGCACAATATATACAGTTGTGAATCACTATGTTGTACATTTGAAACTAATATACATTGTGTATCAACTACACTTCAATTTAAAAAGTAGAAATACAAGATTCAAACTCAGATCTGTCTTTTCCAAAATCAGTGTCCTTTATTGCTATACATATTAAATAGGAAATAGTAAGAAAAAATCTGATTACACCTTAATGTCAACCAGGATTACCAACATATAACAGAAACAACAAGAAATGTAATCTAAGTGTTGAAATTGGGACTGGGAGTTCTGAGAGGCAGAGGCTGTCTTTTCCATTTTCAAATCCCAACATCTCACCTTGTTTGTTGATGTGTAATAATTGCTTAGGATATATTTATTGAATTAACAAATGAATGACTACAAAGAGATACAAGGAGGAATTGAAGCATCAGGAGACATTTCTGTATAAGAAGAAATTGAGAGGTTAGATGTTCACCCCAATGCCGAACATCTACCTAACCAAAATGTCTTGAGTTGAATCCAGACCATTCAATTCTAACTCTGTTCTTTTCCATGGTACCACGGCTGCCTTTGGCACTGTTTCAGGAAGATGGCACATAGATGCAGAGATGACACCTGTAATTTACTAAGATGATAATATCCTTGAACTCAGGTTTTGCCTTATATCTACTCTAAAGCTTCAGTGTGCTATTGTTTGCACTAGGGGGCAGTATATAGTGGTTGAGACTCTGAGTTCCTGGTCAGGCAGAGTGGGTTCAAATTTAGGTTCTGTCCTTTACTACTTATCGTGTGATACCAGGCAAGTTGTTTAACCTCACTAAACCTCAGTGTTATCATGTATAAAATAAACTTATAATAGTACCCACAGAACCGTGAGGATTGAATGTGAAAATCCATGAAAAGTGCTTAGCACAGCATCTAATGCATTTATTATACAGTCTAAAAGAACTGACTATTATTTTGCATTGCTGGGTGTATTAGTTTCCTAGATCCGCTATCACAAAGCACCAAAAACCGGGTGGCTTAAAACAATAGAGATTTATTCTTTCACAGTTTTGGAGGCTACCAGTCACAAATCAAGGTGTTGGAAGGCCATGCTTCTCTGATGTTTCTAGGGAAAACTCCTTTTTTGACTCTTTTGCCTTCTGGGTTTTATTGGCAATTTTTGGCATTCTTTGGCTTATAGATTTATCACTCCAGTCACATGAACATCTTCTCCCTGCGTATCTCCACATCATCTTCCTTCTGTGCATGTCTGTTACTGTGTCCAAATTTCCCCTTTTTATAAGGATACCAATTCATACTAAATCAGAGCCCACTGTAATGACTTGATCTTAAATAGCTTACCTCTGTACACACCCATTTCTAAATCAGGCTGCATTTTGGGGTAATGGAGGTTAGGACTTTAACATATTTTTGAGGGGGACATAGTTCTATCTATAAGACCAGGCATCTACTTTTAATATTGCTTCTTAAAGGAGCCAGGTACGTTGAAATCCCCTGACCCAGAAGAGTGTAAAAAGCACTTCGCTGAGAACTGTCCCTTGTGTGTCCTACTTTTCTTCACCTAGCTTCACAGCCATCTCCTGACAGCCTCAATTGACAGTTGCCTCTTGGGTCTGGTTTAACTGTCACTCCTGGTCTAATTAGGAGAGCCACTTGCTGACCTGAAGCTTCCGTCCCCAGTAGGCCCCTAGTTCTGCTTTTCCTGCATCACCACCTGTCTCTGGTGATAGGATTGCCTCTCCTGGAGACTGACCTTGTCCTCATTTTACCTTCAGTAATCCTCTATTGACATAGATGATAGCGGTAATAGTTTGTATTTATTGAAAGCTCTCAGGAGGCAGGGGTGATACCAAACACTCCACAGGCAATGCATTATGTAATCCCCACATAAGTCCTATATGGTATGTTGGCCAGTGTACAGATGAGGAACTGAGGTTCAGAGAGGTTAAAGTACATGAAATAGACAAGAAATGATGAGGCTGAGGGAATGGAAGAGAGAGCAGGCATAATCCGTTGCAAAATGAAATAACTTCCAAGCTTCTGGTCTGGTGTTTGGATGGATACAAAGTCATACTTTTTACTAGAATAGGGGACGAAAAGGAAAACCAGGTGTGGGGAAGGTGGGAGGTGATCATAGCTTTAATTGCAAATGTGTTCTGTGTGATGCTTTAGATTATGTAAATGATGATGAGGCAGTTGGATATATGGGCCCAGAGGTTAAGGGATCCCTACTGTCTCTTCCAAACTGGTCTCCCTGCTTCTGCCTCTGCCCTTCCCCATCCTTCTACAGTCTATTTGCTATACAGCTACATTGAATCACCTCTGTTTCCTAGCAATGGCTTCTCATCTCATGCAAAACAAAACCCAAGGCTTGACCGTGACCTACAAGGCAAGACAGAATCTGGTGCCCTATGAACCTCTCTCCCACTCCTGCACTTCACTCTAGCCATACCAGCCCCTTTGCTTTTTTGCAAGGCAAGCAAGTTCTACATCAGGGCCGTTATACTTGGTGTTTTTTCTACTAGAATGTTCTTACCTCCAGATATATGTATGGCTGGTTCCCTCACTTCCTCAGTGATGCTTTCCTTGACCACTGTATCTAAAATTTCAATTCCTACAAACTAACATTTCAAATCCTCTTTCTCAGCTTTATTTTTTCTCCTTTGTACTTATTACTATTTAACCTACACTAAAATTTACTTACATACCTTGTTTATTTGCTCAAATGTAAGCTTCATGGGGGCAGGGATTCTGTCTGCTTTGCTCAATGCTGTAACTCCAGTGTTTAGATGGTTATTGGCACAGAGTATGCCTGCTATAAATATTTATAATTAAATGATTATGTAGGAAAATATGATCAAAATATAGATTTTATTCATTCATTCAGCAATTATTTCTTGAATATCTGTATTATGTACCAAACATTGTTCTAAATTCTGGAAAATAACAAAATAGATCATATGTCTGCCATCATGGAGCTTACTTCCTAATTAGAAAGAGCAAAAATAAACAGTTAATTAAATATACTGGATACCAGATGGTGACAAGATTTAGGGGGAAAATAGTGAGCTAAGGAAGATGGATTTCAGAATCATGAACATAAAATGTTGGAGTCCCATGTGAAGTGAGGATCATACATAGTTTGTGACGTGAGGAAACATAAACATTAAAGATAGAAGTAAAGGAAGGGGAAGCCTGTGAAGACATCTAAGAAGGAAATGACAGAGACATGGAAGGAAAGCCAGGACAGTGTGGTATCATGAAAGTCAAGGAAGCAGAGAATCTCACGAAGGAAAGAATAATCAATAACATCAAACATCTAACTTGCAGAGGTCAAGACCTATAAGGACAGAATGTATTTGTTAGCATTTGGCATTTATATGAATTTACAAAGATTAGTTTCAATGGAACAATGAAATAAGAAGCGAGATTACTGTGAGCTAAAAAGAGAATGGCGATATGAGACTATCAATAGAAGGTGATATGACCCACTCTTTTTCAACAAGCTCTGCTTTAAATTTAAAAAAAGAAAGAAAAGATAAAAGAATTAAGAAAATAGCTAGAGGAACCCATCAAAACTGTATTAGAACTATTTTGGATACAATCAGGATCTTGAAGATAGCTCACTTTATCTCTGTCTCTCATATACACACACACACTCCACATATATACATTCCACACACACACACACACACACACACACACACACACACACATAAACACAATATCCCCATTCATTAGTAATCTTAATTTTCAAAGAAAACAAAGTTCCCAGAAGCTTGTATATTTATGAAAGTTTGGTCCAGGATTTGTGCTCAACAAGTTGCAAGTCCAATTATACCCAGAGATTTAATGAAAACATAGGTCAATTACAAGGTATGTATTAACAATAAGAATAATAGCAGCTAACATTGGTTGATTACTTACTTGGGGTCAAATACTATGACAAGCGTGTTAAATTTATTTGTCCTCACTTTTGAGATGTGGAAACTGAGGCTCAGGGATGTTAAATAATTGCTCAAGGTTATAGGGCTTACAAAAAAAGCAGAGCTGAGATTCAAACACAATCTAACTCTCAACTTTATGATTCCACTACACCAGGCCACCTAAGCTAAACAACATTTTAGTATCTTACACTCATCTAACTTATGGATAACTCCAAGTGAGTCACAGACCAAAATGTAAAATACTAAGCTATATAAGTACTAGAATGAATACATGAGTAAATTCTTCTATAACCTGGTAGTAAACAAAACTTTCCTGTTATCCAAATTGAGAAAAATAAGGGAAAAGATAGAAAATTTTGAGTATTTTATTTTATGAAATAAAATAATTTCAAATCGGGGGGCGCCTGGGTGGCGCAGTCAGTTAAGCGTCCGACTTCAGCCAGGTCACGATCTCGCGGTCCGTGAGTTCGAGCCCCGCGACGGGCTCTGGGCTGATGGCTCAGAGCCTGGAGCCTGCTTCCGATTCTGTGTCTCCCTCTCTCTCTGCCCCTCCCCCGTTCATGCTCTCTCTCTCTCTGTCCCAAAAATAAATAAACGTTGAAAAAAAAATAATAATTTCAAATCGGGAAAGTACTTAAGTTACAGACAAAGAGATAGTAACTCTAATATAAAAAGAGCTTCTAAAAATAGAAAACTGCCACGGACCTTATAGAAAACTGGGCTAGGCATAGAAACAAGAAAAGAAGTGCAGTGTATTAATAATCTATTGCCAAGCAACACAAAATTTAGCAGCCTAAAATGATGAACATCTATTATCTCACAGTTTGTGTAGGTCAGGGATTCAGACACAGCTTAGCTGAGTCCTCAGCTCGGGTTCCCACACAAGGTCAATCGAGGTGTCAGCTGGGGAGGTTGTCACCTCAAGGTTCCATGAAGGAAGGATTCTCTTACAGTTTACTCTGTAAATAGTTTATATGCTATGAACCAAATCAGAAGGGAGAAAGCAATCTCTAAAACTTCAAAGCAAAATGAAAAGAAAGAATCTAACTAGGTTTCAAGTTGGTGGTATAACCAAATAGGGAGGAACTATTTAAAATAAAATGACTTTAATTTTTTTTTTAATATTTATTTATTTTTGAAGGAGAGAGAGAGACAGTGTGAGTGGGGGAGGGGCAGAGATAGAGGGAGACACAGAATCGGAAGCAGGCTCAGGGCTCTCAGCTGTCAGCACAGAGCCCGACGCGGGGCTCGAACCCACGAACTGTGAGATCATGACCTGAGCCGACACTTAACCGACTGAGCCACCCAGGCGCCCCTAAAATGACTTTAAGACACAGGAATTTGTCTCCACAGTTGGTGGGAAATACCCTAAGAACAAACAAACACACAAACAAGACTGACCCTACCCAAAAGGAAAAAAAAACACAACAAAAACCTTTAGTTATTGACAGTGTTGAAAAATACATATAATTATGTAGGTGTGCTCATGAAACAGGATTTTCAGAACCAAAGAGATGAGGTATAGATGCAAGACCAAAGAGCTTAAATATAAACCCTGTATTCCTGACTCAGAATTGGAATCTCAGTATGAACTCACGGTATATTTTCTCTAAGAGAAAAAAACAATAGCTCTATCCATTGAAAAAGACTATACGCAGTAACAGATCGGGTGGCAATAAAGCAAAGTTTATTGACTAGATTTTGGTCTCTAAGTATCATTTCCTCCTGAAGGGACCAAAGTAACTTAGAAAAAGAGCTGATTCTAGGTCTACGGCAAAACATGTATGAAATGATCCTGGAACATTTTATCATACCAGAAGTGAGGAAACTAACCATGATAGAGTTACATCAAAAAGATCCATGAAACTAATGTGAAGACAATCCTGCTGGCTAAAAATAGGATACCTGTAGTACAAATAAAAATAATAATGTAATGAATTGAAACATCAAATATGTTTAAATCCATATATTTATAATTATATAATATTGTATATATTATATTATTATATTATATATAATTATAATATAATAATATATAATGATGAATATAATCTTAATAACATATTATTGCAATATATTAAAATAGTATATTAATAATATGACAATATATTAATAGTATATAGATAATATATGTTAAACTCTCCTTCACCTTTGGAATATGCTAAGAAGCCAATTCATGTTTTTAAACTGGTAAGTAAAGGGAACTAATCGAAAATGTATCCTGCCTTTTCTGCATAAATTGTACTATTTAATAATCAAATAGTTGATTAGGTGATGTTTCTCTTTATAGAGGTATTGGAGATAATGAATAAAGAAGAAATGATAAAATTAATATTTTTCAGTACCTAAAAAAACTAACATATCTAGGTAATAATCTTCAATGGTTGATAACAGCACTAACAGAGGAAAATAACACAGAACAAAACAAAGCAGATGTCATGTACACACCTATGAAATATTCATACAAAAAAAAAAAACAAACCAAAAAACCAAAACTGGATCTGCCTTCCTATACACAGAAATACAGGGGATAAGAACATGTTAACTGACCCTACAGAGATGCAATTATCAAAATCTAGACTATAGGGACTTTATGGGTTAAATGACTGATTTCTTTAATAAATTCAAAGGAAAAAACTTATGGAAAGGAAAGTTACAAATTAATATAGCAATAAGAGACATCATAACCAATTGCAAACTTTAAATCTTATTTGCATTTTTATTTGAATAAACTATAAAAAATAAAAATTACACAATAGGGGCAATTTGACTACTGAGTGGACAGATATTGGATGATATTAAACAGTTATTAAGTGTCATTATTCTAATTTTGGTTTGTTTTTTTTAAAAAGTACTTATCATTATATAGAGATATGTACTGAATTATTTATGAATGAAAGGACATGTTGGGAATTTGCTTCTAAATAATCTAGAGGAATGGAGAATTAGAGCAAAGACAGAACAAGTCTGAAGTGATAATTACTAAAGGTGAACAAGGACAGAAGGTTTATTATACTATTATTCTCTGTAATGTTACATACTTGTTGAGGTGTCTAAGTGGCTTTGTTGATTAAGCATCTGTCTGACTCTTGATTTCGAATCAGGTCATGATTTCAAATTCAGTTGTGGGATAGAGCCCCAACTTGGGCTCTGTGATGGGTGTGGAGCCTGCTTGAGATTCTTTCCCTCTCTCTCTCTCTCTCTCTCTCCCTCTCCCTCTGCTCCCCCCCCCCGCCCCACTCATGCATAAGCTTTCTCTCTCTCTCTGTCTTTAAAATATATATATACTTTTACAATTTTCCACAGAAATTCTTTAAGCTGAGTAGTAGTGGGTCCACAGGTTTTTAAAAATATTATTTTTGTACTTTTCTGAATGTCTGAAATGTTTCATAATGCAGGAAAAAACAGGAAATTGGAGCTCTTATCACATTCTGAAAGTAGCCAGTACCCCTCTATGACACATTTTATTTATGGTTTTATGTTAAGAAGTTCATTTTCAAATGATACTAACTTGCTGATTCCAGGGAAATCATTGAATTATTTAATTCTTTTTGGTCATCCATTTTCCTGTGGATGGGAACAAACGAAAATTGTTAATTAATAAACTTTATTTTTCTGTGCTTCATGTTCTTTGAAAACAAATCATTATTAAAAAGGAATGGTTTTATACCTGACCAATCTTCACACCAACTATATTGCTTTGGCCTTTTGTTTTTAATACAAAACTTTTTTACTGTACATTTTGAAATGTTTTCATCTTTCTCATGCAAAAGAAGAGGGTAGTGTAACACATTACTGATTTTCACTGACAGGTGCTAGACTATGTGAAAAACCTTGTGGGATTAATTTTCTGTTTTGCATTTTTCCCATGCTATGCTGATTGGACGTGGCCCATGACTTAGTTCAGCCCCAAAACATGGCACCAGATCAATCAGTGGGTTTGGCACAACTTTAGTTGTTCTGGTATAGGATTCATTAGAAAGAAGTCATATTCATAAGATAATTTAACTGCTAAAAGAGAAAAAATAAAAGTGTTTTGTGTCCTTGCTGTTTTTTCCCAAAGGGAAAGGGAAGAACTGGTGTTAGGGGGAACAGAAAGAGTCAAGGGAGTGGAAGCCTTGTTTCCTAGAGCCTTCAAGTCTGCCTCTCAACCTCAAGAATAAGCTTTGTACTCTTAGGAGTTTGGCTTTCCAAATTGGGATGCCAAGGTCCTTTCACACATATATATATCCTTCTAAAACTCTGCTTTTCAATTGCGCTAGTGTGTTCTATTTTAGAACACTTCTCACTCACTCAATAATCCAAAAGAGAGACTTTGATACCAGAGCTAAATTAAAGAGGGAACAGTGCTTGTTTTCAGATAAAGTGAGTTACCAGCCTTCTTGAGAACATTATGTTTTCATTGATCTACTTTCTCACTGGCTCTTCTCTCTCAGCTTCCTTTTGGTAGAGGACCTCACTAGGTTCTCATCTCTGTTTTCTAATGGGGTTGCTATATCTAAACTCACCCTCTGGTCTCAGTGAAGGAAGATGGCTCCACAAAGGCTGACCCTGTTGCTCAACTTACCTTCTCACTCTCTTGTCTCTCTCAAAATCTATCCCCATGAGGGGCGCCTGGGTGGTGCAGTCGGTTAAGCGTCCGACTTCAGCCAGGTCACGATCTCGCGGCCTGTGAGTTCGAGCCCCGCGTCGGGCTTTGGGCTGATGGCTTGGAGCCTGGAGCCTGTGTCCGATTCTGTGTCTCCCTCTCTCTCTGCCCCTCCCCCGTTCATGCTCTCTCTCTCTCTGTCCCAAAAATAAATAAACGTTGAAAAAAAAATTAAAAAAAAAATCTATCCCCATGAGTAGATTTTCCCGGCTCTGGCCTCTTCATTCATTCATACTCCTATGGGTTCTTAATCATCAAATGTGTGCACTGATCTGTCCTTTATTTGGAAAGAAAAACACAACAAAATAGGCTTTACCTTGTGACCTTCTCCAGCCACCATTCTATCACCCTCACAATTCTGATTCTCAAACTACTACAACAAATAATTTGGACCTGCTGCCTCTGTTTCTCTACTGCCTTCTGAAATCTGGCTTCCTCTTTGACCATTCAATGTAGAACAAAATTGTACAGGTGACCGGGTACCCAATCACCACATCCAGTGGCTCAAACATTTCCCTAAATCCCCTTGTGTGCTCGGCAGATTTCATCTGTGCTCCTCTTCCAAGTCCTTTGTGAACTTTTCCTCCTTGGTCTCCTTGACACTGGGAAATCCTCAATATCTTCAAGCATTTTCAATGATGAATTCTCTGTTTCACTGGCTGCTCTATTATCCTTCACCTTACACTCCCTTTCTAAACATTTCTAGAATATTGGAGTTCTAGGGGGCTAATATTTAACACCCATTTGATTCTACTGCATAATATTGAACCAATTGGAAAACTAGACTAGGAGATCAGCAAATGGATATTAACTGTTTCTATAGATCAATGACCAAAAAAGGATGCTAATATTCTCTACCTCTCCACTTATACCAAACTCAGAGACTGAAAGAACCTATTTAAGGAGACAAATTAGACTCAAAGAGCAGACTTACCCAGAATTGCTGTCTTCCAAAAAATAGAGGGTGCTGAATCTCCAGAATCTTTTAGCCTTTAAATAGATAAGATTTACCCAGTGGAAAGGCATGAACCAGTGAACGTCACTGTCACACGAAGTCAGATAAATCATGCTCCTGCTTGGGGAGAAGTCAGTAAGATACATCATGAGTGCTACTCTAAGCTCAGGAAGCTATATATACACAAGCAGTGTGGGATATTCTTCATTCTTAATCATCCTTTTTATGTAGATAAGTCCCACATCTGTGTCTCTGAGTCTGCTGTATTTCTACCTTTACAGTGTTAAATCTACCTGCCCCCCTCCACCTCATGTTCCCCTTTGCTATGGCCAATGGCACTAGCTCTCCTAGCCCTCCAAACAAAAATCTTTGGCATCATCTTTTATTCATCACTCTCCTTTGTTTCTATGGATTCTTCTTTTAAAATGCCTATCCTACTCTTTCTCTTCAATTTGTACCTCTACCACCACCCTATTCTACTTCTTATTTATCATGTGTGCCTTAAACAACTACTTATTAAGTACATACCAGGTGCCGGGACATTTTTTAGGCAGTGGAGATGTAAAAGAAAGATGAGACATTGATTCAGCCCTCATGGGGCTGAGAAGAGTGAACAAAGGGCTATCAAGCTATAACCCAAACAAATGCATGACCTCAACATGGACAATTGTAATACCTGAAAGGCACTTGGTGCTTAGCATGTGAGCCTGTAATGGGAGGATTCGGGAGGTGGGAAATAGGATCTCTGGGAAATGACACTCACACTGAAATATGAAGTATAAACAGGGGTTAATTAGGCAAAGAAGGCAGAGAGAAACATTCCAGGCAGCATTCTATATGTGCAAATGCCTGATGATTGACGATAGCATGGTGAGTAGAGGTTGACGTAGTGTGTAGATTTAGGGGTAATGTGGTACAGAATAGGGGAATTGGAAAGGTAATTAAGGGGTTATGCCATGTAGGGCCTTATACATCATGTTAAGGAATATATATATATATATATATATATATATATATATATATTATTTTGAGATCAAATAAAGTGACTGAAGTGTTTAAACAGGGCGACACGATTAGCGTTGGAGTTTTGAAAAGATCACTCTTATATTTTGGATCATTACCTTTGCTTCTCAAGTGATCATTTGTGTGTCTCCCATTCCCCTACTGTGTGAATTATTAACCAAACCAATGTTCAAATAATCCTCACTTTGTGCGGTTTGAAATTTGTCTCCTTCTTAATAAAATGGTATAGATATTCCCCATTATTTTTAACATAAAGCTCAGACTATTAGATATGCTTTTTTCTAAGGCTTGTTACCATCTGGGTTCGATCTCCCTGTCCAAAATAGTTTCCCACTTCTCCCCAAGACTGACCCTCCCTTCTAGATAAGCTGATTTTCCACCTGCCTCCCAAACACACCAGCCTTGCTTTTGCCCCCTATTTGTGAAAGAAATGTTCTTTAAGATTTTGAAACTCTTGTTAAAATTTTTCCTCTTACAAAATTCCAAACATAATCAAGGTTCCAGTGAAATTCCACCTCCTCTGTAAAATGATTGCTAGCTACACTGGACCATGAGTTATGAGTTCACTCATACTAAACTGATAGTATTTGTGTAGTTGTGACAGTTAAATAAGAATGAGCATTGCATAGGCAATTTCCTTCATGGGACATGATTCATTTTTCATTTTAGGTATCATCATCTTGGTTTGATGTGTTCATTTAGACCTCGATTATAGCCTTCCCAGTGATATTATTTTGTTATGCTTTGTTTTTCCATTATTAAGTGATTTTTTTCTAAAGAAAGATTTAGAAGTAGAGAAAAAGTGGAGCATCATAAGAGAATCTGAGTCTAGTTCTAATAAAATAATTTCAATATTCTTAAAAATTATTCGGTAACATTTTTATGCTATTGAGTTGCTATTTCATAATTCACTCAAAAATGCCCTGTTGCTAGAGATTTAAATACTTCCATTTCATCATGTTTTAAATAACGTGGCAAACCATTATTTCTATTCTTAAGTTCCACTTATTTTCCTGGGATAGATTTAAAAATATGTAACCAAGGATCCATTTGTTGTTGCATCTTAGCTAAAAGGCTTCCAATAAGGCTGTACTACAAAGTAGTGTATGAGAATGTTCACAACACATTCTCACTAGCATGGGTTTTTATCATTGCATATGTCATTTGTAATTCAATGTTTAAAAAAAACAAACATCCCAGTATGTTGTTGTTTTGATTTGGATATTTGTAAATAATGAGATGTGTCACTTGTCTCTTTGTTATTTGAGGGAGTATTAGGGAAATGACTGTAAAAAAAAAAAAAGGTGCAACTGAACCCCAGTAAGTGGAAGACTTTTTGATCTGAGGCTAGATTCTTTCATTTACTCTACAAATATACACGGAGTGTCAAATATACATAGAGTATCAAGTACTATGCCTTATGTCAGATCGGCCATAAAGTAGTGGTTCTCAAATTTTGCTACACATTGGGATTGCCTAAGGATTATTAAACAAAACAAAACAAAAAACACTACTGCCTGTCTCCTATCTTGACCTGGATAGCAACAGTTGTAAAAGCCTTCTAGGGATTCCGGTGTGTAGCAAAGTTTGGGAACTATGTCAGAGTAAAGAAGGATGGAGTCACAGAATATGGTCAGGGATGCAAGTGCTCTGAAGTGTATAAAAGAAGACACACACACACACACAACCACAATGTTTTGAGTCTGGCAGACTTCCTCTGCACTAGGTTACCTCAGACAGTGGCTTTGAGCAGTCCTACTTGAATGACTTCAAAGGGATATGATGAAACATTGGGCAGAACAAGACAATGATGATAAAACCAACAGCTATTTACTATCTTAGTCTGAATCCCAGTTTTCTTTTTTTTCTTTTTTTTTTTTTTAATTTTTTTTTCAACGTTTATTTATTTTCGGGACAGAGAGAGACAGAGCATGAACGGGGGACGGGCAGAGAGAGAGGGAGACACAGAATCGGAAACAGGCTCCAGGCTCCGAGCCATCAGCCCAGAGCCGGACGCGGGGCTCGAACTCACGGACCGCGAGATCGTGACCTGGCTGAAGTCGGACGCTCAACCGACTGAGCCACCCAGGCGCCCCTGAATCCCAGTTTTCATTAGAGAAGCTTGGGGGCCGTAGATGCATCAAATGTGACATCCTCACTCTCCCTTCTGAATCACTTGGGTAGAAAGGAGCTCTGCCTAGGAAGTTCATTGTTACAGAATTCAAGCCTGTACCCAGTATGCCTATAAAAGAGATTGGCGTAATGTTGTAAATATATTTAATATTTTGATATATGTGAATTATGTCATTTTAAGATAGTGTATACTTCCTTATTTCCTCTCTGAATTGCTCATTATAGAGTATCTCTCTTTTAGAAAATATATGTAAAGTGTGTGCAATGGTTTTTATCCATCTCATTTTGATTTAGTTATCAGAACATACAACATCTGCTAGAGCTGAAGCCCATAGTCTTGGAAATTTTTCTTTCACTGCACTCTCAGTCTGCACATCATTAGTACAATTCAGATGGAAATTCCACAGAGATGCAATATTGCTAACAGATTGTACTTCCCTAGAAAATTTGACCCCCCAAATTTGATTTATTTAACATATTTGCATTTTAATGGATTTTTCTGAAGGGGTAATCTTATCAAGATGGGCTGCTGTGGTTTTACTGAGTAATTCACAATTTTCAGCTCATTTATATGTGTTTATTAATGTGCAGTATGAATATGTGCACAATGTGCGGGCACATATGGATTATGTCTACCTGAAGTGCATGTTTAAAAATTTGGAAGACCGAGCATTTGGTATTTTGGTTACCTTACAGATTAATCCTCTAGTTTAATATATTCCATTGAGTCAGTCTCCCCGCCTCAAGGTTAATAATAACTAGTGCTTCTGTGGTACCCTACAATTTATAGTACTCTTTTCACATACATTAACTCATTTAATAACATGCCCGAAGTCTTGGGAAAGCACGGTAACCTTTTGAAGCTACAGCAAAACTGCTTAAAGGGCCAGCTCACCCTCTGCAGCCTCCCTAACCTTCAAGGATGCAAGTTCCGAAGCCAATCCTGACGAAGCTATAAGTTTTAGGTATAGCAAGGGGATGTTGTCAGTGGATATGGTCAGAGGATGACCTGTTACCTGATGTGACCAGGTGAAGGCCTGGTACTCTCTCTTTCCACCAGCTCCAGCCTCTTCCCAAACTCCATTTGCTAGGCTTAACTGGCACAACTGTGTTTTTTCCAATGTCTCTTTCATAGTTCTCTAGTTCTCCATGAGAATCAGTGTGCTTTCCTCTAATCACTGGGATAGGGTGCCTATTTCTGCCACCAACTATTGTGGGAAATGGCTCTGGCAGAAAGATTTATCTACATTATCCCCCTCACTCCTCTATTGGATGGGATGTTCCTCTCAATACACTGAATTCTAATTTTTTTAATGTTTATTTATTTTTCAGAGAGAGAGAGAGAGTGAGAGCAGGGGGAGGGGCAGAGAGAGAGGGAGACACAGAATTTGAGGCAGGCTCCATGTTCTGAGCTGTCAGCACAGAGCCCGACAAGGGGTTCAAACCCAATGAACCACGAAATCACGACCTGATCTGAAGTCAGACACTTAACCAACTGAGCCACCAAGGCACCCCTTAATGCACTGAATTCTTACCTGAAATGCTCACATTATTCCTTCAGATATAAAACCTATATACCAACTCCGAGAAACTTGCAAGTACATATCAGTCTCCATCATTCCTAAGCATCACATTTTATTGTCTTTGAGATACAGGTAAGTCAGAATATATACTTTTCTCTATGGGATTACAAACTCTCATAAAACATGCCACCTTTATGTGTTAAGAATAAAACTATAAAAAAAAACCCAGAAGTCTTATTAGAAAAATATCTGTTCTATGAATTACATAGAATTCATAGTTCTATGAATTACATAGAATTCATAGTTCTATGAATTACATAGAATTCATAGTTCTATGAATTACATAGAATTCATAGTTCTATGAATTACATCACATGTGTAGTTCAGATTATTGCCAAAATTGGGATGCAGAACAGGTCCACCACCCCCAAAGAACTCCTTAGTGCTACTCCTTTATATCATACCACACACCGACTCCTAGTCTCTGGCAACCATTGATCTGTTCTCCATCACTGTAGGTGTGTCTTTCCAAGAATGACATGTAAATAGAATTGCATAGTATGTAACCTTTTGAGACTGGCTTCTGTAACTCAGCATAATGCCTCTAAGATTCATCCAAGTTATGGAGTTTTATTCCTTTTTATGGTTGGGTAGTATACTTTAATATGGATATACCACATCTTGTTTATCTATTCAAATATATATTTTAATATATTTATATTAAAGATAAATGGTATTTGAAGAATTGACACAGCATATGTCAATATGATGCAATCCAGCCAGATCTAGATTCAAACATCAGTTCTGCTACTTATTAATCATGGGAAAGTGGGAAACCCTCTCTGAGATTGAGATTTGGCAAAGGCAGGGGGGAATGATACTTATTTTACAAGGTTCTAGAAATAAATAAGATTAAAGCATGAAAAGTGTTTAGCAAAATAATAATAATAAATCATGTCTGTTTTCCCTTCCATCTTCAACCACATTAAGGTAGGACAGTATATATTTTTAGAAATTTTTATTCTCCTGGTTTTCAGGTGTGGGAACTTGTAACACTGACTTTCTTATCATCTGTTTTATGAGCAGATGGGAGATAATCTGTTCTGCTATTCCTAGGTCAGATCTTTGTAGAGTGTAAATTCTTAACAAATATGTTTCTAAATAAGTGAAAACACAAACTTGCATGCTTTTCCAGTACAAGGTTATCTTATGGGGCAAGTGTCTACAGGCAAGGAATTTGGGAAACTTGTTTTGAGCAACACTGACAGAACTGGGGGTCCATGTAATCTGAGGATGATATATGATAGATGCATTATTTTCCTGGTCCTTGTATGCAGTCATAGCCAGCTGGAGAGAAGGAGGCAATACTTAAACACAAAGAAGGCTTGGGTGATTCAGACAGCACTGGTAAGCCTTCTGATGAAAATCATTCCTAAGCATCCTTATCTCACTTGATACTGGACTCCATTACTTGTCAGTAATTGATTTGTTGCAATTCCTGGAGCATAGCATTCAGCATCCTAATCTATATGAGCAAGAAGAAGCAATTAAATTTCTGACCCAAAGACAAAAAATATATGTGTGCTTAGCCCAAACTCCCTAATGTTTATTCATTTTGTACTTCTGGCTGCACAACTGAGTAAGACTGTCCTTCAGTTTTAGTACAGTTGTACTGCCAAGTAAGTCGTTAAAGTTATGTGCCATTGATGTCATTTTAACTCATGCTTTCTGACTTTTACAATGAGGTAATAAAAATACACTTGGTCTCAAACTTAACTTTTAAAGAGTTCAACTGGAAATCTATCACATTGGGAGGGCATGGATATCATTAAAAATGAGTAAATGTAACTTATTATTTCTTAATGTGATAATTTATGGGATAATCATCTGGATAGTTCAATAATCAAACATATTTGTATTGACCTTGTATAGGTTAATCCATTTGAAGTTGCCAATAATCAATTAGTTGGTATCTGTAGAAACGGCAAGTTCATATGGTTCAACCTAATAAAACATTCCAATGTATTGAATTGGGAGAGCAACAGGAGTCTGTTCTGGACTGCATTATGCCCCTCCAAAATTCGTATGTTGAAGCTCTAGCCTTCAATGTGACTCTATTTGGAGATAGGACCTTAAGGGAGATAACTAAGGTTAAATGAGGTCATAAGGGTGGGACCCTAATCTGATTGGATAGTTGTTCTCATAAGGAGAGGAAGAGACACCAGAGTTCTCTCTCTCTGTGCAAGCACAGAGGAAAGACCATGTAAGACCACAGTGAGAAGGCACTGTCTACAAACCAGAAAGAGAGGTCTTACCCAAACCCAACTGTGGTGGCACCTTGATTCAGACTTCTAGCCTCCAGAAGTGTAAAAATACAAATTTCTGTTGTTTAAGCTATCGAAGTCTATGGTATTTTGTTATGGCAGCCCAAGCAGACTGATACAAGCACCAATCCCCAATCCTCCCTGAATCTTCCACTCCTAGTTTAATAAACCGGATCATCAAATGTTAAAGGGATCTATGGGCATATACTCCTGAAGCCTATGGTCTCATTTCCAGGTCCACTAACCATCAAAGTGAAAACTCTGTGCCACTACAGAGCAGCTTCCATTTTAAATTGCTATTGTAGAATTACAAATAGGTATCTTGATTAGTAAAAACCTGACTTATTCAAATTGGACCCCACACACCCTGAAAGCCTCAATTAGGTGGAATAGTTCTAGTGGTAGTATCTGCACACTACTTTTTAGGCAAACTACGACTGGTGCTGCCACACCTCACCAGTAAATGAGGGGTAGTTTTGAGGTTCAGAGGTATGAGAGTAAAACACTTCCCTTTGCTTCTAGCATAGAGTAGTTGCTTAATAAATAGTTTTGTTGTTTCAATAAAACGAAAGCACATTTCAAGAAAAGCCACTACTGGGCATGGAGTACCCCCATGCTATGCACAGGCTGGGGAGTTAATTCATAGTGGAGGCTGAGGACAGCTCAGGGCCCTTTGCAAACCAGACAGCCAGTTTGGGAAACCGAGAGCAGAGTGGAACGGCTCCTCCCTCTCCCAGGCAAGAGAACTACAACACAGCTCCACCTGTGGAGACACTGTGGGGAATTATATTTCACCTCACCTGATCAGAAAGGCTGGAGACAACTACTGGAAACTGTGTGACCCAGGGGCCAACTGTGTGACCCACTCGAGCCAAGAGGCAGGCATGCAGAGATGATAGTCCACTGAGCAAAGCCAGTAGCCTGGTCAGTAAGGGAACCTGGGGTGCCAGTCAGCTCGAGTTGAGACAACAAAGAGCTTTACTGGCTTTACAGCTGCTTCTACTACTGCACCTGCACAGGGAATCTAATTTGTAGCCCCACTCAATGCTGAGTACAGCATTCAGCCTATCCAACCAGGGAACCTAACCAGAGCACACAGGAAGCTGTATTGCCTACTCTACAGGCCTACACAGAGTGTCACTTGAACAGAGAGGACAGTCCCTGGCTTCCCCTTTCCACAGAGCAAAACCAATGGCCTCAGCTGACCATGGAATTCAGTGCCCACTCTGGCCTGATTCATGTCCCCAGACAATGAGCTTTGCAGACCTTGGGTTGTATCCTGCTGACCTGCCAATGCAGGGAAGCTAATTCACAGCCCCAACTACTACTGAAAATAGTATCCAATCCCAGATATCTAGTAAGCCTGAACAGAGAATGCAGGAAAATGTAGAGCCCAGCCTAAACTTCTCTTGGGTAGAGATCCAGCCAGCAGTCTTATCCAACTATTCTCAGCCAGTGGCACAACACCCTCATTCCCATCTTCAGACTCAAACTTTTGCCTCACCCCAAAACAGACCATAATAGCAGCCTCCACCTGCCCAAAGACATTACCAGGAGACACCCAGAAACCCAACTGAGCTGACTGGTGAAGAACTGTCTCTGCCAAAGCAAACCTGTAAAGTCTGGGAGAGGGGCCCAATTCCTCAAATGTACAGATACCAACATAAGGAATCAAGGATCACAAAAAATCAAGTAAATATGACAACACCAAAGGAAACTGATAAACCTCCACTAACTGCTCCAAGAAATGGAGATCTATAAACTATCAAAGAATTCAGAATAATTCTTTAAGAAAGTTTAGTGAATAAGAAAAGACAGACAACCAAACAAAATTAGGAAAATGCATGAACAAAATGAGAAGTTTGAAAAGGGAAAAGCAACCATCAAAAAAAAAAAGTCAAACAGAAATTTTAGAGTTGCAAAATAAATAACTGCAATGAAAAAGTCAGTAGAATTTCAAAAGTAGACTCAACCATGCAGGAGAATTACAACCTGGAGAATAGGATATTGAAAATTACCCAGAAGAGCAAAAAGAGAGAAAAAGAGTGAAGACAGCTATGGATTATAGGACACAATGAAAAGAACCAACATTCACATCATGAAAATTCCAGAAGGATAAGAGAAAGAGAAAGGGACAGAAAGTATATTTAAAGCAATAATGGCTGAAAACGTACCAAACCCAGGGAGAGAAATGCGCATTTAGATCTATGAGGCCCAAAGAACCCCAAATAGGTTGAACCTGAATAAGACAATATTGAGACACATTATAGTTGAATTGTGAACAATCAAAGAAATGTAAATAGACTATAAAGATATAGTCATGAAAACAGTATGGTACTGGCATAAAAACAGACAGACCAATGGAGAAAAGGCAGTATTTTCAATAAATGGTACTGAGAAATGGAATATTCACATGTAAAAGAATGAAACTGAACCCATATCCTACCCATTGCAAAAATGAACTCAAATGAATGAAAAGATTTAAATGTAAGATCTGAAACCATAAAATTCCTAGGAAAAAAAGTTAGAAATAAACCTCCTTAGTATGTTCCTTGGGAATGAATTTTTTAACATGATACTTCAGGCACAAACAACAAAATCAAAAATAAACAAACAAGACTACATCAAACTAAAAAGCTTCTTCACAGCAAAAGAAACCACCAACAAAGTGAGAAGACAACCTATGGAATTGGAAAAAAGTATTTGTAAACCATATATCTGATAAGGCATTAATATTTAAAATATGCAAAGAACTCAAAAAGCCAAATAATCCAATTAAAAATGGGCAAAGTACCTCAACAGACATTTCTCCAAAGAAGAAGGCTAACAGGTACATGAAAAAAAATGTTCGACATCACACGTCATTAGGTAAATGCAGATTAAAACCACAATGAGCTATGACCTCATGCCTATTAGAATGGCCATCAACGAAAAGACTAGAGATAACAAATGCTAGTTTGTGGATGTAAAGAAAATGCAATCCTTGTGCACTGTTGGTGGGATTACAAATTGGTGCAGCCACTGTGGAAACTAGTAAGGAGGGTCCTCAAAAATGTAAAAGTCGAACAACCATATGATCCAGCGATTCCACTTCTGAGATTATATCCAAAGGAAATGAAAAACCTAACTTGAAAAGATATTGTACCCCCATGTTCATAGCAGCATTATTACAATAGCCAAGACATGGAAACAGCCTCAGTAGCCACTGATGAATGAATATTCATCATAATAGAATATTATTCAGCCATAAAAAAAAATGGATGGACCTTGAAGACATTATGCTAAACAAAATAAATCAGAGAAAGACAAATACTGTATGATTTCACTTACATGTGGAATCTAAGAGCAAGCAAACAAACAAAAACAACAACAAAAAAACAAGCTCATAGAGGAAGAGATCAGACTTCTGGTTACCAGGGGTGGAGGGTGTGGGGAGAGGGAATTGAAGAAGGCGGTTGAAAGGCACGAACTAGTTAGAAGACAAATAAGTACTGGGAACGAAACGCACAACTGCATGATACATAGGAAAATTAGGAGAGTAAATCTCAAGAGTTCTCATCACAAGGAGAAAATTTTTTCTTCTTTTCTTTTCATTGTATATGAGAAGACGGATATTAACTCAATCTATTGTGGTATCACTTCACAGTATACATAAATCAAACCACAATGCTGTATACCTTAAACGGTGATGTACATCAATTACTTCTCAGTGAAACTGGAAAAAAAATAGTTCCTCCAAAAAATGTGAAGGGTTTCTATTAATAAAAGCAGTAGTTCCCCCAAGATACCCTATTTTATGAGAATTTTATGAAGTTAATTAAGATTTTACTATTCATGTTCTTCTATTTTTATTAGAGATCCACATGAGCCAGAAGAATATTAAAGGAAGCCATCAGTGAGTGGAAAACAAACTAAAATATTTTATTCTTACCCATTACATTAAATTGAAGACATCATTACATTTGAAGCATTGCTTATAATAAGGATAAGGTTGATGTAATAAAATATGATTAATCAAGGCCTGATTTAATAACAAAAAGTGATAATCAGAAGAGTACACATAACAACATGCACAGTGATATGTTTCTCTTCCAAAAACTTCCCCCAACTTTCTTTCAAGGTGTTACAACATATAATACTTATATTTTAGAGGTAATGCTTTCTGCTACTTACTATCTTCCATTGCAGCAATTAAGATCTTATAAAAAAGTTCTTTGTCTTTCTTTTCTTTTCTTTCCTTGACCAAAACTTTATTTTACTAGCTTATTTTGTAAACCCATAAGGTGAAAACAATCCAGTATTTTAATAATCCATCCAATCAAGTATGACTAAATTTATACCAGAAATTCATTAAGCCAGAAGTTTTCGTGCCCTCACTAAAATAGCATTCTAAAAATTGTCTGATTCTAAATTAATAATTGATTATGGTCCACATATGAATGTAAGGAACCGTTTTTGTTTCACCGTATCTTTGTTTCAATCATTATCCAGTACACTGAAGGACAACTAAACAAATGCTTATTACCATTCACAATCTGTACCTTTGACAAAGGACCTGCAGCTGTCACCAGCATAGTTTGCCCCACATTTTCCATAACACCTCTAACGAAACTCCAGTGTTAGCACAATTTGTGATTTCATTTAGGAAAGTCCTCATTTATCACAGCACAAGTAAGGACTTTCAGGTGTCTTCAAGTAACATGATGTTACATAGACAGTTCAGCAAAATCTTACACAGCAAAATCTTACGCAATGAAAGTTTTGCTGATCCAGCAGTGGCAGGATTAATTATACCAGAAGAGTAATAATAACTATAATGATCATTTATTGTCATGAATGGCCCAGGCTCTGTGCTACAACTTGGTGAAGTAGGCAGCATTATCCTCATTTTAGGGTATTACAGAAACTAAGAAACTAAAATGACTTCACCAGGGTCCCATAATTATGAATCTACAGAACAAAGATATGAGCTCGGTTCTGTTGAGTCCTCAGTTCTTGGGCTTGCTTACCCATCACTTCACTGACATACGCCTATGTCCTTATCCTTAATAACTGTTTAAAGTTATTCTCAGGGAACTTGAATATTTTGAAACTTCCCCCAATGTCATGGACCCATGGATTTATATTTAATCAAGCAATGTGAGTTTTTTTTAAATGATGGAAACATATGGTAAATAATCCAATATTCACAGATGTGGAAACAGAACAGATAGCAAATAATCAGAGTTTTTTGAGTTGGAACTCAGTACTGGGGAGAAAATTCAGCTCTCACTTAGATTAGGCATTTTCTCCTCCTAATTATGATATACTTTCTAATGCAGAGTGGCCCAATGCTTTGATATTTTCAAAGCATTTTATTAATACAAGCCTTTCAATGTCTTTGTAAAGATTCATTAACCCAATTTTACAAATGAGCAAACTGAGATTCAGATAGGCTGACTGCCACGGCCACATAGTATTATCATCATGTTCCAATTAACTCTTCCTAACTCAGTAACTTTTTTATTTTAATATAGGAGTGTTCAGTTGGTAACATATTAAATTTTTCTATTCTTTTTTTTTTTTTTTAAATTTTTTTTTTTCAACGTTTATTTATTTTTGGGACAGAGAGAGACAGAGCATGAACGGGGGAGGGGCAGAGAGAGAGGGAGACACAGAATCGGAAACAGGCTCCAGGCTCTGAGCCATCAGCCCAGAGCCCGACGCGGGGCTCGAACTCACGGACCGCGAGATCGTGACCTGGCTGAAGTCGGACGCTTAACCGACTGCGCCACCCAGGCGCCCCTAAATTTTTCTATTCTTTCCCAGCCTTAATGTCTCATAGATGTTAACTCTTTAATTTAGTCCATCAATTTCATGCCATTGATTTCAGTGATATATAACTACACTTAATATGTGCTCCAATAAAATATGTACTTGGTTTGTGATAACTGTTTTTAAAGTGAAAACTTAAAATAATACTGGAAATGTAGAATAATAGGATCAGCTGTGATGTAGTCACAGAGTAAGGCACTTTAAAGATACCTCAGGGGTCTAACTGAAGATAAATACTTCTTGACCAGGTCAGAAGTTTCTGGCCTTTGAGATAAACATCCCATTACAGTTGGAACCTCAAAGACAGACATACAAATTACTACACTAGCTTGTTTTTCCTTCTGTTTTCTTGAGAAAGCAGCTACCTCCTACAGCAAGCACTGAGGATTATTCTGTGAGGAAGCAGTGCACTCTAATGTCAATAATAAGAGGTCAAGGTGCAATCCCAAATGTCCTTAGCTTTCTTTAGTTTGCCTTTGAGGATGCTGTATCTTTGAATTTATATGAACACATTTAAGCACATTTGAGTTAACCAGTCTTACATCTCCATCATATCTCTTATTCAAGTTTCTGGGATGTTCTCTGTATCGAATTGAGAGTTAGTAAACTCGTGTATTTGCTCCTTCTCTGGATCCAGTTCAATAAAGATCTGTCAAGATATTGCCTTTTGTAGTTTAATAACTATTAGAATGAATTGCCAGATGCCTTTACTTATTCTGAAAGCAATTACCTGGCCTATTTAAAAAAACCACTTTCCAAATCTATTCCCATTAGACTTTCCACCAATCTATATGTTAATATTTAAAGTTCCTCATTAGTACAAAGTCATCTAACTTTTCATGCTCATGAATCTCCTCCAACATCTCCAGCTCAAGTTTAGCATTATGCGCATTCTTGTTGTTATTGTCACTGATTTTGTCATTGTTGTTGTCAAAAGGAGGACTTTGTTCTTTTGGAGAGGGTGCCCTAGTCTGTCTTATGTAAAGTCTTCTGAATCCTTCATACCTCACCATCTCAGCTATGCATTGACAGTAATGTTTTTTTTTTTTTTTCTATTTTTGCACCACGGAATGAGAAAAGTTCAGGAAAATGCCTCAGCTTACCTCCGAGTTACTTGAAACACATGGAAACCCAATGTTTAATATTCTGTATCTTCATTTGTCCTTGGAAATGCTCAGTCATCTTTGACAAAATCATTCTGTCTATGAACTAATGAGGGCCAAACCCTTGGATGTTAGTGGAAAATCTCAGTCTGCCTCTCTTGATAGTCACAGATTTATTGTACAGAACCCAACTGGTAATAATTTTGAGGACCTAGGTACATTTCCAGTTCCCTTCCAGCAAGCCCCTTAGATTTTCAAAGTAAAAGAAGAATATGTTCATTTATCTAGCTATCCAAAAATAGTCAATGCATGGCTTCCCAAAGACCATTCATTCAGTTGGTCTTTACACTGCTACCAGCATAAAAGTCCACCCCCAATTTTTGTGCATTTGTTTTCTGCCTGTGGACGAAAAGTTATAAACCATATAGACAAGGACTACATCTTCCTGCTGGTCTAGCACCTTACTAGTTCTTATTAGAACATTAGTATTGAGGTGGAAAGATGAGAGATATTGCAAATGATAAATGACTCCCACAAGATTTGTCTCAGTATTTATCATGGTTCATGTTTTATGGGTGAAGAAACACAGTAAGATCGTAGTGGTTGTTAAGACATGCAAATAAATATAATGAGTCACTGGAAGTTGGAAAATAAAAGTTATAAATACCACAGTTTTTACTAGATTATCCTCCTTGGTAGGGGCTGAGATGGGGAGAATTTGCAGGACAGTACAATGTTTTAAGAAAGACTGACTGCTATAATATATTTGAAAACACAATGATGTGCTTAAGAATTAAGTTAAACTAAGAATTTAGGCAAGGATTCCAAAGGATTAAATATGAGCAGTGCTGTTGTTAATCTAGAAACAGTAAAAGATAGATTACATGGTAGGATTCCCAAGGATTCTTTGAAGTTGAAAAGATATATTTTGGAAAAGAATTAGGTTAAATAATTTATAAGAAAATAAAGTGAAGAATCATACTAAACAAGTATCTTCTTTTGGCTAGGTACTTTATATATTCTCACTTAATTGTCAAAATAAATAAGAAAGACTAGTTCACTTTGTCCTCGAAAAAGCTCAGACTCAGGAAAGTAAAGTAACCAGCCCAAGGGTACATAGCTCACGCTCTTTCATCCACCTCACATCATTTCTATGAATAACCAATCTGCTCAAATATTCATGGAAGTTGAATTTAATGTTGGTATCTTTATAAAGTGAGTTAAGATTCAGTATTAACTCTGAATTTCAGCATTGGATCATTAGTCAACCATAAATCAATCAATAACGCTATTTGTCTATGTCTAATGTGGACAAATGATGGAGATATTGAAGATCCTGAAGGAAAATAATATCTTATTCCTGAGATGGATGGCATCTCTTTCAGATGTGCATAAATCTATGGAAAAATATATACACCTACAGAATTATGGATACACCCAGAATCATTTTGTAAGCCAAAAATCAGAAGGAAGTGACTGGTGATAAATGTTGGAGTGACCCGAGTTAAAGTAGTCCAGATATGTTTATGTCTAGGAATCAAATTTTATAAATTTAAACGTGATATAGGTGCTCACTATGTGCCAGACATAAGTGACCATCATTAATCCTCATACCAACCTTGTAAAGTAGGTACTAATACTATCTCGGTTTTACCAGTGGCAAAACTAAAGCAGAAAAAAAGAGTCCAACATCTTGGTCAGGTTTCCAGAGCTGGTAAGTGGCAGAGCTGGGATTTAAACTGAGGCAGTACCAAAGTTGCTGCTCTTACATTCACCTTATACCTTCAATGTCAGTATGCCATGTAAGTAAGCAGTCCATATTTATCTTAGGACATAAAGATTAGGATTCCCTAACCCTTGCTATAAATTTTACATGTGAACATACTTCACCATTGTTCTTAGAGGAACACATTCATTAATTTATTCAACATATTTACTGAATACCTACAATGTGGCATACACTCCTCATGTGGGGGGACAGAACAGTGAACAGGACACACAAGGGCCCTGCTCTGTTACACTCACAGTACCAGGCACTCAATACATGTTAACAGTGTAGTACAATGCATTTTAGTTTCAAAAATAATGTATGTTTTCATTGGCTTGGATAAATTCCCTACATCACTTTCCTTAATCCAAGTTACCCTTAAAATCTACCTTTAAAAATTAGTACCATGTTCCCAAAATTTCTATTAAGTAGAAAGGTTTGGGGGATTCCTACTTAGAATCAGAGGAGAAGTTAAAACACTCCTACAGTCTTAAAATGATTCTCTGAATGGGGCATTAAATCATGTACCTTTGTAGTAGTTATATTTTCATAATAAGATATGCCACTCTTGTCCACTTAAGGAACCATTCCCTCCCACTGCTCCAAACTGCTTATTATACATGTTGTTCAGTGTCTTTTACCCAGTGAGTAGCTATTAAAGGATGTTTAATAACATGTGGAGAATAAGGTATCCTACATTAAAGAAATTCACACTGCCATTACTTCCCCAAAATACCAATCATTTGCCAAATTTAAATGGCCTTAGTAGCCTACCAATGTTGCTTTTTCCTATTACAAAGACCCACCTCTAAAAATCATCAAGTACAACCCATTAAAATGAATGAATATTCTAGAAACCTGCTAAAGTAATCTACATTTTAATGAGACGGGAAGGGCTCTAGGAATATTTCCATTCCCTTGTCTCTTACATATGTTTCCTTACCTGCCCTCTAGAGTGGAGGATGTGAGCAGTGTCAGGCTCCTCTAAGATCCTCCCCCACCTCCACCCCCACCCCCAAGTTTGCTGCCTAAGCTTGCACGCAGGGACCCACATGGCATCACGGAATGGGCTCTTTACATATATGCAGTGCCATAGCTACTTACAGAGCTATGCACACGCGTGTATGCCCATGTATGGGTGTGCTTCGTACGCCTGTGATGGGACCCGCGTTGGTCTCCCTCTCCTTTCCACCTGACCGGTGGGGAATCCCAGCAATTCCCCGGAACTCAGGGAATAGTGAGATGAGGTAAATAGCTCTTTTCCCTTCCCTGGTGGCAGGCACCGCTGGGTGCCAGGAATCTGCAATGCCTCTTCTCACAAGCAGCTAATAAAAGGAGACTGGGAAGATGAGCAAGTGGAGAATACATGAACGAGGAAAGGGCCGTTGTACGAAAGACGATGCTTCGGGAGCTACCGAACTATGATTGTGTTTCTACATTACAAAGCCCTAGGAAGCTAGAGGGGAGGCAGAGAAACTCCGAATCTAAAATGCTCTGAGATCATTTTTCTAATTGTGCCTAGAAACCACCGTTTGGCGTGTGTCCTGCGCGGGGTTAAAGAATCCAAGCGAGCGCCGGCTGAAACTCGCCGCGCGGCATCCGGCACTTTGAGCTTCGGTGGGGTTTGCGCTCCGAAGACGCGTCCACGCACCATTTTCCCAGGCGTTGTGCGGGTTTCTTAAACAGCCCAGCTGCTGCCTCAGAAAGGAGTTTCTAGAAGCTCCTTCTCTACTGCCTCCCCTCCCCCATCTTTTTTTTTTTTTTTTTTTTTTTTTTTTTTGGTTTTTACCCCCGCGAGGAGCTTCTCCGGCTCCACTGCGTCCGCCCTCCGAGGGGTACAGGTGCCGCTGTCCCGACTTCTGCCGCTCCGTCCACCGACGCCGCCTCCTCCGGGCGGGCCTGGGGGCTTCACCCGGCGCTGCTGCATCGCGAACGGTCTCTCGCTGGGCGCTGCGGCCGCTGCCCGGCGCCCGGGACTCCCCGCCCTCCCGCGCGACCCCGCGCCCGGGCGGGCGGCGCTTGCGGCGGGCGGGGGGCGGGGAGGGGAGAGGGGGCTCGTCTAGGGGTAGCCGCCTCCTCTGCAGCCTGCTGGCGCCTCGAAACCCGGACCTGCTTCCGCCTCTTCCTCCAGCGACTCCATCCCTCCTCCCGCGCCTCGTCCTCCCGCCGCCCCCGCCGCCGCGCCCCCGGTGGCTGCCTCGGCGGACCCGGGAGGGGGCCCGCCGCGTCCGCCGCCCGCTCGGCTCGGCCCGGCCCGGGAGGCGTGCATGCCCCTGCTGCCCGCGGCGCTCACCAGCAGCATGCTCTATTTCCAGATGGTGATCATGGCAGGGACGGTGATGCTGGCGTACTACTTCGAGTACACCGACACGTTCACCGTGAACGTGCAGGGCTTCTTCTGCCACGACAGCGCCTACCGCAAGCCCTACCCGGGCCCGGAGGACAGCAGCGCCGTGCCCCCCGTGCTCCTCTACTCGCTGGCCGCCGGGGTCCCCGTGCTCGTGGTAAGCCCTGGGGGGCCCGCCCTGGCGTCGGACTCCCTTCTGTCGCCCCTCACCTTCGGGGTGGAGGCCCCGCTGAGGGTCGGGGCGCGGCAGCTTTGCCTTCTAAGTTCCTCCAAGTTGTGGGCAGCCCCTTCCCCAGAGGACATTCTTCTAGGGCGCGTCAGGGGTGGGTGCGAAGGAATCCCGCACCTCTCCCCACGTGCCACCCCCGCACCCCCTGCTGCGGCTGCAGTATTGGGTGGCGGGGAGGAGGATGAGAGGGAAGGGGGCCGTGGGAGGTGATGGGTGGGGGGTCGGGGCTGGGGAGGAGGTGAGCCCTGGGGATGAATTTCTACTTCCTCCACTCAGTGGCCTTGCTCCGCTGGCCGCCTGCTCTGAGATTGCCCCTGGAAGATGAGCAGCGGCGGGCCGGCGGGGAGGAGAGGGCATCAGTTGCTGGGGTGTGGAGGGGACTCCTGCTTCCTGAGTCTGGGCGCGTATTCCCGTTTTACCACCGCCTTCCCTTTCACATGAAAGTGCCAGTGGGACTAAGCTGAAAATAGCTAAAAAAGAATGTTGAAAACTGCTAAGTGGAAGGGTCCAGCAGCAGTGCTTGCTGAAAAGCAGGAGCTGTGTCCAAATTACAAGATTCATTTAAAGGCTGTTCCAGTCTAGTCTCTGGGCATCTTAAGTCCTTATCTCTGATAGCTTTGCTTAGAATGCCTTGGAGGTTTTGGGACTGTGAGTGTGTGTGTGTGTGTGTGTGTGTGTATAAGGACACACACGCATATACACACACACGTATAATTATTAGAAGGATTATCACATAATAATTTACATATGTGAATATGGTGCAAAGTTATTGGTAGAACTGGTGGTGTTTCTTAAAGAAAACATTATGGTTCCTCTGTTATTGTCAAAGTATTGGAGGTTTCCTTCCAGTGGTACCGCTTCTCTCTCTCTCTCTCTTTCAACTCTCAATAGATAGCAAACAGGAAATTGGAAAATGAAGAGGACAGGGAAAAGGAAGTTTTATTTTAGTGGCTGAATGTGTACATTTTAACAATGAATGTTGAGAACATCGATGATATATCCTGGGTTTGGATATTCATGTTTGCTTTGATTTTAGGGGAAATGATTTAATATTTTTCCAAAGAATGGGAAGTTCCTAACACACATAATGGAATCCCACCAAGGAACTTCTTGATAACTTCAAAGTAACTTCGTTTATCACAGGTACCATGATAGTTGACTTGCACCAGAAAACGTTTTGTTTTGTTTTAGTGTTGTAATTTTCTAGAAATCCACCTTCATGTTTGTGTTCTCTTCCATTTGAAAAACTGAAAAAAGAAAGAAAATGTAGTCATTGGAGGGATTCTTTCTGCTTTCTGCAGATGTTGGGTTTTCAGGCACATGTTTTCTGGGTGACTAAATAGCTCAGGGTTTTTTGTTTTTGTTTTTGTTTTTTTAAGAAAAAAGCCCGTCACTTTTAGGTCACTTGTTTGGTTGCAACCATAATCAATAATGTCTGTAACGCTTCCCTTGGTAATTACTGTTCTGTGTCTTATTTAAATGAGATAGCACTCTTCAGATCCTGACCACCCATCCTTGGTGGCAAGTGTCAGTTAGAGACAAGAACGTATTGGCCCAAAGATGTTGATTATTTCCTACTAGGAGGAGAAAGGGAATTAGTCATTACTGAGTGCCTACTTTGTGCTGGGCACTGAAGAGTCATAATAGCATTTAGTCCTCAGTGCATTCCTCTCCAAATAACATTTGAGGACGCTGAGGATCAGATAATAAAATGGAAGGAGCTGAAAATAAAAATGGGAGGTGTGGTGTTTTTATGCCCATGGGACTGGCACCAAATGCCATGGTACTTCTACTGCTTCCAGAGAGCATGTTCTCAGAAAGAGGATGAGAGGGCTGATGCGGCAGGCATGGAGAATAAAAATTGAGAGGTTTTAAAAGGGAGGATCTCACTTGATTCCCATCATATTTTGACGTTCCGTCCTTTAGTTGCAAGAGAAAGAATTTGGGGGGGTCAGTCTGAAGAGAAGGAAGTGTTGGCTTTTAGAGGCTACCTTCGCTGCTGGCCCTTGTTTTCCCTTCTGCTTTTCCAAGCAGTACATTCTCATAGTAATGGCAGTCCTGCCTTTCCATTCCTCTTGAGAATACTGGCTTGGCACAGTCACTCTACGTGAAAATGATGTTGTCAATAATAATACTAGTAATGCCCATGATTTGTCGCATTATATACCTTATACCCATTTAATATTTGCATTATCTATGAAAGCAATTATTATTCTTGTCACCTAACATTTGCAAAAACTGAGGCTTAGAAAGGTAAACTAATTGCCCAAGGACCAGGGCTAAAAATGTCATACTCAGAATTGTAACCCTACTTTGTTGAACTCCCCAGCTGGAGTCTTTTCTATTATAATATACAAATTCAGCTTACTCATAAGTCATGCTTCTGAATAAATGCCTCAAACAGTCTCTGTCCCCATCTCTTACATTTCTTGGACTGTAGTGATGAAGCTTCTTCATATTGTATATTTTTTTACCCTTCAAACATCATTTTTAATTCTTTAGATTAATTTGAAAAGTAGCTCTCCTCACTACCACAATCAGTGGCTTTGTTTCACACTTGCTAAATTCATTTATCTAAAAATCAAAAGCAATATGTATTTTCAGTTTTATCATTTTTATGTAGTATTGTTTTGGGGCCCAGGTTTGGAATCTAACAAATTTGGATTCAGATTCAAAGTACTTCCTGCTGCTATGTTAACTGTTGGGAACCCTACTTGCTGTGTAACCTTGAACAACTTTGTTTAATCTTGTTAAGCGTCAACTTCCTAAGTCTCAGGATTGTGCATATTAAATTAGATGTAATACATGAATGTCATCCTCTGGCCCATAGTGGATACTTCATAAGAGATAAGAGATCAGTAAATCATTGGCATTATTAATGAAGTGATAATTCAGTAAATGTTTATTGAATTCCTGTGTTTCAAGGCAGAGTAGAGGTTATAAAGAGAACTTCAAAAATAAACCAAACTCCTAAGGAGTTTACAGCCTAATTTGGGAAATCAAGTAAATATGCCAAGGTCATAGTATAAATCACCATAATAGAAGTGTGTACACACACACACACACACACACACACACACACACAAACACACACGTACACACGCCACAAAGACTTCCGGTGGTTCAGAAGAAGATAAGATCATTTTTATTTGGAGGGGTGGGGAAAGGCTTCATGAAGAAAGTGGTGGCATTTGAGATGTGACTTGAAGAAGAGTCTGGAGTGGAGTTTGAGTTGGGACATCACAGAAGCAGCTACCTGGACAGCCACTTGGTAGCAGAAAATGCAGGCTGTACTCTTGAAGCAGCAGTTGGTTTGTCTTGTTTCTCAGAGTGTTGTGTGGGGAACACAGAGGTTATATGGCTGAAGAGGAAGACTAGGGTCTCATTAGTGAGTCCTGGAATGGCAGGCTGAAAGTTTTTCTCAATCTGTTGGGAATGGACTAGGGACATTGTCTGATGGGTGGTGTTTTAAGACATTTTGGGGACAGTAAAAACACCAAAAAAGAATTTTGAACTCTTATCCTACAAGCCTATTTTGTGTTGTGAGATATTAGTTTAATTGTGTTTTCAGAAAATGCCTATAATTTGGGCTCATTTACAAAGACATATTGTATAAGCTCTTTGAAAATGTCCTGTTCAGTTTGATCTGTGTAGCATTTGCGAAAGCACCACATATGGAATTTATAGATAGAAATTTAATTAGTGACCTTTGATTTTTTTCATTGATTGAAAGAACTGGTGATGACAATGGTTTCTGCTCCCCAAATTTGGATACAGTGGCCATGAGCAGCTATTTATTGCTCCTTAGATCATTAAGCAACACGGGTAATTTGAAGAAAGACCAAAGCTAGAGCGTTCTTCATAGAGCCAGAACCAAGGCAGAGAAAATCCAGCAGGGAGCAGGGTGGGTTTGAGGGTTAGGGAGCATCTCTGATTCCTATATCTGCATTCTCAGGAAACTCCCTTTGGACTCTGAGGTTCCGAGGGATATAGCTACTGCTGCTATCCCAAGGGTATCGCATCACTAAATGTGGCCGAGATACATGATGACAGAAAGGCATTCTGTATCCAGGGCTCCATCTTGTTAGATCAGAGTGCCTAAAGCTTTCCCATAGACCTCTTCTCCTGTGAACCTTACCTTGAGTGCTCGCTCCTATTTCTACTCCTGGAACTCATGCCTGTGGCCTGGTGTAGGAGCAGCATGGATATGGATGTCAGACAAGTCTAGATTCTTATCTGTATTTCTCTCACTTACTATATGTGTGACCTTGGGCAAAATTTTCTTATTCATAAACTGGAGATAAAAATGCCTACCTCTTGGAAGGCAGTGCATGTAAAGGTTAAGATCACAGACTCTGGAGTCAGACTGTTTGGGTTTGAAGCCCAGATCTGCCACTTTCCTGCTGTGTGAACCTGAGCCAGTCTTTCTAGGCTTCAGTTTCTTCCACTGTAAAATGGAGATAATATGAGTATTGGCCTCATAGGATTATTAAGAGTATGAAATGGGTTAACATATATGTCAGAGTAGTGCCCAGCTAAATACGTGTCACCTACCATTAGTCCTCTCCAGGTTGTGATGATTAATCAAGATAATCTAAGGCACCTAGCAAAATACATTTGTTAGTGGATTCCAGGGCTGATGAAATATTAGACGTGGACAGAGGCCACCTAGCTCAGTCCACTCACCCACAAAAATTGGGGTGTCTGAATTGCAAGAATAGCAAAAATCAGAACTCTGTTATTGACCTCAAGTAATGATTCCTACCTTTGATGACTCCTCTATTTTTTCAAGTAAGCTGACACTAGCTAATATCTCCTATGTACCAGAAACTGTGCTAGATACGTTTAATGCTCACTATTGCAGTACTTTCTTTAAACACAAGCACTGTCATTAAATCCACTTAAAAATGAGAAATAGGATGTTTAGTGGGATTATGTATCAGACCTGTGTTAAGTTATTTAAATCCATTCATTAATTTTACCTTCAGCTTATGAAGGATAGTGAAAAGGTTGGAGTGCCAACCAGGAGTCCCACGGTGACAGTGCCAGAATCATGGAAGCCCGTGCCTCTAGTTCTTTACCTTAACACGTTAAACAAATCGTTAAAGAATTTTGAGTCATAGTGATTCAATACTAGAAGAGTCAACATTTTCTCAAATCATTTATCCTCAATTTCAGCTTTTCTGGTTTGATCAGAAGCTTTGTGTTCCAGTGTAGATAATGGTTTCAATGTGTGGTGTAGGAGATTGTTTTGTTTCCTGTGAAGCTTGAAATGTTGTGGAGAGGTGGGTGGTGGCAGAAGGGATTCAGAGATATTTCTGTTATTCTGATCTGAAGCCATCTTTCTTATCTGTGTAGCATGCACTGACACAGTGCTGCAGGCATCTGCATTTAGGTGAAACCACCCTCCAGTTCTAGACCTGGCGTATGGAGGGCTGAGGCGGCCTTATTTCTGAGGAATGTTTTTTTAAAATGGGACCTACCACTAGATTTGGGGTGCAGTGAACACAGTGAAATTGTGTATAAATACTATGTATACACATATGCACATTGTATACAAACACACACACACACACGTTTTCCTAGTAAGAGGCTCCATAGCTTTATCAGATTATCAGAGATATCCAAGATTCCCTGAAAGGTGGATCCACACTTTGAGGGTTTATGAATCTGGTTAAACTCCTCCTTATGTCTCTTAGGACCTTGCTTCACTTAGATATTCTCATTCATATTCATTCATTCATATTTTCCCTCCCTCCCTGTATTCCTTTTTGTCTCCCTTTTTCCACAGATCTCCTCCACTTTGCATACCGATGAAGAGATGGTGATGCTGAGGGAAAGGCTGAAGCTGGTCTGAAAACCAGCTAGTTTTCCTCTGCTTCTCCTTCTACTCTCTCTTCCCCTTTTCCTTCTGCCTCTCCTCCTCCCCATCCCTGTCTCCCTTTTTCTCTTCCTGTCTTCTTTGCCCCCCGCCAATGCCTATCACTTGGTAATCCTGTGGCTTTTCTGAGCCAGTTACCTTATCTGAAAAATGTTGACTCATTTCTTCCTACCAGCTGTTGTGAGTATCAAATAGGTGAGAATACACTTTGGAGGCAATATGAGGAAAACATAATGTGAGTGGATTACATGAGTTACATACCCAGTTTGTCACTGGAGATGATTACAAAACAAATATTTCCAGGGAGCAATATGGATACCATCTATTAAGTTGGCATTGTATCATATTAATTTTTAAACTTGCATCATCCCAAAAAGACATTATTTAGAAAAGTTTTAAATGGTGATAACGCACCTACTATGTACTATGTATAATGCTCTTGCTTGAACTTGTATAATGAGTAAGGCATATTACTGACCTTCAAGAGTTCAGATATTATGCGTGAAGTTACAGCTTCAAGCCTTCGTTTTCTTGTCTGTGAAATTGAAGTAATGATACTTAACATGATACCTTATAAGAATTAAATATAAGCATTCAATAACTGATAGCTGCTCTTTTAGCATAAATGCTAATAGTATTTATTGATAGTGCACAGCAAAATGACATCATAATCATTTCTTTTGAATGAATGAGAAAAACCATTTACTTTTCACTTTAACCCTTTCATAAAGTATATGCATTAACACATCTAGGGAGCTTAGGCAATTTACTCCAGCTGGTAAATGACACATCCAGGATCTGAATCTATTACTTTAAGTTCAGTGCTCTGTTGACTACATGCAGTTTTCCACTAATTTGATTCACAACATAAAATGGCGGCATTCCCAGAAGGCAGGGGTGAGTTAAAGCATATAGATTATATATCAATGTGCTGTTTACAGTATCCATATGTTTGTTAATGTACAACCAGATATGAAAAGGGGATGTTGAAAAACATGTTCAAAGACAAAACTTCACTGGCTTTTAGAATCAATGGAGTGACCAGTAGAACAGCTCAACATTCCCATTCATGCAAGAGACAAGTTCTGATCTCAGAGATCTTAACCTATAGTTAGGAGGATCCTTTTAACAGACTTTGGAAAATCATAAAGAATATCCTTTAGATGGAAGATATTTTAAAATATGTGAAACGGAGTTATATTTTCAGTACTATTGAAACTATTTCTCAGAATGCCAGTTGTCAGTCAGCAGGCTGGTTATGTTTTTAGTCCTATTATGACAAATGTAGTTTGAAAATCTGTCAGTAAAACCACCATTTTGTTGTTGTTGTTGTTGTTGTTGTTGTTGTTGTTGTTATTGTTATTGCTGTGAAAAACAGAGTCCTAAAGATTTTTTCCCATCCAGGTGCGTTTAAAATTCTAAAGGCAGTGTTTTGGTGGACATTTCTCAATGAGACAACATGTGTGAGTGAATGTGTGTGTGTGTGTGTGTGTGTGTGTGTGTGTAGTGAATATATTTAAGAAATTCCAAGCTTATTACACACACACACACACACACACACACACACACACAAATATACATGGTCTGTAATAAACTTGGAATTTCTTACATGGATTAATTTTTATCTCCCTTGCTTCTAACCTATATAATGCTCCCACATCCATTCCCCCCTAAAAAAAACAAAAACAAAAACAAAAAACAAACTTTATGGAACATTCTGCAATATCCGTTCAGACCTAGCACCGCCTGTTCTGAGCAAATCTCTTGGACACCCACAGATAAAATAGGTGCATTCTCCTCTATGGTTCCTTAGCTTCTTTAACAAATTATAATATTAAAATAACCTAATATTTTTCTTTATATTGCATTATTTTTATTTATGTTTCCATCACTAGCCTTGAACATCTCAAAGTCAGGGTATTATAATCTGACTCAAGCTAATTTCATCCTACCCAATCTGTTTGGTTATTTTTGGTAGATAAGGTATCCAGGCACCAACTGAGGTTTACAATGATGAGGTTATAATGACCAAATTCTGCTGAGCACGTAGTTACATAACCATTCATTAAAATAGGCAAAGTAGTCCATATGCCCTGTCCTGTAAGTTTAGTGAACTGGCAGCTTTTTATCCTTTGAGGTGTTTTAAGTGTATGAAACCCTGTATGAAAGGTTCAGCACAGACAAGGTGGAATTCTGTGCCCTGTCATGACATGCTTCATGCAGAAATCTTCCTAAACCAATGGCTGGACTCTAGATGCACTGAGAATAAGCCATTGGGATATAGGTTATAGGCCTCACTGGAGGCCTATAGTTTGTTCATTCAAGATTGGGGAACTATTTTAGTCAATCCACATAGCTTGAAAATATTCAGTTTCATCAGTAAAGAGTCTATTTTTAGCATTCATCATGTTAATTAAAAGTAATTGCTTTCATCAATAAAAAATCATTTTTATATCCATAATGTTAATTAAATCAGTTATTAATTAACATACAGATAGCAAAAAGACTTGTAGCAGCCTCTTTGGATTGGGACTTTTCTGGTAAAATGCTGGTGACTTCTCAGGACTTCCTTCCTCCCTATCTTCCTCATTCGTTCTTTCCCTGAACAAATGTTTGGTGGCCACCTTCCGTGTATAGTATACCTTGAAAATAAGGCTAAAAGAGTTTACTTGACTTGGCTGCAAATCCCAGAACCAGGATTAAATTTCATCTCTCCCTTCTTCAAATCTTTCAAAGCAGTATCGTGAAATAAAAGACTTATGAAATCATAGGTCAGTTAAATACAAATGTAGTCCTGACATATCTACGTAATACCAAAATAGCTTGTGGCATTTCCTCTCTAAGAGAAGCAGGATTTGTGTTGATATAACCAGAACCTCTATTCTGAGTAAATTGTGTATTGTGTTTCTCATGTGATGATCCCCCCTTTTTAAAGAGTGCTTTAAACCATGCCAGCAAAAACTGTACTTTTCTATCAAGACTTTTTATTGAGATTTCAGAGTTAGCATTTTCTCACACTGGGGTGCACAGAAGCACTTTTCACACTGAGAAGCATCTTATATTTCCAGAGATCTCATCAAAGCAGAATGCCAAGTTTTCACAGACACCAAAATTGAGCAGTCTTGGATAGAGATAGTGCACCTGGAGCCTCATCTTGTAATTTAAAATGAAGTCCTGACATTTCCAATTAAAAAACAAAACAATATCTTTGGGTTGGTGACAATGACCTCTTCCTTCACAAGTGCCTTTACAGTGTTGGGTTCGCTCAGTTACTAAACTGAATGAAGAGACTTAGTCAAAACTACGTGACAACCCTTTTGGTCTTTCACAAAGAGACCTTTGTTTCTTCTTCTTTCTGGCTCCTAATCACATGATGATTTGGGGTCCCCTTTTTATTTCTCCTGGGGCTAAGTCTAGAATACAGATACAGGAATCCAGTAGACACTTTATTCAAGCCACACTATCAGGTTCTTTCTGCCATTCTATTTTTGGAAAAGATTTGTGAATCCAGTGTTAGGAGCTGCTTCTTTGTAGCTGGAATATTTTAGTCATGAAAACAGCCTTAGAGATCATGTAGTTTGATCTCTTAATTTTCAAATGAATGGCCAGATAAATTAAGTGACTTGCCCTAGGCCATGCAACTAATGAGGAATTACACAAATAGCTGTCATATTGGTATATATCAGGCATTGCTGTAAGTACTTTACATGTATTAACTAATTTAATCCTCACGTCATTGGAGATAGACAGTCTTGTTATCTCAGTTTGCAGATGAGGACACTGAGGCACAAAAAGATTAAGCAACTAAGCCTGTGACCCCCCAGTAAGGAACTGGCATAACTCAGCAGAATGGCAGATATGTGTTTTTAACATAGGGATGGTCCTTGTCCCCTTACCTTTTTTTTTTTTTTTTTTTTTTTTGCCATCTCTTGGTTGGGGGGGGGGGGCTAAGTCCATCTGCAAGTAATCGCTCTGCAGAGCAGTATCAGTTGGGAGAGAGAAATTAAGGGTATGTGATTATTACAGTAGTTTTCTCCTTGTGGCTTTAAACTGTTGACTGAAAAGATTTCACTGAATATTATAGTTACAGTTGACGAAGTCTGCGATAGTGAAGAGGTGTTGTAACAGATAAGGAAAAGAGTGCTTAGTTCTCAAATCATTTGGTTCTATGATGTCTTCTTTTGTGCTCCTAACATCAAATCTTTTCAGACAAAAAGTAAAATTACATTTGAAGCCTGCTACAAGTAGATGTAACAGAAAACTACCCATTTTTGAGAGCTTGTTTGGAGGTTCTAGCAGGGGAGCGCAGCTACTCATATACCCATGACCGAAGAAGGGTCCTCCTCTATCGGGGAAGGTTGTCCTCTTCGACTGAGTGAGCTTCTAGAGGGACACATGTGGAGCAGTGAGGGAGGAAGGGGACACCCGCCTAGCCAGCCAGATCAGCTGAATCAACCCTGGCGATCAATGGGGTGACAGATGTCGCAGCCAGATCGCCCTCACATCCGAAACCTACACATTTTTGATGCACAGATTCCAAATTCTTATTGTGTGATTTTAACATAACACAATATAATGTAATTATAACACTAAATGTAATTAACATATAGCTTATCTACTGCACTCAAGGCAGAGTCATTACGTTAAGTTAGGCAACTAGTTAGAGGCATGGAAGAAATACTCAGTGATGTGTGTGTGTATGTATGTATATACATTTATTTTATAAAATTAAGTATGTGTATTTCAAGGAAGAACATAGACTTTATATATTTATATATTTTGAAGTCCTTTTTCTTTGAAGGGACTTAGAAATACTCCTAAAATGATTGTAGAAATTTTGGGTCCGATCCTGTACTGCCATTTTCTGCGAAACAGCAGTGACTTAAGAAATCAGTTCTCTGCTGTGCTTTATGATATTTTCCCTGCTCTTCATTCCCATTTGCTTAAATACTTCCCAGCCTTTACTTTGGGTGACTCAAATCCCACTTTTTTTCATGACTCTTCCTTTGATGCCTTCTTATCAACAGGGATCTACCTTTCTTTTAAAATCCTTTTTGAATAATAGTCTGTCCTCTTACATCTTCCCATAAAAGTGTAGTTGCAGGTGTGGGATGGGGCGCTGCAGAGAAAGCAAAATGAAATAAAAGGAACAGTAGCAATAATGAATGTATTCCTGTTTGGAAAGAGTGAATGCTATTGGTAGGATTGGTAATAAATTTTGTGTATGCAGGTTTTATGATGATCTGAAATTAAAATGGATGAAAGAAGAAAGAAAGAGAGAGAAAGAAAGAAAGAAAGAGAAAAAGAAAAGAAAGAAGGAAGGAAAGAAAAGAGAGAGAGAAAGAGGGAAGAAGGGAGGGAGGGAGACTCACTGGCCTGACAGGCTGTGGCCTTTGCTCCTAACTTTGCTGCTTACTGACCTTGAGACCTTGAGAAACTCAAGTAGCTCTCCAACCTCTGTATCATTAGATATCTGGTGTGGAAGGGTTTGAACTCCACCTGGGGCAGGAGACCGACTGACTCATGGCTCCTCAGATAGCCTTTTATGTGTATGAAACAAGTGTCACTAGAACACTTTACCTTACAATGTAATAAAGTCTGTTTCTCTGAGTTGTCTGCTCACAGGCGTCTTAACATTTGAAGCCATGTAGAAAAACCTAGATGTTCTCCCAATGTATGATGTTATTTTTCACTTTTTTTGACTCTTGTTTTTTTGAGACTTACGAGTTTTCGTCTTCATATGGCATTGATTTGAGTCCATTTTGCCATTCTGGCTCTCACACTTGACCTCACTGGAGATGTGCTATTTTTAAGGCATGGCACCGGCCCCTGAATGAATCAGGTGTACTTTCACCCCTGGCAAATACACCAGAAGTTCTGCATAGTGTTTTCTTTAATGCATTAGCCTTGGGGTCAGTATAAAGTCTCCTCGTAGTCAATCATCTCATCTGTAAAGGGAGTAAGTTAAACTTTTCTTCAAGTAGACAAAAACACTGCATGATGATGTACACTGTCTCCCTCCCATGACCACAGCAGACAGTGTTAAAGTTTATGGCATTTTCTTTCCAGTTGAGACTGACCTGGGTTTCAGTCCTTGAAGTAGAATTCCAGGCAACATCTTCTAATTGGATTTGCTGTCGTGCAATCAGAAGATTACTAAAATGCTTCCAATTGTATGTAGCATACACAATGTAGTGTACTACATAGGTATGTATTATAATTATACATACATATTTTGGCCATCAAAAAATTATAAATTCCTATAGATCTGCAAATATGTCTTGTATATTTTTGCCTCTTGCTCATCACATAGTGCCTAACATAATGCCTTTCAAATGGTAGATATAAGGAATTAGTAATGTATTTTAAGAGAACAGAATTGGAGAAGCAGGAATTAAAATTATTTGCGGTAACCATTCACAGATAGTTAGGCTATAAAGTTGAAATTATTTCTCTAAAACCCAAGTCTTAATATTTTAATTTACTTACCAGTCATCTCTGATTTCAGATATTTTCCCCATGTACACTCATTTTTAAAAATTTAATCAAAGTTATATAAAATATAGTCCAAAATATTTAATTTAAACGAAGAATATATCAAACACTTATTATTTTGTTTTAAAAATCTTTAACGTCATTGTATTTTGCTTCTGTAACCACCATTTCAGTCTTTCATTGTCCATAGCACATACTTGTATAACTTTAAATTGTCACTATGTAAGCATTTATGTAGTATATGTTCTTTCTTCAGCAGGTGTGACACATTCTATATTTCATTATGTTCCCCCTTCCTGCCTTTTTTTAAGAATGAATTGGTGGATTTAAAGAGCACATCATCTTCCATTCTGTTTTGTAAATCAACGACCAATACATTTTACATAGGAAATTTGTCTATATGGTAAATTACGAAACTATTTTTGATATTCTCGTGTAGGATTCAGCTAGCTGGCAGAGTTTCTAAGTGAGATAAGTCATGATTTTATTGTCAGTTAGATCTCTGAATCATACTCTGTACATTTTCATTAGTAATCATAAATTAAGAGTTGAAAGATTTGACTCAATACATGGAACTATTTTTGAGAAGAGTTTCTTTCCTTAGAGAGTGATAAAAATTAGTGGTACTTTAGAAAATGACATTAATGAGTAAAGAACGATTTAATGCTGCTTGGGCAGGCAAATCACTTACAACTTCAATTAACTTCAGAAGGAAGCGGGAAAATGAAATTAGGATTTTATTGTTTATGGATACTTTTCGTTGAAATTTAGGATTTTCCAATTAGCCAATGGGTGCAAATGACATAGCCTGCAAGCAATCACATTAAAGCACAATGACCTGGCATTCAGTAATTCATTCCTTCATTTATCCATTAAAAAAACATTTACTGAGTTCTCCCTGGACAAGGCTTTGTGTATGTAATGGGCGCTACATATTCAAAGATGGCGGAAAGGATCCCTGTCCTCAAAGAAATCAAAGTTCAATGTCAGTGAAGAGTGAAAATATACTAATCCTAAAAGCTGGCAGTGAGCCTGGCGGTGGAAGATAGAAGGAAGGATGAGAGACATCTGAGAGGAAGTGACGGTTAGCTAGTCAGGGAAGTGAGAGAAAGGCAAGAGCATACATATACAAAGTCATTTAGACTGGAGAAACCTTCCCAGGTTGAAGGAACTCCAAGAATGTCTGGAATGGAAAGGTGTGTAGTACAGAAGTAATTAGGTTCTTAACATAAGGATGCTTAGTAGAAAATACATTACAATAATTCTCAGAGACTCCCTTACCAGCCTGAAGAGGTAAACCTTTGACACACATTCTAACTCTAAGCCTCACTTTTGCTACCTGCAAAATGAGACATCTAAATCTGCCTGTCTTACAAATAATTCTACTTCTGTGACTGATTTTAATTTAGGAAAAAACATTAGACTATTGTTTTAGAGTTTTAAGGAATCTAGGGAAATATTCCTCACATCAATCTTGGCTATCAAGTGTGTTCCAGAGGGCTTACGTTTCCCTACTTTAAAATAAAAATACTGCCGTGAAATAAATTAAAAAAAATTTTTTTAATGTGTATTTATTTTTGAAGGAGAGAGAGACAGAGTGTGAGTAGGGGAGGGGCAGAGAGAGAGGAACACACAGAATCTGAAGGAGGCTCCAGGCTCTGAGCTGTCAGCACAGAGCCTGACTTAGGGCTCGAACCCACAAACTGTGAGATCATGACCTGAGCCGAAGTCGGACACTTAACTGACTAAGCCACCCAGGTACCCCAATACATTTTTAATTAGTTATTAAGATTACCCCTCTGACACACATATTACATGACTTTAAATCATTATGTGCAACATGGACAATGGTGAAAGATCGACAGTTAGTACAATTATGAAAGCTTATGTTGATACGCACAATCAAAATTTAAAATGGCAAGGATATTTTTGTTACTATTGCTATGTTTTGCTTCCATAATAGAACATCTTGACTTGCATTTTCTAAGTTACATAGCAGGTGTGCTTACCTACGTAGTAAATATCTTTAATTTCCTAATTTTAAATTGGAAGTTGAAGTGAAATCTATGCATCTATATGTTGCTCTAGAAATTTGAGGGCATGATATTCTGGTTCTTTTAGAAAGCATGGATTGAAATTTATGTGAAACCGCACAATACTATTCTTGGTAGGTGAAATTCATATTTTCCAGTTTATGGTATTAAGGATTAAATGTTCTTGGTTTTCTTGCAAGATGCTCTATCCTTCTAAATTTAGTCATCTAATTAAGATTTCCATTCATGGGAAGTGACTTTAAAGAGCACATAAGACAGGCTTTTATACAAACAAGCTTTGATTGGATTAATTGGATTTGCATAAATTTTATGATGTGAATGTGCTAGTGTCTTGGCTTCATTCACTTAGAA